>NC_091024.1:6685000-9285000 GCF_041296385.1 Aphelocoma coerulescens
AACTCACACAGCCTCCTACTGCCTGTGCCAGACCTTTGAAGATCACTGAAGACAGTGTTTCCTTGTCCCAGAAGAGGCTCACGATATAACTGCAGGCTTGCTCTCCCTTCAACCCCGTGGGATAGATGGTAGATAGAGCAGCAAGAGGGATGAAAGCGGACTTGCAGGCTGCAAAAACTATCTTTAATCCTCCTGGGACAGTTTTCTCTTTCACTTGGGCTTTATACCTCGTGCTTTGTCAAAGGACACTGTTTACAGTCATCTGCTCTGGCCATCCTGTTCTTTTCAATGCACTTTTTAATTTAATACAATTCTATTTCTGTCTTCAGCAGGAGTTGTCCAGGTACGTGCAAAGCAAGGGCTAGGCAAATCTACGCCAAAAGGCTTTATTGAAGTATCAGAAAACATCCATCAAATCCATTTATGAAACTGAATTACGTGGAACCCCAGGAGTAAAAATTGACAAACACAGAGAGTTAAATTGATAGCAGACTAGGATAAAAGCTTTTATCAACACGGGCTATAAAATTAATCAAATGCAATATACTCCAAAAAAATTAGAGCAGTTTCCTCATCACCTGCACTCTACTCAATTTCAGATCTAAGTAACATACAAAGTAGATTAAAATTAATCAATACAGCAGATCCCACAGTAAAGCAGCTAATCAAGAAAGTAACACGTGCATTTGCAATGAATTATTTGTTGCCATCACCATGTGTGGCCAGGATGCAAATGCATATGGCACCCCTGGCTTCTCTTGAATCCATGCCAGAGCTGATGGGTGTATTTGCTTTTTGTGTAAGGCAGTAAGAGAAACTGTCAACATCTAGGTCACTTGACAATATTTGCTTGAGTCTTGCAAATATTATGAAGGGTGAGACAGGCTGAAACTGTGTGTACAGTGTGGATGTGCAGCAGTAACATTTTTCTCTGTCTGGGATCTGAGTGCTCCATCCTTGACCTGTACTATTCAGATTTTCTCTCTAGTTGTATATGGACTGGATGAGACCTCCCAAACTACTGAATGTGAGAGAGGAGAGTCCTCCAGGTGCTGGGGAACCATAGATGATGGCAAATATGTCCAGCTTATCCAAACACGTAAGCATTTTCTCCCATTCATATCCGTTCATTAAATACCTGCCCAGACTTTTCCTATGGATCTTCACAAACCTGCCAGATGAAAAATAAGTACCAAATGAGATGCTTTCCTCAGGAAGGCAAAGAGGGATTGTATGTGTTTCACAGAGATCCAAGTGCAGGGTGAAAACTCCCATCGTGGACTGTCCGCTTCAGGCACATGAGCAAAGCCTATGGGTTGAACATGGACTGCTTCAAAAACTGCTCTGAATTTTCCTTCATCAGCCACCCACCAACTGTTTTGCCAACACCTGTGTGTTACAACATGTACCTGCAGCAGACTGTTGTAGTTGGCTTCATATCTTGAGAACAAAATAGACTCCTTTTATCGAGATTTCCAGTTCTAGAAAACCAGAAAGTTCCTCAGCTCGTCTCATGAAGCCCCATTTTCTTGCACACGAGTTCTGTATCCATTGCCAGTCAGCCCAGCTCTGCAAGCTGACATACACCCACCAGATGGTCCTCGTACTTCTGCACCAGAACTGCTGATGTGCGCAAGCGTCAGCAAAAAAGCACCATGGTTTTCCTCTGCTTAACACACTTCCAAGTCACAGAAAAGCACAAAAGGCCATTGAGCATCTCTGTTCAGCAGCACAAACAGTTGGCCTGTTAACAAGTGCACATCCCTTGTGGCAGTAGGTTGAAATAACCTCAGTTCTCAAGAGGGGAAAAGGAAGCTGCTTTACCATGTGCTGTAAACAAATGCTGTGTGGGTCCTAGGAAATTGAAAGTATGCTGACACAAATCCTAATGCCAGGAAGGACAACAGAGACTTGGACATTCACTGGAGGCTGTGCATGCTTGTGTTGGTGGAATATGGTTCAGCATGGCAAGCTCTGAGGAGTTAATTCTGAATATGCACATGGCTTTGGGTGGGTGGTTGTCCTTAGTGCCAAAGGGAGAAACCAGGCTCACAGACCCTCATCTCCCCACATTCCCCAGACCAGGAGAGCCACCATAAATGCATCATTTCTCCATTCCCCTCTCTACCTCCAGTTGCAATGGCTCTGGCTGCTGGGACAGCATGGGCTTCACTGGCTATTTGCAGCAGCAGGCGTGTGGGACATGCTGGGAGGTGGACACATTTCAGGGTTGGCATTCTGGCCTGTCAGGGTCTCCCCTCACTCTGTAATGCTAGACTGCCTCTCAATTATTTCTTAGCAGCTTGGGCTAAGAAGCCCATGTCAAGAATGGGGTACGGCATCTCTGGCATCCCCGGCTGAGCAAGTTGTGTTTTGCAGCACTGACGCGCTTTTGTGTGGAAGGGATCTCTTTCACACTAAGCAGCCGTCATACGGTATTTTTGATCACCACCTGCAAGCAAATCCAAGCAAAGCTCATTCCAAGGTCAGCTGGGTATTTCTGCAGACTTATCTCCAGCCTTGCAGGCTGCAGAACAGGCCACTGCACTGGTCATTTAAACCTCTGCTAGATCAAACAGAGACAGAACTGATCCAGACTGGCAAGAAAGAGATTAGGATCAAACAGCCTCCTCCATCCCTGCAGCTCTTCATTGACAGGTGTCCAGGATGTCATTACAGTTGACAGACAACTTCAGCTAATGAGGTCTTTGTCTTCACAATTATTTTATAATTTTTTTGTCAACACAGAGCAGTTAACCCATCCTTAGACATATCTGAGTTTGCTTTTAGTGAAGTTGATGCAGTGTATTATGGCATACCTGCCCTGGGTGGCAAAGTGGCAGGGGCTGTGGCTGGCTTGGGTAACCTGCCAGCCTGGAGAATTCATTTGTGACTGATTAAATGGCTGTGACATCTGAGAACTTCAGCAAAAGCCATGTTTCCCTTTTTATTAGCTTCTCCCTCCTCCCACTGCCTGCCTGAGTTAGCAGAAAGTCACTTGTGTGCTTACAGTAACAGATCGGAAAGCTGAGAGGCACCTCATCAAGCAAGATCACTTAACAAAACAGGAGATTAAATGCCTCACATCATTAAGGTCTCAAATATAAAAAAAACCTCTTTGATGCTACACAGAGAGACATAAGATTTGCTTCTCTTCCATAACTATGTCCTTCAAAATCTTTTGCTTTGATTTTGACTCTCTTTTGCACCAAGTTTCCAAGTGTTGGCATCCATTTTCTCATGTTTGTCAGGAGCCAAGAGCATTGGTGCATGTATATATTCAACTCCAAACCACATCTGAGGGATGAGTGTTACATGGGCAGAGAATCAAGTTAACATCCCTGAAAATAGCCCCTATTTATTGCACCAAGTTGGGAATAAAGGTGCCCATGGCAAACTTTGTCCTGCAAAGCATTAATTGTCTTGGGATAATGCTAACATGACTGTTTCTCATTGATGACAGTGAAATTACACTTTTCAAAAATTGGGAACAGTTTATTTGATTGGCTCATGAAAAACTGTTGAAAGCCTCTATGAACGTAGACAAACAGATCTCTCCCTCTCTCATTGGTCTGATTTACTCACTAATCCAAATATCAATAAAACTATTTGCAATTCCTTCAGAACTGTATAATTATTAAAACCACAGACACTCCTGCCACACGAACTGTCTCATACTGAAAATGAAACAGGAGGCTCATCCCCCTGCACCAATGTATGACCCATCAGGTTACTCCTGTAATCACATTCGGTTCCTTTTCCAAGCATCTCTAAAATAAAAAAAAGGAACTGACTTACTCTTTCAGCTGTTGTAGTGGGCAGAAGAATAAAGCAAATATTGCAGCTTATGCTGAAATCACTGGGCAAAGAAAATAGCCAGGGGTCAGAAGTTTACAGCTGTGCATGAAGACATCTTGCTGTGCATATATGAGGCTACTTGGGAAAAATCTGTAGTTTTAAAACAGTTTTAAAGCTAAGAATTCATGGGCAGAATTTGCCTGCTCATTTACTGTGACTGTGTACACCATCTGATAATTACTTCTGCAAATGTTTGTTTAAATATGTTTATTCTCACACACAATTTAATTGTGCAAGATGTGACAGCTAATGATGGAAGAGCAATCTCTTCCAAATATCAGGGCTTTAGCTGATATCTACATCTTTGCAGGGTGCCAATTTTTCCCATCTCTCCTTGTTTTCAGATGAGTTGAGGCAATCCCCCCTTCTCAGCTGTGGCTATTACACCCTCTCAGCTATTGCCATCAGTCAGCACCAGTCTGGAGAATAACCCGTGGTGTTCCCTGCTCCTCAGACCTGAGCATGCTGCTTTCAACACCCATCTCTTCTAGCACAGGCAGCAAGAACCTGGAAACTCAATGCCCTGCAGACCTTTGAGGGGTTCTCCCACCAGCAGCAAACATCTAACTACTCACCCTGATATAATTTATCAGGAGTCTATAAGAGAGAACAAGATCCAGAAACTTAATGGACTGTGGACGGTTTAGTTCTTTGTGCATAATGCTTTGCTGTGCATTGGAACAAAGCATTGGTTTGTAGTTATTATAAAAGTGAAAATAAAGATGTAGACAATCACCTTCCCTTATCTATAAAGGGTGTTGATTGTTTTCAGTGGTTTATTGTGTGTATGGCTTGTGCAATATGGCAGATGGAGCGTGTGCTGAAAGGCTGAGTGAGGAAGGGAGCTGGTTGTGTTTGGCAGGGAGAGGCACAGATGTCTCTTTACTATGGCTTTGTAGGATCAGAGAAGTTAACATCCATTAGATCATGTATCAGGCTTCCCCACGCCCTCACACTACTTCTGCTACTTCAGTTAGTTCCCCAGAGTCCATTTTTAGTGTTTTATCAGTTGAACTTGAAGTATCTCAAGCAATGAACTATCCATCCTCTTTTCCCCTTGGAGATTTCTGCCATCTAACACCTTGCAGAGCTGTGTCTGACTCTCCTGCCTGAAACCCTTTTCTTTGATAGCCATTTGTGTGTGACCCACACTCACTAGATGGAGAGCAGCACTTTATTTTCTTTGCAGCCATTACTGGGCTCTTGTTTGGCTCTCAGCCCCCAGGGCCAGTCACGATAAAGCCATTACCTCCACGCACGTGCACACCACATGCATTCCCTGGGCAATTTCCACCCTAACTCGGCATCATCTGCTTAACTCAGTGGTTGAAACAAGTACAAGGAGTCTAAAAAATAGGGTATCATGAAGTGCTATTAGTCCCCAGGGGGTTTTCTGCCTCCTGAAGCACTAATTCCTAAAGCTTTTAGAGCAAATCTTGCTGCCGTTGCTTTTTTCTTCTCCCACTGTCATAAGGATCCCAATATCTTCTGCGCTTTTCCCATCAATTACTTCTTGACCCCTGGACTCCTGTTCAACCAGCCATTGTCTCTCCTTGCCACTTGCTCTAAAAGATTCTCTAAACCAAGCTTACACCCCACATTTGTGCTATGCTCTTAGTGCAGGTCAGGGTAAGCAGTTGGGCCTACTCAGGTTTAGTCTGCAGAGGCAAAAGGATTGTCACCTCTGGTGCTTTGATGCAACAGAAGCAACAGCCAGACCTAGTTCAGTTTTATGGGTTGGAAGTAGCATTTTAAAATTGTCTGAGTGATTCAGGCACAGCACTGATGATGCAGCATCAGTGATTAACATTAATTCTTCACCCAATACACCCACACCACTCCTTGATTCGAACTGGAAAAGCAGTGGCTGCAAATGTACAAATATTCTCAAGGAGAAAAGTGTTGATAGTTCCCTCTGGACCTAATTTTCTGTGGCAGGGGACTGAAAGTTTGGACTTATTTGCAACACAGCATGCTGGGGATAAGCGAGCTGGAGATCTCTTCCAGAAATGAGCTGCTTACACAAAACAATTGAGCAGATAATGCTTGCACTGCTGCACATGTCCTTTCTATTTAGGGATGGAAGGGAAAGTGGTAATTGAGGATGGTTAGCTTCTGTGCTTGGCACCACCTTGGCAGCAGGTTGGGAAGTCACACTTTTCAGTTGTCAAACTGGGAATGAGACTATGAAGAGTCATAGATGGGAAATGAACAGTGACCCAACTCTATTAATAGCAGTTAATTAATACTTGCATTCAGAAATGTTGGAATAGCTAATCAAAGAAGGCAGAATTACTGAACAGATTGGAAAACTGACAGAAAGTAGTAAACCTTATCCACATTTAAGTTCTGGCTCTATGTGTCCTACAAGTTTGATCACAAAACTGAGAGTACTCCAGGCTGGGCTGAATCTACACCCACATCTAACAGCTCCTTCGTTAGGCAACACTGCTAATTCCGTGTCTGGATCCCAAAGGGCCCGTAGGGGAAGCATCTCCCCCACGCATACACACCCTGTGATGACTACATTTCCACTTGGAGAGCAAAAAGAGGTGTAACATCAGCTGGAACAAGCTGAATGTGCTCAGCCACATTTCATTATGACCAAGACAGACGGGAGCACAACATTTCCACCCAAGTACACTATGAGAGAGCACACTGTTCCCCCTGGTACTGGGAGTAATGAGATGATAAAACACAGGCACAAGGAGCAAGTTTGTCTTCATAAATCTGAAAGGCACACATTGAAAAAATGCCAGATTTCTGAAAAATTGACACCCTCTTTCATCCTCTCATGAAAAAGGCCCTTTGTCTCATAAAAAAACCCAAACTTTTTAAACTATTCTAAAATTTATTGAAAGCTATTTAAAGAAATTAAGCTATTTTAGAAGAACTGTTGACTTTACTGATGGTGCCCTACTTATTTTTCCACATTGCTGCCTTTTTTAAGACTAGTAACTGGGATTTATAGTCACCACTCTGTTCACTAAAGTAAAGGCACAGCTCAGCTTTCTTTTCACAGATCCAAGCCATTTCAAGCATCAAAGTCACCTCACATTTTGCTCCATCATCACTGGGTATGTACAAACAGACCTGAGCTGTGGAACTGCAGCAAGGCAGCAATACTTTTATGGATTTTTATGGATTTCATTGTTCAACCCAACTTGTATAATTTTTATATTGTCTTAGTGAAAACACGGAAGGTTAAAAGCTTTGACAAAGGTCATCCCAAAGCAGCATCAGCCCAAAGCTGGGAGGGCAGGCTCCAGTTACAGCAGAGGGCACAGGCAGGGGAGCAGACCATGCCCTGGTGAAAGGTGGCCACGTTTTTGAGGTTACCATGTCTCAGAGGCTCCAGATTTCATTTTGCTTTCTTTCTCATTAAAAAAAGGTCTTTATATCACACTGCCTTAAAGATACCTGGTTTGGAGTGCAGTAGCCCCTTGGGGACCTGCATTTCCTAGCAGTGGTTTCTGACGGTTCGTCTGGTGACGCTGGTGAGTTTGGGGGCGAGGAAGGGAGGGATGCAGACACTGACATCACCCCTTTGCAGAGAGCAGAAAGCGTGGCTCTGACCCAGAGCTTTGCAACACGCCTGGGGATCCTGCAGCCAAGACATGACACCACAGAGAAGAGAATAAAACACACTCTGGAGTGAGGAGTATGCCTGGGAGTGAAGCCCACATCAGAGACCTCAGGCTGGAGTTATTTTTAAGCATACAGCAGCAGTGGCCTCTGCCGGCTCTGGTCAGGACATCAGCTGTGCTTCCTTTTCCTGCTTCTCTCCCTGCTCTAATAGGGATGCCTCAGCATTGACCAGGCTTTGCAGGGACACAGATCCCCATTTCCCAAGGGAAAAGCAAGATCCTGAGAAGAGTGAGTTTGCAGGATACACAGTAGCACTCATTGGGATCCCAAAATGGGACTCAGAAGGGGTTTTGTGAAGCTTGGTCTAAGTTCCTGGTAGAACCTGCAGTGTGCTGCCTTTTGGGACCAGGACTGTGGCTATACAGTTTTCCTGTGTCTGAGTCCAGCCTGAGCTCTCCTCTGAGCCTTGCCAGTCAGTCCAGGATCCACGCTGTGCCACAAGGCAGGATTAGGGTGCCAATTCTTCTTCTTCCTTAATGCTCCCCCTGCCCATCCTTGGTAGGAGAGAGGCTCAAGTGGAGCGGAGTACAAGAGCTGTCCTCCTTCCACCACTGATGGACAGGGCTTTCAGGAGCTGCCTTCTCTGATGGAGCTGGCTGGTCACACCGTGTGTCTGCCAGAGCTGCCTGTGGGCAGGAGTGACAGGCCTGCCTGCTTTCACAGGGCAATGGGATGCACAGGCAGCTGCTCTCACATGCACATTTTCAATTTCAAGATCCATTTGTACCCACAATTATTACTCTGATTCACAGGTCCTTTGGCTACTGAATTTCAGATGGCTTTAAAAGCTGCTGTCACTGACCTTCCTGGCCTCTTTCTGTGGTCCTCATGGGGAGCACCCCACACTGTGCTGTGTTTTGAGGAGAGGTACAGGCAAGCAAATGCCAGCTGCACCACCCAGGTTGGGTGGGAACAGCACCCAGAGCTCCAAGATCCCCTTTAGTGCCTTGGCTGCTCCTCCCACTACTCACCATCACTGCTGTCACTCTCTCAGAAGTACCAGGCACCTTCAGACAGCAGCTACTCTTTTAAGACCAGGTTTCTGTTGCATTTATATATTTATGATCAACAGCCCAGAGCTGCTGATAAACCCCAAATGCAAGGGCTAAGGCAGACAGACCATCACGTGTGGAAAGCTGCCTGCATCTGCTCCCCAGCTGCTCGTTCCGCAGGCCAGCCGGGAGGATATTGGGTAACGTGGCTAAAGGCTTGTGGGAGAGCTGCAGCAAAGCTTCCCCCTGTATTAAGCAGCCTTTAATTTGGCCCTGGCTGGGAGGAAGTGACAAGGACAATGCAGAGATCAGACACTCAAAATTTCTGTGCTCAGTGTGAATATTTTACATGCTTGTCAAGCTGTGCAGTAAATGATGAAGGGCTGTAGCCAGCTGTAATTTAACACAGTGGGATCAATCCAATATGAAGAGCAACAGACTGTATCTTTCCTCCATATGGACGTCTAAACAAAAGTTTTATTGATTTAAACATTTCTCATCATTTATGGCAACAATTTTCACCATGGTCTGTTAGAGCATCCCATTTTGTACTTTAAAGCCATAGATGTGTTCAAGGATCATACAAGCTTTTTCAACTTAAAATTATTAAAAATTGCAGCAAGGCAGTGCATGGCCCCATTCTGAGGGCATCTGCATAATTATTGTTCTTAATTACTTGCTTCGCACTGAAGTTGTTTTTGGCATTTGACAGGACAAAAATATTGAAATCAGCTCCAGATCCAAATAAGTTGCAATAGAAGCAGGAGGGCCAGAGCTGATCACCCATGAGGGTCTGGGGGTTGCAAGCACTGGGGACATCTGTCCAGGCCTCTGACTGTTTTGTAGGACTCCAACACATGGAGCAAGTGCTGCAAAATGGAAGATGCTGATCCCTCTCCTCCTTCTTCTATAGCACTGATCTATCAGTACCATCCACCAGTCTCACCTTGGGACAAAGACAGGCTTATCTACTGAGCTTAAGTCCCTTTCTAGGCAGTCTCAGTCTTCACATTTTGAAATTTAATGTTGGCTTCCTGACACAAAATGTGTTTTGCCTTACCTAGTGAACCCACATGTTCTCCCTTTGCTGATCTTTCTAACAGGATAAAGAAATGAAAACCCAAGTTCGCTTTGCCCCTGCAGCATCTTCTCAGCTGAGACTAATTTTTTTAGTTCTTTAAGGGACTCCTTTAGCTGCTGACAAGTTCTGCTCTCCAAAATGCTCAGAACTCTTTCTCCAAATAAAATTGGCTTTAAAAATACCAGATTTTAAGTAGATACTCTTATTTATTTTCTCTGTAGGTTTGAACCTGTCCCACTCAAAAGCTTTTCTTCTTAACAGTGAGGGATAAAAACTGCTATTAAAATCAAAAGCTGAGTTGCCTGCTTAATCCCATGACTCCAGGAGCTGGGGCTTTAAGAAAGGAAAGCAAACGCTGTGGTGCTTGTGATAAGATTGCAGGAGTTGGCAACGGCACTGGTGCTTAACCGTGGGTGTTGCTGGGAATACTGGCTGCCATTCGACTTTGTGTCTCGGCAGGGGATGGAAAATCCAGCAAAGCTCCTTTTTTTAAAAAAAAATTTTATGCCTCTGTCTGTTGTTGCAGAAACAAAAGCATAAATCACAAGTCCTTGGCACCAAGTGGGATTTTGTGCTGCACTGGGTCCTGGTGCTAAGTTACATTCCCCCAGATCACTTGGTCCCTTGTTCATCAGCCAGCAAGAAACATGAGGCTGTGAAGGGTGTCTACATGGAGGAGTGTGTCTGCGTGTGACTGTGTTTGTCTTTGGTCCCACACCCAACAGAGTCAGGTCCAAAACATGTCAGAGAGTGTTTAAAAATGGTACTGTGGTTTAGATCACTCTACCTCCTTTACAGTAACACCAGTGTGAGGGAATGACAGCCTGCTGGTCCAACCAAGAGTTAAAACATGATGCTGTGTTGTGCTGAAAATTGGAGATAGGCAGGTGTGGCCAGAGCTGGGACCCTCGGTGCTTTGTAGCTGTGCTGAACTACATCCAGACTCAGCATAGATCACAGAATGATAGAATGGCTTGGGTTGGAAGGGACCCCAAAGATCATCTTATTCCAAATCCCCACCATGGGCAGGGACATCTTTCACTAGACAGGTTGCTCAAAGCTCCATCCAGCCTGGCCTTGAACACTCTCAGAGATGTCCAAAGGGTGTCTGTGGTGTCTGACTGCTCTCTGTGCCAATCTTAAAAAATTACACGATCTTAAAAAATCACACTTGATGTTTCTCCTACTACAACCTGCTTCCGCAAGGCAGGTTGAGGTCCCCATGCCCATTCCTGGCAGCATCCATGTGACATTTCTGTGGGCAAGCATCCCCACTGCCAGGGACAGGCAGCCCCACACCTGCAGCTCAGCCCAGTCTGGGTGGTGACCAAGCTACTGCTCTGACCCAGCCCCACTTTAACCCTGTTATTCACTGTGCCCTTCTTGCCATTGCTGTGTTTGAGCTGTGCTTTGGTCCCTTTTAACATCTGACCACCAGCCAGAGAAGATGAAGTCCTAAAAGACTCTGCAAGAACCAACCCCAAACTGGAAGTCACAGGGGTGCCTGTGCTTGAACCAGCTCTGTGCAAGGTTTTGAAATAGCCACATTTCTCAGTGAAATACCACTGAAGACCTGAAAGCTGAGGAAGGAGCTGAGTGCAATTTCCACCATGTGTTACCTGTGTTCCCCTCTCAGAGCCAGCCCCAGCAGAGTAGCAGAGGCAGGGTGAGGGGTGTGCAGCAGCAGTGGCCTGGAGAGAGCACCCCAAACGTCAGTGCTGGCTGGCATGAGCCAGGTACTGCTCATCTGCTGACTTTGGTTGTCATTTTGCTGTTCCTTCAGCTCAGAGCCCAGCAGTGCCAGGTGTGTACCATGGAGGAGAAGAGGCATTGCTGGTACAGGAGCACACCCAGCCACAGCAGGGAGCAGAACAGGAGCATTCCCATGGGCAAGAGAAGGGCAGGCTCAGGGATACTCGGGTGAGCAGAGAGCAGACCCCTGCACGCGCATTCCTACTCCCCCAGAAGGAGGCAATTTTCAAACAAGAAAGGCTTGCCTAGTGCCATTTGAGCAAAGTGAGGGATGAATCCCATGTGTTTGACGTCTCTGGTTGTCCCTGTACCCTTCAGACACCAGCAGTAGCAAGCTTCAGCAGTTTTGGAGTTCAGGTAGCACAGACACAGCTTGCTGGGAGCTCATTCCAAAGTGACATCATTTAGCAACAATTCATAAGAAATAGGTCCCAACTAGCAGCGAGAAGTTGTGCCTGCAGGCAAACAGATGCTGGTTCAAGGCTGTTATCAGGTAAAATGAGTGGGTGAAAGACCTTCTCTGGAGCTTGTCTGTTGCCATGAGAAGAAGCAAACAAAGCAGGGACAAGGCTGGACTCCAGACAAATGAGGCTGCTGACTGGCTGGCACCTCATCCCTGATGTAGATGAGGATGAGATGCTTCCTTCTGGTGAGGGTTGGGCCTGTATAGGATCGAAGAGTCTCAGCTCTTGGCAGGCAGCTGCTCCAGCAAGAGGAGCAGATCCAGGGACTCAGCTGTCCCAGGAAGTAAACTGGTGTTTAGATGCTTTCAGAGGGAGAGAAAAGTGAAAAGAAGCTGAGTTTATACTTGCTTCCCTTCTGTCTTCTCTCACACTGTACACATGGAGCAGCAACAGGAGCATTGGGCACTGCCCATGGTGGACAGTGCCAGCCATCTCTTCTGTGTCCCCTGTTCCACTCTGCAGCACCATTTCCACCTCTGAGCATTCATGTGCTGGATTGCTTGAAGCTACAAGCAAGGGCTCAAAAGAAGGCCAGGAACTGAATCTGCAGTGCCCTGGCAATCCCACCACACTCAGGTGGTACTCAGGCATCTCTTAGATACTCTCTTCAGGTTTCTGCATTTTGCTTAACAATTCCAGCTCTGTGTTTTCCACTGAACACGGATACTTGGCTGTTGTTCTACAGTGGTGCTGCACAGCTGTGTTTAGAGA
Source organism: Aphelocoma coerulescens (assembly GCF_041296385.1). Lineage (NCBI taxonomy): Eukaryota > Metazoa > Chordata > Aves > Passeriformes > Corvidae > Aphelocoma > Aphelocoma coerulescens. Next base: position 6,697,507 of record NC_091024.1, read on the forward strand.
AGCCATCTATGTGAGCTTGGGCCAGGAACAGCGAGCCAATGGATGCCCCAGAAGCTCAGAGCAGGACTGGGCCCTGTCTCTAATGTGATTTCAGATTACGGGATATGAAAAACATGACCTGGAAATCACATGAGAGCCAGCTTTCTCATGGGGTATCCAGTCACTCCTGCTTCCAGCTGGACAAGACAAAAGCATCTTTATTAGCATCAAGCAATCCTGTGTGCCCATCCCTACTGAGAATATTTAGCCCTGTGTGCCTTGCCAGTGGTGTTTGTGGTCACATGCTGACCTGTCACACTGCCTGATGAGACCCTCTGACACTGTGGTTTTACATGTAGCTGCAGAGGACATAAACACGAGTCATGCAACTCCCAAACTTTGTGTTTTCTTCATGAACTCCAATAAAGAGCCATCACACACTTTGCAAAGACAAAAGCTTGAGGGTTTCCTTTCTGTCTCACCCTGGGGGCTGTATGAAAGAGCAGCCCTAGCTAATCCCTGCTAGGGAAATTCCTGCTGCAAGGCAAACATGCATGTGCAACTGGCATTCAGCTGGACACGAGGAGAGGGGAAACATGAACTGGGAAATGGTCAGTAAATCATGGGGCTTTGGAGATCAGCAAGTGCAGAGTTGCATCTGTGACCTCCTGAAGGACCTGCAGGTGACAGGAATGCAGACATGAATACAGATGTATCATCACTACGTTTGTTTATATGTAACATTGATATTATAGAGCACGGATATTATACCAAAATCAGGCTGAAAGTTGGAAAGCAAATCTCCTTTTTCTTCTTCGAAGCAGTTCATCTGCTGGCCCACACTAGCAGACGGTAACTAGGCAGCTTTGTGAAGGCAAATACAGCTCCTCAGGGGTGAGCCCAGGGGACTGTGACACCTGGGTGCTAGGACAGAACTACTGAAATAACTACAGAATAAAAAAGTAGTGCCTATCTGCTGCCTCAACGGTGTGATGCTTCCAGCACATCAGCCAGCTGCTGTCTCAGCTATTTACACCGACTGATCTGTCGATTTTGTGACCTTTTTTTTTACTCTTTGCATTCTTTTTACCTTTTTGCCTGGTAGGAGTTATGAGGAGGCTGACGAATTTCCCGAGACCTGTGTGGAGTTCTGGCTGCCCTGGCCACGGCAGCATCCCGTCCGTCCGTCCGTCCGTCCGTCCGTCCGTCCGTCCGTCCGTCCGTCCGTCCGTCCGTCCGTCCGTCCGTCCGTCCGTCCGTCCGTCCGTCCGTCCGTCCGTCCGTCCGTCCGTCCGTCCGTCCGTCCGTCCGTCCGTCCGTCCGTCCGTCCGTCCCGGCTGCCACCTGCTGTAGGCGGCTGCTCACTGCAGCGCGGCTGTTCGCAGGCTCTGGCTCCTCACTCTCTCCCGGTGCTTCCTTCCAGAGCGCTGCTTCTCTCTGCTCTCCTCCACCTCCTCTTCACTTCCACTCAAGGAAATGTTCCCCTTTCTCTCCATTTTTACACCTAGTTTCTGCCCAATGAGCAGTTCACATCGAGCCTCAGTGCTGGTCGGTGATACCACAAAGTTACAAACCAGTGGTGCAAATACCTGAAATGTTTTCAGGATCATCAGCAATTCTTTCTTTTTCCACACGATTTCCAGTTGCATCCTATGAAAACATCTCCCCATCCCTTTCCCCCTCCAAATGCATTGCTGGAAAGCAGCCTGGCTCTGGTGCCTTCTGCCCACAAGGCTCCTGTCCTGTGCACATTAAACTCACTAAAGTCCCTTCTGATCCAGCGTTGAGCAGCCTCGTGCACAGGATGAGAAGCAAAAACATGAGTGAACAGCTAAGGTGACTTTGTTTGAAAATGTCAAAGCTCCTTTTTTCTCTGCCTTTTATTGAAGGAGGGAGAGGCCCCTCTGCTTCCCTCAAGGAAGTTCCCCAGAAAGCACAGCTTCAAGAATAAAGGCTCTTCCAGACGAGTAAGAAAAAAGCTGAAACCTGAGCCTTTGCATCTGAAATTACAACTTCGTATTTAATTTCTCTGTAATGCAATATAGCACATTTTCTTATCCCTTAGATGCCCACATCTAACAGAGTGTTCCTAAAAATCACTCAGATGAAATGGTTACTGTACACCAGGCTTAGGCCATTTGCTATAGTTACAGAGTAATCATGGAAATATGGAAAGTGGAGCATTTATGGGCAATTTAAATTGAAAAACAGCCATAGCTGTGCTATCTGGAAAAACACTGCTGATATCTGTTCTGTGCAGGGGAGCAGGATGGAACCGTCTGTAACTGGCAGCTATATCACAGCGGGTGCAGAGGAAGAACAGATTTAAGATTAATATTTATTTGATATTTTATATAGACTTAATATATTTGTCTGTGTATATAAAAGAGAATGATGTAGGATTCACATTCTTGCTTTACTTGGATGTTTAACTCATAGAAAATCTGGATAAAGCATAGGAAATAGACTGTCCTATGGATGTGCAAGGCTGGCTCTTTCTCTGAGATTTCTCTGTCTTACTGTTACGTGAATAATCAGGAATTTGCAGGGGTTGTATGTTGGCTTTGGTCTGTTGTATTTTCTCCCTTATGTCTCATAAAATTAATACCTGTGTGCACAGAGAAGGCAAGAGTAAGCAGGCAATGACATTAAAGAAATCAGGTAATGCAAAAAGCCACGGAGTTCCATTGCAGCAGTTCCTTGCATGTTTTATACACTATCCAGAAATGCAGTTTCTTGACAATTGGGCTGCCACACATAAAAACAATGTCTTTTCTACTTTCCATTTTCCACTCAGAGAAACCCCACAAATAATGCTTATTCAATTCCCAGCAGCTTCTGCTCTCCTGACTCAGCCCTCTCTGAATAACAGCCAGGCATGTACATAACAAAGGACATTAAATATTAATGCTGAGGGGTTTGCTGCTGATTGTGCTATTAACATGTAGGGAACCATTCATCCTTTCCACATAAATAAACTCTGACTAACTCATTAGAGCTCTGCAAAGTCAGAGTTAACCTGACAATATATTCCTTCATTTCGAAAGATGAAAGTAGGGGAAGAAAAGAGATGTGTGAGCTGCTCTTTATTGGTTCACTGTGCTTGCACTTGGGATTTTCAACCTAGAACAGAACCATTAGAGAAGGAGGGGGGGAAAGGGGGAGAAAAATACCCAGTAATGTTTAAGGTGAACCTGGAGGGTGCAGCTCTTAAGTAATGTGTTTGGTCCAGTGCTGTCAGCACAGGCCCTGCTCTGCTCATTGGCTTGTCCCTCACACCAAGACCTGCCAAAGTCTCCATGCTTTTCCACTCAGGACCATTGCACAGAATGGTTTGTGCTGGATTAGAGCCATTGAAGCACCCTTGTCTCTTTACATTGAGCCCCTTACAGGCCATGATGCTGCTGATGGATGGCAGCTGACATCACATCCCCTGGCCTGTCACAGCATACACCAGTGGCACCTTTTAAGAGCAGTGGTTCTTTGGAAAACTGAAGTTTTATGCCACAAATAGTTTTCACCAAAGTGTTTGCCATGATGTTAGTTTCCTATTTTTCTAGTGTGGTACAGCCTCTCCAGCTCAGCTTTCCAGCTCAGGTAAGTTGATATCACCATGGTGACTGCACCTTTGCCCTGAAATCTCAGCATCACTGGTGTCATGCGGGTTTTAGGTTGTTTAGGAGCCCTTTTGGCTTGGAGGGCACAAATACAGATTGTGTTTTGCAGCCTGTACAGTCTCTGAGAAGGCAACAAGACCAACATTCAGGAGCTCAGTTGGTGCTGGGATTTCCTGGTCTTCCATGAGCTGTGCAGCCCTTTGGGTTGCCATGATAATCAGGAGCTCACGTCAAGCTGAAAGTAACAGGCTAATTTAAGGAAAAGATGTACTATTGTGCTTTGTGAAAACAGAGCCTTACTCAGAAAAACTCAGAATTTTGGAGGAAAACATGAAATGCATTGAGGTGTTTTCCCCCATTTCTCCTACGTTCGGGAATTCATCTCTCCTTTTATGCAGCACGTTGGTAATGTGGGTGGCAAGGCTGGTGCTGCAGGAGTTACAGCACCCAGCAAGGGTCTGCTGCTCCCGAGCAGCACTGAGCAGCAGGGCCCATCCACTGGGTGTCTGGGTGTGTATATCCACACACCCCATCCGAACTGTGGGCGTGGAAAGCTTTCACAGACCCAAACCCTGACTTCTGCAGGATTTCACATTGCAGTGTATTCAGTGTAAAACCCTTTTCCCCCCACTTTAAGCTGGCCTTTTCCCCAGACCAGGCAGTAGCCCTGTCCCTTTCTGGCAGGAGGCAATGTGGCATGGTGTGGCTCTGGCCCTTTGCTGTGTGCTCTCTCCTCCTAATTTATTTTTGGGTCTTGGCAACACAGCCCCTTCACAGCAAACCCACAGCACAGAGGAGTGACAGCTATTTTATTGATATCCAGATTGATTCCATGTGCATTTTATCTGTATCTGCCAGTGATCAGGCAGCAATACCAACAATTAGACTTAATGCCTGTATAGCTCTTTACATTGTATTTGCTATATGCGTTACTAGTCCTGCTCATCAGGTGTGATAGCAGGTGCAATCAAATATTGCCTGGGACTCTCCCTTCTATTAAGGCCAGATTCTGGCTTCTGTAAGCAAATTTCAGTAGCAGAAGTGGTGGAGGAAGGGGGAGGTAAGGGCTGTGTCTGGCTGGACAGCTGTCACCAGTGGAGAGCAGCAGCCACCAGCCTGCTGTCGATGCACACCTTGGAGAGGTGACAATGCCCAGCTCCTGCTGCCACCACCCTGCAGCCCCCAGCCTCAAATCCTGACCCCTCAGACTTGTTTAACCCCTGACAGACATTAAATCTGGTTTCTCCTGGCTCCTGTTTGGACAAGGACACCTCCAGGGACCGGTCTGCTGGCACTGCTCGTGCAGACTGTGTGGGAGGGCTCAGGGCAGGAGAGAGGGACGCTCGAGTGTGCGTGTGAGTGGTGTGAGTGTGTGCACCCCCACACATATGGGAGTGTCTGTGTGCAGGGGGGGCCCTGAAAACCACCTTAAAAGCCCTGAGCCAAGCATCCCCTGCTCACTCAGCACCCCGTGGTACCAAGTGCCTCTCACAGCAAGTGCCTGGGCATGTAAGCCACGGCTCTGGCAGAGCCATGAAATATGCATTGTTTGTGTATTTTTAGAGCCGTGCTTTCCCTCTAATTACCTTCCTTTCACTCCAAAGCCTGTGAGCCATCCCTGAGGCTGCTCCTTCACCACTTGACTTCTTATTTTGACTTTGTACACCTTCCCCACAGCATCTGAGCACTGCTGAAGGAGGGTACCCTGCTCTGCCCAGCTCTGCACCTCAGTGCAAGGGTCCCTGGTGTCTGGTTCATGCAAGGAGGCAAAAGAGACACCTCTGAGGTGGGATAAAAGAGGAAAATGGCTTGATTTTGACTGTGGGACTCTGCTCCATTCACATGGATTGGCCAGATCTCCCATACGACCCTGCTTCACAGTAGGTCTGTGAGCTTTCCATTGTGCTCAGTGAGCTTATAGGGTTAGATCAAGCTTATGGGGTTAGATCAAGCCCTCTTTGCCTGTGTAATCATGTTGATAAGTACACCTTCATGATCAGCCGTTACAGAGTCTCCTATTTCCCTGGGATATAAGAGCTTATGTAATTTTATCCATCTCCATGCCAGGTACTTATTCATTGCAGCTCTGCTTTGTTTTCCATTTGCTCCTAGCAGCTCTGAGACAGTTGGATTGCTGCAGATTTCATTAGTGTGCTCTTTTGAACAGAAAGATGTTAGGCCTCCCTGTCCTGCTGCCTTGGATCTCAGGCAGCCCATGAGGTTCCCCGCTGGCACCATATGGCACCACGGAAAATGGCTCTGTCTGGCTGAGGTACCTGGATACGGGCAGCAGTGATTAACAGGGAGAGCACAGGAGGGTGCAGAGGTAATTAGAAGCTCTGATAATCACAATGCACTGGCAAAGAACGCCTCCCAGATTTATTGCCTCCCTCTCTGTTCATTCTGCAGTGAGGTTTAATACAAGCTTACCCAAACTCGATCTCTGCTGCATGGGAAACAGTAAGTGGATGCAGGGAATTTTCTGGGAATGGAGACAAGCCCAGCAGGGATTCTGGGGTGCCAGCCTGCCAGGTCTCTCCTCTCTTTCAATCCATCCTGCAAGTGGAAGGTGACATGAGGCAGAGCAGCCCCCTTCCAACAGCCGCTGGAGTGGAGCTGGGACTGTCCCAAGCCCTTTCCAGGAGAACACAGCATGAAGGGTGCTGTGCTTCCTGAGCATGACCCACACATGGATGTGACACCTGCAAACAGAGCTCCTGTGATTAGAGGAATTTGAAGTATTAATGAGCTGGAGGACTCAGAGGAGCAGCGCCAGGCAAATAAGCAGTGCTCAGTGGCATGGTGATAGACTGGCTCTTTTTAGCTTTGCCAAGGCCTTGATACTTGGCCTGTGATGTGCAGGAGTTCTGGTAATAATTTGACTTCTGAAGTGCTCCCACATCAAAGTGATCGGTGCACTGTACCAAACACAAAATGCAATTAAGCTAATGTACTGTGCAAGGGAGAATAAAGCTGAACCTCAGATTCGAGTTCCAATTTTTATGAGTGGGTGTAAAAAAAAAAGATCTGAATTAATCACCTACTGCGTTTTCCGTATGGCAGTGATGCCACCAGTGCAGTCACAGGAACTGTATCAGCAAGCCATCGGATAAACAGTGAATTTACAGGCCCAATTTGGAATGCTGTCAATTGTTACAAGTACACCTGAGCTGGAGATCCAAATCAGATGAGCTGAGGGGGAGCAGTAACATACAGGACAGGGAAGAAAGGAAGAGTATGTGTCTGGAGGAACTCTGGAAACACCCAAAAGAGTGACATCTCTAGTGCTGGAGGGGCCAGCAGTGCCAGTGCTGGCTTACAGGTGGGGAAACTGAGGCACAGGATGGGGAAGTGGCTTTCCAGATGTCACCTGCTGACAGAGAAAGGGTGGGTGGCCAGGTTTTCACTTCCACTTCTTTGCTCAAGTACAAGGAATTCACACTGCCCTGTAAATCTGCCCGTTTCATTTCTGGGAAGCCTGTGGATCCATGCTGCTCTTCAGTTTTAGGTTAGCAGAGGCAGCAATGAAAATCTGTCAGTGAAAATATTGCTCTCATTATCTGGACTAATCTGGGCACCTTTGCATGGAGGTATGTTGCTGGGTGTGGACATGCCCCCCATGTGCACTGGGAAGGCTTTCCTAGGAGCTGCACGCTTTGTTCCTCAGTAGGACACCTCCTCATGTTACTGCTTATCACTTTTAATAACACAGAATGATGGGGATGGATTTCCAGGGCAGGCTATGTTCCATGCTGCTGTGTCTGCATGGTCTCTTTCCAGCACCAAATTGCACGGACAGTAGGATATTTCCTGCTACTCTTCTGGCAAAGAACTCGCAAATTATAAACACAAGGGATTTTTAAACAGAACAGGCTTTTCCCAGGATTATGTCTGAAACATGCCCCTTCCCTAGCCATCCCGGGGAGAGGGGTCTCAAATGTAGCAGTGGTCTAACATATGAGGTGGAGAGATGAGGGATGCCCAGTCATGCTGGGATTCCCCTCTGCTTACAGCTAGAAACATTCCTGTATGTCAGCAATTACAAGAAAAAAAAAAAACCAAACCAACAAAAAAAAACCCCATGTAATGAAGAACTATTCTAGAGAGCTGCAACACTTAGACTCTGGGTTGGATTTTATTACCGTGATGAAATTACACAAGCATTGCCTCTCTCCCCCTGCCTACTGTGCAGCTTCCCGCTCTCTCCCCTGCTCCTCGGCTGCCTCCGCACGCTCCCTCCCCGCTGGCTCCGCAGCCGGGTTGGGGGCGGCAGGGAAGCAGGTAGGACACTCCGGGCTCCCTCCCAGCGCTGGGGTTCCTGGGCTGGGATCCCCGGGGCTGCATCATTGGCATGCGGCGCCTGGCAGGACTGCATCAGTGCTAGCGGAGATGCGAGCGCAGAGCCGCGCTGCGCCGCACCGCCCCGGCCGCCGCACCGCCCGCACCGCGGGCTGCACAAGGTAAGGGCCAGGCTCCCTCTGCCCCACGGAACGGGGGGGACAGCTGGCAGCCCGGGGGGCTCCGTGCCGGGGAGGGAAAAGAGACTGAAACAAAAGATGCCGCTGAAAAAGAAGATGCTCGAGGGTGCAGAGTTGGGATGGATCGGTGGGAACTGTAAGGACGGGGTCGGTATAAGGAGGCTGGAGGGGTCAGGGCAGTTGTGAATAATTTAAACCAGCCCCGTTATGCTGCCTTCGCTCCCTGCTGCGAGCCCGGGAGATGCTGCGCTGTAGAGTTTTAACTTGGGCTGGAGCAATTTGGAGCAGAGTGCTCCTGGTGGGTGTTCGGTCCGCGGTGGACCGGCAGGGAGAAGGAGAAGGTGCTCGCTTAGGGGCAGGGGCTGTTGTGTCCGCATGGAGCTGTGTGGGACTGCGGGGGTGGTGGCACCCCCGGGCTGTGTGTGGGTGTGCCGGTGCCTGTGCGCACCGCCCCGATCTGTCCTGCACTGCCAGCACCCACTGCCATTGTCCTCCCTTCCCCATCCTCTCCACGGGAGCTTAACTGCACCTCAAGATAAAGCTGCAGTTAGTCTCCTCTCTTAGGAAGGGTTAAACGAAGCCACAGAGGAAAGCAGTGATCTGGGAGCTGGCAGATCTGGCTCTCTGAACAGCGGCTGTGGCGGGGTGCAGGTGCTGTGGTGACAGGTTCCCGTGCATGTGTGCATGCCCACAGCACATCCTGTAGCACAGCCAGGCACACATCGCTGCAGGGACTATTTTTCTTTTAGAGGACAAGTGTTGTTCAAGGGAAAATTTTATTACATGTGTCAAACTGCAGCAATATGGTCCAAGATCCCATTAAAAATAATGGGTAAAAAGTGGCTCTGTAAGCATATTACTTGTTAGGGATGACCTCGTCTCTAGAAAAAAAAGAAGAGTAACAGCTTGATGGTGATAATGTACAGGGGAGAAGCATGCAGTGCTCCATGTGTGCTGAGGGGGATCCCTGACTGTTTAAGTCGAACACTTGTAAGCACACACTAGAGCTTATGGGGAACTACTGCCATGAGAGTAGAAATTTCTGGTAGGATGGGAGGAAGTTATGTGTCTGAAATGTCATGAAAATTGCTGTTTCATGTCTCCTCTGTGTCCCTGGTGCTATCACCTGGGGGAAGGGAGAGGAAAAGGGTTAATTCTCTGGTTTACTTAGCCAGATATTGAACATACAACAGTGCCCACTGATCATCCCAGGCACTGAGCCCAATGTCTTCTGCTCTTTTGGGAATACACCTCAGTGCTTCTGCCCTAAATAACACGGGCCCTAACACTTCATGCAGTGGAATGTCCGTGGTCAGACTCCTGCAGGACAACCTGGAGGAAGGAGTGGGAGCAGAGCCAGCATCCATGGCTTCTTCTGGTTCTTCTTCCCAATAGAAAAGCTCTCTTCCACCCTCCATCAGAAAGAGGAGGGGAACATCTCCCTTCACTGAAAGAGAGCTACCACAGGGGCCCTGGGTCTCAAGAGTTTCAAGAGGTCCCACTTAGCTCCTGATGCTTCTCTGCCTCATGGCCCTGCTGTGAAAGGCATGTCCACCACTGTTAGATGAACTCAGCTAGAGATCAGATCTGCAAGGACACCTTAGGTTTTCCTAACACAATTTTGCAGTTGTGTAATGTGGCTGCTGGGGAACCCTTTAGGAGCATCAAAGCCAGAACCAGAAAGCAGCTGACAGGAGACAGCCTTCCACTTCAGCTTGCCAAATTCTGAGAGGTCTGTCCCATGAAGCAGCTTTTTGTACCTATTTATGTTCTGGAACATCTTTATGTGAAAGTCTCTGGTACCTGACAAGTTCTGGTTGAAGGAGCTGAGCTGGAGGTGGAAGCCCACTCAGGTTCTGAGGCAGCCCCCAGCCTGCAAGCACAGAGCTGGGTGCTGCCCAAAAGTCAGCCTTGCACCTGCAGATGATTTCTGCCAATCTGGCCGTGTGTCTGCAGGCAGGGCGAGGGCCCCAGCTTCTGACAGCACAAAGTGTGAAAAATTCCATGAGAAGAGGAAGAGCACATGGGCTGGTGCTTGGTACAGGAGGTGCAAGAGTTTAGTTTAGCCTGTACCTGCAGGGAAAAGGCAGGATGCTTAAGATGCATCCCTTCATGCTCACCATAACCTCTGAGCTGGGAGCCCTGCCTTGATGAAATGAAGTATGAGAGATGAAAAAGGCAGGAAAATTCCCCGTGGTCCATGGTGATGCTGTCCCGCCTGTACAGCACACTGTTGGGCAAAACCTGGTGAGACAGGTCTGGTTTTGAGGCTCATCCTGCAACTGCCACAGCTCACTTTCTTGCCTGAGCCAAATGGGAGCTCCCAAGGTCCTGCCTTGTCCCCCCAGAGCTGTTGTGGGTGGCCTCTTCCTGGCCTCCAGGTCCCAGGGTTGATAACAGTCCTGATGGGGAAGCCAAAGCCAGCCTTGAAAATCCTCTCCCTGCATCGTCAAGCCAGCAAATTGATTTTCCAGATCATGAGCTGAACCTCTGAAATTGTTCTCTTCTGAAGAGATTATGGAATTACTCCTGTGCTAATGAATGCTTTAATGTTACGGTGACTAAAGTCCCATAAGGACTTTAACTGCCAAAAAAAAAAGGCGCTGTAGGAAAGGGGAGCCGGGGTGGCTGTGTCAGACCTCATTTCACCATCTGGGGAAGAGGAGAGGAGGAAAACAAGAGGAGGGTGAGGAGAGAGGCTCAGGAAAAGGAGGAGAGAGAAAATGAGGAGAGAGGTGAGGTTCGTCGTGGTCTCCCAGGAAGCTGCTGAATCCATCAGGAATCCCTCCTGCAGCTCCCCACTTTATCCATCCATCTCTGAGTGCAAGCAGGGAAGGTAACATTAACTATTATTAGTTAACTATTCCCTTTTCACCATCTCTCTGGCTGTACCCTCTGGCAGCAGGGATAACCCAGCTCCTAGTGATGCAGGGCCCAGGATGGACAGCAGAGACAGGTCTTGGGGCAGGCTGCTGTAACTCCCATGGGATTATCCAAGTTTAGCACTTCCCTCTGCCCTCCTGATGTGTTGCTGTCAGGCTCTGATGGCACCATGACACTGGCTTCCAAATATACAGTAAGAAAGTATATTCCCTGACACCCCCCACAAAGGAGTTTGCCATTTATTAGGGAGGAAATGTGCTTCTGGGGATGAGTCTGCATTCATGCTGCTGGTGTTCACAGAATACAGTCTCACCTCTGCTTTACAAACCCTGGTCTTATTGCACTGTAGCTCCATGGGTTAGAACCAGGTTGTCCCAGACTTGAGCAAGGGTGGAGTTAACCCCTAAGATGGGATGGGGAAGCAGTGCAGGGAAAATGCCTCTGTACCACAGGAGCTGCAATGCAAGGGGAAGGCTGGTCTATATTTAGGTTAAGGGCTCTGCACAGAATGGGTAATCCTCTTTTCATGAATTATCCAGGGGATTAGACAGCTTTAAACTCCCCCAGGCCTCCCTGGCTGCAGCCAGGCTTGGTGGGAGTCAGGGGGGAAATGGCTGGAGGAAGGGAGGTGCCAGCAGGTTGCTGATGACTCATTTGGCTGCTGCCAGCCTTGCCAAGCACTCCAAGAGGTCACCAGGGGCCCAGACGCAGAGTGACACACGAGTGACGTGCAAGGCGAAAGGGAACATCCCAATTAGGAAAGAACATGGAGCTTTATAAATAATTGCAGAGACGAGGAGCATGGCAGCAGGTAGGAGGAGGGACAAGAGACCCAAGGCAGCAGTTTTCCAAAGTGTAATATCCTTGCTAGACTTTTCCAAGCTGCTGCTCTAACCAGAAAAAGAGATGCTTTAGGAACTGCAGCTGATACATGCAAGGAGATGCTCCAAACCCACCTGCTTGGGCTGGCTCTGCAAATGCGATTTTGGGGATGCGAGTCAGGTTCATCTATTTGGAGTGCAAATGGATCACTGTCAATACTCCATTCAAATGTTGAAGGGAGGCCAACAGCACAGCTCAGGGACAGTGAGGGGGTGGGGAAGGATGGGATGCAAGCAGGGAGGCAGGCTAGATTGCACCAAAACCTGAATATTTCGCTCCGTTATGGAGCAAATGCCCATAGCAGATTTCTGCTCTTTACCTAATGCACAGCTGCCAGAAACAAAAGGAATCCTGTCACTAATCTCACCTTGGGAGCCTGTACATGCCACAGAAGAGACATTCTTGTCACCTCTACATGTGGGTCTTGGGACAAAGCTTTGGTGGGGAGATGAATGAGAAAGGCTCAACTGTGCACGCTGGTCTGTGGCTGACATCCAGCTCCGCAAGGATGACCGGGGGCTCTTCCTCCTTTTGCCAAAGGCAGTGGAAAAAGCCAGCAGGGAGGACCAGTTTGTGAAACAGAAGCAGAGTCCCTGTGTCCTAGCTGATTTTCTCTTCCTGGGTTTGTGGTGGGGCCACTCTCTTCCTCCCCTAATCTCTAGAAGCTGGGGTCTATCTCTAAGCTAGTATGGTTTGCCTTCACTCGGTTTTCGAGGCTGTAACTAAGAAATCAGTGCGGGGCTTTGATTTCCCCAATTTTCTTCACATTTTAATGCTGCCTAGACATCTAGCCACCTTGTCCTGGAGTTACATCCCCCCGAACCTGTGGACCCTCACAGTACAGCTCTTATCCCCCAGACTCACCTTGGTCACCCTTATCTGGACTGTGGAAAAACCAGGTTTATTCGTGGGAAAGTTGAGTGCACCAAGGCACTTTATTTTCCCTGCATTTAAATCAATTTATTCCATTCTCTGCTGCTTATCCCACATAACCTAAATCAGGATTCGACCCTGCTGTGTTTTCCCCTGCCCAGAACTGGGACAAATTGAAAGCCTTGTTCTGCTGTTCAGCACTCCTTCTTTTACTCACATCATCTAGAGGATGCTGTTTAAATAATGTCAGGGGAGTCTGAGTTGAAGAGGGAATAAAAGAACAGTCTCCCAACTCACTGCTAGGATGGGAAATTCTGTGGCTGGCCCTGCAGCTCCTGCCTTGCCCAGGCACACAAGCAGAGTCAGTATCAACCCTGGCTTGTTTCTGCCTGTGAAGGCAGAGCTAGAAATCACTGGAGAAAGCCTGGGTGGAAGAGGGAAAGCAAAGAAGGGAAAGACCAGGGAAAGTCTTTGCCTTTAATGTGAGCTAATGTCTTTCCTCCCTGCGTCGAACATCCTCAATTTCCTGTTTAACTTAAAGTCAACACATCTGTCATGTTAGCATCGCCCGCTGCCTGGTTTCCCCAAGCCACCCCCCTCCCATCTGCTCTCCTTCCTGCCTCCAGCCTCCCTCCACTCCCATTGCTCCGTGGCTGGGGGGTGTGTGCATGCGATGGTGTTTTCTGCTGGCTGATGGACTTTTCCATAGCTCCTGCTTCAGTACCTGGATGTGGTTGCAGTGGGATGATCGGCTTGGCTTGCAGAGCATTTACTTCTAATCTCCGGCTTGTGACATCCTAGCAGAAAGGGGAAACCCTTTCAGGAGCAGCTCCACGGGCTAGAAAAAGGGGGAAAATGGCTGGTGAATGGCTGTGATGAGATATTTCCTAGTTCTGGTAAGCAATGATGCTTTTCTCTTTGGTCCCTTTCTGGGCAACCAGTCCAGATGCAAAAGTAATAGGGCTTAATGGGGTAGAAAAGCAAAAGGAGGGAGCTGAAAAAGAGACAGAAAAAAAACCAGTGAAGCTTATTTGGTTTGTACTGAAGCTTTTCCAGGGATCAGTGCTTATCAAAGCAATTTAATTACTGTTATGTGAGAGGCTGGGAATCAAGCAGATCAATGTGTGTGCCTGGGCAGTCGGACCAGCTCTCACTCACAGGCAGATCCATTGCCCACCCTGCATCTTTTTTTCCTTTGTGTTTTCCAGCTTGGTCTGATGTTTTCCATGTCCTCTGTGAGTGCCTACCTGAATGCTGCTTTTTCTGCCCTGTGCTTGTTACTGCTGGAGTTGTGGGAAGTAATTCATAAATTCCTGCCCCTAAGTTGATGCATAAAGCCTCTCAGCTTTCCTAACTGATAAACTATCTCCGTCCTGAAGTCTAACTGCATTTTTCACTGAAACCAGTCCCCTAAGTTCTGCCAGTAGCTGATCTAGAGAGAGGTGCAGATGAAGATGTTTGGAGGGAAGAGGGTGTCATAGGATACTATTAGGACCATGAGCTGTCTGGTGTCCTGGACGTTGGATTACTCCAAATGAGAGGTTTGCAAGTCAGTGTCTCACAGGATTCTCAAAATAGGTGTCCTGCATCTTAGCCGAGTGACAGCAGAGCTCTTATACCAGAGATGAATTTAGGGCCCTTGTTTAAAGAGGATCAGGGAATAATAAACCTAAGAGCAGCCTTTGCAATCTGGCTGTGTTGAATCTGCAAAGGTCTGTACATAACAGAAAAAACAAAGGAGAAATGTAGTGGTGAAGCTCTGGCAATTTTTCTAACCGGTTCAAAGATTTGGCCTTCTTGACAGACCTGAGTTTCACCTAAAAACTGGTGCAGAATTTGTTTTGGGGATACCAAACCAATTCTTTTTCCTAGATTTATTTATGACAAGCAGAATTAAAACTAGTTCTGGAGAACATTTCAGAGATGACTTGTTTATAAAAATATTCCTCTCATGATGTATTCATGTAGAAACCTCCACTTGCTAAAAACTCACACATTTCCTACTCTTTGATGTTAGATTCTGTAACACTGAGAGTAGGGCATTTTGGGGCTTGTGATTATTCTAGAGAAACCTAGAAGCACCAGCTATATTAAATTCTAAAGAAAAAGATCCTCCTCTCTTCAGCAGCAGGTTTTGACTTGGAGTTTTGTTTCAAATGTGTTTCAGGGGGACAATCTTTTGTATCAAATCTGTGTGGTAAAGAGGGGGTGAAGAGAACATGGGGAACTGGAAGGGGCTTTGCGTGGCTTAATCCCGGCACTGGGCAAGAAGGAGAGAGTGCAAGTGCAGGAACTGCACAATTTGTTGTCTTTGGGGGGTTGATAATATGAGGAAATCATCTTAGAGAGGACAGCTTTTGCATCCTTTAACCAAAACACCATGGTTTGTTTCAAAAGGTTGAAAGTCCTTCATTCCACATTTCCTGGAATATTGCTTCTGAGCACCAGAAATGTCTATAAATTTTTTTTCTTGTTGAATTATCTCCTAAAACCTGCAGTAATGTTGATGCCAGAGTATCTCTGCTGTCAGTTTGATGTGTGCACTTCTCCCACATTCAGTCTGAGATGCTGGCCAGTGGTGACTGTGCTTTCCTGTCCCTCTGCAGTGCTGAGACAGGCAGTTAATTTCCCCTGTTTAATTAATGGCTCTGTAATATTTATAAAGAGAAAAATCTCATACCCATCTGTGATAACTTTGGTGCTTCTGCCAAGACGAAATTCTAGGGCCAAATGAATATTACAATATGCTGGATGTAGAGATGTTCATAATGTCCCAAATTTCCTGAGCCACCCTGATTTGATAATGGGGAATTGAAGGACTGATCCTAAACTCTTTGTTTCTGGATAGAAACAGAATTGAATGTGCTAGAGAATTAATGAATGTTATTACTTTAATTGAATTTTAGTCTTTTCTTACGGACATTTGGGTTATAAAGGATGGATTTCCCTTGTGAAAATAAAATCCATTTGGTGAGGGCAGGGAGTCATATGGGATCTTAAATGAAGAATAGTCCAGATCATTCCTGTGATGGCACTTCGCATCAATCATCTCTTCAAGCCAAGGTAATCAAGAAGATGGAAGATGAAACCTTTCCTTGCCAGGAAGACTTCCACATTATTTGATTGAAATTGGAATCCTGTCACCTCATGCTTGTCTCTCCAGATTTTTCTTACCACATCTGCTAAATTACCACCAGCTATTTGCGTTTTAAATGAGGGTTTCCTCCCGCACACCCCATCTGCTCAGCCTGTTTGTTCTTCCCGTGCAGTCACGACTTGGTGATCACGGTTACGGCAGAGGAAACTCACTGGTGTTGGGGGGAGAAGGAAGTGACGTGGCCTGGCAGATTCCCTTGGCTTTGTTGGATTAAAAGAGGAGCTGGGTTAAAACTGAGGGGAGAACCTCTTATGAATGAGATTTAAGTCAGGGCAAGGGAGCTGGGAAGCTCAGGCCACTTTGAGGACAATTCTTCTCTTTTTCTAGTACCACCCCAGGGAATCTTTAGAAACAGATGTCAGAGAGTCTCCAATATCTAAGCTCGCCTGGGCACGTTCTCAACTGCCCTAATGCCAGGGTGGCAGAAGAAATTACAGCTTCTCTTGCTCGGGGGTGGTTGAAATGTGAGAGTACTTAAAGTATTCTAATCTCCCTCATTAAAGTTGGAGGGGCTGCAGGTTTTCAGAGGTGTTTTCTGCTCACCTTAGTGTCAAACCTGGAGATATGGCTACAGATAGAGAGGGATGTGGTAGAGATTTACCAAGTTGTGATGTGGAGGAGATAGTCAGTAGGGCTGCTGACTTATCTTCTCAAATCCAAGAGCCAGGCAACATCAGAACTGACCAAGAGAAGCCAGATACAGCTCCAAGACACCTCTTGGCATGAGGACTGTGTCAAGCCTGGTGCTGGGCAGGCTCCTCCAGGAGATGCTGCAGGACTGTGAGGGCTCAGTTCTCACAGATTCAGTGTTTCCAGTCAAACTTGGTGTTTCTCTGTGCTTCACAGCAGCTCTTGTGGAAGATGAGTTTGCAGGGAGCTGGAATTCAGCAGCTCCCCACTGGGTGATGGATGGATTTGTTCAAGCCCGTGTTCCCACCGTGTTGCCAGCACAGCAGCTGCCTCCTTGGCCTCCCATCCTCCCAGGCTGAGTAAGAAGTGTGGTGTTCTCTGAGCACCACTGCAGTGTGGAGGCTTTCCCAGTCCTGGCCTGGAGATAATCCCTGCGGGGTGCTCTGTAAAATGTGAGAGGCTGAATAGATCCCTTTTGACCATGGGGAAAGTGCTATGGGTGACAATCTGCTCCTGCACATGACATGCTCCACACCCCTCCTACTCTTGAGGTACTTCAGTGGTAAACTGAAGACAGTCAGGACACAAGTGGTGTCTCAGGGATTGCTCCCACCATATCCCTCTAGGCAGCAGGGAAAAACCTGCCTTCTCCAAGGGACATTTCTCTTGCCCTTTGCGGCAGATGGTCAGGCTGCTGCAGATTAACTGCTGTAATTATTGCATCTTACAGTTTCCTGACCTCCTGAAGTTATATCCAAGCCCTTCTCAGGCACGCAGGACTCTCCTGGTGCCCCCCCTCTGCCTTGACACTCAGAGGAGACTGCCATGGAGGAGGTGGTGGTCACCTCTTTGAGGAACCTCATTTGTGTTGCAGCCCTACAAGTAGTGATGGCCCTCCATCAAGCCCAGTTACACCTTGTTCTGCAGCTCCTGTGAGTCACACTCCCCGGGAGAGGAGCACATCTCAGGGTATCAGGTTAGAGGCAGATTAAATTGGATGCCTCCCTGAGGATGACTGAGGGTTTCGGGGACAAGAATGGTAGTATGCAAAATTCTTCTCCAGCTGTACTTGGCACAGAGGCTGTGTTGCACTGGACACTCCTACTGATGGATAAAAGTTCTTTTAGATTTACAAACTGTCCTGGGTGGGTGGATCCTGATGTTATTCTCAGGGCTGTAAATCCAGTAAAATAAGTAAAATTTCTCTGGACTTATACCAGAATAAGTGATGGATGGGCTGTTATGAGAGATATGGCACCTCATAGTGTAATAAATGCAAAAAGTGATAATACTGCTCTGCACACAAAGTCCTGGGCTCTCTCTGCCCTGATAGATGGGAAGTAGGAGAAGAGGAGATTATTTGGACTCATGGCTGCTTGGGGCCACAAGAAGTGTGGGCTTTTTACAAAATGGCAACGGATTCTCAAATGCTTTCAGCCCACTTCAAAGGAGGAAACCTGACCCAAATTCCTCTCAGCTGCTTCCACTGAAAGTGAGTGCTGGTGGGCTCAGCCATTTCTTGGGGGGGTTCATTTGTCCTTCTACACCCCTAAACCAATGCACTTACAGCCCAGTGCATTTCAGATGATTTGTCAGGACTGTTTCATTGCAGCGATCTAGTGTACGTTAATTACAAGCACGTGTAAATGAGGTGTTAAATGATTTATAGGCAGACCCAGATCGAGAAATCCCAGTGGTTTCTTCTCCTGATATGTAGCTGCTGTTGAAAAAGTCAGACTTCCTGGCACTGAGGAGGAGATGAGGAGTCTTTTCACTTGCAATTCAGACCCGAAATTGCTGGGCTTGGTGCAGGCTGTGCCTCCCTGGTGAGCCCAGGCAGGCAGTGACCAGCATGAAAGGAGCAGGGAGCCCATCTCCAGTGGGGCCAGCACATGCATGACAAATCCTGCTGCCACCACTGCCAGTCACTGGCCCTCTGGGGACTGTGGTGGGACACCCTTGGGAAGATAGGGAATGTCTTTTGCATTCTCAGAGCCAGAGGATGGGAATTAGGAACAGAGTAATTTTAATGAATCTTGTACTTATTATTTATCACTAATTGGATATGCTTCTGGTGCTTTTTTTCCCCTTCTTTTAGATAAGGGTGTTTAGGGTTGGTTATTAGTACCCATTTAAAATTCTAGCAGGAGAGGATCCTTTGTTCTTAGGAGCTCAGACACTGCAAAACTGTCAGGTTGCAGAGCTCAGGGGCTCTGGTAGGAAACATTCATAGACCATTTCTGACCAGAAAGCATTTGATGTTTTGACATGATTTTGGAAAGTCAAGCATGACTAAAGTGGGTCACTTTGGCGTCTCTCCTTAAGGCTTTATTTCCAAGCAACCCTCCTTAAGTGTGCTGGCTACCAACAGTCTGTGCTGAATGCTGCAGAGCCACCAGCTGATGTCCTTTAAACTCCTGTAATCCCTCTGACACACACGGAACAGGCACTAAGGGAATGAGGAAAGATTAGGAAAAGCCTAGTTTTGCCCCAACACACACCCTGCAAGTTCTGCAAAGCCTTGTCTGTAGCCAAAGCTTACACCCTGCCTGCTTTCAAACCAGAAAGAAACGGGAAGGAGCTCAAGTCCTGCTGACTCACAATTACAGGGCACTGAGCACAGCAATTTCCCAGCCATCAGTAGGAAAGGAAGTAAGATTTACACCTGGAAAGCATCAGGGAATTTGGAAGGGAGGAATGAAAAATAAGGTGTTTCAAAGCCATGATGTTTGAAAGCTGTCACAGCTCAAGCAGAAGGCTGAAACAGGGCTCCCATTCGGCTTTCTCCACAGCAAATCCGTAGAGGAGGCAAGTTCTCAGGATGGAGAGAGGCTTGGTGAGGATGAGAGCCCCCATCCCCCCTTCCCCGCTCTGTGCCAGGCAGCTGCTGCTGGTCCCTGCTGTTCCAGGCCACGCAGCTGATTAAATATTGAAAGAGTTTCGTTGCTGTTGCTTGAAAAGCTTCTGTCTGGATGAAAATGAAGTTATGTGAGGACAAGTTTGTGCTGGTGAAATTAGTCTCTGTTTGAATACATCTGGCCGTACCATACAAACAGACCCAAAATAGCTTTGTGGGTTTTAACAAAAAGGCACCATCAGGACGTGGGTTTGGGTTCCTCCATTTGGGAGCCAAGGTGTGGGAGTGCTCAGGGAGGTGGGGTTTGCAAATGGGGGTCAGGATGAGTTATCAGAGACCCTGTGGCATTCAGAGGCTGTTGCAGGTGCTCAAAGGCTGGTTGTGAGGGGAGCCAACACCTGAGGTCTGTGTGTTCACAGAACAGCTCCAGGCTCACCTCCTACACGCCCCCAAAACCCTGGGAGAGACAGTGATGGATGGAGGTGCAGGCAGAGAGAAGAGAGGAGAAAGGGATTTGTGATGAGTTACAGGATAAAGGCAGAGGCAGAAGGAGAGTTGGGATTAGAGGCAGGGGCCAAAAGTATGAGAGATTGAGAGGGTTGATCTGTGGGCTGTGACTGTAGGGAATGTCACAGCAGCACAGCTTGGCCTGAGACATTTAGTCACGTTATGCTGTCAGAAAAGACATGTTTGAGCAGGAGAAGGAAGTTCACTTCATTGTCCGAGTGTCCAAAACAGACATGCAAACCTGTCCTGTGATCAAAGGAAAACTTTGGAAAAATGTCTCTTATCTCATTAGTGTAAGTATAAACAGAGAAAAGATATCAACTTGATTAAAATGCTGCTGTAATCTGCAGAGATGCTGGATAATCTGTCCTGAAAGCACCAGGCCACGTAGCAGGCAGGGAGGCCATCCAGCCTGGATGAAGAGGACAGGCTGGGTAAAGTGGTGCTGGTCTCTCTGGGTCACGTGGAGGTTCAGACAGAGGAAGGAGAGACAGGATTTCCATCCTTGCTGCAAGGAGAATTTAGTCCTTGCATTGGACTGCATTTATTTTAATACACAATCATCACTGAGAATTGGTTTCTGGTTGTTTTATCTATAAATTAGGTCAAAATTTGCCATAATTGTATGAAATATTTTTAGAATTTGATCCTAGCATCCTATGAGAGAGAAGTCAGTAGAAATGCCTGTGACTGAACAGGCAAGCAAAGCTTTGCTTACTCACAGCCTGAGCGAACTGGCCAACATTTGCTAAACAAAACAAGGCATTTTTTCCCAATGGTAAGGAAAAAAGGGATCATATTTATCTTCCTTGCTCAGACTAAGGTGGTATGTCTGCAGCAGAATTTGTATTTTCATTATTCTTTGGACCTAATTGAAACTCGATTTCAAAAATTACATGAATCAGTTCAGTTTATGGGAGTCAATAAGTGGTTCATAAATTTTTTTTAGTGTTTCATGACAATTGTTAATTGCATTTGATTAGAAGAACATAGTCACAGCAGGGCTGATGGATGGATTCTCATCTGAGCAAATCTGGATTAATCTATAGCCCTAAGGTTGTGATCCATAACATATTTGAAATCAAATTAAAAATCAAGACTACTATTAAAATGGGATGTGTGTTCATGGTGAAAGCCATTTGCTATCATTTTGGCATCTTTTTCATTCTTTCAGAGCATCTAGTGTAGCTCTTCAATTTCAATTATTTTTTCATAATTATAAAAAAGTTTTTACCCTGGGAAATATTCCATCTGGAAGATTTCCAAAAGAAAATATTTCTTTTGACATTTAAAAATCAAATTCTGAAACGGTTTTTAATTCCTACTAGACTTAGATAAGCCATTTGATTAAAAAACCATCCAGAGTTTCCATCTCCCAACAGTGTACTGAAAAATGCAGGACCTCATTATAATTATTAAATTAATTATTGTTGAGGATTTTTTTCCCTCATACGTGCTATGAAATAATGCTGTGATTTTGGCAGGCTTCCAGCATCTGAGCCCATGTGGCCCAGCAGAAATGCATGGCAAGGAAGGAAGCAAATGAAGGCTTCACATCTGTGCCACACAGGTTTTCCCTCAAATGGGAAGGAATGCCCAGCCTGCCAACCCCACAGGTTGGAATTAAATCCCCCAGTCAAATAGGTCAGCTCGGAACAGACCCTCCCCAGGGGTCCTGATCTCCTGCACATCTTCCTGAATGAGAGGATTTTCCCCTTTTAATGCTTTGGAAACGCAGCAGCCCGAGGGCTGTGGGATGGAGGCTCAGGGCCCCATTAGAGTCTGTGGCACCTGAACTGTAGGAGACAACCTTTGTCTTTTCCCAATTAATAAGTGTAGCTCTTGTTCAGCTTCTTCCTTTAATCCCTCCTTTCCATCAGTGCAAAGTGTCTGGGAGGAACTCTCTGTGGAGGGATCTCCCCTGGATGGGAAAAGCTGTTTGGCTGCAGGAGTGGTGGTGCAGGGCTTGGGGCCATCCACCCACAGACACCCATAAGCACCCACAGACACCCACTTTCCCCTGGGGAGCTGGTAGGGGCTTCAGTGGCCTTTCAACAGCAGCAAAACCAGCAGCTCCTTGCCCTGCCTTTGCAGCACGTGGGAGGTGGCAGCTGGTGGATCCCTGCCCTGTGGGGATGCTGGGGATAATGAGGCTGCTTCCCTGATTAACTCTGGCAGCGGCTGCTGAGTTAATTAGTGGGCAGATATAGGATACCAGGCATTACTAATTTGTCCACAAATGCAGCTTGGAGCTGAGTGGGTTTGGGGTGAAATTCATCCCTGCTGTTAGCAAAAATAATTTTCAATATCTGTTTCAAAATGTTTCAAATTCCTATTTGAGCAGGAGATGCTTCTGCTGTTTCCTTTGTGAGATTCCATCATGAGGTTCAACCTGCATGGGATTTCAGTTCAATTCAGAATCTACATGGCTTCATTTCACATCCATCTGGCCCTGTTTGCTCGTGTCTGGACTTGTGCCTTGCCCTTGAAAGGCGTGGTCATTCAGGTTTCATCTTCTCACCAGGAAGGGGAATCTTGCTTGCTCCAAGTGAGGGAGATCCAGTTAAGCATGGGAGGCTCCTGAGAGGTGCCTAGAAATAATTCATTTACTGTGGTTGCAGAAGCAGAGGCTTGTTCTGACCAGTCATGTGTGGTTAAAGCATATAAAGACAGATCTCCCAGGATCCAGCTGGTATAGAAAGGACAGGCAGGACCCTCAAAGCCTTCAGCAATTTCACAGGGAGCAACCATTCAGGTTTGCATGAACTTGGAGCACCCCAGTGAGAATTCCTGTCCTTGCAGCTGGAGAAGAGCTGTTACCAAATGTTCATTATGATAGTAACCACTTTGCCATTGGCTTGTCGCCATGGCATGATCTGTGCATCAGCAACTCCATTTCCTGCCAGTTCCAGGTAGGCAGATGTTTTCTTTGGGAGTGTTGTGGAGACTGTAAGTGCTTTGGATTGGGATACTGTGCCCGTGCTGCATCTGCTTTCATCAGATGCTCCTTCCATAGGACATCAGAGATAGCATCTGAGTGAGTGATGGAAAATAGGTGGAGTAAAAAGGGTGAAAGGTTGAAAATGGAGTTACCTGTTAGCTACCACTCAGTTACTCATCACACAGGAGAGGTTTTCTTTCTTTTTATTGCTGAGTCAATTGTGCATATCACACTTTACCAAATGAGCCTGTTCTGCATCCTTATGCAGAGCATTTCTTGCTTGAAGATGGAGTCAATTACAGTGCATGTATTTACCCAGCCCGAGGAGCCTGCCTGGCTCCCATCTATATTTCATCAGCCCAGTGCTCCCCGAGGCTTGCAGCACTTTGCTCTGCCTGCAGTGAAGGGCTCCTCCACTGCAAAAGCAACGACCCAAGAGAAACACACAGACAGATGAAGTTCTCTGGATTTAACATCTCCTGGCAGCCTTGGCCTTATCCCCTTAATTCTGGGTGGCATTTGGATGCTCTTTTCAGCAGCCAGACACCAGCTGATGTTTAATCTACCTGCCACTGGGCTGATGTAAAGAACAAGCTGCTCCTCACACCCTGTGCAAGTTGGAAACCAACAGCAGCACTGACCCCCTCCTGCCATGCGGTGGTGTCTTTTCCATCTTTAACTCATAGAAGGGTTAAAGCAAGGTCTCCTAAAACTTCTGGCTCGGCGGTAGTCAGCGCAGGCTAACACAAGTTGCTGACAGCAGTTTGTCTTTGATTTTCAGCAACCCTACGGATGAGGTTTCTGTCTATCCCCTCAAGATCCTGTCCTTCAGCCCCAGAAATGTTGCTGTCAGGAAGCTTTGTCTAAATTTCAGCATCAGTTTGAATTTCAGGCTTTTGCATCTGCTGCAAATGTCCCAACACCCCTGGACAGCTCTGCTGGAGCTGGACAGTCCCTTTACAACATCCAGTGAAGCCAATGGATTCATGGAAAAGAGAAACTCCCCATCTCTCTTTGAAGAATATGTTCATTCCCTCTGGTCAAAGAATGTTCATCCAAAAATTTTATCCTCAAAAGAAAAGGCATCTGTTCTGGACAAATTAGAAATGTTTGAGAAGCAAATGTTTCCTTTTGTCCATTTACACTGAAAATTACTAAACCTGCTGCAGAACTTTGAATCCTCAGGGAAAACCAGCCAAATTTTCAAGAAAAATATTACTTATGTGAAGAAAAAACATTTTTAGCCCCTCTTTTTTTTTTCATAGAAAACCTGTCTATTTTTTGATGCTTTTTCTTGCTTTATCAGCCTGATGAGACAGACAAGCAAGGAGTACAAAACACTTCAGATTGATTTTTTTTTAACCTTCAGAGTTATTCCCCTGATTTCTAGTAGATTCCCCATTTTCTGGGCTCTCAGTCAGAATCATGTGGAAGAAACAATGTCTGTTCCTCTCAGCAGGACTGTATTTTTAGAAGGGATGCAGAAAGGAGATGTAAGGTAGTTTTCCTTCACGTAACATAGGAGCTTTCCAATAGTAATCCCATTTTTTTATTATTTTGATTTTATTTTAGGATTGAAGTACTGTGGGTCTTGATGGTATTTGAACCCATCTGTGCCCGTGTGTGATTTCTTCATATTGTTTTTATCATGGAAAGAATAAATGACACATTAGAGTTAAATCTTCAGTCACTGATAGTGCAGCTCGCTTTTCTTGCAGTTGGGATCAAGCCAAAGGAATAATCGTGTGTATCTATGCAATGCATATCTCTGAAATCTCCAGCTCACATTGCTCTGGGATCCAAACACAGGTGATTTTATGACAGTTAATACCTGCTGTAATTAGGAACCTAATTAAATATTCTCTGATCTTACTCTTCTCAGAGTCGATCAGCTCAGGGGGCTGATTCAGATTTTCCAACTCTTTCTTCACACAGTCTCCTACAGCAAGTAAAGCAAGGGTGATTTCTAGCACCCTTTGAAGTACAGACACTGCTCCTCAGCATCCCAGAGCTCAGGGGTGAATAGACCAGCAGCATGAGCCAATGTCGCTGGTAAGTTCCTAAAAGGTATGCCAAATATGTTAAAAAAAAGAAATCACATAGAGTGGCTGAGCTAGAAAGGAGCCAGGGAGGGCAGGAAAGCTGGAAAGCTTGGCCACATTTGGGCAGAGAAAGTCAGCAGTGCCTCAGCCATCTGTGGCAGCACAGCGGGCGATTTGTCAGGTTGGTGTGGAAATGAGTCTGAGAAGGAGCTGGCCTGTGGCTGGGGGCAGGTGCTGAGGGTGCTGTGCCGAAGGATCAGCAGCTTTGCCTTCACTTGGCAGCCAGGGTTACTCTACCAGAAGAAATCAGCCCTGTCCATGAGCCAAGGGAGCTCTCTGCATGATGTCATGCTGCAGGGGAACCCTTTGCTGCAGGTGCTTCCCTCCTGCAAAGTGCCAGAAATGGGAGAAGTAGACAGAAAAGTCGGGCAAAGCTTTCCTGCCTGTACCAGGGGCTCTGCGAGCTCAGGCTGGCTTTTAGTCTGGCTGGGAGAGGTGGGTGCTCTGAGTGAGAAGGGCAGAAGTGGCTGTTGTTTGTAGGAACCGCACTGAGGCAGCCCTGGGGTTATACAGGCAAATATCAGGGATGAATTTGGGTTCACAAAGCCTTGCTATGCTTGCAATCCACTGTAGTGAGTGGCACAACTGTGCTGGTCACCCAGGGAAGTTGGTCACCCAACTGTGCTGGGACCACAGGGAAGTTCCCCCAGAATTTGCAACAGTCAAAGACAGCAACAGATTGGGAACCCTCAGGGAGAGAGATTTTCCTTGTTTTCAACAAGTGAGGAGAGTAATTTCTAAATGGTTAGGGAGAGTTATTTCCCAGAGAAAATCCTGCTCATCTCACAGTGAAATTCCAAGGTACACTGCTTGCAGACAGGAAACCTCTGCAATCTTCTCAACTCTGCATCAAACTCTGCTACCCCAAATTCAGGCACCATGCAGCTGGTGTTGAACAGAGACCTCCTGCAGAACTTTGGAAGGAGAGTCTCAATGAGGACAGCTGGGCAGGGGGCACTTAGGAAGCAGGTAAAGCTGTTCCCTACACTCTGTAGAGGATGGACACACCTTTTAGACACCAAATTTTATGAGATAAGGTCTTACTAAAAATTAAAAAAACATGAAGGACCAAATGCCTCACCTGGAGGTTGTTGTGGAGGCTGGCTCAGATTAGTTCAGAGGTATAGTGTGGCTTTTTCTTGCTCTCTAATTGTGTGGAAAAAAGGCTTTACCTGGATCCTACAGGTGTGAGCAGCCCTGCACAGCAGTGCATGGCCATGGGAAGCAGTGAGCAGGGAATATCCATGTGTCACGTCCAGGCAGCTGTGTCATGTGGCCCATGACTGCCTCCACTAAAGGCCATAGGCCAGTCCTGGAGCAGCATCTGGGCACCAGCACCTCAAAGCATGGGGGTCTGGCCAGGACCCAGCCCCAGTCATGGGTTATTGGTAACTATGGAAGCTACCACCGTGTCCAATCCCCAGCTTCCCTACAGGGAATTGAGAAACTTGTTTTATTTGGAAATAACAGACCCTTCCACAGACCAGTTTTAGAACACATCTCATCCCAATCCCAGCAGTAAACCCATTTACTGAGGAAAAAGAGGCAGGCGGTGCTTGGCCCTCTTCCAGCACTGAGCTTAAAACACAGCAGGCACGTCAGTGCCTTCAGCTGTCAGCTCTGTGCCCATCTCTAGATCTGTTTGAGGTTTCCATGTGTGCAGGGGCTGTAGAGACTCGGCACTGTCCTTATTCCATATTCATTACCTGGATTCCTCATATCTGCACCTCGATGGAAAAGCTGATGAGGGAATTCAGTGTTCAGGCAAAGCACCAACTCCACAGGCCTGAAAACCAACCTCCTCTACAGCACAAACACACCAGTTTTACCAAGCAACAACAGTTTGGATGCCCTTATCCAGCAGAGATGCAGCATTGCCTACCTCTGTTCCCAAGTATCTCGCAGCATATTTGGAAGGTAGAAAGCACTTAATCCCATCCCCAAAACAGGAAATAGAGACAGAGATGGCAGTCACACAGAGCCCTATAAAAATCTGTTTCAGAGAAAGAACTTTCTATATAAAATGCCCAAAATTGATATGTTAATCATGGGTCCATGATGGTCTCCTACCATCACTTCCCTGCAGGGATCTCATACAAGCAAGAGGGGAACTGGTCACCTCTTTCCCCTCCTGCCTGGCTTGCAGTGATGGGACCTGTTCCTGCAGGCTTGGCACTGTGGGTTTCTGTGCTCTGGATGCTTATTCCTGGGAAACCAGAAATATTTTGCAGCCACCAGACTTTACATTCATCACTAAAGTGCCATCAGAAAGCAGCTTTTTGCCTATTCAGTCTGTGTTAGCTGAAAGGATTGATATCCACCCTGTCTGTCAGCTATTCCCTGGCTCCCTGACAAGGGAGTGTGAGGTTACACTTTGATAAATAACTTCTGATCATCACCCTCTTGCCACTTTCTTCACCTGGGATATTCTATCCTTTTTCCCCGAAGAGGCATTAGTGTGATCTGCCTTGATTTGTTATCCCCTTGAAATTTGCCAGCTAATCCCCCCAGGCTTGTCATCTGGAGGACACACCTGCTCTCACACTCCACTTCTTCCTGCCTTCTCCCATACATCATCCAGGATTCCTGCTTCTAGCAAAAGTCTTGAATTTATTTTGTCTTAGCTTTACTCCAGGTGTGATAGACTGTAATTCTCTCTTCCCCGTGGGGAGCAGAAGCCACTTGCTGAGATATCACTTTATCTTCTGGTGTCATTTCTGTGTCAAAAGTCCCAGTGCAGCAGGTGAAGGGAAAGACATTCCACAGCCTTCCTATTACTGCTACCCACGATTGACAGCCCAGGGAAACATCTAGCTTGGGATCCCCTCTCTGACAGTTGGCACCAGCAAAATATGTCCAAGAAAACTTCTTGGTGGACAGTTACAGATCAGCCCACACCAGAGAGAAGTTCTCTTGATATTTGCCTCATGTCTTGAAGACCTTATTTCTCCCAATAGAAAAAACATGTTGTAGAAAAAGAAACTCAAATGAAACTGACCTTTTTTCCTCAAATACATCCAATCCCTTCTTTTTAATGCTGCCAAGACGTTGCCTTTTATTCCCAGGACCCCCACAGATTAGTGTGTAAACAGGAATTTCCTTGTGCAAGATTTTAATCTCTTGCCTTTCAAATTTCTTAAATATCCCTTTGTCCCCTATTATGAGACTGCAAGTCCATCTCATTTACATTTTGAGGACAAAGAGACTGGTTTGTTTTTTTTTTTCTTTTCTCCCCCATTGCAAGAGATATTTCCCATGTCCCAACATATGCTTGAAAACAGAGCCCACACTGGGGGTGAGGAAGGCAGATACTGCATGGAGACCTTTTAGAAGCTGCTGTCTTGTCATGCCTTCCCTTCCTCCCAACACAGGTCTTTGGTGTGTGCTAATCTGGCAGCCACTTGGCCACCAGAGCCGTGTGCCAGTGGGTGACTCCACTCAGTCCTGACAAGGAGCCTTGCAGGAGCATTGCCAGCTGACTTGGGGCTGAAGGGAGGAGAGAAAACAGAGCTCTGTGCCGGGGTGCAGGACACAACCTCTGCAGCTCGGTGGGGAGGAACAGCTTCAGCAGTAGGAGTAAGTGTGACAACACATTTCAGGCTGCACCACCTGCAGATGCTGCCAAATTCAGGGGCTCCCCTGTGAGTCCTGGGAAAGCAGGAGCTAGAGGAAAGCCCATGCTCCCTGATCCCATGCATCTGGTCATCGGAGGCCAGCTGAAGGAACACTGCTGTGGGGAGGGTTGGCAATAGGGGGGCACTTGAAACCCAAATCCTGGTAGCCAGTCCCTGACATGCTTTTCAAGAGCAGCTCTTTGAGGCCCGTTGTGCCTGGCTGGGCAGCACACAGAGCATGGCCAGCTCTCCTGGAGCTCTGGACTATCAGAATGACAGTCAAAAGGACGGGCAGCCAAAACGTCCCCGAGGAGCCTGGCAAGGTTTGATCTCAGCGTGTTGGGATGAGGACTGGAACTGGGTAATAACACACTGACAGATGAAACCCTCAGAAGGGGCCACGTGCAGCTGTCCACCTCAGTCCCTCAATTTGCCTGCTGACACAAAGAGCTGTGTTCCAGCTGAGGTGTGGAGAGGGCTGAGGCAAAGGGTGCCTGGATACCAAACATGATTTTGCAAACAAGCTCAGGGCAAGTGGAGAGCAGCCAATATGTACATGAGGCAAGTCCCAGACTCCTAGCAGGAAGGAAGATGATGAAGTTCCTTGCTGCTTAAATTTTACTGAGAGCCATATTCCTCCACTAAACTCACTTCCAGGGAGTCTGCAGCTGGCATTTCTGCTGTAAAACTCCTTGAGCTGGGTCAAAGGGGCTGGGCTTTGGGAGCAGGTAGAGGGATTCCTCTTACTTCAGTATCTGCAGAAAGGAGAACACTTGGACCAGGGACAATGGGGACAGTCAAAAGATACCTGCCCTCCCCCTCTGAAAGTCAGAGCATCTCCTTTGCATGGGAATGCTTGAGTTTCAGGATCTCTCTCACCTGCCTTCTCATTTTCAGGGAGTCTGTGTCCTTACATGTCTTCTTTGGCAAGGGCTGAAATGAGAGGAACAGA
Source organism: Aphelocoma coerulescens (assembly GCF_041296385.1). Taxonomy (NCBI): domain Eukaryota; kingdom Metazoa; phylum Chordata; class Aves; order Passeriformes; family Corvidae; genus Aphelocoma; species Aphelocoma coerulescens. Next base: position 6,726,979 of record NC_091024.1, read on the forward strand.
AGGAGAGCTATGAAACATGCTGTAATTATTCTTGATTCTGATCAGAAATAGCACATTGGAAGTCATTCACAGTAGACTCTGTCCTTGTGAGCATAATTTCGACATCACAGTGGTCTTGGCAAGGACAATCTGAAGTCCAGAAAGGTGAACTTTGGAGCTCTCCATCAGTGGTTACAAGATTCTCTTTTCAGTTATGCCTGTTTTTTCCCTACACAATCTCTGACAGGTAGAGAAAACAAGTTATTACAGCTATTTTGCAGACAAAGAACCAAACCTAAGAGTAACTAAATGTCTTGCCTTAGGTTAACTGAGCCATTTGTGGAATTAGAGAAAATGTACAGAGTTCTTGATGTTGCCCAAGTCACTGTTCTCTAATCAAACTTGCCTGAGTCCTGACAAATGTCTGCACAGGCACGTATTTTTCAAAATGTTTTTTTACTCTGTTCAAATTTATAGAGAAATTCCAGGTAAAACATAAGCAGAAGTTGCCTGAATTCAACTCTCCTGGCATAAATTCCCCTGATGGCAGTCTGATTTTAACTCCCATCTGTACTGTCGCGCCCCTGCCCACAGGCATGAGTCACACTGAGCAATAAATAACAGCTAAATCCTTCTTCTGCCTCGACAGGTGATGCTGAGGATTTTCTCTCTGCGTACACATGGGGTATAGTGCTACAGCCTGATGATGTATTGTGGCTATTAATTTGGGGAGATGAAGCTTTTTCATCATTAGTGTCCAACCTGAATGCAGGAATTTATTAGTGTGTTTGGGAAGGAAATGCAGAACCTTCTCACTGCTATGAAGTGCTGAGCATAATTGGGTTTTTTTTTTGTTTGTTTGTTTTTCTTCTTTTTACTGACTCAAGGCAACATTTCTCAACTTTCTGAGACCAGTACTGTTATGCCTTTTTCTCCCCCTACCTTTCTGACCTTCACCATCCCCTGCCTTGTCCTGCCTCCTTTCCTATATCTCAAGTTCTGCTGTTGCTTTCTTTCATTCTTTGGCTCCTGAAGCATCTTCTCTTTGTTTCAGTCTTTTCCTCCTTTCCTTCTCTATTCCACAGAGGCACAAACATCATTTCAGAAGACTGTGAGACAGAAAATGCCCCATGGCACAGCTGAAAGCCACATGACTTTGGGTTATCAGGATACTGGCCAAGCTTAAGGCTCTGTGTAAATGAGCTGCTCTTGCAGAGACCTATCCTAAAGTCTCCTGCAGGGACACAAAAGGAATGAGGGAGGCTTAGGAAAAACCACTGCCAGGCAACCCAACTTTCCATAATGTTAAGGGGCTGATTACATGTGCTCAAATTATCCATTCTCCTCTGCTGCAGGTGCAAAAATACTGCTGGGTGCTCTTCTGAGTCTAAATCCTTCATGAGTATAAGACAAAAGTGTAAATGTAGAGTTGTTGTCTGTAAGGTTGCTGTTAAGTTGACACCAACATATTCCAGGCCCTATGGCAATTTTTTATGACTTTCCTCAAGATGCTGGTTTCAAAAGTAGGTTGTTCAAAGATCTGAGAATCTGGGATATTTAAGGTACAGCTAAGAGAGGCTTTGCAAATTGCCTCCTTACAGAAGACATCACTTTGTGGGTAGGTTTTGTTTGTGCTTCAGTGATATATGTGGGGCACATAGTGAATTTGATAGCTGGACAATGGAATCTGTTGAATGATCATGGTTGCTACAAGGTTCAGGTCTCCTCAGTAGAATTTCATATTAAAAAAAAAAAAAAGGTTAAACTAATCAAAATGCTGTGAACATGAATGGAGCAAAACCAATTGCTCCAGTATTTTCCCTGCCACTTAACCTTGAAAGGAGTCTCTTTAAATTTGCTTCTGCTTGCACTTGTATTTCTCCACAGGCAAGGTGCATAATGAACAGTGCATTTGCAATTTTGAAAGCCCTTGAGGCCACAATACAATTGTATTGGAGGTCTTATGCAGAAAGGAAAGAGGCTGGATTTAGTTAGAGAACCACCCCTTTTATCTGATCTCATAATAGCTGTGCCCCTTTAGGCTTGATCATTGGGCAGCCCCGAAGGGAAACACAGGGATCGATCTTATTAAAGGGCATGATGGAAGCATAAGGTTGGCTGTGTCTGTGACAGGCTGTAGGGGATTTCTGGGAACAAGCGAGAATTCTGGCATGGCCAGTGCATTTGTACACTTCACTGGAGCTGGTGAGCAGCTGTCTCAAGAGACTGATGCCTGAGCATCCTGGGCTGGGAAAGAGCTGTTCCTGATGGCAGGAGTGGTTTCCAGCCTGTGGAAATGTCTCTACTAGAGTTCTTTCTCAACACACTCCAATAGCATGGAAAACAGGAGATAACAATCCTACAAAGGCTGCTGTGAGGTGCAGTAAATTTTTTTGTCTCCATTAGTGGGGAGGCTGGTTGGTCCCCCAGCGATGGGAAGGTGACCATGGGCAATAATGGATGGGCTTTTATCAGTACCACAGGCACCTTCCATCTGAGATTGGGGATTATGAGACTTCCTGGCCACAGCAGTGTGGGAGCACTGGGCAAGGGGTCATTCTGTGGCACAACACTCTGAAGACACTGGCTGCATGGATCCAAAGGGAGCAAGGCAAAAAAGAGGAAAGGACAGGAGCAGGGAGAGCTGGGGGAAAACAGAGCAGACCTTGAGGCTGCTCTGTTAGGTAGAGGCAGGAAAAAGAAGGAAAGAGGTAATTAATAAGGATACTTGCTCAAATAAAATCCCTCCTGAAAGAAAGCAGTACTTAGAAATCAGGGGGTTTTTCTGCTTTCATGACTCTGTCATTGGAGCAAATCTATTCATCACAGCCATGTATTAATGAATTAGTTAATTAAGCAGCTCATTATTTAATAACTCAGGTTGCAAGTGTGATGAAATAAAAATCCCCTTTGTAGCCAGAGGCACATCTTTGCCAATAAGCTAAGCAGTTTATAGTTAATCAGGGATGTTTGCTGTCTGACACAGGCAGAATCTGCTGAATTGCAAGCAGTTTATTTCCAAGGTTATTCTTTACACTCCTCTCTGGGAGCTTCTCAGGGCCTCAAGTAAGGTTAAACCTAATAAGCTGTCCAAGGGCAAACACACGTAGAAATGCTCAAATTCATGAAAGGGCACCAGGGCACTGTTGTTTCTGAATAAACATCAAATTTCCTATTGGTTTACGCTGCCAGGTGCAATGCTGATAGCGAGACTGGCTTATTAATAAGCAGTAAAGCCTCAAAGATTCTAGCTTGTTATGATATTTAAAAAGACAAACGAATAGCAAAAAACATGTGCTGGTTGTTTGGCTCTGATATGGCTCCCCCAGGTGATTTTGGGAAAACTCCTTTATTTGCATCTGCATTGGGACATCTTTAAGTATTACTTGGTGTCCAGGCTGGGGTTTGTGCCTCAGCTCCACATTAAGGAAAATGTTTGTGGGGCAGCAAATCTCGCCTTTATCTTGGTCATCATGTGGAGGATAGCTGGGTTTGAAGATGGGAATAAATCCTTACCTTGCTGGTCCACAGGGGCCCCTGGAATGTGGGGGACAGCACACAGCATTTCCATTTCAATGCTCAGATACATTTCTAGCCCCTCTCTGCCTCAAGTCTTGATGTGCAAAACAAACCTGAGAACCTTTCCCAGCCTTTGATGGGACCTGTGATCACTGTATGCTGCTTAGGTACCGTGATAATGGGAGACGAGGAGCAGAGGAAACAGATATCTAGAAGATGTTTAGAGACCATGAGTGATTTCTCAGCTAGAAAATTGTTAATCTCAGTAAGATGGCCAAATTCCAGTTCAAGCATATGCATTTCTAAGTTTTCTTTGGGTGAATTATCATTTCCACAAAACTCTGGCACATAAGAGCAGACACTCCTCTCCCACCAGCCCTCCTGCTGTGATTCTCCTCCATCCTCCATGGTTTTGTTCTTTTCCCCTTCACCACCTCCCTTCTGACTCAGCTCTCAGCTGCAACTTCTCCCCGCGTTTGCTCCTTGAAGCAAGTCTGTTCATTATTTATTAGCTACCATACTCTTACACCATCTGTCTCAATTCATTATCCATATTCAGCTTGTCAAATTGACCTTTTATGGCCTTTCTCTGGAATCCTAATGTGTAGTCTGTCCCTCCTTACATAGATACTTGTTGCTAAGCTGTTGCTTTCCAACTCCTACAGTTAAGCATTCCTCTCTGTATCTTTCTCATGAGCACCCAACTTGCTAGTCTGTGCCCCTAACTTCAGAAAAGCTGTTTATTCTGCTTGGCTGATGCTTGTTCCCTGTTTCATCTGCTGCATGTTTGCTGTGCCAGCTTGCTTTAGCACTTACTGTCTTAGATATGACCTTTAAAGCATCTGCATCAACAGAGTATCAGACTTTAAGATATAATCTCCCTCTAACAATCTGGGAGACTTTCTGTCCCTCAGTTCATAACACAGTGGATTACAAGCTGAATTCAGCCCACAGCCACTTTGCTGTGAGAGTCACCACCACCACCACATAAGGCAATGGCATTTGAGTGTAAAATGTGCTGGAAACATGAAATCTCCCCCAGTGGGATGGGTGAGAATGAAAAAATGTAAAGGCATTGGAGCAGTGCAGGCAGATTCTTACTCAGCATAAATCAGGACAGTTCAATCAAACAACTGAACTATTTGTGTTCATACCCTGTCCATCTCTGCTTCCAAATCCAAGGGCTGCTGTAAATGCTTCAGCTTCAAGCACAATAGTTTCTCCTCACAGAACGTTGTGTAACGCAGGACTGTGGGATCAAATAATGCAGTAAGTGTTTTCTCCTGGTGGAACAAACATGCACCATGTGCACCTGCCCAGAAATGTGTAAAACCCACCACAGATCAATAGAGATTATCCAGAAACGGTGGGAGGACTTCAGTTCAATCGACTTTGTGGCAGAGAATTTGAACTAAAATGTTTTCTCTAAATAATTAATCAGGTCTGCTGGTAACACACTAAATTACTCCAGCCCTGGTTTCCCTGCATTTCTTGATATATCAGGACTGCATCAGCACTATCTTTTCCAACCTACAGTGTGGGATCAGTGAATAAATGGGTTCTGTCCCAGAGACCCCGGCAGCATCTCTGAGCAAATCAATGTTTTTCACACTGCACAGAGGACTTTTACCCTACATGTCCTACCTGTGCTGTGGGGGAGCAATCAGTAGGTGCCATCTGTACTGCTGAAATTCAGTTCTTTGAACCAGATGATTTCAAGTCAATGACTTTCAAATAGCTTTCTCTTCTTCCCAGAATCTGTGGCACACATAGCTTGCTTAACAAGCTCCGTGGAGAGTTTTTGAACCTGTGTTACATAGCTATCAAATAATTTCTTAATAATAAAAAAGGTTTCAGGAGAAGTTTTTTCTTAGTATTCACTTAATACAGTGCTCTCCTCTGAAGCTACAACAAAAGACACCTCTTTTTCCACAGTTCAGAGGAAATTCTTTTTAAAGGTAGGCTCTGCTACAGACTTTGATTTTTAAATCTGTTGTTGCCTAGACCCAGTTAGCCTCCTGTGTTTGCAGCCACAGTTGATTGTTGTAGCCATTAACACATAATTTTACACCTGAGAAACATATATTGGCATGCCCTTCCATGTAATCTTGTTGTCTTTGATGGCAAAGTAGCTCCTTTTTGCTTCCAGCTACCATGTCACTGAGTAAGAGAACCAGAAAACTCCTATACCCTCCTTGATTTTTCTGAACAAGAGAAGAAAAGAGACCTCAGAAATTATACTGGATCTAATACTGCTCCAGTTACAATGGGTTTTCAGCCTGGGAGTGTGATATAGTCCTCCTTCAAGATTGCTTGATGACCATGGTTTCTTTTGGACATTAATTGCAAGGACAAATTTTGCATCCAATCCTGTGACACTGAGAGGAATCAGATGGAAATTTTTTTCCTAATGATGTATATAGTGTTCCTTTACCTGTCTAAAATCCTGTAAAAAATTAAATCCTGAGGGCTGATCTGTATTTCAAAGAAAAGAGACCAGGTCTTCAGCTGATTAAATCTCACTGATTCTCTGCCAGATATGAGAACATCCTCCTGGAACTCCCCAGGGACTCACTGCTCTTCACCACCATTGACTAGGATATTTGATGGAAAGGCAAGGAAAGTGGCTGCTGAAGACCTGCAAGAGATGCAGTCTGTTTTGATACAATCACCCCCCTAAAATAATGGTCAATCATTGGTTTGGTTTGGGGTTTTTTTGACTGAGTGATGTCCTCCACAGCCAAATTACTCTGAAAGTGTTTCAGAGTCCTATGCTCTGAGACTTTTCTGCTGTTATTCTGGCGGTGAAAGAGAGAAGCAAAAAGTCGAGCAAGAATTAATAAGGCTTAGGGCTGAGCTCTAACAGAGATGGCCCCAGATGCATTTATAATCCTTGGATATGAAGGCAGGAGCTACTGTTACTACAAAGCATTTTTTTTCCACAGTTTGTGGATCAATAATATGTCAGGACTTCCATCTTTCCCTGGCCATTTCCCCCTTTTTTCTGAGCATAGTTTGAACCATTAATCCCTGTTCTTGCTCCCTGACTTACAATTTCACTTGGTTTCTACCTTTTTGCATTTGAAGCCCCCTCATTTCCTTTTTCTACCTTCCCTCACATATAGATTCTCTTCAGATCCTGCTGCTTTTCCCTGTGCAGGATCCTTGCCAAGAGCCCAGCCTTGCCATCTGTCCAGGAGAATGATGATATTGCTCCGCTCTCTTCTGGATGTTGAATTGTGTGGCTGCAGAAGCAATTTCAATGTTAGCAAAAAAACCCAAAAGACCCCCAGCAATAATCAGAACCCTGTGGAAGAAAAGCCCTTTTCTGCCTCTCAGAGGTCCGATACTTTTAGTCATGTGCATATAAATAGCAGGATTACTTTTCCTATATTGTATTTCTCTATATTATCCTATTAAAGGTGCACCTGAGATAATTTTACATTCATGAGAGCATAATCAGAATTCCTGTTACAATTTTTGTTGGTAAAAACATGCCATTTTTCCAAACCTGAATTATTTAGGGGGAAAAAAATCAGTTTCAATGAATGTTTCTAATAAAAAATGGATCAAGCAGCTGACAGGATGGCATTTCTTAAATGAAATATTTTGTTTCAGTTTGAAACAAATCTTCATGCACCTCCTTTTATTTTTTTTTCTTCTGATGCCAATGAAAAGAGCAACTTTGTACAGTATAAGATGAAGAATTTATAATGGACCTGATCTGAAAGCATTTTTTTTGGTGAAATATGGGATTGCAGTCTAATTTTTTAGATTTAAAAATAAATTTTACTATTATTTATACTAGTTGGAAAGAGGGAAATTTTCGAAGTTCTCCTGAGGTAAAATAGCATTTTTCTTAGTTAAAAAAAAAAAAAAAAAAAAAAAAAAAAAAAAAAAAAAAAAAGCTAGACTTCAAGTCTTTGTTGAAAACCTGAAAAACCTGAAAAAGACCCAGGAGCACTTTTCCTGGTCCTCAGCTGTGAAACTGGGAGCACAGAGACCTCTTTTCCCCAAATTCTGGTTTATTTAAGGTTTAAGCTTTTGGGGACACAAGCTGCCATCCATTCATATATTCATATAACCACAGCTGCAAGGGGTCTGCAATTCCCACCAGAAGAAAGCTGTGCTGTCCTGATGTGGAGTCTGGAGGGACACAGAGATGCCAAGAAGCCAAAGGACAGAGCCCAGGATGCTCAGCCTGCAGCACTTCCCTCTAGCAGCACAGTAATCACTCCTTGCCACAGTGCTCAGCCTGTGGTGTCATTGCTGGCTGCCTGAAATCCGGGATGCTGCTCCCCTGGGAGCTGTGATTTGTTAGGCACCTCAGAAATCGGTCCTTTCGTGTGTACAAACAGATCAATTACTTGCAACCTCATTAGGAATCTGAGATTGGAACTTCACAGAACCCTATCTATATAATCATCTTTCTCCTGTCAGTGAGGAAAATTTATTCTCAGGAGTTTTTTTACAATCAGCTTTGTGAGTGCAGAATGTCCTTATGGTCACTGTAGGATCTGGGCACCTTCCCATTGCTGTCAGCAGAAAGCAGCTCTGGGGGTGAGGATGTTTTGCAGGAGGAGTCGTCCTTCAGGCAGAATATTAAACTGCTCTGCCATCTGTTTTACAGGGATTATGCTGGTGAATGCTAAAGATCCCTTGAAAGCATTTTTATGGTGTCCCGTCCTTCTCCTTCTCCTTCTCCTTCTCCTTCTCCTTCTCCTTCTCCTTCTCCTTCTCCTTCTCCTTCTCCTTCTCCTTCTCCTTCTCCTTCTCCTTCTCCTTCTCCTTCGTGTTCAAATAACCTCTCCTTCCTGCTGTTGATTTTGAGTGTTGTCCCTTCCTGAGCATGAAAGAGAAAGGCCCTGGGCAGCAGCTCCCAGCCCTGGCTCTGCCCCTGCTGGATCCACATCGTGGATGTGCATTATCCATTTACGTGTGTGCACCCACGGCTCGTGTTCCCACAAAGCAACAGCCTCCCTCTCTTTGCTTTTCCAGGAACTCCATCATGCCCCAAGGTGCAATATTTCACAAGAAAACCCTTCTCATAGCTGCCCTGCTCACTAATTTGCCATGATTTCTGTTCTCTGCCAGAACACAGCTCTCTGACAAGCCCTGGCTTCTCTTCATTTAGTACCAGGCACAAGGAACTCACCCTTCTCTGTATCCCCTCCAAGCTCTGCTACCCTCCAGCCCCCAGTTTATGACCTCAGCATGCCAGACTTACCTATACACCCTCTCATAGATGCAAATGCAGGTGTTAATCTGCTTTTTTTAAACATCCCATTTCCTAGAGCAGATACTGTTTCTATTATGAGGGTATCTGAGATTTTAGGTTACTATTTTAAATTGCAGAGCTCAAATGACTGAATTCCTGGCTAAGTATGCAATCTCTAACTAAAGAGCTAAAGAGTACAAGAGAATAGCAAGGTGGATGGTGTATTTTAAAGAAAGGAGGAAAGGAACTGAATTCCAACATATTCCCAGTTTCTGTGTCCAACACTCAGTTTATTGGGCTGTTTTGGGGAGACTCAGAATGAGGCTTTCCTGCTTCTCCTTCCTGCCCCTGCAGACTCTGCCTTATGGAGCCTGACGTTTGCTGTGTGTTTAAACCTCACTTGTTTGTCTCAGAAAGGGAACTGGCAGTTTAAAAGGGTCGAGGGTTGTAACTGGAATAATTTAGATTGGAAAAGGACTCTAAGATCATTAAGTCCAACCACTGATGCAGCAGTGCCAAGTCCATGCTAAACCATGTCCCCAAGTGTCACATCTAGATGTCTTCTAAATACCTCCAGGGATGGTGACTCCACCACTGCCCCTGGCAGCCCGTTCCAATGCTTGACAACACTTTTGATGATGCAATTTTCCTAATATCCTGTCTGAAACTTCCCTGGCACAACTCGAGGCCATTTCCTGCTGTGCTGTTGCTTGCTATCTGGGAGAAGAGACTGACACCCACCCTGCTACAATAGGCTTGGTGTGATGTGTATATTTGTCTCAAGCTCTCATGCATCACTGTGAAGGGTAATTATAGCGATCCAAGCCTGCCGTCTTTGTGACACATCATGATTTCGCATCTAAATGCTAAATGGGGCTGTTAATGAGTGAGTGCAGCTCAGCTTGAGTGAAAGGGTGTTAAAGAATCAGGTCTGGAGTGAATCAGCCTGTGCATATGTGGCAAGGAAAGAAAACAAGTGGTGTGAAATATGAAAAGTGTAGCATTCTGAATATATAGCCTGCCGCTCTGCACTGCCCCTTCTCCTAGGGTGATCCCAGAAAACATCCATCCTACAAACTGAATGGGAACCCAGTCACTGTTTTTTGCCATGACCTTTTCTCTGAATTACGTGTTCTTCCCCACACAGGTGACTGTCACTGGTCTGTGAGACTCATCAGCTCATGTCATTATTTCTTAGGCTGCCCAAGATGTGATTCCATCTTGTAAATGCCAATCTTTGTGTGTCAGTGAAAGAGCATGCTTCAATAGGTCTTTTCTAAGTTTGTGATCTTTGATCCTGTTGTTTTGGGAGGCAAAGAGCCCAGCTTTAAGCCTCAGCAGCTTTCAAATAGAGAACAAAAAGATTTCCAGCACTTGGTCTTCAAGAACATACTTTTACCTTTTGAAAAGAGAGATAGGGTCTGTGGAGACTCAGAGTCTGATCACTTCTGCTATTGATCATTAGTGTTATTGTTACTTTGTTTCCTAAAATGAGTTTTCAATCCAGTTCTGTAGCAACCCGAAAGGGACAAACACAGTGAGGTCACTGCTCTTCCTGCTCCAACATTTGAGGTTGCTTTGAAGCATGACCTGCCAGCAGATGATTCTTAAAGACTTCCAAAGCAAAGCCTAATGTTCTTTTGCACATATTGTTCTTTTGTTTTTTCTCTTTAAAGAAAAGGCTCTTTCCCCTACTTTTCAAAAGAAAATATGTCTCTGTGGAACTACATTTTACTGCCTTGGAGAACATGATGTTCAGTCATGACACAAATCTTTGTGTAATCAAGAAAGTTGCTTCAGGACTGGGAGGTTCTGAGACTCTAAAGTAATTTTGGACTTTTTTTAACCATTAAAGGTATCATTCCAGCATTGAAACAAGAGCTGTAGAACTCACTTAAGTGCTTCTGATGGCTGTCAGATGTATTAACTCCCCTGCACATTATCAGCTCTGGTGCCAATGCAAATACTTCTCTTTATTGCTCCCTACACTGTAGACTCCTGATCATTATAACCTGATCAGAATGCCTTTGGGATTTTTTGAATTTTTTTTTTTTATTACTTTATCGATCACTCTTTTTTGAGCCCTGGAACAATGCCCTGTTTCCTTTTTCACTTGATGCAAAATGTATGGTGTGATTCAGCATGAAGAAAGGGAAGAGGGAACACGTTGAATGTAGTGACAAATAGCAGAGGGGCAGAGAAAAGGAAGAGGTTCTGGCAGGCTCTGCAGAGGCTGCGTTGTAATTACAGGCCACAAATATATAGGTAGATAGGCAGAAATGCAGAGGAAGCTTGTATAAATTTCCTTGGAGCAGCTCCATGAACAGAACAGGCAAGGCATGGCCATTAGTCTGTGCAGAGAAGTCAAGCCTCTACTCCTTCCTTACCCTGAGCATTTGGGCTGCCAGAAAAATCACAGCGTTTGCAGCAGGAGTGATGCCCTTCTGAGCATTTTATTACAGAGAGTGCTACTGAATGTCTTCTCTGAAGTCATTTTAGCTGCATATAGCACTGTTATTTACAGTGTGTGCTTTTGCGTGTGCTTCTGTAGGTCAACTGACTGTGTAGGTAACAACGCCCACGTAGCCACAGGCTTGTGCCTGCCCATGTCAATCCATAGCTCATTTACACTTTATTTAGGCAAGTAGCTCAAAGCTTAAAGCAAAATCCACGTTCTGTGCATGCCTACGCTGTGCTGGCTGCTCTGGCGTGACTCCACTCCCTTTCCCATGTGCTTCTCCTTCCAAACTCTGTGTCTACAGCTGTGTGAGGCAGGGGAACGCTGGAGAGCCAGCTGGCTGGAAACTGCCTGGAAAATAATGGAAATCAGGTGTCCAGAAGGAGTATATGTTTAGATGTGTCTTGACTTTCCTTGGTTTTCCCTACAGGCAGCAGTGATTCTGTATTAGCTTTGTTTTTTGCTCTCTGTAAAAATTATCCCCTTTTGATGTTTAGATATGGGGAGAACAGAGCTTGGTGTGACTTTTGGTGACTTTATCTTGGCAGACGCTGTGTGCCAGTTGTACATCTGGCATACAGATGGAGAGACACCAGGGAAAAAAAGAAGCCAATAAATAAAATTAATTTTGGGATTTGGATGAAAAAGAAAACCAAGGTCATGTTTTGTCTCATTATAATGTTAGCCAGTTGTAGGGACCAGGGAGGAGTGTGCTCTGTGGAGATGGATGGAAACATATTTAGCAACCTGAGAGCTCTGTTGGATCAACCCAGCCCAGTGCTGTTCTGCTCCCTGTGGAAAGCAGGACCACATATGGGAGGCAGGACTTCCAAGAATGACAGAAATTAGGACCACATGGTACTTTACATTCTACTTTGGGTTCCCACTGAACTTGGTACATTTTAATGCTCTGTTTTTTTCTGAGGCTTTGGGTTTTGATGATGCAAAAACATTCCTCTGTTGCCATATTTTTTCAGAGGAAAAGCATGAATTCAGAATGCTGGGCATTAAACTCAGCACATGTGTACTTGCAAGCTTACTGCTGTCTCATTGCTATTGTTTCCTCCTTCTCAGGACATGACCTTCAGCACCACAATGAATCAGGAAAAACCTGTCAAATCGTCCTAGCTCCCCGGCTGTGCAATTTGCTGTTCCCTCGCTGTTCCCCAGACAGCAGCTTTTCTCACCCAAAGCACAGAAGCCAGCAAGTCACAAATGACAGCTGAAAAGTGAAGCATTACCAAAAGCTGCATGAGACTCTGTCAAAGAGAACCTTTATATATAATTCTCCTTCTGAGCCTGGGAAGCTTTGCATCCCATCAGTTCCAGAGAACGGAGAGAAGATATGTTCAAGTAACCAACACCAGAAATTGCGCAAATCCATACACGTTTTAGAATATCTACACAGTGACCTACAGCATTTAGAATTCTCCATTCAGAATGGATGATGGATATAGAAACACAAACCAGGTCTCAGATGACTACAGGTACCAGGATGGCAACTATGATGCACACAATGACGGCTACTACCGGGGCAGGGATGAGCCCGTGCAGGAAGAGGATGCCCAGAGTGATGTTACAGAAGGCCACGATGAGGATGATGAGGTCTATGAGGGGGAGTACCAAGGGATCCCACACCCAGATGACATTAAAGAAAAGCAGAAGAAGCGAGCCCCTGCTGTGGATGATGAGTACAGAGACCGTGCTGACCTTATGGCCGAGAGGATGGAGGACGAGGAGCAACTTGCCCACCAGTACGAGAACATCATTGAGGAGTGCGGCCACGGACGCTTCCAGTGGACTCTCTTCTTTGTTTTAGGGTTGGCACTGATGGCAGATGGGGTGGAGGTGTTTGTGGTTGGATTTGTTCTTCCCAGTGCTGAGAAGGATATGTGCTTGTCCAGTTCCAACAAAGGGATGCTGGGTAAGTGCCGCTGGCAAACAGCTCTTCTAATGCAGTGAGCAGCAGCTGGGACACCTTTTCCTAGTGACCAGCTGATTTCAGGATCTTCTGATGACTTTCTTCTTGTGTTGTATGTCATGTATAGTCATGCCTGGGTGGATCTGACTCAGAAGGTGTTCACATGCTGATGAGAGGCAGCTCCCCAAAAGCAGCAGAATTTTACCAGAATTTGCTGTGGCCCCAGTGCTGGTCACTGTGGGCTGGATCTGGGCAAGGCAACTCACAATCTGCAGGTCCACAGGGCAAAAATCAAAGGGGTGCTCAAGGATAAATAAGTGAAAATTTAAATGTGGATCTAGTGACTCAAAATTCAAAGCTGTTAGAAACTCCTGGTTTCAAAGCTGTTAGAAACTCCCTTTTCTTCAGCCCAAAGTCCCAACTGACAAATCAGCTGTGCAGTCAGTTCCTTCTGCCTGCTAACTTCTCAGTTTGCTCATATGTCCTGGGTCAGATGTAGTCAATGAAGGTTTCTTTTGAGGTCTGTGGAATGCAATTAAAGTGCAGCATGCAGATTTAAGCTGAGGCTACTGGGCAACATCCCTTTTGCATCACTATTGACATCTCCCTGAGGTCAAAATACAAGGCTTAGTTATTGGGAGTGAGACTGGGTAGAAAGGTTTGGATGAACAACTTTTTCCCTTGAAGAATAGGCAAGCCAAATTCCATCAGCCAAAGGCAGCAAAGCCTCCCAGATCTCCAAGAATCAGGACAGGATCCAGCATGGCCTGCAGTGAGCCAGCCATGCAATAGGACAGAGCATCTGGAAGGGAAATAAAGCAGCTCTTGGAATAACTGCTTGAGGAGGAAGAGTGTGTGTCTTGATGGACACGTACTGGGATTGCAGGGAGTCATCAGGGGCTGTAGGTCATACCAGTTATGCTGGCCCAGAAGCCCTGCCTGATGCAATGCAAGTGCAGATTTGGGATTAAACCCCAGCCCTTGACTTCATTCTATTTCCATTCTTTTCATGTGACAAACACAAAAGATAGTTATCCCTATATAAACCTCTCCTCTTGGTGTACTAAGGTCATATTCATTTTTCTGTTTCTCCCTTTTTTCTTTGAACTTGAGGATTGGGATGTTTCTTTCTACAGTTAGCCAGCTTTGTACTTACTTTTGTGCCTTAAAGAGTTTAGTAACTTTTTTTGCTTCACAAACCCCTTGAAAATTCTAGCTCGAAATATCTCCAGTCAGATATCTAAAAGCAAACCCCTCACAATGAGATCTTGATTTCAAAGGGACTTTGGAATTCACCAGCTCCCTGTGGGACACAAGGCTTGGTGTCTTTTCAGTGATGAGACCTTTTTTGAAAAGCAGGTCATTTATTTTGGTGGCTCTATGAAAGCTGAGATTTTCTGAAACTCTGACCCCATAAATATCTGCCTCTGTAGAGCTCAAGCTCTGGCAGGCTCCTGAATGAGAAAACTTCAAATGTCACAAGTAAATCTATCTTTGAAGTATTTCTGACCCAACCACAGGTAAAAATGAACATGAATTCTCCCCAGAGAGCTCGTTCTGCTTTTTCCAGCTCAGTATTTGCAAGGCTGAAAGTTCAGGGTGTTCTGATAAGCTCTGAATAAGCAAGGAGACATTTGGGTCCATATCCAATCCCAGCTCCAGCCTCCTGCGCACTAACAGAACTAATCTGGGACTGCTAATGAGGGGAAGAGAACTCTTCTTGCTGCCTTTCCTGCCCACTTTCAAACACAGCTTGTGAGAACCTGGCTTTGCAGAACAATTTCTCCTGTCCTTAGCTTGTTTGTTTGGGGGATCTGCTGTCAAAGCTTGTATTCACACTGTTTCATGACTTCATTATGAGGGGAAGAACAGAATTTTCCTAAAGACAATAAAAGCTGGTTCATCTTAGTTTGGGGCAGGGAGGAGAATGGGTATTTATGGTAGCATTCAGTTGTTACTGCCTGGTAGTGTACATGGGGCAGGTCTCTGATTCAGTCTGTCTTACTTGTTAAACACCCTTTCTTGTCTGCTGGGCATTTCTCTGCTGCTGGATCTGAGGTTCATGAGATGGCTCTTTGTGAACGTGAATGAAGCATGTCTTGGAAAGCCTTACATTGCACAGCAGTGCTCTGATGTGGGTAATGAGTACCCAAGGCATCAAGAAGAGAGAGTGTGACGAGCCTGGGGTGGGTAGGGGACTACTGGAGGGCATAGGAAGGGAACAGTGCAGGTCTCTGAGGCTGGAGAGGGGAAGAAGACCTTTCTGCCAAATGAAGGGTGGCAGCTGCAGGGATGAGGGTTTTGTAGGTTTGACAGGCAGCAAGGCAGTGCAGGGACATGAGGTGTGGGTGCAGCCCTGCCTCCAGCACAGCAAGAAGGTTTCACCTCTTTTCTGAGCAGCTGTGGCATAAGGACAGCAGATATCAGCTTCTCGAGGGGAAAGCTGAGGAAGTGCTGTTGATGGAGACAAGAACATAATCATCAAAATCTTTCTTAGAATAGCTTCAGCTCCCATCCACCTGCAACTAGGACAAAAGGTATCTTCCACAAAGCTCAGAGTCTCCAAGACAAGCTCATGTTCCCCTGTGAATCCATTCCCTCAGTGATCTATGGCAGTGCACATTGATCAGGGTTCAGTTACTTTTAGGGGTTGATTTGGTGGCAATCAAAGAGCCTTCGCCTCAATTTCTAACGTGCACTGACAGTCTTGCACGAGTGTGTCTGCACAGGATGAACAGGGGGGTGATTAGAGCAGGCACAGCTTTCCCTCAAGTTATCACAAGCTTTTAGGGAAGCAGGGATATTATCCACACGAGTTACTGCCCCTTGCCTTATCCCCATGTACCAATAAACAACTACAGATAAGCTCCCGTTTATTCCCAAGGAACCGATTATCTCCCCACATTTTTGCTAAGGAAACATAACCAGGTTTTCCCAGGTGCAGTTAAGGTCACTTCCAGGCAGCTGCTAACATTTAAACACACAAGGTCTCAGCCATAACAAGAGAGGCCAGGAGGGAAAGACTGGAAATAAGTCAGGTGAGTAATCAAACTCCAGCAGAAATAGGAAGGGACAAATAAGAGAGGTAAAGCAGAAGCCTCCTAAAGACCAATTTAGTGAAGTTCAGCTTCTGTTAAAAGGACATTTTGCATTAAACACTCTGCATATTGCATATTTTTCCTCCCTTGGAAGGCAGTCATGGTAAAATATCAAGTAAACCATGGCCAAATTATGCAAAAATTGCAAATAAACAGATGCCCACAATGTTTCATGAAATGTGTGAAATGGATATGACACATCTTAGAAAACGTTTACATTTCGTTCTGAAAATAAACATCTCACCATCAGATACAAATTAACAGCTATTTTAGCCCTAAATATCCCAAGTGGGACAAAATGCGTATTTGGAGTTTTTCAGTTATGAGAGATGCTATTTTAAAGATGATTTCAGTGGTATTACAAAAATAAAACCCAACGAAAAAAAGAAACAACGGTATACATATTTTAGCAGTTTGATTTAATCATCTTATAATACAAGTTGTTAAGAATAAGTTTGGCAACATGAAACAACATTATTTTTACATATTCATTTGGTAGATCTGCTTTGCTGAGCTTTCATCAGCAGTAGTCAAAATAATAATTCAGTTCTTAAATTTACTGAAACAGAATATTCCTTGTCAGTATGATACAGCCTATTTGAAACATATTTTTTTAAAATTTGCTAAGGATAATCAAAAGAGTAATAAAATTTGTATTTTTATATTTGCTGAAAGGCACACAGTATCATTATTTGCAGAAATATCTTATAAATATATACCTTTACATGCTATAAATCACTTCTTAGAGGACTAAATATTACGTTTGCAAGCACAGAGCAGTAAGTACACAACAAGTGTAAAAGATAATGACATAGTAATGTTTTAAACTTCTTCACATCCTGCATATAAAAAACTCGAGGCACAGTTAAAGCACCAGCCCTTCCAGATCCCAGAGCTGCAGTTGTGTTATTGTCATTTCACAGTTCACTAAACTGAGACTAGGAAATTTTTAAGAGCTTTGCCTGTAACTGTAAAACAGCTACACCAAGGCTGAGAATAAAATTGCTTTTTCAGGCTCCCTTTTCCTTTTTATGATTTAATAATAATTTTTTTAAGGAGAATATCTTATTACAGACTCTTAACCTCACAATGTTGGATTAAAAAACTATAAAAAAAAGATCCTATAAGTAATTACACTTTTATGTAGCAATTCAAGCTTGGCTGTGTGAGACAGGTTAAATAGGATGTGTAACACCCCTGCTTTTAGTTGTGTGAAGAGGATATTTTATTATCAGCTGAGATAAAATCTGGTCGCAGCTTCTCATTGACCCGAATTCACCTGATATGACAGTAAATCCTAATCCCCTCTGCAGAGCTCAATGGCTTTTCTCCACTTCTTTTTTTTTTCTCTGCCTGAGCATGGACAAGCCCAGCCACAGCTCCCTTGCTCTGCCATGGTTATTTGCTGCCTCTTTTACTCCTCCACAGCCATGGACCCCCAACACAGCAGCCACTACACCCTGATGAGACCTACCCATGTCAGGCACGGATTCCTGGCTGCAAGTTTGCTCTTGGGCAGGAATGCTCAGCCCAAGCTGCAGCCCAAGGAGCATCATTACCTCAAGCAGTAGGGAAAAGAAAAGGTGTTTTGTGATTTTGTGCAGGTCTGATATGGGGATGAATGGCTGTGTCCCCATCGGTAAACACCGTGGGAACTTCATCTGGCGCGTTCCAGCACGAGGAGGTTTTCGTTGGACAGCAAAGGATTTGTTTGGCCTCCTCTGTTGAAATCTTTGCTTTAGCAGGGGGGTTGGGTGGGGAGAAACAGATGGTCCCACGAATATTGTGGTGCTGGACAAGTCCCACGGGGAGATGTGAAGCCGGCTGAGCGTAAACACCACCCACGGCCCGCTGGCAGCGCCGAGCCCGGCTGTGCATCACCTCACCCGTGCTGTGCCACAGCCCCATGGGCTCACCCACCCACCCCAGCTCCAGCTGCACACCCCCCTCCATCCCTGCAGCCAGATTTGCCCGATATCCACACATAGATCTCCCAAAATGGAAAGCTGTCTTTCCTCAGAGGTTCCCTTCTCAGTGCCAGAGCCATTGGCTGTGGAAGAAGTCTCACTGTTTGTATTAATCAACAAGGAGAGTGCAACGGGATGAGCCTTTCCTCTGACTTCTATTTAAAAGGTCGGGTTGATTCATGGGGAAAGCACTGATAAGCCTACAAGGAAGAGCAGATTGAAAATTTCAGGAAGAAAGGAAAAAAAGGCCACTGGCCCTCAGCTCATCCTCTGTCAAGACCCTCCCCTGTTCTGGGACATCACTATGGCTCAGGGGAGTCAGGACTATCACTACTTTATTCCTCTCTTTCAATTACTTACAGTTGGATCCTGTGCCTTGCCCCATCCATCTCCCAAATTGTCCAGACCTGACTCACGACGTTTTGTTTGTGTCCATAAGGTGAATCCCTAACAGTTCCTACACCAGTAATAGTATTTGAATTTTGGTTTTATTACAGCTTGAATGCAAGCTATATAAGGTCCTAATAATTTTCTGTTGTCCAAATGCTTTCCCTCTTCAAGAGCCTCTCTTTTTACCACAGGGCTGTACTGGTAGTGGCCTGGGATTTGAAGGCGGGTAGGTGGTTTCCCATTCCTGTGGTTACTGGCTCCATGCAAACCAGAGATAACCCTGGACCCTCACCTCCCTGACAGCCCCAAGGACTCTGAGACTAATTCTTCTCAGTGAGATGTTTGGTTTTTCTCTGCTCAAATTTTCTATTTATTCCACAAGTCTTTGTCCTGTCTCTAAAGGGATTATTTTTAGATGTGCCTCTTTATAAAGAACTTTAATCCCATTAACTAACAAAGAGAAAAATTCATGCTTGTGATTCAGATTTAGGTAAACCTTGAATTTTCTGGATTTTTTTTCTGAAACCCTTAGAAGTCTACTTTTAACTATATTGAAGGAGTAAAAATACAGTTTAGCACACACAAAGCCATATGCTGTATCTGCAGTATATTCCTTCCCTTATTCCTAGAACTTCAGCTTTTAACTTCAAATTCCTGTCTAACACAGAGCACACAACTTCAGTAAAGGCTAATAAATTTCTTAGTGTGAAAATGCTAAATATGTTACCTCTTTTCTAGTGGGAATAAGCCCAGTCAGTGGTCACATATTTTCCTTATAACTTCAGCAATGGATGATTCATAACCCAAAATTTATTCATAGAATTTCAGCTCTTTGGTTTTTCCACCACTTTTATGGGAGGCTATTGCAGACTTTCCCACAGGCATTCATTATACTCCAGGACTTGTGGAATAGTCTGCAAATAATGGCTTATTCAGAGTTGCCCTTAGCATTTCATCTGAGCACCTTATGTGTCAATTGGGCAGCTGATCCCTCCTAGCACAGTCTAAATCTGTGTGGTTTGAAGCCAAGTTTAGAAGTCAAGATTCTGGTGCAGACCATTGTAATGTTGTACTGTAGAATATTTGATGGACAGAACTAACCCAGCCAAAGAAACACCATTTTGTGGTCACTTTTCTTGGTCCAATTCTCCTTAAGATCTGAGTTTCCTTGATATGAGCTGGATCTTTTTCAGAGGTAGCAACCATCACTGTGTTCTCTGGAAGATGGTCTCCCTGCAAAGAAGCTGTTTGAGTAACTATTCCACTCCTCCCTGGGTCCCTGGCACCTTGTTGTCAATCCAGGACACAGCAATCTGCAATGCAGACGTTGTTCTGCACCCTGGGTCCCAAGATCCATCAGCTGACAGAGTGTTCTACAGCAGCTACCCCAAAATTTTAATTACATTGGCCAGAACATGCAGTCTTCACCAAAAAAAGACTTCTCCATGATAATGAAGTGTTCTGTTGATTTTGTTTCAACCCTGAAGCATATATTTTCATAACCAGGATCCTTTCCCTCAGAACCTGGCCAAGTAAACAGCCTCTGGTTGTCCCTGATACTTTCTTTACTACAGATTTTTATTGTTTTAAATTTCTGGGGGAACACACATCAATCGATTTATCACATACAATAACTAATTAAAGCAACATCCTCTAGGTGAGCTTGTGATATTAGCAGCTCTGCTGTGATTTATGCTGCTCACTGTTTGATGGATCTTGTGTTGCAGAGCTACAATCTACCCTTCCATCACAAGTTTGGGCTTCTTAGTCAGAATCTGCAGGGGTTTGCTTACAAAAACAGCTCCACTTCTTGATGTCGAGTTTCAAGCACTGCCACATTCCCTGGTGAGCCCACTCTTCTCCTGGCCGGAGAACAGGCTGCCCCTCACCAGTCACTGCAGTAAAACGCCAGCTAGAAGACAGTAACAATCTCCTCCACCTCCTCCTGACCTGGGATGTTTTCTGTTACTAAGAGGATTTGGATGAACATCTGCCATCCAGGGATTTTCTCCGGAAAAAAAAAAAAAAAAGATAAAAAAAATTAAGTTTGGCAGATCATTTTTCCTTCCTCATCAGGGTCTGGCATGCTGGCAGGGCTTGCTGTCAGATGGGTGTCTGTGATGCACCAGTGAGTAGATGCAGGGCTCATCATCACTTCCTTCTGCTGGCTGCCATCAGAGTTGCTCCATTACATGTGGCTCAGGAGCCAGGGGAAAAGCATTAAGCCATCCAGCACTGCATTAAGGTCCTTCCTTCAGAAAGGTTTTGGACTGAAACTGTTTTTGCTTTGGCTCAGCCTTGTAATTTTTACTTCAGTGAACAAGCTGGAGGTCAAAGTTAATAGAAATAGAGACCCCAGACTCTGAGATGTGTTTGTATCTTTAGATCAGAACCTGGAACCTTTGCACACCTTCAGATCCCCTCAGCAGGACAGCTTGGATCAGGAGGGTAGGGCAGGGAGCGAAAGGATTGGCTGTGCAGAGCCACATGCTCATGGTTGAGGTACAATTGGCAAAATCTTACTCCACAGTTCTGGTACAAAGGTTTTTAAGAGACAAGAACAGATTTTTTGCCTTTGACACAAAAATCCTGCCCATCAGACATCATGTGGATAGAAAAGAACCACTCACAGAGAGGTGACCCTACTGTGGAATAGGGAGATTTAAGACATCCAAACTTTTCCATGTCTAACCAATGTGAGACAGGTGTCCTTCAAATGCTGCAATGGATCTCTGCTGCATAGCTTTTAATTTAGTAATGCATTTTAAATCAAGTGCAGGCATTTGTAATCAAAAGGAAGATGGGATCAGCTGCCAGATAACTCTGCATTAGCCCTTAGCTGGCTTTGCTGGATGGCACAGAGCTGCCTTCAGCCACCAGACTGACTATTTTGTTTAAACATTAATGAATTACAAAAATATTCATCTCCACCTTGTTTTCCAAGTGATGTGTTTGACAGAACAGATCCTGGGGAAGGCATTGGCTCTCAAGAGAAGCCAAGCTTGGTTCAAGGTGAGGAATGAGCCTCCAAAGAACCAACCATGCCTGAAAAATGTTTCTTTTAGCTGTTTCTTCAGCCAGTGAATAGGAGTGTTTCCTATTAAGATAGTATATTTACTTGCTCAGCATCCAATGCCTTCACTCGGAGCCAGGGATGCAGGGAGCACTGCTGCTTTCCTTCAACCCCTGCTCATCTGGGTCTTGAACCTGACATGTCCCCAGTCTCCAAACATCCTCAAGCATCATTCTTTTCCTTCAAGAACTCCCTGAACTGCAAGTTCTGCTTTCCAGCAAGCAGATGCTCTCCATCTGGAAATAGCTCAGCTCATCTGGATCGCATCCAGCCATGGTCAGGCCCCATCAGGATCTCCACAGCAGGACTGTGCAGCCTATAGACACAGGCTATAATCCTGTCAGTGGGGTTTGATACGATGCAGGAGGTGTTCTTGGGAGCAGCCTCTTGTGCCTCTGTGCTCCCTAGGAAAAACTGTGGTTGCAACCAATTTCTTCTGAACTACATCTGGAAAGTAGATAAAGTAAATGAAAAAATATATTCCTGAACCTTTGAGCATTATCAACTAGTGCTATTTAGACTGTTACCTGCATAAAGGAAAAGGCAGTAAAATCTGTGGCCCTTCTGCAGCAGTGGCCATAGCAGAGCCAAGGACAGCTGCGTGTTCTCCAGGAGAGTAGCAGGCACAAACTGAGCAGGGTACAGGGAGACTTCCTGGAGTGGAAACCCATTGTTGCCTATTCATCTTGGCACTAAATGAGTCACTGAGACTGTCTTTTGAGGATCCCATAGTAGAAGATCTAGTGAAGTCAGGTTAAAAAGAAGAATCCATCTTTCTTAAGAATGTCAGAGAGATAACTCTACAGAGCAAACTGTCCAGACAAGCCTTAGATTCTCCCTTCTCAAATTTTCAGATCAAGACTGTGCTCTTGAGTGAGCTGTGCTTTAGTTAGAGGCCAGATCTTGGCTCAGTAATGAAGGAAGTAGCTGAGCTACACGAGGTGAGTCTGGGTAACAGACTGATCCTTTCAGATACGGCCGGGAAAAGCAGGGAGTGAAAGAGACGAAACACTGCAAAGAGATTTAGCTATGCTCCATCAGTCTCTCTGCTCTCACGGCCTTCCGAGCACAAACAGCAGCCTGACAGAGCCTCTCCCTACACATCCTCCATCCTGCTGCACTCAGGGGGGTAAGAGGAGTTAAGACATCAGACTTCTGTTGTATTGTTGGTGGCACACAGCTGGGACACGTGCATCCTAAGCTGCTTATGCCTGGCCATTGCCTACGTGCAGGGGATGTGTGAGCAGCGAGGTTGGGAAGGAAAGATGTGGCTGGTCAAAGGAGGGTATGCCCATATTGTCCAAAGTGATGCAAGCTCTCAGGCACAAGATGGGAAAATCACTGTCCTGCCAGTGGACAGAGTTTCTGGTGTCTGAGATTTGGGGTGGGTAGGAGTATCTCTACTTTATTGCACACTATGCCAGGACAACATCAGCTGCCATGTGGGCACTTTAAGATCTGCTCCTACAATGCGTACTATCTCCTCACCGTTAACAAGCTGACTGTCTCTCTCACTTCCAGGCTTGATAGTCTACTTAGGAATGATGGTGGGGGCTGTCTTGCTGGGCGGCCTTGCTGATAAACTGGGAAGAAAGCAATGCCTCATCATATCACTTGCAATCAATGCTGCCTTTGCGTTCCTCTCCTCCTTCGTCCAGGGATACGGATTCTTCCTCTTCTGCCGCCTTATCTCAGGCCTCGGGTGGGTACCTGCTGAATCTGCCCCCTGTCTTGGAGGAGCCCCAGCACAGCTGGGCAGTTTAGGCATGTGGGGTGGGACAAGGAAGGCTGCCCAGGAGATGCATCCCTGGTACCCAGCCAGGATGGCATTGCCATTTAGGACGTGTGGCTGTGCTACCTCACTCTTGACCCTTAGAGCTGTAGTGGTGGGAGAGTTTGGTCATTGATGTTCTTCTGGTACTGCCCAAATTGTGCAGAAACATGGCTGAGACTGAAAAATGCCCACCTCCAAGGCCTCCAGTGAGACTGTCAGCAGTTTCCATTGCCTGCCTGTATTTTGCCTCCCTAAAATGAGTGATCATGAAATAACAAGAGAAGACGTTTAAGTGAAGAGCAGGGTATTACTCTGGCTTTGTACAAACTGTACAGGAAATTCAGCTTTTAGAGCATGAGAAGGATCTTGTTCATCTTTGATATCAAAGACCAGTCCAGCCAAAGAGAGATTTGCATTTTTCCTCCAAGTCTCACTTCTGAGCAGCCCATCTGTGAGTGTGACCTTCCCTCATTAAAAATGCAATCCTAACCATAAAGACATTGAAGAAGACTCTAATTTTTCCCATGTTCTGTTTTTTCTCCTCAGTATTGGAGGCACGCTCCCCATCGTGTTTGCCTATTTCTCTGAATTTCTGTCTCGTGAGAAGAGGGGGGAACACCTGAGCTGGCTTTGCATGTTCTGGATGATTGGTGGCATTTATGCTTCAGCAATGGCTTGGAGCATCATCCCACATTACGGTAATTTGTGCTTTTGACTTTCTACACCACCACATTCCTGCACCACTATACCGCCCCAAACCCCTGCACAGGTAGCGACATTTCTTACACAGCCCAGCATAAACACCACTGAAAATAATGGATACCTGAAGTGCTCACAGGTCTCACAAATTGACTGCATGATTGACTGGCTGATGCTGCAGGTAGGACTGGATGGGGCTGCTTTCCATCCAAAGCCTCAAATACATGCCTTGAATTACACTGCTGGAGCCTGAGCTCTTAATCTAAATGTCAGCTCATATGAGGAAAAATGGACTGAGATAATATTGCAAAAATTGATCCAGTTATCAAAAACAAGCGACTTTAATCAGGGAATTACTGGATGCTGTGAATGATAGCAGTGAGGACAGCACATGTACTTTCCCTTAGCCAAGTGTCCACACTGTCAGGGCTGTGTAGGTGGTGACACATCTGCTCAGCATGGGAAGGGCTGAAGTCCCTTCTGACTTCACCTAAGTGGATGCAGGAGTGGGATGGGTTCCCTGCCCTCAGCTGGAAGTGGGAATGAAAATGTAGATGGCTGTAAACTGAAATGTACTGTGCTCTGAGGAGCAGAAGTCTGCATATCACGTGTTCCTTGTAACTCATGTATATAACCTAGGAAAACACCAAAAGCAAATATCTACTGGAAAAGATTAACTCCCCCAGTATTCAGTGACAGCAGCTGTTTGCAAAATCCTGTTTGAGGAAAGTAGGACAGTCCACAAAACCCATGAAGAAAACCACTAACATTAACCTTTCAATCCATTTTTAGCACATTTAAAGCACATTCACTATGAAGAAATATTCATGCTTTTGATTGATATGACAGAGATTGTTGGAAGGAAAAGGCAAACTTACTGCAGGGGTGACAGGTAGAAATAATTCTATTATCTGCAACAACATTTGCTTTAAAAAGCCCTTAGATATTTACATTATAATTATTTTTCAGATGACTTTTTGGTGTTGTATTTTTGTAGCTTCTTTTTTGATTTCCAAAGTTCCACCTACTATTTTGGAACTTTGTGGAATCTTTAGAACACCATGAATGGCTCAGATGAGACCTCTGCAAAACCCATTTCTCGATGATTTCCTTATTATGTGAATAAAAAATGTATAAAGAAAAAAAAATGAATTAAACAGTCCTTATGAGATTTGAACCTAGGGAGAGTAAACGGAGCAATGTAAGAGAATGAGGTTGTACTTTCCAATTCTTAGCAGGGCAATACCAGACTTGGTCAAACACCAGGAAAAAAGCAGGAGAGGGGGTACCTCAAATGCAGGATTAAGATTTTGGTATTTCTAAATTTGAACCCTAGCTGAGGTTTTGTAGGTCTGGAGAAAAATAAACTTGCTTTTCTTGCTCACTTCCATGAAATGTGAAATACATATGTGATGTAGGAGATGGAAAGAAGCTGTCTCTAATGATCCTCTCAGATCAGAGATTTGACCTTTCTAAACTTTCGGTAACACCACTGAGAAACAATCAATTATGGCCTTTATTCCTGTACCATTTTCCAGCCTTACTTGCCTACAGCTGCACGGAGCTGCTCCTATCGCTGGGT
This sequence comes from Aphelocoma coerulescens, assembly GCF_041296385.1. Lineage (NCBI taxonomy): Eukaryota > Metazoa > Chordata > Aves > Passeriformes > Corvidae > Aphelocoma > Aphelocoma coerulescens. The sequence continues at coordinate 6,752,657 of NC_091024.1, forward strand.
GATTTCTAAACTCAAAGATAAAAGAAGGTTTTTTAAAAGGCAGAACCTGAGCATGTTCCAATTTCTGTAATGAACATGAACTCGCTGCTGTCTACTGAGCATGCTATCAAGCCATCAGTACTAAGAATACCAAACTTTCAACCTGCCCTTATGAGAGAGGAAAATTCAGAATGCTTGGTCAGTATTCTCACTTGTTGGCTCTTGCTGTTTCCAGGCTGGGGGTTCAGTATGGGAACCAAGTACCACTTCCACAGCTGGAGAGTCTTTGTACTCGTGTGTGCTCTGCCCTGCATCGCCTCCCTGGTGGCACTGAAATTCATGCCTGAAAGCCCACGGTTTTTGCTGGAGGTAAGATGATTCATCTCAAAGGTTGCAGTCTGATATCAGCAGAGGATGGCAGGTCCTCAATGTATCACTGTCTTTCTTTGTCTCATCAAACACACAGAGCACAAGCTCAGAGGCAAAGCCACTCCTACATGTCTACACCGGGTCCACAGACTGCTTAAACCCCAAAGATTACAGACTATGGGGTCAGTCACTGACGATTAGTGTGTCACTGCCAGATGGGGCACAGATGGAAGATAGTGAGAGATGGGAATTTCATATGTCCAACAAAGACACTTTGAAAATTTGTCCCAGAGTTTGGGCATGGAACTACTAAATCCTGGTGGTAGAGCAAAGGACAAAGTACATTTTACTGAGAAAAATACTTAAACCTTGGAAACCTTGGAAATCTTAAGCAAGTATTCTGTATTTCTACTTCACAGGTGGGAAACGTAGCAATACCTAGTTCAAGTTAAGCCTGCAAGTCTTTAGCAGAGTTGGGATGGGAGTCCAGTTCTCCTCATCCATCTCTTCTTCTTTCATCTGTTTTTAAATAGCTATCTCTGACCCCTTTTCTGCCTCAGGCAGTTTTAGGACAACTCCTTTCTCCAGCACAGAGATGCTGCACTCTATGAATACCAACCATGCTTTCAGCTCTTCAGGTCTCATGCAGCCCATGTTGTCTGTGTGCTTCTCCACTATGCTGGACCTCTAGAATTGCTTTCTCTCTGAGCTTTGATAAATTACAGAGCTGGAAGCTTGAACACTTGTTTTCCTTTTCTTTGGTGTTTTCAGATTGGTAAACATGATGAAGCCTGGATGATCCTCAAGCAAGTTCATGACACCAACATGAGGGCCAAGGGTGAGCCAGAGAGGGTTTTTACGGTGAGTTGAGCAAAGCCATCAGCTAAGAAAAGCTGGACTTACCTTCCTTAGTGCAGCACAGCAGCACTTTATTCCTCCTCAGGACTCTTTCAATGTAATCTCTCCCCCAGCAACCAGAAAAAAGGACTCTGCAAAACATTTTGTGCATTTAAACATAAGATGCCAGTCTGTTTTTTCAAGAATTAGTCAAGTCTGTCAATTGCAGTGAGTACTCTTCATTCCTGGTGTTACTCTACGTCCTTTAGACCAGTGATTTTAATTATACACATGCTTAATTGGTTTGCTCTAAGAGACTAAAACAAAATAAGAGAGATATTGGCCATGTGGGACACCTGAGTCACCCCTTTCTCCATTCTGCCTTCTAATCAAAGTCTGATTAAACTTCATGCACTTTCTAATGAGCTTTCCAAACTCCACCTGCCTCATACCTAGTCTTTAATCTCTCCAAGGGAAAGTGGGATGAGTGGCTATTACTCATTGATCTGCTGCTTGTTGTGAAAAAGGTCACACAGAGCAGAGTCGTTATTAGTAAAATCAGAGAAAAGGTTTATGCTGGGGTTAGCTGCAAATTATTGTAATTCAGTTGTAAAATCCTGGTGAGCCAGCCAGGGAAGGACTCTTGATTTATGCTTTTAAAGATGAGAGCACACATGCTTTTAAAGGATGGAAAAAAAAGGAGATACACTTGTGTGTGAAACATGTATTTGCAATCAAGAAGGAGAGCAAGGCTCCGTGTTCAGAAGGGTTGTCAGGAAACTGTGCCCCTTGGGAGTGATCCTTCAAGGAAATTAAAATTTCATATCTGAGCATGACAATTGTGTGCATGTTCATGTAGGAACTTAATGAGCATGTGTTATTTTTAAGCTACCAACCATTTGAGTGATGCAAGCCCTGATAGCAAAGGTGAGAGAGATGTTGTCTTTAAATCCATCGCTGGCTTTGCTGTAACGCTGAGCTGGAAATGAAGCTCAAATATAAATATATATATATCTCTCTCAAAAAAGTAGGGCATTATGAGAGTCTGAGCTGAGTAGGAGAATGAAGGAGCAGCTGTACAGCCTCCATTAGTGCTCGTTACTCCATCCAACAGAGTCATGCCTGCGGTGGAGGAGCTGAGCTCGGTATCGCACCTCAAGGTGCGTCGCGCCGGCTGAGCCGAGATGTACTGACACCCGCTGGCACAGGCGGGTGATCAGTGCTCCTGGTGTGGCACAAACTGTCAGGTTTTGTGTTTTTCTGATAGGCCAGAAGTTGTCAGTTTGTGGTGAGTCAGCTGGTATCAGGACAGTTTCCAGATCTGACATTTAATCGGTGCCAGGAAGAGGAAAGCAGAGACTGCGCAGCTGAGCCAAGGTGCTTGCTCACACTCAGAAATTTATTCAGCAAATTTTCGCCTCCTCCATGTGTTTACAAACAGTTCTGTTTTCCTTGAATATGTCCTTTAATTAAAGTTACTAAGCAAATATTTGCTGGGACCCTTTTGTAAGTTTTCCTGAGCAGTGCAGTTCAGGTATTCAGCACTGAAAATTCAGACTGTTTTGGTGAAGCAAACTGATTGCATGGTGTGGGCTCACTTGATGGCAGGATGCATTTTCAGCTGCAAAGATTCCCATCCACACATTCGAAGTTCTGCCAGTGGTATTTAAAAGATGTGGAATGAGAAATATTCCTGCTAGTTGTCTTTGAAGAAAGAGATCCTGAGGACACAGTTTGGGTACAAGTGGCTGATCTTGGAGATAATTTTTACTATAATTGCCTAGTCCTAACTTGTAGTGGAATTCTAAAGATAGAGGAAAAAGGTAGTATACAGGCCCCTTAGCCAATAAATGAGAAATTGAAGTGGACATGATGCACTTAAAGTATTTCATGGAAGAAGAGAGAGAAAGAGAGAGAGAGAGAGAGAGAGAGAGAGAGAGAAGATGAACAGATGGATGAAAAGAAGAAAGGAAGGCTTATTTCTGTTAATAGTTTCTTGCTGCAATTAAATCACTTAGCTTAATTGCTAATACTAACTATCAAGGAAAAAATAATAAGGGTTATTAGGTGGAAACATTGCCCAGAAAACAGCGGAATTTAAAACCACCCAGGAAATTTCAGTCCAATTTTTTTTCTACTTTTTTTTTCTTCCTCCAGGTTTCCTATATCAAAACTCCAAAGCAAGTAGATGAATTTATTGAAATCCAGAGCTCAACAGGGACCTGGTACCAGCGGTGGCTGGTCAGAATCACGACTACTTTAAAGCAGGTAAAGAGAAGAAAAAACTTCACACAGGGGTTCTTGGGCTTTGGGCTCCAGTGCCTCATTGCTTCAGGTCATTGTACCCTGAAACCCTGATTCTCTCCTCAGAAAACCTGCTGCTTTTTGCAAAGGGCTGTAATCTGACTGCACTTTCTGTGCAGATGTGTGCACCTGCAAGCTGCCACGTTGCCAGCCAGGCCCCAAAATGCCCCTGTGAGCATCACTGTCATCCGGCAGTGCAAAGCTTCTGGGACCAGCCACAGCCCCAAGCGCTTGGCTCTCCTCCTGAGCAGATAAATATTTATTCTCCCTCCCCAAGCCTGAGTGAAATTGCCACCTGTAGTGGGGGCAGAAAGGGTTTGTTCTTTGTTCCTGCTGAGACTGAGTTTGTAAGAATGTTATACTGTCTCCTAGGCTCATTTAACCTTTCCCACCTCCTGTGCTGCTCACCTAATGCCCACATAGGACTGTGGAAAACCTTGCTAGAACTTCTAGTCTTGAAGGATGAGCTGAAAGTAAAGGAAAAAATAGCACTGCTATTACTATACTTAAGTGGCAATTAACAGCTTGAGTCAACAGCAGATCTTGGTCTGCCTCCTGCTTGGATTCATCCCTACCTGATTTCATCTTATACCTCCTAAAGTGCCAGCTGTGTTTGGGCTTTTGCTCTTCAGAGAGCTTTGGAGCTCGGTTTGAAAGCACTCTTGACACCATACATAATTTTGAAAAGATAAAGTTGTCAGAGGGTCTGAGAACTGATATAACCTGGGAGAGACACTGCATCATACCCAGCCCTAGTCATGCACTCCAGCTCATTACAGAGGGCTCAGATCAAGTACCCTAGCACAGAGATGAATAAGTGATTTTTTGTAAGCCATTTACTATATAAATGTAATTTTTAAAAAACACTGAATATAAGCCACACATTTGACCTTCCCCTAATGAACCCATTTTTCTGACATTATGTTTACGATGCACTCAGAAATTAAGCTGTCGAGTGTCTGCTGGGGTGTTCTGGCAGCTAATTCCTTCTTGTGGATTTGTAGGTCTGGGACAATGTGCTATATTGTTTAACAGCCCAGTACAGGATGAACACACTGATGCTGGCTGTGGTTTGGTTTACAATGGCCTTAAGGTAAGAAAGGGACTTCTTTATATTTTTTGGGAGACTAAAGGGCTATTCAGAGTCTGAATAGTTATTTACACATGTAAATAAACTATTACAAAATTAATCCTGGTCTTATATTAAAGAGTCTTTGTGAACTAAGCCTTGTTCTCCTACAGATATTGATCAATCTGATTGCTTTATATGAGGTAAAAGGTGCTTTGAACAAATGAGGACTTGAAAAGTTGTCAGTAGCACAGTAATGTATTGTCTCTCTCACTTTTAGATCTTTCATTTGAACTTGTCCACACACACACACAAAAATAGACACAATCCTACCAGATTCTCAGCTGTTCCTTAGTCTAAATCAAAACCACTTAGGCAAGCCTAAATCTAAACTACAGGTAAATTTTGTCTAATTCTCACTTGAACAGCACACTTGCAGAAATCAGCCAAATTTGTTTCTGTTCTGCTAATGTCTTGGGCAGCAAAGTTAGCACATTTCTTTATTCCCCAGCCAAGGGGAACTGAAATGAGTGGTCCTGCTTCAAGTGAAGGGGAAAGGACCAACCTGCTTCTGAGATCAGCAGGGTGTTTAGACTAGAGAAACATTTTGCTCAGTCCTGTGTCAGTAGTGAGCAAGAATTTGTGTCAGACACGCATTCACATTTGGAGTTTACAAGTTTACAAGTCGTGAAGTAGATTGTGGGAAGAATCTTGTATCCCTGATGTGTCTCCCAATCCTGCTCCAGTTACTATGGCCTTATTGTCTGGTTCCCTGACATGATCCGGTATCTCCAAGACGAGGCATATGAATCACGAGTGAAGATCTTTGATGAGGAAGAAGTGTCCCATTTCACCTTTAATTTCACCCTGGAAAACCAGATCCATAGAAATGGGGAATACAGGAACGACAAGTAAGTGAACAGAATTTGCTTTGATGTATTCGAAATCCTTTCTTTCTTTTCCATTTTCCATCAACTCAAACCTCTCTGTTGTTCTTTTGGACACTCAATCTAAATTTCTCAAATCCCAAAGGCAGTTTTTGACAGACAAAATATCATTTTAATCCCATTTTTCCACATACTCTGCCTCAGTCACTGACTTCTTCAGAACCCAAGGGATGCCTGTGAGGAGTCCTGCTTCCAGCAACCCTGTGTTGGGATCATGGTAGCAAGTGTCCACCAAGCTGTGCTGGGCAGCCCTGGATGCAGAAGTGACTTCTTTTTCCTTTGCCCACACTGACATCTACTGGGCTTGGGTAGCCACTGGTAATGAAATGGCTCTGCTGCTGTATTTCCAACATAAAAAGCTGTTTCTCTTGAGGTCCTCAATATGAATTACCCCAGTCTCCATCCTGCAGCCCATGCTGTGCCATTAAAGCCTTGAGAGGCCATATGATGGCCATACTGAGGTGCTTCTCCCACTGCAGTCACTATATCCCCAGTGATGAGTGTGTCACTTCCTCTTTTAGTATTTCAGTCAGTGAATTTGCTCCAGCAGAACATCATTGCTTTCCTTCCTTTTTTTCTCCTATTTGTTCTGAACTTGGTGTTTTTTCTTCTGTGTTCATCCTGGATCCCAATCACTCTGTGTTCCACAGCAATGTAAACTCTAAGCATTCCATTACTACTTTTCAAAATTCCAACAAAAAGGAAAAATACCCCTATGTAATTTCTGTGGAGATCTCATCACCCCAGGCAGACCTAACAGGATGATGCTCCAGCTGCCTTGCACCATGTGGGGAGGTCCCAGTGGATATTCAGTGTTACACAAAACACTCACAGTTTTAATCTTCACAGCTGAAACCACATCTCATAGCCCAGCCAGGTTGTTCCAGTCCCCTCAGAAACTATTTGTCTCCATTTCCTTTTTATATATTTGATAGACTTTGGTGGGAGACCCCAACGTGTGTCCTCATGTCCTTCCACAGACCTTCCCTGCAGCAAGGAGCTGTGCTTGATGGTGCAAACCTAGCCCCACAGTTCCTGTTCCCCAAAAGAAAGTGGTGAGAAGTGGGTGTTGGTCAAATTTAGGGATTGGGGACATTTTTCTCATGCCTAGAGGAGGTGCTAAATTTTCACTAATTTCATTGAGAATTAAGGATACTCAGCACCTTGCTGGGTGAAGACATAAAACTCTGATGTAAATCACTATTCTCCTGCCTTGGCCCTCTCCATTTCAAATACCCAAAACCTGATCAAACTAAACTCCAGTAATGCCCAGACCTTATCTCAGTATGGTTTACAGCTGTGTTTTCCCTCCAGCCCTTGGCTGTGAGCTAAAACTCCATGGATCACCAGGCCATTGCTATCTAACTCTTTTAAATTTGGGTGTTAAGAAAGCAACCTACAGGGGGAAAAAAGGCTTTGGACAGCCTTTGGGACTAAATACATCACAGGCAAATACATCACGGAGCAAATGCAGAACAGCTTAAGTTTTGCTGTAACCTGTGAGACCCTCTACATGGAGCAAGACACTGGAATAGTCTTCTTGTGGTATTTTGTGCATTAATAATTTCTGTTAGTAGGCTCAGTCAAGAAGCCCTGCAGTGCTCATTTAAAGGTGTAAACAACCATCATGTCACACTGTGTTAAAAGGGCTCAAGTCAATTAAGCTGCAGAGTATATGTTAGAAGGTTTTTTTATCTGGTGACAGTCATGGCCTCTTTAACTAGAGCAATAATGCTTGTTCTTAACAGCTCCTTACATCTTCTAAACATGTCTGTGCATTACCTAATAGATCTTCTCCATGTCCCTGCAAAATCTCACAGGTAAATCAATATTGTGTCATCCTTCAGGCAGCCAGGTCACACATGTCACGCTTCCCATCAGAGGAGAAATCAATCACCTGACACAGTTTATTATTTTTAGTGAAATCTGTTTTCATTACATGATAAGCAATAAACCTCGAACAGAGATGGTTACAAGCAGAACTCAGATAATCTCCCCACTCTCTCCAGAAACCCCACTGCGTTTTCACTTTAAAAATCACTTTGAGTTTAAACAACTGTCAGAAACCTTTCACCAAATGGCTCAATAGGCTCCTGATAATGTCTGGTTTTATTTATGATGGAGGAGGGGGGAGAATAAGGAAGGCAGCAAGGTCAGCTCATGAAGGAAATGCCCTGCATTGAGTGAAATTCTGTCTTCTTCAGACAGACTAGGACTGAACACGAGAGGATTTGTGTTGCCTCAACTTTAGAAGCTCATTTTCTTAGATATGATTATTTTAAGGAATAGAAAAACTGCCAAAATCCTAAAAGATCTGTGTCTCTTAAAAAAACCCAAAACTTTTCAAACCCTTTTCTCCACTAAAACACAGAAGGAGTTGGAGGAGAAGTTATCCATTCAAACAACACCTTTTCTGTAAATGACCCTAGAAATTGCCATTAGTGCTCTGTGTCTTGAAACAGCCACTGCACCCTACACAGTGTAGAAAATATCCTAAAGCACAGAGTGAAGTTCTCTTTCCTGCCCCACAGATTTATTGGCATGAAATTCAAGGAAGTGAGATTTGAGGATTCATTATTTGAGGATTGCTACTTTGAAGATGTGAGATCCAGTGAGACCTTCTTTGAGAACTGCACCGTCATCTCTACTGTCTTTTATAACACCGGTAATGGGATTCCTGCTGTGGTTTCAGCTCCATAACTAGGAACTATTTTATCAGAAAATTGTTTTGTTAGAACTATTTATCTACTTTCTGGGAGAAAGGATGGTAGAGATCTGTGTGTTTGAGTGTGTGCTGGGTAATGAAAATGTTGCTGGAGAAAAAGAGGGTGATGCATTTGGAAGGAGACCTCAGGTTGCTCCATCAGTGGTTTTAACCCCGTGGCTTCTGATGTCTCTGGGTGCTGTGTGGGAAATGCAAAATTCTGTGCTCAGGCCCTGACAGGTTAAAGTAATGGCAAAATTCTCAGCACTTTACAGCTCTACCAAGTAAAATTGGCTTAAAATAGAATTTCAAGCCATAAGCAGTAAAATAGTCATTAATTTATGCCAAAAAAGCTTTTAATTTCTACTCTAATAAAGAACAAACTATAATGCTACGAAAATCAAAGCCTGCATTGCCCTGTCCTTGTGGCATGGGGATGATACCAGTCCAGGTGGCTCCACAAATAAAAGAAGTGTATGAGATTGCACCCACCAGGAGCCACGGACTCAGCTAGAGTTGGCCACTCTAATAAATTTCCACTGAAATAAATACTCCCTGGCCATTTCCATTGGATGAGAAACTCCTCTTGGGCCTTTGGTTTGGTTAGATCCTGGCTGCTGTTGCTGCTGTATGAGGGGCATTCAGCCAAGCAGGGTAAACCTTTGCCTCTTTCCCTCACAGATCTCTACGAACACAAATTCATCAACTGCAGGCTCATCAACAGCACGTTCATGAAGGAGAAGGAAGGCTGCCACATCGACTTTGAGGAGGACAATGATTTTCTGATCTACCTGGTCAGCTTCCTGGGCAGCCTGTCTGTGCTGCCCGGCAACATCATCTCTGCATTGCTCATGGACAAAATCGGGAGGATAAAGATGATCGGTGAGTGGAGCCGCCAGGTGATGGGGCAGGACATGGTGGGAGTACAGCCCTGCAAAGAGCCCTGCTCGGTGTGAAGGGCTCACTGTGCCTGGCTCTGGTGGGAATGAGTCATCTCCTTAACAAAAGGAGCAGAAGGATAAAGACTAGAGGGTGAGGCAGGTGATCTACTCCATGGCGTGGGCGAGTGACCCACTCCCTGCCTCCTCACCCAGCTTTTCTGTGTGTCTGTAATATCCTTTTTTTATATATTCTGCCTTTTCTGTCAAATCCTGCATGTTTTTCCAGTGTTCAACACATCAGGGCCAGAGCTAAAAAACGACCTCTTGGTACTGTTGCTGCTGAAGTCCAAAGCCTCTGTATAAATAAATGAACATTTTGCTTGTAGCAATGAATATTCACAGAGGTTATTTGATGTGGCAGCTTGACAGCGCAGGAGTTCCCTCTTTTGATTTTTTATCTGATTTTCAAATGATTGCACAAACAGCTTCGGAGACCATATGGTAAGTTAACTGACCCTGTCGCAGCCAAGGAAAGTGCCACCCTTTAGCACCATGAGAATGAGTTATCACCTTATCAGCTTTATGAATCCTTTGGGAATTTCTGGTGTTGCTGCCTCCAGCATTCAGACCTTGCTCTCCAGGTACTATGGGAATCATGCCCTGAGGGACAGTCAAAGGAAGTTGATAAAATCAGGATCGATGAATTGCTCTCTTGAGCTCACCTCTCTCTCTTCTGAGAACAGAAGGAAGGTTTAGCTCAGCCTCACCTTCAGACTGGAAAAAGTAGAGCAAGATGACCCCACTGATGTGTCAGGAATGTAAACTGAGGGAAAACGAGCATTCAGGTGGTGAATTTGGAAAAGACCCAAACAAACCAGAGGGTCTGTGGGAAATAAATTAGGGGAAGATGAATGAGAATCAGATTGTCCATCCTGCAAACATGTCAGCATTTCAGCGTTTTCATCTGGAATTGAGATGACAGCTGGAGCCCTAAATGCTTATTTCTCCTGCAAAATGAAGAGTACAGGACAAAAATTACTAACGACATGCTGAAATGTTTCACTATGGAATTTCCAATTGAAAGAGCCTTCTGGCGTCCCACCTGTATCACTCTGTTGAACATATTATTTCTGGTCAGCTTAACAGGAACACTGAATTTCTCTTTTGTGTTATGTGCCTCGTTGGGGCTTCAGTTCATTTTTATCACATCCTGCCAAACCTTCTCTTGTACAAAACAGCAGATCTCTTGGTGCCCTCACTGTGACCAAAGCTGGGCTGTGCTTTTGCAGCAGAGAGAATATCATCCAGACTACACTGTGGGGATGTAGTTTGGCCTTGTACCATGGAGGAGAAGTGGACACGGAGTCCTGCAAAGCAGCTTTTTATACTCAGGCCACTGCAGTGGCAAGATGCAACATCATGTCCAAAGTAAAGCATTTTAGTTCCACTTCAGCATCCAAATTATTTTGGATGGTACCAAATTGACTACAAAACCACCAAAGAACAGAGAAAATTGTTTGCTTTTCTGGTAATAAATGGAGATATTTCAGTGATAACAGAACATTCTGGTGAAAAATTGTTTGATTTTTCACAAATTTCAGCTTTCAGATGAAAACTCCCAATGGGGCAGAAAGCAGTGATGTAGCTATTAATATTTCTGAATCTGAACTGTGCCTAACTGAGCATGAATGCTCTCACTTTCTCCCTCGGTGATGTTCATAAAATTATGGCTCCTGTGCAAATGTGCCATGAAATCTAATGATGTTCTTATAATTAAAAGAGACCTCAAGTGCTTCATATAAGTGACTGTAAATTATCCTAATTGGGACTAGAAATGTGTCAAGTGACTTCAATAAGATATGAAATGCACAAGCTTATGACTTGACACTCAAGTTGAAAAACCTTCACAATGATGCTTCCTCCTCATTGACTTTCATGTTTACTTGCCTCTTCTCTTCTTGGGTCCATCTGGAAGTCTGAGGTGCTGGAAATTTGCCTGGAAAAGCCTGTCTTCACAGTCTTTGTAGAGCAGGACTATCAGCAAGATCAGGTGGTTGAGAACATTTTCAGGCTGGTTTCCAGCATCAGAGAATGACAGATAGTCAGCACCAAGGTGGTTTGGGATTCTCGCAGATTTAATTCTTATTGAGATGAAATGCCATCACTTGAAAGCCATTTTAACAACAAATGTGTTTGCTCAGCTGTGGACAGGGGAAGCTGATGCCAGGGTTTCTGTTGGTTTCTGCCTGCAGGCGGCTCGATGCTGATCTCCGCCGTGTGCTGCTTCTTCCTGTTCTTCGGGAACAGCGAGTCGGCGATGATCGGCTGGCAGTGCCTCTTCTGCGGGGCCAGCATCGCCGCCTGGAACGCCCTGGATGTCATCACCGTGGAGCTCTACCCCACGGATAAAAGGTGCTCAGAATACTTCTCAGTCTCACCCTCTGACTTTGTCTTCTTAGCTCCCAATGGAAAAAGCCGCCCTAGAGACGTGGAGGTGGGGGAGCTGTATATTTTGATTTATTTTATTTTCACCAGTCCTTCAGGGCTGTGTAATCCTGGATCAGCACAGACATTTGCAAGCATAATTCTGCACGCATGGCAGATTGAACACATGGATCACATGGACATATGGAAATGATGGGCTGATAAATCAAGGAATCATAGAATTGTGATCTCACAGAACGGTTGGGGTTGGAAAGGACCTTAAAGATCAGCTAGTTCTAAGCCCCATGCCATTTGCAGGGACATCAAATGAGAATGTACTCTCTCATTTCCATAGATGTGCATGGAAGTCAGGCCTTTCACACTGCATCCCCTAGCCCCTCATCATGGCTCATCACTGGGACAGCCTTCCCCTCCAAAACCTGGAGACAACCACGTGCACTGAGTGATTTGGGACATAGGGAAGCACGGGAGACTTTGGGACAATGTCCTGAAGATTAAACCTTTCCTTACAACATCATTTTAAGCCCCTTTTTGCCTTTTTCAGACTGTTGTGGGAAGTCAGAAAGGAAGGAGAGGGACTGTGCATTGAAAGCAGTGTGCTTTTAGCTTCTGGGTGAAACATGATTTAGAGGAGAGCTGAGGTGGTGTCTCTGGTGAAAAACAACTCGAGGCAGCTCTTGGAAGGGCTTTGAGGAGATTTTGTCCTGCTGTCTTTGGGGAGGGCAAAGGCAGACAGAGTGGGCCATTCTAGGGCTAGGGAGAAGGTGAGATGAAAAGGAGAAAGGAGTACTCACAGACATTCTCCTCATTCACACAGACATGCAAAACAGCTGCATCTATTTATCTATGTATTTATTCTGCCCAGTTTTACTTGCTAGAAGCACAGCCTGGGTGACATAAGAGCATTCACAAAATTACCTATCCAAACCTTCTGTAGCTGTTCCAGAACCTCCCTCCTAACAATTGCTTTCTGCTTTCCTCTCCACAGGGCAACAGCCTTTGGCATCCTCAATGGGCTTTGCAAGTTTGGTGCCATTCTGGGGAACTCCATCTTTTCCTCCTTTGTAGGGATAACCAAGGTGGTTCCCATCCTTCTGGCCTCCTCCGCTCTGGTTGGAGGTGGCCTGCTCGCTTTGCGCCTGCCAGAGACTCGAGAACAAGTCCTGATGTGAGCAACACAGGCCAGGGGGTTCAGAGTGGGGGGCAGATGTAGAAGAAGAACAAAAAAGAGCCATGTCTGAAACACCCAAAATGTTCATTCTATACTGTTCTGTCGATACCTCAAAGAGAGACGGCAGAGGGAAAGAAGAACCCGCAGGGATATAAACAAAACCATCGTTTCTGACCCTTTTACAGCCATGACTGGTGCATGCAGCCCCCACACACCTCTTGCAGAGCTTGGGTTCCACCCTGCCTACACTGGGAGCCCCCATCCCTGTCCATCCCACTGCAAGGACACCAGATGCAGGCAGGGGCTCTGTGCACGTGTGTGCCCACGTGGCTGTGACACGGGGGGACAGACCCTGACCCCTCCTGCCTTTGCCCAGCTGGGAGACCCTGCCCTTCCCGCCCAGCACTCCTTGGCCATCCACATCAGCTGTGCTCAGACACGCAGAGCACCCAGGGGGAGGCAGGTAACAAACCAGCTGTAGGTGAGCTCCAGCAATAGGGGTGAGAGTTGCAGATGTGGCCAGTGGCTCCAGCTGTCTTGATTTTCGGATTACCACTCCAGCCTCCTGGAAGAGTGAGAGTCCTGATTTCTCGAGGATTTGAGGGTGGATGCTTAGCTCTCTGAGAAGACTCAGAGCTTCAAACCCTTTACTGTCTTCACTTGGGCACAGGGAATCACTAGGCACCTTCTTGCTGTGGAAGAGAAATATCTAAATAATTATATATATATATATGTATATGTATTTACTCTTACTTGCAAACGTACATAAACCCATTGAAGTGATCAGCTATTAAAATTTAGGATTTTTAATTACTGCACCCTTAAGAGGATTTTAAGAGTGACACTTAAAACAAATCCCACTAATTCAAGATTATCAGGAGTAATGACCAACTTAGTGACACTTTACATCAAGATACCAAATATTTAAATGTGTTAGTGGCTGGGAATATATATTTCTATAATGATTAAGAGGGATTTTTTCCTATAACTTTCACAGAGGAGAAATTGATATGATATTGGAGCATTCCACAAACCAAATGTGTACATACTATCCAGTGTAAATAGGGGATTTTTCCTAATACCTAGAGTATGGTAGCTGTGAATTTACCAGCATTTTAGCCATATTATTTGAAGAATATGATGCTTGATTTTCTAATATACTTGGGTCTCATTGAAACACTGTAAGCACAGTTACTTAAAGCCATTTAACTTGTTACACAGGGAATGCACACAGCAAGCTTTCACTGTACAGAACATTAAATTCCCCATTTAGTGGCACAGTTTAGTTTGATATCCTGTGGAGAATATTTCTAAAATTCGTGTGCTCTTTTTATCATACGAGTTAAGTCCTGTTGCACCTAGAGGCAAAGTGAGCTGTGTATTTTGGGGTGTGTTTTCTTGGGAAGCCAGAATGAAAAGCAACCTGTTCAATAACACACCAGTGCTCACAATGGATGTGATAACACTAATTATATCCTTTCAACAAGCTCAGCAATAGACCAGAATTGATCTGAAACCATCACACAGTACAGGGAATTTGTCAAAACAGGATATTTTGTGACATAAAAAGTTATTTTGTATTTTTGCTGACGATCTTCTCATTTACCTTTTGTTGGATCTTCTTTCTTGGCTTTTGTTTGTATTTGCTTTTTCAGTGGTTTTTTGGTTTTTTGGTTTGTTTTTTTAAGAAAACCAAATAAGGCTAGGCTGAAATCCTGCAGGACTGATGTCTCACACCTCTGCCTTGGCTGCACAGGGACAGTCCCTTGTGCTCAGGCTGGCTGGCACCAGGGCCAGCCCAGGCTGCAGCTGTGGGAGTCAGCGTGGTGCTGCTGCAGGGGCAGCTGAAGGACACACAGCGGGGTTAGATCACAAGCAGCAAATCCTTGCCAGTGAGGCAAAAGCCTCTAATGAGCATCACTTTTATCATTGTGTCAATCAGGGATAAACACTCATGGATCAGCTAGGCTACAACGGACTCTTTGGGATTTTTGACCTTTATTCTGAGGTTTATGGAATTGATAAAGTCACAAGCTGCTGTAATAATCGAGCTTATTATATCTCATTTCTTCGTTTTATAGGTATCTTAGGGCTTTTTTTCTATTATTAATTTGATTTATTTGTCTTCAAAACAGCAAGGTTCCTTCTCTAAGGTAGGGGTGAATGTAATTATGTCCTTTGGCAGCAGTTCACAGCTTCCGTTCAGAATCACAGCCCAGAATGTGTTTTTTTTCTCTAAGAATATCTGGTCCCTTTGCATGATGAGGAGCAGTTTAAATATGTATTTTAGCACAAAAGATCACCATGACCTTTAGGTTTCATTCATTTTGTTGGGCTGTTTGCCAATTACCACATTGCCACTGGGCAGGGAGGCGAAATTTTGTTTCATTTTCTGGACTATTCACTTGTGCTGCTCTGAGGAGCCAGAACCTATTTGTTTGAATATTTATTTTGCATAGCATTCTTATTTACATATCACCCAGTGCTCCCAGCAAACGTGGCTATTTGTGCTCTCCATTGACATTTTGCAATGACATTAATGACATTTATTTTGCAAAACTTCCCTGTTAATTTTCAGAGAAGGAAGAAACTGAACTCTCGAAGAGATAGAAATGGCAAGGTAATATTAGGAAATATTATCCAATCTTAGAAACCTTTCTTCCTTACAGAACAGCTCGTTCACAGGCTGCTAAACCTCACCTCACAGAATAGCTGGGACAAGGTAAAGAGCAATAGGATCTCATTGTCAATGCCACCTGGAAATTCTTTTCACCCCTAAATCCATGGGTCAATCACTTGAGAGCTAAGGGATATTGCACATTTTGGGACAAGCCAGAGAGTTTGTGACCTAACAGGAGAGAGCAAACATACCACAGCTGGCATATGAGAGCCTGAAATAAAGGGCAGCAATGAGCAGAGAAGGAAGAAAGGAAAAGTTATGGAGAACTCACATCACCTGGCTGAGATGCCTAGGACTGGATTGAATGGATTCCCATTATTCTCAGCTGAAAGGCAGAGGCAATGCATAGGACCTTGCCCAGGACCTGTGCCGAGCTGAAGATGACTTGCCCTGGATAGCCCTGCTTCTTCAGGGACAGAGAGATCCAGGGCAACAGCTCCAGCTCAGGCACGGCCTTCGTGACACCTGGGCTGATGTCTCCCACCTGGTTCAGTGGGGACAGGCTTAGTCAATATTCCCAATGTGTTTGTTTGCTGTCCTTGCCATGGTGTAAATCAGCGTAGGTGTCACACTGCTGCTCTCCAGAGCAAAACAGCTGCTGGGTGCAGACCCCTCTGCATTGGCTGTGGCTTGATTTGGGCTCAGTTTCAAGCCTTGGCCACCTTCTAGGCTGAGCCTCAGCCACAGATCCTTGAGCCCCAAGCAGGGGAAGATTTCTTCTCAGGCACCTCATCTGATAGCTCAGCTTAATTTCTGCTGTAAAAGCAGCATTGCCCCCGCTGTGCAAGGCCCAGCACTTCTCCTCCCTCACTTCCCCTGCCCATGTCTGCCACAGTGAACTGTCTCTGTCTCGGATACACTGGACCATCCACGGAGAAAACTGCTGACCATAGGTCCCCTGATGATCTCTGCACAGCACTATTTCCACAGATTCATGAACTTCACTGCAACAGGGACACAGACAAGACAGGGAACTTGCCTTAAATCCCAAAGATCTCTTCTAGAGGACAGCTGGATCCCCTCACGCATGTGTGGCACACCAGTGCAGCCACTTAGCCAGAGACATTTTGGCATGGGAAAGGTGGGGCTAGGGAACCCAAACTGGCCTGCTGTGACTTTGTGTCTTTGGCTCTACAGCACTGTAATGGGGGGAGTCCACTGCTGAATTTCTGAGCATGCAGACACAGACATTTATAGTAACACCAAGCGCTGTTGATACTATTATTAAAGACCACTGGTATTACAGTAAGAGTTCTGCCTCCTTATATTCCCTGTTGATTTAACAGGTTGTTGTAAAGTGATTTATTTACTCCAGTTGTGCAGGACAGCTCCTGTTACTGCCTTTGGCTCTGCTATGTCTTAGTGGTGGTGGCTGCACCTTGTGCTGCATGGGGTAATCCCCTCCTTGCCCATATGAACATCACTCTTTGAAATTCCTTGAAATGCTATGGGACTTACAAATGGTGGGATATGGATCTTTTGGACTATGAACAGGGTCAGCCTTGGAAAACCCACATCCAGTGCCAGAGGTTCTGCACACTGGGCAGTGCTCAGGCATCCTGATGTCCTTCAGTGATACTGGAGAGGCACTGAGGGATATTCCCTGAGCCAGGGAATGCTCCAGCCCCAAGGCTGGGTCCACACATGGGCATAGAGCAGGACTGCATGGAGCTGAGCTTTCTGCAGATGTCCAGGTCCCTTCCAGGTCCTGCTTTGAGACCTCCAACAGCAGAGTACATGCTGATGCTCTTAAGGAGGTCCTAGGTCCATTTATACTCCCTGCTTTTGTCCTTTGACTTTCCAAAGGACACACAAAACCTGAGAGAGTATTTTTAGGTTTATGTAGATTTGAACCCTATGCATTTTATTTTGCATTAAGTTTCTCCCTCAGTTTCTCACCATTGTATTAGCAAATGCTGCTTTTAGGAAGAATCAAGCCTGGGAACTGTGAAGGAAACAAAATGAAATAAATTTCTTTGCTGTATGTGATGCTAGTGCTGTATAAATGTACACACCCTGCAAGTCCCACTGTAAATAACACCTGGTGTCGTGCTTTAATGGAAAGTTTCATTTAGATGTTCTGTCGACTCTGTGTGTGAAATAGCCAATTCCAGTCCCTTGGTTCTTTTTCTTCATTTAAAACCTTCTTTTTTTTTTTTATTTGATCTGTGTCTGGTCGTGACTGGAAATTGCAGCTGTTCCAATGGACTTTGTTCTCTCTGTTACATTAAAAGGCTGGAAGAAAAAGAATGGCTCTTGTAGTGTTTGTGTTTAATGTACATTTTGAGCCTTTTTACAAGGGCTGTACTGGGTAACTTTGTACCCTGACACTGTGGGGGCTTTCTCTGATATTTGCTACTTGTTCATCCTTCCTCTCTCAAAAAATCCCAACTCAATTAAGTCTCCCTTCTATCACAATCCTTTCACACCATGGACTTCCAAACACAGGACATGAGAAAATCTTTACCCTTAAAAATTTTCTGGTCGTAGGAAGCATGAAAAATCTTTAAATTCTGTGCAGGACCAAAAAGTTGAACTCTGCTTTGTGACAAGAATACGTCCCCAGAGAAGCACTGATTTTGAGGCTTGGCACACCATTTGACCACAGCATACTCCCTTCTTGGATATATTTCTAAGGATGTGAGCTCTTTCTTTTTTATTTGCAGCTCTTTGCATGTATCTAACTGTCCAGGCCATGCTTTCAGAGCAATGATACTGACAGCAGCAACTACATGGGAGAAGAGCTCATGGCACAAGCAGTGGAGGCTGGCTGCTAGACTGTGGGGTTTAAGCATGAATTTCTTTATGTATAACATAAAATGCAGTGATCCCACTTGTCCTAGACCCACTGAAGGGTTTAGATTTGAGTCAACTCTGGCTTGTTAAGAAATTTAAGTGCTGAAAAGTTGTTGCATAAGTAAGTGATTAGCCTTCTCATCACATCCACTGCAACATGCTAAAGGTAATACTAAAGTGAGAGATAAAGAGCCAGAGAGATTGGAAATGTAGTAAAGAAACCATAAAGGTACTTCCATCATCAGGGGACTAAATCAGCATTTTCCCTCAGCTCAGGTTCAGCTGAGTCCCATAGGAGCTGTCTGAGCTGGGGTCCCCCTGGGTGAGCCAGAGCCAGCAGCAGTTTGGGATTGGTAAGGACTGGTCTCAGGTGTGAATCAGTAAGGACTGGTCTCAGACGGGAGCTGGTAAGGATTGGTCTCAGGTGGGAGCTGCCAACTGGGAATTTTGCAGTGCTCATGTCCAGCTGCAGAGAGCAGAGCTATGGAGCCACTCTTTTGTGAGTTCTGCCTGTAGGAAAACGTGCATCAGCAAACGCCATCAGAAAGCATTTTCCACAAAGTGAGTTTTTAGATAAAGGTCAGAGATTTGCACTGAAAGCCTTGGAGGTGCTTTTGAGTTGTCCTCACTCCAGGCTAGTTGACATTCTGCATAAGGCTGAAGTCTCAGTAAGCAGAAAAATCCCATATTTGAATGTTCAAACAGGGTTGCTGATAAAAACAGTGCATAAAAACCCCTGACTAATTTTAAAGTAGGGCGCAGGGAATTTAAAAACAGGATTATGTGACACGGCTGCCTGAGATCACATAGGATGGACTGGTTGGTAAGAAAACCTTTGAATATCTGTGTTCCTGCTTTTCCATATTGATGTTTCTGCCATGACCATCTCATTTTCGCTATGTGGATTTTCTGGCACAGCTTCTCGTAGCTACTAATAAATGACCCAGATTCCCTGGATGTGCAGGTTCATCCAAGCTGTCACAGAAGGTTACCTGGTGGAGGAAGAAGCCTGCAGATGATGGCATTCCTAGCAGCCACAAATTCCAGCAATAGGTCTGAGTGATGCTTCTGAATTCTGAATATGTGACTCCACATTAGGAATATGATTTGAGTCAGGTTATGGCAAGATGGAAAATCCTTTTGCCAGTGCTCCTGTGTCTCACATCCTTGTTTGGGGTCTTTTAAAGTAGAGACCAAACTTGGCAATTCGAGTTCATATTTGTTGGAAAGACAAGGGAAGAGTAACAACTTGGCCAGGCCCTTGTGGATTGGAAATGGAGCCCTGTTATTCGAGCTTGGGGCAGAAATTGCAGGAGACTGAGCACCCTGCCAATGCACAAACACTGGTATGATTTTGGGGCTGATATTAAGTGAGTTTGTCCTTTTCAGACAAGTTTTTTGTAAGCAGATGATTATAAATCAGAAAAAAACTATCAAAAGATATTTCTTACCGTTCTCAGTGAGCAAGGAGAATTAGCTGAACAACTTTCAGCTGCCTTGGCCCATGATAAAGCAAATAGTTAGGGGATTATATATCAATTTTAACATTTTAAGTGTTCAGAGTTATTAATGCACTAACCCATAAAGTACTATTTGCAAATACTAAAAGTCAGATTTAAATTTATCGTTCAGGACTTCTTTTTTCACCTATAAAAATGTATGTGTATGTATGCATTTTTATGTAAAACTACATGACTGCACTTGACCTTCCTGATGATGCCCCAGCTTTTTTGGGGATTGAAAGACCAGGAGATGGCAGCAGTTGCCCACAACATTGACTGGTCCCTGCTCGCCTGTAAACGCTGGAGGCTGAGCCCAGGACCCCCATCAGGCAGAGACAAGGTGCTGCAGCAGTGCCATCAGACACAGCTCACAGGGCTCTGACCCCCAGAGAAGACAGGGAAAAGGGGGTAAAAGAAAAAGCAATGATTAGGAAGTTTAGGGAACGCACAGCCCTGACTAATGCCAAAGCTTTTGGAATTTGAGTTGTGCAAACCTGAAGCAAAGCAAATGTAATTATGGGGGAGAAAATAAGGATTTCTGCTTCAGTAGGCTAGTGCAATGGTTTTCAAGCTTTCTCAGCCCGCAGATCCTGAGTGTTTTCCAGGGGAGATGTAGATTCCTTGTAATAATATGAAGAGACTGCAGTTAGAGGAGAAAAGCTGTGGACTGGGCAATGCCTTACCCGCAGGGCTCTGAGCAGGGCTGCCCAAGCCGTGCCTCCTGGGGCAGCCTGAGGAGATGCTGTAGGGAACGGGCTTTGTAGACATGGTCTCCAGCCCAGCTAATCGTGGCAAAATGTTGCCAACACTGTCTCATGAGTTCCTCCTTCTCCAGCAGGCAGAACCTTCTGCAGTTAAAATCTGGGCTATTAAAAGGAGAAACAGAGTGGTTTGGTGAACCCCTCCCACACCTCTGTATGAGGAATGTAAGTCGGGGGACAACACAGGTATTTCTAAGTGCTTTGCTTATCACCTCAAAACAACCTGAGGCCACAAACCCTCGATGCTTTCCCTGTATGGGTGATTCAGACCAGAATCCCGATCCTGCTGGGAATTAACCAACATAAACATTGCAGCTGTCCTGCCCAGAACCCACAGAGCCCAGCCTGAGGATCCTCTTAAGCAGGGCTTTACCCCAACCTTAGGAGCTTGCTCCCACCACGGCTGGATAGAGCTGAGGTCCACCATGGATTTTGTGTTGATGGTTTCTCTCTGAGAACCACGAGTTTAGAATTCCCTGGAAAGCTTTTTCTTCACTATGCACAATAAATAGAAGAGCTATTCAGTAAATACAAACAGAGCTAATTGTGAGGAGACCAAACCCAGGCCTCAAGTGGTTCATTCCTCACTTTTTTTACCCTGGCAAAGTAAAGACACACTCCAGGGAGGACAGAACTTCCCAGGGCTTCAGCCTGTCCAGCAGTGGAGTGCCATGGGCAGGACAGGAGCAGGATCCACTCCAGTCCTGGGTTTCAGAAGAAGTCAGTAAGATTTCTCCAGAGGGAGCCCTTTCTTAGCCTTGAAGTCTTCTGCTTCAGAGTGGGAAAAGAATATTGTACTCAGCCCTTCAAAATACACCTTTGAAAGATAAACACAGCTCTTCTATCCTTTCTTTTTTAGGAAGGATAAGAGTTTTGAAATCTTCCCAGCAACCCTGTTCCTCCCCTTAGACCCCTGAAAAACAAACTGCTCTGCAGAAACCAGCCTCGTACTGAGCCTTTAGGCCTATAAATATATCAGAACAACTATTTACAGCCCTCCTTTGACCCTGTCCAAAGAGACCATAAAGAGTTCTGAGCAGCCCTGGCTTGGCACAGCTGTGGGACCCTGCATAGTTACTTTGTCCCTTTTTGCATCCCACCTGGAGGAGGACAGTAAGAGTGTCACCTTTGTGTTGGTCTCTGGGGCAGATCTCTTGCTCTGTGTGGGGTCACCTGTACATTAGGGGCTTGAGAGACGTTTTCTGGCAGATTTTCTGAGGTTTTCGGTTTGGGGTACCAGTTATGATTCGATGTCCTGAAGCTCTGCTGCTTTGCTGACATTTATCTCCGGTATTGCAGAATTGCCTTTCCTTCAGGTCAGTTAAAGCAGCTTTTCCTTCTAAATGTTACACATTTAACTCCAAATAACAGTTTCCCTGCCTCCTCAGGTCAAGATTCAGTATAAAATTTGTGGGAAGAAATACTGGTTAAAGGGAAAAAAAAGAGGTAACCCTGGGTGAATGCCACATCAACCACAGAAGAGTTCAAGGCTGGAATGTAACCCTAAATCATGAACATGATTTTTGCAACCTTCCCATGTCCACTGGGGATGAAATACTGACTTGATAGGCTTTAGAGACAGGATTTCATGAAGAAGAGGAAATCCAGATGGGAAAATTAAGCAAGGAAATGTTTAAAACCGACCAACCAAAACCCCCAAACCCTTTTCTGACCATTATCTCATCTTAAGCAGGGGTACCCCCCCACTAGAGCAGGTTGCTCAGAGCCCCATCCAGCCCTCTCCCTGTACCACACTGGTCATGGTGCAAAGGCAGAGGCCTCAGCCTGGATCTCTGCTGTGTGTGCAAGCCCCAGGCTTGTGGAGGTGTGGGTGGCAGGTTCTCTGAATGAAAATTAGAGTGGTAGTGTGGCTCACTGGAAAGCTGACAGTTCCTTCTCACTTCAGAAGGAGACTTTCTGAACTAGATCTCTGAGGTGTCTCATGGCACAGCAAAATCTGGGAAAATCACCTTCTGTCTCCTTTTCTCTCTCTTTTTTTTTTTTTTTCTCTTTGTCTTCAGGTATGACTTCCCCAAGTATCCTCCCCTGCTTGATGCAGTTGGAATCTGGTGACACGATGCAAATGAAATGCTGATTTTTAAGCAAGATTATGTAAATCAAATATGTTCAGTCACTGTAGTCCTGGGAATTCCCTTATCAGCAACATAATCATTGAGAATGAATTCCCCCAGTCTGTGAGATTATGGCAGGGAAGGAGTGAGGGCTGAGCTAATCACCAGGCATAACTCAGCCAGGGCTTCCTCATACATTACAAGAAATGAGCTCAAGGTGAAATGTTCGTGCCACAGAGATTTCCAGTGCAATGACCCTACTCTCAATAGGCCTCTTGAATAACTGCACAAAGCATTAAAGCTAATGTGGAGGACAATCTAGATCTTTCTGTTTGCCACATAGGGATCCTGGTCTATTCTGATGTCTGCCCTTGAGCTGATTGAGGGATAAAACACTGAAATTTTCTGTCCTGAGCTGCTCAGTAGTCATAACCGTGCTATTAGTTCTTGTGTTCCCCTTTCACTCTGTAAGAGAACCTGTTGCTTGGCATTTATTTATTTGGCATTACATTTATGAATAAAGTCCTTGGGTGGTGGCCTGATTAATTTTATTTCAAAATGAGACATGGGGGATAATGCTGCCTACTTATTTTATGTCCTTGCTACCTTCTTACTACCAATCTTTTCAAGCACAACTCACAAGTGACTACTTTGTTTTCCTCTGGGCATGATTTAGCTTTATTTATTGACATTGTTGTTATTACTATTCATAAAAGAAATTATCAAGGTAACCTGGCTGATGGACTTCCAAGCATTTGGTAATGACTTCTGCAAATCATGAAGAAAAATGTACCTTTGAAACTGAAGGCATAAGCAAAAGCAGGGCAAGGGGATGATGAGCTTTAAAGAGTAAGTGTCCTTTCAAGTCAAAGATTAATTCCAGATTGAAATTATCAAGCCGTAAATAATACGCCTGAGTCTTTGTCAATAGGAAGCAAATTTGCCTTGTTGCAAATATACTAATCACTAGCCTAGCAACCCACATTATTAGCTGAGAATAATCATTTTCTCCAAGGAAAGTATAGACCTTCAAAGGAGATAACATCTTAAATCACAGCAAATTTTAATTTAAAGTGTAGGAATGCACACAATACCCCATCTCTCTGTTATCCATCCAGGATGGTGTCATTACAGTGTTTTAAAGACAGCCCCAATCACTGAACTAAATACCTGCAGCCTAACAGTTTGCAATTTCCTTTTCTCCTTGTCAGACTGTGTAATTGCTATTTGTACTGGAGGTAACAAAACAGAAAATGTGAAGGTGTTGGTAACTGTGCCATTACTGTCTCTTAAAATGCCTGAGAGGTGGGGAGGACTGGGTGGCAGTGAGGAACTGGTGCCTTTGTAACTGGGCACAAAACCATTCACATGGCCTAAGCCTGTGGTCAGTGCTGGCTTGGACTGGGAGAGGTGTGAGGTCTGATGCTGGCTTGTCACCTTGTGTGGTCATTTCTGCTGGAAGCCAAGTCCTGCAAAGAACCAAATCCATTGATTTTAGCAAGATCTCAGCTTGCTGCAGGACATGGCTGGGGATGTGGAGAGTCAGGCCCTGGGAGGTGGCAGGAGATGGGGCTCTCCAGTGCATCTGCAGGGACGGATGGAGGGAACAGGAATGTTCACTGTTGACTTTGCTGTCTGTCTTTTATGATTGATGCTGACTTGAGGACTGACAGTTCCCAAGTACAGTCACATCCAGAGAAGTGACCAATTCTGTTCTCCTTGTTCCCAGCTCAAGGACAGGGTAATGGGATCTGTTTCATGGGCTTTTTGCTCAGAGCAATTCACCAGGTGAATTACAGCAATTTTTCTGCCTGTGTGGGAGTTTGTTTTCTCCTCCAAATGCCTTGGGTTTAGTAAGAGCACTTCTTCTACAGAAGATTGCCCAGAAGTGTCAAACTTTGATGAGGCCCAGGCAATGGCAAAACCTTTTTCTGAAGAAGGCTCTCACACCCCTGTCTTTCCAGGTGCCTCAGCAAGCTTTTCCTTGGCCATCACAACTCTGAAGCAATGTAAATGTCCAAGTCTTCTCCATTGTTTTCTAATTATTTTCATGTTTTGCTTTCAAGTTTGTGCAACACAAAGTGCAACAGGCCTGATGGGTTGGGGAGATGCAAACGCTCTGCAGAAGTGACCCTGAGTCTGAAGCCTTTAAAAAAAAAAGGACCCTTGGGTTGAAATTGCTCGTCAGGAAAACAAAAGAAAAGAAAACATCATCCCAACACCCTTGAAATGTGAATAATTTGTTGAGAGTATCTTCCGGGGTGATAGATAATTGTATCTGTTCCGCCCCCAAAGCAGCTCAAGTCAGCCCAGTGACATTTGTCACAAGTGGAGGCAGTTATTAATAGGCTGCATACTTATAAAACTTCTTTACAATGCAAATTGCTTCTTACTGCCTTTATCCCAGCTTTGGGGATGTTTTATCCCTGTATTCCTGACTTCTGACTCCTGAGTAGCATCTAAATATCCTTAAAGGAAAGGAGAGTGAAAGCCCAGTTGACTCCGTAGCTTGGGGCAGCACCAGGAGTTCTGGAGATGTGTCCAGGGGGGATGTAGGACACTGGTCCAGCAGGAATAAAAGACTCTGATGCCTCCCTCATTAGCAAAAACCCTACCAGAATAAATCCCAGAATATGGCCAATTTACTTGCTCAATGCTGGAGCTGCTTGTACCCATCCACTTGGCAACACTGATTGAATAAGAAGTTTAATTTATTTGGATTTCAGAGATGCTTTGGCAAACGTAGAGTGGGGATCACCCTGTCTTCTTTCCAGCATTACATGTAATGTATATTTTTAGCACTTGAGCTCAGAACTAATTTTTCAGGAATTTCACAGCTTAAGCCTCTCAGTTTGGAAAATAATCAGTGAAACATTGAGAAAAGCTGAAGGTAATGGGGATGGGGCCAGCTGTGAGCCCTTGCTGATGTCCCATGTTGATTGCTGTTTTTATCTTCAGTGTCAGGAAGAAAAACGGAGAAAGCAAATACAATGCAACCTCCAAGCAGAATATGTAAATGTAAATGAGCATGTAATAGTAGCAATGACCCAGGGGCAAGAAGTTGCTGGAGAGGAGAGGTTTTCAGACTCCCAGGTGAGATTTAAAATCAAAGTCCTGAGATCTTCTTGTCAATAATGGATTAATGAAATGAACACACAATGTGCATACTATGGGAAGATGTCAGAGAATTAAGTGCTGTAACCCTAGCTGCATTTTTGTGTGCAGTACAGCAGACTGAGTTGCTCTAAGAACTGAATTTTTGCTTCTTTGAAAATGTGCCCCCACACTGAAAAAATGCCCCTGTATTTATACACAGATGAAATTAGACTTACTGCAATGTGTATATAATATAAACAGACTCTGGTAGCTCTTGGGGTTGTGATTTAGAAATGCAGATTACTGCTATTACTAATAATTATGGTCATGACCAGCTGGAGTTTATAACTCAGGACATACTAATCATGACAGTTTATTACTAATGTATGTATCCTGATCATTGTCTTATAAAACAGCCAACCAAAGTGCTATACTGTGTACAGGAAATCATCCCCTCTGCACTGCTAAGTGAGCTAAACACATAGGTACCATTAGTCCTCCATTATATACTCTTCCAAGTACAATTAAGTGCAGACAGGGTCTGAAACTGGGGCCTGTTGTTTTTCCCCTGTGCATCATGTAGGTGGAGTTGGTTTATGATGCCCATTTCAGTTCTTGTTTTTTAAAAAAAGAAAAAAAGCTAAATGGTCTCATTGAAACCTCACAGAGGAAATTTATTCATCCTATTGAAATATTTTTTGGGCTCTTCCGAAACCAGTAATCAGTGTCTGAAGACAGTCATCTGCCTTGCTAATGGACCACAGTTACATGTGTAATTGATTAATTAAGGAACGAAAATCACTGCTGAGACTAAGGGAGACATCCACAGCTTCAGCAGGCTTTGAAGTGAAATAGCAGCTCCTGGGCAAAGCAGATGAGATTGTTCCAGGTATTTTTGTCCATTTTAAACTGCTCTATCTTCTCTATACAGGTTATTGTTTGGTATCCCAGACTTTTCTGTGAGGGTAAGAAACAGAGAAAACAAGAAACACTCCTGCCCTCCTTTTCCAGCCGGCAGAAGGAGCACAGTGTGGTTGGGTTTGAGCACGTGTGTGTTTATCCCTGTGCAGGCGCTCATTGGCTTTGTGAGTGTGAGCAATCATGTGCATGGCAAAAGGCAATGGAGAGAACTAACAAACAAGCTCTTTGGCAAGCTCTGGGTGAGCATGGTGGTGTCTGCTACTCTTTGCAAGCTGTGTTGTCGTGATTTCCCTCCTGTGGAGGTTGTGCCTCCTGTCTCACCAGTTTGGGGCTTCACCGATGCCTTGCAGCAAAGCTTTTTACAGGGTCCTGGCTGAGGAGAAGCTTCATGCACAGGCAGAGACAAACACAAACATCTCAGCAGATATTTTGAACAGGGGAAAGGGTGCAGAGTCACCTCTGGTGAGCTTGCGGTGAGTGTACTGCGAGGCAGAGGAATTGTGCTCCATTGGAGTTCTTTCAAAGCATAAGGCTTCCTCAGGAGCAGGAAGAAGTGGGACACTGAGGGATGCTGCCTGCAGACAGCATGGCTGGTGCTGAGGTCTTGCTTCTTCCATTTAATATCTGACCTGAGAGATTCCTTGCGCTTTGAAAGAACTTGCAGATGTTTCCAGTGATATCAGTACTAAGGGCTACATCTAAGAGAAAATAAAAGATAGGCTTAAATACTTCCCATTACCAAATCTATTGATTTTTTGTGGTTCTCGTTGTCTTAGTTTGATCTTCACAGAGCTCCAAGCAGATCCAAAAATCAGGCAGATTTTATAGAGGGTTAGAAAGAACCAAAGTGTTGAAATTTGACAAAAAGCCCTAAACCTATTTATAGATAAGCATCTTCAGCTCTCTAATAGCTGAACCATCGTCAGTTCAGTCAGGCAGCCCAACCAAAGCCAGTTTTTAATAGTCAGAGGCTGAGCTGTTCAGCTTGCTTTCTTCAGCTGCCCATTAGACACCTCCCATTAGGCATTGCCACTCCAGTTGTCCACTGGTCAACAAACTCTTGGAGAACAGATGGCTCAGACAGATTTTCTGTAGACCAGAATCAGGCAGTTTTAGTGCCTTAATGTTCTTGAGGATATGGATGGTGTAGGTAGAGCTTTGGACTCCTCACTCCCTGTACTCTGGCACAGACCTTCCCATAACCAGCCCACTGAACATCCTCCAGGGGCTGTTTCTGCTGCTGTTGACATGCACATGGACTGTTTGTGTTACTGATGAGTTATCACAGTTGGTCATGACAAGTCAGGAGCATAACTGAGATGCTGAATGGTTTCCACTCAAATCATTTTATTAGATGATGAATTTTCAAGTGTTGGAAATTGTAGGTAGGCAGCTACAAGCAAATATCCCTAAGTTACCTTCAGATTTTGTAACATGTAAGTTTAGTTTTTAGGCAGCTAAAATGAAATATATGGAAGTTGTCTGGCTTTTATGGCAGCTGAGAATGACTGCTGACCTCAAAACTTAAAGCAGATTTTTTGTGCATTTATTCCTCAGAGCCTATCTGAAATTTGGAGACCAAATTGAATCTTCTCCTCTCATCTTCCTTGAGCTTTTGCTTGTGAGTGGCAAAGATCTGAAGGTGGGTACATTTCCTTAAGTGTACCTTAAGGTATTTGCCCCTAACTGCTATGAACAACTGTAATGAGCAGCTTTTTGGAGGTCACTTAGGCCTGCATTGCTATCCAGTGCTGAATAATGATTTGGCAAAGCACTGCACAACTGGGCTGAATTTTAAGCATGGCATTAACTGTGTTTAACTCTGCTTGAGTTAAGTGAGCTTACAATGAGTTTTGAATGTTTCATTGAATAAGGATGGATTCAAGCAGGTGCTTATTGTTCAGCATGCACAAAAGCACCTGACTGATTCAGGATCTAAGAGAGATAAATGGGAGAGAGTTACAGAGCAGCTGGTGTCCCTGCCTTCCCAGCAGTGCAATTTCCATTCAGGGACCAGGTGAAAAGGAATGGAAAGAGGAAAAACTACTTTAAATTAAAGAAAGAAGGGAGAAAAACACGTGTTGGGTCACTGTGCATATGTTTAGAGGGACACATTGACTCTGTCTGACAGACTCCTGGATATGGATGTGTCCATTCTTTGTGAGGGGCAGTCTGTCTGATGGTTATGAATGATGGCCAAATGGAAGGATCATCAGGACAAGTGCAATCTTATTCATAGTCCATCAAACAGCAGAAGAGAAGCTCCCAGTCTTCTCATTTACGTCAGCTTTGAGACTGAGCCAGAAAACCTGTTATTATGGAACAATTTTGTATGCCTGTGCATGCACATTGTGTGTCTGTGCATGCAAAACCTGTCATTGTCAGACACAATAATGGCTTTTTACTGGACAGAAATTGAACTTTCCTTGTCTTTTTGGGTTTTGATTTTGAGAGGAAAAACAGAGACCTGCTGCCCCCTCAGCTTCACTGACTTATGACTGAAGCTTTGTTTTCTTACACATCCACATGATAACATGGTTCAAAAGGGAGACCATAAGAGTGACATCCAGAATTCCTCAATTTTCTTAAACATTATGTAGTTTGTCTGTTGTTTGATCTCTCTCAAACAATTTAACTTCCATCATGGATTTCCACTTTATTTATAAAATAGAGACTTCTGTACCTACATAAGAGGCCCCATATAATCACAGGCTGGTTTGGGTTGAAGAAGACATTCAAAGATCATCTAGGCCAAACCCTCTGCCATGGGTAGGGACATCCAGCCTGACTTTTAACAATTCCAATGATGGGGCAGCCACAGCTTCTCTGAGCAACCTGTTCCCATGTTGCATATAGGGCAATTTTGTGGTTTTCCTGTGTCTCCAGGATTATAACAGCAGCTCTGTATTGAACTCTGACTTCTCCCTTATCTAGATGGAAATCTATTTTGCACACACACACACCACTCGGTTCATGTTTTCATCTCTTGGGAATACTTAGTCTTCTTATGAAACCCAACCCAATACAAAGAAAT
Organism: Aphelocoma coerulescens; assembly: GCF_041296385.1. Taxonomy (NCBI): domain Eukaryota; kingdom Metazoa; phylum Chordata; class Aves; order Passeriformes; family Corvidae; genus Aphelocoma; species Aphelocoma coerulescens. The sequence goes on from NC_091024.1 coordinate 6,782,225, forward strand.
CAATTAATTCTGACTCGTGAAGACAATGATACTGCAGAAGGAAAACAGATAAGTAGAGGATGTTTAGTCTAATGGATGATGAAAAGCTACAGTGTTTTAAGCACTGATTTATTACCACTGAGACCAACAATAGGATTTAGAGAGAAGAAGAACTGCAGCTCCTCATTTTGCTGGCACCTCCATTTCTCAGGTTGGACCCAAAATTTTATCCCAGCTGGTTAACGGGGACAGTGTCTGTGAGGCCCAGCAGGTATCCTGTGGGGTAGGGTGGCTATTTAAAACTGAGGGCCACATTCTACTACCATCCTAGGACAAAGGTGGCCTAAAAAGGCTCATGACTGAAGACTAAGTCAAGAGAAAAGAAGAATGGAGGATAAGAATACAATGAAGTTATAGCAGTGAACAGGACAGGCAGGGACATCTGCAGAGCAGCTTCTCAGTCCTGATCTGCAGAGGGTAATCATGGCAAACTCTCAGTTCCTCCTCATGCAATTCAGATCTGCTACAATAGAAGCAGTCTGTAGTATCTCTGGAGCTGTTCCAGCTGTCAGAGACCAGCCTGGTAGCATCTCACATGAGTTTGATCCAACGTGGAACTGTCTGAGTTCCAGGAAAAAGAGAGGGTGAATCCTAGGTTGAAGTTGAGGGAAGAGCTCTTTGCTAGCACAGATACAGCTGCTGCAGCTTCCCCTGGTAAACTGCACTTTTAGGAGCATGTCTCCTTCCACTTGCTCTGCAGTGGTAAATGCAGAGGCTTTCTGGCATCACTCTGTCTCCTGTAGAGGGTTATAAAAGCGCAGTTAAGCACTGAACCATTTTACAGCCCCAACCACCCCAGCCACAATGAAATAGATTAGCAATGCTCCTTGTGGATCCCTTCCAACCCAGGACATTCTATGATTCTATTATTCTTCCAGCTCCTAAAAGAGCAGAGAATGGTCTGCTTTGTGGCCCTGACTCTGCTCAGTGGATTTAGGGAAGAGATCCACACAAACTTGAGCTCCACAAAGGAATTTGACAAAAGAAGCAGGGACACAGATGATGAAGTTGTTGGCTCCCATCACCATTTGACTCTTTATTTGCTGCTGCCTGAGAAATTATGCTTTTTCAGAGTATTTGTATGTTGATGATAACCATCAAAGGCAGAGTATATGAAATAATTAAATTTGTAAATACTTACTGCAGTAAAATGCAGTAAAATGCCCCATTCCCCTCTAAGAACTTCCTCCCTTCCCTGTACCTTGCTCATCATCCTGCAAAGCACAGGAAATTAGCAGCTGAAAGGGTTAGATCATGCTAATGTCCCAGTGAAGAAAACCCTAAAGCAGTTGGTCACATTAATGTAGATACCTTGAGCATGGGCTCTTGCCTACTGCAAATACAATCTTCTTATACTTACTTGACACACAAAATGAAGATCTAGATGACCTGCTTAGCTTCACTAAACAGATTTCCTTAAAGAATGTCAACTCTTTCCCTCCTCCCTTTCATTATGTCCCTCCCAAAGTCATTCTCTATAGAGACAGATTATTACTTCACAGGTAGGAACCAACCAAAAAGCATTTTGGAAACATCTTTGTCAAATTTATCTGAGTTTTGCTTTTGTTTAGAGGTTTGGGCTAGGAACTACCAGTGAGGACACATATTTGTGTGTTCCTCTCTCCTGTGAAATGTGCAGGCGTCGGTGCTGAGGGGCTGACAGAGAGAGCTGGTCCCACTGAGCTGTTCCCCTCGGGATTGTTCCTGTTCCTTCGAGGCACATGGCTCAGTTACTTTGCCAAAACACAGTCCTCAGTGATGGCTCAGGAATAAAATGCTCACATGTCATGAAATGCATTATTAAATTTCACTTGTCAGCTTTAAGCCTGATGCTGGTGTTGCTGCCTTAAAACACATTCCTTCTTCATCCCTTTGCTATAATTGTTCCACAGTCAACTGGTCTGGAGCATCCAACTTGGATCATCAGGGACCACAGTTGCTGCTGCTACACCAAAATCAATTAAATTTGGCTGGTTTACCTCGCTGGAGGCTTGGGTCACCTCTTCCATTTGTCCCAAACAGGCAGGTTTCTGGGTTTCTGTATCCATCCCAAATTGACATCTGCCATCTGAAGTGCACTCAGCGCTCCTGAAGAGGTACATTCATCTGACAAACACAATGTTTAGTGTCTGCTGAGACAGAGGCTCACTAGAACAGACCATCCACTTAAGCAGAGAAAATATAAGAGATTGTGTTCAATGTACTGTATACAGGAGTCCCTTTTTCAGCATATATCCTATTAAATTAACCGGAAATGAGTGTTCATCAGTCTCTAAGGGAAAGAGCCTGAAGCTGTTTCTTTTCACATCAGACATTCACCAGGCCTTTGATCTTACTGCTCGTGACTATGTTGGCTTACAGAAAAGGTCAGGAAACAGCTCCGCAAATACAACTTGGATTTTCAAGGGCTAAATCCCTTAGTCCATAGGTGGAAATTTTTCAATAACATAATGGTCAAATTCAGCAGGTCTGTGGGGTTCTTTTTATTCAGTCAGGGAGTTGAGGTTGTATGGAGATTTCAAATTCCCTGTTGCTTCTCTCTAGAAGCAGGATGAATTCAGAGTCAGGGTAAAGTTATATTATTTTTGCATGCTCAAAACCTTCAGGTCTTTCTACTTACTCCAGGCATCCTCTTCAAGAAAATTCATGCTGATGACTGTCAGATATTCTTCCAGTTTTTAGCAAACATCCAAGGATTTAATTTAGGGAAAATGGCTAACCTCAGCTACTCTTTTGAATGCTTCTGGTGGAGCATGAATATCTCCTCTGCTTTGGTAAGGAGGTAGAGATACATCTAAAATCATTTGCTCTCACTCAATTTGCTTATAGACATGGAGATAAAGTACAGATTTGTTTTCCTTTGAGTGTCTCATTTTAGTGCTTTTTGTTACATAATACTCTACATAACTACTGGGAACAAAACAGATGGTTTTTGTCATAAAATTCTGCTCTGAGACAGATGAGTCAGGTGAATCTCACGCAATTCCTTGCTGAATTGGGTGGCAGAGTCCCTCTGCAGAAAGCAGCCCAACTGTCCTTCTTTTCTTCTCTGATTTTACTTCTAAAATACACTAAAAACAAATTCCTGAACTCAGGCTCTGGAGAGAAGTTTAAAGCCTCACTCACAATCTGCACATCCCCACTTGGGGAGGGAGAGCCATCATGCAGGCTCCCTGACAGATGACATCTCCTGCAGTTATGACTCCATAAAGGGGCCCTTCTTGTGCTTTGTGAAGCTTTTCTGAGTGACAAATGGTGTTTTCCTGTCTCTCCATATCCATCAAAACCTCTTAATGAATTTGATTGTGCTCTGAAAGTGCACCCTTGCCATAGAAATGAATTAGTATCGAGGGGAAAAGTCAGTTTTCTGCTAATTCACATCATTTTTTTCATTTGTCACATTATCTCCTCAGCTTTAAAATCCCTAATGCTCTGGGTATAAGCTACTGATTAATGACACAAACTTTCACCACTCATCTCTGCACTTGTATAAAGCATGAAAAATGCAGGGAGAAATCAGCCCATCCACAGATCTTCTCTGCCCTGCCCTTGAGTCTCTGCAGTGACCTGCTCCAGCAGATGTGTTTGGTGGGATGTCATGGGTAAATTAACAAGTCCGAGCAAATTCAAGTGAAAACCCGTCAGGAAGCTGAAGGAGGAGCATTGCACTGTCAACTCCTTCCTTCAGAGTGAGGACAATCTAGCCCAGTTTCCCTTAGAGAACACAATCCTGGTGGTGCAGCACAGGGAAGGTTGACTCTTGAGCTGAAGGTTTGCTGTAAAGCACGAGCCTTCAAGGCAACCTTGAAATGCTGGAAGCACTTGCTGGAGGAGCAAATCCTCTGGCAAATGCATATTTGCATGAGCTTTTGCAATGGCCTTTTTTTCTCACTACTTGTGTGCAGAAATCTGACCAAATGTTTGCAGAAATCCAATCCAAGAGAATGCAAGCACCAAAATGAGCTCTTCTTCTAAGGGAAGGGAGCAGAGTTTCTGATTCAGGAGCAATGTGTATAAGCATCTATAACAGCCCAGGTTTCTGCCTGCTTCCTCCATAGCTAACGTACTCAAAATAACATCCAGATTTTGAGTCACTGCAGGCCACCTTATTGCAGGGCTATACTGCTTTTATGGGAAAGCTGAAAGCAGAGCTACTTGGTCCCCTTATCATATGCCTTGTTGTTTAACAGCCCTGTCTTGATTAACTGCTCTAAATTATACTTCTGTTCTGTCACACTGACTAATGGGCACTATGGCTGCTATTTTCTTTTCTAAACTAGAGCCAAACTGGAGTCTCCATGGATGAATAAATGAATTAATTTATTTTATTGCAGTACTCAGTCCTCAATAAAATGTCAGAGGTAAAGCGGGGTTATTTTTTTTAATGTTCTTGGATAGGAATATTCTGAGCACATGCTGTACACACGCCTTCCTGGGGAAATTAATTATTGTTATTTTATTATTAGAACCACTGAACACTTGTATGGAGTTTTACATCTTCAAAGCACTTTGCAAACATTTAGCTAATTAATTAAAGTGCATTTCATGCAAATCCACTTCCATCTGGATTTACAATCAGCCCTCCTTTATGGGGAAATTATGTCACACATAGACTAAACTGAACCAAGAAGGCGGCTGTAGCTGGGAGCAGGAGTGGTGGGAGGAGGGCAGGAATGATGCCTCTAGAGCTGTCACCCTCGGCTGGGGTCTGGCAGCTGCAGGGCCCCCCACTGCTCCAGACAGCCCCTAATACCCAGAGACCTGCAGCACACCCACAGCAAGATTTAGAGACAGCCCAGTGGCCTTATTTCAGAGGAGAGTTCTGGAAGTGTTGACGGCTGCCTGTTGTTAGCAGTGCTCCTCCATCCTGTTTTCATCCTGGGGTTGACAGGAGTTATTCCAGCCTTACCCCGAGCCAGAGTGATGGCAGTGACATCCTCTAAATGTCTCTGTCCTGCAGGTGAAGATCACGTTCGTTGCAGAGACTTTTTTACCCCTGTTGGAGTTCAATGAGGCTTGAAAGACAGTGACTGCGAGTGACTAAATGGGAACATCGCTTTTGACAATGTGGCACTGGGGAACCTGTGGCTTGTTGGTCAGCCTTCTCCAGCACCCCGTGACAGGGCTGGCTCTGCCTGCCAGCCCAGCTGCCTCCCACACTGAGCACTTCAAGGCAGAGATGTGCTCAGCTGCTTGGATGAGGAGGAAAAACAGTCCTTAATGCACTCAGAGGCACCTTTGCTGCCTCACAAAGGATCAGTCCTGGTATGTCCAGAAGATATTTTGCCAATGACTTTGAAATTATCTACAGGTTTTACTCAATGACCAGCACAATCCCCAGAAGTACCAGACACAGTTCAGTAGAGGTAAATATGGTTCTAAAATTGAGGAGCTCCTGCTGTCTCAAATAGATGAGGCCAGAGCCACCACCCAACAGCCTCAGCTAAGGGCATCTTAGTGGCAGCCAGCTGCCAGAAAATAAACATACAGAATATATATATGCATGCTATATACACACACACAGTGTTACATGTGAAAAATAAGAGGTGTGATCAACCATCCCATCAAGAACTGTGAAAAACTTCTGTGAGAATGAAAAGCCCAAAGGAAAAAAGCCACAGCTGGCAGAATTCAGACATTTTAAAATACACTAGGACCCAAAGGAAGATGTACAATAAATACAGCCACTCGATTTGTGTGTGGTTCTGGAAAAAATGCTTTAAAAATAAATGTCAAAATACTAAAAAAAATCAATCTGAACAGAAAACACAAACTTAAACAGGAAGAATGCTTAAGCAGCAAAATAATTTAGTGTCATGGTTGTCCTATCTTCCATGTTCTTTAGAACAGAACTGGATGCTCTATCAGAAGTTTCACATAAGCTGAACAGTTTGCACACCCAGTTCAGCTTAACCAGATGAAGCTTAGAGAAGTCTGAAATGAAAAGTTTGATGAGAATATGAAATCTTTTATCCTTGAACTCCGTAAAGAGCAGAGTGAAGGACACCTTCACCTACAAACTGATGTAAAAGCTGCCTTAGAAAGAGTTCAGCACTAGTGGGAGGATTCTCAGCTGGCAGCACGACAGAGTTGCTGCCCCAAATCAGCAGCCTCTGGGGCTTTCCCAGGCTCCTGCTGCACTGAGGGACTGTGGAGTTAAAATTGCAGAGGTGAGAAATTCCAGGGAAGGAGCAGAATTGGGAAGGGATGTCCTGGAGCAGTCAAGGAAGAGAAGAAAAGGAATGTAGTTTCTAGCAGGGACCTGGTAAAGATGACCCAGATGAAGAGGAAAAGACTTCACCAAACATTTTAATTTCTTTTTCATATTCTGTATGAAGCTGAGATTTTGGCAGTTTGGCCAGTATTTTCCAGCTGAAAATTAAAATATTTTCCTTTAGGACTCCAATTTTTTTTTACAATTTGCCCAGATTCTAAGGAAAACAGATATGTCTGTAATATTTTTCCCTCCAGTGAAAATGAATGTTCTCTTAAAAATGGGCTTTAATGAAAAACCTTGATTGCTGTAAGAATCTGTACAGTCACGGTAACATAAGAAGCGTGGTGAATTGTGTCTATAATAGTTTAAAGCTATTCCTCTTCTCTGCTTGTGTCACTGCTATTGGACCATGTGGCCATACACAGTACCTCTGTGGCCCAAGTCCATGAAAATCCTGGTCTTTCACTTAAGCAAGAGCAGAAAACATTTTTGACCCCTGGTGCAGTGAAGAGAGCTGTGCTCTCCTTTACAAGCTGTTAAAGATGTATAAGACATAAGAGGAGAGAAGTAGGGTGCACGAGATCTCAAAACAAGCAGAAGCTCAGAGCTGTGTTTGCTTTTTGAATTCTAACATAGAAATTGCAACATTAAATTCTAATGCACATTTTTCTCGAAGGGAAGAAGGATCAGGTGAAAGTTAGCTCTCAGTAGGCATTTTCTGCATCATGGCTGCACTCCAAAGGGAATCCTCCCCCTCCTTCTAATGATGCCCTTTAGCTCTTTATGTTATATCTATCTTGGTTTTCCACTTTGATGATCATTTCTAAATTGTTGCTTAATATTGCGATATTGGTTCTTTGCAGACCGCTTCAAGCAAAATGTTTTAAAATACAATGCATAAATACTGTTGTAACTACTACTGATAATCTCTACCATGCCTGCAAGAGCTTTCCCAGGCTGGGAAGGGAGGAAATCCCAAATCTCCTGCAGAAGGGTGAGTTCAGACTTTCTCTTGTTTGAATATTTTTCAGTGTAGAAAAGACAAAACTTTTGTGTCTTCATAGGACAGAACAGAACTCCTCATACTGAGACATGAACTGGCTCCAAGGACCACACAGAGCCATGGTCTTTGCTCCTGGAGAGCCACAACTGTTCCAAGATAGGTGGCAGCCCTGGAAATTAAAGCAGCCTGTAGAGATCTCCACTTTGGCTGGGGTCTCTGCTAACACATTGAGAGCTGTTTATTTTCTACCCATTCCCTCTTCAGCCCCAGTGATAAGTGAGCACCTGCTCCTGGTAAGTGAACAAATCCGTGGCATCAAGCTGCCATGCACTGACCATTGCCCTCAGGATCTCTGATGTGTGCAAATCATGGCCCAGACTGAGTTTCCTTTCCCCCAAGGAGGAAAGGGCTCCCTCTCCTACCAGAACAGCCAGCAGGATTAGTCATGAAAGAAATTCCTCAGCAATAGAGTTCATACTTGGCTGCTGGATGCTGGGGTTTCCAAGTGTGGCCTCCAGTTACTCAATTTCCAAAGCACTGGAGGCAAAGCTATAGATTATCTCTTGGCAAACACTGGCTTTAGCTAGAGGAATCAAAAAGGAAGTTATTTAAGAAATTATTTTCTTTTCCCTTTATGCTTTGCTGCTTTCTTGCCTTCCTGAGACTCAATTTCTGTAGCTGAGCTTCAATTTTCAGCTCTGTGTCACCTCTCTGAACTGAAGATTGAATTTAGTGCAATCAAATCACTGAAGAGATTGACCCATCAAATTCAGATCTTCCTTTACTTTCATGCTTCATACTGCTCATGTGTTTTGGGGTAGTTTGATAGTTGAAATGCCTGGTCAATTTTCAGATTGTCAGAGTGCAGTCCAAGAATTCTTGCTCCTTCCCCTCAGTTTCCTGCTTTTCAAGTCAGTGTCCAGCGACGGAATTTCTTATACATGTTGTTCCATGGTCAAATGATCCTAATGAAGAGGTCTTTTTCCCCAACAACATCATATTTTCCCAATCTGATGGAATCAGCTTGCTCACCTGGAAAGATCAGCTCTTTGGAGGGATAGATCTAAGCAGGGCATCAACATGATCTTCTGGTTTGTCCCCATTCCCTTGGTTTTTGCTTTGCTCTTTAATGCTGAATTGAGCAGTCCATGTACCTTGTTCACATTTGTCCCCTTCTAAACTGCTGAGAGAGGCAGTAAATGAAGATTGTAGTGGCCCACACTCTGCTGTTATGTAATGAACAGACATCATGTGGAACAGTCTTCAGAGACTGATGCCATGGCTGGCTGGGATCAGCTATACAGATGTAGGTACATCAAGGCATCCTTTGAAAAAGGGACTTCATATATTATTCAGTCATCACCATCTTGAAAGTACTCACACCCCCTGACCACAGGGCAGGAGCAGATCAGCTCAGGGGATGCAGAATGCCTTTATTCATGGAGTTATTTTCATTTCTTTAGGCTGCCAATATCCTGTAACATTTCAACAGCCAAAGAACTATTTGTTCTTGGGCACCATTTTCTGAGCAGGGAATCTGTCAAGTACATTTGCATGGTTTAATTTCAGCGACTCTGTTTGTTTAAGCCCTGATCCCCTCCAGGTTTTGAAAAGTCAGTTTTTCCCTGCATTTGGTAAAGGCTGATTTCTTCCATCCCTCAAAAAATCCTATGAAGCTTAAAATGAGCCTTCCTTTTCAATCCAAAACAAACAAAGTTTGTGTCCTTCCACACTCAGCTGCCTCCCGTGTTCTTGGAAGCAGGTCTGTTGGTTTGCTCGCGCTCCCGGACTGGCTGCCTCTCCTTCTCTAGCACACGCCGAGTGCAGGCACAGGATCTTCAGGGCTGGCATGAACAGGCTTCCTGGCAGAACTTCTTGGTGAGAGATGAGGGGAAAAAAACCCACGTGGATTTATGGAACCTCCTTCCTGCCATTTTGTGTCTGGTATTTGGATTATCCCGGGTTTAATCGTCTGGATTGCAGCTGAATGTGAGCTGGCAGTGTGTCCAGGTGGCCAAAAAGGCTGACAGCATCCTGGCTTGTGTCGGCCACAGCGTGGCCAGCATGACAAGAGTAGTGATTGTGCTCTATACTTGGCACTGGTGAGGCTGCACCTCAAATCCTGGGGTTGGTTCTGGGCCCCTCATTACAACAAGGACATTGAGGGCCTGGAGTGTCTCCAGAGAAATGGAGCTGGTGAAGGAACTGGAGCATGTGTATGATGGGGAGCTGATGAGGGAGCTGTGGGGAGGGGTTCAGCCTGAAGAAAAGGAGGCTCTGGAGTGACCTGGTTGCTCTCTGGAACTCCCTGAATGGAGGGTGTAGCCAGGTGGGGGCCAGGCTCTCCTCCCAAGTAACAAGGGACAGCACAAGAAGAAATAGCTTCATGTTGTGCCAGGGGAAGTTTAGATTGAATATGGGGAAAAAATGTCTTTGCTGAAGGTTGTTAAGCACTGGAACAGGCTGCCCAGGGAAGTGGTGAAGTCACCAGCCCTGCAGGTATTGAGAAGATGTGTAGATGTGGCACTTGAGGACATGGGTTAGTGGTGGGCTTGGCAGTGCTGGGATGTTAATGATACCTCTGTCTAATGCTGATTCTCTAAGTTCTCACAAAGAATTTGAGTTCAGTCCTAGTATCAACCTGAACCTAGATACAGACACTTTTCTACCTGCTGGCCTATTTCCTTCTGGGAACTTTATGTCTTTCAGAGTATTCAGGTATCTCATTCAAACCAGCCAGTGGACATTATGATTTTTACAGAGGCAGAGATAGACAGTTGCATACACAGTGTGGATCACATAAACCTCATTTTCTCAGGTACACTACCAATGCAATAATCCATCAGTCACTGCCTTTTTCCACCAGAGCTGTGATGAGGAAGGGCTTTGCTTAAACCACCTCACTTCTGTCCATCCACACTTAGATCTACCAACCCACTGTAGTCTTAAAGAGTGAGAACCCCTGGCTCCCTTTTCCTTTGGTCTGTGTTTCTAATTCATTCTTGGAGCAGCAGCAAATCCCACCCTCCTCAGCCCCCTGGGTCCCAGAGGAGCAGAATGCTGTTAATTAATTCTAATGAACATCAGACAGCCACTCTCTCTCTCTACATTTGGACAGGGGTTACTTTTATCTTCATCATTTGCCTTCCTTGATCTGATTTCCCCCCAGCTAAATTAAATCTGTCTTCTGTTTCAATTGATTTTTTCTTTTCCTGCTCTCTTTTTAACTGAAGTAAGTTTACATAAATGTAAAAGTAACATGACAATGTCTCCGAACAGACACATCAGCTGTTTAATATGGCACAGGCTGTTGTAAAGAAATGGTAGTGTAGTTTAATTTATATTTTCATAACTCATTCAGTTTCTCTTCCCCTCTTCCCCCATAACCCTGAAAGCTAAATTATCTTTAAATGTCATGAGGTGCTTGGAGATTGGCTGAAGCCACCTGACCCATTGGACCGTTCATTTGATGCAAGAGCCATGAAAGACTCTGATTTATGTCGCAGAAGCAATATTTCTTGTATTAGCTATTTATGGATTTACACATATTTTCATTTCTCAACAGTAAATAAAGTAAGTAACAGGCACCAAAATGCTGGCAGCATAACAGGGACCTTTATAGGATGCAGAACAAAGACAAAATTAAAAGCAGAGAGAGAGTAAATTATTCTGTGGACCTGGTTTGTGACACATGCATGGGTAATTGCTGCGCTCTGTGATTTAAAGTCATCATTAGATCTGTGTGGGGTCAGAGAAGTTGGTGTCCTCCACAGAGAAAGAGGCTCTTTCTGTAAAATGAGACCACCCTTGCATGGGAATCTGGCGTGGGCAACAACCTGGGGATAAGACAGGAAATAGCTGGAGAACTAATGGGCACCTCTGGTCATGAAAGCTATTTCTTGGAAATAATAAATCTAATAAACTTGGAAAGACTTGGCCTCATGTAGGCAAATGTGATGGCTGCCAACAGAAAACAGGCTTAATTATTTGAAGAAAAAAAATCAAAACCCACAAAACTTCAGGGGTTATAGATAATAAGGAGTAATATTTGTATCTATTTGGCCAAAAACATAATGCAACAAACCTTGGATTGTGGGCAAAATTTAAAAGTATTTACACTGTCCGTTGGGTATTACTTGGAGATGGCCAAGGAACACCCTGACTTGGGAGACTCCTTGGAGAACACAGCAGCTCCAAGGATTTGGCCCAGTTGGCTGGGAAGCTGTGACAGAGGGTGACAACTTGCACTCATTTTCCCTGGTTGATCTGACTGCTCCTGGCTTTCTGACTGTCCTTTTCCTCCCAGTTTTGCTTGGATAAGAAAGTTCCCATCAAGAAGAAAGTTTAAGCACGTGCTTAACTTTCACCACATTCAGCCTAACTCCGTGGTCTTCAATTACTGCACAGCTTCTGGCATTGACTTGTGGGATTTAGGCCTAAAGCCAGGACAGATGTGTGCACAAATATGTATATAAAAACCATATAACATTTGCTGTCGTGGCAGCAGCAGGATGTCTGTGTACTGCTGCTGCCTTGGTAACAGCATCTGTGTATGTCTGCCCTGAGCTGCCATGGGATGGGGTGTGGGATATATTTAAAGGGAATAAGTTTTTAAAAAGCACAGGAATAAGAAAACCTATCAAAACATCTGTCTGCCAAATCATGGTCCCTTCTACACGTCTCCTTACAGCCCCTCCATGCAGTTCTGCTCTTTGTTATAACTATGGAAGACTGAAGAGTCTCCAGAGTATCCTTTTTTTATTGTTGTGCTTATCCTCAAAGCCCCACACGTACTAGACAAAGGATGAATCAAATTTAGGGGGAAAATAACAGCATTACAACACAATGAAATGTGGATGGGTGAAAACCATTTTATTTGGTGAATCCTTTTTTTCTCTGAAGAATGAGTGCAACAGAGCACCATCAATAACACACCAGGGAGAAGGAAAGCAGTGTGAAGTCAAACTCATCTACATTTTTACATCTTGGTAAAAATCATGGTCTAGTCCATTGCCCACAGCAACCACTAACAATTAGAGAGATTTCTGAATCCCCAATTTTCTAACATAATAGTAAACAACACAAAGCATTGATACCTCACTGTTGCAGTAAGATTAATAAATTTGTTGGGTGCCTGCAGAAGACAAGTCAACCTGCTCACATTCATAGCCAAAATTCAAGGCAGTCATTACCACATTGGCCCTTTACAGAAAGCTGCCTTGAATCATTAGATTTATGTGTAGCCATAAGTCATCTTGAAATTAATAGTTCTCCAGATTTCAGGATAAAAATCCCAAATCCTAGGCAATAAACATCAATCCATAATAAAGAAGGAGAGCAGGACCACTGTTACTGTGTGAGGGTCATGAGAGCTGTGAGGAATGAGACAACTCTTTGTAGAAATTAAAACAATTTATTAAAACAGAAAAAAAAATTGAAAAATTGCAAAAAAACTAACAAAATAAAAAAATTTGGGATCCAGATGGCTCGAGAGATATGCCCCAGGAGCGCAGGGATTCAGGAACTTTAGGCTTAAGACAGCTCTGAACCTCAGGTAGAGAAAAAAAATAAACTTGCAGTTTAGGCTGGTCAAAAAGAAATCTATTTCTAAAAAGCCCCTAGAAAGGGGTAGGCTTCTCCAGCACTGCCTTAGCAAGCTGGAGAGGAAGGGACAAGAGAGTGGGCGTGTCTTCTCTTACACTTTTATAGCTTTTGCTCCGCCCACAGTCCGCCCACAGTCCACCCCCCTGGTTCAAGGCGGTTGGTGTTTTCCCCTTGACAGACCACCTCTGTCCACCAATGGCTCCTCCTGGTCAGAGGGGTGATATTAGTTGAGATAAGGGTCATGTGCTTATGGGGCTGAGCTGTTTGTTGCAACTGGGGTTTTTAAAATCTGCCTTGAAACCAAGATACAAGTAAAACATAAAAAAATACATCCAACACATCTTAAAACACTTGTAAAAGTATACAGTAAACACAGGAAGACCATAAAAGCTTGATTATTGTACCTGGACTGATGGATTGATTTTAACATTCAATTTAAAAATATTAAGCTCAAATTAATTAAGGCACTTAATATGCAAAGACCAAGCACAAATAGGGATTTCATGTATGACAAGTCCCCCCTTTTTCTCTTATGTTCACATCTTTGGTCTTTGCATTTAAGTGGAGGTGGATAACTCTTCAGGGATAGATTCAAGCTCTTTAAAACTGTCCCACACTTGCTGGGCAATTTTTCTCTCCTTTCTAGTTTTCTTATTGTTACTATTATTGATGTGCATAATCTTTTGAGCGAATGGTGGACGCTGCTGTTGTCCTTGAAGATCCTGGATCAGTGGCATGCTTTGGACGACAGTGGTGATTAGACGGATGAAACAAGGGATTAAACAAGGGAGAAAAATAAGTCCTGTAAGGGAAAGTCCAACAATAATTAAAGCTTTCTTCCACCATTGTCCTTGGAAAATATTTTCCCACCATTCAGAAGTGATCAAGGGCTGCCATTTCTGCACTGGAACATGGGCTAGTTTCCTGATGTTTTGGGTAATCTTGGTGATGGCTTCACCGTGATCATCAATATGGATGCAGCAGTCTGAGGTGTTAAACTTGCCACATACTCCACCTTCTTCAGCTAGTAAATAGTCCAATGCCAGCCTATTTTGGTACACGGCTGCTCGAGTTTGCCCTTGCTGTGTGTTAAGTAGTTCAAGAGCAAGAGAGGTCTCATTAGTGATTACCTCAATTAGTGCTTGCAGTCTGATGATCCGGTTTAGCATGTAGATGGGAGTTCGGTACCCCCAGCTCCCATCCTGTGCCCATGTTGCAGGTCCATAAGTCTCTAGGATCCTCTCAGGTGGCCACTCTTCTTCTCCCCATCTCTGGGTCCCTCCTATTACATGTCTCTTAGTACGGAAAAGTTCATCATAAAGGGAGATTCCAAGGTGGGCTCCAGCGTTTTCAGCAAGTAGGAAGAAGTTTGGTTGAATGGCTCCAAGAGTGCAGCTCCCTTTCCAGCGAGGTGGTAAGTTGGAATAAGCTCGGTTACCACAGATCCAATAGAGGTCTTGTGGTGCTTCCCAGAAGTGGGGTTGTATACTTGCTGCTGTAATCCAGTACTTGGAAATTTGTGGCAGGACAGAATATGGATTTCCTTGATCCCAGCACTGCCAGAGTTTTTTAACAGGATTCAAAATGCAATTTTTGTTTTTAACCTTTTCTGCAGACCAGAATACATCTGGTTCTTGAGGTATCCACCAATGTTTTTGCCCATCAGTTACCAGGTACCTTTTGCATATTGTCTCACCAACTTCTTTTAAAAATTTTCTTCCTTTCCTCCAGATGCATTCTTCTCCAATAACAGTATTGCTTAGCAGCCAGGTTTCATTGTCATGTCTGGTTGTGGGGGAGAGATTACTCAGTCGGAGTAAATCGGGGGGTCCAAGACTGACTCCCCGCCAAGGCCAACTCTCCGATTCTAAAGTTCCTCCGCACACCCAGCAATTTGTTAAATTTAGCTGTTGTCCAATCCTTTCTGCCAGGTCAATAAACAAGTTTTTCCTTGACATCAAAGGATTGTTTTCTTTTTGTTTTTCCTTTTCTTCTATGACCACCTCTTGGATCAGGTCAGTGTCATAGGTTTTTCTTTTTAACAAATCTTCTGTCTTGGTTATGTATCTAAAATTGAAACAGAGCCAATCGTCTTGGGAGGGGCACTCTCCCTTCTGCTTATGTATTTGGGTGCCAATGTTTTTGCCAATCCAGTACTTGTGACCTTTTTCTGAGCAGATACTCAACCTTGTTATGTTGTAACAAGATGGATTAACATAAGTATGTGCTCGGAAAAAGTGTCGAATTTGAAATGAGCCTCTTTCTGCCTGGTACACAGTCTTGTAACATCTGTTACAGCGGCTGTCGGCTGCTTGTGTAAAGGGAGGCCAGAGGACCCAGAGACAGATGACACTCAGTAGCAGGATGTTGCTCACTTTCCCCTTTAGGCATACCCGAGAGGAGCTGTCAGCATTTGGGTTGCCTCTGCTGGTGGGGGTTGTCATCTTTGCTTCTTTCGTCCTTTCTTTAGGCATCTCACCTTCAGATGGTTCTTCAGTGACCTCAGGCTTCTGGAAACTCATGGTTATTTTAGGGTTGGCCTTGTAAAAGATTAGAGTTATCGTGCCCGTAATTTTGGAGTCTGATTGGACTGTTATTGGAAGAGAATGCTGGCTTCAAATGGAGCCTTACTATACAGTTGATGTGACAATAAGGTTGTGTGAAGGCAGAATCTGTAAAAGGGAATAACAAAGAACAGAATTAACAGCAAAATATTTTCAACTTAGTTTAACAACTTGTAGCTAGCACTTATTACTGAGGTATAACTGGGGAAGAACTGGGAGTACAGGATTTTATTAACTTGGAGTGAGGGATGCTGAGTGGAGCTTTCAAACAGGGTGTTTAGTTTGATGGTTTGTCTGGAGGTTTCTTCTCTTCAATTGGTGGTGTTACTGGACCCTTCACCCTCTTGACATGCGTCCAGCCCTTTTCAAATGTCCGGACAGCTGTTTCAGTGGTTAGCTGGACCTGAAATGGACCTTCCCAGGATGGGGTTAATGACTTTTCTTTCCAGGATTTTATTAACACCCAGTCACCTGGATTGATGTGATGTAAATTAAAATCAAGTGGGGGAGTTTGTGGTAGAAAACCTCTTTCCCTTAGCAACTCTAGATTTTTGGCAATTATCTGTACATATTGTTGTACATTGGTGTTTCCACACTCTTTCACATTCAACTCTTGTGGTGTAGCAAGGTAGGGTAATCCATACAACATCTCATATGGTGAACAACCCAAATCAGATCTTGGCTGTGTCCTGATTCTAAGAAGAGCAAGTGGAAGGCATTTTACCCAGGTCCATTTTGTTTCCAGCATTAATTTTGTGAGGGTGTTCTTGATTGTCTGGTTCATCCGTTCCACTCTCCCAGAGCTCTGTGGATGCCACGGGGTGTGTAATCTCCAATTTGTTCCTAATTGCTGAGCCAATTGTTGTACAATTTGGGAGGTAAAATGAGTACCTCGATCTGAATCTATGCGGTGGACTATCCCATAACGGGGGATAATTTGCTCGAGGATCACCTTACTCGCTGTCTGGGCTGTTGCATTGACAGTTGGAATAGCTTCCACCCAGTGGGTAAGGTGATCAACGATTACCAATAGGTATTTCCACCTCTGGACAGGAGGCATTTCTGTAAAGTCAATTTGAATGTTTTGGAAAGGCCTGATTGCTAATTCAATTCCTCCGCCAGTGTTCTTTTTCATTACCTTTTTGTTAACCTTTTGACAGATTACACAGTCCCGGGTTATTTGGTTGGCTATTTCATAAACACCAGTGCATCCAAAGGTTCTGAGATAGTGATCCGCCAGAGCCTTTGAACCCCAATGATTGCTTTGGTGGATATTTTGTAGAATTTCTCGGGTTAAATTTTTGTTTAAAATTTGGCGTTTATCTGGTAAATACCAGCGGCCTTGAGAATCCTCATTGGCACCAATTAAAACTAATTTCTGTTTTTCCTGATCAGTAAAAATGGGCGTGGGTAAAATGTTAGTTTGTGGAATAGTGTCAGATGTGGTGGTGTTAGTTGGAAGTTGGTTTACTTCCATCACTTTTACCTCTTCTTCCACTGCTGCTTCTTTTGCTGCCAAGTCTGCTAGGTTGTTCCCCCGAGCTTCTTTTGTGGTTCCCGATTGATGACCTGGAATATGCACCACTGAGATCACCTGAGGCAGTTGCAGTGCTTTTAGAATTTTTAGGATCAATTCCTTATGTAGGATATCTTTCCCTTTGGTGTTTAGGAACCCCCTTTCGGACCAGATTTTTCCAAAGGTGTGGACTACGCCATAAGCGTATCTGGAGTCAGTGTAAATGGTCCCGATGCTTCCTGCTAGTCGGTGGAGTGCTTTTTCTAGGGCATAGAGCTCACAGACCTGAGCTGACCAGGTTGGTGGCAATCTGCCCTTTTCTAGCACACACATTTGGTGTCCATCGACCACTGAATAGCCAGAGCATCGTTTTCCATCCACCACTCGAGATGACCCGTCAATGAAGAGGATTTCCCCTTCATTGAGGGGACAGTCCACCAGGTCCTCTCTGACTTTTGTTTGGATATCAATTATCTCAATGCAATTGTGTTCAATTTCTTTTTCTGATGGGGTCCCATAAAGAAATTGAGCTGGATTTTGGTGTGTACACACAACTAACCTCAGGTGGTCTGAGTGCATGAGAATGGCTTCATATTTGACTATTCTTGGGTCAGTTAACCACTCTGCAGCCCTGTGAGCTAAAATGGTTTTGATTGAGTGTGGTGTATGCACTGTCAAGTCTCCACCAAAAATGAGTTTTTGACTCTCCGAGACCAGAACAGCTGCTGCGGCGATGGACTGGATGCAGACGGGCCATCCTCTGGACACTGGATCCAGTAATTTGGAAAGAAAAGCAACTGGCTTCCTGACTCCACCCCACTCCTGGGTCAAGACGCCATAGGCAACTCCCTTCTCCACATTAACAAATAGATCGAAGGGTTTTTCTAGTGAAGGAAGGCTTAAAACAGGTGCTTTTGTTAATTTCTCTTTCAGATTTTGTAATTTTTGTGTGTCTGAATTAGTCCAATTAAAAGGTTCTTCCTCTATTAGTTTTTCATATAAAAATTTGGCAGATTGTGAATACTGATCAATCCACAGTCTGCAGTATCCAAATAGGCCTAATAATTGCCGGATTTCTCGTTTTGAGGTTGGAGGTGGTAGATTTAGGATTCCTTCTACTCTTTCAGCACTGAGTTTTTTTGTGCCATGGCCAATTAGATGTCCCAAATACTTCACCTCCTGTAGCACAAATTGTAATTTAGGTTTTGACACCCTCAGCCCGTTCCTCCCTAGAAAATTCAGTAACTGAATTGTAGCAGTTCTTACCGTAGACTCCTGTTCCCCAGAGAGGAGCAGGTCATCTACATACTGAGTTACCTGAATCCCTTCGGGTGGAGAAAAGGAACTTAGCAAATCTTCTAGCGCTTGGCCAAAGAGTGTGGGTGACTCGGTGTACCCTTGAGGCAGGCGAGTCCAGCGCAGCTGCTGCCTCCGTCCAGTGTCTGGATCCTCCCAGGTAAATGCAAAGATGTCTCTGCAATGAGAATCTAGAGGACATGACCAGAAAGCATCTTTAAGGTCAATAACAGAGAACCAGGCATGTGCTGGGGGTACCCGACTCAGGAGTGTATAGGGGTCCTGCACCAGTGGGTACCTGGTTTGGACTCTCTTATTGACCTCACGCAGATCTTGTACAAGCCGGAATGACTTATCTGGTTTCTGGACAGCCAAAATTGGAGTGTTGTAACTGGATTTGCAGGTCTCAAGAATTCCATCTTGTAATAAGTCCATGATAACAGGCTTCAGGCCCTTTCTTTTGTCCTTGGAGAGGGGATATTGTGGTACACGTACTGGCTGGCTATTTGGGAGCAACTCAATTGTTAGAGGTGTGATGTCCATTTTTCCCCGGTTGCCAGGTTTGGCCCACACTACCGGGTCAATGTGTTGCTCATCTACTAAAGATAAAACAAACAATTTAGTGGTCATTTTTCCACCCTGCGGTACCACCCCAACCCTCAGAGGTATTTGGAAGTCACGTCCTAAAAGATTGATCCCAGCTTGAGGTAGGTATAGCACATCCCCTGTATGGGTACGTCCTTGTATGGAAAGGATTACATTTTTAATTACAGGAACTGCAAAGCTTTCACCATTAGCACCATATATATCTAATGTATCTTGAGAAATAAAACATCCTGGAGGTGTTTCAGTGACACAGGTTCTTTCAGCACCTGTGTCCACTAAAAACTCCACTTGTTGTCTCTGGGGTCCAGCTTCTAATTTTATCAAGGGCTCTTTAAGATGTTTTTGCCCCAGAGAATAAAGCCCCTGACCCCTTCAGTTGTTCAAAATTTGTCCCTCCATTTGAAGGACTCCTTGATCTCTCTGCTTTTTAAAACAGTACCACTGCCCGTGGCCTGGTTTATTACAGTATGTGCAAATTAACCTCTCAGGTCTTTGAACAATTGGGGTAGATTGTTTATTGCAAACACAAACCTGTGGCTGTTGCTGAGAGCAGATTTGGGTTTGCTGTTGTGGGATGCCCCTTTGGGAAGTTCTTTGTGTAGGAGGGTTGTGGATTGGAGCATTAGTACTGTTATTCATTATTCGGCTTTTAGCCTTCATCCTCTCTTCATCCCTCCTAACAAAGACTTTTTGGGCTTCCTCCAGTAATTCATCTAGTTCCCTCTCTGGCCATTTTTCCAATTTTTCCAATTTTTTCCTGATGTCAGGCCAGGAGTGAAGCACAAAATGTACCTTTAGCATAGTTTTGCCTCCCTCACTGTCTAAGTCAATGACAGAATAAAGTTGAATGTTATTCCTTAACCGAGCCATCCAAGCTGTTGGGGACTCATCCTTTTCCTGTTCCCCACAAAATGCTTTTTTCATATTATTAACTCGAGGAACAGCTTCTCTAATCCCTTTTATAATTAAATTTCTGTAGTCTTTCATGTTCCTCCTGCCCTCTTCTGAATTTGGGTTCCATTCAGGGTCTGTCAGTGGTAATTTTTGTTCTCCAATTGGGCCTTGATTAGAATTATTTTCTCTGTCCCAGACTGTCACTCCTGCAGCTCTAATCAATTTTCTTTCCTCAATGGTGAATAAGGAGTGAAGGATGGATTGTATCTCTCCCCAATTATAAATATTAGGGCCGAGGAATTGATCAAATTGGTCAGCTAGACCAATGGGATCAGCCATCAGGCTTTTCATTTCTTTTTTAAATTCCCGTACCTCAGATGAAGCTAGAGGTACAACTACATAACCAATTCCTCCTTGAGCATTTCCCATGGGTACCTCCCTAAGAGGTAGAATTTTAGACTCATGGGGAGTGCTAAGGCAGGTGGGACAGTCAGGTGTTTTAAATGATTTCTTTCTAGTGCAAGATGCTGGGCCATCCTGGCTAGAAGAAATCCTTTGTTTGGTTGTCTTTTTGTGAGAGCAGGAAGGAACAGAATTTTCTTTTTCACTTTCATTCTCATTTTCTGAGTCCCTTTCGATTGGGTGGCTTGATGAAGGAAAGACCCTTTCTTGTTCAATTTGGACCCTCCTTTCTGGAGGAGTTACTGGAGGAAGGTAGTCTAGGGGGTCCCACTTTGGTTTATTTAATTTAGGTTTTTGTTTTTCTTTCTGTTTGTGTTCTTCTGCAATGGAAAAAATTTGGTTTGAATTTTTATTAAGTCCAATTGAATTAGATTTAGTTTCCTCTTCCAATTCTATTTTTTTGCTTTGGTCTTCATTTTGTTTTTGCCAATAATTTAACCAAATTTTAGCATAGTCTAATTCATCAGAATGTTTTGGAGCTTTGTAATGTACATAAGAATGCAAAGCCTCACAAAGCCATTTTTCAGAAGACCCATACTTGGGCCATCTGAGTCCATCTTTGTTAATTTTATGTTTTGGCCACTTAAAAACACAGTACCTAATCATTTGACACTGGTCTTTTTCTTTAGTTAAAAGATTTTCTTCCCACTTTAGGAGCATTTGCCCTAACGGACTGTCTGGGAAAATTTTGTATTTCTTCATTAGGTCTTTCTTTTTGCTATTTGCTTGTCCCATTTTGTTACTGGGAAGCAAACAAGTAGCTAGTGCAGAAGAAAAAAAAATTTCCCTTTTTTTTTTTTTTTTTTTTTTTTTTTTTTTTTTTTTTTAATTAATTAAATAAACCAAAGTATTGTATTATATAAAACAATTAAAATATTGCATAAGGAAATAATGTTACAAAATAACCTAAATTCAATACACTATCACAATTAAAAAAATGATAATAAAGTTATAAGCATAAAATACAATACAACTAATATAGAGAAAAGCAAGCAGGGTTAGTAGATATATAAGGGAATGAATGATGGCGAATCTGTGGGAAAATTAAATATGGTAGGCTGGTGAGAAACAAATATGTTGCAAGAAAATATTAATTTTAATTATAAAAAGAATAATTAGTGAATATTTAAATTGGTTAAAGTATAACTGAAATTTAGATAGTTTTATACATATATACTTAGAATTTAAGAAACAAGAGTTGTCTTTATTAGCAAAGGAGAGATAAATTTAAAATATTTATAATCGAATTAAAGGAAAAAGATTATAATGAATAACACAAACAGTAATTCAAAATATCAAAGTAGTGTCTTATGATTAAAGCAGATAAAGCAAATTACAACTACAATCCAATAACCCAAACACTCCAAACTAACAGGAAGTATAAAGGTGCTAGATAGCACTGACCAGAAGAGTGCAGCTAAAACAAGTTCACACATGCACAGGGGTAGCAAAGGGGTGCAGTTCAAATTAAAAGGACACAAAATGGCGGCCGACCACGTGGCGGCCCGAAATTTCAAAATGGCGGCCGACCACGCGGCAGCCCGAAATTTCAAAATGGCCGCCGACCACGCGGCGAAAAGAAAAAGAGAGGGGTTTAAAATGAGGTTTCTCCTCAGTTCTAGACCCGAGGAGACTGAGACACTAATAAAAATGAATTTGGGGCTGCGCACACCCCTAAAACGTGGAAACCTCCCCCCAGAAAGGCTGATCACCACACTCGATCTTCCCCTCTGTGTCTCTAAAGGGGTGATCCCTCGTGGTGCCCTTAAAAATGAACCCTTTCAAGCACACTCACACACACACTGGGGGCGGCCAACCCCCCACACACTCTCTCACAAAAGGAATTCCACTCGGAGGTTCCCCAAAAACTAATAGCCCTTAAAAAGGGTAAGTCCCTAACTAAGTTCCCTTTAAGAAGGGTTCAAGCCTTACCACAAGTCTTTCTCCACCGGAGGTGTCCTTTCTCTGCTGCAGTAATCCTTGTGGGAGCCCAGAAAATCCAAGGAGAAAAAAACCAAAAAAAATCGCAAAAATTCAAAAATAGTAAAATTAACCAAAATACCTGGATTTTAGGGCAAAAATAGGATCCCGGACGAGCCCCCAAAAGAGTTGTGAGGAATGAGACAACTCTTTGTAGAAATTAAAACAATTTATTAAAACAGAAAAAAAAATTGAAAAATTGCAAAAAAACTAACAAAATAAAAAAATTTGGGATCCAGATGGCTCGAGAGATATGCCCCAGGAGCGCAGGGATTCAGGAACTTTAGGCTTAAGACAGCTCTGAACCTCAGGTAGAGAAAAAAAATAAACTTGCAGTTTAGGCTGGTCAAAAAGAAATCTATTTCTAAAAAGCCCCTAGAAAGGGGTAGGCTTCTCCAGCACTGCCTTAGCAAGCTGGAGAGGAAGGGACAAGAGAGTGGGCGTGTCTTCTCTTACACTTTTATAGCTTTTGCTCCGCCCACAGTCCGCCCACAGTCCACCCCCCTGGTTCAAGGCGGTTGGTGTTTTCCCCTTGACAGACCACCTCTGTCCACCAATGGCTCCTCCTGGTCAGAGGGGTGATATTAGTTGAGATAAGGGTCATGTGCTTATGGGGCTGAGCTGTTTGTTGCAACTGGGGTTTTTAAAATCTGCCTTGAAACCAAGATACAAGTAAAACATAAAAAAATACATCCAACACATCTTAAAACACTTGTAAAAGTATACAGTAAACACAGGAAGACCATAAAAGCTTGATTATTGTACCTGGACTGATGGATTGATTTTAACATTCAATTTAAAAATATTAAGCTCAAATTAATTAAGGCACTTAATATGCAAAGACCAAGCACAAATAGGGATTTCATGTATGACAAGAGCACTGCTCATATCAGAAGAAATCAAAGCTATTACTTCCATCTTATGCAATCATGCCCATGAACTCAGAGATCCTTGAAATTCTTATCCTGCATTTTTCTTGCATTGATTTAACAAATCATTCTCACTGGTTTTATTAAACTGGAAGTGTAAATCCTGGCCTGACTGCTGTTGCACCCCAGTCAGTAAGAAATTTTACTTATCAGTGATGAAATTAATACTTGAAAGGACACAATAAACCACAAAGAAAGAGTGAGAGAAAGAGAAAATACCAGGGAAGGAAAAAAACCAACAAAAACCCCAAGAGTCAGGGTTGCATTAGGCTGTGTTTGATTGCAACTACCTCTCTGATGGCAGCGCTCTGCATATTGTTCCTCAAGTACTCATGCAATCAAAATGTGGGAACTCTCCCTTTGGAACGGGGATGAACTCCTCTAGGGCTGTCTTCAGCTGCATAGGAAATGGATTTTTTCCATATTTCAAAAGGTTTGATTAATTGTGCCTGCCTTCACATCCCTGCTCCTACCAGTGACAGTGTTTTATAGGTGGACTTGTTTGCTGGTGAACTTGGCCAAGAAGTGCTGCAGACTCACCCCACGTGGGCTGAATCCTGGGTGAATCCCCAGTCCCCAAAGTACCATTTCTTTTACCATTCCAGTTCTTGTCAAATGCCAGATTTCTGTAGAGAACCATGAGTGATACCAGCTCCTGGATGCCTTTTCCTGCAGCTTGTACCAGTAACACAACAGAGCTGTGTTTCACCAAAGCCTGCTAATGAAGGGCTCTGTAATGTATCCATTGAGCCTCACAAGGCCTCATCTATAATACAATTGTATATTTACAAGGATTCTGATTTTAAAAGCAATGTACAAATATATGAGCATGAAGAAATTCTCTTAAGAATGACTGATTTCTGCAAACTTCTTCAGCTCTTATGGAAAAAGTATATAGAAATCCAGGGGGAAAAAAAATGAGCATCTCTGAAGAAGTTTGGGGTGAGAAGGTTAATAGAAAAATCATATCTCTGGTGTGGAATTTATTTTTTTTCAGTGCACCTTGGTATAGCATTCTGTAGGCAGCTAAAAGGGGGAAAAAAATCTATCAGCAAGTAACATTTTCTCATCTAGTTGACTATAGTTCAGCCCTGCAAAGAAATAAAGACTTTCTCATCCCAGGAATCTAGCAAGTGTGAAAAGCAGATAGGAAATAATTTGTCAATGGATTTGCAGATATCAAATGGATGTGAGAGGTTAGAGCAGGCACAAACCTCTGCACAGAGCTACAGCTTGTCTAACATTTTCTTCAGCAGCTATGGGAAAACAAATAGTTTTCCATGAACCTTTTCAGTGGAGGGCATAAAGAAGCAGTCCCTCAGCAGCTGCTGCCCTTAATTGCTTTTCAGGTGTTCTCCACACTGGCACCTCTCCCCTGCTGCATGGAGCAAAAGCCAAAGGAAGATTTCAAGTAAGGGCCCAAGGAAAGAAAATCTCCCTGGTTTAGAAGTCTGTTCAGTAGGTTTCTTGTTGAAAACAGGGTGTACTTTTTCAAAGTTTGCATTTGTAAGGCAAATGTGGGCATCCTGATGACCAAAATAAGTCAGTGAGGGCACTTAATTCCTTTGACCCCTTGCAAGTTCACGCTTGGATCGCCGATCCAACAACAAAGGGAATGCTGGGAGCTGGTCCAAGCAAAGCTCTGATTTAAGCTGTTATACACCAAATCACAGCAAACACTCCAGTGATTCCATCTGCTGTGAAAAGAATGCCCTAAACATCAGTAAATGCAACAGGAATTGGCTTTCCCTGGCAGTAAGGTTTTGTGGGTTTATTTATAGCCTATTAGTGCCCATGGAAGGCAAGGAACAATAATCTAAACCAGAGTCAGCAGTTCTGTTGCTAGTTAGAAAATATGCCATTTTAACAACCCAGTTTGCTCCTGGTCCAAAACCCCCTTGCCTTGTCCTGCTCTCTTGCCTGTCCACCCTCGCACACTTCTCACCATTTTCATCTGGGCTAAGGGGTCCAGGCTCCAGGAATTTGCATCACTGCTGAGCAATTTTAACCAAAACACAGAGAGGACAGAACTGCTGAGAAGGCCCAGAAGATGATTGTTCTCTCCCAGAAATACTCTGGTAGAAGTAACATTCTTTTTCTTTCCCTTTTGGATCCAACTTTGCCTTGCAAAACCCTCAGCATTTTAGATGAAAAGTGTTCTGTTTCCATAAAAAGGTCTAGTCTATCAAAAAAGCATCTTGAGAGAGAAAAGACAGGCTCTAAGAGATATTCTCTGGGTAGTGACACTGTATTATCAAAACCCCACATCCCAGCCCTTTCTCCAGGCAGCAGCCTCCAGCTTGTAACTTGGTTTGCCTGTGAGAGAGAGCAGGGATGTAGGGAAGCTATAAATAGACCTGCAACAGGCAGCACCAGCCTTCTTTACCATGGGATGAAAGAAGAATGCAGTTGTTCTTGGTTACTAATTGAATAACTGAATTAGAGGGGCACCAGAATCCCCAGGATTGGGTTAAATGATGCCCAGGTGATGCAGAGGAGCTCTCCTCCTCTCCCTCCTCACCTCCAGAAAAGAAAGCACCCCAGTTTTCAGCAGTTCTGTGCACGAGCATTGGCAGTGAGAACTCAAGGGAGAAAGAAGTTAATTTTTGCAGTCAAGGCTCTGGAAGTGATGCCACTGTGTATTCAGAGTCAGCTTCTCTGGGCAGACATTTCCCTCCTGCAGCAGAGGCTGGATGCAGTTTGCAAACCATACTAGGCCTGGTCATGAACTCCTGTCAGTGCACCAAGGAATTTTCCTAGGGATGGCAATGAAGATGACTGAAACCAGCTGGAGAGCTTGAAGGAGACAAGAGCAGCAGGGAAGAGCAAGCACAGAACTGCATTACAACAGGTTGGTTAGAGCAGCAGCAGAAAAAGGCAGGAGGATATGTTCTGTGTTTCTGGAGTAAAGCTGAATGCCTGGAGTCTGTGTGCTTTTGGCTTAGAAAGGGGACAGAGCAGCTGTAGAAAGCAGAGTGTGGAGGGCTCCCTGTTGCTGTTTGAAGAAGCTGCTGGATGAGAGGAGTGTCAAGGGCTGCAGGGCATGTGAGGAGAGGAGGCCACTGGTGGAAGGTGGGTTTTAGGATCTCATCCATCAGTGTGGCAGAAAAGGATAGACAGGAATTGGCTGACTTATAAGGTCACTTCAGTGTAAACAGGAGTAGTCAAAATGGAGTGATTCTTACCTTCGACACCACTTTAGCAAACTGTAAGTGGAAAAACTCCTCCAAAACATAAAAATTGTTTTAAATTCCTGCCAAGCAAACCTGCTTTGAGCATGTGAAGCTCCAGACTCCTAAGACAAAGGCTGACACAAATTACCTGCTATACAGAAAAGAAAGCTGCTGTAGTCACCCTGTGTTGCCAACAGCTTTGCAGAACTATATTCCCAGAAAAGAGTGGAGTAGGTAAGAACTGTCCATGTGTAGAACCATCACTGCTAGTGGATTCCTGGGACAGGACAGACATGAGGAGTTTTATCTGTTGGGAGAAGGAAGGAGGCCTGCAGGAGAGCAGACTTGATTATTAAAGAAGAGATCACAGGCCCTGAGGTACAAACCACTATCAACTTCACCCTCTATAAAATCAACCCTGTGCATACCAGGGCTCCAGTGCAATCCCCAGTAAGCAATGTCTCACTCCATGAATTACAGCAGAGGCAGGAGGACACATCACATCCCACTTTGGCTGAGGTACAGCCCGGAGGCTCAGCTGTGTGCCAGAAGACATTTGTACCACATGCCAAGGCCTCTGAAGTCTTGTTGTTAACCTCAAACTAACCTCTTCCCTCTCCCACTGGTGGGAATAACACTGGGTAGTTTCTCTTCTGTGCACATGATCTTTTCTTTGCAGAAACCTCAGGTTTAAATTGTTCTGGAACTTCTGAATATCTGGCAGGTCTAATCATTGGCTATGCCATATGTGAGAGGGTAATTCTGAAAAGGGCACCTGGGACCCAAATTCTGGTGATCACTGTATTGTCTGTGTGGCCCACAGAACAAAAGGGTTTGGCTTCTCCCATTTAAGCAGCAGCAAGCAGCAGAGCACAAGGAAAGGAAATGCAAGGTCTTCAATGAATCCAATTACTCATGCCATTAATTTAGATTTACTCGAGTAGTTAGAGCATGCTAAATAAACAAAAATTGATTAGTTAGATCATGTTCATTTGAAATTTGACCATGAGTGGATGGATATTTATTTTCCAGCCTAATGGTAAAGGTTTGCCAGTATGTTTCTGTGGTATTTAAAAGAAGGTCACTCGATTTTTTTCAAGTTGGATTTGCAATTATTCCCAGGACCATTTTCATCTGCAAGCCTTTTTTCTTAGATAAGTGCTGTGCTGATGACAGGTGTAGGTGATGCTTTTTTGCATGTTTCAATCAAGCTAGACACACTTACAAAAGAGCGTGTGTGGAACGAACCCTAAGGTTTGCCTCTAGCTCATGTGAAAATCAGATACTGCCCACAGGAGCCAGCTCTGATTTTTACTCTTGAGGGAAAACAGCAAAATCTTACTTGAAACCTGAAATCAGTTACAGAACTATAGCAGAGGGAGAATAGAGTCTGCATGGGCTTTGAAATGAAATCAAGCCAGGAAAGTGTTGTTGTAGCAGACATGCATGCTGAGGCAGCTGAGGAACAATATTTCATATTGACTACATCCCATGCATTAGGAGGTGAGGGGAAAAATGGATGTTTTTCTTCAGAAACAAGGAATTTTTCCCTTGCTCCCATTTCCTCTTGATAAAATCACTGTCGTCCCTCTAGCTCAAATACATCTGGAGGTGGAGAATTTTCTTTCTACTCACCACACAAAAAAATTGATGCAACTTTACCCAAAACTTCCCTGAGAAATGTTCTACCACAATCTTTCTCCCAGGTAAAACACAGCAAATATTATCTCCCCTCTGAATTGTTCTAGATACTCAATCTCTGGCAAGTAAAGAGTGAGAAATAATTTCTTCGGTGACTTAAAAATCTTAATCTGAACCCAGGTAAAATGATTGCAAAGTAATGTGCTTCTTAACCATATTACTATTGGCCAACATTTCCTGTCCATTAATAAGTTTCTGAGATTGCCTCATGGACAAAAATGGAATTAAAAAAATAATTTATTATTTCCTTCACTGGAAACAGAGTTAGGAAGCAGGTATAAGTAAAAATAGAACATTCATTTGTGATTGGGGGGGTGGTCTACATAATCTTCTTTCTAGAGAATATATCTTGATTTTCATCAGACATTGGTAAAATTTTGTGGGTATTTGTTCTCTCCGTGAATTCTTCATTCAGTTTCAGTCAGTCTGGCTTTTGTACACTGTTTTTAAGATGGAAAGACCTTGACAATATTGAGATAAAGCCCAGTTCTCCCAACCGTGGAATATATGTAGACAGAGCAGAATATTAAAATAAGCTCTGTATTGTGAATTGCAGTAGAATTCTACCCATGGCTTGTAGGAAAATAACAAAGGTTTAGGTGGCAAAACTGGGCTGTTCCTTTGCAGCTTTTATTTGCTTATTTCATTTGATGGTCATAAGTGTTTTTCAGTTCAGTTGGTTTTAACTTTTTCATTTTCCATGTCTTGGAGTGCCTGAATCAGTCTTCCTCAAAGAATGACCTTGTAAATGAAATGTTATCCTCTCCAATGTACTTTTAAAGAAATTAATGTACTCTTAACTTCCTACTTGGAAAACAAAATCAGATCTGGCAGCTTAGGAATATTGCAGTTGTGTCAGGTTGTATTTCAAAAAGAAGGCTCTATGTGCAGTCTTCTAATTAAAATGAAAAGATATTATCAACTTATTAAATTAGCTTCCTATCTGTAATTTTACTATTTAAAATAATTTTTTTTGGTGCTTATAAAAAATCTGAAACCAGCATGACAAGTCCTAAACTGATCTTGGTACTGTCACTGCAACAAAAGTCTTCCAAAAGATGAGGGTGACGTTGGTGCAGTGAAAAGTTGATAATCCTCACACAAAGTCTAGAAATAGAAGATGAGGGCCACTTGGTGGGAAAGGGATGACAATGATGAATGTTTTACTGACTCTAGATCAGGTTTTATCATAAGAATTTTCCCTGAAACTCTCAGAATCCTCCTTCCATCGACCTGTGTATAACATGAATGACTCCTGCCCCTATTCTAAAGAGCATGAGGTGGATTTAGAAATAGATGTATCTTTTTAGTGTATATCACATGTGAACATTTGATATGCCAAAAGAAGGGAAATTTCAGCTGCTTATTCAATGTATTTCATGCAAAGCCATTCTCACATCCCTCAGTTTGCTCTTGGTACCCTCCAGCAATGGCAGCAGTGGCCCTTTGGTAGGGGAGGTGCGGGGTCAGGTTGTCAGGCCTGGGCTCAGCTGCACTGCCATGTGTCCCCTCCAGACAGGGATGTCAGGAATGTGGCTTCCCTGCAAGCTGTGACACTCCCAGCTGCCAGCACTCAGCCTGGGCTCACATTTGCCCCTGCCAGGGTCAGCACCATGTGCTCCAGACCATCCATGGAGTTCTCCTCTCCTTCATCCCATCACTAAGAGATGTGCTGAGAGCCACATCCTGAGAGCTGAAATGTCTCCAGCTGCTTTGGGACCAGCAGCCGCCCTGGAGTGCTGGTCCCCAGGGAGAACAGCAAGGGGAATTACTTCTTGACAATTATTTCAGAGTGTTCTGATCCTTTTAACTGAGGGATTGTCTTACTTGGGAAGAAAAAATACGAAGAAAAAGAATCCAAGGAAATTCCAATGCAGGGTAGCTTGCATGAGTTATCACTTAAAAAATCCTAAAACAAGGCTTATGCTTGAATGCTCTTTAATTGAATTCATTCTTCTCCATTTTGTTTGTTTGCATCCATGGGAATTTGTGTGTATAGCTCAGAACAGGTTTTTGCTTATTTCTTTCTACTTCTCCTCTGGAAAATCACTTCCTGATGCCTTGAAGTCTCCCCAGGACTATCTGTGGGTTATCCAAAAATGTTCTGGCCAACCAAGGTATTAATAAAGAAGACCAGTTCTGTAGTCATTCATATACATTTCCATGGCCAAAAGCTACACAGCAGGAAAGAAGAGTTGACAAAATAGGGGTCCACAATGTTTTGTGAATGTTTTATGTATCAGAAAAATTTCTGGGAAAGTAAAATCTAACAGATAGCATCTGCTGTACCTGGCAGCAGCAGCCTATAATAGATTCAAGTCTTTCCAGGCTTATTGCTTATGACCCAAAGCCACACTCCTGAAGGTGCAGAGGCTGTAGAGTCCCAGGGAGGAAGGACTGGAACCCAGTGCACCATTTCTGGGAAGCAGGGTGCCGGCCAGGTGATGAAGACAGGTCCGTGATCTCAATGTTCTCCCTTTTCTTGGCTTTCCCCTGCCAGGAGCCAGTAAATGAGGAGAAAAATTACAAAGCAACAGCTACAGACAACCACCTGCTGGAAGAGAAAGGAATACAACAGGAAGAGTTACTCAGCTGGCTGCGAGAATAGCTTTTGTTCAGAGGTCCTCCCAAACTGCTGTGTTCGCGTCTGAGAATGGAGATGCTGAGACAGGGCAGAGGGACAGAGCGTGATGGGCAAGAGCAAACCCCCCAGCAGCCCAGCCAGGAGCACCACACTGCTCTCTGCAGGCATTCTCCTGTGCTAAGCTGTCAGCAAGGGGCAGGAGCACAAGCTGCAGCCTTATGGTTTACACCAGCGATAATTTTCAGCCATTTTTCCCATGAGGAAAACCCACTGAGATGTGTATGGCAACTTAATGGCCCTTAGCGTAGCTGAGTGGCCCTTAGCAAAGCCTTCACTGTGGCAGAAGAGCTGTTGTGCTGTGTTAAGGGAGGGATGATTTTACTTCAGCTTTCTGCTACACTTAGAACAAACTTTTTTCCCTGTCAGTGAGTGCCCCCATCCAGTCATGAAGTGCAGATTCAGAGGAATGTGCTTCCATGCAGTAATGGTCTGGGATAAAGACCTCATCAGTCTGATATCCAGTTGGGATTCTGGCTCTGTAGTGATGAGGCAGTAACATTAATGCTGGATACTAAAGCAAGAAAGAGATTTTTAGCCCTTAAATTATTGTGTTCGGCTCCCTCCCCAACAACCCTGTCTCTACAGGAATGGAAAAATAAAATCAGAGAGAAGAATTCTGTTAGCAGACAAGGCAAGAAATTCAATACAGATGACATTTGCTTTGCAAAGCAATAAAATAAGCTCCATCTGTTTAACAGTTAGGTACTTTCAGATAGGATTTAGCACAGAACATTTAGAACATTTTCAAAACATTGCAATGTCAAACACTCAACCCTCAGGACAGATGTGGGGTGGAGATGAGGAATTGGAGGCAGAGAGGTGGAACTGTGGCAGAATTCCAATTAGGACTCTTGGCTTTTGGGGTTTTATCCCAGGAGCAGATTGTCTAATTTGGTTTTACTGGGTGAAGCACCCAGCATCACAAAGGGTAATCAGCATTTCAGCAGTGAGCTGGGCATCTTTTAACTTGTGTTCTCCAACACAAGAGGAGTGGGAGGTCAGGGTGATCCTACATGAGCCATGGTGGCTCACGCCTACCCAGCTGTCAGGATTCCTTGGGTCCCAGGGCTATGGACCATCTCCTGCTCCTGTCTCTGCTGTGCTGTGTTCATGACAGCCGATGTTTTCAGCTCTAGCCAAGACCCTCTGCACATGACGCTGATGTTCCTGTCTCTGCTGCTCGTTCTTCCAAGTCACAAACACCAGAAATCTGGTTTTAAACAGGGAGCTCTTTTCTTACTGCAAGGGAGTGTGCCAGTATTTAGCATATCGGGGCGAGTCATCCCCACAGAACTGCACATCTGCTTTCTCCTGAGATAACACAAGATCCCCAGCTCAGCCTTGTGCAGGAAATAATTCAATTGTTTGTAATTAGATTCAAAGGGCAGCAGCTCCCACTCTTCGGTGTGGGTCAGGGATGGCCTAGGAAGGGCTACCAAGGAACCAGAGCAATTAGCATGTGGGCACCTTACCAGCTACTGCAAAATGGCCTGAAATACAAAGGAGAATAAAGCCTCTGCACACGCTATTTCCAACACAAACAAAAGCTTCAATTAATATTGGAGCAATATGCAAAATACCTATCACATTTCATGGATATTCAGAAACAACAGCAGCTCTTTTTGTGGCTGTTTGTGGTTGAGACCTAACAGAGGTTAAAAGTTCATTGTTTCCATTATCCTCAATCTATATGTATATATACATAGCAATTCATGGAGGTGTGGTGAGTCTGGGTGCATCTATAGGCATTCTCTTCCTAGGAGGGGGGCCTGCCTGTGTGTATCTGCATGATGGAAAGATCTTGTTCATTAGCTCAGGATGCTCATATTATGTATATTCTATTAAGCACATATTGAATATGCATCTCATTTTCATTTCAATTAGGATCTGAGGGCTGATTTCATTCATGACTATTGATTCCTTCCAGGCCATTTGCATTTTATTCTGTTCATTATTATTTATAAGCTCTGTGCTCTCTGAGGAATTTAAACATCTCTCTCGTGATTGCCCGCAAGTGATGAATTGTACACCGTCCTTCAAAACCAACACAACAAACCCTACGTTAATCCTCTGCTCTTTCTGTGTGCTCATGGGGCTTTCTGTGCTTGGCTCTAGTGCCTTCTGTTGGGTTGGCAGCAGGTGATGCTCTGCACAGTGAACTCGATTTACTGCATGACAAGCTGTGGTACCACCTGGAGTTTTCCAGTAGAAAAACATATTTCACTCCCAGCTCTGGTGGGAAGTGTTTCCCTGCCCTGTCAGGGCACTGGGTCTCCAGGAGCAGTTGACAACGTGACAGCTGAATCACAGATACCTCCTCTCTTCAGAAAATCACTCCTGACTTTTGTCCCTGACTCATGAACCAGGACAAGAAACGCTTCACTCCCGAATCCTCTCCCTCCCCAAGGACACCCTCTTGCCTGACATTTCATAGTGTCATAGGATTAATTAAATGTTCTTCCCCTCTTTTTATAGGAAGGCTGTGTCCTTTTAGGCAAGATACTGTGTTTTAAGTGTTTTAGAGAGTGGTTTTAGTTCAGTGGTTTGCACACACTGATGTGACTGAATTTGCTGGTCCCTGAACTCCACAGGGGTGAGTGAAGAACTGGAGATGCTTCCTGACACGTGGAGGCTCCCCAATGCCTTTTGATGATTTGACAGGTACTGCCTGAGATCAAATTTGCACAATCCCTAGCTTGGAATAAACAGGCAAGAAACTTCAAAAGAGCCAGAATTGCAGTTTAAATTGAAAACAAGTTGTGCTTTCATTGGAAGAGCTATGCAATAATTAATTGCTTACTTAAATGTTGGTTTAGATCTGAAAGGTCTTTTGAGAGATTTAAGAAAGTCTACACATTAAATCTGATAGGAACATATGCTCCTAGATTGTTTTGATCTATGCTAACAGAGCTGAAAGGACACAAAAGTGCAATAGAAATAAAATACAAACTGAATTTTTCCAGATGTAGAGGAGAGTAGTTTTCTTGATAGAATTTTGATGTAAATGGATAAAAGGAGAAGAGGAAAAAGACATTAGGGCATTAATTTTTCTTTTAACAAATTAACCCCTCCGTCCACAGTTCAGGCTTTCACACACCCATCAGCTAAAGCAATGGCATCGCACCATGTGTGCAGTCAGACAGGAAGAAATGAAACCCTGGCTATCAGGTCTGCCAGTGTTTTTCTCCACTCCCATGAGGAATCCTGTGTGATCATATCAAGGTGTAACAGAAGACACAAAGTCCCAAGACATTTCTCCAACACTCATGTTAAGGGCAGGCTTAAGTAGGATGGATGTTATCTAGAGATTACATTCCTGACTCTCCAGTGACTGATTAATAATTGCATCCTGGCTGCTCCTAAGGGGGATTAAGGAAGGGATGGAAGGAAAGAACTCACAGTGCAATTGCAATTGAAGTGCTGAGGATTCCCATATCGAAGCAGCTTCTCAGCCCACAGGCATGTAGGGTA
Source organism: Aphelocoma coerulescens (assembly GCF_041296385.1). NCBI lineage: Eukaryota > Metazoa > Chordata > Aves > Passeriformes > Corvidae > Aphelocoma > Aphelocoma coerulescens. The sequence continues at coordinate 6,816,324 of NC_091024.1, forward strand.
GATGGATAGGAAAGAAGGGAGTAGGAATGTTACAAAGAGAGGAAATTAGTAAAGCTTTCACAAGTACACCAGGCGTCATTTAACAGGACAGAAAGAATGAGATGTTGGCCAAACATTTAATTTCTTACAGCAAAAGGTACATAAGAATATATATACTAGCAAGGAGGGAGAAAGGGCTCCATAAAATGCCTCTGGAGTTTGCCCTTGCTGCGTCAAGTCAAGGAGAGTTAGCTTCTAGAATTCTCTTTGCCTGTGATCAGACACATCCTGCTCTGAAATCCAGCCAGTTTCTGGGTCATACTTGTGAAGAAATCCATCATATTACTTGGATTTTCAGGACCTTGTAAGCTGAAGCAGCCAGCCTTAATTTAAAATTCCTATTATAAAAGATGCTTATTCCCAAAACTGTGGGTGGGGAGGATTTATTTCCAAATAAATTATCAATTTTGCCTGTACAGATCTGCATCTGAGAACCTCACCTCTTACTGACAGCTTCTGGGATATGCCTTAAGCATCCCTGGGTAGATACATTTCCCTATTTCACTGTAAAAATAAAAGCCCATTTATGTCAAGATACAAAAGGCCCTATTGACACCAGAGACTACTCTTGGTACAAGTCAATTATGTTATACATACCCCTTAAAAAAAAAAAAAAGTTTTTTGATTCTTTCATATGTAAACTGGGTATTCCTTAATTTGTCTTGAAATAAACGCCATTAAGCACCCTCTAATGTGGGAGGGCTGATCAAAGGGTCTTTGCTTCTCCACTGAAAATGCCAAAGTGGTTCATGCTTCCCAAAACCCTCTCAGCATGGGTATTTCACCCCTTGAGTCTAAGTTAGCAGCACCCTGCACAAAGGCAGAGCTGGGGGCTGTACGATGGAGATAAGACCCAGAATGAAGCACTCGCAGATGGCAGTCGCCACAGAAGTGCACAAAGGATTCTTTAATTAAGTCTTCCCTTCCCCTTATTAAAATTCAGGAAAGATTACCAAGGAATTTGTACTGTATCTGGAAAACAAATCATAACAATTACAGCAGACTGCCCCAGGCTGGCTAGATTGTAGCTTATTATTCCACAAAGGCTTGATAAATGTGTAAATTTATATAGAAGGCTTCTGCATGTCATCATCGCTGTGCAAAGACTCCCCGCTTGCCGCATCCAGTTTTAGAAGGAAGACCAGCTGGCTACAGTCCCTTGAATTATTTGCTGTTGTTGTTGAATTTTTAAAATACATATAAATTATGTCTCACATTTACAGTTTATCTCCAAGCTGTCAAATTGGGACTCATTCCTGCTCTTTTTGTTGCCTACTGAAAAGCCATCTAACTCAGTTAACCCTTTGGCCCCACATCCCTTAAACATCACCAAAAACAAAGGCTTTAAGATTCTAAATGTGCATCTTTAAATGCCACAGGCTTCCCCTTAAGGAAAAAGGAAACTTTAAAGCATAATTGGTTTATACCTATGAGCTTAATTGCCTTACAGGCATAAAACAGGAGATCTGCATATGTGCACATCTGTAAGGACAGTCTGTATTTGCCCAGTAATTGATTAAATGGTGGGTCAAGTGGGGTGGGTGAATCCCTCATTACAGGCACGTCCTCTCAAAAGGGGAGCTTTGAACAAAGATCAGGGCTCGATTTGATCCTCTCCATCATGTCCTTTGCATGTGTGGTTCCATGGAGAAGACTGGAGCAATGGTGTGATTTATTGGCAAGGCTTATTGATTACAGTGCCACAAGGGACTGTCAAGGTGATCTTAACCAACTCCCCTGCATAAATCAGACCAGAATATTTCTCTGAATTAACATCTGGATGAAGATCAGATGTTGGAAAACATGTCCACTCTTAATGAAAACATATCCATCAGTAGATAATCCACTAAAAGCCTCGAGGAAACAGAGCAGGAACATCATTCTGGGACATGCACCCACCCAAGCCAATGTCCATGCCTGGCCCATCTCTCTACATTTACTATTCCCCTGATTTTATACCTGAGACTTCAGGCTCCAGCATTGCAATAGGGAACTCCTTCACCATTCTCCTGGATATATTATTATTTTTTCAAGTTTAAAGTAATTTATATGAAACTGGTTCAGTGTATGTTTGCTCTAGAACAGAGGAAAATGTAGATTTTTGAAAGATAGTGCTTATGTGCTCTGTTTCCCAAATGCAGTGAAATAAATGTGAGGTTCTTAGTCTGTCTCCTGCCTGGCTGTGGTGAGTTCACCTTTTCTTGCAAAATGTAAATGTGCAGATACATGCAAATTCCATTTGCAAAGAAAATACCAGACACTTCCACAGTGCCCAAGAGCTCACAGCATTATGTGAGCACTTTGCAAATATTTTAAATTCTGCTCATTTTGCCAAAGGCACCTTGAAGCTGGGACTCCAGGGTCTCAACCCATCATGTTGGCAGCCAAGTTTAGCTAAATCAAACAGATCCAAGGTACAGGACTCCACAATCTGCAGGTCAAGACGTGGGCTGGAATGTGATGTGACCAAGGCCATGATGAGAGACTTGGCAAAGAAAAAGGAAGAGCCCTTCAAACTTCCCACAGAAGGGGAAAAGACATGAGGGATTCTGGGCTTTTAGTGTTGTGTTTTTATTTTTTATTTTAAACTACATTTCTCATTGCATCTCTGTGTAAATAATCATAAGAAGATATTCAGCAACCTTCTCCAGAGGTAGTCTTTATTCTTGCTTTTATTCAAAAACACTCTGGCTGGTCTTGTCCAATAAATCAAAGTCTTCAGCTGATCATGAAATTAATAAATAAGGTTACACATTTGCTCTCCACTGCAGATGAGATTTCCCATTTCATGCTTCAGTTGCCTGAAGTAAGAATGCAAGAGAGGGAGGTTTTTTCCTGTGGTGGTAAGGAAAGCTGATGAAAGATTACCTTAAAATCCCTCATAAGGGACAAACAAGCAAGAGACAGGTTTTTTTTAACTTCCCTTAAAAAAGATAAAAGCAAATAAATAAATAAAATAGAAGGGGGAATACTTTATATTGATTTTCCAGCACTGCCTGCATGAAGGCTTCATTCTCCCAGGGGCTGCAGGGAGAGAGGAGCTGAAATGAAGAGATGAACAGATGCCACGGGCGTGTGGGCTGGGCACCAACACCCAGCACGGCTGTGGTGGCACTCCCAGTGCTGCCCACGCCTTGCAGGGCTCCTGCTGCCAACTCCTGTCCCCTCGGGTCTCTCCACTGGGCACTCACAGCCCTGTCCCTAAAGTCTTAATTTAAAACACAGGAGGCCTCCCGTATTAAAAGAAAAAAAAAAAAAAAAAAAAGATTGTTGCCGGTTTGGAGGGGGTTTTTTATACTTTTGCAGTACCTGGAGGGTTTGAAGCACATTTTGAATTTCAGCTGAACAAAGGAGACCCTAGTTCCTGGGCTAAAATTGTTCTGCAAAGCTGCAGGGTGGCGTTAAGAGACTGGTGCACTTCAAGGATTCGAGAAAGAAATTCCAGCCCCATGAATATACATGCACATGACCCAGCCATGTATTCTATACTAAAATGATCTCATTGATAAACACTAAGATACAGAAATAAATAAATAAATAAATCTCATCAAAGCAGCCACGGCATTTTTTAAACTTTATTTTAAGAAAGGGAGACAGGAGGAGGTCTGTGAATTCTGAAATATATTCTTTGCAGGGATTAAAGCATCTGGGAAAATACAAGACATCATTACTTTTACTTAGAAGATGGCTTAATTGTATTTTTGACAGAATGTTTGAAGTTAGATGGTGTGGTGCATTCTTCAGCAGCTAATGAAAGATTGAAGCTTCCCCTTCAGCTTGATAGATTTGGAATATCTGTCCTATCAGTGCAAGGAGGGAAATATTCTCTTAAGTGTTCTTAAGGCAATGGGGAACTTGAAAATATCTCTTTCACCTACAGGATAAAAAAAAAAATTGCATGTGGTCAGTGTTTCCTTGTTCAGAATACCACACTGTCCATTGAGACACTGATCTGTATCTCTCCAATATAACTAATTTTTTAATTATTATTAAGAAGTAGTGTTTTCCTTTCAAAATAAATGGAAAAGAAGGGGAAGATCATAAAGATCAGTAAAGCCCTCTTTAAAAAATAGATTTGCATTTTGTTTGAAAAATAAGACAGGAGGAAAGGTGTGATTTTGGAGGATCTTGGTCACTAGTGGTCATAACAGCAAGAAATGATGCTGCTGAGAGGCTGCTTTTCTGGGCAGCTCCTCTGTCCTCTTCTTTCCTCCATACAAAGCAAGTTACTTTGACACTCAAACCCCCACCCTCCCATTTTATTTGTTATTTGTATAACAGACCTTGAAAGCTTGCTAAATGTTAATTTGTAGATTAGAATATGCACTGAGTGCAAAAGTTTTGGCAAGTCATGACTGAGACAACCAAAGTGATTTTGAAAAATATTTCCAAGACACCGTGACGTGAATCATTATAAGAATAAAGAAAAGATGTTACTACAAATGAATTAACTAAGTAGTGAAATAAGATATCCCAAAAGTACTGCAAAATAATGGCAAATAAATATGCAAAGTCAATTATATATGTGATTAATAGTAATTAAGTTTCTCTTAAAAATACTTCTACCTTTCAAATTTAATATGGTTCATTATAGACACAGCAAAAATGACAAGGGTTAATTTATTTTTTCCATTCTCTGTCTAACCTTAATATGAGGAAAAGCCTGGTTTCCTAGTCCCTCCTTCACCAGGGATACAGGGATGCTGTAGGATTTGCATCCTACAGCAAAAGGCTCATTATCACTCACTGTGGTGATGAATTCATGAGCTGAACAGAAATTTCTCAGCTGTTGAAGAATGTATTAAATGCTCCCAATATACATTCTAGCAAGTTAATGAATATATATATATGCATGTGTGTATATAAAAATGTTAACTTATAAATAAATCTTCCTCTCCTCTATGAGTCTTTATGCCATAGTAAGTTAACCCCATAAGCCCTGGTTAATATCATTTTATAGAGTTTCTGTTTATGCCAAGGGAATTACAAGCTGGTTGATGCCACGCTCAAACCCTGGACTGGGTGAAATCAGGGATTATGGAATCTGCAATTCATGGGAGCTTCTCAGAAGCTGAATGCAAAAGACAAAACTGATGTTAATGAGATGCAGAATTAAAAAGAGGCAGGGGTCTTCAGACATGGAAAACCCCTGAGCTAGACCTGGCCTCCTTGATTCATAGCCACCACTTGTATTAATTCTGCTCCTCTGCATGAAAACAGTGACATTCCCTGTTCCCTTGGATGTCCAACCTGTACCAACAGCTACAGCAGGATCCTTCCATCTGCAGTCAGGCAGGAGATAAGAACTCTCAGCTCCAGATAGAGCTGCTACCACTCCATCTATCTGTATCTGGCATTTCAATATTACTGACTGAGCATTACTCACTGTATCATCTTTTTAGTCTCCTTACAGAGGAGGAGATCGACAGCACATTCATGCTATTCCCAAATGATGAAACCCAGACATGGTCCCTGCACCCTGCTCTTACTCCTGGCTCCATCTGAACCTCTGTTTAAGGACAAGGCCACCTCTACAGAGCTGATGCACTCTTATTCCAGATTTCAGCTACTCAGCCTGGGGTGAGATCCTAGTAAAAATAAGCCAGTCTATACTTTAGAAGTAAAGCTCCTTCTTCAGACTTAACTCTGTCTTGGAGCTTAACATGACTCTAAGACACCTGAAGCCAGCTCTACCCTCTCTAAAAACAGATAAAGTAGAACAGATGTCTTAGTTAATTACTTTTTCCTTTCCCTGGTTCTATTGAAGCCTCAATTTTTCAGAAAGTTGAGTGTAAATCAATGAGCCTTTTCCCTATAATTGTCATCAATAGCTGTACACTGCAATTTCCAGCACAGAAAGCAGTCTCTGCCTTTCCTGTAGTTTGATCCCCTCTCCTCTGCATGCTGTTGCCTGCAGGAGATTCAGAGGGCAGCAAGGCTGTGAAAACTGTGTGGGATGAAACCCTAAACAGGAAAGAATCTGTTGTGCAAGAAGCCTTTTGTCAGCTGAAAATTGCACTTGTAAAAAAACACAGAAACCCCAAAGCTTGTGGTTAAAAAATAACATCTTTAGCCCTAATTTATACTGACAGCACAATAGAGCTATTGCTCAGGCTCTGCCTGCTCTCGCCCCATCACAGCAAGGGTGTTATTAAGTGATAAATCAATTTCTACAAGGCAAACTGGAGATTAAGTCCTTATACAATGTTCATTTGCAATTGAAAGCAAACAGAAATACCCTGGGACAGGGGCTTGGTGACCCTTTTCAAGGGCCAAGCTTGAATAAACACCCCACATGCCAGCACAAGGATGAGATCAGTACTGCAAGTCATGAGTAAATGCTATTTCTCAGAATCTGATCCACTAACAATTTCTTCTTTAAATTTATAAATTCCCTGCATTAATAATTTGGGTTTAAATGGTCACTGCTGAAAGAAATGCCATTCTTTGGTTCTGATGGCAGGACTCAGCTGTTGGAAACCAGTGCCCAAATAACCAGATCAGCTTAGACCAGGACCTGTCTCATCTCAGATCCCCTGCCAGGTGAGGGGCAGAGCCTGATAATTCAGAAGAAGATGCAGGGAAGCCTGTCAAGGAGCAGATCTGTAAGTAACCTATTCATGAGGTAAGATCATCTCCCTTTGGGCAGTCACTGTGCTGGTTTAATCCTCTCCTGCATCCAGGGAAAGCTGGAGTGGAAGACTCCCCACATCCATCTGCAGTGCCAATAACAAAAACCAAACGGGAAGAGCCCCTGTTTCTTCCCAGCTATTTAACTGGTGGTGCCATGCATGGAATGGAGGCAGGGAGAAAATATGGGAAAAATGAGAATTTTTGCATTCAGCCTGGCGACAGCTCAATGAAAGGGCCTCCACAACCACCCCCTCTGAGGTGGTATCGAGTGCTCAGGCAACAAACACAGATGGGAGCACCTGTGAGCCAGCAGGAAGTGACACTTCATGGAAATGCAATTACTAAGATCAAGGTGAGCTTGTGAGGCAAGGCCTGCTTTCTTCTCCCTGCCAATACCCCTTCAGCAGTGCTGCAGGAAGTGGTGACAGCCTAACATCTCTTTTTCCCTTGGCGTGAAGCCAGCTGCTTGAAAGATGTGATTACCCTTCTCCTTTGGTTCCTCTTTCCTTTGAGGAAGAATTTTGGCATCATTTGTCACCTCACCAGTTGTTCTTTCCCCTGGTTCAGTGACCTCTGTAGCATCTCACCCAGCTTAGAAGTGAATGATGCACATCTTTAGCCATTGCAGAGTTCAGAGATGACTTCTGGGTTGGCTTTAGCTCCATGTTTAATCTTAGAATCTTCAATTAAATCAAGTGAATTTTTCATTTTGTTTGGGGTTTTATGTTTAACGAGGGAGTCTATAACTGATCCATCCTTGCCTGTAGTAGCTGTATGAGAAAGGCAGGAGGGAAAACCATCGCAGTATGGGAGAGTGAAACTGTTCAGTAGCAAAGGGATTTGTGGTTTACAGGCAAACTCATTTCAGAAGCCATCAGAGGAGGGAGGAAATCCTGCCTTTCCACTTCTTCCTCAGTGTGCCCCTTGCAGAAGGACCAGGCTTTCAGTAATCCCAGTCTTTGCACACTGGAACGGGTTAGGGAGGCTCTCAGGGGCTCCTCAGCTGGGAGGCATGAGGGGCTGGCAAAACCTGCGTGTCAGGGGCTGACTGGAAATTTCCACAGCTGGCACAGAGGATGGGAGCTGAGGGCCTCCTGGAGCTGTGGGTGCCCAGCTCCCTGCAGGCTTTTCCCTGTCATTAATGGGCTCTGTGTGCTTCTGTGGTCTCATTTACAATGCAGCAGCCATAGCAGGGCCATTGCTGCAAATGGCACCACTTCAGATCATTACTATAGATTGCCGTAGCATTATTTCTCTCCCAGCAATAGTTTCATTTGAGTTCAACCAGATTCCATCAAATATTCAAATGCAAACAGATATTTAACTGCAGTGGAAGGTGGTTTGCTGGCAGTGAGTCAAGGCTTTCAAATGTTTTCGTGTTTTTTCAATCATTCCCTCCATCCCTGAGGTGTTTATTGTGAATTACCGGGAGCGAAGACATAACTTAGCAATGAATGGGGGAAGGAAAAGGAAGCAAACTCCTAAACCACAGCCGAGCAATAAGCAATGCACTTTGTCCCCAGAAAACTGTTTTCAGTGTTTCTGTTTTCTTTAGAGCTGGTTATATTGTGAAGAACAAAAATGCCATAACCTAGAGTCCTGTGGTTGATGCATTCAACCTCTTTTTGTCTCACCCCATACAGGTTAAATATAGTTTTAAATAAAATTTTTACTGGTGTTCAGCACTTCATAAAAGCACACAAACCTTGAGAAAAATCTATTGTCTTCCTCCAAATCTTTGGTGCTTACATGTTTTCCCATTCATCTGGGAGCTGCCTTTGCTGGACTTACCATCAACACAATCAGGACTTATTCTCAGGGACAAAAAAGAGTTACAAAGCTCTAAAAGAGACCAAAATGACACTGAGGTCAGGTCCCTCCTGAGGAACAGGGAGATGGGGCTGCTGCTGCCCTGGAAACCCACGGCCCCATTGGGCAGCAGAAGGAGCAGCAGCATCTCCACTGCTCACCCAGGAACAGCAGCACAGCAAAACCGAGGGTCGGATTCAGGTAAACTCCTTCAACAGCCAGGCTGCACACAAAGTGTGTCCAAGTCAGACACCACAGCTTCTTCTTCATGAGAACAGGGGTGGGTGGAAAGTAGGTCACCTGAAACCACTGAGCTCCTGCTCCTGCATTCAGGGCATGGTTCTTACACCTCCAATTCAGCAGCAAAACCAGGCTGAGGAGTTGTACCACTGCAGTCAATCCCTGACCTCTCACCACCACCCACCGCCCTCTCAGCTGTGCCAGCAGGGCAGAGTCAAGACAGCCTTCACCTTCCAACCTCATCTCCCTAACCTGGGCACCGTGCACAGCAATATCTAAGACTCAAAAGAAGGATGTTAACCTGAGGCTGTTCCTGCTGTGGCACAAATTGCTTCGGAAGCACCTTGTAGAACTAGCCACCAGCACTATCTCTGCTCGTAGAAGTCCTTTATCAGAGATCCAGTCTTTCTCATTCATGTAGCACAGGAATTTGTTAACTAATAGGTAGAAGACCATAAATAAAGAGGCCACAAAGATGGGAAGAGAGATATGGAGAACAAAGACATCTGAGCACAGCCCACTGCTGGAAATAGCAATGCAAGAGCATTCCAGCATGAAGGAGATTTAAGTTTTACATCTTTGTGTCAGAGAATTTGTTGCACAAAAGACAACAAAAAGAATTCAAAGCAGTTTTTCCCCCATTCTCTTCATGATAGAAATCTGTTTCTTTTGCAAATAAACCATGTTTTCCCCAGCTCATCCCTCTCTGAATGGAGGAGCAGGCAGAAACAAATTAATCATGCTTACACTGCCTATTTGGTTTTTGCTCATTGCTCTAAGCTCCTTTGTGATCTCTCTCAAAATATTTTCATCTATTTGTTTAGAGAGAAACTTTCCTCCAGGCAGTAATGCATAATACAGTAATACAGGACATTGCAGCAAATTTCATCTTGTAAAATAAAAAAAACCAAACCAAAACTAGGTAGCTTTGGTCTCCCATTTGAATTCCCATTCACTTACCTAAACAATAATGCTCTTATCCCCACTGTGAAAGGAAAGTCAATACGTTGCACTTAATGATGTTTTTCTGTGGTCTGTCTATTCTCTGCATTCTAATTTTCAGTGTTAACTTCCAGACACATCTAATGTTTCATAAAAGGCAATGATCCATTTAAAATTCCTTGGGACATGTCTCATTTTCTGAAAGATGTGTGTTGTTTACTGCTGGCTGAGAAAAAAAAAAAAAAGTCTTATTTCTTGCTGCTGGCCTTTATATCCCTGATTTTATGTCTTTTTAAATCCTGATGGAGAAAACAGAAAAGGTGTTGACCCCCATTTTATGGACTTTCTACCCAATCAGTTTTTCTCTCGCTGATTTCTTAGGGTTAATTGTACATCCTGCAAGTGACGTTTTCAAATTGTTAAGGGCAATATTTTCGTAACTGTAGCATTTAGATTGATGCTGGGGGTCTTGGCTGTGTTTAGTGACTGTGTTTATGTGGTTTGCCATCGCTGTCTCAGCCCTGCACAAGGGCTGCCTGTCTTTTGCTGTTCCTCTGCTGCTCCACAACTGCTCTGCTCCATTGATTAATGGAAGGCATCATCTCTCCCTCTGCATCTTCACTCACTCCTTTTCTGGGAAACATTTCCAAGTACTGATAATTACAGGAGGAATGCCCTTGGGCTTTCTGGGCATCTTTTCCCAGTTAAAGTCTTGCATGGATATAAAAGCACCCCTTTTCCAGGGACAGATCTTGGCCTTCGCTGAGGGAAGTGGAAGCAGAGTTTACAGCTAATATCTTCCCTGTGTTTTCATGTAAATGTCTTGACCCACCTCACTTGTCCCAGTTGAGCCTGCATAGCCTTTCCCACTTATTTCCAGGCCCTAGGGAATACAGCAGAGGAGAAAACAGCATTCTACAAAATCCTGCTGATATTCCAGGAAATGCTGATGTCAGGAGGGCCTGAGCTCTTCTGTTTCACTTCTGAGTGCAATGACCAGGGCAGCATGGAGGGGCAGGGAGGGTAGGCAAAGAATATCCCTGTGGGATTTCCATCAGGAGTGATGCTCAGCACACCTCCACAGCCCATGACCCCATGAGGCCTCTTGGCTTGTGCTGGCACAAGGACACACGTGGGAAACCAGAAATCCAGCACAGCAGGACAGCTTTGCCTCTCTGTGCCACTACACAGCACAGAGAACAACCCTTGACACCCTCAGTTATGCTCAGGCATCAAAGTCAAATAAGTACCAGCTTCATGGAGGGTTTTATGTATTGATTTGTAAATAGACAAACCCATTTTGCCTGACTCCCTTAAGACATTATTGATATTTTCTGCTGTAAAATCTTCCCTTCTTTTGTGTGTATTTATCAAGGACAAGGCAAATAAATGACAGGATTCGTGTTTCAGAAGGGTAGCTCTGGAATGAATTGTCAAAGATTTTGTTTCCTATTTCACTTGCTCCAGTTAGCTTTTAAACTGATATAATATAGAAAAGAGTAGAATTCTTTTACCCATTCTTTATGGGTTTGGTTACTTTTTTAATTCATCCAAAGCTTTGCGAGTCACTCAGCCTCTTATACGAGTCTCTTGCATTTGCATATTTTTGATTATTCACACAGAACTGCTTCTGAGAAAATAGAAATAAGATTTAGTGAATCTCTTTTGATCTTTAACTACCACTCTCAACAACAGCTGGACAAGCCTTTGGTGGGGAGGGACATTCTGGTGCAGGACATCCAAGAACTAATGGTCCAGTGCTCAGCACTTGTGTGATTTCTCTATAGGCAGGAACCACAGTTAACCAAATGCAATAGCAGTGAGTATTGAGGGTACTCATTTGCTCAAAAATAAGTAAAAAATAAAAAAGACCCTTAGTATATCAACAAAATGTATTGAAATCCATTGTGCCTTCCACAGGTACTGATTAACCAAGTTTAGAGGAAAGTAAATCCCCTTGTGCTTCATAGGTGCAAGGCTATGGAGGTATCCAAACACACCCAAGCAATGGCTCACTGGATATTGAAATACAGCAGGGAGCATGATTCCCACTGCTGCTGTGTATTAGATTAAACCCTAGCCCTTTGTGATCCTGGCACAGAAGATTTTCTAGCTGAAAATATCCCAAGTGTTTTTACTAATTAACCATTTCCAGAATCTACCCTCCCTAACTCATGAGTCAGATTCCAAGGAAGTGCGATATTTTAACTTTTTTTTAGTGCACTTTCTGCTTCCTAAACCCTAGCATTGAATTCAAGCTTTTCTGTGGAATTCTGTAGCTGAGATTTCTGTCTAATCATGCATCTGCAGGAGATTCAGTGCTGAGAAAAACAGGACATATCATAAGAGTCGGTGAGTTTCATCCTGGCAGTGAAGAAAAGTCTCTATTTCCATCATTTTCCTCCAGGATGCAGGTTTTGCAATACTATTCTATGGTATTTCAATGTATAAAAATATGGGAGACTTCTGTTGTAAGGGATCCAGACAGTTTATTTCAAGTGGTTTGGAATCATGTGGTAGAGATCATCCCACTGACTGAACGGGAGAGCACCAAGCCCTGGGTGGGCAGGGCCCCATGAAAAGCTCTGGGCAGGGTCCCAGCCTGTTTGATTGGCTCCCAATCACCTGAAACAGAAAGGTGAGTCCTTTTCCCTTGCTCTTGCCTCTTCTGGGGCAAAAGCAAATGCAGTTACAAGAGCCCAAAGCAGCCAAACTCCTCACATCAGAGAGAACATCAGTTTGCAAGATACAGGCTCTCCTCGCTGCCAAAAACTCACAGACATAATAAAAGAAGGCATAATTTTTTATCTCCCTTTGGACAACACTAAAACAGGATTCTAAAGGGATGGAAAATTAAAATCCAAATGCAGATGTTCAGCATGTTGTGGTCTGTGCTTTTCTATTTCATTATCAGCTGCTTTCTGGTGGGGACAAAATATCATTTCATCACTTGAAGAGCTCCAGTCCTTTACACACCACCTCTTCAGCTAGGAAGGAATTAAGGACTATTGTGGATGTTTTGGTAGTGATGAAAGCTTCAGTATTCATCATGACAGCTCTCCTCCTCATGGAGAAGCTGATCTGTGCTGCTGGAAAAAGATCTACAGCTACACCTCTCTTTGATGATTGTGAAGTGTCTGTGGAAAAAATCAGTCCAGATCCATCTCCCTGCCCTGATTGTGGGAGCCAATTTCTCCTGAAATTTAAAGTGAATGCAAAAGACAGGAAACCAAATTTATTGTCGGGGGAGATCCACAAACTGAAAAACTTTAAATGAGGCAATTTTCATCCACAAAGAGCAGCACTCAGGGTCACCCTGTGCCATCTCTCCACATTAAACATTTTATTGATTTTATCTTTCTCAAGTTTGAAGGGTCTTTTGGATCATTAAAATTCAGGCGAAAGCAATCTGAGTGAGGGGAAGGTGTGGTGGAGCCAAACTTCCTCCCACAGGGCAGCCACAACAAAATGCCTACACAATTGTCAGTTGGAAGAAGTTTCTTTGGAATCCTCAAAGCAGCTTAAAAAAATAATGATGACCCTCTGTCCTTCTGCTCCATTACCCTCAACATACTTTTTCTTTCACATGGATACATGCCATAACATGGACAAATACCAGGGAAAGTGAGTCTGCAGAAGAAGTGCTGCTTAAATCCAGGGCTAAGCCATTTCCACATGAACAGGCTAAGAGGTGCAGAGGAATCTGAGATGAGGAGGATGTTAGTTATCCTGAAACATTCATCAGCACTGCCAGCACAGCTGTTTGATGAGAAAGAATCCACTTGGATTCACTTGGCTGCCAGTTTGGAGCTCATCAGGTGGAGAAAAAGTAAAGGTGTTGTGTGCAAAACTGCACAGACACATAGTGCCTCCCTCAAACACTGCCAGGTCAGGATTACGGGTATTTTGCTTCACTGTCCTGATCCAACCCCATGCTGGAAGGGGACAGCTGTGGGACTGCAATTCTCCCGACTGCAGGAGAACTCAGCTGCTTCAGCTGCCGCGGGGCGGCTCCTGCTGCTGCGGGAGGGCTCCACTCCAGTGTGGCCACGGCGTTTTTGCCAAGGAGCAAATTGTCTCTTTGGGGTGCCAGTGGGTTTGTTGTGAACTCAGACTCTGGGCACAAAGCTGTATTTATGGGAAAAAGCTTCTAACAGGACCTGTTGTGAGAGGACAAGGGGAAATGGTTTTACACTGAGAAGGGGTCAATTTAGATTAAATGCAAGGAAGAAGTTTTTTTTTTTAGTGAGGGTAGTGAAACACTGGCATGGGCTGCCCAGTGCCCCATCCCTGGGGACATTCAAGGCAAGGTTGGATGGGGCTCTGAGCAACTTGATCAAGTTGAAAATGTCCCTGCTCACTGCAGAGGGGCTGGACTGCATAGGCTTGAAGGGTCCCTTCATTCCCTCTGTTGATGTTCACAGAGAGACAGAAGCAGGTTTGGAGTTTATTTAACGTTTTTTTTTTTATTTCCATGAAAAATGCGGGTGTCCTGCTAATTGCTGGGATCTGTTTCCAGGGGGAAATGGAGACTAAGATGCATAGCAGCTGTTAGCAATGCCTGCTTCATTTTCAAAGACAGCTTTTTTGCTGTTGTTTTCTCTTGGTTGCCTGTCTAATAAGTGCAGAGCAAGTACTAAAGTCATTACACTCAACAGGAAATGGCTTTGGGCCACAGCAAGCTGGGGCTGTTTTTGAGCTGGCAACTGAAAATGAGATTTCTGTGTGCTGTTTACCAGCCCTCTGCACCTCCCATTCCCCCCCTCCTTCCTCCCTGCCTTGCCCTCCATCACACGGTGGTGTGGATCTGTCGGTGATGGATGATATCCAAAACCAGGTCCTGTCCCCACTGTCAGATGTGAATGTTGGGCAGATTGTGATGGCTGCACAGAGGATGGCCTCAATTTTAAAATGTTGAGCAGAAGCAAATTCTCATCCTAGGAAATAATTACTGAAAAGAGAAGAAAAATAATGTTCTACTGCTGCATGTTTGGCTCCTTCCTGCTTTCGTGGTTCCCAACACTGGCTCAGTCACCATCATCCTGATGGTTTTTGACAGCCTGGAGCTGCTGGTACAGCCACTCTTCCCACACTCCTCCACTGGGCTCTCCATTTCCCCCATACAGATCATTCCATCAGTCAGCATGAAGGGAAGAAATGCTATCTCCTGGAATGCAGAGGGTCTTCTCTGCAGCCAGAGGCTTTCCTGACCCCAGCCTGGGGGTGTGGCTGAATGCTGACAGGGTTCCAGGAGCTCCGTGCAAAAGGGTAAAGGCCCATGTTCCTGGATCATAAGGGGGTACTGGATTTCTGATATTCAGAATCAGGTGGTGGAGGAGGAGAGGATCCAAAAATTGGTAGGAAGAAGGTGGGGAGGGAGCAGTGTCTGCAGACAACAGAAAGGAGTAATGGGGCAGTAATGGCTGGAGGGAGAACAGTGACATAAACCATGGAAGAGGACAGGGAAACAATGCCCAGAGCAGGCAGGAAGCAAATGGACTGTTCAGAGCACACTTGTTCTTTTTGGCTCATAATGCAGCTGATAATCTTTTCCTAAATGCATTTTCTTCTCTTTTCATCATTTGCCCACACTAACAGCCCTGCTTCTAATCCTCAGAAAGGTAACATTTGTGAATAGTTTGCTAGCCAAAACACTTTGGATGAGAAATTTAACAGGTTTCAGGATGGAGCTTGCTAAATTTATCAAAGATATTAAGTGGTGGATGTGCCTAAGAGATTTGGTACCCTTGGAGTCCCCTTTGGGCCTGTTTCCTAGGTTCCTATCTCAAAGCACTCTGCACACATTTAGCCTGTAAGCCTCAACAACTGGCAAGATGATATTATCACTTCTATTTTTTATCTAGGGAACATTAGACACAGAAGAGAGTTGGTCAAAAATATTGTTGCCAATGAATTTAGTGGAATTACTAACTGCTTAAAGAGAAGTACGTGCTTCAGTGC
This sequence comes from Aphelocoma coerulescens, assembly GCF_041296385.1. Taxonomy (NCBI): domain Eukaryota; kingdom Metazoa; phylum Chordata; class Aves; order Passeriformes; family Corvidae; genus Aphelocoma; species Aphelocoma coerulescens. The sequence continues at coordinate 6,831,948 of NC_091024.1, forward strand.
TCAGGGTCAGAGCCTCCCTTGTGCTCACTTAGACCCATTTGTGCCTTACAAATGACACCCTCTTAAGATACCAGCTGGCCCCTCGGTTTCTGAGTTGCTTAATGTGTCCTGTCTTTCCACCACTGCCTTTCGCATTCCCAGTCAGATGGCACTGGGCATTTTAATACCTTTGACAGCCAGAGGGGTAGAGGAATGCGTCACATGTTGTTCCTGATAGTTAATGGAGAACTAATGAGACAACAGCTGCCAAATGCCAGCAGTGCCCCTCGCTCCCCCCCGCTCTCCGTGCCGGCAGCAGGAGCACGGCAGCAGAGCTGGGGATGGTGGTGGTGCTGAGGGTCAGGATGCAAAGCAGCCCCCTGGCCTTGGGAGCAGAACAGACCTTCACCCCAATGGCTCTGCTCTGCAGCTGTGTTACTTCACACAAATGGGTTTTTCCAGCTGCCTCACAGGGCTTGTGCAGCAGGGACAGAATCAGCTAAAGCAGGGAGGGAAAGGGAGAATCCCATGGAGCTCACTGCCAGGTCTACACTAGTCAGGAGCAGACAATATCTGAATAGTGGTTAGTGAGACCCCAACACTACTTTTTTTCCTTTCCTGCTTGTTCAATTAATCTTTTTTTGGTTGTCATTCCTAGCATCCAGTTTGGAAAACACAGTCTGCAGCTCCATAAACATTCAAAGCTCTTCACCTTCAAAGACAGTTACTGCATGCTGTGAGGGAACGAGCAGTCACAGCCCTCCATTTCTACCTTGTAAAGAAAGAATGTCTGATCAATAAATTTTACTGCTGTAGCAGTAACTGTGGTAGTAACTAAACTAAAGCACAGCAGCTGACAGAATGGCTGGATTGATATTCTGTCAGGAGGAGAAAGAATTGCCAGATAGGAAACTCTTTAAATGTTCATGAACAATCAACCATATGATATTTTTTCCCATAGGACATTTTTTAAGGAGAATAAATTAGCTGCACGAAAATATTCATTGCTCAGAGCACCTGACTGAAATGATATTGCATAGATGTGTTTCAGGTTCTCACAAGTCCTGTACTTCTTTTTCAAAGTGGCATCATGCAAACCCAGAGTCACCTTTGCACAGGTAGCTGGGGTTGGACCATCTGCCTATTCCATGTGACTGTTACGTTCAGGTCTACTGCTAAAACCTGTAAGGAGATGGTGGAGAATTATTTCTGACAAATTTAAAAGCCAGCTGAACTCAGAAAGCCTGAAGGTAAAGTTCCTTTGTAATTGTTGCAAATATTGATTCAGTCTCCTGGCTGTTACCAAACCTCTCTGGCACCAGAGCAGGGAAGAATTACACTGAAACAGACTACTGTCTGTATCATGAGAGTTCTGTTCTGGGCAAAAACTGGAGACTTTTGGAGGTGAGAAGTCAGGAGACAAAGTTTCACTGAAGCCCAAGCTTCTCAGAATCACATTTTGGCAAGTTCTTATAAAGAAAAAACACTCCTTGCATGTAGCTGCTTATGTGTCTTGAACAATTTTCTGCAAACTCATCATCATTTGTCAACAGCACTTCAGCTGAAATAATGCATGACCCTCGTGCATCGATCCACTGGCTTGGCCAGGGTAAGCCAGAAGCAGCAAGTTAAATTTCCATCATTAAAGTCTTAAACACAATTTACTTCTTGATCATATGTAGGCAGCCTTTTAGAGCCTCTATCCATGAAAACTGTCTGCTTGCACTCGGAACAAGGAAAGGGTAACAACTTATTTAACACCCTCTCAATCTGTCTTCTCAAAGGCCTTTTCTTTTTGTATTTACTGCAGATAAAAGGCTCTGGGATAACCAAACAAACTGCTGGTACTTATCCAAATTGAATGACATCTTAGGAACTTTCCCTTCTTTTCTTGCAAGTAAATCCTGGCCACACTGAAATGAAAGGCAGAATTCCTGTCACTTAAATGGGGCTTTAGTCATTCAATCCCCATGTTCCCAGCAATTACTCCTGGGAGTGGGCTTCATGCCTTCCTATTTCACATGATGAATTGATTCTTGTTCAGGACACAGAGGGGTCCCATTGCAAGTGTGTGGAGTGAGCACAGGAAAGGGTGAGTGGAGCTGAAACAAGATGCTCTGCCAAGAGAGACAGTTTCTGTCCAGCTGCCGTGCACTGTGCCTGAGAAAGCAATCAGGGTTGGTTTTCCCTCTTTTATTTTTCAGAAACTACTGGGTCTGGACAAAGTTATTTGCAGGCTGGGTTGGCAAAATGCTGGTCTGCATATCAGTACTTTGGGCTGGCATCCTGCCTCTCCTAACGATGCTCCAGTGCATCGCTCTCTGTGTAGGGTACCAGAAACAAACTCACAATGGGCTGGGGAGAAGCACCTTCCTCTCACAGATAAAATCCAGTGTTTGTCACCAAATTAAGCAAAACAACCTAAAATAACTATCTAATAAATAGTGGTGTGCCCTACCTTCATAACATTTTATGAGCAGTAATTATTGGTTCATTAAAATAACACGTGCATCTCTTTGTTTTTCTGCACAGTGCAACGTGTGAAAGCAGCACCCACCTTGAATATTAATGGATGAATCATTTAAACAGTTTACAGCTTCAGATAAACAATTAAGTGCAATCCATGTCTTGTTAGAGTAAATGGAATATTTGGGGAGGAAAGGAAGGCAGCATTTTCATCCAAGACTAAGATGCAATCAGGGGTATGGGAATAGGAAGATGGAAAAAGTGTTTTGGGAGCTTTCTGAGCCAATCTAGGTCCTCAGCATCCAGATCAACTGGGTGAGAAAGAGTCACCAGCTTGTTCCCCCTTCACACCACTTTCCTGGGTCCCTCAGTATTTCCCAGTTACAGATCAGAGTCTGACCATCAGCATCCTCAGCACGGTTATTCCAGTTGCACCAGTACAAGGTGGCCAGAGGACATCTACCCTGAGGCAGCTCCCATGTGTGACAAACAGAGGAGATGTCCAGAAGGCACAGGAGTCAGGGAGATTCCAAGAGAACAGTGAGCCAGAGAAGTCCCAGGGGAGTGAACCTGGAAGAGAAAGGACCATGCCTAAATATCTGAGACTATGTTGATGTCAGCAGCAGAAAGGCCACTGCATAGGTCAGGCTGTGATGATAAAATCTAGGGCATCCTACTCTGGAAACTTTTTTTTGCTCTCACAGGTTACAGGCAATTTGAGCACATGCCAGAAGGAAAACCACTCTGACTGGGGACACAAATCCTTCATTTCCAAGAAGTCCAGCCCCAGTCCTTTATCTGGACAGAGCAGCTTGAAACATCACTATATTCAACAGTCCTACAAAAATTCAGCCAAAAGATAAAGCGCTCTGCTATAACATAAAGGCACATGCAGCAATGAGCTGTGCTGGGAAAGCTTGGGAACAGACTCACAGCTCAGTGGATGGGATTAGTGAGGGCTGGAATTGCTTTTACAGCCTGGCTTCTGGTTAACCCCCTAGTGCACATGGGTCTGCAGCTCCTCTGCAGCTCTGTGTGAGCAGTGCAAGGCTGGAGGCAGCTTTGGAGATGGAGAACCAGCCTGTGAAAACTTCCTGCTTATTGGCAGCAAGGAGGCAGGAAATGCCAGCTGGGGTTTTCCCAAGGTAAGGTATTTGCCCAGCTGTCTGGTCACAATATTACAAGGTTGTAAAGTGTCTCCCACTAAAAGCAGCCTAAAGAACTAAATAAGGAATAGACCTTTATGCACACACAGAGATTTGTACAACAAACTCTTTTCCAGAGACAATAAAACTCGTAAAAATTTATTTGTGTTTCCTCTCACTATCCCTAGCATACAAGCTGGGTGTGGCATTTCTGAGTTCCTTTGAGTGAAAGCCTCTACCCTAGTTAATAAAAATATTTCATTGATTTCATACTGTTACAATGTCTAGGTCTTCAGCAGTCTGTGAAATGTCTCCCCACCTGTTGGGAGGAATACTGGGACATCTGTGTTCTCATATGTGTGGTGCCAGTTCCCAACAACTCTCACTGCATCCACACGAGGAGATAAAAACTGATTCAGTGAGGGTTCTGGGTTATTCACTAATGGGATAGATGTTTTTGTGACAGTGAGCAGCTTGCAATAGCCATAGACCATGAGTTAGGACTTAGAAAAGATTTTTATAGCCAGGAAACCTTCCAAATGACAGCAGTTCCATTAAACTCAAAGCAAACATTTCAGGAAGATAATTTCTTTATAATATTTTTATTTGCTGCGGCAATTTCGAAGAGAAGTGTAAGACGAAACATTGAAATCATTTGATTCAGGTGTCACTGGGTCAAAATTTCTCCTATGCCATGATTTCCCAAAACCTTTAAGATCTAGCTTGTGCACTTTAATGGGTCCATGCGATTTGCTGTGTCAGCAACATGTCTGGGATTCCCATGTTCTCTGGGCAGGTATTGGACAAACAGAGATTTCAACTCTTTATCTCCAGCTCACTGATTTCAATAAGGCATTTTGTATTTAAAAAACAACAACAAAAAAATCATATCTAAAAATTCAGTGGTGGGGGTGAGCAATTGTATAAAAGAAAATAACCAGCTCACACCACAGTGCTTTTAAAAGCACCTGTAACCACTTAAGAGCTGTGATCCCTGGAGCATCAATAGACAGCAGGGTGCTAGGGAGAGCAGAGGACTGCTGTATTACACCTTTGGTGAGTAGGTCCTGTTTATTTTTGGAAGCTTTTCCAATAAGTGGTGCTTTGTTGGTACTTTTCTTCCTCTTGGTATCAATGGGGGAACTACCTGTTCCCTGTCTGGCTCTGTGCCTTCCTCTGCACTGAGGGAAGGCTAAAAGAGTAAAAGAAGGATTGTTCTCAGCTCAGGGTAGCGCCCATGCTGGGTTAATTTGGCAACAGCAGCAGTCACCATGCAGCTGAGCATTTATGTGCTGTTACTGTGTGAGCACTGGTGCTGCTGGAGGGCCTTGCCTGGCTGGGATTTGTGTGTGCTCCTGAGTGAGAGTCTGCAGGAGGAGTATTAACAGTGGCTGAACTGAGAAGTGAGGGGCTTTTGGTCAATGTGCTGATGTGGAAATTGTATCTGACTCCTATCAGCCCTCAACGGCAACAGTGAGAACCTCATGATGCTAAAGGCTTCAGTGGGGTTAGAATCCTGTGCTCAGCCCTGGGCTGCTCTAGGGGCTGGGCACACTCTGCCAGGTAGGCTGCTGCTGTGAGGGAGGGTGACACGTGGGTGACTTCAACCTTGGACTGAAACCCTCTGGGGTAGCAAAGGGGGAAAAGACTGCCCAGCTGTGGCTCCAATTTAATGCAAGTACAGGGGCTGCAGCAACAGCATGGAAAATGGGGTGGCTAGCAACCCTTGCTTTCCACTGAAGCTGCAAAGTTAGAGGGTTGGACAGCTTACTTCTTCTCCCCACAGCTCAAAAGGGGCAGGAAAGAGGGACATGGGTTGGTACTCTTTGGTAACAGTCCCAAAGTGTTTTAACAGTCCTGGTTTAGGATCCTTTTCCCTATTTCCAGGTTATTTTATTTCTTGAACTCATTTTGCTGTGATTTGACATTTTCATTGGACAGCATCCCTCCTGCAGAGAACAAAATCAGTGTTTAATGTGTGCCCTAATGAAATAACTCAGTCCCTCACTCTGGACATTCCTTCCCTATAATCCATTGGTCACGGCTAGGATGAAAACTGTGTTTTCCCTCTACTTCTGTTGTCCCCAGTAATAAACCATAGAAGATGTATTACCAGATCAAATGATGACCTGCTGTGAAACTTCAGACACTGCCTATTGATTTGTGTGTGCTGCCTGCCTGTGTTAACAAGCTCAGGACAGAGAGAGTGATGTGCTCAGTGCCCCCCCTGCCCCAATGCTGCTGGGTGCAGTTTCCCTCTGGCAAATTAGACCAAAGTAGCCCCAGAGAATGGATATTTTTAGACTGGAGAGCCGGGGATTGGGATTTCTGTGCCACTCTGGGCTGTCATGCTATGGGGGCAGATGTTTGGTGAAGCCATTTTGACTGTCACTACTTTCTTGTCCTTCTTGTGGGTAGGAGTGAGCCATGACCTGGTGCCAGGCTTTGTTTTTACTATCTCCCCACGTGTCATAATGCTCTAAAGAACTGGGATCAGGTCTCATGTTCGTAGCGTGTGCCTGGTGCTACAAGGCAATGCAGGAATTCCTCCATCCACTCCCTTTTGGCCTCCCTGCCTTCCTAGCAGCAAAGCCTGCTGAACTTAACCTGTTTTCTTCAGTATGAGAAAGTTTTTTTAGATTTCTTTATGGAAGCCCTCATAGCTCTTTTGACTTGTCAGGAATAATTAAGAAAAATGAGAATGTGAGACTTGGCAAAAGGGATAAATCAGTGTAATGGGAAGTACCCAATCTGAGGGAAAAGCAGAGACCTTTGCCCAAGTTATTTTTATGCTGTAGCTCTTGAGTATCAATATTTCTTTTCTCTTAAGAAGTTGCTCTTCCCTGAGGACAGAGACAGGAAGGCAGGATCCTCCTGGGGCTGGTTGGTAACATATATGGTGTCTGCTTTATGAGCACTTGAGATGGAGGAGATAGGAAATATATTTCTATGTTACATCTAGGCCTGAACAATTTCTCTGCTGGGTGGTTCCTTCTTATTATTCCCTGGGAGATTTGCTTGTTCCCCAAGACTGAGTCTTCAGACCTTAAAGAGGTGATCCTGACAGAGCAGAGGGCAGATCCTGTGCTTGCTTGCCCTCCATGTGGAGCTGACACTAACAGTGCCAACAGAACCAGCTGTGTTTCACATCAGGAAAAGTGACCCCATATTCCATCCTGAGTAATGAAGTCTAGAGGAAGAATGGTGTAACACAGGTTTGCTTCTGTTCTGCAGAGCACTCTGTTAGCCTGCTCTACAGCCCTGCTGCCCCTGGACCAGGAAAATCCTGGATCTGTTCCTCTGAGGACACGCTGCCCTCAGAGTTATCACTTGGTGTGGTTGGCCTCCTGACATGAGAGCCAAGGTTTCTGCTCCACGTGTGCAATTCCCACTGGTGTCAGGGGCTCTTGAGAGGGCACTGAGGAGGTGTAAGGCATCAGATTTTTTTTTTTTGCTTAGCTTTTTTCTCTCCCTCTCTCAGAGAATTTAGGTTTTGGGAGTGTAAGTTTGTTGCAGTAGACTCTTTTAAAGCACGTGGTGCTCTATCCTTACAGCAGGTATAATAGCAAAGGGAAAGGTGGGCCAGTGAGAGAGGACTTATTTCTGCATGCAAGGTGGATGTGACAATAGAGAGTATTGACAAAGATTTTATCTGAGCAATTGTCCAAGTCTTGTACAAACAGATCTATGCATCTCTGCAGCACCAGGCAGCTCACTTTGTGTTGTCTGGGGAGGGGCTTAAATCAAACACAGAGCAAAATAAGACTGAGACCATCTTGAGTTACACATCTCTGAAGAGGATTTTGCTTTTTGCTGCTCAGATTCCTAAAGACTCAGTATTTAAAAACTGTGTGTGCCTTGAGCACATAAGGATACGCAGTAAAAGGTGAAAAGAAGGTCGAATTACTGCTTCTGGGGGAAAATAAAATGTTATTTTAAGGCTTTCTTGGAGAGCGTCTCAGCTGGGTGAGTAACTGCAAATCAAGAAAAAGGCAACATGAATTTACATACAAGTTCAGACCTTGCTGCTGGATGGACTAGAGAAGGTCCCAGTTGCATGCACCACTGCATTGATCTACCATTTCTGACTGGGGTGGCATTTATGGAGCTCTGGCTACTTGCAGGGCCCTGGTCCAGATGTCCCCTTAGGTGCAAAGAGTACTAGGGAGCAAAAATCTACTACCTTGAGTCATGCAACATCACCTTTTTACCATCAGCACAAAGTTTTTCCTTTCTCTCCCCCTTTATTTTGGGAAAGGCTTAATATTTTTCAAAGGGAGTTGGGCATTAATTCCCTATTCCAGTGGCTGCTAGTGCCTAAATGCTTTACCTGGTCCTTAGTGCCTAAATCCAACATAGATGTCTCTATGCCTTAGGTCTGCCTACATTTTTTCTCAGATTGGCCTGACTGCTTATTTTGTTCTCCTTCCTTTAACAATTGCCCACCCATCTGAGCTCTAATCTTTTGTCTTGCTGCAAAGGTGTGGAGAGAGATAAAACAAAAGCACTCTAGTGAGACACAGAAAAACCTGGCTGTGAGCAAGGGTCTGTTCTGTGTTTGCAGTGTATCTATCAGCCATGCTTGGTAGACCAAGAAAATCAGTCTCTGGCCTGTATGAATATGAATGATACAAAAGGAGGATTAGATGCAATAAAACACCCTGTTTTTTTTCTCCTGCCTTGCTTACTTGGTTTTGTTGCTATTAATAAGTATCTTGTGCAGAGGATTGAAGTGTTGGTATTGCTCTACAAAAGTACATAAACAGATTTAAATAAAAATAAGGGCTGTTTATCCTAAATTCTAATTTGCTTTGGCTAAAGGCACATATTTATGATGCGCTGACAGTGTGGGTATGCATTGGTTATGCTATCCAGACATGAAAACACACACTGGCAGAGGTTTAGCATGTGAATTGATGCTGCATCTAACCAGAACCCTGCTACAGAAAAGTGCAGCCATCACCTTTCCCTACCTGCTCTCAGCATCACCCTCCCACTGCTTCTCTTTCATCCACTCAGGGCAAATTAGATCAAGAAACTGATCTCCTGGATGACAACTTTCATTTTTTTCTTCCTTCTCCTGTCAGATCAGCTCACTGAACTGACTCTGACTCAGGGGCTGCACACCCTGCAATGCTGAAGAGCCTTTAGAGGAACAGCTCTGCTTCACACAGCCTAATGCCCTGCTGCAGGGTGGAATGTGTGCTGGCAGCCATGGAATATCCTGACCTGGAGCAGGTTGCTCACAAGTAAGCAGCAGCCAAGGCAGGAGCAGCTTGGCTTCTCTGGAGCTGGCAGGGGTGGTGTGGTGAGGCTTGGATCAGGGTGCAGTGATACGCTTGGAGGGAAGCACAGACTCCCCTTGCTCCCAGCATTTACCACTCACCTTCCCCCAGGGAATCTGATGTCCCAAGCACGGGCATTATTAATATACAGTCCCTTGCTGGAATTGATGCATCTCCTCATTTTGCAGCGGGGTGGAATCCATGAAGGAACCCAAAGCATGAGTTCAGTAACCCCCCATGCTGGAGGAGTGGGAGTCATTAGAGTGACGGGGAGGGAAAAGCAGGACAAGGTTGCTGCAAAATTATGCCTGGCCACAAGAGGGTGGCCTAAGGTGGCACTTATTCTGACAAGTATCATATTTCGGGGTTAGAGGAGGCTCTGTTGATACACATTTTTTTAATTCCAGCCAGAAGCACAAATGCTGGAATATAAGAAAAACTGATTTCGCTATGATTTTCCTGCTGTGGCTTGCAGATCAAAGTTTTAGATAGTTTACTTGGGCAAGTTTTGAATAAGCTTTCAAACTTTTTTGGTGCTTATCAGCATGATGTTAACTCCAGCAGGAATGAAGGATGCTCAAAATCCTAGACAGTTGTTGAGTTGTTCTTAACTGCCAGCTGAGTAATAGTGCCCAAGAAGCTGCATTTGTGATATGCAGAGCTCCAGAAAGTGGGATGGCTTTTTACTTCCACATCTGGAAAAGAGGAAGCATAACAGAGTAGTTTACTTTCTCTTCTTTGTCTCCAACGAATTAAACTTCTTCAAAACACTTCTGTCTTCTCCTCTGCCTGTATTTGGCTATTATCTTTGTCACCTTACTTTTTGGGCCTCATGAGATAAATCATCTTCACATGGTAAAGCAGTGAGATTTTGTACACTTCTCCTAGCTGGTAAGGCATAACTGCAATTAGAGATGACTTGTTTTTGTGCCAGGGCTGAAGAAAACCCTTTTAATGGGTATTCTCTCCAAGATAACTGACGTCAATCACATCATTACAGTGAGCTTTGCTACCTGATCCACAGCATCAAGCTGCAAAGAACATCCTATTGTCCCAAGGGGTTTTGTGATGGATTGGTTGAGGAGAAATGAGGGGTAGGAGGTGCTGCATTTTGTATTGAAGTGCTACTTTTTAGCTTATATTTATGCTGGGTTCCTTTCTTATGATGAACAGATATTATAGCTGATAGGAAAGTCTGCAGGCAGCCTGGAGGGGAGGTGGCTTTGCAGGGAAGGGAGCTTTAGGGGCCTGGAATCCTTGCTTCAAAGGGGCTACAACAGGCAGCCAAGGTGTGGTGTGGGATGTCTAAGGGTGCCTCAGGTGGGAGGCAACAGTCCTGGGGGGAAAATGGGGTTAGGTGGGCACTGAACTGAGCCCTTGGTAAAAGACAAATGGGAAGTGCTGGTGGTTGGGAAGGAAGATGTGAAGAGACAGTAACAGGTTCAAATGTGAGCTTTGAGGGCTTCATGGGAGGATTGAAGTTCAAGTCAAGCAGCTTCACCCTACAAAGTTTCTGAGACTGATTATGCTCATAACAGTACTTGGCTGCTTCACAGAGCATTTAAAAGGCAGATGTTCAGGCCCAGGAACACAGATTTTTCCTGCAGGGGGTTAATTTACCTTCTTATTGCTTTATTTTTTCCTTTGCTAGAAAGGTGTTTTGGTTTGCAAAGCAGAAAAGCCATCACCTGCTATTGAAGGGGACAGTCCTAGGGAGTGGAGACTTCACAAAACTGCTCCCCACAAGCAGCTGCAGCCTGCCTGGGATTTCCATGCCTGTCTGGAGATCAGTGGAATACTGATGAAAAGAAGCTAAAGAGAACCTGGGTAGATATTGTATCAGGGAGTTGAGCATCGATGACTAAAGCAGAATGTGTTCTTTCTCTAATTTCCCCCTTCAGTGCTAAATGATTACTAATGGAGAGGTATTCCCTTGGAGCCTGGGCTGGGAGCACCTTCCCTGCAGCTTGCTGGGTTTTTTCTGTTTGAGTCGAGCTCTGTGTTACACCAGCTGCAGCCAAGCTTTGCAAGCTAAACACTCTCATTAGTACGGGTAATGTTGATGAGGAAGATGCCTCAGCTTTTCCTTGCTGGTGGGTTTTGCCTCTGGAAAACTGAAAGAGGGATGGTACTGAACTTGCATCCACATCTTGCCAGCCCTGTCTCCCACCTTGTGGTGGGATGCAGCAGCCATGGGAAAGGTGTTCATCTTCACCCTCCTTACTGCCCACCCCATGCAGGCTGCAGGACTGACCTCCAGGGAAGTCAGAGGAGGGGTGAGGAGCTGATCCCTCTCTTGCAAATGGACACACCACTCCTGTCCTCCATTGCAGGGACAACTATGCACAGGTAAATGGACTCCTAAGACTCTTGGAATGATGCTTTAGGTTCACTATTGTAGGCTTTTTGTAGCCTCTGTTATAGGGGCAGGTTCCATTTTTTAGGAGGAAAGTGAGACAATGTCATAAGCAAGAACAAAAGAAAAGGAAAGGATTATGAAAATAAAACACCTTGCCCATTTTGCTTTTTTGTCTGGGTGTCATCCATCACTGCTGCTGTTCTTGTATTCAAATGTGTGTTCATGCCCTACCCTTCTATTTCAAAGAAACATTCAAACCAGATGTAAGTGTGGTGATTGCTCTGAATTTCATTTGTTTCCATGTGCTTGTCCCAACATGAATTCACAGTTGATAGAAGCTGAGCTTTTACTCAAATGATTATTAAATACCTCTGTGCTGCAAATGCTGTTTTTTTTCAGGAATCTTTTAAAAAGTATTGCTATTATCTCATTAATTTTATTCAAATTCCACATAATTGCTTTTCCTATCCTATTAGTGAATATATAACAGCAAAGAAAAAATCATGAGATGACAAAAATATGCCAGTGCCCAGCTGTCTCTATTTCTCCAGCACAAAAGATCCTGCCTCTTTTAAGTAAAGCTTCTGTTTGTCTGTAAATGAACCTGCTACAGGACTACAATAATGGCCTCTTTCAAGGGAAAACAATAAACATGGTATCAGCTGACAGGTGCTGTCCTTCCTGACTGCAGTGTTATATCCATTATTCAATAATATGGACGTGATGTTCAGAAGAGCAGGAGTGATGAGGTGTAACTGTATCTTTCTGCACCAGGAGGAACCTCCAGAGAGATTAATGGAGGAGGAAGGAGGGGAAGATTTTTCCTTTGGGTTTCTGGTGTCTTATGACTGCAGCTTTTGGTCTGCAGGCAGGACTCTGGAGGAGTCCCACAGGATGAACACTGAGATGCACAAAGCTGCTAGTAAGTTGGGGGGTTTTTTCACCACTTCAGGAACAAATGTGTTCTCTTTCTTAGTAATATTTTTTTCAAAATTCTTCTGCCAAAGTGAGGTCAAGACATGTCCAGCTCAGGTGTTCTTGATACTATTCCTGAGCAAGAGGCACATGGATTAATGTGTTGGTACTTAGAGTTGAAGAAATAGCCTTAGAGGAGCTCCATGCTGGAGGTACAGAGTGAGGAGATGGATCAGCAAGTGTGACTCACACAATCAGCTGTTCTGGTACAGTGGTGTTTCCTTAGTACTGACAGGAAAGTTTGGAGAAAATGAATTTTGGATGCTAGCATGCATATGAAATGAGAATGTGTGTGTTTTGAAGTTGGTCTTAATGAGTGGTGCAGGGACAATTAGAACAACAGACAGTCTTTTTGACTAAAGAATGTGCAGACCTTGGCTGTGCTGCTTTCAGCTAGCTGAAATTTGGGAGGTTTCTAGGTTCTGGGGAAAGTAGATCTAAGTCTCATCTCTAGGAATTGATCTGATACCAGTGCTTTTTTCTAAGCAGTCTTCCAAAGTAGCTGCTAATAAATTTTGTGAACAGGTGTAAAGTAGCTCTTAGATGTGAAAGATGATGATGCCCACATGAGAGACCAAACATAGCAGGTAGTCCGTATGTCTAGACTGGAACAAGAAATATATATACCAAACCCCCAGGTTCATGCAGGTCAGATCTATTTCAGAAGCAGGCTTTGTGCCTGGCTACTGGGATATAAAGCTGATCTGGCTCCCTGCCAGCAGAAAACAATCCCCAGCCACCCCTGGCTTCCTTATCACAAGGCAACATACTCCAGACATGCTGACTTCCTTTGATCTGGCCGTAGGTGCTCAACTGTCAGCAATTAGTCTGCCTGAATCTCATTTCTTGGGTATTACAGTTCTAAGGAAAGGGCCAGTGCCTGATTCTTAAGAGGGCAAGGGGTTAACATGCTTAATAAAAATACTCTGTCACTATAAAAAGCTGTATCCTTATCTCTGAAAGCAACATATTCTATTACCCTGGAAATGACTGATTGGCCCTAATGAAGCTCCATGGGGAGAACATACAGCAATATGGCTGGCTCTGGTTACCTTAGCAACTCTCTCCGTGAGAATTCAGAGGCTAAATTTATATAAAATTGGAGATCTAAAAACACCTGACAATATTCCAACAGAGAAAAATATTACCCACTGAAATTAACCTTGATTAAGAAGGATGATGTTGCTGTAATTGACACTGTGTGTTCCTCCAGCAGAGGGGCTTTGAATGCTTATTGTTGTTGTGAGCCAGGGAAAGCAACAGGCAGCTCTGAAGGGGCCTGAAGGAGCATCCAGGGCAAATCGGTGGGGAAGTTGTGGAGTGAAAATCAGTGAGCTGGGGAGTGACTGGCTCCTAGTTATTTAGAAGTGTCCAGCTGTGAGTGTTTTTAGTGCTTGCAGTCCTCTATCACTGTTTGTATACAATAATTTAAGTTGGAAAAGACCCTTAAGATCAAGCCCAGCTGTGAACTTCCTATGGCTTCTAGGATTGTTCTTTAGGTTAGAAACTCTCCAGCTCTCAGGTGAGGTCTACTGTTCTGCCTTGTGAAGCACCTGCTTGGGTCTCCACCTAGAGCAGAAATGAAGTTTGTCACTAGTGAATTCATTATTATATACCAGTTAAGTCAACACACATGTGACTGCTCACATTACCAGGGTGCCCAGTCTTATTTATATTTCCTTGGATGTCAGTGCAGATGAAATCTTTTACATCAGCCCCAGTAATGCTGGATAACCCTTGAGAGAGGGTTCAGAGAATAATGCTTTTAATTCTTCCGTCTTTACCTTCCAAGAACGTGCAGTTTGTGATCATTTTAATAGTGCTGCCTATTGTCTTTAATAATTTTAATGATAGTCTGGACTGACTTAGCTTTTAAGGACTGAAATGGAGACTGTCTGGGGACTCAGTGGGGAAAGGTATAGTGGCAGGAGAAACCCTGTGCTCCCACAGGTGAAGCTTAAAAAGATGCTCCTGGCTGGGATCAGGGACTGAGCCACTCTGGGCTGTGAAAGCCGTGGTTAATTTTACTTGTGGAATTTGTTGCTGGGGGAGGTCAGCAGGCCAAATACTCCAGTTGGGTTTTAAATAGGGCTGGATAATTTCATGATGTCTAACAACATTTGCAGCTCTGCAAGGCAAGCTAACGAGGTTAATCAGATCTTATGCTTCAGGGAACTGCTTTGCCATGCAGGCCTGCTTCTGTGTAAACACTGCAAGATGGTGCATCATGGGTGTTTGACCAAAAATATCGAGAGTCTGCATCAGTGAGCCAGTTTTGTCCTAAGCTAGAATGATCAAGGATTTGATCTGAGATGGAAAACTGGAATAATCCTCATTACTTCTCTGCTTATTGCTCTCTGAAATGCAGCTGCGTTGGCCTAGTATAAGAAATCATGTGCAGCCACAAAACCTTGAGAAATTAGCAGTTACACTCCATTGCTGATGAGTGAGGATCTGGGTGATTGTAGTGCCTGTAGTACTTATTGCTATTGCTCTTAGGGCAGTGCTTTCCTGCTCTAGTGCAGCTTCTGCTGGGTCAGGAGCTCAATAACAAATCAGGAAATGGTGCTAAAACTCAAAGGCTTGCACAGGTGAGGCAGGGCATGGCTGCACAGTCTGTCCATTTCCTCCTCCTTCACTTAGTGAGACCAGAATAGTTTCATTTAAATGGTTTCTCTGTGAGTCTTGCCAGTGATCCTGGCAGGCTCAGCTGGTGGGGACTTTGGGGGTGTCACAGAGCTTGGGACACAAAGTGGAGCAGATCCTCTGCTGTGTTAATGTGGAGCATCATTGTGATGAGCACCCAAGTTGTTTCTGATTTAGTGATGAAATGGATGGAAGATTTCAGCCTTTTATTCCTATTTTGATCATTCACAAAGGGACTATACTGGTACAAATCTGTTGACTCGTTTAAGATTTATACTCTGAAAACTGGTGGCAGGGTTTGGCTGGCTGCTTTTGTTTTTCCTGCTACTTGGCTCTTGGATGTGCTGCTTGTAATTGAGAGCTGAAAGCAAATGGAGTTAGCTTGGCCACCAAACAGCTTCACTTCTGGTCTCTTCATTTGCACAATGTTTTCACTGTCTTGAAAGGAATCTGGAGGGGAAATGTTCCTGGCTTGATTGTGGCATTAATCCAGGCTGAGCCAGGTGGGCTCCAGCTAAGTTTGGCTCTTCAGCTGTATCTAACAGGTCCAGAGCCATGGGAGAGAGCAGAGCTGGAAGGCAGAACACATTTCTACATATTTACTGGATGGTGTCCTTCCTTTGCCCTTGCTGCTTAAAGTCTCTTCAGTTACACTGAGCGTCAGGCTGGAGTGTGTTAGTGAAGGCTGAAAAAAGCTCAGGGTTTTCATGGGCTTTCCAATATTCTGACTGAAATATTTAAAGGCCTGAAAATCTGAAGCAAAATCTTCTGGACTTTGCTAAATTGTTATTTCCTTAAAACTCACAAGCCAATATGTTTATAATTAAAACATGTTTAAAGGGGGAGCCAAAAGGAATTTAAAAAACACTTCCCACATATAGGGGAAGTCCAAGTTTCTCTGTACTCAAACAAAAGATTTCAGTTTTTGGGCTGCAGATGTTTTCAGTATCACAATGATTAGTTCTTTACGTATTCAATTATTGTTTAAACATAAAACTAATAGATGCAATGTATCTTCAATTCATGGAAATAAAAATTTGATTGTAGCTTCCTTTTTTGTTTTACAAATAATTGCATGATTATCAGGCAACAAAAATTTTTTTGAGAATTAATTATGGAAAGAACATTCAGTAAGAACTCCCCTCTGCATACTTATGCCATGCCTGTGAGCTTCTGGAGACAGCACATGATGCTGACCTCTGCTTGACTCAAGTCAACAGAGAAATACAATAACCCCTGTAAAATTACACTTTCATTGTGTGTCTATATATAAATGTACATACATGTATATGTAGTCCATAATTGTTGTGCAGGATTGGACTACAGTGTCCTTTTAAATTAACACTGTCTCCAATGCTGGTTCTCAAGTGGTTCTATCTCAGAACTTGCATCTCAGCACAGTATTGTCTGACAGTCAAGAGTTTCTAATACTCTGTTTTTCCCCTTCAAAATACTCCTGAGACTATTACTCTTGAACGAAATAAATTACGAAGGTCTCTGATATATTAAAGGAAGGAAAAAGACCAATCTCGCACTAGAGGTTAACTGATAATTAACCCACCTGATGAGAGAAGGTGCTGCCAATCAGGACTGAGAGAGGAAGGTGATGGCTTGTATTTGTGACATCTTATGGCATTGCAGTGGGCGATGGTCTTCTGTCAACACTTCAGCTCAGAGCCAGGTATCTGTCACAGGAATTTTCAGAGGGAAACTTCTTGATTGTCTTGGAGCCACACTATCCTCAGGCTTGGCCTGCCTGGCCAATAATGGATTTAAGGATAGGCACGCTGAATGGTATTAAGTTATGGTTGTTTTCCTTTTATTAAAATTGTGATGCTGCTTCCTACAGAAAGGAAGGAAGCTGGTCCCTGCTGGGAAGGGATTCTGCAGCCTCCTGTTGTGAGGCTCTGAAGTGCCTCAGTCAGGCTGCACCAGGAGCTAATGTATACTTTGCAAAGATGGGTAGTTTGAAAAGGAAAATGCTCTGGAGAAGCAGAAATCCAAGGATCAAATCCTATATCCCTATGACATAATTCCCTTGCCCTGGTCCTATCTAACCAGGTGATGGAAGGGGAGGGGGGGGTGGTCCATAAAGTCCCAGGAAGACCATTGATGCCTTTTCCTGGTCTTAAAATCATGAGTCAAACACTGTTAGAAGGGAAAAGGGGATTTTACCTCGGTATTTATTTTAAGGATCCTTAGGTGCACCATGTCCAGGCTGAATGCACCTCAATGCCCACCGCAATGCCTACCCCACAAAAGATCGGGTATAGCATTATAGATCTTACTAATTAGCATATCTATCAAAAATTCCCCAATGAGAGGCTCAAGTGAGCCCCCCTCCCTAAGGAGCCTTCCCCTGGATGGTTCTATCTTAGTTTACAGAATGTGTTCTGGAGAGGACCTTGGGGTCTGGGGCACACTGATCCCTAGCTATGAAGCTTCTAAAATGTTTGCTCCCCGAGCTTGACAAACAAGTCCAAGAATGTAGGCAAAAAGCACGAAGAATACAAAAGTTGTAAAAAGGTATAAAAGAAAAGGCAAAAAATGATCATGGCATCACCATCAGCAATGTAACTATCAGCTCTGCTTTCTGTTTAATAAAAACTGGTTACAGGGTGTTGATAACCCCCCCACCTGACTTCTTGCTACCCTTGGTGCTTTTGAGTGATAGTTTTAATCACATTTGACACTGAGATGCCCAGCTGTATGGCTCAAAAAACACAAACCTTATCAGACAATCCAGAAACTCATCGATATCTTCCTGTTTGCAAAGCAGGTTTTGAGATGTTTCATTCTGCCACTGGCCACACATGTGGTGTCTGTCTGTCACCTTCCAGCACATGCTTGTCACTCAGTAAAGGGTGTGGAGGAGCAATCTGAACATAATAAGAAACCCTGGATAAAGGGAAACTGAAAATGCAAGTCTCTGGCCTTTGGAATTAAAGGATGAAGCAATCACTGGTTAGCTCATTCCCCCGAGGGAAGTCCACAAGCCTCTTGCAGCCTGCACTGTAAAGAAGCTTACAGTAAAATATGCATTTCATTTTATTTTGTTGAGAGGGAGAAGGGCAAATGAAATGAGCAGGGGAGAGGTGGATGGAGAGTGGAGCAGAGTCGGCACTTTCCATTATGTTTCATTGGTCAAGCCAGTTAGTCTTGCTGCAGGAATAATCTCGGGTTCTCTGCCTCTTTTTCTCTGGACATCTGCTGCCCTATTCCTTGCCCCATTCCTCCTTTCTGGGAGGGCAGAAAAGATGGTTTGGGCTGTCCTCCTGTGCTTGGAGGCAAGCTCAGTGCTGCCTCTGGACTTGCCTGAGCTTGGAGGCAAACCCTGCCCCTGTTTGAGATTGTGGTTTGAGATCCTTGCTGCTTCTGTGGTGAAGCTAAAGATTTCTCTTTTAGGGGGCTCTTGGCCAGCATCTAGGAAATATCTCTCCAGTTCTGTTTGGAATTGGATTTGTCACAGCACATCTCCAAAGTACTGGGTACATATCCCAGAAACTGGATTAAGCATGCTCCTCCTTTTTTAAATAACTGTATGATGTTTCTATACAATGGAGTTTGTGACATAATTGAGCTAAACCTTCTCTTTTCTCACTAATAACAGCCTTTTCCTCTCACATGCTGCCCTCTGCTCACAGCATGCAGGCTGTGGTTGGATTCTGCACTGGTGAATTCCTGCATATCCCATCTGAAGCTACAGGCTCTGCAGTCCATTCCCTGGCTGAACTTCATGCAGGCTCAATCCTCAGCAGTGCTGAGCTGCTGGGAGAACTTAGAAGCTGTTGCTTACACAAAAGCTGGCAATTAGCAAATTTTGGTGGGGACATGAAGTAATACTTGTACCTGTGCTCAACTCCCTACAGAGGCCAGTTTACAGTCCAATTAAACAATTACAAGTCATTAAACTGAATCTTCAGAATCCTCTGGGCTCTCTATATTGCTATTTACATAATTCTACAGCTAAAAATAATGATGATAAAGTAATCAGGTGGCAGTGGAACATCTTTCCAAGTGTATGAAAAGTTAATTGCCTTCACTTTATTCCCAAGTGTGCAAACACTGTCTTGTTTGGTAGTGACAAATATAATTTGGGGGTATTTTACCCACCTGATGTTTTGAAGAGGATATATAGGCTGTGCTCAGCTGTGGAGTTACAGAGAAAATATTATTACTCTATACAGGTCCATCACCCTGTGGTGTTTATTAAGGAAATATGAGATTGCTGAAAGATGTAACTTCTGAATTAGACTCTGCTAGCCTTGACAGGATAAGGAAAAGCTGGAGTGAACTTTCCAGATTTAAAGCCTGGTAAAAAGGAGTTTTGCTTTTCATTTTTTTCTTTCCTGTTTTGAGGCTGTCCTGTGCAGGGGCAGGAGTTGTACTTTGATCCTTGTGGGTCTCTTCCAACTCAGGATATTCTACGATTCTAGGTTCACGTCACTGTTCAGATCAGAAAAAGCCCTTTGTGCTTATGTGGATAGCAGACTTTCTACACCTTCATTTGAAACTCTCTTGGTGGTGTTCTTCCCTGCTCTCAAACTTTGGGTATACCCTGCCAGGCTTAGCATGCTTTCATTTATTCACTTCACTACAGTGGAAATACAAGGCTGGAAATAAAAAGATGACATTTATCTTAAAGGCCACACTTGACTTCAATTGGAGCTTCCCAAGTGCTCAGTGCTTTGGAAAATACATTCTTCAACTGACAATTTGATGGCTTATCCCATACAGGACATCTTAAATGCTTTATGAAACAGAATAGCTTAAGCATGTCATTAAATGCCTTGCTGAATACAGAGTCAAATAGCAATTATACTACATGACTCAGTTTCTCTACCCACCCAGAAGGAAGTTTTTGAGCCCTCTGTACAGCATTACAAGGAGATATGGTCTAAGTGAGCTGTTGTACAGATAAAAATCCTACACTCAGCATTAGATTTGCCTTGCTGTGGAAAGCTCAGATAATTCTTCTTTGTAATCAACGTTCATGTTTCTTCAGCATGGCACCAGTACAACTGAAAAACACAAGTGAGTGGTCAGAAAAGAAATTGCTGTAAACAGGAAAATAAATGCTTTTTTTCCAATTTGTCCAAAGCTCCAACTACCTTTCATAAAATTTTATGTAAATGAAATAAAGTTAGTTCTAAATAACAGAGCTGAGGACTGGCACCTCAGTTGTGAGAATGGTATGTTTGTTCTCTTTTGCAATGTGTTTCTAGGAAGCAAAAAAAAAAAAGGCATTAGAAAAGTGATGTGAAAAGGAAAAATCCCACTGTTTGCTCGTTCAGTACCTCAGCAATATTATGATGACTTATCTTTGTACTAAAGCTTTTTTAACCCCCTGGAGTTGTTCTTGGAGCCCCTGAGATGTTCTGGCTCTATGCTTCAGCTCCACAGCAAGGAGAAGGGATCTACTGCAGGGAGCAAAGCCAAAAGCCCCAGTTTTGAGGAAGAAGGAATGCTCTTCTCCTGATACAGATCTAGGGAAGGACTGAGAGATGCATTGCTGTGTTATGTCCATATTTCACAGTAAGCTATACCCTTGATGCTAAAAATTAATTTCAGCTGATTGCAGCCCTGGTCTTAAAGGTTTTTGTTCCTTTAATCTGTCTGTTAACTGATTGTTCACAGCATCCAAACTCCCCAGGGCAGTAGGAAAAAGGGCCAAAGACCCTTCCTAAGTTGTTATCTTAAACAGGTATCCAGTCTGGGATGTGAAGGAGAGACATGTGGTACAGGACTGCATCTGACTCTTAATTTCCAACTTGCTTTGTGCCAAGGGACACAAAAAGAGGCAGAGATGTTATGTTAAAGAAAAGTGAGAGTGGCAGAGGTGGCCTCTGGAGGTTTAGCACTGTACAATGTCTGTTCCCATCAAAGTCACACCCCGTGCAGGTGCCCCTGGAGCATCCCAGGAGCTGCACAGCAGCACGGGGACCTGTGGGCATCTGTCAAATGCCCACACCTCGATGCTGGTGGTAAAGGGATGCCTGCAGGGTAAGTGCAGTGGCTGCACACAGCTCTGCTGACAGACAGATGGCACCTTCAAGAGACACAAACACCAGAATTTGGTGATGTTTTGCTATCCTGAGCTAACCTCTGCTCCTCCTCAAGTGACAAACTGCTGCAATTAGAAGCACGTTATCACTCCAAAGTGACCTTGACCTGTCACAGCCTGTGAGATACCTTATAAATCAAAAGGCACAGTAATTACCAACATTAGGCAAGTGATTTGGGATTGTTTTGGATAATAGCATCACTTCAGATTCTAGGGATTTCTCAACTTCAGGAAAGTAAGACTTAAGGTTCTCTCTGGTGTCCTTTGCTAAGCCTGTTATTGCATCCTTTGGGCACATTTTATGATGATCCAGCTTTTCTCAGAGCTTGTAATGACCATTGTTGGCTGGGAATGGCATTTTTAGCTTGAACAGTGTGATATTTTGTTTACAGAATCCTTATGCTTGCCTATGATCTCGAGTAGAGGGACACATAACCTAGCAAGCTGGAGTAAGCTATGACTTGAAAAACATGAAGTTTTCTTGATTTCTGTACCTTTCCAGGAAGTTTTGGTCATCTGACTTTAATTTTGCTATTCCTATGAATACCGGATTCTGCCAACTGGATTTTACTCTTTAAAGGATAAAATTTTGCCTTTTAGTGGAGTTGCCATTTGGTGGAGTTTAGAAGCCCACGAGAACAGAGATAAAATGAGAAAAGGACCAGAGTTGCTGGGCAAAAATGGAAACAGCACTTTGTGTTTGACAGGTGTAATTCTGCTTGGTCTCACACTTCCAGGTGAATTAGAGCCCTTGAGACAGTATATTACTTGTCTTTTTAACTTATGGGGAATTTAACCTGCCTGTGGAAATTAAAGTTTGCTTAGCCTCAGAGATGTAAATGCTGGGGATTCCCTGTGCAGAGATGAATCAGTCCACGGTCTCCAGCTGCTGCTCCTTCAGAGCAGCTCCAGCTCCCCTGTGATGTGCCTTCTGGCCTGACTAGGAGGATGAATTGACACCAGAAGTAATAAATACAGGAAAGAGTGAGTTGTCTGGAAGAGGAATGGGAAACCCCTGTAATCTCTAAAACCCTGCATGCCTGCTGAAATGCTATTCTTGTCTTCATCTGAGCTCCAAGACACTGTTCAAGGGCTTCCAACATTTCTACATCACTTAAATCTAGGTTTTCAGTGCAGAAATGGAAGATATTTTAGTAATAATTCAGAAATGGCTTAAGCCTTCCTGCCAAAAAAAGTCCTCACCCCAAACCAGGTCTCTTAGAAACTCTTGAACTCGTTCAACCTTGAAATCCCAAATTCTGTTTCAAAATCCTGCTTTGGGTTTTTTCATTCAGTGGATCTGTCTGAAGCTGTTTAAACACCCCTGGAGGATGCTCACCCCCAGCTGGGGATGTCTGCACTGTGGTGTTCCTGCCCTCTCTCATTTCAGGTGGAGCCTGGCTGTGCCTGCTGCTGGGCAGCCTCACTCAGCAAGGCTCAGGCTGCCCTGTCTGGCAGCCCAAATGACACAGGTTGTGCCAGAAGACTCTGCCTCTGCTGGGTTTTGCATCTAAACTTACTGCCTCTCTCAGAATATCATCTTGCAGAGTGTCTTGCTTAAGAGAAAAAAGACAGAGTAAATCTCACATCCTGCTTTCTTGGATAAAATAGCATCCCAAAAGAACAAAATCCTGAACTCTGTGCCTGACCTGCCTGACTCAGGATGTCTGCTGTAGAGGCCACAGGCTTTTTGGTGGGGTTTTCCTAACAATAGGAGAGCTTCAAATAAAGCCCTTGCTCAGGGAGACGTGTAGCTGAAATTTCTTCAAACTGTTCAAGGAAGGAAGTTGGGCCTTAAGAGGAAAAGTCTGTCTTTGAGTCATGTTTCTTCTACTTCCTAGGGCTATTTTGGAATTGTATAAAAAGGAGAAAACAAAAAGAGCAAGGTTTAGGTTGGGTTTTTTATTTCAGTCGAGCATCCCTTATGTCACCAGGAGCTTTGCCATTCATTTCAGTGGGAGCCCTTATTCCTGTCTTTCATTTCTTCAATTTGCCTCCAGCACTCCAAAGCAAGCTGCAGTATGTTTTGGCTTTCCTGGGGGGTGTGTTGAACCCCACATCCTCTTTTGCTGCTGTTCTCCCCAGGAACTGAACAGGGACTTTTCACGTATGAGTTATAAGCTGCCTTTGTACTGCATCAGTGAACAGGGCAATTCCCTGCAGTCCCTGGCTTCTGTATCCCCACTCTTGTGTAGTCATGCAGGGACAAAATGTCATTGTCTAAATGTAGCAGATTCTCTGCATGGATGTAAAGGACCTCAAAATACTGTAGAGTCATTCCTGTGGTGGTGAGACTGTTTTGCAGCAGTAATCCAAAATCTGTAGGAGTGTTACTAGTATGGGAAACCTGCAGTGGGATGCATGAGGTCTGTGTTTGAAAGGAAGGAAATTTGGAGCTGTAAATATCAAGGTGGTTGTTCTTTCTTGCAAAGTATCTCCTTGTTATTTCCAAAACCAAACCCTGTCTGCTCTGCATTGCTGGGTGTCTCCAGGTCATTCAGTGAGGGATTTCTCTTTGGTTGAGGTTACCAGAACTGGAAATCCACAAGTTTTATCCTGAGCATTGAAATTTGTAGTGGGATCCAGCTCCTGGAGTTATGATACATAAAGAATGTCATGTCATTAAAAAAAAAAAAAACAAAGTAGAAAAGAAAATGATATTTTGAGCCCTTTTGGCTGAGGGGCAAAGCTCTTAGTGGTGTCCTGAGGACTCCAAAGGAACAAACAGAACTTGGGAGTTATTTTTAAATTCCAAACTGCTAAGGACTGGAAAAACAAACAAATCCCCGAAACTGCCTCAGAAATACAGGGCAGATAAGGAGAAATGCTGTGCCCAAGCAGCACCCTGATCCCATCTGTTCAACAGTGGCAGAGCTTTCCCATTTCACCTGTGGATAACTTCTTGCCCTCTTGATAATTTCCTGACTGCTAAGGACATGTAGAGAAACCTGCAGGAATCAGCTCATTCCCATGTATCATCCTGCACCTTTTTTTACCCTGCTGCAATATTTCTCACCTGTCCCATGCAGCAGATTCAAAGAAGTCATACAGGGGCCAGGTCTGCAGTTCCATTTATCATTTCAGACAATATAGAAAATTGTGTTGCAACAGAGCAAACTACTAAATCACATATAATTGCTCTGATAACGACTTAGGGAAGGTGACAACAGCTAGGGAACTCTTTCATCTTCCAAGGTTAAACATCTTAGAGGTATTTGATCACCTCTTCTTGTGAAAATCCCAGAACTTTTCTGCACAAAGCAAGTCAGAGGAAAAAAAAAAAAAAGAGGTTTGCTTATTTATCTGCGTGTAACTAAGGGAGGATTGACTGTCTTATGGAGGGGGGATGTGTGTGACACTGAGCTCACACTGCAGAGGGCAGGTGCAAAGTAGTCACTGTCCCTGTGCTACAAGCAGCAGTGTGGCACCCTGACATGAAGGACCCTGCCCAAGACTTCAAGAAGTCTTGGAGATGTCATGATTGGATTCAGGTTGGTCCCAAACCCCTGCTAAGAGTAGAGAAACCCCCTCATCCCTAGGACAGTCTGCCTCCTGGTTTGGTTTCATTGATTTCAAAGCCAATGTTTTCAGTAATTGAAATCTGTTTGGTTCCTGTGTGTGGAAAGTTACAAACGTTTTATCTGTGCAGGACTGGAGGAGAAAGCTCTTCAAGCTGTTGACTGCTTCCCCCACCCTCAAAATATCCTTTTTATTGCTCTGCAATATTGAAACTTCAGCAGCTAGAAACTGTCATCAAACTGCTAAGAAAATCAGAAGAATCTCATTGCTTGAGTTTTAATGAGGCTTTTTTTTTTTTTTTCCTGTGGTACTCCAGCTTGTAGCAGCCAAAAATAGAGCTGGCAAATGAGAAGCGTGCAAGGAACTTTTCTTGCTGCTCACTCCCTTTCCCCCCTGGCAGTGGGCGTGGGGTGCCCGGCACCCACCCATTTCCACGGGCAAAACCTCATTGCTGAAAGGATTTCTCTCCTCCTGGACACCTAAAATCTTGTACAGTTTCTGCAGAGTGAAGCAGGGAGTGGGTTTAGTGTGCTGGTGGCTGTCTGGATTCTGGGGTAACTCATTGGCCCCAGTGCACCCGATGGGGGTGTCTGAGCATATCCAAGTGGGGAAGTGGAGCCAGCCAGGGGCCTTTCCCTTGGGAAATGCCATTCCCAAAGGTCAGGACCGAGGGCAGATGGAAACCCCACCTCAGCCAGGCTGTTCTCCTTCATTGTCTGGTTCTATGTCCAGCTGTGAGGCTTATCTTAGAGGAGAGGGTGGAGGTTTTCCAAACAGCTGATTCACTTGAGATTTTCTCACCTTTGGGAAGATGCCATGCATCCTCGCTGCCTCTTTGCAGCTCTGACTGCTCCAGCAATTTCCAAATTGCTTGTGACAAAGTCTGCAGGAGGTTGAATGTGGCAGGGGTGGGAGCAGGGCTTTCAGGCAGGTGGGGAGATCTGCCCCCTGTTTTTCCCAGAGAGGCACAGCCCACAAGTCATTTGCCTCATAAAAAAAAAAAAAAAAATCAAATGAAAGAAGAAAGAAGTAGCTTAAGAAAGCAAAAAGATTGCAAGAAAGAAGTGGGAAGGGAGAACAGGGCAAAAAAACAAATCAGAAATTGTTGCTAGGTGTAATGCAATGTCAACACCCAAATCTGTCACTAAACCCAGGGACGAGGGTCTCCCCTCCACACACCGGTGAGTTTGGGAGGATGCTGAGTTCTGCAAAGGTGCTGCCTTAGCAGTGACCTCCTCAGTTCAAAGGACAGATGAGATCCACACCATGATATTTTCCAAAAATGACAGCTAACTTTATGCCTAGGTCAGCACTGCATGTTTCACCCTGCCATGGGAAGGTCCAGTGGGGAATGTGACTGCAGAGCCTCTGTGTTCCTGGGTTTTGACTCATTCTCAACACCAAAAATTCAGCACAGGCATGTCTGCAGAGGGTGTGAGCTGATGTGCCTCTTCTGCCATCCATGGGGAAGCTGTTCTCCATGCCAGTTCCAGGTCACTAAGACAGCCAGCACAGCTTATTGGATCATCGTGGTGTATTTGCAGCAAGCTCAGGATCTGTGAAAGGCCATGAGGAATAACAGAGTGCCAGGTGGTGGCTGGATGAACACAGGTTGTCCTCGCTCAGGAACACCTTGCCCTGGGTGTTTCTGCCCAGTTTTAGGCAGTGGGGATGTCAGTCTAAATACAGACTTGCTGCTGACAGGACTGTCAGTGCTGATGAATTTGTTTTGGAGCTGTCTCATCCACACAGCTCCTTAGAGGACACCTTTGCTTCTCCCCCAAGAAGCAGCATCACTACACCATCCATCATTATGACACCCATCCCTCACTGAAGGCTTACAACCAGCAAATACCAGCGAGTTTTGTGTGATGCCACATCCTCAGCCAGGCTGCTGACCCTCAGGGTAGTTTCTCTGGACTCAGTTTCCTGATAGAAAAGATAAAATCAGTAACACTTTCTTCTCAACATGCTGCAGATCTTCAGTTTTGTTTCAGAGATGCTCTGGCCCCTTTAGATTAAATTCATGGATCAGCTGCAGCAGCCTTCCTGGAGTTATTATGCCATTCTTTATTTTGGTATTTGTAGTTGTTTGTATGTTAAGGTGCTTCCTCAGGCCCTATGAAGAACAAGTGCATCTGTGATGAAAGAATTTCCAGGGGTTATTTATCTGACCCTCTGAATTTTCACGGTTTATGTATGGATGGGGAATATTTCTCTCTCTGTTTTTGCTCTGGGCTTCAAAGATGGGAACTGTGTTTTCTGAAGCTTTAGTAAGAGTTAGTCTCAAGTTCTACTTCAGTCCCAGAGATAGGGCAGAGCAGGCTACTAAAATATGGAACATTTTCTCAATAGTTTACAAAACAGACTGTGTAGATTTGTTTCACACTTAAAATAAGAATTTCACAAAAGCAATAAAAGCAGTCTTAAAAAGGACCTTAGATTTGCAAGGCTGAAAGTCTCCTAAGTCATGAAGTCACAGGTGGTAATTCAAAAGCCTGTTCATCCATTTACCAGATTCCATTAAAGATATATATTAGGGGGAGGGGGGAGTATTTTTCATTCGTGGCTTTTCTGTGTGTGAAGTACACTTTTTTTTTTTTTTTTTTTTAAATTTTAACCTTTTTCTCTGCCTGGGTTTCATTTAGGAGGTTTTTAGGTAAGAGGAATTGGGCCCAAGGCCTGACACCTGTTTCCCCTTCCTTTCTCACTCCACAGTTGTGTGTGTGCTCAGTGGGGCTGGAGAGGTGAGAAGCACCTTCTGCTCCTGGAGCTCTCTCAAAAAGCAGCACAAATTTGTACTAATAATGGTGGGGGTTTAAATCCTGTGCAATTTGTAAATGTGCATTTCCATGGTAACACGTAGGTAGTGAAGTAATCCTCAATTCATCATCTTCCATGAAATTCCAGCAACTATTCCTAAACATTCATCCTTTTCTAATCCCAGAGCTGTTGCCATGGAAATGATCAGATAAGATACAGGCCTTTAGGCAGATGGGTCTATAAAGAATGCTAAATCTTGGCCCATTGAAATCCTTATTTAAAAGCAACGTAGCTGGCAGTGATTTTTCTTCTGATTGTTTCAAGATTAATTAAATTAACTTCATATTACAAAAGGCTTCTTTTCAAGTGACCCCTGGGAACTGAAAGTGGCTCTGGCCACAGAGACTCAGGTCTCTCCTCTTTTGTGTGGTTCCAGGGGCTTCTGCTGCTCCCATTTCCTGCTCCCATACTCCTGCTCCTCTCTCCACACGTGAATAACTCAAATTCTCACCGGCTTTGCTCACAGCCTGGGGTTTAGGCCTGCTTTTCAGATATCTTACTCTGCAAAGGAGCTTATTTTTATTTTTTGCCGTTCACTGGAGTAAAGGAC
Organism: Aphelocoma coerulescens; assembly: GCF_041296385.1. Taxonomy (NCBI): domain Eukaryota; kingdom Metazoa; phylum Chordata; class Aves; order Passeriformes; family Corvidae; genus Aphelocoma; species Aphelocoma coerulescens. The sequence goes on from NC_091024.1 coordinate 6,859,759, forward strand.
AGCATCTGGGAGATTACATCCAACACCCAGAGGACCACTGCTTTCCAGTGCATTAAATTCTCAATTCCAAAAGCTGTGCGGGATGAGGGGCTTGCATGTGCAGAGGAACCTTCTGAGCAGTTTTCCAAGCTGGACCTGGAGGTGTGTAGATGACTGTTAAAAGGGGATTTGGTCTCTAAATCTCTGTTCTTAAGTCACAAAGGTGTGTTGAAAGCTGGATGTCTTCTCTCTTCACCAAGACATTTCAAGGCAGGAGGAGACACTCATTTTTGCCTTCTCCTGCAATCAAAAGGAGAGAGTTTCAAAGACATGAACCACTCTTAGGCACCAGTTTTGCTGACTTTTAGTAAGGGTTGGGGATCCAATTCCAACATATAACTTCGGCATTTTTCTGCAATATTTCTTTATCTCTCTGCACAGAAAAAAAAACAACCTTGTAAATTAATCTGAACAGAGAGTACCTGAATGAAAAGTGGATTTCTTGGTTTTTTATTAGACTTTAGGGACAAGAGTCAGAGGGTAAGAGGCACCCCACTTAGACAAGTGCTATGGACATAACAGTGGTGGTTAAAGAGCCCTCCCTCAACCAGCCTGCTTGTTATCAGTTTTTGGTGGAGGTTTTCACCTCCTGAAAGGGTGGGAGCTTGAAGGGTGGAAGGCACCTGGTGTAAAGCATGAGTTGAAGAGCTGTGAGTGCTCCTCACCCAGAGCAAAGTCCACCAGTGCAGGTTTGCTTGTTAAGGAAGGTCAGGTGGATGTTCTCTGTCTTGAAGGACTAATGAGATGTGGATATATCATGAGAATTGGAAAGTGGAGGGCTGGAAACATCAGGCCAGCAGGGATGGTTTCAGAGGACGGGAAGAAAGTGAGGAAGGAAAGGAGAGAGATCACTGGGCCAGGAAAGCAGGCAGGAGAGGAGGAAGGACTCTGCCAGGAGCTGTTGAGCACATGAAACTCCAGGGAGAAGAGCAGACAATATTACAACATCGATCAGTGTCTGCACAGTCTGTTCCTCATCCCCTCTGCAGGCTCTACTCTCTGCTCCTCCCAGCATGGCAGCAGTTTTGTTTTCATTATAGGGGGGAAATTAGAGAAATTACACCCCCAGAGCCTGTGCCTTGTCCCTACCAGTGCTTCTGGCAGTGGCAGCCCAGGGCATGGAGCCCCAAAAGAGCCTCTGAAAATCAAAAGCTTCATTATTCAACTTGTTGCAGAGGGGTACTTTTGAAGATTCCCCCATGGATGACCTAAGAATTCCCATTAAAAAAACTTCCATGCAATTCTTTACAGAGCTTAAAAAAAAAATCAATATCAGCAGCTCTGCCTGGGTTTAAATCATTCACTGACACTGTTTATTGCCTAATGATAATATTGCATGGATTGCAGCTCCTGTGCCAAACACATCACAGCCTGGGAGGGAAAAGGGGGGAATAAATTCAGGAAAAATGGCATGTTACAGCCAAGAAGGGCAGCCAGTGGTCTTCACTAGAAAATTTGGCCGGTTCAACTTCTCACAGAAGAGGTTAACAGCAATCATAGCCTGGATATATATGGTGCCCTGAATCCAAGGAACACATGGCCCCTATTTATATTTTTTCCAGCTTTAGCTCATTGATGAGGAAGGAGCATCAGAAATAGGCTGAATCACAAAAGCTCATGAACACTGGCAGGAATCAGACCCAAGTGTCTTGGGCTCTGGTCTGCAGCTGTAATTCAGTATATGATATTTACCTATGCACCCAAAAAGTTTGAATGGGAGAGGCTGATGAGAACAGGAGAGCAGGAAGGCAGAGGGTGATGAGTGTGATGGGAAGGAAAGAGAAAGGGAAAAAGAGGGGCAGCAAAGGAGTATGCAAGATTGGAAGGTAATTTTCTAGTGCCTTCAAGTAAGTAGGAGTCAGAGGAAGAAAGGAGGTTGGACCAGCAGTGGAGCAGAGATGGGCTAGAAGACAGAAGAACTATGAGGTGGTGCATAGGAATGGTGCTGTACAGCAGAGCTAGCAAAGATTTCATGCTGTGGTAGCCAGTGGAGAGCTGCAGTCTTTGTATTTGCTCCTAGAGCTCTCTAAGATATGAGCTGGGCACCATCAGAGCCTCCCACATTACTGCAGGAGCACTGAATCTTCACTAGGGAAGCAAAACATCCATCTCCAGGGAGACAGCTTGGCTAAAGTCTCCGACATCTCAGTCACTTTCATTATGCCTTAAGTAGCAAACTGCTGTGATTTCAGCAAGACTTAATAAGTTCCCTAAAATATCCCCTTGACTAGGCCTGGCCACAATTGCCTTGATTTGCAGATCTGAAAAAAATAGATGGAAAGACAAGTGTGAAACAGGTGCTGTCATGCAAATGAAAGGATGGGAATGCAGTGAAATTTTTGTCTGGCTCCACTACCTCCCTTTCAAGACAATTACCTGTTTGAAGCAGTCCTGTCCAAATGCTGCTTGATGATCTGCTAGGACTTCCAAAGTGGCTGCAACTGCTGCAGGTGGAGTTTGTCATGCAAAGGGACTTTTTAACAGATGGGGTTTTGTGAAGTGTTCCCCAGATTTATCTTATTTTCCAGTCATCATTCAAAAGCAGGGGCACATTATAGGTCTTCTGGTGCTCCTGGAATCACAAAGACTGGTTGGGAATATAGCAGCAAATGGCATCACCAGCAGGGTCTGAATCCACAGCCTTTGGCACCATCTCTCCTGCCTGAGTGCAGGGAGCAGCATCTCATCTGGTAGCTGTTGGAAGTTATTTACTATCTTTAAAAATAACAGAAGTCCCACTTTCTCCAGGAGTAAAAGGCTTTGGGAGTTTGATAACAAGGTCTCACCACGTTATCTCTGTGTTCCAAAGCAATGCATCTGGGTGTGCTCACAGTCAAGTGCACGATGAGCTGCCTGGAGTATTTTACAAGCCCAGTCTGCAAGCTGAAAACTCTGGAACAAGTAGCTTATCACTTAAGCTGCTTCGAGGATTTAGAGTGGTTTAAATTACTTAAAGTGCTCCAGGGACCCGATCCTGCACCCACTGAAACTACTGGTGATTTTGTTGGAGACTTACAAGGGACAAGGATTTGGCACTAAAGGCTTAGAGAGCTGAAGTGGATAAAACCCCTACAGCCCTTTAGAGATGGCTAACCCATTCCAAAGCCTCAGACCTGTTCACAGCCCACAGAGGTTGGCCAGTGATAGAAAAGCCTTAGGAGTGCACCAAATGTCTTGCTGATGTTTACATCAGGCACCTTTTCAGCCCCTGTGATTGCAGCAGCTCATCTCCTGTTCATTTCCCCTGACAGCTGTGGACCCATCCTGCTCCCAGCAGTCTGCAGCACCACTGGGCACAGAGAGAAAAGAGGAGCCTTGTGCAGAGTATTGCAGAATCACTTTCTGGTAATTTGGGCCCCAAGATGGTAGCTCAAGTGTTTCCCCCTTTTGGTTTTTGCATAAGGACTCTTCTTCAGTCCCTTTTGTAGTCCATTTCAATACTTTACTGTCATTTGCTTTGTTCCTCTCTTCCTTCCACATACGTCTTAGATTATTTCAAACTGTATTTAATACTGATCTTTCCCTTCTTGCCTAAGAAAGTACCAGCATGCACCCTGAGGTTTAAGTTATTAATGTATTTGACACAGGCAGAAGAAAAGAAAAATATTAAACCCTTCCAAATTTTCACAATAGCAAAACAAAAAAAAAGGGGGGGTCGGGGGGGGGGGAGTTGGTGTTTATACCCACTGCAAACCTTGGAGGTTTATTGCTCCCCAGAGATCCAACCTTCCATTTGTGTACAGGCCTATTTTGCTTTTCATGCAGGAGTGGAATGTGATCCCAGCTGCAGTGGCAGGGAGTGTTAAGGGACCTTGGGAAATGCTGACATGGCCCTGCAGGCACAGATTATCTTCTGCAGAGGACACGGGAGATTGAGGGGCTGAGCCAAACTCCTCCAGATCAGCACCCAGGGACCCTCAGCAATGCCCAAAACCACGTCATCCAACAGGATGTTTTCCCCTGTTCTTTCCAGCTTTATCCCACATCCCATCCTCATGGGCAATAAGAGTGAAAGTCTTAACTTCTTCAGGGAAATTCAGCCACAATATAATACACCAGGGGATGAATTCCTGAGAGAGACCCTGTTTGGTACAAAACCCAAGAGGATCTGGTGTTGTAGATAATAGCACAGAGATAAGAAAAATGTTTAAAATCTTCTGCAGCCATTGCCTGCTAAGGTGTTCCTCCTTTTCCATTCTCACCATCTCAGCAATCCCCTGTGATTTGGGCTCTCATGCCAAAAAAAAAAAAAAAAAAAGAGAGAAGAGCTGTATCAAAACCAGAAAGAGAGGATTATATTCCCAGGGGCTTTCAGCAATTCTTCTCCTAGCAGCTTCCAGAACCTACTCAAATCCTGTCAGTGCAGTAAAAGCCAAAAGGGCTGGAGAGAAGCATCTAGGAACCATCATACCAATAGAAATGGTCCTATGATATTAAAAAAACAACCCATAGTTGAAACATTCTTCAGCTCAGGAGATTTCCCTTGGTAGAGCATAATAATCTGGACAGACTGACTAGAAATATAAGTCAAAGAGATTAATCTATTTCCATATATACCAACCTAGATGTATATATTTTAGATTTATAGTGGATAGCTCAACAGTGTCCCCTGAAGGATGCACTGTAAATAAAAGAGGTTATGAAAGAGGTAAAAGAAAACAAAACAAAAAAAAAACAGAGGAAAAGAAAGAATAGGGAGAAGTTTGTGAAAATCTTTTTGAGAAATAATTCTGGTTACTTTTCTTGTAATAACTACATAGTTCTGAAGTTTTCCAGATCAGTTAGTTGCTGCAGTGACGTCCAGTTAGCTGGACTTCAGATAGTTGTGCCCAAGAAACCTCTCTGCCTGTTCAGAGGGCACTTCTGTCATGGAAAAGTGAGTCTGGGGCACCTCCCCCTTCAGCTGAGCAGGAAAGCAAAAGGTTTTGGTGAGGGTGGTCTCATTAAAACTCCCCATTCCACTGTGCCCAGGGGATGCACTCAGTGACTGCCCAGTGGACACTACAATATCAACAATTTTGCTGGATGGATGCTGAAGTCATCCAGGCACTGAGAGCCACACCAGCCGAGGTCCCTCAGTGCCACCAAGCACCTCTCAGTCTGGGGCTTATTTGGAAAGGGATGATCTTCCTCTGAGCACTGAGAGTCCCTGCTCTGTTCAGCCCTGTCCAGCTCAAGGCTGTGATCCTGCAGGGAGCTGCCTGTGCACGCTGTGAATTCCTTGTGGGAATGCAGCTCTCAGTAACAACCCCAGCAGGATTAGGAAGTTCCGTCTATTCATTTAACACCACAGTGGTTTTTTAAACAACAGCATCAACGAGGTTTTCATTTTTTTACACAGAGGAGAAACAATCTGACCACGATGAGTTCAGCTCTGTAGTTTTCTGCAGGGAATCTATTTGCTGAGCCACTGACTCCATTGGTGCTTTGCAGTAATGCCAGAGCTCGGTAAATATTGGCCACTGTGCCTCTAAGTACTATTAATGAAGTTAATTAGCAACAAAAGTTTTCAAATGGGAAAAAGCTACAGGCATAGCCACGGTTCATTAAGCTTCTCAGAAGCTTTAAACCAATCTTAACTGCATTTCTCAGGGAAAAAGAACACAACTTTTTCTAAAGAATTGAAAAAATGTAGCAGGCCTTCTCTACTTTATGAAAACAGCATTTGATTCCCTTGGGTAAAAGGAAGATTGGTCCTGCTTTTCCTGGGAACACTTCCCTGCAAGTGACCTCCATGATGTACCTGCTGTCTATTCAGATGGAGCTGATGGAGCATTTAAGAGGTATTTAGGAAGGAAAAGAAAAGATCATAACCTTTTTAATAAGCAATTTGCCTATGACAGTGCTGGTCAGTCCAGCATATCCCTCTCACATAATTAATCAAGACCAAGCACTAGATTTGCTATTGTCCCATTTTATAGCATTATGGAAATCCAAGGTTTTATCCAGTGCTTTAATGTCCTTGCCTTGTTTAATACCATTACTGCATTATAGATTTAAGGTAGCTCTCAGGTGGTAAATTTTCAAAGCAGTGTGTGGGATTTAATGTCAACAGAAGTTCCATCACTAAATCTTTTTTGCTCTGCTTTAAAATGTTCCTCTTAACCACTCACCTGCAGCTTAACACCTGGGCTAAGTGGGGTACTTTTAGGGTATTCCTTATGTCAGTGTTATTCCCTGGTGAATCACAGGCTCTGAGAGACAGATTTCACCCTGATGGAGACTTTCCCATGCTCCAGATCTGGGGTGACAACTGATAAGCAAAGGTGTACCACTCACCTTTTAATTTTCATTTGAACTACATGGCCTCTGTCTTGACCAACAGAGAAGAGGGCTTGTGGCAGGCTGTAGGAAATGGGGAGAGGGAAGTACCAGATGCCTCTTCTTCCCTTCCTCACCCAGGAGACACAGGTTTGCACAGAACTGGTGCTGCTGCTTCGTGACAGTGTTTGAAGTCTTTCTGATTCAGGTGTTGAGATCCCACTGACAGCTACAGGACATCATGTTTTCTCCTTGCTGCTTTCAAATTAAAAACAAAATGAGATTTCCTTTGCTGTGCCCCATAAGCCTGTTTTTCTGCGTTTTTAAGTCTAAGTTGGATGCAACAATTATTCCTTTAAAATCAAGGGTTATTGTACCACTTCCAGCTGTTTAGTTGAAATGTTACCTAAACCTTTTCTCAGCTGATAAGCTTGCATCAGTCTCTAACTAGGAGTGAGACTCAATTTCCCAAATAATATCCTCCTTAAATAGAAACCTAATCAAACCCATTCCACATTCTCATTGGCTACCTGAGCCTATTTCCCAACAATCTGTCTTTCTGTGCCAGAGCATTAAGTCCGGTAAAGTGAAAAAAGAAATTGTGGAGGAAATTAAAATAGGTTTACTGTGGCAGCCATCACTTCTAGCTCAGCCAGCTGCATCACTCCTCGCTGCTGTGAAACTCATTTTGGAAGCAAAATTCTGTTATTGCACCCTGATATTTCCTCAACAGTTCCATGAAATATGTGTGAATATAGCTGTGACAGGGATGGCAGGGTCAAGCTAAAGACAACCAGAAAGAGTTAATATAAGAAGCTGTGCCATTCCGTGGCCTATGTCCCTGGAGCACTGTGTGCACATGGAGCCTTCCAGCAAATAAATTTTGATGCAAATGGAAATGTTTGTACCTGAAAGTAAAAAAATACATATTTTTCTCAGCCAATCGAGAGATAAAGTATCCTGTTGTCTACAAATCTGGTAAGATTTAAAACCCATGCTAATCTCCTTGTAGGTGCATATCACAAATAGTTTTCTCACATATAAGAAGAACAAGATGAATCCATCACCAGAATTATTTACTGAATTACTTTCCATGGCCAGTCATCAAAGGAGAAAGCAAAGTAGTAATGAATTGAGAAAGAGATGATGAGAAGCTAACAAAGTATTCATGTGGTTTTATTCCTCTGGGCAAAACCTTTATTCCACCAAAATCAATAAGAATAGAATAGGATGAGTTATGATTTATTGCAACAGTCAGATCTCATTGTGTTCCATTAAAGAGGTTGTGATGATTACAGGTTTTCTCTGAACATGCCACAAACAGTGACATATTTAGAAAGCATCAGATGTCAAACACCAAACTGTTTCTGAGAGAACTTACAAAATGTCACATCACAAAATGGATCAAAATAGTGCCTTTCCCAGTTTTTACTTTGTTTCCTTTTGGCAAGCACTAATTTCTTAACATGCTAATCCAAATTCTTTCCTGATTGTAAGTCAGTTCTGAGGACAACATAGCCACATTAGCCTGAGCCTGGCAGAGTATGTGGCATCTGGAGTATAAATCAACGTGGCTTTGCTTGTTTCCTTCCTCAGTTGTGCAGCAGATAATCAGTGATGACTCAGAATTACTCAAAAGAGTAGCTGTTGCAAGTTCATTTTGTTATCCTCAGTGTTGTCCTGGCTGTGTGTGCACTACTCATGCTCCAGGGTAGCTGGATTTAATGACAGTGTCATCAGAAAGTGGTAGTGTCTTTTTTGAATTTTTTGTGACAATATAAGCCCAGCTGATGTACTGTTAGTGATATTTTTCTGCTTATATCCTTAGCATGGATGGTACCAAGATGAAAGCAACACTGCCAAGCCTTTTTGACTACAGATAAAATTCCCATTTGCTATCAGAAGAGATTATGTTAAACCAGCCATAGTGGGGCCGGAGGTACCTCAAAGACATACTGCAGTGACAAAAAGCATTACCAACACAGATATGCAATTGCCTTTCATGGGAGCTTAGCTCCCAGGTATGACTGATTGTTTTAGGGCAGCAGCACTTACAGGCTGGGCCAATTTTATCAGTTGGAAATTTCCTTCTATTTTTGATTTATTTTATTGGAAAACGTTCTCAAAACGCTGGTGCAGGGGTTCTGTATATTAAGCGTTTTTCTTTGCTGGAAGGGAAGTGTCAGGACGTTGAAGTCCATCTGGTTGTAAGAACCAGGCAGTGAGAAGGAGAAGGGAGAAGGAAGGCTGTGGCTCAGAGGACCTGAGTGCTGTTCTCATCAGTTCTCACTTGTCACCATGAAGAGAGGGAGCCTGCAGGGTGGGCACAGGGGACTTTGAAAGGAGCTTGCTCCAGGCTGGCAATCTCAAACCCTCACTGCTGCCAATCACCTGCGCTGGTCCCTCCAGAGCACTTCAGCTCAGACCAGCACCTGCTGCCCATGGATGTTCTGGTACCTCTGGAGAAGAAATAAGAGCACAACAGCAGCAGAAAAGGAAAATGATCAGGAGCTGATGAGTAGCAGAAGGTACTGGATGTGAGCAGGGACTGCAGTGTAAGACCAGTGATGGTTTGTGGACAATTTGGTGCAGCTGGGAGGAACTTCCCAGCACTGGTAGAAATGTACCTCCTGTTAGTTGAGAACTGATGACGCTTGAAATGATTCTGTGAGGCAAAATAAGTGCATAAACCTGTACAGAAATCCAACCCGAAATAAATTAATGAACAATTTTATTCTCTTAGGTGGCTATTTTATTTGAAGAGCTGAGTTCCCTTCTTTCGTTCCCGTAAACTGTTTACAGGGTCCTCTCAAGCATCTTCCTTCTCTGGCTCCCCCAGTAATGTCTGAGGAATATCCTTGGTGTGTGCATGGCTGGTGGGAGGCAGAGCAAGGGGCTGCTTGTGGGTTGGCAGGCATGGGGAGCTTCTCTCTGCCTCTCTCTTCAGAGTTTGCTGCAAATCAATGGGCAAAGTTCATGGGATGCACAGTAAGGAAAGGGGGGTTCGAGCAGTTCTTGGCAGAGAGATGTACCCAAGCCCCACAGGTGTGCACGCTGCTATGTCACTAGAGCTCTGCAGAGGTGGCATATTTCTCCTCTTCCCTGAGGAAATTCCTCCAGCTCTGGACTGGAGCTCTGAGCAGAGCAGATAGAGTCCTGAGGATGCCATCCCAGCAATGTCCACTTGCTGGAACTGAGGCCATATTCCTATTGATTCACCATCTTTGAAATGAAGGCACTGTCTGTGCCTAGGGTGGAAAGAGAGCTGCTAAACAGAGAAGCAGCGAGGTTATGTTTTATGATCATGGCACTATTTCCCTGATCTTACAGGAAAGTGTTCAGGCTGTGTTCCTCAAAGCAAGATCTAATCTGCCAAAAGCATTTGGCATGGACTCACTGCCTGCCCTCCTGAGATCAAATACTGATCTTTTGATCTGCTTATGCAGTGTCTCCTTTATGTGGTAGTGCATTTTCCATCAGTGGTAGGGAATAGCTACTGGTCTTTTGAAGGACAGATCCCCTTTGTGACCTTTCACAGATATCAAATATTCAGTTGACTTTATTTGGTGCTTCCTAAGCGAAGCAAATAGGTAATTCTGGGACAACACAATGCAAGGAAAGTTCACAGACCTGCAGTCTCATGAGGAAAGAATAGAGCCTGAGTGAGGAGAAATTTACTCATGCATTTAATTATCTGAGGCAGCCTAAATAAATTGGTCATCCTAGAAGACGGCAGGGATCCAGGATCACGACCATCATCAGAGGTCCATCAGCAAACATTTGTCATCTTCCAATTAGCACTGCCCTGCTGGCACAGCTTCCCAGTCTCAGCCTGAGATGGGGCCCTCCCTGGAGATCCACTGAAATAGTGAACAGAGGGTTATAGGTTGTAGAAGAAGGAACACATGTATAAGGGACTGAATTAGGATAGCTTAGGCAAGCTTAACTCAGGCATCTCTTAACATGGAGAATTTGACTGGATTATATTAACGTCCTCTTAATGCTGTTTTTTTTTTTTTAAGACAATTTCACAGATGAAGAATGAGGAGTATGAAGTGTTGTGTTCACAGAAGAACAAACAAGTCAGCAATAAAGCAAATAAGACAACCAGAGGCAAACTCAGAGCAGTCTCAGGATAAAGCCTGACATGGTTCAGCTGCAAAAGATATGCTCTACTGTGTAGGGAAGAAAGGATAAACTTTTAGGAAAAATGAGCTGGTTTTGCCCTGCATTGAGCTTGATCTATAAAATACAGTGCCAATTCAGGTCAGACTATGGAGAAAATATCATTGGATCCTCAGAAACAAATAATCTCACTTTTTAGAGACAGATTAATATTGAGAAGTAGAAGAAAGACATTGGCACAAAATTCTAAGGAAGGAGATGGAATTTACTTTTCCTGAAAGCCCTATCTTCCTTTTTTCAATTAAGAATAAACATCAAGAAAGCTGATGATTACCTGGGGTTTATAGCTCTCAAACTTTAGACAGCAAAGAAAGATTGATTTTGCTGCATGGTTATAGCTCCAAGACTTGGAATTTAAAATTATAAATTTTATTCTAAATTAACGGAACCATTTTCAATATTGTGCACTTAGTTGTAAAGCTTTGAGAACTTCTTTTTTACTGTTAATTTTATCTGGTGAGTGTGGGAATGTAACAGGGGTGTGCAACTTCCCTGTTCTTGCTGGTTTCTTTCATGGGTAATTGCTTTCTTCCTCCTCCTACCATACTTGGTTATCCTGGGCTCTGACAACAGTGTGATTGCCACATTGCAGCCTTCAGCAAAGCCATGCAGGGTCCCTCCCATGTGAGAATTTGGATGAGGAGGGTCCTGCTGCTGTTGTTCCAATCAAGTACACAGCAACTGCTGGGGCTGTGGCTCTGCTGGGCTCTAATGCACACACAGTCTCTGTGCCTTCTGCTGGTGAGAGGGTTTGCAACAACATGATGCCAAAACCTTTCTTTGCAGTTAGAGATCAAATACAGCAGTTTAGCTCAAGATTAACACTGGCTTCCTACAGTCTTCTGGATGGGAATGGGTATTTTGGCTTATTCCCAGTAGCAGCTGACTAACTACAAATAGAGACTTGCCAGTGGCCCATGTACCAATCCACGGCTTGGTGGCCAGAGCTCTCTGTGATCCCATGTGTGTGCTCACATCTGTGAAATGAGGAGCACATCATTTAGTTTCTCTCTATCTTGGGTCTCCATCACTAGGGAACAGTTAACATTCCTTTTGCCACTCTGATAGCAATGCCATTCATTTTTAGGCTGATACCCCAAAGGCACCCATACCTTGACTTTATAATTACATATGGCTAAAGGCAGTATTAAAATCTCATGTTCTCTCTACAATTCTTGCAAGCTCTTCCACAGAGGAAATTTTTAAGGCAAGAAAAAAAAAAAAAAGTAATTCAGCTTATCTCTTTTTTGTCTTTTCTTTACAGACATTTCCAACAATGGTAAGTTTCACAAGAGGTACACCCACATGAGAGCAAAAAGGAAAGAGAATGTTCTAAATACAACTTTTGTCAGCAAAAAAGAGAACGAAGTAAGTGTATGTTAAAAGACTTGTATTGCAAGTTTTCTTCTTGATCACACTGTAAAAATCTTATTCATTTCAATGGAATTACCCAAGTGTAACTTCAAGGGGAATTTGGCTTAGGTGGAATCAGGGCAGGAGGCTCAGGAGCAGAGGCTGGCAGGATGCCTCATTCCCTGTGGCTCCTTTTTCTGGGAAGGAGAAGGAAAGGGAGAAAACCCTACAGCACACGTACTTAAAACATTTCATCAAACAGATCATTCATCCTAGCCAGAGTCAAAAAGTCCATTCTCCAGCTCCTATGATAAATACACAGAGCTCTGACTGAACGGACACTCTGAGCTGGAAATCTGGGGCATCCCTTTCTGCAGTACAAAATTAAGTCCAGTAGAGAGAGACAAGAAGTGACATTTCAAGGAGGAGGATTTCTGTTTGGATAGTGGGGGGTCACCATGCTGCTGATGACACACAAAGCAAGGAACCAGTGCTGCTCTCCAGTGCCAAGCACAGCCCGAGCTGCTGAACCAGCTCTGCACGAGAGTGACTGCAATAAAGTCCTGATCTCTGTACTGTGTGTCACTGTGGATTAAACATTCACCACCAGTACCTATCTACAGCTAGAAGTTATCACAGCTTGGCTACATATTTGGTTGACTAAACCTCTCCAGTGGTTTTGTCCAAAACTCCCACTGACATCAGCCAGGCACAGTCTGGGTGTGGGGTCGCTGGAATCCCACTGGTGAAAGATTACAAAAACCCAAAGGATTAGAGCTAAACCAGTGGTGCTTATGGCACTGGCTCCGTGGAAAGATTTATGAAGGGCTGGCAATTGCAGCCTGCCAGTGAAAATACATGCTTTAACAGTACAGTGACTAAAACTAATGTTGTATTTCTGCTAGCTGCTGCCTGGTAGTTTGCTGATGTATTTAGTTCACAGGTTCAGGGCTAGAAGACCTTACTCATCACAGCTCTTAATGCTCCTACCCTACTGCAAAGTCTGGCACCTGACTTGATGAATAGTTACTGGAATTAATCATCAGAAGAGACCAGTTTCTTCATTGTACATTTGTCTGAAAAATTGCTCTCTTTGTGGAAGCTTTTAATGGATTTCTCAAGTCTTTCTGAACCGTGACACATAATGCCTGAAATTCAATAGAAGCAGCAAATGCAAGGGAAGAAAACCAAGGTGGAAGCATAATTACTGTGTATCAAAATATAGTGCTTTGGTAACTGAAATTCACAGGTGATGTGGGACAGTTTAACACTGCCAGGCACTGACAGTGCCCTTCTCCACAGCCATCCACGCTTCCACCCTGCTCTCCCTTCCCCAAATTTAATTGCCTTGCAATTATTGGCTATGAAAAAACCTGTAATCACTAGTGATTAATTGCCCATCCCTGGAGCTGACAGGAAGAATGGTCTCAGGGCTTCTGTCCATAGCATCATTTAGCAGTGAAAATACAGAAAGTTGTTTTGGAAATGTCAGGGGGAAGTTGCCAGCTCTCCTCTTGGGCTTGGATGGCTGCTGGAGCACTGCGATCGCTCTGCTATTTCCATTACAAAGGGGAACAAATCATCTGATTTTCACAGACAACAATGAGAAACCATCTCTGGGCCTAAAAGAGATGCTGTATTTCGTCTCCCCCTGTGGGGAAGCAGGAACAGAGCTCACCTTGCTAGGAGAAAGGAAGGGGGAAAATGATGCAGAGCATTGAGCTGTGGTGGGACTCTGCCTTTTTTGGAGAAGGCCAGGATGGGATCTTACTAAACCTGTCTTAGATTTTCTTACTTCCACCTTTTATGCCCTGGACTGCACCAAAACCCACGTGCCCTCATGATCAGAATTGACAGACCCCCCATTCTCTCCTGAATGCCAGGTTGTCACCGTGAGCTCAGTTTGGTAGGATCAAAGCTGAGTCTTTTAGAATACTATAGAGAACACCATTATTTCATTTGTCATCCAGAAATAAGGGGGACAGGATTCCTTTCAGGTTATCACACCCACGTTATTTCTAATCCCAGCATAGAGGAGCAGACCGTATCTCTGCTGTATTTCCATACCCATTTAGTTTCATTTCACACCTTACAAGCTCTTCTGTCTCGCTATATGTGGAGCAGCAACCAGCATATTGTCAACTACAATCAGAAAATTATTAATATAAAAAAAACCCAAACAAACAGTGTAGGAAAATCATGTGTCCAATTCTGAAATCTCAAGTGGTTGGGGAAAATCTTTACAAAAAATTTTACCGACCACATGTACAAGGATCCTGTTACAGGAGTTAGAAAAAACGCAGCCACCACATCAGTGCAGCACCATAATTTAGAGGCCAAAGTTCTCACTCTGGGGTATGTGCCATAATTTTTAATAAAAACAATTCTAATATAGAGCTGCTGCCAAGCAAAGCATTACCAGAGCTGCCAGAAGGCCTTCTGACGAGCCAGCCCTACACAAAACCAGGCAAGGTTTGGACATGGCTGGTAAGGAAGGTCTGTTTGAATAGCTCGTGGATTTGCATGGGAATGTCAGCAGATTGAGGTGCTTCTTTTTTGCTGAACTGGAAACTATTTGATGGGTAATGCTGTGGTTTAACCATAAATGGCAACTAAGCCCCACATAGCCTCTTGCTTCCACCCAGTGGGATGGAAGAGAGAATCAAGAGTGAAAGTGAGAAAACCTGTGGGTTGAGATGAAGACAGGTAAATAGGTAAAGCAGAAGCTGTGTGTGCAAATAAAGCAAAGCAAGCAATTCATTCCCCACTTTCCAAGGGCAGGCAGGTGTTCAGCCATCCCCAGGAGCACAGGGCTCCATCACATGTAATGATGATGTGGGAAGACAAGCACCACCACTATGAATGTCCCCCCTTCCTCTTTCTTTCCCCAGCTCTATACACTGACCATGACTCTATATGGTCTGGGATATCCCCTGGGTCACTGTCAGCTGTCCTGGCTGTGTCCCCTCTTAACTCCTTGTGCCCCAATCCTGCTCACTGGTGGGGTGAGAAGAAGAAAAGGCCTTGGCTGTGTGTAAGTATCACTCAGCAAGAACAAAACATCCCTGAGTTATCAACAGCACAAATCGAAACCAGCCCCATACTGGCTGAAGAAAATGAACTATACTCCAGCCAAAAGCAGCACAGGGGAAAAAAGTCTGTCTGAAAATTCCCAGTCTGTCCTACTATGTTTTATACAGAAGCTGGGAACAGCTTTTCCAGATGGTTTGAGGTAGGAAAGGAAAACCACATTTGGTATATGACACTGGAAAGTTCACAGAGCCAGATGATAGAGATGAACCTGGTTTGGGGACAGGACTCAGCAATGACACATGGAAAACATGGCTTTTCCCATAGCACTTTCTGATCTGTTCTTATAGCTGTCTCTGTGGGGTAAAAATTTTCCATGTGAGCCTCTTGCACTAAAAGATATCCAGACAATTAAAACCAGACTGCTAGAGCACAGAAAATATATGTGTTTTTTTAAAAATGCAACAAGTGGATTGTAAACCGTTTAAGTTCTGCAGCTTTTGTTCATGCCAAGCCCTGAAGTAATGGAAACTGGATATCGAACTGACCCGAGCAAGATCTTGCCAAAAAATCTTTTGTCTGGTACACTTGCTGCTTTTATAAACACAAAGTCTCTCCTGGAGAAGATCAAGGAGACTAGGAGGCAACAAATCCTGGCATCACCTTCTGAGATATTAGTGGCCTCTCAGATTGCCTTCTGCACTGGGTTTTTATCTCACTTGCCAGAGCACCACTGAAGCTGAGCCGTTAAATGACTGGTTGAGTCCCAAACACGTACGTAATAAGCCACTGGGCCCCCCTTCTGTCTCAATATTTATGTTACATGCCATGATTTTTCTTTCTGCTCTGCATCTTGAAAAGGAAGTTCAGTGTTGTGGAGAATTTAAAATTGGCTCACACTGCAGAGGATATTTCATTACCTATGTATCAGCCCTCAAGGTACACAGTAATTATTTCCCTTACATTACTGGAATTTTTTGTATCTTTTCTAGGAACTAGGTATTGATCCCTGGAAAATGAACAACACTTAAAATAAAATATAGACAACTGCAATCCCAGTGGTCCCATTAAAGGATGAAATGCTTCATTAACACCTCATAAGAACATTCGGAACACGAGCAGACAGCATCTTTCCTCTTTCATCACTGAGGCATGCTATCCACAAAGGAATGGCTCTTAAACTTCCCAGGATTAATCTACACACAAATTTCTATAGTGTAGCCAAGACAGATACAAGTTGCAGAGCTCTTTCCTACCATATCAAGATAGTTTTTCTGCTTAGAAATTGTTTTATCATATTCTAGCCTAAATCAGCTACTTAGCAATTTAATCTTAAACGAAATAGAGGAAAAGTAAACTTTCACAGAAACCATAATTAGTTTGATAAAACTAGGTTAAACTATCAGTTAAACCAACACAACTTCATATATCCACATGCCCTTGAACTTCTCGACTGTGAAGAACCTGTATCAAATTGTTGGACGTGATCTCCCTTGAAGTTTCAGCTTGTAGGTTTTGACTGGGAAAAAACTCTTCAGTCTAGCAGAGGTAGCAAATCTGACTGACATTTGAACAATGTAGAAATGCTGAGTCTCTACACAGTTTTCTTGTATTTATTTGAGCAATGATGTGAAGACAAAAATGAGCAATATGAGGTGTCCTGCTGATTTCCATGGTGCAAAGGTACCTCTGAAAATTAAGTCCCCAAGTGTTATGCAAGTCATAACTTGCACATCAGGTGGTGCCTGCCTGGACTGGCTGGAAGCACACATTAAATTAGCATGCTTATGAGAGTATTATTAGTTTCAAGTGAGGGACCCAGGAGAATATGTCTCCAACATGATTTCAGGTGCCAAACAAAGTGTAATAAAGCCCAAGAGGTAAGTCCTCAATATAGAGACTGGATCCACCTGAGCTAGAGTCTCCTGCCTCATCTCCCATGCCTGCAAGAGGTTGTAGGGGCTGTCCTAAATCCTTATCCACCCACCCAGGGTGTAAATGATGCTTGGATCACAACTGTCCTCCTGAGTGGGTGAATGCCCCCTCAGAAACTCTGTCTCAGGCCAGAGAGACAGAAAATGGATCCACCTGTGGGTCTGGCTTCCTAATGCCCAGAACAACCTCTTTCTGAATTCTCTGCCAGGTTTTTTATCGATTATTTCATCCAGCTGGAGACTGGTTATACCTGAGACATCAATGGTGTTATGTAAATATCTATCCTATACATCAGTGTTATCTACCTAAGGCTTCTGAGGTTTCTAGTTTACCTCTGACAGGTCCAAGAAGAGTAACTCAAGCTAATGATCCATGTCAGTTGGCTTAAATTCCTCAGTTGGAAAGTGCTCAGGGGGGCTGCAAATCCAACAAGGTTGAAAACTGAGGCAGTCAATAGACAGATAATGTCAGTCAGTCTGATACTGTTAGTGTCTGACAGAAAAAATATCAATAGCTGGCATGATTGATGGGGAATGAAGGAAATACCACCCACAAACACAAAGTAAATAAACAGGATTTGAAAGGGCTGTGTTGCATTGATTTTGAGACTTCTTATTTTCTCCTTTTTTAAGCTGATTCAATTTCACTCCTTGGAGTAATCCTTTGATCCAGGCATACTTTATAATAAAGAATTAAATAAATTCACACATACATAGTGGCCCTCATGGCAGCACCTTTAACGTGTGCTCCACTCCCACCTGAGTAGAGCTTCTGTGAACTGCCATGGAGAGGAATGGAGCTACATCTTCTTTTATTGAATGACCTCTGTGTAATTAATAGTATTGCTTAGTGCCCTGTAAACATATAAGTAAAAAGAGTAAAGAAAGGAAATTATGAGTAACTTAGTTGGTTTTTTAAAAACAAAATAAAAAAAAGTCCTTCTTGTATGTGTTCATCTTCTCCCAGTGTTTGGAATTCTGAAGTGTTAAGCCACTTGGAATCATAGATAGCACAGAGTTTTTGGCTGGAATCTCGGTGTTTGCATTCTGCCAGGCTATAAATAAACATAGATTGATTTACATATTTATTAACTTCATTTTTACAGGGTTGCAAGCATTTCAGGTCTTTCACATACTGTGGTCAAAATGCCAGCAAGGTCATTCTAGGAAATAGAGAAATTCACCAAGCCATTTCCCAGCATCAGAAATGCATCAGCTTAGGAGCAAAAAGAAGAGACAAGAGAAGGCACCACATGGGGTCTGTCGTAAATACAGGTTGGAAGGATCTGAAGGAACTTCACAGAGGTGTAATTATCATCAACAGGCAAGATACTGATGGATACCTCTCAGTTGCTGTCACTGGAAGAGTGTGACCTAGATTAGACTGTGGAATAGCAGATCAAATTATATGGAAGACCGTGCCTGTTGTCTCGAGGAAGCATAAACAAATTTAGGGTGGAGAAGGAAAGAAAGAAAAGCATGTGAGTCCAAACATACACTGCTATTGTTTGAAATGTGCCACTTCCAGGCACCTCTGCGAAAATAAAGCCAGGTGAACTGTGATCTCAGCTCCTGGCAGCAGCTAAGTCCCAGTCACATAGAGTATTTCAGCAGGAACTCAAAGAGTGATTTCCAGAGAGACTGGAATCTCTCTCTTTTCCAAGGACCTGCATCTCTTCTCACATGTTCTGATTTTTCAAGCAATATGGCTAGAGACTACTTGCACCTTTATCTGCCTTCCATTCAACAAATATTTTGGGGAATGTAGGACTCATCTATTGCAGCTGGGCTTCAGCTGGCATTTGAACAGGTCCTCAGTACTAACCACACTGTCTCCTTAGTGCCTTGCTCTAGGCTGGAGCAAGCTACGTGGCTGGTAAAAGTAAAAACAATTTGGGGTATTATGAGAGGATAAAAGCCTGGCTTCCCCCTGGCAGGACAGCTGTGAGCAGATCGTGCCACACAGTGTGACAAACTCGAGTGTGTGCTGGCATCTTTAACCGGGACAATACAAACACTGCCAACACAAGTTATGTTGGGAATGAGTGATGCAACATTTTGTTGCTACTTTTCTTTCACACCTTCAAGCCTTTTGACCAAGCTGCACCACAAAAAAAAATGTGCAAAATACATCATTCTCTGGAGGGGTGAGGAAATACTGCTGTTCTGAGCAGGAAAGAACAAAGTCAGTCCCTGAGCCAATATGTAGATCACTGAAGAGTTTACATACTGTCATCAAGAATAGATGCCAGAATCTGATGTCTTTGATGGCCCATCAACAGTCTAATCAGCAACATAAAGCCATCTCAGAATGGAAATTATTTGTCACACTCTGAAAGACTGACACTTGACATCTGGTTTGACAGGTTAGGAGGCACCATGAAAGCCCCCTTGTAAATGAAGAAATTCAGTTTATCCATCAGAGTATATAAATGACACTTCTGTCATCCTGGAGGTTCTGGGATTCCAAAAGGTGAGCTTGGACAGTCATCCTCCAAGGCTACCTGGCATGTTGCACTCCAACCCACACATCAGGAAAGAGAATTTCTAATGTCCTCTCGACTCACACCTCTGAGAAGACCCTGAAGCCAAAGGTGTAACACACATAGGAAATACAAGGGTAGACAGAATATTGGCTGAAATGTCCCATGCTTAACCTATCAAACACCACAGTCGTGTGTTCCAATGCTGGGACATAAACCAGATATTGATTAACATCCCACTCACTGCAGAATACTCCTAAATACTGACACCTGCAGAGGAAAATGCCCTTTTAGTAGCAGTCCTGGTGCAACTCTTCGTTTCTCAGGGATGTATGGACTGAGACATAGTTTAATATCTGGTACTACTGAGAAACACAGCAACATGCAGAACAGTGAAGCACTTCACAACAGTTACAAAGAGATAAGGTACCCTGCTTAGAAGCTGTAACAGAGCAATAAGGCCGTGCCAGCAAGCACCAGAACGCCCGACTTGAATTATCTTTTGAAGAATTAAGCACTCGTGGCAGTCTCCTGGTTTTGTGTGCAGAAAAGGCTCCATCCTCAAGGTCACTGCTGATTTTATGCCCAGTGATGTTCAGGAGAGTTTTGATGGGCAAAGACTGCAGAGCTTTTTCCCCACAGCAATTGCCCTGATAAGAACTTGCACAAATGGCTGCATGGGATGAGAGCAGAGGTCTGTCTAATCCTCTATCCCCTTCCTCATCATGGCCAAAACCAAAAGATATGCTGGACTCCACCTGATAGACTTCCTGGAACAGAGTCAAACTCAACTACATTTGCTTTGCACTTGTGCATCAACAGACTCAAATTCTGGAAAAATAACAGGGGACACGTCTCAAAAGCTGGGGGCTTTCCAGTAATAACTCCTATAAACCAATCACACCCATCGAAATCAACCAGGCATGCCATTTATTTGGTGTTTTGATAAATTATAGCCCTGGGGGGCACTGAGGGCCAGATTTTAAAAGCTGTTCAGCTGTTTAACTCTCATTGATTTCAGTGTAATTGATTTCAGTGGGAGTTAGGGGCCTGCATTGCTTCACACTTTGGGCCAGTCCCTCCTATGGTAACTGTACCAATTAGGCAGGAGAGCCATTTATCAGGAGCCCCATTAAACAGAATCAGAGGTACCCAATTACATCTAAATTACCAGTTCAGCCCCCGTGATGTTGGAAGGGGAGGGGTGCTTGTTGCTGTAGCACAGGCACCACCATTGACAGGGAGAATGTCTTCCATTGTATCCCACTTACAGCAATGCTCATCCAGGGAAAATATCCTGCTTCCTCCATTAACCCATAAGGTGTTTTTACCCTCTCACCAGGTTACTCTGTCACTGCAACAGCCTAATGGTGTAATGGATACCAGGAAGAAAAGCAGGCTGAGTCCAAACCTAAATGAGTGGGGCTTACATAATCAGAGGGTGAGAAAAAGAGAAACTAGAATCAGAGACACGGCCTTTTCAAGGTTTCCAAGGCAGCAAGTGACTGCTTCTCACACAGCATGCACCACAATCGTGTTTTCAATTCTACAGTGTCAGTTTCCCCTATGAGGAAGAGAAAAGAAATCCCCACTCTTTTCAAATGTGAGTGCTTTTGTAATAATAGAGAGAAGGTCTGGGACACTGTGCTCCACTTGAGTAGTTGTGGTGATATCTTCATTTATTTGAGATCATCTTCTGACATTTCATTCCATTTGCAGGCAAGTCATTTGTAACGTTACGTACAAAGGACTTTGGTGCCATGATCTTTAGCTTTTGCCCTGCTTTTAATACTAAAGATCACTCAACCACGATGAAACCAGCTGGATGAAATTCCTCTCCTGCAAGACATGAAGGCCAATGACAGTATGAAAGATGTGGGGCTGCTTTGTCATTTATTGCTTCATATCCCATATGTTTGTCTGATTGGTGAAGGGAAAGGTCTGTTTATTAATACAACACTTCATGTGAATTGCAAGCAGCTGGAAGGCAAAGAAAAGAGGAAAAAAATCAGCCAGGAAGGCAATGCAATGACTGAGCAGGACAGCCTTAAGGGAGCTCCCAGGAGGCTGCTGAAAACCACATGAGAATGGCAAGTTTGGATGGCTAAGCCTTCCCTAGCACCATGCTTGGGGCAATAATCTTGGGGAAAAGCATTCTAGCAGGGGGAAAAAAATATCCTTTTGGTAAAAAGACTGAAAATTTCTGTCAGAACACCACAGGGGAAGAAACTGACTCTAGGAAGTATAGAAATATTTCCCTGGACAGATGGATTGCTCTATATAGGTCAAAAATTTGTTTTCTGCCAGCCTTCTTTCTCACTCCTAGAATGACACCAGCTGCACCACCTTGTACTGCTGGTTCATTATTCCTGAAAGCAATTTTTTCCAGGTGCTAAACCAATCAGAATAATGTAGGTAGCTCAGATGATTACAGGAACCCAGAGCCAATGCATTGGGAGGAGTAAAATCCATAGACAGCATTCCTAGAATCTATACCAGGGGACAGACCTCCTGGCCTGACTGTACCACCAGGTATCCCAGGATGTCCCTCCCAGCTCAAACAAGTTACGCTTCCAGGAGTGCCTGGAAAAGGTCAATGCTGACTAAAACTGCTTCCTTTTTAGATCAGCTGTTAATGAAAGCTCCTTGTTACCCACAGCCTTGCTGCAGCATGAATGAGCCAGTTAACACACTGATGGTGTGTCAGTGCCTCACTGTATTCACAATTCAAGATTTAATGCTTACTACTGTTAAGGGAAAAAATATGAGTAACTCATTTAGCTAGATTTAATTTCTTTACTCTCTGCAAAGTCTACAAATTAATTCCTCAGTGGATTTCTGTTCCAGCACTTAACCTAATCTTTTCAGACACAACAGAGATAATTTCTCAGTTCCTGCCTTATTCTGAAACAAAATAGCTCTACAATACCCTGCCTTCTCTGATATACCCTTGGTAGAGCTCTCACATAGCTATGCCAGATAGAACAAAAAATAATTCTGTAACTTTGGGTGGAATTTGCAATACTACAGAGGTTGGTTTTAATCAGAAAAAAAAATCTTTGTTCTTTGTGGGACCAAGAGCAAACACCACCGTGGGGTTTCCCTTTGTGGGTACCCAGTCCAAGCACTCATCTAATTTCAGCTAAGGCTGGGGGAAATAAATTTATTTTGCTTTCCTCCACCATAATACCCCAATGTACTTCTTTTCTGTTCTTTACCCAGCTAAATTGTTCATTCACTGTTGAGTCCAACTAACCCTTTTTATAACGTGCTGGTCTTCATAGGTGTGGGAAGGAGGCCATGGAGACTAATGAGACCCATAATAACTCCCAGCCTGTTACTTGTAGAATCTGACACTTGGGAAAAGCTTCAATGGTATTTTTTCTTGTGATGATGAAAAAAGAAAAAAAAAAGTGGTGCTGCTTGGCCAAAGGTTTCATGACTGAGGAAATCATCCGCAGCTCAGGGTGAATGCTGGCTTTCTCCTTCCCGATGAGCTCATGTGTGTTCACACATTAGGCTATAAAATTGTTATGTGGAGTATTAGGGCCTCTGGTTTCTCACTGTGAATGACACAGAAGGGCACCTTCTTGCCATGGTAACAAGCCAAAGACAGAGTGTTGTAGCCAGAGAACGTACAGAAGTAAGGCTATGGCAGAAGCAGTAAAGGTGGATGCGTTGTTCGTCCAGGAATGTTTTTAGGATACCAACTAGATGGAAAAAGACAATGTCATCACTATTGCCTGTTCACTGCAGAGAATGTGTCAGGATCTGGTGCTTCCATAGACATTGGAGTAGATGCAAAGTGAGGCTGGGATTGCTGAGTGCTGCCACTGGGGTTATGTCAACCAGGAATCTTGAGGTCTTCTTCCTTCAGATGTTTTTTCAAGATATTGTCTTTTACACTTGTAAAACCTCCCATCTATTATTCTTTCTTACTTTCTGAATTTCTCCATTTCTCAAGCAGTTGTTTCTACCCCATCCTCCTTAAGACAAGATTCTCTTGAGCCACAAATGCCCCTGTTTAGCCCTTTCTGAGATCAAACTCCTGTTGCCCTTAATGAGCACTTGGCCCAAATCAGGAATGGTGCCAGGATCTCTGGCTCAGGAGCAAGACTTCAGCCCAGGTTACCACTTTCATTTTTAAGTAAAACATATCTCCAGTGCCTCCAACAGAGAAGTGTGTGTACTAGCCAAGAGTTTTAATCCTTCCCAAAGGCTTTTTGCAGTTGGTCCAGGCTGGCTAACAAGCCTAGAGCTTTTAAACATCTGCTCTAAGAGCACCATTCTAGCCCTCTGAGTTTGGCCTTACACGTGTTATTTTTGGCCTGTGCTAGTGACTGACATGTTGTCCTGCTGACTGTGTTATTTCACATCCTGGAAATGCTGCAGGCTGTGAGCTACAGGACTCCTGGTTTGGGAAAAAGACAGGTTTCTTCTGTAAATCTCCATAGTCTGAATGTGTCCTAGCAAGAGCCACCTAGCAATGACAAGAGGGAAAAGAAATGAAATGGGTACTGAAAAGCATTAATACATAATAAACAAAACAGTGGCCTAACAGAATTTGATCAGCTGGAATCTCAAATACTGGTGTAGAAGCAGAGTATTTATAGATAGGGGCTGCTCCAGCCCTGTTTAAAAATACTGGCAGAAGTTGGAGGCAGAACTCGGATTACTGTGTAGGGCCAACCTACAGTGCAACATTTGCAATTCTCTGGAAATCTTTGGGATTTCAAGCAGCTTGGGGCAAAGTATACTCCACACACATGGTGCCTGCCATGTGTTCAGCCCTCTCCTCTCAGGAGGCTAACTGCCAGAACTTGTGTAGCATGTGTGAGGATGTGTTTGGATAAAGCATTACTGGAAAGGGAACTTTTGCAAACTTCACTGAGGGGTTTTTTTTTTTCACCTGAAAAATTTCCACACACACATCTAACACTGTAGTTGTTTTATAACTCGAGCCCAAATGACGCCACCATAGAATTTTTAACCTTTGTGACTGTCCGTACATTTCCAGACAGGGAGGGTGTTTTTCTCTACTTCACCAGCTCAAAATTCATGCATCAACAACTTCAAACATCTAGTGCACCTTTTTCAGGTTCCCATTCAGGTGACTCCAACCTAGAGCACACAAAACCTGCAGCAATGGTGTAGAGATTGTACCACATTGACACTAAATAGTTCCCATTCCCTCAGACACACGCAGAGGTAAAGTGCTCAGAATATTGGGAGGAGTTGACACAGGTTTCATTGATTCAGTGGATAATAATCCTTCCTCTAGCAATGCAAATAGTCTTGGCAGTGCCCAAAATGTCTCTGTAAGTGCCAAGGAGGTGCCAGCTGCTGACAT
This sequence comes from Aphelocoma coerulescens, assembly GCF_041296385.1. Lineage (NCBI taxonomy): Eukaryota > Metazoa > Chordata > Aves > Passeriformes > Corvidae > Aphelocoma > Aphelocoma coerulescens. The sequence goes on from NC_091024.1 coordinate 6,884,394, forward strand.
GGTGGGAGATTGAATTCAGCCTGGGGAACGGGGAGGATAATTTCTTCTTGTGGCTGCAAAACAATAAGGGGTGAAAGGAGAAGGGCAGGAACATCCCTCCAGTTATGTAGATTTTCCCTGTTTTGACCCCTGTGGACACATTTATTCTCATTTCTCTGAATTTAGCACTTGTTCGCTAGCTTTTATTTATTTATTTTATTTTATTATTTTCCGTTTGCTTCTTGTGGAGCTTCTGAAGGTTCCTGAGATCTTTCTGTCTGCATATCCTCATATCTACATACCTGCCCCTAACCTGACCCCAAACTACCTATCCAGGCTTGACTGGGCTCCGAGCAACCTGGTCTAGTGGAAGGTGTCCCTGCCCATGGCATGGGGGTTACAACCAGATGGTCTTTAAGGTCCCTTCCAACAACCATTCTATGATTCTGTCAAACCTTTGGGGAAAATTCTGCGAGTTGTCAGCTAAATCCAAGCTGAAGAAAAGGCACACCATGATTTTAATATTTATTAGAGCACTAGGGAGTGCGCTCAGAAAAGAGACAGCAATAGACTGGAACAGAGTTCAAGCCTCTCAAAATACAACCAAAATCAACTGCTCAGCACACTGCTGTAGAAAGCCAAGCTCCAGTTTACAGTGTTTGACTTTATTTAAAAATGCAAATGGCTGCAGCCCCCCATCCATCTGATCTGCCAGGGAAGAGGAGTTTGAGGAGGTACAGCAGAGCACACAACAGTGCTTTTGGTACATCTTGTTATGCTGCAGCAGAAAACTCCAAAATGAAGCCTGAAGACTTCATGTATCAATGAACACTGATTCTGCCTTTCACTGAAGGTACAGAAGAAGCTATAAACACATCTGTAAACCCTGAAGAGAGTCCCTGTGCAGTTGTTTGCAGACACTGTCTCCCCAGATGATTAACAGCAGTAATGGGTCTGTATTTGAGCACAACACTGCTGGAGTTAATATCCAGATCCTCCCCTGTTTGGGAAGGGCATTTTCTAGGTGTTTGAAAATGGGCTGGTTAATCATCAAAACTGGAGTCATTCAGGCGAGAGGTACTACAGAGATGAGACAGCAGGAAATAAAAGGCTGCTCTGTTTGCTAAAGGTGACAGATTTGACAACATTTTGTTTCTTCTGGAAGACAGGTGCTTCATCTGGGTTGACATCAGGTAGTATGGTCATGTAGGATTGTGTAGACTATTTTATTGATACTGAATACAGGCAAAAAGTTGCGTGGTTTTTTAATTGTATTTTTTAAACAGTCACATTTTGCAAGATATTGTCTATGGATAAAAAAGAAACATTGCATAAGCAACTCTTAACAATTAACCAGAATTCTTGCACCAACAGTATGGGCACAAAATCCTCCCCTCTCATTATACCCAATTTGGATTTTCCACACTTGATTTGGATTTCTGCCAGCAAATGCACTGGGTCAACATAATTTTATTTCAACCTTTCCTACTAAAATTGCAAGACACAAATTTCTGTCAAAGAGCACTGACTGGCATGGAGAGGTGATGTATGTTGGAGTTTGTGAAATGCTGTGAAGATGCAGAACGCTTCAGGAACGCTGCTTGTTCCAACGAGGACCAGAACAGGTGGGGAGGCACACTCAGAGGCTCGGGGGGGACACAGGTCTGTGTGGTTGCACAGGAGGCAGTGCTGAGGTGCAGTGATTTGAAGGGAAGAGCTCAAGGGCAGCGTGCTGAGGCATTTGGGAGAGCAGAGCTGCTGTCAGCCCCCAGTCCAGATTGGAATGCATTTGTTACCCTGACAAGGCTAACACTTTCTCTTTTGTGCTAACTTTGGTTCGTTGCAGTGCACATCCTCCCCCTCTCCTTCTTGAGCATCTGCTGAGGTCACATCTTCTCCTCTGCTCCCGCCACCTCCGCATTTTGGGGATGAACACTCATTGTTGCTTACCCCACACAGCGCCCAGCAGGTGCCCAGCCTCTCCCCCGAGACTGGGACACATGGCATTGCTGTAACAGGGTGGCACCTACACTGGAGACAAGGACACTGTCAATCCAGCACAAAGAGAGAGCTAAAGAAGCATCCACACTGTGCATGCTGAGAGGCTTTAGCTGTGCCCAGGCAGCAAGGCCAGCTCAGGACACTGGTGTCCTTCCCTGGGGCTGGGGAAGGACTGGATGTTTGCTCAAGGTCTGCAGCATATCCACACGGCTTTGCTGCCACTGGGCCCTCCTCAGCACCTCCCTGGGGGGAGAAAGACATTGGATCAAGAACTGCCCACAGTTGCTGGGCTACATCCTATTTTATCTTCCAAATTCAGGATGAAGGGACAGAAATTAAGTGAGAGCCTGCATGTCCAATGTAACAACTGTCTATTTTTCTCTGCTACAAGCTCTGGTCTGCTGGACATTGAGCCACCAGCCTTTCCCTGCTGCTTCATTTCTGATGCCTTATGTAAGCCATTCCAAGTCCTTCCAGTACCTGCTCTGGCACCCATAGAGCAGGTTTTCTCTGTTGGTGTAGGCACCTCAGCCTCAGCTCAGTGACAACAGTGGAATTTCTGTCCTGCACATCATTGCCTGGCTTGTACTTGTCATGATCTATATGTACCACCTACAGACAGGGATGGGGAGCTGGCATGCTGGGGAATGCTGCTGTGAGAGCAAAGAGAGCAGGTAGAATCTCTCCAACAGAAAATTCTCACTAGACTAAATCGAAATTAAATCCTTCTTTGTCCTTCCTAAGACCTAAGTAGCCCTTGCTGAAGGTTTTATTTTTCAGCTTAACTCTTCAGGTATCTTACATATTCTCTACCCAGGGAATATCTACTAATAAGGTCTGAACACACTCCTGCAATTTCTTTCAAAGCTAGCTAACACTAATCTATCCCTTAAGGACTCCGCCTTAATTACTATAACTTTACTCCTACTCCTGGCTTATATATTGCTGGCCTGTGTTCCAGATTGATGCATCCTTTCCAGATGGGGCAGCTTCTAGGATTTGGGTGAGTGGAGATCATCTGTGAGACAGGGAGAGGAGAAGGAGTAAACAATGGTCAAACAAGTTAGAAAATTTCTCCGGTCTACCAGCCCCAAAATTTACCAAAGAAGGGAATAAAGATGAAGACAAAACAAAATCAGAACCTTGGGATTTAGGGGTCCAGAGAAGGATCCAGCTGACTTATTTTCAGCAAGAAAGTTTCCCTAAAAAATAGCAATTCAGATGGAGTGAGACAATGCATGTGAGCTGACTTAGGCTAATACACACTGGAAAAAGTGAGTGCAGCAGTTTTTATGTCCTAAGTTTCATGTTCACATTTTTAAAACAACATACTTCAGTGCAGGCATGCCAGTTGCAGGGGTATGTTTTCAAGCTGAAAAAACTGGTCTCTTCATGCTGAGACAGGAATTTTTACTGGAAAAATTGACCTAGAAGTGATTTTTTAACAGAGAGAAAAGTTTATAATGGTAAATAATCCAAAGCTGAAGAAAACTATTTTTTTGAAAAATGCATTTTTACTTCCTCTAAACTGATTTTCTCCAACACTCTTATTTTCTATTTCTGCCATTAAATCCCAAAGTCAGGGTTTTACTGTGCTTCAGCCCTTCAGGCTGTGCTGTTCTGACTCCTCAGCACTCCAAGGGCCTTGCAGGAATTAAGTGTCTCTCACAATAGGACACATTTCTAGGGTGAAGATTTAATTTGGTTTTGGACTGTGTGACTGAGTGGATGAAAAAGCAAACAAGAACTTCCTCACACTCCTCCATCAGTTCTGCTAATGGGAGCTCAAAGAGTAAATGAGTTGATTCGCTCAGTTATGGGTGGGAAATCAACTGAAGCAATCCTCCACCCACCACATGTCCAGCCAAAAGCAATTTAGCCAGCTAGGAAATAAGGAAAACTGGGATGACCTGCTGGTCCAGGGCAGCCATATGCTGTTATCCTCCCCAGGTAGGAAGGCAATGCCATGAAAGTTCAGATCAGTGGGGCTCCATGGCACCACACTTGTGTTAGAAGAGTTTTACAGTGAACACGAGAGTGTTCCTGGGTTTGGACAGATGGGTTGGTCATGGCTTTCTGCTGCAGCATATTCAATTTATCATTTGTTGAACATGCACAGAGCAGCAGTGAGCTACTTTAGCAACTCAATATCCCACAGACTTTCCCTTTCCCTTCTGGGGAATCCTTCAGGGATCCTTCTGTATGGGCCTGTCCAGTGGTAGACCCCCAAATTCTCCCCCTGGATCACAGCAAAAGATGCCCACAGCCTGTGTTCTGCTGTCAGTTCGGCAGTCCCATGCACAGGTAAGGGGATACCACAAGGCATTCTTTCCTAAAAACAGGGAGGGATTGTATTGCCAGTCCAGACAGCTTCCTCACAACACCCACCTGAGGCAGGGTAACACCTTCTTTCAATAGAGATGTGTAAGCTGGGTGGATGTGGACATCCCAGAGGCACATGCACGCCAGGCTGTCCTGCTGCACAGAACGCAGGGCGGAGCAGGCATGCAGGATGGGACTCCCAAATTTGTGCAGTCACTTTGGTGTGTGCCGTGCCCAGCCCACCTCGGGAAGCAGCTGGGACAGAGCTTTCTTGGGGATCCCAACCAACTCACCCCTGTCTGGGGCACACATTCCCTTAGAGAGTGAGAAGCACTGCCTGAATTTCCTGCTATCTTTTAGTCTTCTTTGTCAGCAGAACTGTACTTCTGCCCTGGGAATACCCCAGTGATGCATAGCTTCTGCTGATGAGCTAGGATTAGAAGGACTTTACAGAAGGCTGTTTGATTAAGTGGCTATTATCAACTGAAAACTTGGTGCTTCCCATTAAGTACTCTCAAACACGTGTCCTCATTTTACTTATTTTGTGGTTGCACTATCTTTGGAAGAAGCAGCCTGGCCTTTTGGTCTCATCCAGGCCCTTTTGCCGACACTAATAAGATATTCTGTCTTGTTCCGTGCTAGTTTAAGAAATGCAATGCCCTGATGGAGCCCTTCCTTAAAGGTGTTTCTCTAAAATCAGCACATCACCCTGTAGTTTGCCGTGCAAATTGGCCCAACCCCTGCGAACATTCTGCTCCCGACCAGATCCTTCAGCACCTCTCCCCCAAGGCAGCTCTCTCCTTCCAGCAGATCAAAGCCTGCACCACTGACAAAGGACTAAAACAATAACACTCTCACCTTTTGTCTTTGTTTCTATGCAGTTTGATTTGCCAGTGCAGTTTGATTTGCTCTTTCACAGCATCTGTGCTCAGGCTTCAGTGATTTCCCATAATAGTCCAATATACTTTTCATGATCCATGTTCAATTTATACCCACACCCGACTTTAATCCTTTTGTCCAGATCAGTTATTTCATACTTTCATACATCAAATTGCTTTCACCATCTGTTGGCCCAGTTACCCTACATAAGCCAAACCCTCTGAAGGTATAATTGCAATATTGTTCATTATTTGCTCATTCCGCTTCTTCCCAACATACATAATGACAGCAAAATGAAGAAATAATTTAAATCTAATTTAAATTCCCTTCAGGTTTTTTACACTGTGCTGATCAAAATAGTAGCTAGGGTCCTCAAAAGAAGAAGCCATCCATCTCAGAAGAGCCTTGATGCCCTTGGATAGCTATCTGTGAAAACGAGTGAATTTTTGTAGGACTGGAGCACCATGTACCAGCATTTAGCAAAGTTGATGGCAAATGCTATCAGCACATCAGCATGCTGTTAAATCATTGCACAGAAGAATTCCAATCTGGTTAAACAGGATCTGATTTTATACTGCCACTTCCATGAAATAAACGTACTCAAACATTATTTCTTCTTGTCTTATCTATTTTCATCTCTATTTCAGCCAAAGCTCCTTGTGCTGGGGCTGTGCACTGTGCATCGTGCTTGGGCAGTTTTTCAGGCATCTACAGAGAAAACTTGTAAGCACCAACCTTCTTCCCCAGGGATAACTACTCCTTGAGCTTTGATTTAATTTTTCCTACAGTCAGGAGGCCACCCACAGAGCTCCAGTTTTGCCTGACCTGCTTCATTTCTGCCTCAGCATTAACAGCAAGGGCGCAGAGGGGCATCAATCTCTGGCAAGATTCATAGGTTATTTCAGACCTGGGTTAGCATTTACCTTTAGGACTTACAGTGGAGAGGAAACTGCTGCAGAGCTGGGGGAAGTGCCTCTGCCCAGCATCAGAGGCACATGCTCCAATGCAATACATTCCACCAGCACCCAGCTCCGGGAGGAGTAACTTCACTGGAGATAAATAAGACATGTAATTTCTTGTCTGGCTGTTGCATTTCCCACCGCTTGTTTTAACAATTACACTCTGTGACTTTTTTTATTAAACAACCAAAAATAATAGATTCATGTAACCCAGGAAGGAAAATTGCCTGGAGAAATGAAACATACCCAGACTTAATTTTCTCTCCTGTGCTTTTTGAGGTGTTTGAAATGAATGTGTTTTCGTACAGCAGTCAGTAACAAGACCTGTGGTTTTGGCACTTCTTTGCCACGCTCACCTCTTCATCAGCCAATTTTGTTACAAACAAACCCAAGCGGAATAAAAGGCCCCATCCAAGCTGTGGCACAACTTTCTCCTCCTGAAACCAATGGAAGCACTGCCATAGTTTGCAACAGGGATTGCCAAAATCCCACAATTATTTCATAGGCAGCTTTCTCCAAACCTTATTTTTTAAGCAATTAATAGAAGGAGTGATTGACCTTTAGCGAGCCATATCCCAGCGGGATTTGTAATCAATGCTTCTTCCAAGTGCTTCTTTGCACTGACTTCCGTACCAATTAGCAGCTTCTTCTACAGAAAGGTTACACAAATACAATTTTATTTCTTCTTATTATTTTTTCAGACAGGGCCAAGTTTTAAGCGGCTGCCTGGACTTAACAGCTTCAATATTGGATTTGCTCTTGTAAAGAACAGGCTGCTTTTAAGACTGACCTGAAAAATAGATATTCAAGGAGCACATATGCTAAAGGAGCTGAAGCACTTCTTTTTGCTTTCAAGACCAGAAGGTTGCACATAAAACACATTCAAATACTCATGGCTACAACTTCAACGCTTTTTTAGACAGTGATGATTCTGAACTCAAGACCAGCCTGTTGTAAACAAATAGATCGATGTGAAAGCTTATTCATTTGTTCAACTGATGCACCTTTGAAACAAAAATAAAATGTAGAAGAATAAAATTGAGCTTTCTTTCAAGACCAAATAGAGAAGATATGGAGACATCAACCTTCCCTCTAGAAACATCTCTGTTTAATTCCAATTCAACAAAATGTAACATGGTATATCATGGTCTTGCCTTCGGGATAGGGAGGAAAATCAGAAAAAGGTAAAACTCATGGGGTGAGATAAGAACAGGTTAATAAGTGAAAGAAAATAAAATCTACTGAAAATACTATCCACAAGAATAACAATAATACTTGTAATGAACATGTTAAAAATGGGGAAGATTGGGAAGGGAGAAAGGTTGGGGGGAATAAAGGCTTTTGTCCCACAGGATGTGCGAGTCACTAAAATGCATCTCTCTACGCCTGGAATATTTCTCTTGTGAGGGACAGAAATCCTTGAAACAGCTACAACAGTTTTTTGGGGGTATTTTTTTAACAGGCAGAACAAGCTGAATCTTCCCTAGTACAGTTATTTCTGTTGGAATTGGTGCCTGGCAGAGCAGGACCCTCATGGCTGGGGCAGGATGGGTCAAGACCTCCAGGGAGGAAACTGCTGCTTCAAAAATCAAGGACATTGATAAAGTTAAAGAAAGGCTTGAAGGAATAAGTGCTCAGTGTTGCCACTACTACTGAGTTTCAGGGCAATTTTTAAGGCAACCTAGGTTATAAACATGAAAATATGGCATTCCAGACTCGCAGCCATCTGAACGTGGCTGACGGTGAATGCTCATTTCTATCATTTCTCACCAGGGTGAGCATTGATTTCATTTCCCACACTACACTAGTCACTTGACCAAGCTGCAATCCATTATTTAATGTGTTAGTCACGCTGGCTTGTGGGGGCTTGTGGTCTGTAGTCTATCATATGGTGACCTTTATGGTGACTGGCATAACCTTAATCATGATAGAAAATGCTGATATAGAGGTATTCACATCATTATTTCCAGCACTGGCAAAAGGGTTGTTGAAGGAGTAAGGTATGAGTAGAGTGGCATTTATTGCTCCATGTGGACAAGTGTAGCGATTTGTTGTACAGTTTAATGTTTGGGGGTTTTTTTAGGACAAGGACAAAAATGTTTCCCGCATAGGCAGCTGAGAGGAGGTAAATGCTCTGTTTTAGGTGAAGGAGTGCTCAGAATAGAGGTATCAAGGCTGAAATTCCTCACATTAACTGCTTGCACAGCTTTTCCCACCAACTTCATTCCCCTCGAGAAGCACAGAGCAGAGAGTTTGAACCTCAAAATGAGGGATGATCCAGTGACATTGTGAAGTCCTGTAAAAGCTTCATGTTTGTTACACTCAAGATGGAAGATGCTCAAATACTCTGGGAGCACACAGATATTAAAAATGGCCAGGAGAGCCCAGCCCACAGGGAGTTTGCAATACATGCAGCTGACCTATGAGCTGGAAGGTCTCTGCTCCCATGAGAGGCCCTAATAGCACAAACTATTTTTCATTGAGACCAGTCTCACCCCTCAATGTCCTCCGTGTGTAAGAAATAAATGAAAGGATCAATATTTTTCCATGCTAATTTTGCCATTTGTTAGCCTTCCTTGTAATCTTTGAACTCTTTCTACCTTCCAAACCATCCTTCCCTTCTGTAAACAGAACATTTTGCAGTTATTACATGAGCTGTATCAACATCCTCCAGAAGAGTAAGAAGGTGTGATTGATTGATGGTGAGATCCTCCCCACTGTGAAGGGTTAACCTGAATCTTAGGTGCCACTCAAGCTCCCAGGCTGACCCTCAGTGGAAATTAATAGCTTGTATCTGTGTATTATTCCTTTCCAGTACATTGTCAAATCATTTCATCAGTGTTTAAATGGATCAGTGGTTTTCATCTTCAGTGTTTCCTCGTTCCTCTTTTGGGTTTTACTAGTTCTTTGTTGTTTGTACGTGTTTTTAAAATCATAGAAAAAAGTTCTTTTGTTCATTGCTTTTATTTTTATTTCATAAGGTTTTCATAAAGTTGGAGGTAAAGGACAGACATCACATTAACAGATCTCTATTGTCTTGCTCCAACTAAAAAAGTGGACCACATCTATGCCTTTTATAAGTTGCATTACAGACACAGCAGTGTCATCATTTGCAGTTAATCAAAACATGCCAGTTGGGCACAGATTTCCTAAACACATGTATCAGTCTTATTTGTCATGCAAGTCATAAATTTAAACTGATGCATCTGTTACAACCATTGGTGCAGGAGATGGAAAAGATCCATAGGGAGGCTTTCAGCTTTCCATTTAGTGCTAAAGTGGAACAGAACTCTATCAGACATATTATTATTGTCATTATTATTTAATATCCCCCTCTGCCTCCCCTGTGCATTAGCCACTTAACAGAAAGCACGAGTGCAGCCCTTGTCTCAGACTGCTTGCCATCCAAGTGACAGACTGGTGTCCAAGGGACAATAATGCATATTTCAAAGAGGATGGCCAGGATCCTCCTGGAATGGCTGCATGGTTGCTCAGGAGAGGGGGGCCAGCTGGCTGGTGGACACAGAGGGATTTGGGGGTTGGGTTTGCTGCTGAAATGTAAATATGATGGTGCAGCCATGAGTTTTCAAGAATGGCATGATGGTGAATAAATTCAAGGAATGATTGTGAGCACTGATAACTTCATTAGTACAGACACCAAAGAGTGACAGAAAGACAGAAGTGTAATGAAATATATTGCAGATGCTGAATAACAGAGAGATGATAAACTGACCCAAGTGCTGCTGTAAACCCCATCCTTAGGCCTGGGTTCAGATACTCTGCAAGGCCTGGGCAGTGTCTAAGCCCTCAGGCTTGCATTAGTCATGCTTCTAAGCTCAAGAACATCTTTCTTTCAGTGGTGCTCCTGACAACTCCAGTTTGAAGCTTGTTCTTGTGCTGTTTCTGCAGGACTCACATGCTTGACTTGGAAAAAACAAATCCTTTCTTCATTACACTTTGCAGGTTACAGAGTTAACAAGTTTCCAAGAAAACCTTATGTACATCAACCTTGGGCAAAGGCAGGGGACATTCTTTGTGCTTCCAGGTGACCTCTGGAGCCCAGTGATGGCCACATTCATCACCCAGATGAGCTTTCCTCGGGAAAGCATACTTTGAATTTGTTCAGACCTTAATGAGTTATCTACGAACCATCAAATATTTCACATTCCATATGGATCATCCGGGTTTCCTAAACGACACCATCAGCTGGGGTGGCTGCAAGGATCATAAATAACTCCCTCAGTTTAATGAGTTACAGTCTGAGGAAAGGCTCCTCTACCAGGTAATGAGTCACAGCTTCACTTTGTTGTAGATCAGCTGGGACACTTGATTTACTGTGAGGGCTACCTGTATTAAAACTGATCAGAGGCTATTGAGGAAACCCAAACAGACCCAACCTACCACAATTTAATCTCCCCACAAATAAAACCTACTCATAAATCAGAGCCAGCATGTAAATGTGTCCCTCTAATGCTTCTATTAGGAAACCTAAACCCACAAAAAGCTCTGTAGGATGTGAAAACTGTGGTAATGTCAGTGTTACCAGGCTAATTCATAACACACAACGAGCAGTAAGGTACATTCTGCTGGCTAAATGATCAAGATAGAGAAAGCAATTTGACAGATATGTTGATGTGTCCATTTTCATTTTGAAACTTAAAATGGACATATTTTCACACTTTTATTGACCTTCCCAGAAAAACACAGAGAAAAATTATAGATAAAGCTGTTAAAATTGTCATTGTAGTTTTCACTTACTGAAAGGAGAATTCTGATAGAAAATCCAGCAAACAAAGCATTCTGCTTTTAATAAAAAATGACATTAAAAGCTGAGTTGCACAGAAATACGTGTATTTATTTTGGCTGAAGCATCTCTTTTGATCAGCTCTGGCAACGAGCTCTTCTCAAGCAAACAACAGCAATAGTTCATGGAGGGTCTGTTCAGCTTGATTGAGAAAAGGCATGCTGATACAATGGGGTGACAATCACTCTCTTGAATAATCATTATCATATTGTGTTGTCCAGGTGGTAAAACAATCTCCACATAGAGGAGATCTGAGACTGAGCCTTGGTTCAGGAGAAAGCAGCACCTCCAGAACTTCAGTCCAAAACAGACCACGTAGGCATTGCTGCAATTTATGTAAGTCAACAAAGCTGAATATTTAAAAAGCTGTATCTTTTGTAAAGACCTTGATTCTCATTCTTCCAGCTGATGTACTACTTCAGTTCTCTGTTCCAGAAAGGCATTTTTAATTTTGTACAAAAGAAAAGAATCAAGATGCTTCTTGTCAAAAGATTAATGATATACGTCCACGGGGAGGAAGTTATGCAAGGAAGTTTGGTTGAGTACACTGGTTGTCTTAAGCTGCCATGCTCCATTTTGCTTCCATGCAATGTGCACAGACTATTAATAATAGTAAATTATTGCATTTGGGACAAAAATTCAGGGAACTAATTTATAACAAAATCTGCATTCAAGCCATCTCTCAGCTTTCACATACTGGTCATAAATCAATGAAGAGACATTTATGATTGATTTACAGGAGAGTTTTTTATTACCATAGATACATAAAGATAATAGTGGCCTTCCAAACAACTGTCCTTCATCCTAATTATGCAGCCAAACATATCCTTCATAATTGACAGTTAGGATGTTTCTCTGAGAAAAGAGACTTTGAAAGTTAGAAAGGGAGCTAAGGTGTGGGTGCAAAGGTAGATCCTGAATGATAGTTTCAAGTGTTTGTTGTTAGGCAGTGGGAAATAGTTCCCATCCTTGTGGTGTCAATATGGGTTGTGGTGTCTTTATGGCACCAGATCCCACTGAGCTCTAGGGAATATCCCTGAAAACAACATCTCAAGGTCATTTCTTTCTCTAGATTAGGTCCTGTCTGTAACTTTCCTGTGTAAGTGCATATGGTCTCCTCTGGGAAGATGAACAATTTTTGTGGCAGAGTGAATCCTATCTCTTGATGTCCCATCATGAGTTTAAAAAGCCAGAACTACTTTCTTGATTTAGAGGGGAAGGACATTTAAATGAGTAGTGAGAGATTATTTCTTTTTCAATCCATTTGAACTAGCCATCCCATTCTCTGCTGTGAGATAATAATTAGCATCCAAATCGCCACTGCTGCCCCCTCAGCATTAGCAGAATGCCATTCTTGGCTTGAGGACAGCCCTTCACACTGCAAAAACGTAGGAGATAGAAACTGTGTCTTTTTCTCAATGAAAAATAACTGCTGAGGGCTCACCAGCAGGCCCCTCTACCCAAACAGCAAACATTCATCTGAGAGCTTTCAGGATATTTCCTGTAACCCAATTATTTTCTTTTTAAAATAGCAATGAAAAGTGGAGCAGGAACGTAACGTTGTTAAGAACCTGTCAGGCTTTGCCTCTCCTTGTTGCTCCATTTTCTCCATGCTTATTGAACACTCTAGAATTAGCATCAGGCAAGGCTTGAGAAGCATCAAGATAACAAGCTCACAAATCTCCTTTAATGACACCTTTCTTTCCCATACCCTAACTTTTTTTACAGGAGAGTTGTTCTGTTACATCAACCAAAATATGGGCTCTATTGCTTCACAGTAAGTAAATGAATCGGACATTTTTTCCTTAAGGGCCTTGCTTATTTCAAGGTCAAGTAGAGCAACTCTTTGCTGCCTTACTGAGGCACTCTCAAATAACTTGGTTTTATTCTTTGACCTCCTATTGCATTGCCCTGTTTTCCTACTGGAGGTCAGTCCAGGAGCAAGTGAATTCCCTTTATCTTTCAGTGATTTAGCAAAGTTCCAGGGAGGTCAACAACTCCTCTCTCCCCTGCATTCCTCCATCCTGCATTTTTATCATTGCTTCAGAGATATTATACTCCTTCATACCAAACATTGTAAGCATCCTTCGTAAGGGGAAGTTCAGCCTCTAGGACCACAGGGATGAAAATGATGCAGAAGGACTCTGGTGCTCTTTGGATAAAGTTTTGCCTGCAGACCCTTAGGAATGCTCTGCAAGGTCTTCAGCCAGTCTTCTGTAATGACTTCAGTAAAGGCTTCCCTCACACTCAAGTCTTCATATCAGATGACCATTGCCTTAAATATCAGTTTGTGTACTCAGACATTACTTACTACAAGAGGCTGGTAAGGATGTTTCAGTTTCACATAGACATGAAGTAATATGGGGATTCTGTTAATTCTAAATGCTTGAACCAATAAAGCACAATAAACCACTAAACCCCCAATAAAATAAGTTTAAAAAAAACTCAATTCCATTTTCGAAGTTCCTTCTTGCTTCCATTAGTCTGTGTGCAAACCTTTGAGGACCAAATGCTACCAAGAATGCTGAAACTCAATTCTAACAGGCTATTACAGTAGAGTACAAGACAGAAGAAAAACATTTAATTTTGGCCAAAATGCTCACTATATACTCATATTGCTGCCATTTTTCAAAGACACATTGTTACTAATCAGTATGAACCTAAAAGATTACAACTCAGCTCAGGGTTATGTGTCCAGCCAAAAAGATTGTGACTGACCTTATGGTGCCCAGAGGCATTGGTACAGCTAAGGTGACAAAAGGGTGTTCTTTTACATCAAGCTCACCCAACTGAAATTACATAAGTATATAAGGTAACACCCAACAACACTGTTAGCTGCTCTAAGGATGAACTTACTGAATTGAACTAGGGTCATGCATCAGTTGAAGGGGTGGGAGAACTCAGTTCTGGCCAAAAAAAAAAAAAAAGCAATAAAAATTCTCATTTATGGGAGCTGGTTTTTTGAGGAGCTGTTCCACAACATCACAATGCTGTCAGTGCAGCTCCTCCCTTTTCTGTCTGTACTGTCCTACTTTGTGTTTGCTGATTGCCTCGATTCTTTAATGGAAAACACAGGCCACTATTTTAATTGTCATCTCTCGTCATTCAGCTTCCCACTCTCCCATGAACACCTTTACCTCAGCCTGAGAAACAGAACACCCTCCACACTGGCTCACTTCATCTGTGACTACAGTGTGTCTTAGAGAGACCTTGGTACTACAGATTCACCACAAAATCACACAGGAAAGTCTCTTCCATTGGGAAGAAACAGCTAACCCAGAAAAGCCCTAAGCCAGGTTTTTACCAGCTCAGAGATGTTAATAAAATCTATTCTTCAAAGAGATACAACAGTCATTTCAATAAACCCAGGAACCAGTATCATGAGACAAATACATGCTTTACATTATGTCTAGAGAAAAAATATGACTGCGCTGAAAGCAAGCAATGTTTGATTGAAAGTGCTCATGCCAAGCTGCAGGATCCACTGAGAATGTGGTCATGGGCCGTAAATAAAAGGCTCAGGGGAAGTCAGCCCATGCACCCATGGCTGGATTTCAAGATGCCACTGAGTATCACTGTAAACAATTTCTTTATTAAGGGGACAGTCTGATTTACAAGTACTGGGTCCATCAAGTCATCTAGCACGAAGTGTCAGGGCACAACTGTTCAGTGTCTGGGTGGAACTCCACTTGCTTACAAAGTGTTTACAGCTCCCTTGGTCCAAAGCACTTCACAAACATTCATATAAAAGCTCTGCTACATTTTGCTTTTAAATGAAGTTAATTACAAGGTGGACACATAGAAGGACCCAAATTGTGTCCAGCTAACACAAAAAAACCCCAGAGTAAGGGATCAAAATGAAACCACAGCAATGAACTTTGGGCTGACCCACTAATATTGATGCTCAGAGTTGGGCAGAAGTGTCTGTGTGTCACCAGCAGCTGCAACTGTGTGAGGGCTTGGTGTGACTTCCTACACAAAAGATGTCACCATCACTCCTTGTGCTACCCCACCACCTGGACGATGAATTCGTACAGACTCCAGGGAACACTGCCTTCTGCTGCATCATCAGCCATGGACGGGTCTGGCCAAGAATATTTTCCAGAGTGTGACAGTGACAGGAAAGCAGAACATTTGTAATAAGGCGTTACTACCATGAGTAAGTATCCTAGTTGTTTCAAAAATGCACATCAATGTGTAAAATACACACGACATTCCCTTTTTGACTGACTAAATGGAATTATCTCCTAGAATTAGAGCTTCAAGGTCTCATCCTTACAATAAAGAAATTAAATATTTTTATTGTATATTGACTTACAGTTTGGACAAGCATTGCTTTATGAGATGCTGATTAATAGGAAAGCAGCAGTCTATTGTCCAGTAATTTACTTTTCATTTTCTGATTCTGCAAATTAACTTTCCTACTAAATGAGGTGTTAGGCTGATGTCAATATTTGCAGGTACTCCACAATTATACTGTGTTTGCTAAATGACATTGCTTTAATTCAAAAGTCATTCTGATTTCCATTTAGACCATGATCCTGCTGGGTGCCTAGCTCTGCTGTAAAAGTGTCGCATGCCCTCAGGTCTCATGGAGTCAGTGGCACTAGAGATTACTCAGCTGCCTTCAGATCCAAGTCCCATTTATTTGGGAAATCGTAATTAGAGGTTAGAGCCAGGTTTATGCAATGTGGATTTTAGACAAAACACCTAATTCTTGCATTTAAGAATCTACTCTCTTTTTTAACTCCTTTTTTAGATGGAGATTTCAAGGTGAACCTTCACCTCTTGTTAAACTAATGTGTCCTAATTTTCTGCAGTTTTTAGCTTCAGTGAGGTGTTCCCCATCCTTTCATCATGTGGGGGAAGGAACAGCTATCTAATCTGCTTGTCTGAAGGAAATGCCTTTTTAATGAGTCCAAGTCTCCAGCAGGACTCAAAATAGCAAGGCAGTAAAGTCAGAAGTGTTTATAGAAAGAAATTGCTTTAAAACTGTTATTGTCATGGTATCTTGGAAATGACAGCTGCTGATACAACCACAAGCTGCCCCAGTCTCACTCTCCTTACTGCCATACCCCCTTGGCTGATGGGCACACTTATACCCCCATTCTACACCGGTAGATGATTAAAATCCCTTCCTGTCTCCTCCCTCCTGTACCAGCTGATCCACAGGGTTTTACACCAGAGATTCACAAAACATAATTTCAAAGCCATCCCAAGGAAAAGCCTCTTGGCTAAAGCCCTGGGATCTCTTTATTTATTTACACTTTCTTCCTTGTACTCTGAACATCATCTGAAGTTATTCCTTATTTTCTTAATATGTAAGCCTTCCCTCAGACAAATGCACCAAGCAGGACCAGTCAGGGGTGCAGATCTGGTGCCAAGGGGATATGATTTACGTTACATGCAAATCTGTTTTGGCAGCACATGAGCTCTCCTTTCATCCAAATGGCTTAAAGCAAATGAAAACTGGCCCGAACATGGATACATTGTCCTGGAAAGAAACCCAAATGGTTGTAGTCTGAGACTGGTATCTGAGACAGCTGTGCCTGATTTTTAACTTCACTGGTGGGATTTTGAGCGGAGCAGAATGCAAACCTCTCGGGAACATTATTTTCCTGTACCTAATGCAGTGCTGTGACATCCTCACAGCCAGGTGAGAGCACCTCCTCTGCCAGAGCAAGGGGCAGAACAAGTGTCTACCCGGCAGACTGAGGCAAGCATGCCCGAGGGCGGCTCTCACGATGATGCTCCTCAGTCACCCTTGCAATTATGTCAGATTAGCAGCGATTTACAGCTGGGCTGGCACCCAGGGCCACAGGGCAGGAGAGCAGCCCCAATGCTGCCCAAACACCTGTCTAAAACCATAGCCATGGGGAGGGGTGAGGATGCAGACACTTGGGTGAGTGTCAGACTGCAATAGCTGCTCCCGACCTACAGCGGTGGAAAGGAGAGCAACGAAGTGCAGTCACCCTGTAGAGAATATTCAGAGCAGTTTTGGTGGCAGAAGTCAATAGTTATGGTTGCACCACTGCCTTGGTTGGAGTTTTTTTAACATTTACCACAGGTCTTCTGTAAGACCATTGTCTTCTCTTAGCACCTGTTCTTGGTTTTCCCTGCTACATCCTCAGTAAGAATAGGTACACTGCTCAAGTAAGGCTGTACTGGGTGAGGCACACATTAGCTCCCTGGACTGTAAAATATGTCTGGAAGGTTTGGGAATACAATTCCAATGGCAATTGTAGAGATGCCTAATGATACAGCTCAGCTGCTTGCTTTGGCACATTTCACAGGAGCGGTTTCCACCAGCTCTGCTGAAGGGAAATCATCCTCTCCTGTTCCTTCTCCTGTTACCCACACTGCTGATGGTCCAGCTTAGATTTTCAGTTTGCACTTTTGCCCCTTGAGGTGTAAGATACCAGTCAAGTACTGCACTAAGGTCCTCAACCTTCACAGCTCTCTCTCAGTTCTTCAGTGCCACACACCCCATATACCACAGGCAATGACTCTACACATGGATCAAAAAAGTTATGCCTGCCTAGTATCAAGACACACGATTACACAGCTAATTTGCAGTAATATTAACCATGAACAGGAGGGGGGAAAAGGGAACTAAAGCAGAAATTGTTTCAGCGTGGTGACAGATTAAGAAAACTCTGCCTGCTAAGGTTACCCAGAGGTGAATGTTGGACAAAGCCCACAGGAACTCAGCAAGGAGATGTCCAGAGACAAGATGTAATGAGGTGGTCTTAGGGGAGCTGGCTTGTTTAAGATTGGAGTGACCAGCCTTATCTAGGGCAGCACGCTGCCTCCCAGCAATGAACGTTGGAGTGTTTATAAAAACCTGACAAGGTATCTGCAAGATATTTAGTGCAAATTACTGTGGGAGGAAACGCTTGCTTTGGTTGGGGAAACAACTGAGAACTGTGCTGGCAAAACTGCTGAGCCCTGAGGAGAAGGGACTATTCTAGCTATAGACTCATTTTTCATTCTAGGCTAATGATAATCCAACAACATTAGTATTCCACACATTAGTAGTTAAAGCTGAGTCAGTTTAGGCCAGAAAAGCTGTTTGGGTATAGCAATAATTAACTATTAAATCCAACCAGGTCACTTGTCCATCCTTGAAGCATTCTACTGAGATGTCTCAGGAATGTGGTCTGTTGAGAGGTGGCAAAAAGCAAACTCAGGTCTACCAATGTACTTGAGTGGAGATGCAAGACCCTCACTCTTTCTTTCAGCAGAGCAACCTAGGAGGAATTTTTCTAAAGGAATTAAGTGTTTTGCTCTTCTTTACAACATAAAGAAGAGCAAAAAATCCAGGCATTCTCTTTTGGACAGAAACTGAACTGAAAATTGTATTCTGCTGCAATAAACCAAGCAACCAGATGTTTCAGATAATTAGTATTAGAGTCAAATTTTTCTAGCAGCTGTTTTCCTTTTGAAAGACAAGCAGTGTATCAGCCTGGACAAACTCTTCCAACAGGATGTCTAAGACGTGATCAAGACACAAGATGTCATTTGCATATATTACATATATATATTCTCAAGAGCTTTAAAGCATCAACTTGAATATTGGTAACTGCAGTAGCATGTGCAAAAGTTTACTTCTGCCTCCAGATATATTCTTGGTGAGTTATATGAGTTTTCAGAGCTTTTCTGCCTTTAGCATCTAACCTAGAGTAGGCAAAAGTTGACTGGAAAGAGCAGCATGCCCCAAAAATGTGTATTGGTTCTGTTGGTTTTTTTTTTTTTCCCAAGAAATTTTAAGACTTCCCCTAGCATAATTATGTATGTTCAAGTATTTTAAGAGACATCACTCTGTTTTCACCTATTTAAGTCTGTGAGCTTGTCCATCCATAACACACTACAGCATCCACCCAGAGCAAAGCATCAGTCTAGCCATGCTAATTGAATTAGTCTGTGAATTCACCCATCTAGAGATAGAGACCTTGCTAGCTTCCCAACTTCAGAATTTTTATAGAAGAGGTGCCTAAATTAAAATTTCAGGAAGGAGATGAGCACTTTTTTTGTTTAAAGAGATTGCTGGAAAACTTGCCTTTTTGGGGTTTCTTTGGTGGAAGAACCAGTTTTTTCAGGATAGAAAACAAGCACCTTATGAACTGGCAGAAACCTGTATGGAAGAGCCAGTTTCTCATGGCCTCATGCAAAAACCTTGGCAGTTGAGGCCTCAGGTAGCTTCTAATGTGCATCTTGTGAGGCTTGCAATGTCTGGAGGACTGATCTGTATCTCATTAAAATGAAGACCACTCATCTACAAGCACCAGACTGTTCTCCCCACTAATTGTTTGATAACTATGCCTCAGGCCATTAATGTTGGGAGACTGTGTCCCTGGGGTAGACTGGATTATTGACACCTATTGATGTGGCCCAGACTTGCTGGAAAAGCTGTAGCAAGACAAAGTTCAAGATGGGAGGGACCTGTTGGCAGCTGATGAGCAAAGGGCAGCAACTGACTGTGCCAGGTCTCTCCCTTTTCTTTCCAGCAATGGTTTGCAGTTCTGCTGGGGCAATGTGCACAGCTGGTCTGAGCAAAGATTCATCAACCTGGGTGGAGACTCTGCTCAGAGATTTTCAGCATCGCATTTACTAAGGTTACTCGCGTAAAAATAGAGCAAAATAAAAAGCCCCCAAGAGGTGATAATATTTTGGGAGAAGAAACTCAAAAAGAGTACAGGAAGAAAAAAGGGCTCATTCAAAATATCAGTTCTCTTGACTTCCTGGTGATGACTGGTTTATGCCTTGAAAATTAGAACGGTCGTAAGTGCCACTTTCAAAGGTATCTTCTGACATGTTCAGGAGCTTCAAGGCCTCCTCTACCTTTGAAAATGAAATTTAGGATGCAAATGATGGGTATTTTTGAAAAATGTAATCTGTGTTTCCACAGACAATTCTTCCTGTCAAAGGCCATGAGCATCCCAGTATGAAATGGATCATGGATTTAAAGTTCCGCATAACTCGGAGTTTAATAACGCGAGGAAGTAGAACAGCAGCCCCCAGTGTGGGTCCAGAAATGAACGAGAAAAGTGCATGTGAAGAGTGAAACAGATCAGGTTTTGCAATTATGCTGACAAGGAATGTGATCTGTAATAGTAGAAGTGAAGATTAGTGGTTTTTAACAGAAGATATCTCTTGAAATTAGAACTCGAGGTGGGGCTGACCACAAAGGGCACCATGGAAGGCAGGTGCAGGGACACGAAGCACGGCCAAGGCTGGTGCACGTGGCAGCGGCAGTGCGACGCAGGTCACCTCCAGCCGCTCATTCCTTCTTACATTTAATTTTTGTGGGGCCTCCGTTTCCCTTTGAGAAGGGGCCCCTACAGCTGAATGGAAACGGGGACACACGCTGGCAGGGAGCCGCCGGCCGGGTCGATGCGGGGGCATCCTGCCCTCAAGCTGCGGGAAGAATCCCCGCTCCCGGCGCCAAGCGGGAGCATCCCCGCTCCCTCCGCTCGCGGGTGCGGGGCCGCAGCCGGGGGGCAGCGGGGTCGGGGCGGACGCTGCGGCCGCTCCCCCCGCTGTGCCCGGAGCCCGGGACGGGGTCGCCCCGCCCGCCGCGGAGCCTCCGCCAGCCCCGGCCCCAGCCCCAGCCCCGCGCGTTCCCCGCCCCTCGCCGGCGGGGACGCGGATTCGGCCTGCGCGGAGCCGGCGGAGAGAAGGAGCGCGGCCGGGCGAGGGGAGGGGAGAAGCGAGAAGGCGGCGGCGGAGGCGGCGGCGAGCTGGTCATGGCAGCAGCCCGCGGGCGGAGAGGCAGCCGCGGGTTGCCGCTGTGATTGGCACCCCGAGGAGGAGGAGGAGGAGGCGGAGGAGGAGGAAGGCGCGGAGCAGCCGCGGGGCCCGCCATCCCGCGGCGGCGGAGCGGCGGTGCCCGGGAGGATGCCGGGGAAGCAGGGCTCGGCGGGCGGCGGCGGCGGCAGCGAGCTCCCGGGGGCCGGCGCGCCGCGACAGCGCAGGCGGCGAAGGAAGGTCTCCTGCTTCTCCAGCATCCAGCTCTTCCTGGTGTCCGAGTGCGCCCTGATGCTGGCCCAGGGCACGGTGGGAGCGTACCTGGTGAGTGCGGCCGGCCGGTACTCCCCCGCGCCGGCGGGGCTGAGCCGCGGGCGGGGATGCGCGGCGGAGCGCAGGGGAAGTTTCCCCGGCGCCGGGGCGGCTCTGCGGGCAGCCCCCCAGGCCGGAGGGGGTCACGGCAGCCCGGCGTTCGGCGGCTGAAATGACTCAGCAGTGCCGGGGGGTCACCCACCCGCTGCCTCCCAACTTGTGCGGCCGGTCCGCGGGACTCCCGAGCGCCCGGAGCGCGGCCGTGCCCAGGGCGGGCTGGCACCAACGCGGGTCCGCGGCTGGCCGGGCACTCGGCTCCAGCGCCAGCCTTTCCGCTTCACACTGAATAAATACCGGCAGAATCTAGTGGGGGGCATTTACTTCGTGCCTCCCGCGTTACCGGTTTTCCTCATCCTCTTAAGTGATGCAGCGGTGCAAAGCGCAGCAGCTCCGAAAGTCCCGGTGTTGGGTACAGAACAATCCGAATAAGACTTTAGCACTAAATCTGCATAGTGAGATGGGTGTCAGAGGCAGAAGTGTAGTAGAAGAGTTGGGAAGATGTCCATACGGCTGTGCTTGTGCCTTGAAGTGTACAGCCTGTGGAAATGTTCTGCTTCCAGCAGATGTAAGTGTATAGTTGATTTAAATTTCTCAAAATAGCTTGCTGGATTTGAGAATTATAGTTTCCATGGAAAAGAAATGTATTCATAATCTCTGAGGCTTTTTGAGGCCATACCCGTAATATATTCTGCAGTAAATGTAAGAACTCTGCATTTGGTGCTTGTATTCAGTATTTAGCATTGCTTCTCTCACATGCTCAAACTACTTATGCAAATTTGTACTGAACGTGATCTGTAATTTTTCAAGGTATGTGACTAAACTACCCATGGTTAATAGTCTCGGTTAATATGAAATGGAAATTAGAATTCATCTCCATATAATAAAACATAAGTTTAGTTTGAGACATACTTGTAATTCCAAAAGAAACTGCATCACATCTGATGAGATAAATTCAGCAGTTCTATACTCTAGGTGAGTATATGGAGATATAACTTAATTGTAGGAGCCTGACAGGAACATGTCTGTTTTATGTGAGTAACACCTTAGTAAGTAAATATATTGTTTCCGATGAGCTACTTGCAAAATGAGCTGTCAGTGTGAACGAGTGTGGGATAATCCTTCCTCAAAGTAATAGCCAAGGAAGAGCCCACGGGTGATGTCACCCAGTGGGCACCGGTGTGCCAGGAATGTATGGATCTGCTAGAGGACTGTGTATCAGCACGCTGCGCTGGGGTGTTTGAGCGTAGGATCAGCAGCAATAGTCCCTAGTGTGGCATTTCCCTCAAACTCCTTTGCATTGCTCACTCCTCACCAGTTTAGCATTTTTTTTCCTGTTTTCCCCAACTCCTGGGGCATGCTTTGTACCGGAGTAGCGTTGCTGCTGCTTTAGAGTGTTTCACGCACCCCAGCCCCACCGTCTGGAAATGAGCACTGCGATTCCCAGAGTCCTCTCTCCTCCAAGGAGTGAGCTCGACTCAGGTGCTTCTGTCTCTACTCTCTGCCCTTCTCCCGGTCTGTATCCTGAGCAGCATGACAGTGAGCCCTATGGCCAGCCGGATCCACAGGCAGTAACAGAGAACTGGGCAAGAAGTGGGGGGAAAGAAAAAAAGCAAACTAAGCTCAAAACAATCCCTAGCATGCATAAGCAGTGGCCCAGCTGCACTGGGCAAGTGTTCCTCTGTTCCCTGTATAATTTATCTGCGGTCATTGCAAATACCATACAGCTCTTCGTACAATGAACAGATGCAAATGTGGAATTGTCATTGCAGCGTGAATCTGTGCTTAAAGCGAATCTGCCCAGCACTGTGCTTACAGGTGCTGCAGGGGAGTGAGAGCAGGAGCAGCAAAGATGCTTGGTGGAAAGCATGGAGGATTTAATCGTTTTTGCAGACTGAGTGTCCCATGGGGCCAAGTGCTGTTCTCAGGTGCTGTCATGGGGTGGAATCAGTGGAGGCACTGCGGAGTTGCCCAGGTGTAATTTGCTCAGGCCCCTGGGATGAGCGGGGCTCGGCACTGGCTGCTGGGCTGGTCCCCGAGGGACAAATTAGCAGGCGAGACAAAGCGGAGAGCAAACAGAAAGACAGACAAGTAGGGAGATGCTGCGTAGGACAGGCACAGTGTGTAGTTCTGGGCAGTTGAATAAACTACTAATTTTAGCCTGTCAGCAGTGAGGGAGTTCTGTATTCATACTTCTGCTTTCCTTAGCCACATGTGTGACTTTCCCTAGTTATTTGTAATTCAGAAAAAGAAACCTTTTTTTTGCCTTATACGGTGCCAAGTTGGTTTCCTCAGATTTTGTCTGTCTTGTTCTGCACAGGGAGACCATGAGGGCAGAAACTCAGCTTGTTAAGAAGACAAGCCAGGGGCTTGGCTTCTCAGGAATGATTGAAGAGCTCAGTTTGGATTGAGCTTGGCTTTCATGTCAGTACATTTAGAAGTGGCTATTGTTATTTCTTTTTAGAGATGTAAAAAACCTCCCCTTTTCCATGTTCACTGTACAATAGACTAGCAGCACCCACTTGAATATATGTACAAAGTATACATTCATTCATTATGTGGTTTTTAAGCAAGGATCAGTCACTTTTATTTGTTCATAAAACATTGTGCTTGCCAACAGGGCTTTATAAATAATAAATGCTGATAAAAATCTATATAAAGTCCAATTCTTTTCCCACAGAACTCAGCAGTGAAAATACCCCAGGATGCCAGTAGTAGATGTCTGTGTTTAAATAGTGCAGTGTCTCTGAGGTTCTTCATGTGAAGTTTTAGGGAGTATTTGATCAATGTCACGTTCCAAAATATTTGTCTATTATTATGCTTGCTGTTTGCAAAATGCACATGTTCCAAAATTACTTGGTGCCATATCCTGCATAGTTTATGCAAATACAAGCCTGCGCTGCTGCTTTGGTTTCTGGGGCTGCTGAATACACCCTATTATTTGCATATTCGTGTAAGGTTTTGTGTATGCATTTATTTGGCTTCATCTCATTACTCCTGCGTGCTTTTGGAAACTTGAATTTCCCAGCAACTGCAGTGGCAGTGGGGAAAATGCTGCTTGTAGTCTGCAGGGATTCCTGCTGCAGAAGTTAGTCAGGATTTTCGCAGCAACTTTTAAAAGCCCAGCTGATTTCCACCCGCGGTTGCTCTCCTGCAGCGCTGGGCAGTGGATTAAAGAGCTGAGGGTGACTGGTGCAGATGGCACCAGGAGGGAAGGGCTGGAGCCTCCGTTCTCCAGCTGAAGCCTTGTGCCTTTTGGATGGATGCAGCAGTGTGATCAGTCGTGCCAGCCGTGCAGCGATCAGGATTTCGATAAGGCTGATTCACATACCTTGGCAACACTTTCCTGCCTGTCCACCTCCCTCCCCATGAATTCCTATTCTGTGCACTATATTTTGGAATATTTTTACCGGTGATAACGTTCCAAGCGCTCCTGACGGTTTATCACTGAGGCATTTCATCACCCTGCCAGTCAAATCTTTTGCCTAGCCAGTGGTGAAATCATTGCTTGAGCAGAAGGCAAAGAGCTCTCAGTTTGACAGCCACAGTTTGTGGAGCAGGAGTGCAGTTTAATTTCTCTCCCTAGCCTTTAGCCTCGACTCACTCTGGTTCAAAGTGACCTAGTTGCAAGCATGCAACATCTGCCAAAGTCATGGGCTTCTTTAGATAAAGGGCGTGCATATGGGAAGCGCGTTGGGAACCAGTTCTGTGGTGTGCTCTGGGGAGCTGTTTTTACAGAGCTTTACTGAGCTGTCTCTGTTTGCTACAGCTTTGAATGCAGCTATTCATGTGTTTTATCAAGTGATAGAGGATGACTGGCCTGAGCATGGGATGGAAAGGAAAATAATTGGTCCCTCCCAAGGAGGGTACATTGGTGTTTGCGTGGGAATAAATGCCAAATTGTTTCTTGTTTTGCTGAATGAAAACTTTTGAGCCATGCTTAACTTCCTGCGGAGAGCTTTGCCCATGCAGCAGTGTTTGACTGCAGCCTGTAAAAACTCTCGTAACTAAGTGTCTGCAGTAAAATTAGTGCTGTGTGACTCCAGGTGAGAGTGTGTGTATGTGTGTGTGTGTATGTGGTCTCTGAGACAGGCTCTGTCTGTGCAGTTTTATTGCTTCTGGGGTTTGGGATATCAATGAAAATCTTGAAATTCCATCTTTAGGAAGAAGATAAGTATCAAAGGTAAATACAGAAGTTGATCACCAAAGGGTTCCTGGTGGAACAAACAGAAATAGGGGCCCTGTGTGATGAACACCTGGGAAGCGAGGGGTTAACAGTAGAATTTGACTCTTGGATTTTTTAAGTTTTGGTGCTCAACCCCTTCCTCTCCGATGTTAAATGTAACAAATACAATACTGTGTTCTGTGGTACGGACCTGGTCAAACCCTCCTTGAAATCTGACAAGATCTGCATGGACAATGTCATTAAAGTCAGTTTTTGGGAATACTGCAGTGCTTTCTATTGGGCTTGGTGCTTTACAGTAGAATTTCCCTCTGAGTATTTGCAGTCTGAATGGACTGGGTGGAGAAGTGTTACAGATAGGGAAGCTGAGGCAGAGATTAAGGCTTGGTTCTGTTTCTGAAGCTATTGATAAAGCTTTTGATTGGTTGACAGCAGCAGAGCCTGAATGGCTTAGAGATGGGCAGACTTAACTACAAGAGGAGTTTTTCCTTTTTAATTTATTATTGTTTTTAATAAAGTATTTGTTTTCCTAGAATAAGAATCAGCTTTAAAATACTGCTGTCTTTTTTTTCTCTCCATCCTCAGCAGTGCTGAGTAATAAATTAGCTGTAATGTTCATAATTTATTTGTCACTGGTGTAGTTAAGGGGTAAAAAAACCCATGGCGTGAAAATAAACATTTTAGTGGGGATGAATATTGCCAAGCATTGGCTGGTTATTGCTTACCGTTCATTTTCCCTTAATATATCTTTGCTGGCAATGTTATTTCTGGAAAGTTTTTTCTAGTATGCCTTTCCCATTAGAGAATATTGTCTGTTCTGCAGCTGAGTTGCACAGAAAGTTATTCTAAACTAGCTCTTTTGACTACATTCATATTTCCTCTCTAAGAAGCCTTTTTATTTATATATATATATTTTTTTTTTCCTTGGGTCTTGACTGCAGAGTAGAGCAGAAACCAGATCCAGCTCTGGGCTCTGATGCTTTCAGACTCTTGTGGGGTGTGCATCAGGAGTGTGGCATGGACACATTAACATAAAAACTTTATTTAAGTTACAGGAACAAATTCCAATCCAGTGTAGGTTGCATGTTTGAGTACCAAGAAAACTTGTAACTGGCATTTATATGTTGATTAGGAGAAAGGGGTTTTTTTTATCTGCGACTAATAGATGAAACAGTGCAGAGATAACATGCTTATCTCCTACATTATGTATTATGTGCAATTTGCAACTTACAATCTGATGTCTTCTTGGTTAAATGCGTTTAAAGGCAAAATGCATTTGGTGTCTAAATGTGGACTAATTGATTTTAGTGTTTGTATTATTTTTTAGCAGAAAACTTGGCTGTTCTTCCATTTCTCTGTAAGGGCCAAGTGATGGTTGTAAGCCCTGAAAGAAAAAACAGCCTGTTAGAAATGTTATGGTCCATCGTAAAACCAATGTCTCATTTCTTCTGGCCAGCCTTTGCTTCCAGAATCCCTCTAGCACTTGCAGGGTGCCTGTGTGACAGGCTCTCTGGGGTTTAATGGCCTACAGTATTCCTGCAGCTGAGGTTTAAAGGGATCTTGAATTAGAGCAGAGAATGTGTTGGCTGGAAGGGCTGTGCCATTCTTGCTTGCGACCTTCATGCACTGTGACTCTTCTAAGTGGTCCTGTAGCCCCTGCCCCAGAGAGAGCTCAGTGGAACTGTGATCCCTCCCCTCCTCTGCAAGGCAGAGCAGATACTCCCTGTTTCCCAGAAAGGGGTGTGCATCAGGTTTGCATGGGCTTTCTTTTCCCTTACTTTCAGGATATTGTAAAGGACCAAAAGCCAACTGCTACAGCAGTGTAAATTTATTGCTTCAGAAGGGTTATTCTGCAATTCATCAAGAAGAATTTGTCCTCTGTGTATAATAGTCCTTACTTGTAGACTCCTTGGTCTCCAGCTATTCCTTCACAGGAAGATCAAACAATGGCAAACTATTTAGTGGGTGAGATTGCAGCTTGGATGAATTAGTGTAGCTTTGTCTTCTGATCAACACCAGATGAAACTACAAGTGGTGTATTTTAAGCATCATCCAAAGAAGTTTAAATAAATGTGATAGTACTTTGTGTAGTAACTCCTTTAAGTGCTCCACTGAAGTTTGGAAGACTTAATTTTTCCTATTGCACAGGAAAATGGGCCACTGATTTTGATTTACAAGGCTTCATTATAGCTCTGCAGCAAAACCAGGACTAGAACCCCAAGAGTCCCATCTCCAGGTCACCTTGGAACAACCACTAGACTCTCTGTCTGTAGGTAGGCAGTGCAAAGCAAATAGCAGTGCCTGCTCCACTGAGTAGAGATTTTACACTGCCCTGCTCCATACGCTGTCAATAGGATCAACAGTGATTGCAGACTGTTCAGGGAGCTTTTGGAGTGTCTGTCACTTCTCCCATCGCTGCTGGGAGGGCTCTGCCCTGTTATGGGAAGCATTCTGTAGTGTTCAGAGAGATGGTCCCTGCATCCAAGCTGTTTCTGTTGGAGAAGATGGAGAAGAGGAATGTTCCTTTTTCCCAGATGTATGTTGTAATCATACAGAGGTGACGACTTGGAGCACAGGTTTGGATTTAGCAAATCTAGAAAATGCCTCAGAACTAAAATCAGATTTTCTAAGTTCTCCAGTTAGCAACTTTTTTTTTTTTCCCAGCCTTATTCTTGGTTTGATGTGCTTCAGCATTTTGCCACCTGAGTATTCCTTGCTGAAGAGAGGCAGGCAGCCCCCACCTGCTTTTGCACAGTGCCCACTGTTACTGAAGTTGAAGATCTTTTACTGAGCTTCTGTTGCAGCAGTGTCTGAACACAGTAATTTATTTTAGATGACTGCGGTGTAAAAGCAGGATATTTATTTCTGTTTTGCTTGAATGTTTATCATCATTGTTATTTTCAAGAAGAAAAGGAATTTGCTTTGGTTTTTGCTTTTCCCCTCTGTTGCCTCTCCGTTCATAGTAGCCTTTCTCCTCACCAAGCAGGCAGCTGATTTCCCTGTATATTTTAACATCATCCTGGTGTCTGCAGCTATCACTTGGATGATTTCTGCATGCTTGCAGGCACTGTGGCTCTCAGATAAGTGGCTGCGAGGGCCGGTGTGGGAGCACAGGAGTTGTTATTCCATGCTACATCTGTTTCCTGGGCAAGGATTGCTGGAATAGTCTTATTTTTAATATTTAAGTGTCATTTTAAAACACCATGCTCTTCACCTGTATAATTCATAATGCCTTAGTTTACTGAAAGTGAAAAAAGACTTAGAATTTAGTTTTATGGTGATCTATTAAATGACAGTGAAGTTTTTGACAGAACCTGGATAATTCAGTTGTATTGAGGTCTTCATGACTCACCCAGTTTCTGAAGCAACTATGGCAGGTTTGTTTTTTAGTGCTTTGATGTTTGCATCTGGATCCAACAGCTTCTTCAGTTGTTTTTGATTTTCTTTGAAAGGCAACTACAAACTGCTGTAAGGAAACTGAAAGAAAGCTAGATTGTTGAGAAGAGATGTGTAGTGTGGGTGTGGAAGAATACAGAAATCTTTCAGAAATGTTTCACTTTTCATTTTGAAAGATAAGTAGTGGTATATTTGTGGTATACTTTTTTTTTTCCTTGTCCCCCACTGAAAGACTTTTGGCTGAATTGAAATCAGGATTGGTTTTGGGTCAATATAGAAGAAACAGCCTTGAAATGCATGTTGTATACATGTATTTTAGGGTGATACCTAACATTTTAATACCTGGAAAATTGCATGAAACAGTATGGAATTGCTTTACAGTGGAGGGTGACAGGTAGTGGTGCCCTCTGCGTTCCTAAAACAGAGGAATTACTCTGTGAACTTATGTTTAAGGTGAAAAGTAAGTTTTTTTCCTGGAGTCTTCTTGGAACATGTATTAGATGGAGCTTTTCATGCTTTCAGCTGGCAGGGAGCACCCATGTTCAAACACAGCATGGCCAGAGGATAGCAGTGGTGGGCCTGTTTGCCATAGCAGGACAGAGCTCTGCGTTTTCTATAGTTTCAGATTTATCTCATCCCTTTAATTCTCCAAAGGAATAACAGGGAGTGAGAAAACATCGTAACTTAATAGTTTTGCAACCTGTCCTGTTAAACAATGAATGGTATTTGTTTTCTCTGGTAGAACTTTACCAGGAAGGGCTGCAGAAACACTGCCTGGAGTTCTTGGTTTTTATTTCTAAAAAAGAGGATATGAAATAGTTGCTACTCCTTTCCACTTCTCAGCTTCATGCAAGCATAGTTTGGCACATCATTAGCAGGAGGCTAGAGATATGTTTGGGATTGTTTTGGTGCTGGAATGTGGACTAAACCTCATGCTTTGGCTTGAAAGGAATCTCTGAAAGGCTGCTGGAGGACTGGCATGTGCCGTGCTTGGGACAGTAGCAGGGCAAGCCCCTGTACTTCTGAAAAATACCAGACCTGTACGAACACATGTGCCTGTGTACACTGAGAAATGCCAAGAGAGAAGAGGGCAAGCATTTAAAACTTTCCAAGAGAGAAGCTGAAATACTGACTGAAAGAAGATGACTTTGAAAAACATGAAGGGGGAATGCCCCCAGTGGTGTCCTGCTGCTCCTTGTGCCCTGCTAATGAGTTTCATCTGCTGGAAACATGCTTACTTCTCATCCTGGCGTGGTCTGAGTGTTCTATGATGATGCATTGAGGTGCCAAGTTAGGGATGGATCCTTTCTTACCCAGTAATTTGGAAACAACAGAAAAATAACAATTTATAACTAAGTTTTGATTTTTTAAGAGGAAAATTTAAGTCCAGACTTTCAGTTTCTCAGTCCTACAGCTTGCTTCTCATCATCACCCTGAGCTCCAGGAAGAGCTGTAATTGTTGTAATTTAGGAAAGCTGTTTTCTCCAAGTTATTCTTCAGGCTTTAACTCTTTTCTTTTTAAAGGGTATCCACCTTGCTTGGTGAGATGTTGTGGTGTGTTAACCTTGGTCTGCAACCAGATGCCCACCCAGCTTCTCTCCCACTCCCTCCTCAGCACAGTGGGGGCAGAAAATGAGATGAAAAATCTTGTGGGTTGAGATAAAGCAATTACTGTCAGGGATAAAACAGACTTGATCTGGGAAAATTAATTTTTATTGCAAATTAAAATAGGTTTTGATGTTTAAAACAAAGCCAAAAATGAAAACACCCATCTTACCCCCATCCCATCCCTTTTTTTTCCCCTAGGCTCTCTGGGAGTATGTCTTTCACATCCTCACTGTGCTCTGCTGAGCATCCACCCTCACCATGAGCTAAAGTAAACCATTAATCCTGTTTGAGCACTGACACGCTCTTTGCAGCAGTGTTGGCTGCCGTTGGGTAAATGATTTCCCCTGTGCTCGGGTCCTTTCTGCAGTTGATCGGTCACTGGTTTTTGTGGTGCCCCACTGGGCAGCAGGGTTCAGCCCAAGGAGAAGCGTGTCTGTGTGACTAAAACACGGTGGTGTTCTTCCTGTCCTGCAGGCATTGTCTGTAAAATGTGAATTTTGTGGGAATTAACCTTCCCATAGCCTGCACAGAGTACTCTAGTTTGTGATAAAGTCCTGGACGTATGGGCCCTTTATGAGAAATAGTGGGCAGTGTTTTTAGGGCTTACCAGCAAAGGAAAACTGGGGGTTTTGTTTTTGTCTTGTCCAGCATACAGGGCTGAGAGCAGTTAATTACAATGGGCCTTTCATCCTCTGCATGAGATGCACACTTTGTTTCCTGCTGCCTATGGCTCGTTATGATGCAGGTCCTTCTGTCTGAAGTCAGTGCAGCTGCTGGCTGAGGGACAGGAGCTTCGGCTGAAGGGATGCCTTGTCTAGGGGTGCTTGTTTGTGAAGGGCGGTGATGGCTGTTTGGGTGATCCCAAATGGTCTCATCCAAGGTGCTCAGTGCAAGGACTGCCCACTGAGCTCAGCTGTGTTCCTGCAGGAACCTGTTTTCTCCAGCCTTGGCCCAAAGAGGGGTCCTTTGACCCCAAGTTTATATTTTTGATATCAAAATGTGATATCAAAACCACATGGCTGCTTGAGCCCTTGGGTCACAATGCTATGATGCTAGTCTAGGTTGGGTTTTGGTTTTTGTTAGTTCTCTTTCTATAGTCTGTGATATTTGATGCTATTAAAGAATTATATAACTCAAGGGAGCTGCTTAGTGTTACTGAAGAGCTTTCCCACAGTCTTTGGGATTCAAACCTACGGCTTCAGAGAGCTTGAGAGCAAAGGCTGAAAGTATTCAAGTATTCCATGGAGCTAGATAAACTGTTCACTTCCATGAGTTAATTTGCTTAATTGAGGCCGCTTCTGCATTGACAAACCACAGTGTGAATGAATGGATTCCAAAATCAGCTTGGGAGTTATTTGATGGCTATTGAAGTTAAGCCACACCAGCAAGCCATGTGCTAGAGGCACAGTTTTGTGGGTTTGCTGTGTCATTTGGCACAACTGCACAAGCTTTCTCAGATGCTGGCCCTGCACAGAAGTTCAGTGTTTTCCATGGGTTAGTGTGCATCAAGGCTACTGTGTTGTACTTAATCTCAGTTCTTGCTCTTTCTTAGCAAGAAAGCAGAAGTTTCAAATTTCTTCTTGCTGTTTCTTGGGGAAGCATTTGGGGCTTATGATGTAGGCTCCCATATTTGAGATGGCATTTACTGATTTGAATATTCAGCTTAATTCAATGCTGGACAAGCTTTTTGCCAGAATTTTTATTTTGCCTTCTTATTAAAACAGATCCCTAATGAATTACTGTAGTTGTATATAATGACTCTTGGGAAATACTGGATGCAGCCTCCAGAATCAGCTCTGTGTATTTTCAGATTGCAAACTTTTGAAGTCTATCCCTGAACAGTGCCCGGGGTCCCTTGACATTATCTGACATTCCAGATTCTCCCACATTAATGGACTTCATCTTTGGTATCTGTGGGCAGGTATCCAGTGAGCAATTGGTTAGCAGGGTAACAACTTGGAGGTGAACCTGGATGTTTACCAGAGTTCTCTCTGGGATTTGGTGTAAGGTTGTATGGTCTCATGCATGGAAGTTTTTTCCCAGGCTCTCCTACAATGTTTCCAACCCAATACTTCTGTATCCCCATCTTCAAAATTACTTGCTCTGAGCTGGCATTACAGTTTGGGGGAGTGGTTGGCCAAAATGGACAAAAATGTTCTGCAAATGGCTTGTGGCAAAGTGTGGTCTTCTGGTTTAGCTAACCAGCTCTTTTGACATAAATGGAGTGTGTATGGTTACTCCAACACTTGTACTCAAGCTACTGTCAAACTTGATCAAGTTTTCATGGATTTCTGTTAGGCATCACACCAAGGCTTCAAGGGATGGGATTTTTAAGAGGTGCACAGAGCTTTGCTACACTGGAAGTGCAAATGAAACTAAAATGACCTTTGGTTTCTCCTTTTTTGCCCCCTGTAGTGCATAGTGCACAGATTCAGACACTTGCAATTTGATTCTCAGCATCCTGATTGTGCTCAGAACTCTTGGTATCCAGACAGCATCACAAAATACTAGTTTCATGGAGTGTTTCTGGGAGTCCTGTCACTGTGTATTTTCCTGACCTCCTCCTTGCACCCACTATTCAAGGAAGTGAGAGATTAAATGATGGAGGAACAGCAACTTGATTCCTCTGAACCAATACTGGCAAAGCAGATTCTGTTGATGGTGGCATCTTAGCAGGAACAGAGGAACATTCCTGCCACATGTGGCTAATGTTTTCAAGCCAAGCTCTTACTTTGCAGCTGGCTCCAGAGTCATGTCCAAACTGACTCCCTCCATGAGTTAAGACTAATATTCGTGCCCAGAGGAATCTGGATTTATTCCCATTTGGACAATGTGACATGTGGCAGACTTGGGAGAGGACAGCTTAGCTCGTGGAGTAATGCTTGTTGGCTGAGGAACAGCTACTAATTGTATTTCGTGGTGAAGGTGCAGACCAGGCATGCTTGGGCTCTTTTCCTGGCTTTGTCATGGACATCTTCAGGCCTTCTTTGGGTTTTCTCTCTCAATCAGCAAATGTGCTAGCTGTGTTATTGTCAGGTTCCATGGTCAACGTGTGGTATAGCATGAAGGGCACTGAGCTGCTGCAGTGATGGTGACTGAGATGAAAGAGGGCCCTGAACCAGGTCTCTAGCAGTTATCACAATCAGCTGAACTAAATTAATTAATGGGGTGGTAATTTTGTGTTATCCCACCTGTGATGATCCTACCTATGATGCAGCCTTGTTGCCAGCTGAATGCTATCCCTCTTTCCTTCACACCTGCCTGAAATTTCAGGGCTGAAACATTTAGCTCTTTGCTGTTTGAGGCTTCAGTGGAAAGACTACTTGGGGCTGCTTTACTTACTCTTTGGTAAGTGATGGATTTTGAAAGAGCCTGAGGGTGTTACTTTCAAGGATGTTTTCTGAGCCATACTGTTGTTGACAGAAGTGACTTACTCTAAGTGTCTCTTTGAAAATGGGACCCTTGTTCCAAAGCTACTAAAGTACTTTTGAAAACTCTCCTTCTCTGTTACTGACTGCAGTAGACTGCTTCAGTGGTGTCTAGCTTCCTTTAAAGCAGGGCAAAATTAGAGCCTAAACGTTGTGTGCCTGGCTAATAAACCTTGGGGAGGCAGAAACCAGGGAGAAAATGAATATAAAGAGAAGTAACTTCATGTAGAAGCTGTCTGCAAAGGGTGAGTGAAGAACTGGAAGGAGATGAAAACATGGCATTTGAAATGGCTGCTGTGAAGGTTGAGGGAACCCAGATTGGGAAAGTACAGGAAGGGAAGAGAGAGCACTCATGTTGGGTGCAGTAACCACTAGTTAGTGTCTGTCTCTGGCTTTGTGTTGAATGGTGAATGCAAAACAATTCCCACTCTCTAGTGCCTGAATGGTGGATTCCTCCCAGAATTCGGTACATCCCTGCTGTAGGCGCAGTGGTCTTACATGGGACCCCTCTCCTATTGTGCTTTTGCTCACATCAGACTCTGATAGGTAAATAGAAGAGGTGGGGACTTGTGTTTTCCTTGCATGTGCTCATTAAAGATTTTCAGGCTCTGGTGGTTCTACAGTAAATAGATTTAAGGTCGCTTTCAAGCCCTGGCTTGTCTGTTTATACCATAGCCCTCCTTGCTCACCTCCCAACCTGCCTCTCCCTTTAGTGGGAAGTTTGGCAGCAGCCAGCACATGGCTCCTGTTTGTACCCTTGGCACTGCACAGAGACAATGTGAAAGGAGAAATGAGTCGTTTGTAAACAGCTTTGTAGGAGGGTGTTACTTAGCAAGTAAGCAGGATGACACGGACACTGCTTGTGTGGGCTGCAGGGCATGAGGTGGGGATAAGCAAGCGGCACATGTGGCTCTGGGACAAGCTTGGGGTGTTGCTAGTTAGGTGCTAGAGAGACCCCAATTCCACGTGCAAAAGTTTACAGTAATTCAGTATTTCTTTTATGAGTTGTTACAAAATGCTGTGGAATGGCAGTGCAATGTGGCCATTTTGTTGTTTCCCTTTTAAATGGCTTCCTGTGTCCCAAGGCTTAGTAAATTAAAGCATTTGATGTACTGGTTGATGAGAAAAGCCTCAACTTCTCCCTAAGCCGAGTTCCCATTTGCTGCAGCCAGGCATCCTTTCTGCTGGATAGAGAGTAGAGCAGGAGAAATCAGTAGAGGCAGAGCAGATGAGGAGAAAAGTAGTAGGACTTGTCAGAAAAGCTCCTCTCCCAGTATATAGCCTTTATATAATCACCGTTGTCCTCCAACCGTGAAAACTGAATTCCTCTTCCTTCAAAGCTTTTATTAATGCTGCCTCAGACTGTCCTGCCTGTGTCATTTCTGCCCTGGTTCATGCCTGACAGCTGGGAATGCTTCTGCAAGCAGCTCTACGGGCCTTGCTGCTTCATCTGCACTTTGGCATAACTCGGGTGCAGCCCTTAGCCCCGAGTTCAGCTCTTGATCATACATTAAGATAACGTGAAGCCCTTCGCATGAGAGGTTTCCTTGTCAGGCTTGCATTATGGGTTCTGCGTGGTGAGTGCCCTGTTTATAGTAGAAAGCCTTCTCTGCAGGCATGGAAGTGGTGTTAGGAAGTGTTTTATTAGATGAACAAGCAAACCTGCATTCAGTTGTGGAGGTGGAGAAGGGAGGGTGTTGCAGTGTGACAGCTTGGGATCGCGCCTCTCCAGTGGTAGTACGTAGTCCATGTGATAGTATATAGGAATGGTTTTTTTCCTGTTAGGAGTCTTCCAGCTATATGAATTTCATCTCCTCCTCTCAGCTGCAACCCAGCGTGATGGTGACCAGTTTGCAGAGTTCCAGACCCATGTATGAATCTTGCTGCCAGTTCTGTATGTGGCCAGGAGTGCTGTAGGAGCCTCCATTTAAATTACACACTTTGAATTCCTCTTCATCTGGCTTCGTACACCTACTTGCTGGTCATGTGAAAAAAAAAAAAAAAGAGATCCATCTCTGAATGTGTCAAAGATGTTCCAGTAGCTTTCCCTTGGCTGTTTACTTTGATAGAGAGATTGGCTGCCCCTGCTCACCAGCCCCTGCTGCTGCACACTTACTCCACATGGAATTCTTCATCCTCCAGGTCAGAAATGTGCTGGCAGCGCTGTTCTGTGCTACAGTTTTTAAAGCATGCAGAAATACAGCTAGAGGGTTGAGGTTTGTGCTTCTTTGCATGTTTGTGATGTGTTATTTGGCTGCCAGTGAAAATGACATAACATTTAAAAATAAGTAAGGATTCAAATATCCACTGGCTTCATTGTAAGTGTGCTACTCAAGGAAAGTTTGTGCTAAAAATGGGTTCTGGCACTGGGTGTTTTTATGTAGATACTTTGTCAGGGACTAAAATACCACCTGCCTTCACATAGTGAGGTCAGTATTAAACAGCAGACTTGGAGGCAAAAAGCTTGTGTGGACACCAAGTCTGTGGTTGTGATTATCGTATCACTGTAGGTTGGGACTCTAAAAGGGTAAAAATCTAGATTTTAGCTGTGGTGTGCATCTGTTTCAGCGCAACAGAAAAAGCCTTTCAAGTTTCGCTAGGCAGTTCTTTGTGGCCTGGCTCTGTACCTGGGTCTGCTTTGAGCTCTTGGTGACTCAGGCTCACTTTCCATGATGAACGTGAGGGGGTAGCTGCAAATAACACCCCGGTGATCTTTTTGTTCACACCGCTCTAAATGGGGCACTGCGCCTTCCCTTCCTGGGGGGAGCTGGGAAAGGGGGCCAGCCCACTGTGTCCCACGCAGGATCTGTAGGAAGCAAATGAGGAAGGTATTGACAGCCCTGCCTGCGTTGCTGTTTGCTGCACTGAGTGCCTGGGTTGGATGTTAGGTTTTTATGCAGCATGTTCGGTCAGTGTGGATCCCAGTCTCACCAGAGTAGTGGAAAATGCACGTTCACCTTTCAGAGGCACGTGGCTTTTTTCTGGTTTAAGCTATTTTGAAACAAACTGTGGCTTTCACTGATGTATCAGCTTCTGACCAAACAGGATATCTTCCATGGATGCTCTTTGCTCTGTTTGCAGCATGCAACAGCCTGGAGCATCGCTGTGTTTGTGGCACAGCTGTGAAACCCTGCAAAAGGTGCCCAGGTACACTTGGTTTGTGCCTTGTGTTGGCCAAGGGCCAGTGGCACAGGATGCTGTGACTGCTGAAATGTGGGGAGGAGATGCACAGTGGGCTACAAGAGACGGCAGGAAAGTTTTCTGCTTGAGAGAAGAGGTTGCCAAAAATGTGTGCCTTGCCTTGACTAGGAGTGTGATGTGCTATTGCTCTTGCTGCATGGTGCAATACCCTTTCTTCTCAGGCCCTGAAAATCCTGACCTTGAACATGTGCTTAACTTGAACTGTGTCAGTAACCTCAGAGCTGGTCACTAGAATATAAAATGAATTTTTCACACCAGTGAGGCACAGATCCAAGCTGCAAACTCCTCATGGCACCAGTACAGTAACTTGCAGATTTTTGAGTGCTGGCCTAGAAACAGCACAGGCACATGCAGCAAGAGCCAAGCTAATAACACCCTACTTTCAGTGGGGGTTCAGCTGTGGTGTCTGTTATCCCTGTCATGTGAATGCAAATTTCAATGCAGAGATGATTTCCAGACCTTGAGCAGAGGCAGCTTGGGTGTGTTCATATCGCCACCTTTTTTTTTTTGCTTTCCCTTATGTTCATGTGCCCAAAGCACAGGTGTTGGCATCTGCAGTGAAAATGTATTTTAAGTTTTTACTGACTTCATTGGAACGGGAAGGGTTCAAACAAGTGATCAGCTGCCTGAGACAGGACATCCTGATGCCCTCACTACCTCATTGGGGTGAGGAGCAGCAAGAGGTGCTGTTGCTTGGGGCTGGGCAAAAGGTGTTAAGGTGTTGCTCTCTTCCCAGCCATCTGAACGGGAAGGAGTGGGCAAAATGCCACGGAAGTGGCTGCCTTTTTAAGAGTTTGGCTCAACCACGAGTGATCCATCTCAACACCGGAATTGTGGAGCAGGAAAACGTCTGAGCAAAGGATCAGCATCATTCCTTGGGCTTGAAGCATGAGCCTGGTGGCTGTGGGAGGGGAGGGTGACTGAACCCCTGGGGACCAGCTCTACAGGAGGAGAGCTTGCCCCCAGCGATGGGATCCCGTTTGTCCCATCCTGCCCGGCTGCTGGAAGAGAGGACAAGGTGCTACCTGAAGCACCTGGAAGCAGTGGCATTTCTGGCATGGTCCCTTTGGCTCTTCAAGGAATCTTGTGTTTCCCAGCTCTGTAATGGAGACTGTGGGAGATGGTTTGTGTTTGTTTTCCTTTGGGAGCGTAGTTGCCAGGCAATTACTTTACACCCTGTAGCACTGCAGACATGTCTCTTCAAGTCCAATCTCTTACCACATAACTGAAAAAATGTATTTTACATTAAAAAGAAGCCTTTTGAAAAGGCCCTTCAGGCATAAAGTCAATGTGTTTTCTATATATAACCCAGTATTATTAATACAGTGAACTTAACTGTAGACTCTGTGGGTGAATTTGACTTGATCATTGGAGATACGAACAATATGATACTCATTTTCAATGTACTGTGTCTCTGACTCCATAATGGTGTTTCCAGCCTTCAGTTCATTTCTTAGTGATAAAGTGGGGCAGTAGTGTGAAGCAGGATTGTATTTTTGCTGAGCACTAATATAAAATAAACAGCCTATAGAGAAAACAAATTTACCTTGGTTCAGAAAGGCCAAGGTCTGTAGGTTTGGGACAGACAGGAATGATGAATGTGAGTATGTATTATTGAAATAAGTCCAGAATGGCATGGCATAAGCTTCCATGGATTTAGTTACAGAAGCTGCAATATAAATTGCTTTGGCTGGAAAATTTTAAGGTGGTGATTGATTTCTTTTTTTTTTTTTGATGTGGGTCATTTATCACTGTGTGCATTACGTGAGATATTTTCCTTTTTCAATCATCGAAGAGTGTTTTAGGGTGGTGTTAGGAGGCCCCTTTAGCCCAGGTCTGTTTGATGTCAGTCATCTGATACAAAAGCATGTGTGCAGCCTGCTGTGGCTCAATGAGAGGAGGAGATGGTGCAAGCAAGCATGGTACAAGTTTTAATCACTTCTTGTTATTGTATGTTGCAGTGTGTTCACAGAGAGCCAGAAGGTTGGGTTACGTGATCTGTTCTAGATGCCCAGCCTGCTTTCTGCATGAGCAAAGTGTGCTGGTGCCCAACTGGTGTAGTTTTTGGTGGTCCAGTTGACTAATCTGGTACAGACCTAGTCTGGAGGAGCATGAGCCTGAGCATGAGCAACAGCCACACGGTTGATCTCTCTAATGCCAGAGCTACATCTCAGTGGATCTGCTGTTTAAAACCAGGTGGGAGATGTCTGGAGTGGGTGAAATGGGAGTCATGGAGGAAGGCAGCGAGGCTGGCACGACTGAAGGCTGTGTGCAGTGCTGCAGTTTAAGTACTTGCTGGTCAGAGCCCCAGTGACCTGCTAAGGGACAGATGGGAGCACATCAGGGTAGCAGGCAGGCACATTCCCGTAGGAAGCTGTAGCTCCAGTGCTGTTCCCATTTTCCTGGGCACTGGCATGTGCCACGATTAGAACACTGGCCCTGCCTCTGTCCTTGTGCCTGCTCTGGACTTGTCTGGTCCTGTGGGTGGTTTCACACCAGTAACATCTTGGGGTCAGGCCTCATGATCTGCTTTATCTTGTCTGCATGAGTTCTGCTGGGTGCTGTCTTTGTGTCCTGGTAAGCATTTTGATCTTGGGTTAGAAGCTTTTTTTAAATAAATACCCTCTTAGTCGATTCTTTCCATCCCTGACTAAACAGCTGTGTAAGTTGACAGGAGTCAGGAAGTAGCAGCTTCACAGCTGTGGGCTGCTGGTGTTTCCCTGCTGTGTTGTAGCAGGAGGGTGTCCATCTGAAGCTGCTGTGCTGCTGCACCATGCCATGGCCCACATCCCTGCTCTTCAACAGCATCCATATGAGCTGTGCCCTCGAGTGACCAACCGGGTCTCAGCACACAGGGACTTTTTATAATCCTTACAGCCTTTTTGCATTACACCAGTATTTTACAGGGACCTGTCCTGTCGTTTGCAACATTTTATGTAACAATGGGTAAATAGAGTTAGTGCCTGGGAATGGCAATGGCTGATCTGCTGGGGAACAGGATTGTGAAATACAGGCAGTACGGTGTTTTTATCCCATGGTTACAAGGGCACCGTGGGCATCCCACATGGAAACTGCAAGTATTTAGTCAGGTTATACCTTATATGCAGGAAGTCCCATAAAAGTGGAGCATGGAGGGTGAGAGAATGATTTTAGCCATGGGCAGGGGTTTATTTTGCATAAATGCAGGTAACATCTCTCCTATGCTAATGCTGGTTTTGTAGTTGGTCTTTGTAAGGTCACAGCCAATGTCATAGTAAGAGTTTGGAGTGTGCTGTCTGGGCTGCAGCCACCCTGGATAAAATGCATTTTTGTTCCTGTTGTTCTCTGGCTGAAAATCTGCATGTTGACACTTTATTTCCCAGCCCTATTTTTATTTTGGGATTTTTTTTTCCCCTGACTGAGACTGTCAGTTTTGGATCTACTCTGCTGATGCTGGTCTCAGCATTTTGTACTTGGATGCTATTTTCTTCTGGATGCTCAAGGCTGGTATGATGGATTTGTTCTTTCACCGTACCCCTCTGCTTCTCATAACCCACTTAGCAAAGGCAGAGCTGGTAGCACTGGGTAGCAGTGCTACAGCCAGAAGGAGCAAACTGGGGAAATGCAGTGTGATCTGGCTAGAGGAATGAGGGGAACTGCCAGCTTTTATCAAGAGGGTTGCAGTTTTCCCTGTGTTGTCGTCCTCCTCCTACTTTTGTTTCAGTCTTTCCCCCAAAGTAAAGCAGGAAACTATTAGGGGATGGTGATACTTTTTTTCCCTACTGTGAGTGGTTTAGCTTTTGTGAAAGGGAAAGAATGGCTGAAGTCCCACTGAAATAAGAGTGGAATGAGAATTGGGACTCTGGTTTTAGTTCCCTGGTTTGTCACCAATTTACTGTCTCTGTCACTGCGAATTGCACTTGGAAATGGTGTGGGTTTTGTATCTGAAATCCAGCTGTCCAAAATCTGACCCTTTTGAGATCTGGCACCCACGTGTTTCGAAACACCATCCTGCTTTCTAGCCGTTTGTACATATGTATGGTAACAGCCTAAAATTTGGCAGCCAGGTCGAAATGTGGGAGACTTCCAAAGCTAGTTAATACCAGTTGGCCTTGGGAAATCACTTCTGTTGGCTTTCAATCTTCCAGCCTAAATTATTCCATCAGAAATTAATTTTGTTTACTGTACTTGCCTCATTAATAGTTGGCTCTCTACCTCAGTTTACACAGCTGTAATGAGTAATCATGAGTTTTCCATCTAGGTACAGCTCAGAAATGAGCACCATAGACATAATTTTGCGTGCTCAGAGCTATATATTGATTTGGAGAGATTCCCCAGTCTGTCAAAATTGGTGTTCATGCACCCAGCACCAGCCCCCTTAGACCACATCTTGCAATAAAACCACTGTTGTGGATGGTAAGTCCTTATCCATGCTGGAAGGTTTGGAACTATAGTTGGTCTTTAAGGTCCTTTGCAATCCAAACCATTCTGTGGCTCTCTGTCCCACAGGAGCTTGATGGATCTGCCCATGGCAATGGGATGTTGTCCATATCCCTCCTCCTTGGCGTGCCTTGCTCTGAAAACCAGCATAATGTTTTCTAGCAGTGTCTGTGCTCACCTGCTCAGCTGTCACAGCTCCCACGGAGGGCTGGGAGCAGCAGTGTCCCTGTTGGGTGTGATATCCAGCCCTGCTTGCTGAGGCTGCTGGAGCAGGGACAGGCTGTGCTGTGCCTTCGCACAGAGGACACCGTTGTCCCTCGTGAGTCACAGAGCTGTTCATCCCAACAGGGACCTGCACCTGGTGTTGCAGGCAGAGTGGTGATCTCCTCTCCTTCTGACACACACACACCTGGCTTTGGCATGGGAAGAATTACAGCTCTTGCGCTGCCTTTATTCATAGGATTTGGTTTTTAGGTTTCTTTCTCCCTGCCTTCCTCAGCTCTTGGCTCTTCAGTGGGGAAGGATTACACTGGTAGTATAAAATGATAGCTGCCTGTATGAGAAGAAGGCTGGAGTTTCAGGAAACATTAAAACAGTCCAGTTTTGGAGATCTGACTTGGACGCTTACCAGAGTCAGGTTTGGGAGCTTTTGCTTATGCAAAGCAGCAGGGCTGGGTTGTTTCCACTTTCTGTTTTGTTGCCGATGGGGCTGTCTTTGTCCAGCTGTGCCCTGGTGTACCCTAGCAGAGGCAAACTGCCCCCGGAAGAAGAACTGCTGTCAGAATACTTTAAAGTCGGTCAGGCTGGCTCCTGTTTCGTGAGGTTTATCAGCAAAGATTTTCAGTGCCTCCAGTGGGAGGCTATTTTTATTCTATCCAGGGGCTACCTTCTGCTCTGAGGTCTTTATCACATTTTTTTTAGACTAGAGAAACCTGCCTCTTTCAGGACGATCTTAAATACCTTC
The DNA here is from genome assembly GCF_041296385.1 of Aphelocoma coerulescens. Taxonomy (NCBI): domain Eukaryota; kingdom Metazoa; phylum Chordata; class Aves; order Passeriformes; family Corvidae; genus Aphelocoma; species Aphelocoma coerulescens. The sequence continues at coordinate 6,926,653 of NC_091024.1, forward strand.
ATCTTTTGCAGTCTGAAAAACTAGATAGTTTTTTATTCAAGGTAAACATTTCTGGCATTTCTGTGACATGTTCAAGACTTCTTTTGTTGGTTTTTTTTTACTGTGTAAGAGGGACACTGCCATAGACATGAGAATACCCTGTTTTCCCCTTGAGCAGGGCTGGCAGCAAGTGAGGTACTTGATGGTTCATCCTTCATGCTCTGATCAGTGCTGTGACTGGTGCAGAAAACCCACACTGTGTTTCACTGCACCATGTAATCAAGATTGGAAGAGCTCTCAAGAGATGATCTCGTTCATTTTCCTGCCCCATGGCAAGATCAGTCATACCTGTGTCTTTCCTGATGGATGCTGTTAGAAGTCTCTGTTAAAGACTTCTGCAGCCTTTCCAGGAGCATATTTCAGTGCCTCACAATCCTTACCAGTAAAATCTGGTTTCTCACCACCTTGTATCTAACCTGAATCAGCTCTGCTGCAGTTTAAACTTGTCACTTCTTGTCCTGTCCATTTTGAATTCAAAGAACAGGTCATTTCTTTTTGCAGCAATGTTAAATATTTGAAGACTATTCACGTGCTTCTCTTTTCTTAGTGTTAAACACCCACAATTTCTTAAGTCATCCCTTCTTCATGGTGGATTTAAATCTTCTATGTAAACCTTGACTGGCCTGTCTTCTCAAAAATACTCTGTGACAATCCCAGTCATTAACTTATCCACAAACAGTTTAAGCCCTTTGATCAGCATTTTATTTATATACTTCAGTAAAAGCATTTGGTGCAAGGCAAGCTGCCTATTTGTACATCGCTGTCTCCGACTGGCTCAATGGCCTCGTGCTGCTGTGCAAGCAAAGTATCTGCAGGGTTTTCTGCTGCTCCCTAACTGCACTTCGTTCCAAGGGAAAGGCCTGGCAGGATGTGAAGTTCAATGTGGTTTGTGCCGTGGTTCTGTGGGACAGTGCACTATGACGGTTGTGCCTTCAAACAGAAAGGGAGCCCAAAGACAGGCTAACAAATCATGGAATCATGGGTGTCTGCAGGCATCCAAAATACACACTGTTGGGCACAGGAATTCGGAAGTGGACGTGTGCTTGGACAGGTGGTAGGCTGTGAAATGTCACTTGGTATTAGGACCTTCTGATGTGGCTGTATTTGAACAGTCAGGTCATGCTTGGAGGTCAGCTACTATACTGTGGTTTGGATGTCCTTGATGGATATGTTTCCAGCTCCAAGGAAGAGTCAAGGAGATTTACACTTTAGCAGTACATATGGGGAGAATGGAAGGCATGGAATGTAATTTTCTCTGGATTTCTGTTGTAGGTGAGTGTTTTAACCACCTTGGAGCGGCGATTCAACCTCCAGAGTGCTGATGTGGGCGTCATTGCCAGCAGCTTTGAGATTGGCAACCTGGCCCTCATCCTCTTCGTGAGCTACTTCGGAGCCCGAGGACACCGGCCGCGCTTGATAGGATGTGGAGGGATAGTCATGGCCTTGGGTGCCCTCCTTTCTGCGTTGCCTGAATTTCTGACCCACCAGTACGAATATGAATCAGGAGAAATACGCTGGGGTGCTGAAGGGAGGGATGTGTGTGCTGTCAACGGGTCCACCAGCGATGAGGGACCAGACCCGGACCTTATCTGCAGGAATAGGACTGCTACCAACATGATGTACTTGCTGCTCATCGGGGCACAGGTCCTCCTGGGCATTGGTGCTACCCCTGTCCAGCCCCTGGGAGTTTCCTACATCGATGACCACGTCAGGCGGAAAGATTCCTCCCTGTACATAGGTAAGGCTCTCTGAACTTCTCACCGAAGGTTTTCCTTGTGGGCTGGCATCTGGCTCTTGTTCCCTCTTTGGTGCCAGTGGAAGGGATGCCTCGAGGCCTCTTCTCTGTGTGCTGCTGTGCTTGTGAAGGTAACTTGGCATGGGTTTCTAGGTGAAGCAGCAGGGAAACAGTGCTGTTTGCTCATATTGTAGCAATGGTAAAGGTTGACAGCCATGGTGATCACTACTGGATGATTGGGCAGATGCTCATTCCTTCTTTTGTGTTTGCCCAGATTGCTTTAAATTCTTATATTGTTGGCTTATGGCTGGGTTTAGCTGAAGAATTTTCAAGTGGTATGTGTGATGATTGATTTTTTCATTTTGTTTTTGTTTTCCCACAAGATACCCTAGTTCTCTTCTTGTTCCAAAGCATGTGTCTGAGTGATCACTGCAGTCTAAGGAGACTGAGAGGACACACGTCTTCTCACTACCACTGTCACATTTTAGCAAGGAAGTGCCAGTTACAGAGTAGGTGCTGTGACCCAGGGTGCTGTAGCAGGACCCTTGATAATGTGATCCCTGTAACGGAATGGGATGTGGAAGCTGATGAGGTTTATTTTGAGATACAGTGAGCCTGGAGTAGAACTTGTGGTTCTGGTGATCATGTTGCAAAATTCTTTCAGATGCTTAAGTTGGAAATGTGCCTTTGATTACCGAATGAAACATCTCAGTTATTGGGGTAAAGTGCTTATGGGTTTCAGCAGTAGTTCCCCCTCCCAGCAGGTTTAAAGAGGATGTTGTTGGTGAAGTTTTCTTTGAAAAAATGTTCCAGCTTGGCACGTTCCTCTTTCTGCAGGACTTGTCACTAGATAAGCTGCACCAATGCAATAAATCAGTGGAGTGCATGCAGCCATTAATGAGATCCTTCTGCACTTGTTAGTATAATCCTGGTAACCAAAAGTGTGCACTTGTCCCATCATCCCCATCTTGGCATGACTTCGAATGAGCGATCCTGTTCCTGTTTGGTTTTTTCCAAAGCCGTTTTTATCAAGTTTCCAATCTGGGTGTGGCCATTGACAGCAAAGCTGAGTGGTCCTGCTGACTTTCTGAGTGCTGTTCAGTGTCTTGGGATAGTGCAGAAGCCTGGTGGAAAGTCACTACATAGCGTGGCATTCCTGGATGTGTTGCTGCTTCACTTGGAGCTTTGTCTGTGTATTCAAAACATGTCCCTTCTTTTCTGTAGCTGGCCATAAAATCATAGTATTTCAGCATTTAGCTTTGTCCTTGGGTCATTATTCATCTTCACTTGGTTCTGTAAGTGTTTGTGAGGGATCCACTGGACAAAGAAAGATGATGTATGAAATACAAGTTGCTGTACAACCCAAAGGTGAATAATGAGCCTGAATTCACTGAAGCAACTGTGCCAGCACCATAAATGATGAGCTGGAATTAAGAGTGATTCTAAGATTATCTATTATAAATAACTATATAGAGGAGTAGCAACTTCTTTCAGTCTGTTCCATGGGCATTTTTTTAAGCAATGCTTCATGTCTTGAGAACAGGGCTGGAGGAGGGTGCATGAGAGAAGGATTAGGAGGAGTGATTCTTCTTCCTGAGCTACATTCATTTTGTGTGCTAAAATAACATCTTTAAAGTTGGCAGTTCAACTGTAGCTGGGAAAATACTTCCAGAAAATTATTTCTGCTTACTATATGCAGCTTTTTTATTTTTCCTGCAGAGATAAGGATGTTATCTAACCATGTTCATTACTACATGTAGAGTTTATAAACAAACAAACAAAACCACACCAAAAAAACTCACCACAAAACCCCAAGCATTTTGGGGTTGCTTGCTTTCTGGCTTTAGCTATGGAAATCATAAGCTGAATTTCTACATCTGAATTATGGATTGCAGAAGAGTGCCTGTGTATGCACACTTAACCAGCAATGAAGTTTAATTTGTGCCCTGTCCTAGCCTATCTGTCACAAGTAGGGTTTCAGATGCTGGATGATTAATTCATCTATCAATTTGCAATCAATTTGGCTAGTGAAAATAAAAGCTAACAGGAAAAAAAATCTATTCCATGAATGAATATAAATGGAGAAGAAACTAGTGGAAGTGTCATCTTGTGTTGGTGGATACTTGAGAGGAGGTCAGATTGCTCGGTTTAAATATTGTTTGAGAATTACTTGCTCAGATTTGTCTTTCACTGATTATTTTTGTTGATATCATCAATGCAGTTTTCAGTGCCTTCAGAAGAAAGCTGAGCAGCTTACCCACTTCATTCTGCTCTGTTTCGCAGAGGAAATAACTGCAGAGTGGATACTGTCACTGTGCTATATTTACATCAGTTTGCTTTCTCATAATAGCACTCTCACTCAGTGGGGGCTGTGTGTGACCAGATGAAATGTTTTTGGGTAAGTTCCCTCAGTTGAAATTAGGGGCAAATCTGGCACAGATCATTCACTCAGGACAGGAACTAATTAATACCAGTGATAATAGTCTGTCTGAACTTTCTAGAATGACTGGCTGCTGCTGAGAAATGATCAGATTGACCAGTTTGTGCTGTCTTCAGTGTATTGCTTATGCTGAGTCTGCGTGTGCTGCATTGGGCTGGACTGTAGCTGAGGGTTAGCAGCAGTCTCTGAACCTGACAGCTAAGGACCAGTCATTGTTCACCTCTGCAGTAAAAGCCCTCTTGTGTCCCAAGGTAGTGAATTAGATAGAAATAACTCTGTGCGCTGAGAGGGTTTTTTTATTGTTCTGAGTTGAGTGAGAGTTAAGTGGAATAATAATATAATATCTAATACAGTCACTTTGCAATGAAATGACAATACAGGAAGGCTCCTCTGGTTATTAAAAAAAGTCCAAACCCCAAGAACACCCCCCCAAACTTTTTTTTTTGTGTTAATACTCATGTGTGTGCAGAAGAATGCAGATGTGGTACCATATGGAGTTTAAAGTGGTGCTTTGGCTTTAATCGTTAGTGGAACTAATGGTATCTGTGGAGTGTAATATTCTTCTGGCTATGAAGCCCATCAGATTTCTCTTGTGGTTTCTCTGCAGTGACAGGCACACAGGAGGTTGTGGGCAGTGCACCTCTGTTGTGCATCCTTTGAAGTCAGAGGTTGCTCAGGCTTGTGCTCTGCCAAGGAGGTGGGGATTCATAGCGTTTCTTAATTAGAGAGGCAGGGGTGAGGTACTACAGGAATATTCCTCTGCATGGGCTGCTGACTTGTGGCTTCACGTTTCTTGAACTAATGGCAGATTTTTTTTTTTTTTTGGTGCCTGCAATGTGTTGCTACCAAACTCAAAAAGATTCTGTTGCTGTAGTAACCAGGTCTAGGAAAAAGGGCTGTGTTTTAGTAACCCAGGGCAAAACGAATCAAAGAGATGAGTGTGTGAAAGTACACACCAAAGTACGTTCAAGAGGGAATGCATTTGTGCTGTAGCAGGGTTAGAAAGATCACGGCACCATGCCTGCTTGGGTTAATCATAGAGTCCTAGAACAGTTTGGGTTGGAAGGGACCTCAAAGATCATCCAGCTCCTACCCCCTGGAGTGGGCAGGAACATCTTTCACTTGAACAGGTTGCTGGCCAACTAAAACCTAATGATGGGGAATAAAATCTCCTCCCATTTCAGCATGTGAGCTCCTGCTCAACACAAAGGTTGTAATGCTGGCAGTAGCAGCCAAAAGATGGAAAAAATAAAGGAATTTTCTTAGCTATTTGAAGTTTGGGAAAATGTTCTAGTTGGTGCTGGTTTGCTTGCTTCCCTCTTGTATTTAATATCTGAACTCCCATTTAGAGGCTTCCAGACAAGCAGATTAATTTAACCTGTGTGCTTATTGGCATAAGTAGCCCCTTTTAGTGGAGGAATTAATCATTCCTACGGACTATGCAGGGCTTGTTATTGCTCCATCTTCACCAGTGTCAAAGGATTGCTTCAATTTGTGGCACTGTTTATTTTAAAGGAGTAAAAGTTGAAAACTACTTACTATACAGTTCTTTCCTCCACCCACTAATGACTCACTTGGCATTTCCTTTTTTAGTTTTTCTGCTCAGTCTTGCTGAGCTCTCCTGAAATCAATGAGGACTTTGTCATTCGGAGGGGGATCAGAGGCATTGTGGCTGATACAAAGAGGGGAAAAAAAACCTGATCTGACAGTGACTGTATGGATTTGCTGCCTCTCAGATAAGCAAGAGCTTGCAAGTATTGTCTGGTGCCCGTGCTGCTCCCAGCAGTGCTTTGTGAGTTCCATTAGAATCAGTGCAGTGATGTGGTTGGTTAATGTTAGCAGTCCTGAGACACACCTTCTGGCCTTCCTGCTGCATTTAACATTCGCTGATAAAAGTTTTTGCATCTTGTCTAGGACACAGCTACCTATAGAGCAGAATGAATAGCCTCTGGGAGCCAGTATTTGATCTGGGACAATTAAGGGCTGTATTAAACAGAGGAAGTTGCTATTATTCTGTCTCCTGTTGATGGAGGAAATTGATATTGATGTTGGAAGGAGCCCTGCCAGATTGTGAGGCTCATTCAGAAGAATGCTGTGCTGATCTTTAATGCGTTTCAGGGTTTCTCTTTACATTTGCTGAAGCTGTCTCTGTGTTTGGCATCATGGGCACATGCCTCACATGTTCAGGACCCATGACTTTGGGGCTCCTCGCTGAATTGCAGTAATGTGAAGGATGGCTTAAAGGAAATCCCAGAAGGGACAAGTCTTGAGTCAAGAAGCGTGTGCTGAGGAGTGATGAGTGCTCCTGAGTTACTGGTGTGCAAGGGTGTGTCTGAGCACAGCATCCTCTGAGGCATAGAGCTGTCCTTGGTCTGTTTCATGGCAGGGCACAGGAATGGAAAAATGGATAACTCAGCTCTGCTGGATGCTTCTGTTTAGCTGCTTTCTTCTGTCTTATCTCCTGGGCTTCTGTTTGGCCTCTTCTGTGTGTATTTTGGTTTTATCATATTTTTGTTGCAGCTCCTACCCTTGGTGTAAGAAGAGAACTCAACAGAATGGTGTGTTCTTTCCACATCTGCCCAGATGGGACTAACCCTGTAAGAGGAACAGGACCCTGCATTGCAGCTGCTGGCTTTGACCTTTGTATTAGTGTGGGCTTATTTTGCATCAGTAGAAGCACTTTTTGTTTTGTGATGACAGAGAGAAAGCTCACTCTTGCTTCTGGTGCCTTCTCTCTTCCTTTAAGGACCAACTCAAGATTTGCTGCAGAGGAAGACAAACATGCCCTATTTGGAATCTTGCTGTCTCCAGGGATAAATTTGTCCATTTGAAGAAATCACTTATGGTAGCTTACGTCAGTCAAACTGATAGCAGCCATTGTGCTTTGGAGAAGGAGAAACATTTTCTCGACTGACAAGGATTAAATCTGAGAGTTAGTATCTGTGGTGGTGAGTTAATGGCAAGTTATAAGATGCTGAAATCAGAGTTTGGGTCAACATTTTGTATGTTCAAGGGTTACTAGTTTTGTCTCTACCTGATGAAAAGTCTCTTACATGGAGGAGGAATGTATTTTGCTTAGTCTTCCATTCCAAATCTCTCAAATTTCTTGACACGTATGTCTCAACCTACATTTTTAAACCACAACAAGTGGAATAATTGTGTGTTTATAGCATACAGGTCATATTGTCAGCCTCTTGAGGCTGTCTGTTGATGTGTATTGATTGGAAAGCCTTTAGGACCCACCTGAAAGGCCTGTACAGCTCTGCCCATCCTGACTGCTTTTCCTTTCATTCCTCACATGGCTGGAAATCCTCCAGCATTTCCCACATGGCCACACTCCTTCCTTTTGTGCTCATTTGTGGTCTGCAAGCAACATAGGTACTTTATTCACATTAGCCCTTCTTGCTGGAACGTGCTTCTCTGAGCTCACCACCTAAGGCTCTGCCAGCCTTGTGCATTCCTTACTCTTTTTCCTTTAAGAGCCTGTGAGGTCTTTTGTAGTGGATCATAGCTGACTCCTATCTGTTGTATTTACTCTGTTCCCACTCCACACCCATCAGCTGCCTGGTGAGTTTGTCCACCCCCACGTGGGCACAGAAGTGAGAATTGCTTTTCTCCTTGCGGGTATAGGCAATTTTATAGGTGTGTAATATTTTTAGCCTAAAGACTTGATGGAATTCTGTAATGCTTTTGTTCAGTAAATGCATCCTCCTACGGGTGATTTGGAGAGCCTTTCCTTTCTATCACAGTCTCCCATGGGCTGAGAAAGACACAGTATTAGCACTGAGCTCCGAGGAGTGCTGCTGCCAGCGCTAGGGCTGTGATGCCTGTTCATTACTGAAAGGTGTCTTTGCATCAGATTCACTGGGTTGTCATCCCCGTGGGCTGTGATCAGATTAAATTACATGGCTTCATGCGGATATCCCAGTATTAACCCAGTGATCCATCGATAACCTGCAGCCTTTTATAATTATGCCCCTTTGGGGAGGGATGGGTGTTCTCATTTGCTGTGTGTCAGCGGGGCTGGCTTGGTTACACGTGTCCCCTTTTACAGTGCTAGTGGTAATACCCTGGAAAATTAAATGGAAACACAAGCAAGTGTAGGGTGTATTAGAGCAGTAACAATAATCAATTAATGGGAATAACCTTTCCCACTGCAGGCAGGAAGGCTGTTGTGAAAAGCAGTAGCTGAATGGATGTATTTATTCAATTAAACAAATATATGCACAAAGTCGTAACTGCTGTGGGCTCCAATATTTTACAGCAATTATTTCAGTTACCTTAACCTTCTGCTAATAGTTTTTTGTTGGGTTTTTTTTTTTGTGTTTTTTTTTTTTTGTTATGAGCAGAGTAAATAAAGCTTGGGTCCAACACAACTGACTTTGTGTGAAAGCATACTGAGGGTGGGAGCTGTTTCCATGTTACTCTGTGCTCTCTGTGTACTCTGCAGCTGAGTTCTGGCTTAATTGGGACTTGCTGACTCTGATGTCTTGTAAAAATCAGTCCATTTGTTGAGCATATTGGGTTTTTTCTGTAGTGTACTTTAAACTGTCGTCAGCTGGGAGAGCCTAGTGAGGTAGATCATTCCTGGGGCAGCCTCTTTAGTGCAGTGCCCTTGTCATTTAAATGGCACATATGCAGAGTCCTAAGGTTCATAAAATTAATTAAATAGGTTGAAAGGTGGTGAATTGCCCATGTCAAAAGCTGAAGGCTGTATTGTGCCTCCTTGATGGCACAAGCAGGAATGGTGTGTGCCAATCTTGGCCCTTCACCTGGGGACTTGACTGAGACTCCCCAACTCATTGCACATAAGGAGCCTCCAGATGGTTTTGGTCGCAGTTTACAGGCTGGCACTGAGGACACCTGGGGCTCTGTTTCCTGTGGTGGGGCAAGGCACAGAATTTTCCCCTTTGCCAGCACAATTCAGGATGCTGGCTGGGTGTTACTCGCTTATCTGCAGGACAAGGTGCTCATACAAGTGTGTAAGAGAATGCAAAGCTCTTTCACACAAGCTCCTGCCTTCCCTCTTTCAAAACTGTCGCTCCTGTGGCTGGGTGAGATGCTTGACCAAGTTCTTTTGCCCTTTGGAGAGGTTGCTGCAGGTCTGAGCTGGGTGCTGGGCAAGCTGACACTTACACCCTTTAGGTGCCAGGTAAGTGCTATTTGACTAAGCTCCTAAAAGTGTTTGCTTTTGCGAAGTCCCAAGCAGTGCCATGGCACAAACCCGTGGCTCTGTTGACGCACAGGGCCTGGCAGCGCTCAGCTGCCAAAGTGTGTTTTTATCCTGGCTTTGCTGGGCGTTGGAGACTGTGCAGGGCACTCCACAACTCTGTCAGTGTGTCATGTGCTATGTTTCTTCCATATATCTAGTTTGAATTGACCCTGTAGTAGTTCAAAACCATGATCCCAACAGGCCCTGTGAGGGTGTGAGATGGCCCAGCAGTGTGAGACTTGGGGCAGAGCTGCTGTGGGGACATCCCTGCACCCTCTCTGACTGTCTGATGCAGCCTGGAGGAAAAAGCGTGGCCACAAGTGATGGGTACTTTGTAAAACAAAAAATTCCTCAACATGCTTTGTGGTCACCTTAGCAGCCATGAGAAGAGCCAGTGGAGCAGAAGCCCTTCCTTGGTTTGGTGAATGTTGAAAGTTCATGACTCTAAGGATTTATTTGTTTTGCGTAAATGGAAAGTTTGCATAAATCTGGGGTTATTAAGCTACGCACTACCCCCTTGGCTTTAGACAAATCCTTTTGGCTTTGCTTCCTCAAAATTTGGTTGTTTGGTTCAAAGTTGGTGTTTGGTTCCAAAATTGCTTCTTCGAACTTTGTTTGTTTGAAAGGACACAGTCTTTTATCAGATTTCTTTCTGCCAAGGTATGGCCATTCCATTAACTATGCTGCTAATGAAGTATTTGGCTTTTCCTAAGAGGGAGGCCTGCTCCCACTAAGCTCCCTTTTGATTTCAATAATAGGGATTTTGTCTGGAGGAGACTATTCAAATTTTGCCCTTTATTAACCAATTAAAATGTGAGATTTAATTTCTTGGATAGAAGTTAACAGCATGTGATGTTGCTCTTTGACTTAATACCTCACAGAGCACTTGAGTGCAGCCAAACAAAGCTGTGTCTGTGACGAGGAGCAGGATTTGACTAAAGGTAGCTGGTCATAGAAACCGTGAACATTTGAATGTTCAAACAGGTAGAAGAGCAAGATGCTCTGTGCACCAGTTCTTTCCTCTCTGTCTCCCTATGCTTACCTCACTTTTTCCCTGTAGTTTTCTGTATGTTCCTGCCCTCAGTGTTAGACAAAACCACTGTAACTGTTTGTACAAGACAGTGATACTGCTTATTAGAGTTCGAAAGAAATAATATTAGGGGGGAGGAAAAACCAACTGGGACAAGTTTGGTGTATTAGTAATTGCTGCAGAGACCAATTACCCATGTGATGAAAAACCACTTCTTATCTTGTTAGCCATCAGCTATAACATATGGATGTCCTAATTCAATCAGACTGATCATCAAAAGAATAAGACTTGTTAGAGAGCCTTTTCTCAGCTGGCAGTTACAAACTTTGTGCTGGGGTTAGAGACTGAAAGGGGTGGTAGCATGCAAGAAGTGAACTACAAAGTCCCCTGGCCTTGCTTCTGAGGTGCCTTGAGCACTGACTAATGCTTTACTGGCCTGAGCTGTCTGTTTCCCCTGAGCGTTCGTTCATTCTGGGCACTTATTGGTTTTGTGGTGTAGAGAAGTGTGTGTGTGTGTTTTCAGTATTTCCCCTCCTCATTTTCTATAAAAACTCACGCTGCCAGAATGCAAGCATACAGATGTTTTATTGCACTTCTGTTTTATCTCTGTGCACGTCTTCATGTCCTCTGTAAATGTGCTGTTGCGGTGCTGGTGGGAGACAAGCGAGCTGCGTTGTAGACTGCAGGAAGCAGCCTTGCAGGAAACTAAATTATTTGTGGTGGTTCTGTGTAAGAGTTCTGTGAAGAGTTTCCCACAAGTGCCAGAGGGTAAGAGGTTTGCAGGGAGAGATAACACCTATTTCACACACGCATGTTCATGCTTGGTGGATCTTGTTCTGACCAGTGTGACTAATCATACTCGAGTATATTTACTTTTTGTTTCCCAGTTGTCATCTTATCTGGTAAAACAACTTCTTGTCTCTTTAAACCTTGTTTAACTTCGTGTGTTGGTGAGAATTCCCTATCAAAGAAACAGTCTCTTCTGTAATTGTATACCACATCTCATTAGGAGCTGAGAGTCCTGGAGGTACTTGATTTATAAGTAGGCACAAAACTGAAGTTAAGCTTAGGTTAAGCAAATACTCCTACTCAGCAATGTCTCCAGGGTTATAGAGCAAGTTAGCAAGAGGGTGAGAATAGACCCCAGGAATTCTGGCTCCAGTGCTCTGCAATTGCTCTGAGAACTAAAGCATTTCACTACATTCCTGCAAAGCAATGCATCTTCCATGGGTGCAAACATTCTTTTCTTTTCAGTGTCAGAGGGGTTACAGATCCTGGCTTTTTGTCTGCTAGCACTAGCCAGCTCCACCTCTGCAAGCTATGTTTAACTTGCCTCCAAGAGCTGGATGATTAAACTGGGACCAGCACTGTCTTTGCATAGTGGAGAGAGACTATTTACAAGAGCATACAGTGACAGGATGAGGGCAGATGGCTTCAAAGGGAGAGGAGGTTTAGATTAGATATTAGGAAAAAAACCTCTTTACTGTGAGGGTGGTGAGGCACTGGCACAGGCTGCACAGAGAGCTGGTGGATGCCCAGTCCCTGGGAGTCTCCAAGGCCAGGCTGGATGGGGCTCTGAGCAACCTGGTCTAGTGGAAGGTGTCCCTGCCCATGGCAGGGGTGCTGGAATTTAAGGTCCCTTCCAGCACAGGCTGTGATAGGAGTTGGCGAGTTGCAAGAAGACTCTTCACTCTTCTGTAACTTGTTTCCAGGAGCCAGCAGTACAGGGATGTACATCCTAGACTTGTCTAGTCATCTTTGAACCTCACTCACAGCCTGCACAACCAAAATGGTAACAAGTTCCACAGTTCCACGTGGCTTTTCTCATCTCCTAGTTAGGTTGTGCATTTTTCTTCCCAAGACTGTTGCTTTCTTGATTGGATGTTTAGGATTTTGGCTTTAAGGCTGTGAAGGTGGTGAAGCGGGCACAAAACTTCTTCTGGAGTAAAGATGTCTTAGAAGTAGCATCTGCCTATCAAAAATCTGCTGAATTAGCAGTCATGATACCGCTCTGATCTTGCAACATCCCATCATGGGTAGTAATGTGCTTGGAATTCCTTGGACTGGTGAGAAAGTGCACTGGGGCAGGGAAGATAAGGCACAGGCTGGCACAGCTGGCAAAAATCAGGACAGGCTATGCCATTAGGTGAAAAATACAGTCTTAAATGGGTTTTGCCGCTGCGTAAAAGACCTGTTGAAGTGAAAATTTCAGATAAACAAGAGAAGTGAAAATGCAGCTGTGCTGCTCTTCAGCATTACTGTGTAAAATGCTCCCATGTGTGGCTCCCTGAGTTCATCTCACATTCTGCACTCCCCAAAACTGTGGTAATATGGAGATGAGAGCAGCTGAGTGAAGCTTCCTGAATAAATTAGTCTTGCTGTCCTGTGGTACTTGAAGTCTGAGTAAACAGATGAGACTTACTCTGTGCCTTAAAATCAGCAAGTTTGGGTTTTATTAGCCCTGGAGGGGCAGTAAATTCTAGAGCTGAGCCAGAGGAGCAGAGGAAGGAGGAGGCAAGTAAGGAGGTGTAGTGCTGGCTAAGGATATGCTTGAGAAAGTCCTTGCTGCTTACTTACTAGGAAGGCAATTGGAAATTGAATCTACAGTGCCCTTGGGAGCTGTTGGAGGTGGCTTAGGATGGGGTAAGGATTTGGGAAATCTGCTTGAGCGACTGCTGTGTTCAGCAGAGGCAAGAATAAGGATGTTGGCAAAAGGGAAGGTGGAGTGTTGACATGAGCAGCAGCGTGTTAAGGTTGTGGTGGGGCAGATACTGAAGCAACCAGAGTTAAGACAGGAGCTCAGCCAATACAAGAGAAACATGGTATGGGCCATCTCCATTAAGTCTACAGAAGCCTGGATCCTCAGAGCCAAAGACGCCATGTTTTATTAAAATTCAGGCTCTTAAAATAATTGACACCCATGGGAATCAGGTGTCTAAGTGGAATCTGTGCTGAACGTTGCCTTTCTGGGTCACAACTGTTGCACGATTCATGAGGGTATTGCTGTGGGCCTCCTCCTAGACCACAGGCTGCTCATGGTCTCCGTTCTGTTGCAGAGCAAGCTTGTTTTGTGAATAAACAGTGTGTTTTGATGGTGAGTGTGGGTGGTGTCAGGAGCGGAAGCGAGTGTGCCAGAAGCCTTGTTCCCAGAGAGAGATACAGTGTTTACTGAAGTTGCTAATTGCTGCCTCCAACCCATCATTATTTGTCTTCTGCCCGCAGCTCACCGATCAGAGGTGCTGATAGTGCTTTCGCTGGGTAAAAGGCTTTTAAGGAATAAAAGGAGATGCTCTTGAATTTCAAGAGTACCACGGGGTGCTGCTTTACTTTTTGGCTGGCTTTTTTTTTTTTGGGGGGAGGGATTTTTGAGACTGAAGGTTGGAAAGGAAGGAAATGCTTTTGGTATTTTGGTGTTGTTTTTTAATGCCCCATATGGCCATTTTATTAACTAGAAAACCTCCAGCTGAGAATTGGATGATGTTACAGAGCTGCAGAGCAAAACTCATTCCCAGCCGTGTGGCAGAGAGTACTTGTGCCTTTGAATGTGAGCCGTGCCTCTCCCAGTTAGGGTTAGGGTGAAAAATAAAAGCTGCATTTGCCCTGTTTTGCTGACCCAAGGAAAACATTGTGTTTCATGCTGGGGATGTTGAGCTTTTTCAAACTAAATGCAAACCTTGAACAAGTGAGTTGTCAGCAGATCATCAAAGAGCACTTTGAGTTGAGGTTGTGGGAGTGACAGGTACAGCAAACCCATAAGTTTGGAGGTTTTATGATTGCAGTGGGTTTACCCACCATGAAGTGAGTAGCAGAATAGGTACATTTGGACATTATTTCCTGCTTGTATGAGTGGGTTTTTCTACTATGATAGGAAAGAACACATTGCAAACCGGACTTCTGTAGCAGTGATCTGCACTTTGTTATTCAGGCACTTAGCAAGGATTGGCTCTTTGATTCCTGACTGAGCAGCATTTCATTGCATTGTCTACAGATTTCTGCCCTCTCTCCCCTGTTGAGACAGAGAAATTGCTTGCTGTCTGTGGCATCTCAGTTGGCAAATGAGACTGAGAATTTAGAAATAGCTTGTAGACATGTTTATCATCTTCTGTGAGTGCGTATGTTGAAGTTACTACTTCAGCTTTCTGTCCAGGAGGGTTGGAAACAGAGCATTTCTCTAGAGGTGCAGTTTTCACCTGTCATCTTCTGTTGTGCAAAGCGGGGAAAAGGAGGGTTGGGACCTCGGCCTTTGTTCTGAGAGTGTCTTGATTTTTCCACAATATCCTGCAGACTTTCTATCTCAGAAGGATGCAGGTGAGAGGACTGGAATTTGTTTAAGTGAATCCCTTCAGATCTAAGGATTTGCTTCTCTGTCAGTTGCGAATGTAGAAATGGATTTTGATGTTTACAAGCAGACCTTTCCCACTTCACATTCCACAAGTTGTGCCTCTGGTTCTGCTCCTCACAGCCTTCAGAGCTGTATCCAGCACAGCGGAGTCAACACTCACACTGTCATGAGTTAAAGTTCAGCAGATGATTCATTGTTTTTGCTGCCAGCTTCCCTCTGGAGCTGTGCTAGGTAGCATAGAACTGCTGCCTGCTTGCCAAAGGTGATGTTTAGGACTGGATGGGCTGGGGAAGGTTCCTCAGTGGATAGAGCTCCCTGTGCCTGCAAGCAGTGACTTGGGGCTTTTGCTTCCTTTCCCTGGAGATGCCTCTGGACAGGAGACAGCCTGGCAGAGACAGAGCGAATACATAAGCTGTGGTTACAGCAGGTGAATAATATATCAGCAGGGTCCTCACCTCAGTGCCAAGGCTCTGCTGCCAGCTGGGCCAGAAGCTGAGATCCCCTTTTGCTGCAGGAGCAGAGTCGGGGCTGTGTCACACTACATGCCACCATCAATGCCTCTGGGGACAGCGAGTGTGCTTCGTGGCATCTCTGGGGCGAGGCTGGCATACTGCTGCAGTGGGGAGCTGGCACAGAGCAGGCACAGGCTCAGTTTTGCAGGGTCTGCACCTCCTGTTCCTTGTGTAACCTATGGCTTTCTGTGGGAGAGCACTGGAAGAGAAGCAGGAGGTCCAGTATTGGCCATTGAGGCTCATTGCCTCCAGCTGAGGTTATGGGCTCCTTAGTTACAACCTGTCTGTTCAGCACAGAGTGGCTGCAGTTGCCTGAAGGGACTTCTCCTTTTCTGCTGGTCACAAACATGTGATTTGGTCCCTACCCTGTGTGTTGTAGCTCCACTGATGCCCCAGGCTGTTTTGCTGCATGGGAATCAGTATCCCTTTTTCAGCCAGTTGTGTTCATAACTGCTGTGTTACAGCTGAAGGAAGGGGAGATTTGGAGGTGACACTTCAGTTGTTGTTGTTGAACAGACTCCTCTGTGCAGCAGGAGGTTGAGCCACCTTCTGTACAGAGATTCCTCTCTCTGGGAGAGGGAGTTCAAATCTAACCTCGAATGACTGCACCGAGGGTCTGTGTCGCTGAGTCTTCCTCCCCTATCAGGTGCATAGGGAACAGCTGCGTCTTAGGGTTTGGCACCAGGTTTGTTTCTGGTGTCTACTTCTGCTCTTCCTTAACGAGGCTTTTGGGGTTTAATTACAGTTACTGCCTAGCTTCAGGTCTCCAGTGCCCTTGGGTTCACAGTAGCCAAGGGAGAGACTGGCTGCTCTGGAGCTGAGCTTGGAGGTTTGGGCTCACCTCTGGAGATGCTGCTCTCCAGGAACTGCTCCTGTATCTAGGGATGCCATCACCTACCCAAATCACTGGCTTTGATTCTGAATATAGGTGGTTAGAGTATCCTTCTTATGCACACACTTCAAACACAGATTGTGCAGGATTACCACTGGATAACAGCCAAATCCCAGGCAGTAGAGACTGTTTAATCACACTGCTCTGTCTCTACTGGATTAACATAATTAATGTAAGCCCATTTGGGTGGGCAACCTGTTATTTGTCTGGTGTGGTTCTTCATTTGTGCAATGCTGTGCATATACCCAGGATGCTCTAAAAATGGTGAAGAAGGTCTAATTCCACTTGCATACAACTGGTTACCAAGTAAACCTCCATTGACAGACTACAAGTTTACTACTCCCTTCAGGGGAAGTTGTAGACTACTTAAAAAAAATCAGAATGCCAACATTAAATCAGAATGATCATTTTCCAAGTTACCTCAAGGGAAATTAAAATGTTCTTTTGTATTTTTAGTGTAATTTTTCTAGGGAGCAAAACAA
This sequence comes from Aphelocoma coerulescens, assembly GCF_041296385.1. Lineage (NCBI taxonomy): Eukaryota > Metazoa > Chordata > Aves > Passeriformes > Corvidae > Aphelocoma > Aphelocoma coerulescens. The sequence goes on from NC_091024.1 coordinate 6,943,337, forward strand.
ATTATTAATAAACTGAAGGCTCATCAGCACTTTGTGGTCCTGACCAATTTCAAGGGTGGCACAGAGCTTAATGTGCAGTGGAGATAACAGTGATTGTGTCCTTGCATATCCAGCCTGAGCACATGGGGCAGGAGCTGTGCCTTTCTCTTCTGCCCTCTGTGTTGCCTGAAATCATGGCAAGAAGGCAAAAAGCGTTCCTCACACATATGACATCCATCCCATGGGCCCAAAATCCTGTTGGCTGAGTTCCTCCCTCCTGTTTATCTACACTTCTTATGCAGCTGGACATGATCTAAACCTTAACAGGATATGCTGGCTCCCTTTTATTTCCACAGTTTCAGGGTTTTCTAGCAGCAAACTGGAGGGAATTTGTTTAAGAAAGGAAGAAAACCCAATAAAACAAGCCTTACAAAAAATGAATTTAACAAGTAAAATACTTAACTTGAATATTAATTTGAGTAAAGGAATGCATTTAGTAGGCTTTCTGTGTAGCAGAAGTGATTGCAATGTTCTGTTGGGTTTTTTTAAATGAAAGTCAACTTCTGCTTTCATTATCCCAAGTTTTAAGTCTAACCTTTTATATTCAGCAAAATCACAGATATAATAATTTCATAAGGAGGAAAATCAAGTCTCATCAGTTCTGGTGGGTTGTTTTCTAGATCTTGGCTGTACCCATCTGTGCAGAAGGCAGAAGCTTTCTGGAGCATTCCCTGAAAAACAAACACTCGTGTCCAAGCTTGAAAATAAGCATGAAAGTGACATTTAACATTTGGCCATGAGCTACAAGGCCTGTTATTTTCAGTGAGGTTAAAAGGAACCTCAGTTGGGCAGCTCTGGCCTGCAGGGTCCCGGCGTGCCCGGGTCCCTAAAGTGGAGCTGCTGCGGGCAGCGGTCTCTCCGGCCGTGGGAACTGGCAGCATTCCTGCTGGGAGCTCTGCAGTGGGCAGCGTGTCCTGGGCTGCCCTTCTCCTGTCCCGCTTCTTCCACATGCCCTTCCAGGAGCAAGAAGCCCTTTCCAGGGAGTGCAAGCACGAGCTGATCACTTAACGGGCGATCCGTGGTTGTATGTTGCCTCTGATTTGTATTCAGCGCTAGCAGAATGCACTCATCACCCAGTCTGTGCTCACAAGCCGTATTATAACTAATGTAGAGGCATTTTCCTATAATTTTTCTCCCTGGAGCCACATGGTGTTAGGAATTTGGGATCCTGCATGGGTCCCAAATGCTCTGTGAGGGAGCACAGTCTGGGGGAGCAGATGCCAGGAACATCAATATACCTGGACCAAAACCTGTGTGTGTGGAGGATGGGGTGTCTATTTTTCAGCTGCAAGAAGCCCAGTCTTTCAAGGTTCATGTGGAGCATCATTTACAACGGAATAAGTATCTTGGCATGTCGTGTTTTACACAGCAGAAATGCTTCTGACTTTCCAGCCCTTGGTATCTGTAATTTGCTTGAAAGAATTGCTGATGTCTGCCCAAATGCCAATATCTTCTCAGCCGTATGAACCTTAATATCACGGCTTAAGCTTTAGTCTTCGAACTGTGCAGCACAGCTAAAATCAAACTGTGTTCCCAGCACTGAGGGAGATCCTGACTTTTAACCCATTGGCTTTTTATTTATCTTCCTTCTGCGCTTGCTGTTGAATTGCAAAGTCAGTTAAATTCCAGGGCTTCTAAATGGCATATGATTTCTACACGATGAAATCTCCTTTGGGCTGTTTATACCATCTGATGCTGGTGGCCTAAACAGGAGCAGGTCAGCACAGCAGGAAGCAGGGCACTGGTATTGTATTTCCTTGTACCCTTTCTTGACTCACAGTAAAATGGGCAGGTCACAGCAGTGCTTAATCTCCACCTTCCTCTTAATCTTTACATTGCTTTGGCTCAGTCGTCTTTCCTTTGCAGCTCCCTGCTGCCAAACTCTCTCCTTTTTCACCCCAAGTGTGTTTTAGCTTTGGCCTCATAGCCTTGGTGGCTTTGTTGTTGCCTTCCTGGAGAGCTGCTCCTGAGTAAGGGTCTGGCTCTGTGTTTTTCTGGCTGTGGGTGACTAATGGGGGATGTCCCATCCCACCAGGACTCCCAGAAGAGCTGGTGGTGTCACTATGTCTTATTCAGTGTAAAACACCCAGATTCAGAAGGTCAGTTGTTTAAAGGGTTAAAGCTGGTAGGGATTGGTTTGGCATGGGGCTCACAAAGGCTCTGAATGCTGAAGCCATTTCAATTTATTCTCATTTTCCCCTCCTTTAAGTGGACAGTTTGTTTCTTGTATTTTATTTCTAATGACTAAAGTACTTTTTTACCTAGTAATTAACCTCATTAAGCTCCTAAGCATTTCTAAGACTTCCTCAAGTCTTCTGCCAACACACTCACATGTTGTGAATGTCACTCCAGAAGGGTGGTGGCTATGACTTACAAGTATTCAGGAATTTGGGATTTGGGGCTGAGCGGTGTGGACCAGTTCTCCCGAGAGTCCTTTGCATGCCCTGGAGGAGAGGGCAGAAATGGTCTGTGGGGTTTGGTCCTGGTGCCTGAGGTGTAATTCCCCTTGAGTCATGCAAGGAATTGTTACTCCTGTTCCTTCCCACCCCACGCACTTTGTTCAGTGTCAAAAGTAAGATCTCGGAAATGAAATTAATTTCATCTTTGTGCAGCTATTAATGTTACACACTGCAGGAAAGCTCTTTAAGGAGGCCATTGACCTTCATCCATGTGGAATAAGTGCTGAATAATGGAGAGCTTTCATATTTCCACAAAAAGAAAGTGGCTTTTTAAGTCAACTGGAGATGTTACAGACATGGAGGAGGGGGGGGAAAAAAAAAAAACAAACTGCATTAGGACAAAGTGGGCAGAGTGTGCATGAGGACAGAGCAGCAGCTCCCAGCATCTGGCAGGTGCTGCTGTTTGCAGAGGCCCCTTGTGAGCATGTGAAACTGCACTGACCTGTCTCACCTGCTGCTCCCATGAGACCTGCAGACTTTTATAAGTCTTTTATATGTTCAGCTGTTCCTCCTCTCCAGCCCAGAGACCTGCTTGGTGTCTGCATTGCCGAGCCCTGGCCCAGGTTTTTCTCTCTTTTCTTGAACTGATTCACATTTCATGCTTCTCTGATGTCCTCTTGTAACCTGTGGTGACCTTCAGCCATTTATTTAAGGAAAGAAATGCATCCTGAACAATTTACATGTAGCCTGTTTTGTCTCCCCACCTGTTCTTGCTTTGAGGAAATATCATGTCCTTGGAGCAAACTTCTTGTTCCCTGATGGTCTCTTAGTGAGCCTGTTTAGAATGGCTGCTCAGGAGAAGGATCCTTCTCCCTCACCCTATCTCTTTTGTGGGGTTTGTCTGAGCTTCACCACCTTGTTGATGAATGGGGTGCTCAAAGCCTGAGCTGCTCGCAGAGAGTTTTCCAGATTCAATGCCAGCCTGATGCATCATCAGCTAAATAATTGGAAATATCCATTTGTGCCTCTGTGTCACCCTGTGAGGTAGGAGCCAGTAAGAACTTAAGATATTAGATGGAAGTGGTAGTTTTAAAGTGACTACACAGAAGAAAATCCACTGAGAAAGGATGGAAATTAAAACTCCTACCCATCCCTTTGAAGCCAGGTTACTGAATATGAGATAAATTTGATTTTGGGATTATTGTATTTAAACTTTGTGGCATCATTTGGTCCTAAGCCACTAGCCACTTCCCTATCTATTGCAGTTGCCTTTTTTTTTTTTTTTTTTTTAAGCTGTATGTTGGATGGTGGGACTTGCCTTTAATCTGGGGAAAAAATATGAAAGCCAGCAAATAAAATGCAGTTGTGGTTTTTTCTGTGTGGCTTTTTGTAGTACTCGCATGCTTCTGGCAGTGTGACAAGAGAACAAACAGTTTCCGTAGTGCACAGTTGTGCTGAAAAAGGCCTGAGAGAATGTAACAGGCTTCCTTGAAAATGTTGAGTGAAGGTACAAAGAGAGGTTCTCATCACATGAGAAGAGGAGCTGATGTTTGGGCCTTGGACAAAAGAAGCTATTAAAATTTTGGCTTCCTGACAAAGCAGCAACAGCCACTGTGTCTTTGCAATACTTGAGGACTAAGCAGCCACGTCCCAGTGTTTCAGAGGGCCACTTGTCAGTGGGTTGTCTTGCCTGGCAGAGGATCTGCTGTTCTTGAGCATGTGGGACTGGGAGGAACTGGTATATGTGGAGTGGAACAGGGATGTTAGAGATCAGGAGGTCCTGGGTGGACACACAAATTCTGCACCACTAGCAAGGTAACCAGGAGCCGTTCCTGTGACTCTGCTTGTTTGCAGCAGCAGCAAAGCTGGGTTTGGCTCGCTTCCCACAAGTCACTGAACTTCATTTTGCATCTGTTTCCACAATGTGCAGAAAGGAAAGGCAATAAATATTTATTACTCTGTAGCCTGGATCCAGGTTTCATTCCTTTTACTGTTCTTTCACTGCTGGTGTGACAGTTTATCTTGTGGCTTTGGAGTGGCCCCAGCATAGGGAAAATTGAAGAAGGGTTTGCAGGAGGTGCTGAAGGGGGCCACTGCCACCCCAAGAAACATTGCTCAATAAACCTTTATAATGCTTGTCTCCTGGAAGAGAGGCAATTATTTGCCTCTGCCTTTCTGCTTTGCTGGTAATTACAAGCTCTCCTCTAGCATGTCAGATGCTAATCTGCCATTTATCTTTGCACAGCTCTGCAAAGCACCTGGAAGGGGTTTCCAGGATGGGACCGCTGCACGTCCAGCTGTGGCCCCTGCTCCCTCCACAATGAGTCACCCTGGTCACACTCCTGCAAAACTCTCTCTTGCAGAAGTTTAAGGAGGGGGAAGAAAAACTTAATCTTTCATTATTTAGATAATGAGTCATTCTTATGAAATTCATGGTGCATAAGTACCATCAGTGTTCTCAGGAGAGAAAACCAAGAGAAGTGAGACTTTTTATGCAGTATTGACCTTCTGTCTTTGTTTTCTCATGGAATTAAACCACAGTTTCTCTACAGCATATGGAAAATTAGAAAATGATATTGATTGCAATGAAAAGGAAAATACAGAGTGCTGTATAGCTACCTACCCTTCATCTGTATGTACCAGTGGGATTTATTAGTTTGGGTCCAGGCTTCTGGTCTTGGTTTGAAGGCTTACACTTTCCTTTCTCAGTTTAAATAGAAAGGTCAGTATCTTTTGTTGAGTCCACAGAAGCTGCTGCACACTGGTTTATGGAAAAGCAGTCACAGATTATTGGCCCATCTTCATTTTTCCTTCTGGACAGCATCCACAGCAAGGAAGTAATTAAATGATGACTTTATTCCTTGAAATTGAGGGGAGTTTGTGTCCATCTTTTTCGGGTGCTTCTGAACTGCCCTTCCTCTCACACAGAGATTTTTGCCATTGGCAGTAGCTCAGGGATTTCTGTGCTACATTAGAGACAGCTGTGGCCAGAGTCCCTCTTGGCCTGTGCCCTGTCTCAAATAGTAACCAGCAACAAGTGTTGAAGTGTGGAAGAATGCAAGGATGATCCTCTCATGGGTATTTGCAACCAGTTCTGGCTATGCAGTGGTTTGGTTTGGAGGCTCCATCTGGACCATTGCCATATTTAGTGAGTCTATACTTTCCAGATTCATCTAACCTGACTTTAGTCTGATTTGTATTTTAGGCCTTGCAATATCTTGCAGCAGCTAGTTCCACAAATGAAACTCTTCTTTTTTAGATCTCTTTTATATCTTCTGCCAGGTACCCACAAGCCCTGGCAGAATAGTTATGTTTTGTTCATCTCTTGTCTTCATCTTAGGTTCCCAAACCAGTGGCTCTCTCCTTCCATATTTCCATTCCATATTTCTGGCTTCCTTGTCTCGTCTTATCTTTCTTTTCTAGTCTGGTTCTTTTCTATTGTCTCTGAAGCTGGATGGCCAGATGTTCACATTTGATATGATACAGGTTTGCTCTGGATGGTGACATCACGATGATTTCTTCCTTTCTTAATTCCTCCCCTCGCCCCCCAAGTTTTGCAGAACACATTTGGAGAGATTTTTTGGTATCAGGATGGATTTGTTTTTCTTATGACAGTGTAATTAGCAGCCTGAGCATTGTCTAGCATTGAGACATTCTGGCAGCTGTGCAGTTGTCTTCCCAGCCCCTCAGTTGTGTCATTGGGTGGAGCTGGTTGACAGGATTCCAGGGATGTTGTCCTTTCTTGTTGGACCCAAGGCCTTCTACAACGTGACTCATTTACTGAGACTGTGATAAGTACTTAAGAGTTGCTAAACTGGGATTTTTGAGCAAAGGAAGAGAAGTGGAGAGGGAGAAGAATACTGTAGGCAGAGGCATGGTCTGCATGGAGGTGTGTCTCTGAATGAAGGTCTTAAAGCATTGTACAGTATGAAATTGGTTATTATTTTGAAATCAATGCACTGAAAAGACAGAGCCTCAAAACTTAGCCTTACACGTGTATTCCTGCTGCAGTAAATTTTTTTGTAAAAATCAATGGAGGGAGCCTACTCAGCAGTGTAAATTCTGTGTAATTACTGAGCAGAGAATTATAGTTGTCATGTATCGATTCCCCCCTGCTTTGTAAGAGCTTCCTCTTTTCCACAGGGCTGAGTTGGAATCGCAGTGTTGGCATTAAAGAGCTGCAGGAAGGACAGAACACGCTGTTGCTAATCAATGTGCAGGGAAGGGGCTGCATGTGAAAATGCTCATGTGTACACAGATCGCTCCAAGAGCGTCTGACTTGCATAAGCAGAACGGCTTAAGGACTGAAATTCCTCCTCTGACCCCAGAAAGTTCAGCTGCTCCAGCAGTTTGTGTGAGCTAATCTTGAGCCATTGCTTTGGGGACAGCCCTAGAGACGAGTGCTTGTGCAGTTCTCCTTCTCTGCTACCTCCCCTGTCAAAAATGTTAGAGCCATATTTTGTCCTCAGAGTCACACCAGGATGCTTCTATGGGATGTTCATCTACTGCTTCACTTCTTTGTAGAGGTGTTTGCCATGCAGAAGTGGGTACAGCATTTCCTGGACTGTGTTTGCAGAGGATGACGGAACCTGAAGGAGAGTGTCGCCTTTGTGCTTCAGTTTGCTTTTTGTTTTAGGGCCAGAGGATTACACATGTCATCTTGGGATGGGTTGTTAACATCCCAGAATCAGAGTTTCCTGTGATCCATCCTGAGGAGCTACACAGGATTACTCTGCATTAAAACAAGCAACTGCAGCTGCTCAGGGGAGCATTTTTCCTTCAGCTACATTGTGTGCCAGAGCAATTTAAGTCCACTAAAGTGAAATACTGGCTAGGGATTTGTGACAGAGTAGCAAAGTCATCCTTATTTTCAAATTCTCAGGAAAGGCAGGTGTAGCTTGCTCAGAGAACACACTGTGCTGAGATTCAGGTCACACCATGGTTTTGTGCTGTTCCTTTGGATCATCCTAGAAACACTGGTGGAGTTTCAGACTGATCAGGAGCATAGAAGTTGGGGATAAGGAAGGACTGTAGCTGGGGATATATGCAAGATCAAGCACTCTTACTGAGTAGAAAGTCAGTATTTCAAGGGTTTAAAAAAAAGAAGGGGAGGAAAAAAGCTTCAAAAGGAAGTATGTCAAAGTTTTGTTTGCTTGCAACATTCCAAGGCAGCAGCAAGGCTTTTTCTGGGGTTTGTTTCAAAATTAAAGACATTAAGAAAAGGGATAATCTCAGTTTATTGCACAGCAATTAATGAGGTGTGTATCTTTAGTCATGGGATGGAGGGGCTGCCTTGCTGCTGCTGTTCCTCTCACCTGCATCAGCCTTCACATTGCAGAAATGTCACCATCTCCCAGCGCTGTGGTGCTGGAGCTGGACAGCTTTGCCTCCCAAAGCTGCCCTAGTGCCACCTCTTACTCCGTTTGCACGAGTCTGCTGTGCCTGGTGAGATGGGGGACCTCAAAGTCCTCCTGGTCCCTGGGGTTCCAAACAGGTGCTGAGGTGGCTTCTGCAGAACACAGCAGCGTTGGGGCTGCTCCAGCCTTATCCTGCTGGGATGCAGAGCCAGCATAGGATTGGGAAGGGGGAAAGGAAAAGGGGTGCTGTCTGAGGCTTTCTTGTATGCCACAGTTTAAAAAAAAAAATCCCGGAGTTATCACTTGACCTTGCAAGTTTAACCTACTCTGAAGAAGTTTTGAAGTAGCTGCTGTCTCTGAAGCACTTGAAGCAAAACTGGTTTGTAGTTCATAAGATACACAACTATTTTAGGCAAGCTTTGCTCATGCAGGCTGCCAGCACAGGGTGGGCTGCAGGCTCTGCTGGGAGGATAAATGCAGCAAACGCTCCGGACAGGGGTTTAACTGAAAGCCAACTCCTGCCCACAGTGTCTCATCCTGGAGTGTAGGATGAAGTGGTTATTGATGCAGCTTCTGTCTCTGAAAAGGTGCTGGGGAAGGGAAAGGCTCCTGTTGTGAATGAAAGGATGGCAGCAAACTTCCTAGGGCTCATTTCTGATTCATGTGCATGTTTCTGAAGTGGCTCAGAAGAGGAGAACCCTTCATAGCACTCTCTGCAGCTCTTTGTTTTCAAATGTAAGTCTTGGATGTGTGGAAGATGTGAATTTAAAAAGAAAAAAGAGAAAATTAATTGTTTAGTTTCTTCTTTATTCCTGAGGAAGTGGAAGAAAACTTGTACAAGTATTTGTACTTGTACAACTTGTACTTGGTATTGCTGCACTGAGTACTTCTAGGTGTTTTTGGGAAAGGAGGAAGGACAAGCTTTCCTATAACTGCAAGAAACTAATTTTACCTTGTGTACAGTAAAGCATGGATAACTTCCTTCCTTCCTCCTAATTGTGCCAGAGCAAAACTGTATTACTTGTCTGTTTCTCTTTTGCCAATGTGTTTGGGTGTAAGCTGTCTGCAAGAGAGAAAGCCAGGTCAAGGATAAAAATCCCATACTAATCCACTGTCTATTTAATTTCAGCTAAACCCCCTGCCTTTCTGCTTTTTTACCTCTGCGGGGTCAGCAGGGAGGCTGCTGCTTTACTGTCGTGCACTGTCTTGTGCTTTTTTCAACCTGATAAAATACCCTGCATTTCTATGACAATCTGGCCACAGCATCTCCCCATAACCCTCGTTGCTGCTGGGCTCCTTTGGCAGGGTCACTCCAGGTAACTGGAGTGTTGCTGCACAAGCAAATCAAAGCAACATTTGTTGGGTATTTTTGCTTTGGCTCCACATTTGAATCCCTTTCTCCTTCTGTCTCCTGGCCTCAGCCTAAGGCTGCTTTGCAAGCCTATTGCAGTCTCACCTGTGGCAAGAGGGACACTTAGTCCTTTTTTTGATTGCAATTCCTTCTTCTTCTGCAAATGTTATTTAGAGATCTTGTTCTAGTTTTTGAAATTACAGCCCTTATATAAGGTCGCACAGTTTCCAATCTTGTCTGTGTTTTGTACAGACCTGTGGGACTTTCCACCTAAAAATCATTTGTGCCCTATTACCCCTTTCAGTACTTCAGGCACCTTTTCCTGACTAGTGGAGAATACAGATTTTAATGGTGTCCAAGTCTGGAAACCTCCATTGCTATTTGATCAGAGGAAAGAAATAAAGATGTGGGAGGGTTTTGTTGTTACAGTAAGCAGAGCAAAGCAGGCCACTATATACACTGAGCTTTAAGGGTTATTGCAAGAAATACCTTTTTTGGGGATACAGTACTTAAATGTGGAAAAAAAATCAGTTTTGTGTTCTGAGAGCAGAACAGGCTGAGACAGAGCTTTGCTACCAGCTTTCCATCCCAAAGAACTGAGGCTCTGTCCAAACTGCTCAGCAAGGACAGCGAAAATGTGCTGATGTACATGTGCCACCTTGCTACAAAATGTAAAGAAAAATCTGAGAATAACACACTCGGTACTCATTTACTGAGCTTTCCTTCCCACGCAGACAGTCATAATGAGCTGAAACAAAAGGATCAGGTGAGTGGGAACAGGCTGGCAGGGAAGGAGCTGCTTCTCCATGGGCAGTGAGAATTGGAGGGCGGAAAATTAAATAGCCAAGCTAATGTGTTTGGAGGACAGAAAGGCTGCACTTCAGTAAAGCGAGAGGCAGGGAATTGGGAATGCAAGCTCTCCTCCTGCTTGGTAGCTGTTTTCTAGGGCCTCTGTAGCCTCAGGGATCAGGAAGAACTTTTTCTGGTCTGTCAGTTGTTGTAGTTGGCAGGGCTGGTCTGTGGTGCTTTTACAACTGCAGGAAACTGTACAGCCACAGGGCAGGTCCTCCCTGCAGCCCTGCCACATCATCCCGCTACCCAGGGAGGGTAACAGACCTGATCCGGGTCTTTCTTGCTCACAATGTGAATAGCAAAGCTTTTTCCCTGGGATGCATCAGCTTTTACAGTGGCCCCAGGGAAGCTTTCCTCACTCAGGGACTATGAAACGCTGCTTTCTCTCACCCTGAGGTTCCCATGCCTGCTTGCAGCAAGTAAACTGAGTCAGAGATGCTGCAGGCTGGGTTTGTGGAAATGCTCTCTGCATGGTAGCTGTTTAAAAGTGGCTGTTGCCTGAGCAACAGCTGAGATTTATGAAAATCTAGGTCTTGCTCTGTGTGCTTCTGACAGCAAGTCAGTGTTTGTTACTTTGTGTCTTGACTCTCAAGATAAGTGTCATTGTCATCAATTTAATATATCTAATCTGTTTCTATGTCAGCAATAAAAGCATATAGGGTACGAGGTTCTTTCTTAGTAAAAATCAGCCACTATTAATTTACTCTTCTCCTCCCTGTCACCACAATTTAAAACTCTGGCCTAACTCAAAGCTTTATATACTTGAAATGCAGGTTTTTTTCTCTGTTGAAGATGCTCAGCCTTTGGCTCTTCACCTGTGATTTTCTGCAGCACCCTCTTGTAGCTCACACCTGTGCCCTCGTGCTACAGTGCAAAGTCATGCTGGATAATCACACACCAGCCCAGGAAACACAGCTTGGCCCATGATCAAACTTGTTTCACAGTTCTGTATACTCTGTACAAAAGGTTTTTGGCTCATATAAATTAGCCTGTGATGCCTCTGGTGTACTGTTCATTTTGGGGTTTTATCCTTTCAGGCATTAAGGATTTTTGGACATGCTTTAAGGTGTTAAAATAAAAAAAAAAGAAAGTAAATTCTTGTTTGCTCATGTTTGTATTTTTAATAACTAATCGATTTTTCTAGCAGGTGTGATGTTTATTTGGATTTATAAGAGCAAGACAATAAAATTCCCAGCTCAAATACTTCAGTGCCCTTACAAATATATTCAAAATGATCCAGATAGGAAAACAAGACTGGTGACCACCTCTGCTGTGTACAGCAATAGGAAAATGAGCTCGGTTGCCCTGGGGAAGGAGCTGCTGGAGTCTGTCCTGTCACTGCTGGGTGAGATTCAAACATCCCATCCCAGCCATAACTGGTGTATCAACAGATAGGAGCTTTGGGTTTTAAGGGGTGAACCATTCCCAGGGAGATTGGAAGTGGTGCTTGTTGGAATAATTTTCAGTATTTCCTGGGAGCAAGATCCCGGGACCCACCTCTTGCTGTACTCACCAAGCAGCTTCCTGCCTAATGCCATCAAATCCAAGTGGAATTTACCTCTCACCTGAAGACAAGTGTCAAGTATCACCCTCTACATGAAGGTGTGCATGCCCTGCTTCTTCAAGAACCTGAATATCTAACCACACTTGCAAGTGATGTGATTGTTTGGAGGAGGAGATCTCTTTTGAACTTTCGGGAGGCTCTGTTCGCTCATTCGTTCATTCATTCTGTTCACCTGCTCGTTTGGAAATAATGGCTTTAAGTTCCTTAATGTGTTTTAGCTTTGTCATCCATGAAATGGAAATGATAATACTCATTTGCTTACCTCACAGATTTGTTAAGAGGATTAACTGATGTTTGGACAGAGTTTTGAAACCTCATGCAAATATTAAGGTTACTCTTAATAGGCCCCATGGAATAACAGAACTGTCAAAAAAAAAAAAAGCAGCTTGAAGTTGAATTGTCTTCATGTTTTACAGCAGTGTGGGTTTCCAGGCTCACACTGTGTGTGCTGCTCTGGATTTGTAGGGCTCCTGTGTCCCTGTTCAAAGGTGTGCACCATGGGAGGCTCCTCTGCTTTAAAATACCCTTCACAACCCAGTTCTCATGTCTGTTGCCCAGCTTGTCAGTTTGCAAACGGCTGAGCTTCAGGCATTTTAGGGAGCTTCAGAAGTGTTTTGAAAATCCCCAGTTACAAGATTGTTTCCAGTTTTCCTAAATGAAATTTCAGACTGTACTTTTTAGGGATTTTCGTTCTAAGTATAGGTTCGAGGGGGTGAGTTTCCATTTCAGAATTCAAGTTTGCTTGAAATGTGGTGGCTCTTTGGAGAAGCCTTTTATTTTTTCTCTCTAGCTCTGGTAATCTAGATAATGCTGGCCTTGAACCACTGGCAATGATAATAGTTTTCTGTAAGATCTTTCTGAAACCCAAGATGTGTTTTCAGCTTCCATGCTTGTATCTTGGTGTTGTCCATTCAGTGTGGAAGTTGCTCATCCTAAAGGAAGCAGCAGGTCAACATCTCTTCTGAAAATTACTTTATTGTCTTGGTGCAAAGCTTTTAAGAACTAATTTGAAGATGCATTTCAGGTCCCTGATAGGAGGCAAAGAACACATATGCCATATCTCTTCCCCTTTCAAACATGCAGGGGGAAATTTTTTTTTTCTGATTTTCTGTCTTTCTTGCTACTCTTGGCCTATTAAAATAGAAGTTGCTTCCACCCACCATGTTCTGGAAAAAGCTGTTGCTGTTCTAACCATAAGGCTCTCATTAGAGTCAATGGGAGGTATATGACTAACCCTTGGTGTGAGCCACTTTAGGAAAAAATTGTAATTAATTACATGGCTTTTGTGTGGAAAACATTTTTGGTGTTAAAAAAGGACTTGGTTTTGTCCTTGATCTATAGCATATTTATGGGGGAGTTTGCATGCTTCAGTATGCTCTGTATATCCTGTAAGGAATATACACAGATCTCCTCTTAAAATAGCGATGGAGTTTGGCCAAAGTATGACAGCTCTGGAGCCTCCTATTCAGTATGTTCAAAACAGAGCTCCCCCTGGGCAGTACCTGGCTCCTGAGGTGATTGGGGTTTGGTTGTTTCCACGTCCTGCTTGGGCTCCCTCTGCTCTTTGTTTTGTGCCCGCAGGGAGAAACCCTGCCCTCACCTGCAAGGTGTGAATGCTGGTTGTGGGTTTATGTGATTTTACAAATTTCTGTCTCTTTATTACCCAGGCAGACTGATGATATGTGAAGAGACTCTGCAGATGTTGGGATTTTAGCACTGCTGGTTTTTTGCCGTTTTCTCATGGAAGTTGGTGGCTGACTGCCTTTTTAAATATCTCAGTACATCAATATCTGGCACTGTGGAGGGAAGAAATAAGGCTTTCTCTGAATGTGAAGTGTGCTGAACTAAAGCCAGCAATCTTCAGAGTTTTTAATTACTAAGCCATTCAGAACCTGCCACTTTCGAGAGAGATATTTTGACACCACTTGAAGGTTTTAACATCTGCTCTTTGTATGGAGCTGAGGCATTTGGTAGAATCTGTTTAATTTTTGACTGGATATTTTCCTTTGCATTTCTACAACAATAATATAGTTTGCAGAATGGGAGCTCTGTCGGCAAAGACAGCTAGGTTTTTGTGGTGCAAAAATTAATTGTTATTGAATCCTCAGCAACCAAGTATGAGCTCATGTTTGGGGAGGAGGGTTAGAGAAGAATTGCTTGGATTGTAGTCCAGTTGTTGCACTGCTCCTCCAAGGCCCTGGCTGAATTATTTCAGTTAGGCTTCCCCTGTTTATAGAACTTCACAGGGTGTTATAGGCTTTGAGTAATATTTTTAAAGAGGTAAAAGCAAGAGTTGCTAATAGGATGGAAATGTCTGTCAAACCACTGCTACTAATTGCTTGTCATGGGCTATGGCTGGACATTTCCTGTGTTCAGTGAAGGTTTTATTTGTGGTGGTGAAATGCTATCATTTAGGATACTGTCAAATGCTTTAATGGGCATGGCAATGACTGGTATTCAGTTTATCCATGTGTTTTCTACTTGCAGTTAAGGCAAAAAAAAACCCTGAAGTGCTTCAACATGTGGCACTTCTTGAAACCAGAGATGTGCCACTTGATGTGATTTGGAAGACTTGTAAAAGTGGGAGAAAATCCAAAAAGTTCTTGCTGAGGGCCATGTTTTAGACCTGATCCTTCCACTCATTTGATACAGCGAGCAGAAGAAAGATGCTCTGCTTTCCACTGGGCTGTCCATGGTCCTACAGCTGTAACCCTGCCCTGAGGAGAAGGGAGCAGTCAGTGCCTTTGCTGCTGTCATCTGCCCAAGAGTCACATTCCCTGGTGCCAAATGAGTTAGTGGCACAGTCCCCCAGCTGGGCATCCTTCATGCCAAAGAGGCAGAGCAGTCCTATTTACTGCTTTTAATTCTGTCTTTATAGCACTGGCACAGAGGATGAGATTGGAGCAGAATTCCTGCATTCTGCCTGGGCTTAATCAGTTATTCTGTCAAATGGTGTCACTGTAAGATGCTATAGCTCTCCCTAAACAGTGTGTTTTATAAATGGGTTTTTTCTCTCCTTGGCTTCCTACAACTCTACCCAGAGCTGCCAGCCAGTTTGGTTTCACACGTAGGAGGGCCGGCTGGGCTGTGGGGTGGGATTTGGGGGGGATTCTGCCATCCAGGCTGGAGCCTTTCTGTCGTGCTGCCTCCCTGTAGTGTCACAGCAATCCTCGGAAAGCTGCTCTTCAATTCTGCTATGGAGAGGTGTGGGAAAGGATGCCGATCAAGTGGGAGATTATATTTTCCGAAGTTTTGCAGAACCAATCTATGTCTAAGTTCCCAGGCTGCTTTCTAGGAGGAAAATGCAGCCATTGCTTCTTCAGCTGTCTTATTTTTGCATGCAGCCTGCTCGCTTGCATGTGTCGTCCTCCAGCTCTGTCAGTTTGAGAGTGGCTTACTGTTTGATTTTGTTCTAATCTTTTCAGTTAAATGAGGGCTGGCCTTGAAAAGAAGCTTGTAGCATTTTTCCCAGCTGTTGCACAGAAAAAAACAGCCCCTCCTTGCTTCATTTCCAGGCACCTCAGCTCTACTCAAGCTTTGGAGGGACTGCCAGCTTAACTCTGACCAGTTTTCCTTGGTGTCATGACAAGACTTCAGCACTACTGTGTGTCTCCTTTCCTGCTGTAAAAGCAAGCTTGCTTTTCCCAGGGATCTAGTGATAATTTAGCGAAGTAGGATAGTTGTCCACGCTTGTGCAATCAACAGCTGACAATCAGTATTTTATAGCCAAAACTAACATAACCCTCCCTGAAAATACAGGTTCAGTCAGGATATAAAAGTAAGTCCTCTAATTGTCAGAACTCAACTTGAGGAACATCTAAATTGAATTTTGTATATGTGGCCAAAAATATTTTAGCTGTGCAAACAACCACATTCCAGAACAGAAAAGCTGATGTTTATTTTCGTTTTTTCAACTGCATTCTTCTCTGGACAGCTCTGGAGGCCATGAGGGTAAGGCTGAGTGCCTTCCATGTAGATGAAGGTGTGATGGCTTCTCATTCCATGACAGGAATTCCCAAATGTTGTTCCCATTGACGAGGACAGAGTATGCAGCTGCTCAGGGTCTTCCTTGGTATCAGTGGGCTTCCCTGAATGCTCCAGTGGCACCAGCACAGGTTTGCAATCCATGCCTTTGGAAACACTGTGCATGACAGAGGATCCTGTGTCTGAAAAGCATGGCTGGGCTGCTCCTTTGATGTGGTAGCTGATCTGTTACTTTTCCTTATGCCTTGTCTTTTCTTCCTGTTTTTATCTCCTTCGTTGGCTTTATCATCCATCCATCTAAAGCTTTTTGGATAAAATTGCTACCTGTCGTCTTATTCCTAGTGTAGTATACAGAACTTTATACCAGCTGGACAGGATTCAGGACAGAGGCTCTAAACAGGCTATTTTACCCTGTTATAGAGCCTCTGTTTCAGCGCACTTATTTCCAGAGATAATTTTTATCAAGTTTTATCAAGCCTGGCCCTGATCTCAGTTTTATAGAATGTTCCCTGTTTCCTGCCACTCATGGACACTAATCACATTTAGACATGAGCTGGTGATTAGATTTAATTTGGAGTTGGTCGGGGAGGCTCCAGTTAGGATGGGAATGTGGTGAATTCCTGTGGAAGGCAAGGGTGTGCAAAGTCAGGAGGGAATGAAGCTTCCAGCAGAATAAGGGAGGCTTGTGGCACCTGCTGTCTACACTGACTTGTGCTCAAATGTCACCTCCCTTTGGGATCTGACGCCCATGGAGTGAAGTGATGTCCATGAAAGTTAGGCTACATCTATTTTCATCTTTAGATGTCAATAGAAGAACGTCAAAATGTGCCAGTGAATGCAGTAACTTCTCAAATACCGTTCAAAAATATCCATGTGCAGGACCAAATGTGATTGATAAGAAGTGTCACACTGGTCTGCAGTTCCCTCCCCCCCTGATCCCAGGGAGCAACTCGTGAAGTGCTGGGGGCTGGTGAGGCATGGTCTGGGGATGGGTGTGTGAAGAGAGGAGACATCCACCATTACTGTCAGCAGTTGAAGCTGGTGCTCCTGAACTGTAGAGACTAAAGAGGAGAAGCAGATCCTCAGGGCTGGAGAAGTGCCTTCTTGTCACAGCAGCTGTGGGAGAGAACTGCTAGGGAGATATATCTGGAAGGAGGGATAACTCTTCAGTGCTGGGCAGAACACGGGGAGGCAAAGGAGCTCTTTGCACATATTCCTGCCATGACACACAGGCATTGACTTTCAGTTATGACAGTAAAAGAAAATCTTGTCCCTCTGGGTCTGCAGGTAGTCCTGCAGTTTAACTAACCATTCCTTTGAAGTCTTGGCAGACTGCAGTCTTTCTAAGAGGCTTTTAATTTTGATTAGGCACAGAGCTGAACTAAGTCAGCACAGCTCCCAAGTGTATTCCAGGCAGACACGTGATCACACGGGTGTAGAGCTGGTGCAGGAGTTGGAACAGCACAGGGCTGCACAGCAGTTCCCATAAGGACCCTGTTGCAACAGGTTATGCCATGTTTTCATTGCCCAGTAGACCTGCAGTCTCAGTCCATACTTCCATTGCAAATTTGAGCCTTTTGTTGTTTAAGTGCCAAACCTGATGCAGAGCAGATCCATCGTCACCTTCAGCAGTCCACTCCTTCCCCTGGATGGGCAGATGAAAGTGCAGGGGTGAGCTGTGCTCGTTGCAGCCATTGCTGCCTGTAGTTGGTCTTTGCCAGAGCAGCAGAGGAGGCCACTTTATTTAATCTTTTATTGGTGTTAGATTCAACCAAAAGGAGAACTGATGCAGGCTAGGTTGAGATTCTTCAAGTGAGCATGTCCCAAGCTTATAAAGAATTGTCAAATCCAAGCCAGTGGGTCAGATGGATCCATGTCCTAACTGTCTGTTTGATCTGCAGTTAGTGAAACCATTGGAAATGGCCATTCTGCACCAAAGTCAGCGAGGATGAGGAGGCTTCGGATTCTGCGTGGTCAGGCACAAGGGGAGGACAGTTCTGGCTGAGTTCTAGGCTGCTGTACAGCTGCTGTGCTCCTCCCTGCACGTCACACTTCGGTGACCTGTAAACGATGTCTGTGCAGTTATCGTTGTCAGAAATAGGTCATGTGAAGCCAAGTATTTGGGTCAACTTAAAATGCTGCTTATTCTCATTTTGAGGTTAAAAACCAAACTGAAACAAACATAATTGTTTCTGCCTCGGGTGGGACACCCTGCAAAGCCTAATAGACTTTATCTTCTGGGTCGAGATCAGCTGTAACATGTGGGTGCTTATATATAACTTTAGTTTTAGAAACAGGCTTAGAAATATGCTCTAGTGATGTTACCTTTCTGGGCCATAAAGCAGCTTTCATCTGCCTTTAGAGGCCATCATATTTTCCAGCTGAGTCAGTGTAGATGGAGTTATTAATAAATCAGAAGGAGCAGAGTCACTGTGAGTGCCCCTTGGCAAACCACTTCACCTCCATGGTGTCTCAGGTTTCCAAGCCCCCGAACTGGGAAATGATACAATTTCCCCTGAAGATCTGCTACTGAGAGCCATCTGTTGTTAATAGCAGGCCATCAGCTTCTCCCTTCGTCTTTTCAGGCTCATCTCAGTGAAAGTGTTTTCCTCAAAGCATTGCTTAGCCTTGGCTGTGAAGATGCAGTGGTGAGGGGTCCTTGTGCCTTCACCAGCCGAGGTTCCTCTCCCAGCTTGGGTGTGTGAAAGCAGGGTGTACTGGAACTCTGCTGGGAGATGGATGCTGGAGTGTCTGCCCTATTTTAAGGCAAGAGAACAGAGGTGAAGGAATCACTAATTTGGACCTAATAGTTACCAGAAGGGTTTGTGCAGGTCATTCTGGTCATAATATCAGGTGACCAGTTTGCAATTCCTTAATGTGGCTGTCTCTTCCTTGCAGGGCTACAAAACCTTTGTATTTTTTGAAGTGATATCCAGCTTCAAGTATAAAAACTGGTCAAAATTTGCCAAAAAACAATATTCTGTGAGAAATACTTGATAAATAATTCATATGAAATATGCTATGGCTCTGGTTCTTAAGAAATTCCAGGAAATAAAGTAACTTAGGTTACTTTGCAGGCACGTATATGTAGTGCTATTGCTCTTCAAGATTGCTTATTTCAAAAACATCCTGTAACTGAAACCAAGTTCTGAGATTAATTTTAAGATTTAGGTGGCGTCTCCAGATATATGCAAAGAGTTTCTGTGTTTCTGAGGAGATGCATAAACCAAGATTGCCATTTTTTTTCATTGATAGTGCAGAAGGGGAGAGAATGTAAAAAAATCCATGTCCTGGAGGTGAAACAGAAAGCTAAATTTTTTTTTTTTTAGCTGAGGATAAATATTTGCTTCTGTGTCCTGACAGAGCTGCCCAGCATCTGATAAAATGCCTTTTTAATTGGTTGGGTGCATTGTACACATTTAAAACCCTATTTTAGGTCTCTCGTGATGTACTGCATTTGAAAGCCTTAGTCACATGCATTTGCCTAGGGTCAATTTTGGCTTATATGTCTCTTCCAAATCCCTATTTTCTCTTTCTCTCCAAGCTGGTAATAAGATTTCTTATTATATTCTTGCTTATGACTCCTTCAAGGCTGCTGACAAAGGGGTCTCAGCTGCTTTCTTGATATTATCTGGGCAGATATCAGTTGAATTTGAAAGGGTGGATTAAATAAGTGCTTCACTAATGTTGCCGGGCCTAACTTCATTACTGTGATCCTGGAAAGGAGGAGAGGAGAGAGAAATGAGCTGTCTGTAGAAATCTGAGTGCCAGGATAGCAGAGTGTTGTGCGTGCATATATATATATATATATATTTCTATACATAAATATGTGAATGAAGGCATATGGTACCTAAATTTGTAAGACCTTGCCTTCTTTCTTTCAGACACATAAATTATTTATAGATGCAAGTAATACACACGACATTCTCCTTTGGGAGGGAACACTGGAAAGGAAAAGAGAAGTGGCTGTTTTTCACATATATGCTTTTCCACACGTTTTTTCCTGGCATTTATGGTGGAGCTGTCTCTGTGCAGGTATTTGAGCCTGAGCTTATCAGGGAGATATCTGGGCACCTCCTTTAGGGCCAGCCAGGGAAATAACTGCCTGTTCTTTGAGCTTCCTGGAAACCAAAGTTCTTTTGGCCTCTCCTGTCTGTTTTATGGGGATATTCTGCCTCTGGTGTGGGGAGCTGGGCTGTGATGTTCAGTCAGATCCATTGAGTAAGACTGAAGCTCAGGGCAACAGAATTGGCTTCCAGATCACCTCAGTGGATAGTTGTATACGAGTTCCTTTGCCTTCATTTCTGCTGATGCACCTGGTCTGTCCAGCTTGGTCAGACTATAGTCTTCAGCACAAGGATGATGCTGCTTTGTCTGATCAATTTCTTAATGAGGCCTCCACTCTCCTGGGTCCTCTAAACATTAACAAAACAAATGCTCAGTGTTGAGTGCTTTGAAAATCTCAGATGAAAGGCAAAGTATTACTAGGAAGAATTAACATCTCCTTTCCCTCTGCATTTATCGATGGGGGAAGTGGTCCCTATGGAGGCTGGAGAATGGAGACAGCCTTGTGGATGTACTGATTTGTTCTGCATGATGATTTCTCTTGGAGTAATTGCACTGTCAGAGTGTTTATCAGCTAATGAAAACCTACTTCAATAATACAAAAAACCCCAAACAGACTAAGTGAGCCTTGGCTTGGTTTTCTGGTGTTTTTTTCCCCTCTCCTGAGTGTCCGTTACTCACATGCCACTTCTGTTCCCCCCTCTGGCAGGTTGCAGAGGATAAGGAAACCTCATCCACCAGCCTGATGAAACCTCATGTAGAAATGGGTATCTAGATAAGAAGAATTGCACTTGCCCAAAAGCAGATGGGGTGGAAGGAGAAGCCGCAAAAGGAAGTTTGGACTTGAACGAAGCTCTCGTCGTGAAAACTTTGAATTAGCCCTTTGTCTGTGCTGTGCCAGGGTCTGCTGTGGGGGCCTGGGCTCTCCTGCTGTCCCAGCCCACCTTTGTGCACATGGCAATTCTACCTGGCGAGCAGTGTGTGAATCTAGCTCTGTGGCAGAGGCAGAACTGGGGTGCTCAGGAAGCTTGGACACTTTTTGCAGTACTTGAGCTTGCCCTGAGACTGAGCCATGATCCGAGTCCCCACATCCGCATTGGCTGTAAACTGCGTGTTCCCTGACCTGTGTTGTTAAGCTGCAGACTAATGATAGTGCTGCAGATCCAAACAGCTAATTATGTTATTTAATGAACAGGGTGCTCTGGGTCCCACAAACACACAAAGCAGTTCAACAACAAAGAAGGAAGCTAAGCAGGATGGTGCTCTGTAGGTTATGTGTTGCCTGCTGGCTGGGTTTTCCTGGGGAAGAGTGGTTTGCATGGATCCAAGAAGCCGCAGCAGGCAAAAGTAGTATGGATATGTTTGGAGAGGGAAAGGCACTGTAAGATTAATAAGCTTAACAGCTCAAGTGCAGAAACCTTGTTGGCTGATAAAATATCTTTTAGATGTGCATTTGGGCTAGGCAGTGCCGCCCAGCATTTCTGTTTGCTCCTTGAGCGTTGGCAACCTCGTGCTGCAACGGGAGCAGCAGAGGAAGGAGGCAGGATGGTGCCTGGACTCAAACCCACACCAATCCACAAAACCTCAAGTTGCAGAAGATAATGCAACCAAATGGATAAAGCAGGGAGTCAGCAGGAGGGTGGTGTTTCTGGCTTGCCTTGCTTTCATCCTCCAGAATGAAGGTGTCACTTGGTGAGATATGAGATGAAGAAAGCAGGTTCCAAATACTAAGTCAAAGGTTATATTTTTGAATGTTTATTTACTGTTAAATTTTTCTTTTCATTTGGAATTTCTGGGCAGAACATTGTGTCAGACTGGAAAAGATGCTATTGCTCATTTTGAAGGCATCTTGGAGAAAATACAGGAGCAATTTAAAAAATATTTTCAAACTTTGTTTGGAAGAGAAGGGACTTCAAACTCTCCCTTTCATTTTGCACCATGAGAAACCAAGTTTTCTCATGTGAAAATGGCTCAAATGAATAGTTAGCTGGGGCTCTGCTAGTAGGACATCCTGACCAAGGGTCAAAGCTGCATGAAGAGTTGGTGTTATTGGGAATCCTGTTTCGTGCCTGTGGGTCACACCATAAATGTCAAGAAAGTGGTGTAAAGGGAGCAAGTTTGTATTTAAAATTACAGAGTCTCGAGCTAGAAGAAAACTTACTGTGCTATGAGGAAATGTTTTATTTGCTTTAGGAGAGAGTTTATTCCCATGTAGTGCTAATTTGGAGGTGATACAGCACAGGGTGGAAAAGATAGTGGGATGTCAGCCCATTTCCTCCATTCGTGGGAGAAAATATGCTGTGAAACATCACCACTGGGGCACTAGTAAATCCATGCAAATTGGAAAGGAGGTATTTTATCTTCTCTCCTGGTTCTCTGCTCACTTCCTGTCTCTGCAAGTGTTCAGATATTGGCCTACTAGAAAACATGGACTGATAAAAAACAGTGTTGTCAGAGATGGAATTTTATTTTTGTACCCGTGGTTTTCGCAGTGCTGGGCTGAGGGAAACACTGTCTTATTTGGAATGGTTTACTTTGCCAACAAAAGCGAATAAGCCCTACAAATGCAATTACTATTACATGCACAACTGCACCCATACTGGGGCATGTGCCTGGCTGAGCAGGATGCCACTCTAACCACCGCAGGCAGGTAAAAGCAGAGAACTTCTAGCATAGGCAAACCCTTAAATTGGATTGTCTGATCCATGAAATGCTAGTGCTCTGTCTAAAATTTCCCTTGAAAGCCTTAAAGCCCTGTACAAGTTTCATCAGGGTCCTAAGAATGTGGTGGTGGCGGATTAGTTTTTAAACCATAGTTAAGGTTTTCTGACTTTTCGGGGAAGCTGAGTTCTTTTCCTACGTTGATGCTGTCCTGTCAGTAATTGAACCTTTAGAGTATGGATATTTCTTTTCCCATGAAAATGTAATGGAAATAGGATGCTTAAACTGAAGTTCACACTTCCAAATTTCTTGTCCTTAGTTGGGCAGTTTATGGTTGAGTGTACTCTTCCTTCCTCCCTTGAGCTTCCTCCTCCTCTTTCCATGCCGCTGACCTGCATTTGCATGTCCTGTTACATCTGTGGGACTGAATAGAGTGCCTAATTAAGATATTTAACTTTTCTTAGTCCAAGGACTGTTTGACCACTGCCTGGTGTCAGGCAGGACTGGTTATGCCATGTGGTTCTGCATCCATTTCTACATGTTTTGAGCAGTCGGTATTCTGCCAGCACCTCTGGAATGCAGCTCAAGATCCTGGTTTTCCTCATTAAGATGTTTCTACATGTACCTGGTCAAGAAGATGTTGTGAAAAAAAAATTTTTTTTTTTTTTTATACCTCTCTCAGCAGTTGGGGATTTTTGTTGCTTTGACTTTTGGCATGAAGGAGTGTTATTGTCAGAGCAGCAGGGAAAAGGGAGGGTTTGTGTGTTCAGGTCTCTAATCTCAAGATAATACTGAATCCAGAGGACCAAACCAGGGCATCCTACTCATACTGCTTAGTCTTCCAGTGATGTGTCATCTTCCAGTGCTGAAATTTATGGTAAGAAAAGACGCTGAGGTGGCAAATGCTAAAAGGTTGGGAACAAATTCAAACTAGAAAGAAAACCTGCAGTACATAGTGTCACAGAGATCTCATTTTAGCATACAAAATCGGACAAATACTTAGGATTAGGACCTGACTCAGCCTCATCTCCCTTGTAATCCTCCAAATCTTCAAGTTTTTAGGCCTTTCATTTAGCTCTAAGCAGCCTACCTCTGTAGCCAAGCTGGTTGATGTAGGTCACTGCACAGCACTGGGCTTTTGAGTGCATACTGGGGGTCTGGACACGTCCCTTTTGCCATGTGTGAGGTCAGGCAGCAGCTTCATCTCTGAATAGTGTGGACAGGAAATACCACTGTGCCAATTCTGGGAAGCTGCTCAGGAAGTGGAAACTCTTACAGCAGATGTGGAGCTTGAGATATGAATGGAACAAAACTGTCTGGCATGGCTGTGGGCTTCTTTGCTGCTGCTGGCCACCATCTGCTCATGCAACACCTGACAGACCATAAATCCTTGACCCTTCATCTTTGTCGTCATCTGTGCATCACTGCCTATTTATATCATCACTGGTGCTGTAATCTTAGAGCTGTAATTTTATACATCCCACGTGGCTGTGGTGTCATTAGTGCACGAACGTGGATGTAGAAGCTGGAAGTTCTGCCTGGGATTTTTGTGAGCAGCAGCCCATTTTAATGTGCTGTTCACTGCCTGTCCTAGAGAAGGGGATGAAGCTTTGGGAATTCTTGTGCTGGAGAACTGCAAGGTGGGAATAACATTTACTCTGTGCACGAGGATCAGTGATGTATTCCCCACTGACATGCTGCAAATATTTTTCTTCACATACTGAACTTGCTTTTTGAGTCAGTATTTTTTAATGATACTACTGCAGTGGATTAATTCTGTGATTTTTCACTTACACGGCAGCCCAAAACTGTGTGCATCAAGGCAAGAGGACAGTCCTTGCTCTGTTTTCCTCATTACCAGAGGCTGAGAGCTTGGCCTTGGGTGTGATAGGGGAGGACAAAGTAATGGTATTTTGGTATCACAGATCGTGTGATGTGGAGGGACTTGTTTTGGTGAGCCTGTATCTACAGTTGTGTAAGTTTGGTCTGACTGGACCATTTCTCCAGTTATTCCTCGGGTTCACAGTGACTTAAGACTCAAACAGGGGTTTTTCATAACCTCCAAAAAATTCAGTATCAAGGTCATCAGAGACATCTGCCCCTGACTGCCAGTGCTTAAGGCAGTTATTTTAGGCTGCCTGGATCATCCCGTGCTTGTATGCACAGACACATGCAGGCAAACCTTTCCCATCCATAGGAACCAGGCACCTGGCTTCTCACTGAGGCATTTGACAGAGTCTACAGAATACCAGAATCACCAGGGCAAGTTTCCAAATGGCTTATTTAGATCTAAACTGCAAGACAAACACTCAGTGGGTGGCTGAGAGCCTCCCCTCCCTGTGGCCGCTGCAGCAGCTGGGCTTGTGCATCATTATGTGGCACCAGTGTGGGAGGACCAGGGTGCAAATATTCATCAACAAGACCCTGAGCAAGAGCAAGTTTTGCAGTGGCAGTGGAGCTGCTCAGAGGGCAATGCTGTTATCCACAGCAGAGGGCAAAACTTTGCTGTGTAACCATCTGGCACTCCCATCAGCCCCCATCAACACTCTCCACAGCCTTGACCACAGCCTTTCTGTCCGTCTGTCTTCACATCAGTGCTTGTGGTTGCTGTTCTTTGTCCTGCTCCTGGTGCTGGCTGTTGAGCAGCACACTCCCAGTCCCACGGACAGGCACCTAAATGCTTTGAGACCATAACTCAGGTGCTGCCTCCAAAACCCAGTTTTAATTCAGTCCTTACATCTGAGTGTGGGAATCACCGCAGTGCCCTCAGACTGTTTCTGGAAGGTGGCATCTGCACTGGGCAGTGATGGTGGGACTCAGTCTCATGTGAAGAAGGGAGCTGCCTCTTTTGTGAAGAATTCCCTGCCAGGGAAATGTGGGCATCTTGTTAGCAGAAAAGAGAGATGGGATATTGGTGATGTCGAGCTGAGAGCTGAGGGGTTGGCATCTGAGAGTGAGGTTTCTGCAAATGGTGCTGTGGGGAAGGCTGAACTTGGCTTTTTGTGCCAGTGATCTGCAAACAGTCATTGGATGATTTTTCAGTCATGACTGTTCTTGGTGTGCGCAGTTTCCAGGAGATGAAAGCCTTCTGGTTTATGATCTCTGTAGGTAAGCTTCTGCTTTCCATTTTGCCAAAGAACAAAGGATTAGCAGAAGTGGTCAGGTGTTACCAGAACGTGGTATTGTAAAAAGGCAGGGACTGGAGTTTGCACATCGGCTGTTTTTATTATTTTTACCTATAAAAGGGATGCCACGGAGGTTATACCTGTAGGTTGCACCTTCCCATCTGTATTTGCTAATGCAGTTGATGTCTCTTTGCAAGCTTGAGAAGGGAACCAGAGCAACAGCTGTCAGTGAGGTGCTGCTCCAACGTGCCCTATGGCAGGGCTGTCAGAAGGAACCTAAAAAGAGGAAACTAAGGAGCCGCTTTACAACAAAGCCCTTCAAGGAGGTTGTAAATTCCTTTTTTAGCAAGGATCTCAGGAGAGAGGAGAAGGAAGGGAGGAAACATGGCAGTTAGAAGCCTTGGTGACCTTTACCCATGCGTAAATTTGTAGATGTTTCCTTCCTCATGTTTTTCTGAGTTACAAAACCATCAATACTTTTTCCCTATCCATTTTTCAGTGATGCTTATTCCCCTCCCGACCATAGCTCCTCATGTTAGGGGTTGTTCTGCTTGGCTTGGTGATCACTGCTTGGCTGGACTTGCTAAGCCGTTCTGTTAATGGGTGTCTCTTAAGATACTTGCCTGAGTAAATTATTCTGCTTGTGAAATCCTATTTTATTTAGTTCCTATTTCCTTCCTTTTTTTGTGTGCCATAAAGATAATATAGGAAAAAATACCGATTTATCAGTAAATCAGGCTTTTGATACAACTCTTGATTTACCCTTGAATTGATTCTTGTAATCAGGTACCAAGTAATTTCCTCCAAAAGGACCAAGCTGGTTCCTGCACTGTCTGTTCTGATCCTCTGCTAGCTACAAAATCACACCAGAGCAGCCACTTTGGGGAGCCTGGAGCTCACAGGTGGGAGCAAAATGCCTCTTTGCTCTATAGTTTGCAGCATCAGTTATTGTAAAAGACTCAGTGTTACTGTACCTGCAGATCTGGCCCAGTGTACCCATCAAAACCAAAACAAATACGTTTTTTATTGATGTTCTTTGGAAATCTGTTATTCCTTTAAATTATAGCTATGTCAGTAGGGCTTTACTATTGAACATGAACTGGGCTCGCTGAGTGTGTGTTTAGTGCCTGCAGTTTTGCAGGTCGGTGGTCGTAATTTAACATTTGGTTGCCCTGAACCTGTTTGTGAAGAGGCTGTAATAAGTTTGCTGGTGCAGTTGTCGCAGTTTTAAATTAAAATAAACACAAATTCCATATGCAAATTGATTTTTTTCAGCTTTTAAAAAATAATGATTTATTTTCATTATTCTTTGTTTATTTGGCTTTCAGTACATGTTTGTACTCCAGCTAAAGCTGCAGCAGCCCAAATGAATGACTCTTCTACCACAGGAAGAGTCTACTGTTCTTGTAAAGTGAAGTCTACTGCAGCAATGCCTACAAACTTGAGCACAGAGGAGAGCTTCACTGTACTGCCTTGCCTCCTTTTTGTAGGGTTTGCTTCCACTTTTGACTTCACAAAGAAAAAAAAGAAATATGCTTTTAGGTTTATGGAAATGTAAAATTCTGCCGAATTTTTGAAGCTGTAGCTCTTGAGTCTGTTACAGCAGTTGGGTCTCCTGGGCTATTTTTGGTCATGGTGAGAGTTTCTGAAGTGCTCTTTGCTTCTAGTTTGAAAAAACTTTTGTGACCTGCCAGGAGACTCTTCGAGTATGATCCATGTTCCTGCTGTTGTGAGGGTTTGGCAGATGAATTTACTCAGTTCCCTTGTCTGCAGAAAGCACTTCTTGTGTGAACAAAACATGGGGGCCCCAAGGTTGCATTTAATAAGGATGAGAAGCAGAGAAATGTGTTGTCTGTACATAAATGGCAGAAGGAAAAGGCAGCCTTTCTGGCAAGATGCTGCAGTGTGAGGTAAGACATGGGGTTTACTGGGCAAAGAGAAAGAGGGTAATGAAATGACTTGCTTGCAGGGTGCAGTCAGGGCTGCTGACATCAGGGGCTGAGTGAAGTTTCCTACCTAAGCACAGGTCCTGTGACAGCCTCCCGAGGTTTCCTCAAATCTTGGCTGTGGGCTTGACCAGCTGGCCAGCATCAGGGATGCACATTTTCCTTGTGTCTTCATAGTGTTGCCACGCTGGTGTCACCTGCTCTGTGAACTGTGAGATGCTGATACAAGCTGGATAACACTAATGCTTTGCATTAATTTGGCCTCTTGGAGAAATCAATCCATCACACTAATTGAGTGCAGTGCTTTGGTGCCAGGTGGCTGTCTTGAGTCCAGAAAGTTGGATCACATATGGTCTGCACTGACTTCTGATAAAAACAAGAATTAGTGCTGAACCCTCTTTATTCACATGCAGAAGTTTAAGAGAATATGCTGAGCCACAGCCTGATGTGCATCCTTTGCAGTGGTTTGAATTTGGGATGGAGATGTAGCCTGTCTAATATATAGTCCACATCTCAAAAAAAAAAAAGTTACATTTGTGCCAGCTGCCAGCACTAATTACCTGCCCTGATTTCTTTATCCACTGAACAGCTGGAACAAAAACATCTATCCAGATCTCTGTGCCTCACCTTCATCCTCTGTGGTGGAAGGAGCACTTGGGACAGAAAGAGGGACTTTGAGCTTGGATGTTCTTCATAATGGTTATGAGCAGCCAGTCTGTGGGACTGAGGCCTCCCAGTGAATTGCATCATGCTCCCACAATGGCAGTAGGAAGGGGATAAACTGAGTTTTCTTTCTGCCACTGAAACAGTTTTTTGACAGTCACTCTTCCCCTCTCAAATTTCCTGATAATTAATTTTGTTTTTGTCTCTCAGAAAGTTTTTATTAGGGAAAAAGGCAATATTGAAATTATTTTTTTACCTTTTTATAGGAAAACTTCTTTTAAATTAAATAAGATATGGGAGAATTTTGGCCAACTTGTAGCCTGGTTTCCATCCACTTTATTGTCAGTTGTGGTGTGTGACTACAGTTTGACTGTGGCTGGGAGCAAAAAGAGGCTGCTCCCGCATCTTGTGCAGGGGGTGACAGGAAAGGTGTTTGGATCTAACTGCTCCTGGAACGTGTTCATTGTTTCACAGGGACGCTGCCTGTTGATGTATGACTTCCATACCTTCCCCTGTGCAATGCAACTCAAGAAGAGCCTACATATAACAGTGTGGGACAACTGTGAACATATGGGAAAGTCACTTGGAGGAATCCTGTTTGTTGTGAATAACAGACCCCTTAAGCCAGGCATTCCTTGGTGTGTAAAAAGCAGTCGGGCAATTGCAAGCAGCTTGATGTATTTGAAAGATGAATCACCCCTTGTGTTATTTGACCATCAGCATTTTTAAACCTGACAGGAGAGTGTTGGAGCTGATTGCTTGGTCACAGCAGTTCCTGAGTAAATAAAAGCTAGGAATGTAATTTGTCTCTGCAAAGTAAAACATTTGATTAGAGGGGAATGACAAAGAAAAGAGCTTCTAAGTGCGGTGGCTGCAGCCGGAATCCACTTGAAGGGCTTTCATGCTGGTATGTCTAAATTACTGGATTGGGGATCCTTGGACTGGGATCTGGGTGGTTGTTGCTGTGCTACTGCTTGTTTGCAACCCTGTAGCTCACCCTGTATGTATATGTGCAAAATTACTAGTGCTGCTTTGTTCCCAAAAGCTGTCTGGGGGCTTGCTGGGGTTCTCTAGTGCCTGTCAGAACCGATGTCAGCAAACCTGTGACTCAGTGCCATCAATACAGACTTGGTCACCAGGAGGAGCCCACCTTGTGTGTGCTGTCACATTCCTGTGGCTGCACAAGAGCTTCCCCATGATGGAAAATCTATGGGCCAAATGTTGAGCAAATAAAAAGCAACAGAGTACACTTGGGTTGTAGAAACTGAGTGTCTGTCTCTTCAAATTCCTATCCTGACCAGGGCTGGGATTTTGAATGCTGGTGGTTTGTTAACTCCTCATTGAATTGCCTTTGGCCCCATCTCATAGCAGGGGAAGTGAAACCCTGCTCTCTCCTGTCTGCACACATATACTGTGTTATTTGGCAGGAAGGAGAGATTGCTTATTTTGTCCAATTGCTTTCTGAATCCATCTAAACTTTTGGCTCTCATCACCTGACAGTGAGTTCCACAACTTCAAAATTAATTGGGGCAAAGCCATATTTTCTTCCATTCGTTTAAGATCTTTGGGAATACATTACTATTATAGATATAATAAATACTATAATTGGCCAGATTGTTCCCTGTGAGCTACCTGCAAGCAGCAGCTGACTCATCCCTGCTTGATTACTTGGTGTTTGGTCTTCCTCTTAGTTAAGTGGCCTGTAATACATTGCCAGACACATACCTGGCGTTTCTTTTCTTGGGAAGGCATCACTTTGGTTGGCACAGTGAGGGGGTGACAGGCTGTGTGATTACAGGTGGGGTGGAGGTCATCTCCAAGGCATCACTTCTGCCGATGAAAACACTTGACAATTGTCTTTGCTGGCCTCTCCTTCTGAATAACATATCAGATTAGGGAATAAGCATGAGAAAAGCGCAGACTTGTAGATCTGAGATTAAATTCAACAGATTCGCTCAAAGGCTGCTTCTGCTAATGGAGGGCACTGCATTTCCATGGCTTATGTAACAGCAGTTCTCCTAGAGGGAGAAAGACCCACTTGAAAACAATCAAGTCCATTATTTTTTAGCCTCTGTTGCATTGTAGTTATGTTCCAGGATCCTTGACCTGGATGGATCATGCTAGGCATTGCCTGCAAGTGGCTATTTTAACTCCACTTGTTCTCTTACCTTTTATCTTTTTAACAGAAGTACATGGAGTGGAACCACAGAAATGAGAGTTTGGAAATATTTATTGCAATTGTCCTCTCAGGGTCGAATGCAAGATGATTTTCAACAGTGGGTACGCTCATGGCCCATCCAATCCAGTAAATGGCTCGTATGCTGAGGTTCTCTAGGGAAGCTGGGGCTGCAGAATGATATATTGTGATTGACAAAGTATATTTGTCCTGGCTTTCTCCTGGGAGCTGAAGGAGATTACTCATTTCTGTAGTCAATGTGCAGAAGAAAATGGATCCTAACTTAAAGCTGTCATTTTAAGCTATTTGAAATTAGTTTAATGGTCACTGGTGCCAGATTGTCTGACCTGAAGAGTGTCCTTCTCCATCTGGTGGTGGGGAGAGCCCCACATGTGCAGCTTCTGATGTTGCTCTGTGTGATCCTTCACTGGGCATCCCAGGGCAAACTCAAATTTGCATCTCTTCAGATTTATTCTGGTGTTGACACCAAGTTTTCAGCAAAGAGTCCAGTTAAACTGTGGTGGGATGGGCACATAGGGCTGTGGTAGGAGCCCTTCACAGGTGTTTTTATATAAATCCATTAATAGCCATGGGATGATCATGATCCCTTGTATTCACTGATGATCAGGGTCTGAAATCTGAAACCCTCCATCTTTCATGATTTTCTGAGGCTCTAAGAGTCTTCAAGCTGTCTTTTCCCCTCATACTATATGTACTCATAATTGTTTGTCAAGGGACACATTCTTGCTCCAATTACAAATTATTTGCTCTTTTACAGTGAGGTTACACCGGATACTTCACACAATGAATGGCTGAAGTTAATTGTTGAATCTCAGCGCTGCCTAATTGGAGAAACTTCAGCCAAGTTATTTCATGCATCACTTCAGATGCTTCTATCTCTTGTCATTGATTTTAATACATGAGTGAGTGCCAATTTATCCTAAAGGGTTTAACAAGTATCTTTGCTACCTTTTTAGAGGAATATTTATAGGAATGGCACTGTAGTTTCTATATTTCATGTTGATTAAAAAATAAAACACACTGCTGCAAGTCTTGAATGCTCATCAAATTGCACTTCTGTCTTTCCTAGCTAAGAAAATACTGGAACTTTCAAGGTACCGATGTAGAAGATCTGTGATTTGATGTTTGCATCTTTCTCTAAATTCTTAGTTTTATCTCTGAGGAGATAAAACGATCAAAATAAGCATGTCTCCTTTTCTCAGCAGTGCAAAACCATCAGTTTAGCTTTGTCGAAGAATTTTTTTGTGTTACCAAGAAAATGTCATGGTTGAAGTCAGCTCTTGAAGCACAAGATCAGGAGTGACGAAGCTCAATGTGCACACTCCAGAGGGAGACATCAGTTGCTGCCATTCCAGCTGAAAAGGACTTCATGGATCTCTGGTGTGTAAAATGATTTTGGTATTGTATCACGGAGTCATCTTCAGGGAGGAATGAAAGTATATTGTTTCTGACATCTTTTTTTTTCTGACAGTTTTACACTTTGACATTTCGCTATCCCAACTTGTTTTCCTACTCACTGACCCAAAATATCATAATGGTCTGGTTCAAAGGCTCCAACTAGCCTCAAATTTTGTGCTCTGTTGAGCCTTCATTTCAGTTTAGTTTACTGAATTGTCAAGTATCTACCTATGAATGTTGGAGAGAGATGGAAAGACACCTTTAGAATTCAGATGATTGAGAAACCATGATGGGGGCAGAAGGCACGATGTCATACTGCTGCCATTGCATTATTCATGAAAAAAATTAAACACAAAGTTTTGACCTTGAAATCTCTTCTTTTTTTTCTTTAAATCTCTTTTTTCTTTTTCTTTTTTTTTTTCCCCCTCTTCTTTCTGCATTTAGAGTTAGACACATAGACTGTAGTCAAGGAGCCATTAATGGGATTTGAGGAACTGGATAAAGCTGTCTTTCCCAGGCAAAAACTTGGCATAATTTTGGAGTTGTCAATTTTACTGAGTTCTAGGGTCACCCCTGAACTTGGAGAGGTGGACACAGCTCTGTCCAGCCCATGGGTTGCCCTTTGAAGGAGGAGTGTGAAGGTCAGCGTAGACAGTCCTGCAGGGCATAACTGCAGACAGTAGGACTGAAATATTCTTTCTGTCATGGTCTTCTGGTTGTTTTAATAGACTTCCTATAAAAATGAGTTCTAGGTTCAACCAGAGGCCTGCAGTAGTAGAGATACTGAAAAATTATGCCTGTCCATTGCATTTTTTCCCCTGGAATTTGTCGGCATCAGATTAATTAATTAATCAGTTACATTTAAAATCCCTTCAGAAAACAGTGAATGTGTTTTGAACCGCATCCTGCCAGGCCAGTCACAAGGACAAGGGTTGGGGTATAGAGTAGGACCACCCTGTTACCCTTAGGGCTGCAACATGGCCCCTTGGAAAGAGCAAAAGTGAAACTTCTGGCTTAGAGAGATGTTGGAATTTGTAATGGAAGCACATTACACTGTGTAAAGGGTGTCAGATAAATGGAACGCTTTGTCATAGACCTGTACCTCGCTGCCCTTATGCACTAAATGTATTGATGAATAAATACATTATTTTTTCCAATCAAATGCAAGAACTGTGGCCCAAGAATGTAATGCTCTGTCATGGTTGGACAGTTGAGCTCAGAGTAGCAATCTCAGCCAGCTGCAGAGTTTGTTCTAGGCCAGCCACACTCCTGGAAACCAGGCTAAGGAAAGCACAGGAGTATAACAGTGATGGGGTGCATGTGAATCAACAGTCAGCATCTATATTTGTGTCCTTCTGATGAAGCACAATTTATTCACAAGTGTTGTGGTGCAGCACAGGGAGTGGAGATCTCTCCAGAGCCCTCGCAGGTGGGTAGTGGGTGAGCTCTGAGAGGGAGCTCCCCCTTCCCACCAGTGGGCAGGGTCAGCCCAGCGATGGGAGACACGTAGGCAGCGAGCAAGGAATCCTTGCGGTGGTGGGAAGGAGCTTTCTCGCCTCCCAGCTCTGCTCTGCTGCTGGCAGGGAAATGTGCTTTCAAAGCACAACTTACAAAAGAGGAGCAAGAAAACAAGATGCAAATTATAGAAGAAATAAACTTCAGAAGAGTTTCCTTTGTGATTATGACTCAGTTATTCAGAGAGGCAGACAGCGTAGCTTTGGAAGCATCAAAGGCATGTCACTGTATCCTTTAATAAATTCCTTTCTTTCAGACATACGGAGAGGCCACAGATTTGCATGGCACCAGAGCTGCTTGCCCGAACACTTGCCTGTTGCTGTAACTAAGGCAAATAAAATACAGAAATCTTCTTGCTGCGTTTTACACTCTACTGAATATTGATGCTTTATGGTCACTTCTGTCTCAGTGGTGGATCTGATGAGATGCAGTAGGTGTTTCTTCCCACAGGTATAGTACAACCTGTACAGTACACCTGCTCTGTTTTCAGTCTCAAAATACAAACATGGGCCCTCAGTTACACCCCTATCCCAGGAACAAGCAAGTACTTCCTTTGGTCAACAAAAATTCCCTCCGATTCTTTCAGCTTATTACACAGGATAGAGGAATTGCTAAATGTCTCCTCCCACATGGAGTTGATAGCTCTGGGGTTTTTTCCAACATAATGCAATGAGCAAGCTCAATTGCAGGTGTCTTCCTCAGACCTCCATTGTTTGTTGTTCCTGAACAATCTCTCAGCTCTTGGACAAAGTTGTAAAATCAGGTGCTATAGAAACTGCTCTGCCAGACTGGTCGCCAGGGAGCCAGGACATTGCGTAGCAGGACAGCTGCTCATAATACGTCAGCTTTGCCAGCACTTTTCCTTTCAGTGCTCTGTCATTAACATGTAGACAGACTTGTGTCTGAAGTTGCTCCCAGGCCATTCCACCCTGTAAAATGCTAAAGCATAAACCCCTGAGGCAAATTCTACCAGGTAAACTTTCCCTGAGCTACCTCCTAGAGCTCATGTGGGAGTAACAAATAGTGCAAATGCATCTCTTGTCTACCAGGAGTGCAAACCTCGAGTCCTGGTTACACAGCAGCTGTATCACTGTGTGTAGTTTATCTTTATTTGTTGCTTGAAGGAGGCTGTTGAGAAAATTGAGGCTTTTTCAGGTATTTCTACTAAGACATTTGAACCAACCTGTCAGCAATCTGTGTGGCAGTATAAATATAGCCAGCACAGGAGGTAGTAGGGAAAGAAGTGCTTATATTTGTCTTTCCTTCCTATTCTGCCAAAGGCTAAGTCAAAGCACCTATAAAAAGAGTCTTTAGAGCTATGTTTTGGAAGATACTAATTCTGGTGGCTTTTATACCTCGTGTTTTCTGGAATCCTACCTGTTTTGTAGCCAGGGCTGTGGAGCCCACAGAGAGAAAGGCAGTATCATTTGAGCAGTCCAAACTGAGGCAGCTTTTCCTTTTGGAAATCTGTGGTGCCCAAGACTTTTGTCAGATGTTGCTGGTAACTGTACTGGCTTAAAAATAGATCAATACCTTCAGTGCTCTTACTTCATTATGCCCAAACCAAGGGAAAAACCAAACCCATAATTTTTAGCGGCTGCTGTCAGAGTCCTGTGGCAACCTGCCAGCGTTATGGCTCATTGGTTACTGTGGACAAATGAAAAACTGGAGGAATTCCACTGACCCACACATTTTGCTTGGGTGGTCCCTGTGTCTTTATTGGCCCTGAGGCTTTGCCGCCCTCGTTTTAGAAACCAGTCTAGTTCTTGAACATGCATGGATCTGAAAGATCTTAACCGAGAAGCCTGGCTTTGGAGATTGGGAAATTAGAGCACAAAAAGGCAGATTTCATTGCACAGGGATGCACTGTGGGCCAGTGGCAGGGCTGGGAACAGCAGCTCCATTGCTAGTTTCATGCTGTGTCTGCTGGGTCACATTCCCTTCCCTTTTGCACTGCCCAGCAGTGCGGATTGGGCTTTCCTTCCTTCTGTAGAATAACAGCTTTGATGCTATGCATTAACATCAAGTTTAGCAAGGATGCTGGCAGAGCAATAGAAGGAGGCAGGAATTTGGAGAATAGTTTCATTTCATCCTGGTCATCCTGGTATGATTTAGTTGAGGTAGGTCCACAGCAGCATCAGCCCCATGTAAACAGTGTCACCCAGTGATGGCTTTCTGTGCTTTCTATAAATACCCGGTCCTGTGTTAGTGACTCTGCCCTGCAGGACCTGCTGTCAGATGAGCCAGCTTTGTACATGCTGTTAAGCACTGTATGCGTGTATTTTAAGTGTTAGCTGTGTATTTTGGTGGCGTAACAGCTGGAGACCATTATGGTGTGACAACACTGCTCTCCTGCACCTCATAGGAAATGCAGTTTGGTCGACCTACATTTATCCCAGCCTCCACACGAACCTGCTCTGTAATCTCTCACTTCTGTTGTTGCAAATCTGAAGCACTGAATCAGGAAACAGAGGCTTGCCAAAATTGTTAAATAAGCAGAGGCCTGTTGTTTGGAGACTGCCACTGCGTTTCCTTGCTCACATGGTCCTGGAATGTGTCTCCCAGTAGGGGGAAGGGAGCATTTGTGAATGTAGTTCTCAGAATGAGTCATTATGGTAAATATTTTCGGTTTTTTAAGTTTACAAGTTAGGATTACATGTTTCTGAAATAATAAGTTCGGACCAGGCAAAAATCCTGATATAACAGCTGTTACCAGCCAAGAGGCCTGATGCGCATGGGATGTGTGAGCAAGGTAAAAAGCATCCTTTTAGGGAAGACTATTTTTAGAAGTTACAAATCCTACCTCTTCCATGCACTGTCCTATTTTTAACCAGGAGTGCTTCCGAGCTCTCAGCCCTGCTCCCAGCTGTGATCTACAGGAGCCTTCTGTACAACATCACTTTGGTAAGAGTTTGTTGCCTGTTACGGAGCACGAGCATTATGGTAATTGCTCTGTGTTAACCAGTGAGAAAATGGCTACACATTAGTTTCATCTTTCTTTTAGTATCCATTAGAACAGATCCTGGAGGAGGTGGCCAACCTGTGAGCAGTGGGCAAATTTGGATTAGCAGGTAGCTAGCACAGGGCAGCTTGGCTGGAGCTGTGAGATGTTTGCAGAGGAATAGAAAGGATCAGGTGCTACACAACCCTCCCCTGCTTCTTCCCTACCTTCAAGAGCTTTCAGCCTCAGAAGCAGCCCTGACAGTCCTGCTTTTTAGGCCCAGGAAGGAGCATCCTACAGACTATAAGGGCAAGTTTTGGTAAGCAGTGAAGTGTGGCACAGGACAGCCCATGGCCATGAAGAGATGCAGTGACAAGTGATGCAAGTTCCTTGACTGTTGGCAAAGGAAGGAAGGCAGAGACTGGCAAAACCCATCTAATCTGTAGAAACATGTCTGAGCAAAAGGGGAGCTTTTTGTACATAATGACTTCTTTTTACACATACAGGAGTCACAGCACAATGATGCACATTTTTGCAGGCAGACAGATGTTGCCTGTTGAGAATTGGGTCAGAAAAGGTTGCATCTGTAATGAACATGTGATTAGTAATTACCCTGAATTGGGCCTGTGTGAAAAACTTGCTGATTTCCCACAACTCCCTATCTACTGGGTGCTATTTAATCCCTCTTGTAAGCTCTTGAAGGTCTGGCTAACGTTGCAAGTGTGATGTAATGAGCATCCTTGTAGTGTTGGGATCTGAGGAGATGGGATGAACACAGAGCAGGGTGTGATACAGGGACAGGTGAACAGGGTGCGTAAGAGTGGTGTGTCAGAAGGAGGTGGAGAGGAATGAAAGGAGTTTGGCTAAAAGCAAGAGAGGGAAGAATGTAAGATGATGATCCTCTAAAGGCAGCTTTTTAATTTGCACTCCCTCAGGTGTGAGCAAGAACTGCCCCATCAGTCAATGATGCCCCATCAGTCAATGATGCCCCATCAGTGTCGATGCTGTTCTGGTCTTCCTATTGTGTTTGATGTCCCTTCTTCAGCTGGACTGGGACTCTCCCTCTTGTCCTCTCTGCCCTTTCTTTTGAGTTTGCACAGATAAATTGCATCCACACTTTTCTGGAGGAGAGGTGGGGTATCCTCCCGAACATGGATGAATTTCTCAAATCTGATTTCACTTTTAGGTCCTCTCTGTGAAATTCCCCTCAAGAGAAGTTCTCTCAGGATAAAACAGGTGTAAAAAACTTTCAAATGGCATAGTAGGAAAAGAAAAAACAGTGTTTCTGGGGGTGATAATGCCAAAGTGTTATGCTTTTTTCTGCTCCATTCACGTCTGCTTTTCCGTTGCGGCGCGGCCTGGGAATACAATATGCTGCTCTGTGATGGCAGAGGCTGTTCTCACAGTGTTTCCATCACATTCAGAAATAGGAAGAACAAGATGTACCATGAAGATTATTTTTGTGCAACTTCAATCCAGCTTTGCAATTCCAAGTGTTTCAAATCTACGTCTGATCTTTGGCATGTTTGCATATATCAGGCAAGCTTTGAGGCTCTGCCTATTGCTGGCTGTGCAGTCGTGCACCCAGTTTCCCACCTTCTTGTTCCAAAGATATTTTGCTCCTGACTTCCACCAGAAATTTTAGCTTGGCAGTGTCCACTTAAGTTGGGATATAGGGTGGCCTTGAGACATCCTTCTCTGGAGGGACAATGGCACTTTTTTCAGAGCTAGAAGGCTGAGTATAGAGCCTGTGGGAAGACTCAGGCATTGCCAGAGGGTGGTTTGTGTTTCAGTGGACTGATTTGCCTCTGAGCATGTTTCTTAGTCCTTGGAGGATGGAGTATCTGTGGATGTATCATTTACATGTCTAAACAGGAGGGATGCTGGAGAGAGGTAACAGATATTTGGCCAATTCATGGGTCAGTTATACCGGTGAATTCAAAGCAGACAAGTTCTGTTCAGCAGCAGTAATTACAGAAGTCCCGTGGAGTTCTTTGTTTTCAAAATCTCCAAGAATAAGGTTCCTGTATGGTGGTGTCATCCTTCAGGAGCTGTGGCTGTTGTCCTTTGCGTGCAGCTCCCACATTAGTGATGCATTTCAGTGACATCTCAGCAGAGATTTAACACGTTGGGGAAGGTGGCCTCTTCTATTTGATTGTGAATTATCTGTTCAGGCACCCAAAGCTTTATTTTTAGATGCTGATTCCTTTTTGTAATTGGATATAATGGCTGAAATAGTTTTTCTTGAGTGACCCAGTTCTCATCATGAGTGACACTGGCACCAAAAGAAGTGTTCTGATCCTCCTTTGTGTTTCTGTATTCCTTTTTCTGAAAGTCTGGGCTGAACAGACACGTGAGCTTTGTTCAAAAGCTGTAGTGCTCCAAGGAACTGGAGCCGCTTCTCTTGGGCTGCTACTGCTGTGCCAGGCCAAGGCAAGAGCAGAACCTTGACCCAGCC
Organism: Aphelocoma coerulescens; assembly: GCF_041296385.1. Classification (NCBI taxonomy): domain Eukaryota; kingdom Metazoa; phylum Chordata; class Aves; order Passeriformes; family Corvidae; genus Aphelocoma; species Aphelocoma coerulescens. The sequence goes on from NC_091024.1 coordinate 6,981,852, forward strand.
TTGGCAGCCCAACTGCATGGTCATTGTCATCATCACCATCCTCCTCATCAGAGATTGCCCCTCAGTGCTCCCCTCCAAGCAAAGAATTGTTCCTACTGCCCAGTTGCATTGTGCCAATATTCTCCTTAATTAAAGTGTTGCGAAACTCATGACTCAAAGATGAAGTCTAAGAATTGGTTTGTCAGCCCTAATGTTTTCTGACTCTGTCTGGTGACCTAATCCGTAAGTAGGGACCTGGCCTCCTTGGTTATAAAACATTGCAAATAATGATGCCAGGAGCTGAGCTTTATCAGCCGCCTCTTCTTAAAAAAGATTTGTTGTGTAATGGTGTGTCGGGTGGTATTTTGCTGTGATTTAAGGGTCTGGGTCTGCTCGTTGATTTAAATATTTTCCAAGAGCATTATAAACCTGGATATTGGGTCAAATTTCTGGCTTGGAAACCTTAATGGTTCAGTAACTCACAGGCTCTTTTTAATAAAAGCCCTCAGGAGAAGAGACGTGCCAGGGTGCAGTGAAATATATGCTCTGTTCACAAAGGCAGCAGCAGCTGCATCAGATGATTAATATTTTGTACATCCTGACACTGAAATGCAGGGTTTGGCTGAAGGATCCAGGTATTGTTGTGTCACAGCCATATTTTATTACATTTTAAGCTACAGCCACTGAAATGGCGCAGTTACTTCCACATGATAAATAATGGAAGTAAAAGCTGATTAAATAACAGCCCTCCAAGAGGGGAGAAGCCGCTAGGAGCTGGTTTGCTTTGTCTTGGCCTTCTTTCTTCTTGAGGTGGTTTATAGTGTATGGTAAAATGTTCCCTGGGAACTGCATTATATAACTTTTAACAGTGTTAATGTGTGATGAAAGGAACACTCAGCCGTTCAATTAACACTGTGCTATTACTTACACTGATAGACACAGACGTATAAATGGCATCTGCATTGATACGGGGTGGCCGTAAAAATACTGCCACTGTCAGCAGTAGGAATTGCTGGGTGGATGTGCAGAAGGGTCAACATAAGATAGAATAAAATCCTGGTGATACTGGTGCAAACCCTTCCTGCCAGGGGACCTGCTCCACGTTCACAGTTCTGCCAGAAGAATAAACCTCAGATGGGAACTTTCTGTGTTGTTGAGTAGCTACTTCAGCAACTCCTGAGTTCTTCTGTTTGATTTTTCTTTTTATTTTTAAAAAAGGAGGGGTCAAACCCATCATCTGTCCAGTGGCCTTTCTCTAAAGGCTGCACTGTTCAGACTTCAGAGGAAGAACTCAACATTTGTATTAGAGAAAGCAGGAGCCAAACAGGTAAAGAGAGATCTTTGATTCAGCAGGATAAGTGGGAAGAGAACCTCAAATTGCCTTTTCCTCTCCAAATTTCTATGTGTGTCAGGAAAGAATGAGATCTGTGGTAAATTCACGTGGGATAACTTGACCCTGGTACTTGGTTCCCTAGAACACAAAAGGGCTTAAGGACAGATTGAGTTAAGTAACCTTCGCAGATTTTTCATTTAACATTAAATTCTTCTACAAATTTTGTCATGTCTTCAAGTTCCATTTGCCTTAGAGCAAGGAACAAATTGTCCTTCTGCTGTTAAGTACAAAATCCCAACACCACATTCATCTGAAAGTCCACCACAAAAGTCTTGTATGGCACAAAGTAATATGCTCCAAGTGGCTGGGTGGTTATGCTGGCTGAAATCATAAGTGCATGGCAGATGGAGCAGCTCTGAAACAGCTTTAAAAAAACATACCAGCAGCACTAGGAGATGAACAAAAGGTAGGCTCCCTCCAAATTCCCCATTGCATGTGTTGTGTTTGCATAGCTCCCACCAGCAGTTTGTGTTAGCAGATTTATGGAGCTGGCTTAGATTTATGGCAGGGAAACAGAGCATGGAAGCCCTGGGAGACAGCATCAGTTCCTGCCCCTGAGCAAAGTCCTGCCCTTATCAGCAAGCCCTGAGCCAGGTGCTGGGCTGCAGAGAGCTCATGTGGGGCCAGCTGCTGTTCGTGACCCCTTCCAAAAAGAGCTTCATGTGCTCCTGCCCAAGCCCTGCCGAGTTACTTGAGTTACTCTGGGTGCATCCAGTGGGAGGACCTGTTCCTGCCAGGGATTGCAGTGCTTCTCCTGCAACCTCACCAGCCCACGATCCTCAAAGCCTTATAGGAAAAGTCTGTGGTTTTGTGGAGGTTTTTTTTTTCCTTTTACTTACTTCTGGAAGTGTTGTAAAACAAGAAAAAGGGAGAGGTTTGTGAGACAGAGGTGAGTTAGCTTAATGTCCAAAGTGCTGGCTGTCATCCGCTCTGATCTGTTGTATGGGGTGATGTTAGTTTTATCCCTTGATTATTGAACTGGCCCCAAATCATCAGTGTACACCTGTCAGTGGTTTATGTTGATACCCAAAACCTCAGTTTCACAGGTTAGGTATTTAACCCATGCAGTGCATGGGTGTTCAGCACAGTGCTTTTCTCACCAGTGCAGCACCAACTGCCCAACACATAAACCAGGGACTCCACGCTGGGAAACCAGTCACCAGCAGTTCAGACACCTTCCCCGTGTGCATTGATTACCTCTGTGTTTGAGGACTGGGCTTAAAAGACACCATTCAAGTACCTTGGGCTTTGCAGGAGGTTGGGTGCCTACCTGATGTCCTGGCTCTGCAGTGTTGGAGATGGATCAAGCAGCGTTACAGCTGATTGTGTCTTTGCACTGTGTTGGCTTTAGTGCTTACAGCTTTTCCAACTTTCAGAGCTTGACCCGAGGTTTTCCATGCAGAGCGTCTACCCGGGGTGAGATTTTAGGAAAAAATACAATTTTCAGTGCAAACAGCTGTGGCTCGGTGCTCAGTGTTTTTGGTTGAACACATGTTATTTTATCATGTTCAAATAGAAATGTAATTCTTAGAGTTATCACGTACTCCCAAGCCTTGCAGTCTGGTGAGAGAGAATTTTGTCGCCTTAGGAGGATATTTTTTAGTCACTTAGGCGTGCTGAACTTTGTGGTCTGAAAGGCTTTATTTTGTGCTAAACCTCTGAAAGATTCTATTTTGTATATGCTTGGTGGGGGTCTGAATAATGAATCTTCTCCAGATCTTCCTCTGCGATGGGCAGGCACATGGCTCCAGGAGCTAATGGCAGAGGCTTCTTGTTCTTAGTCTTTCCACTCATCTCTCAGTGGCTTAGGGACCAGGGGCCAAGTCAAAACCGCATTCATCTCCTTCTGCAGTTCTTTTAGTTTTTAGTTTGCATTTTGACCTAAAAAGAACTTTTCTTTCAGATCTTCTTCATGGTAGGATCAACTCTTTTGAGTGCTGCTTTTTGAACCCAAACTTGTCTTGTTTAGTATCAGATTTTCCTGACATAACCTAATTCTGACTAAGCTACATGGAATTTTTTTGTTGCTAAGAACAGAGAAAGGTGGGTTTATTTGTTTTTTTCCTGGTAAAATAATGAACTGTAAGCTGATGTGTTTGTCTGGACATTGTCTCTGCCATACTGTATTTTTTCTTCCAGTACCACCCTGGCATCATGCCCATGTAATTAAGTCAAAACGAGTAAGCAACACGTGCTTTGACTGTGCCATGTGGCTCTCTATTGTATGTGTTACAATGGAGCTCCTCAGAACATGCGGGTTAATTAACATCTTTTAGGGACCTGAATAATAGATAATGGTGCACAGGGCTTTTAACGTGTTGGGCTCTAATCAGTTTATTAGAAGACAGATGAAGACAACACAGCAGGACTGTATTATTCTTGCCTCTAGCCCTGGAAATTAAATTGCATAGCATTTATTTGAAATTAACCAAATGTGATCTGTTTAAAAATGTACTGGGACCTGTTTTGTTCAGGTCTATACTTTACTTGTTTGTTTGTTTTCCCTGGTTCTGGAGGGGAAAGACAACCATGTTCAGCCCCTTACAGCACAGTGTAGCACTCATCACTATTGCTTTTGAAAAGTCCCCCTTAGCTTAATTAACAATACAGTCTTTACCCAGGCAGCATTAATTAATCAGTTGCAAATGGCAATTTTGAAGATGGCGGTGGCAACTACTGTTAGCAATCTGCAATCAGCTTTTGCTGCCCACACAACAGGGATGGCCTAGAGGAGCTGTGAGTAAGCAGCAGGCTTTTTGCTCTTTTTCTTTCTGTAATGTCACAGGTGAAAGTCCTGCTTTGTTCTGTACTTAGAGATCTCTGTCTCCACAGGGCAGAATCCAATGGTGGAAAGGACAGGCTCTGGCGGTTTGACACTCTTGCTGCTGATGAGTGAATCTCCTTTTCTTTTTTCTCTGTTACCTTGCAGCATCCTCTACGCAAACCAGAGGGCTGTCACACTGCCTGCTCTCCCACATCTGTAGAGCATTTCACAACCAGATGGAGATACCTGAGCACTGACCCACATCACCTGTCATTTTAGGACAGAGGCTGCTCTGCAATGCGACAGGTAGCTGAACTGCCTTTAAACTTGCTTGATGCAAGCCACGACTCACAAGCTGAGAATCAGGTTTTACTTTCATCACTGAGGTTGCTTTGGAGATCAGTTTTCTGACCCTTGGCAGGCTGCAAGTGCAGGGATACAAATGCTGGCAGGCTGGAAGCCAGCTGGAGTGACTGTGCTCCAGTCAAAACTTTGTCACAGCCCTGTCTGTGGTGGCAATATCCTGAACTTGTGCCTTTGTCACCCCATCACAGAGATGACTTGCAGAACCTGTGAAGTACGTGGTGGTTGGTACCCAACGTGTCCTCATTTACAGTGGCAGCACTGAAACATGAATCTTTATACTCCTGCGAGTAAGAAGTGCTTTTCCTGTAGTTCTTTGAAGGGCTTTACTAGCTGACAGTCCATTTTTAGGCCTTTTTTTATTGGTACAGAGCCTCTGTGGATGTCCCCTCTCCCTCACCCCTCTGACACCATAGATGGTGAACTCAAAGTTTCTGCTCAAAAACTGTGGTGCTTGCTGGCTTTATCAGAATGCAGCAGCCTCTATTCTTGAAGGGCTTTAATGTGTTGAGTGGAAGTGGGATGCCTTGGTCATAGCAGTGGGATGAAGCAGGAGCTTTCATCCAGGAGAGAGAGAGAGGAAAGCATGGCTGAGGGGTAAGGAAATCTGTGTGCTGGGGGCAGATGGACCCTCAGCTTGGCTGCTGCTTTCATGTCCTTGTAGAAGAAGAGGGAAGATACAGCACAGCCAGAAATGGGTAGGATGGTACCCAGCACAAGGTGTGTGAGATGTTTGGTGCTGGGGAGACCACAGAACTTGGGGTCTTGGCTTGTATTGTCTCCTCTGCTGTTGGCCAGCAGTGGAAAACGATGTAGGTATTTTGCTCTCAGTTTGTTCTTTCTTCAGAGGGAAGAAAGGCAATATTTTGACCTTTTTTTTCCCAAAATAATCTGAGATCAAGGACTGTGGAATGTGCAGCCCCTGAAATGAGTGTTGCTGCTAAACTGAGGCCACAGAGATGTGACCTTTCTAGCCTCTGCTGTCTCAGCTGCAGTTTAGTTCTCTAGCTGGTATTTAGGAGATGCTGACCCTTGATCCCAGCAGAGTTGCTCCTCTGATCCATCCCTAAACCAAAATGAGCCAGGTGACTGAGCATATGAACAGGTCTTTGATAATCTGGCTGCTCTTGACTAGAAGGAGGTAGGATGCCTTCGCACTGACAGCTTGGCCAGCTGCCCTGACTGCTAGCAAAAAGAATAATGAGAAGTAAAAAAGAGGTCATGGCTGTGCTTGAGAGGGAATATTTATCTGTGGCTTAAGTCTTAGAGCAACATTTGTTACTGCTGTTGGGCAGACCTGGTGGTGTAGGCATGGAGAATCCCGCACCAAAACGTTCTTAAATAATCTGAGGAGTTTCGATGCGACTCGTACGCTGTAAATGCGGCTCCAGGTAGCTGCAAGCAGAATATGATGGAACTGTCTAGTCTTTTCTTTATTCATGCCAGCTCTAGTTTTTCTTACAGTGACAGATAACGGGAGAGGAATTTGCATTGCCTCTGCCCACAAAGATTACACAGAGCCAACAGGCAGCGCAGAGTCACTTTTCAGAAATGACAGTGCCCTGTTCACATATATTAACTTCTTTTGCCTTCTGCCTCTGGATTATTCAGGAGCCAGACAGTATGCTGCCTAAATACCAATAGTGAGTAATGAGGATTAAGTGTTACCTCTAATTCCATCGTTATGAATATTTCAGAACTTCCTGTTCAGGCTTAACTGCTATTTTGGTGCAAAAAAGGCAAGTCTTGGGAACTGAGCTGCTGCTGGCCGTGACATCACAGTGCTGTGATTTGGGTCTGGCGTGACACATATTCCAGAGAGCTAAGCTCAATCAAGCCTCTTATGTAGATGTGTCTGAGAACCTCTGTGGATAGAGAAGCACTCGTTAGTGAAAGGGGTAGATTTTTAGTGTGTATCAAATGTGATTTTTCTGACTGTTCCTGATACTTTTTCTTTTTTTTTTTTCCCCCATTTGCTTTCTGAGCAATAAAATTCAAACCCTAAGACAGCATATGAGGTAGGGAGAAGTTTGGAAACCTTTGGCTCACTTCCAGTTCAGGAACAGTCACATGCGAAATTTGGGATCAGACAGGGAGTGATGCATGTACTTCCCTGTCAAGGGAAACAATCAAGATGTGGTCTCCTGGAGGCAGATGAGGGAGGAATACTCTAATACCTGGGTGATGTTGCCTCTTCATCCTTTGGCAGGTTATAAAAAAAGTAGTCCTCACTGGGAGTTTTTTTCTGGAAGCACTGGGTGAGCAGCATCCAGGAGATTTGGAAGTGCAGTTGCTGAGTCTGGAGGGTTTTTCAGGTCTCATAATCACCCATGGCAAAAGCTGTGAGAACAGTTAAACAAAAGCAAGCTCCCCCATGCAACAGGATGGGCTTTTTGTGCCTGTCTCAGGGACAGGTGAGGAGATCTGTAGGTGTTGTATCTGGGATGTGCAGCATGGGTCTCATCAACTTCCTTTTTCCCCTTTCAAACAAATTTAAATCTTTCTTCAGCACTTCTGTGCAAGCCCAGAGTTACTCTAAATGCCGGTATTAAAGGGCTATATAAAGGTTTATGGAATGGCTTGTCTCCTCTGTGTACCAAGAGGCAACCTGGTTTCCTCCACATTATCTTTTCTTGCTGTGACAGGACTGCAAGCGCTTTCCTCTGTGAGCTGTGAAGGAGGAGGGGTGGCACAAAGTGGTGGTTTGGGGGACAGGGCTCTGTTCACTGCCTGCCATGGCCAGATGGGGAGGTTGGAGCACGTTTCTTATCCAGCAGCGTGTAGAAAGCAGGATCACTCCTAGAGAGAACTCAAAAGGCAGGATTAAACATGCTGTTGGCAGCAGTGCCTGTGTAGTGTTGTCACTTCAGGATGGATGAAGGGTCCTTTATTAACAGCATCATAGATCTCTGTATCTCCAGGAGGATTTTCGAGTTTCAGACTGTGTCAGTCAGCACCTCTTTTTGTATTACAGCTGCTACTGAAAGGAATGGTGCTTTTCACATGCAGCATCAAGTACCTTTTTTTTCCTATCTACATTTTCTCCCCTTGTTCACTAGTTCAGTATTAACAATGAGCATGAATGCTCAGTTCCGTGTAGTAAAATTGTACATCTGGACACCTGAAAATAATCCCCTTGCAAAAGCCAGGGAACAGTCCTGCACTGACTGTGGTGATAAAGTAGATGTGACCCAGCAGCTTTGCTGTAATACTGCAGAGCAGTGATACACTTACTGAAGTCATGAACTAGATGGACTCTAACCTATTTAGACTGTGAAAATTGCATATTTCCTAACTGTCCTTTGTGGCACACACACTTCAATTGCCATTCTGAATGGCTACTGTCCCCTATTAGTATTATGTGCTTAATGGTCATTTAGTGTCAAGGAAAACTTTTCTCTTTCCTAAGTGGAAAGGTGTAATAATTTGCCTGAAGGCTTCAGTTAGTCACTGGAGATGAAAACACTCTATGACTTCAGTGCCCAGGTAGTTTCCTTCAAACAAATGCCCTGCTATAGTCTTGTGCATAGTCTTGACAAAATGCAGTGATTAAAACTTTCTGCTACGACGTCCATGTTTAAGGATGTTCATAAAGGTCACATCCAGATCAGAAACCCCTTGTGATCCTTGCATCTTACTGCTGGGAAAATAAGACACATCAGGTTTGTGGAGGGAATCTTGCAGGGTGATTGTTGGGTTAAGTCTGCTGGACACTTCTTACTGTGGCACGTGTTCTATAAGGTCACTTCATTCAAACTGAGGTGTTTTGCATCAGATTTATCCACATACTCAACAGGAGATTGCCAGCATTGTGTTGTTTGGGTGGAGAGAAAAAATCTCGTTATATAACTTAGTATTGAGATGAAACAAACTTTAAGTACCTATTTTTCCCCTCTATCAACACATAATGATTCAGTAATTTCAGTGAAGTGTCATGGGAATGTTTCTTTTGGCAAAATAAATCACAAGGGCTGATGATTTGTCTCAACATTGGACTAAAGGAATTATTTTCACAGGGATGGAAAAATCTTTTCTTTTTTCTGTGCTACTTTGCCAAACCTTCCATAGAATAATCTAAGCTTCTAAAGCTGTGAGCAGTGGTGTGCTTTTCTTCTCTTGGCAACTCCTCATGCACTGAGGAACCTCCAAGGTGTCTGTAGATGTTTATCTCCTTATTAAATCATGGATTTGATCAGGTGAAGGAAAAAAGTGATGAGAAGAATTAACTTTAAATGCTTTTAGAGTTGAAAAAAGGAGCAAAACCTGGATAATGTGAAAAACCAAGTCTTCTTCTCCTCCCTGTGGTTCAGGTTACACTGGCAGGGGCAGAGCAGGGAGCTTTCTGGCAGACATATGCCTGCCTTGCAAAGCAGAAATCATCACAGTAAATACAGAGTGCCTTCTGTGTGTCTGCTCTGGATCCTTATAAACATAGTGCTGGCTTTATTAATAAAAACTTCGGGGAGAGGATAAAAGAGCAGACTGAAAGTGAAGGTGGAATGTTCCCCTGAGATGGCCATTTCATTGGTGATGCTTTACTACGAAACCAAGTTTGTAGTTTTCCTGTATCCCCCCCAGGATGCAGATTTGGTGGCATATGGCAGAGTTTCACGTTAATTTTTATCAAGATCACGTGGGTAGCTTTATTGAGATCTACTCAGAGGGAAGCTGCAAACCAGCCCTGGCACCCTGCAACTGCAGCCTGAGAGGATGCCATGGAAAGCCTGGCTGGAGAAATCCTGATGGCTTTGAAGGAGTGAGAGAGTTGTCAGGGAGCTTGATATACCCTGGACAATACATACTCATGACCAAATCTACAGAGAAATCTGCCATTTAAGTGGGCCTAAATCAGGATTGATGGGGGGTTTTGCTGGGTTTTACATGCTATGCAGGACACCAGCAATATTGTCGGTCACATTTCTTTTAAAATTTGGTACCTGTAGAGAATAGAAATTCCTGCTGAGTGTAATTGTGATTACTTGCTTTGGGACTGCTGCATTGAGAAGGTGCCAGGCACCTGTGTCCTTTGTGCCTGTGATGTGTGCCAAGCCCTTGACTTGTTTCTGTGCTCGATGAATGAAAATTAAATTAAGACTTGATTATTAAAAGGAGAAGGACATACACTTCAATGGGTGACTGCACAAACTATGAGAAGGGATCCATCGGAGCAGACTTTAAAGTATCTAATGTGGAATCTGGGCATTTCTGGGTACCAGCTCTGGAGAAAAGAGGTGGAAGATTAGGATCCTCATTCCCTAAAGGTCTGGGAGTATCATTGGTCATATGCCTTAGCCTCTTGGTGCCTCAGTCCTCTGTCTTCTGTGGTTTAATGAAGAAAGTACCTGTACTGTGTGATCTGCAGTGACAGGAGCCTCTTACTTCCCTTCAGCAAGAGACAGTGTGATTTTGTCCTCATGTAAGGCTTGATCCCCATGTGCCACTGAACCGTCATTTCTTTTTTTGGAAACAAGGAGATGGTAAAAATTAGAGGGTAGAAATTAAAAGGTGGAGGAAATTAGAGGTTTTCTTCTGACTGAAAGACCAGTTTTCCTGACAGGATGAACTTGCTGCATCCTACCAGCCCACTGATTAACTTCTGTGCTTTGAAATCTCTCTGTGATACCCCATAATAAGCATCTACAATACGTATAAATACAGACAACATTTGTGGCCAGGCTGTTGCTACTTCGGAGCTAGCACAGAGCTATTCCAGGACCATGTATTCATTCCAGTCATAAGAATTTAGTGTGTTTAAGACCCCTGCTCTCTGTCAAATTTGAATGAGCCCATGAAGCTGGTGTTTGTTGGGTGGAGGCAGTCAGAAGGTGCCAGTACACCTGCGGAAACCCAATGCTTTCAAGCCTCCCATTCCCCACAGTCAGCTACAGCACAAGAAGAAAATGGGAGCCTGATATTTGTTGGGTGAAAAAGATCCCAGATTTTTACGAGGAGTTCTGTTTTTAATTTTAGGTATCGTTAGCATTGGGCTGCTCATATCATATCACAGCTGCTCAGTCCCACCTGATGTGGGAACAGTGGGGACAAAGCAAGTTCCCACTTACAAATTGGTCCCCACTCATGTACTGTTCTACAAAATCTCTATGATTTCAGGCCTTCCAAATTTCTGTGTTTGTTGCTTATGGTATTTCCCTGTTCTCCTTTCAAGCCTCCCTCTCCCTGAAGCCAGCCTGGTAACATAACCAGAAAGGGTGGTTTCTGCAATGGGTTTTCACAGCACATTAATAACTAATCAAGGCTGGAATTGTAGCAGGTGGTTAAAAAGGGCCTGTTGGTCATCGTTTCAAGCTCTGGCAGAAAGCCTGCCCTGGAAAATGTAATTACTGTCCAAAAGAATGCAACAAACTCTGCCAAAAATAATGAAAGTAGATCATCGTCCAAAGCCACACCAGCTGAAACATGTGGCAGTTTGTGGGGGCCGGCCAAGCGCATCCCGCGGGGCTTGGCAGCGCCGGGGCCTGCGAGGGCCTGGCTCCGCATGGAGCAGCTCTGCCTTCCCCTGCCAGCAGGGAAAAGGGGCAAACTTCGAAACTTTCCGTGCAGAATGTTTTGAGAACCAAGTGTCTGAGAGATCAGTGTTTTTGTTAGCTCTTCGGGTTTTTCTGTTTGGCTCTGTATCACACACTCTGAAAATTCATCACGCAGAAGTGACGGTGTTTTTTCAGCCCCAGAAATAATAATGTGATCCGTTTTGAATTTCTGGGGAGAATTTTTAACATCCTGTCCTTTTTCTTTCCCCTCCCAAAAACTGAAGTGAGGATAAGTAGCCACAGTTTCATAAAGCCTCCTGGCTTCATCCACTGCATTTTTCCAGTGGCACACTGGTCCATCAAAGGCTTTCTGACCAATTTCCCTTACCAGGACTTTGCAGTAGAGATAAGCCTTGTGAAATGACGATAAAAGAGACAGCTGTATTTGCTGGTTTGGAAATTGCCATTTCTAGCTTCGTGTCACAGGCTCTCTAGGATTTCTCCCTGTAGCAGTTTTTTTAGCTGGATTATTTTAAAAGTATGAGTATCTTAACTTGGATTGCTTCACAGGATTGGGCTTGGAAATGGCAGCATTGTCAGCTCAGCTGGCAGCACTTGCAGTATGTGGGTGCTAACAAGCTCTGTAAACCTCTGAGTCCAGCTCAGGTCCAGCCAGAGTAGCGTGGTTGTCTGAAACTGGTTTCATTTTCTGAGCAGTTCATTTGCCTATGCAGTCTTAAGGGGTTAACATCTTCCAGGAGGTGCTTGCTGGAAGAGGGGTAATAAACAGTCAGAGAAATAAGAGAGTCACCAGGAATTCATTAACAGAGCCACACTGGAGATGAGAAGGAGTGACAGCACCAGAATGACTCTTAGAAATACTTCTCAGAGATATTTCCAGTTATTTGGTTGGGTTGCAGCTCCATTTTTCATCTAACCAGGATGAAGGGATGCTTACAAAGAGAAGCTACTTGAAGCCAAAGATTTTGGAATGAAGATGCTCGTATTAATTTAATTTTTGGTTTTTTTTAAACCAAGCCAACAAACAAAAGGAAAAAAAAGGCAGAACAAATCCACGCCTTCACCATCTTGAAAACATAAAGCCCATCAAAAAGTAGCAAATTCAGAGATGGACATCTCTGAACAAAGTGGAAATTGGGTATTTATCCTTAAAGCCATTACTCCCAGAAGAGTGACCTTGTAGAGTCACACCAACTCCTGAAAGGTCAGTGAGGAGGAGTAATAGAAACGATTTTGAAAAATCTGTTTCAGTAATTATAGACCATCATGGACCTTCCTATGTTCATCCTACCTAGCCAACTAGGGTTGCTTCCCCAAGGCAAGGGTGACCTCCCACTAAACACCCTTAACTTGGCCATTCTGATGTGATTGATTTTAGATGGGATATTCAGCTGCTTTTAATTCACTTCTTAACTTAAAAGGCAATTCCAGGTCTACTGTGGGAGAATTGTTGTCCTCTCCCTGAGCCTCCATCCAACCCCTTTCCTGGAGGGCTGGAAAAGGGCTTTGTTTCATCTTTCAGCTGTGACTGTGGATGCTTAATTAAGGGTGACAAGCCCATAATGATAGCAGCAGCTGTTCTCTCCCCGGGCAGAAAGAGACTCTTCAGGGACAGGGTCCTCCTTGGCACAAAAGGAAATACTCTTATGAAAGCAGCACTGAAGAGGCTGGCAGCTCCCCATGGCTTCTGACTTTGTAAGAAACCTCAGGAAAACCCCTGTGGCCTGTAGTTTTGGCAAGTGGAAGGAGGGCTGTGCACTAGGGATGAAATGCTGAATAACACTCTCTCAGGAACACACTCCTCTGGATGCAGTCTGCAGGGTTTGTGCTGATAGCGTGAGCGACTGCTAAACAATTACATTGGAAGTCATCTTAGATTGGGGGATTATCCTGCATCCAGCCAGTCTCCCCATCCCCCAGAACAGACTGGCATCTGGCATCCCTCAGACTTCCCCACATGGGGTAATTGGTGGGGGGGGATGTTTGGAGGGGGTTGTCAGACTGGATTCCCCCCTTGCCTTCCCTGGAAGGTTTAGTGGGAGCATAGTGCTGTCCCACCTATAAATAATAGTATTTAGACTTCCCAAATTTCCCTTGCTGAGTAGTTTACATAAAGCTTGTTGAGAAGTAGCCTTGCCAAGAAGCAAAGCACACCTAGAGCCCCAGCCCCACATTTCCCACAGGGATCCCCAGGGATGCTTTGGAGACACCTTGGCCTAGTCCTGCCGCTGTCCAAAGGAAGCAGGTGGAGCTGCATGGCCAAGGGCTGAGCAGCCTCTGCAATGAGGGACCTCAAAGGGAGGAGGTGGGTGAGAAGGAGATGTGAGACACCTGCATCAAGCCAAGTATGGCAGGTCCCAGGCCAGCACCCTAAACATCTGTAAGAACAAATATTTATCTGCTCTAAGAAGCAAATGGTGGATTTGATCCAAAGCCAGTTAAGATCAGTGCAAGAGTTCCCCTAAACCTCAGTGAGATTTGGATCAGGGCAAAGAATGACTATTGTCAAGAGCAAATGCTTTTTTCTGATGGCGTTTGCAATATGAGGAAGCGGAACAACACAAGTTTTGTTTTTAATTTCCTTTCCTTCCTGAGAGCTCAGCCATTACCAGAGTAGATTAAATCTATTGTGCAGAGGAAAGCGCGGCACTTTCCTAAATGGTGGCTACAGATAACTGTTATCAGTACTGGCTTCCCGGCAGCTTGCCTGATGTCATTGGTGATTCCCAGGCCTCTCCTTGCCTCAGAAATTTGGGATGGGCTTACCCAGTGCCAGTTGCCTGTGAGTCATCCTCCACCGTGCAGCATAGTCTGTACCTGTGCAGCAGCCAAGCAAAGGGAGGTTTGAAGAGACATCTGAAAATGTGTGAGAACTGCTCTTGCTAAAAGTGAAAGCTTTGCTGATGGCTTTTGGGAGGGCAGGAGCTGCCCAGGCAGTTCTTAGGGAACTGTTGCTTTTTGGACGCTCTTTTCTTCCTGCTTTCCTTCACAGATGATCAAACCATGTATTGCGTTGCTCATTAATTGTTCTGGGTTTTTCCTCTAAGACCTTTTGAAAAAACATGAAACAAAAGGAGAAAAATAAATTAGAATTGCTTATGTTCCCAGGGAGCCGTCAGCTGAGCCGGAAGCGCTGGAGCAGGCGTGATGTGGCCAGTGGGAGGGTGTGCTTGGCATGGAAATACCTGAACAGCAGGAATATGAACTTTTCACCCATTGTTCAGAGCGTCACACTCTGTGGCAGGTGCTGTGTTTGGGATGGAGAATTACTCATGGATGTGTGTGTAACAGCTTGATCAACTGGGAGGAGAGTGGGATTTGGGGAGCTGTGGGCTGTTGGGGTATCCAGCACCATACCTGATGAGTCTGTGTCCTCTAACCCTGGAAAATCCCTTCTCTGGATGATGATGCTAAGAGGAAAGAAAGGTCTTGAAATCCCAGGTGCTGTCAGCACAAGAAAGAAATGGCAAATGCTTTTACAGACACGAAAAAGACTGGAAATGCAGCAGTGGCCCTCTGCTGCAGTCAGGTGAGAGGTGGGAAGGAGCAGTGGGGAATTTTGCACGGAAGAGTTCTTCCAACGGTGAGGCAGACATGTAGGAGGTCCAGCAGGGAGGAAACAGAGCCAAACTTTTCTTCCTCACTTATCATTGCTAAGAAAAGAAGCAAGCTTGTCTGTATTGACATAAAAGCTCAGTTGGAAATGGAACGTGTTCTCATTTAAGGTATGTGGGGTGGGAAGGGATACCCCCAAGGCAGAGGTTAGAAGGGAGAGGGAGGCAGTTCTGGCAGCTCTTTCCTCAAAAGAACGTGTTGTGTCTGTTCTGAACTCAGTACACAGCTGAAAATAAATAAATAAAAAGGGAAGGTGGTGTTACACCAACCTCCAAGTGCCAAAATTCACATTTTACAGGCTCTGAGAATCGTATGTGTGAATAGCTCATTGTACTCTCAGATGTATGAGCTGTTGGGTTTTTTTTCCCCTAGTGTATTTTAGAGTATAAGGAGGTGCTGACTTGTGCAGAATTCAGGTGATGGAGGTCAAAATGTGCAAGAGCCTCAAAAGGGGCTCATGTGTGTTGAGCAAACTCAGGTTGTGCTCGCAGCTGGGGTGGACAGCTCATCTGAGCAGGGGAGAGAAGGCTGGGAACAATTTTGTGCAGGTCTTTAATGTATCCCTACACTCCTCTGTAGGATCAAAACCACCCAGTATTAAGGGGGACATCAGTCAACAAACTCAGAGCGGAGTTGCTGTCCTGTAGAGAGAGGAAAGTGCCCTAAAAGTATATTTCCATACAGACCTACAGTTGGCACAATTCCTGGGAAATAACACAAGGAAATCTGCCCGTCTGTAGCTACAGAGGCGTGGTGGATTTGGTGGAACAGGTGTTTGTGTTTAACGGCTGGGAGGAGACGAGCACAGCTCGAAGGCGTGTGACTTCAGCCTTTCAAAAACCCCTACTTGGCGTTGGAGCATGTGGCTTCTTTTCTTCCAAAGTCTCTTTGGTGGCTGCCTCCCAAGGTAATTAGCACAAGGGAAAAATTGCTTGCAAGGTGGAAATTGCTGGTTCAAGCCCACGGCTACGGCTGGTGTGTTTGCACCGTATGTTGAAGGTGTGGAATCCGTGGCTCGTGGGCTCGTGCGTCAGGGTGTAAATAGCCTGCCCTGGATTTGCACGCTATAGTTAGGAACGTGCTTGTACCCACTTCTTAAACTGAGCTGACTTCTTCTGATGTGATAACAAGCAAGTTTCAGGGACAGGAATGTGAGCCAGCAGGGTAGGTGGAACAAGTGCCTTGTCCTTATTTTTCAGAGATCGCTCAGCGCCAGCTTTTCATGACACCCGTGACTGGACAGGACATGGGTTCATACTTGGTTTGTTTCTTTGTTTCCTTTTTGCAGAAAGTGGCAGAAAAATTTACTCTTAAGCTTCTTTCTCAAGACTTCTCCTAACACAGCCTGAGTCTCTAATCTCTTGCCATGTATGTCCAAACTACCTGTAAAACCTTTGCAGAAGGAGACAAATCTTTTGTGAGGATTAAGCAATATGCCTATCTTAAGGGATGCTGGTTTATAGAAATAACAAGCATGAAGGTGAGCATTTTGGAAGAGGGTGGAGACAGCACTGAGTGCAGGGAGATGTATTAAATCACGGTGTGATACGTGTGTTTTTGTAGGCAGTGTCTAACCAGGATGCATGCATGCACTGATGTGATTCTGCACACTGTTTGTGTGTAGAGTGTGTGTAAATATTAAGAGACAGAGCATCAGAGTGATTGCAGCTTAAGTAGGAAAACACTGCTACAACAATGCCACTGCGTTCATAATCCTCTGTGAGTGTTCGCTGCTTTGGTTAAATATGCAGAGACTGATGGAGATTGCCAGTGGATTAGCTCTCGTGTGACTGGTGCCAGGGATTGATTAGCATAAGCAAATTTCTTCTCCAGCTTCCCATCAGTGAGGAGAGAAATGCAGCAAGAGGTCCCTCCGCTGCCTGGGAGGGGACTGGGATGCTAGGGGGAAAACTGGAGTGGGGACAGTTTGTTCCCAGTGTTAACTGGTGCAACCAAATTAATCCCAAGATTTCTGTAGGGAGCACATCCCCATAGTTTACCTTGCAGAGCTCACAAATTGGCTGCTTTAATTTTTGTTTTCTTGCAAATGCAGTTTCAAGGGTTGTGGAGCTTTTCTCATTGCGTGATTTGTTTCTCTGCCATCTTTTTGGTGATCCTGTTTCAGCAGCTGGATAAAGGAGGGACCTAAAAGCCAATAGACCTAGGGCTCTGGGTTGGGTTTTTGGTTGATTTGGGGTTGCATTTTGTTTTGTGAGAGTTTTTCTTTTTTGTGGGGGGAGGGTGTTGGTTTTGTTTTGCTTGGGTTTTCCTTATTTCTGTGCTCATCAGAATGAGGGCACAAACCAGCTAATCAGTGTGCTTTTGAGCTGCCACAAGTGCACCTAGTCATTATGGAAAATCTGGGGCTGGATGCTCAGCTTGTGCTCCTAAATGCAAGAGTCCAATCCCCTTCTGTGCCACTCTGCAAACATTCCATGTGTGCATCAGGATCCCCTGGGACTGTCAGTTGTTGGTATAACACTGATCCTTTCACATGTAGCCTTGATAGTGCTGGGGACAGGGATTTGCTGATAAAACAAACCTAAGGCTTGGTAATAATTGAAAATACACGGTGGTTCACCAGGCAAAGTACCTGCTTATAGAAAACAGATTTCACCTCAAAGTCAACAGACATTTCCTTAGAGAAATCCTGAATTCTGATGGATATCAATATTTAAAGGGACCCTGATAGTCCGGGGAGAGACTGCCATGTAATGTACTTTCAAGTGCAAGCAACCTCTTTAGGGATTAACATCTGAATGTTAAATATAGGCTAGAACAAAAACTCTGCTGAATTAGTGAAATAGTCTTTTCCAGGAGGCAGGAGGAAGGCCACTGCCATGGGCTCTCTCTGCAGCCCTGGAAGAATCATATTAGAAGTTTGTTATGTCTGTAGCATGGGCGCATGTTTTTATTGCCTCTTGATAAGTAAATGAAACTCCCCAACCAGGTTAGCTACAGTTATTAAGTCTTATTAAACTTGGGGGTAAATAAGGAAGTCTGCAGCATTTCCATGCAGTGGTGGCTTGCATTAAACCCCCAAATCTTCATGAAGCAAGAGCAGATTCTAGAGGCTGCTGAAACTGATTTGTTATATCGATGGAAAGGTTTGATCAGAGAAGAGGGGAGGATGGGAGATGTCCAAGGCTGCCTGGTTTCAAACTCTGTCATAATTTCTTTCACTGGCTGAAAGAACTAAACCCTTGTATGGTTCTCCCATCACAAATGGTCACATGGAAATGGGAGGAGTCAGATTCAATACAAAACTTCTGCTTTGCAGGCTTTCTGGAGCTGCTCCACTGTCCCAAAAGCAGCTGCAAGTCTGTTAGTGAGAAATAGGATGTCTTGGGACAGCACTGTCGGATCTTTCTCCAGGTGTTTGTTGCACACACAGATGCAGGCAGTGAGCTGTAGTGGTGGAATCAATGAGAAGAGCTCAGAACTAAAACACAGTTTATTCTAATACATTTTGTGTTCCTGATTACTAAAGCATGCATAGTATTTGTGCATCTTGCAGCACGTCCCAAGGAGGGACTAGCTTTTGTTAAAAGGTGGAAAAGTAATGAGATGCAGTGAATGGTCCGTTGGAAGGGGATGGCTGAGCAGGGATTTCAGCCTCTCATGCCTTGGGAGTGGCAGGACATCCGTCCCTGTCTTTGGCATCACTTGAGCAACCCCAAATAGGTGTCTGAGGGTTCTGCTAGTGTTGAGCTCCTGAAGGCAAAACTAATAAATAATATGTGTGCTACTGTACAGATGGGATGAACCCCCAGCCTCTTCACTCCTCCCCACCTCATGCCAATACAGGGCTGGAACCGCCTTGATCCCCATCAGGACAAAGACTAAACATTAAAGTGAATTATCCCAGTGTTGTTCCTCATTAATCAACAGCTGCAGGCACTTGGAAATGTCTGTCCAGACTGTTTGAACATTCCCTTCGCTTCAGTGGTTGCACTGAGGAAGCAGAAAAAATCAAAACACGCCGCTGGTCCAACACCACCTCTTCACCTTTCCTACAGCCGGTGCAAGTAAGCAGGAGCCATAAGGGAACAGGAGGTGGTGATGGGCAGCTGGTTGTGTAGACAGGGAGCTGAGTGGCAGGAAAAATTATGTCTTTCCAGGGTAAATGAGCAAAGCTGGGAATGAGAGACCAAGGGCTGAACAGGAATGCAGGCATCCCTGCATTCCTGTGGGCATGGGCAGCTCATGGGCACACTGTCTGCCAGGAAGGCTGGGCAGTGCTGGATGACTCCAGCAGGTTTTGCTGTGGAAAGAAGCCATCTGTGTAGCAAACAGCCTCCATCTACCCTTACTGTGCGTTTTTGAGGTTACAGCAACTGATAGAAGTCAGAGAAAACCCACTGAAGCTTTGCCCACCAGGTGTGAGGGTGGAACCTTTATCCCAAGCCCTTGAGAGCTGCTACCTGGTGTGCAGGAGGATGCAGCATTCCCAGTCTGTACCAGGATGCCTTTGGTTCCCACAGGCTGTGCTGGGCTGGTGTCTCTTTAAGGGCAGGTCACAGAGCACATGAATTACGATATTCCAGTAATCCCTGTACATTGGCCTGCCTGGTCCTCCACGCAGCGGGAAATGTGGGACAAGCAGGGTTTTGAGATTATCTCGTGCTTTGCAAAGCCAGTTCCCTTTGTGCTTTTAGAAAGAGCTTGGTCCTGCACAGGCAGGAGCCTGGGGGTGACATTCCTGGCCGGATGCTGTCCCATGACCACAGCAGCACTCCCATGGCCATGGCAGGTGGGGTCTGTGCTATGCCCTCCCCCACACACCCCAGAACCTGTGTTTTGTGATGGTCACTTAACCACACAGTTGCTGGCAGAGATCACGTTTAGCTCCCTGATCCCTTTCTCTACAGGGATGTAGTTACTTGATGCAAGAACAAACTGCTTTGCAAAAGTTTCCCACATCTTCCAAACTGATTGGCTTTTTGCCCACCAAAGCTGTCCCCTGGGATGGTGCAAGGGGGAGGAGGTATTTCTCTGACCACGTGCTTTGCTGAAGGCATGCTGCTCCTTTGGAGCACAGTGAATAATCTCCTACACTCCCCAGTTTCATGGAAATGCCAAGGCAGGAGCAACCTGGCTCCAGGGGACCTAGCAGATACCAGTAACAACTCCATAGCTAAAATAAAGCAGGATTCTCTGCTGCACCAGGGGTTTGCCCATGGTTGGGAAGCACTGTGTGAGTCACTGCTGATGGTTCCTGCTCTGATAGCCAGCCCCACTGTGGGAGATGCTGCTTTTCCTTCTCCTGTCTCACCTACCCAGCTCACCTTTGCCTGGAGTATGTTGGCAGCTCTCCAAAATAAATTTCCTCATGTCCTCAGCCTCTGGTAGGGCTGAGGCTTTGAAGCGAAATGGTGTTCTTTAGCTGCCCAGGTGTGTTTTTTCCTGAGCCCGTGACTGTGCTGAACCTGCTCTCATTTCTCAGTGAACTGTACCTGAGATGCCTCTGGCTGCACCTCAGTGAGACTGGCAAGGCTTGCAGTGTCTCCCTCGACGCCTTATTTCCAGCCTGGGAGTTACTGTCCCCAGTTAATTCATTACAGGGATTGAGTTGATGCTTCAGCTGTTTTACCCTGCAAACAACACAGGTTTGCTCATGTTTCAGGATCCTGTTGCTACTGGAAAGCAACTTGAAACACCAAGGGACAGCTCTTTATTACTGAAATGCTGACAGCCTTTAACTCTGTGTCTGCAGTTGGGTTCCTGTGCACTTTGCATGACTCACTGAGCTTCTCTGTGCCACTGTCTCTCCACAGATGTGGTACCTGCTGCTGCTGCTCCTTCCCTTTGCTCTGATGGCAAACTGCATCATCACTCTTGGACCTTACTAGTGATAAAATCTCATCACAAAATGTCAGATCTAATACTCTGCTCGGTCCCAATCCTTTCCTCAGCCCCTGGAAAATGTCAGTTGACAGGACAAAGTAGGATTTAGCAAATTGTTCCGTTTGAAAAGATGGGGAGGAAGATAGTTCTGATTTCTCAGTGCAGCCCTACTTGCTACTTTTTTTTTTTCCTGCCTTTTTGGGAGGGAGGGAGACTGATGAGGGGAATAGAGCAGTTAAACTGAAAATTATTAGCTGTTTTCAAACTGAAATGTAATTGTGCTCTAAAAGGACACAAACTGGAAGGAAGTATTTGAGAGTTACCAAACAAAAACATTTGAATTGTCCCAAGGCAGAGTTGCTTTGTTCTTTAATTCACTTCTCTGGAGTATTTCTAAGAATTGCCATAATTTAGAAAGAATTTTAAAAACAACTCTGAGATTAAAAATAAAAATACCATGAAATTTCAGTACCTATACTTGATCACTGGTTTTATTGGCATCAGTGGGAATTTCCCAAGAGCCTCGTGGAGCCAGGATAGGACCTTTGATGTGTTCTCTCCTGGTATCAGTGTCCTCTGGCTCCATCAAATCAGACTGATCTAAAAGTCAGAGGGAAACATGGGAAAAAATGAAGCAAGTGGTATTAAAGCCAGCCACAAATTCAGCACATCTTAATCCTTAGCAGCAGCCCCAGCACTGGGAAGAGGGCTTTTGCAGGAGCTCCTTCTCTGCTAAGCAGCAGCTTTGTGGTTGCATGATGAGGTGGGTGATGTGGAAAGTGTTCTCCTAATAGCCAGGGTGGTAGCAGTTGTGCAGGATTTCTCAAAAGAGGAAGGATGTCTTAAGCTAATTCTAACTTGCCTAATTTCCCCTTGTGTCCTCAATTCTGCATAAATGTTCAACCACAGGCACTATCCACAATTGCTTAATAGCCTACTTTTTGTGCCCAGCAGCATGCTCCATTGATCCTTGAGCATGCTCCTGCTCTGTACAGACCCTGGACTATCCATTGTGACATTCCATGCCTTGGGTTTTTCCACAATCTGCTTGATTTGTGAATTAAAGTGTAAAATACTATTACTGCAACCCTAGGAGTTTGCTGGAGTCTTAAAAAACGATAAAAAAGGGCATGGGGTGAACTGGTTGTTTTCTTGATTTTAGGACAAACTACAGAAAAAGATAAAGCACAATTAAGGGTTTTTTTAAGCTAGCCTAGAGGTGAATAATAATTTAATAGCTTTTGTAAGATGTTAGATAGGTGTTTCAGTGGATGCTCTATCCCACATTGCCCTCTAGTGAGGACGTTGCAGAGCAAATCGTGCCTTCCTGCAGCCACGAGGATATAAAATGTGGTATTTTAATAAGTGGGGACAGGGCTTGTTTCTTACATAGTGATTTTGAGATGCAGTAGTGTGAGGAGGGGCAGTGTTCAGCTGTCACCTGTGCCTGTACCTACATTGGCCATGGCTTTCTCAATGTTTGCCTTTTTCTGAGCTAGTTGTCTGCAAGCATCTCCCTGCTGCTACTGGATCACCCTGCTCTCTTCTGCTTTGGGAAAAGGGGGAAATAATTCCTTTTTGGTTTCAGTGAAGGATGATCTTTTTCCATGTTCTTTGTCTTGGCACTTTGCTCCGTGAAACAAACACCATTTCTGTGGTTTTCCCTGGACACACATGGTCAGACAACTCTGTGCTTTGGAGATCACGGGGCAGACTTCCAGCCCTCCTTGACCCAACACTGGTACATCCAAAGGTGTTGCCTAGAGGGTAAGAACTGGTCCTTGACCTTCTGCCTGAGTAGCTCCGTTTGTCATCTCCCCAAATGATATGGGGCCCAGCATGTCCTTATGTGCTTGACCATTATGATGTAAAAATTTGTAATTAATGTTCAGTTTTCAAATATATTTGAATGCTGTCTCATTCATCACAGGAATAGCCACGGCAATCTCTGCTAGATGCTGTCTCCTTAAACTCTGTGACTAAAAACTTAACAGTTATAGAACAGTTTGTCCTAAAGCCTGTGATTTTCTTCACACAAACAGGGAAGGGGCACAGACTGAGTGTGTATTTAGCAGATACGTGGGTGACAGCAGTGCCCTGTGTCAGTGCCATCCTCCATGGGGTTGCAGGACCCCAAGAGCCACCATCGTGTTTTGGGAACAAGGATGAGCAGCAGTTACCCAGCCTGCTCCACGTGGCGCTTGGGGGCTGAATGACAAACACTGATGCCATCTAGTGACAAAAGAAATGTGACATGGATATTTTATAAAATCCTGTTGGAAATTGTATAGCCCCAAGCGGGGCTGGGAAGGAGGGAAGATGAGGCTGAGTGTGCTGGGAAATTAAATCCCTTTTTCTCTGCTCTCCCAGCCTGTCTCTTCCCTCATTTCACATCCCATGAAGTATTTCTGCAGGTAACCAGGGATCTCCCACGTGAGGCTTTATAGATCCCCAAAGGAGCAAGGCACAGGTTTCCTGAGCAGCTCTCTTGCTCGAGGAGCACAAATTCCCCGATTAATGCTGGATCATGGAGCACAAACCCAGCACCCCAGGACAAGGTGACTGCAGGAGAGGAGATGGCTGGTCCACTTGTGACATGGACATCACGGGCAGAGACCCTGGGGACTAATTTAAGCTGGCAGCACGGGCTGCAGTGTGGTGCCATTGCTGCAGCTTTGAGCTTGGCAGAGACAGGGCTGGGGCTGGCAGCTCCTGCTGCTGCCCTGACAGCAGTGACTCCTCACTGCAGCTCATACAACCTGGCACTTCTTTCCCTCCCACCACCTTCGTTTGTCCCTTGTGCTGCTGTAGGTGAGAGCCATGAAGGCATTAATGTGCTGGGTTCCTATGTGAGCAGCTGGCTGGAGGCACCTCTGCTTTGCCCCTGGTTATTAATCCAGCCAAGTCCCAGTGCCAGCAACCTGGAGGAATTAGTTTGCACCCTGCATTTTAAAAATGAAGGTGAAGTTGCTTCTCATCATACCAGTTTATTCTGCTTGGCTCAGCCATTGTCAGCAGGTGAGATTTGCCTTGCCTGGGGATGGTGGTCTGGGAATTTTTTTTGCAGCTCTGATGATTTCTCCAGCTCCTGAGAAATGCACACAGAGGGAACTTGGGAATTAAAAGTTTCCAGATAAGGAACTTGAGGGCTGAGATAGCTGTGTTGAAGTGCATTATAAATGCACTGGGATGCCAGGCAACACCCCCAGAGAGATCAGGAGAGTGAGTAAAGCACCCAGATGGAAGTAAGCTCCTTCATGGGCCATTTCTGAAGTGCAGTGACACCAAGACTGGTGCTGGCACAGGCTGGCACATCTCTGCTGGGGTGCCCCCCTCACCAGGCACATGGGTCCATCAGCAATGCCTTGCCCAGAGGGAATCAGCAGGCTCTTGCTCTGCTCCATACTGCTCAGACTGTCCCTGCTCCCTTCAGAAATCCATTTACAAGGGTCCTTGGGGGACTTTTTGTTGTTTTTCCCAAATGTTGTTGTTATCCCAAATGTGAAGGTACCAAATACATTCTTATTGTCTAATTTGCAAATGTTTTGTGTTATCTTTGCTGCTTCTTTTTCTGGATTATCCTTGTGTCCCCCCACCTTTCTGCCCTGGATAATTGAGAGCTGGCACTGCGCCTGTAGCATTCCTGTTTCAGGGCCAAAATGGGAGTGAAAATAAATGCTTCTAAATGCTGTATTGAAACAAATAAGTAATTTACTCATAATAGCTCTTCTCCTGGCATTACACTGGCAATTTCATGCAGGTTTTGCAGAAAGAACAAACAGTTGTGAGAGGCTGGAAGATCCACACACCTTCATGAATATTTGCCATGTGTGTCTGATGGGGAGAAGGGCTTCACAAATTTGGAAAAGTGCTCCTACTTCTGTAAAGGGACTTTATCCAGCAGTCTGTGACAATGCTCGTTTCATAGATTTGCTGTCCCTAATGTCTGAAAACTCTGTCTACCAGGATTTTAGCTGGAGGTGGCAAAGACAGACTTGCCCGTGGGGAGAAGGCAGGTCTGCTTTACCTTGTGCTGTTGAGTAAGACATCTTTAGAGCAGCCAGCCGACCAGAACACGGCATATGTCCACACTGTCTTCTCAGCTCAATAGAAATCCTTCAGCATTATCACACCTCCATCTGTTCATTTTCCTGAAGAGATATGGAAAAGTAAAACACATTTAGGGTGCTCTTTTGCCTGGAGCAGTCAACACAGAGACTATTCCTATCTATTTGGCATCAGTAAGGTGATGCCATCTCACAGGAGACAAGCAGAACAACTTGCAGTGAATAACCAGAGCCTAGTACTAATCTTCTCTTTTCTCTCTCCTTGTAGGCATCCTGTTTACGATGCTGGTATTTGGACCAGCCTGTGGATTTATCTTGGGCTCCTTCTGTACCAAAATCTATGTGGATGCTGTCTTCATTGACACAAGTAAGGAGAACTGGGTTTGATTTCAAATCAAATTCGCTGAAGTTGTACCAGCAGGACAGAAATGTTGATGCTCATAAGCAGGAAACTCATTCCATCTTGAGTGCCTCTTGCATGTATGAGTGTCACTTTAGAAGGGTTTTAAGACTGGGATTCAAAAGGTTTCAGCTCTGTCCTGATAAATAACAGATTTGTAGTAGTTAAAATTTGTTCCCTTCTGTGGGTTTTCTGCTGTGAGATGGGCTTCAGCCCAGCTCTTAGAGGGCACCTCGAAGTAGCACTGTGGCATTGTCATACCAGGGGAGCTGTGTCCAGAGCTGTGGGGTGAAAACTGGAGGGGTGCCACCCCAGGGCGTGGGGGAACCATCCACATTCTGATGGAGGCACACCAGTAAGACCCATGCCCAGCACCTTCTGCCCTTGACCCTGCTTAGATGGGTAGCTTCAGTCCCACAGCATTATTGCTTTTCTCCAAAGCACTAAATAATTATTGCTCACCTCGACTTCACTCGGGTTAAAGCAGATTGTTTGCAAATTGTCCTTTTGTTCGTTTAGACCAAATTCTGCTCTTATTGGTACCTGCACTGTGTGTTCTTCGCCATGAGAGGGCAACATGTAACAGGCTGTTCTCCGTTGCTTCCCCGGCCCTCTGGCAACACAGCAAACCTGATGCTTCATTCCTTTCCTCAGTTGTTCGGATGCTTTTTCCACAGTTCCCAGCTCCACTGAACCCCACAGACCCTTATGCAGGGGTTTTGTCCCTTTGAGGGGGCATTTCATCTCTCTAATGTTGCAAATACATTGTCACAGGGTGCATTTGGATGGAGTTGAACCTTGCAGGACTCAGAACAGAATTGTGCAAATCCGCAAAAGTGTTACTGCCTTTTTTGGTCTCACGTGCACATGGCAGCTGAAGAATTGTAAATAATATCAAATGAGAAAGAAGTATATTTTGGGATGGCTGAGGCATTTGGCTGCAGTTTGGTCAAACACCACATGGCCCCTTTTCATTCCTTGGCTTTACCAAAGCCTTGTTTGACAGAGGAGCTGTGTGAAACCTGTTAGATATTTGACCATTTAGTATAATTTACACTGACATATGAATGTACATAGCAAAATACTTTATCTCCCAGTAGAACTCTTCACCATAAGGTGCTAAAAATCTCCAAATGGATTTTAAAGCAATTGGACAAGTTTATATACACAAAAAATGAACACAACACCAAGTTTAGCTTAGAAAGCCCCCGAGCCACAAGAAAAATACATGCTGACTTTATTCTTGTAGACTTTCTGGGCAGCTGCAGCTGGTTACCATCAGAGGCAAGACGCTGACCTAGCTAAAAAGTTAATTTGATGTCTTCTGGCCATTTTTAACATAAGACATCTCTCTCAGTATTTACAGCTCAAAAAGCCCAGACAAATACAGAGCCACAGAGGAGAACTGTAGAATGTTACTGCTGAGAAGCCTGGAAGGGCTGTGCCTCAGCCACTTTCCAGGGAGGGTGCAGTGCTGCCCAGCTCCAGGTCCTGCTGGCTTTGGCCGTGGTCAGTTGCTGTCATGCAAAAGGTGGGGCACACATGGCCTCTGTTGATTTATGTATGGGAAAGAGTTTCCACTTTGCAGCTGGCTCTGCCTTGCAGCTCAAGGTGGCACAAGGAGAACAAGCTCCAGGGGGTTGAGCCTTGTCCTGTTTTGGGCAGGTGTGGGATGTCAGGGCATGGTGCTGCACTCGCTGTCACCCAGCAGCTATTTTAGGAAGGGAATATGAAGAAGACTCTGATTTGCCTGACTCTTCACACTGTTGTGTTCCCAAGAACCTGAAAAACGTGCACTTCAGGCAGGAGGAAATGACAGCAGAAGAATCCAGTCCCTCCACAACACTATTTTTCAAACTTTATCTGTATTTGAGAGCTACATGTTATTTTCCCTAAGGAGAAGAGAGTTTCCTTCTGTCTCTGCTTGAGAGACAACTTGATTGCCTCACTTGAGACAGATTTTTCAGAGTGGCAGTAACCAGAGAGTCACCATGAATAGAGGAACTTGTTATTCCAGCCACATGGACCTGGATCTCCCCCAGGAATCAGCTCCAGCACAGGGCACCCTTGTGGCTGTGGCAGTGAGGCAGCTGTTAGGAACACAGTTTTTCCTCTCCTGCTGTTTATTTTTATTTCCCCACACTGGCTCAGACCCTTCTTATACCTTATCTCTACTGAGTGATGGCCTACAGCATACTCTTGCCTTTTATTTTGCTTTTCTTCATTTTCTGATTATTTCTCTACCTTCCTGAGCCCATTTGATGCAGTGGGTGGGTTTCTTTTCCAATATTTTCTTTTCCTATTTTCTTTTCCAATATTTCCCTTTTTCTATTCTTTTCCTATTTTCCAATAGGACTGTTTCACCCTCCACACATTCACAGGTGTCCCTAAAACCCAAATGCCAATCTCTCTTTTGCTGAAAAGACGTGTGAATTCAAAGCAGGGGGAGCATTGAACTCCTGGGAAAACAGGGTAAGCAGGGATGGAGATGCAGTGTCCTTGTGTGTGCTGCTGCTTCTCTGTGCAGGTCTGTGCAGGTGTGTCAGGGGAGTGTGACACGCTGGGACAGGGATGTCCAAAACCTCAGTGCCAGCACAGGGGACACTGACTGGTGTACAGCAGCTTCCTAGAGCTGGCAGAGCCAAAAACACTGGAGAGGAGCTCTGATTACAGGGTGTTGCAGAAGCTGGATGTACCATCTAGATAGAAGAGGTGATCTTGGATGTGGAGGTCACTGTGCACTGGTGGCTACTGGTGGCTACATGCTACAGCTGTGGGGTGCACTGTGGGCTCCCACCTTGTGTCTCGTGCTCCTCATCAGCCAGCAAAGGCCCCTACAACCACCTTGCAGCCCACGGGATCCTCACACCGTTGTCTTCCTCTCCCCGTGGCCAAACCCCTGACTGGTGTTTGCTCCCCCCACAGGTAAGCTGGACATAACCCCGGACGACCCTCGGTGGATCGGAGCGTGGTGGGGAGGCTTCCTGCTCTGTGGTGCCTTACTCTTCTTCTCGTCCCTGCCGATGTTCGGGTTCCCGCAGTCGCTGCCGCCGCGGCCGGAGCGCGCCGGGGAGAGCGAGCAGGCCATGCTGCCCGAGCGGGAGTACGAGCGGCCCAAGCCCAGCAACGGGGTCCTGCGGCACCCGCTGGATGGGGAGAGCAGCACGACCTGCTTCCAGCAGCTGAGAGGTGAGATGCTCGTCGTGTTGTCTGTGAGGCTCCAACAGCAGGTCCTCTGTCCCCCCGAAAGTCCTCCAAAAAATCAGTGGCCTGAAGTTTCAGTCCCCAGCTTCTAATTATCGCTGGTGTTGTCTGCATTTGAAAGAGAGGCTTTGTTCCGCTTGAAGGCGTTGGGGTTTTTTAAGCTGCAGAGCTTCAGAAATGTATGGTAGTCCTATAGAGTTGGTAAAAAAATGAAGGGCAGCACAGTTGCCAGAGCAATTTGTGAACTGCTCTCCAGCGTGCTGTCCCTGCTCCCCTCTGCCTCCCAAAACAGAGAGCGAGCCAGCAAGGGCACTTAAAAGAAATTGGGAGCTCCCAGCATCCGAGCTTCAGCTTAGTGCAGTCCCAGATACAAAGCAATGAGTGCTGGGCATCACCACAGCTCTTAAACTGAAACGGGAAGAGGGAGATGCCAGCCCAGAATAGCAGCAAAATGGCAGGGCAGAGTGTGATTTATAGCAAATTAGAGAGAAAGCCTCACATCATGTCCTGCAGTGATGGAAATGGAGGTGACTCTAATTAAAGTCAGCTGAGGATCCAGCATTTCGTGGGAGAGTGTGGACAAATCCCCTTTCTCTAGGCTGCGCTGGAAAATCCTTCATCTGAGAGGGTGTTTCTGTAGCACTGGTGGCTGCTTCCCCACTCCCTGTTGCTGTGGCAGAGTGAGTTTCATTACTGCCTGATGCATTTAGATAAACGAGGACAAAATCACTTACTCCCTGTGCAGTCACCTTAATTGGGAGTTGAATGAAGAGCGGGTGGGAAGGAAAAAGAGACTTTGGGGAAAAAAGTGTTGTCTAAAAAAAAAGAATGCCTTGAATAGTTGATGCGGTTGTTCGTTAAGGGAAGGTCAAAGATGTGAAATTTTGACTTGATGAGGAAATTCAAAAGAAAGGTAGAGGGATAAATAGTTTGAAACTCTGTCAGTAAAATTAATTTCTTCATCCTTTCATCCTTGTTGCAAGGATTTTCTCTTGCATGGGCTTTTCCCATGGTAGGTCCATATGAATAGTTCTGTGGCTTTTGTTGTGTACACATCAGAGTGTCTGCTTCTGGCCACTGAGCTTTTGGAGTACACACTGGAAATGCTTGCAGGTTTTCATACAGAAAAATGAAAGAATATGACGTATCCCTGCTGCATGGGGGGGCAGCAGTTCAGCCTGAGGATGGTACTGAGCATCTTGCACACAGGGAGGCCATGGGGGGTTCACTGAGCATCTGTTGCTCATTGAAGTAGAGAAATGAAACTGCCACATCCATATGCTTCAAGTATTGATTGCATCAGGAGGCACCACAGTTCTCCACGTCAGTGCTCTCTCTGCAGGTAACCCCATTTTGGATCAGTCGGTATTCCAGGAGCCTCTTTGTAGATGGACTTTGAAATAAAATTTACATCACATCAAATAAGACAAGGAATGACCTTTTTAGTTATTCCTTTGAGGCTGTCGCAGACAACACGGGGTTGGTAGCTGACATCTCCTTTCAAGTCCCTTGCCACTGTTGTCACAGTCGGAATGTGGTCAAGAGTTGTGTTGCTGAAGTGCCTGCCTGGAGATGTTCAGACATTCCATGAGGGAAGGCAAACACACCTCGTCCTTCCTGATGAGCAGTGTTTCAGGTGATGGTTAAATCTTCCTGTGGGTATACATTGCTTCCGTAGCAGCTGGAATATCTGTATGCATTCCTTTGTGGCAGCTCCTAGTATCTGTAATCTATTTGTTGAATCTCCTTTGGAGAAAGTTAAGACTGTTTAGGCTTTTTCCTAGAATAAAAAGGACTTTTAATTATATACAAAGCTTAAAAGTATATATGTGCATGCATAGTCATGTCTTCTGTCCTAATATGGCCTTAGATTTTGCATGCATTTGTGAAGCTGAACAGAATCCATGGAATCATAGAATGGCATGAGTTGGAAGGGACCTTAAAGATTATGTAGTTCCAATCCCCCTGCCATGGGCAAGGACACCTTTCACTAGACCAGGTTGCTCAGAGCTCCATCCATTCTGGCCCTGAACACTTCCAGGGATGGGACCACGACAGCTTTTCTGGACTTTTCTTATCTGTACCACGGGCTGGGACCAGAAATGCTCCTTGGTGTTTGTATGGCTGTAACCGTGCCTCATTCTTAGCAAGCGTCGTCTCTGCAGCTTGTCCTGGGCAGGGCTGTTCCTGGTGTAAGATCATGTCTGCATGGAGGTGCAGATTGTCCATCTCTCGTGCAAGTGTGGGGAGGAAGAGTTGTTTCTCTGGATTGATTATGCAAACACCCTCTGTATCAAGCACATCCTTAGAGAATGAACTGCATCTCCTTTTCTGCTACTGAATGAGCTTTATCATTTTCTATTACATTTTTTCCAACCCTTGCAGTGACTGCCACAAGAGAAAGGACATGGTAGGAGAGGAAGCAGGGTAGTGTCAGCTGGGGACATGCTCTGAGCTGGGTCATAGCTGTCAGCTAGAGACATGGCACGGCTGGCACGTGGGAGGATGCTCCAGACACCACAAGTTCTGCTGAAAGTCAGTGAGATGGAGGGCTGGCTGAGATTCTTTGGCTTTTCTCTAGCCTTAGCATGCAGAAAAAGCCAGGACTAATATAAAAGGAACATGCTCAAAGTATTGATCTTTTACATCTCTGTCAAGGCCTAAGCAGGAGGGAGGGCCCAGCTTTTGGGAAGCCCTGGCATCTCTTCCTGTGGGGTATTTTCATGCCAGGAAAAGAAACGTTCTTAAGAGGAGCTGCAAACTTGAAATGAGAGTGGTGCCTTTGAATGGCACAAGGTGGAGAGGCAATCAAAGGTAGCAGAGGCAGCAGGAGGCTCTGCACTGGGGCATGGCAGCTCAGGCAGGAAAGCTTTGGGACAGTCCTGAGAGCTGCTTCCCATTGCTAAACTGGCACGTGACTGCTGCACCGCTTTGCCTGATTAGTATTTCAGTTCAGCAGAGCAAATCCATTTGGGAGCACAGAGAAGTGAAGGATTAACAGCAGCAGAGGTCTGGATAAATGCTGCCATTGCTCTTTGCTCCTGCCTGGCAGGGTTGTTCCAGCCCTGCGCTCTCCGTGTGGTCTGTGAGAGCGCTTCAGGCATGAGCTGTGCAGTCCCTGCTCTCCTTGGGGTAAAAGCTTTGCTTTCCTACCTCTGCTGTGCCTTGGGGACCTCTCTGCTCCTTGGGGCCAGAGAAGATGCTCTGCTGTGTCGGGGCACCTGTGCCCTCTGCTCGTGTCTGTCCAGCATCTGCCCTCTCACTCGCTGCCTCTGACACACCGCCTGCTCTGGGACGTGCTTGGAAATAGTTCATTAAAACCCTTTTTTTTTTTTTTTTTTTTAACAGAAATGTCATGTCTATTAAATTGAGCGGCCAGTTCTGATGAAATTTGATTTCAGAATGCTTCCTTGGCGTGATCTTTAACACCTCTGAAACACTCTGCCCTAGATGCATTCTGTTTTGCAATGATTTAAAACAGAAATTCATTACATTCTGCCACTCTGTCTAGCAGGAGAGATTAAAACCCTAAAAGGGTTGAAATTTATATGGAATCCTCCAGGTTTGGAAAGAGAAGCTCATTCACAAGGAACTGAAAGCAAACTCGCTGTGTAATAAATGAATTTCAGAACTGCAAATTCCCTAGATTTGGAAACATTTTGGTTTCTTTCCAGCTTCATTTTCAAGAGTGTAGGAGAGCTGGGATGTACAGCTGACAGCTGCCTTGTCTTCTGTTCAATTCCTTCCTTCTCTGTGTACCAATCTGCTGAATACCTGGGGGGGGAGCCGCTCTGAGTCTGGGATTTCTCTCCCACAAAGTGCTCTCTGGGAGCAGACACATAGTGCTAGGCCAAAAGCTCCCAGCTGTGCAGGGAGGGCCTGGACCATGGGGAGCCTGTAATCCTCAGTGGGAGTTCATAGGATTGAGCAGGATTAAAGGCTAACAGGAGTAGTTTTTAACTGCTGACTCTCATGAGCAATAGTGACAGCGTTTTGGAGAGGGCTCCATCTATACCTTCATGGCCACAGGGGTGAGGCTCTGGCCCAGGTTTAGACTTTAATGCCTTTTTGGATTTGGGTCTTGTCCCCCTGCAAACACCTTAAAGGCTTGCTGAGAAACCCGGGTCTGAGGTGAGAAGGTGGCAGGTGATCAAAAAAGGCATCAAGTCCCATCAGTCTCTGAGTTTCCTTTGGCTTGTGTTTCATGAGAGTGCAGGTATTGTTGTCAGGTTCTTCTTGGTTGTTTCCAAGCCAGCATCTTCTTGTCAGCACCATTAAGAAATTCAGAAAGGCCTTCAGCATGCACACCTCAGGGCCTAAGCTGAGCGGCAGCTGAAGGCTGGCAGAGCCTGTCTCCAAAAAATGCTTTCCCATTACTTCTGTGTCAGAGGTGAGGCAGGTTTATGTCCCCCTCTGAAGATGAGTAAATGTGGTTCCTGCAAGGAAGACAATGGACTAGAAGGACTTGCTTTCCATGTTTGAGCATGTTACTGCTGCTTCAAGCTTGCATCTTGTCAGGAAGGCTTTTTTTACTTAGGTGTCTTCCTTTTTCTTCATATCCTTCATGAGAATTTTGCCAAGGCTACATGGAACTTCAGCATACTGAATTTATCTAAGATATCTTCAGCACCTCTTGCCTTACTCCAATATTCTCTTCTACAGGAGCTACCTCTTTCCAGAATGTATTTTCTTGCTGTCTGTGCTGTTTTCTTCATCCCTCTTTCCTCAAGCCAGGTGGAGGTTTTACCTTTTGTTTTCTCTTCAGACCTGAGGCTTGCTGCTGACATGGGTAGTAGAAAGTCGTATTTTGGCTCAATGCTACATTTTGCCTTTCTCTCACCACACTGTCCTAGGTGGACTGGGCTGTAAACCTCCCTCTAATTTATTACGTTGCTTTCTGTGTTCTTCATCTTTACTGCAAATTGAAAACATGTCTCTGTAGGGTGCTCCAACCAGAAACAGGGGCCTTGGTGATTGTAATGTTCCAAACAATTCATTTCGAGCACCAACGTGATGATTATAGTTTGTCGTTTCTGGAGAGTAGTTAAACCTCGTGTAATGAGGTTGCCAATTATCCCCGGTACTCCCCGATGTGCAGTGACAAATCAAAGCTACTTGGTGAACGTAAGTGTGTGCGTTTGTCAAGCCCCTGGCCTGTCACCCCTCAGAGGCCCCACAGAGGGAGACAGGGAAGGATGTTTGATGCCTTGGCATGGGTGTTGCTGGAGTGTGAGAAGGTCGGAAGTCAAGGGGTTGGTGGGGGGTCTTAGAGAGCTTTGGGATATCCACCCAGGTCCCCCCCAGCTTGTGGATGATCCTGTGACCAAACACTGCACATGGATGGTCTGAAGAGTTGGGTTTAAAATACTTCAGCAGTGAAAAAAGGTGTCATGTTCTCCTCAGTGCATCTTGGCAGGGCAGTGGGAATCGCTTTTCTGCTGCCGTTTCTGGAGCATATCGGGTGCAGCAGCATGAGGATGTTAAATGAGCTCGTCCTTCTGGGAGTGGGAGGATGAGTCTGTCTGTGTGCTGTGTCTGGTACAGCCTGTGGGTTCTCTGAGTAGATTTTTGAGACTCTTTGGACTCCAAAAGACTTTTCCCACTTGGCAAATGGACTTCAGTTGAGATTTATAGCTCCAAAGGGCTGCTCCAAAGTGTTCAGGTAACCTTTGGGCCCATAAAGTGTAGGGTAACTTTTACCATGACTCCTTCTGGGTTGGGTCCAGTGAAGAAGCACCATCCTTAGCTGTTGTGTTCCCTAGGGCTTCACTGTCCCTCATCAGACGTTTCTATTCCTGCTCCATACCAGCACCATATGCCAGGCAGCTGAAAGGATGTCACTCTAGTCTACTGAGAGATTTTTAAACTTCACTGCTGACTTTTAATCTTTTTCCCAGAGGTATTTCACCCCAAGAGCTGAGACATATAAGGCAGCAGCAGGTGTCAAATGATTGATCTTAACGAATGGCAGTAGCAAGATGAAAGGGTATTCAATTCTTTAGGGATTCTGCTGTCATTTGCCTTAGAAGACAAAAGAGAGAACAAGCTGGCCCTGGCTGAGGAGATGGTGGAGGCTGCCAGACACTGCTTGAGTTGTCTGTGCACTCTTTGCACTGGGTTTTGTGTCACACCTGCCTGCTGGTACAGAGTCGTGTTGCAGTAGACAGTGGTCAGACGTGCAGGGGAGGACAGGATCTGTCCCAGAAAACTCACAGGGAGGAGAAGCAAAGATCATGGAATCACTGAGTCTCAGAAGGATTTGGGTCAGAAGGGACCTTAAAGATCATCTTGTTCCAGACACCTCACTATGGACAGGGACACCTTCCACAAGATCAGGTTGCTCAAAGCCCCATCCAGCCTGTCCTTGAACACTTCCAGGGGTTTCCAGAGCTTCTCTGGGCAACCTGTGCCCATGTCTCACCACCCTCACAGTAAAGAATTCCTTCCTTCTATCTAATCTAATCCAATCCCTCCCTCTTTCAGTTTTAAGCCATTACTCGTTGTCCTGTCACTAGAAGCTCTTGACAAAAAGTCCCTCTCCAGCTCTCCTGTAGTCCCTTTAGGTGATGAAGTGCTGTGACTTGTAGCCCAGCACTGCCAGGCAAGTGAGGGGTTCCTCTCCTGTGTGAGATGCTGCAATAACTCTGCAAATTTTTCATTGTCCACCCCAAGCACAGAAGATGGATTTTGACCTTGGTAGTGCATGATGGTTGGGTGCCAACTTCAGAAATAAATGTCCGTGATCTTTAACTCCCTCCTGCAAAAGGCAGGCTGTCATCACTGTTGTTTGGTGGATGAAGTTAGAGCTAGACCTTAGTGCCTTTGGATTTAAATTGGCACAAAGCTACATCTCAAGGAATCCATTAATCTTGAACAAACTGAACTGCCGGGGCACAACAGGCATTAATACCTTAAATATGGCTTTTCAGTCTCAGTACTGCCAAGTCCATCTTTGCATTTTCTATATTTTTCCTGGCAAGAAGGGGAAATTCTGTAGGTGGCCACCAAAGAACTGAAGGAAGCAGCAGGTGGCTTCTGAAATTTATCCATGTCTGAATTCCCCCATCCCCATTCCTCCCACACAGTATTTTTTTTTCTCTTTTTTCTTTTCATTTTTCCCCTGTTCTACTAAAAAGTACTATGCCTCTTGCACCTTAATTATGTTCAGTAAATCTTCAGGAAGAAAGAATTTTATATAGCTTGGAAAACGTTTCTGATATAAAGAGATAGAAACAGTGGAGTGACCTCTTCCAAAAAGGTTAGATCAAACCTAATTATAACCCTTTTTTCCACTGTCCCCAAGAAAGAACCAAGGGCACCCAAGCAGAGCTTTGACAAAGAGCTGCGCATTCTCTGCTGAGGCCAGTGCAAAAAAATCCCTGAGGGAAAATAGAAGCCAGCACCAGAGAAACATCATCTGCCAGCCCCTGGTGCACCATAGGGAATGTGGGGGATGGATTTTCAAAATGCAAATAGGGGTCTATTGAGGCTTCACTACACTACATCAAGGTAATTTTCAAACTTAATGATTTTCACATTTAATTCAGGGAGAAATTAGTCACCAGGTATTGAGACAAAGCAAGGCTTTCTTCTGTACTGGGATGCTCTCCTCTTCAAGCTGTGTTATCTCGACAATAATTAAAATGTTCGCTGGAGTAGAAAACGCGCGATCTGATTCATTAGCCAGATTTCCCTTTGTAGGGCAACTCATGTTTGCCTTTGGGAAACTGAGACAGGCTTGGAGGAAACAGGATTCTGGACACTGATGATTTGGAAGGGGAGAGCCAAGGGATTATGAAAGCAGAGCCGTGTGTGTGTGTCCTACACAGTGAGCAGCTCAGCACATCCTCTTCCACCCTCTCAGCCAACAAGGATGGGAGGGTCTACATGGAAGGCGTTGGTTGGCTGGTTAGCTTTAGGCTATGGGAACACACAGACTGATATGCCTGTCCTGGGCAGGAGGACCCTTGTGCCATGGGTATCCATGGGCCATGTTAAGCCAGAGAGTTTCAGCTTGTGACAACACCCCCATGTGCTGCAAGCAGGTGACCGTCAGCGAGTGAGCCAGTTTGGAATAGGAAAATGAAGCAAATCTGGATGGCAGGGGAAGGAAAAGTCAGATGTGAGCTGGGTTTGTTTGTGTCTGAAAGCTTGCAAGAATTTATGCTGAATACAGCACTGATGGCACCCTTCAGCTGGCTCAGCGTTATTCATGGGGAGCAGGTAGGGAAAGGAGAAGGGGAGGAAAGAGCACACCAGGTTTTGGTTGACTTCGCTATGGGGGAAACAAAATAGCAATATGGAAATTTTGCTCATTCTTCCAGTTTTCGAAATTGTCTGCAAGAGTAAATAATGACAGGTGATTTCTTTTTGCGCTCTCTTGGTACTTGAATCTTTAGATGGCACTGTTTGGGTGTTCCACTTTGTTTTGGTGTTCTCACATTTCAAGCAGCTGTCTGTGCAGAACAGGAAATTACTCCCGATGTGAAGTGAGTTTACCCTTCAGGAGAGGAGAAAGGCACCTCCAGCACCCCAAGTAAAGTCTGCACAAAAGCACCTCTCCCTTTTTCCTCTCTCCTAGTGATCCCCAAAGTGACTAAGCACCTGCTCTCCAATCCCGTGTTCACCTGCATCATCCTGGCAGCCTGCATGGAGATCGCGGTGGTGGCTGGCTTCGCTGCCTTCCTGGGGAAGTACCTGGAGCAGCAGTTCAACCTCACCACCTCATCTGCCAACCAGCTCCTGGGTGAGTAACCACAGGGGACACCAAACCTCCAGCATCCAAAGGTATTTAAAAGCGTTCAGCATGGCTGGTAACTGCTGCCAGTCTCGCTGGTTAGGCTGCCCAAAAAGTGAGTTGTCTGACACGTAGAAATGTGTCTCTGAGTGGGAGGGTTGGGTTTCAGCTGTGCCATGGCTGCAGAGCCCAGAGCAGACCTCCAGCATCCCTCCTCCTTGACTGTGCTCTCCACTGCATCCTGCTGCCCTCACTTCCCCTGTGGCCCAACCCCTTGTGGGAAGTGGTATGGGACAGCCAGGATAGGAAAGTGTGAGAGCCTTGCATGCCACAGAAATGGGCCATCTGATTGCCTGAGACTGCAGTTGGTTGCCAAGTGATCGTGGGGCCCATTGAACTGCTTTTCTCATGGTTTCTGGTGCCCCACAGTTCTGCACCCCATCTCCATCTGGGTTATGAAGCCCAATTTCTCCTGTTAGTCACTCCTCTCCCCTTGGCCTGGAAATGATGAGATTGCAATGAGCAGTTCAAGTACCTGAGTTAGTGCAGCTTGGTCGTCTTTCAGATGTCCCTTCTCTCTGACTGTTCCATGCTGCCACGATTTCACGTTCTACATTTCTCAGTGTTCATTTGTTCCCTGTCAGGACACTGATGGCAGGACCTTCATTTATTTTCTGCTGCTGCTCATCCCAGGCAGGCCCAGCGATTTGTTTATGACAGCCCTTCTATCAGCAGCACCCAATTAAGATATCTGCAAGTTGATCTTGGATGATCTGTGACCACAGCTCGCCAGATGGGCAGCTGGCAGTGATCTGTCAAAAACTGGGACATCAGGAAATGGGTGGATCTCCATATCATAACAAGGAGTTTGCAAGCTGCTCTCCTGACAGTTGTTTATTTTCCTGTTAAACTCATCAATATATTTTGGTTTTGGCCTGGTTTTCCAAAATAATCAATCCCCTGCAGTCAGCCTTGCCTCCCCCAGCAACACAGGAATTTGCTAGTGAATTTTAATACAATTTGACAGAAGGCCAGAGATCTCAAAGTTGTTAGGCTGTTCCATCTTTTCTGAAAATTAAAGGTTTGGCAAAGGAAAGTAGCTTCACTGTTGACCCAGTGGGAGAAGGGGAAAAGCTGTTTGGTGGGAGCTGGCTGGGCAGTCAGCATGTGAGTACAGCTGGGTGGCCAGCAGAGAGGGGATCACCCTTGAGCCAGAGCACATCCTGCTTCTGACCTGACAGTGGGAAAGGAGACTTGGATACCTCTGTGTTTCTCACAGCAACTTGTTAAAACAAAGTTGTTACCAGATTTTTCACATGGCATTTAAGGGAGTCTAGAAATGCCAGGACTGGGTTTCTCTTCTAAGCACAGTTCAGGCAGGTGAGATCTGGAGTATAACTTGCAGCAAAGGGGTAAAAGTGACCCCAGACAAGTGTAGCAGGGTAATTCCTGTCTGTGCTGGAATGGGAGTCGCTTCTGGCAGTGATTTTGCATTTCACAGTTAAAAAAAATTCTTTTAGGGAGATTTTATATTCTCAAATTCTGCTCCTGCCTAGTCTCTGAAGATCAGACTTCTGAGAGTCACACCAGCAGAGCTCATCCAAAGCCTCCACACACCTTGGAAAATTCTTGACTTTATTTGTGTGCTGACTGTTGCAGGAAGCATTAGAGATGCTGCTGCTTAGGTCAGGCTGGGCCAATCTCAGCAAGTCTGGCATTCCCTGCAGCATGGATGGGAACTGGCAGGAGATCCTGCTTCCTCTGTGCAAAGCAGCATGCCTGTTTGCATCTGTTCCTTTTTTTGGGCAACCCCAGCCTGGTGCTGCTCCAGCAGTTGGTCATTACAAGGTTTCCTCATGCCAGTGCACAGATCTGCCTGCTGGAGAGTTCAACCCTGTCACAGTGTAGTTCACTGGGCCTTGCTCATGCCTCTTGCTAACTGATTTTTCCTCTTGCAGGGATGACAGCAATCCCATGTGCGTGTCTGGGCATATTCCTGGGTGGTCTCTTGGTGAAGAAGCTCAGCCTGTCTGCTCTGGGAGCCATCAGGATGGCCATGCTGGTGAACCTGGTGTCCACAGCTTGCTATGTGTCTTTCCTGTTCCTGGGCTGCGACACAGGACCTGTGGCAGGGGTTACTGTTCCCTATGGAAACAAGTGAGTCCACAGAGAGTTTCAGGGGGCTTTACCAACATAAATTCATGTTACTGTCCTCGACAGGCAGTGCTGGCCTTCAGACAACCATAGAGCAAGCACAGAGAAGGCAGTGTTGTATGGGCTCTTAGTTTGGGATGTTTCCATGCCACTCTCAACGGTGACAGTTCAGTACCTGCAGATGACAGCAGAGTTTCACTAAAATCAATTAAACTGAGTCAAAAGGTGCCAGACCTAATTCTGTACCCACCTCTATAGCATTAGGTCTATGGCACTGTCTGGTTTCTCCCAGCACCAAGGAACATGCACTGCTTTGTACATTGGTTTAAGTCCCTGAGGGGAATTTGTAGAACCAGGTTTTAGATGCCTGGAAATACAGATATGGTGAAGAGAGCATGTTTGTGGCTGCAGGCCCATTTTACTGTGAGAAATGAGGCCCACATAACCCTGCAGGACTTGTAGAAAGTTATTTGGTATTTTCCTTCTGAGTGCTCCTGTATGCAGTGGCAATTCTTTAGATGACAACTTCAGCCTGTCAGCTCCTTGCAGTGTTCCAGAAAAATACAGAGCAATTTCCACAGCATCTCTTTGTGTTTCCTTGGGGCTTCTTGTTCAGGTAACAGGGCAGCCCAAGCCTTGCATTAGATTCTCTTTTGCAGAGGGACACTGGCCATGGCATTTCAGTCCCCAAGGAGAGGCTGTAGCCTGGATTTCTTAGAGCTGGAACACAGCTAGCCTGCCCACTGCCTTTTTGTAATGTGTTTGCCTTAACTGTCCCACTCAAAGCCATCTTTGTGAGGCAACAGTTGGAAAAGCTGGCTGATACCACACTGTCCATTAATTTCTTTTTCTTTTTCTCTTACAGTTCAACTCCAACCTCATCTCTGGACCCATATTCCCCCTGCAATAACAACTGTGAATGCCAAACTGATTCCTTCACTCCAGTGTGTGGGGCAGATGGGGTCACATACTTATCTGCCTGCTTTGCTGGCTGCAGCAGCACGGTGAGTGGGCTTTCCTGAGGACCTCTTGCCTGTAGGAGTGGTTCTGTGAGCTCAAGTGAGTGAGGTTCATGTGTGTCTGGTAGACTGTCTCATCTACAGCCAGCAGTGGCTGCACCCCCAAAGCTGACCTCACACCTCAGGTGGGCCTGAGCCCCTGTTGTTTTTCACTCTGTTCCATAAATGCCCACTCTCTCTGGCAGCAGGGGCCGGGGTCACCCATGGAGCAGGATGGGATCTCACATCCTCCTGCCCTGGTCTTCCTCCTCAGCACAGAAGCAAGGAACATGATAGGAAATCTGCACAAGTGTCCTGTAGCAGAACACATCCTCTGCAAGAGATTCCTAGCCCAGGAGGGACCAGCTGAGGAACCAGCTTCTCTTTTATCCTGCAGCTCCCCTTCTCCCCTCTTCTCCACCTGCCCGTGTTTGCCCTGCCCAATCCTTTTAGTCTTTTTGCTCTTGCTCTTTCCCTGGGTCTGGTTCCTAGACAGTTGTGAGCAGATTCTGGTTTTATTCACTCTTGTTTAAGCTTTCCTTTAACTCCTCTTGCTTCTCTCTCTTTCCTTGCTTTGCTCTGAGGCAGCAGCAAGGGCAGTTGTCAGGGGAGCAGACATTCCATCCAAAGACATTCTGCATTTTTTAGTTCTCTCTATCTAAGAGTTTATTTCCCTCAGAAAACTCTTAAAGACCAAACTATCTCTATATAAAGAAGATGTGGGGAATATCTTAAAAGTCAGCATTTTAATTTTTTGCTGCTGAAATGTTAATGTTTTCTGGGTTACACTGAAAATGAGTGCCTGCTGCTCCTGTGGGTGGGGACTGGTGGGATTCCTGCTTCCTTACTCCCTGCCTGGGGCTGTGCCAGGCATGGTGATCACTTCTGTGTGAAGTCTGTGGGAGGTCAGCCTGGTCACAGGGACTGTTCGTGCCTGCAGGGACATCAGTGCTCACCACATGCAATTATCCCTCCATGGCTTCATCCTTTCTCTTCGAGGAGGCATCAAACCTCCCTTCCTGCCCTGGAGACAAAGCACATGTGAGTGCTGCTGAGCAGACACTTGCTGCTGGCTGTGCAGCCTCCCTGCCCAGATCACCTGAGGTTGTCCTGCTTAAACATCTTGTCTCCTCCATTCTCTCCCCAGCCTCAGAGATGCAGGCATTCCTTTGAAACACCACAGTTTTGAGCTTTCAGCAGCCCTGCAAGGACTACATCAGTGTGTGACACATGAAGGTGTTACCTCTTCCCCTCTTCTTCTTCCTCCTCGCAATAAGTCAACACCTGAGAAGGGAGCAGGATGACTTTAACAAGGAACCAGCTTGTTTCAGGCACACAGAATTGTGTCTCACCAGTTCACCAAGCCTTCAGCAAGTGTACAGCTGGTGCTGGTCTGTGGCTGAAGCACGGGAGCGATCTCCTTGCTGTGCAGTTCACAGCAAAGCTCTGGCTCCTCTGGAAGGAGCATGGTAATGAAAATTCAGCTCTTCCCCTTCAGGTGCCTGACCTCCTGCTCTGCAAGAGCAAACCTGTCAGCAAAAACTCACTCTCCCTCACGCTCTCTCTTACTCATTCCTTATTTGGCCTTTTCGTTGTCATCCTTGGGGTTCTTCTCGTCCCTTTGTTTTGAGGGGGTTTTTTGCAGTAACATTTTGAACACAAACAGGTGAAGCAATAACATCTGCTGGAAAGGGCATTATCAAGAATTATGGACCAGTTTGGCCATGCAATGGCCTTGAGGCAAAGCCAAATTGCCAAACCAAGTTTTAAACCCATAATCCAGGTAATGTCCTGTCTGGAGGGTCTTGTGAATGTTATATGCTTGTGATGAGCCAAGGATTGCTTTTTACTGGGACATAAAATTCTCTGAATGCTTTATTTAACTTTACTACATTGTGCGTTTCTGACTGCTTCCCTTCACTTTTCCTCTGTGAACAATTTCTAAAAGCAATGTGTAGCTCAGTTATTATTTTCTTCTTCATTCCTTCTCTCTTACTGAGGTGATTCCAGAGGTGCACTTCTCCAAAAAGCCATAGGTAGTGCTGGTAGGCAGAGCTCTGGCACCCCCAAGAACTTTTCTTTCAAGCCATTCCTGGGAGTGACCCTTGCATACCACGTTGGACTGTGCATCTTGTTTGTTTGATGCCATTGACTCAGCATTTTGGCTGGAGACCCATGAATTCCAGCCTGGAGTTACTGTGCTGGCACCTCACAGCTTTGCATTGAAGTACCAGCCTGTCCCTTCCCTGTCAGAGCCAGGGCTTAAAAAATGAGTAATTAAAACCATGGGTAATTTGCATGGATAATCACACCAAACTCAGGATGCTGTTAAAGGTGTAAACTCTGCATCTGTGTAGCCTCACGGGCACACAGAAATCTGGGTGTGCAGCTTGCTGGGAAGCAGAAGGTTCTGATAACAAGTGGTTGGATGCAGTGGGATTGCAGACAAGGGGATCTGTAAGAGCTTGGCACAGGTAGCAAAAAGTTGCCTCTCCACAGGACAAAGTTGTAACTCCATCTTTGATGTTGCCTTGTTTGATGTCTGTGAGTTGCATACTGTGTCAGTAATAAAAGATCAAAGATCTCCCAGGTAAGGATGAGGTGCAGTGCTGAGCAAGCTGATGTAGTTGGTACAAACCACTCACACTGCTTCGGGCCAGCACCTTGACACAAAATGGTCAAAAAATTGGAATTGGGGACAAATTTTCAGGCAGTGATGGTGGGATCTGCCTTGTGCTTTGTAAAAAAAACACCCTGGTGGGGGGAGAATCTGCCCCACCACTGCCCAAAACGGGTACTTTATGTCCCTTGATGAGAATCCATGAGAAATAAGCACCCAGTTCTGCGTGTTTGGTGTGATGGGAGTTCCGTCCAAGGATATTTCAGTGCAGGTATATACTTTTCCAGACTTACCTGAGTTTTGATCCACAGAGCCATGTCCAGGCTGGTGGCTAGCAGTGCCCTGCAGTACGAGCCAGGAGCTACAAATTCCTGTTGTCTGTGCAAACACCACTTCAGTGGTGCTAATTGTCACCATTCTGGAGCCTTCAGGTGTCAGCTTCTAACTCACAGCACAGGAATTTGTTATGTTAATTATTGCTTGCCAGCAGAAAGGTACCTGCATGTCTGCTTCTGCTCTCCTGGAGTTCTGCACCACAGTGTCTCTTGCCCTCTGTGCACTTAGTTGGAAGAAAATGATTTGACTCCTATGCAGAAGAAAGAGATTGGTGTCAGAAAGGTTGGAGTAGTATCCCTGCTGATCCTTATCTTTGAAAGCAGTGAACCAGAAAGTGTGGTTTTGTATGGTCCTAAGGGGACCCCTTTTGCAGAAAAGCAAAGGAATTTCTGCTTGCACATGGTAGAGGGGAAGAGGAGGAGATTTAGCTGCTTTTCAATGTTGTATTTTATGGCATTACTCCTCACACAAACATGTGACCTGCAAACCCAGCGGGTATATGAAGACAAGCCATGAATCATTTATGACCATTTCATTCTGTATTCGTTAAGGGATTTCTTGGTAGTATTGTGTGCCTTAATTGCACTGACATCCCCCACTCAGAAATTCAGGAGGGCGAGTTGGAAAATAAGAAAAAAAAGTAAATCCTTGAATCTGTGACTGGCAAACAAAGCTTCTCTTCACATCCTGCACTTGGTGGAGAGATCAAAGCAAAATGCAGTCATTCCTCCCTCCTTCTGATCACATATTGATAAAGTTTATCTCGCTTGACTTGAGCTTTTAGCTCAACACAAATCCTTCTGAACCAGATGTCATTTACTAGCCCTGGAGTGCACTGAAGTCCAGCAGTGTCCGTGCTGCCAGGCTATGGTAGTTCAGCTCTGGGTGAGCTGCACTGCCCATCGTGGGTGGCGGCTTCCCAGGGTTTGAGGTGCTGGAAGCAGGCCCCGAACCTGCAGCCAAGAACAGGGCTGCAGATTTACCTGCATTTAATGTACTTCAGTCTAACTGCAACAGCCAAGAGGACGGAGGTAAATAAGAAAGTAATTAGAACCATAATGG
Organism: Aphelocoma coerulescens; assembly: GCF_041296385.1. Taxonomy (NCBI): domain Eukaryota; kingdom Metazoa; phylum Chordata; class Aves; order Passeriformes; family Corvidae; genus Aphelocoma; species Aphelocoma coerulescens. The sequence continues at coordinate 7,025,900 of NC_091024.1, forward strand.
GGGGATCTTCCTTGTCACAGAGACACAGATTGTTTCTTTATTCTCCTCCAAAGAGGTATAACTCGGTAATAATTTTGTCACGGTGACATTTATGGGAGAGACTTGAAAGGAGCAGAAGAAAAGAAACAAGCCAAGGGACAGCTTTCCCTTGCTGGCAACATGCGTCAGCTCTGACGCTCCTGAAATTATTTCCAAACCCCCCTCCAACAAGCACTTAGGAGTTATTTAATTGACCATTAGAGGATTAGGCGTTGCTGCTGACAAGCCCTGCTGCAGAGGGCAGCAGTGGAGATCACAGCTCTCCCTTCTCCTGACTCATTGTGCTCCTCTGCAGAACCTCAGTGGCTGTTCGTGCCTCACCTCGGTCCCTGCCGAAAACGCCACCGTCGTTCCTGGCAAATGCCCCAGCCCTGGGTGCGAAGAGGCCTTCCTGACATTCCTGTGTGTGATGTGTGTCTGCAGCATGATCGGGGCCATGGCGCAGACGCCGTCAGTCATCATCCTCATCAGGTAGGGCTTCAGTCACCATCCTCATCAGCTGGGGCTGCTCTTGGCATGGGATCAGAGTTGGAGGGACTGTAGGGCACGGCCAGGAGCTGCAAGGAGCTGAGGATCCCACACAGGTCCTGGCCTCTGCCTTTTACACCGAACTTGCTGTCCCCAGATCCATGATTTCAGACTGAGCCTGCATTCAAGCCAATTTCTCCTTAAGCCACTTTTTCACTTGGTAGCACGTGGTTTAACCATGGCATGGCCCCAGTTCAGAGCCTGCAGTATGGAGTTGCTAGAGAGAAAACAGGAATTGCTCGAGCTCTCCTTTGGTAAAGTGAGGGAGTGAGGTGGAACTGGGCCTGCAAGCGGACAAGATTCCTGCAGGGACATTGCAGAAAATGGTGGCAGGGGTTGTTCTTCTGGGATCAACATGGAAATACAGATGCACAGTTTCCAATCTAGGTAGTGAGGAAGTTACAGCTGCATCAGGAAAGGGGCAGAATTGCCCCCCTATGTTCTCAGCACATAATGGCTTAGAAAGAGGCTTAGGCTCACCTTTTGAGATGGTCTGAAGACCATAGAAACCACAGAAAAATGAAAAGCTGTGGCAATGACTAGCTTTGGTGAATACCTCCCTGACTGGAGTTTAACTTCCCTCACCCTGGACCAAGTCCAAGAACATAAGGAACTTGGAAGTCTGAAGGACATGTCTGAGTTAAACCAATGTGAATAGGTGGGCAAAAGTAGCTTATTCAGAGAACTGACCTTGTGTTATTTCCAGACATATGGAACACTTCACCTTATGATATACATATATATATAAGCTCACATTTATCCAGAATTACTTAGCTGTCCAAGCTGTCACTTACTGAGAATAATAACCAGAGGCATAAATAGCAGATCCATTCTACTGCCTGGAAAATTCCAATAAAATTCAATCAATAAGGTCTATATTAGAAACACACTCTTGAGTAGATTTTGGACAGAACAGCTCTGTGAGGGCATGTCTCCCTGCAGGATACAAAATGAGATATTCCACCTACTAGTTCATTTCTCGCTTTGCATCTCCGGTAGCTAAAGGGAAATCAAATTCCTCATGATAAATATTGTGACAAAAGCAATTTGAAGTTTGAAGAGTTCTTTGTTCAAGGAAGCTGCCAGCACCTTTAGGATCCTGCATGGAGACATCTTAGTATTGCCTTCAAATGAGATAAGCCCAGCACCAGCCAGGAAGAAGAATACCAGGGAATAAGAAAAGCAAAGGGAAAGAAGCTGTAGGAAATAAACAATTCACATGTCCAGATTTGTAACTTCACTCAGAATCACTGATAGCTAGCAAATGTACAGGGGAGAGCTCTGAGCTAGATACCACCTCATGCTCTCTTGCAGCTGCCATCTTCCATTGCTTAATGGATATGCCATCTTCGTGGCATATCAGTGTGTTCTCAGTGTCCAGAGCAGTGACAAGTGACACTGGCAGCTCCCATAGTCATTTAAAAATGAGCTCAGTGTCTACAAATTAAATGTCTTGTCTAAGCAAGTCACCTGCTGTAGTCGGTGAGGAAAGGAGATGTCTCCAGGTGGCAATTTTTACTGCACCCTAAGGTATGGGGATTGACTTTGGTTTTAAATACAGAAAAGTGGATGGAAGGACACCACCACCAATTAAAAGCCCACTGTGAATATTTCATGTGGTAATCTATTTTTTCATTAAAATAAACTTTTAATGCTCTGTTTCCTTAATTTCCTTCATTCAGCTGTAGAATCCTATTTGAGCCAAGCCATTAACCATTGGGACATTTTTCTATGGTTAGATAATTCCTGGCAAAAAGGCTTTATTTAGAGCATGGGGGTCTGCCTGAAAACTGATGAAATTCATCCCAAGGTCACAGGCTTCATGCAGAAGCCATGGTGTGGTCTTACCCATGTGGTACGGCCTATGAATGTGTGAAAGGAGGGCAGGTGATCAGAATGGTCTTGTCTTAACTTAAAAGCTCTTGTTGGTTCTGTTTTATCAGTTTTGGCTGATGACCCTCCATTGTATTTATACAGAGAACCACCCCTGCTGTGATTGTTTTTTTTAAAGCACCTTTGAAGGATGGCACTTAATGCAACAGTGGTTGTGTTCATAGCAGAAGACACTGCAAGCACTGTCTTCCCAAGATAAAAAAAGTGTCATGCTAAAGTCACTACTGTCAAGCACTTCCTCACTGGGAGGCTTGAATCAACAGGCTGCACCTTTTGGCCCACCATCCTGCCTTCCCTCTCTTGTTCTTGTCTGGGGAGTTTCAGAACCAAAAGTTTTCTCTCCCTCCAGTTCTCAACATCTGGAGCCTTGAAAACATGATAGGGAGCTTGTAAACAATGATTTAATGAGATGGGAATTCCATTTTTCCCCATCCAGTGACAAGATTAGCTGTTGTTATTAATGACTTGGCTAATTCCTGAACCTGTCACCAATGCAATTACTTTTGGGGCTGTAGGCAGTTCAGGAGAAGGCAGAAGAAAAGCCCCATTAATGACTTTTTGAAGAGGTGCTGGTGGCATCCTGGCTGACAGCACAGAATGGCCACGGGGTGTGTTAATCAAAGCAGAACAACAGGAATCGATTTCTCTCTCTCTCTCTTCTCTCTCCCTCCCTCCTCCTTGCAGAACCGTGAGCCCCGAACTCAAGTCCTACGCTCTGGGGGTGCTTTTCCTGCTGCTCCGGTTGCTAGGTAGGTACAAAAGTTGTATGTCCTTCTCTCCTAACCTTTGCTCCCCCATGGAAGACTCTTTTTTTAACATGCAGACGTTGATTTCTAGTCCCTGTAGAGCTGTCGTTGCCATGAGTGGGGTCTGACACACTGGGGCCCAAGACCTTTCCATGAAGAATTTCACATCAAGGCTCCTGAAGGCACTTTTCCTGCTATTTTGTTGTGCTAATGGAAGAAAATGCAGTGTTACATGAGAAATGACAGATTCTCCCATGGTCCCACACAACCAGTTTCTCTTCTGTAGCTGTTACTAACGTGTCAGCAGCTTGCAGAATTATTGCTGTATTGCATATTGCTGAAGTAGAGGGATATGGATTTTCACCCTCCTTTGAGGGGCAGGACCTGTGTTACATGGTGGGTTTGCCCCTTCCTTTGGGTGTCACGGAAAGGAAACCAGGAAAATGAGACAGGCTGAGTCCTTGTATCCTCCTGTGGGTTAATATCCTATTAAAATGCACATGGCTCCTCCTCCTGACCAGTATGTGCTTCTCAAGTATGAATTAAAGGGAACACACCAGGCTGTTGTTCACCTGCTGCTTGTTTCTGGGTGGAGTTTTTCTCTCCTCTGGAAGAGGTGGCTCCTATTTTTAAGCTCTTTTATTTCAGCTCATTAGTCTCAGTGATTCAGGGATCCTCTGATCCGTCATTGTGTGGGTCCATCTCACGCCCAGGGTTTCTGCATGTTGTGGGAGTGGAATTTTGTTTTTTTAGCAGGGCACAGGGAGCACCTTCCCTGCATGGCTCCTTTGGTCCCAAAGGAATGAGCTGGAGACTAAAGTGCCATCTCTTAGGCTACAGCGAGACACTGGCAAGTACAGGACTGAAAATCCAGCAGTACCAGATATTGCTTTGAATAAGTTACCTCATTTTTTAACTTACTTTTTTAACACCTTATTCCCTGTTAGCTGAACAGGAAATGATGCTCCCAGACCAGTTTACAAAGCCAATTAGATGCCCATTGGTTTTGGTGCAGTACCTGCAGTCATACAAAAAGCTCCATCAAGTTAACTTACCCAGAGCTCAGATAACTCAAAGGGAAGTTTCTGGGATGACCTGGGTCAGCTGTGGTTCAAGCCTTGCAAACGCAGCATTTTCTTTAGCTGCTGGTGCTGCTCCTCGTGGGTTTTGGCCTGTCTTCAGCTCTGACTGGCTGAATGTGGAGTGTCAGCAGGCAAGTGTGCAAGGGGGATGGCTGTGGGCTCTTGTTTCCAAAGGAAAAATACTAAGGGGAGAGATTTTTCTCTTTCGTTTCTTCCTTTCAAAAGAGTGAAGCCTCTCAAGATAGCAGCATCCTGAATTCCTCTAAAACCAGGCTCAGACATGTATGCTTAAGTTGAACAAATTTCTTCTTTTCATTCCAGTAAAGAAGCCGTAGTGAGACTTTAAACTCAAATCTTTATATGTTGCTCTGTCACTACGGGATTCCCATGAAATAAGACAACACATCCTGCAGCGTATCAGCAAGGTAGCTGGAACGCACAGAAAATGAAGAGAAAGATACTTTTCCATGTGAGCAGAGGTACCCAAATTGTGCCCCTATCAACCTGAGGTTTGAGAACAGCTTCTCTGATTTATTTTAAAAGCTTTTCAGTTCACCTTTAAGCTTTGACTTAAGAAGACAGTGGTAATAGCTGCTTCTCGAACCAAAGGAGAGAATTAAATGGAAGAGCTATGAGACCCGAAGGTGCAATAGTAGCTAATAGATTTCAGTAAGACAGAAGCACCTTTTTTTATGCAGCCCTACAGTTTCTGCAATGAAATATATATATATATACATATATATAGCAGAAATTTTTGCAACACTTTGCAGTAAGAGGTAGAACATGATTGACTCTCTCTAATATTCACTGTAATAACATGAAACATGACTGAATTCTCCTGGTATCCTCCTGCATGTATTATCTTATTTCATAGGAATTCTGCTGTGAGAGGGCAGCTTAACAATGTCTCCATATAAAAGCATTACTGCAGTTTCCCAGAGAAGAGAGTAAAGCAGTGCCATTGGAGCCAAAGGTTCGGAATGGAATTGTCTGGAATGGCAAAGAGTTTCAGGCCTTTAAGATCCTGGATGCATCACTTTCTGGGTGGTGTTCACCGTGCATCCTAGAAGAGCCTCTGCTTACCAGGGCACTTCCTTCGATTTCTTTCCTGCAACCTCATGTTGTTTGCCTCTTATTTTAACATAACAAAACCTCACAGTGTTCCAGGAGGAGTTTCTGGTGTGCAGTGCTCCTGTGTCTCAGGAGTTCTGGGCACCAAGTCACTCCTGTGAGTCTCTTGTCCTCTCCTCTGCTAAAACAACCTGAAATACTCACTGGTTGCTAAAGTTTTTCACATCCACATCCATGCCTGCATTCACATGGGAGTAGCTTTGCAGTTCAAGGCAAGTAAGTCCTTTCTCAAGTCTTATGAGGAGCACTTTCCAGGCCAGATTGTCATGGACACCAGGCAGGCCAGCTGAAGCCAGCAGGTGGGGATGGCAGCTCTCTCTGAAGTTCAGCCTGCACGTCTCCAAAGCTTTGTGTCAACATGTCTCAGCATGTTAACAAGTAGGGCTCTCACCTCAAAATTATGATCCAAATGCAGTTTTCTGCTATTCCAGAAAGAAGGTGGCTCCTCAGTCACTGTCACATTTGGGTGTTACCCCTGAGGTGCCAGCCAGCAGCACTGGGCACACAAACTGCAGTCAGCAGCACAGCCTCTTGCTTGTTTGTGGCAGGAGCCCAGCTGAATTTTTAAAATCCAGGTTGAGTGTGCATTTATTCACAGGTTTCAACAAAAAAAGCATCTTTTAACTTAGAAGCAGAACCAGCCCAGCCTGGAATTTCCAGTCATTGAAATGATGAACAAAGAGCTGATGCTGATATTTTTTTCCAGAACATAGACATGTTTTTAGATATGATGACTGGGACTAGTATTTCTAACAAACAGATTGTCTTGCTTCTTTATCATCTGGTTTTATTTACTACATTTGTGTTATTAATGACTGGTTAAAATGAGCACCAAAAGCCCATATAGCCTTTCTTAATTCCTGCATTTATCAACGTATAAGGAAGATCAAACAAAATCTGCAGAGCTCCAGTCATCAACAAAATAAAATAAAGAGATCTCAGTTACCACAGGGAAACAGTGAAGACAGCCAGTTTATTTGTAGTCTTAGGATACATGTCATGAATGTCACTACTTTGCTCATGACAAGCTGAAGGAAGGTATCTTCTTTAAGCCTGGAAATCCAGGTTAATGATGAAACTGGATCCAAGATTAAACACTTTCTTGTCTAAAAACTGCAGTCCTTGTGTCTGCTTTCACAGGTATTTATAGAGTCTCAGGCATCACAGCACCTACGGATGCATTGATACCGTCAGGGGGCTGTTGTGCCTGCCTGCTGTTGGATTTCAGTAGATGCAATGCTCTCCTTTGCTTGCTGTCTTAACCCACAGCAGTGACTTTATCAGACAGGGGTTTTTTCAGGGTTTATTTGCTTCTAGCCTCTGCCCATAAATACAGCAGAAGGTAGAGAAATGGTTACATTACGTAGAATGTTCACATTTTCTTCCCAGTGCTGCACACTCGGTGCACGTGCGCTGGCTGGGGAGTCTCGAGCTGGAACGTGGATGTCCTAATCGCCATCAGGCTAATGGGAAATGGGGGCTTGCTGCAGTGTCCCTGTGGGATGGGGAAAAGTAGAGAAGAAAAACATTGCCTTTATTAGTTAAAGGAGACTGGAGTGATTATTTTGCTTTAAGATTGCAGCTCTGCTGCAAACTATGATTGAGAAACACTCATTGGCAGTCAGCTGCAGTGGCTGTGGGAGAGTCCTGCTGTGATATTTCATTTAATGGCACTCTGAAATTTTCCCTTCTTTTCAGATGGCATCTTTGACATCTGTTAGAGGCTATTGTTTCTTCTCCTTAGACCCAGAGAAAAGCTTTTGCTATGTCAGGGTACCATCCAGAACTGGATCTCAGTGCCCCAGCTGTTTAGGTGCTCAAGTGTTGTGAGATCCTTCAAGTGAACACCCTAAAGTGCAGAATTGCCAGTGTTTAAACAGAGAGTGAGCTGCAAGACTGTCCTCCTCCTCTTTCATTCACCCTTCCACTTAGTCTCATTAGGCAAACAAGAAGCTTAATAAAAGCCACTCAAACTTGAATAAGATCCTTGCTGCGTGTTGATATCAGCAGGAATCTCTTCTGTAGACATTAAGTCCAAGCTAAAAGCTCATCCACAGACTTCATTTAGGCTGATGTAGAACTTTAAAAATTAGAATCACAGGCTGCAGCTGGCACTATTAACCTTGATAAAGTACCCTCTTTCCACTCGCTGCAGTCACGTCTTCTCTCTTTATCACAGGGATCATAAAAGCATGATTTGTCTCTCTTATTTTGGCAGGTTTTATCCCACCTCCGCTGATCTTCGGGGCCGGGATTGACTCCACGTGTCTGTTCTGGAGCACGTTCTGTGGCGAGCAAGGAGCCTGCGCGCTGTACGACAACGTGGTCTACAGATACCTGTATGTCAGCATTGCTATCGCCCTCAAGTCCTTTGCATTCATCCTGTACACAACCACCTGGCAGTGCTTGAGGAAAAACTATAAAAGATACATCAAGAACCACGAAGGTGGTCTCAGCACTAGTGAGTTTTTTGCCTCTACTCTCACCCTAGACAATCTGGGGCGGGACTCGGTGCCCCAAAATCAACCACATAGGACAAAATTTATCTATAACCTTGAAGATCATGAGTGGTGTGAAAATATGGAGTCTGTTTTATAGTGACTGTGGAGGGGTGAACTATATTAATAATACAAGGGTCCTTTTTAATAAAAACAAGGAGAGAGCACGAATGAAAGAAGAAACACAACTGCAAAACAGCAACGGCAACACAGGAAACTTTTGTCTTTTTCTCAAAGTCAGACCCAGCCAGGATTCTTGAGAACAGCATCTTTCAGTGGGATCACTTGTGACATGCTGCGGGGTGATGTAGAAAGCAGGGAGCCCTTGTGGCTGGGTACCAGCCCTTTTGATGACAGTACGAGCTTCCAAGGAGGGCATCTGCAGAGGTTCACCGGAGAGCTCGGCACAGGCTTGGGCACGAGGCATAGAGAAAGCCAGGTGATAACAGCAAGGTGATAACAGCAAGGTGATAACAGCAATAGGTTTTTCCCAGTTGAGATGAGGTGTGTGGAGCCCTGCAGGGTTGGCCAGGCTGGGTGCTGCTCCAACCTGCTGTGTCTGCGATGGCGAAGAGGGAGCGGTGCTGGAGTCCTTCCACCAGTCACACTCTGTCACCAGCCACGAGTCCACGATAAATACCTTGAAAGCTGCTGGAAACCTTCCCGGTGGCGAGCAATGCTGTCAGGGGTATCCAAGTCCTTCCAGCCCAGGCTTATTCGCAGATTGCAGCTTTGTGGCTGTCTGTGAATAGCTGCGCTCAAATCTCAAACCCAGTAGAGTTCAAGACATTTGCTCACACTTGCCAAACGTGCTGTCATTTTTAAAGGGGGATGAGTTCCAAATACTTATCTGTGTAGTCCTCTAATAAGATGTTTTTTAAAATTATTTTCAAATCTGTGTTAACCCTTAAATCGCTGACACTTTTCCATGAGGAGGATTTATTTATGCTAGTTTGGGAAAGGATCCTGTTTAATTCACCCAAACGTGATGTGACTCAAGGGGTTTGTTTAATCCTCTGCATTTTTATCCATACGCCTTCATTCTAATATGCTACCAAGCCAATGAAGACACATAATATGTTTTTAAAAAAGAGAATGAATGCACTGTGTCTCTATAAAAACAATTGTCAGTTGGAGAATTATAGATAATATGATGATTTACATAATATAGTTTTTTCATATTCTATGTGACTCAGTGAATACATATATATGTGGAGAGGCTGTTTATGTTCTCTCCAGTTTTTAAAGATATATATATATATAATTTGCAATCTAGAAATTGTGTGGTGGATGTTTTCTTTAAAGTAAGTGTGTGTGTGTGTGTGCGTGTGTGTGTACAAGATGAGAGGGATACTGACCTTAATCCTTCAACCCTCACAATTGGTATTTTACTTTTCACCTGAGCATTTCCACTGACTTTCAGTGGAAGCTGTGTGAGGAAGATGGAATAATCTCCTCTCCTGGATGCCGCATTTTGCTCTTACACGTGGGAATAGTGTTCCTCTGGAAGGCTGGGTTGTGGGAGCAGAGGTTGGCCAGCATTGAGCAACTCAAACTTCCATTCAGCTCCCCACAAAGCATCCATGCAGGAGCAGATTTGGCTTGGCTCTTGCAATGCAGTTTTACCTAAACCTGCAAAAACCGTGGGGAAACTTTCATCTGATTACAAGAAGCATGGGGGTCAGACTTATTTTGCATGCATATTTTTGTTTTCCAAAACATTCCTGCTGGGAAGCAATACAAATTGGTGGCATTTGATGCATTTTTCCCCAGGAACCAGACTTGTTTCTGATGGACTAAATGTCAGAAGGGTTTTAAGGGTTAGCATCATAATTAAAAGTTCCTTTTCTGTGTGAGTTTTGAAGCTGTTGTGACCTTGAGGATGTTTAGAGAAGGAACCTGGCATGTTGAGTCAAATTCTGGGTGTCACTTCCACGCAGGTGCCAGAGGGGCTGATCTTCCCCAAGTCCTTGTCCATTGCTGGCAGTGGACACCCCAGAGCTGGCACAATTACAGAGGGTTAATAATTCACCACTCATGTTCAGCACCTTTTTAGCAGACTTTGCTCTTATCTAGGCTTTGCAACATGGGTGTGGGGCATCAAACTGCTTCCACCTGACTGACTTCACATGTGTGTTTGTAATTTATGCACAGAATTACATGTTCAGCAACAATGAGGGCAGGAAAAAAGGGTGTATCAAATAAAACTCCACTGTGCCAAATACTCAACAAATGTTGTAACTGCAGATATTTAATTCCTGGGTTTCAGCCATGTTAAAATCACTGGATTGATGAAGGAGTTTAAGGAAAAAAAAGTATTAAGCTATGCAGTGCCATTGTTGCGTTGGGTGGTAAATGATGCTTTTTAGACCATTACATGGGTTTAGTATATCCTGTCTGCTAAAATAGAGATACTGCATCCATAAAACAATGAATTCAAAAAAGGCACAGGGTGCATAACTGTCTCATAAAATATATATAATTGTCAAGTATAAGCCTTTGAAATCATTCTATACAGTTCTCTTCATTCTGCAGATTTATTACTTAGACTGCTGTCTTTGCAAATGTTAGCTCATAATTTTATACTCTACACACACTTTGAGACTAGAACACAAATGTCACAGAATAGAACCTTTCTAAAAGCCTGATTGCTTGAAATTTCATAACCCCTTTCACAATTTCATGATTTTCCCCTCTGAAAGTCCAAGGTGAAGGAGAATAGCATGCTGATTGACATGAGGTAAAACAAACTCCCAGCGTTCACAAGCTGTGGCTTTTTGGTACAGTCAAAAGTCCCCCTTGACTGGAGTTATAGAAACAGGGCACATAACATTTTCAATTTTATTCTTCTTTACCTTTTCCATTTGTTTTCTTAGTTTGTGTGGGAGATGCAGTTGAATGAGGTTACTTACGTTATTTTTAAGCTGTAACTTGAAACTCCTGCATGATTGTTATTTTATTTCTTTTGCTAATGGAACTTTTGAAGAGCTTCCCCCCCCCCCCGCCCCAGGCCACGCTTTTTTTTTCCCAGGGTTAGGTCTGATGCCTGCATCGTGAAGGGCTTTGCTGTCAGTGCTTTGGTACTGATTTAAGAACAGAGCTTTAGTTTAAAAAAATACACAGACCAAACCCTTCATCCACACCAGCAGGCCTTTTGGGTTTTTTCTGATTTCAGAACCACAAGCCATTTTTGCCTGCAACCCAATTTTTGTTATAGAAGAACAAATAAAGGGTGTCAGACATCCTCCTGCTTCCCAAATGGCATTATGGGCTTTCACCTGTCAGCACTTCACCTCCATCCCACAACTGCCTTAACCGTGCAGGAAACTTAAAAACAAGGATGGAGTTAGAAAGATGCCCATTCCCAGGAACAGAAACAGGGGCATGGTCTGAGCTGTGCAGTCCAGATCCAATGGTGGATATTGTTCCTTCATATTCAAGGGCATTGAAATTCAGGGGTTTGTTGAGGCCTCAGTCTCAGCAGAAATGTTATTCTGGTGTTTCCAAGCACTGTGTTCCTGCGTGGCTGTCTGCTAAGGAATGGGATGTTTGGAAAAACAAACTACTTGAGATTCAGCAGTCTCTGGGATTGACCAGTTGCCTTGCATGACTTCAGGTTGGGGTTTCCTTTCCCTTGCACAGATCCCACTTTGGCGTAGCCCTAGTGGAATCAAAAGGGGACCCCAATCTAAACCTGGTGCAGATGACACAGGAATAATTTTCTTTGCATCCTTGTTAACAAGGTGATGCATTTCCAGAACCTTCTTTCAATACATATAGAAATCATCCATTTTTCTGACTTTGCCCAGCACATCTTGGATGTAGAGTGGGACTGAAAAGTCCATCACTTGAATTATCACTTGAATATCACAAACCTTCCATTCATGGCAATTCAGCTAACAGTGACCTTCCTCTGCCATTCCCCTGTGAGATGCACTGAACTCCTCAGTGCTACTATTGTTAATTGTGGTTGGGTCTCACCCTGCTCAGAAGGTGAGAAGAGAAAGATGCAGAGAGGAATTAGCTTCCATTATCTGAGTTAGCTACGCTTCAAAATGCTTCCAAATTGAACTGATGGTCTGCAGACATTTGGAAAGTGATTGGAGTATTTCCAAATGGCTGAGATGCATTGACTTCTTTTTCCTTGCAAAAAAAAAAAAATTGTAAATTAAGGGAATGAATGAGATTTGGACCCTCTCCTATCCACATCAGAATTTTGTGTTCATCACATTGCAGTGGAGGCAATGTGCTTAAGGTTCACCTTTGTGTCTCGGACAGACTCACATTTTTTCTCAGTAAGTGAGGTCCTGGGACACAGAAAGGCAACTCCATCTCACAACCAGGAGTTTCACTCCACAGCCAGCCCACAACAACCTGAAGCCTACCAGCACTGTGAAGCTTTAGCCTCCGAGTCAGCCACAGCTGTTGCTGCCATGTCAGAATTTGTCTCAGCTGGGTGTGTTGGGCTTGGTATTTTCTTCAGACTTGGGCGTTCTTGGTGTGATGTTTGCTTTATTCTTGGCAGGTGATGCAGGGAATTGTCAGTGTAAAAGACACGTGCAGATGCTTCACTGGACTGATGTGATAACAGCTTTGTTCTTTATTCACAAGGGTTTCCAGACATACTCCTGCCCTGCCTTTAAACGCCGCCGTGCTCATCTATCCCCCTAATTTCATGTGAACTGTGTTTGCAGACAGGAGCAGGTTTGTTGTTGTTCTCTCTCTAGATCTGATTAATATGTGCAAAGCTCACAAGCTTCCTGTGCACAGGGCAGAGCACCCCTGATTACAAGAAGTAATACTGACCTGCTCCCGTTTGCATTAGGGGTTCTGGCTTTTCTTACCTAAATCTGGGTTCACCTCTCCCAGCATCCCACACTGCTGCTGTGACTCACCTGTGTTGTTGGCAGCCAGGCTAATTGCTGGGAACATAGGTAGCAGTTTATGGGAACCTTTGGTGTGAGCCAGGTTCAGCCATGGTTATCTGGTTGAGATTGATCCAAGGCAGAAAGAACATTGTAACTGAGGCACTCAGTGTCCCTGAAAGGATTATCCACCCTTCTGTGCTCCTGGATAGCTCTACCTCCACCAGACCCATGGTTTATGGATGTTTCTTCCAAACTGACCATCAGCTTCCTTTCTCTAGCCACAGTTCTTCCTTCCCCTGATGACAAAGCACAGCTTGGCTATACCAAGCCAATACAAGGTAGCCAGAGTTACTGAGTGGCATTTAAATTTGCCTGGGATGCCAGCAGGTCTCACTTAGTTTTACATATGTTCAAAATATTATCGTTTGCTCTGCTTATGTACCCTAAATCTATAATTTCTAGGCTGCAAACGATGTTTTCTATTATTCCATTGATATTTCTAGCTAATCTGAGTCTTAATACAATTGCTTTGCTGAAAAATGGCCTTTCAGCAGTTCTTAGACATGAGGTACTTCTTTATTAACTAGTGATGCCAAGTAAAATCTTTGGCCATTGTCTGTTCCCTGACTCCAGGGGAGCAGAGGGAAGCTCTGCCTGCTCAGATGCAATACTTCTGTTCCTGGGGCAGAGTTTGAACATGGACTGCTTTTCTTTCATCTTCAGTCTTGCTATAGCTGCTTCGCTCTGAGCTGCTTGGTCCCAGAAGGACACAGGGAATTCAGGAGAAGCCATGTGGATGCAATCCATTTAGATGGCTGCAAAAGTAGGACTTTAGGATGTTTGTAGTGTTTATGTTGTTTTGCTTGTCAAAGCTTTGCTTCAGTCTGTATTTGTTTGATGAATGGAGTGACCCCAGGGATGGGGTCTTTGGGATGGGATGAGTTTGTGATGTTTCCCCCACTTTATATTCAGATTAAGTGTGGCAGAGCAGGGTGTTAAACCCTAAAAAGGAAAAGATTTGTCATACCCTGAACAGTTTGTAGTGCTGGACTTGTTCTACACAAAGTTGGTGTCTGCATATGGCAGAAAGCAATAAGAAACTTGTCGGCTCTGACTCAGCAAATAATTTATAGCAACTTCATAAATGAATTTTCCCTTTTATTTCTTCCTTTCAACTTGCTGAGAAAACCAAGAAAATGCCTCCAGTGTATTTGCAAGGTCGTTTCTGCGTATCATCTGTGGTCTGGAGGAGTTGGAAAAGCTTTCCTGTAATTCATACACAGGGATTTGTTCTGGATGGACATAAGACTCACAGGGGATATTTCTGCTCCTTGAGTTACCCAGGCTGGAATTTTCTCATTAGTAAAAATACTTAGTTCAAAAATACGTGATTAGGAATTGAGTAAGAGGATCCTTGCTCGGTGCCAGTGGGCTGAGCGCCGCTGGACACACAGTGCTCCAGGACAGCCAAAGTGCTGGCTTCCAACTCCCAGTCCACTTTCCAGGAACATTCTCTCCCAGATGCTTGAAATTCTCAGCCTCTCCCAGTGTTCCTACCGGTTAATGCACTCATTTGAGTAATTACTGAGAGCAAACACCAGAAGGGTATGAACCCAGACAAAACCAGATGGGTATTGAGGTGAAGCAGGTGGTGTAAATTTTATTTGCGATGTTTGCACAGCTCTTGGATCAGAAGCAGAAACCTCTCGGGCATCAAGAGAGTTGCATATGGCCTAACATATCTTAGTTCTTCCCAACTGAATTGCCTGTGGGTGGGACAGCAAGAGGCCTCTTTCCCCTGCCACGGGTATCTCAGCTCCCAAAAGCCGTGTACTCGTGCAGTATGACATCGCACAAGCACCAGTGCATTTACCCCTCAGTGCAAACAGTGCTATGTTTTTGGTGCCTCACAACTCTAACTGTGAACTTGAAAGGAAGAAATCACCCCTGTTCTTCACCCGTGACGCTTCCTGCCTGATCAGAGGAGGAGGATGATCCCTCTTGGAGGCTCACAGCTGTTTTCCTAAAGTCTTACTGCAGCAGGACCAAACGGTGCTCTGTGATCACGGGTGGCCTGTTCCCTGTGCTAGGGGTCTGCAGCTCAGCTACAGCCCCACGTTGCCTTCATGGTGTTTTGGTGCAAAGCATGGTGAGGAGGCTGCACGTGACTGCCCCTGACAAGTGGTAAGGGCTGCCAGTGGTCTGTGACCACCAAAGTTTTGGAGTCTTTGGAGTCACACGCACAAGTTAGCGTATGAAAGCAGCTTCCCTCACCTGCTTTTGGGAAGGAGCCATCCCAGAGCAGGTTCGGAGGGAAACTGGAGCAGCGCTGGGACCGCACAACAGGGAGCTCTTGGTTTGCTTTGGTACCACATCCGTAGGGAGGAGGGGGTGGGATGGAGCAGGGGAAGAGCTGTGACCTTCTAAAACCCATAGTGCCTACCACTGCAAATGGAACGCTGTGTTGTATTATATTATACGTGACTACCATGTAAATAAAGTACAATAAACGTGGTGTTCGTTAGGATTTTGATACAAGTCAAATGCAGTCTGCAGAAATGTTTTTTTCCCTGCTGTATGTACTTATATCACATTCCAGGCATGGGGACATTTGGAATCATGTGAGCTAGCAGTGCATAAATGGCAATAGATGAGGCATGTTTGCAGTAAGGCTGTTTTTAAATTCCTTTTGCCCTGTGCAGATGAGACACACGAGCACCATCTGAAATCAGAGGGGAGGGAGTGGGGGCAGTTTACACAGGCAGGAGGAGAGCAGCTCTTGGTGTGGTGTGTGGGCAGAAGCGACTGCCCAGCCAGTCCTTGGCCATGCCTCATGCATGGTGGAGAAACAGCGAGGTTTTGGTTTGGCTGAGCTCTCTTTGCTTGTTTTCCTCCTGCAGGGGTTGACCAGCAGCACATGCCCTGCCTGTGTAACCTGGTTATCCCCCACCCCTGACAGCCCTTAATGGCAGCTACAGATGAGCAAACTCAAGAGCTTAAAATTCAAGGCAGATTAGGAAAGAAGTTCTGTTCTTTAACCAGCTGTCTCCTTTGTGTCTCTGGCAGAGATTGAGGGGCTTGGGGTTTTAGCTAATAAGAATATTAGGAACTTATTTTGTTCCTTAACCTACTCCCTTATCCATCCTTCTCTTTCTCTGTGGTGTAAATAAAGAAAATAATGCATTTTCATGAGGCAGGCCTGCCATGTACCCTCCAAATCCTGATTCATCTCTCAGCAGGGTTGTTGGTGGGAGTTTCTCTGGGCTTCAGAAGCTCAGGACTTCTCTGACAAGTGCTTGTAGCTGGTGTGTGGATGCAATCTTCCATCAGTGCACGGAGGGTGCTTCCACACTGGTTGTCTTGTTGGAGAACAAGACCACCCCATGCAGTTTGTCACAGCTGTGGTTCACACCTCACCTGCAGAGCCCTGGCTGTGGCAAGATCCAGAGCACTGGAGGAGTTATTTACCTGCCTCTGTACCAGACCAGTCTGTGGCGTTTGTCCCTCATACCATTGCTGTCCTTCACAGTCACTTGGGCAGAGCAGCATTTGTGGGTTGTGGAGAAGGTTCTTCCTGCACAGAGCATCTCCGCCAATAGTCTGCAGCAGTGTGTGGGACCTGCATGAGCCCATGGGCCACTGCCCCTGCCTCGGGCTGGGGGTCACTGTTTTCCTGCAGTGCCCGAGGGAAAGTGGGCCTCAGAAAGGTCTTTGAACTGTGCTGGTTTGATTGCTGGTAATTTTTCAGATGTTTAGCAACACTTCCAAAGTAAACCAAAACCTGGTTTGGAAAAGGAAATGTTTCACTGTACAATTGACTTTAAAGAAAAAGGAAAAAAAAAAAGAAAAAAAGAAAGAGAAGCTACATGCTCAATATATTTTGAGTACTGTGTTCTGTATTTTTGCAGCTTATATTTTCCAGATGAGCAGTTTAGAAATATGTGATGTGAAATACATACTGTAAGTTTGCTGTAAATGATATTAAAAACACTATTTTCATTCTTGTCCTGTCTCACTGGGTGATCTCTTTGGTTCTCCCAGGCTGGCTGGCTGGGCTGGTGTTCTGACTGTCCCAGAAAGTTTTCAGTCTCAGTAAAAGCAGGGTTGAGAGTTCAGGTTGGAGGTTCTGATGCCGATGTTGAAAGTTTGCTAGAAATGACAGTGAGGGTGACTGTGTTCTGTGCATGTGCAGTGCCTTCAGAGGGGAGGTCCAGTGAAGCAGTGGTTGTGACAGAGAAGGTTAAGCAGGTTTGGGGGAAGGGCAAGGTGAAGTCTAATTAATGGAGAAAGGAAAGAGAGAACAAGGGCATCCTAGATTCTTGCATGACAGAGGAACTTGAACACCTGGAAGACACTAAAATGAGCAGGAACTCAGAAGGAACACGATTTAGGCAGGAAAATGCTGGATGTGTTAGGGGTGATGAATGTGTCTTACACTCTTTGAGTCAGTTCAGCTGTGGAGGGAAAAAAAAAAGCTTTTAGCTGCAATAGCAACAGCTGAGTGAAGTGGCTCAGCCCTGCTGTGCACCCTGAGCCCCTGCAGCTGCAGAAGCTTCTCCATCTCCATTAATGCTCCCACTGCCGTGGGATCAGGCCGAGAGGGTGACACATTGCTGAGGATTCAGCGATACACACTTCACTTGTTCCAGCTGCTGTACTGGTCAGAATAAAAGTAAGCACTTCTTTGACCCATTATTTTTAAATGTTTCAAATCTGGTGTATCATAGGGTAGTTTTCTCCTGAGCTTCTACAAAATGATGTTAAACGAGGCAATTGCATTCCAACTGAGTTGAATATTCAGTTATTCCTTGTTTGTTCCATTTTTTATCCTTCCCTCTTCCAATTCCCTCTTCTGGAAGGCAGTGAGCAAAACTAAGATTAAAAGTCAGGAAAAAAAAAACAAACAACAAAAAAAGACGCACCAAAAAAACAACAAAAAAACACACCAATTTTGTTGCACACGAGTTGAATCCAAGCACTGTTTCTTTGAATTCACTTTCCAACAACAGGAGCTTTGGAGAATAGTTCAGGAGGAATAAAGGAGGAAGGCTGGGGAAAAAATGTTTTGTTAAATGTTGACAGTGAAGAATCTTTTATTTATTTCACTTCATTGCTTTCCCTCAGCCCAGCTCCTGGTAGTGTTGAGGTCTGTGCAAGCTCCCTCTGAAGGAATCGTTCCTGTTTGGTCTGCTGTCCATTCCTGGCAGGTCCCCACTGTCCCCCACAGTGGGTGAACCAGCACACATCACACCCAGCATTTCAGCTGTCCTAGACCTTTCATTTTTGCTGCTACCTCTGACAGAATCTGGTTAATGGGGTATTTACCAAGCTGAATTCTGTTGTGGATGCAGATTATTAACCTTTATGTCACCCAGAAGATATTACACCTGGTAAAGTTAATGTTTTGAGACTGGGAGGCTAATGTGTCAGTGCTCAGCCCTCCCTAATTAGCAGCAGGGCCCTGTGTGGCTGTGCTGTGAGCCCTCCTTTAATTAGAAAGGACTCACAGATGGGTCACATCAACAGCATCAGTTTACCTGCCTCCTTCAGCCTTCTCTGATCTTTCTCCTCCTTGGTGTGCCAGGACATTGGGTAAATCTTGATGTTATTGTGCCCAGCCCAGGCCATCCTGAGCTGGATCTAAGGCAGTGACCGGTGGTGAATTCTGGGGAGCTCCAAGTGGAGAAGGTTGTGGTGTTCAGGCAGTGAGCTCCACAGGAGATCTTAGCTCTGCACCACGTTTGCTCAGCTCCCAAAGCTTTAGATGATCTGTGTGCTCCTGGCTGGCTCAGTGGCCTGGAGGAGCTGTGAGGGCTTGGGAGAGCCTGTTTTGGTTTTGTGTTGTGGTGTTCCCTCGGTTGTGACTGCAAAGAGCAGTCTGGTGGTGCAGAGTGGAGAATCTTGGAAGGATAAAACACATCCTTAGGATTGTGACTCTGTACCACAAACCTCGTTTGAAGAGCCTTGCTCAGCCAGCCAGAGAAGAGGGACAGATCCCATGTTGTTCACAGCAGGGCAAAGTTAGCTGTTTCTGTGTTCCTGTCACTCCTGTGATAGATGTGTGTCCTTCCACACAAATGCCTTTGGCTATGCAGGCAAAATGCAAAACCTAACTGCTACATACAGCCAATCAGAATATTCCCTGTGAGGGAATTATGACTTTTTGTGGGAATATCTCCATTTCAATGCTATTTCATTCAAACAAAAGCTGATGAGCTCACAGTATCTTGTTGAAATTGGAGCATTTCGAGTTTTCTTCGGGAAGCTGTAGCTTGAATTCTCTCAGCATATAAAATAAATTGGAATATTTGGGCTTTTATCAAAATGAAATATTTTGATTGCCTTCAAGCAATATTTTCTGCTTAACGTTACACTTCTGTGGAAATTCTGAAATTCAGTGTTTTGTTCTATTTTGAAACACAAGTGCACATAAACCTTCTGGAACTTTTCACAGATGCCTCTTTGCCAATCCAGACCCCACCAGAAAAATACTTTGAGTGCCTGACTGGCCTAGTGGTCGCCTGGGACATGGGAGCAGACACAGCTGCTGTGAGGGAATGCAGGAGCACACAGTCACCCAGCAGAAGGCCATGCTCTGGCCAGGCAGTGGGAGAATGAATCCCACTTATAAGCAATTAAAGGTTTATCCATTGCTCAGTTTCCTTTTTCCATTGATCCAGCCATTGAGAGAATAAGTAATGTATTTAAAAATCAAAGCTAATGGTGCACTTTTTCCTGTTAGCTTGAGGCCAACATTGGTTTTAAAATTGGCTTTTTGTCTGCTCTTTTGCAAATTTGCATCTTCCCTTCCTGGTCCTCCCAGCAGGGGATGGGAAGATGCTTGAGCAGGGCTCATCCTCAGACTGGCAGCACCATGTTCAGGGGCTGAGCCTGCTCGTGTCCCACTGCCTTTGAGCACAGGCTGCAGAGCTCCAGCCTGTATTTTTCAGAATGCAGAGTTCTCTGTAGGACAACCCTTATTTTAGGAGTGAAAATCCATAAAGCTGAAGGGCAGCTGTAGAAATAGGGTGTTTTTACTGGTCTTGTAGGTGTGAAAGAGCTGCTTGAGGAGAACAAAGTGCAGCTCAGGGGAGTTTGCTCCCTGCCTGAGGTCCATGGGGCCAGCTGGGTGTTGTGAACATTGGCTCAGCACAAGGACCTTGCTGGCTGCCACAGTGCTTTTCTGCAGAGCCAGTCCTCCATCTCTCAGGCTGTTTAGTCCATTAGTCACCTTGCTGGCCTTAAATAAAGGAATTTGAGGTCTTCATTAAAAGCCTTGAGCCTGGGAAGCTGAAGCTCAGCAGAGGGCCCATTTTCACCTTTAGGAGATGGCCAGAAAGAATAAAAATGGTCTCATTATGCAGCAAGTTAGGAAAATTTCTGCTGAGAGATGGGAGAGCAAAGGGGATGGAAATTTTTATCTTATTCTTGGGTGGGCTTGGCAGTGAGGAGTGAACGTGCCCCAAATGCTGCAGGGGGGCCTGTGCAAAATGAGCAGAGGTCGTCAGGCTGCTGTCAGCAGATGAGTAGAGAAAGTCAGCAAGCAGAAATCTAGGAGTCTAAGAAATCCTTGGGATGGAGTGGAGCCTCATCCTGATTGTCTGTCTTAGAGATGGCTTCTGGAATTAAACTTACCTCTCCAACCCTCCCTTTGCATGCAGGAAGAAAGGGACTGCTGAGCCAGTGATATGAATGATTGATACAGTGATGTTTTTGTGGCAGCCCTTAGACAATGCTGAATGCTACCCTTCCCCTTAGATTAATTAGGAATGCTTTCACCTGAAATCCTGGAGACCTTTTCCTGCAAGCCTTGGGTGTATACAAAGCATATCTTCACCATTCAGGACATGTACTAATTCCCCACTGAAAACAGCACTCATCCAGTGCCAACACCCACACAACTTACAAATGTGTCTGGAAAGGAGCAGAGCAGCTTGAGAAACATCTAGACTTCTGGATGAAGCCAGAACATTTTCTTGAAATGACAAGTTGTTTGATTTATGTTACTTTTTTCCAGTATTGTGGAAACATGCTGCTGGACCACAAATGCCTCTGAAGATGCAGAAGAGGGTGCTGAGCTGCAAACCAAAACCTGCTCAGCAGAGGAACACTCTTTGTAGCTAAAGATAAGATTTTAGGGAACCCTCTTTGCCCTTGTATTACTTCTAATCTGTTTCACTGCGGGTCATAAAGCCTGGTGTGCTGAGTTTTTCAAGTGCCATTAGTTTATGGGCTTGTTAACAGAAAGGATTTTGTTGGTCTTTCATGGTCTGAATCTCATTGAACTGGAGATCCCTTGGTGTAATTTTGATGGCAGAGGAGAATCAAGTTAATAACATTTAGGATCATCTTTCAGAAAATATTATTTGAGCTGGTTCTCTTTTCCCTCCCTCTTTTCCCTGCTCTCTTATTGCCATTGTTAGCTACCTGGTATCACTGTTGCTGTATTTATGTGGTCATAGTTTGGGTTAAAGCTTTAGAAACATGTAGGGCAGCCACCTTCTGGGGGCTGTGTTCAGAAGAAGGAGCCTGCTAGAAGCATGTTTATTTGTTTTTGCATGTGTATCCCCATACGAAGCTGCAGATGGGAATGTGAGGGTGTTTAAAAGCCAGGGGAGAAAAAAACAAGTTAGAATTTTAAAGCATTGTTAGAGCACAGCAGGCCCAGTGATAGTGGAGATGTGAGACAATAAAAGGGTGAATCAGTTAATTAGGATGTTTAGTTAATGTACTGCTACAGTCAAAACTCTTCTGCTGGCAGTGCTGCCTTCCAGTGTGAACAGAGGAATTGTGAGACCTGAAGAGGACAAGTGTGTTGTGTGGGTTGGAAATAAAGCTCTGTTTGAGCAAGGGCAGGAAAAAATATCCAGAGGAAAGTCTTCAACAGAGAGTGTAGCTTCCAGAAGAACTAGAGTTTGTGGGTAGCTCTTGATCCACGTCATTCTGTCTTGCACTTTTCATAATGCTACTGCTGCTGAAGAAGCCTTTTGATGGTTAAAACTCAGAGACAGCCTGGCCTGGCATCATTCACCTTTTAGCTCTTTTCCAGTTTTCTAGGTAAGTGCAAACAAGGCTGCGGTGCACCAGGAAGAAAAGTTTCAGGCTATTCCTGGGGAAAGCAGTCTTAGAACCTACTGCCTGCTTTCATTCATCTCCTTTCTCATAGGAGAGAGCAGAGACCTTGCTGATTTCAGTAAGACATTTCTCTTACAAGGTAACAACCTTTGCAGCAGCCTGTGTTTTGATGGGACATTCTTAAGATCTAATGCACAGACACCTAAGACCTCTCCTTTCTTTAGAGAGGTGAAAATGAGGTTTTGCCTTCCGGAAGCTCTGTCTAACTAAACAACCTATTGACTTGCCTGCTACAAGGCGTCTGCTTTCTCAGGATGTATTAAACATGACAGACACTCCTCTAGTCCCCAGAAAATGCAGCATTAACCATGTCTGTGCACTGCTTCTGCTGCAGGATGCTCTTCCCAATGAACAAACTGACATGAAGGAGCAGAGGGACGCTGTAGCTACACACATGAGATAAATAGGTCAAAAATAAATGCTTTCGAGAACAGAGTAAATGACTTTGCTCTCATCCATGCTCCCTCACACACCACCAACTCATCAATATCTTCCTCTCTATGACAACCCTGAGAAAAACAAGGCAATTGAGAAGTAGAAGAAGTTATTTAAACAAGAATGCCGAGTGGCTTTCTGAAGTAACTCTTGTTCATTATTGATCTGCTGGGATTTTTTTGGAAGCACTTTATAGAGCCAAAGGTTTAAAAAAAAAAAAGAAAACCAAGAAACAAAAGACCACACTGAGATCCTGAGCAGCTCAGCTGTCTTCCAGCTCCAGTTGCACAGAGCTGCCTGTCCTGTGGAGGAGCTGACTGAGGTGAGATGGTGGGAACAGGCTGGGGGAGGCATGGAAGGGCGTATCCAGAACCCAGAGAAATGTCTTTGAGACTTCTTCCAGTGCAGATTTTATCCCATCTTTAACAACTGCTAATGCTGGCCCTGAAGATGCTGTGTTTTTAAGAGCTGCTGTCTCACCAGCTTTGGGTCAGACTGGCTTTGGCAGATGGGTCTCCATCCCACTGAGGATGTGCCTCTGCAAATCAAGGCATCTCTGCCCCAAAAAGTGTTACAATCTCACTAAGCCTAAACCCCAACTCCTCTCTGAAGGTGGGTCTTGCCACTGCCTCCTGGCACCATCCTGCTCGTGGCTTCAGGTGTCTAGGATACCTTGGGGTCACTTTGGTGGCCTGGCCCCAAACTTGGGCCCCATGGACAAACTCATCACTGACCTCACCAGCAGAGCAAAGCCAAAAAGTCCCCCTGAAGGTGCTCCCCAGCATAATAATGAGGGGAGCTCAGCCCAGTGGAGGTCCCACCCTCAGTCACACCTCAGTGCACGAGGCCAGGAGTGAGCTACTCCGCAGGACCAAAGAAGTTCCTCTTCAGCTTAATCAACTTTATCTTTTTCTTTTTTTTATTTAGTGGGCTGTGTTTCAAATGCTGCAACAAGTCCAGACAGGTGGCCATTTCATAGTTACAGTAAATAATTTACATGACAAATTCAGACCTGTCCCTTGGTCCTGTATTATTCATGAATGATCAGGTCTGTTTTTTATGACAGTGTTCCTTATTCAAACACAGTCTGTGATGTATCTCAGTCCTCAAGTTCATTTCTATGGCACCTGGCTGTTTGCCAGCCTTTTGTTGCTATTTTCTGGTCTGCAAAATGTATTACCTAGATTGTATTTCTTCAATTCTCTCTCTGAGGGACTGCAACTTTTATGCACCACAAAGATTTCTTTGTAGTGAAACCTCACTTAGATGCGTATTTCTGAGCATTTGCCTTTGTACAATTGGTCTTGCACACAAAAATATCATTTGTATGAAGATTCATGGCAAAGGGCAGGAACATCCCCAAGGAAAACACTCAAGCATCATTTATATAAATCTTTACAAACACTTCACTGTTCTTTGCTCATTTTGGCTTGCACAGAAATCACTCACAGGGTTTACAGATGTGAGGGTTTGGCTCCCTGGTGACCTCTGGGCCACCTGTTATCTCTGAGCATCTCTAATCCCGTTCATTTTGTTGGAGGTGGAGAGGACAGAGCTGCAGTTTCCCAGCTGCTCACTGAATTTCTGACTTGTAGAGCCTCTTGAGAAGACACACACTGTGACTGGAGCACAGGAGTCACCTCTCAGCCCTCTACATGCTTCCACCTGGCCTTGTTTCCTTAGACCTTCACTCTTCACCCATAAAATGGGAGTAATAAGAATTCCTTCTTCTCAGTTTCCGTTCCCTTGTCCCGTCAGCTCACCCTGCAAATGCTACAAGCCATGGATCCAGGGTCATCTTTGCATCCACTGGTACAAAGGAACCCTCATCCCAACAATGACAAATCAACATGCAGTATCTGTGTGACACCAGGCAATGTGAGAGCACTGAAACACAAATCCATTCTTTTGTATTAATTTATATACTGCAGAAATATCTTATACAGGGGGATCATTGACCCTCGTGGTCATATGAGCAGCAGCTGATTTGCTAACTCCATGCTTGATTGAATAACTGATGGTGCTGTTTGCATTCATCTCCTGAAATAAAGTGTGTATAAAAATAAATAGTATCGGCTCCATCCCCTGAAAATAAGGCCATTGTAATTTAGTGAGAAATTAAAGATAACCTTATCTATTTCTTCTTCTGGGAATGTGTGGTCACAGCCTTGAAAAAGTTAAAATTCAAGTGAGAAAACTGACCAAGCATGTTATTAATGCCCTCTATGTCTAGAGAAAAGCATTGATTAATTTGCTACCAAGATCCCTTTGGATGAAAAGGGTCATGGGTTATTTACAAACAAGTGTTATTTCTCCAGCTGTCATTATTCAAAATTGTGATGGGGGAAGCTCTTTATTTTCTTTACATTTCTTTCTGTATTTGAGGAGGTTCCAATTTGTTGGATCTCTGCTTTTGATACAGAATTCCTTTAAAAACCAGAGGATATACCAAGCCCTCTCAGGAGGTGATGAGACTGCTGATCTAATTAGGAAAGGATTGGAGCATTGCAGTCTCTGCAGATGACTTCACTAGAAACTGTGGGAGCAGAGATGCTTTTGAAATTCAGTCTGTGCATCCTTTATGCGTCTCTGGTCCACAGACCTCTAAGGAAGCCCCAGGACACCACAGAAAGTGGTGGCATCAGCACAGGATTAGCAGAATTTATGGTTTCTGAAGATAGTTTCGGCTTTCACATGAGACCAAAGCAAGTGCCTGGATCATTTAACATCATGAGCCATCCTCTGCCATTTCTGATGAGTGCCAGGTGCTGATTCTGCCTTAAAATGCCCTGCAGTGGAATCTGAATATTTTATCTCTGTATACACATTCTTCTTTGTACTTTTGGGCAGTGAAGCTACTTTAGCTACAATGGTGGCAATTTTCTTTTTTTTTTTTCCTCATGGAGCTACTCCCCAAGAATGACCTCCACGAAGGAATTTGGGGGTTGTAATGTTTGGGTTCTTGGAGGAAACATTTTCTGAGAATCCTAAACCCCAGCTGCAAAAGTCAGGACATCCTACCCATTTAGATGTTTTGCAGATCAGTACAACCATGCAGGAGAGCTGACCTCAGCAGCACTCTCCTTTTGGGGTGTGAGGGATGGGAAGGATAATAAGGATAAGGCAAGTCAGGAGTGAAGGGTATCAGTAGGGACTTGGAAAATCAGGTCTGGAGCAAAACTGAGGTGTGCTGATAGACTTGGTCTGGGATCTTGGAGTTGAATGAATGCAGCAAATAATTTTGCTTTAAATCAGTGAATGATCAGAGCTCTATAATGCTCCAGGACTGGAGGAGAGAGGCACCACCCTAGGCCCTCCCAGACCCAAGAGAAGGACAATGGCAGGGACAGCCAGAGGGTGCCTGCTGGGAGCCAAGTACATCTGCAAGCTGTGTCAAGGGGCTGGTTTTACACAGAACTTTATATATTCTAGCCTGTGCTATTTCTCCCTTCATAAACAGCATCCAAGCAGCGGGATCAGCAGGAAGGCGTGTTTGCCCAGGGCCAAATTCAGCTCTGCTCTCATCACCAGCAGTAAGGACTGCCTGCAGAATTCATACTTAGCTGTTTATCCACAAAACCAGTGCTCCTGTGGGTTCAGCACAGGAAATCACAGCCCAACACTGTACTCAAGCATCTTGTGCTTTCTGTTGCTGCTCTGCTAACCAGATTAGGTTCCCCTGCTGTCTTATTCATTTTGCACTCATTAAATCTAAATTTAGAAATGAAGGCAACTCTTCTCTCCTCTGGGAAAGGTAGTAGGGAGAGTCCTTTTTGCAACAAGCCATGAGGAGGAAAAAATAGCATCTAGATTTTCTCTTCTGTGAGATGGAAATGTAAATGTTTCTGCTGAGACAGAGAAAAGAAACTTGTGTCCAATTCCCTTCTGCACAGAACACTTGTTGGACCCTGGATCTAAAGAAATTCGTGCAAATTGTTGCAAGCATGCAGCAAAAGGTTTATTTGACCCAAATCACAGGCATGTAGCAGTGGCAAGAGATGTTATTTGCTCTGGCCAGATCTAGAGGGGTTGTAGCTTGCTGCTGAGTTTGGACTTTGGGCTTATGTCCAGCACAACCCTGGCAGATGGGCAGTAGCTCCCAGATTTCAGCTAAAGAGACAAATGCAAAGATATTTCTTCCTTTCACTGACCTTTAATAATCAATGATGTCAGCTTTTTATGAAAAAAGTAATTGTGGTGTAAAATCTGCCTTCAGGTTCTTAGGAGCAAGAACTGGTGGGCAAGAGGCCAAAGAGGGCTGAGCTCCTCCAATAGCCATCCCAACTGGACTTCCCTCCAGCTGTGCCTTTGCTCACAACACAGCTGGAGTGAGGGGGAAGATCTCAGGTCTTCTGGGCAGCCAAATGCCATCCCAATAGCGGGGAACCTCCGAAGGATTTCGGAAATCTGTGTGAATAGGTAAATCTGAGCATTGGTGTAACTGACCGTAATGGATGTGGGGAGAAACAGTCTGGGCCATCTCTGCACGTGCTGAGCTTGGACTGGGCATAGCTGGATTCAGTTTTGACAGTTCTCCAATATCATTAGCTCAATGTGCAGTGGCAGCCAAAAAAAGCTTGCAAAATATCAGGGATGCCATTGAACATGAGAGAGTTGTTTTGCCTCCATATAAAACCTTGGGATACCCCCATTCTGGAGGTGGGATACCCCTGGTTGCAGGTATGGACTCCGGATATTTAGCTGTGCCTTGCAGCTCTGGACGGCTGCTGAGTGCTGCTTTCATACAGAAAATTGAGGAAAGGAAGGGATAGTTTTGGCTTTGAGAGAGAGGGCAGCCAAGCCAGAGATGGTGCCACAGCCTGCAGCATTCACAAGGGCTCTGACCAGCAGAGATGGGCTGTCACTGGCTGTAAAACCCACAAGGTGGAAGAAGATCATCAAAAGACAAGCTCTGTCTCTGCATCTGTACGAGATCCTGGCTGCATGTTGGGAAGAACTGCTCCCTTCCCCAGAGGTACAGGCTGAGCTCCAGACCTTCTGCCACTGCTAGGGCCTGTGTGATGCAGCTGAGCCGTGCAGGATTGCAGGCAATGTCTTTCAGGAGCAAAAATTATGTGTTTGACTATCATGTGGAAAAGAAGCCCAGTGAGAAGGACTGTCAGCACTTGATTAATGAAGTATTCCCCTGTGGAAGGATCTGTGCACAGCTTTCTGCCAGGGACCCTGGCAATGCCAAGAATGAGGCATGGGATCAGCACCTCTGCCAGAGCTGAAAAATACAAATCCAGGGCACACACACAGAGCCAGCTTCACTGGTAACTGCTAAGGGAAACTGGACTTACCAGCACAGCTTGTTAGGCAGCAAAAGTTAGAGCAAAGAATATTTCTGGGTGAAGAGTATC
Source organism: Aphelocoma coerulescens (assembly GCF_041296385.1). Classification (NCBI taxonomy): domain Eukaryota; kingdom Metazoa; phylum Chordata; class Aves; order Passeriformes; family Corvidae; genus Aphelocoma; species Aphelocoma coerulescens. Next base: position 7,053,618 of record NC_091024.1, read on the forward strand.
TCAAGGTTTTAATAATTTCCGGTTTATTTCATGGCTGGGGTGAGGAAGCTGGTACGGACCATCTTGTTCAACTTATTGCAGCTCAGCTTGAAGGTGCAGGTTTTGACTGAAGTGTAGCAGCAGATTTAAATCAAAGGCAGCAGCTGGGACCCCCTGAGTCTTGTGCTTGTCCTCCATGGAGGGCTGTGTCTCTCCAGGCAGGGACAGCAGTTCCATGTGGGACTCATGTCCCAGCACACCGTGGCTTTTGGCCACGTGCTGGTCACAGCTCCAGTTCACCCCCACAGTGAGGCACAAACTTTCCCTGGCTCAGGAGCTGGGTCACAACAGGCTGGGCATCCCTGGCTTGGCTCTTGGTGGCTGGAGAAGTAGCAGCTTCCACCCATCTGGTTTAGATCTGCTGCTGTACATTGCCAGCAGCCTGAAGTTTCCTCTTTGTGCAATGAACTTCTCCTGGTTCATTTACACTTGGTTGGCCCTGGGCTGCCTGATGGGCTCAGAGTGCCAATGCAATTCCTTTGGGAAAAAAAAAAAAAATCTGCTTTGACTTTCAGGCAGAGATAGTGATTTTTTTTTCTAGAAAATAGAGCTATAAATTCAGCTGATGCCGAACAAACACTATGCAATGCCTGTGTTAAGGTGGGGTGGGGGAGTTATATCAGAAAAGGATGATATTTGTCACTCACCTGTCTGAGTGCTGAAAATGCTCTTGTCTTTATGTACTGACTGCTTGATTTTCACCCTGCCTGCATCCTGGCCTCACTTTTTGCTCAGATGAATTCTGATCTCAAGACTGCAAAGCTCAGTAGAAAAATATTTCCTTTTCAGCTCAGCATGTAAGTTTGTAGCGAGGAAGAGCTGTGGCAAAATTGCCAAGCAGGCAAATAAAGGAAGGTGCTTGGGGTGGTTTTTGGCCTCAATAGAGCATGTATGTCAAGAAAGAGAAAGATCAAAAATCATCTTTTTAACTGTCCATCTACCTGACAGACACCTGAATGGGGACATTAGAAACCTGATGGATAAAATAGGCAAGGCAGGAGTAGCAGGCTGCTAAATTACATAAAATGCAGGCACAAATTGCAGGCACAAAACAAAAGGAAGGACAGCTCAAAAATTATAGCTGAAGTATCCATTTCTAGACCAGTATTTGTGGTGCTTGCAAACAGATACATCATTTGGGTCTGAAAGAGATGAACTATTTATTTAGCTTGAAGATTGCCCCCAGCAATTGCGAATCGAAGGTTATCTAATGTCTTTGCCATGGGCTCTAAGTGTCTGGACAGTTAGCATATGCAAGGGAATTACTCACAGATAAGCATCCAGTAATTTATACAGAGCATTCCAGATAGAAACCTCTCCCGTATCAATTTCTGCCTGCTCTGTAAACTGCTCCCATTTATCAAGCCGGATAAATTCACAGGCGGGCTGTGAGGGGGTGCTGAGACCTGTGTATGCTTTATCAGTTAATACTCACTGAGGTCCCTTTGACATGATTGGAGTAAATCTTTCTCTCCTTTTCTTTGGTTATGACCAGTCTATAATCTTCCAGGCTAAACATCATTCCCATGAATGAAGAATAATACTGAGAAGTAGGGGAAAAAATAATACGTAGAGAGAATGCATTTCATCTCGCTTTGGAGGTAATGAGGCAGTTTAGTGTGACATGTCATTTAAAACCAGGCTTTTCTTTTTTATAGATTCCATATCCCTGAAGAAGTGACTGACAGATCAGTGCACGACATATTTTTCCCAAGGAAAAAAAATTGTGGTTGACACAAAGGGGCGGCAGCAGAGTTGTGATGATCTTCAGGAAGACAAAGGGATGAGTCTTTCTCCATCAGGTAAATAACACAGACCTGAAGTTTTGCAAATTAAGCTAAAAGCTTCAAAACCAGTGTCTGTTGGATCAGGATGTGGCCGTGGTGCCTGTGCCCTTTAGCTGCCACCTCAAAGACGTTCCCTGACCAGCTCTGCAGTGGAGGCAGCCCCAGCAATGCACCCTGAGCAGTAAAATCACAAATTTACGGATGGGTAAGGTTGGAAGGGACCTGGAGATCATCTCGTCCAACCTCCCTGCTCAAGCAGGATCCCTGAGAGCACCTTACTCAGGATTGTGTCCACACAGCTTTTGAGTATCACCAAGGAAAGAGGCTGCAGGCTCCATTTGCCCTTTCCATTGTCAGCCACCTGCTGCTGTTTGCCAGAAAATTCCTACTTTGTGCCCGGTTTTCCCTGTGCTGTGGCTTCCACAGGAATATCGGATGAGGGAACATTTGAGGTTGTGTTTGGCTGGGAAGAGCTACCAAGGATGGGGTGGACTGAGGACTGGATGGATCCCAGTAGCTGCGTTTTGTTGTGGCTGCCAGCAGCTCACCCCTGGAAAAGAGGAATGCACAGCTGTTTACTCCAGTCAGACAGATGCTTCTCTCCCTTCGAGTGTGAAGATTGTGGAGCACATCACAGACGAGACACACCTTTGTTATACAAGAAAGGAGCTATCACCATGATCCCAGATGTGAGAGATGTTGCCACATACTTGGACAGAGTCCATACACAGCTCTTAAAAAAAAAGAAAAAAAAGAGGTGCATAATGAGTCCTGGCACGCGTGTACTCGGGGCCATCTGTTAATGTGATCCGGTGCCAATTTGTGGAGCTAGGAACCAGTCTCTGCAGGTCATGGATGCCAAGAAGAGATGGGCTTAGAAAAGGCACTTGCAGGATGTGCTAATGGCCAGCGTTTATCAGAAAAATCTTGCTAGAAATGAATGCCATCAAAGGAGACAGTGCTGCTCTTTGGTGACCGGGACCACAGCAGCCCATACGGATGGAGCATTCCTGCCATGTCCTGATGTCTCTGCCCCTGCAGAGAAAACGGGAAAGTTCTAAACCTTTGTAAACACAGTGAGAAGTGAACTTCTAACCAGCCTACTCTATAAGTTGTTTCAGTATTTATCCCTCTGCTGCATGACTAGAGGCTCAGGGCGAGGCTGGAGAGGAATTGATGTGTGTGTGAGCATCCTTAGGAGCAGGAACTCAGATTACAGGATGCATAAAGAGCCATTTACTCTGTGGCAAAGCACAAAAACCACCCTGGCCTGTTCACCAGCCATGCCTGGAGCCTCACTTGCAGGACACCCTGAGAGCAGGAGCCTTCCCTCCTCTGCTGATTTCCAAATGACTGGACCTCACCTCAGGGGACAGCCAAATATGGAGGAATGAGCCAAGGTTACAGCCACCAGACACCTTTTAAAAAACAGTGGATTGTTGAAAAAAAGGGCCCTGAGCAAATCAGATTTATTTTCTAATCAGCACCTGGTAATGTCATCATCATACATTTGCATAAGCAGGATGTTTTATGCATTGTTTTCCTTTGAGCAGGTACCTTCTCATTTGTGTGCGCTTGCTGATGTGCTCTCTTAACCTGCCACAGGCTTCCCCAAAGCTACTGCCTGTGAATGCTGCTCAGATAATAATTAGGAATATTCACCCTCTCTACATCCTTTTTCCAACAAAGACTTGAAAAACACAACATGATTTTTATATATATTTTTTTCAGTTTTCTCTCTCTTTGTCCTTGTTCAGGTAGTGGCTGCATGGAGGGCAGGTGCCTTTTATCAAAAGACAAGGAGTCATCTTCTCCTTAGGAAATGTTTATGTGCCTTCCACAGCACCAAATTGAGAAAACAGATTACCTCTCAGAAAGCCATCTGTTTCAGCACCATGTGAGCTCTCAGGTTGGTTCTTGCGTTTTATGAGACGTTTGAATCCTCCTGTGATTTCTCCCTTTCACCTGTCTGCCTGGTACAAAAATTGTCCTGAAGGCTCAGCGTGCCCATTCAGACACATCAGCACCTGATTTTCAAATGTTGTTTTGGGGTTGCATTATAAAAAGATGAACCCCACCCAAAAGAACCCTCCCTATTGTGCTTTAAGATGGATGAGCACAGACTAACAGGAACTGGATGAGAAAATGAGAAGAGGTGGGAATTTGGACATTTTTTATTATTGTTTTATAGTAAATCGATGTTTCCCCACCCCTAAACCACAAATCATGAGAACCAATTGATTTCCATAAACAAAACTATGGCTTTCCAATGAAAATTTGAAATCTTGGGAGGATGGCTGATGTATTGTGTGGAAGGAGATGTTTGCTGAGAGCACAAAGGATTTTCCAGAGAAGGGCTCCAGCCTGACACAGCTCCCATGTGCTGCTTGTGTACCCACCACTAGCTGCAGACCTACTGCCTTTTTCTTGGAGTATGTTGTTGGGAAATGTGGAGATTCTCCAAAATCTGGAGTGGTTCTTCTTACAGTCCTCTTTGAGCCTTGAAAAGTTCATCTGCTCCTATTATGCTTTCCTCCATTTGCTCACCCTCCTCTACTCATGTCAGAGCCATTTAGTCTCTCCTCAAAATCCAAGTGGGCATAAGATGGACTAGTGCCAGAAGAGCACTCATTGCATACCAAAAATACCCAATAAAAAGCTCTCCCAGCTTTAACACAATGCATTTTCTGCATAAAAATGGGGAGCGTGTAAAGACCGTATGCTGGAAAGAGAGTTGTCACAAAGCACGTAGAAATTACTTTTAATTTAAACATGTCTATCTTTGGAGTCATTAGTTAATGCAAGATATATGATACTGGGGTACAAAACTTTTCCCCTCAGGGTCGTGGGTTATACTGTGGTACAAATAATTAGTGACTAAAGTAATTAACAGCCTCTATCCGTTTGGTAGCGTAACTGAAATCGGATTAAGCTCATCCATCCCACTCCAAACAGGCCAGTGTCTCCATTGCCAGGGCCACCAGCACATTCAGCACTAGTGGACATCTCCTTCTGAAGGGATGTGGCATGTCTGCAGCAGTTTCCTCAGTAGAAAAGTTGCTTAGTTGGGAAATTTTCATCCTGGGACCTAACTGGGTGGCTTTTCACTGCTCAAGAGGCTCGGAGTAATGCTCTGTAGCGTTGTGAGGAATAACAGTGAGGGTGGGGGAGCTGTGGAGAGTGATCTGGGGTGGTCTGTCCTCCCAGCAGAGATGGATATTGTTCCTATCTGTGGTGCACAACCCTGGGCAAGCTCCATCATCACTCTGGGGCTGTTTCCCTTTGCAGCCTTGTTCTTCTCACATCACGCCAGCACTTTTTGCAAGGGAGCCCCTCACACCCCACACACCCTCCCTCCCAACGTGGGAACTTTGCAGTTCACCTCCCCCCTGCCTGATCCAGCACTGACCGCCTAATGGGGCCATTATTTTCATCTCTAATTGAATTATTTCTTTCTCTCCCTTCCTCACTTTTTTTCCCCAAAAGAAATGTCAGTAAAATCAGCTCTTTAAAAAAGAAAAATGGATGAACTGCAGCATCCAGAGATGAAGTGCCAGCACTGCTATTTTTAGCAGGGTCTCCCATGGCTCAGAGCCACAGCAGGCAGGAGGTCCTGGGAGGTGACCCAGCAAATCCCAGGGGTGGGCAGAGGCTGCTGCTGGTTTGGCAGGTATAATGACCAGTCAGACAGCAGCGCTTTACTTGGCTTCAGATAAAGAATCCACAGTACCTCTGTGGCCAGGGGAGATGCCAGCACTTCGATTAAGCCACTCTGGGTGGTGCCCACATGATTATCTGTTTCACAGGCAGAGAAACTGAGAAGCAGGGAGATTAATTGACTTGCTCGGATGAGGTGAGACGAGAGGGAAACCCCAGAAGTGTAATTGTCTGTGCTAACTCTAATTGCCAGCACATACATTCCTGTCTGGGCGAGGCATCCCCAGAACAAAGCACAAAGCCATGACTGAGGGTACCAGCGAGGCAGGAAAAGAGGTTTCTCTTTCTGTATCATGCCATAAGTTCTGGGACTGCCTGGTATTCTACATGAGCACTGTTTAAAGTACAGAATTAGCAAAAAACAGATTTCTTTATTTATTCATTATAACTAAAACCCTTGGAAACTATTCTCCCTTCCCCCACTGCCATCAGTCCTCTTTTCTTTCAGTGTTGTCATACAGGGTATTGCCCCTGTTAACTTTCCATTGATTTCACAGCTCCTGCTTTTCAGTCATCATTTTTAACTTAAAGTGAGCCATAGTGGAACAAACAGTGCTCACCCCATCCTGAGACCATGCTCTCCAGGCTGGATGCACTGCTTCATCCCTTCTGCCCCTCTGGAGCAGCTTCTGAGCTGTGTCAGAGTTAATCTTTTGACTCGAGTGTTTTGCCTCCTCCCAGGTAAAAGACAGGAGATGTTGTGACAGTGGCAGCATCCCACTGAGCCAAGAGTAGCATGAAAGCCACTCACCTTGTACAGATGGCACAGCAGACTCCAGGTGTCTTCTTGGGAGAGACCATGAGCCCCCAGCACTGCCTCTGCCACCCAGTCCTGTGTGCAGGGCAGGTTTTAGTGCTGCTTTGGCAGGATGAGGAGCTTTTGTCACCATTATTAAGCAAAGCCAATCACTGCACAGCTGAGCATCTCTGCAGGCTGCGAACGTGCCTCGAAACCACAGGGTATCCACATTTACACCTCCACTTAGGGAGAGCTTTGTTCTCCACTGCTGAATTGAGGTAGAAAGAAAGCAGAGAGAGGTTTTCTCTTCCCATTCAGCAGCGGATCATGGAAAAGGCAAAATTGAACATGAGCCTCTTGTCTGTAGGAATCAGAAGTGATGGAGGGCAGCCCCTTGGTGTACATGGGGAGAGCTGGAATCACTGAAAGTTTCAGAGGTTTGTCCCCATCTGAAACCCTGAGTTTTGCTGTGCAAAATGGGTTTGGTGAGAGCTCTGTTGCTGCAGGGGCTGTGACGATGCAGGAGTGTTGGTTTTCATTGTACAATGTTATAATGAATGAATAAATCGATACCAATTAAGGCAGATAGTTTATTGATTGACATCCCAAGGCAAACACTACATTTATTGCCAGGAGTAAAACACACTCCACCATATACCCCAATAACCACAGAGCCATAATTTGATACTATTAATGTATGACACAGTAAATCACAGCCCTGCCTCCTGCTCTGTCCAGCTCTGTCCCACCTGATAAAAATATACAATACAAAACCTCCCAGAAGATGTTTGTTTATCTGACCACAGCAGCTGAAAGTCTGTATGAAGCTCCTCAGGGACTTTCCCAGAGGTAGAAATGTTTCATTATATCTTTGATCATGATTTTTGAGTACAAGATTTTGCAGAGGAACTTCCCTTTCACCCTTGCCAACAATTCTCCCTTCCGCCTCTGCCAGCACTGTGTCTTTCTTTCCCTGATTGTCAAATAGGATTTTGTCCCTATTCCCTTCAGCTTCCCTTTCCACTGGTTTCAGTTCCTGATTTTCAGCCATCATTTTGTTTGGACAATTCTCATCTCTATTTCTCCATTCCCCCAGTTTCCTATTTATTCACTTCAAAAGCAAACACTCAAATGTGTTGTTTCTTTGGTGTAGCCTCTAGTCTACCCATCTGACACCTCACACTCAGTGTATGCTGTCTTCTTTTTTTTATTTTCTGCCCACTCTCTTTCCTCACTGTCCATCCTACTTAGCCTGATATACCCACTTGACAAGAAAATGGAATTCTTAACTTGGATTTATTAATCGGAATTAGTTATTCATGTAAGCAAGCAGTTTTCAGCTCCAGATTTCTCTGCAAGCATCTCTTTATTTTGTTTGTTTGTTGTTTGTTTTTTCATTAGAGCAAGTCCTGGCATTTTACGTACTTACCATTCACATTCTGTTTAGTGAAAACCCCTTTTTCTACCTGCCAAAACCCTTCACTTCCCACAGAATTTTTTCCCAGAGACGATTCCTCAATCTGTTCTTCCACTGTCCTGCATCTTTCTTGCATCCTTTCTCCCGATTTCTGCCCTCCTCCACAGACAACAGCTTCATTGATGGATGCTCCTTGGAGCCATAATTTCTTTATCATGTTGAAGCAGAGGGGTTTTTTAAATTGATTTTTAATAGACACGTTTTATTTCTAACTTACTTCCAAAGGCTAGTGTCATACATGAAATCCCTATTTGTGCTTGGTCTTTGCATATTAAGTGCTTTAATTAATTTGAGCTTAATATTTTTAAATTGAATGTTAAATCAATCCATCAGTCCAGGTACACTAATCAAGTTTTTATGGTCTTCCTGTGTTTACTGTATACTTTTACAAGTGTTTTAAGATGTGTTGGATGTATTTTTTGTTTTACTTGTATCTTGGTTTCAAGGCAGATTTTAAAAACCCCAGTTGCAACAAACAGCCCAGCCCCCATAAGCACCTGACCCTTATCTCAACTAATATCACCCCTCTGACCAGGAGGAGCCATTGGTGGATGGAGATGGTCTGTCAAGGGAAAAACACCAATCGCCTTGAACCAGGGGGGTGGGCTGTGGGTGGGCTGTGGGCGGACTGTGGGCGGAGCAAAAGCTATAAAAGGGAGCCAAAAGACACGCCCAGTCTTAGTCTCCCTTCCTCTCCAGCTTGCTAAGGCAGTGCTGGAGAAACCTACCCCTTTCTAGGGGCTTTTAGAAATAGATTTCTTTTTGACCAGCCTAGACTGCAAGTTTTTTTCTTTCCTCTACCTGAGGTTCAGAGCTGCCTTAAGCCTAAGTTCCTGAATCCCTGCGCTCCTGGGGCATACCTCTTGAGCCACTTGGATCCCAAATTTTTATATTTTGTTAGTTTTTTGCAATTTTTCAATTTTTCTGTTTTAATAAATTGTTTTAATTTCTACAAAGAGTTGTCTCATTCCTCACAGCTGGTGACACAGAGAATTTTTGGTAATTTCTTATGTTGTGACCCCACATCCAGGCACTTGAGATGGGTCCTTATTGGATGTACAGGAGGTCATTGGTGGTCCCACAGCAACTTTCTATTTAAATAAGATGCCAGCAAAGAACAGGTGTAGCATGTAAACCAGTGAAACTCAGTTCTCCCTGTCCATCTTCTCTCCTCTATGGGTATCCCACACTCACCTGCCCCTGGCTATATTTTGGTTTACTCTCTCAGGTCAGGGATCCTCCTTACATTTCCATTTCAGCAAAAAAAAGTTTAGAATAAATGTCTGCAACATTTCGCCTGTAATTCCCTGAGCTGGTTCTTGCTCAAAGCCACAGTGAAGGAAAAGGAAAAAAGCACATTTCATAAGCTTAATGCCGGATTTGATGTGCTCCAACAGCAAACCCCACCTTGAAATTTAATTCCAGTCTCCATCCAGGGTATCCTTTCAAGTCTTGTTTGAACAACTCCAGCTGTGAATTTGACTCCCTCTCTCCAACTCAGACTGACTTTGGGGCACTTGTTACATTATCTTAGATCAAAATATCAAGTTATTCATCCTACCCTTATGTCTAAACATTGCTCAGGTTGTAAAACAGATATTCTGAGAGTGTTCAAAAACTCTGTTGGAATAGAAATAGGGCATCAGTAGAAAACCATTCAAACACGAACTCTCAGCACAAAGCTGTAGCTAAAGGGACAAATATAAGCCATGAATGAATAAGGAAAGAGATTAAAAGTAGTGCAGAAATATTACCTGTAAATGAAAGGTCAGTGAGATGAGTTTGGTCCTTTCTTCAGTTTGGGCATCTAAAACTCAAAGAAAGATGCTGGGAAAATTGAGAGAATTCCAATTGGAGAGAATTGGAGAATGATTTAAGACCTTGAAAACCTTCTTTATTGTGAGTGGCTTAAACCCTAATCTATTCAGCTTATCCACCAGAATGCAAAGAGCTTGCTCAGTCACCGCCTGCAGCCTTCCACTTGGGTTAGAGATTGCTCACATTTACGGCTCTTTAATCCCATCTCAGTGGGAGCTGATCCTGGATATGCTCAGACTGCCAATGTGGTGTGTGTTAGAGGGGCAGGTAAATAAGCCTTTCAACAGCAGACCTGCAGATGTGATGAAGTCTCTGTCACTTGAGATGTCTAAGCCAAGATTCAGCATCTCTTTGGATGCACAGGCAGGACTCACAGGCATGCCTGCAGTGTAGATACTGCTGGAAGAGGTTCTGCGGTCTGGTTAACAAATGCTCTATAAATAAATTAGCACAGTCATTGTTTCAGGCCCTAAAAATCTATTAATACTTTCAATTCCTGCTTTTTTTAACCATCACACCTCCTTCTTACAAACCACACGCCCGAAACTGCGGTCAGATCATGAGTTAATTATGCTTGAGTACAGCTCTGGATTGTATAACTGAGAAATCCAAGGCAGCAAAACTTAATTGGCTTTTCCAAGGGCATCCAGCAAATCACTGGCCAAGCCAGCCACTGAACCCAAGGGAGCTGGTGCTTTCTCACTGCATCTCCCCCTTCCAGCTGCTCATAACAGCGATGGCATCGGGCAGGAAGTGGGGGCCTTTGAAGTCTCCTGAAGGACGTGGTTTTGACTCAGCACTACCTGATTCTGTGTTGAGGGGAATATCTCGCTGGTGACAGCCTGTCAATGGTAATTGATGAGCCTGGCTCCTGACACAGATGTGCCATCTGTGATCGCCCCACCCTGAACTCCCATTCTGATGGACAGCCTTTTATCTGGATGGAGGAGAGAGGGTCACGTTCTGGCCCCTCAATTTCAGCAGCTCAATGGACCTGCCATCGCATTCTGCTTCTTTTTGACCACATAATTTGTTGTGTTTAAGATTGTTCAATTTATTTCCCAGATCTCCTCAGTCATCAAAGATTAAACAGCCCTTGGTTTACCTATTAAAGATGGCAGCAATTAGTTCCCCCACGCTGACGCTTAGTAAGAGCTGGGAGGGAGTGAGGTAACCTTGTCCCCAAAGCTGCTGGAGAGGATAACACAAACACCCCAATGCCTTTGTACGGCTCCACATTGATCACCCACCTTGGAGAAAGGGATTTTTTTTCCCAAAGTGCAAGCAGTGGAGTGAATATCTCCAAGGGCCCAGCTAAGCAGCTGCTTTGGATAAAAGCTGAGGGAAAAAACTGCAAGTTTGGCAAACACTGCTATGGCCCAGGCAGGTGCCTGGGGGTTGCTTTGTGCAGAGACAGTGCTGGGAGCTAGACAAGAGTGTTGTGTCACCTCTGCCTGGCAAACCCAGCAAAGGAGAAATGTCAAAATGACAAAACTGAAAAAGCTTTCATGAAGCCAGAGCAATGCAGAAATTCAAGCTGTTGACAAAATGCTTGAAGGAGCCTGCTGGAACCAGAGCCCATGAGCGTGCCAAAGCCCTGGCAAGGAGAACACTGATCCCACCAACAGCACTTTGCCTTGTCTGGCCAGAGAAGTCCCTTCCATAGACTTGGGGGTTTGTTTGGGGTGTGCTTCCAGAGTGATTATTACAGTGAGGACCACATGTTGGGTCTTCTGACCTCTCTGGAGACCATTTCTCAGTGCACCACCACCTCCCTGCTGAGAGGGGCCCACACTTCTCCCTGGCACACTGCCGTGCACCTGCCTGCAGCTGTCCATCTTTGCCCTTTATATTTTATACTTTTTCAATTAGATATGCATTGATTTGAAATCAAACAGGTTTTCCAGGAGGTTTAACCAAAAGCATCAAGCTCTCCAAGGAGTCTCCACGGCTTGGTGGTGGGATGGGATGCTCTGAGGAAGGATGGTATCAGTCATGCACAAAGAATTGAGGTGAGCAATGAACTGTCCCATCCGTGTTAGGCTGGGTGATGCAAAGCTCCTCTCTGGCTTTAAGCACTACGTCTCTGCAAATCTGCAAAATGGAGCAAGCAAGCATCCCTTCCCCACAAGGATGTGGGAAGAATAAAGACTGCCAGGCAATGGAAGGTAGAGCAATCAGGGCTGCTCTAGATCTGTGGGGTAGTTGCATTGACTGCCCTTGTGAAAGCAGCAGAATCATTCTGTGCAAGACTGGTGATAAATTGAATGAGAAGGCTCATGCAGCCCATCTATTAACAGCTGGCCTCTGCAAGGGCTCCAGCAAACAAATGCTGTTGCAAGATGATCTCTTTCCACAGGAAAAGAACTCCTCTCTTTCCTCTTCTCTCCTCTTTATGTCGAGAACCACCAAAAAAGCAAATGCACCACCAGCTTCTTTAAAGGGGTTGTTTTTCAGAAGCACTATTGGCTCACCTGTTGGCTCTCCACCTTGTTGGAAATGGGGTTAAATCTAGGAGGTGAAAAACACGAAAACAACCTGAGAGTTCTCTGCACATACACCAGGATGATTGAGGAGAATCAGATGGCAAACCAGACGACATCCGGTAGCTCTCGGCTCTCCCATCCATCCTCTTTCTGAGCCAACCAATTCCCTCCAAATGACAAAAATACATGCTATTTTTGCCTTCCTGATTAGTTTGTTTCAGTAAATCCCACTTCACAGATAGACCCAGCTCACTTTAATTAGCTTTGGCACCTTGACAAGGAGAGGAAGGAAAACACTACAGGACAGTGCTGTCTGGACACACATCGCCAAGCAGTGACAAAAATAAACCATTTTGCTACATAACGTAGCATAACAGCTACATAACAGCTTCCTGACTGCCTGCTTTTATCCCTGTACACTTCTACCTAGCTGGTGAAGTCAGTCTGACCAATCCAGTTCTTTACTGAACAAAACCTATTTTTCATCTCTTACTAGTAAAAGGTTCTAAGCCCAGCAAAATCCGTGCCCATTTGGAGTTGGTTTTATTTTGATTTTTTTTTTCCCCCTTTCACAATCTCTCCCTGGTTCCCACATCCCATGGTATATTTTATCTCCTGCCTGTTCAGGGCAATCTGGTCATTGCTAGGCAACATGTCATCATAAATATTTCATTGGCAGAGGAGTGTTCAGAGATGCAGCCAAAAATCTTTGTCTGGAGCTGCCTCCATGGTCTCTTTTGCTCACATTCCCTCAGGGGTGCAGCAGCACACACCAAGTCTGGCTCTCACACAGAGAAGGGATGACCAGGATCATACAGGACAGAAGCAAGGGCTTCTCAGCCAGCATCATGCCTGAGCCACTGGTCAGCAGTTTTTGCAGGCTGCCCTTTAGCCAGAGTAGCTGGATAAAGCTGATGCACCCTGCCCTGTGCAATGTCCAGAGGTTTGGATTTAATACTGTCCCTCAGAAGCAGGCTTTGGCAATTTTTAGAAAGTTTTGTGCATTTTTATGTGTGGTGGGGAGAAATGGGGTGGGAAGACAGAGGATGGGTGCTTGTAGATGAACACCCTGCTCCTGACCTCGCTGAAGGTGCACTTGGCATCTTCCAATGAAGCAAATACAAACCCTAACCAGATTTCACAGTGCCATGGGCATGTTCATCTTTACTTCCAGGACCTCCAGAGCTCTCTACCCCAAAATAGCTACATCTCTCATAATTTCCACTCCCCATCTCCTTTTCCTTGGAGAAGAATCCCACCTGGAAGGTGTCAGCTGAGGCATAACAGCAGATGAAGCTCTGGAGGTGACTGAGCAGCTCTTGCTGGGAAGTTGCAGCATTTTGTCAGTAAAGCCTTAACTGTGGAAAGAGTTCCCCCTCGTGCAGTTGTCTGTCATGCTGTCATATTTCACAGTTCCCTTATCTAAAATGAACCTGGTCTGCCTGTCTTTCCAAGGCTCTGTGGCTGATTATTGCTGCTGTAAGAACTACAGATTCAGTGTTAGGAGCCTGACATAAAAGTGGAACCACTCTAGCTGGTGGGCTGACTGTTTCTTAACCATGCATGCAAGATGGGGATCCAAATTCCCTGGTGACCCCCAAAAGGGTTTGTGTTGGCTGGTCAGAGCTGTCTGGGACTATGGCAATGGATGTTTCTAAAAGAAAGCAGCCACGTGGTGAGCATTTCATGGCAGAGGCTACCTGCAGGTGCCAAAAAATGACACACTAGCAGGGTGGCAAAGATGAGCCTGGGAGTGAGAATTACAGCGTCATGGAGGGCACTACAAAAAGATGCAGCTGTTTTCTCTTAGTGCTGATTTTTGCAAGCAGCAAAGGGACCCAGTTTGGGTCCCACTGGGCTGAGGTAGGACCCAGTGCCTTAAACAGAAATGTCCTTTATAACGTTTGTAAAGCAAAGTCTTGCTCTAAAAAGAAGCCTATTCATTCACACCAGCCTGAGGAGCTTTAACTTTACCAGTCCTTTAACTCATGATTTGGAGAAAGGTTTTGTGCCTTTCTGAGACCTGAAAGGTCTCAGCTCTGCTCCAGAGGAAAATGAGCTCCTTCCTCCCCTGCTTCCAGAGGAGTCCTGGCATGGTCTGCCAGGACCTTTCCTCTGGGCTGCTCTGCAGTAAAGCCTCTGCCTCAGCCTCCTTGCTTCACCTTCGAGGCACCAGCTCATCCAAGATTTGCTCGATGCATGGAAGAGCAATGAGAATTTGACAGATTAACTGAGTTCTCTTCAGTCTAGACTCCCTGTCAAGCCAAATACAATCTTAAAACAAATGACCTACTGCAACAGGCTACTGCTCACGCCTGGATGTTAACAAGAGGAAAGACAAGAGCAGGGAGGTATTTTATCTACTTGCTTTCTTTGGTCCAGTGACGTGAACTTGTGGCTGTTTGTGTAGATCTGATGGTGCAGAATTTTGCCTGCTAGAAGAGCAACCTCATCACTTGGTACGTGCTGTGCCTCCTGTGGGCGTGGGAAACCCATTACTCAGGCACCAGGGTTGTGCCTCTGATTGGAATGCTTTCATCACGTCTGCCTGCAATCATCAATCAGGATTTTTATTTCTTTGCAAGCCAAGAAATAGGTGATGTTGGAAGAACCCCTCTGGAGATACTATTAGCTGAAAGAAGCAAGAAAGAAAACTATGAATACGTTACTAAGCATGTGGGAATGTAATGATTTCAGATCAAAACCTTGGTGTTTTGTAACTCTGTGATGTTTTTATTTTAAATGCTTTAAGAGAATTTTATTGCCAGATCAAAGTGTCCAACACTGGAAAGGCTCTGATGCAAAGCCATGTTGTAAGTAAAAGATACAGAGACAGGAAATTCAACTTTTCCCAGTCTCTTTCCTAAGGAAAGTGCTAGAGTTAGCTACTGGGTGTCCCAAGCTAAGTGGCACCAGGTGATCTCAATCTCAGTAAGAAGAGCCCGCTCCTTAGTGAGAGTATTTCACCCTTGGCCACAGTGAGCACAAGGAGAGGCTTGAGGTTGCCCCAAGCTATGACTCAGCTAAGCTGCAGACACAGAATCTCCAAGCATGGGCTTTTGATGTGGCCAGAAATGCCCACTGGACTACCTGGGACCAGTGTGGCACCAGACAGGCTGGCAGGGCTCCTGAGGGCTCCTGCAGAGCTTTGCCCCTGACTTGGCTGGTGCTGTGCCACAACTGAAGCTGTCAGTCTGCACTCCTGGTGCACTGTCAGTCCTGCCAGGCTCGTTCCTCGCCTCCCTGAGGCTGGCGGGGAGAGCAGTGAGATGTGCAGAGATGGCACAGACCAACATTGTCATTCTTTGCAGTCTCAGAGATGTGCAAAGGGGATGTTAGGCCTCATCACTGTGAGATTAAAATTAAGCAAAGGTGCAAGAGACACCAAAGTAGCCCTGTGGGTAGAAATATTGGTGGGAAGTGCCAGGGAGCTCCACGTGCCTGTGGCTCAGAAGCCAAGAGTGCAGTCGCTGCCTGGCTTGAGCTGGCTCAGACAGCTCTGCAGAGTGCTGAATTATGCTGCCTAGACACGGCCATGGTGACAGCAGTAAAATGTCAGGGACCTGGGCAGCTGAGAGGCTGAGACAGGCTCCTCTCAGTCTGCTGGCTCGAGCTGAGGGACAGGAACAGGGACCCTGCGTGTGAGGAGAAGCAGGCACTGCTACCCTGGCTGTGTGAGGACATGGATGGCATTGCTGACGTGAGGCCCATCTATCCTGGGAGAGCTCTGCTGGTAGGAGATGACCTTTAGGAGTCCTGGTAATCCATTAGGCTATGGAAGGACTCTTGGGATTAATTGCCACCAGCCAAGAAGACGCTCCTTGATCAGCATCAGTCAAAGGCATATTTGATTATCTGATTAGTTTCCAAAATTTGTCAAAAAGATATCTGGAGATCCTGACCTTCCCCAGGAAGGACAAATCCATGAACAGAACAATTTTTTATAAGGATATAAAAATGGCTGTACTCATCTGAACCAAACATCAGCTTTGCTCTTGTTTCTGTCTAACAATGAACAGCAGCAGAAGCTTTTTCTATGGGAAGAGAGGAAACATCTCTCTGTGCCCTTTCACCTTCAGGCTGTAGTACAGTATGCACTTCTTCAGGCAATGTGTAAGCCTTTCTTTTTAATGACTCTTGACAGGTTTTCCTGGTCATGAATATTTTCGGCCCCCATGCAATCCTGTGGCAGTATGTTCCAGTTTAACCGTGTGCAAAATGCTCATTTGCTTGACTCTGCAATTTCAGAGTTTCACGTAATGATCCCTTGTTCTTCTGCTGCAAGAACAGCAAATAATTGTTTCCTACTCACCTTCCCTCTGGCACACTTTGCTACAATTCCAGTTGTCCCCAGATTTTTCTGTGTAGCTGTGCTGTGCTTAATCTACCCAGTGCAGGTAGCAGTGGAGGGATGTGGATGTTGCCATGGGTCAGTAGACTGTGAGTCTGTGTAGCTTACACAGCTGTCTATTCCATGGGACCTCCACTATTGTTGTTGTCCGTGCTGGATACATCAAATGTATCCAGCTTGGATGTGCTTCCCAAGATTACAGCCTATCTCCATTAGATAGGACAGGATTCCAGTTCAAGGAGTCATCCTTTCAGTGCTGGTGTCTGAGATGTGAATGTCTATCAGTGGGACTAAAGGCAGGCTGAAGGCCCAGCTGATATTTGAAGTTTTGGGCTGGATATTGACTGCAAACAGCATCTCAGCATGGGAAATGGATGCTTTGAAAACCCCTAATTTTCAGAAGTCCCTGATGACTCTGAGCTAACCTCTAGCTGACTTTAAAAATGAATCCAGCCTGGAAGGACTCTGCAAACACAGAGCCCATTGTTGCCACCACTTTTCTTTCCTCTAAAACACCAAGAAGAATTAAAGACCCTGGTAGTTTTTTTGGCCCAAACAATCATATTTCATATACAATATAGAGTGCAGGATTAAATTCCTGCTTGCCTGCTTTGGTATTGTCAGAAACAGCTGAAGTCAACAGTTAAATTTGCAGAGCAGAGCCAGCCTCAAAATACTCACAGCTGTCTGTGTTGTCACCCCTAGAGTTAAATGCCTCCAGACAGAGAGGGCAATTCAGGGCTGAACCCATCCTGTGTCTCAGCTGGAGAAGTCAGTCATGAATCATCAGGACTTAATGGATGCTGAGGATTATTTGTGGATGCAGGAGGCAGCATCCAAATTTTCTATCAGAAATGAGCTGATTGCTTTCAATTTTTCTTTCTTGTTGTTTTTTTTTTTTTTCCTGAAATATGCAAATACAGGGAGTTTCCCCTGGCCTCAGAGTTCAGAGAAAGGTTTTTGTGTTAGGACCTTGGTTACATTATGACATTTGATTTGGGAGGGCAGCCTCACCTGGAGCTAAATTTTTGTAAAAGCAAAATACAGACTTACAATGAGGTCACTATGCACTAAAATTTCTGTTTAAATTGTCACCTTTAATTAATTCATTTCATGTATTTGGAAGAATAGCCAGTTCCAGTACAGTCTCTTTGAAGAGATTTTTTCCAAATACAAGACCATTAGACAAATGGTTTCCTTTTATGCCAGCTGATCTTATTTCTCAGAAGAAACAAACACAAGAGAGCTTTTTGTTTCTCCTAATTATGGGCAGGGGAAGGCATTGGGAATGATGTGGTGTCACTGGGCAAGGCATGGCATGTGAGGCAGGCACCTCAGGAGAGGATACTGGAGAAGGACATGGTCTCTAATCATGTAGCACCTTGTTCCTTTGAATAGAGCAGAGAAACTGTGGGTGGAAAAGGGCCCATTGGTTCTGTGGTCCATCTTTATTCTGCCTGGTCTGGAGTCATCCTGGTGTATTCTCCAGTGGTTTTGTCCCTTCCAGTTGCAGGGTTATGTCCATTTCCATCAGTTTTAAGACTGCTTCTTCACTGGCTTCTCCCATTTGTCTCAGATTAATTTGATTTCATCTTACCCTGACAGTGATTTTTTTCTTCCTTTCTCTAAAGAAAAATCCAAACAGAACCATTTAGGAGCCTATACTGGCAGAAAAGATGGGATAAGAAGGCTATTAAAGCACTGGAATAACCGCAGAGTGAGCTCAAAACAAACGTCAGGGAAGCAGAGATTATTCCTGTGACCTTCTCTCAGGCCATCTTTGTCTTGAGTACTTCCTAAATTCCACTCAGCTGTGGTGGGCGAGTGCCTCATCACTCCTCACACATCAGCAGTGTTTACCAAGCACCAGTGCGGCTCAGATGGTTGGCAGAAGGTCTTGGAAGTAAAACAACGGCCCTCCATCACGGCAGCATCCTGGAGTAGGGGTGGCATCCTCGATGCTAAGGTGGCATCAAAAAACACTGACTTCCACCAGGAGCAGAACACCCTCATTTGTTACAAGAAAGAAAAACAACCTCTTTAGCCACATCAGTGAAGTGATGGCCAAGTGTTCTCTTTAATCCTCCTTAATCATGGGGTTGCTGATTAACATTTGAATAGAGCTTCTAATTAGAAAGAAGAGACAGACAAACTCACCCTGCTGAGGAGGTGAATTCTCAGCTCCTTCCACTCGTTCCTGCATATGCTGCCCTGATTAGGGCTTGAATGGGACAATGATTAAAGAGGCCACTGCCACTCTGCAACCTCTCAGTACCAGAGCTACGTTCGAGGATTTATTTTCAACCGAGACTCGAATAAATGTTTTGCAAATGTGAGCCACTCCTGCGGAATGGGAAGAGCTTTTAAACACTTCTGAAGCGCTATTCCATCTTGTTCCTGGTTTTATCACACTGATCTCCGCCTCCGTAGAACATACCCTGTTTGACCATAATGTATTTCAATTAGGATTGTGGTTTAAGTATATGTATTTCACTTGTTCATCTCTTTCATTTTTCAAAAAGCAGCTGAAGCTTGGTGAAAACCTGGAAAGTGTGCTATTGAAAAATCACTTCTACTTGGTGTTTTTTTGAAGTTCTTCCATCCATCATATAATTTCTTTGGCTTATTAATTTGCATTAGGCCTAACCAAAGTCAGGCCTGTTGTGCTAGGAACTATTTGCATTCAAAGAAGATCATACTCGTAGTCTCCTAGGAATTTTTGATGTCTGCTTGTGTCAGTTATATCCATCCACTTAGAAAGACAGCTTTTCTATGCCTAATCACATTACAGAGCTGGGCAACAAAATTATCACAATTGACCTAAGTCTTGCTGGACATGGGCGTGCAGCCACCTACTCACTGGGACCTCCTGGTTACAGAGCACTGCCAGGTGAATTCCTGCTGCAGCAGCTTAAGACATTATAGCCTTTGGCTGTTTTGCTGCCTCTCTGCCAAAGCTCAGCACCTCAGCCTCTTCTGCAACAGGTCTGTCTCTCACACGTGGCAATGGTGGCTTTGAAGAAGGATGCCAGAGCCTGTCTGGGTGCAACTGAGGTCCAGGTCCTTGTGCCCTTCTGAGGAGGAGGCAACAGCCTAAACCACCACAGCAACATTCACATAAATCCATCTTTCAGGTACCTTTCTCTCCCAAACATGCTGACTTAGGAGGGTGGGAGACCTCCTGCAACACAAGGCATTGTGAGCCTATTCTTCCCTGAAGACATTAAGTTAGACAAAGAAGATGGAGAGTGTTTTGTGGCCTGCAGCATGTGGAATATATCTTTTCTAGGCCCTTCTGCACTAAATTCCCTTTGTTGTCCTCATTTTTCCTAAATAGAACTGCAAAATCATCCTTCTTTCAGAATTAAAGACATTTTCATAAATGGGATCTGGACAATATTTTCCATCCAGGTACCCAAAATTAGGCTTTGTGACAGAAGTGGACTCATTATGAGGAAGGCAGTGAGCTTTTGTATCTCAGAATCATTACCAGGCTATGTGGAACAGAGGCAGGAGCAGCTGAAAAGGAAGAGGCAAAGCTCTCAGTGTAAGATCAATGATCTGATTCAACGCTGGGGGAGAAGCAGAGAGATTTTACATAAAGCTATGGTAAAAAAACAATCTCAAAGAGATGCTTCACTTCAGAAAAGCCTTTTCTGTAGACCTGGGCCATAGTTATCTAAATATGCAAAAAGGCAATTCGTCAGCTTTTTTTCCTTTTCATTTATTTTTCATCTCATTACAAAAGCAGAGACTCTGCTGTGGCACTCACCAGGACCTGCCAGGCACACAGTGAGGCTCATCTGAGAGGGAGACAGTGGTCCCTTGGCCTGGTCCATCACTTGGGGCCACAGGATATCCAGATGGCCTCAAGTGCCTGTAACTGTCAGGGCAAAATGGAAAATCGCTCCATTGACTTGACATTCAACTTCCCACAGCAACAGCAAGGGAGTGGAGAGGAAGAGAAGAGAGAAGAGAGAAGAGAGAAGAGAGAAGAGAGAAGAGAGAAGAGAGAAGAGAGAAGAGAGAAGAGAGAAGAGAGAAGAGAGAAGAGAGAAGAGAGAAGAGAGAAGAGAGAAGAGAGAAGAGAGAAGAGAAGAGAAGAGAAGAGAAGAGAAGAGAAGAGAAGAGAAGAGAAGAGAAGAGAAGAGAAGAGAAGAGAAGAGAAGAGAAGAGAAGAGAAGAGAAGAGAAGAAGAACACAATTTGTTGAAAGACCCTTTCTAAAGGAAGAATCAAAATGAAGTGGCACCCTCCCACACTTGGAGCTTATTTGCAGGAGCTGAGTAATGATCATCATATAAATGCAAAGACATCTCTGTCATTTAACAGCTGTTTCCTGGATTTCAAGATAGTTTGTTCCTATGGGCTAGAGAGTGACAGTTCCTGTACAAGTACAGCAGAGAAATGAGTAAAAAGGCCTCTCCTCCATCTTTTCTGTCCCCTGAGAAGTTCCCAGCCCTGCTAACTGTGTTTGCACCCAACCTTCCAGCTCTAGAGCTGCTCTTGCTCAGTGGCCAAGATGAAAAAAGAGTTTAGAGAGACCACAATACACTGGAAATACTCTGACCCCTTCCAGACCTGTTCTTGGGGAGAGGTAACATGCATCAGCACCTCCCTGCCCAGAGGGGTCCTGATAACCTCCCTCAGGCAGGTGAATCCCCTCTGTGATGTGTGAGGGCAAGAGCTGCTGAGTCCTGTGCTCAGTTCATTGTTTCTCTCAGTACACATGGCTTTGGGAGTCCTGGTGTCCCTGCTTGAAAGTCAAAATTCTCAGTGACTTCTTTCCCCTTCTACTAACTTCCTAACATCCCAGCTATTCTGGGATTATGCCCTGTCAGGACCAAGGGCTATTCTTGGACCGCTCTGCTGATCACACCCAGCAACAGCAGCCTGCACTGACAGCTCCTGCTGTTCCTAAGCACAGAAGGGCAGGCAGGAATAATTTCCCAGGCCAAGGCAATGTGAGGAGTGCTGTGGCTCTCTCTGTTCAGTAGCTCCAGAGAGAAGCAGCTCAGATACAGCAGCAAAGTAGGGAAAGTGAGTTTGGAGTTTAATGCCTCTGAAGGTGAAAACAGCAGCAGTTGAAAAATTGATGTAGCAGTGAAAAGTTCCTTGCTTCCAACTAGAAATAAAGAGAGTTTCAGGCACGTGATGAGGTGCAAGGTCCCTGTCTTAACTGTTCTGCACCCACTATGCATGCAAAGATGTTTTTAATGCCAAACTTGCTTGCTATAGAAAGGAATATACTTCCAGCCCATGCTAACAGGGAACCAAATTACTGCCCATGGTAGCAGGAGGAGGTATGAAATAAATTGGTCAAGGGAACCCTTACTTTTAAAAGCCAGAAATAACATGGTATATAATACAAAGTTCAAAGTTGAGCATTGAGGCTAGGGACTCCTGTGCAGTATGAATTCAGTGTCATAACAGAGCAAGAGTGGAGCAAATTGCTGCAAGAAGCAGGACCTGGTAAGTAGCAGCAGGATATTGAAGACAAAGCTCACAAAGTGATTTTAACAGGTTTTGAAACCTGCTGCCATAGCTTGTTTTCAATTGCTGTGATTTTATTTGGGCTCGTTAGAGTGTCAGATGCTCGGGCTCTCTGTGGAGGTGAGGGGTGTATTCAGCTTGTGCTCATGCTACAACCAAATCAACAATAACCTCATAAATGATAACTAATAAAAACCAAGGTTTAATTATGCGAAACTGTGAGCATGTTATGAACAGAGCAATCCTCCCAGGAGCAGAGGCAGCCAGAGGAAAGATGAAAGTAGAGGATGGGCAACTAGTGTTAAAAAGCTGCTTCGCTGCCATTTCACTGAGCTCCTTGGGTAGGTGCATGCCACGGTCAGCTTGGCAAATCGCTCCGTGCAAGACACTAAAACCACAACAAAATGCCTCATAATGTCTGGATCGGGATTACAGGTACCCCAGAGAGAGAGCAAATGCGTGCACCTCAATAGTAGGGAGCATTTTTGGTTAAATCCAAGTGCAGTGAGCTCTCTTGTCTCCAAGCTCTAGGCCGGCTGGATACATAGAGGAGGAGATGTTTATTTTGCTGAGGACATGCTTCAGGATGGAGAAGGGCATGAGAGCCCATGCCTCCAAGCCCCAGCCATGGAAAGTGTGATTTGGCAATTTTGATATACCCTGTTATGAAGGGGAAAGTGATTAGAGAAACCCCAGCAGGTCCTGCCAGTCATTAAAGCTGGATCTAATGGCAGGAAAAGAAGGAACTAAAGTTATTGTGTCAGGTTTGTCTCTCTGCACCCACTCAGGCCATAGGCTGAGCTTTACACAAGCAAGAAGTAGCAGTTCTGGATCTTGCCTCATGGCAGCCAGGCTGGGCAAGTGGTCCAGGCTCTCCCTAGCCTCCTCCTTGGCTTCCATGTGGGAAGGTAACATTTTTATTCCCACCACTTTACCAGGGATTCTTTCAAACCTAATTAAGCTTAGCGTTATCATTGTTTTTATCACATTAAGATCCCACTTGGCTCTCAGCAGCACAGACCACAAAGTCAACACTGCATCTTTAAACAGAAACAACAGATTTTGGTTCAATTAAAAATTCATTAAAATGTAAATTACTTTGTAGGGTTTTTTCCTTCTAATGCCTGTTCAGTGTGACACTCTAATGGCACAAAGCATTAAGGGGAGGTTAACTGGCAGCACAGAGACAAATTGCTCTCAGTATACTCACCTGCTTAAGTGATCTTGGAAAATAATTTAACCCTTTTCTTTCATCTGCAGGGGTTTCCACCTTATTCCATTTGTTTTCTATGACCTTTCTTTGTCATAAAATCATCACAGGATCACAGAATGGTTTGGGTTGGAAAGGACCTCAAGAATCATCTCATTCCAGCCCCTGGCCATGGTCAGGGACACCTTTCACTAGACCAGGTTGCTCAAAGCCCTGTCCAACCTGAACTTCTTGTCATGATTTCTTATATCTAAAGCAAAACACCTTATCCTGCAGCTCTGCTTTCCCTTTTCCTCTGCAGCTCTCCTACAGTTCTCAGGGAATTTTTTCCCCAAGATGACCCATCCTGAAAGCCAATTGTTTCCTCACAGACCCTGCTAGATGTGCCAGAATAAATTTCCTGGATGTTTCCCTTCCAGTGGCTGCACCAGATATGACGATTTAACCACATACTTATTAAATCATTTGTTGCTTCTAATGCTCTATGAAACCACATGTGAGCATTATTATTATTATTTCCCTTATCGCTGTAAACTCAGTCACTATTGCAAGTTCATTAGGTGTCGTTAATTGCTAACAACATATTCAGAACGTATGGTAAACGCAATTTAATTGAGAACTAATTAACTTGTTATAGTTATCTCATTACATGCCAATTAAACTTTTCAACATTCCTTTTCAGTAGATAAAGGAACAGTTAAAATCCCAGGGACCAACTTCTGAGCTGGGGTAAGGGGGGCAGCTTTGCTGCCTTCGTCTGTAATGCTGTTACTTGTGTCTCGCATTTTTGTAAGATTAAGGGAAGCCAAGGGAGTTCAGGTTAATTTAGTGTGTGTCTCTGAAGAGGCTGAGAACTTGACAAAAAAAAAAAGTGCCTCTGATGGTGGTTTTGTGTTTCATGAGAGGAACTGAAGGACTCGGGCCAGGAATTTCTGCTCTGCGGCTGAATCAATCTGCAGTTTTTGGTAAACCAACCTCTAGCTTTGACACATCTGCAAACTATAGGGGGGAGTATTGACACACTACACCAGATCCAGAGTCCATGCAAAGGTATCCCTGGATCACAGGCTTTGGAGTGGCATCATTTCAGGGGGCTCTCCCCGGACAAGCTCCAGCTGATCGCACACAAGAGCGCTCATGGCAGCGTGGTTGACTGCACCTGCCCCCCACCAGCTCTGTGATCAAATCACATTTGCCCAGTTTAGGTTTCTGCCCTTTCTCTGCATGAAAGTGCCAAGCAAACAAAGGAGAAAGAAGTAATGGAGGAAAAAAAACAAAGCCATGTGAGTACAAAGTGCTTCCCAAAGCCACAAAATAAGCAGCTGGGAAAAACTGGGAACTACATTGCCTTTAATCTCTAAGATAAACAGGTTCAGTCAGCTTAGATATTACAGTAACATCTGTGGCTTTAAAAAAAAATACTAAAATCAACCTGCAGCTGAGCCATTAGGTCCACAGTGTTACTGTGATGCTGGCTTCAAACTGAAATGAAAATCTTTGAAAGTGAGAAGATTTCAAGAGGCTCTTATTAAAGTGAGAGGTGACTATTCTGGCACTATTGAAGTGAAAGAGAAAGTCACTGTGATAGGACTGATGATTAATTTCTGGTTTATTCACTCACTGAAATAACTTTGTGATAAACTTGGAAAATATGTGAAGGGACAAGTGGGCAAGTCCACTGGCCAGGCACACAAGGCTTTGACCTCAGCAGCTTTCCCCAGACAAAGGAGTCTCTGCTATATGGGGTGGGAAAAGAACTCCAAGAGTGCTACTGCCCTGCCACTGGTACCTCAATGCCACACACTGAGAGTCAGCTGAGATGAATCACAGCAGTTTGGGTGCAAGGCAGAGTTAGCAGGGACCAATACCTTTTATCAGGGTGCAGAATCATCCCCCTATTGCAGGATCAGGGCGTTGGTTCCTCCACAGTGAGCAAACCATGCTCTGCTAGAGCAAGGATTTATGGAAAAGTGTCAGGGAAATGAAGCAAGAGCAGGGAGGCAGAACAAGCTGTTTGCATCCTTCAAGTGAAGCAGAGGACTGCCTGTGAAGATGAACTTTAATTTAAACCACAGGGAAGAAGAGTGTTAATGCAACACCCACCTCATGCAGCTTTTCCAATAAGGGCTATAATACAACAAAAGCAGCTGAAGAGGCTTTTCTCACAGAATCTTCTAACTAACTTTGTAAAGCCAGGAAGGCAAAATTCTTCTAGAGATCTTTCATGTTCTTAATTTGCTGAATCCAAACATTTACATGCATCTTCCATAACCACTGCTGTTTAAATAGAGAGCACTCCTCAAGTGGGAAGGGTGAGTGTGATGTAGTGTTATGGAGGCTATTAGTACATACCAGAAGCCTCAAGAACTCTCCAGCATTTCTATCCAGGATGTGTTAAGATGGCAATACTTGCATGGTGAATGTGTTTTTACTGTGTGTTTTTATGATGTTTTCATTATATGCTTTTATTATGTGGTTATAAGCTGCTAGAATGGAAACAGGAGCTATAAAGTTTGATTGATTGTTATATTCCCATATATAAACAGAGATTATTTTTTTCCACTAGAATCTATGAATGACAGAAAAGTTTGATTGAGATGCAAGTCCAAGCATTAAGTCCACTCCTGGAGTAATCAAATCCAGCTCCTCAAATAAGTCAATGCTGATGGAACCATAGAATATGCTGAGTTGGGAGGAACCCACAGGAATCATCAAAGTCCTGGCCCTGTGCAGGATAAGCCTAATGATGCTTATGAGCCTTCCTCAACTCATCAGAGCCTCAGCTTTACACAGCAGGAGAGGCAGCTGAGACACATGGTGCTCTGTGTCCCCACAGATCTCCAGGAGCTCAGGCCACCAGGGTTCTGAAATCCCTGAAGCTGAAGCAGGAGCTAAATTCAGAAACCAAAGAGGGTGTTGCAGGCTTTTGTTTAAGATCCTATTTCTGATGAGGTTTAATTTAGACAACAGAGCCAAGAGCTCTAAAGTGACACTCTGTTCTCATTTAGGGCTCAGTATTTGGTGATGTGCAAGGTCTGATGAGTGCTACCAAACACCTCGAGTTCCCCCTGGTCTCCCCATGCACAATGCAGCCCCTGCTGTGCTGCTCCAGGTCCCACTGGTGGCTGCAGCATCCTGGTGGAATCAGGGTTCACTCCAGTGGGAAGTGAAGGAGAACCACTTTGATAACATCTGTTTATGGTGCCCACAGTGATGGGCTCTTCCCCAGGGCTGCAGGGCCTCAGCACCAGGCAGCACCAGTGAGTGCAGAGTAAACCTTTGTGCAGCCCCCTCGTGTGATACTGTACTTCATAAAGCTTCCCACCTGCCAGAGCAGGTATTTGTCAGGCCAATGAACATTGCAACTGGTTTCAGCTGACACAGATTCTGCTTTTTTTGTGCTGTATTGGAGGCCTATTGCCTGCAATGCTCCTTTTGTTTTTTACCTACCCTGGAGACAGCAGCTCCCTGTGAAATACCTCTCTCAGGCACCTCATTCCAGGCAGAGCCTTTTCTTTTATAGACCTGAGTGGGCTCTCAGCACCCAAAACTCCCTGCAGAGCCCTGAAGTTGCTGGCAAGCCCAAGAGTGAGGTGTGTGCTGGGAGAGGAAACACCCTGGCTTGTCAAGGAAGTAAAACCAAGAATCTCTCTCTAATTCATTTATAGGAAGAAGCAAGGGAAATATCTCGTGTTCCTCCAAATAAACCTCCCCCCTCGCTTGACTCGAATCATTCAAAAACCTCGCAGGGAGTGGAAGCATTGCCCCATCCTCTGTAGATTTTGTGCCTTGTACTCTTGCTTGCTAAATATATGCAAGCACATATACAGCACTTACTGCAGCACGCAGGCTCATGATCTTTGTATGGCTTCTTCCCCTCTAGGACTGCCATAAATAAATCACTAGGTCAGGGAGGCTGTTACATGCCTGTGGTTGCTCTCCCCCACACTGGCTCTTTTTCTCTCTCCTTCCTCCTTCTACATATGTACAGAGCACTTCAGCCTGTAAGGAGTGCTACACGCAGCCCCCCTGCTGCGGGTGTTCAGTGCTAGGTGTGATCCGGCAGCAGATCATTCATATTCCTCACCACAGAGGACACTAATGATCCCAGATCAGAGCAAAAATCACATTTTGGCACAAGCTGCACTCAAGTTTTCCCTCCCAGGGAATGTGCTCGCTGAGCTGACAAATCAGATTCCCACAGAGGTGGGTTTTCAAGTGTGTGGTGCTGCACGACCAGGATCAGGTATTCAAAAGTTCAATTTTGGAACCCAGAAGGGAAGTATGATCTTGAAAAAATCCTGTCCTGGCTGCTCCTAATGTGACTGGGGTGTTTGCAATTCCTTAAGAGGTTTTGGGATCAATATGGGTGATTTTTCCTTGGTGAGTCCTAGCCAAGAAGTTCCGTTCTTGCTTTGCAGGAGGATCTAACCTGGGCGCCATGCTCTCCCTGCACCTTCTGGCTAGAGCTCTTCAGGGGAAATCCTTTTGCCCTACTTTACTCTTTAAAAATTCCCTTTATTTCAAAGCCTAAGCAATACCCTCAGTGGCTCTGCCCACCACAAAGGCCAGGAAGGATGAGAAAGAAATACTAGCAGAAAAGAGAAGAAAAGAAAGCATTTATTATTGATGGGGGGCAGAACGACAGTCACTGCAGTTACAGAAATCAAGTGCCTTTCTAGAGCTGAAATGAGGCTTCACATTAAAGGCCTTTTGCACAGCAGTTTTTTAGCTGTTAGCAAGAGGTGGAGAGAAGAAAAAGTTACATTCCTAATGTTACCCTTTTAGGTTTTGTCATCTTTGCTAAATGGAACATATTGTCAGATCTCGTGTTTTCCTGGCAGAAAAGTTCTCATTTGCAAAGGACCATGTGTGCATGTGAATTTTTTTTTTCTTTTTCTTTTTTCGGTTGTTTTAATTGCTGTTGTAACCTGCACATTTTGCAAATATTTCAATCAAAGTTTTCCAAAACACCCTTGGAGGGCCAGGAAAAAGCAAGAGAGCTTCAGGTCACTCCTCACTAAGCCTCCTCACTAAGGTGATAGATTTTTGAGTGGTTAACAGTGCTGTCTTGGATAGCCCAAAGGAGGGTTATTAAGATTTCCCCTTCTTTATCTATTCCTGTGTTGTCACCTCCAGCCCTCTTTTTCACTCTGACTTCTCACAGGTGGGAACAATCTGAAATCTCAAATTATTCTTGCAAGAAACCCCTTCCCACACCTTGCAGTGCCCATACACAGCTTGTTCCTTCATCCTGCATGTAAGATTGTTTATCCAAACTAGGTAGATTTACTTCCTCAACATGGCTGTAGAGAGCAATTGGTTTTCTGTCAAGTATAGGACAAGACTAATCAAACCTGCCAGCCTGAAACAGGTCAAAACTAGAGTCAAATATGACCTGTGCTTTGAGGGCCATGAAATGCAGGAATACTGTGCTGGAGGTGCTGCAGAAACAAAGCTGAAAGAAATGCCACGTCTTAGCAGCTTTAATCAGAGATAAAAAACAAAATTCAAAACTGTTAAGGTCTCAGTTTGGCATCTGAACCCTCTATCTGTTTATCAGCCACTTGAAATCTAGAATTACAAGTGAGAATTATGTATCAGTTTGGAATTATCTCGGGGGGGATGTGTTGTTAAATTCAAATCATTGTTGGTTGTGTGCAAGAAATGTGCATCCTTCATACACACCGAGAACGTGGGCATCTTCTGAGTCCCTGAAAACACGGCCTTGCTGGGTTAAATACTTCTCTGTGAGGTGGGAAGAAAAGGGTGAAGCATGTGGGTAAGGGTAGAAGCAGAGAACAGAGAGGAGTCTTGTGTTGTTTCTGTTTCAGGACTATCAGCAAAAGGCTTCTTTGTTCCTCTGGTTACTGTGCCAGACAAACACTGCAAGTGCAGGTTTGAAAGAAAGGCTGGGACAGCTTGGATAGTCTGGAATGCCAACACTGGGAGTGGCATTTGGGCACTCACACCTCCTTGGCTGCAGAACTTCACAGGCCCATGGAGATGAAGCAATTGTCCACACTCTTCAAAGCTGAAACATCTTTCTTCTCCTGCCTTCTGCCCTGGGCTTCACAGAATGAGCAAAACATACCCAGGTTCACAACACCCCCCAAAAAGAGAGGCCTCCCCATTATGTGTGCGTACATAAACACCCGTGCACACACAGCACTGCCACCCAGTGGCTTGCTAACCACAAAGGGGGGGTGCAAACTTGGTTTAGGGAGGGCTTTTTCTCCCCTAAATGCCATTGACATGGTGTACAAATTTAATGGAAGCACATACCCAGCTCTGCCTTCCCAACCTGGAGGTGCCCGGCTTGGCAGGCACCAGCACCAGGCTGTAGGAGTGAGCCAGCTGTGCAGCTGCAGGTGGAAATATCAATTCCTTGGCATCAGGTTCAGGTAACAGGCAATTTGCAATTGTCACACATATCCTGCCTTTTCCCTTTTTTCTCCCTTTTCCCTTTTTTGTGTGTCTGTGGTTAATTGCAAGGGGGAGGACGGCAGACCTTATCTCTCTTCACTAGTGGTGGCAAAACTGAAAAATTGTTTTCATTACCAGGTGGAAGGCTTTTCACATGCAAATTATTGATATCATTGTGAATGTGGCATTTTTATTAATCCAAACCAGCTTATCTGACCAAAAAGAAAAGAAAGATCATTCTTGTTTTTTATCAAACATTTTGCTCTGACAACAGCAAGTCATATTTGATGAAATATTGCATGGATCACACCATTTTTACAATTTAGTGCAGGAAAGAAAGAAATAGAAAGGACTAATGGATGGGGTGGGGTTTGGGGATTTTTTGATGGATTTGGGGTTCGTTTTTTTTTGTTTTGTTCTTTTTATCTTTAAGATGCTTCTAAATGCCAGTCAAGTGATGCAAGTTCACATAAGCATTTTAACTTCTTTTTTTTTACAACATCAAAGAAACTGATCTGGGTTTATATATGTATTTTTATCTCTCTATTGTGTGCACTTCCCCTTCAGACACTGGGAAAATAAGGTCACGTTCCCTACTGAGTCCATCCTTTTCTATTGATTTTACTTTCTTAAAATCCTAATAGAGCTTGAAATTAATACTGTTTAATTTTCTTCTCCCTTTCTTGTGAACAACAAAGCTTTCTTATTGCTGCTACACCACTCTGGGTACAAAGAAGATGACAGACTTGGCATCCTCCTTCCAATGGCAAAAATCCTTGAAAAGAGAAAATCAGGAGGGTTTTGGCTCTTTATCCAATGATGTAAAGGCTCTCCCTTCCTGTCTAGAAGATGAGGACCAGGGGATACTTCTTTACCCATTTCAATAGGGGATGGACCACAGAAAGCTATGGACCCCTGTAATGCGGCAAAATTCAGATTCACTGACTTTAGGACACGTGTAAATCCCTCTGCTGGGGCTGCATCTCAGTGCCCTCTGCTGATAAAATAAAAGAGCCCTATTCATATTCCCCAACCACAGACAAACAGCTTGTCCAGTGTCTGGGAGCTCCTCCAGGAGCCAGGTGAATGCACTTCAGTAAGGGACATAGCCACTTCAGGATCCAGCTGGAAAACATCTACCCCAAGGTAGATTAAGCCAGGTGAGGGGACTGATGGCTCTGGAAGCTGCTGAGTTGTTACCAGCATCCTCCATCCCTGAGCAGAGCTGCTGGGGTGGTAGTCTCCAATACCTTGCTCAGTGTGGAGACCAGCAAGAGCATTCAGGAGTAGATGAAGTGCATCAAACCTACTGAATCAGCACCCTTCCTTCCTGCCAGTGAACTTTCTGGGGAGGAAAAGACACTTCATGGCCCTTGGGAGTCACCTGTCTTTCGGGGAGGGCTCTGCTGGCGAAAGCAGCGCGAGGCAGGTTTGGTGTCAGCAGTGACACGATGGACAATGACAACCCTGGCTAACACAGGCTCCTGTGCCCGTGCATCAGAGCAGTGCTCAGCTGTATAAAACGGGCTGTAAACTTTGCTCATTTTGGCTGACAGATACGATAAAGGTTATGTGTGCTTTACAGCATTACGAATTTGATGGAGAAAGGTCCCCTGAGACCTCTCGCTGCACCAGGTCTTAGCATTTGCCACAGCGTAGCAGGGACCTCATGGGTCATCTTCCCTGCCCCTCCTTTGCTTGTTCAGGAGTCACTACCCACCTCAATGATGCTTCTCACATAGATTAAAAGCATTTAAAATATGTATTATTTTTGCACTCTCTGTGTATCTGTGCCTTTCATACCCACATCTTAAATTCATCACCTCTCTGCCAGTTGTTTGTAAATGTCCCCAGGTGTTTAACTCTTATTCTCTGAATCCTCTGAGCTATTGCTGGTGAGTGTGGCTATTACATATTCCTGATATTTCTCAAAGGTCAAAAGAAAACGTAAAAATGCCATTTCTTTTCTCTTCTCCTTACAAAGCAGAAAATGCAATATTGTTCTGGTGCAGTTACTTTAGCTGTTATGCTAAGATTTTATTTTTTTTTAAGTAGACCTTATTGTATTTACTGCAAATGTTCTGGATACAGAATTACTTCCTCAAATTATTAGGAACTAGAAGATATAATCAGCTTGTATTCTGTTTTAGAATATATTACTCTACCACAACAGTCTATTTGCGACAGTTTGCTCTCATCTTCCTGCAACCCATCTTACAAATGAGACATAAAATTGAGGCTGTGGATGCTTATGGACCCAATCCTGCAACATTTATGCACCTGTTTAAGCTGAATAATGTAAAGATTCATGGTGAATTGAATGTGCAGAATGACTAACACTTGAGGAACTATGGCAATTGCTCCAAAGCAGTCTGCAGTTCAGGATAATGAGCAATGCATGAAACTGGTGCATTATCAGGGTGGGTTATCTGCTCCTCCCCCAAATCTGGCCAGGATGCTGTAAAGGATGGACTTGGAGTGAATGCAGAGTAAACTGTCCTCTCTCTAGTCAGTATTATTATATTAATTTCCTTTTATCACTGCAGTAAGACTCCTGACTGTGCAGAATTTAGCCCTCAGCAGTGCAACAAGATCTCGAGGTTTTCGTCGCAGAGTCACACTTGGTGGTGTTATACAGCCTTGTTAATTGATTACAAAATAATTCAGCAAGCTGCACTGTTCCTGCATCTCCTATCCAGCTTGCTGCCTCCTCACCTCAGACCAGATACACTTCAAGGTCCTGGTCCCCATGTCTGAAGCCAAATCAGCCGAAGAATGACCTTTTTCTTTCACCTACATCTTTCAGAGAAATAAAGCAACAGATGACACCAAGTAGAGGATTCACAGAGCTCTTTGTGTGAGCCTCTAGCAATGGAGCTCTCCAGTGAAGGGCATCAAGCTTAACTCTCAACTCACCCTGCAAGGAGGATTTTTTTTTTTCAATTTCAGTTAACAGCAGCATTTCCATTGACTTACACAGGAGCAGAGCCAAATCCCAGAGTGTCTTTTAAGAAAAGCTACTCCTCAGCAGAAGATGCATCTCAGCAGATAGGATGCCCTTGCCCCTGAGAGTCCTTGTCCAGGCAAACCAACTCCCACTGTGCACTGAACAATCCCCCCACTTATTGCTCAGCCTCCATCGAGATTTCTGTTCTTGCACATCGCCACTGTGATTGGCAACTGAAACACAAAGATCAGACAAAAGAGGCTGAAACACCACCTGGGATGGAGCTGAAAAAGATGCAGGAGCAGATATCTCCATCTGTATTCTCGAGGATGTGTACGAGGAGAAGCCAGCTGCGGTGTGGTGCTCCCGAATCACAGGGGACTGGTGCTCTGCCCCGCTGCATCTCGGGAAACCCCAATGTCAGTCCCTGCACCAGCAAGGTCACCTCAAAGCCTGTTTCCTCATCCTCAGGCCAGTCACACTGCTGTGAAACTCCAGAACAGGGTGGGCAAAAGGAGTCCAAGATGAATAAAACAGAAGGAAAATGAGGCTTTTCTCAGATTTATGCAGAAGGTAAATTATGGGGCTACTTACACCACCTAAAATCACTTTCTCCCCAGGGTCCTTAATATGCTCTATCATGAAAGCTGTATACTGGAGTGTAGCTTTGCCATATATATGACAGTATAATTGTACCAGGCTCACCTGTGTTGTATTTTTTACCTATAAATGTAATGGTGATTTGTTGGTCTCCTCTTTCTACAAGACTTTCAGAATCCCCAGGAAAGCACATGGGCCATAGCACATTCCTTCCACCATTTAATCCAGATAAAGAGAAAAGTCTTGTGCTGAGTCTGCCTTCCCATACACAATGCTGGTGTTAGGCATCCCTGTACATATGGACAGGTTTATCCTGGTGCAAGGCACCTCGGCAGGAATCACACAACACTGACAGTGTACCACACTGTACTTTTGAATTGATGCAAAAAGCCGTGCACAGAAGGGAAAATGGCAGCTTTCCAAGTGGCCCCAGTTAATAGCTCTGTTTTGCTTAATGGTGCCTCCCATTCAGACTAAAGATGCTGTTTTAAATATGTAAGCAATTAGTATCTCTCGCTCTCAACACATCTGTGCTGCTTCTCTCTGCTGCATTATAAACCCATCGCGTCCCTCTCCAGCTCAGCAGTGCATATATCACCAGATATTCTGATTTTCAGCAACTTTCTGGTCTGAAAGAGTTGTGCCTGGATTTGGTGACGCTCTGCCAGGCTGGCCTTGCCTAAACCCTGACACAGCTGGCCTCTCCTCTCCGGGTCTGTCACTGGACTAACAGATAACAGGGATATAGGGAAAGCACCTCTTAGTGGGTTTTTGGGGCTTCTTTGCTCCAGCCAGTACTTTTTCATTTTTCCCAGCTTTCACACACTTTCTGTGTAGAAACTGCAGCTTTTTCTCTCCGTAACAAACCCCAAGGGTGCCTGTAGCCTGCAGGAGGATGCTTGCAGGGGTTGCAATGTGGCTGAGATGCAGCCAAGCACCTCAGAAGCAGAGCACCTTCCTTGCACAGTTTTGTGCTTAAATAAATTCTGCCTGCTCAAACTCCAACGGGATTTAGAGTCGTGGCAGGACCAGTGTGGTTATGACGGTCAGTATTTATAGGAGTGCAAGGGATCATTGTTGCTAAAATAGCAATTGATAGTAATAGAACTGGTGTGATGAGTTATTCAGCTTTTTTTTTTTAACGGAGTGTTTTCCATGCCAAAAGCTCTGTTATTGCCCGTCCCTCGCAAGGGAGGAGAAGGTACAGGCACTGCACCGCGCGCGGGAGTTCCCGTTGTCTGGTTTTATTACAGTTTTTGTCCTTTCGGGGAGAAGCCGCCCCGCCTGCGCGGTGCCCACCCCCTCCCCGGCCAGGACCGACCCCGCCACACCGCGCGGTGGGCGCAGGGGAGGAGACGCCACCGCGGCGAGGAGCGCAGCCGGCTGGCAGGGGGCTGGCAGGGGGCTCGCAGGGGGCTGACAGGGGGCTGGCAGGGGGCTGGCAGGGGACTGGCAGGGGGCTCGCAGGGGGCTCGCAGGGGACTCGCAGGGGACTCGCAGGGGGCTCGCAGGGGGCGGCTCCCGGCCCACCGGGCTCACCCCCGGGACGCGGCGCGGGCGCTGCGGGACGCGCGGGCCGCGGGGACGCGCCGCAAACTTTAGCGGCGGGGGGCGGCGGGGCCGAGCCCGCCCCGAGCGCCCCCTCCCCGCCCCGCCCGCCCCCTCCGCACCCTCCCCGCGCCGGCGGGGCGGGCCGGGGGCGCCGAGGGGCGGAGCGGCCCCGCCGGGCGGCGGCGGCGCCGAGCCGGGACGCGGCGCCGGGCTCCGCACCCCGCGGAGCGGCGGGGAGCGGCCCAGCCCGGCCCAGCCCCGGAGCCATGCCGCTGCCGTGCCGGGGCTGGACGCTGGCGCTGCTCACGCTGCTCGTCGGTTTCCTCATCTTCGCCGATATCTCGGAGATCGAGGAGGAGAGCGGGTAAATCCCCCGTCCCCGCGCGGAGGAAGGGGCGCGGAGCGGAGCCGTGCTGGGGACCGGGGAGGAGGCGGTGGCGGCGGCGGAGGGGGCGGGCGCCCGGACAGTTTCTTTGTCTCCGGCTCTCCCGGTTTTCGCCGTGCCCAAGTGGGAAGGGAGCGCGCTGCGCTCCCGCGCAGCTCCGCGGGGCCGGTGGCAGCCCCGGGCGGGACCGCCCCGCCGCCGGGCAGGACGGGGCAGGATGGGGCACGGAGCCGGGGGGCAGCCACGCCGGGCCGGGTAGGGCTGCGGGAACAGGTACCTCTCCCGCCAGAGACGCGGTGGTACCCGTCCGAGTAGGGATGCTGGAGCAGGTACCGGTCCCTTTAGGGATGCTGAGATACCTGTCCGGATAGGGATGCCAGAGCAGGTACCGCCCCGGTACAGACACTGAGGCACTGGTCCGGGTGAGAATGCTGGAGCAGGTACCACTCCCTTTACAGACACTGAGGTATCAGTCCGGGCAGAGATGCTGGAGCAGGTACCGCTCCCATTAGAGATGTGGAGGTACTGGTCCTTTTAGAGAGGCTGAGGTACCAGTCCAGGGATTCTCGATCAGGTACAGGTCTGGGTAGGGATGCTGGAGTGGGTACTCATCTGATTAGAAATGTTGGAGCAGATCCTGGTCTGGAGAGAGGGATTTTGGCACGGGCTGTGCTCAGGTGCTGATGGACCCATGGAGCAGGTCCCTAAGTGGGCTATTGGTGTGCGTGGTCTGCTGGACAGGGATGCTGAAGCAAGTTGCAGCCCACGGGGCTTAGGTGCGACTGCTGGTCCAGATGGGTGCGGTGGAGAGAGCACCAGCTGATGGGAGTGATGGATAATGGACCAGTCTGCAGGTGGATAAGGGACCAGTCTGTGGGATGGGAGAGATTGAGCAGGGATCAGTTGGGTGGGGGTGATGGACCAGAGAGCTTAACCCATTGGTGTGTCCCTGTGGGATGCATTAGGGGCTTCATGGCCACCCCTTACTGATCAGTGTCATGGTCGGTGTTTACCTGCAGGTGCCATGTATGGCAGGGGCTAAAGCAGCCCCTCAGTCTGAGGAGCAACACCCTTTCCACCCCATAAACCCCATCTCTTGAGGTCTACTTGGAAACTTAGGGGATGAAAACAACAAATGGCGAGAGGAGGGTCTGCATTAACTTAAGGAACTTGCTACAGCAATTAATTTTAGTAATGAGGTGTGCACTTGGGGTGCCCAAATGACACAAAGGTCTTTCTGTTTGGGACCAGCTGGTTTTGCCCACTGTGTTACACCAAAACAAACAGCTTGATGAAATGATAAATGAAATGCAGTGGTGTTTGTTTATTGTTTCATTGTTCTGTTATACTGGGTGCCACAGGCAAGAAGTGCTTAAAGATCAGTAGTCTTGTCCAGAAACATCCAGCACCAGACTGTAGGTTACCACGGTAGATGAATTGTTGCTCTGCGATGAGCTGGCACTATCTATATAATAATAAAGGAAATTAAAATCTTCTGATGCATCCTCCCCATTGGACAGGCTGCTCTGATCCCCTTGCTTTCTTCCCATCTCCTTTTCCAGCTTCTGTTCTTTTTTCTCTCTCCTCACCTATCTGCTAGATCTACCCACTAGAACTTGCTGTGCCCTTCTTTAAAATCTATTCTGTTTTGTTACTTACTTGTCCTGTTTTTCACCCTGGTTCATTAGGGATTCCCAGTATTGTGTCTTTTTTCTCCTCTCTTTTCTGTACATTGTATGGAAATTGGCTGTTTGCTGGCTGCTTATCTCCAAACCCTGGCATCTGAGTTTGTTGCTGTAGTTCCTCCAAGGAAGTACTGCCAAGCGGTGCGGCGGCAGAGACGGCAACAGGGTCAGATGAGTTCTGTAGGAACAGCGAGCAGCTTGTTCCACACAGCATTCAGAAATGGTAGTGCAGGAGGGAACTGGCAGAGGAGAGGAGCACCCTGCACCCAGGGGGTGAAGGAGAGCCCTGCATCCCGTGCCCTCTGATACACACGAGCGCCAGACCTTTCACAGATCAGTGCCCACATGGGCACATCAGCTGTGCTTCCCATGCAGGGATGAACAGAGCAAAGGTGGGATCCTGCTGTATTAATTATATATCACTTAATCATGAAGTCGGGCAAACTGAACCTTTCTCTTGCTTTGTCCTCTCCTACACAGTTCTCCCCATTGCATCTCTGGAGCGCTTTGGGTTTGATGAGCTCCTGCATCCCAAACATAGTAAGGGACCAAACACAGCTCACCTTGCACAGAAGCCTGGCACAAAGGGCACTTCATCCTTGTGTGCTGCCATGGTGCCAGGAATGGTGAACACGATGCTCCAACCTGGCTGAAATGGATTGCTGACATGAAAAAGCAGAGTGTCTGCTCTGCAGTAGGTCAGGGACTGACAGAGGGTTTTCAACTTTGGGAGCCACATAATAGCATTTTTTGTTAACAGGTCCTGTAGGTAAAGGGAACTGTGTGACAGCAAAAATGCACAGCAGTGTAGAGAAGGGACCCTTCCAAAGTTTTCCAGGAGCTCTCTGTGTGTCCAGGAGGGAACAGCTCCTCTCTGTGAGAGGTTTGGGAGATGCTGTATATTTGTGCAGCTTTCCCCCACACCAGGAATATTCGGCTGTTGGATTGTGTGGCTCAGCATCCTCCTTCACACCCCCACAGACCTTCGCTTTGGTCAGTGCAGCAGGGAAGGAAGGAGCTGCCCAGCTGTCCCCTGGCAGGCTCGTGGCGCTGAGGGGGGCTGGGAAACACAGGCAGGTGCCACTCTTTTCTTCTTTTTCCTTGGCATCGAAACACTCTCTAATTACTGTGAAGAGCGAACAGCTTGCCCACTTCTACACGTACCCTGCCCCCTGCCTGTGATTTGGATTGTCTTTGGAAGAACGTACCTCGTACGGGTGGGAGCAGGGTGGGAGGGGGCAGATTTCTCTCACCTACAAACACTGAGAAATTTCCGAAAGAAAACGCAAAATGTTCGTTAGGTAAAAGGTAAGAGAGTATATTATACTACTGGCAAAAGGACAAAACCCAAAGCCATGCTGTTTCTCTGGACAATAAGTTCCCCGCATCGCAGGTGAAGGGAGGTAGGAGCTGAGGGCAGCTGGAGCTGCTCTGCCTGCCAGAGGCTTCTGAGAAAGATGTTTATGCCTTACGCAGTCCCATCTCACTCCTCTAGACATCCTTATACCACCTCCCACAGCCAGGAGATGCTGAAACAAAGAGGTGTTTGGGGCAAGAATGAAAATTCAGCAGTTTGTTGCTCCTGATGCTGCGTCGCTCTTGCTTAGCCTGTTCCTGTGCTCGGGTTTTGCCCCTGCTACATCCTTGTCTGTGTCTGGACGTGTCACCTGGGCTGTGGCTGGGGTCTCGTGCTCGGCGGAGCTGTGGGATGCCGGTGGGATGCTGGTGGGATGCTGGTAGGATGCTGGTGGGATGCTGGTAGGATGCTGGCGGGCAGAGACACGCTCGCCCCGCTCGCCAGCGTGTGCTGCGCCGTGAAGTATTGCTGTGGTGAGTGGTCTTGGCACTTTGTTTCCGAACAGCCACCTGGTTCCGGGCTGCTGAACTTTTCCTGCAGCCCGGTGGCGCCTGTGCTTCCATGCACCGCTCCCGCTCTTTGTCTCGCTGGAAGGAAACAAAAGACACGCTCCCGTCTGTCTTGGGGAGTGCTGATGCCGTCGCAGCCATTTCTTCATCCGCACCGGGATAGGGGAGCGGGACGGACCTGTCCCCGCAGAGGAAAACAAAGGACTTGGCATCGAGTGGGGTGATTATTGCCGGTGATGAGGAGGAAAATTCTGCTCCGGTTTAAGGGGATTCTCTTTGTTATTCTGCGCCTGCTATTGCAGTTCTGCAGGGGTCCGGCTGTGTCCTGATTGTCTGTAGAGGGAGCTGGTGACCCGCTGCCACCAGGTGACTTCTCGAATTAGCGTCTGAGCCATCTTAGGGAGCACTTGACACTTGGTAATGGGTTGGTCTTAATATGAGTCAACCTTTTCCCTGCTAGCCCAGACCACATGCCTTTCCATCCTGATTACAAGAGGAGTTATATTCTGCTCTCTCTAAGTGACGAATTGGAGGCTCTGATATTGCTGGCCTGCCTGCCTGGGAGCTTGTCAGTAAATTGGCACTTTCTCCTCATGTGCCCTTTTCGAAGGCCTGCCTTTCAAAGGCTCGGGAAGGGAGATTTTGTGTCCTTTATGGAGGCTGCTGCGCTTGCTATGAGCGGTCTGTAGCAGGCTGTAGTCGTAAGGCTCCTTGTCAGGGCTGGTCCATGGGGTGTAAATGTCCTGCTTACGTCTTCCAGGCTGTGATTTACTGCTCCTAGCCCAGAGTTAGTCTAAGACTTGCTC
This sequence comes from Aphelocoma coerulescens, assembly GCF_041296385.1. NCBI lineage: Eukaryota > Metazoa > Chordata > Aves > Passeriformes > Corvidae > Aphelocoma > Aphelocoma coerulescens. The sequence goes on from NC_091024.1 coordinate 7,093,000, forward strand.
TCCACCAGAAAGTTTTGCTGGAGAAAGTGCTGCATTCTATCAACAAGAGCTTTTGTGCGCTCACACAGTGGGTGTGCCCAAGCCAACAATTGTCCAGGTTGGGCTGGAGGAGGAATAGCTCTCGGCAGGATGGGAGCCCCCAGACATCCTGGAAGTATTCGTGTAAATGGAGCCAAAGGAGACCTTTGTACTCCTTGGTATGGTAGGGCTCTAATAAAAGCTCCCTGACACATCAGGCTGGAAAATAAAAGCAATGTTGGAGCACTGATTTGAGTAACAAAATACTCAGGGTAGGCTTTGATTGCAAGTCTTCTGACAATAACCGGAGCACAAGCAGCCCATTTCAGGTTGTCTGTCCTCCCCATGAAACACTCCCTCACCTCCTGCTGCCCTGCAGGAGCAGGGCAGGCTGCCACGAAGACGTATCCAAACCTCTGTGCTCCTGCCTGGAGCAGACTGAAGGAGATGAATGTCCACAGCTTGTTTCCTTAAGCTGAGCTCTGAGGGAATGTCAGGAGCAGTGGTACCTGCAGGGATGGCTGGGAGCAGCAGGATGGGAAGCACTCACAGACCCCCAAGCAAGCCAGTGGAACAAAAAGAAAACCCAGTGCTGGGAGCATAACTAAGGGATTTCAGGTACATCTGTTGAAATGTTACTCCTCAGTCCAGTACTGGTTGTGTGTAGCAGCTTGCAAGACCACCAAGGAGGGAATTTCTGAGCTTGCTGGTGAGGAGCGCTGTGGCAGGAGGATGCAAATCACCAGCCAGCCCATCTTGGATGCAGTACTGCTGTAGCCAGGCCACTTCATGCGACCAGAGCAATGAAGACAACGAAGCAGTTCCCAGAAGTGCTTCAAGTTTCCTTTTTGTGTCCCACCTCTAACCCTGCAAGTGCACAATTCCAGTTGGGAATGCAAAGGAAGCCTTTCTGTCCCAGCAGAGAACAAGGAGCTGCGAGTGTTGGCTCGTTTAGCGAAGGCTTGTTGAGCAGCTAACGGTGAGTTCCGTGATTCAGCCTCAGCAGTGCCGGCGCTGCTCCTCTGTGCAACGCCAGCGAAGCCCTGGGACCTCGGCCAGCTGTGACACAGCAGATCCTGCCTCTGCCACCAGCCCTCCCAGCCTTTCCCAGGCATCACCAGCCCCCCCAGCCTTTCCCAGGCATGGGTGAACTCAAGGGGTCACTTTTCTCTCTCGTGGCAGATGGGCTTTTGATCTTCCAGGAAAAGTATTTAACAGGAGTGCCTTTATCTTTCCTTGGGCTTTCAGGCTGTCCTAATGATAAGACAAGAGGAAATGGCCTCAAGTAGCACCAGAGGAGCTTTAAATTGGGTAGTAGGAAAAAGTTCTTCACTGAGAGGTCTGACAAGCATTGGCACTGGCTGCCCAGGGAAGTGGTGGAGTCACGATTCCTGGAGGTGTTTAAAAGATGCGTAGCTGTGGCTCTTAGGAACATGGTTTTGTGCTGGACTTGGCACTGTTGGGTTGATTGTTGCACTCCATGATCTTAAAGAATATTTTTAATCTATATGATTCTATAATTCTGTGATTCTACAGGTATTTTGCTTTTTCATCCTTGAGACTAGCATTACACATCCACAGGCACAGTTGCTGTAAAAAACCAGTTGTTCCAAACCAGACTTCTTCTAATTGCCTCCTTCATTTGTTTTCCCTGGGCCTGGGTCATCCTCAGCAGCAAGAAATAAGCCCAAAGTACAACATTAGACAATAATTATTTTGCCATTTCTCTGGCTTCCATCCCCAGTTGCCTCAGGAAACAAGGAAGTTCCCTGACAAAGGAAATTCACTGGAGGTGCAGAGTTTCAGGTGTCCTCCAGCAAACACCACGGCAGAGCTGGTGTCAGCTGCTCAGTCCCTCACAATGCAATAGAAAAAGAAAGAAAAAGGAAAAGAAAAAAAGAAGAGTATCTTTACAGTTCCTTTTTCTTCACATTTCTACTGTAAATCCTTGTCTTGGCAGGCAGCAGCCTTGATGGTGGTGGTGGCCTTGGGAGATGCATCTTCATCAACAGCAGCAGCACTGGCTCCAATTGGGAAGTGAAAGGGCTGATCCAAGGAAATGGGCACAGCACTGCTGAAACCTGCCAGGGCAGTGACAGTGGTGTGGGCTGAGAGCTCTTTCCAAACTTAAGTCTGAATACTTCTTGCTACTGCAAATCAAGTCCTTGTTGTTGCATGCAGAAACCCCCTGGGAATATCCCAAACAAGCACAAACCCCACCCCAGGCTCGCGTCTGCTTGCTGAGCATGCTGTCCCTCCCTGAGCAGCGCTCCTCACAGGCAGGGCTGCTTTGAAAAGCACATTTTGTCACAGTTTTGAAGTGCTCTCTCAAGGCATCCTCAGTCAAACAGCATCCCAGTGGGCTCCAGGTATCACCCGTGTGTCTGGCAACTCTGAATCCAAGGATGGTTCTTACTCTGTGACCTGGCACCTCCAGCCCAGGCTTTGCCAGCACCTTCAGGAATATCAGAAGTTTATATGAACTCTGATAAACTCGCTGATATATGAATATCAGTGAGTTTATCAGAACTCATGTGTTAATTAAACTTCTTACTGCTGCCTGGATTTCCATGGTGTAGCTTTGTGAGCAGGGGAGGAGAGAGGAGGTCAAGCTCTGAAACCACTATGAGCTCTTCAATATTTGTCAACTTGACATTGTGATCTGGGATCTACATCCCTCTGAAGGCCCTGGGACTGCTCCGTTGCTGGTTGTGGGGTGTAGCTCTCACCCAAGCACTCCCAGCCCTCTTTGTGTAGGCACCAGATGTTATTTTGAGGATGCTCATACAGAAGAACTGCACCAGGAGGATGTCTCTGCCCAGGAGAGGTCCTCAGCATCCACATCAACAGTGCAAGAAGATACCACATGAGACCTTCAGTATTCCAGTATGCTGCACAGAGCATTGGGAAAAGAGATGAGAGGGGTGTAGGAGGATAAGCCCAAGTGCCCACAGCCCCCTATGATAATGTTTCATGTTGTACCATTTCCCAAGGTATGTGGCATCCAAGATGCTGCAGGAGCCACTGGGATTTCTGGCTTTTGGGACATGGATGCTCAGGGTGACAGGTTCTGCTGAAAGACTGATGCTCTGCTGTTTGTGTTCCCTGAGAGCTCTGCTCTGTTAGAAAAAATTATCTCAGGACAAATGTGTAGTGTAGACATGTTTTGTAAGGAGTGAGGCTTTTGTCTCAGCTACTTCCTGGGTCTTCCCTGGGCTCTTGGGGTTTTTACCTTCTCCCTTCCAGAAGGGAAAAAAAAATTACACAAACATTCACAAAATACACAAACACATGCACTGCCCAGTCCCAAGCCCCTCACTGCATCCTTTTTGCCTGCTTTAATGTCTGTTTCTTTGCTGGCTATTTCATTAACACAGACAGAAAAAAGGAGCTGATGCCAGGAGTAATGTTTTAAAGATGAAGTAGGGAATAAGGTCCTGCCAGTATGCAGGGTGGGGAGAAGGGAAGTGTCTGACATTTGAGCCCTGTGAGCATGTGAATATTTTGTCCTTAGAGCAGTGATAAAACAAGAGCTTCTTGAGGTGATTGAGTCAGGACATGCTGATGTTACGGCAAATGCACGTGGATGTGAGACCTTGCACTCCACAGGTGCGAGGCACTTTTCTGCTTCAGGAAAAGCCCAAACTGGGCTGGGCCCAGAGCTCAAGGCAGGGACAGGGATTTGGTTACCCCAGTGCAGAGTGACCCCCAGCAGTGTCGTGGTGACAGGCTGCCACGGGCATCCCTCCCATTGCCTTGTGTCCATCCATTGTCAGAGCTGCACTGTTCCTGCTGATTTGTCACTGGTTTTGTCTCATAAGTGTTTCAGACTAATTGGCATATTCCTTATTAAGCAATAGCTGTCTGTTTGCAAACTCATGTGTCTTCATTCCATTGTGTCCTCAGCAGACACTTGCAATGATTACACACCGTGACTTGCAGCCAGACAGAGATGTCAGGGTCAAACCCTGCTCACATTTACTCAGGAGCTGATGTGGAGCCACTGTCACCACCTGACAGGCAGGGATGCTGAGCACCCCCGACCTTCCCATCCTGTTGTGGTCCCAGGAAGGAGCCTGCAGGATGGGTGACGTTGTAGAGGTGGGATTGGGGTGTGGGAGGAGGTGACCAAATTAACAGGGCTGCTTTGCATGGGACTGACAGATCTGCATTTCCCGTGACAAATGCCATGAGCAACAGTGAGGCCGTTGGCTGGTGCCTTACTGGTGTTTGCTGGAAGATGCTGCACTGCCAGGCTGGCTGCACCTCATGTACCAGACCTGCACTGGGACCCCAGCTGGACCAGGTGGTGTTTCTGAAAGCCATGATATGGGCACACTTTCCCAAATGCAATTGTATGACTCGATAGAATTAAGCTTGGAACACTAAAAATGGCACCTGATATTTAGGAAGTTTTTGACACTTGGGCTGCCAAGCTGTGACAATATAATCAAGTGAGATTTTTTAAACACATTGAAGTGCGATTTCGAACATCTCATCGAGATGTATTGCAGGATCTTCCGTCCTAGCAGGCAACTGCTTTAGAAAAGTCTTCCCAGTTAATCCCTTTGCTCACCTGGGGAGTGTGGGTACCACAGCTACCACTCAGCAACCACCACTTCTCTTCATCACAGTCTCCTCCACATCCTGGGATGAAAGCCTCCAGAGACACTGGTGAAATGTCACAGGAATGATCTGTAAGGGTCTGATGTCCCAGCTTCCCCCAGTGTGTTATGAGATGGGATGCAGGAAAGTGAGATAATGCTGGATCCCGGAAGAGCGGTGTTCCTGGAGGGGGGAGCAGTGCCAGGAGACTGAGTGCAGGATCTCAAGGTTCAGAAATGCATCTCTGATCCCATTGCTTCTCATCTAGCTTTGGCCTTTGTTTCTGATTTGCAAGTTGATTTACATGTGGGGCCAACCAGCCCTTCCTCTTTGAATTTGTCTCTCTTGGAACAGCAGAGCATTTGATGGTTATGGGTGGATTTTGACCTAACCCCCACAGTAACCACTTGAGTGCCTAGTGAGAAGCCCACAAGGGGACTTAGCAATGAATGTGTCCTTTTTCCATCTTTTCAGCCACACCCTGATGTGCTGATGGAAAGCCAGGACACAATACCCAAGGAATCCTGGTTTGTATCCTGGCCTTGGTTTCTTCTCACTTTGGGCTCCTGGGATACCTTTGCTTGTCCACCTTGCAGGGTAGGGCTGGACAGGTTGGCATTTGGAAGCCAATTATTTCTCTTTCACAGACAACTTGGAAATGTGACAATTTTTCCCCAAAAGCCCTGAAGTGTGTTTGCTGTTGTGCTGCTCTCAAGACAAACCCTGAATTTCAGGGAAGGGAGGGTTGAAGCCTGTGTACTGATCCATATTTCACAGCACTGTGAGCATCAGCAGGAGCAGATCTATAAAGTTTGGGAGGAGGAAAGTCATCTATATCTTCATTTCCAGTGGCTGGGCAGTGTATCCTTTTCCCCAGAACTGTTAGTTGCAGTGACTGGGTTGCTGGCCACAACACAGGATCCTGCAGAGGGGCTGTGAACATCCTGCCCTGCATCCCCTCCACACTTGGCTGCCTCAGGGAGAGCCCCTGGGTTGGGAGGACAGTGGGTGGTCTCCAGCCAGGCCTGGCATCATGCTCATGTGCTCCTCAGATAGAAAACAGCAATTTTGATCTTGAGGAAAACATCAGAGCAGTCTTTAAAAAGCAAAGTAAATATAGGTGGTAATTTTTTTTTTTTTTAATAGATACAGACTGCCTTAATGGGCACAGTCTGCAGCCATCTTAGGAGACTATTGGCTGCCTCTGCTTCTTGGGCCAGTGAAACCTTTGCAGATCAATTCCCGTGGTCCTCTGGGTCCTCTCACCCAGCAAGAGCCATGCCTGCTCTCAGCAGGTAAAGAGCAGTATCTTAGAGAGGACAGGTCTTCTGGAAGTTCACAGTGCCTGCTTCTGGCTTGTGGAACTCATTTTTTGGTGTTAAGGGCCAAGCTACTTCACCCCCAGTGTCCCAGCTGTAAAACAAGGATCATAAAATGCACCTAACATAAAAGCAGGTTGTGAAAACCTAATTAGTAGGTGTTAATCTTTTGAACCCCTCAGGTAAAAATTGCAGCACTCTGAACTCTCTTCCTGAGGAATTCAGGTGGATAAATTCAGCTTAATAATCCCCCAAGGGACTATTACCTAACTTTTATGTGGAGGAGAGAGAGGAGGAGGACTTGGGTTGCCCAAGGTCAGGAAGAGGAAGAGGTTTTGTTCTACCAGGAATGAGCTTCACAAATGTGGTTAAATGGAGGAGGGTTGGAACGAGATGATCTTTAAGGTCCTTTTCAACCCACATCATTCTACAGTCTATGAAGTGGGTGGTTGGGTATGGCTGAAATTTCCAGTTAGTTCCTGTTCCTTGTGCCTGCTTCCCATGCCTGCCACAAAGGCTGGGGGGAAGCAGGACTTGGGGGTGGGCATTGAAAATACCCATGGAAAACACATTTTCTAATTTGTGAGCCTGGGAACATGGACACGTGAAGTCTGCTCTTAGAGATCCGCTCGCCCAACGAGGCTCTGTGACCTACTTGTTCAGTCAAAGCAGCTTTGATTTCACGTGTCGAAATTGCTCGAAGCGAGACCAGACTTACCTAGCAACAATTAAGAGAAGCATTTAAGAGGCGGGAAGCGATGAAAAGGGAAGCAAAAACCCTAAACAGGCCCATTCACAGGGGGTGAATAGAAGAGTCTTTGCATACCTGATTTGTCAGAAATTATTCATCCAAGAAAATTTGGACCTGAACCATAAGATAATTTTTCTTTTATATCCTCTGATATATGAATCAGTGTCACTTTACATCTGAGCACAGAATGTTTTTGACCTATATAATATCCTAGATAGTGGGAATGCAGCTTGAAAATCTTGGCAAAAATGAGAAAAGATGGCATAAGTCAGTAAGATGGCATTAGCACATATAGATGCAACTTATCACTGGAAAACATCCCAACAGAAGCCCAAAGAAAAATGTTTTGTAAATAATAGGATTAGGAAGCAGGTTGGTACTTTGTGGAGCTGGCTATACAATCAAACTGATAACAACTAGATTAATAAGGCAATTCAATCCAAACACAGTGTAGCACTAGAAAGCTTTTCAAAATCAATGCTATCTGTGCTATTTTAATCGAGGTTGGTCTTTGCCTTTTGAAGCAAAGAGATTTGAAGCTCCAGCTCAGGAAGGTATAATAAAATGGACTGGGTTTTTTTTAACTTGTTTTTTTTTTTTTTAACATGTGCTTCTTAATTAGTACCCTCCATTTCTAAATGCTTTCCTCTTCCCAGGTGGGGGAAGCGAAGGCATACAGGGGTACTGGCTTGCCTGTGTCAGTAAGGAAGTATGGCAGACCCTGGAAAATACTGTGCTTGGCTCAGTTCTGGGTGTTTTGAGCAGCTGGTTTGTCTGGCTGGGACCCACCAGTGGGCTGAGCTGAGCAGGATGGCTGGACAGGGCCACACACCTCGTGACATCCTACAGCACATTCTGCCTTCCACTGTGCAAAGGGAGATTGTAGGGAAGACGCCCTGAAGTTGTAGTGTGGCACACAAAGCACCAAAAGACTGACAGTTTTGAGCATTTTAAGATTCACTAAACCAGCTCAGATCTTCAGCCAAGTATCATGTCTCAGCTTTGAGCAGTCTCCCTGTGTTGGAGAGACAAACCAGGGCTGGCACAGGGAGCAGTCTTTGCCAGCATCTCAGGTGTCCACGAGAGCGTCGTGTCTGCTGCTGGCCAGCAGAGCCGTGATCCCAGTGCCATGGGAAGATGGTGAGATAGCCCTGCCCTCCTCCACCACTGAGCTGCACCCTCTGTGTTCATTAATGACAGCAGAACACTTTGTGCCTCTGTTTGCATTGCAATATTTTTGCTTTTCACAGTGTGCGAGGGGGAAGGAGTAACCCCTGACACTGTCCTTGAGGGGTTCTCAGCTGTCAGCCAGTCCCCTTCCCCACCAGGCTGCACACAGGCAGCTGGGAGAGGTGCTCTCAACTTGTCTTCCTCATGTCCAGCATCTCCAGCCCCAACACCTGCCTCAGTTCAGGAGGAGACACACGGACCTCTCGCTGGGGGCATGTAAAGCCAGACTGGATAAATACTTTTGAATAATACCTTGTGATGCTCTGAATCCTTCCTGCTGCAGGCACAAAACATGGATGAGGTGGGAACTAACACCTAGGGAATAGTCTTCTCTACTTCCTAATTTCCCTTTTTCTCCTTTCACAGAGATTGTGAACCAGCACATATTCAGGGAAAAATAACATTTCTTTCTCTAGTCTTTGTCTGTCCTACAGCAAGTGTGAAGGAGTGTGAATCCCATTTGGAAGGCTCCTTCGGAGGAGATGTCTCTGAGCGGGTGCGTGGTTTGCACACTAATCCAGTCTGCTCCCACACCCCGCCGTGAACCCCATTAATGTGGAGGCTTGTTAAATGCCAGTAGGCTCCAGGAATGAGCCAGTCCTGCTGTTCCCTTGATGCACCAAAAAATGAAACAGCTCGCAGGCTTTCAGGTCTGTCAAAGGGAAGAGGAGAGTGCCGGAGCAGGAATCGCTCCGACTTGGCCGTGGATGGTCTCTGGCAGGAGAGAGGAAAGGGAAAGCCATCGTGGCATTTCCAAGGGTTTGATGTATGTGGTGCAGAGGCCTGTGCTCAGCCTAATGAGGGGATTTATGTCGCATCCCGCGAGTCTGAAAATCCTTTCTAATGGCACCAAACATGCTCACACACACTCTTTCTTTTTTGTCTAATGCATTTGGGATTTTTTTTCAGAACTGCTAGAAATACATTCTCCTGAGATACATTTTCATTAAGGTATATATTTCTGGGTAGCAATATTTCTGCTGGAAGAGAATTTGGTTCTCTTTATGAGTGTGCTCATTGGGATATCTTTGCAATGGGAACAATAAAACAGAGCAATGAGTACATAGCAGTTAAAATGTGCCTGACTGGGAGCCCAGCTCCCTTGAACATCACAAGGTGGGTGACTTGTTCTTTGTGCCCCCTTTGAAAACAGCAAGCTAAAGCAAGAAGGGGCTCTGCAGCCAGCTAGATGCAGACTGATACTTGTATGTATTTATTTTTAAGTGACGATTCGCAGCCAGTGTGAATGGTGTTTCTGAAGGGATTTGGTCCAACCTGTTCTTCAATATAGCATCACAGAGGTGCTGAAAACTTTGGCTGTTCATTCCCACAGCTCTTGCTCAGACTGGTCTGGCATCTGTCCTTGTGTGGTGGTGTCAGGCCATGGGAGTGACACTGCTGTCACTTCAGGTCTCAGCTCCAGCATGTGAATGGCTGTGGTGAGTTGGCCTCATAGCTTCAGCCAAGTTACACCAAAGGTGGGAACAAGGGGCTTGAAGGTTCTCACAGGATTGGAGTGGGCTGGAATGGAGCTCTGGGTCTGGCCTGGGTCCCTGGGAGCTGGGAGAAGGTACACTATGAGGTATCCACAAGTCACCAGGAGGCTGGTTATTCAGTCTGGATAAAATAGAGATATTGGATGTTCTCAACTAAAAGCCCAGGTGAAGACAGTGTTGGGAATCCTGTCCAGATCATACAGTTCAGTCCCTACCTGCAAAAGATAGGGAAAGTCCCTTGGCAGCCTGGAGATGCAGGAGAGCTTCTCTGTGCACTGCTAGCACCTGACTCGTAAAGAGAAGTAGAGCTGTATTTAATGCAGCTGTGGCAGCGAGACCAGATGTCTGTGATGGTGTAAGATCACACAGGTATTATTAATTGGGGTGGCTCGGGGTGTTCTTTGCCACAATGATGACACAGTCAGAGCAGGGCAGTGGTGACAATGGATGAAAAGCCCTTCAGAGGCATCAGGACATCTCCCTTCTGGATGGGGTGGGACACAGGTGGCGTGGCAGCGCCAGTGTCTCTGCTCAGAGCCCTTCAGAGCAGGATCTCTTGACTGTTGAACAATGCTTGGCAAAAAGGAGCTGGATTTATAAATAATGCATTTCCTTTGTCTTGCAGGAGTTCTGGAGGCAGAGGTACAATCAGATCAGCTGTGAACAGCTTACATAGCAAATCTAATAGGTTTGTAAATTAGATTTTGTGTTCATTTGTTTTTGCTGTAAGGCAGCTATTAATCTGCTTCTCCTCTTTGCTGGATAGTGCTGTTCTTATTTGGCAAATGTATCTGTTTCTTTTCACTTCTGCTTTGCATTTTCTTAATCATTTCTCCCCTTCCTTCTTCCAGCTCAGTGCAATAATCGTTTGCAAATAACCAAGGATCTGGAAGTTGCGGTGATTGAGAGAATGAGAGTTACTTATTGTGAAAATAAGTCAGTGATAGAGTTGCTATTTTCCATAGTTTTAAGTGCTATTAGAGGAGAGATCACTGTGTTTAGGATCAGAACTCCATTCAGTTTTATTGCAGTGCATCCCTCCATGGCAGAGTCATTCCCTGGCATCCCAGCACCATTCAGTGTCCCTCTGTGTTCTTTTTACAATGATTCCCTGCCAGCCCGTGGCACGTTTGAACAGCTTAGTGACACCGTGCAAGAAAGAGTGATATCATTCTGTGATGATGTCACCACCCGTGATCAAAACACAGAAAATGGACAAAACCAAAAAAATCATAGTTATTCCCAGGAATGCTTTACCCTACTTCCACTATGATTTTTGACACCTTCTAGGTAAGCTTTCCAAGACATGAGTGATGCAGCAAAATGCAAGAAGCAAACAAATCCAACAGACTGGCAGCCTCTGGAGAGGTACTGTACACACACACACCAGGACACTGGCAGCCAGCATTTATAAACACATTTCCTTGCCTTTTTGAAACATTATACAGTGTGAACCACTATGTGTCCTGGGGAGCTCTTTCCGTGGGCTGGAGATACAATCCCAGGAGCTGGATGCTTGTCCATGAGCCTGAGCCACCACCTCTGCCCCATCTCTCACTCTGCTCCCTCCTTGGGGTTTACATGCTTTATACAAATGCATTTATTTACAAAGCATTTCCCAGCTAGAAAAAGCCCTTTGCAGTAGAGAGGGAGATCCCCTTTAGCTGATAGCGAGTGCTTTGGCTGTGTATTTTTCAGAGTGCTCTGAAGTGTGAAGGCTTTTTCAAGGCTACAGAGACACACACAGCTTCTTGATGAGATGCTTGGCTTTTTTTTTTTGGAGGGCAGCTGACTGGAACCAAATATTTGGAGGTTCCTTCAACTCATGCAGTTTGATTTAAATGGCACAGAGGTGCTGGGGCTGATTTGCTTCTTAGAGCAGGGATTAAACTCTGGGATCTCCCAATGATCATCTCTGGCTGCTGCTCCTTTCTCGGTCTGGAACAGGTGATAGGGATGCTGAAATCCTTGTGCTCAATTCTAAGCAGGGAAAAAGTTTCCAGTGAGCCAGCCTGCCCCTCTTTAGTACAGGATGCTCACAGCCCAGTCTCACAAGCAGCACCCAGCAGCTCAGCGGAATTAATCTGGGTGAAGAGAGGGTTGCTCCTCTCTGACGAGGATTTTTATCTTCTCCATGAGCTGAGTTGGCTCCTCTTTGGGATGTTCGTATGTGACCACAAGGCAACAAGACAGCAGCCTTGGCTAGGAAGCTTCTTGGTGAATTTTGGGGGCATTGGGGTGTCTTGTCTGCAAGTGCCCATCTGTCAGCCTGTCAGTGTGTGGGTTTTTGTGCATGCCTTCCTGCAGCTCAGTGTGTTATAGTGTGTTTTCTGTGGAGCTGTGCCTGGCTGTCAGTCTGTGTTCGTGGAAGCAAGCGGGTGTTTAAGGACCTCTGTCTGCCTGCTTGAGAGTAGCAGAATATGAACAGGCTTTCAGTTCTTGTTTAGCTAATAACTACAATTTTGCTTTTCTGGTGAAGTTTGAATTCCAGCAGCCAGAGCTGAAGATGGTGATTAGAAGTGCTATTGGGATGCTAACAGATTCTGTCTCCCTCTCCCTGACTTTCTTTTCTCTAGAGCTGAAGTGGTAATAAATGACTCCTCGTCTCCAGCTGTTGTTGACAGAAGTAATGAAAGCATTAAGCACAACATTAAACCAGCCTCATCCAAATGGAGACACAACCAGACACTCTCTTTGAAGATCAGGTACTGGTAATTACCTATAGGACAAGAGACAGATTTGGTCCTCTCCGGTGCAAGCTGGCAAATTACCTCCGTGTATCATCTAAAGAAGTCAAGGAAGAAATAAAAAGACTTATCTCCTGCTGAGCTAGGCTTCATATCTGTAAGCGATCACTTGGAAATGAATTCCCAGCTGAAGCAGCTGGCCTGGCAACGATGAAACAAGGAGCACTTGAGCCCCTGTTTGTCAGGGCAAGTGGAATTTGTGTGTGCAGGTGATGGGTCACAGAGGGAAGGAGACCTTCTTCCCTGGGTAAACTTAGGGACCCTCAGTAATGATGGGCTGACTACGGGACCTTGCCCTGGGCAGGAATGAGTGAAGAGAGAGCAGGCAGTGAGATGGAGATGTCCTTTTGTAAGCTGAGTGTAAGGAGAGCATCGGTCAGAGGGACAGGCCAGAGAGTGAGAGCAGCCAGGAGGCAAGAGCTCATCTTATGTCTCTTACCCAAGTTCTCTGTACCTCACCTGATAAGGCTGTTTTCTTCCCTTTCCCTCAGGAAACAGATCTTGAAGTTCCTGGATGCAGAGAAGGACATTTCAGTGCTGAAGGGGACGCTGAAGCCGGGGGACATCATCCACTACGTGTTTGACAGGGACAGCACCATGAACGTCTCGCAGAACCTGTATGAGCTGCTGCCCCGCACCTCTCCCCTCAAGGGCAAGCAGTTCCCCACCTGTGCCATCGTGGGCAACTCGGGGGTGCTGCTCAGCAGTGGCTGTGGCCCCGAGATCGACGCTCACAGCTTCGTCATAAGGTACGAGGGGACTGCTCCCTGCAGCACCGAGCAGCCACGGGGGCCTCAGGGCCTTTGGAGCAGTGCAAGGGGCTGGAATCCTGGTCACCTGGGGGAGCACGGCCTCACAGCCCCATAGAGTTCATTGATGCAAGTGTCCTGTTGCAAACCCTTCCACTCATCTATCTCCAAGTGCTCCCCATGTGTTCTTGCTAGTGCACCTCATCTCTTCTCATGGTGCACCATTAACCCCCCACAACCTCCTCTTCTCTCAGGTTTGCCCTCTTGCAAACAAACCCTAACCCCAACCCCATCCTGGGCTCTCACAAACCTGATTCTTCCCCAAATCACTTCCACCCTTGAGTACAGGATGCACCACACGATGCCCTGTGTCCCCTGTGTCCCCACCACTGCTGTCCCTGCGGCTGCACTGCCCCAAGGACCTGCAGCAGCACATCCTGAGCCCTTCTGGGACACACTAAATTCACTACTGGAGGTGTCTGAAGTGGAGAGGAGGAGCTCCTGCCCTCCCAGCCCGCTGCCCCTGTTAGCTGAGAGGCTGTGGAATCCACGAATGATTTATGTATGTGTAGACATTTGTTTTCTGGTGAGTCTATTACGAGGACAGGCCAATCCATCAGCAGCTCACAGAGGCGGTGCTGGTGTGACGTGGGAATGAGGATAATGTCACCTCTGCACCCTGCTGACACCCTGCTGCTCCAGCTGCCTGGCTGCTGGCAGCTCCAGCCTGTCCACAGGGGACAGAGCATTTTCCTCAAGTGTAACCCGAGTGAGCAGAGGGATAAACTGCTTATTCTGGTTCTGGCAAAGTTTAGTGAGGGGCATTCATGTCAGGCAGCAAAATTGCAGGAGAAAAGCTTTTCTGGATGCGAGGATGGGGATTTTGAGTGACTTCTCCGCAGCCATGTGCTAGTGCAGGTCTGGCACAGACACACTTCCCACCTTAGGTTGTCTAAGCCACTCTTGGAACCTGCATCTTCCTGAGGAAGGTTTGCTCCATCCAGGCAGCCTTTTCAGCAGGGTTGGCAGTGACCAGTGGTTGGGTCTGTGTCCAGGATACAGGTCCAATGTTTATTTTCAGTGAATTTACTCCTGCAATGAGGCCATCAAAGGGCCCCCATGCCAGCAGCTGGATTTTCTTCCCACCATTCCCTTAGTTTCCCTGTCTGTAACGTAGGGAAAACAGTAATAATGACTGATTATCAAGGCAGATGGTTAGGATGCAATTCCTGCTCGTTAAATACTGTAACTTCACTGTCAAACACCACAGCAGAGCACTCAGTGTGCAAACACATGGGTACCCTCTGGTTTTTTGGATGCTGGGGGAGCATCTCTCTGCATCCCCCCATCAGCTGGCTCCCGGTGCCATTTGCCCTGTGCCATGTGCGTGGCACAGACACAGATTACCCTCCTCAAGGAGCTGTAGGAAACCACTCTCTAACAAGGGTGATTGGTTGGCAATTTGTCCCACAGGCCCTCAGCCCTCATGCTGGTGTGACACAGGAGCTTGTGGCACATGGCCCATGTCCACATGTAAACCCTGAGAGGAGGCACCACTGAACACCTCAGAAAGAGGTGTTTTTTGAGGGTCACAGCCTCCAGGCAGCCAGGTCCTGTGGTGACCATGTCCTGGCATCCCCCTCCTGCTGGTGTCATTATCACCACCGGTGCCACCAGGTCTGCTGTTTGCAGAGACTTGCCAGGAGGAGAAAAGGCATTTGGGATAATGTCACTCCAGCGGGGCTGGAATCAAGAGGCAAGCACGTTCCTTGAGTGGAAAAGGCTGTTCTGTCTCAAATCTGCCGTGGGAGCAAACACTGGAGGTTTGTTGCTGATGTTATTTTTGAGCAGCACCAGAAGAGCTGCTGCTTGCTACAAACCACTGACGAGGCACCACAGTTATGGCTGACATTAGCCTTGTCCCAGAGGGACACGTGTGCACGTGCCATCGTGCTGAGGGATGGGGGTCTGAGATGGAGGCAGCTCATCATCACTGATTTATTGCTGAGATAAATAAATTCTCCCTCCTCTTCCTCCCAAAAGTGAGGGCAAATGGGCACATTGTCACCAGCCCTGGCTTTTGGCATCACACCCCCCTCGTGCCTGTTACTGCCCTCTCCCAGTCCACTGAACAGGGCTGTTGGGTGTTTCCCCTTGCAGGTGCAACCTGGCCCCTGTCCAGGAGTACTCTCAGGACGTGGGCATGAAGACAGACCTGGTGACCATGAACCCCTCGGTGATCCAACGCGCCTTCGAGGACCTGGTGAACGAGACCTGGAGGGAGAAGCTGCTGCAGCGCCTGCACAGCCTCAACGGCAGCATCCTCTGGATCCCGGCCTTCATGGCCAAGGGGGGCAAGGAGCGAGTGGAGTGGGTGAATGAGCTCATCCTGAAGCACCACATCAACGTCAGGACTGCCTACCCCTCGCTGCGCCTGCTGCACGCTGTCCGAGGGTGAGAGCCTCTCTGGTGTGCTCTGAGCCAGGGTTTCCTGAGCTGGAGAGAGATCCGTGGGTTTGTGCTGGAGCAAAACAGTGCAAGTTGTTTCTGCAGACCCTGAGGACTGGTGCATGGTCTCTAGATAAGAACTGGAGACCACCTTGTGAACAGGGACTCCACACTGTGCTCTTTGAGTGTGAAGGCTTTTAGCAATATCCAAGCCTCAGTCTTCCAGCTTTCCTGGGGTGTCACTGTAACTCCCCAGCCTGTGGTTAGGGCTTTCCCTGGAGAAACATGTGTGCACTGAGCTAGCAATGAGATTGGTCACCTTGTGCTTGGGTGACACATACAAGTCTCACACAGGTCCTCAAGGCAGGGAGCTCATGTACCAGCCTGGGTGGGAGGGGAGTTATCAGATTAACAGGACCAGGTGGTGGTGGTTTGCTGTGAGGGAATGAAGGGATCTTTCTGCTCTCTGCTTGCATCTTCAGGTATACAGGAGACACAGGTGTGGTGGGGACGGGGAGGATATAAAGAAAGAGAGCCCCAGGGTGAGACTTCCATGTAAATAACTTAGGAATGGGGTGGGCTCCTGCTTCAGTGCTTTATTTCTCTAGGAAGATTGTGATTCCTTAGGCATTTAGAGAGTTCAGGCAGACTGTGACTTTTGCTGGAGATGACTTATGACAGTAGTTGTCCTCTGATCCCGACTAGACCCTGTTAGTCTCACAGGATGGGAATTTCCATGTGTAGCTGGTGCTCCCACTTCTAAGTCCCAGCATGAATGTTCCTTGATTTCTTTGAGCACTGCTCCCCTACACCTCTGAGCCTGAGCTCTGCTGCTCAGTGAGTCCCTGCTGAGTGTTGCCTGTCCCAGCTCAGGTTGTGTGTCAGTGCTGGGGGAGGGTAGGGGACAGGTTTTGGGGTAATTTCCACAAGGAGCAAGCCCAATGAGGCTCCAGGGCAGCCTGGGGGGTCTGGGAGGAGTGGAGTGGTGCCTCACAGGCAACAGTAATGAGTAAGTACCACATCTGCCCCAAGTGCCTGTGTTAGAAGCTTCTCTGGGCCAGAAGGGCATCTCATAGAAAACACTGGCTTTGAGGTAAAGAAAGGGAAGGAAGTGATACCACAACTCACAGAAAGGGAAGACAGGAAAAAAAAAAATCCCACAACCCAAATTCAGAGCTATTTCTAGCTGTAATTGACTTACTTTCATCTGTCAAAATAGAATTAAGCTCCTGTAATAAGCCCTCTAAATCAACAGGCTGCTAATCCTGTGCTGGCAACCATTCCCAGTACCAGAAAGTTCCCATAGGAAGCTTTGCAGAGGAGTTGGCAAGGGTTGGGCATCACTTTCCCACAGGAGAGGAGGATGCCTCCACAAGCCCAGCTGCTGAGCTTATCTTCCAACTCACAGCATCATCCTGGCCTTTCTGTGTCACAGCCCTGCGGTCCAGCTGGACTGGCTGGCACGCTGCTTGTCCCTGTGCAGCTCCAGCAGGGCAGTGTTGGAGCCACCACTTGTGGCTGGCAGTTCCTGCCTGGCTGGAGGAGATGCAGGGATTTGGGGAGAAGCCCAGGGGTTCGGTGCTGTCTCGTGCATGGAGCAGTGCACCCGCTCTCCGCCATGGCTCGGAGCAGTGCCTTCCTTTTGCATGTGTTTTAGTGTAACCATGGACTTTACTGGGGTCCTGTGCAAGGAATGTGGGTTTGGGCTTCTCAAAACCCCCTGGGGCTCAGAGGGATGCAACCAGTCAGACCAAGCAAGTGAAGTGAGCTGGTGGTGTTGGGGATGAATATGGTACCAGCCCGTGGCTGGACAGGGGCTGATGCTGATGGCAAACTCCAAGGTCCTGGCTGGAAATACAGCCAAGACCTGTCCCTTGGGCTGGTCACCATGCTGGGGACACTGGAGAAGGTGGTTCCTGGCTGCACTAATTCAATTATAACCACAGAGGCCAGTGCTAATCCTCGTCAGGGATTGCCCTCTAAGCCAAGGGAGCTGTTGCCTGACCTGCCCTTCTGTTCTCACACTTATCAGCAGGAAAACAAGGATGCCTACTAATTAGCAATTAATCTAATGAAACCTGCAGCCCCCTCAGAAAGCCAGAATTGATGGGAGCACTTCAACACTGACCCAGCGTGTTGTGGCCTGGCCCAGGAGCTCGAAGAGGGATCATCTGGGGCTGGGGGGCAAAGGGCTGTGCAGTTCTGGGGGAAGGCTGGAGTCAGTGTTAACCCTTTCCTTGGTGCAGCCTCCTCAGGTTTGGACTGGGGTGGATTTGAGAGTGATTCAGGCAGAATTGAATGAACTGGGCAAAGCTGAGGGAGGTGGCTGATGCTCCTGGTGCTGTATAGGAAGTCTCTCAGGTACCAATAGGGTTGTCTTGACCATCTGCTCAGGGTAATTGACAATATGTGGTTTGGGGTGAAGGAGTCCTTCCTCAGGTCAGACTGTCCAGAAGCACTAGGAGTTTGCTTATTCATCTTCTGTGACGCTGTCCAAGTCCTATAATCATCCCATATTTTTGCTTTATGAGGGATATGGTCTCCAACAACATCCTCTGTCTCTCCAGCTCTCTCTGTGCCAGTTCAGAGCACTACACTTTTGTTTGACAGATCTGAGATTTGTGAAACAAATACATTTTGTGGCATGTGGTGTGCAGCAGAGAGTCAGTAATCCACAAAGCCCCACAGCACATCCCTCTGTGCTGCAGTGGGCTGCTGCTGCAGAGATGTCCCATCTTCTCCCTTTTTGGATAAAACCACCTTTTATCATCTACCCTGAGTTGATTTGGAAGTCACAAAGGAATGAGAAATGAGGGAGGTCTTTCAGCTAAGGCACCCCTTTATATTTTTTTTTCCCAAGGAATAGCACTTTCTACAAAGGCTGACATCTCAGCCAACTTCAATTTGGCCACAAAAGTGTTTCCTTTTCTTTCTCCACTACCAGCAAAACACATTTGTGAGCCCTTGACTCCTCCTTGAACCACAGTATTTATTGTCCTGCTCTGCTTTCCCTCAAACCAAAACGCATTTCAGTGGCAATTGAGCCACTTTTTTTTTTTTGTTTTCCCTATAATTTTCAGTGGGCATTTGTAGAGGGTGCACTGCTGAGATAAGTAAAAAGCATTTGGTTTTGTTGTCCTTAACGGCATCATTTGAGACATCACCTTTCTAGCTGTGAGAGTGCTTTAAATGTTTGCTGATACCTTTTTGTGTTGTTGATTCTGGGTAATCAGTGCAATAGGACAGAGACTCCTCTCACACGGTTCAACTCACACCAGGAGGGGAGAGAGCCTTCAGCATTCCAATGGAGGAGCTCAAAAGGAAGCACAGTCACCCCTGGGGATGAAGAAGGGAGTAGTTTGGTGGCAGGAGCCAGCTCCTGGGGACAGTGTTGTGTGTTTCAGGGTGTGTGTGCAATTCCATAAAATGTCTCCTGAGCAATTCATCTGGTGAGCCCCGTGCTCCTCACCTGTCTGGGGAGCAAGCAAACCCCTTATAAGTTGCCTGTTATTGTGTCCAAAAAGCCTTGTAATCCCTACTGCCAAGCAGCTTTCGTTACAGAAATAACATGAAGTGCAGGAAGAGAGGGAAAATAATTGTGTCTGGAGGTTTGTCTGTCACTCCTTGCAGCGAATTCATGGGCACGTTTCCCTTTGTCTAATCTGGTCTAGCATTTCTCACTGTGTCCATCTCAAGGGTCTCTTGGCAGTAACCAATTCCAATCCCATACGATTTTGTTAAGGGCTTCTTGAGAGGAAAAAAAAAATTAAAAATCAATAAACCTTGCAGCTCCTTGGCTTGGTCTCCCATTAGTTTTAAGATCCAAACAGCTGTGACAGTTGGCGAGCACTCGTCAGGACAGCAATGGCCTTGCCCAGGGCCCAGGGTGCCACGTGCACTCAGTAGTGCAGCCTGACAGGCCACAAGGTGCATTCATCTTTGCCTTGGATGTCTGCCTGGGTCCTCACACCCAAACAGGTTCGCTGAGTTTTCAGGGCACGATGCCTTTCCCCTCCATCAGCCGTGGTGGAAACCTTCACCTGGTCCCTCCTTGCCTTGTGACCCCATTATGCCACATCCATTCCATTATGCCACATCCATTCCAGCATCCTTTGCCTCACTTGCAGCCACACAGGACGTGTGCAGATGATTGTCCTGACGTGTTGCTTTGACTGAACCCTTTTGCATCCCTCTGCAGCCTCTCCTTTTCTCTAACACGTCAAACCTAAGCTCCTGCTTTTCCTTTCTGCAGCTCTCCCAGCTCAGCTTTTCTCGCCCTCTGTCTCAAGATCAGTTCTGCTGTGTCCAGCAGTGTCTGGCCAGCACCACCCACTTGTGGATTTTCTAATCCAGCTACTTCATGCTTCCTCCCTTACAGTGTTTCATGTGTAGAGGGGCTCCTCTGAAATACCTGCTCTGGGGTCCTGGGCCTCAAAGCCCTTCCCCTCTGGCCCCACAGATGGTTTAAGGACAGTGGTCCCGTGCTCAGCTGAGGGAAGATGTCCAAAGCGTGTAGGGGAAGAAAACAGCCATTTACAAGTGTGTGATTGGGCTGGGATATAGGGGGAACACCCCTTTTAGCCATGTGTGGGTTAGATCCATGCATATCCCATAAAGAAATCCTTGAGTGAGCTATTATTCTCACCCCTTCTGCACTTAAGACACATTGAACCCAAGCTGTGGTGTGTCTGCACTGGGGCCCCAAGAGAGTTAATTTGTTCCTGTTAATGAGGAAGATTTAGTCTTTTTCAAAAGAAGTGAAGGGGCATAGAAAGGAAAGGTGAAAGAAATAAGGTTATTCTCAATTATTTTCCCTTAGTGTCTGTTTGGAAATGCTTTAACTTGAGGGTGCTGAGTACCATGTGTGTTTGAAAGGGCATCGCAGAGCTCAGGACCTGGCAGAGAAGAGATTTTTTTATCTGTGGCTCAGAGTTGATTTGCTTGTGCCAAGTCACCAAATCCAGAGCCAGTCCCACATGGATCCAGTCTGGACAAGGAGGCTGGGTTTGGTGTTTGGGATTTTCCCAGCCTGTGGATAAAGCCTGACTGACACCAGATCCAATTTTTGGAGTCGGTGTTAGCATCTGGATGGGGACATGCCCATTCCTGCTTGTCCAGCACATCTTTCATCACTGTACATGGCTCTTGGCTGTTCTGGTGGAGGTGACAGAGGAGGCTCAATACCTGGACAGAAGAGGGCTGGAAGAAGCTGAATGGGGGGATAGCAGTTGCTCTCTGGGCTCCTGATCCACCCAGCTCTGGGATATGTTCTGTCCCCTGCCAGCACCAGCGGGTCCTGTCCCCACCTGCACCCACATCAGTCAGGGCACTCTCTGGTTATCTGTGCCTGGTTTTTCCCGGGTATTACTGGGAGCAGGATGTGTGTGGCAGACTGATAATACACTGCTGCCAGTCAAGGACTAGCACCCCCACAACAGCTTGTGTTTATATCACACTTTTATGAATTATCTCTTTTAAAAGAGTCTGAAATTGCATTATTTCAGCTATTCTGATTTGTACCACTAAATAATGCAGCTGATACTGCTGAAATTTGATTTCTTCATTGACCTAAGTCTTCATTTCATCAGGGCAATGGATTTTCTGTTAATTTTATCCTGTGGATTAACCCATACGTGGAGGGTACAAGTTATTTTAGGTTTTTTCAGGCATGTCAGGAGGTGATTGGTAAGCAGAGAGCAGGGCCCTGCCCTCTCTAGCAGTCCTTGAATGCAGGGAGGAGTTTTGCACCCAGCATTCCAGCCCAAATCCAGGCCAGGCTCTTCTCCCCAAATTCAGTGATGGTGGAGAGGGATGAGCTCTGTCAGTGTGGTGGGGCATGTACTCCAGCTGTGCAGTGGGGAGGCTGCCACCTTCCCTGGCTCAGGTGGCAGCTGTGGCTTCCTAGGGACAGTTTCAGAGTGTTGCCTTCTGAAGGATTCCCACTGGGCTTTAAGGTCCCAATACAGCAGTTTCTTTCCCTGTGGCTGCAGAGCAGCCCCCTCACAAGAGGCATGCACTGATGCTCAGGCACCTGGCAGCAGTTCTGCTTAGGAGACTTCTAATCATCTCCAGTTGATGATTAGAAGATGAGGAACAACCAGAACCACCTCCCAGCTGTAGGATGAGACACTCTGAGCTGCTCTTCTTAAGTCTCAGTTCAAGAAAGCGTTAGGGCTTGTGTCTAGGCTGCCTCCATACAAAAGATGGCCTTGAAGATCTGATGGCATTTTCCATCTGTCACTATCATGATCTGAAACCAGAGCTGTCTCAGGCAATTTTTCCCTGACAGCATCATGGTTCCTGTTCTGAGCCACATCCTGCTCAGGCTCCTGCTTATCTTGGGAGCTGCATCCACACCTGAGGGTTTATTTACAGACACAGCACCAGCTTCTGAAGGAGGTCCTTGCTGGGAGAGCAGCTCTGAGAACAGAGGTATTGGGTTTCAGGACTGCTCTTTGCTCTTCTCTTTTAATTGCTGTCTCTTCCCATAAAATGTTGCAGTTAATAGTTATGGTGATTGGTGTAGCCAATGTGAAAAATAATTACTGCCTGCTTCGAGATTATCTTTCCTCCTAATTAAAATCCTGGACCTCACATATTAAAGGTGCGCTGTTGACACAGCATCCCATGTGCGCCCAGACAACCTCATTTGGATTTACAGAATTAATTAGGTTTTATTTCCATCCCCAGCTGTTCTCTCCTGCACCAGGGTTGTGGTTGCTGTCTCAGCTGGACAGTGGTGGGAGAGATAAGAGGAAGATCTCGCATAGCTCCGACACTCCCATCATAAACCAGTCATTAAAAAGTATTTCCCAGACCTCACCAGAGGATTTCCCACCTTCACCGTCCAGGAAACAAATTGCAGGAGCTGTGTTATGGATTGGGCATTATGTGTTTGTTATGTTATGTTATGTTATGTTATGTTATGTTATGTTATGTTATATTATGTTATGTTATGTTATGTTATGTTATGTTATGTTATGTTATGTTATGTTATGTTATGTTATGTTATGTTGTTATGTCATCCATGTGGTGGGTTGGGACAGCCTGGAGTCCCTCACCCCTTCTCAAACCTGTGGTGAGGATTTATAATGCTGCATGAGCGAGGTTTTTGCAATACCCTGCCTGCAGCAAAGGAAAATACAGATGAAAGAGCCAGGTTTTAATTTTCATTATTAAAAAAATGAATTGTCAGTGTTCCCTACCCCTATATTGCCAAGTGAGTGCTCACTAGCTGCATGTGCTGAGGTGGATGTACTGGGTTGGTTGTGGTAGGGCTGGTTTTGGGTGGTGGCTTGTGCACATTTTTTGGTCTTGGTAAGGTTTTTTGTATGTGCTGGGTTGCAGAGTACAGCATGTGTCTGTAGGGTGCTTCAGTGTCTGACTCAGGTCGTTTTTCTCATTGTTAACATGCATGAAACTGGTGGTCACTCTGTGTGGAAGAGTCACTTCATCTTGCTGTCAGGGTCCTTGGACATTCATAGAGCATTTACAGCCTCAACAAAATACAAAAGTTAATATTTTGGGAGGGCACAAGGTCACCAGTATTTTTCTGTGTGCTCCAGCTGGTGAATTGATAAAAGGAGAGTTTTAAGGCTAAAGCAGCTGCAGGAAAAACCCAGACAGTTGTCCTCCCCCAAAGCCAGCTGGTTAATATGGTTTGACAGTTCTTCCCAGGTGGCTTCCCTGCTGCATGAGGATACCCTAATTCACAGTGTTAAATGGTTGTGGTAATCTCCCATTTCCC
Source organism: Aphelocoma coerulescens (assembly GCF_041296385.1). Classification (NCBI taxonomy): domain Eukaryota; kingdom Metazoa; phylum Chordata; class Aves; order Passeriformes; family Corvidae; genus Aphelocoma; species Aphelocoma coerulescens. The sequence continues at coordinate 7,116,110 of NC_091024.1, forward strand.
TCTGCACACAGGGGGTCTAATGTGCTTACCCATAAACTCATCAAGGAGGCTGCTTTATGGCTACCTGTGGGAGCAGGCTGCCGTGGCACTGCAGTGAGCTCTGCTGGCTCCCCACAGCACAGCCCTGTGGCTGGGCAAGCACAGAAAATGCTGATGCTGTGCCACTGAGATACTTTTTCCCCCAGTTTCTTGTTCCTTTTTCATGCTGGATGCCAGCATGAGCCAGGCAAAGACCTCCTTCCCAAAACATCATATTCATCCTTTCCTAAAGCTCAATGTGCTTGAAACCCCCTGTCTGGCACCCCAAAAACCTGTCCCTGTGCCCTTCCTGCACATGCCGGGGCAGCCACTCTGCTTCCAGAATTTGATTCACCAGAAAAGTCAATTTTTTCTCTTATCTGGCTGAGAACAAGCAAGCACGTTTTGTGCCTTGGTTGCTAAATTTTAATGGCTTTCGTGAAAAACTAATTTGCAGGATTAAGGCTCAGCTCTCCCAAGGGTTCCTGCCATCTGAGCACCAGACCCTCAGGAGCCCAGCAGAAAGTGCCAATGAGGAGCAGGACACTTCCTGGGGCTCCACTGCGACAGCAGGACCCGGCTCAGGATCCCAAATGTCTGGTGAGAGCACAGAAATGCCACGTGCTCTGCTCTGCTTCCTTCTGCCTTTTATCCAAGGTGCTGCCAGTCACTCACCTGAGCTCAGGCCCTTGGAAATACCTGTTAAAAGTAATCCAAGGGCTCAGACAGGCTGTGGCACAGCAGGGTGTGCTTGCTGCCTGCGCCAGCCCTGCCTGCTCTGGGGCAGTGCTGGCATCAGAGACTCTGGGGGAGTAGGGAGTGTGCCTCATAGGGACATCTTCTACCTCCCTAAACCTTTTGCTTTCTGATTTTGCTCCTCTGACAGTGTTTTCCTGCTGAGTGAACCAGATAAGTTGCCTTTGCAATAAATACGGGACGCTGGAAACATCTTACAGGATGCTGAGGCTGCAGTAACTTTTATCAGCAGCCCAAAATACCACGGCTGATACTGTTTCTGCTCTTGCATCACTACATCCTTCCCCTGTTTGTTTTGCTGTCCCTCATAAAAACTAACGTGCTTCCCAGCAGCAAGCACAGCTGACCTCCATATCTCACATTATATATTGCAGTGTGCTGTATTGTGTGTCTGATGGACTCATGCTGCCGGGTGTGGTGATGTATCTTGGTCCAGGATCACAGCAGCAGTTGCTGGGTGTAATGGGAACTCAGCAGTGCATTTTAACTCTCTCAGCCTGGTGACCCTTTGTTCCAAGGCGGGTGCTTTTCCACCCCTGTCGTGTTTGCTATCAGAGTAAAAATCTTCATCAATGAAAGTCATCAGCATGTGTTTGACTGTCTGCTTCGAGGGGTTGTTGGAGTCTACTTGACATGTGGGTGCTTTGGTCTGTAGTATTGATCTCTGGGGCTGATTCGAAGATAATTGTAGACTGAAGTACCGAAGGCCACTGTTGCAAGCAATTTGTTTTTCATAAAGGATTGTCGAGGCATGAGATGCTTCAGTGCCATGGCAACAAGTGTGATGTAACCAGCAGACAGAGAGCAGGAGGATGCAGTCCCTAGAGAGGCTTTCTTGGCGTGGAGAACTCTGCTAGTCAGAAACCTCTCACTTTGAATCACCAATACATCTCAGTCAGAGGCCAGAGAGAGAAAACGTGCGGGACACGAGCTTGGTGTGCAGGGTGAATAACAGGCTCCACTGTCCTTTTGCAGGTACTGGCTGACCAACAAGGTGCACATCAAGCGACCCACCACTGGTCTCCTCATGTACACCCTGGCCACCCGCTTCTGCAACCAGATCTATCTCTACGGCTTCTGGCCCTTTCCCCTGGACCAGAACCAGAACCCGGTCAAGTACCACTACTACGACAGCCTGAAGTACGGCTACACCTCGCAGGCCAGCCCGCACACCATGCCCTTGGAGTTCAAAGCCTTAAAGACGCTGCACCAGCAAGGAGCCTTGAAGCTGACTGTGGGGGAGTGCGATGGGGCCACGTAGGGTGGTCCCTGGCCACGTTCCTGCACAGCCACGGGAGGAAGGGGAGGGGGCGGAAAGGACGAGTGGTGCCTGGTGGGGTTGGTCGTCTTTGTTAACGCGCAGGACAGCGACACAAATATATCTACGTGGTACCTATATATATTGACCTGAGTATTATAACTGTTCGGTGTTCACCAAGGGAGGGGCAGGAGAGATGCAGGAGCATCTGGCAAGACTGGCCTGGGCAAGACCCCTCGCCATGGGGCTTGCTGGACTCGAAGGGTGTTTGCCTTACATCTGAAAGGTGTGAAGGTGGCCTTGGTTTTTGAGGGTATGTTAGGTGATGGGTAAACGTGAGCCGTTTGTCGTGACTGGTCCGAGGTTGGTAGTTAGTTTGTTTGGCCAAGGGCGCCGGCAGCGAGGCGCGTCCTTGGCCCCGTGCTCGTGGCGGGGAGGGGAAGGGGCAGGGAGTGGGGTGGGCAGGGAAGGTTTGTTGGCGGCTCTCACAGCCCAGGGACTGCCCCGCAGGGACCAGTGCCTAGATCCATCCGAACACGGGGCACCGGGCTGGGCACGGCCTTCGGAGCGGTGAGGGAAAAGCCTCCGGGGCTGCAGCTGGGTCTCCAGGAGGTGGCAGGGAGCAGAGCTAAGCTGATCCCAGTGACACTCACACACATGAGGGCCTCCAGAGAACGAGAGCGTCAGCGTTGAGCCAATGAGGATGCTGAACGTGTATTTCTCTTCCTTTTCTGAGGAGCAATGTGGGAAGGAGCAGAGATGCTGGAATGTGGCAGGAAGGAGCTTTGCTGCCACAAACCAGCACCATTAGTGTTGAGTGTCTCACTGTGCCACAAAGACACTCAACGTCTGTCAGGGCTCGTGAAAACCATAAGTACATCCAGGTCTAATTCCTCTAATTCCCAACTGCTACCTGCTAAGCAGCCTGCCTTCTCTCCCCCTCCAAAAACTGCCGAGATATGGGTGATAGGTTTAGACCCAGCCAAGCAGAAAGACCACAGGACTTCAAGGGACTTTTTCAATCCTAAATAATTTATTTTCAGTTTCTCCCCAAAGAACCAGCACACAGCGCTGAATTCCTGGAGTCCCGCTCTGTCAGTCCTTTCAAGCCCTAATTATCTCTCACTCTCAACAGTTAAATAGGATGTCAGATGGATCTTGATTGGATCCTTGCCTAGAAATGAACATCATAGAAATAATCTTTTCCTTTTTTTTTCCCCTCCCAGACAGAAATCAAAATATAAAGAATTTGTCATAACCACATTTGCTTTTCTCTGATTTTCGGGGGTTTTGAAGGAGGCAACTAGATGGATCTGATGATTCTGTTTCATTTTCTGCCTCTGTAGCCTATTCTGTTTGTCTCCTAATTAGCATTCAGTGCAAGAATGCAGGTGAGTCCAGGGTTCAGCGAGGGCTCTTTGGGTTTAATTTGTGGGAGAGTAAATAACACTGCACAGGCAGACCTCAGGCATGCACTTCACTGCTGCCATGGCTGGGTGTCATCACCTTTGGGCCTCCTCCTGCTGCTGTGTTTTTTGAGTTACAAAGTGTGCAGTTTGGGGCTGAAATACTTGACATTGTCTCTTTAAAAGCTGAGTGCTTCAAGTGGTAAAAGGAAGAGCTCACTTTCATGTTTTGGGCTGTAGAAGCTACTGTACCCATAGGAGCCTCCAGCCTGCTAATTAGTGTCAGATGAAGATGGCTAAGATTAAGGTATAAGCAACATTATAGTGGATAAATGTGGGCTAATCTACCACTGAGGGGATGTTTCCTTCCAGCACCAGAAAATTATTTCTTTCATGTTTTTTTTTTAAAACCTGGTGCTGCTTTTTTATTTTTTTGCGTCTTATTTTTACTTGGCTTTAGTTTCACAATAAAGCTAAACCTGGCTGTGCATCTCAGCTTAAGCTGAGATAGAAAGAGACAGAGAGTAAAACTGCAGGATGGAAGTAATCTGCAATCCCAAGGAGTTTCCTGTGATTCAGGAGTGGTTCTTAAAGCCAGATAATTCCCAGGTTTGTCCCCAGCACGGGGGAGGGACAGAGCAGGGATGGAGCTGCAGGGACTGCTAAAGCCAACTGTTGTATCAAGGGGCCTGGGCCGTGGTACTGATTGCTGTTAGCAAACCTTCTTTTTAAATAAAAATAGAGGAAATTAAATAAATGTGATGGGGTTTTATTTTTATTCTGTATTTTCATTGAATAGAAGGGCAAGAGGGGAGGCAAGACCATGAAGTGCCATGGGATTAAATGGGGAGACCCTGGGACCCCCGAAGAGGGGAAGGCTGGGCTTGTTTGCCCACGTGGGGTGGATGTCAGTGCTGTACCAGGGAGACATCCAAAGCCATCAGGATGTCCTCGCTGTGCCTACAGAGATCATTGAGCTGAAGCTACAGCAGCACAACAGGGGTGTGCTGGGGGCTGAAAAGGGGATGGGAGAAGGGCTTTTTTTTCTGGTGCCCTTGAAGCAGCTGCTGCATCAAAGCACAGGCCAGTTATAAGCAAATTATTCAGGGGGATGAAATTGCTGGTGATGTTTCTATTCCCAGAATGGGTCCTGTTCCACCCCTGTTGTAAAAATGCATTAAACCATGAGCAAGACCCTGCAGCTATTGAAATCCCTGGCTGAGCTCCCATTTCACCTTGCTGCCATGCAGGCTGGTCTCTGCTGTGTTTATATGCACAAAAACAACTAGAAATTTCCCATTGCTTTAGTGTTTTGTGAGAAGCCCTCTGGTCTGGTTCTCTGAGCAGGTCCTCAGGTTGGAAACATAATTTATCATTTCCGTTTCTAGCAAATAGCTGAGACCTGGCTCCACCAAGCCCCAGCAAGCCATGAAGCCCTTGTGCTGTTCATGAGCAGCAGGAGCAGAGATTCAGATTCGCCTCCTGCAGCAGTGCTTGGGGTGGGTGGATGATATTTGGGCTATTTTGGGGCAGCCACCAGCCCTGGAGCAGCACGGCAGCTGCCAGATGCTGTGGGGACCCAGCGGCTGCACCAAGCTGCTGCTTGATGGATTTCTTCATGCCCAATTAAGGCTCTTCTGTCATCAAGAGTGAAACAAAAGAGAGTATTGATTCTACTTAGGCAGAGATGCAGGTGCACATGTTGCACCATGAATGTGGTTAACTGCCCTAAACGGCAGCAGCAGCTCCCCTTGCTCTTCCCTCCTCATCCCACCACTCCCTCCAGCAGTGAGGCTGGTCCAAACTGGTGGTGCTGGTGGCTCTGGGATGGGGAGCTCCCTCCCACGGGTTAGGCACATTTGTGCCAAAAGGCCTCTGGATGGTAAGAAGTGACCTAAACTTGCAAAATAGAGGCAAACTTGAGTCTGCAACTTGCTAAGCCCAGAGTCTGGGGGCTGTTTCCCCAGTGTGGCTTTTCGGGGCAATGCTCTAAAAGGTGCTCCTGGCCAAACACAGTGCTCTCCTCACCGTGTACCCCTGGGGCATTTTCCATGTACAACAGCTTGGGGATAAGGGTTGTGTGTTGCCTACTCCCCACGTCACAGTGAGAAGCTCAGCTGTGTGAATGGCTTTTCCTTTTAACCAGGGATTGCTGGGTTACATCCCAGCCTCGGAGTCTGCCACAGCTCTGGCATGTATACATATATACACAGGGTGACATGGCTCTTGCTCTGCTGGGGGACATCATGCCCATATCTGTCCCTGGCACTGAGCACATCTCCTCTGGTCAAACTGCAGAGTCTGCAGGCTCCTCTGCCAACATCCTTTATAATGAATACCTGCGCTGCCTTGTTTAAAGCTGACTGGGGTGGTTTGAGTTGCAGCAGCTCCTCTGAACTGCAGCACAGGATCCCCTGGCTGCTTCCCACACTCCCCAGCCCCTCACCCAGGCAGGGCTGCCCGAGGAACCACTTCCCTTCCAGCCCCACAGGAGAGGAATGGAGGAGGGACAGTCCCCTTCCCCCAGACTCTCCATCAGCCAGGGCTTGCTGCAGGTCGATAACCAACCCTCTGCTTCAGTCACAGCCCAGATAATTAGCGAGCAAAGTGCAAATAGTCACTGTGATTCAAATTACCTTTTAATTTCTTTTCAAGCTGCCTGAGGGGTTTCTTTAGTCCTACGAAAAAAACAGATTTTCTTTTTTTTTTTTTTTTTTTTTTTTTTTTTGGAGACACCAGTCTTGCAAACCAGAAAGACACAATATTTTGTATTCAAGGTGTAATGAAAGTTGTTTGCACTTTTACATTGCTTTTTGAATGCTTCATGGGAATAACACTGAGTACTTCAGTCAGTCTCAAATGATACAAATTATTTCAGTTGATCCCAAAACAAATTAATTTTTAATTTTGTGCAAAATAGTCTCAAAAACGTTGCACCATCTACAAATCATGATATAGATATTGGGTTTTTTATCCACCACTCCTTTTCAAAATTTAAACAATCCAATTTCATGCTAGAGAGGCTTGAAACTATGGAGATTAAAGCTTAAAGCTTTGAGAGACCCACAGGGGACAGCAGGGAAGTTGTTTGGTTTCCTCCAGAGTGCCCCTCAATTTCAGGAGGTAAAACCAGGCACATAACCATGGTCTCCAATGTAATGATTTGTCAAACCATACATTTTTCAGCTCTTTTGGTTGCTTTAATTTTTAAATTTTAGTTTACAAATGGTTTATTAGCACGTATTTTCTCTAAGTGTTATCTCTTAGAGATATCACTATCTCTATTATTTATCTCTAAGTGTTACTCTATCACCCTCAGCATCAGACAGCAGAATTTCATTTTGGGGTCACCTTTTTAACCACATCAAACACTTTCTAGCTGTCATCGTTGTCGCCGTCTTCTCCTTCTCCTTCTCCTTCTCCTTCTCCTTCTCCTTCTCCTTCTCCTTCTCCTTCTCCTTCTCCTTCTCCTTCTCCTTCTCCTTCTCCTTCTCCTTCTCCTTCTCCTTCTCCTTCACTACTACTTAATCTTATTTTTCTCTGTGAAAACAATTGGGCACCTACAAGCTGGCAAATCTGCTCTGCAACTCCCCTAGTGCTCATGTCCAAGTTCTACATTGGTTGATCTCACTGTGGATACCACCAGCAGAATGGAATGCCTTATTTGTGCCCCCCCAGATGGTTGCACATCACCCATGTAGGCAAGGAAATTACTGAGAAAGGCCTCGGACAGAGGCCTGAATGATAACCAAAAAAGATCATCATCCACCCAAGAGGATGGACTTCTTTCCCAGTATTAGCAACATCAAGGCACTCGGCAATAAGCTCCTTTTCCAGCTGGAGTAACTCCTGTCTGATGAACTCCTGTTCATCAAACCCAGCCCAATGGACGAGCAAAGCCATCACAGACCAGTTCCCTTCACAGCCCAGCTGGAGGCAGATGCATTTGGCTGCTCAACATCATCTCCAAGCAAATCTACCAGTGCCCCTACGAGAACCAGGAGCAGCACTCACTGACCCTTCCCACTGTGGTGACTGTGCAGGAGCTGAGAACAAACATGAAGTAACAACATGGATGGAAGTATCTCCTGCTTGGTTAATGAAGGAATCTTCAGCCATCTCCAGGCCCCTAAAGAAGGCACAGGCAGAAGGAGGACAGACCCCAGGGAGATGCCATGCTAAAGGAGATAACAAACTCCTTGAAGACTGCGCAGTGCACTGAATTTACTGCTCACGTGCTGAAAACAGAAATGAGCTGCATATGTTGTATTGTATCCATGAGAAAAGCACAGAGTTTGAGCATGGGTTAGGAAAAAACACTGTCCTTGAAGGCCAGAAAGCAGCCAGGACCGTTGTCCCCTCTCAAAGTGCCCGGCCAGAACAAACCCACGGCACTGCTGGAGGAACGCTGCCAGCAATACAAGTTAAGTCCCCCTGTGCTGAGATGGAGGCAGGCCATCTGACACTAATCCTGTGCCTCCAGCAAACAAAGCCTCCCAGGCATTGTGAAATACCCTCAGCTATTTGCTGGCTTGGTTGCCTGGAGAAGCTGCTCCAGCGAGGGCTGATGGAGCACTCGGTGTTCTCGCACGACCCAGGCAGCAAAGGTTAAAGCACATTAGAGCAGCGTAATGAGGTTTTTAACCACTGCTCTGGAAAGCCTGATGTGCCGCTTTCTAGAAAATGTTGTAATTTAGGCTTCAGCAGGAGCCACAGAGCAAGGAAAATATTATGCTTGGACCATCAGTCTTGCAGTGTCTTGCTGCACCGCTTCCAGATGAACTTGCTTAACTTGGCTTGTGTCTGGAAAGGACTTTGGATTGGAGATTGCTAGGAAGAGGAGAAGAGGCATGCTCTATTCCTGGACTGCATATTAGTGTTCCATATGGGTGCAGAGCCAAAGCATATGGACCTCCATCTGTTAGGCAGGCCTGGCCTGGCCCCATGGATGGTTTATAATGCGCGTAGATTCATCCAGATTTGGGATTCCTCCAAAGAAAGACGAGAGCCAATGACTCAAATATTGTGCAAAGCCATTGAAACTAATGGCACTAAACAACAATCATTTGTCTCCTGTTTGATTTTACTTGCTGTAAAATAATGAATTAGTTACGGGGGTGGGTGAGTATTGTGCTGTGTATGGAAGCTTTGAAGGAAACACGGTTAAAAGAAAACAAAACAAGAATCATCCTAGTGGTTCTGTATCAGCTTCCTCCAATGTATTATTCCCCAGAAAGTAAGCTGTGTCCTTCAACTTCAATAACATGGCATTTATGCTCCATCTGTGATCAGATTTAAAGAGGTTTGCAGGCATAATTCGGACAACTTTCAATGACAAATTCAAGGAAGCTCGGGAAAGATCTCTTTAAGCTCTTCCATGACTAAAACAACTCTAGGGAAAATGAACTTTGCTCCTACAAGCTCTTTATTAACCACAAACTCCAGACTTGGATGTTTTCTTTTCTTTTAAAACAAATAATTAGCCCCAAAAGACTCCAAGTCTTAGCATGCTGTGCTGTTTCTTGCACTGAGAAGCCAGCGTGTGGTGGGACTTGTCCTGACCTTGCTGAAATCAAGAGGCACTTACAGCCCAGCAGCACCACGATTTCATCTGCTTCTTCAGGTCACATTTCTGCTTTGAAAGATGAACCCCAGAGGCTGAATTTCAGGCACCATGCTGGAAACATTTCTGCTGAATTTTCCTGCAGGACTGTGTGGGACACATGATTAAAGCCACGGGATGACCGCTAAGGAGATGGGCTATTGTGACAGCCCCTGGGAGAGCTCATAGCAGAAAAAAACCCCTCTCTCCACTAAATTAATTAATTGCCATGCATGTTAGCTCTGGGGTTTGGGGAAATTACCGTGGCCTGATTTCCTTCAGCACTTTTATTCCTGGCTGGAGACCAGGGGAGTTGTTGAGGTTGCTCACTTAAGACACCATAACAAATGGCTAGAAATGACTGGGCAGGCGTTGTGATTTGTAACCTGTGCGTCTCACCTGCCTTGAGCACGGGTTTCACGGCACCTTTTCTCAGGATTTTATGGAAGGGACAATTTACAAGCATGGCAGCCTCCTCCTGGGCTTCCCAGGAGAGACCAGGAGGGCACAAATTTCTTGGACAAAAACCATCTGAGAAGCAAGGCAGCTCTGAACATTCTGTGGTTTATTTTTGGAAGAAGCCATTTCGGTAGTTGTATGTGTTAAATGAAAGGCAATTAGGGTGGAGAGAAGGTGTTGCATGTGTGTTGGAATAGGAGCCAGTTCCGAGCCAAATGGTCTGTTAAAAATGTGGACCCCTGAGTGTGCCACAGGCCAAAGGGGGCTGGGAGGTGCTGAAGGGGTGTGCGGGTATTTATGGGTGTTTAATGTGAAACAGGGCATGGAAGCACTCGCATCTGTGATGTGTCTTTTATGGTCTTCCCAAGGTTTTAATTAAAAACACAATAAAGGCACGACTAGAGGAAACCAGGATGTTTTAACAATCATCTGTTATAAATTGTTTTGTAGGGGGGGAAAGAAAATCAAAGAACGATTGTTCGTGTAAAGGAGTTCGGGACACTGAGTTCACATGGAGAAATAAACCCTGTGGGAAAGGTTTTCCTGTCAGGAAGCACATGCTGCACAGACAATAAAGTGCAGGGGGGCTTCCATGCTGCTGTGGGCATCTGCCAAGTGGCTGTTTCCCCATCAGGTACATCTGTCTGCCAGAAACACGGTACATGCCAGAGGATTGGGAGCAGGATCACACGCCAGGAGGTGGGATGAGGAGGATGTTGGATTTGGGCTGGGATGATCTTTGGATGGTTCAGAGGAGTTTCAGTTGTAATTTCTGAGACGACAGAGCATGATGCATTTTGTGCTTAGTGACAGGCACACAAAAATCATTTTGTGCAGCACCTGTTGCCTCTGACAGAGGTGACAGCAGGAAAACATGGAACAGGATGGAGGGGAGTTAATGAGGCCCAGAGAGGCAGCTGCAGGGCACGCAGACATCATCTCTGGCTGTTTTCAAGGGATTGTGAGGGTTTGGAGTTGTTCCTGGGCTTGGAAAGGATCAGAGGTTTGCTGCCTACTACTGGGGTGCCCAATCCATCTGGAGATGAATGCATCTGGACATGTCTGTGAGCTGGTCCCCTTCCTCATGTCTCTGTGTTCACATTCTCAGTGGAGAAGGGAGCCCTGGGCCAGCCACCACAACACTCCTGGACTTTTTCTCCATCTCTTCCACAACCTTGATGCCTTTAGACTGTTTTCTCCGTGTGTGCTACTTAGTTTTTTGCAAGAAGAGAACTGTCTATGCCCCCAGCTGGTCCTCACTGCTCCCACAGAAGCATTCTGGATGGGTTTTCTCTCTGCCTTCCAGAAAAATTCAATGAAAGCCCACAACAGCCATGGCTCCCAGCAGCCCCCAAGGGCCACAGTTCCCTGAGCTTGTAGTTTAAATGGAGATTAGCTTCTAAAATTTTGCAAGGATCTCTGTGAAAACAGAGTCCCAAGGATAAAACAACAACCAAAAAAAGGAAGCCCATTGAATACTCACCCAATTAAGGCTTCCAACTGATCCTCATTAAACATCCGTTCCTGACATTTGACAGCACGGTTTAGATTAGAGCAGTGAAAAATCCCCTTGAAAAGGCAGATTGACATTTTGCAGAGGAGTGTTTTCATAGTAATACTAATGGCTTCAAACCCCCAGCTTATAACCATCACGGGAAAAAAAAACCAAACCCAAAACAAGGCATATTGGCTTGGCAAGGGGGAAAGGAACAGCCAGGCTGGATGGCAGGGAAACTCCTGGTGACCAAACTCCTGGCTGTAGTGAATGCAGGCAACCCCTGGCCTTGGCTCTCCATGTGTAGGGTCCTCAAAAGACAGCATTTAATAAGATACAGAAGCTGGGTTTTTTTGGCTGAGCTGAATATGAAATCGCCATGGCAACCTTTCTTCCAAGGTGATCTGAGTCAGGTAGCAGCAGCAGGGATGAGTTAAAGGTCATCCCTGCAGAGGAAGATGGGCACTGATAAAGCACTTTAACAAGTCCCAGGGGAGGTGGCATTTAAAAGCCACTCAAAGGGCTCAGCCAGAGCCATGAAGGGAGAGAAATCCAAGAACGGCAGTGATTTGGAAAGCTCCTGGCTGAGAAGGCAGCAGCATCAGCACTGCCCAGAGGTCACTCCCATGAGGGCACTGGACTCACGAATGTGTGTCCAGCCTCAGGCCTCCAGGACCTGGAGAAGGGCTTGTTTAGCAGCTGGGTAGGAACTGAGGAAAACCTTTGCAAGCAAAAGCTCCCGTTTCAGAGTGAAAGCAATAACACCCTCCAGCAGAGAAATAATAATTTCAAAAATCATCTAAGACTAATTGCAAACTGATTTTCACCAGGACTTATGCTTCCAAAATGCCTGAGGTTCTTCGAGAAGCATCCCCTCCCACCTCAGACGAAGGGCTCAATGGGATTTATGACAATGAGCCAATGCTATTATCCTCATGCCACAGAGAAGGAAAACAGAGGCATGGAGGGAGGTGCTGTCATCTCCACAGCTAAATCCAGGCATTTTAAAATACAGCTTGGAGTGACAGCAGCTGCTCTGTAGTTTGGCCAAGTGCTGGAACATGACATTTTGGGCATTACAGGGTTGGGGTGGCTTGGTCTGAGTGACCCAATACAGATCAGGCAGCAAGGTAGTGGCAAGGAATTCTGTTGGAGTAATATCTGTGGGAATCTTTCTGTATGCCATCTATTTTTAATTTTACTATGTTTTTTTCTGGTTCTCAGGGTCTCTTTTCAAGTTTTTCCCCTGTAACCACGAGGGCTAGATACTCACAGCTTTTGTTGTATTAATGAAAGCTGAGCATGCCAAATAATCTCAGGTTCAAGAGCTGTGACTTCAAAAAGCCCACAAATAGCATGCCCTGTGAAAAAAAAGTAGTGCAAGCTCACAGCACCCCTTTTCCCCATTCCTGTGAAGTTCAGCTTTTACCTGGAGCTCACACCCCACTCTCACCCACAGCTTACTTTCATCTCCTCCATGGCTGCAGCTCCTGGGTCAGGACCTTCACTCTTAGAAGCCAGGGGGTAAGCCTGGTGGCTGGGAGAGAAACCAGAGGATCAGGAGATCTTAAGAGCTTGTTCTTGCTGCTGTACTGGTGGGAGCAGAGACCCTGACAGCCAGAGCCTCCCACAGCAGTTTTAAGCAAGACCCAAATGGAAACTCCTGCCCCCACCCTGCCCTGTGGTCTCTAAGCTGGACGCTCACATTGCAAACCCCTCTGCACAAATCACACCACTGGATCTGTCCAAATCTACATGTATTTACTTGCAAGAAAAATGTCTCCCTAGCTTTGTTTTGAAAGGAGAAGATGAGGAAAGGGTGGATCTGAAATGAAGCCCAAAGAAAGGATAATGGGGGACCATGCTTTGCAGAACACGTGGAAGTTCCAGCCCTCTCCAGACCCCAGGAGTTTGCTGGCTCCAGCTGAAGTTTCTGCTTCTCTGACCAAAGCCACGTGCTCACTGCCGGCCCCAGCCCTCCTGGCTGCCAACCCATCTGAACACAGGCTTATGCAAGTGCTTTGTGCCCTTCCTCTCTTCAGAAATTGGGACAAAACAAACCATTCTGCTCTGCTTGCAAGGAGGGGCAGCCTGCACCTTGCTCAGCCTTTGGAGTTGCCACTGACTTGTCATCCGAGCGGCTCTAATTTGAACTAATGACTGGGAAACTCATTGCTGATTACAGGGCACTGCCAGGCTCCGGCTGCCAGCACACAAAAATCCAACTGCCCCCGCAAAGCCTGGTAGGATAATATTTCATAGCATTGCCAAAATGGACTTCAGCCGTTCATTTTGACAGCTGTAGTTGTAATCATTTATGATTAGGTTTTGCAGTGTGCTGGTAAAAGGACCACAAGGCATTTCATAAAGAAAAAAAGAAAGAATGGGCCTTGTAGGCCTCGTCTCAGGGCTGTGATAAACCAGGAGGGAGGAATGGGGAAAGGCTGTGCCAAAGGACTAAGACTGGGAATCTTCTACAGACGACAAGGAAAAGCTATCTCCTTTTGGACACCGCAGTAATTATCACAAAGCTGAGCAAGTGGGAAGTTCAAAACTTCGAGAGAGGGCACAAATTTGCAATTTTTAGACCACAGACTTACGGGAGACAGGGGACCTGTGAGCAGGAAAATCTGTGTGCTCCATCCCTTTGCCAATTCAATACCATTAATAGCATTCTACTGCCAGGCAGAAGAGCATTTCCACTGCAGTGTCTCAGCATTTGCCTTTTTGGGGAATGGAGACAAAAGCCACCCACTTCACAGAAGAGAAAGTGACACAAATACACATAAGGGAGGGGGAATTTGGAATGACTAAAAAGGTTTCAGCCTGTCCAACATCCACCCACATGTTGGAGAAAAGCCCCACTGGCACCCCAGTTTGGATCCAACATACCCTGGTGCTCCTCTCCTTCTCTGTGGGGTCCACTAGACAGCTGACAGATTGGATAAACATGCCTGAAATGTGCAGTTTGGGTCATCTTGATTTTTTCCCAGTCAAGACCACCTCCAAAAATCAAGTCATTCCCATGGAAAACTTCAGGCACGCAAGAACTGAAAATTTCATCAGAAGTATATTTAATGGGAATTATTTCCCTGGTGGTGCTAGGCAGCCCTTAAAATGTGTGAACTTGAGGACATAATTTAGTATCTCTGCTGCAGCTCCTGATTTTCCAAAGGAGGAGAGAAACAGTAGTCCACCTTGTTAAAGCTCTTGGAGAGATTGTTGGAGAACATTAAACAAAAGCTCCCTGTTACCGTTGTGCAAGGGAGTATTTGAGGTCTTGCCATTCTCTTCTGAGGTTGAATTTGTACCATAACTGGTGCTTGATGAATGTGAGCCCATGGCAAAGGCTGTCCCAGAGATACTGCAATCACCACTTCAGTGTTAATCTAAGGAGACTCACCACTTCAGAGGTGATTTTAAAGGGGAACATGAAATGAGCTGAGACTTAACACCCACATATGAAGAGGAGATAGATGTAAAAAATAAATCAGTTTCTCAGGCGGGAGGAAAGGCTAATCACCAGGTTCTGTTTGCTTGGGTGTGTTTCTGACACAGCAACCAGACCAGACTTTCACCCATGTTAAAAATAAAAGCAAGTTAGGATGTCTGAAACTTTGAGACAGGATGCAGGGGAAATCCTTGCTCTGGTAAGTGCCTTCTGCCATGGTTTTCCTCACATGAAGAGCAGGACGTGGCTGTGCCATCCCCACACTGAAGGGCAGCAGCCACTCCATGGCCACTAAACTTCACTAACTAAGCCAACCCTGACCAGAGTGTGCTCTTCTCTGCTGCCCTCCATCTTCCATGGTCAGTTCCACCAGTTTGAAGTCCCACCAGGTCATTTCCATGGTCACGTTGAATTGATACAAATGACTGCAGAATATGCAGGGCAGAAGAGACTCAGCTCAGCTCTCAGCAGAGCGTTTTGCAAAGAGGATTAGCAGCTGTGGGGGATGATTATTATCATTAATGATGTCAGAAGGGAGGCAAGCAGAGAATTCAGTATTTAGTATTTTGACAAAAGCCACAGGGTTCGGATTTGCAGTCAAATTCTACAAAATGTTCTGCACCAAAGGCTTAAAAAACAAGTTAAATGTTTATTATACTAATAATTCTTCAGTTAACGTCAAGGCAGGTGAACAGAGGATCTAACACTTGATCCCCTGCTAAAGCTTTGGCAATTGCAAATGCTGGAAAGCCAGATGAGGCTACACAGGTTGCACAGAGGTAGCAGCACACGCTGCTGGGGACTCAAAAGGGGCTGCTAATTGCCCAAACCTGCCAGAACACTGTTTGTGCCCTGGCTCCTGACCTCCACACAGCCTGAAATCCAGCGTGCTCCAGCTCTACACCATCAAGCACACCCCAGGAGGATGTATTTGGAGCAGGCAGGATAGCACTGGCTCTCACGTGGTGCCCTTACAACCTGAGCACACCTCTTCAGAAGACTGTGATCCTCCTCTGAGCCTCATATGCCTTCAAAAAGTGCTTTTTTCTGCAGCTCCAGCTCCTGAGTCTGAGTCCATGCTCATTTTTCACTTCCAAACCCCAAACTAGAAGACCTTGCAGGTGGCAGGGTGTGCAGAGAAGTGTGTAAATAGATGTCCACTGAGACGTTCAAGTTAATTAGGAGACAACATTATATAAAACACAATAAAGCACTAATGAATAAACAAACAAGCCTCATTTGGGATCTTTTCAAACCCTTTCAAGCCAATGTTTTGACTTTTGGATGCTTGAGAGCCTGAGGAGTGGCAGAAGCAGCAGCAGGGCAGAACATGGGCCTGGAAGAAATATGTGGGAAGTAAACACAGAGCCGTGATTCAGAGAGAGGAGCAGGACTCAGCATTTCATGATCCCTGGGGAGAGATCCTGGTTCACTTCTTTGTTGTGATAAAGACAACCAGCTTGGCCTAGGGCAAGACTTTTCCCGTAGTAGTGAACCTTGGTTGTTGCTGGAAGGATGAGATGGACAACTCCCACCAAGACGCTGGGTTCCTCACAGCCCTTTCAGCACAAACACAATACAGGCTTACAAACTGTAATTCTTTCAAACCAGCCCAGTGCACCTCAGTTTTCCCTAAAACAGGCCATGTCCCTCCTGTTCTGGATCCTCAAGGCTGGTTTCCCCCATGGCAGGGACAGTAGCAGGATGCTGTGGGGCTCGACGACTGTGACTTTCTTTATTCTGCAGTTTCAAACCTGGGAAATGTAGGTCGCTGATCTTCAGCGTGACCTACATTCACAGCTCCAAATAAGCCCCTTTTGCCAGTGTTGATGCTTTCTAGCCTCAAGTTGGATCTGGAATGCACACACGAGTGCCCTGCTCTCCCTGGGTGTCCAAAGAGGAAAGTTATGACCGTGCCCAAGCAGATGTTGCTCAGACCATGCATGTCCTGCACACATGGCTGCAGCGAGGCCCTGCCTGAGCCAACAGCAAACTCAAGTCTCTGTAAAAGCATCTCCTTACTCAGGACTAGCTGTACTTATGCCCTGCAGGAGAAGGATGGACAACAAAAGGAATTTTAGCATCCCTGTTGTCTTTCTAGTGTGTTGGATGGGGCTGGCACGAGCAGAGGAAAGTGCACCCACACATGGCACTCTGGGAAGAGCCTTGGGCAGGCAGCAGCTCCAGCAATGATTGTGGAATCCCAGAATCACAGGATGGTTTGGGTTGGGAAGGGACCTTAAAGATCTTCTCGTTCCAACCCCCCTGCCATGGGCAGGGACACCTCCCACTATCACAGGTTGCTCAGAGCCCCGTCCAGGCTGACCTTGAACACTTCCAGGGATGGGACAACCCTGTGCCATGGCCTCAGCACCCCCACAATAAAGAATTTGTAAATCTATATCTCTGCTCTCTAATCTATATCTCTCCTCTTTAAAACCGTTCCCCATTGTCCTATTGCTATCTGCTTCTGCAAAAGGTTGGTCTCCCTCTTTTTCAGAAGCCCCTGTTAGGTATGGAAAGTCACAATGAGGTCTCCACAGAGCCTTCTCTTCTCCAGGCTGAACAACCCCAGCTCTCTCAGCCTGTTTTTGTATATGAGTTGCTCCAACCCTCAGATCATCTTTGTGCCCCCAAAAATGTCCTGCCTTGGTTGCCACTGGCAGCACTCCTGCTGTTGTCTTCACTGGAGGCAAGTTTTTCACTCCAGGTTTCTTCTTTCTTCACATAGGTGAGGAAAAAGAACCTGTCAGATGCTTTTTGTGCATAAGGGAGTTCTTTGTATGCCTCATCTGTCTTTTACGAAAGTGCCACTTTCACTGATCCTTTCAGACCTTGTCACCACTCCATCCATCACATCACCTCTACACCTAGGACACCCAGAAAATATGAGTCATACTGACTGGATTTTGTGCACAGGGAGAAAGGAAAAGTTCTCATACGCCTGTTACTTTCCCTAAGTTTGGGAGGATATTTTAAATGGTTCTTGATTATTATTAGCAATTCCTTTCACAAGCTAAATATGAAAGAGAAGACAAAAAAATCTGAAGGAGGAGGAATGGCATGAGAAAAGGGAGAAAGAAGAGGAAGCATCCTTGTATGTTCTGGAGACAAGGCATGGAAAAAACCCATTATTCCTGGTGCCTACACGCCCTGAGGAAGGCATGTGATAGCTCACAGCGGCCACCCAGGTCACCTAGCTGAGTTTGGTGGCCTTTCAGTGACACAAAAGCATCTGAAAGGACAATGATGTTCACCCTGGGAATGTCTCCAAATCCTGGATAGTCTGGCATCAGGGACACAGCATGGCTTCAACAGCTGGGGGAAGAGAAATAGCCCCAGTTCTCTCCTGAACTGTTTATTTCAAGACTGAGGTGCTTTGGACAAATCACTATCGATGCTCCTCTTCCTGCCTCCAACAGCTTTCTGAGGCTGCCCAGGGAGAGCCATATCTGTCACTGGTTTCATGCTGTTACTGGCTGATGGGGAACAGGCCAGGCACCGCGGCTGGGTTCAGGACCAGCACACTTGGCGCAGCACTGATCCCAACCCTGAGGGTCCGGCTCTGACCAGCGCAGCCTCCCGGAGCCTTCCTGAGAAGCACACAGCACTCCTGCCCTTCCCCAGCTCTTCCATCGTTTCCTGTGTATGTTTGCATCCCATATATCATGCACAAATGTAGGTCATTGCAAAGACCATGCCTCAGCAAACTGTGAAATCTTAGCGTGGCCTCTTGCCTTATGTGCAAGAGGATTTTCTCACCTCCCATTGCTCCGGGCTGCTGCCGCAGTGAGTTCTTCCTTCTCAGCGAGTCCTTGCTCCCCAGCAAGTGTCAGGAAATCTCCTGGCAGCAGTGATGGCAAACACCTTGTGACAGGGTGAACATTTTGGGCTGCAGGCTGCCTCGGGCAGGAAAAGGGGGTGAGGGGTCACAAACTCCAGCACCTCATCTGAATATCTTCTGTGCAACCACCCATCCACCACCCCCACTGTCCCTGAGACCTCTCTCTCCTAGGTGTGTCTCTCCTCTGTGCACTGGAGTGAAAGAAAAATCAGTTTGTTTTGTATACACAAGGCACTGAATTCTTGCATGCAATGGGGGAAGCTCCATGTTTGTGCTGGTGGCAGCAGGAGCAGGGTCCATCCTTCTGGCTTTTTACTACTGGGTGGGCAAAGTCAAAAAATCAAAACAACATGTCCATGTACTGAGAACAAAATAAGAGATTGTTGGCTGGGAGCTGGCAGCACAAGAAATCCTCCTTTGTGTTGTCTCAGCAGAGCCACAGCTAAACCAGCTGCATTTTTGTCAGGAACCCTTCCTCCTTCCCTCACTCGTGGTCAGTATGTGCTGCACCGAAGCCTAACGCAGGCTGGACACCAAGCTGTGACATCCCCTGGGTGCTTGGAGGTGCCACACCACATTTCCAATCACCCCAGTGATGAGAGCCAGCCAGTGGAGTGTGATGGGGAGAGAGCTGGAGCCATTGAGCCAGATGATTTAATGTATTGGCCGTGTCACACACGCGTCACCAGGGGCTGAGCTGACCTCCACAACAGCAGGAACAGATTCTTCCCTCAGTGTTTCAAGCCAGGCTGTGTCCCCTGCACCTTCTACCTCCATCCCAACAAGGTTTCCAAGCCAGCAGAATTAGTTCTGCTAAATAAAGGTAGCTCCTAACAAGGGCTGTTGGTCTCTGACCTAGCAGCTCCTGTTTTTTGGGGAGGGTCACAGACATGGTGTACAAAAGCTCAGTGCAGCACCAAAACCACTGACTAACCCCACACCAATATGTGTGAGCTGCATAAAGGTTTCCTCTGTTTGTACACATTTTTATTAGCCCTTAATAGGCTTCAATGAAGTATTTTCAGGTTCTGCACAAAAAGAAAATGCCAAAGGAAGCCTAAAATTCCATGTTCTTTATGTCCTTCCTCAGATTTCACCTTTTTAGACAGCACATCAAAACAGGAACATAACGGAGCTGCTATTACTGCTAATGCTTTTCACATTATTCAAAGTGCAGGGAACAATTTTATGGCATTAATGACAAGTTGCTACACTCGGATCCACCACCAAACTGCAGCTCCATTCACCTTCTCTCCTCCACTTCTGTTCATCCCCACCTGTTCCCCGTCAGAAGGTGATGCACAGCCGGTTTGCTCTGCTTCCTCTGAAAATCCTATCAAAGAAAACTCCAAACGCTCCGAGTTCTTTTCAGAAAAATAAAATAAAATGAGCAGAGGAAATGTCACCTTTCAGAGGCTTTTGCCCCAGAGCAGCAGCAGCACCTTGATGCCTCCAGCACAGGGCAAATTGCACAGCAGCTCCCCATGACGGGAGCAGACCCACCTTGTGCCCGCGGCTGCCTGTTCTGCTGATGAAGAGCCTGGCAGGTCTCCTCAGTTCTCCTTCCAAGCTTTTATGAGCCAGAATCATTAATCACCTCTCCCTTACCAAGAGAGACCTTACTACACACTCCGTGCTTCGGAGCAAAAAGAGGCAGATGTGGTTCCCAGGCTTTTGACCTGAGTTTGTGGGAGCTTTGGGTTCTGCAGCCCTCTGTGCAGGGTGGTGATGTCCTGGCTGACTTGTGAAGCCCTGGTGAAGGGATGGAGCTCTGAGAGGTCTTTCCTGTGTGTCAGGCTGCCCAGGTTGGCACAAGCTGCAAGCCCAGCCTGATGGAAAGCCAGCCAGCCGTGCAGCAATTCCAAGCCCAGCCACACAGTTAAATGGCTGAATAACCCTGCCCTGGCACGGGGGAAGGAAGTGTCATTCATTTTATGGCTGGAAGGAGCCAGGAGAAAGCATCTTCTAGGGGCAAGAAATGCAAACAGCACCACTGAAGCTGCTGGAAGGTTTTGTATTGGGAAGTTCTGGACACACAGGTTCTAAAAATGACATGTTTCCCCACAAACACAGCCACGGTGCCATGTAGGGCAAGCACTGGGACAGCCTCAGCATCCTTGCACTTAAAGGGGTGTGATTTGGTGAATCTGAATAACTAAGAAACGTTCAGCCCAATGCTGTGTCTTTACACAAGCTATCAGCTCTGTTTTGGATCAGCAGCCTTGTGCCTTCTTCATTGGGCTTCCTCCTCCACCTGGGTCTCATGGATAATGACCAGGGTGGGAGGAGCAGCTTTAGGAAGGATAGCACTTGGCAAGTGTTTGGTCACTTGATGAGATGGGAGGGAGGAAGGGTCAGGACCAAAAAATGATAAAGGACACAGGTGGAGCAGTCACTGCAAGTGGTACAAGGTGGCTGGGAGGTGTTTTGTTAGCCATCAGCTCGTGGAGACCAGCAGAGCTCCACACCCCACCAGAGAGATCTCCAGGGGCTTCCTAGAGACAGGTAAGGTAGAAAAAGTAGCACAAATGATTTGTTCTGAGCACACAGAAGGTGCTTTGGTTTTAAGTGAAATAATGGTGGTATCAGACACCACATTTGTACATGTGCTTGTTTGCTCCTGGCACCCCTCTCCAAGTGGTTTGATAATGCTCAGGGTGAAGAGGGGATGCCTGAGACATCCAGATTTGAGACTGGAAATGGGTGAGGGATCGGTGACTTCCAGCAGTAGTGAGGTGATTGGTCACCTGTATCTGATCTTCAGGCTTGAACCCACCAAGGTGGACATCAGGACTCTTCAAATTCCCGAAGCTTAAAATACCTGGAGGTGGTGTGGCCAAGGGCACTAATGTCAGCTTGGAGAGTGAGCTCTGGGTGTATTGAGCCAGTGGTTTCACATGACTGAAGGGCTCTGCTATGTTCTGGTGGGTTTAGAGCAAACAGAGCAGGAATTGACACATCTTGAGTGCTGTGTTTTGCATTTGATATCTCCTTGCGTGCACCTCGTGTGCGTGTATTCATCCTCACAGAGGCTCCTGCCTGTTTGCTCTCACACTAATGAGATATTCTCACTCATTTCTTTGTTATGCCACCTCTAATTTCCAGCTCTTTGACACGAGCAACCATTTTTCTCTAAAAGGCTGAGATCACATGGCAGGATTATAAATTTGCTCCTGAAATGCACCATTAATAAATAATAAAGTGTTTATAAATATGCAAAATAGATTATTAGTCAATTCTACAAAATCTTGGCTACAGGAGCATAAAAGTGTGCCCTGCAGCTTGTATATCTATTATAAAAAAGAGGAAGGAACTAAAAAGAAATTCAGATTCCCTTTTTAACTTCCAAGCAGTAAATGCTGAATAACTTATTTCTGATAGTGATTATGTTAAAAGCAAATCATTTGTTTCCTTGAACAGCAATGAACAATGCACTGCAAATATGTGATTTTTAAAATATTATGTATGAGCAGAGGGACAGAGCATGTCCTTCATTTGAACAGCTCATTAAATAGAAGCTTTTCAGCAAAAGCCTTGCCCTGTCTGTGAGCATCCTGAGCAGGACCATTCTTTTATTTAAGCTTAGTAAGCTACAGGAGTGCAAAGAGCACCTAAATATTCCTCCCTCTTAACTACAGGAGCTCAGATTGGAACACTGAATCACGGAATCACAGAGTGGTTTGGACTGAAAGGGACCTTAAAGATCATCCAGCTCGATGGGTGTGTGCGATGTGTTCTGTTGATGTATGTTCGATGGGTCTGTTGAGTCAGACATGGGAAGTGGCAGCTCCTGAGGATCTTGGCATTGTTCTGGATAACACTTGCCTTTCTAGCAAGACCCATCCTCATCAGTAGGTTGTTGCAGCAATGTTTTGCCTCATTAGTCCAAAATAAACAGATTTCTTTCTCCTTTGCCACAGCTTTATCCACAAGGGCGTTGTTAATCTGTACCACAGGTAATGCACAGCGGGGATGAGAGTCAGGAAACCGGGGGTCTGGTGGCAGAAATGCCACAGGAAGCTGGATGGCAAAAGGGGAAGGAGGGGAAGAAGCCCAGGGACCACTGCACTGACTGCTGAGCTCGGAAAGCATTGCTGCACCATCAGCAAGAGGAACTGGTCTGACCCCAAAAAACATTATCATACACAGTAAAGGAAATAAGGGAAATTGCCTAAACAGACTGGGTTTTTTTCTGTTTACCTGAGAATCATCTCAGTACCACTGGGATCTGCACTGTAGGAGTGCTTATGCAAGGAGATGGAGAGAACCAGGTAATTTCAGACACTGCCCAAAAGGCGCTACTGAGACAACTCTGCTGACAGCCAGGCAAAAATGAAGTGGGGAAATGTCAAATGTTCTTGACCTGAGCTTAAACCTTTATGAATTGAGGGCAGAGGGAGAGAAATGTGTCTGTAAAGAAGAGCTTCTCTTCAGATAAATATGTTTGTATCGAGTCACAGTCTGGAAATCCGTGGAGGGGAAACAGCTGGGGGAGGCAAAGGATTTGGAAGTGATGCTTCAAGGAATTGATGACAAAGAGTTTATTTTTGCTCAGCAGCAGCGCAGTGGTTATTCTGGGCTGGCATCAGAGCTGATGAGGACCAGCCACATCAACACAGGCCCCTTTAACAGACTTGTTCCCTGGCAAGAAATGCACATCTGAAACTCACAGCTGAGGATTCACTGTGAGCAGGGATGGTGAGTCTGGAGGGGAGGTTGGCTTCTGTGATCCTACAGCCCGGAGAGAGACTCTTTCCAACCTGGATGTAAGAGGGAATTTTGCCACAGTTATTTCACTGGCATTTAGACTTGGCAGAGGAGTCCCCAAGGATGTTCTGTGCTGCTCAGCACAGGTCAGAGAAAATGTTTAAACTGCCTCATCTGGCTTTTGGAATCGGTAAAGGTCCTGGGCAGGTATCTGGTGCTAGACTGTTGATAGGCCAGAATAACAACATGTGTGCTGAATTAAATTATCTACAAAGAGCCACTGCAAGAAGCCCAGAGGAGTCAGGATGAGCTGTAAGCAGGTGATATGTTACCCTTCACAGAAAAGCCATAAAATAAATTGTCCTGGCTGAGGTGGTGCAGTAGGTCACCTAATCCTTATCCCTCCTCATCCTTCAAACCAACAGTCCCCATCTGCACACGACAGAGCTGAAACCCTGGCCAGGGAATCTTTGTTTCACACTCAGATCAGTGGGTTCCCTCCATCACTGGGCAGGATGGATTGGGCAGTGACAGGCAACAACCAGGAGTGTGTTCTCCAGCCAGGGCTGGCAGCCTTTGAAGTCTGGCAATTAGGATTGTAACATCTTCCAAGATAGAGATTAAACATGCTGGTTGAAGCTTTGAAACAGCTGCTCAAGCTCCTCAGGACCTGCCTTCTCCTTCCTTGTCCATATGCAGCCTAAG
The DNA here is from genome assembly GCF_041296385.1 of Aphelocoma coerulescens. Lineage (NCBI taxonomy): Eukaryota > Metazoa > Chordata > Aves > Passeriformes > Corvidae > Aphelocoma > Aphelocoma coerulescens. The sequence continues at coordinate 7,139,811 of NC_091024.1, forward strand.
TGGGTTCTCCCGACAGAGCTGGGGGGAGCTGGGCTCCCCTGTACTGCTGGTCCCCCAAAGTGGAGACAAGTGAGGGAACAAGAGGGCTGGAGACACTAGGATGAGGGGAGAGAAAAGCCTAGAAGCCAGCTTTATGCCTCCTAAGCCATCAAAAACTGCATCTGGATTTTTAATCTGCGTTGCTTCTTAGCTTTAAAAGCAATGGCCACGCCTTCCATGCTGCTTTCTTGAGCTGAAGAGTTGTTTTCCATGAATTAGAAGTACTGTTTTGAAATATATTTGGCTCATCTAACATGCTGTGAGCAAACGGCCACGGGAGAACCGAGCCAACCTGGAGTGGGCGTCTGTTTGAAACCAGAGCTAGAAGAATTTCTGGCCTCTTCAAAATTGGTAATTGCCAGCTGATAGGGAGTTTAACTATCCTCAATGTTTCTGAGCAGCTTAGTTACAGACTACTTGGTCTTAAGCAATTAGAGCTGTTGCTGTTTCATACTCTTAATAGAGCTTGTTGTCAGGCATGATTCCAATCATCTCAGTGCTCAGCTCCTGTCTCTGATAGCATTTGCCACACATCGCTGACAATTTTGCAGTTATCAGTATCAAGGCATCCAGAGATCACTAACACTGAGACACAATGAAGACACCCCCCCCCGCCTTTCCCAGGGTTATAAATGTGAATTAGCTCTGTTCACTTAACCTCACTCTTGCACACAGACTCACTAATAAGAGCAGCAGCTTGTACGAGGGTGGTAACAGCCACCCACGGGAGAGGGGAAGCTGTGTTGTACGGTGGCCCATGCAGAACTCTTCTAGATACTGCAGAAATAACCCTTTAATGGGATCCATTTAGAAAAAAAAAAATTATGAAGACTTGCCTGAGAAAACCTTTGTTGCAGCTTTGGGCTTCCCCATGTCAAAATTCAGAAAGGGTTAAAGCTGAGTCTTGTCCTTGCCTCACACAGCCTCAGCTGCAATCACCTTCATCAAACTCAGCTCTTCAGCTCTTACTTAGATAATAATTCCCCCCAGATTTTTGGTCATTTGCTCATCTTCCACTTGAGACCTCATCAGAAAGGTAAGTACCCCAGCGATTGCAGCCTCTGCCTTTTGTTCTGTGCCATCCTCACTCCTGCAGCCTGTGCTAAGAGCAGCCTGTCCTGCTTAGCCAGCATTAGGCTGGGGCTCACCTTGAAGGGTCTTATGCCTTCCTACACAAACCGGCTTTGCTGCTCAACAGCTGGCTCAAGGCTGACAGCATTTTGTTGGGTATTTTGAATTAGATTGAGGTTTACTTTACTGGCAGGACATAATTTAAAAGGCAGAGATGGAACAGCAGCTGCCTCTTGTCTGCAGCACTGAATTACTCTTAGACTGTTCCTGAAGAGATGAAGACATCAAGGCAGAGGAATCGTGGTATGTGGCAGAGGAGAGAGGCAGAGCTAATCTCTGCACAGGGTGCTGGACCAGTCTGTCCTGTAGCTGCTCCAGAGCCCAGGAGCATCTGCTCTCCATAACCAGGAGGAAAACAGTCCTCTGAGAACTGCTAAAATGAATCACACAGGTGCTCTCACATGCACCTCACTCCAAAAAGCAACACCCCTTTCCCCTTGCTGCCATAAACGTAACACACAGCACAGGGATTTCAAGAACATGTTTAATGATGGCAGTTTCTACTGAAACACATGAAGTCCATTCAAATGCAACCAATTTTTTCTTAAAAAGAAGCTTTGGTCACAATGACAAATTCTTTTATTAAAAAAAAACAACTTAAAAGCAATTGCACAAAACTGAACACATGGTCCTGATACCTCCTGACACACAAACTGCAGCAGCAGAAACTCTTCTAACAAGGAAAAATCTTTAACAAAAACCACAGCCTACCACCCTGCAGAGATTATACCATGTACATGGAATTAGAGGGAACAGTTCTAAACAAAGTGTTTGAGTTAATTAGTGTCTATGTGTTCAAGCTTCATTAGTGCCTGTAGACTCCTACACGTAAATTTGGCCTTAAGATAAACACTAGGGGATTACAAAGTCAGTGTGCTAAACAAGTTTTTGCAGTCATCTCTGCAACTTCCAGGGAACAGAAGGGGGGAAAATGCAAATACAAAGCTATCTGTCTACTTAGTTCTGCAGGTAAGCATGGCACACTGACTTCTGGCTTCTCAAGTGTAATCTCTGGTGACAGGGCTGTGCCTGGAGCAAAGCAGCTACAATTCAGTGCAGGGTTTTCCCTCCACATGCACAAAGGAAAAAGCCTCTGACTCACACACTCTGTTTGCCTCAGCCAGGAGTCGGTGGATTCTGTAAGCAGTAAGTGAGCTACAGGCAGACAGCTGTAATAACATTTCTGTTTTCATTTTCTGTAACAAAAAATATGCCTTTAAAAATGCTCTTGAACAAAGCAAGTTTGACTATGCAACACAAAATAGCAGCAGAGACTAAGACATGTTACAGTCACAATCAGATTAAATCTGCAGTGTGAGATACACAGAACATTAAGGTAAAAAACTCATGTAGTGGTTAATGGCTATTTCTTCTCTGACGAACTCCTTCAACTACCTGAACCAAACAGTTCAAATTATTAAAACTATGTTTTAAACTGATTTCTACTATTAAAAAAATATTCATATATATATACTATTAGATGAGTCACATCAAGTGCTCTTAAAATCTTAACTAAATATAGCTATAGAATATTTAACCAGACACTTTAAATCACATACAGCAAGTTTTGTAGAGGTAAACATTGCCTCACATTTGCAACAGCAACTGAGTATCAGAAAAAGCATTCCAATTATTTTCATGACCACGAGCAACTGGTCAGGTTGACCCTTTATTTCCACCAAGCAGCTGCTGTTTTCCTATAAGCACTTTTTAGCTTATGGCACACAGTTTGGGACTTCCCCGAGGAGCCAGGAAATCCCAGCTGCCGTTGAACACCTCCATCTTCAACATCTTAAATACCTGGTCCCTGTCCACCACTGAGATTTGGCCATGTTGTGAAAACAGTGGGATTTTTTTTATTTTTTATTTTTTTTAGCTACAAGCAAGGGGAGCAGAAGGCCTTTGCCAGCCTAACTCAACAAGTAACCTGAAAGTGCAGGAAAAACTGATTTCAAGAACTGACTTGCCCTCAGAAGGGAGAAGTGCCCTTCATGCATCTTTTCTTCTCATCTGTCTCCTACATAACTTGGTCTTGCCTTTCTTTTGTGCAAAGAGATGGTTTCATTCCCTGTCCCCCACTCTGAGAGTGCCTGATGCTCAGTTTAATGAGCATGGCAGGACAGTGGACATGAATAAGTTGCCATGGTGCCTGCACAGACAGGGCAGCCACCTCACCCTGTCCCCTCCTTCCACAAACACCAACAGAAGCTTTTAACCTCCCTCTCTCCTCTCAGCATCACCACTTCTCTGACTTCAAAAGGGCTTGGTCTGCCCAAGAAGTTCAATTCCCAGCCTTCAAAGTCTTGCAGCCCTGAAGAAACTCAGTATTTCCTTCTGAAGCATCCAGCCTAGAGTCTGAAACCTGCTTTACCGAGGCAGGGAGAGAGCTCCAGACCTTACCTCAACCTGCAGCACTGTTCCACTCTCTGCTCTGGTTCCTACCAGCCAGAACAACCTGCCCAGCCCATCCTCACCTCGCAGCTGACATGTCAAATATTGCTTGGTAACAGTGGTACAGAATGACTCAAACTATTCCATGAATGAAAATAACAGAGCACTTTATATTGCCTTGATGACTAATATTAAACACAACAGTCTGCTTTGGGATTTTTCCATGCAGGCTGAGCTGGCTGTCTGCAAAGCCTTTGCTGAGTCACGGCTAGGGAAAGCAAGCTGTGGTATGGCAGCTGCTGGGATGAATGCACAAGGCTGCTGGAAAGGAAAGAAATTCCCCTTCACCTCCTTTTGCTGACTGAAGGGCCAAGGGGAACCACACAGAACTGGCGCAGGTCATGACATCATGACAAAGCAGTTTGGTTTTCTCAACAAACCTCAAATCTCAACAGGGCTTTAGAAAAAAAAGATAAAAATCCCAAAAGTGGCAGCCTGCTGCAAGGCTGGTGCTTTGCCAGAAACTGCAGTCTCCTTGAGGGACTGCAATTGCAAGGCTGGGAGAGGGTCAAGCAAACAGTGGGACAATCCTAAAACAATTGGAAAATATGTGTTCCCCAAGAAAAGCAAGGTTCCAGCCAGCTTAAAAACCCAAAATAGAAGGTGTTAAGGAGGGCAGTAAACAGTAACGTCTGAACTTCATCTGTGGTTACTCTAAAGGAAAACCACAAAGTAGAGAAACTAACCCAGTTAGGTTTGCCCTTTCCACCGCTGGCCCGGCTGCCTGGATGCCTGTGGTCTCCCAAACCCGACCTTTCCAGATGCAGCAATCTAATTCCCACAGTTGTCATCCCACAGCTCTGACCTCTGCAGCACAAAGCACAGCAGGGAGCAACGGGTAAAAATGTGTCCTTGGGTTAAATGAGCTTTGTCAAGCAGGTAGTAAGGGAAAATTTCCAGTTTGACAGAGAATAAGATCACTTACATGAAGCTTCCATGAAAAATAAGACATGTTCTCTCTGCAATCCAATCATTCCACATGAGGACTTACTTTGCTTAGAAAAAGGTAATATAGATGAATTGTAGACAAGTTACAGTCAGCACAGGACAGTACAAAACACTGGTTTTACTCCCAGTGGAAGGGCAGAAAATTACAAAAATATATCTTCTTTAATCCAAGATTGTTGTAGTTTAGAGCATGCCTGATTCTTCCTATTTCCCTGTGGTCTCACTTACTGAAGTTGGTCTGATCAGAGCTCCTTGGGACAATGAGAGTGTCATAGTGAAAACTTAGTGCAATTGTTGTTAAAAAAAAAAATCAGTAGCAAGTCAAGAAAATTTCCTACATGAGTCAACATCCCAACCCCTTCCCACCCAAAACCCTACACCAAACGTAGTGTGGCATTTCAACATGGCTTACATTTTTACCATCTTAAAAGTCCTAAGTCACCTCTGTAAGGCCCAAAAATACTTCTTGATTTTTTTTTTTAAACGCATGATCTGTTTAACAATGACCAAAGTTTAACAGTGACTGAAGTGTTGAATTAGGATTTCAGAAAATAAGTCCTTGGGGCAGCTCAGTTTAATTCTCCTTGTCTTCCTCCTTCTGCAAAACTTATAGGAGCTGCACCTTGTCATGCTTTGGTGACACTACAGCCCTCCTAAAGCAAGAGAGCCGAGTTTGCAACGACGAACTTTGGCCATTCCAATGCAGGAGTCGGGACACCAGGGAACCAAATGGTGCTGTTTTAGTCAGAAGATCCACAGCCTGATGTACAAACAGCACCTCGAGGAGGTGAGGCTTGGTTTGGTTGTAATGCTGCAGAGATGAAAGCCTCCCTTTCACAGTTATGGGTTCAGCAGGTCCCTCGACAGCAGAATGACATCTCGCAGGGCACCGACGCTCCACGGAGCTGCTTTACCTGGAAAGCAGAAGAATTAGTACAGCTGGAGATTTGCAATTAAAGAGCTCACAGGCAGAGATGAGAATCCATGTGCAAAGTGGAAAAAAAAAATCCCAATGGCCACAGAGGAAAAGGCAGCATCACTCACTGGGATTGCCACCAGTCCCCTCCAGCAGTTCATGTATCTGGTGGCACCGATGGGATGTTAGTGCCATGCCAGGAGAAGAGATACCAAGGGAAGACAAAAGCAGAGTTAGATGAGACAAAGCCCAGATGCTGGAAGATCCTGTTGCCAGTCACTGTGCAGAGCAGAGAAGGGAATGTGCACAGGGAGGCACATGGAACCCATTCTGGACCTCACAGCTTTTTCACCCCTTACCCATCAACACACGTGGACCATCCTCCTTGCCATGGATGCTCCTCCTGACACCCTACTGCCTTAACTGCTTCAGGGTTAAAAAACAATCTTAATAGGAACTTACTACACTCCAGGAAGGAGGCAAGAGCCCTCTGGTAGAACTGCAGAGCAGCAGAACAGGGTGTGCTCTGCAACAGCTGTTACAGCAGCATCAGGGACGAACTGGCCTTCAAAACCCAGCAAAAATTGCTTTTTGACTATCTCTTTTTTTCCCCTGCTGTGAACCTCTGGGAAATCCTTAACAGCAGCACCAAAGCTTTGGCAATTTGTTGTATTTATAGTGAGCTGCTGCCTGTGTTGGTGATTTGCACCCCCTTCAGATGAGGATAAATGATACCCCTCCATTTACACACAACTTGTCACTGCTGCCTGCTGGGGAAAAAAAAATAAGCTGCTATAAACCCCAGTACAATTCACCTGGCATCATCCAGAATTGCCTGCAGCTTTCACTGGAAAAAAAATCCATTAGACCTGCTCCCTTGAGAGTGAACACCTCGCAGTAACAAACGGAACAATTCCATGCTCCATTCAGAGCTGCACAGGCAGTCAGGATCTGGAAAGGATGTAGTCCTAGAGAAGACACCAACAGTGTAACCCGTATTTTACAGAGACTCCCAAGACTCAAGTACATCAAAGGCTGAACCCTGCAACTGTGCTGAAGATGTCTCTATCCAATTCAATGCTATCAGTGCCTGAAAAAGGGATGAATCCAGAATCCAGCCCTTATGTGTGGTGCATCTTTCCTCTAAAACACCCTGCAAGCTCTCAAAAGCCCTTTAGACCCACGATGGTTGAATAAATATTCCTGTCCTCTTCCCCCAGTTTGCCACTGCTCCTTACACATAAATCTTTCTCCTTTCAAGAGCACTTTGGAAGATGCATTCCTAAACTGTTTCTGCGTTCTGCTGCTGCTGCTGTTAGAGGGAAAAATGACAATCCATAGGGAAAACAAACTGAGGAATTTTACTCAGCCGACAGGAAGGACAGAGGCTTCAATCTGCCCCAAGAAAAACTTTCTATCAGTATTTATTTAGGAGCCTGACATCAGGACTAGCATTTAAATTCCAAGCTCCTTCTCCAGCTCTGGGCTGTCACATGGCACATATCGCCCTGGACAGTTGTGAAATTCCCCCAGCTGGGCTCAGCAAGCGAAGCAAAAGCAGAACTTGCTGCCTCCAAGCAGGGAGAGGAGTCACTGCTGATATCCCAGATTACTGAAGCGCTTTCAAAGCCTTTCATGTACAAGGTGCCACAGAATTTATTCAGAACTTGTTTTCGGTTTCCTATTGAAGCTGACAAGAAATCCCCCAATGAGCTACACCAGAGTTAATAAGCTTAACAAGCTAACAATTTTATTTACCTTTTCAGAAACTGGTTCTCTTTGCAGCTGTTTTAATCTCTTTTCTCTTATTACACAAAACAAGCAGAGTGTTCTGTGGTGGCGGATGGCCACCAGTTTGTTGGGGACATTTGCCTGTAACCTCTTTTACTTCACTGCTCTCTACTCGAGGATCACTCAGTGCCAAATGATGAATCAAAGGCTTAGCTCCATCACGGAGATCACAGAACCCGTGCAAATTCCCCTTGCCTTCTTGAAAGAAAGTTCTGAAGGAGCAAAGAGGAGAGGGAAATCTTCAAATCAAGATCTATTTATGGGATGAGAAAGAGCACATTTGGAGGATGGGATTTAGCTTTCCACTAACTCATTTTTGAAGATGTGCAGCAAATCCCATCATAAAACTTGAAAAAACATCTGACATCTGGGAAATTATGACCAATACAGTTCATATGGTTCAGGAATCAACTGGACAAGGATGCTTTTCGGCCTCCAGCACAGATTGAATTGGTTATCAAGAAACAAACACTCTTTCCATTGCTCAGTTTGCTTTCTTTGTGTAGCTCTATAATAATTTCAGAACAATTCCTCAACTTTTTATCCAAATGCCTCTCTCAATACCAGAGCAAATACATACAGAAACATACATATTAAAACAGTGGTTTCCATGAAGCTTTTTAAGGAGGTGTCAATGTCCAAGTGATCTGGCACCTTTACTCTGCGACAATCTTTGATTTATACTTTCCCCCTCTTGCCACACAGAAATTGTGCCTGCAGGATTAGAGAGGCCATTGACAGAGCTGCTTCCCTGCTGCTGGAATGAGGTTGCAAAGAGGGGATCTGATCCAGCACACATTCGACAGAGGCAGCAGAGGGTGGCTTTTATATGCACAGAAAGGGCTGTGTTTGGGTAAGATTTTGAAGTGGTCTCATTAGTCTGCCTTACTGGAGGAAGGTGGTTATTTCTTGTTGCTCCACTGCCCAAAGGAATCTGGGTGGGGAGGGGAGGATCTACTGGGAGCCTAAAACCTTAAAGCCTCCTGAAAAAAAGAAAAAAGGAAAAAACAGCAACAACCTTCACCCAACAGCCCAATTTACACTGTCTGCTGTTCTTTGATGCCTCATGTAAGACTGGAAACAAATCTGCACAAGGACAAAGCACTAAAGGAAAGAAAATTAACTGCACAAGAACAATTGGAGAGGTAAATGTGGCTTCTCCCCTGTTGCTGCTCCACACCAACTGCCTTTTAATTAGAGAGCTATTTGCATTACACAGGGAGAGACCACAGAATCTCAATTACTCCCCCAAACACAGATGCAAGTGCCAGTACAGGTCTTTCAGCAGTGGGAGGGGATCTCAAACAAACCAGCCCAGAGCCTCCCACACCATGAATGCCAGTTTGGGGGTAGGGGAGGACTGGGGCAGGCACCCCAACAGAAGACCTGTTAAAAGTTTGTTCCCTGACTCACTGTGGGCAAGTCTGAGCTGCCCTTTCTGCAGCTCTATCCCTCTCTTCCCATCTGAACACAAGCACCTTCGAAGAACCTCCTGATTAGTTTAATGGAATTATCAATAGTCAAACTCAGCGACAAACTCAAAAACAAATTTGCAAAGAAGTCTCTTTACTGTAGACAGGATTTGTGAACTGTTTGGGATATACTCTCCAAGCTGCACAAAAAAACAGAGAGCTTGACACCTTTTACAGCAAATGTATCCCCAAAGAAGCTTTCCCAAAATCAGCACTGCTGAAGAGCTGTCTGTAAGATGATCTCCCCCTCTAAAGTGAGTAGCTCTGTTTGAGCTAAACAAAAGTATGCCTGAAACAGCAAGGACTGCAGAAAATGTGGAATTTAATAGCTGTTGCACTGTGGCAGAAAGGAGGAATTCCCACAGCTGAAAAGAGGACTGGGTGGCCAAGAACAGGGACCCAGGAAGAGCCGATACCTTCAGTGAGAGCGGCAGAGTGCCTGCTCCAGGGAAGCAATGTCAGATAACACGAACACAGCTCTCAAGAGACAAATGGTTTCCACAAAGCTCTCTTTGTTCATCCAGTATTTTACTATTAGACATCTTGTCCTGAAGCACTGCCATGATTGAGATTCTTCTGTTCTCACTCTTGGGGGAAAAAAACCCTCTGATCCCATTTCCAAAAGTTCACAGAGAAAGTAGGAGTTAAAAGGAAAAGGGTGGGAGATAGATGTTGGCTATTTAAACAGGTCATGGTGACTCAGATCTCTGCACTCTGGGTTTAACAAAGCTCGATTACAAGGTACAAACTGCACAAGCCGAAATTATTAGAGCAAACACAGGGCAGCTACAGGGAACAGCAAAAGTCAGGTAAGGACTGATATGAGTCTTCTAAATCAAGAACTAATTGTTTACACATAAAGGCTTGACTCACCCTTCATTGTTTCATGGCTCCCAACTATTTCCTGATTTTCACAGAGAACTAATGCAGTGATTTTGGAAACAACCAATGGAGCATACGGTGTGTAGTTCAGAGGTTGGCACGCATGTGCTCAGAGCAGATGTGGTGTTCCCCCTTTTCCAAAGCTAGGAGATGGGCAATGTGAGTAAAGTCTGTAAAATCCCCAGTTAAAAGTTGTCAAGATCTGCATTTTTATAATTAGGAGAGCTTATTTCAGCCAAAGTAGGACAGATTTTAGAGTAGGCCTTGCTTGGATGAGAACACAACTCGAATAGTGTGGATGGCTTGATGCAAATAAAAATAAGAGATGCAGATACCCTGATGCCATAAATCAACAAGCAGCATCTCTGTGTGCTGAATTGTTGCCATAAATCTTCAGGCCAAGAATAGGCACCCGAAGTTTTGGGTTGTCACACCACTTCCATCTCAAAAAGACAAACATATTTAAGGAAAGTTCGTTGCTAAGGGATAACTGCTAACAGCATCAGTGAGGGCCCACAGTCCTCTCTGTGTCACAGACCAACACAGGAGCACACTGGTACAAATCTTGAGCAGATTCATTCTCCTTTCTCTCCCAGGCTCATAGCAACGGCAGTGCCTGGGAAAGCAGCCCTGGATCCACGACCCTTGATCCACAGCCCTCCATCCACTGCGAGCACACAGAACAACTGCCAGCAGCTGCCCGAGAGGGGAAGTTCAGTCCGTCAAACCCTGTCAGCTATTTGGGACACGTGTATCCCGTTGTGCTGCTCTGCAGGGGAAAGAGGAGGGCAGACAGCCTGGGGGCAGTGACAGGGTTATTGCAGGAGCAGGGGAGGACAGAGCTGTGCGTGCTGAGAACAGGCCAAGGGGCTGCAAAGGAAAGGGATAACGCTTGGGGCAAAGAGGGAGACTGTGACTGCCTCATCCCTGCCAAGTTAGCCCAGCAGAGAAATAAAGGAGCTGTCTCGATGAACAAGAGCTCAGTGAGCAAGTCTAACTGGATGGATGGCAGCAGTACCTGTATTTCACATCAAACACTGTTGAATCTTCGTCCTCGTCGTCTTCTTCGTTCAGAGGAGCCATTTCTACCCGCTCGGCCGGGGTGGTGATTATGTCGTACTTCCTGGTCTTCTTAATCCTCTTGCCAGACCTGAAACACAGAGGTGGGAAAGACTGTCTTTATACAGTATTCCTTGGAGAGGCTGGAGCTGTTCCCACCAGCTCTGACTCTGATTCAGACCCCCCCAAGAGGAACAATGCAGAACCAGCCTCCGTCCCCTCCTGCTGCCTTTCCAAGGCCACTGTTTGTGCCTGTCTGTGGAGCAGTTTCTCGTCAGCTGCAATCCAGATCAACGTCAGTCTTTCCACTGCTGACAAACGTGAGATGCTCTGGCACCCAGGGCAGGCACACGAACGCTGCAGCCACCACATCCTCCTGCTGCCACACTCAATAAGTGAGACATGGGCTTAATCAGCTGAAGCAGCCACTGGTTTAGTGAACATGTTCAGATGAGAAAGCACAGGTTAAGCCCTGCTGAGCCACGGGAATGTTCTAGGCAGGATTAGGAGCAAGGAGGTGATGATGTCTGGATACAAACAGCCTGCTCTCTTTCCTTGCAGTCAGGCCAAGCTCAGGATTCCCACAGCAACAACCTTGAGTCTCATCTGAGCAGTTTCAGGCTCCATGCTGTGTAGGTGCTATGAAAAATAATCAGCCATCATTCAAAGCTAACTGTACCTACCACCCCTCCTCCCACAGACACCAGCCTCACCTTCCTTTGGAAATGGAGATGCTCACACACCTGCACATCCCACGGTTTTGGGAGATCTATTTTCTAACACTTACTTTCAATTAACAAACACTTGGTGTGTGGCTTTTCAACTTATTCTCTGCCTCTAGCTTGAACTGCATGGGTCCTTTTTTTTAATTTCACCTACTGCTTTCATGCAGACTAGGAAGGTCACACTGCTCATGCATGAATGCATTTTTGTGATTATACATTCAAGAAGGTGTTGATGTGTACCCAGCCAGCCTTCGGGGAGAAAAGTGGGTGGTTTTGGTTAACAAAATGCAGAATTTTCCCCTTCGCCTTTTATAAAATAAAACTCGCACCTGCCAAGCATGAGAAGGGAGTTAGTGCAGGCACAAGCAAGCAGCCCTAATTTCTGGTAATCACAGCTAGTGCTCTGAGCAGTCAGCACGTCACGAGTGTACTTTCACCAACAAGAAGCCTTGCCCTGGCACGTCATGCGAGCTGTGCTGGATTCAAAAGCACAAATTTTGCCTCAAGATGTCTTTAAAAGAGTTACACAGCCACAGGAACTGGGGTGTGAGCATTGCAGAGACATTGGGACTCCAGCCCTGAGTGTGCATCTCTACCACAATGGTCCCTTCCAAGCTTCAAGTTAAGGAAATTTAAATCAGTGATGAGCTCTGATGTGGAAATCTCAGTACCTCTGCCAAGCACTGCTTTTGGGCAGCAGTCCAAGGCTGAGCAAACAGGTCCCAGCCCTTGGGATGAAGCAGTTTGCATCTCCTCCCTGTTCTGAAGGCTGAGGTTACATCAGGAGTGAGGAGAAAGTCACCTCCTGGTCTAATCTTTAGAGCGATCTGTGCTGCTGTGTCACGCAGAGCACAGGGTGGTTTGTTCTGTTGAAACAAGCAATTTTATATCCAGTGCAGCAGGACTCTTAACCCGAACACTTGAAAATCCTTTTGAAACCACTTCTCTGTTACTCTGCTTCCCTGCTAAAGCCTAGCAGCAAAGTTATGCAGGGAGGTCTCCTCTTGCAAGTAATGCATTGTTTTTACAAGAAATATTTACTCATGCTGGGAAGCCTAAATATAGACCAAGACTAACCTGTCAGAATTAACCAAGCACAGCTTTACCACTTTGCACTCCCATACAGGCTACAGGGGGGTTCCATGGATTCCACTTAAGATCCTACCCAAGTATCAGGCCCACTTTACTGAGACCCATCCTCCCTCATTTCCTCCATTAGAAAACATAACTTATTCCACAGACTTCATCTTAAAACAGTTAATAAGGAAATGGTTGAAGAAATTACTGAAGAACAGATATTTTTAGAAAGGGGAAACTAGAATCCTTTTGCCTCCAGCCATTAATCAGTCTATTTGGGCTACATTTTCAAGAGGACCTGGAGCAGAACTCACTGTACAGTGACCTATTAATCCCCACAACCTCACTTAATGAGGGTGCTCATCCAGGATAGGGAGAAAGCTCATTTTGCTGCTGGTTTTTGGCTAAGCTGCTACAACCAGTTGTTTGCCATTGATAAGGCAAAAAGGTCTTTCCTTGCCACCTCTTTCTCAATCCATTCCACCCCAGATTATCTAGCTAATTTGTCATTAATCTGCTTTCCAGCTGTCCGTTTTCTCATTTGCTCATTTGAACAACTCCCCCAGGCTTCATAAATACCAGAAGAATTACCTGAGCTAACTTTGCAGGAAAGCCTTGGGAGTTTCCCTACATGCACACAGAATAAGGCTGCCTGTCAGGAAACTGTTTCACATTAAAACTCCCAAACCTCAGTGGGATCCCTGTAACCATCAGCAACAACAGCACAAAAATTAAAAACCATTTTATTCAGCAGGTGGGACCAGGCAACAGAGTCAGCAGAGCAGCACAGGGCAGGAACTACAGAATACAAATGTTTCATGAACTTTGGAGACCTCCTGGACAGGATCAGGACACACGAGACCTCACGGGCAAACAGACCATCTCCTTTCCAGACACATCCATTCTGTGGGGGGTTTTTAAAAGCAAACAAGAAACATGCTGGAAGCTGTGGTCAGAGTGTGGCCCTAGCACAATGACAATGCACTCCCCAAGTGGTTTAGCCAGGGTAGAAGTGGTTCTGGGGAGTTTAGCAGAGAAAACCATCTTCTACTTTAAAAAATCCTGTTGCTCCTGGTGATTCAGCCGCCCCCTGTAATTAGGAGGGAGTGCTACAGCTCTTGCCCAGAATTCTGAGGAGGTAAGAAAACCCAAATTAAATGGAAACAGGGATATTAACCTTTGACTGCAGACCCAGTGCTGAGGCACCACACACCACAGCAGGGTCTGCCTGGTCTATCCGAAATCAGACGTGCATCCCTCTCCAGACTGCAGGGAAAGACAACACACAGAGACAGAACGCTGACTTTGTGTCTGTACTTTGACCAGGGGCTATTTTGATCAAGCACCAGTCATATGCAGCACTTCATCCTCCTCTCTGAAGCATCATGTGGTGGGGTAAGTGCTCGAATCAACTCACTGGTTCATTGTATTATTTACGCCTCTAATCTATTTTAGTCCACAACCCTGACATTCAAAGATTATTCTTTTCCTGACCCAGAGAGAAAGGTCTCTGCATTTCTTACCTCCTGCTAAGAGATGTAGAAGGAGGGGACCATCCCCTGGAAAAAAAACCCCAAACCTCAAAAAACCCCTTATCCCTTCTAAGTAGGGTGCTTATTGGAAGTCTGATTAATCCAGTCCCTCCTAGAACTGCAGCAATGTTATATCTGGAATGGAATTAGGACCTGTTTATTTCCTGTTAATGGACTCACTTAGCAGTTAAAAAAAAAAAAAATGAACTATAAACCTCAGGAAACTCCAGGCTTCCTACCAGCTGATGAATTAGATCAGCAATATCTCATTACTGTTGATCTCTCTGGGCTCTCTGGATGGTGCTGAATACAGCAAAGTTGAAGCACTTAGCCAAGTCCTCATGTGCTTTCTGGAGATGGGGCATGTAGTGACAGGACAAGGAGGAATGGCTTCCAACTAAAAGACAGCAGGTTTGAATTAGGTATTAGGAAGATATTCTTCACTGTGAGGGTGGTGGTGAGGTCCTCGCACAGGTTGCCAAGAAAATCTGTGGCTGTGCTATCCCTGGAAGCGTTCCAGGCCAGGTGGGATGGGGCTTGGAGCAATCTGGTCTAGTGGAAGATGTCCCCACCCATGCAGGGGGGTTGAAATGAGGTGGTCTTTGAGGCCCCTTCCAGCCCCAACTGTGATTCTACGATTCCACAATCAATGCTGCTGCCTGCCCATGGCTTTCAACATAGGTCACAAATATATGTTTTGGGGTTGGATGTTTGGTTGATTTTGTTTTCTTTTTTTTCCTCTCCATTTAATGTCATTTAATCTGAGTTCTTCTTTGCTGTTGCTGGCAGAAGTCTTGTCTTTGCTGGAGTACTCTAACTGGTTATAACACAATTAATTTTAAATCAGTAAAACTCTCTGGGGTTAAGCCTTGGATGGCCCGAAGCAATTGTTCAGCTCACAGAACAAAGGGTCTTGTATCCCACGATCATATGCTTGAACCTCTCTCCTCAATCTCAAGTCATTTATACCAGTTTTGCTATTACTGGAAAACTAAGCTTAAAATGGTATTTGAGGAAGAAATCAAAATTGAACAAGTGGCAAAATAACAAAGCAATGAGATGCAAAATAAGCAGGTAGCTTCTCTAAAAATCTAGATATACAGCAGCTTTTCCAGCCTGGATTCTGTTTGTTCAAGGGCAGGTCAAGACATGAAGCACACACTTATAGAGCAGACTTTTCTGCAACTAAAGCTTTGGGTTGCTCTCAGCTGGCCCACTGGAACAAAAGCAACTTCTCAGGTTTCCCTAGAAGCCACATGGTCTACCAGCACAGTTGGCCACATCTGAAAAATTGTGTTTCCTATGAGCTGATCCCAAGAATTGCACTGCAATGGAATGAACCGAGCTGCACCAGGAGAGAGAAACAGGGCAGAACACTGAGGTAAAAAGGCAAAATCCAAAACACAGATCAAAGAGTGAGTTCAGCCACACACAATCTGTTGCAAGACACTGGGTTTCTTAGTAATGCAAACTACCCAACTATTTGATTGAGAATAACATGGAATTTGGTTTGTTGTGGAAATGGTTTTGGGTTGGGGGCATGCAGAGCCTGCGGGTACAGGAAAGAAAGCAAACCCAGAACCAAGCTTGCAAAAAAGAATAAATAAATAAATACTATAGCAAATTAGACCTTGCCACATGCAGACAAATAGCAAAGTCTTGGCTGGCCTTCATAGACCCCAGCAGCCACAAAGAGAAAGGAAATTCAGACCACTTTGGGTGATACCACATTCTGAACTAAAGAACCATCAGATGAATTCAGAGCATAACATTTCAAAAAGGAACAAAGAGGAATCTCTGAGTGTTGCCTTAAGAACTGAGCTGAAAACTGGAGAAATATATCTATTCCTGCTCAAACAAAAAAGGAAAATAATGTGAACAGAAAAATATGTAAAAATGAGATGTATATGAAAAATGTATAAAATATTAATCCAATGCCTGTGATGAGTATCTGGCCACTCATCGGTTTATTTCATCTCTACAACCCATATATAAAAGGATAATTTACTTCCAGCAACCCAGAACAATTTCAAAGTGAAAGTTTAATCAAAGATCGGATTTCAGCAAAATCTCTTTAATAGGAATCCATGACTCTTCAGAAAAAAAAATAGCAATGTTTTTGACTAAGTGTGAACAAAGCTATTATTCTGATGGAGAAAAGCTTTACATTTACTGAGAGTAAATCCCTTATCTCTTCTGCAACAGAATCTCCACTGATCTGTGTTGTCAGCTACAAGTGTGATGCTGTACAAACATACCTGTTGGTATTCTTGTCTCGTCTGCAACTGGGATAACTGTTTACAAACAAGTGCTCTGTCAGCTAAAGAAACATACTCAGAAGCCAATAGGTTAATTTTCCACTTCCCCAGCAGGTTCTACCAAAGATATACAAGACATCTCAGAGGGTTTTAACATATTTTAACATATCTTTAATGCTGCATTAACTCTGATCAGCTGTATAATGACAACTTTGGCACGGGGGAATTAATCCATCTTTCCCAAGGTGACTTTAACCTGGACCTGTTTTTGCTGATAATGGTATAGGGAAGGCCTTTAAAGGTTATACATTTGCCTTCTTTGGCTACAAATATTCAGCCTTACGCCAGGTCTCCTTGACACAAGATCTTGCTTTATACTCCGGAGAAACTGTGGCAAAGAAAATAAACTCTCCAAGATGACACAGAACTAGAAGTAGAAACTTAGCTCAGAATGAAAAACCTTGGTTATAGACTTCCTAATTCTAGCTCATATAACCTCTACCATTTCTGCTGTTTGTCCGTGACAACATTGTACAGCTGTGAAGCAGATATATTGATTAAAAAAAAAAAAAATCTCTTCAATACTTTATTGTGGTCTCCCAAACCACCTCACTTTATGAGCACATTTATTTGCATTGCCTTTGCCAGCTGCTGCACACAGTTAAGTAGAATACAGTTAAATGTCAATTTCTTCATAAAGTATCAGCCCTGATCATTTCGGTTTATAGACCATACTTTGGAATACTACCATCGTGAGCGCTGCCCTTCCTTCATGGAATTAGTTCAAAGCAGGAGAAGCAGAGCATTCAGCCATGCACAAAGGAGCTGCCTGAAGACAGAACAAGGAAGAATTTGCCAACTCCACTTGTTTAACTGCTTCTGTCACCTGAGCCATGGCTTCGCCTCCTCCCGATGCCGAGCGCCAGCTGTTCCCGTCTCTTTCCGGCTGCCCCTGCCCAGCAACCGGACACTGAGCTGTGACACTTCGCCATCTGGGCCTGCATCTCCGGCTGGGCTTTGTGTGTCTCCATGGTGAAGCACCCCATGGCTCCCTGGGCACCCATCCCAGTGACCCACCAGCACCACCAGCCCCACGCATCCCCAAATGCTCCGACGGAGTCTCACGCGTTTCGCTCCGTGCCCACTCCAGTCCCGGCGCCCACCGTGGACGCACGCAGCGGATGTACCCCACGCTGGAAAATCCCACTTGGAACCCAACTCCTGCCCTGATTTCCTGCAGGAGCGGAGGAAGGCGCGGGTCTGCCAGGCCGGCAGCCCCGCACGGCTCCCCAGGGGCTGCTGGGCCAGCCACACACGCTTGGAGCCGGGCTTTGAACGCATCAAAGCGGGGCAGGTCGCGCTCTTATTATATAATATATGATTATATATATAAGATACGTATTATATATATAAAAATAAAATAATAAAATAATAAAATAATAAAATAATAAAATAATATAATAATATAATAATGGAACAGGAGGAGCTTCCCCCCTCCGTCCCTCCGGCCGGTGCCCCCATCGCGGGTGTCCCCCCCTTGCCCCGCCAGGTCCCGGGTTGCCACGGGCGGTCCCCACCTGAAGACGCGGAGCAGGAGGCAGGCGATGAGCGCGGCCGTGAGCGCGCAGGCCCCGATGACGGCGGCTTTGAGCGCGGAGAGGTCGCGGAGCATCCCGGGCACGGGGCTGAGCCGGGCCCCGCTGTGGTTGCCCGGGCCCGGCGCGGCGGGCGGGCGGCTGCCGTTGCCCGCCGGCGGCTCCAGGCTGCCGCGGGCGGCGGGCGCGGCGGGCAGGAGCAGCGGCAGCAGCAGCGAGGCCGCGAGCAGCGGCAGCGGGGCGGCGGCGGGGCGCATCCTGCCCGCTCCGGCTGCTCCGGCTCCGGCCGCACCGAGCCCCGGAAGGCAGCGCCGGCCGGCCCGGCCCCCGCCCCCCCCCCCGAGAGGCACCGCCTCCCGCCGCCGCCGCCGGGGCCCCGCGGCCGGGCACGGCCGGGGCCGGGGCCTCCGCAGCCTCCGCCCCCGGAGCTTCTCGCGGCTCCGCCGCTGCCTTGGGCCCCGCTGCTGCCGGGGCCGGCGCTGCTCCCTCGCTCAGCACGACCAGTTCTTATTAGAGAGGATCCAAGGGGGCTGCGATGGTGGGGAAGGGTCGAGAGGGGCCATAGGAGGAGCAGCTGAGGGCACTTGGTTGTTCAGCCTGGAGAAGAGGAGAGGGAGCGCAGAGTTCACCGCGGGCTGCAGCTTCCTCGGGACGGGCAGCTCCGAGCTCTGTGACCAGCGACAGGACCCGAGGGAACGGCTGGAGCTGGGTCAGGGGAGGTGTAGGATGGATATTAGGAAAAGGTTTTTTCACCCAGAAGGTGGTGAGCATTTGGAACAGGCTCCCCAGAGCAGCGGTCACAGCACCGAGCCTGACAGAGCTTAAGCAGCATTTGGACAACAGTCTCAGACATAGGGTGGGATGGTTGGGGTGTCCTGTGCGGGGCCAGGAGTTGGACTTCGATGATCACAGTGGGTGCCCTCCATAAAGTTCTCTGTTTCTGTGATTCCGTGGCCACTTTTAATTACAACACACAACATCGGCCCAGCTGCAAAATGATCACAGGGTTCACACTGCCATCAAACAGGGCACGGACCTCCCGAGCTGCTGGGTCAGCACAGCCCAGCTGCTACATCAACAATTCCTACATCAGATTTATGTCCTTTTGCCTTTCCACTGATCACGAGGGCTCTGCTTCCAGGGTAATGTATTTACAGATGTTTCGCATCTTTAAAAATGTAAGATTCATGGAAATCACAGCCCTGGTCCTGCAAACCATCCTGGGGCACTGAGCATGTGAGTGGTGCCATCAGCCAAGCCAGACAGGGAGCATAAATCATAGAATTATAGGAATCACAGAGCATCCTGGGCTGGAAGGGAATCACAAAGATCATCCAACTCCTGGCCCTGCAGAGGACAGCTCCCAAAATCCCTCCCTATGCCTGAGAGCATTTTCCAAATGCTGCTTGAACTCTGGCAGGCTCGGTGCTGTGACCACTGCCCTGTTCCAGTGGTTGGCCACCCTCCTCTAGATCCTCCACCATCTTCATATCCCTCCTTTGAACACCCTCTAAAAGCTTTATATTCTTCTTACATTGTAGCACCCAAAACTGCACACAGTGTTCGAGGTGAGGAGTAAATGAGGAAGCAAAGTGTTTGTGCCACAATGCTGCCAAATACAACTTATTTTTGCTTTCCGTGTTCAGTATTGGCAAGAGCTTCATAGCTGCTAAATAATTGTATGTGGGGATAGGAGCACATTGGCACTGAATTGACGTGAAACAAAGAGGGGAAAGATGAAAGAGCTGATTTCTGTTCTATTAAACTCTGTACTTCAGGGCTGGCATGGCAAGGTATAATCTATAGGAACGCATGACTAAGCTGTGCAGGAGATGACAGAGGTGTATTCCTGCAGGCAGTGTCCCACTCGAGAGGTGGCAGTGAAATAATGCCTGGTTCATTGGCCTCCCTGGCCAATTGGGATGCTGTATCAAATGCCACCCACTTGGTAATAAAAGCGTCCTCTGTGTTTTGCAGGAAGTTCTTTGGGATGAGGAAATTTTGACGTGGACACTGTGCAGAAGGCCCCCTAGACCGTCTGAATTGGGCATTGTTCCAGCTTTATTTCATTGCTGACTTTTGTGCAGTTTCCCGGTTTCCACCATGGGGCCTCGGTTTATTTCTGTTCAGAAGAAAATAAAATAAATAAATCAGCAAAAATTCCATCTGGGCAGGAGGTCAGATTGGTGGTGCGGGCTGTTTCCCAAACACTGGTGTGAGCGCTCCTTGCATGAGTTATTATTTGTAAACACTGACCCTGTTGCTGGCCCTGCCTGTTCTGAGATGTTTGCCAGCTGCTGCCTGGCCTCTGGCAGATCTCTCTGGCAGAGCAGTGCTTCCCCATAGGATGAGGGAAGACGTGTAAAGGACTTCCAAAACAAGAACCACCTCCCTCAGTTTGAGTGAATATATCGGAGGTGAAGAGCCATTAACACAACAGTTTTGGAGAGCATAATTTTTATCAAGCGGCTTCAGGATTTCTTGGTTTGGTTTGGTTTGGCTTTTTTGTAGGTTTATTTTTTTCTCCTCAGATGCTTTACTGATATTTCATGTAATTTGCCTAATTTGGGAATCATTCCTGGGTCCTGATCTGGAATGTGGGATTTCGCAACTCTGTTCTTCAATGACATCATGTGGTTTGTTCTGAACACAGCAGTAATAAATGAGAGCGAGGGGAGTTTACCAGCCCTTCTATAATAAACATTTAATCTGAACAGTCTTTTTTTGGGGATCTGAACTAATTTGTGGGGTTTAGATTTTTCCTAGTAAGTCATGTTTTCCATGTATACAGGACAAAGGGTCCCACTTGGATAACAAGGAAGCTACATCTTGGTTTCATCTCCCCTTTAGCAGTGGTGGCTGTGAAAGCCAGTGCTCCCAAGAGCTTTGGTAGAAGAACACAGCTTTGAGAAGTCAAGAGGAAATTCAGTCAGTGAAAAAGGCAGAAAGTATTTGGTTTCCCCTCTGATGAAGCTTGTGTTTCATTCCTGACACAAACACACTCCTGGAGGAGAAGGCTCTGCGGGCTGCAGGGCTGGGAGTTGGTGTAGCTTTTCTCCCTGCTGAGCTTTCTTCCCGTTTACACCTGTTTGGTGTCGTTACAAGTTGGAGCTCTCAGTAGCAATTGCACTTTTTGTAGAAGAGTCTGTGCTGGCTAAATAGAAGGAGCGAGTGTGTTTCTGTATGCAATTGCTTCTGGGAATGGCAGATTTCTGTATTTATGGATGCCTGTTGCAGGAGCAACCCTGTTTGTGGGGAAGGCTCTTCATGCACTGCTTAGCAATGCATATGAAGCTTGAGCTGCCCCTTCCTTTGTGCTCTCAGATGGCCTCCAGGCAGCACCCAGATGTATTTTTAGCTCTCAGAATAGGGAAAATTTGCAAGAAATTGTGCAGAGAAGAAATAAGCAAAGGAGTTGAAGCTGGCTCAGTCATCAGATTTAGGCAGGCTGGCTTTGCAGAAATAAATGTTTCTGTGAGAGAAATGAAATGTGTACAAAATGAGGCAAACTACATTCCCAAGGATTTGTTGCAGAAGTAATACACCTTCTGGAAAAGACCAGGGTCCAGCAAAGAAGGAAATAAAATGGAACTGGTAAGATATCAGTGCTCCATGAGCACACCTCTGACATCTCAAAACCAAAAAGCCAGGCTACTAGCAGAGATACAAATTCAAGGAGCAATCACCTCTCCATCAGAGGGTGCTTGAGCTTGGATGTCAGACAAGAGAGCACAGGGTAATTGCAAGATTTAATCATTCTTCCAGTGACTTGATAGATAACCTCAACCAGCAGTGCAGTAAAACTGCAATGCCTCATCTATCACGAGTGGTCCAAGGGCTGCAAAGATGTCCTATTGCTAATTAAAGACCAGTGATGTAGAGAAACAGGAGCTTCAGATATACTTGGACAAGTCTTTGCACATTCCTAGTTAGCACATTACATTAGCCTGTTACTTCTATAACCCTCTAAACCATTTATGGCTTTTTACAGACATTAAAAGCCAGTGTTACTGCTGCAAAAGGCTTGTAATTTAAGTCTATGATAAGCAGCAGATTCCTTTAAATGAGGTTGGTACAGTCATTAAGCTGGGGTGCAGAGATTATCTCTTGAGCAGGTTCTACAATATTGCTAATACACACGACATTGCAGTGCAGCAGTTAATCTAAAAAAAACAGGGAAAGGAAGGACAGCAGTAAACCACAAATCTTTGTTTAGTTTGGATAACAATAATCAAAGAACACAAAAGCCGATTATGACTTTGCCTCTCACTGCTTCACTGCCTATTCATGCAGTCTGTCCTGGCTGGCCTGCTGAAGTGCAACCTGAAGAAAGCTGACAAATAAGTCAAGCCTTTTTTTTTTTTAATAATTTTCAAATTGTGTCCTTAGACTGGTTTTCTTCATTTCAGCTGCATGAAATAAACTCATCGGGGTGGTAGTGGCTAATCTTGCAGCCTCAGATGGCTTTAGAGGTTCATTGATGATGGTAAAGTGATTGCCAAGTAGCAGGACTCCATCTAGAATTGCAAGTGACTGGGATATGAAATAAAAAGAAGTGGATTTAACCTCTACACTATCTCCCAGTCCAGCTGAACCATCGTCAGACATGGCGCTTATTTTGTCACTGCAGGAAAATAAGTCAGACCAGCTCAAAGGGGAAATATCTGTGCTCTGATAGTGTTTCTCATCCAGCAGTACCTGCTTACCCATGTCTTACAAGTCCTGCACAGGCAGAAGAAGCAGGGAATCCACCTGAGCCCTTGTAGGATGCTGCTGTAACACATCGTGGCCATTGCCGCTGTGAGAGCAGCTCGGGATGTCTGTACAGCCCTCAGCAGCAGACATCCCTCTGGAGTGTGCAGCTGGTCTCCAGAAGGGCTGAAGGGCCCAGAGGAGCCCTGTCACTCACCTGTCCATCCCATGTGGAGCATCTCACCCTGGCAGTGCCTCTGGAGGGGTGATGCACTCTCCCTGTCCCACACCGTGCCTGTGATTTGGGGCCGCTGCTCCTTGGTGCTCTTCTGTAAAGCATGAACCACCCCAAAGGGCTACAGAAGAGGGAGTTGTTGGGAGCCACACACCTGGCCAAACATCTGTTTGCAGCTCCCAGGAATCTCAAACCCAGCAGAAGAGGGAGCAGGGATGAGGCAAACTTTGCCTCCTGGCTCTCCAACGCATCCCCCTTTAAGCAGCAGCAGACTGTAATCCTGGTTTAACTGAGCAGTGCCTGTAACTGTCATCCCAGCACCGGCCTTCTCCCTGGAATGACAGTGATCTTGAGTTGCCTGCAATAATTCTCTGTGTGAAGCAGCTCCCCTGGAAGCTGTGAGATTAAATCCTTGTGGCATCTTGTTACAGGGATCAGCTCATAGGGGATTATAGATGCACAAGTGGCACCCACTCTCTGGGGAAAGTAGGGAAACATCTGTTAACATCTGCAGCCAGGCTTCCAAATCCCCAGTGTGAAAACCACACCTAAGACTGTCTCATGGCAAGATAGATATTGGGGGAGGGCATCCCAAAAGGTGTGCTGACAGCAGGAAATCTGTGAGTTCTCACTACGGTCTGTTGCTTTCTAAAAGGGCTGAACCCTGTGGTTTGTTAGTGGAGTTTTTTGTTTGGTTGTTTCTGTTGCTATTTCCAGAGAAGGATTTTTCTGCTTTTACCTTAGCATCATGAAGCCTTATCTTTGTGTGGCTGGAGGGTCTCTATGGATGAGTGAAGAAATAGTAGGATTATGACCTTACTAGTTCCAAAGATAAAAGATAAGCAATCAGGAAAGGAAGGATTATTTCTTAAATTGCTAAAAATTCGCTGTTGCTTGTTATCGCCCATTTAATTCAAACATCAGAAAGACACCAGGGGTAGGAATCGAGCTGCTCAGAAGATTCAGGTATCTCATCACTGTGAGAAAACCTTACACCTACATCCCACTCCATTTAAAAAGCAAAGCAGAAAGGGAAAGTGTCTTGATAGTTTTCCAGTAGCAAACCTGTTTTTTTCAACTAAATTTTGACACAAGAGGAGTGGGTGTAAAATATATTTGTTTCCCTTCAAACCAACTAAATAAATGTCGCTTCCTACCACACAAATTGTCACTTAAGCCTGCCTTTGTGAGCTGCAGTTTCTACCCATCTCTTGTTTTTGCTTTTAAAATATTTTCAGCATCACCCCAAATACAGCTGATGATTTTTGGAAGCAGCACTTCACATGAGGTTGGCTGTGAAGAATTTGCCTGGCACTAAACATCTGCTGTCAGTGCTGTTATCAGCAGAGTGCCACAAGCCCTTCCTCACCTGTGGGATGCTAATAGGTTTACTGCAGTTCAGATGAAAGATGTCTAATCCATAAGCCTATCCTGTTTCTCCCAATTTTCTTCCCCCCAACCCAAACACCTGTGAAAGAATGTGGTGTTTATGAAGTTGGAGTCTGATACCACTATTTGGAGCCAAACATAACACATAATCCTAAGGATACACTGGGGTTCTACCTATGAAGATTTGCTAATTTAGTCCCTCCTCCAACTCTTGTCCCTGCCAAATCTGCCATGCCTCTAAATCCTGAGCACCAAAAACCCTATGAGCCCTTCTCCTGAGCCAGATGTACTTACTGTCTTCCAGTGTACCATAAACTTCATTTCAAATCAAGCCCCTTAAAATTTCAGTCCTAGATTCAAATCCTTACTGGTAGAGTGAACCCTGTTAGAGCATGAAGCCTCACCCAGTGCAGGGAACAGCGTGCCCATTCTCTAGGAGAAGGGCTGATAAAAAAATCAACTCATTTGAATTCAGCTCAGAAAAATTTTCTGCTTTATGTCATGCTTCCTGCCACCAGAATGCAAAGCCTTTTTAATCAGACTAAACATTCTCCAAATCCCTGGGCAGTGGGTAATAATGTCTACTTCTACAGTGTACTTCAAAGCCTCTCTTCAAAGCCTTCACTACCTGCACAGCACCAAAATGACCTTTATTTCACAGAGAGATAAAGCCACGCTGGGCAGCAGTGCCAGCCAGGGGAGGATGCAGCGATGGCATGGGATGCTCTGCACATGGATCTGTATCAGCTTCAGTCAGTGGCAAAGTGGGAAGGGCCTGGAGGTCACAGAACAGTGAAATCATGCAGACAGCTTTTCCACAGGCAAGTGGGCTTTAGCTAATGCCAGGCAGAGTGGTGTGAACTGACAGGCAGATGTCACTCCTCTGCTCCCACCTACTCCAAATCCTTTAGCATTGGGTGCTCTGGAGCAATCTGGCATCAGGTTCTCTTGTCCCAGTTCCCTGGCTGCACTGCTCCATCCTACCTGTCCCCCAGAAGGCCCTTCCCTGGCTGCTGGCACAGTGTCCTGAAGGGAGGGATGCCGCAGCATGGCAGGGACACTTGCACAGAAGAGTTCCTCTAACTGGCTAAATTTGCCCAGTTTCCCCAGGGCTTACAGATCAATGATTCATTTGCAGTTGAGAGTGTTCCTATGAGTCCTGTCCCTGTCCTAGCCCCCTTCTCTTCCAACCAAGAGGTGCTGGGAGATGGGTTAAGGGAACTCAAGACTGCCTGCACACCGCAGCAGGTACCAAGGCCTAAACCTTGTTTGGAATCTCTAGAATCCCTCCTTAAATCCAACCCCAAACACCTAAACCAAAGGAAAGGCAGTAGATTTCTTCACTTCTAAATTTTCATCTGCCAGCAGAGGAGCGAGCGTAGATTTCAGGGAAAGAAGGGAGAGTTAGTTATGCTTCCCTGAATAATCCACTCTTGTCAATAGAGGTGGCTAATAGAGGCTCTGCCTGGGCATTTGGATGGAAATTAATGAATCAAGGAGACAAAGCCATGTGCAGTTTGCAGACATGACACCAGCTCGGTGAATGGAAACGATACATCGAGTTTTGTTAGAGAAGATTCTTGGTAGACGTGTTTATTAAATGACCTGCCTGCCAGAAATGCTGAAGGACCCTTTGTTGTTTTTCTTCTGGCTCACTGTATCACACCTCTAGGGCTTCACATGGAGCATCTCCCCACACACTGCACTTTTTAGGCTTTTCACTCCGTGGTGTGATCCTAATGAGCATCACCTTTAAAGCCTATAGGCATCTGCAGAGATGAAACTTTCAGGCTGCTCAGGTCTCAGATTCACTGCACTGGGGAATTTTCACCCCAAGTTTCTAGTCTACCCAGATTCCTTTGCATTATCTTTCAGCTTACCCTGGTGTTTGTGATCCCTTTCAACTTCATGTCACTGTGTGAATGCGTGTCATCCTTTTGTTTAATCCTTCCTTAGAGTCATCAATAAAAATGTCAGTAAAGACCAAAGACCTGATCTCTGTGATGCTCTAATAAACATAATTCTGTAACAGAATCACTCCCTGTTTAGTATTCCTCTGTCTGCAGCCACTCAGCTGTGATTTGGTCCATGGATTATTGCATTCAGATCATCCAAAGAGGTAAATTTTGTGATATGTTATCAAGTGCTTTACCAAATGCAAAAAGGCTCACAGATTTTTAAGATCAGAAAGAAGCATGAGAACATCAAATCTGCTCCTTTCAATCCTCGGGTGATCTTGCTAAGGTCACTTAAGGGATGCACTAAAGCATCTCTTCCGGAATGGCCAGAACTGGAGACCCCTTGAGGTGAAAAATCAAACACTTTGCTTCATTAACCACACATATTGCTTTTTTTTATTTTGTTTTAAAACACTTATTGTTAAACTTAATCAGGCTTTGCTTTCTAGATGTGGGGTTTGTGTCTTTTTTTTCTCAGATTAAAGATTGCCTGGTATCCTGTTGTTTCTTGCTGTGCTTATTGATGTTTCATGCAGTGATCTTTGGTGTATTTTTCTTTTTTTTTTTACTAACACTGCTCTTGATTCTACAAACTCTTCTTTTCACATGTGCCTGTGTGTAGAATTCAGTCTCTGTGATGAGGAGGCGCTTCTTTCATGGGGCAATTTGCAGACTTTGAACTAGAGCTTCTAATTCTCCCCATAAACAAATACCTGTCAGCTTTGGCAAGGCTCCCTGTCCTGCACATCTTGCTATTGCCTGTGGGTTCCCTGATGTACTTTAATTTTCATGTCTCCATACATAACTCATTTTCAATCATTTCAAAGCTTAGGTAAGTTTCAAGACAATCTTTAAACAATGGTCCAGATTCTCAGCTCGTTCAAATGTGGGCAAATGCAGAGCAATTGCTTTGAAGTCAGCATTGGAAAACAGGTATAAATGTCAGGGGAGACAGCCACAATCTCTTTTGATATCTCTGGAGCAGGTCATGCAGAAATAGAATCCCAAACAATATCTGTGACCAGCTGTTCTGTTCATCCTGTGCCTCCAGTCATTCTCCACATACATCAGATCCCATCTCCCAGCTGACAAGAAAACCAACTAATCCAAAAAATGGAATTACCTAATTTTCTTCCCCATTATCTGAGGCTCATAATAGAAATGTGAAACGACCTGCTCTATTTCAGCAGCAAAAGCAAAGATGCCAGTTGACTCTCAGCTCTCAATTCTCACTACATCATATTTCCATTTGCAAAGGTCAGGGTCAAACCTGGTGGGGTTTTTTGTTCAGGGAAAGCTCCCTACAGATTAAATGGGATTCTTTCAGAGTTAAAGAGGGAAGGGGGAAAAAAAGAAAGAAAGAGCTGCAGGATTTATTTAATGGAAAAATCCTACTTCTCAGGTGGGGGCAGTTCTGCTGACAACACCAGCTGAAGACTGGGAGCATCCTGTGCTCCACTGTCTCAACCCATAAACTGTGGCCAGAATGACCTAGGCTTCACTCTGTCCCTTCATTTCATCCAGCTAGGGCTGTGCCATGCCTTTCTCCATGGGAAGGACAGTGACTCACCCACCATGATGTGGATTCAGGGATTCCCCAGAGGCATCGGTGGAGTAGAGACAGGCAGCTCCATCCTCACACTCCTACCTGTGATGGATAGTCATCCCACAGGCAATGAATCAAGAGGAGGGAGAGATATTTAAACATTTCCTTTGCTTGCTCAACTTCTGAGCACAAATATATGGGTGTCTAGGTCCGGGCTTCATCTTGTGAGCTGTAAATAAGGACCTGTAAGCCATCTTAAGCTTGCAAATCTCCCTGTCAGCCTGAGAAATCAACTGACGTCGTCAGCCAGACCCGGCAGAACACATTTCATAACACTCATTCCTCAGGGCTCAGAGCAGAACCGGCGCTGCCTGCAGAGCTGGGACATCACAGAGCACACAGAACAGGGAGAGCAGGGACCCGTGCAGAGCCGCTGTCACCACCAAGGCCACCAGCAGAACTGGGCTGCTTCCTCTCCAGGGCTGGAGCACTGGATGAACGCGGCCGGATGCCATACAGAGCCAATGGCAGGTTCAGGCTCCTGGCATCGAGGTTGCCAAGGAAGCAGAGTCGCAGGATCTCCTCCACGACATCGGCATTGTCTCATAAGGCATCAAATATGTCAAGGACATTTCTCTCCTGGGCCATCATCTAGATTGGTGGGATGTTTGACTTGCATGGTAGTGAAGGTGAGAAGCTCTGTGCTGTGAGCTCAGTGCCACAGCAGTAGGAAATGATTTTGCTCTTGGGTTTGAGTTTCAGTGTCAGAAAAGCCCACACTTTATGCCTGAGCACCAGACCAGACCCCTACTCCCCATTTGTGTGCCTAAAGGAGTGTCAGCCCCAGCCTGTGAATTCAGGCCAGGTGGTTTGGCAGGGCCCTGCAGCAGCTTTTGATAACATGTTGCTCTCAGAACAGCTTCCTCAGCTGCACGGCTCCAGGGAGGTGATGGAGGGCACAGGACCTGCCTGCAGCATGGTGCCAACAGTGCTAAAGACATCATTTCCTGGCCATCCTTCCTTCCTTCCCCCCCACCCTTCCACAGCAGAGGCTGCAGCGAGACTGTGGAGGCACAGGTTTATCCAGGGATTGTGAAGCCAGAGGGATGAAAGGGAGCAGCTCCTGAGAAGTGAGGAAGGGGGCAATGAGTCAGGGGGGAGCACTGATCCACGGTGAAGCTGCTGTACAGCACATCAGGGGCTTTTTGGAGAGAGAGGCCAAGCCCTGGCTGGCAGAGTCACATCCAGACAGTAGCGGTGATGAATGGGATGTGATTCGTGCAGCAAATGTGCTCCCGTGATGGAAATCACTTTGCTGGAGGATTGATGATGCTCAGCATGGGTCAGTTTATCTCTCCCAGCTCCCTGTCCTAGATCCTGCCAGACACAGAGACCACAGCTCACCCTCCACCAGCCCCGAGCATTGCTCGCATTGTAGGAGTGACTCAAGGCATCTGCAGGGGATTGGCTTTTTGGATGGAAAATTTTCCAGATCCATTTGTTGGGAGCTTGGGCAGCACAGCTGAAAACAGCTTTGCAGCCCCAACTGAAAGCTCCCCAGGGCTGCAGGGAGGCTGCAGGGACTATGACACGGGCTATGCAGTCTGGAGGAGATAAGCAGATTTTAAGGTATCAGAGTGGTCTAAAAGACGGTGTTTCTTACTTTGGCTTGCAAATAAGAGTGGAAGTTGAAATAGGGCAATTCCTTGGTGGGAAGCAGTAGGAGGAATGAAAGCTGAAGACTCCTGTGCTACCAAGTGAAATGGTGTTTGGGACCCCAGGGATAAGATGTTCCTTTTAAGCTCCTACTTAATCTTGCATCAGGACTGCACTCAAGAAACTGTATGAGAATGGTGATAACACCTGGGGATGGGACTCCAGTCCCCAGTGAGAAAGTGGTTAAATCCAAGCAATTTTGTAACTTTGTTTTCCCAAGTTCAGGACCATCTTGCAGAACCTGTGGGGATAACAGAAGGAATTTTTCCTGCTCGTTGGAAGCACCATTGCTGTGTGATGCAGGCCAGCTGGGGAGAACCGTGGAGCTGCATGCGGTGGGAGAGCAATGCCAGCCTGCCTCCAGGATTAAGGCTGCTGCAGCTTTCTCTCCTGCTGTATTTCAAGAGGGCTTTAGTAACTCTTGGGACCTCTTAAAACAGATTGTGTGATTCTTGGCAGTATATTTTGAGCGCCCAATTTGTTTCATGGCACAGAAGCATTTGTGGACCATGATGTTTCTATGTCAAGACGTGCTTGAGAAGGTTTTTTTTTTCACCAGAAGTGGCAGGTGTTAGAATCCAGATCAGATCTCTCCACATCATTATTTTTAGGAAAGGATTTTTTTTTTAATAAGACATGTTGATATGTTTTCTCTGTGTGGGATTAAAAGCACTTCAGGCTCATGCACGGAATTTTGCTTTATAAATCTGTGGGAGTGCAGATTTCCTCCACTCTTGTCCACTCTTGTTATATTGCCTTTGTGAAATGGGAATAATAAACCTTGTCTGCCTCCTGAAGGGGCAGAGAATTAACTCTTTGAAGTTTGTAAGACCATATAAATGCCTTCCTATTATTAAACTTACTACTGCTCGGGGCTTTTAAACAGCTGCCACATTTCACTTCAGAGGAGGTTGCCTTGAACTGGTAGGTGAAGTGAACACAGTATATCAGGGTGTTATGCTGAAAAAAAGCTTTGGGATCTGTTAGATTGAAAGGGCCTATATAAATATGAGTTATGTGTAGAAATAGATTTTATAACCCTATCATTCTCCTCTGGTGTACCTCTTAATCTAAGGGTTTCGCTATCTTTTATGAACACTTAACAAGACCTATATTAAGCTTCAAGCCTCTTCAGAGCACATATTTTACACGGAGTCAAGGCAGAGGGGACAGACCCATTTTTTTGCCCAGCTTACACAGCAGGTCAGTGACGGACCCGCCTGGCCTGCTCTGGTAATTAGTAATTCATAATGACTTGCTGCACAGAAAACGCTGAGAGAAATACAGGAGCTTTAGGAAAAGATGGCCTCTAACACTGTCATGTTTTGAAAGATTCACTGCCTTTTCCTCTCCTTTCAGCTTTTCTAGGAGTAGCTGAAGACTGATGGTCTCGTTTAATAAATGTAGGCTCCTGTTAAGTGGTTTTGGATTACAGGCTCAAGGGCCAGTCCCCGAGCCTGGTGTCTCTGTGTTTGATCTGCAGACACCCATTCCCATACTGTTAGGATTGCTGGGACACAATAAGTAAAAGCTTGTGATCCTCCCAATTAATGCTGTTCTGGAGACACAATGGGGAAACTGAGGCAGTTCTAGACCTTTCTATATTGAGAGCACCAGAGTTTGGATTGACAGAAGATGTAGGAGAATGGCATATAAGCATTTATTGAAGAAAGATGCATGAGGATTTCACTGCTCTTATCTATTTATTTTATAGTATGCATTTCTTGCTTTGTATCTTCAAAGTACTCAACAAGCATTAGCTAATTAATCTTTCTAGTGTGGCCTGTAAAATTGGTAAATATTATTCTTGCTGTAGAGCCAGAGAAGTGAAAACAAGAGGACACAGTGGCTCCACTGAGCTCACCTAGAAAATTGGTGTTAAGGCCAGAAGTGAAGGCTCCTGGCTGTTGATGGCTATCATCATCTCTGCTGCCATGGGTGTGCCTGTGCGTGGCACCCTTTCCAGAGGAATTAGCAGGAGAGGCCTCATTTGTCAGCACTGAGATGTGCTGAGGTGCAGCACGAATTCTGATTTCCAGCCCTGTCAGCCACACAGGCTTCACCAAGCTTGGGGTTCCTAGAAGGGACAAAGCAGAACATGGTCTAATGCTGTGCATTAGATGCTCAGCACCCTGTGCTCAGTTGCATTTACAGGTGCCATGTGAGTTAGAAATTACATACTCTGAGACAGCCCCTTCTTTCACAGCCACTTTATTTACAGCTGCCAAGTAAACTGGATTTAGAAAAGGCATCTGTATTTAGGATGTTTCTTTCTACCAAACCACTGAAATTCCCAGGCAGGTGAACTGTGGACCATGAGGGTACCCTGGATGTGAAACATAAACCAGTTTCCTCTACCTGTTCTCAGTTTGAGCTAAAGTTTCCCTCTTAAAATAAGCAGCCAGCACTATGCATGGAAATTCTTTGCCTTTTCTGGGTAACGTAAGTCGTAATAAAAATAAATAAATAAAAAGCACAGCCTAAGAGCTTCACACCATTTCTCCCAGTTTGATGATCAAAGGTGCTTTTTGTTCTTTCTGCTGCCCCTGTTGTTTTACACGGAGAAGATCCAGTAAACAGGGAGCGCAGCTGCCCAGGCAGCGGCAGGGAAGAGGATTAAACTCCAGGAGTGAGGCACAGACGGTACCTGGAGGTGACACATTTTGTACTGAACATTTCATTAGCTCCCACAAGTCTGACGCCTGTTCATTAGCCACAGACATCCCAGCCCAATTGCCCATGTAGCTCTGCGAGGGATCCCATCGCTTTATCCCAACGGTGCCGCATACAAAGCAAGGAAGGCTCCAGATTTCAAGCCAGCTCCTCAGTAGGAGATGTAATTAGGGACCCTGGTCCATCAATATTTCACCACATCTGCTCCTGATCTGGCTGTGGGATGTTTCTCTGTAGCTCATGTGCTGCTTAAACTTATCTCCTTGACAACTCTTTAGTTTAAACAAAGATTATTTTGGAACAGGAGCTGTCAAGAAACCCAGCCGCTCCTGAAGTTTTCTTGTTAAAATATGTTGGCTCGGCAGCACCATCTTCTGTCCTGCCCTTCAAACAGCCTGGGATGTCACACTGCGAACCGGGAGCGTGTGCCTTGGCTAGCTCGGGGCGAAGGAACAGTTTGAGTAAGACTGAGTTAATGTTTTCCGTGCTGGGAGTCGAAGCCATCAAGCAGCGATAGCACAACAGATGGGGAGCCCGAGCCCAGCTCTGCAGGGACCGGCGAGCCCTGGAATCCACCGGCAAATTGCTCCCAGTCAAGTGCTTTCCCGGGTGAGGCACCTTGACTCTGGTGGTTGTACTCCTGCTCAGAGGATTTATCAAGGGCTGTGACCCCCTCGCTGCTGCCCTGGCTTCGAGGGAGCAGGAGCTCAGTGCTGCTTGGCACAATCCATCTTGCACGTTCGCCGAGCCACGCTTGCCCTGGATTTCTGCTGTTGGGTTAGCTCACCTTTGAGGTCATGACATTCTTTCTTGCCAGAGGAGTTGCTTGATGGTTTGTCTTTGCTGGTGCTGAGTGAACGCTGCTCAGCAAAGTGGCATTCACTCTCCACTCGGCAAAGCCCAGGGAGATCCAGGGACAAGAGAGGACTCAAAGGAGCCAAGGCAGACAGTGAAAAATCAACAACAGTGAAAAATCAGGAATTACAGAAAGAGCTGCTCCTTGTCCCACAACTCCACAGCACATTGGGATTCAGGCAGAGATCTGTGGCATGAAGGTTAAATTAGGAGGGCAGCTACAGTCATTTCTCATATGTTCCAGCTGGCTGCTGTCTCCTCTCAGCATCCTGTACACATCCTCTGGGTTGGCAGCTGACTTTAACTCCAAAACCAGTTCTGCTTCTTCATCCCCACTCAGGCAACACCCATGTATATCACTATAGTGTGTGTAGGAGAGAGAGGCAATATCTGTATTTACCTTTTACTTTAGAGTATTGTTGCAGGCCCTAACTAATTAATATCTGAGCAGCTCAGATCCTTGTGTGACAATCATCACACAAGAGAAAAGCATTCTTATGAAAAATACAACAAAGCCCTTAAATCTAAACCACAGCAGCTCTCTTGTAAGAGACACTCTGTGGCAGGATTCTGCAGCACAGCAATCAGTCTCGCTTTAATATACAGATCAGGGGAATGTAAGAAATACTTGGAGAGCAGCCACAGCTTTCACAGCAGCTGCTGCTACGTTTTTGTCAGGATTAAGTTCATTTCAATTATAGAAAGGCTTGTGATCACCTGCTAGGAGGGTTTCAGCCATTCAGGAGGCCGAGGGTGTGTACACAGCTATATTTAAATGGCAAATGCACAGCACACTCTGGTACCATCCCATTTGCAGAGCACTCTGCACACATCCCTAACTAAGTGGTTAAGTATAGGTTCTTTCTTCCTTTATAGTGTGATATGAGTGGATTTTTTAAGGAGGCAATTTAAAGGAAGTGAGGAGAGGGACTAAAATGTACATCATGCTGTGCATCCCTTTGTGCTGCTGCATTGCTCAGGCTATGCCAGGAGAGGGCTAAACACCATCCCTTTTGGTGCTGCTGCAACCCTTTGCTTGTTACAAGGCAGCCATGGAATGTTCTGTCCCAGCATAAGCACACAGACCCACAGCAAACACTCAAAATGACAATTTTATTTTGCACAGACATTGATGGACAAGATGCTGAGAAACCCATGTGGAAGCTTGGAGGGAGAAGAGGAGGGGACTGGAAGCTGGGACAGAAGATGGATACCCAGGAAGTGGTGTCTGGTGGGAGGATATGCAGTTTCACATGGTCCTTCTGCCAACCACTGACTGCAAAGGGCTCCTCCACGATGTAACTGGGCCCAAGCAGCCAGAGCCTCATGGGTGCAGTGTGAAAGGGAAGAGGCTTACAGGGATTGTTCCAGGCTTAAGTGTGTTTCACACAGTACCTCCAGCCTGTTCCATTTCCTTCCTCACTCCAAACCAGGTACGGCCGCAGACCTCTGCAGCTCCTGAAGTTTAATCATATTAAGATTTTGTCCTTCTGCACCCTTATGTGTAGGAAGTTTGCAGAAGTAGCAGCAGATGGTCCCACAAGAAATTCTGGTATCCCTGTGTGACTGCAGCAGAAGGCAGGCAGGGAGAGGGGCACCCATTCACCTCCCACTCCCCATCAGATCAGGTAGCTGTAAGGGATGTCACCTTGCCAAGCTGGCCAGCAAAGTCACCACTGATGCTCCCCCATCCTACCGTGTCTGTCTTGTCATCATCAGACCCCACAATCACTGTGAAAGTGGCAAAAAAGGGACAGGAACAAAGAGGCCAAA
The DNA here is from genome assembly GCF_041296385.1 of Aphelocoma coerulescens. Lineage (NCBI taxonomy): Eukaryota > Metazoa > Chordata > Aves > Passeriformes > Corvidae > Aphelocoma > Aphelocoma coerulescens. The sequence goes on from NC_091024.1 coordinate 7,174,524, forward strand.
GGACTTGACTGCTCAGGCAGGAGGGAAACCTTTCAGGGTGACAACAGCTGTGGGAAGTGACTTCTGGTGAGGAGGTCTGGCACCTCATGTTCTCATAGCACTGCTGGCAGGCAAGTCACAGCTCCCATTTGACCTGGGGAGCAATGTGGCTTGATTACCCTTTCAAAAATAATTTAGGAAATGGCTAATGCCAATTTTTAACAAGTGTCAGAACAACAGAAGCTTCTTAGCACTTTCCAAAGTGATGCCAGAAGGTTGCTCTCAAAGGAATTAATTTTGCCTAATTAAGTATCTTCACAGAGCTCTCCAAGTATCAAACCACAACATCAACACACAGCACTTTGCAGACTAATCGGAGTCACACTGGAATTGGCATCATGTGCTGAAGTGTCAACAGATGGAGCTGGTCACGATGGAGAAGGAGTAGGACAACAAACCTCCCTTTCCACTTCTGTCCCAAATGACACACTTCATCCCCTGTCTCAGCTCACCCATCTGTTAAATCCATGGAAAACACTTCCTACAGCACAGATTTACCCAGAGGACAAGCTTGCTATGGTCACGGAGCAGGGTGGCAGAGGTCTTGAGGGAGCTGAGAGCTTTGGATTTTTTGGATGAGGTTCAGATGAGCGGGGGTAGAAGCCCTGGTGGGATGTGGGGCATTGCATCTCACTCTGCACTACAGCAATGGGACCCTCATTGTTTGCACACCCCGAGCATTCAGACCTGCCCGAGGACTCCCAAATCTCCTTGTTTTGTTGTGCACTGTAGCAGAGACAGCCCAGAGGGCTGAGCTGCATCCTGGAGCAGAGCGCTGCTGCGAGCCCTGCCCTGGAGCATCCTCTTCTTGGGTTGCTGATTCACACCAAAAATCAACCAATTTTCCTTCCAACCTGATTCAGTTACTGTCACTGGCTCCTTTTTTCCCTTATTAAAGCCCCTAGGAAGAGAAAACCTTTTATTACAATCAGCTCTGTTGCTACCCCCAAGTTGCTGTTCTGAACTCCTCCTCTTTATCGAGGAGGATCTACACCTGTGGCCATGTTTTGGCAAGCTGGAGAGGTTTCTGACACTTGGAAAAGAGAACTTTTAAAAACGTTCCATATGTCAACACCTTCCATTTTATAAAACCAGGGCTATTCATTACAAATCAGGTCAAATGAAAAGAAAAAAAAAAGTGGGCAATAGCAAAGTCCTCGGAGGAGTATAAATAGCCAGTTGAAATTGCTGGTGCAGCCTGGTATAACACAGCCATTCCATGCAGGCCCAATTATTTCTCCAGCTGCTCTGAAATCCTACTCACTTTGCTACCTATTATGAGCATTAACCCTATTTACAGGAAACATTTGTACACAGTGCAAACTCTGGATGAGATTGGATGTGGATGCTCCTGGAAAATCCTCCCTGCGTCAGCTGCAGTTTGCAGTGCAAACCTGGTGCCTCAGCACTGCATGGGGTCACCTGCCTGCAGACAGGAGCATCTCACCTGCTTAAAACTGTCAGATTACTGATCCCTTGCAGCAGACAATATGATTATTCCAGGGTATTTTGGCGCTTTTTTTTGTGAAGTGACAGGCTCTCAGATGAATTGTTTACATGCTGGATGATTTCCGTTGACAGGGATAATCCTGCTGCAGTAGGAAAGAAAATCAAAAAATTACCTTTTCTCTTGCAAATAATACAGGAGGTGAACAAAATTATCAGTGCTGTGTCTCTCCATGTAAATGTTATTATTTATGGCATCTCACACTGCCACAGGCCTGATCCCTGTAAATGCTGGGTAATGCAACATCTCCCATGGGTGGACAGGGGCTAAAGAGGATTTTCAGCAGGAGAGGGAGCTCTCTCTGCACCGACTGCTGGGGAACCAACGCTTGCTGCAGGCATTAAAAATGCCAGGGAAAAGCTGTGCTCACCATTTTGTCCTCATGTGTTCTCTCATATGCTTGCAGGAATTTCACAGGCTGTTTAACTGCAGTGATTTGGGGTTATATATCTAGTGATGCTCTATAAATCTAATAGTAAAATGAGCTTCCATGTGGGGTGTGCACTCATTTGGTCCAAGAAGAAATAACACGCCTGCTTAAATGCAACAGCTTTTGGAGGAGTTTGGCATTGGACAAGGAGAGCACACTTGTCACATCACTTAGGGATCTGCGGGTGGGAAATTTCAAACTTATTTCAAGAAGTTTACAGGATGCTAAAAGCTGCGCAAGACTGCCACACTGATACCAAATTTCACAAAAAAAAAAAAAATTAGATCAGATGAAAATATTGTTGCCCTTCTGATCTAAATACAGGGAAGGGAAGGGAAGGGAAGGGAAGGGAAGGGAAGGGAAGGGAAGGGAAGGGAAGGGAAGGGAAGGGAAGGGAAGGGAAGGGAAGGGAAGGGAAGGGAAGGGAAGGGAAGGGAAGGGAAGGGAAGGGAAGGGAAGGGAAGGGAAGGGAAGGGAAGGGAAGGGAAGGGAAGGGAAGGGAAGGGAAGGGAAGGGAAGGGAAGGGAAGGGAAGGGAAGGGAAGGGCCACGCCACCTGGCATCCTGCTCTAGTGGTCAGGGAGGTAGGAAGTAGATAGATAGATAGATAGATAGATAGATAGATAGATAGACAGACAGACAGACACGTCCTTACGCCCTTGAACTCTCTGAAGCCGGAGCTTACAGACACAGCGTACAGCCAGGCTCAGCCCCCCCCGCACTGCGACTCTGGGCTCGGAGGGAGCCGGGATATATCGTTCCCCTCTCCCGGTGCCCCGGCCCTGCCGGTCCCGGGGGGAGCCGGGATGTTTCATTCCCCGCTCCCGGTGCCCCGGCCCTGCCGGTCCCGGAGGGAGCCGGGATGTTTCGTTCCCATCTCCCGGTGCCCCGGCCCGGCTCAGCCCTGCCGGTCCCGGAGGGAGCCGGGATGTTTCGTTCCCATCTCCCGGTGCCCCGGCCCTGCCGGTCCCGGAGGGAGCCGGGATGTTTCGTTCCCATCTCCCGGTGCCCTGGCCCGCTCCCGCCGCGCGGGGGCAGCAGCAGCCGGTTTCCAGCGGGACGGGAGCGGCGCCGCATCCCGGGAATGGCTCCCGCGGCTCCGGCGGCTCCGGCGGAGCTGCCCTTGCTCTGGAGTCACAGAATCACGCATGGTTTGGGTTGGAAGGAACCTTTAATGAGCGGGGACACCTTCCACTACACCAGGTTGCTCAAAACCTCATGCAGCCTGGCCTTTAATGTTTCCAGGGATGAGGCATCCACCACGTGCCAGTTTCTCCACCCTCGTTATAAACCCCCTTCCTTATAGCTAATCTAAATCGACCTTCCTGCAGTTTAAAACCATTCCCCCTTGTCCTATCCCGACAGGCCCTGCTAAAACATTGGTCCCCATCTTTCCTGTGAGCCCCTTTAGGTACTGGAAGGGGCACTAAAGCCTCCCTGAAGCCTCCTCCAGGATGAACACCCCCGCTTCGCTCTCCCTGTCTCCAGAGCAGAAGTACTTCAGCCCTGTGAGCATGTCCGTGGCCTCCTCTGGACTCGCCCCAGCAGCTCCATGTCCTTCCTGTGCTGAGGACCCCAGAGCTGGAGGCAGATCTGCAGGTGGGGCTTCACCAGAGAGGAAGAGAGGGACAGAATCCCCTCCCTCCCCTGCTGCCCACGCTCCTTTGGATGGAGCCAGGGTATGTTTGGCTTTGTGGGCTGCCAGCACACACGGCTAGGTCATGTCCAGCCTCTCATGTCCAGTCTCACACCCTCCAGCACCCCCAAGCCCTTCTTGGCAGGGCTGCTCTCCATACACTACAGAGAGGTGCCTTTTTATCGCTCCCCCTCCGTGTGCTCCATGAGACCCCTTGGCTGTGCTTTGCTGGGAGTGGGTGTGAGTGTGGGTGGGATTTAGCTCCAGTCACTGATAAGGCAGTGCCATGCACAACTGGCAGGGTGTTAAGGTGGATTAGGGTTTCATTTAGGGGTGTTAGAGTGGATTAGAGTTTGATTTAGGGGTGTTAAAGTAGATTAGTGTTTGATGTAGCAGGGCCCAGATTTAAGGACTCCACGCTGCTCCTGCTGGGTGGCAAAATAGGTCTCTCCTACCTCTGTCCTCCAGGATCCCCAAATGGATCTGTGGCAGCTTTGTTGCATTTTCTCTCATATTTTTTGCTTAATTTCATCCTGAATATTTAATCTGAATATCTGATGTAGTTCAATTCTCCTGGCTGTTAACACACTGAATAAGGCAGATTTCAGCAGCCCTTTCATTACTTTATTTTTCTTGTGTTTTTTTTTTTTTTTTTCTTGGCAATAGGAAAGTCTCATTTCCAATTTACTGCTGTAGACAAAGCAGTACATGGCAAAGATGTATTTTCTTTTCACACTCTGTGTTGGTTTTGGCTGGGTTTCAGATCTGACCTCTCCCTATACACCAGATGTTTGTGCCCTGTTGTGGTTGGTGCTGGACAGAAAACATTGCCAGACAAGCATATCTTCTTTATTCTCCTTTTTAAGGAGAAAATCCTTGAAAAAGTCCTTATCCTTGGCTCAGAACAGGAGGGATTTAAGTCTACCGGTATCGATTTGATTAAGAAAGCTCAACATTGTTCCTTTTCTGTTGTTTCTTCTCTGTTGGGATATTGTCAAACACTAAGAAATTGCACAATCCAATGGCTGCTTAACTCAAAATTGCAACAACTCGCAGTTGCAACAGCCTTTGGAATGAGCTCATGCCTGACTGCTTGAAACAGAATATTTATTCACTGATTGAATATTTATGTTTGAAGAAGAAAGCCTACAATACATATCTTAAAGCCATGACTTACATTTCAATCTCATAAACAGATGAGGAAAACCATAGGGTTTGTTTTGTTTCATATTCACCTCTCAGCTTTGGACACAAAGTTCATGCCAGAGAAATGGCAATTCAGGAGTGATTTAATCTCTCTGTATTTCATAGTTACTTCCACGAGGCACACAGGGGACCTCAGCATTTCACAGTGACAACAGGACTGAGTTGTGGACCTGCCTGTGCAAATCTCCCCAGCCAGCAGCAGGTAAAGGTTTAGGGGCTGGAGCAGTCTCAGACTCAACTAGAAGAAGGAAATTGGACCAGTGGGCCACATATGAACCAATTCTTTAATGGAAGCTCTAACAGAAGCTGGAGCAGCTGCGATGAAAACTGAGGCAACTCTCCCAGGAGGTCAGTGGTCTCATTAGGTACATATTTAACAGGAATAAATTCCAGTGCTGAGCCATACCACAGCATCAGAGGTGAAATCAGAGTCCCCAGGGAAACCCAGTGTCCTCTGAGCACTACTTTAATCTCTCACCCACCTCTGGTATTGACATTCATTTCTCCATGAAAGGGTTTTTGTTTACTTGGGATAATGTGTCATTCTTCCCTGGGGAGCTGTAATTTTAGCCAGGTGCAAATCCTAGCAGAGCTTTGCCTACACCGGGTGGCACAGGGAAAACTTCAGTTCCTGGGTGGAAGAGGAGAAACCGTGGTGCTGGCATTCACCAGCACAGCCACGTTGGCAGCAGGGTAAGACTGGGGTACTGATGTTTGACTCAGCCTGCTGGGGGCTTGAGATGGAGCACAGCAGCCAAAATACAAGTTTCCCCTTTCAAGTGTTCTCAGGGGTGCTAGTTCATCATTATATGTGTCCTGCAGTGGAACGTGCACCCGTTAGCATGTTCCTCCAGAATTAACCAGACAACTGGCACGTGATTCTCCATGAGCAGGAAGTAAAGCCTCATTTCCTGTAAATCTGTCCTGTATTACCAGACTCCACTGCAAAAAAAAAAAATCCCTCTCCACAGCAAGCAGAGTGTGTGATGCAATGACACGCACACTAATGAGTGGGCTGAAAGGCAGCTGCCTCCAAGCAGGATGGCAGATGGCCACGCTCACAGGCTTCCCACCCCGGCTGTCTGGAGGTCAAGTGGGAGAAGGAGTTTTCAGAAGACACACAGAAACTTCTCTTCAGTTCTAAAACACATCTTTCAGCGGTGGTTGGATGTGGCATTGGAGTTTGAAGTGGTGTAAGAGGCACTGCCAGAACGTGCAGCACGGCGTTCCCGTAGGAAAGCAGGATGGCAGGGCTGGGCGGGGCTGGGCTGGCTGCTGTCTCACCTGACTCCACAGAACCTCTACCTTCTGCATCTCCCAAACGTCCTCAGCAAGTCTGGAGCTGCGATGTCGTCACACCAGAACAAGCTCCTGTTGGCTGGAGCCTGAGCTCTTTCCAGGCTTTGCCTTTTCTGGGGTAACACAGGAATACGTGCTAGGCTTAGAAAATATGTAAATATTGAAACCAGAAGTGGGGTAACTTCTTTGTAAGAGTGAAAGAGTTGGTAGGCTCCCTCTTACAGGTTGTCTTCCTGCAGTTCCTCTAACACACCCTGGGATGGTCATTCACCCTGGCATTAAGGCAATGCAGACAAGGCATGGGCTCTTTCTCTTCCCCTTCTGAGTTTGTGGTGCACACGCTGTGTGCTGTGTGCTGGACTTGGAGAGACAAACCTCCCCAAGTCCTTGGTGCTGCTGGCTGGAGGCATCTTGCCCTCCTCTGTCCCAGTCCCCTATCTCCACTCTGTGCGTGCTAGCTCTTGTGCACAGGGAACTGATCCAGCTAAAAAGTCAAGAAAAAAGATTAAAAATAGAGTTTGAGTCTGGATGAATCAATCAGTCTGGCTGACGGCATGGCGACTCAATAGCAAGCGTCTCCACAAGAGAAGGGGCTACTTCCTCCTTGAGCAGCAGCTGATCAAGAAGCCAGCTATTGAAAACATGTTCCATGAGCACTCCTGCTTCCCTCCAGCCCCATCTGCTGTGTCCCAACCCAGCAGTGCCCCTGCTCTGCTGTTGGGTGGTTTCAGCCAGCGCTGAGCTGGCTGGAAGCTCCTGGTGAGTTGTCAGCTAAATTAATTCCTGCCCCAGCACCCTGGGTGGCTGTGTGTCACCAAGGGTGGTGAGAAGGACATCTGTCTCTTCCCTTAACACTATAATGGATTTGTGCCCAATTAAAATGACTATTAACTGTGGCCTTCATTAGTAGGACTGACAATAGAAATTTTAATCAACTGTTTGGCTTGAGGAAGAGGCAGAGGAGGGTGGAGGATCACTTCTCCATTTACCACAGATACATTATGAAAAAAAACCCAACCTAAAAAAAATTCCCCATGAGTAATATGAGTGCAGTACAGCTGGATTTTAAAATTCATGATTTAGGCGTGGGAGGGAGAAAATATATTTTAAATCCCTGCTTTCTCCGCCCAGCCAGTTAAGTTTAGCAAGGATCAGGTTAAAGTGGTGACTGTTTTCCTTGTTGGCGTGAGACTTTCTGCCAGAACTGAATTTTTATGTCCCACTTATAAGGGGGCTAGAGCAGGGGAAAGGAGCTGTAATGGAAGTGCTGACACCACTTCAGCACAAGGCAGCCCTACTAATGATGCCCACAGATCTGGGAGCTCACTTGGCAGCTCATACAGGGCTAAGCCTGACAGAAAGGCTCTTTGAAAATAACTTACTGCTCCAAAAATAAACGCGAAAAGCCCAACCTTCTACACACTGAATGGGTGGCAAAATTGCTCTCAGCTTTATGGGAGTTCCCAGGACATTGTCCAGGGCTTCCCCAGCCAGCACTGCCATGGGATGGGGTTAATTTCTTGAGGTGTGGTGGGAATTGTTGGGTGTGATTTAATGACACTCTACATCTAAAACAGGAGGGAGGAAAAACTAGCTAAACTGGAATAGTCCTGGCCTTGCTGTGGGTGGAGGCCAAGTAGGGTGCAAGGGTAAAGGTGTCTTATCTATGCCATGTCCTTCTGTCATGGAGAGCTGCTGGCCACCAAATGTCCTCCCAGCCCCACAGCCCACCCCCCCAGGACTGTCCCAGGCTGCTGTGGTCCCACTCTTGGCTTCCTCACACATTTTTCATGACTGTGATCCCTTTTGCTTGTGTGGAGTGGAAATCCGTTCCCAGGGAGGAGGAGCAAAGGCTGGGCGCTTTAAGCCACCAAGCTGTGGGCTTCAGGCAGTTTCTGGTGATGTCTCTGGAGGAGCTGCCTTTCTCTTTTCTCCCGTTCGAATGCACGTTGTGCCGCAGACCACAGGGCAGAGCAAACCCACTGCAGGTGTGGGCAGCAACCGCCCTGCTCCACACGGCACAGACCCAGGAGAGCTGGGCTGCAGAAAAGAAGTTTAACACCAGGTGAAATTGCTTCAGCTGGGAAACACCACCATTTATCTGATTTTTCCAGAAACCAAGTCCAAAACTGAGTTTAAAGCAGTCAGCTGTTTGCAGTGGGGAGAACTGTGCAAAAATCAGGAAGTTCTCAGGGTTGCTGAAGCAGAAATGCTCGTTCAAACCACAGAATCTAAAGGGAAATTTAAGGGAGCCTGGGCCTTTCAACAAGAAATCGTTCTTTTTACATAATGAGTGTTTCAGCAGGGAGGTGACACTTCGCCAACAGGACTCAGAGCACTGGGAACGCAGGGGATGCTCAGGAGCTGGGAGAGCAGTGGGGCTATCACAAGAGCTGGGAAAATGAATTCAAAATGTGTATTTCAAGCAAACTTCTGTAGTTTGGAAAAGTGTAGGGGTTACTTGAAAAGCAGACTGTGAAGAGATATTTTAAACCATGTTAAGGTGAAAAGCCCCAACACAGGGTTATGCTCAGCAAGGCTCCGGCACGGTGCAGCACATTGCTCACTGCCTTGCCCTCCCTTTCTGTGGAAAATGTGTTTATTTAGTGGTGGCCAGTGCTGTGCTTACCCATTCCCCTGTAACAACAGTGTCCACTGTGTGGAAACCCAGGTTGCATTAGCAAAGCTAACAAAGCTGGGACATCTTTGCTCTCCCTTTCCTGGTCTGTGTTGACTGAGATGAAACCCTTTTGCTTTCTTTGTCTCAGAGCAGAACCTTGGAAATGCAGTGGAAAATTCCCTCAATTCCCTCCAGGCAAGCAGAGGCTGCCACATGGGCAGGCCCATGCCTAACCACCAGTCCTCTATGCCACCAGATGTCTTTATGTAACCCCAGCCTCAGACCAAGATTAGCTTTCACCGGAATGCACGTTTGCAGCTATTCCAGGGAGGCTCTGCAGGAAGCCTTGTGTGCTGCTGGAGGGTTTCATTTCATTTCTCTGTACAGCTTGTAAAAGGCTTCTTGGAAACCAGATCTTTGCATTTTACTTGTGTTCACTTATCTGCTAAAAGCTGTTTCAAGTTACTCTTTCCAAACCATATTAAATTAATCCTTAGGTAAGAAGGAAACAGCAACAAGTACTGTGTATCTTTGTTGAGAACTCACCGCTTCTAATTATGAGTCCCCCTTATAAGGTTTAATATCGAGGACTACAAAATGAGGTCAACCTCTATGAAATATAATGACTTTCCCTGTGGAGCTTGCAATGAAAACAGCTTCACAACAAAGGTTTCTATTTAAGGGAGAGGAAGTTTCTATTACAAAGTAGTCCCCTAACTTGGTGCAGGGGCTTTGTTTTCATTGCTGGCTGCAACAAAATGAAAAGATTTGGGTTGAGGCTTTAACCAGTGCTTATCTAAGAAAAAACAGGCGAGTTAATACATGAAGATAGGGAAGAACAAAAACACGATGGCTGCAGGAGCTGACCTAGAACCAGTCTGGCATGCAACATCTGTGATCCCTGCACCACGCCAGGGCAACCAGGAGCTGCATGCAGTGAGCAGAAAGGTAAAAGCAAGAGGAGAAGGTCTGCCTTTCTCTTTTTGCTGCAGGCTGGACACAGTTCCCCACAGGTACCTCAAGGAACAGGCAGTGTGGTCTGCTCCTGCAGGAGACAAAATGAAACTTGTAAAGTACAGGAGCTGCTTTTGAAGACTGGGAAGAGCACCGTGCTGTGCCCTGTTGCTGGGCAGCTCCTGTGTGCCCCAGCGGCAGATCCTGCCCTGCCCAACCAGTCAGTCTGCATATCCCTGTTTTTCAGAGATGCAGTGACTCGAACTGGCTGTTTGGGGCTCCTGTAGCTATTTGCGTGGCTTTTTGGCTTGTTAAAAGCTAGGTAAGCACAATGCTGTCTTAATAACTAAATTCTCTTTGACACCAGAAATGGAGGTAAACATGGCCATAATTTTTAAAAATTGCTGTTGTCCTGATAGCAGCTTAACCACTGCCAAAGTTTGCTCTTTCTTTAAAGGTTTTTGTTTGTTTTTTTTTTTTTTTAATTCCTGCAGCCTTGGAGGCAGGAATGTGCCAGGCAGTTGTTAAAACACGGCGCCTGCCAAGCGCAGGGCAGAGTTATTTTGGCATCAGCCCGCAGCCCGTACGAACTGGTTGCCATGTTTGAGCCGCGTCCAGAGCAGCTCGCGAACGGCAGCCGCGGGCTGTTCAGCTCTGGATGCTCTGCTCCCCCCTTCCCTCGCAGCTCAGCTCGCTGCTTAACACTCCTGATCCCCGCAGCCGGCTGGAATAGCATGCAAATGATACTTCATTGTATTAATGCCCCGGCGCGCGGTGACGCACTGCAGCCTCCTCGCAGGAAACGCAGGCTGACCCTGGGGCGCGCTGGGAAGTGGGATGCGGATCAACCTTCTCCGCCAGCGGCGGTGCTCGCCCTTTAAGAAAAAGCCTGCAGTAATTTTCCATTACCCTGCACGGTCCTGTCTACGTGGCAAGAATTGTTTGTGGAGGCTGGAGCATCACGGGTGAGGCGCAAGCTCCAATCCGGCTGCCGTTGCTTGGCTACGCGCTCGGCATGCCGGCAGCACGCCAGGCTCCTGGGAAGCACCTTTGTTCCCGAGAAGGGATTTGAGTTGTGTTTTCATGCTTAAAGCTGGGGACAAATGCTGCTTTTCTCAAGCAGCCCGGCATAACTGGGCTTTCCAAACAGCACGAGCCGGCCAAAATGCTCAGTAGTAGTAGCAATAATAATAATAATAATAATAATAATAATAATAATAATAATAATAATAATATGCGTGGAGTCCATCTCTTGTGACGGTTCCTCTTCCTTTGCACAAGGAAATATCTTGTAATGAGCTCGTGATGTTTGTTTGCTGTGGCACTGATCATAACAGCCACTTAATCAAGGCAGAAATACTGTTAGCGAAATCCTTCCCTTCTCTTGTCCTTTCCGTCTAATAAACCAGACGGATCGCTGTTGTTCTGCAACTTGATGAGCAGGTTATTTTCTTTTAGGTAAGCTCTGGAGTCAGACAGGAGAGCTGTCTGAAATGCCTAAAATATTTCAAATGCCGCCAGCAGAATCTGCAGCAGCAGGAAGAGCAGGTCTGTGCGCTGTCCCTGCTTGCTGGGGCTTAGCTTTAAGTATGGCAGCAGTGTTAATGCAACAGGCATTTCCACGATGTCTTGAGCACGGCTTCAGCTCCAGGATAGCTTATTTTATCTGTTTGAGGCTTGGTACTGTCATTAACGAGAGTTCTGTGTTCCTGCTAGCAGCCCATGCTGCCAAGGTCTCTCCCAGCATCAGCAGCCAAACTACACTGGTAACTGTCACACAAACAAGTGTCCCACCCCACAAGTCCCCCCCACTTAGGTAATGCTGCCACTTCCCATCTGCGGCAGCTCCAGGAACCCTTAGGAATTGTTCCCCAGGAGGAATGAATGAGCATATCATTTTGGGGTGTCTGGCTACCACTGGAAACCTGAGAACTGAAAAGTTTGATATAAAGTGGAACACACTGAGCATCAACTTTAATTCTGCTTCATGGAGTATGCAGCCAGAGGGGAATTTTGTGCTGGTGTTCTGGCATCCTGCATTGCACAGATGAACCCAACGGAGCCCTGGCACAGCTACACAGGGGACCACCTAGCCAGCCCCACTCCTTGGGGAGCTCCACACGGATTGTGGCTTTGAGGCATCTCTCCTGGGCACAGGCATAGCCTGCCCTGCAGCCCTGTCGCCCTGATGTGTGTCTCCTAACCACAACTTCTCAGAGGTTTACAATTAAGAGATGTTGGTTTCCTGCAGTTTCTCTCGCAAATTAGCAACGTTCTCTGCTTTCTGGACTCCTTTTTGGTCCTGTTTCCTCACACCCAGCCTTTCCACCACCTCCTCTTCATCCTTGCTGCTGATGGCTCGCTACCACCCGGCAGCTCAGTTGATGCCCCGACCATCTGGGGACCTGCACAGCGTTCCCCACCTCCGGGAGAGCCATGCAGGAAGGGTGGAGCAGGGCATGTTTAGCAGCTTGGCTACATGCCATCTGTCACCTGGAATATGCTTGTCCTCCATCAGTGAAGTGTGCCTTGTCTGATGGGAACGACTGAGCAGACGTTTAGGAGGGTGAGTTTCCACATCCCTACGTCAAATTTTCCCATACGGGTGACTTGATGGTTAGAAACAGCCCCTTATCCACATTACACACTGCTCGGCTCTCTGCTCAGTGAACTTTTGGACTTGTTTTATCTGCCTTTGGATTGGTTTTTGTTTGTTCGTTTGGGTTTTTTAAAGTAAACTGCTGCCTCAGTACTAAAAAAACGTATCTAAGGAAAGATGGGTTTGGCTTTTGAAAACTGGTTGTTAGCACTAGCCGTTTTCCTTTTTCAGTGTGTTTTCAGAAGTGAAAAGCAGTACTTGGGATCTCTTTATTTTTTCGAGAAGGCACATAAACACAGAGGTGTGCAAAAGAGGGTCCCTTTCCAAAATACATCTGCTCTGTGCTGTGTCTTGCTCTAACACACCACCACAGCCGCCTTTGCTTGGGATTTGCTCCACACAGGAAAACGCGGAGGATCCTAACTGCCAGGAGGAGGAGGAGGGTTTGCCTCCCTTGTTTGCGCTGTTAGGAATGTGGGTGAGTCACTGCCTCGTTTGAGGAATGAAACCTTCCATCCCAGCCCCTTATGCCTTTGTTTGCTTTTAGAACTGCGGTGCTGTTGAAGGTAACTCACGCTCCTGTGGCTTCTCTGAGGCTCAGGTTTAACATCTGGTTCCACGTTTTGTATTCCCTTCTTAAAAGCACAAAGATGGGACTACATCTTCTCACGTGTGCTCCAAAATCCATAGGATCCTGAAGACTTTAGGAGATCAAAGCAGGCGAAGCCCCAGTCGGTCTCCAGTGAGCGAAGCTGGTTTCCAGCACAACCAGTGCAGCGGGGTGTGGGTCTTGAACAGAAACGTCCTAATTAAAATAGGCAATTTCCTACGACAAAGTTGGAACAGTCTTAGAGGTCATTTTGTTTCAGGAAGGCAAGAAAAGCAGAGAAAAAAAAAAATTACACAAAACCCAGAGCAGAGTTTTCTAACTTTTCTAGCTTTAGGGACCTGTGGCCATGTTGTGAATGAATTATCTGATTTCAAAGGATTTTAAATGCCTTAAACGACATTCCTGCTTTACAAAATGAAGTCCTTACTTTATGGAGATGCTTAAGTATGAGTTTCAGTTCTTTCTTTTATGCTTTGCAGATTGAAAAAAAATATATAAAAGACTTTTCATACATAATTGTGCCATTTTCCTCAACTGCAATTTGACATCTAAACCTGATCTTTTTTCCGTATGTAATAGATAGTTTCATTCTTGGGTTGTTGTTTTTGCTTTTTTTTTTTGTTTTTTTTTTCACACTTCAAGCCTGCCAGTTATTCCCCAAAGCCCAGTGTTTATATTTATTCCATAGCAAGCATGTGACTGGTGTGACTGCATAATTATATCAAAATGAATTTGAGTTCCTTTTGTTGCAAAATGTTCCAGGGCTACAGATACGTTTTGAATGCATAATAAGCTCCGGGTATAGAGATTACAAGAGGAACTATCTGCAAAATCCTATGGATTAAGGTCATGCATGAGATATTTAATTCTCCCTCCTGTGAGGTTTGATTGCAAGATAGTCTGCTCCCACTGACTTCTTAAAATGAGAAAGCTTGAAAAATTGACCAGATTCTGTCAAATTTGCGTCGCTGCTAGTGGAGCTGGAGGTGTTGAAGAAATGGAGAATTGTGAGGAAAGGAAGAAGCAGAGACCAGGAGGGTCAAAATCCCTGCTGGTTCACAGCTTGGAAGTGAGGAGAGACACCAAGATGACTTTTTTTTCTGCCACAATTTGATCCACTATAGAATTTGCTATATCAGAAAGGGCAGCTCTTCCCTCTGTTGCTGTGACTGCAGCAGTGTCTCAAGGCTGCATTTGGGACCAAGGCTCTGTTGTGCTGGGCCAAAGAATGTGTCCTTGATGGTAAAGGATGCAAAGTGAGCATGGGAGAAATGCGAGGAGCAGAATGGAGGTCGTGGGGGGAGCACCTCAGTCCTACAGAAATTCAGTTATATCTTTTCCCCCTGCCCCAAGATGTATGTATGATCAGGCAAAACACAGAGACTTGATGGAAGGTAAAACTGGGTAAACCTCTCTGGGGAACAGCCAGTCCCCAAGACCACTGCTCTCCTCCACATCTGCCAGGAGGTGGATCCAGTGAATTCCTTTTTAATAGAGGTGGCCATTCTTCTGCTTTTTGTTTGTTTGGGGTTTTTTTCTCTCCATAAACTATTGAAAATCATCTGATGGGAATAACTTCAAGTAACTGAGTTTGTCATACAAATGGGGTGTATCCTTACAAAGAACAAACCACCCTGGGTTTAAGTTAAATATGGATCAGCTGCATGGACTGATGTGGATGTAACAATTTCACCCGGTTGCAGACATGGCTAGTCACTCGTGTCCTTCATGCTGTCCGTAACTAGGGCATCGCTGCTGCCTCACTGCCTGTCCCAAGGGACCTGGGTGGTGTTTGTGCAAACACCATTGGGCTGAGGAAGGGGTGGAGAAATGCGGCTCTCAGCGCTGGATATATTTAGTGAATGCAGCTGTGGGAGGCAGCAGGAACAAGGGAGCTCTTGTATTGCCTGTGCTCTGACAGTTCACATGCCTAAATAATCTGCTAGATTTTTACCCATATGTTTCCTCCCCCCTGCTCCACAATGTTTTTAATTTGAATGTAAAGTTACACTTTAATTTAGTCAGAATCCTTCCTGGAGCTTAAAAGTGAGATGTGTTACAGTGTCAGCCTTGCTACAGCCCTTCAGACAGGGCAACCCGCAACATTCAGGGGCACTGGCCTTTCTCCATGGCGAGTGGGGAAATTTGACTTCATCTTTTAGGGAGGGTAGTGATGCTCGAATATGTATTTCATGTGCACTGCAGAGCTTTCTTGGGGTGGGAGCAGACCTGCAGCACTGGTATGGTCCCTCCCCAAGCAAAGCCTGCTTCTTGCCAGGGCTGCTGAGCTGGGGTGTAGAGCCTGCTTTTGGCACACTGGGCACTTCATTGAGCTGTACAAACTCTGCTGGTTCTCCTGGAATCCCTGGGAGTCTGATCCAGTATTCGCCGGTACGTCATGGAATAAAAAAGGACGACAAAAATAGGTTTACTGACCTGCTGGGTCAAGCAGGAGCAGGTTACTGTTGCTGTGCATTAGGACTAATTTGTCTGTGTTCTCTGGCTGTGTTCAGACTTGCCCCCACAGAAAAAGTTCGAGGCTGAGAATGCCCTGTGCGTCTTCTTCCCTGGCTTGTTCAGTGGCACACAACAAGTCACGAGCTGGTCTGCCTCAGGCTTTAAAGGTTTATGACAAATTAAACTGCAGAATATAAAAAAGAACTTTTTTTTTTCTTGTTTTGCTGTGGTTAAGGGGTTGAAAAAACAAGACTAGTGCGGGGAAGTGATGATGGAGACATCACTTTTAGAGGGAGACAGACTCTGCCATTGCTTTCCTAGAGCTTGTCCCACCTTAGGGTGTTTTTCCACCCACAGCAGCATTGCTGGGAGTTGTAGTGACACATCCGTTTTTTGGCAGAGAGCACTCTGACCCTTCCCACTCATCCATGGACAGCATGGATTCGCTGTTCCAGTGGCAGGGACCTGATATCCGTATCAGAAATGCAGCTCCTGTGGGTGGTTTTTATGGCTCCACTACAGGCTGGCACTGATCCTGAAACACATCCAGCTTCTCTTAAAACTGTGTGGTGTACGTATGCGGGATATAGCTGTCCCACCTTTGCATGCTGTGATCTAAGGGAGTTTCAGCGGCTAGTTTGTCTATCGAAAGTATTTATTATAAAAGTGTAGAAAAAATGCATCTGTGAAAAAATCTGAACGAACTCGATGACCTGGGAGCTCACACCGTCTTTTCTGTCTCGAATCCCGCGGACTCCGTGCCCGGGACTGGCTTTGTTTCAGCAGTTAAATGGTTAATTGGAGAGCTAATTGGCTCTGAGCGCTCCAGCCCTTTGCAACAGATTATTGGCATGCTGGTAGGAGCAGCTCCCTTCCTTCCCTTCCCCCTTCATTATAAAAACATGTACTGTAGAGAAACCAAATACCACATGGCGCCCTGCGCTGAGCCCGTCATCGCTCCCGCTCCGTGTTCAGCACAAAAAGTCCCTTTATATTTGGGAAGCGGAGGGAGAAAATTCTGGAAAGGCAAGATCGTGGCGATAGCGGCTGAATCGGCACATTTATTTACAGTGTGCAAGGGCTGGAGCCCGCAGCCCCACGTACCCACCCCCCGGGGGGGCTCTGGAAACGGAGGGGAAAGCCTGTTCCATGAAGGAGAGCGCTCCCCGTCAGGTTTAGGCTGGGAAGAGAGGAAAATAAAAGATTTGCGGGGTAAAAAAAAAAAAAGAAAAGAAAAAAAGTTGCATTTCTGTTTTCCCGAAGAGCCGTGGGCGTTTTGAGGCAGCTGTCAGCAGAGGCAGGCGCCATTTCGTGAGGCGGCATTAATGCAGCGGGAGGAGACATGTTGTGTTCGTGCAGTTTGGATTTTAAGGTTTTTCTCCTTCATTTGAAGCAAGAGGCTTATTCATCCCGCCTTTACCCTCGTTCAGTCCAAAGGCTTTCATTTTTTTAAACTTGAGGGCAAGTAGTAGTGACAAGCGGGGAAAACCAGGGAAAAGGGAAGAGTTCTCCTGAGGGGATCGCAGTGTGCAAGCAAAATCGGATCTCTCTCCAGGAGACAAAAAATCTTAGAGGTGTAACATGGTCCCAAAAATGCCACCAAGGGCATAGGGAGGATAACCAGGATGGCAGCGTGGCTGCGCATCCAGTCCCGGTGTGCAGGGAAAACGGAGTACATCAGGTGTGTTTTAAATACAAGATTTTTTCCTTCTAAAAAAAAAGGTCTGACTGGTCTGTGCACACACAAAACCAGCCTTTTGTGATTTACACGAGCTGACTTGACTTCCAGGTATTGAGATGCTAGTTTTGATCTAAAAGCCCACACTATTGCTAGTGCTGCAGAGCTGCTCTTTTGATCAAAGGAGAAAATAGGAATCGTGGCAGGAGCGGGCTCTGGGTGATCCTCTTCAGTGCAGAACTCCTGGAGCAAGCTGCAGGATTTTGTTAAGTGCCTTTAGTATGGGAGTTGACTTTTTACCACTCCGGGACCTTTCACTTGCAAAATGCATTATAAGGCTCATTTGTTTAACAAGTCTCTGGGAGCTGGAAGAGGGAGAATTAATACTGGCATTTGGGAATACAACTAGTAGTGCTGCATTTGATTTTGGTTTCATGTCATTATTTTCTGGTTTCAGAGTCAGGAAAAGCTGCTCATTTATTTTTCATATAGCTGTATTTTTTTCCTGGCTTCTTAAGGAGGCAGAGCTCATGAAATCGTGCTGTTAAAGGCCTGGAGCTTTTGATCTGATGTGCACTTTCAACAAATTTCTGTTCTAGAGATTCTGCACTTTGGGGGAAGCTGCAAGTCATAGAGACAAATCAGTGCATCTGCTAAAGGAAGAACTACAAAATGAGTGCAAAGGGTCTCCGACATTCCTTGCTAACCCAACAATGAGCATCTCATTGCCAGCTGACCAGTCTATAATGTGTAGCTTGGAAATGTCGCAGCCTCTACTGGAATATGGCGCGGGATTGGGAATGCTGCAGCAGTGCAGCGCACTTGGGTGTGGGGCTGCTGACTCCCAGGAAAGTAGCCATCATTATTTCAGCTGCTCACAAAAGACTTGAAAACTTTCAGCCACAGTACTCAAATACCAACTAGGTTTGCAGGGAGTATTAGTCATATTTAAGACTCCTCCACGTTATGTGCAGTTGAATTTTGAGAGGTTTTGATCTCCTCGCGCTGGGTCTAAAGGTTCTTTTTCAAGCTTGTCACCTGTGAAGATTTCTCTGAGACGGTGATTCAGAGAATTTTCTGATTACAGAAAAGCCTCTTTGCCACCTCAAGACCATTATTTTCTTGATTGCCCTTTTTTACTCTGCTAAGGTTACATTCCATCTGCAGTTCCAATATAACCTGGTTGCAGTGCACCGATCACCAGCAATACATGTAGTGAAGAGCTCTAGTGTGTGACATTCATGCACATCCTTGGTTTGTTTGTTTAAGACTGTGCATTATAATGATAATATGAAGCATAAAATAGTTCCCATATATAAAAATTACTTTTCTAGCATATATTAGTGTGCCTTTTGGAACCTCTTAATTAGGTCATGTTTTCCCCTAAACTTAATTCCATATTATTAGCAACACTTGAGTAGACTTCAACATTCCAATTTTGATTCTAACTTTCATTCTGTTCAGTGTGTGTGTATATATATGTATATACAAGAAGATAATCCTTTATTAATCTTTTGAGCAGAACAGTTTTCGTTTGTGCAACAAAAGTCCTGTGCCTGAATATTCATTATCAGCACCTGATATGCTAGCCTGGAGCACAATAGCCTAATAATTGGAGTTAAAGGAAAAAAAAAAAACAACAACTCAGTTATTAAAGTCACAGTGTTTCATTTTTGTGCATGTTATGATTGTGAATTATTCAAGCATTTGCCTTTAGCTCCTACATGTATGAACTTATGCTCCCCACACATTTTTTTCCCCCAAAGTGCTCTATGGTTTCCTTTGTCTTACACACTAGGTTGGAGTATTCAAATGTACTGTTTAATTCCAGTAGCATGTGTGGCTTGTTACAAGAAAATCTGAGATAGTTTCTCAATTAAAAGCATTTTATTTTGACTTACTTGCTTCTACTTCTGTCTACCATTTGGTCTCTTCATAGTCAATATTCTATTTTATGGAAAGGTTTTAAATGTGTATTGAAGGAGAGGAAGAAGAGGTGAAGTGCCTAGCCAATTTATATTATTTCTTTTGCCACTACTAATAAAAATATGAAAGAAAAAGAAATGTTGGGAAAATAAAAGGAATGGTGATACAATTATAGCTGTATGTGCAAAGCTACAACGTGCCTGCTCTTCCTCTTGAAATTTAGACCTTTGCTTCAGGTTCTCTTTCCCTTCTACAGACTTGATTAGTTAATTTCAGTTGCATATTCCAAGTACTGACATACATGTTCATCCCTAAATTCACTTCATGTGCTTCCAAATCCTTAGGACAACATTTGGTTTAGACACCAAGAAAAAACTGGAGGGATTCCATGGGCCTAAATGTAATTACTCAGCCCTGAATTAAAGGCATAGGCACATAACTTATATCCCACGTGTTTGGAGTAACAAGAAGAGATCAAAAGCTCAGCTTTTGTCATTGAAGTAAATGTTTCTAGACTTAAGACACATTTGTAGAGGGAGGTGATAGAGTTTGGTCAGATGCATGATTAAATCTTGAAGAAAATAAATCTTGTTTTGGGCACATAGAACCTTATTGGGATCTTCCTCTGGGTGAAATGGCAATGAAGGCGGCAGTCAGATTTTTCAGGTGGTGATCAAGCACTGTGTGTGTCTCAGCCAAGACATCTTGTGTTTCCTCTGCTGCTTTAATTGCACAAAAAGCCATTGACCTAATTTTGTGACAGGACTGTACCAACAGTGTTTTCTAGGGCTGCTTATGTTTTCTCACAGCTCACCACCTAATACAAAAGTTTGACTATTTAAAAAAATGTGCACTGTGAATGGTTTTAAGCTCAGACAAGATTGTCACCCTTAATGGCTTGGTCAGAGAGAGGGGGAGTATTTGTTTCAGCATGAAAATCTCGTCTGCAACAGTTAAAGCTGGTAATTCCGGAGTTTAGGTGCCTGACATGCCCAGAGCTGCTCTAGTCCCTGGGATGCTGAGCTCTCTGAGCTGGGTAAAGCTCTGGAAGGAGCCAGTCTATAATGAATTGACTGTAGGAAGAAAATATAAAAGCTCATGGGAAACATCAGCCTGACACAGGAGCTGTTTCTGTGCAGGTGACATTCTAATCCAAGTGTGTCGGTGCATCCCTACAGCAAAAATTGATTGGACTGCACATCTAGCAGGTATTGACAAATATGAAGAAGTTTGTTTTGAGCTACTAACATAAGGGGTCTTTTATATATATGGTGCATTACAACAGGGTGATTCAGTGCTTTGTCAGACTGTCTATAAAATAAAAAAAAAGTATATGGTTGTAAGATTTCAGAAAAAAAAAAGGTGCCATTTCTTTTCCCTGCATGTGGCAATTTACTGAATAATGCATCATTTTGTCAACTTTTATATAGCAATCAATAAATGCCCTATGGTGCTACCTGCACATGGGAGACAAGAATGAAGATTGTTATGGAAACAGGCTTGAAACTTGCTTGAAATAAAAATCCCAGTTCTATACTTGTGGTTTTGGAGGCCTGGGCTGTTTTTCTTTTCATTCTAGAGTAGCTGTAATTTATCTTGTTCACTCTGAGTGAAATTCCTCATGTTTGCAAGGCCGGTATGAAACCCTTTGCCTCCAAAACTCCAAGGAGATTTACCAAGAAAATGGACTTGTTGTTATAAACTTTCCAAAGTCTCCATTAGAACTCAAATGGAGAGTTAGTAAAAATGAAAATTAGAGCTTACAGTTGGGGATTTTTTTTTCCTCGATTTTGACGTGTAAACACATATTTGTGCTAAGCCCATTTTCCCTTTTCTGGTTGTATTCCTCAAGCACTTATGCAATCAAGCTTTACTGGCTTACGTTTGCAGCAAATAAATTTTAAGAATGGACAGGTAAATGCCTTTGGAAAATGAGCTTTAAATGTGCATAAGGAAGTAATCATGCTAGAATTTCAAATTATCTGAATTTACAAAAAAAAGTAATTTCATTATCTATATCCTCTAAAAATATAATTTTGCAGCTACATTTAAAATCCAGATATTCTGGAAATTTGGCTTAAAAATTATAAAATGTTCTAATTCTTTATGTAACAATTCCATAACATATTGGAAAATGGAAGAACAGTATCTATTTTGAAATGTAAGATTGGGTAAGACTCCCTTAATCATGCCGATGTTTTGGGGGTTTTTTAACAAACTCTTGATAAAACAGTGACCACAGAACACTCCCGTGACTCTGCAGATTGTATTTCCAGCCAGAATGGTGACATAAAGAACACTGCTTGCAGCTTCTACCTTTTAAAGTGATTTTAAACCCGACCACTATGGCTAATCGTTGTATGGTTCCAGTCCTGCAAGTTTCTTAGCAGGGAACTTATCAGTGCAGAGCAGTTCAAGTGTGTAAGGCAGGTCACAGCACCTGCCTTGGTGTGCTCTACCTCTGGCATTACAGTCCCTGGGAAGGTGCACTTTAGTTTCTTATTTGCTTTCAAAGGTGATTTCAGCAATAACCAAAGTTGCATAATTGTTTTTCATGTAAGGAGACATGTAATACCTTGTTAACACTTTTATAAATTCCAGTGTCTAAGCAGGGACGGGCAAAATGGTCAGTATTTTTCTACCATGTCCCAGTCCTCTTATAAAAGTTTTCCAAGCCAAGCAGAATAGTTTATTACCTAAAAGGTGACCTTGAAAAAACAGAGCATTGCATACAAGAAGCAGGGGCTAAAAAACGGGGTAAAGAAACAGGTTTGTTGTTCCAAGCTCCAGTGGTTTACTTTAAAAAGCAATTAAACATACTATTATCCAATCACTCACATTGTTTAAGTTTGAAACAGTCTGGAGTTTTAAACTCTCGTAAGATTTCATCAAAATAAAGGCTACTGCATCTTTCTGACTTTTTTTTATACCTCTAAGGCTGCCATTTAAGGCAATAGCTGTGTGTTAGGCATTGACCAAATAGAGCATAATACCTTAACTGAGATGGTCTCTACTTCTTACATCCAGTTAAGATGGCAACAAGGGATAGCTTGAAGATGATCTGTAATAACAACATAGAACTTCAAATTTCAAACCTCCTTAAGAAAAGTGGATTTGATTTCCCAAGAAAAAATGTGTGTATATTCCCTAGTGAAGTTAATATAAAGCATAATAATTAATCCTCTCACTAGATAATAGTTGCTGGTCTGTTATTTGCTTTATTGTACAAGGAACTCATGCAAAACAGAAACAGTGAGGTGTGTCCGTTGTTAAGGAGCTCTTAGATCTAAAATTTGAGCTCAGGCCACCAGATCACATGTACAGTAACAGTACTGATTATTTGATGCATTGTGACCAACAAGTTAAAAATCTGCATAGGAGAGACCATAAAATCCCACAAAATATGTTTAATCCATTTCTGACTTCCATTTCATCTTTATACTTTTTATTAATAACTTCTTTTTCTTTGAAAGTAGGAATGGAAAGCTGAATCTTGGTTAAAGTTGCTTCATTTGAATAAATTGAAAAAACACTGGGGTTTGGCTTAGACTGGAAGATTTTTTTCTTTACCATATGTTTATGACACTGATAAGAATTTGTTTCTAATTATTCATGGTAATAAACCTTTTTATTGCTGCTCACAAGGTTCATCGTTCTGAACATGAGCCCCATAAAAGTGCCAGCAAACCCCTCATATTAACATAATCTCAGTTTTCAGTGTTAAATCCTAGGAACAAAAAGGGCATATGTAGAAGTTCTTTCTATGTGTGTAGATGTGTTTGCAATTATTCATTACCGGCTGGAGCAAAAGTCTGGATTTCAATTCCAGTTCCAGATTTGGAGCAGAATGAACAGCACGAGTTCATTGCTAGAACTGAGTTACATCCTTGCTGCTGCTGGGTCTTGTGACAGTAGCAGAAAGCTTTATCTGGGATCAATACACAGTAATCATCTTCTCCAGTCACACAGGGAATGTGGTTCCATGCTTGGAAGGTGAATTTGTATCTACCTGAGCAGTTACTGTGATTTTAATAGTGAATTACTGAGGAAGGAAACAGAAGGGGGGGGGGGGGGAACAGATTGTTTGACCAACATGTTACAGGTTACATACAAAACCTGAAAACAGAGCCCCTGCTTGATTCAGAACAAAGTGACAACTTCTATAAACACCCAGTTTACAGGATGTTAAATGCCTCCCACAAACAGCTAGCTGTGCTCAAAGGGCATTCCATATCCTGTTTGCTTATTCTCTGTCCAAGTAATCCAAACTATTCTGTTTGGCCTAGGGCCTAGGAAATCGGCATTGATTTCTTCTGAAAAGTGAGAGTTTTGGTTGAAGAAAAGTTTGGTGACAATGCACATCTCTCAGTCTTGTTTAGACTCCTGTTTTCTACTTCAAAAGGCAGATACAATGTTTAACCTTTGTCCAATACTTGCCTTTCCATTATATTTGTGTCTCCAAAGATGTGTGGGCTACAGTGTACAACAAAGAATAAACTGCTTCACCCATCTTTTGGTGTCGTCTGGTACAGAGGGCAGGTTGGGGCAGGTGGGGAAGGGACAGTGGCCTGTGTGAGATCACAGTGTGCCTTTGTATGTTGTCCCTAAGGGATAATAACGTGGGGCTGGGGGAAGGAAGAAAGGTTCTAGAAGAAAATAGAGTACCAGAAAGTCAGGTTCTGTGCCTCCATCTGGAATTCCAGCCACAGATGCAATCTCAGAAAATAGTTCCAAAATTAGTAATGGAAACATTAACTTGTCCCATTATTATTAGACATGTGGTTCATAAATGTGCCTGAAGTATTTGGTCTAATGATACACGAAGGAAGAAAGTGTGTCATCTGAAAGAGAAGAAATGAACTTTATAGAGGAAACTGTAATGTAGAAATGCTGAATTTAGAAAGAAAAAAATGGTGTAACTGCAGAGGCAGTAGGAATGAGAATTTTATTCCACTGTTTTGTTAGGAAAAAGAATGCAAAACAGACTTTTCCTGGTAAGGAACAGCAAAGCTGTGTGAGGGGAGCCACAGCTCTGTAGAGGGACTGTACTTGTGCTTACCTCCATGTAACTCGCTTGGGGCCAAGGAACAGAGGAGGTCATGGATTCTTGTGTAAGGTTTTTTGGAGCTGCTTCAGGTCTTGGTACCCAGGAAGCAAAAGAGGAGCACTGCATTTATTTAATGAGGATATTAGACTTTGAGTAATTTTTTGGTTACAAGTAGCAGCAATAGAGTAAGGGACTTCCAAAAACATTTGTCTATAAATTATATAGGTAATTTTTAAAAGAGGAACAGTCTATTACACTAGACAGTCTGCTATAGTTAGAGAAAATCAGATAACAGTCTGAGCATACAGGTTAGGTCTTGTTCAGTTACAATCTTAAAACTCTCCTGGCTGGAATCACACTACTCTTACAAAGCACAATTATGTCTAGAATGCCTGATCTCTTTTCTCCCTTTCATGTGGTTATTGCAAGTGATCACAAATACTTTTTTCTAGAAACATACTTGTGTTTTGGGAAGAAACAAGAGAAAGGCTGGAAATTGTACATGGAATTTCTAATCTTGGGCCTTGCTGTGAAGTTTTACCAAGCAAGATCGGCTGAAAATGCTGACATAGGTAGAAGTGCTGTTGCTGCACCCCACTTTCATCTGGATCCTTGCTTCATTCGTCCCCCTTTTTTCACTGCTGGTGGTTTTCCAAGGAAGACAGCATCTGGGTTCTGTCCACGAAAGCACCTTTACATACAGTTACATGTGAGCAGTTCCACTGAGAGCAAGAGGATTGGCCTTTGCAGGAATCTGAATGGGAACGAAGTTGCAGAACAGGCTTTCTGCTATCCATAGTCTCCATAGACCAGAACTTCAATAATTCTTCTTGTGAGGGGGAAAAAAAGGCCTTTTGCCCTTTTTGAGAAGCTGCATCAACTCTTTTGTACCATCACTGATTACTTGACTGTGGCACCTGTATGTGGGTCACCACCATCCCTTCTCTGAAGATGGTAACACCTTATCCCCCTGTCTACAAGTAGTAGATACCCCCTGCTATCCTATACACGAGGTCAGCTTTTCTCTGTATTTTGAAAGGAAATACATCTCTTGGCTCAAAATCATAGGGATTGATTCTTTTCAGCTGGCCACTTCCTTGTGGCTTTTCCAGAACTCAGGAGAGAGCTGCCAAAGTCCAACTGTGTGATTTCAAGTGCCAGACTGGATCCTGAGACCTTCCATAATCATTTGAAGTATTGTTAGTTTAATTCTGTCGTAACTACCTTGCTTCATTACTGTGAAAAAGGAAGACTTAGACAATTTGTTTTTGCTTTTAATGGAGTCATCTGGGCAAATGAAAGAAGGTGAAAGGTGCGCATAACATTCAAAGTGACTGCTGAAGTATATAAATATCAGTTCTGTCATGTTTGCTGCGTGTGCTTCTTGGAGAGGAACACCATAACTGGGACTGGGGACAGCATTCGTGGCAGTGACCAGGAATGTGAAGGATGCCTTTCCATCTTGCTGATATCTGAAGTGGTTTCCGTGGCTGTAGTCAGAATAGGAGACAGTGTCATGGCAAGGTTGGCACACCAGACAGTTTCTATGATGTTGGCTAACAAAAGCAGGATCCCTAGTTTTATTTGGGTGTCTGTGCTGTTTCTGAGCAGCAGTAAGGAGGGATTGATGTGGCAGACGAGCAGGTGACAGGATTGTGGTGGCTCTGTACTCCAGCCGGTCTCTGCAGCTGAGGGTGCACAACAGAGGTGTGAATTCGATAGGAATAGAGGGGTTCGTGGCCCCACTCTCCGGGGGGTGCTTGGCGGGTGAGCCGTACCTGGGCCCGGCGCATGTCAAGGGCCGTTAACAGAGGTCGCGTTTGTGGAATGGCGGCAAACGGGGCCGTAAATTGCGGGGCACCAGCAGGCAACTCAGGGACTGAACCCCGCTGTGTGTCAGTGCACGTAGGCGGAGGCATGAGGGGCATCTCTGGAGTGGGGTCTGGCAGCGCTCGGAGTCAGGGCTGCGCTGGGCCAGTACAGGTAGGAGAGCCCGGCCAGGTGGGGCTGCGAGGGGGCGGCGGCCGCTCCCGCTCCTGCTCCCGCCTCACCCTGAGGGGCGGCTGCTGCGGCCGGCGCGCGAGGAGGCGGCGGGAGCCAATGGGGAGCGGCTGAGGCGGGGAGCGCGGGCCAATGGGGTGCCGCGGCGGCGGAGCGCGCGGGGCCCGGGGCGGGGGGAGGCCAATGGCGAGCGGCGCGCGGCGCGCGCGCAGCCGAGGGCGGGGAGGGGCGGGGCTCGCGCGCGGTGCCGCCCCTTCCCCGCCGCAGTGAGGAGCGAGCGGGCGGCCATGTTGTGCGGGGGGAGGGGAGCAAGGAGTTGAGAGGAGACGGCGGAGGCTCCCTCACACACACGGCACAAGATGGCCGGGGAGCAGCCGCAGCTCCCGCCCGTCTCCCGGCGCTTTCCCCGCCGCTCGCGCCGGGGAGACCCGGCGAGCGCCCTGGGTGCCGCTCCCGGGCGCCAAATCGGGCCCGGTGCTCTGGGGGCTCCGGGGCTCCGGAGGGCGCCGAGCTGGGCTGCCGAGCGGGGCTGCCGACGGTCGGGCAGCAATGGCGCCGGGCTGCGGAGCGCTGCCCGCGCCGCTCCCTCGCCGGGCGGGCGCGGGGCCACCCTTGACCGCGGGCAGGGAGAGCCGGGAGTAGCGCCCTGTCCTCGGGGCCCCGGGTGCCTGCCAGCGGGCTGCTCTTCGCCGGGTAAGTGCCGGAGTCTCCGGGCTCCTTATTGTCCTTTGTCCTTGGGAGGAAAAACAAAATGTCCTTGGAGCCGGGAGGGGGAGGGGGCGCTGCCTCTCCCTGCCCCCCCTTTTCCCCCCCGCCGCTCGCTGAGGGGACCTGTGGGTACCCTTGGGGACCCCCGCCCGTGCTCGAGACCGGGCTGGGCTGAGGGACAGCGGCGGGACAAGGGGAGCCCCGGTGATCCTCGGCGGCTGCGGGCGCTCCCCTCCTTCTCCTGCAGCACCCGGGGGGCTCCGCACGCCCCGTCCCCGATGCAGCCCCGGGGGAAGCAGCGGCGGGTTTTGGCTCTTCTGTGCAGCACCGAGCACAGGGGGGGCTGCAGACCAGTTCCCCCCATCTGCAAACCAGCTTGGAACTCCAATGCAGCAGTGGAGGGAGGGGGGAGAGGTGAAGGCTGTACGACATCATCACTGAAATGTTTAGCCCTGTGTCTGTGTAAAGAGCTTTTCTTGCCCGTCGCTGCTCGGATGAGGATATGTTTTCGTAGTTTCTAAGAACAAAGACGCCATGTCCTTTTCTCTTAAAAATAAAACTTGGAGTGTTTTTTTTGTGGGGTGTTGGCTTTTAACTCTTTGTAAACCAGTATGAGAGACACAGGCTGCGGATGAGATAGATTGGTACTTTATGAAACAATAGAGAGAAACTGACTTCACTGGAGTAACAGCAATTCGGGTGCAGAACTTTAAAAGAAAACTGAGGAATTACGTGCAAATTTGATTTTGCAATTAAAACGGCAATGTAGAAACTTAAAAGCTTGAGAAAAACAAAGCTCGGTCATGCCAAGTCTGCAGTTTAAAGTTGGCAAAATACTACTAGTTGTGATTTAGACGACACTACAAAAAGAAAAGAGTTACTTAAATACGAATTACACGATAAGGGAACGGATGAGTTTGTGTCTGACGTGGAAAGCTTTTAAAAAACATTTACTAGGTGTCAGGTTTGTTTTTAGTATTCAGTTTATAGGTTTTTCGGAGACCTCGCAGTTACTTCTCTTTACGAAACATTTTAATAGTTGTTTCGGTGTTCTGATAATTTAGAAGTTGTATAACACCTATTGCAAGACTTTCTAAAAATGCAAGTTTAAATGTAGTGTCTGACGTTTGTTTTGGGTTGGCTCGCATTCAGCAATTACCAATTTACGGGTAAAATTATAATTCTAACTGTATGAAAAGTCTCTGTAGCAGAGCAAGAGGTAAATACTAAGAACTTCAGTTTTAATTGGAGGTTGTGTATAGCCATATCTGCTGGATTTTAAAGGTGTAAGCTTGTGCAAGGTTATAAAACCCTGTGCAGGTTTTAAATACTGCAGTTGGAGGTAAATCTACATTTTTCGGTACTTCCTCTGAAAATTGGAATCTGTCATTGCAACAATTGAAGTTAGCCCTTTTTTTTGGAAATAGAAATACAAGTTTCAGCAACCATTGGACTTCTGTCACCTTTATGCAAAGGTTTTGGTGTCTTTATTTTAGATTTGGATTATGGTGGTTTTATAACCCCAGCAACAGTTCTGCAGTGTAGACCAGGTTCTGGCATACACACTTTGCCCTAAAGAAAGTTCTAGCTTTAGGTGGGTGTCTGCTGGATTTCTCTTAAGTATATTAGAGGATAATTTTTTTGATAGTTTTGACTGGTTTCTTTCAACAGCTGAAAATAAAATAGCAGGTAATTGTCCAGATAATAAATCGCTTGTAATTCATAATGTGTTTTATTCAATAGTTTTGTGGTGGTTTTTTGTATTTAAGGTGTAGGGGTTTGAATTTATATATCTTTTAATCCAGCATTAAAATGTTTTTTAAAATTGTGTATTTACAGAATGATTCCACACTTCTAGCATATGAAGTAGTGGTGGTGATACTTACAACTGCTTAAAATAAAATGTTATGGCTTTTCACAAAAGGCAAGAAAAGTTGGCTAGAGGTGGTGCAAATATGGTGTTCTTTGTGCTAAAAGAGCGTAGTTTGAGATCTGATTAAAGGTTAAAGAAGCTGAAGGCTTTAATGCTGTATTCTGAAGGGGAAAAAAAGATGTTTTTTTGGGAGATGAAGTAACTTAGGACTTAAAATTCAGAGAAGCTGATGACAGAAGCCATTTTAAAATAACCTTGCTATCAGTAGAGGTTTTATTTAATTTTGCATAGCCTACTTCTAAAGACATTAATGTGGAAAAAAAAGCAAAAGGGCTGAGGGATATTGTGTGATAAATTACTCAGTAAAAAAAAAATCTTAAATTGGCATTTTAGCTTTAAGTCTTTCAAAATTAAAGTAATGGGAGACAGAAGACCAGATTACAGTTAGTTGTGAAAAACACAGATCATGCATGTTGTATGTCAGTCACTCATCTCCAGTGGGTTTTTCTTCAGCCAGGAATGTACAGCCACCCATACTTTTATTTTTAGAGTTCAGTTCGAAAGATTCAGTTACTGCTATCATAAGTTTTTCCCGACTTAATAATTACCTAGCGATCGATAAATTTCAGGCATATGACTTACTCTGCTTTTCTGAAGCAAAATACTAAAAATTTCCATACTTTGTTTTTTCAGGTAGAATTTTGTGAACAAAACCGTACTTCCTGACTGGCTTCCAGAGGATTCGTTCATGCCTTATTTTTCTTAGGTAAGAATGGTTATACCTTGTGTTAGTATGCTCCTTTTCTTGTTATTTTTTTTAAACTGGAATTTGCCTTTTTGCTACTGTGCAGGTGGGAAGAAAAAAAGTACCATTTTAATATGGAGGGGACACATTTTATAAATTGTCTGGACTTCTAGAAAGCTTTTCTTTACAGTTAGAGGTAGACTGTCTTCAAATAATGTCATGTTTATGTGCTGCATGGGCATAAATTTTAGTTTACTGAGGCTATTTAATAAGTGGATTGTTTATTTTTTATAATATACGGGTACAGATATATACACATTGTATTTGCTGGAAAAGGACAGTATTTGCATATAAACTGAAGTTCTGTATGTCCTGTTTCACCAGTGAAAACCTGCATTAAGCTTTGAAAATGGTTTAGGTTTGGTACTTAATGAGTTTGTAGCATTAATGTTTGGCGGTATTGTGGAATATGTATATGAAATAGTAACCCGACACTTCAGGGATTTGTAGAAGAGGAGATTTTTGGGGCCTGTTTGTTGTTTTTGGGCACCCGGAGGCTAGTGCTTAACAACGATAGAATATTGGTTTTGTACTGTTGGTAAAACTTTAATTTATTCAAAGACATCTCCTTAGGTGTTTTCAGAAAGTTTGTCAGTCAACAATGTTAGGACTTTGCTCTCTGTACCTTGTTTTCAGACAAACCTGGTTTTGTTGTTTTTTTTTTCCTTCAAAGGCTCTTACTGGATATTGTTCTTCCAAAGATTCAGATGACTGGTTGGGCAGAAGACCTTGAGCAAAATTCTGTACTGTGCGTGCCAGGTATGTAACACTGTGTTGTGGGTTTTTGTTTGTTTTGTGGGTTTTTTTTAATTATGCTGGAAATAATTTTTTTCAAAATAAACATTAAACATTTAAGCTTCAGTGTTTTACCTTGTTGAATTTATTTTCTTTCAAGCTCAGTGCATATGGAAACTTTTAGTGTATGCATACTACAGCAATGGTATTGTCTCCTGCATCTTCGAAGACTTTTATGGTCACTCATAAGTACAACTTTTTTAACAGTCTGCAATAACCATGTTGACACGTGGTAAAGCCAAAGGATTGTCATCTCCTAAGGACATTGTCTAATCCAGCTTCAGAAATGCTTTTCCTTAGTTCAAGGTATTGGTTCATTAGCAGGGGACACTCAAAAGCTTTTCAAGTAATTGATTATACAATAAACTTAAAAATTCTGGTTTTGGTGTAAATTTTATTCTAAAAGACTAAAGTGGCACCCAGTTGTTATGAAGTATCTTGCTCTCCTCCTTGCAGCGTAAACAAAGCAGCTTTTTAATGTTTATTATTTGTTTTTACACTTAAGATTCTGCATTTAGGATCAGAGTAACATGTTGCCTTTGAGTCAGGCTTCCACCACTCTGTAAATTAAAAGTTGGGGATCCTGTTTGCCTGTCTTAACTGCTTCCTTTTTGCAGCTTCCTATGCTCATGTACTTCGGTGCATACCCAGGATGTCAAAGTGTGAGGCGTCTTCATGAAGACACATGTATCAGGATTCTCAAAAATACTCTTGCTGATTTGCTTTTTAAAATTACATAATTCATCATGATAACTAAAGGATAGAATTGTGAACCCCCACCTGAGTGCAGCTGTTCTTTTTGGCTTGGATGAAGCCTTCAACCTGTTCATATAAAAGAAATTGTATACAATTTTCCATAAGATTTACAAAAATGTCTCTTTGGGCTTAATAAACGTTTATCTGCAGTGAGTCACTGCTGATGTGCAAGGTAGAGTTCAAATTATATTTATAGAGATTGGACATGTGCCACCATCATGGATGTCCTGCAGCAAACACAGCTAACAAGCAAGGTGATATGTCAGTATGTTCCTGCAACTTCATCGTATAACTGGCTGATGGGAAGTGTGAGAACTAGAAGTTTGTGTTAGAAATGATCTCATACCTTAAGAATGACAGGGCACATCTAAAAGCCCACGTGAATTTTCAGTTTACAGGGTCAAAAATCACAGATACTGCACAGTCTATTACGATAAAGGCAAGACCAGCCCGAGTCACACAAAATTCTGGTAATAGTGATGAGATCGAACCCGTCAGACTCAACTTACATTCCTAATACTAAATTCTGAAATGTTTGAATCTGCAGTTTCTAATTGACCTGCTCTTAAAAAAAAGTAGAAAAATAAAAATTAAAAAATACAGTGCTCAAGAGCAGATCTTGGCTGACCTGGGCATTTTATGATAACTATGAAATTGAGCACTTTGATCATAACAGTCTTGCATCTTTCCGGTATTGTGCTAAATAGACATGACAATAAAAGCAGCTTTAACTGTCCATTTTGTGAACTCTTTGGAGCTGCCTTTTCTTGCAAGAACAACTTGTTTTCATCTAACAAATGGTGGATTCACCTTTAGGTTAAGTAGACCTCAGTGGGTTAGAAGTGCACTCCTGGGACTTGAGGGAAGTTCCAAGTTCATGGCTACGCTACATCGTGCCCATGAGGATCGAGGGTGGTCAGGAGAATGTCTCAGGTTGAATCCTAACCTTTTCAGTAGAGGAAGCTGTTCCTCTGTGGGGATACAAACCTATATTAAGTATTCTCATAGAATTGATTTTTGTAGCATTGACAGCGTACATGGAAGAACATTGGTGTGGTGATACACATCATCTTTGCCAAAATACTTGGTTAATTAAATAATAAATACAAGAGAAAATGTGATATCAGGTGATAGCTTGTGGGTGGCTGACGTCTCCTCTTACTGTAGAAGGAGATGCACTGTGTGAGGGCTAATGGCAATCTTTGGGGGAAGGAACCATGGACCTATGAGGCCAGGCATGTTTTGTGTGGTGTAGGCTGTACTGTACCTCAAGTGTCTGTAATTTTAAAACAAAAAGAAGCCACAGCTATTAGCATGCCTTGAAAAAGTAAATTTATGTTTATTTTTAAATAGGGGATGGATTTTTTTTTTTTAATCACCCAGGCTACAACACGGCAAATAGTCTGAGTAAAAGATTTTGACATCAGATACAGGAAATAGAGTTGTTAACATGAAAGGTTAATTTTTTTCAGCCAAGACTTTTATTTCCAAGCTCTGGTTTCTGGCTTGTGGCATAAACTTGTAGCATTGGTGATTTGTTCTGCAGTTTGAGTGAATGTGTTTTGGATGTTAAAATTAAGAACTTGAAATACAGTGCTATATTCTATAATAATGGGAAAATAACTCATGTGAATGAAATGTAATACATTATCAACATCCTGGTGCTTTTTTTACAAAAGTCATTGTTTGGTTCATCCACTCACTCCAAGAAGAGAAGTGTCACTACTGCTACGTGATACCACTGTGCCAAATGTAAGATTCTTTTGCACAAGTGTGCTGAGGTCAGAGAACACAGCTCCGCTGGAGTCTTTGTAACACTGTCATTAGGGGAAGATGCTTTGTGGTGACAGCCATATTAAATACCCTCATTAAAGTTTGTGTCAAACTACCATAGCTGTGTGCTTGCTCTAGAACTAAAGGAAACAAAAACTAACTTGAAAGCAATGATGGATGTGCAGCTGTGCCGTGAATTACTGAAAACGGCTGAGGGCTGTAAATTGAGAATCTTCCAATCATTAACTTCACCTGTCTTCATCTATTAGGCTGTAGTTTCTAAGTGGCCTTTTTTGAGTGAGATGATTCAAAGGGCCTAAGTAACTGATTCATTCCCTGATTCATTTTTCATGCCTTGGATGACTGGTGCATGCCTCATGGATGATCAGAGTCCAGCAGCCATGTTGTGTTTCTTCTGAAATGGTGGATGAGCACTTCACAGAAGTTCTGTGCTTCTATTTAATAGCAGCTGCTCGTGCACATTCAAATACATTTTAAAATATCATAAATAATATTTTTAAACCTCTAAATTTCGCATTCATTAGGATATTCTACATACTTCTGCTGGTCTACTGCTATATTTTTTTGTCATTTCCTTTTTTAAAGGCTTTTTCCATAATAATAGTTTCAAATAAATTACATCAACAAAGAAATTACAAACCTGTTCATCCCATATTTCTTTCTACACATCTGAGTAGCTATCAGATGGAAGAGAAGAGGTTTAGAGGATTGCACAGTATGTTGTCACTGGATAGGTTCATTAATTTTTATGTATTTGAGGCTATTATTTCAATATAAGTAGATTCTGAGAGATCACAAAAGAAGTGGTTTTGCTTGTACATGTCAGGAGGATAAACTTGAGTGGCTCATTTCATTTAGTTGAAATTTACAGTAAAAAGAGAATTCATTAGTTGTTTTAGAATTTTGGGTCTTACTTTAATCTTGCTACCTTTGCTTGAGGTAACTGATTAAAAAGTTACTGATACAGATTGCCAATAGGCATTTTCAAAGTCAGATTTTCACATTTGGACCTTGCCCATGCATGAGTAACCTTGAGATAAAGTAGATAATTTGCTCCAAATAAATGTTTTATGTAACTGCCCTACATCCAGCTGATACTTCCTGTCAATAAAAAGAGCATTTTATTTCCTATTGTGAAGGGCAAGTCAGTTTGCTTAAGCGTACTTCCACTTGATGCCTGATTGATCTTCTTCAAAAATTTCGAAGAACTTTTTTCTAATGTTGTTTCTCAATGCATTTGTGTATAGGACTGGATCTGAATTTCTTGGGTTGTTGCAGGTTCTTTAATAACAGGTTCCATAGGGGTACTTAAATTTTTTTTATAAAAATAACTTTTGTAGCACATGCTGTGACCTGGGAATGCTTGGGATTTTTTCTGAATTTTCGTATGAGGAATTTTGTAATAAAAGCTAGTGCTTGGTCTTCTAGACCTTAAGGTCTAGATCTCTTTTATTTTTAAATTTATTTTAATTCAAGTGTTTTAATATCCCATTTTTCCTACAGATGTGTTGAGGAATTGATGTACTCACTGTAAGCAAAATAGCTGCTTTTGGTTGAAGCACTGGTAAGTTGTTATTCCTAATAACATTTACTTTTTAGCTTTAAAAAACCCCCAGCAGCCACACATGGCTATAATGTTTAAGTGGCTGAAGGTTTTGGCTGAGTACATTCAGAAGTTAATTAGTGTGTGGCCATGTGTGCATGTGTGTTTTAGAAAAGCTTAGTTAAGAGGACCCCAGGATCATTCCTGCTGGGCTCTTAGGAAATGAGCAATACTTGGATAGTGCTCTCTCCCTGTCTGGCTGCAGAACAGCTTTCAGATCTGATTGTAGTTCTGGGGGCTTCTGTGATTTGACTCCAGATTTCACTGAGAACTTCTACATCACAGTTTTGCTTGTTCAGAAGGGTTTTTGGTATGCAGATGTCTGTCTCTAGAGACGTACTACACACAATTTGGATAACAAATGGTGTGGAAAGTATAGCAGGAAGAACGTGCCCTACAAGCATCTTGTGTTGTCCTTATGCTTCTGTCAGGATCAGTGAGAGCCTTTGAGCAGACAGTTACTGTCTCCTGTTCTACAGTCGTTCTTTTTCTGTTCTTCATTCATAAAGCTCTGGCTTTGCACAAAACGATAAATGCTAGTACAGTTTCCTGTATTTTTTTAAAATTAAACTGCTAGCTGATAGACTTGAAATCATTCCTCATATAGTCAAAACATAAAATTGGCAGGCTTGAGTAGATAAATTAATTCAGTTCTATACTGGATGAATATAGGGACAATTTTTTCCCATTTCCTTAACTAAAAGGAATTTGGTCTTGACCTTTTGTTGTCTCTGGCACATTTTGTGACTTTCTTGGGAGTTGCCTGTGGAAAGACACAAGTCCTTTTGTCTTCCTGTCTGCTTAAAATTCAGACTCCTTGATTGTGCATATTTAATTAGGGCATCCATTGCATTTTGTGTACATGGATTAACTTTTTTTTGTGGGAAGCTCTATTCCTGTAGCACTGTGCTTTGGAATATATGCTTTTCTTTAAGAGACAGTTTCTTGGAGCCACTTCTTTCAGTCTCATGTGCTACCTGATTGAGCAAGGCCTTCCTTAAGCTTCAGATAGCTTGGGAAAATGTTGTTCCAAGATGCAAATCCACTCATTTTAGTGGCTAGATGACAGTGAATTTTAGCTGTCCTGTGGCTGTGTTTGTTAGCAGAGCACTCCAGCAGCCACTGTCTTCTGCACTGCCTCAGGTGCTGGGAGAGAAGCTGGTTTTGTACTCCAAAGTCCTGTGCTTCTCATCCGCTCCATGGTGTGGAGACTAATGTAGAGCTCTTCTGAAAGGGAAAAGGAATATGTGGGGGTAAGGTGCAAACCTTGCGAGGCTGTGTTACTCTGGCCTCCTGCTGCTTCTGGGTCCTTTTCATTTTGGACCAATTTTATCACTTGAGTTTTCAGTCCTGAAGCAAAAGAAGTAGCAAAATAGTTCATGGACTTTGAGGAATTAAGTTTTTAATGTGTGTAGATGAGCTCAGTTTTGATAAGTGTTTAATCTTTGTGAAGTTCTATTGCTTTGTTCTTTCAGAAGTCTTAAGCTGTTTTTCCCGCTGTAGGTGTGTGTAGAGCAGCCTATTTCTTGATATGTTTCTTCTCTAGCTATTCCTCAAAACTCTTCCTATACTATCCACTGATGTCTTCCTAGCCCAAATCACCTGCTAGAATCTCTAAACACATGACTCATGTTCCATTTTAATATTAATCTCCATGTGATTCCTACATCTTTATATATACATTCTTGTTTTTTCATTGGGTTGTAAATTAGCTATTGTCAGATCTGGCTTCTTGAGTAGAACTTTGGCTTTTCAGTTACATACCGAGTAATTCTTCTGTCCTTTTCTGGTTTACAGCCCTTACCTAAAGGAAGGGGTCAATGTGAAACCCTTAATTGACTTAATTGAAACTGTTGTCTACAAAAGAAGTTGCTTCAAAAAGCAGTTGTGAAAGCATTCAGATGGGTGGATCTTGATTGCATTCTCTGGTTAACATGGTGTTTAGTTGAAGCACTGATTTTTATTTTTAATTCTTTTTTTTAAGAAGAAGGAAAATACTTGAAAACACCAGGAGCTTTGTTAAAGTTGGCAAACTTTGCTTAATGCAATAAAATTTATTATTTAAAAACAGTACCCACAAAAGAGTGCATGTGTGAATAAAGTCAAGTCTTATTTGGAATTAACCTTGAAATCTAACAAACCTGGCAAATAGCCTTTCTTACCTAAAAATACCCAAACCTACATGAGTTGTGCTTTTGCTGCTCTGCTTAAGGAACATCTATTGGTGGTAAAAGCAGACTTAGAGCTGTCGAGAGCACTTAGTTCCTGCTAAAGACTGTACAGAATAACATAATGGACTTAGCTGCCAATAAAGGACACCTCTGTTCTTTCCTTCAGTGTAAAAGTTACCAGGGATGTCTTTGAGAATAAAACCTTGCTTTAATGAACTTTGAAGTGTAGAACTTGAGGTTTGGTTTGCTCAGAACCTCATTCTGTCCATTCAGCTCCCTCTGTTGGAGTGAATTCCCTTTCCCAAGTAGGTCACCTCAGTTGAAAGTTTAAGCCTCAGATTTCATTCTGGAAAAGTTTGTAAATGTGTTGGTGTCTTATGCATGGGTGTTGTACGTGTTCAGCTTCAGTCTCACACTTCAAGGAATGCAGGGTTTCGATGCCCCTGAAATGGCTGAAGCCATGGGTTTGGCCATGAGGGTTGTCTTACTTCTGTGATCTTTTAATGTAGCAACAAATAATTGCAAAAAAAGTTGAAGAGAAAAACTTTGTAAACTCAGATGTTTTGTAATTGTTGTCTTGAATCTTTAGGCAGGTTGGGAATGGATGGCAAGGAGTGTCAATGTATTACCAGTGGTTTGAAGGAAACTTTGTCAGTACTGCATGACTACCCAGGTCCCTGATTTATCGTGATCAAAATGCAGTGCTTGGAAACAAAACCAGTTACTAGTAGATGATAGAAGCTTGAAAAATGGGTGGATGCCTAATGCATTTTACAGAAGGAATGGAAGACTCATGTCATCTAGGAAAAAAAAATGGGTTTTTCAGTATCTACCTCAAGTGTAGGATCACTGCATATGTCTTCATGGAGGAGTGTATTTTTGTAACATTATTGAAATTTCTTAGTAAAATATGCCTTAATTCATAAGTAAACAAGTGCTGTGAAAGCTTTTAAAGCAAATGTAGATTTCACAAGTGTAGAGGCTGCTATTATTATTTTAGCCATTCCTGTGGCAGCTTTTTGATGTATAATAACTTGGAGAACAAGAACGTGTTCTTAATTATAATACCTCATCAGTTCTGTTTACTGCTAATTATTTTACAAGGTTTAGAGAAGAGTTTAAGATGAACATCATGGGGTTACTTGCAAAGTTTTTGGTCCAACCCAACGTAGGTGAACCCAGTAGGGAAATTTGTCCTGAAATTGCTTTTGGCAGGTCCTGTGAGTGTCTAAGGCAGAGGGCTGAACCAACTGGAAAGAGCCTTTTAGGGGTGACTAATATGTAACTAAATTACCTTTTTTAGAGGTGGGGAAAGTTGATGCCAGTAATTGGATTTCTGTATGTTAAGCTTATTGAAAATAACTACAGATTATTTTAATGGTCTTATTTATGGGTTTCCACTGTACTCATGTTAGTACTTCTGAGTGTTTGATTGTGACAATAATGGACAACTTTGTGGTGGTCATTTTTTTCATGTTTTGATGCCTCGGTCAAGGCATTAATTTGAAAAAATACTCAAAATATTAATTCAAGTGCCTAAATATATTTGAAATTAGGTTAGTGAGAACTAGAAAAAAACCCAAACCAAACCCAAAGCAACCCTCAAACCAGCTTAGTGTGAGAGAAAAATACCTTTCAAAACATTTAGTACCTTATCTTAACTGAGGATGAGTTGAATGCTAGAAACAAAGCATTTCTTTAAACTTGAAAGTTCAGTTTCTGAAAACTGAATGTCCTGGGGTTGAATATTCCTGCAGCTACACACATTTCACAGTGGAAAGTGAATTACCAGATCCCTTATCCCACTTTGATGTGCAATACATTGTATTTAAAACAAGGGAGTCTATAGAACAGCATAAAACAGGACTCATGGGTACTTGAGAAAGTCAGACTGGGGCTTGTTGCACTGCTTCCAGTGCTCTTTGCTTTGCTGTAACTGGTTATTTTGAGATGAGACTGGGGAGACTGGGATTCTGAGGCAGAGACCACTAGATGGCCCCACTAGATTTTGCTGGGCTGTGGGTAATTTCTGCATCTTTTGTCAGAATCTGCCCAGGATTATCAGGGAGCAGACTGGTGGTGAAGTTGGCTTTCTGACTAAAATGAGGTTAAACCTATACACATGCAAAGGAAAGAATTGATGTTGGAGTGCTGATACTCAAAATCAGGAACGCATTTTAAAACCCTTTTTGCATGTCAGCCCTACAGTCAGCATTGATTTCAAAATAATGTTCTTAACACTTCATAACTTCCTGTAGTTAAGTTTTGCATGTGAGGAGGAGTAGGGGTTTTCTTGAAGTAAATTGAACTTATATTTCTTGGAAGAAGATAGGAGGATGGGAACATTGGGTTTGTATTTATCCATGTGGATGTTGTTTGCTCAGTTTGGTTTGTCACTCACTTGTGGGCTTGGTTGCTGTTACATGATGAGCATGGTTGGAGCATGGAACAGGAGCCTTGCTAAAGGCAGCTAGTGTGACATGTGACCATTTTCATCTGATTTCTGATGTGTCCTTTCCCACCAGTAACTAAACCAGTCATTCCATTTGCTTGTGTGTTTGCTGTTGCACTCTGCACCTTTCATGAGCTGGAAAACTGGGTTAAGATGGTGGAATGTCTTGTCTCCAGTCACCATCTGTCTATAAGAAACCAGTTTTCATTGATTTTGATGGATCTCTGTCTTCGAAGGAAGGAGCTTCAATAGTATTTAAAAATTTTGACTTGTTACAAGAACCTTGGTCTTCTACTAAGCAGTGTCTGCTTCAGAGGATGGGCCAGTGCAATGAAAATGGTTGCAAGAGCAAATTTCTTAGATTTCCCGCCCCAGATTTCTGTAGTAGTTTAACACTCTGAAGAAATTTCAAATGGAATTCATGGATCCTGAAAGGGTTCTTGGACTTCTAATAATTTCTCCTGGGTTTTTTTATAGTTTTGGTTAAACTTTCTGTGTTTGATTCTTGAAGTGATTGTTTGACATTGTTTCTGATAAAAGTAGATATTGTGGACTGTGTAACATGGAATGAAGCATGAGTTACATGTTTAAATTATCTTCAAGGTACAGTAGTTGAATGTCTTAGTTTAAAGCTATGATGTGTATTCCAACAGCATCTTTCTTCTAATTTTTCATAAAGAATCCATTCAGATGAAGAGTGTCAAAAGGAGTCTACGAATGAGACACCAAGATGGCAGTTCCACTGGGGATTGAGAGGTTGAGGAAATGGACTAATGCATGAGTGCTGGGATGTCTGTCCAAGAAAAGGATGTTAAAACGTGGACTCTCATGTTATTAAACCAGAGAAGATCTGGGTTGTGATCATCCTCTCAAAATGGACTTTGCATTTATATTAATCAGTGACTATCCAATGATGGATCTGTTTGAGGACTGGGTGGCAAAACTTTCCTTTTGGGTTGTGTTTGCATGACAGGCAAATTAATTTGGTAAAAGATCTGTTGCTACCCCTTTTGAGAAAATGTAATTTTTTCAAGTGACTTTAAATAAAAGGTTTTGGTTTATTTCACACTTTGTGTTTGTCCTTTCTGGCTGATTTTTTTTTTTTTATTGTGTTGATATTGAAGTGGGTTACATTTTTGGTTGCTATTAAACTGAGAAATACTTTAGCTGAGTACTGAAGGCAAGGTAAAATTTTGTGCTATACTTGATTTCAAATGTGGTTTTCATTCACAAATTATGTTCACTTTGCCATGACTTCCAATGAATTTGTATTTGCTGGCTTGTTCATTCAGGTGCTTAATATGAGGGGTTTTCAGTACTTGGCCTATTGTCAGGACACTGCTGCTGAACTTTGTGAAGTTATTTTAAGATGGAATTGATACCAGTTGAAGGCTGAGAAAATATCACAATAAAGGAGTACTCAAATGTTTTGTGTAACTTTTTTAGGTATGTTCTTGGGTTGTGTGTGGGTACAGAAACTTTTCAACAGATTTCCTGGACTACAGACTTCCTGAACAGTCTCTTTGGTCTTAAAAATTGTTTTGTGCGAGTGTCCAATTTGCTTCACTGCTCTTGCGTACATGTAGCCTTAGTGTCGTGATACCGTGCCATGTGTTTGGTGAGAAAAAACTGAGTTGTTTTTGATGCTACTACAGATTACATGTTAACCTTTGCAAATGAATTTTAAAATTATTCTGCTGTTCGAAGTCATGATTGCCTTACAGGTTTCTAGTGGATCTGATCATTTAATTGTAGCCATTTCTTCTCCATATTTTTCACCTGAAACTCAAAGTTGTCTTTTGTGCTGGAGGGCCAAGATGATAAACCTGGTGCTGAGATAACCTTGATATTATCTTTGAAAACCCAGGCAAAATCCTGTTCATTGTCTGTGTTTAGCCATTTGCCTTGCTCAGACTTCTTTGGAAATACCCATTTTTGCCATGATGAGTTGCTCATACCTGTTCCATCCAGCCATTTTAATGGTACACGCTTGCTCCAGTTTGGTTTTGCCATGTGTTTTTATGGTGGAGTTGGATGCTGGGACCAACCTGAAGGGTTTCTCATTCAGATGAGTGGATTTTCCTTTGTGTTACCCAAAAATGCTTGGAATGGTCTTGCATTGTGGTTTTTTAGTTCTTGCAGTTGAGGTGCAAGGAGTCTTCTGTGAATAATTGGTAAAGTGGAATTTTTTTAAATGGCTTGTGGCATTGGAGAGTTCCTTGTGAAACCCCTGTGGAAAGAGGATAGGTGGTTGTAGGAGATGAATGGCAGGTCTGTGAAGGAATTAAAGGAGGACTATGTTGGTTCTACTGGTTGAATGGTTTTGAGTTGTTGGGATGCTGTGCCATGGATGTTCCCATAGAACCCCAAAGTAGCCCATTGCCTGTTTGTCCTCTGGTGGTCCCCCAGTGGCTGATGGCTCTGTCTTGTTGTGATGCTTATGAATATGCAAGATGTCCTTGTGCTTTAAGGAGTTGGTGTTGCTCGTGGAAGACAACTGGTAGTCAGAATCAAGCGGTCAGGGGCTGCTTGGATCACCTCCATTCCCTTGGTGATACATCTTCCCAATTCCAGGATGTTGTGTTTGGAGGTGTCCATTGTTGATTTGCAGTTCTGCAGCTTGGTTACTGTGCAGCTTTAAAGTTAATTTGTTGTGTTAAAAATCTGTTAATGACCATGAATGGGTTAAGAAAGTGCATTAGAAATAAGCAATTTGATGGTGTTGGACTGACTTGACCATAGTGCCTTGGCATAGCTGGTAGAAATGGTGTGGCTGTTGGATTGGAGTTGTTGGGGGAAACCACCAGGGAGGCGCTGTGGAGCTGGAGGGCAATCTCGGCTCTGTGGGGTTGGTTTGGGAGTGGGGGATGCTGCTGTCCCCCCCTGCCAGTGCCAGCACTGGGGGGCAGAGGGAACAGCTGTTGTCTGGGGATTCTGCCACCGAACTGGGGGGAAGCTAAGCTGCCCCTTGGGTGGGGTGACCCCCAGAGTGGGCTGTTGCTGCCTACATGGCAGTGAGCTCCAGTTCCATGCCTTCAAAATGGCTTGTAACAGCACCACTTCCTGTCCAGGGAGGAAGTAATTTTAGCCCAGGCACTGAAATATTTAGCAAATCTTTAAAACAAAAGGCACAAATTCCATTTCTTTCTGGCTTCCAAAGGGTGCCTGAGCCACATGGGGTTAAGGTGCCCCTTGAGCTGGGGTAGTTGGAAGGAGCCAGGGCTGTGGGGTAGCAGGCACCCTTTAGGTGGAGGCTCTCTCTTTTTTTGGTAGAAATGAAGGGGTGGGTCTATGGTACATCACCTGAGTTGTGGGGTAAATGTAGAGAGTGTCAATCAAAGGCAGAGCTCAGAGCTGGGAAGGAGCTCTAGATGGCGGCTGTGCCTTAGAGAGAGCGCGCTCAGCTCCGTGCCTTCCCCAACACTTTACGCAACTTTCCCTAACTTTCGGGCAGCCTCAGGGGGCCCCCACAGCCCCTTGCCTCTCCTAGGCACTAATCGGGGGCCGAGCGGACCTTTTTCGGGCAGAAAAGCAGCTTTTGAGGGCTCCTTTTTCGTGCCTTGCTGGAAAGAAGAAGCCGTGGAGAGAGCCCAGGTCGTTGTTTTTCCAGCTTAGAAGCCATGGCGTACCTCCATTTTTGTGCGCTCTCCTAATGAGCTTTTTCCCCCGGACATTTTTGTACTAATTACCGCTTCTTTTGCTTTATCGGCAGCATATTTTTGGGATTAGAATATATATTTTTTTTTCATTTTCTGAAATTTGTATTTTATCGGTATAATTCTAAATATTTTGGATCTAATGTTTTTCCACTACCCGAAACTAATATCGACTTGGTCCTGGCGGCGGTGCATGGATCAGGTAGGTGAGCAATTAATAATAATAATTTTTAGATTTCTGCCGTTTTGAGTACTTTGATTTTCGACCGATTTGTGCTGTATTGGGATGACGCAATAAGATACAGAGATTATTTGCATCCAGTGTTACTTTGGGAAAGTTTGCAGGATGCTCCTCTCCTGTGTTTATTCTCGGATTTTTCTTGTAAAAATGATTATTTGTTTTAAATCTCCGGTTTGCCGTGTTGATCAGTGTTGTGTATTGTTATAACAATATCATTGCAGCGTCAGGACTTTGTTCCTGATAATGAAAGCCAGTGAAACGAACTGGGACCTTACCTTTCTTTCAACTTTTGACAGTAAATACCTGGGCACAGGACTTCAAAGCAAACAGACACCCCTGACCCCCTTTTAATATTTAAGAATAAAAAGATGATGAGAAATAAGGACAAAAGCCAAGGAGAGGAGGGTTCAGTCCACAGCAATGCATCGAGGTATGACCTATCAACTTTCTTTTTTTTTTTTTTTTGTAAAACCTGTGAATACCCTGTTTACTTTGACAGCCTTGGGTTACTGTCAGTGCTTAATAGAAAACATTTTACTGATTTTGCTTCCTTTTTAAGGAATGACCTTGAGATTGTTAGCATGCCACACCCTAATTTTTTTTGGTAGCAATTTCTGAAAGTTGTGTTGTGACTTAAGGGCCCATGTCCTAGGCAAAAGGTACTGTACCTTTATTCAGGGCAGCCCTTGCCCCTGTATGATGTTTTTCCAGCTTTTGAATTTCAGTTTTTAGGTTTTTTGTGCTGTGAAAAATGACCTTGTCGGTTTAGCCATTGCTGCATTGCACCATTTTACATACAAGGCAAATTTTTCTTTGAAGAATCTCAGAAGTCTAAACTTTAACTGAGGGCCATACAGAAGCCTGGTGTAGTAGTAAATTATAGTAAATAGGCACAAGAAAAAGTTACATGAATGAAAAAAAGCTTATTTTGAAATATAAACTGGAAAGTGCCTGTGTGTCGGATACCTCTTACTTCAGATTTTATTTTAGCTTGTAGAACTTT
Organism: Aphelocoma coerulescens; assembly: GCF_041296385.1. Classification (NCBI taxonomy): domain Eukaryota; kingdom Metazoa; phylum Chordata; class Aves; order Passeriformes; family Corvidae; genus Aphelocoma; species Aphelocoma coerulescens. The sequence goes on from NC_091024.1 coordinate 7,218,389, forward strand.
GATTCTGTTGAGGTATTTTAGAATATTTTTATACAATTTAACGAGACTTTGTCCTCCTGGTGATGGCATTTTGTATTATAAAATATACCCTGGGACTGCTCACAAGAGGCACCAAATGCTTTGCTTGTTTTGTTTAATGTATTTTTGCTCAGAGTATTTTTATTTACTTTTGTCGAGTAATGAGATTCTTTACAGATTTTTATAAACTTAACCTTGATGTGGGAAAAGTGTGAAATACTGAAAATGTTTGTTTGCTGGGAATGCAGAAGTGCAATTACCAAATCGCTCATTTTGTATTTAAAGGGTCGCCTCCTCCAAAAATTGGAAATTAAATTATATGCATTTTTGTTTTCTAGTTTGTAAATATTATTGAGTTTTGCATTTTGTTAATTTTAATTGAATCTTGGTCTGTTTCTTTTTCTCTGGTGTTGTCTTCCTGCATTTTAAATCAACCTTAATAAAAAAGAACTCTGAACTGTCTGTTGTATCACATGTGCTCTATGTGATGTTCAGGTGTTTGAACAGTATTCTTGATGTCCAGTATTTAACCTTCCTTAAGCACACGAACTTGAAATAGTGTGGGAATATATATATATTATCAAGTTACTGTAACCTTCTGTTATAAACTTGGATGCTGTTCTGGGTGTATTAAAATTGCAGTCAAATTTTAAATTCTAAAATGGATATAGGTAAGTTTGTTTAATTTGAAATTAGTATTAACTAAATTAGCCTCAGGGATATTTGAAGCATTACATGTAGCACTTCAACAGAGCTTTTCTAATAATGCCGTTTAAAAACACATCAGATATTCATATTGTGCTTTCTTTATTGTAAATGCTGCATGCAAAATATTGTGGGAAAAGTCACCATTTATAAAAATTACTTATTATTCGGCTTACATAAATTTTTATGCTTTTTTAAAGTGGAGATTATCAACAAGAGCAGCAACAGACATAATTTGTTGAGGAAATTTAAAGTATTTTATCAGTGTTGGAAAGGAATAGGAGCTAAAATCTGAGCTATGTAGCAGGAGTCCCACAGGGGGTTTTGTCCTTAGGGGTATGAGATTTGCATAGTGTCTTGTGTGCTTTTGGGATTTTCATTGAAAGGTTATTTATCATAATTGATCCATTTACATTTAACACCTGTTGTGTGAAGTTACCCTTCTCCCCCTTCACATCTTTTTTTTTTTTTTTCTCAAAATAAACCTGCTGTGTGTGACACCAACACACCTGAAGTGTGGGAGCAATCGAGCACAGGATATTTGCAAGTGAACCCTGTTGAGCTTATTTGTGAGCTGTGAGTCAGCTCAATGTCATAAAATGGGCTTTACTTCCTGAGGCTGACCTGAAGTAGGGGAAATGATTTCTAGGAAGTAAAGCCACCACTTTGCTGTATTGTAACCCAGAAATGCACCGGTGTCTGCACTTCACGTGCTGATGAGGCCAGCTTGGCATCCATGGAAGTATTTGAACATGGAAGTTGCACAGTCCTGTTGGGAGCCCTGGGTGGTGGAAGAGGTGGATATGGCTGGTGCCATTCATGTGGGCTGGAGAAAGGTGTTGGAGTGGAAGAAAATACAGTTCTTGCACACCACTGTAGTGCCCTGAGGAATTGACTCCCACCTTTCCACTTCTAAGGAAATACAAAGGCCTGTGCTGAGTAAACAAAAACACAGAGAATTGTCCCGAAGCAGATGATTTTTCTTGGGGAGAGAGATGGTGTTAACTCTTTACAGTTTGTAAGCTGAGCATTGTACTCCTGCCTTTCTAGGTGCCCAGCAACACCTGTCCTTTGTGCTTTGACAGTAAATCCAACTTGGAGCTGAGTGATTTCATGCAACTTTCCCCAACGGGGGAAAAGTTGCTCTGGGTCTGCTGCAGTTCCTGCTGACCCCCACCTGTGTGCCTGGGATTTGCATAAATAATTGAACACAATCTGCTGTGTTTTCTAGCATCCTCTGTGCTGCACGTCTGAAGGGCAGGTAGTGTGAAGGTACATCCATGGTCGGCCCTCATGGGAAGTGTGGAGGCCGGAGGCAGGCTGGGGCCTCCTTAAAGCCCAGGAGTGAGTTTTGCAGGGATAGCAAGTAACAGGCATAGGTTACGTAGTTTTCTTTTCCCTTGGCCCGTATCTGTTGCATTTGCTCTCCCACCTCTGAAATACCCGGCGTGGGAACGGTTTGAGCTCCAGACCCTGCAAGGCTGGACAAGCGCTGTGTCTATATCCAGCTCTGGGCTTCTCTAGCATTAAAACATCTTTTTTGGGGGGGGAAAAATAGGTTGCGGTCGGTTAGCTCCCAGGCCGTTTTCTGTGCCGAGCTGGAGCTCCGAGGTCTGAAATGGCGTGTTTTTGCTGAGCAGCCACCTCCCAGCGCAGGGCTTTGCACAGCACAACACCCTCGCCTGACGTGGCAGCCATTTTATGGAGATGTCGGTCCACACGAACCAGCATTTGGCGGAGGGGGGGAGGGGAGGGAAGCGATCGCGTTAAGCGCAAGCTGCCCCCCTTGTGTGGCGCCGGGAGCGGGGGGCAGCCCGTTGTCGTTGGGGCAGCGGTGGGGCCGGCTCGGGCGGGCTGCGGCGGCCGGCGCTGTCACAAAATGGCTGTTCTTTGTGCCGCACTGCTCGGGCGCCGCGGGAAGCGGCTGCGGGGTTCAAAGGCCGCCCTGCGCCGGCCGCGCCGCCATTGGCTGCGCGCGCCGCGCGGGCCCCCGGGAGCGGCAGCGGGATCGGGATCAGCGCGCCGGGAGCGGGCGGCTGCCGCTGCCTCCCCCCGCTTCCGCTCATCTGCCGGGCGTGGGCTTGCAGTGCTTTCATTTTAAGGGGTTTTCATTTTAATAGTGCAAGCTATTTTGAGAAGCGACTTGAAAAGAAGCAGGGCTATTTTTGCTGCGGATTTTTTTCCCCCTTTTTTTTTTTTTTAACTTCAAAAGGAATTGTAGAATGCCATAGTATTCCTGGAACATCTGTCTTTTTGTCTTTTTTTTTTTTTTTTTTTTTTTTTTTTTTGCATAGAGGTACAGCTTTCAGTATCCTTAAATCACCAAAACTCACTGTTTGCTTTCAGTGTGCATTTTGCAACTGATTTTCTTTCAGCCGAGTAGAAACACTGAACACATTTATTAAAATGTTAAATTGTGGGTTTCACGTTTTTATCCAGTTGACGGGTTACTTTTTAGCTGTTGTGTCCATGTGCATGTGCCGAGGCTTTCAGTTTCATTTGCACCGCTGCATTCTTCAACAAGGACTTCCCCCCCCCCTCTCTTTTTAAGCTTTAACCCTTTGTGAAACTGTCCGGAGCCTTTTTTGAAAGGGAAAAATGTTTGATCAGTGCAGGACACAAAAGGAATAATGTGCAAGGAATTCATATGAATCATGATGTAATCTCTGTGCAGCACAAAGGAGATTGTTCTTGTTTTGCTTTGTTACTTCTGTTTCACATTACCCTCGTGAAGGAAGTGTCTCATCTAATTACGCATGCACAATCCTGAGGCTTTCAACTCCTCTGTTCCCTGTTTTGTGATTGCTGCCAGAGATGGATACAGTATATACAGTGCTATAAAAAGGGCTCACAAACTGCAAGAAGCTACATTTAGCTGGAATTCATTGTCTTCTGGATTGTTCTTTTTTTAGTTAAACATCTTAAGCTAATTAACCAAATTTTATAGATTCTCTAAAATGCATGACTTTTACTGAATAAAAATTGAGAAATGGGAATAAAGAGCTCACCTGGGTAATTCTGTAACCCTGTTTCTGTGGCACAGCCTGCGCTGGGGCAGGGGCGTTGCCATGGCTGAGTGCACGTGTGTGCAGGCGTGTTCCCAGCTCAGTGAGTGCCTTCAGCCAAAGGAAGGTGACGTGGCTCAGATCGCAGATTAGAGCCTGTTCCCCTTTCTGTTTCACCTGCCACACACTGAGGGTAACAGTTGCCCTTATCTGCACCTTCCCCCACTTCCTCCGGTGCTGGAGACGACAGCTCGGTGGTGGCATTTCTGAGAACGCGGATCCCGGCTGTGCCTCAGGAGCAGCGCTGGGGCTGCCATAACCACAATTGTGCCTTCAAACAAACACTTCCACTGGTAGCTTTGACAGGGCTCAGAAGGAGGGCCAGCAAGGCATTGGTGTTTCATTTTAATCTCTCCAATCTGGTACAGGGATAAACCAGTTCCCGTCTTTGTTTTCATGTTTCACCCCTCAGAAAGTTGCTCATACCGTTAGCAGGTTACTGAGCTGCCAAACTTGTCTCTGATGAATTTTTATACTGGCACATCTCTTAATTCAGGCTTATCAGTGCTGGTTTGGAGGAGCAGGTGAGGGTACCGGTGGCAGATGCAGACTGGCCATGAGGTGAAGTACCTGAGACTGCAAGCAGGAGTGTAGGGACTGAAGCTTCTCATGCCATGGACTGGCTGCTTTTGAACTCAAGACAGCCAAAGTAAACCTTCTTTGGGTGGGTTTGGCAGCTTATGCTGAAGTTGCATCTCCATATGACCTGGTGGTGTGTGTATCCACTGTATCTTGTTTCGTGTTGCACACAGCATGAAGGACCCAGCAGGAATTGCAATGTTAAATTAGGCTGCTAAATTCTGGAGGTGGAAAAGGCTTCTAAATCTCTACTTGCCCCTAGCTGCAATCCAGCTCAAAAAGGAACTGGTAATGGCTGGAGAAAGCTGCTGTTCTGCTTTATCTCTCTTCTCCTTCACGGAAAATAAATACAAACAGCACAGCGCTGGGGGAGGGGATGGCCTGGATTACCATAATTAGATAGAAGCAGCCTTCTAGCAAAGGTTTTGCTGCTCTACTGCCATGGTATCTGACATCAATCTTTCTGGTGTGCTTTTATTAAAAGATGCGTGCTGAAATGCCATGTGAGGATGCTCTTTCGGTAGGTGCTGGTGTGTGTGTAAAGCCCACCTTCACATCCTGTAAAGGAACCTTGAAATGAAAGGAAAAAAGCCCAGAGGAAGTTTACCCCTAGTGACTTGCAGTGAAGCTTTTGTAAGTTTGTCGCACTGTTAATGCCTCATTTTCTTAGAGGGATTATTTTTTGGATATTATGAGCCAAATGTTGCTGTGTCTTTCTAAATGCACAGCAGCTCATTTTACATTACAGCTTGTGCAGCACTGCTGCTAAATTCTAATTTTCAGTCTCCACCTTGCTTTATATTTACCTGTGGGCTGAAATAACCTATTCTGTATTACATGTGATTTTCTGGCCTTGACTAATAGGGGTTAAAAATTAAAAAGTTTTTAACAGTGATCTCAGACTCCTTTCTGGTGTTGTGCTGGAAGTGCTGGCATGGCGTTTAATCCTGGCGTGGCTCAGTGCAGTGTGTCTGCCAAGCTCCACAGACGGGATAGGATGCTGAACACTTCATTGCTCACCAACCTTTACCCCAGCTATGAACAAGTGTGTTGCAATGTCAAGAATCCACTGACTCCAGAACACCCGACTCCTTAGGAAAAAGCTGTGTTGTAACTATGTTTCTTGCAAGTGTTATTGTTGGGTATAGATGACTTAATAGAATTGCTAATATGTTAATTATAGGAGTCGTTTGCATCTCTCTCATGGGGAGGAATCTCTGTGCTTCACTACAGAGTTGTCACCAGCTGAGATTTGAATGCCATGTGCTGTCTATAAAACTTAGGCTTGGTGATGAGCCTTAAATCTCTTGGTTAAAAACAACTTTTAAGAGTCACTTGGAATAACCTCCTCAGGCCAGATCAGGCTTCCTTTTTCTGAACTGCAGGTCACCTGGAACCAGAAGGGAATTTCTGCACCATCATGTTCCTCTTAATGGGATTTGGGTCCTAATTTCCATATACACTGCATGTCTTTAATCTGAGTGGTTTTAAAGGAAGTTTGCCAAATGTTAAGGGAGAAAAAGCATCCACCTTTTCTGTACTAATTGTGTGTGCACGTTCCAGCCCTCCTCATGCATCCACATGTCCTTTGCCAGTGGGGATGCACCTGTGTGGAAATCCCCTTTGTGCTGCCACTGAGCTTCAGCTCAGCTGTCCCCGGTGGGACACAGCACAACGGTGGCTGGAACAGCGGAGGGCACAGGGACAGCCCTGCCCGCTGTCTGAGGAAGATGTGCACCCCCGGACTCCTTCTCCTCTCGTTGCCTGGGGCTGGAGGAGCTGGGAGCTGCCAGGAGCCAGCGGGTCCTCCCGCTGAAGTGGGATGTGGAGCCCGGAAACGCTTCACTGCCTCCCGGGGAGGGAGAGACGGGGCCCTTTCAAACCATGAGAACTGCAATTGTTCTCCCCTTTCTGTGCAGGGAAAGGGAAGGATGCTGCCTTGGAGATTATCAATGGTGCTCCTTAATCAAGCAGACAGGTTTTGACTCCTTTTGTCCCTCTGCTGTTTTTTTTTTTTTTTTTTTCTCTTTTCCCACTGAACATCCCAAGAATTTTCACCCTCTGGCTTAAAGATCAGAGAGTGAGAGAGCCAGCTCTCCCCATCATGAATGGATTGCTCCTTTTGCTTGCTTATGCAAGCACGACATAGTGTCTTTGTAGTGGAGAAAAAAACCCCACCAGCTTTTGGAAAGTCTTTATCATTCAGGATAGCCCAATGTGCTTGGCTGAGCTGCAGCAGAGGGTGAGGGATATATTTAGCTCTGCCTTTGGCATTTGGGAGTCCTGTGCTGGGGTAAGTAGAAGTGGCCAGAGTAGGCTGGGAAGCCTCACAGCCCAGTTCAGGTGGATATTTTGGATAGATACCTGCTGGGTGCATAATCCATCAGATGGTACAGCAGCACCATGGCCTGGCTGTGCCTACTGCTGTGTAAGTGTAATGAACACCCAACCCTGCAAGCCAAGTTTGCAGGCACAGGTGGGAGAAGTGTGGATTCTCCATGAGAACTTCTCACGTGCCTATTTAAGGGGAAAAAAATAAAAGTTGCTGGTCACAAAGTGAGGTTAAGGAAATATTTTTATGCTTCTTTGAAGAATGTGTTGGTAATCTGGAAGGGGCAGCCCTGTAACAATGGGAGTTTGTTGTGGCCCTTGAAAGATAGCCCAGAGTTGGACAAACCGTATTCTGAGTATTCAGAGTTGTTTGAGACTCGCTCCTAAACAATATGAGGAGCCTGTTTGTGTTTAGGATATTCTAGTTTAAGTTACTGCTTGGAGATAGGTCAGTGTTTTAAAATACTATGCATAGGTATGGAGAGTAGAAGAGCAGGAGTATTTTTCTTCCTTCCCTTCCCCCCATTTCTACTTTTCCCTGCAGGAAATAAACTGGAAAAGCTCTTTCACCGAATGACCCTTCTCAAGGCTTCTCACTCAGAAAATCTTTGCCTTGGGAGACAGGCAAGCACCAATCATTTTTCAGTAGACTTGCAGAATAAAATCAAGGGAACTCAAAAAGCTAGGAATGAATTTATTTATCTTCAGTATCACAATCTGTCCTTCACTTGGCTCTCCTGCACACTCCATGTGCTGTGTCTGTATGGCCTTGTCTATGATTACTGTGGTATTTGCTCATTTCCTGCCCCCCCCCCCGCCCAACAAGGGATAGATCCCATGCAGTTTTCACTCTTCTGTGGTACCTGTATTATCTTCTCTTTATCCAATGATCTATAGCTAGAATACATCTTGTGTTCCTCTCCCTGGCTTGTTTAGGCGAAAGGTTAAATTTAACATGGTTTAGTGCCTTTTTACAGCCACCCTGTGACTTGAGTGCACATATCAACATTGATGGTGCTTGTTTAGACATTTCATATATGTTTATATAGAAACATAGAATGGTTTGGGTTGGAAGGGACCACAAAGATCACCTCATTCCAACCTCTCTGCCATGGGCAGGGACACCTTCCACTAGAGCAGGTTGCTCAGAGTCCCATCCAACCTGCCTTGAACACTTCCAGGGAATGGGATGTTCACAACCTCTCTGGGCAACCTGCTCCAGTGCCTCAGCACGCTCACAGTAAGAAATTTTTTCCCAATATCTAAACCTACTTTCAGTTTAAAGCCATTCCCCCTTGTCCTGTCACCACATGCTCTTGTGAATAGTTTCTCTTCATAATAGGGAACATCACATTTATAGATAAGATATTCAGAGGAAATGTTTAACAGCAGCACAATTGTCATGTCAGTCGGTGTGTTTGTGCCTTCTGTGGTTTGTCACTGTGCCTGTGTGTCCCACAGTTTGTGCAGGTCACTTAAGGAAGACAGACCTGTTAAAATAGTTTTAAGCTGGTGGCCTGCACTGGCTTTGCTGCTCTGTACTTTGGAGTAAATCTCAGGTTGGTTCTGCTGGTGGATGGGAGCGTCTTGGAGCAGCTGGCAGCCTGAGCTGAAGAGCTGTGGAAGCCCAAGAAACCCCTCTCAGGTAGAGCTGGCTCTGCCAGACACCCCTAGTCTGGACCCTGCTGTGGTCCTGCCAAGGCCAGTGGGGCTGTGGGGACAGGGCGTGAGGCTCAGCTGACCCAGTGGCTGCCCCCGGACCTCAGGCTGCTCACCCCTTTCTCAGGATCTATTAGGTTGGAAAAGACCCCTGGGATCATTGAGTCTGACCTATTACTTTTCAACTCTGCAACTTGCCTGCCACTGCCAAGTGCAGTTTATTTCCACTGTTCCCGGTTACTGTAAAGGCTTGGTCTGAACTTGGCTTAAGCCAAGCCGGTGGTGACTTGCTGTTTCTCTGGTGTGTTATCAGGAAGCCTGGCAGGTCCAGCCAGTGCTGGGAACATGGGCTGCAGGGTGAGGAGGGATGGGAGTGGGGAGGGGCTGTCCCAGCCACCTGCCCGTGGCATTTTGGTGTCAGTGAGCTGTGGATGTGCACCTGGGTGTCAGTTACCCACAGCACTCGTGACGCTCTGGCCAACAATGCACGGGAGTTAAACATAACGGTTCCTGCTGTCATCCAGCCCCTGATGTCATCCAGCCATGGGATAATCTGCCAAGATCCTTCTCCAGCCTTCATGGACTGGTTTTGCTGGTGCTGAATCCCTGCAGAGCTTGCACAGCTCAGTGGAATGTTGCTGTTGGGATTCAAACTTGTTTAGATTCATAACATTCACAAACAGTTCTTAAAGCTGGGAGGAGCTTTGCTTGTGGGAGGTTCTTGGGTTATTAATCCTCCTTTATTCCCCTGTCTGAATTCAAGTTCTGTCCCTCAAAAGCCACATTTTAAACACTGGGGCAGAATGGTCCCAGTTAGAGCTATTCGCTGGTCAGTTCTTGGTTTCACAAATGCATATATTTTGCAGCTGTCCCACACCTTCTGGAAACATATCTACTGTTTGTTCTTACTGAGAGCTTATAAAATGATCTGCTGTTTGCAAAGATGATCCCCTATAAAATGAAGTAATATATGAAATATTAAATGCAAAGTCTGGAGGCTTCAGGCACGTGGTAATTGCCTTTTAAACTCAGATGCCTCACTATAAAGGGTCTTATCACTACCTTTCAGCTACTTATTTCTTGGAAGGAACATATCCTTGGTAAGGGATGACTTAGTTTTGCTCCCCCTCAAGTCAGGAGCAGGCTCTTCATTAAAACAGACTTACAGCCTGAAGTATTTCTTGGAAACCAGAGGAATGTATTTGGCTGAGTCTTTGCAGATCTCAGCTTCTTTTAGGAGTTTCTCACTTCAAGGAAGTTACCAATGGTCCATCTGTTGCTTTCTTTTGATGTTCGTGGGTGTTTTTGGAGGAGGGTGGTCTGGTTGAATTGTGATTTTTGTGACAATTAATTATAGCTTATTCCTCACTTATAGTTTAATTGAAAGTAGGTCTTGTTTGGATGCTAACTTAGGGGCATTAAACCAGGACAAATTCCAAAAATAACTTCTGAAAAGAGGACTTAGGTCTCCAGATATATACAGTGTTAGACCTGATTTGACATCTAATGTTGCTAATACATGTTGCAGGTAGAAATGCTTTGTTGCAGTGACAGTTAGAAAGGATTATTTTATGGAAATAGGCCTTTCAGTTATTTTTTTAATCTGATCAACATAGAAATGAAGACAAACACATATTTTGCCTCAATAACAGGTTGTTCATTAAAAAAGAAGAATTATTTGCAACAGCCTTCAAAAGGATGTAACCACTTCTCATCTGTGTTTCTTTCCTTAGTAGGGCAAGCAGGTGTGCAGGCAAATACCTGCACATATGGATGTGTATGTCACCAGAGAAGTCTCCCTCTTTTCAAATGACACAGTTCACAGCCTGAAAAAAAAGAATTACAGTGTTCAGATAATGTTGTGGATAAAGCACGTGAATTATGGCTATCGATGTGCAGAGAGCCTGTGTCCCTGTGTCTTTGAAATAAAGCTTAGGGCTTTGAGGAACAAAGAGCTCCATAGTGGGAGGAGGACATTAATTACTGTTCTGCCTCTGAACAAATACTGTCGGAGCTGTCTGGCCTCAGTCTTGCCTGGGCTGTTCCTTCCAGCTATTGCTAATAAATCTGATTGAAGGAAAAATTGTCCTCCTCTTCCTTGCATCCCTGTGAAACACAGGATGCCAACATGGCTCAGGGAGAGCCTGATGTTGCCGCTTCTGTCATGACAGCGGAGCTTCGGATGCCTCCAGATCCGTTCCTTTGTGGAGGCCCAGCGGGATGGTGTCCTGCCAAGCCCTGCCCATGGATACCATCTGTCCCCAGAGCTGCTGGAGCGCCATTCCCGGGAGCGGTGTGGCACCACCACGGGTTATGGCTGTGGCAGCACCATGGGTTATGTGTGCGGCACCACCACGCTTTATGGCTGTGGCAATGGAGGGCTGTGGTGGACAAGGGGGGGGGGGGGACTGTTGTAGAGCCTGCAGAACAAGGGGTGTAGTGGGACACTGTGTGTGGGGCTGCGTCTTGGGTTATCGTGGATCACCGCCATCCATGGACAGGGACAGGCAGGAGGGACTGGGCAGCCTGGAATGGCCGTAGTTCAATTTCCAGCCCTGCTTGGAGGAAGCATTGTAACAACCCCGTTCCCTCAAACCCAGGCTGGGACAGTATAACAGCAGCCACGGGTGACGGCTGCCCGCGCTCCTTGCGGAAGGGGCTCCGTTTGTGTCCCCTCAGGCTCGCACGGCCGCGCTCCCTGCGGTTCCCCTTGCCCGGGGCAGTGCCAGGAGCCTCCGTGCCAGGGATCGGGCACGGCCCCGCGCTCGCAAGATGGCGGCGGGAGGGCGGCCGCGAAATGGCGGCGGCGGCGGCGCCTGAGGGCGCGCGGGTGCTGCCCCCTGCCCGCCTCCCGGCCCACCGCCGCGGATCCCGGGATTTGTCCTGTCCGGGAGCGGGACGGGCCCGGCTCCATCCGGGCATCCCCAGCTGGTCATCCCCGTGGAGTCGGGTGTAAATGTACACGTGCACATGCTTTGGTGGTGGTTTTTTTTTGTTTTGTTTTGTTTTTGTTTTTGGTTGGTTGGTTTTTTGTTTGTTTGGGGGTTTTTTGCCTTTTTATTGTTTCTTCCTTGAATCGTGAGATCTGAGCAAAGCCTTTGATGTACTCTTTTACTTTTGTACAAAAGTAGAAAAAAAAAAATAAAGATCTGTTTTCCCTCTGTGGAGTTTTCCTGACTCATCTTTCATAGTGTTCTATCTAAGTAAACCCCTAAATATCACAAACACATCCAGCTGCCAGTGAAAAGCTGACTGCGAAAGGGGTGCTCCTTGTTCCAAAAGTTTGTAGCATCACTGTCACTGGATTTTTGTTTGTAACAGTGAGGTTTGAATGCTGCCTTACCAGCGCATGTATGATATGGTGTACTGAGATTTCAGCTTGCTTTTCTGGATTTTAAAATAAAAAGAGTAGATGTTGGGAGTGATTGGGCAAAGGTATTTGAATGTTTTGGCCACCTAAAATAGTTTGGCCTCTCATTGTTTTGTTGAGGAGCCTTTATTTAAGGGGATATCCTGTGTGTTAACCCATTTGTATATAAAGATACTAAAAAAAAAAAAAAAAAAAAAAGAAGAGGGAAATACACTACTTGGTCATCTGCTCTCCCATTATTGGCTTGAGAAATGCAGTCTGCACAGCACTGGTGTGATCCTTTAAACAGGAGCTGCCCCAGCCACAAGTCCATATAAGATTCTTTCTTCTGTCCTGTTGCTGAATTCATTCTTTTTGCAAGAAACATTATATTTAATATCATTCATGGTGTTATGGGTATAGCATTTGATACTGGCCTTTTCCAGAAAATGGGTATCAGATTTATTTTGAGCCACTGGCCACACTAGGATGCAGTGGAGAGCTGTGCTGGAGCAACTGCTTATCTTTAATACAGCCGGATGGTCTCTGGATGCTGCAGCTCCCACTGTACCTTATTCTTCCTCGCTCCAAGACAGCCAGGTCCTCCCAGTAGTACCTGTGCTTCTGGTACTACTAATGCTTCTGTTCACCTACCACCACTGCTTTTGTTCTGGTGATGAGCAGGAGATCCTAGACAGGGACTTCTGGGGCTGCACTCTCACCTGTGTTCATTGTCAGTCCTGCGAAGGAGTTGCCTCTGTTGCAAAATGCCAGCGCGGGGTGTCTCTTCAGGACTGCAGGGTCCACGCTTGCATTCATGCTTTTCCAAGCCTGTTGTTGTGGCTTGGATGTGTTTCAGGTTTGCTCGCTGCGTATTTCACAGCTGTGTCAGTGCAGTTAAAATGTAACCTCTTCTTTCTCTACCACTAGTCACTCGGCATCCGAAGAAGCCTCTGGCTCTGACTCTGCAAGCCAGTCTGAAAGTGAGCAGGGCAGCGAGTCAAACAGCAGCTCCGAGTCCTCTGAGAGTCAGTCTGAATCTGAAAGTGAATCGACTGGTTCCAAATCCCAACAGACCCCTCCTGAAACCAAAGAAAAACCAGCCTCTAAGAAGGAAAGGATAGCAGATGTTAAAAAGGTATTGCCCCTGCTGCTCTGCCCAGACACATTACTCCTGTACCACCACCAAAGGTCAGACAGCAGGACCTCAGTGAAGCTGTGTCCAACTTCCTGGCCACGCTGCACATGGACCAAACAGCCTCTGACCTCCAGTGTCCCCAGAGGCTGTCTGGTCTGTGTGCTGGAGCCCTGCTGGTGTCACCCTTGAGAGCAGGAGCTGCTGTGTTTGTGGAACAACCCCTGAGGCACCAGGTAGATGATGACAGGGCCGACTAGTGTGAATGAGGGGTAGGTGCCTGCCATCACTACATGATCCTGTCATTTCATCCTCTCCCTCTGTCTTTCCACTCCTCTCTCCTGTCTCTCCTCTCCCTCAGAAGTAGTAAAGCCTCCCCATGAGAAAAATAATCAGGGAGAAGGTTTTGAAGTTTGAACCACTTTGGGTTTTTTTACATCACTCTTCCTCTGAAAAAAGCATAGGGAAAAAAAAAAAGAGGAAGAATGAAAAAGCTATTTAACTTCCATTATTTATTAAGTCCAGAACAGTGCTTCTTTGTTGTGTTTTTTTTCCCCTTGCAGCTTCCCAGCACCTCCCTAGCAATACCCCTCAGATAGCCAGGTTTTCCCTCTACTTGCTGTCCAGCAGGAAAGGGGATTGTGGATGTTACTGCACATAGTGTCCCTCTGCACTCCCCGGGGCAGAAGCTGCAACTCAACCTGCTTTGCCTGAGGGTTGGAGGCACCTGAGTAACATAGGGTAGTGTGAAGTTAGAAAGAGGAGCCCAAATACCATTTGGAGACAGGAACTCAGTGAACTGAGTTTGGAAGGAGAAAATTCTGGTTAGGTCAGCTTGTTTTTGTTTGTTGTGTGTAACTATCCTGTTGTTCTTAGCCATGGGTTGCACTGGGCACAGCTTGCTCCTGAGAGGGAGTTTTATGGAGAAAGTTGCTATGTGTGTAAAGGATAAGGAGGAACGGACCGTGCTTCCAGCCTGCGCTCCCTATGGACCTGCTAGGGAGAAGTGAAGGATTTTGTTACCAGCTTCTCCCTCTCACAAAGCTCCAGGCTACTGGCTCAGGTTGTGGCTAAATGCTCCAGTGTTTGGACTGCCAAGAGAGGATGAGTTTATAAGGCAGTTGTGGTAACACTATATTAAAATTTGTGGTTTATTGTTGAAAGGTGGGCACCAAAGGAACTTTTCTCTCCCTCTGAAGGATTCCAAGAGCATGTCCCGAACAAAAAATGTTAACATTATCCTGTGAGGAAGTGCATCCATATGCAGGGTGATAATTAGTATGGATGAAACATGAAAAGGTCAGGGCACCCTCTAATAAGAAAGCCTCTCCCTTCCTTAATTTCTCTGTTAATGGGTGTCTTCCTTAGCTAGGGTCTAACCTAGGCGTGTTGATACCAGTTCCCCTTGAATAACCAATGCAATTAATTATTATATTATTGTTTATTTGGCATTTGTCTAGATACACCCATGAAGGTGAGGTTAATCTGTATTAGGTGCTATTAAGATTTGTCATGGAAGTTGCTCCCACATTCAAAACCCATGCCATTTAATAGATGAAAAGACAAGTTCTTCAAATGGTTTGGGGAGCATTTTGATTTATTCTTTCATGTGAATGTACCTCTGTACTTGCATGCCCAACAGATACACACTGTCACAGTCTGTCCCTTATCCCATTACTCCTTTAACAGAGGCAGAAAAATTGCTGGGCTGCAGCCTTGTATCCATCATGCTCTCAATCCCAATCGCTGCTGCGTCTGGCAGTGTATTTTGATTTCCTTTTCCTGCCAGTGGCTTGCAGAGATATTTGAGGACTGGAGACAGAGAGAATGAGAAGGAAATGAATAGATGTAGAGAACTAAGAGAGTAAGCTCTGCTGAGGGAGAGAGGAATTGCTGGTGTAGGATTTTGAGGGGCATGGTGGTGGTTTGTGTCTGCTGTGTAGCTCTTGTTTCCTGTGTCACCAACACAACTCTGCATTCATCCCCCTCAGGGCATTCATTCTTGTCTCCCCCTTCTCCTGTCCACCTACAAGAACAATTGCATGCTCTTATACACAGTGTATTAAACTGGTGAGGTCCTCGTTTAACAGCAAAGAGCACAACCATTCCCAGCAGTGACCTCTGCACATCTGTGTGCCCTGCCCTGCCAAACCACATTCCTGTCAGTGCATTCAGGAGAGGAACCAGCATGCCACTGCCTTGCCTTGCCAAAGGACAGGGTATCTTGCTCCATTTGCCATCCAGGCTGGGTCACAGGATTCACCTTTGAAGTTGCAGCTGGCCATGTCTCCAGGCAGCTGATGGGGCATTCCCTATGGAAAGGAATTGTGCTGGAAGATGTTAGTGACAGAGAATTGCCCTGTTGACGTGGTAGGTCTGTTCATTCCACGTCCAAGGTGTTGCCTCCATACCTTTGGTACCAGTGCTGCAGAGGGCTGGTTACCTCAACACTCTGTCCTCCAGCCTGAGGGAGCTGGAGAGTGATTTGTACCTTGGTGGAGAAATGGACCACTGTAAAGATAACACTGAGATAAACACATGCTGCTTTAGAATGGTGCCAAATACCCCAAAATAATAATAATCTCTTTCAGCCAGTTTTTTTAAAGTGTCCATCTACTGGTTGCTAATTCCCTAATGGTTTTCTGTTGATTTTTTTTTTTTTAAACACCATCAAGCTTCTCTAAAATGTCAGAAATAATTGGGGTGAAGCAGGCCTTCTGATGGTCTGTTTATTTTGCAGATGTGGGAAGAATATCCTGATGTTTATGGGGTTAGGAGGTCAAACCGAAGCAGACAAGAACCGTCACGATTTAATATAAAAGATGAGGTAAGGAAAAAAAAGGATGAGGGGTTACTGAACATATAAAACCAACCAAACCCAAAGAGCAAAGGGAGGTCTCATCTGCATTGCCTTGTAAACACTGAGTCCCAGCTTGGTGCATGGATGTTGGAGCTCACAGTTGAGGTCCCAGTCCTGCATCTGGATCTGCTTGTCCTGAGACCTGTGGAGTGAGCGGGACACTGCGTGGGCTGAGATCTGCATGCACTGATCTGATTGCTGGAATGGGGCGTAATGCAAGTCATGCTCTGCTGTAGGAACATCCTGGAGAGGAGTCTGTGTAATAAAAAAAACAGAACAAAATCAAAACGCAACACAAATCCAACCAGGAATAAAGGAAAGTTCCCAGAAACACCTCATAGCAACAAAACAGTCGTTGCCTATCCTGGAATGGATCCCACTAATAAATGCATTTGTGTGTGTGCTGCTTTATGACCCATCACTTTTCTTTGGTTGAATACTGGGTAGTTTTTTATGCTTCAGTTGGAGGTGGCAGTGGTCAGAGCCTGGCAGCCAAACCTTCTAATTGTTCCTGTTTCAGAACACTGTTGGGTTTTTTTTTTGAAGATGTAGAAATTAGGTGCCACCTTCATTTGCATCTGACAGGTTTTCTGCATGGAGCATTTAATCTGCAGGTCTTCAGGAAAGTTGAGTAGCTATAGCAGAGGGGTAAGAGAACCAGAGAGAGGCTTTCGTGGAGAGCTTGGGGCTTGGGGCTGGGAATCTGAAGATAAGCAGCAGACTTTGAGCAGAGCAGGAGCCCAGTGGTGCTCTCTGATTCGGGCTGTTTGTGCTTCACCACCAAGATGTGCATTTGGATGCTCAAGGGGTCACATGCAGGTCTCCAGCTCCTTGCCCTGGTGCGTTATTGCTGAGCCTCGTGGCACCCCAGTGCCACCAGCTGCCCCCCCAGACTCCTGTGCTGGCTGTCCCGCAGAGCAGAGGTCAGGAAGGGGCTCGGGGTGCACCATTGACGTAGCTTTTGTTTTCCTTTTCAAGTTGGCAGAGGCTGGGCTGGCCGGCCGCCCCTCTGTGCGATGCCCCGGCATGCACTGTGCCGGCGACCTCACACCCACCCCAGAGCTCCGCTGCACACCCCCCTGCCCTCTTAGGGGCCCAGGTAAGTCCCTTCTTTTTTTGTTTTACAATATTACGTGGTTTTGCAAATGTTGTTTTCTTTTTCGATATCTTTACTTTCTACTACTTAAGGTACAATTAAAAAAATTTAAAAATCTGAGATGCAAAAACTTTGCTATACCACAAAATATTGTAAAAAACAAAAAAACCCCAAAGGTCCTCCAAATGACCCCCACTGCAACTTTTGTGAAACAGCTGAAATTAAAAAAATTGGAGCACCCCCTCACCCCTCTCTCCCCAAAGAAACACTGACTGGTCCCCACAGGGCAACTCCCATCTGCAGCAGAATCCGATGGAGGGTGTGACCTGTGAGGAGCACAGTGCTGGGGCCTCGCAGAGAGCAGGAGGAAATAGAAAGTCTTGCTTTTGGAAGACACCAGGAGAGAGGAAATAGCATAGCTCAAGTCTGCGTGGTGCTGAGCACTCCTTGCTGCTGCTGGAGGTGGCAGAAATCCAAGGCACGTCTGAAGATGCTTTTTGCCTTCACAGGGTTAATCCTGTCGCCAGTGACCTGCGCCTGTTGCTTGCTGCTTGGGACTTCCAGCACAGTGTCTAGGGGCTTGTAACTGCCTTCTTCCCTAATGCTTCTCTGCAGATTAGCAAAGAGCATCGTGCAGGCAGCGTGGCTCAGAGACCAGAGCAAGGATGAGCCATCCCAGCTCCCTGCGCTGCCCCGTGACTCACCTGTGTGGGGGAGATGGCGCACAGGTGGAGGTGGTTCAGGTTTTGGGGCCCTTCTCAATCACCATGTCCTCTGAGAGCAGCATTCTGGGTAGGGTTATTTGTGTGTTAGAAATGGTTCCCTTCTGGGGATTTCTGGGTTCTTTGTGTAGGTGTCCGAGGTGCGATCAGGGAGGGTGATAACTCGTGATCAATACCCAGGCGTGGGCTGAGCCATCGGGGAAGTGAAAGCGCAGCTTTGCATAGGAGCACAGAGCTGCTCAGGGGCCCAGAGCTGTCTCCAGGAACAAGAGAATGTGTAAGGTTTTTAGTAAAAACACTACTTCCCCAGACATTTTCTTTGCAGTTAATAAATCAGCTTCAGGTTTCAGCCAGGGGATGTGAGGAGTACAGAACCAAGTGCCTTTTAGAGTATTCAAATTGAAAGGGGGCAGATTTAGGTTAGATAGATAAAGGAAATTCTTCCCTGTGAGGGTGGTGAGACCCTTGCACAGGGTGTCCAGAGGAGCTATGGCTGCCCCATCCCTGGAAGTGTTCAAAGCCAGGTTGGATGGGGCTCTGAGCAACTTGTGATAGTGGAAGGTGTCCCTGCCTATGGCAGGGGGTTGGAACTGGATGATCTTTAACGTCCCTTCCAACCCAAACCATTTTATCATTCCATCATTCTGTGATTCTGGGGCAGTTGAGAAATTAATGTGCCCCAACCAGACACAATATTTTTACTATAAAAAGAATAGCTTCAGATTGAATTTGGTGACAAATGTCAGTGCATTTTTTCTGTCAAAGAGAGGCCTGAAGTCACGCACCAGTGTGTTCTAAAAATACAGATGGTTTTCCTATTGGAAAAAAAAATTCTGCTCATTTGCATTTTGGTCAATGCTTTGCCTCATGTATTTCAAATGCTACTGGTCTCACTGAGAAAGAGAGGTTCAGCAGACATAAAACTAACCTGGTGAGCTGAGATTCTCCAGCTTTTCTGAAGCGCTAGAGCTTGGCTTGCTCTGAAATAAGCAAGTCCTCAGTTTGACTTTAGGCTGAAATACTTACTGGATCTGTTTAAGCAAGTCATTGTCTCTCCTAATAGCTCCAGAGGCTCACCTGGACCCCCTCTCCAATGGCCTGGAATCTCCATTTCTCCTGCCCTGGGCTAGTGGCAAGGACACTGGTGGATAATCTATAGGAGCAGAACTTTGAATTGTTCTGTGTTGCTCTTCTTGGTGCTACATGTGCAGCATCATTATGTTTATCCGTCTTTGCTCCACGGCAAAATGCAGTGTAATTAATCTAGTAAAAGTGTGTGCACTTTATGTGCTGGGAGAGGGAGAGAATTGATGTGAGGAGTCAGTGAGGCATGGAGAGGGAAGGCTGATCCCTTAAGCTGGAGATGGGGAAACTGTAAGTGGCCAGATCCTAGTCCAGCTGGAAGTAGTGGTGCAGGAATAAGTTAGGTAGATTTGTAGTGTTTGCTAAAGGGGAGCTAGGGAAGACAGGTCATCTTTCCCCTTGGCCACAGCAGCAGCACCCCAGCGGGGCAGCCTGAGCCCAGCACTGGCACTCGTGCTCTGGAGTGAGCAGCGTGACCCGAGCACCTCCTGCTGGGCTGACAAAAGCCCCACTGGGGACTGGGGACGGACTTTGCCGGTCTAGCTTGTGTCATTCAAGGAGGTGACGTTATTAAAAGTCAAGTTGCATGTGATTTCCCAATCAGTCTGTTCCTGATGGTGGTGGTGGGCAGACAGGGCCTTGGGTGCACACTCTGGACCTGGCATGCCCTCTGGCTGTCCTCTGTGCTTCCTTGAACAAAGAATTTATCACCAGGAGACACGATGGAGCAGGGAGGAGAGGCTAAGGAGCTGCAGTATGGCACTTCCCAGCACTCCATACTGGGATGGGGAGGATGTGGGAGCACAAGGCAGGCAGGTGACTCAGGCTGGGGACTGGCTGTGTCAATGGAGATGGAGCTGGGCTTGACATGCATCCAAAACACACAATGGTGCCTTTGAAAAGTGTAAGAGAAGGCGGCTGAGCTGCAGTCACAAGTTACATTTTTCAAGGTGGAAGAGGGGAGGAAAAGTCATGAAGAGATTGTCATCAGCTTTGTAGACCCAGCGACAGAGCAGGGAGAGAGTATAGGCATTAGAAAAATGGACACTAGAAGCTTGGAAAAGGGGATTTTGGCACAGAAGTGGAATTAATTTCAAAGAGCTAAAGGTTGTATTTGGTTTTCTCCCAATGTGATCTTCTCTGACGCAGGGCAGAACAGAAATCCATCTCTCTTTACTTGTGGCTTGCCAAAATACAGCAAAAGTAAACGTGCACTGAGGGACAGCTGTTAAAATCACGCCCAATTAGAAAGGAAAAGCTTCAGAAAGTGGATAAGAGATTAAAGAGAAAAGGAAAATTGAGGACTTTTGAATTCTGTGTGTCAAAATAAATCTGTGGAATGCTTGGCTTGTGTTGCAAGGGTAGGTAGGGCTCTCCATGGTGTTTGCCAGGCACTTGCTTCATGCTTGGTAAATGAGATGGGGATTTCATGCAGGCCCGTGAAACAGGATGAACACGTGTTTGTAGTAAGATATGGTGCAAAAGGTGTTACTGTGCCACATGCAAATCTGACACCAAATCCAGGAAAGCTCATGGTCAGACATGGAGTCCAGTATTTTAGTGGATTTTAATGGATACACTGATGCAAGTGAGACAGGCCTTTCTACGGGTGGAAGGAAAGCTGGAAAATGGGAATGAAGGATGCACGTTGCAGCTCACACCATTTCACAAGATCCTTGTGTGCACAGCTGTGTGAGCTCTGTCCAGGAGGGCAGTGGGGGTGTCAGGGGTTGCAAACTGTGGTACCCACGGTGATGGACAGACCTGTCCATCATGGCCTGGAGCCAAAGCTGAATACTGTGGCAAAAAGCAGCTAGAAGCAGAAGATTTCTAGTAAGTGTGTGGAGCAAGCAATCTTGGAGGCTACTTCTGTCATTTTAATACTTCTTTAGAAATTTCACATGGGTTTCTTCAGTTTTGTCCCTGCCTATTTGTGTTTTCTGGGGGAAGATAAGGAGAAGTCTTGTTGTCTGTGTGGTGATCTGTTTACATGGTTGACTAGTTTTTATGAAAATGGGGTTGTGTACAACCAGCATAAAGAGATTATTTTAGCTATCTTGGTCTGTGGGAATTAGTGATGCCCACTTTTAAAATAGTACAGCAAGTAGTTAGAATAACTCTAGATATATTTAGCCACAGAGACCTCACTGGTGGAAACTGTAGGACTAGGAGGAAGGAAAGCAGCAGGACAGGGCTCTGACCCAGTTGGGTCCTTGGTGACTTTTGCTGTGGGAGAAAAAAACCAACAACAAGACAGGAACACTCTTTTGCTGAGAATATTGCCTTTTTATGACAATATTTTTATTTCATTCCTTGTAGGAAGTTTGTGCAATGAAGGCAGAGATCATAATGCATTTGTTGGGATAAATTCACCCATGGGTTTGCAATCCCTGGGGTGTTGCACACACTGCAGGTCTGCCTGGCTGCTGCTGCCATGGTGTCTCTTGGGCACTGGGGGTTGATGCTGAGGGGTGGATGGGTCCTGAGCTTAGGGACTCCAGGATAGGTGATGTTGTAGAGCTCTCCAGGCTTCCTGCAGAGAGTTTCCTTCCTCACATTGAGAGCAGAGCAGCAGGACTGTGCAGCTGAGGTGCTGGTGCTGGGAGGCAGCTGCTCTGCACCAAAGTGTCCTTCAGGCTGCAGGGGAAGGAGCTGGGCTCAGCCCACGGGCACATGTTTCACTTGCATCCTTGAGAAGCCAGTCCAGAGTGAAGCCTACAACCTGATTTTCTTTCTTTTCAATTAAAGGCAAGTAGCGAATCTGAAAATGAGAGCCCAAAAAGAAGACGCCAGAAGCAGTTGAAAAGAAAGTAAGTTTCTAAGGAAAGGGTTTGAGTGGTGATGCTTTGGTTTATTTCTCAGTACAGTAGCACATTGGATTGTTTGATAGGAGCTGTCAACATGGAGAGCTTGTAAAAGAAATACTTTAATATTTCCAGTAATAATACTTTGGATTACTAAAATTGAAGCATGAATATGGATCTATTGATGGATGCAATTTTCCAGCTTTTGTTTGTATTTTCCTACTGTACCTGTGACGGAATCTGAATGAGTCAGGTTCACTTTCTGTTGTCAGTCTTTCACTCTTCCATCAGGTTACTGATTCTCCTTCAGAGATACTTAAAACTGTTTAATCCCTTCTCCTCCTACCTTTTTGATTAACTGAGAATAAAATGCCAAATTGTTATCCTCTTTTATCTTTTATAACCCTCTGTTAAAACAAAAGAACTTCCATAAAGAATGCTTTGGATGTCTGAGCACTGTAAATGAGTTCACTTACAGTCATGTTTTACTGCCTTTTTCCCATCTAAGAAGTACCTTTTAGTTTTTCCAAACACTAATGTGAAGTAGGGAACCATGAGCTGCCTGATGGAGAAAATCTAAACACAGCCACATGATCCTGCTCACTTTCTCCTGCATCTTGTTTTTTAACTCTTCATTTAGTTGTACCCATCAGTGCAGGAGGGAAGGTGATAAAGTAGAGGGAGGACTGTGGTAATATGAACCTCTCCTGGTCAAGGAGAATGATCTTTGTGGACCCTCTATGTCCCCTTGGAGAGAGGAGGGGCTCCTCCAAAAGGCATTTTGGAGCTGCAGCTTTGTTCTGAGTTGCCCCCAGAGAATGTGCTTCCTTCCACTAATGGTGCAATGTGACTTGGCTTCACACTTGGAAACTTGAATTGACAGGAGAATTTAGATGTCTGGACACTCGTCGCTCCATTTTCTGGGCTCCAAGGCGCTCATGTAACTGCACATTGTGGCTCGTGCTCTGTGACAGTCAGCACTTCTCTTCAGATCCTTCCAGCCCATCTCAAAAATGAAGAGGTAGAGAAAAAAAAAAATCAATCAAAGCCCTTGCCCACCCAGGTTTGAGCAGTACAGCTCTGCCACCAGCACGTGGTTGCATGTGGTAAGAGCTGCTCTCACTCAAGGCAATCCTGCCTCTATGTGAACAAAAGCCCAGGTGACTGAGACCCCCCAGGTGTTTGTTCAGGTGTTTGTGTAGAAATATCATTGCCCTTCATGACCTACATTTCTGACCACAGAATTAAATGGAAAAGAGAGGTCTCTGCTGGAGAAGAGGATGAAGATGGAGGGGAGCAAGGCACCAGTGGAGAGAGTGAGCCTGAACCGAAGAAAATTAAAGCAAGAAGGCCTGTCCAGAGGAGGTAAGGAATGGTTGGTTCAGTCTCTTTTTCTGCCTGTGCTGCATGGAGAGGAAATCCCTGTTTGTCACTAACAAATGTGTATTTTTCCTGCAATATTACCCTTGTTTATGGCCTAGTAAACCTAGGGCCTAGTTACTCCCTCATCTCCCCATCTCATGCTCCAGTGAGCAATAGAGTGTTTTCCATGACAGAGCAGATTAAATCCCTTAGGAGTCTAATATTTGAGACTTGTGCTTCCTTAAAGACTTACTAAAGCGGATATTTACATAAACCATGCTGTATTATGGCTTTATTAACTCTTATTTTAGAACAGTGGCCAAAACTGGTGTTAAAAAGCCCCACAAAATCCAGCGTGGGAAGAGGAAGAAACCAGACTCATCTGAAGATGATGATGATGATGAAGATGATGAGACCCCCAAGAGACAAACTCGGCGAAGAGCAGCCAAAAATGTCAGGTGTGAAGAAGTGTGGGGTTGCTTGGGGGTGAGAGCTGGCTGGGGAAGGGGGAGCACTGGGGGCCCTGACTCCCTGTGTGGTCCTGCAGAGACCCTGCTCTGCCCTGCAGAGACCTGTGGCTGAGGTGTGGCTCTTTTGACAGATTCATGCTGGGAACATCCTGGTTTACCTCGTTTTGCCATCTGTGAAGGAGGGAATGTTTACCAGTCCCTCTTAGAGAAACATGAGGAGGTTTGCATAATATTTGTAAAGCACTCTCAGATGAGATTAATAATTGCAAATAATAGATGAAAATGAGCAAAAGGGAGGAGCTCTGCTGGACTGGACCAATTGTCTGAGAGTGGCTGATAGGTAATGCCCTGGGACAGAGTGTTGAGACAGGGTGGAGGTAAAGCTTTATCCATTCCCCAGTGTACCTTCTCACCTTTTGGGCAGTCCCAATAAGGGACTTGCAAAGAGCCATTCAAATGATATTTTGTGGTGGTTAAACATTCATCAAAGATGAGAAGTGCAGTTCCTAGGGCAGTGTAGGCACCCGTGCAGCCTCTGCAACCTCCATAGAATAATCTTTCCCTCAACAGTGGAGACTTTCTCTGTTTTGGCCTTGCTTCTCCTGCAGAGATTGTTCTACCTTATGAGTCATCTGTTGTTGGCCATGGTTAGAAAAATTATATGGGCAAGATAGAGGATTAGTCTGATAAAGTGTAGCTGTTTAAGTGTCTTGGGGAAAAATACTGAATGGATGACTTAAGACATGTGTGTGCTGAATGTGCACTGAACCACAGGATAAATGCTGGAGAAGGTGCTCCAGTCTGAGCCATTCTCTGTGTTGGTGGGCTGGGAAGAATCAAGGGTTTTATATCAGTTTGGTTTTGATCTTATTCAGCTACAAAGAGGATGATGATTTTGAGACGGATTCTGATGACCTGATAGAGATGACTGGGGAAGGTGCTGATGAACAACAAGACAACAGTGAAACTATTGAGAAAGTCTTGGACATCAGGCTTGGAAAAAAGGGAGGTGCGTGGCTCTGGAAGAAGCCTTTATTTCTGATGGCAATCGCACGTGCTCATGGTTTCTTTGAGCTGGTGCAATGCTTTTGTAACTTCAAAGTGGGGCCAAGGGTTGTTTCAGTGCTTTTCATCTTTTCCTCTGTGCCTCTTATTTATGTCTTGTAATATGTAATAGCTTTTGTAACATATAATATTTAAAATCCTAAAATCTCTATAGTTTATGTACTCGGCAGCTTTCATTTAGCCTGCACACATTTTAGAGATGCAGTCATTGTTCTGCAATTTCTGCTCTTCTTTGCTTTGAAATATAAAACAGATCTAAGAGAGTCAGTTTTCATGGCCCCATTGACAAAGCCATAATGAAAATAAAGCCAATGTTTTGTTCTCAAAGCCTTACAAAAGTGTTTTGTAAAACTGAATGGTTGTGAACACTTTCAAGGGGCCTTTGAATTATACTTAAAGAAAAGCTACTTATGACAGCTTTAAAAAGATTCTGCTGTAGGGAAAACTTTTGTGTGCCTGCCTTACAGAGTTGCAGAATCTGTCGGATGCTCTTTGTGCTCCCACAAAAGATGTATTACAAGAGTAACTTCCTGCTCTAATGCAGTTAATGCCCAGTGGTTGATAATGAAGGTACCAAATGCAGGCTGGTCTCTCTTGCAGCCATTGGAGCTTCCACCACGGTGTACGCAACCGAGGCCAACGGCAACCCCAGCGCCGACTTCGACCCGGAGAAGGATGAGGGGGAAGTTCAGTACCTGATCAAATGGAAGGGCTGGTCATACATCCACAGCACGTGGGAGAGCGAGGAGTCCTTGCAGCAGCAGAAAGTGAAGGGCCTGAAAAAGCTCGAAAACTTCAAGAAAAAAGAGGAGGAGATCAAGCAATGGTAGGCTTCACTCCAGGCAGTGATTTGGCCTTGGGCAAGTAATTTTCAGCCAGAGGTTTGAGGAGTCATGACTGAAAATGTTTGATTTCTTCTTACAAAGTATGTTTCATGTGCACTCTGGTCTCTCTTTGCCTGCTGAGGAATGTCCCCCTCACAGAAATGATGTCTGCGGTGTGGATGGCTGTAAAATGGAGAGGGCAAGGCATAAGTTCACACTATTGCTGCTTCCTAGGCTTAAGAATTGGGAGAGATTATGACAAATAAATGGTGCACAGACTCACCTGGCCTAGGAGGTGCTGTGAGGGCTTGCAGCCTTACTAACTTTTGTTAATTGTGGGCTTCTCTGTGTACAAGTTTTTGCATCAGTTTATGTCCAGCTTCCCCAGGAACTATAAGGGGAGCTACGGTGTATTTCCAAAGTGGTAAAGCTGGAGTAGCAGCTTCCATCTCTATTTGATTCCTGTTTTGAGACTGATTCTTGCATCAGAATAAGGCAGCATTTAACAGGGAGGCAATCTCAACATCTGTGACATTTGCTTCTCAGCAATAATTTATAATTATAGGAAATTTAAGAAACATGTCATATAACAGTAGTTTGCTCCGTGACTTGTCTGAATGTCAGAGCCATGTAGGCAAGTAGATTTTCTATATGTAACATCCATGACCACTATGACAGAAGCATTATAGTGGGTTGTTTTTTTCTTTTGGGTTATTTTGCATCTAGGCTGGGCAAGGTATCACCTGAAGATGTAGAATATTTCAACTGCCAACAAGAGCTGGCTTCAGAGCTGAACAAACAGTATCAAATAGTGGAGAGGGTAATTGGTAAGTGGAGCCAAGACTTTGGTAAAGGGGTGAAGTGGGAGTGGGAACTTTAATCCATGTGACAGCAGAAGGAGTGTGAAGCTCTCTCTTCTTCCCTGTCCTCCAGTATGCCTGAAGAAAAAATCCCCGGTATTTAGTGTATTTCACTGTGTGAAATTCAGGAATTTGGACAGTAGAAATCCAGGTTTACAGATTTGTATTTACAAGCAATACAAATAAGTGACTCTGCTTGCCTGGATTATGGGATGATGCACTTGTTTCTGAGGGGTTGCTGAAATTGTTGCTGCTGAAGTTCTTTGTCTTGAGCCCTTTGGATGCAAGGTGTTTGTATCCAAAGCAGCAGCATGGGCGTGGCTTTTGTGAGGACCACTTTCCGGGGTGTGGTTGAGGATGGGGTTAGGCTGCAAGGCAGCTGAGGGATGAGATTTTCATGATTAATTCATAAAAATAAAAACAGAATTTATTGAGTGCTTTGGTAATATCACAGTCATGTCAGTCAGAGGTGCCAGCACCCAGCTGCTTTGGGAATTGGTGTGGAGAGCTGTTTAACCTATTTCCAGTAGAATTCCTGTAAAAACGTGGGTGTGAGGCAGTGCTCGCCTGCCCTGCTCCCTCTGCTGGCTGCCAGCATTCCAACCCTCCCTTCCCTTCTCTCTCCAAACACAGCTGTGAAGACCAGCAAGTCTGCCACGGGACATTCAGATTTCCCAGGTAAAAGAGCATTTTTTTGGTCTCTCTACACTTTTCCTATGAGCCAAGCGCTGTCTTGTGGCTGTCCGGGCAGTTCAGCCTGTGAACCGCACTTGTGGTTCAGCCGCTCAACCTCAGGTGCTGAGCTTTGGGCTTTTTGGCATATTTTACAGCAAACAGTCGCAAAACATCCTCGAATGACCCCGAATACCTGTGTAAGTGGATGGGGCTGCCCTATGCTGAGTGCAGCTGGGAAGATGAGGCTCTGATCAGCAAGAAATTTCAGCACTGCATCGACAGCTTCAACAGTCGTAACAACTCCAAGACGATTCCCACCCGGGACTGCAAGGTTTGCTGGCTTCTCTTCTTTCCTTTGCTGGGTTCCTCCAGGCTGGGGGAAGATGCAAGCAGTGGGAACATGAAATTTTTTCAGGATAAATGTCAGAGAACATTTTCCCATCCTCCCACCTGTGTTTGAAGGGTTGTTTGCTGTTCTCGTATTGTACTTCAAGCAGAATGCGAACCCCTTTGAGTTTCATTTACTCTGTGCACAGTGAGAACGTTATGTCCCCCTGGGGAGTGGGAGGCTTAATTAATCCTTGCAAAGTGCTTCCTCCTCAGAAGGAGCTGCAGCAGTTTTAATATCAATTGGGTGAAAAAACAGCACACCTGGGAAAAGAGGAAGCCTGCAAGATGCTGATGCAGTGAAGGAGAGGGACAGGAATAATGGGAGAAAAACCAAAAGAGGACAAAGAAGGAAGTGGAGCTTGTTCCAACTCCTGTGCATTTTGTGCAGCTTACTGCACTCCTGGGGGACTCAGAGCCCTGATCATAAACCAGCAGGCAGCAGGCAAATCACAAGAAATGCAGACAGAAGCACTGGCTAGGAAAATGTGGATGGACTTGAACCAGTGAAGAGATAGGCACTCTTTGCTAAATTCATAGATTTCATTGCTGAATTTTCAGCCTTTCAGCTACTGACTATTTTGTCTTTTTCTTCGATAGACTTATGGCAGCATCTCTTTCAGGTGTTGAAGCAGAGGCCGAGGTTTGTTGCCTTGAAGAAGCAGCCCTCGTACATCGGTGGGGAGAACCTGGAGCTGCGGGATTACCAGCTGGAGGGCCTCAACTGGCTCGCTCACTCCTGGTGCAAGTATGTACAGAGGCTGTGATGTTCATTCTGTGGCTTGTTTGTCCCAGAAGGATTTGGCACTCCTCTTTTCAAGTGAGGTCTTTACCTACCCTCCTTCTGCAGCTTGGAAGATTCCAAATATTATCATTCCTGGCTGCATTGCAGACACTACCTAAAGCATGAATTTAAGAAACCTTGTATGAAAACAAAAAGCATTTTCCCTGTCTGGGCCTGTTCACATGCTGAATTTGTGTGAGTCTGGCACATATCAGCCCTAGATTTCCATTGACTTAATGGGAAAAAAAGGTTTCTGGCTCAGTGTACTTTTATACTCATTGAAGTCTTTGAGAAATGTCCTTCTGAAATTAGGCCACTGATTCCCCTCTACCTTTGCCTGTTTTCCTCCAGTTTACAGTCATCATAGTTAATTTTTGCATGTTATTGTGCCATGTTCAGTCTGGCTGTCCCTGGGATCCACTTGGAATTGTTCAAATAACTGTTTTTGCACTGCCCCTCTCTGTCCTTGCTGTGGATTGCTGTTCATGTGGAGCACAGTAAATTCAAAGTGGCAGAAACATGCACTCAGGCAGCATTTTTGTTTGTTCTCCTCTTTCTCAGGAACAACAGCGTGATCCTGGCTGATGAAATGGGACTAGGCAAGACAATTCAGACAATATCATTCCTGTCCTACCTGTTCCATCAGCACCAGCTGTACGGCCCTTTCCTGGTGGTCGTGCCCCTGTCCACCCTCACCTCCTGGCAGAGGGAGTTTGAAGTGTGGGCGCCCGAGATAAACGTGGTGGTTTACATTGGAGACCTCATGAGCAGGAACATGGTGTGTAATCAGAGAGCAAAGGGTGAGGGCTCAGGGAGAAGCGCTGGGTGCAAAGCAGCAGCTTGTGTGTGATGTGTGTGACACACAGTCAGCTGGAGAGGCTGGTGGATAGTGCTGGCAGCACTGCAGGCAGCTGGAGCTGGTGTAGCTGAGCATGTGGGTGTAATTCCCTGCTGCAGGGAATTTTCTGCTTTATTTTCCCTCTTGGAGTGAGTGCAGGAGTACTGGCTTCTCTCAGAATCTGGAAGCCAGTACTGCTCTGGGCTGAAACATGCAGTGAGGAGTCCAGCAGTGTGAAGGTGCTTGTCTTCAGTGTTTGGAACTATTCAGACACTGGAGCACACAAGTGTTGGGACTCTAGTGCTGTCCACAGTGAGGTGATGTGTTCATTAATGTCACAACAGCAAGCTGACCTTATTTTGCTACCTGTGCAAGGGCAGTTGAACAATGTGTGCACTAAAACAAGTTGTTCCTAGGGCACATTGAGCTCATCAAATGGCACCTTGGAACAACAAGGGTTTGGACTTGGTTGGAGTCTCTGGCTACAGCTACACTAAAAGAACAATTGTTAACTCTTTCCTTTTGATAACATGTGTTGAAGTCAACTTTTGTGTCCTCTCACAGATACGTGAATATGAGTGGATCCATTCTCAGTCTAAAAGATTGAAATTCAATGCACTTATCACAACATATGAGATCCTCCTGAAGGATAAGGTGAGTAATGGTCCAAGGATGTTTTTACTTAGACTTTCTCTCATTTTCAAATGGAAAGCCAGTCCTCAGCTACTGGGTTTCACCTCTTCCCTCTGTGGTGATGGAGAACTACAGCCACTATTTGCTTTTTCTTGCCAGTAATGCACAGGGAATGTGGGGCACATGTTACAGTGTCTTCACTCTTGTACTGCACAGTTGTGCTATTCTTTTTACATGTAAGACATCTGGCAGTATCCAGCAGTACCTGGATTTTTACCTGGTTTAATTTAGGCTTGTTAAGAGGACAAAACGTTACACTGAACCTCTGGCCACAGTGTTAACAGTATTTACATTTTTACATCCACAAGAAATTTGTCGGCTTAGGAAATACTCATCATCCCTGTCAGTGTATCACTGAGTCCTAGCAGAAAACAAAAAGCTTAAAAAAAGAAAAAAAATTAAAATCAAAACTCTTGGATTACCTGAACTTTTTAGGCTTGTTCATCTGCTCTCCTGTTCTTGCTGCAGTGGGACTAATGCTACACAGGGCCCCAAGGATATGGAGAAAGCGGGGAGTAAAGAGCTGGGAAGGGACTGTGCTTTCTGGGTAAAGCAAAGGAGGATTAGAATAGGTGTACTTGCTGCAAGACTACTGAGATACAGCAGGAGTGTGTTACAGCATGGCTAATTTCCACCGTTTCCTTTCTGGGAAGACACCTTGGTCCCCAGATTTTGTTAGCAAGAAAATCCTGCAAGCATCCAGCCGCAGGGCTGGGGCAGGACACGCTGGACAGCACACACTGCAGGGCTGCACACACTGCAGGGCTGCACACACTGCAGGACAGCACACACTGCAGGGCTGCACACACTGCAGGGCTGCACACACTGCAGGACAGCACACACTGCAGGGCTGCACACACTGCAGGGCTGCACACACTGCAGGACAGCACACACTGCAGGACAGCACACACTGCAGGGCAGCACACACTGCAGGACAGCACACACTGCAGGACAGCACACACTGCAGGGCTGCACACACTGCAGGGCTGCACACACTGCAGGGCTGCACACACTGCAGGGCAGCACACACTGCAGGGCTGCACACACTGCAGGGCAGCACACACTGCAGGGCTGCACACACTGCAGGGCTGCACACACTGCAGGGCAGCACACACTGCAGGACTGCACACACTGCAGGACAGCACACACTGCAGGACAGCACACACTGCAGGGCTGCACACACTGCAGGACAGCACACACTGCAGGGCAGCACACGCTGCAGGACAGCACACGCTGCAGGACAGCACACGCTGCAGGACAGCACACACTGCAGGACAGCACACACTGCAGGGCTGCACACACTGCAGGGCAGCACACACTGCAGGACAGCACACACTGCAGGGCAGCACACACTGCAGGGCTGCACACACTGCAGGGCTGCACACACTGCAGGGCAGCACACGCTGCAGGGCTGCACACACTGCAGGGCAGCACACACTGCAGGGCAGCACACACTGCAGGACAGCACACACTGCAGGGCTGCACACGCTGCAGGGCTGCACACACTGCAGGGCTGCACACACTGCAGGGCAGCACACGCTGCAGGGCAGCACACACTGCAGGGCAGCACACACTGCAGGGCTGCACACACTGCAGGGCTGCACACACTGCAGGACAGCACACACTGCAGGGCTGCACACACTGCAGGGCAGCACACACTGCAGGACAGCACACACTGCAGGGCTGCACACACTGCAGGGCTGCACACACTGCAGGGCAGCACACACTGCAGGGCAGCACACACTGCAGGGCTGCACACACTGCAGGACAGCACACACTGCAGGGCAGCACACACTGCAGGGCAGCACACGCTGCAGGACAGCACACGCTGCAGGACAGCACACACTGCAGGACAGCACACGCTGCAGGACAGCACACGCTGCAGGACAGCACACGCTGCAGGACAGCACACACTGCAGGGCTGCACACACTGCAGGGCTGCACACACTGCAGGACAGCACACACTGCAGGACAGCACACACTGCAGGGCTGCACACACTGCAGGGCTGCACACACTGCAGGGCAGCACACACTGCAGGACAGCACACACTGCAGGCCTGTCTGGCCTTGGAGAGAGACACAGGAGCAAGGTGGTGGGGCCTGTCTGACCCAGCGTCTCCTCGGCGCCTGTGTTTTTTTCCTTCTCTTCCTCCAGACTGTTCTGGGAAGCATTAACTGGGCCTTTCTAGGCGTGGACGAAGCCCATCGGTTGAAAAATGACGACTCCTTGCTGTACAAAACATTGATTGATTTCAAGTCCAACCACAGGCTGCTGATCACCGGCACCCCGCTTCAAAACTCACTCAAGGAGCTCTGGTCCCTGCTGCACTTCATCATGCCAGAGAAGTGAGTCTCCTTCTGGGCCTTCCAAGAAATGTCTCGGTCCATTCTCATCTG
Organism: Aphelocoma coerulescens; assembly: GCF_041296385.1. NCBI lineage: Eukaryota > Metazoa > Chordata > Aves > Passeriformes > Corvidae > Aphelocoma > Aphelocoma coerulescens. The sequence goes on from NC_091024.1 coordinate 7,250,150, forward strand.
TTAAATAGGCTCAAGGGAGTGCAGAATGGCAGAAATCCCTGAATTAAATCCCTGAATTAAATCCCTGAATTAAACTCAATGGTGTGACAGCAGTGACAGGAGAACAGACATTAGTTGGGAAAATCAAAGGTTGAATAACTAACACAAGGAGTATTTCTGGCAGCAAACTGAATGGGGAAACCTGATACATAGCTTTCATATCTGTCTGCTGTCTTCCAGCCATCTCTAAAAAGCTAAACTCATTTTAAGAAAATCTTCTCAGCCATTTCTGAGGTTTCCAGTACACTGTGGTTCAGGCACCCCTGCCAACCATTTCATGGCAGCTCTGGGGTGCTGGCTGGCTGATTGTGCGTCTACAGTGTAACAAATATTTTGTTTTCTTTAAAATAAAATGAGCTATGGGCATCTCTAAGGCTAAGGCAAGCATGCCCCAAAGTTCACTAAAATGATGTTTGACTGCGAGAAGAGCTGTCCCCCAAATTCTTTTTGTTGGATCACAGAAAGAGTGAAGGAGAGGCTTGAGGTCTCCCAAGTGGAGGAGAGTGGATCTCCACATTTCAAAGGAGCTGTCAGAGGAGCCAACAATCCCAAAAGAGCCTTCAGAGCAGGGTAAAACAGTCCAGTTGTCAAAGCCCTGCCTCAGGGAGGCACCGCGGAAAGTTCAGAAACTACTGCCAGGTAAATGCCAACAGAGTAAAATAGTGGGAAACTTGGGATTTTGGGTCCTGGGAGTCAGTGTGGAGCTCAAATATAAGATGTTAGGAAGGCATCTAAGCCCAGAGAGCTTCTAGCTTTGCCAGCCATCTGTTGAGTTAACCTGAGCAGAGTGAACCTCTTGTCTTCCACTGTGTTTCCATTCAACTGATGGTCTCCTGTCTTGTGGTGGAGTAGGAGTGTATCCAATAGATGCTGTTTGGTGCCATAAGACAAGAGATATTCTGACCCTTCCTTTCTCTTCCTTTCTGTTGCCAGGTTTGAATTCTGGGAGGATTTTGAAGAGGACCACGGGAAAGGTAGAGAGAATGGCTACCAGAGCCTTCACAAAGTCCTGGAGCCGTTTCTCCTGCGCAGAGTGAAGAAGGATGTAGAGAAATCTTTGCCAGCCAAAGTGGAGCAGATCCTCCGGGTGGAAATGTCTGCTCTGCAGAAACAGTATTACAAGTGAGTCACTGAATAAGTTACTGGGAGTGCCAGTAGAAATGGACACATCTTTATGTGGGCCTTGGCAATATGTTCCTTCAGAGTGCAATGTGACACCATCACCTGTAGTACTGGGAGCTTCCCAGTAGGAATATGAGGTAGGGTGGTTGGTATCTTTCCTTCTGGGAGATGCTTTTGTAGAATGATACAGTTCAACTGGCCAGTTTTGCAAGACAGAGGTTATGTCTTTCCTGGGGGAGTGAAAATATGCACGAAATTGGCAGGCTGTTGAATATTGAACTGTGATAATATCAACAAGAAAGTCAGGTCAGGGTTTTTAGGGAGGAAAGAGTAGTATTCTGTAAGAGAAGTGAGGAGAGATGGAGGGTGGGAAGTAGACTGATGCCTGAATGAGCTCTTCCTGAAGGTTTTGTTCCTCCAAGACTCTGCTCTGCACTGAGTGATGATCTGGGCTTTAATTTTCATGCCTGCAGGTGGATTTTGACAAGAAACTACAAAGCTCTTTCAAAGGGAACAAGGGGGAGCACATCTGGTTTCCTGAACATTGTGATGGAATTGAAAAAGTGCTGCAACCATTGCTACCTTATCAAACCTCCTGAGGAAAATGAGAGAGAGAATGGCCTTGAGACCCTGCAGGTGAGTGGTGTCCTTGGTCGCCACCTTTTTTCCTTAGATTTCATTCTTTTGTCCTCCCAGCAGGATGTCTGGTGAAGCTTTGGCTTCTGTGGCTTCTCCTTTAAAAATAGTCCTCACAGCTAAGCCATTTGAACCCCCAGCCCTTCACTTCCACTGTAGGCAACATTTTATGGCCTTCTAGAGCAGGAGTTGCAGGCAGTGTAAGATCTCTCTTGTGTGATTCATTGTGTGTGTGGGCTCTGCTGTGTAAACCCAGATGATTAGATTAGAGATGTACAAGAGATGCATGACCCCAAAAGGAGCAGGTCTGTGCAGGTCTCTGTGTGATGTACATAAGGGTAAGATTGGAAATGATGGTTATTTCTTCAGTCTCTGGTCAGGAGCAGTGGAAAGCTGATTCTCTTGGATAAGCTGCTGACCAGGCTGCGGGAGAGAGGCAACAGAGTGCTGATCTTCTCCCAGATGGTGAGGATGCTGGACATCTTGGCAGAGTACCTGACTATCAAACACTACCCTTTTCAGGTGAGAAACATCAGCATGGAAAACAATGTGGGTCCCCTTGAAAGCGGGAAAAAGTGGAGGGAGCTTCAGCAATGGGAGTCACTGAGTTCCCCAGAGGCTGGTGGCTGGGATTACAGGTGGCACTTACTGGAGGGAACTGGGATGTCCCTTCATTTCAGTATGGCCCCATCTCTGCAAAACTCCTCTGACAGGCCACTCCTTTGGGCTGTGGCCTGTGATAAACCCTGAGGAGAGGACAGTGAGCACAGAGAGGCTGGCTGGGAGCCTGTAACGGGAGCTGTGGTGCCACCCGCTGTGTGCCTGTTCCCTGAGCTTCCCCCAGCCCTTGTGACACAGCTGAGGCAGTGCAGTTATTTTTAATTGGCGGCTATTTTTAACAATTAAACGCTGCAGGCAGCAAAGGGGGCTGTAGGGCTGACAGCACTCGGGTGCAGCCCTCAGGGCTCCTTTACCTTCTTTCTTTTATCATTATTGTTGATTTTTCCAGCGCTTGGACGGCTCGATCAAGGGGGAGATCCGAAAGCAGGCGCTGGATCACTTCAACGCCGACGGCTCCGAGGTACCGCAGGCCTGGGCAGAGGGTTTGTGGCTGAGCCACAGGTTGTGTCTGACAAGAGGGGATTAGTTCAGTTCAGTTCTTTTTACAGTACCCCAGGTACTTTTAAAGACATAGACATGGCAGGTTTTGCAACCAGCCATATTGCTTATTTTAAATCTCCCACATCCAAGGAACAGGGCTGCAAGCCACATCTCCAGAAAGTCCTGAAGAAGCTGGGAAGAGCCAAAATTTAGCAATTCTCTCCCTATTGGTCTGGAGAATGAGACAGTTGCTGAGTGATTCCAGTCTGAAGCTGGTTTTGGATGTGAAATGGCAGAGGCAAAAGGAGGATTTTAAGTGCTGGCAGGCAGTGAAGTCTGGTCTTGGAGGTGAAAGTCTCCAGTGTAATAGGAGAGGGCATCTGAAGCCTCTCATCTGGGCTTGCTGACTCACAGTGACTGGTGCAAGACACTTGTTTTTGTGTCCATCAGCCCAGCTGTGAGAAATACCTTTCCTCACTCCAGAAGCCTGAGCTGGAGTGGAATTCTTGGCTCACACAGGAGTTGTGAGAGATCGTGGTTGTAGGAAAGTTAACAAAAGGAAGTGTGAGGGGGGAAGGAGCAAGAATGCCCATAGATCCCTATCCTGAGGGCATCTGTGGGGGCTCAGGCATCTTGGCTCTAACCTGGCACAGTCTGTTCATTGCTGATCTCATTCCTAACAGGATTCAGGCAATAAAAAGCAGGTGTTTGCCTGCTGCTGTTGTAGGAATCTGGTGGGCAATGTGGTCTGACCTTCAAAAGTGACTCCAAGGTGCCCTTGCCTTGAGCTGCTTGTGTTGCTCTCCTGTATTGATTCATGTCTGGAGTAGCACACCCTTCATGTGGGCCAGCACTGCCTCACTCTGGGTCTGGGCTCAAAGACTGGTGCTGCTCAGCCTGAATGAACAGGGAAGGAAATAGTTTTTCAACTTTAAAAAGCATGAGTGCAACAGAGCCTTCCCTCCATTTTCTTGTACAGTTTTTGAGTCACCATTGCCATTGTATGCCCACAGTTACAAGTTGGTTAACTCATGGATACTTCTGTTTTTTCCTTCCCAGGACTTCTGTTTCTTGTTGTCAACACGAGCTGGGGGGCTGGGAATAAATTTGGCCTCTGCTGATACTGTTGTTATCTTTGACTCGGACTGGAACCCCCAAAATGATCTTCAGGCTCAGGCCCGAGCTCACCGGATCGGACAAAAGAAGCAGGTGAGAAGAGTTGCCTGGGGTGTTTTCACTGTGCCTTCAGTGTGTGCATCTAAACAGGCTCTCACCTCACCAGAGCTTCTGAAAACATGGGCTTTTTGTCCCAGTCCTTGCTCCAGAGAGTGCTGCCCAAGGGAATCTCATTTAAAAAGTAGGAGACAAAAAACGAGCCCAGATTTGCCAGATCCCAAGTCTTTCTGTTGGTTTTGAACAAACCCAGAACCCAACCCATGGAATTGCACTTCTCAGCCTAGTCCTAGTGGACTTTGTTCTTTCTTGCCCTGATAAAAAGTAGAACATCCACCTTTACTAGGGGTTATTAGATATGTGAAAAGCTTGGTGCTAGTTTGAATTTAGAGTGGTTGTTTCAGAAGATTTTTACTCTGTGCTTAGGCACACTACAAGATCTGTGTTAACCATCCTGATTTTAACTGGATCTCCTGAGATACAAAGAGAATGTGCTTGTTTTTCTTCTGAAGAAGCACATCTGTACATGAAGAGACAATGCCAGCAGCCCAGTGAAAACAGCTGAGGGATGCATTGCTGTATCAGCAGAGCCTGTCCAGGAAATAGCTGTGTTCTCTTTTTGCCACTCAGGTGAATATTTACCGCCTGGTCACAAAGGGGACAGTGGAGGAGGAGATCATTGAGAGAGCCAAGAAGAAAATGGTGCTGGATCATTTGGTTATCCAGCGTATGGACACCACTGGCCGGACTGTTCTGGACAACAACTCTGGGAGATCCAAGTATGTGACTGTGTCAGGAGGCAGAAATGTCTGGAACACGTGGCATAACCAGCTTCACTTGCTGGCATTTTCCAATATTTATTTGATAGAGTACAGGGCAGAAGGCTAATAAGTAATGGCAGCTTCCACTGATTTGGCTTCTGCAGCCATTAATTTGGACACGTAGAATAAAGATGATGAGACATTAAAAATGAGTTTTAGTGTATTACTTGTTTTTCCTTCTGTCTTCCACCCAGAGATCATCCTGGTCTGAGGGAACCTGGCTGTGGAACAGCTGCATTTTGGCAGTGACCTCAGATTCTCTTCATTTCCCCCAGTAGATGGAGGTGGTTCCCAATGCAGTCTTTGTCTGTGCTAGAGCAGGAAAGAGATTAATAACAAAGCTCTTTATAGTGCTGGGTAGACAACTTACTCCTTGCTTCAATTAGGAAAAACTTTGGTATGGTTTTGTGCTGTAGCAGTTCTGACTGAACAGTCCAAAACACCTTTTCCTTCTCGTTTTTTCTTCCAGCTCAAATCCCTTCAACAAAGAGGAGCTGACAGCTATTTTGAAGTTTGGAGCTGAAGATCTTTTCAAGGAGCTTGAAGGGGAAGAGTCAGAGCCTCAGGTAGTTTGAAATTGAAATCACATAGCAGTTTGTAGTGCTCTGCAGGTCTGCAAGAGGGACTGTGTGGGGTTGCTCCTGCTTTGTTCTTGCCCTGTGCACGAGTGCAGGCAGGTGAACATGGGTTCTGGAGTAGCTGAAGGCAGAGTCTGGGGCTGGGGGACCAGGGGCTTGTGAGAGCCTTATTGTTGGGAATTAAATAGTAATGGTCACCAAGGGAGTCCCTTGGCTCCTGAGGATTATTAGCTAGTGACAGCACAGCCTGCTGAAGGCTCCTCTCCCTGCCTCTTCTGAGCACTTGTTCAGAATCCTTTTTTGGTGGCTCTGAGCGAGGCGGGAGTCAGCACAGTGCAGTGAACAGGTTGCTCTCTCCTGCCTCAGTGCAGCATTGCTTGACAGTTTAGCATTGAGTGTTTTGCCCAATTCTCTTAATGGTCCAAGCAGGGAAACAGTCCACAGTTCATACATCTCAGTGCCTGGAAATTTTCCCAACTGTTCAGCCTTGATGTCCTTTCCTTCTGTTCTGTCACCTTATTTGTACTTTGTTGTACCACTAGAGCTAGTTCATCCTTGCCCTCTGGGATGACACCCTGCAGATATTTGCACTTTATTTAGCTCATATCAGCACACGAGTCTGCTCTCAAAGCCTCTTACTTCCTGCTGTGCTCAGCACCCTCCGCTTTATCCCTCCTTCTCCCTGACTGGCAGGAGATGGACATTGATGAGATTCTGCGTCTGGCTGAAACACGGGAGAATGAAGTGTCCACCAGTGCCACCGATGAGCTGCTCTCCCAGTTCAAGGTACGGACCCCCAAGCTCTGTAGTGGGGTGTGGGAATGTGGCTCCCCACACCCTGCCGTGGTGGTGAGGTCAGTAACAGGTCAGAGCAGGAACACCTCGGAGAGATCACAGAATCACAGAATGGTTTGGGTTGGAAGGGAACTTAAAGACCATCCAGTTCTAACCCCTCTGATGTAGGTATTAATTTAATTTCAATAAAGTGGTTTTGAAGGCTGTGAATAAAATGCAGAATTTACCAAATTTGGAAACAAACCCAATAATTTACAAATACTCAGCAGTACTTCTTAAACTGCACGTACTTCCTCAAATGCTGGTAGTCCAAAGACGTGGCAAGGAGCCAGGAACGTAGTGCCATAGGGATCAATTATGAAGTAGTTATGGAAGTGTTGGCAGAGTTCCTATGGAGAAGGAGTTGAGGCTTAGCAGACAACTCTGGGGTGTTCCTGCCAGTGGAGGGAATTGCTAAAACTTCTCCTTTGCTTGTAAAAAGGTTGCCAACTTTGCAACCATGGAGGAGGAAGAGACAGAGCTGGATGAGAGGTCCCAGAAGGACTGGGATGATATCATTCCAGAAGAGCAGAGGAAAAAGGTGGAGGAGGAAGAAAGGCAGAAAGAATTGGAAGAAATCTACATGCTGCCTCGAATCCGGAGCTCAACTAAAAAGGTACAGCTCATCTTGAGGGGATGAGAGGCAGGAGGCGAGAGCTGGCAAAGGGAATGCTCAAGGGAAGCCTCCTTGCCATCTAAGCTTCTTTCCCTCCTCCAAAGTTGGTTGGGAATGAAGCACAGAGGTAGTACAGTGACCTCTTGTTGGCATCATGCATTGGACCAATGGGTTGGGATGCAGTGTGAGGGCCCAGACTGGACTTGGTGTGACTCACCTCATCTTAGCAGATAAAATAAAAAGAATCTGTAGTGACCACAAAGCAAACTATCCAATTGTACTGGGTTTTGCTGCAGATTTTGCTGTTTTTTGGCCATCTCTTTTCCTTGGACTCTCTAGCTCCCTGGGTGGCTCTTGCCTAAATGTGGATCCTGAGGGGCCAGAGAGATGGTGTCTTCCCAAGTTCTTTAGGTAATGGGATCCACCCCAAAAGAAAGTTGGCTGTGCAAGGATGCTCTTCTGGGACATGGGACTTTAAGAGGGGTGAACTGTTCTTTGGGGTGAGCTGGGGAAAAACATTGAAGTGAAAAATACAGAGAAGGATAATTCATGTAGGATGAGTCCGGATTAATTTCTGAGGTGTCCTGGTTTTCAAAATAATCTAAGGGACTGTGGCACAAACCCACAGAAATCAATATTTCAACATCTTTTAGTAGATCAAAATGCAATTGTGAAACTGGTGGTTGTAAAGGGAGGATGACCACCAGAGCCTCAGCCAGCTGGGAACTGCAAGGTGTGCTGCCTCTCTGGGTTGGTTACATGGGCTCCTGCATCTTCAGGAATGGATGCTGAGGTGTTTTACAGTCCATTAAATACTGCCAGTGCACAGAGGGACAGAAAAGGTTGTTAGCTGATTAGATTAGCAGTTGATAAGTGTACTGCTGTTTCTCTGGCACGTGCAGGCTCAGACAAATGACAGTGAATCGGATGCAGAAACCAAGAGAAGGCTTCAGAGATCATCTGGATCAGAAAGCGAGACCGACGACACCGATGACGAGAAGAGACCAAAGCGCAGGGGACGCCCTCGGAGTGTTAGAAAAGACACTGTGGAAGGATTTACTGATGCTGAAATCAGGAGGTCAGTGCTGGGCACAAGAGACACTTCAGAAAACAAATATAGAAATCCCATGCAGGTGGAGAAAATTCCAGAGTAATCCAGGAAGTGATCACCTGTAAGCACGTCAGTGGTTAGGCGGAGCTGGTTCACTGGGACTGCTTCTGCGCCTTTATATAATTCAGTTTGATCCCAGCTGATGACCTTAACATTCAGATCAGTGCAAAATGGACTGGGTTGTCTTTAGTCAGGCTGCTGTGGAGCTGCTACCTTCCTAAAATTAATCCGTGTTTAACTGCCCTTCCTGGGCCAAGTGCATCAAGCTAATGCCATATAACATGTGAGGTCTTAGGTGCCATGAGCTGCAGAGCTGGAAAAACCAAGGGCTCTGGCTTTCCTGACATTTTTCTGGCAGTCATCCTGCTGATTTAAGCTCTAAGTGAGAGGTAGGTTCTGGCAAAACGACCCCATGAGAAGCATTGGTGCTGTTGATCCGAGACCTGTGTGTCAGTCCCTGATGTCAGCTGGGGACTGAATTCCAGAACATTATTTTCTTCTGTCTTCAAATTCTTGAGTCTTTTCCAAAGATCTTTGTCTTACAACTCTGCCCAGATGTTCAGCCAAAGATGGAGAAGAGGGGGTTGTGAGTTTTCCTTAACTCTCTCTATCTCTGAGCTGGTGTATTTTTAAGCAGGAGATAGCAGGAGTTTTTGGGCTGTGAAGCTGCCCCATAATCATCTTGCAGCCATGGAGCAGGAAGGACATGCTGCAATATAACAGCCATTTAGGTTATTGTGATGTTGCAGAAAGAGGCTGAAAGAATACAAAATGAAAAAAAGAAGGCAAAAAATTAACTAATTTCAAAAATAACCTGTAGTTGTAGCCATTGTGTCTGCTCCCAGCTCAAGGCAATGTTTGATTGCAGCAACTCTTGCCCTAAAAGCTGTGTTAGCCACAGCAGGGATTTTCACAATAAAAATAAGACATGAAAATAAATAGCAAACCTCGTCTGCAAACCTCTGTGATGGATTGAACCACATTTGGCTCTTCTGTGATGGGTTGCTACATTTGCAGCCTGAGCTTTAAAATTACTAATGACATTGATTTAATGCCTCTTTTCTTCCTGGAAAAATGAAGTTAATAATTACCAACATGGTGTGAGCCAGTGCTTTCTTCTATTTTTTTTTTGCTCTACAGTTACCACTCTCCTCTTTTTTTTTTTCTTTCCTCATCTGTCAAACACTCACCATTTATAATAATCTTGTGTTCTTCTCCAACCAAGGTCACAAAACTCTTTGTGGGGGCTAATAGATGAGGCCTCCCAGTGCTGAGGGATGCTGAGCCGATCAGTGGGGAATGCAAGGGTGATAATGTGACAGGCTGTAATTAATATATTCAAGCAAATTTGTGATATTGGACCTACTTTTTATGGCAGTTAGTTTAGTTTTTGATTTTGTTTTTTCTCCTTAGGTTTATCAAGGCTTACAAGAAGTTTGGATTGCCTCTTGAACGGTGAGTCCCATCCTGGCCCTGCTCCAGAGGGGAGGCATGGAGGCACGCTGTACTTGTGAGCACAGCCAGACACACATTGCTCTGGGTGTGTGACACAACCTCCACGGACAGCACAAGCCTTGCTGTCCTGCCATCAGGACCCCAAGCACTGCTGTACAGTCCCTGGTGTCTCTGTTGATGGGCACTGACGAACGCTGGCCAAAAACCGGCTGGAGCAGTCGTGGTGCCGGGCTGTAACACAGCAGTGTCCTGCTGGCAGAGCCCGGCCCTTGGGGCATTCCCACTCTGCCCAAAAAGGAGAGGGAGCAGCTGTCGGAACAGCAAATGCTACCCAAAACTCTTGCCAAGCTTCTGTATGCATGTTAGCCTCAGGACTGAATTTGGAGCATCTTTCCATGCTCTATTGCTCCTGAAGGGAAATGAGGAGAGGCACTATCCTCAAATGTGGATCTGCACGGCCCTGATCCTGTGCTGGGTTTGGAAAGGTCTCAGTGCTGAGGCAGAGTTCCCTGAATGTATTGTAGGAGAAATGCAGTGTTTTTTCAGCTGGTTGTACCCTTGTCTTGTGAAACACAAGGCTTGTGTGTGAGCCTTGATGTTACTGACTTCAGGCAGGCAAAAGGGACAGCAGATGGCAGCTTTGGACCATCAAATGGAGTTAATGTAGAACTGGAAAAGCCTGAGGGAGTGCTGGACAGTCATGGAGGGTCCCTGTTGTCCCCAAGATACACAGTTCTCACCTTTGCTTTGGTAATAAAAAATCCAAAGGATTGGATCAGTTTTTCTACATCTGCATTGCAGCTATTAGACCAAAAAAAGGCAAAAACTTGGTTGTTTCCTGCACAAACTCAACCTGTGCATGTTTCATACATTCATATCTGTACATCACTGAGCTGTGAAACAATTGATTAGGAAGTGGCTGAGAAGAGATCTGCTGTATCAAACACAAAACTCTTCCCATTTCCCAGGCTGGAGTGCATTGCCCGGGATGCTGAGCTCGTGGATAAGTCTGTGGCTGACCTGAAGCGGTTAGGGGAGCTCATCCACAACAGCTGTGTGTCAGCAATGCAGGAATATGAGGAGCAGCTGAAGGAAAATCCAGGGGAAGGTAAGCAAGATGGTTGTGTGCTGCCATTAGGATGGTTTGGGGAGTGTTCCGTGGAGCTGGTGGGGAAACCATTCCCATGCTGGACAGGGAGGCCACATTGTGACTTAGAAGCAATGAACAAGAACACACTTAAACCACCCCATCTCTGCCAGGCAGCTCTCACCCACAGAGAGAAGCCCCTGAGCTTTCTGCTCAGACTGGAAAGTGCCACTTGGGTCTGTTGGCTTCTGCTGGACATGAGTTTTTGTGGGCAGAGGCTGAAGTGACCAGCTTATTGAATGCTGGGCCACAAAGCAAAGCAGATCTTATTTTAACTGCTCCTGGGAGTGGAAATCAGACTGGTTCTCTGTACTCCATGCTAAAGCTGGATCCACAGTTAGCAATTCCTGGAGTTGGAATCACCACCTACTCTCTGGCTGGCTGTTCTGTGCTGTTGGTTTGGACATACAGAGTCAGGGATGGATTTCCTGCTGGGTCTCTGCCTGTTGCAGCTGACCAAGGCTGCAGAAGAAACAGCTCCAGCAAACTTGGAAGTATTTTTAAGAAAATGATACTGGGAGGTGTTTAAATGGCAAATCTGAGCGAGTGGAAGAAAACTCGTATTTTGGGCCTAATGTTTAAATAAGAGGTTGCAGGCAATGTCTTGATCATTGTCTGTGAAGCCATTTTACAGAGACACTTCCTTCTGTAAGAGTTCTCTTAATTGCTTTTGTTTTATTGCTGAGCAGGGAAAGGACCTGGAAAGAGACGAGGTCCTACTATCAAGATTTCTGGTGTCCAAGTCAATGTGAAATCCATCATCCAGCACGAAGAGGAATTTGAAATGCTGCACAAATCCATTCCCTCGGACCCAGAGGAAAGGAAGAAGTGAGTTTAGCTAAGTAGGCAATGCAGAAAGAGGCTCAGGGAATTTGGATTTTGTAGTGGAAAGAGAATAGCCTGGATGTGTGGATTTGCTTTATCCTCCACAGCATTAAAAGTAGCTCGTGTTTGAAATGCCTTTAGGTACCGCCTGACGTGCCGTGTCAAAGCTGCTCATTTTGATGTAGACTGGGGAGTGGAGGAGGATTCTCGCTTGTTAGTGGGAATTTACGAGCATGGTTATGGAAACTGGGAGCTAATTAAAACAGATCCGGAGTTGAAGTTATCTGATAAGGTAGGTCGCTTTGCTTGGTGCTTCCATGGGGTCCATTGCAGTGCTCATAGAGAACATGACTCATTTACTCCAGAGACAGATGTTTGTGTTTGTAACTACTCCAAAAATCATGATAAATAATATTGAGGAAAACAGTGACCTTCATGGAATGTTGCATGCTCGATGGAAAGCGGAGTTGTGTTATTTGGTGGGCAGTACCAGCTGAACCACACTGAAATGATGCAGGCAGGAAATGGCAGTGCTGACATGTGTGGTTCCACGCACAGGATAGAAGAGGCTGCATTGCACAGCTGTGACTTGATGTTTCCTTGAGCATCTCACAAGAATCTGAGCGTGAATTTCTGAGTGGAAATAATTTTTCACAGATTTGACACTGCTTATGTCAAGACTGGTCCGTGTTAGCTTTGAGGATATGGTTACATGACTGGGAATGGCAGCCCAGCCAGCTGGAAAGCCTCCATCTTGTTCCTCTGTTCCTCAGAGGACCCCACAAGAACAGTTTACAGGGACCATGTTGAAATGATCCGGGTTAAAAATAAGCCACCATCCATTGTGTCAGTGTGGTGGAAAGAGTGTGGAAACTGCAGCAAGCACAGGGCTGAGGAGCACCAGGAATCTCCACACCAGCTTTGCTGCCAGCATGCAGCATTCCCCTGACTCTCTGCTGGTGCTTCTAGCAAAGATCAGGCTCTGCCTGGGAACCCTCTGTGTGTGGAGCTCAGAAAGGCATTTTGCAATGCAAACAGCTGCCTGAGACACGCCACCCATTTTCCAGTGAAGGATGAAGCAAACCTAGCTGACAAGCTGAGATATTTCCTCCACGAAGTGTCACCTTTCAGCCTTGTTTTCCACAAAAAATTGTGCATCTGTGCCCCTGCTGTAGCAATGTCTCAGGTTACCAGAGTGACTGGGCTGCTGTGACCAAGCTGTCACAAATAAATCTGATGTGTCAAGGGGAGTGGACTCAGTTTTGCAACTCAAGGTCCCAAATATAGCTTGTAAAGGGTTTTCTTCCTTCAAGAGAACTTAGCAAGCTTGAAAGGCTTAGCAAGCCTTGGGATCCTTTAACTTCTGCAGGATTCCAAGGGGAGAGGTGCTTGCTTGCTAGGAGCTTTGGCTTTGGCCAGACAGGGATAGCTGTGTGAGAGGGGGAAGGAAGGCTTGAGCCTTCTTGTTCCCCCAGAAGATGCAGCATCTGCTGCCCTTTGCTGGGCCTGGAAGGGGTGCTGCTAGTGTGTATCTCTTTTGTCAAGTTTTGTGCATGTGGGTATATGTATTTCTTTTTTTCTGCTTTATCAAAGATCCTACCTGTTGAGACAGATAAGAAACCTCAGGGAAAACAGCTCCAGACCCGAGTTGATTATCTACTGAAACTGCTGAAAAAAGATCTGGACAAGAAAGAAAACATGAAAGATGGGGAAGAGGTGAGATGTGGCTGCTTGACTCTGAGGGTTTCAGGGGGAAGTGGTTGGCTGATGGCAGGAGACACCCTGTGTTCCCAAGTCACCAAACACCATCTCTGTGAAGGAATATGGACTTCTCTATTGTCTGATTGCATTGTGATATTTGTCATTTAAATGATAATTAATAAGGGGCAGGTTATTACTGCACTTACTGAAGGATTTGGGCTCATCAGGCTTTCTGCCATCCTGCAGGACCTGCAGCTGTTTGCTTGATGTTCAGGAGATGGGATAGGTCCCCAGGCAGTAGCTGTGGCTATTTGCTTTCCCTGACTTGTTCTTTTTTTTTTACCAGGGCAAGCTAAAGAAGAGGAAACCACGGGTAAAGAAAGAGAACAAGGCTCCCAAAGTCAAAGATGAGCATGGGAATGAACTCTCCTCTCCTCGGCACTCAGACAACCAGTCAGAAGAAGGTGAAGTCAAGGTGAGTCAGCCGGGTGGATAGTGGCTTTTTCAGGTTTCCTAGGGCTGTGCTGTTACTGCCCAACCTCACCTTGGGAAGCACTCCCAGCAAAGCCCCAGGGAGTCAGGGGCACTGAGAGGGAACTCCCACAGGATTGACAAACTCAAAAACACCCATACAGCTATGGGTGTGAAAGAAAGACCTTTCCCACCTATTCTTTTAGGTCAATGCTTTAAGTGATTTGGGGCATCCCAGAATGGCCACAAACATCCACATACTGACTTGGGGGAAAGGTTGTCTCAGGACAAAGCCTGTTGCCCTTATAAAGGAGAGAAAGAAGAATTGTTTCCCTCTCCTTTTGGGCACGTCAGCCCATGGTGGAGCTGGAGTTTACCAAGGTCATGCTGTTGCTTAGAAAACGTTCAGTTTTTGAGTGGTTTGGCTTGGAGTCTGAGGCTTTTTGTTCGTGTGCTGATCAGTATCTATTTCAGGGGCTGAGCGATCTGGAGTGCAGCTGGCACAGGGGAGCTGCTCTGCAGCTTGCCAGCTTGTCACAGAGTGGGGCTGGTCTGGTTTTCATACCCTCTTGTCAAGTTGGGGGGATGGCAGCTGCTTGAGCAGGGCTCGCTGTCTACTTAAAGAGGTGTGAGGGTAAATCTGGATGGACCTCAAAAGTTGCCTGTGTTTTAAGGATGTTTTATGGAAGAAAATGTACATGAGGTGAGGGACTCCAACTTTGTGCTGTGACTGATGTTCTAGGAGGATGGCTTGGACAAGAGCCCAGTGAAAAAGAAACAGAAGAAGAAAGAGAACAAAGAGAACAAGGAAAAACAGACATCCTCTAAGAAAGAAAAGGAAAGCGATAAAGAGAAAAAGAAGACAAAAGACAAGAAAGAGAAGGTATGTGGTATTCTCAGGAGCAACTTGATAGGGAAGTCCCTGAGCAGGACAAACTGTGAGAGTTAGGATTCATTAAAGGCCCTGTGTGAAGAGACATCAGTGGAGCATCATGGGGTGAGGGGGTATCCCTTTTTCAGCCCTTCTGAATTGCCATAAAAAGTAGAAAAGGCAATATGTCCTACAGCCTCATGGAATGTGACCAAAACGGAAGAGGTTTTATCAGACTGCCTTTAAAGTACAGCTGTCCCTGTGACATCGATATGGCCACAGAGCTGATGCTAAGGAAGAACAGGGAAAGAGCCTGGAGCACTCAGATCAAAGTTCTGTTCAGCTGTGATTTATCACAGGGTTGGCAGCTCCTTGTCTGTATTCCCCTTTAATTTAAACTCACCCAAATGACCCAAGTGTCCACACTATCAGGACTGTAAGTTGTCATTGTCACCGTTCAGGACTCAGCAGAATGAGTGTTTCAACATCACTGGTATGCTGGAGACTAAAATGTCTCTTGAATTTTGGGTACAACTGCCCTGAGGCTGGATGCAAATTGGAAGGGGGGGTAAAAGCTTCCATAATAATGACCTGAAGTACCTGTCCAAGGAACAGGTATGTACTGCATGCCCAGTGTGTTTTGACACTGAGGTCATAAGTGCAAACTAGCAAGATTTGTTGCCTATGTAGGGGAAAGTTTGCTTTCCAGTGATTTTTGGTATGGCTTTGACTGCAGATAAGTCATATAAGTAAAAATTTACACAAACAGGCCATGATTTGAGAACTAGTGATATCACATGAAGTTGCAGATCCTTGTAGATGTGAGACTACCCTGAGCTCTGTCCTTTTCAAGGGAGAGACAGTCTTTATTTTAACCTCTCTTCCAAATCTTCAACACCGGTTTCTCCCCATGAGTGTGAATATCATACTCGTGTCCAAACTGTTGGCTCTGACTTGTCTCTGCTCCCTCAGGGATGATGTAAAGCTAAACAGAGCCATTGCAACTCAACAGTTGGAGATTCTGGGAAGAAAGTTGTAGGAACAGTGCCCAGGTTTAGCAACTGCCAGTAACAATAGTGTGGAGGTTGTGAGCTGGGTCACTTGGGATCCTCCATTCTGGCCGATGGTGTGATGTGTGTAATTTGTCCTTGTGAAGCCTAAAGGTGGTGAGGCCAAATCTGGAAGTAAAGGGAAGAGATCGCAAGGTCCTGTCCACATTACTGCAGGGAGTGAGCCAATCCCCATCGGAGAAGATGAGGATGATGATCTGGACCAAGAAACATTCAGCATAGTGAGTATTTTCCTTGGGACATGGGAGGGCAGTGCTGAGGGCCCAGCGAGGCAGCCAAGGTTTGCTCAGATGTCATCCAAGGACGTGTTTTAGGTGTTGGGGTGTGAACCCCCACCCTGAGTGCCCCACAGGGATTTCCTGATCTGAGAGCAGGGCAGGACAGCCCTGGACAAGAGCTGCCCACCAGCTGGTAGCCTGTCAGCAGAGCATGCACAAGGGCTCTCTGCTCCAGCTAGTGACTTCCAACTGCTCAGCTGGCAGCCCTGGGTTACAGAAGACCCTGCAGCCCTACATTACCTGTCCTGTAGAAGCCAAGGAGCCATTGAAGTTCTTTCAGGCAGGGATATGCAGGAGAGTTTTGAGGGTGACCTTGTAGGAGGTGTGGAACTGTGTAAATGCTCTCACAGCAAACAGGCCCGCAAGGCTCTTTGTAAAAATTGTCCTGTAGTAGAAGTTGTCATGGCAGATTCTCCTTGGCTGAAATACCACTTCTTAAAAACAGTTCTCTCAATGCAAATCTCTGTGTTTGCTGCAGGTCCTGTGGGTTTTTTTGTCTTTTTCTTTAACTTTCTTTCTGTGATGCACAGAAGATCCAGGCAGGCAGTCAAAAAACCTGTCTGATTTTCTATCTGTGCATGGTGTTGATGTGCCCAGGCTGAAAAACATGGTGCTTTCAACTCATGTCTGCCAGTTTGGTAAAAGCAAGCATTAAAGTGA
Source organism: Aphelocoma coerulescens (assembly GCF_041296385.1). Classification (NCBI taxonomy): domain Eukaryota; kingdom Metazoa; phylum Chordata; class Aves; order Passeriformes; family Corvidae; genus Aphelocoma; species Aphelocoma coerulescens. The sequence continues at coordinate 7,266,659 of NC_091024.1, forward strand.
CCAAAAATAGGATTGGACAGGACTGAGTTGAGCATTCCTTCAGCTGAGGTGGCTGGGTCAGTGTGTGGAGCCTTGGATACGCTTCCCTGCCTGCCATGGGATCCGCGCAGAGGCTGACCATTACAGCTTGCAAAGCAAATTGTTCCCCCCTAAAAGGCAGAGGCAGTGGAGGTGGGGAGACTCTTGTCTTTTCCTGATTATTGTCTGCAGCTTGTCTAACAATTTGCTATTTTATAGCTGATTTCTCCTTACCTAATGGCCAGATAAAGCTAAACCAGCTTCTTTTCGATTAACAGGGCAATGATGTAGAGCCCTCTGCCAAATTAATCACTTTCTCCTCTCTGTTGCTCTTTCAAGTGCAAGGAAAGGATGAGACCAGTCAAAAAAGCCCTGAAGCAACTTGATAAGCCTGATAAGGGACTGACAGTTCAAGAACAGCTGGAGCACACACGCAACTGCCTCCTAAAAATCGGTGATCGCATCTCTGAGTGCCTTAAAGCCTACACTGACCAGGATCACATCAAGCTGTGGAGAAGGTGAGGGATCATTTTCTTTTCCTTGGCTGGTCTAGGATATTTTGAAATGGTAGTCAGAGGCTACTGGGTTTTTTGTGGATGGATGTGCCATTTGCCTCTTATTTAACCTGTGAAATCTTGTGTTTTCTGGTCCACTCAGTCTACAGAATCATGGAATGGTTTTGGTTGGGAGGGACCTTAAAAATCACCCAGTTCCAACCCCCAGCCATTGGCAGGGACACAGTTCACTAGACCAGGTTGCTCAGAGCTCCATTCTGCCTGAACCTTGAACACTTCCAGAGATCATCTTCCATGACCAGTCCCAGGCAAGGGTTTTGTCTTCAAGTTGTCCTGGTTTCATTAAAATTGATTTCAAAGCTAGATCAGATAAACCACTGCAAACCTCTTCATTTTGAAGAACTTGGTTCCAGCCCTCCTGGTCATCCTGTCCTGAGCTGAGACTGTTTTCCAGAGAGGGTAGAATTAATTTGATGTTGGTTTGGAAGTGGTTGGCAGTTGAACTGCTGCTGTAGCACTTAACAGAAGATGTTCATGTCCTTCTAGGAACCTATGGATATTTGTGTCAAAATTCACAGAATTTGATGCCAGAAAACTACACAAACTCTACAAGATGGCTCATAAGAAAAGATCACAGGAAGAGGAGGTGAGAGCTGAACTGCTTTCCCTTTCTGTCCTTAAAGAGTTGCTGCACTGGAAGTGTCAATACTTTCTGCCTCTTACCATGGGTGTTCTTTGTTGTTGTTGTTGGCAGTGGGTGATTTTCTCAACATCTAAACAGTCTGATTGCATTTGCCTTCTTTTTTTCTGGTCACTTTGTCCTGGGTGTTCTGACCAAGCAAAAGCATTGTTTGGTGTGGCACATGATGTTCAGTTGCCCTGTAGAGTGAAAAGCCTGGGCGTGCTGCCCTGTAGAGATCAGGTATAGAAGCACAGCTGCCAAACTGTGCCTGTCCTCCACCACGTTTGTGCTGTTCTTGGGCACACAGTTGGCTCACCAAGTCCTCAAAGAGGCAGGAAAATCCAGAGCCTGGCAGACAAGGCCATTGCTCACATAGTCCAGACCTTTGGGTGGGAAAGCAGCTGAGCTGTATCCCTGTGTTCCACCTTGCAGGAGCAAAAGAAGAAGGAGGACATGTCCAGCATGAAGAAGCCGTTCCGCCCAGAGCCTTCAGGCTCCAGCCGCGATTCCGTGATGTCCCAGTCTCACGTGCCTCACAATCCTCATTCCCAGAAGATCCACATGCCCCCTTCCCACACCCAGCAGCAGATGCATGGGCACCCACGGGACAACTACGGCCATCCAAACAAGAGGCATTTCAGCAACACAGGTGAGCGCTGGCAAGCCAGGAGAAACCTTCCCTTCTGACCTAGTGCTCCTGAACACAAACCCTTCTGGAACTTGTGACTGGTCAGGGTTAAAGGTGATGGGATAGAACATACATTACCACTGTGCTTACTGCTGGCCTAGGAAACATGGTGACGTAGTGAGGAAAAGAATGTAAGAATGGGACAGAATAAGGTTTGTGAGGATGATAAAGAAATAATGATACAGAAATTCAAAGAATAAAATTGAGCCCACGTAGTTTAGGGAGCAGAAAGTTAAAGGGGCATCAGTAGTTATAATTTCTTGGAGAATTCAGGGAGGTAAATGGGCTTAAACCGAAGTATCAAAGAGACTCAGAGGTGCTCTTTGCTCATGGCAGACCGAGGAGACTGGCAGAGGGATCGAAAGTTCAACTACGGTGGCAACAGCAACCAGATGTGGGGCGGGGAGCGGCACCACCAGTACGAGCAGCACTGGTACAAGGACCACCACTACGGGGACCGGCGGTCGCGGGGGGATCCCCACCGGAGCTCCGGCAACTACAGACCAAACAACCTCTCCCGCAAGAGGCCGTACGAGCAGTACAACAGCGACCGAGACCACAGAGGCCACCGAGACTACTACGACAGGTGACTGATTCCCGTCACCTCAGACGGGCTGGGGGTGTTGGTGAGGATGCACTGAGTGCAGAGGCCGGGCTCGGGGAGCTGATGTCCATCCGTTTGTTTTCTCTCCGCAGGCACCACCACGATTCCAAACGGCGGCGGTCGGACGACTTCAGGCCTCAGAACTACCACCAGCAGGATTTCCGGCGGATGTCTGACCACAGGCCGCCCATGGGATACCATGGCCAAGGACCTTCGGACCACTACCGGTCCTTCCACACAGACAAACTGGGAGATTACAAACAGCCCCTCCCTCCATCTCACCCTGCAGTGTCGGACCCTCGCTCACCCCCCTCTCAGAAATCCCCCCACGATTCCAAGTCACCTCTTGATCACAGGTCACCCCTGGATAGGTCATTGGAACAGAAAAACAATCCAGATTATAACTGGAACATTCGGAAAGCATAAAGTGACTGAGAGGGGGAAGCGCACGTCTGAAATACTTGGATTGATGCGACGGTGGCTGCTTTCTCCAAGCCAGCAACGAGAAACTCTGAACATGCTGCTATCATCTGGCTGGGTCAAGGAGGATTTTGGGGGAGTGGGTGGAGGAAGATTTTCCCTAGTTCTTGATTCTGGTTTAGATTCCCATTTCCTTTCCCTTTTTTTACCATTGAACTGTTCTATCATGGAACCAGCCTTGCTGCCTCGTTCTTTGTTTTGTTTTTGTTTTCCTCAGTCCAATGGACCCAAGGGAATTTTCCCCAGCCAGTGTTTCCTCAGAAGGAGAAGGCAGATCGATGCTGCTTAGGATGGTGCACAAGGCTGTGTGCCTGCTCCGACTTGATGTTACGTGACAGATGCTGCTTTGGGGTTGGGGATAAACTGCTTGGGCTGGGATTTGTGTGTCACCAGCATGGGGCAATGGGAGGATATATTCAAGGAGGGACAGGAAAGTCCCTCAGCAGCCAAGCTTGGTTGACAGAGGGACTTCATGTCCCTGCAGGATGACTCCAAAGGAGCTGGAGCCATGCTGGTGACAATCCATCACTTTCCTAGCCATGTTATCATTTCCATGTCTTTATCCATTTCAAGAAACTGGCTCTGCTTTGATTGTGTCCCCTGCAACAGAAGAGGTGGGGGGGAACTTCCTCCCATCTCCAGAGCTGGAACTGGCAAATCTTGACTCCGGGGGTAAGCAGGAGCTGGGATATGGGAAAAAAAGGCCGACTTCCTTAGCAAAGGCTTAGTTCACTTCTAACCAGTAGGAAAGAAATTGGGGTGAGAACAGTATTTCCCAGTGGACAGGGCTCAGGAATTCATAACAAAACTCTTCTCTTCTGGCATGGGCAGCTTGGGTGGTCCAGGAACTAACAGATGCTGGCTGGGAGGTGCAAGATCAAAAGATGGCTCTGGGGATCATGGAACTCGTAATCTTCCTGCCACTAAAGTCTCTGGTCTTTGGGCAAATAATTTCTCTCTGTGCTTCATGAAGCAGTGATCACAAACCTTTAATGTAACTGAAGGATAAAGGATAGTAGAACAAAGTGAAATGGAAATGCAGTGGAGCGATCACTGTTCAGGGAATGGTCACCTTCCCGCCTCCTTTCCAGCAGTCAGCGGTGACTCTGAATTGCTAAAAGTACCTGCACTTACAGACCTTCTGTCTGTCTGAGTTGGAAATGAGCCCCAGGACTTAGCACCTCAGTTAGCAGGAAGAGAATGAGGAATTCAGGACTGATCCGCAAAAATCCTTGGAGCCAATGTCTTGGAGCCCAGCATGGCAGAGGGAAAAGAGGAATGTGCAGCCCAGTTCAGTGGACTTCAGGGCAAACACTCCAAGTGTTCAAACCACAGCATTTGGTGCAAACCAGGCTCTGGCCTGGACACTGGTGTGGTGAGAGGGGTTGGCAGTGCACACACTGCTGGCCAGAAGCACCTTGGGTGTTTATTGTTCTGGCTGGAGTTCCCTGGAGACCACAAAGCTCTCCCAAGAGCCAGGTTGCCCCGAGCATGGTGTCTGGGGCTGCATCACCTCCCGGAGCTCAGATTAAAGACCAGGCTGTTCCAGGCTCCTCTTTGGTGGGGCAGAGAAGCTGGGCCTCCTGTTAAGATGCCAGTATTTGACCCTAATAAGCTGTGATGTCCTTTCCCCAAAAGACTGAGGGCAGATGGGTGTTCAGGGCTGGCTTCCTGACTCCAGCCAGTGCCTTGGAAGGCGCATGCAAACTGACACTAATACTCCTCCATGCAGTATATCCCTGGAAATCTGCTGCCATCTCCTCCCGATCCCGCTGCTCTAACGGGACACACGGGAAATGTTTTGTTCCCCTTTTGTTTTTATATTGCAAGATTTCCACCAAAATCAGGGCAGTTTTGTTTCCTTAGGGGCACGTGCTGCCCTGATAAAAGTGTTACACTTGTGTTTACCTGTGCAGGGTGAGGTGAAGGCAAGTCTTCCACAGTCCCTCTCGGAGGGGTGGGAGGTGTGGAGAGAGCACGTTTCCGTGGCGTTTCCCACTCAGCTGTGATTGCAGGCTGTGGTATTCAACAAAGAGGTCCTTTCTTTTCAGAGATATTAGCTTTTAATGTGAAAATGGAAGAAACCTTGGAGGGGCAAAGAGAATTGCTCTGTTTGTCACCACGTGGTGCAGTCACAGTGGGAAGTTTGTGCCATGCTTGTGTAGCAAAGGCAATACTGTCCAACCTGTATTAGGGTTGGTGCAGGAAAACTTTGGATCCCAGCATGAGGCATTTTCTGTGTCAAGATGTGGGGGTTTCTGCTTATCCCAGGTTCCAGGCACGAGGTTGGTTGGGGTTTCCTTTTTGTGCAACAGCAAAAGCTTTACCCATATGCACTGGAGAGCTGTCCCCACTGTCACTTTAGCCTGGTGTTGAAGTCACATCATGTTGTCCACTCGTGGTGGGTGGGTCTTTGCTGGGTTTGGCTTTAGTGAAGCTGGAGAATGAGATTTGGGAGAAAGTCTTCTCTGAGCACACACACATAATCATGCATTTTATGTCCCCTCAGCATAGGGACCATAACCAGACACAATCATGGGGACGTGAGTGGGATCAGAGGGGACACATCCACAGCCATAAACTTCCCTGTGGTGTTTGTGCCAGCATCTGATACAGCTCTTCCTTCTGAACAGGCTGTGGGATTCCCTCCAGCCTCTTCGCAGGAAAAAGCAGTAACTTGCTGGGATTCTATTTAAAAAAAAAAAAGAGTTTTTTAGCCTGACCTCTTTGGAAATGGTGTAAAGTTATGAGTTCACACAGTGGAAGTCCTGCAGACCAAAACCTGCTGGTGGGACAGGCAACATGGTCCCAACCAAAATGGACACGGAACCGAGCGCTGAAGTCCTTGCGTGAATGGTTTGTGATCCACACAAAAATATTCTGCTTTCACCCCTTTCCTCCCCACCTCTGCCTCCCCTCCGGGGAGAGAAGGACTCTTACTGTAAAAATACGGACTTTTAAACCTGTTGACTAAAAACAGTAATTAATATTAATTTATATTTGTGAAAGAAATGCCACTGTCCTAGTGATTTCTGATGTAAATATGTTGTTTATATAGTATGTATGAAATTTTCCTACATTGTAAAACTGCTGTACTTTTGATTCTTGTATATTAAAAAGTGTTACTGAGATTTTCAGAAAGGCCCCAGTGTGGTGTCTCTGGGGGGTCCTGTGGCAGGTCTGGGGGCTGTTTTGGGATAACAGGGCCCTTTCCTGCCAGCCACAGGCAAGCCACCATGGATATTTTCACTGTGCAGGAATAAGCATGTTCTGCTTGGCTGTTTTTATGCAGTTTCACAGTCTGTGGTGATAGACACTTGGAAGCCTCTTCAGATGGGAATTTCCACCTGATCAGAAGGAGCTGTATATTCTCTCACTCAGATTCACCAGGATTTCACAGGGATGATACTGATGTTTATGTGTTTATTCCACCTCCAGGTTTCATGGATCTCTGAGGATGTGTAAATATCCTTTCTACCTTTTCTGGGGAGGAGTGTTGCTCCTGCTGCATTGGTGAGTTCTCCTCTGTCCCCAGCCCCTCCTGGGCAGGATGTGCCTCTCCCCAGGGATGTGATGGCATCCAGTGGCTGCTTTGGTTTGGTCTTTACCCTCCACTGCTCACACTGAGGCCCACACGGCAAGACACAGAGCAGGGATTGGAGCCATTTGGCCCAAGTTATAAAAGCTCATTGTAAAAAGCACTTTTCACACCTGTAGCCACTGGGTCCAGCCCTTCCCAGTCTCTCTGCTGCTGAGCCAAGTTTCAGCCAAGAGTGAAATTTCACAGCTGAGTTACATGCTCCTGAAAAATGGATTTCCTAATGGAAAGAGTGACTGGCTGAGAGCCACGGGGCTCGGCAGGGAGAGGGGCTCGGCTGCAGGGAGGCACAGGGGCTGCAGGGAGCTGGGCTGGGTGTACATGCCTGAGCACAGTGGGGTGAATCTACCTGAGGCCAGTAGCTTTTCAAATTTTTCTTTTACTTAAGCAGGCAGGTAAGATTGTGGGCACCCTGATCGGTGCCGGGTGACTCCCCAGCACAGCTCAGCTCAGCATCCCCCTGCTCCACTGAGAACAGTTAAATCCTAAGGCCTTTGCAAACTTGATGAGGAGATGACCCCTTCCCACCTGTCCGTGTCTGGCAGGTGTGGTCATTCCCACAGGAATCATTAGTAAGGACATGGTGCATGCAAAGCTGTTTTCTGGCACAGGGAGCAGGACCCCCAGCCCTGCCTCGCACCCACCACGCCAGTGAGAGGACAGGGCTGTGCTTTACACCGGAGCAGACCCTCTAGAGGGCAGCCGGTTCCCAGCAAAAAGCTGGGTTTTGGTGAAGAACAACATTCTGCAGCTGTGGATGCTCCCGGACAGCCGGTGGCCGCCCGGCCCTGGCTCACCGAGAGCACTCAGATGTGAAGCTCAGAGCCCAAGGCAGTGGCCAAAGGCCAGGGATGGGCAGGCACAGCCACAGTGGGGCTGGAAACCCACCCCAGACCCAGGTGGTGGCACTTGAACTGTTGTACATCACAGAGTGATGGGATGGGACCCTGGATCCCCCAAAGGCTGCCCCCTCGCCAGCCCTGAGCATGGTCTGGTGAGCAATTCAAACCTCTCCCAGGCGCCACAGGGCCACCACTGCCACCACCACTGCCCCTGCACTGCCTGTGCCTTCCTCACTCACCTCCTGGGCATGCTTTAATGCCTTGTGTGGTTCATGGAAACAGGGCATCCTTGTGGCTCGGGTGTCACCATGCCCTCCCCTGAGCACTTTGTCCCACTGGACATGCAGGTGCTGCCTGCTCGCTGTCCCAGGCTGGCAAGCAGGGGACCATTGGTGACCTCCTGGCAGAACAGTCAGTGAGGGAGACCCCTGGCCCCTGCACTCTGGGCACTTTTTACATGAGTTTTCAGGTTTAGCTATTTCAGATGGCTAAACCTGAGCTCTGGTGCAAGGAGTGGCAGACGGACCGGATTTGGCTCTTTCCGAACACTGCCCGTTCTCTGGGCTCTGAAAGAGGGGAAGGTCAGGTGCCACATCTCTGGTGCTGGGCATCATTGCATGGATTTGCCCCAAAAATATGTGTTTTGAGTTGGTGCTGGTGTCACACCCGCCCTCAGCATCTCCTTGTCCCCAGCTGCTGTGACAAGGAAGTCCCTTCAGATTTCAAAAATGGAAAATAAACAGAAAAAAAAAAGCAATTTTGTTTTTCCTCGTTAGAGGGCAGCAACAAACCCAAGTGTGACAGACAGGAGCGCTGCCCAACAAAAGGGAGATGACGGAAAGGAGGAATTACCATTACTGGGATGCACACCCCAATATGCTGGGGTGAGCAGGGGAAGGGTGATGGTACCCACTTGCACTCCACTGCTGCAAATCTCTTTTCCCAGCGAGTCAAGTCTCTAATGATTTATTATGTATATTTTCCTCCCATCCCCTTTTTAATTTTCTCACTTGGCTGTAGATAATTGAACTCCTGAGCGAAATTCTCAGGACAAATCAGGACAGAAATGAGCTCTCAGAGGGTCCTTCAGGTGGAAGAAAGCTGCTTTGGAGTGAGGGCAGAAATGGGGCAGCACTTGCTCCCGAGTGGGGAACAGCACCAGGCAACACACGGGGAACAAACCGAGACCCACTCATTTATTGTCAAAAAAACCTCAAACTTTACTTGTGTTTCTCTCAATAAATAATTTACAGTATTTACAGGCGGTGACACTCCCCTGGGTCTCAGCACAGGGAGGAGGTGAGGGGGCCTTTTCAGAACGCCCCCCCCTTTGCCTATGATTTTTTTGTTTTGCTTGTTTCCAAGTATTGGGTCCTTCTTGGCCACACTTCACCTTTAACCAGAACTGGGTCAAACACAACCAAAATAAAGTGCTTCACTGTTTGCTTCTAAAATAGGGATACCCCAACCACCTCACGCCATCGGCCACCACTGGAGCGCCCACCTGGACAGAGGGAACGAGCCATGCCGTAACCAGACTTTCCTTGGATGGAAACCACCCCTAAACCACAGCGTGTCGTGCTGTGGGGTGATTTTTTTATAGGAAAGGGAGGTCTTAGGGGAATTAGAGACCTGTTGGCATGCTGTGGCTGGGCCAGCTCAGGCAGCTTTCAAGCAGCACCACGTTCTCAGAGGGAGGCTGTGCACAGCTGTGGGGTACATTGCCTCTTTGCCCAGAGACAGATTTTGGCTTTTAAAAGGTGTGTTTTGAATTTCTAGGGAAGATATTTTTTTTTTTCTCTAGAACAAAGGAAACAGAAAGTCCAAATCAGCCTGGCTGAGCATTAGTGCATTGGGAAATGAAACTGTCCAGTGCTGTGGTCCAGTGGCTGCTCCCCTCAGCACCTCCAAACTGTGATATCCTTATTTCAAAATCTCCCTAAACAGAGTATCTGGGGCATCAGCAAACAAAGCAAGGAGCAAAGTAGTAAACACATCTTTTTGTTTCTTTTCTTTCCTTAAACATTTAAAAACCAATTACATCTTTTCATCTGTACAGTCACACGAGATCAATGCCAGGGCTCTATATATTAAAGAGACAATATAAATTACATCCATTGACACAAGTTTGCATTTCTCTGCTGCTTTACAAATGGAGCTCTAGAGCTGTAAGGACACAATGAATAGTCATGTTCAGTATTTACACCAGGCTGCCTCTTGGCACCAGTTCAGACTGCCAAACCAAGCCTGTTCCCACCTCTTTTGGTGCTAGCTTGTCTCATCAGGCCCAGAGACCTCCCCTGAGAGCAGGAGGTGCCCCCAAGTGTGACACGTTCTGGGGCTTGTTTCTGGGAACTTCCCCCTGAGGAAAGGTGGGGGAAACCCACCAGGAGGTCTTGAAGGCGCAGACCAAAGGTGGTCTTGTTTGTTCAGTGACCGACGGGGAGAACCACAGAGGAACACGGAGTGGAGGAGATGGGCAGCACTACGTGCTGGGGCAAGAAGGTTATTGATGGTTTCGAGGCAGGGAACAGACATCTGGAGGCAGCTGGGGGGGGTCCTCTGCTGCATCCCATCTCCTGGCTGAATTTCTGACATTGCCCCATTTCTGATTCAAGCCCAAAAGGGCTTAAGGTGCAACTGGTCTGCAATGGGGTTGCAAGTCGCGGCCCCAGGATGGGGAGCAGAGCAGAGACCTAGCAGCAAAAAAAAGAGCACCATGCTCCTGCTCCATCCCAGGGCTGGGCCAGGCCGAGCCACGGGCAGGGAGGGGCTGGAGGGAGGTGCAGCTCGGGTGTCCCACTGTGCAGCCACCCTGCTGCCAGTTCTAGGGGACCAGAGAGTGAATGTTGTGAGGAACTCATCCAATGCTGGGCAGAAGTTGCAGAAACCGCTTGAATACTGGCCAGGTTTCTCCCGTTGCCATCAAGAGTCCATGGTGGGTCCAGGCAGAGACAAGGGAGACAGGACTAAAACTAATGAGTGAATCAGCCAGGTGAACTGGCTAAAATAGGGGATGCCTTTGAACCACAAAAAATGCAGGCCAAGGCTTGAGGAACGACACTGTCCTCCTTCCACCCAGAAGGTGCCTGGCACCAGCAGCCAAGCAAGTGGGGGATCATTGCCCACCACTTCGGCCCCTTGCACTACTTTCTGCAACAACAGGGCTGTGGGCAGAGCAGGACGTGCCAAAAAGCAGAGCCCAGCCCCAGTGAGCAGGACATCCTGCCCCTCTGTGCTCGCCAGGCTTGGTCCTTCTCACTGCTCCGTGCCCTCCTCATGGGCTCTGCTCTCTGAAGACAAAGCCATGTTCACACACGCCAGTGTGACAGTCACCACGTGTTGTTGGACTGGGGGAGCGCTACAAGGAGAGTAGCTACAAGGGTTCCCCAGCGCCCACTTGGCTGGGAGCAGGAGGAGAGGGAGGTGAGGAAAGTCCAGACAAGGTACAGTCCAGCAAAAACTCCTGACCGGTCCCACTGGCAACTCGTTCCTCCCAGGCAAGAGCTGGGAAGGTGGAGGACTTGCACCAAGAGAGAGACTGAGGTCTGAGGACAACCCATGTGGCTCTGATGTCCAACCTCTTGTTTACCAGCACCTGCATCTCTCATCCCTGGTTGCCTCCTGCTCCCCTTTCCCTTCTCTCCAAGGTGTGAAGGAGCCAACCTCTATAACAAGCACAACCAACACAAACACAGCAGTGCTACCCAGAGGGTGGGATGTGTTCCCGTGGGAGCCGTGTTACCCGGGGTCAGGTCCCGTGTCCTTTCATAGAGGTGCAGCTTGTCTTTGTTGGAGTGAAGCATCTTCACGTCCTCAAAGGCATAGTAAGCAGCCAGCATGAAGTTGACATCTCCCGTGGTGAGGAGGTCGAAGACACAGGACTGGAAGTAGAGGTCCTCCACGGGCAGCTTTTCCCTGCACTTGGCCGTGGCTGTTTCGTAGGTGAAGGCCTCGGGCGGGGCCGGCAGGCTGGGCCCCTTCCTACGGGCACGACCCTCCGTGGCCTGAGCCGAGCGGATGGTCTGGAAGTCAATCTGTTGGTTGAGTGGACAACCACGGAGGCACAGGTAGAGGCCCTGACTGTCCTGGTCCTCCACGGCGTTGACCACCTCCTCCGGCATGCGCACGGCGAAGGTGAGGTACCGCCCCACCTGCCTCACCACAATGGTGGTGCCGATGTACTTGGCCTGGATCTCGATGTGCTGGCCCGACACCTTCTCTGTGATCTTCAGGCTGTTGGCTCCGTGCTTGTCCCCTCCGTTCTTGGAGCCGTCTACAAAGGCAGCGGGGAGCTCGTCCATCTCTGCCTGGTACACTTTCTGATCCACACACTCCTGGAAGCTCTTGAAGATGATGGTGAGCTGTGGGGGAGGAAAGGAGCATGGTTACCGCCAGTGATGACCACCTGAAAGCACACAGCCACTAGCAGCAGTGGGGTGGGAGGTGGAAGGGCTGGACGCTCAGTCTGGACAGGAGCGTGACCTTTGGCTCATGGGCAGGTCCTTCATCCTAAGAAGTGGCCCCGACTTTTAGCCACCCAGACACAGTCATCCTGCTCCAGCAAAAAGGTGAGGACAAGACCCAGAGGCTTGTACAGATCCAAGACCCAGAGGCTTGACTGAAAGCACCGCCTGGATCTGCCTGTTATCTCCAGGCCCAACACAGGAGCTTCCTTGCAGCTGGAGCCGGGTGGAGTATCCGTACTCACAGGCCTGTGGCAGCATGCCCGTGCACGCTGCACTGCCTTGCCTCCAGGGCTGGCAGATGGCAGCAGGGACGAGCCCTGACTCCCCTGGAGGCGGTGGAGCTTCTCCTCTGACTCCCATGACATTTACATCTCAAGGGCTGGACCAATTTGTTTGCCTAACCAACTGCAGACCAACAGGGATTTCTCCCATGGGCCCTCAAACATGTCCTGCTCCATCTCAGCCCCACAGGCACACATGTGTTCAGCCTGTTCCAGTGGGGTGGCCCTTCTAGGGGTGACTTCGTGGTGGCCTTGGCAGTGATGGTTTAATGGCTGGACGCGATGATCTTAAGAGGTCTTTTCCAATCTTAATGATTCTGTGATTCTGTGATACAAACAGAGCCCAACACGCCTCCTCACCCCTGGCTGGGCTCAAACACATGCCCCTTGCCAGAGGAACGACCTCACAGTGCTTGCTCTTCCCTTGCTGACCTGGCTTTTGGAGGGAAGACTTGGGGAGGAAAATGAGTAGAATTTGCATGTACAAACAGTACAAACTACATTTCCTCTTTCAGCTCTTGCAGAGTTGCTCTTGCATCTTTCTGCCCATGAGGGAGAAGTGGCAAAGGGGACCTCCCACCATGTGGTCCCCATGAAGGGGGAGACTGAGACCTGGCCAGAGTGGGACAGGGCTGGAGAAGAGAGCAGAGAACACAAAGAGCCCTAAGGATCAAGTGCTCCCATCCTTTCCAGCAGCACAGTGCCCACAGCAGTGCTTCCCACAGCTCATGCTGCAGATCTCATGACTAATCCCTGCTCACCACAAGCCCATGAGGCAGATAAGGAGAGAAAAGGCTCAATTAAGATGGTGATCCCACAAACCCAGCAGGTCCTGGGATCCTTAAGGACCACCTCCCTCAAGCCAGACTTCCTCACAGGCTTCAGTAGGTTTTGATGTCTTTTAGTGGGTAAGGACTTCAGAGCATCATTAAGTATCTTTTAGGGGGTTTATCAGGGCCAGATCAGAACCCCGCTGCCAGTTCCAGCTCAGGATAAAGGGGTGACATCCAGAGCAGAGAAGCAGCCCCTATCCTACACGTGCTTCTCTTCTCTCCCCACATACGGGGAGAAGCAGAAGTCCCAGATACTGTGGGACAGGACATTTTCCAAAAGCAAGAGTATCCCTCCTGCTGAGCCTCCCTTTTTCTTTGGCACAAGAAGTGCCCTGTTAGCTTTAGAGCTGGTGCACCAGGGGCAGCACACCAGTTCTCAGCTCCAGGTCCCTGCTGAAGCTGAGGCTGTGACACACAAGTCCTGCTGGGTCACAGCAGCACATTTTCACTTGGGCTTTCTGTTTGCCTTGTACCTTTGGGATGTTTATTTAGTCTGTCAAAGCACCTCCAGAACAGACTGTTCCCCACAAAATGTCTTGACTTGGCTGCAAACCACAGAGACAATTACAAGCCTGGGTAGAGGGGAAGGTGGTGTGAAGAGCTCAGCTCCCTCCAGGCTTTTTCCTGCAAGCTGGAGCCACCCTGGAGGGCAGTCCTGGGTTTGCTTGTGCCTTGGGGTTCCCCCAAAAGGTAACAGCATCATTCCTGATCTGGCTGCTCACAGCAATCTGGAGTCCCAGGGTGGGAGCCCTCTCAATCTGCAGTCCCTGGCTTGGCCATGAAGGCCCCCTGAGATGCAGCACCACAGCCTGCTCACCGTGATGGGGCTGGATGTGCTCAACAAGAAACCACAGGCCATTTCAATGAAGGCTGGGGACAAAACAAGGACGGATATCTGATGTTTAGGGCCAAACATTCACATTCAGAGGAGCTCATGCTCTGTCTTACCATCCCCAAGCACACCTGGAAATGGGGGAAGACATGGAGGGAAGAAAGGCTGCTCTGAAGCCTCCCTGCCCTTGCCCACCTCTGCCCAGGGAAACGTGCCCAAGGCTCACCTTGCTGGTGGCGGTGGCCGAGGAGCCAGGCAGCACCGCCGTGTTGGTGACCTGCACGTTCAGGTAGTTATTGTCTATGAGCGGCCAAGCCCCCTGCACCTTGCAGGTCTGGAAAGTGTCCGTGAAAGTCCTGAGGTGGGGGTCCCCAAAGAGCCCGCAGTGGGTGTAGTTGGGGGCGGCCGAGTGTTTGTGAAAGCTCTTCTCATAGTGGCAGATCTCGGGGCTGTCGGAGCGCTCCTGGCTGTCCCCGGGGGGCAATGTCCGGAGGCGGGGCTGGGACGTGGGGCCATCCTTGGAGCAGTTGTGCTGCACCATGAGATCGTCTATGCCATGCACGGCCGAGTGGTAGGCCAGGTCGCCCCTGCAGGTGCGCGCGGTGCGGCGGGTGCAGTGCGCGTAGGCCCGCAGCGCCGTGCAGAACTCCGGCGCCTCCTCCGCGCCCAGGTGGTGCGAGCCCGACGTGGCCGCCCAGAACTCAGAGTTGCACTTGAGGATCTTGCATGGAGATGTCACTGCGGGAGGGGAGAACACAAGGGGGTCAGCGCTGGCTCGCCCACGTGTGGGATGCCCAACTCCACTCCCACCCAGAGGCTGCGTCCTCCTCCCGCAGTCCACACTTGTGACCCTGGCCTGGCCGCGTGACGGGGCCTTGCTCGCCAGACGTGACCCTCTCACATGACCCAACTCTCATGCATCAAAGACAAAGAAATCAACAGGATCTGCCTCAGTTTAAGCCCAAAAGGGAAAGAGCATCCAGCCTTTAGATGAATGATCATGGGGGGAAACCATGGTGTGAAGAATGGGACATATTCATAAGCAGTGATAAGGGAGGATCATTAATGTGGGGGGAGATGCAATGGGGTTTTTAATGCCTTTTTAGGGTTTGACATTCGAAGCTCTGTGCTGCGTGAGTTACTGGGCGCTGTGTCCAGACTGAGCTCCACCAGCACAAAACTCTGCTTGCTCTCTTCCTTTCCCTCCTTTATGGGCTTGGGGCAATCCAGCACCAGCACAACCACTGTGCCCAGGTTAGAGCAGGACCAGTGCCATGACCCACTCTGCAGCACAGCCAGAGGCCATCCACCATCCCAAGCGCTGCTGCAGTGACGGGTGCAGCACTTGTCCCTGTCCCTGTGCCTCCAGAAAGAAGTGGGAGCCAAAAAACCTCTTTCTTGACATCTGTGCAGCTCTGCCCAGCCCTGGGAGCCCGTTCCCCACCACAGCCCGCTGAGAGAGAACAAGAGGTGGAGGAGAAAAACCGGCACAGCAGGTGTGGGGATGCCAGCGAGCCCCCGCCTCCCCTTCCCACCCGCCCTGTGTTGCCCAGGTGGAGGCGAAGCCAGAGGCTGCAGGGCCTTTGCTGGGCTCAGCCACAGCCCTGGTGCTTCCTGGCAAGGCAGAGGAAGGCAAAGAAAATTCAGATCCTGTTTTTTCCCCCCACACACAACGTCTGCTCCCTGGGGCAGTGTGGCTTCCCTGGAAGAGACTTGAAAGCAGCTGTGCAAAAAGCACATGGCCATCGCTGAATGTCGCAGACAGTGCTCTGCCCCTGCCAATTTGGAGTCTTGCTGGGTGAACCCAGCCTCACACTACTTAAAATTCATGGCATTTTCCTTCCTCTTCTCTTAATCGACCCCCTCGGAGCGCTTGGAAACAGGATGGTTCATGCACAAAAGGCAGCAAGAGGAGAAGACAAGCCCCACCATTTCCAGATGCTTTCATGGTGCCTTTTGCAGGCGTACCCCATATATTCCTGTCTCGGGGCTTGTTTAGAAGGAGCCTGGTAGGGCAACTGTGCCAAAAGCATCTCAGATTTGTTTAGAAAGAAAGTTACAAAACCCAGTATTGTTTCAGGGAAAACAGTATGCCTGAGTTTTAAACATCACAGTGCTGGAAACCTAAACAGAGTTGGTGCTGGAAAATCAGAAAGGGAGACTTAGACTACATAACACTGAGCCGTTCAGCTGTGAGAAACAAGCCTGTCTCCTCTCTGTTTCCAAGAAGAGTGAAGTGCAAATAGGAAATGGTGACAGGCTCCTCACAGTTTTAAAATTCATGTTTAATAAACTCAGATGCTAGCAACAGCACCAAGAACCCGGGAGCTGTTTGGTCTTGGCAGCATCCCACTTAAACCTGCAAGAAGCTCTGTGGAAAGCCTTTAACTCATCATTGACCAGAGGTGACTCAACAGCAAGGTTCTGACCTGGGACATGGGCTCATGTTTCTGCTAAGTCTTCTGCATGTATGGGTCAAATGTAAATATTTTTATTATTTCATATCTCTCTCTTGTTCATCCCAGGAATGTGGTTTTCCACCAGGACTGTTATAATGGAAGGCAGGAGTCAAAACAGCACACAGGACTGTGACCAGTGCCACCACTGCTGGTTATCCCAAACCCTTGTGGCATCAGGCAATTAAAGTCATTGCTCTCCTAGTAGTTATGCTAATGTACAGCTTGAGGATGCCTTGGGGTTGCATGTGGCAGAAGGTGCTGTCACTGCAGCCCGACCTGCCCCCACAGCCCCAGGAGAAGCTGGAGGACACATCCCTGGACACGCAGGGGCCACACACCCCACAGCTCAGTAAGGCATCAGGATGCACTACACAAAGCATCCCATCCAGCGAGCAGCTTGCAGAGTCCTGGCTGCAGCACTTTGGCTGCTCCAGCCCTTCAGATGCTGAATAGACAGGATTTTTTTAGAAGGAATAAACCCACAGACTCTTGCTCTTTAAGGACTTGCTTCACTCGCTTGGATGAGGAGATGCAGGCGTGAGCTGCGGCTGCCTAGGGACAGAGTGGGCCCTGCTAAACAGCCCCCCAACACCCAGTGCTGGACACACCCTGGTGCTGAGCATCCTCACTGCTGCCCTGCCCGGGGTCACACATGACTTTATAAGGCGCTGAATTAAAAAATCCCAACCAAACGGAGGGCAGCGAAGCAAGCCTATCTCCTTCCTCCGTGCGCCTGAAGGGGGAGCGTTCCGCTCTAAGATGTTATCACTCCACTTCTGGCACCCGTCCCCTTCTCGCTGTTTCGCTCAGGGCCCCATATAAGGCCAGATCTCCAAGTCCAGGTGCCCCGGCGCTGGCTGGTGTGTGAGCGGGGCCCTCCCCGGCCTGGCCTTTCCCGTGGACATTGCCCCAGCCACCCTCACGGCGAACCCCGCATGCTGCTGGGGAGGGAGCACAGCTGACAAAGGCTGTGGAGGAGAGCAAACACGACCCTCACCCCTCCCAAGCAGCCTTGCCTCCTCCCCTCTGGCAGCAGCTTTGGCACAGTGGTGCAGGCTCATTTGTACCCTGGCCAAGAAACGATGTTTATTCAATTTCGCATAATCTATTTTCCATCGACTCACAATGGTTCTGTTTTTCAACCACAGATGACTTAGCATGGAAACAAATCCCTCTCAAGCAGGAACCCAGCAAGGCTCTCCCGGGATCTGTGAGACATCCCCAGGTCTGGGTGATTTCTTGTCCATGGCAAAGCAGCCCTCATCTCATAGACAGGTGACTTCAACCCCTCCAAGCCACCTCCCAACCTCCCCATGATCAAGAATTCTTTTAAGGCCTTGACACCACTCAAACCAGGGAACAAAATCCCCTTTGTTATCTTGAAACCAACAGTTTTGGAAAGCTAAAGCCAGAAAAAAATCAGAAAAACACCTGGACTAGGACAGCCCCCCCTGCCCCGTTTCTTCAGGGACACTATCCGTGAGGACTCCTGAGGTCTGTGAGGACTGAAAAGCCACCCCGTTCCTCGGAGGGCTGTTCCAGGAGTTTATCACCTTTACAAAACACGGGTCTTGGTTCTAAGTGGATTTTATCTGACTTCATTGTAAAGACATAAAAAGAACCAGCGATTTTCTCCAAAGCAGTAAAAGGTCCGTTAGTAAGGAGTGTGTTTCCCACAAAGATATTTACACACTGCAATCAAGTCCCTTGTCAATCCTCCAGATAAGCTAAACGGTTTGCACTTTTAAGTTCTCGCTGGAAGGTGTTTGCCCAGCCCCACCATCAGATCTCCCTCCAGCAGCCTTGCTTCCTGCACAACCTACCACCGCGACAGGCAACGCGGATAAGGGACACGCTCACAGCTCTCCCGAGATCACCCCTTTCACCTCGCCGGGACATTGCAGAGAGCAGGGACACGAGATGTGACCTTTTCCTGAGCTCCTGCTTTGGAAAGCCCTGGTCCTCCATTCAACGAGCATCCCATGGACCACCAAACACACACTCAGGGTTCTGGGGTATCACACAACCCCAGTCCCACTGCTCTGCCCCTCGTTATCAGTACACTGCGTTACTTGATGTCAAATTAAATGTTCAAGCATATGTATGTATATGACTTTAACAGCATTTTATCATCAGTGCCCCCCTATTCTCCCTTCAGCTGGCGTCAAGTAACCTGAATTTCATTTACCCAAATCATGTTCTTTCAGAAAACTGGCACAAAATCAACATTTAATCTATTCTTCTGTAATTCCTGTAACAAAAAGAATACTGGAAATTAATTTCTGTAAGCAAAAGCCAATTCTTTTAAGACTCTTGAATGCACATTCACCAGACCTGTTAATTTTAAAGTGTTCACTGCTAAGCAAGGTTTTTTAATATCCTCTTGGTTCCTAACGGGCTGGAAAGTATTTCATCACCCACATGTGATGCAAATACATCATCCCGCGTTTTTCCAAATACATGGATTGAAGTCTAGATGTGCAAGCCTCACACATGCAGTAAAGGGCCTTTTTGGAGAACACAGTAAAACCTAATTACCTTTGGCCTCAGATCTGAGCACCCAGACTTAGGCTCCTAAACACATATTTATTTAAGTAATCTAAATAAACATATTTATGCTGACACCTCCAATAGGAAAGGCACGATTCTCCAAGGTGCTAAATACCAGCAACATCTGCCAGCTCAAGGAGATGTGGGCTGCTCAGCTCACAGGCAGACAGCAGTCACCACCAGCATGAAAATGACCCCAAAAGAGTGGAAAAAAAAAAAATCACATTGCTCCTTAAAAGCACGGCATAAGGGATTGCTTCCAGCAAGGTTTCAGGAGTCCCAAGCAAGAACTGAGGGAATGAATACGGTGCTTTGCATCCAGCCCCTCGTGCTGTCCCTGTCCCAGGGGGTGTCTACATGAGCCATCCCACACAGTGGCCATGCTGGCCCACATCTCGATGCCCACAAGGGTCATGAGATTGGATATAAAGAAGGAATTTTTTTACAATTAGGGTGCTGAAACGCTGGCACAGGTTGCCCAGAGAGGTGGTGGGTGCCCCACCTCGGGAGACATTCAAGAGGTCCCTGCCAATGGAACGGGGGTTGGACGGGATGACCTTTAAAGGCCCCTTCCAACCCAAATCATTCTGTGATTCTGTTTTATGACACGGATCAGCCGGCGCCTTGCCACACCAGGGAGAGAAAGGAGCGACTTGGTGCAGCCCTGATGGATGGGATGTCACGGGCAGGGACAGCTCTCCCGCAGCCCCACGGGGCTCCATGGGGCGAGCAAGACCCAAGGGCCACCTGACCCAAGCCTGGTGAAAGGATTTGTGCGGGAAGGCAGCGCCGGGCTCTTCCAGCGACCTCCTTTGAACTGTTAATCAAGCACAATCTTGCAGAATAATAGCCTGCTTATTATTGCCTTGTTTGCATAACAAAGAGGCCCAATAAAACTGATTTGACTGTGCTCAGAGGGGGTGTGAAAGATCAGCTCTGAGAAAAGAGCTGCAGGAATGCAGCAAACTGCTCCAAAGCCTCAACCCAGGAAGAAAGACAATGCAATTTGCCATCAAGAAAAGCCCAATAGACCAATAAATTACCCATGTGCAAAGGGATTAGATCAGGTTTCAGTTGCACTGAAGTGGGGGGAGGACCGGGAGGAGGGAACTGAAGGAGAAAAATAAACCTGACTCTCTTAAAGAGCTGGGGCTCATATTTTGCAGGGGTGTGTGTGGGGAGGTTGGCTCGGAGGGGCCACCTTCCATGCTGGGGCCACCAGCAAAAGCAGCAGATACATTAAATCCAGGCAAAGGCCCTACTTGTGTACGATAAAGTGACTGTAGATGTACCCCAGAGCACACCTCAAACCATCCAGCTTCGTCTAACCCAGTCCATGTCCTGCTCAAGACGATGCTGGGGGAAGGAGAAATCAGCTCCTTGAAGTCAGAAGAGGGACACAGAAGGAGTTTTCTTGTTTCAGCCTGTGTCAGTCGCTAAAGCATCCGGAGGACCTGCCACGGCCAACTCCTTTCCGTCCTCAGTGCCGAGTTCATGGCCCCCCATCTCTCCTCTGCAGGCGTCGCAGAGACACGGGGCAAGTACAGGCAGGAAACCAGCAGAGTCAGTGTCTTCACCGGCTACAGCACAAACTGCTGCACGCTGCCGAAGGAGCCCTTGATCGCTCCTGTCACTTAGTCAGCTCTTTTGGCTCCAGACTCAGCTTACGGCTGACCCGGCATGCTCGCCGCCAGCCAAGGCAGCTCTCCCCAGCCCCCAGCCAGCACTGCTCCTCCAGGCTTGCCTCAGCATCCCTGTGCAGGGAGAAGGATGAGCAGGCACCATCGGAGAGGGCACCAGCCATGGAGCTGCCAGCCAGGGCTGTGCTGCTCTGAGAATTACCAGCAAACTTTGGGGACTTCAGGAGGCTTGATGGGCTGAGAGGGGGAACCAGCGTGACAGACAACGCCGCAATGGAGTCACAGACTTTGTTCTTGAATCTTCCTCCTGGGATTCGGGCCTCAGCACTGCCTTTGCTGCAGCTGTTGAGCTTTTGCCTGCTCAGAGGAAGCAGTGCCAGTGGGGGGTTCAGAAGATGCAGGTTTTGCTCCTTCAAGAGCTGGTGGATGGAGGACGAGGAGGGAGGGAAGCAATAGGGCAGTGATCTCCTCTGACTCTTCATCTGCAGAAGGGCACTAACAAAGCTGCCTGTCCAGCACAGTGTGCTTCTGGGCTGGGAAGGCGTTCTGGAGCTGCACACCTGACCTCCCCCATTGGGAGTGCACCTGGACACTTTCATCAACAGTTCCCAAGAGCTGGTAAATCTCCTCAGGCAAATGGCCCAGTTTAGAGATGAGGACACTGAAGGATGTGAAGGCTTTCACCCAAGATGAGCCCCGTGGGAAGAGATGTGAATTTGCACTCTCATCCCCTGCATGAAGCATCACCCTCTCACCTTCCTCCTCAGCCACCACCACCCATGTCCCCATCCCTCTGGAGCAGCGGTGCCCGGATAAGGTCACCTCTGCCAGCCACCCCCACTGCCGAGTGTTCCAGGTTTCCAGCAGACATCCCTCTCCCCATGCCAAAGCTGTTTTCCCAGGGTGCCTTTGAAGGCAGCGCTGCCACCCACCAGTGCCCGGGGGCCCCCCAGGTGTGGCAGCGGGTCCCTCGCCCTCCTCCCCCTCAACCGGGCCGCGGCAGGGTTGGCAGGGAAACGCTTTCTGCTCACAGGTGTGGATTCCCTCTAGGAATAATCATCCCCGCTGTGCTCTTGTGAAATTTCAACCCTTCAAACGCAGAGGTAAATGAGATACAAAACGAGGAGATGGAGAAAAGCCCGGAGCTCATAAATCTGGATGAGGCAAATTTATACAATTAGATGTCTGCCAAAAAATTGCGGCATCTCAATCGGAGGCGTTGGCTTGCGCAGGGTGTGGGGTGGCAGCTGCCCGGCTGGAAGGCAGCAGCCGCACAAGCCCATCAAGACACCTGACTGATGTTGGAGGCCCACCTGAGGATGCAGGGGACCTTGTGGATCCTTTCCTACAGGCTGGGCTCCCACCCAGCACCAGACTCCCTCCCCATCGCTCATACCCCATGGAAGGCACAGTATCTGTTCATCCTTCACAGCCACAGACCTTCAGAGGTTTATTTCTTTTTAAATGCTGCCTCTCCTGGACTCAGGTTTTGAGAGGAAAAAGTAACTTTTTAACTGGAACCCACTCCCCCAGTCCCACTGCTCCCCCACTCCTATCCCAGCACAGTGATGCTTTCTCATCACTGTGGGCTGGCAAAGTTCAGAGTCATGTCCTGCCACAAGCCCTTGTCATCTCAGAAAGGGCCAGCTGGAGTGTGTCTCACAGCAAGAGAAAAAGGTAGCTTGTCCAAAACCCAAAATGCCATAGATCATTACTAGGGCTTTGGGGACAACATCAACAGCTGTCCAGGAAGGAGAGGAAACTAAGGGAGGAGAAAATTCTTTGGCCTCAAGTGAAGCTTGCTCTCTGCCTGACCCATAAAACCTGTACGTCAGGGACAGCTCTGCTTGCTGGGAACTGAATGGCCAAACACTTCTGGATGCTCATGCAGTGCCAAGTGGGACTTGCCACCCTTCTGAAGGACCTGCTGTCCCTGCAGCTGTGGGGACACGAGACCCTGGCCACCCTACATACCACGGCCAGGCTGTCAGACAGAGCGGCTCAGTCTGTGCCTACCAGGGCTGCGTGTGTGTCGGAGCCAGCTTGTTCTCTGCAGTGAGAGCCCGATGACTTCATCAAGGGGATGGCATCTGGTTTTGCAGTTGGCCATAATTCAATTCTCCCCCTTGCTGCAGGAATTTCAGCTGGTGGAGCAGTGATTTACTCAGCCGGGCTGCACTTGAGTGCAAAGCAATCTTGAGGCTACAATCGAACGCACTGTTATTTTGAGAGCTCACGGACAAGGGAATAAATATCCTCTTCTTTTCATCCCAGTAGCTGCCAAGTGCAGGCTACAGAGCTTTTTAAAGGCATTTAGGAGCTCTCCTCTAACAAGTACACTCTGGATGCTGTGCATGGTCAGGCAGGACCCTGCCTGCACAGCTCACTCCTGATCTGTGGCATCAGGATGGGATTTGCCGGGACAGCCAGAAAGAGGCCAGGGCACCCCCTCACCTGCCCCACCACAGCTGCATCTCCAAGCAAACCCCATCCTCCCCAAAACCCCTTCCCCATCATCCCAGCAATCCTGCATTCCAGCAGCCCTGAGCTCACCCCAGCCCCCTTCAAACCACCTGGGACCCTGAGGCACTTTCGGTCCTGGGTTCCTACACTCCCCCTTACTCCACGTTTGGTGTCTGCTCCATCAGGAACAGCAAATCAAACCAAATCAAACTCATCCAGATGGATCAAAAGCCCTCATCTTTGACCTTTTTTGCTGTCTCACCAATGGTTATCCCTTGGGAGCAGTAGGGCTTGGCTGTGGGATCCCCTGAAGGACTGACAGGCTGAGGAGGGGCTGCTTGGGCCACACACTGCCCTGCCAGAGTCTACAGATGCTTTATGGGGTGTGCCCATCGGGGAGCCAGAAGAGAGACCACAAAACTCATTGTCACTGGGGCCGCAGCCTGGCTCTCCAGGGACAGCAGGTCAGTGCAGAGCCCGAGAAGAGCCCCCAGGTCAGGAAGTTTTTATGGTTGCCCAGCCCTGTAAGCACTTTCATGTGCACATCCGACTCAGCACAGCTGTCCAGGCCACAGAGAAAGAAACCTCAGCTGTTCCCATGATAATCCCAAAGTCACTCTTTTTACCACCTTGTTCCCAGTAACCAAGGGCCAGGACTTTCACGATTTTCTGTGGAAAAAAGCAACTTATCCACCCCATCTACATTAAAAACAAGGCGCCTCCTTCCAGCCCCACAACGTGCCCTGATGGAAATGGCAGAGAACTGTTCCATGTAGGAGACCAGCTTCAAGCTTGAAACAAAACACGGAAGCCAAAATATTTCCAGGTTTGAATCCCTCCCTTCTTCTCTGCCCTGACAACATCCCGCTCAGGCGCGTTCCTCCCCTGCCTCCACCTTCCCCAGGATGGGCTCTCTGTTCACAGCACTGGGGGGGTATTTTAGCAGCCTCTAAGGCCCCCATCTCAATTTTGGTTTAATGCTGCCATCACCTCTCTGCTGCTGAGACAAAAGCCATTTATTGACTACTCTGATACACTTCCAATAGGGTTGGATCCTAATCTGGAATCCACTGTGCTGCCTCGATGGACCAAGAGCAGATAACTCCAAATTTTTACAGAGGCAGGAACGTTTTACATCCAAAATGGCCAAGTTGGGAAAGCCAAAGCAAACCTGAGCCTGACACACCTGGGACAAAAACACCCAAGGCCAGATTTTGGAACTATAAAGGGATTTGCAAGAAAACTCAGCACAGCCTGTACTGGGAGCCACAGGCATGGGTCACCCTGGAGATCAGGGTATCAGCTGGGAGAGGACCCGTGAGCATCTAACACTGGCATCTGGCACAAGCTCCAGGGAGAATTTCTGCCAAGGAAGCTGTCAGCAGTAGCCTGCTCTGCCCAGACCTCCTTCCACAACTGCCCCACGGTCACCCTGACCCACGGCCAGAGGACCCAGCCCAAGGGCACTGGACGGTGGGGGCTGCCCAGGAGGCAGCAGGGCAAAGCCATCGGTGTGAGAGCAGCACAAGCGGGAATCCAGCCCGGGCTGTGAGCGTAGGGGGGTTAAGCAAATAAATAAATAGGGCAGGACTCGGCGAGGCACTCACTGATCTGACACGCCGAGCACCCGCTTGGGCAGCCTCCAGCGGCCCTGCTCACCTGGGGCTCCCAGGAGGGGTGCAAAGCCTCCTTGGTGCTGAGAACCTCCTGGGAACCCACAAATTCCCAGGAAGCACAGGGAAAAAGGGGCAAAAGGATATAGCAGGGAATAAATCCCCCTTTTTCCTACCTTCCCACCCAAAAAGCTTTCAAGAAAGCCCCCAGCCTGCTCCCAGCCCTGGGCACGGGGAGCCCCGTCTCCGCCTGCGCCCCGCTCCCGCGGGCTCTGGATCGCCTCGTTCTGCCAGTTCTTTGCACCTTATTTGACTGCTGAAGGGAGAATCAAACAAAGCAGCCAGCCAGATCTCCTATCAAGTTCTTTCTTGCACCGTAAATCTCACAGCCTCGACGCTTTGCAACTCAACCGCTCCGAAAAGGGCGTTAAGCAACACATATGGGAGCAGCTCCAGAGTTTCCAGAAAAAAACAGGGGGTTCAGCTTCCAGCCTGCTGGGAAGTTTCGTGGCAAAGTGAGGTCCAGAGAGACACCTCAGTGCTAAGGGCAGCGCTGAAAAGGTTTTCCTGGAAGAGGGCGAAGAGGGCAAAGATAGGAGGAAGGGCATAAAGCAGTTATTTATTTATTTCCTACATGTGTGTGCAAGACTACTTCACCTACGGTTATGCAAAAGAAAGGCAGAGGCGATTTAAAAGTTAATAAATTTAAAAAAGGAAAGTTTTACCAAACTAAAAAGAGCGATAGGGAGATTTAAGCCTTAGAGCTTTTCTTTCTCCCTCCTGCTTTCTCTCCTTTTTCCCCCCCTTGCAAGTGAAAAAAAAAAAAAAAAAAGAGGTAAAGAAACTGGAGAGTTTTGGAAGGAACAAATCCGCCTCTGTGGACTGGGTTTCCCCTCCCCCAACAAAAACAAGCACTCAGGGCTTGAAGGAATTTGCAGGCAGAGATCTGCCAAAAACATTGTGAAAAACTATGGGGGATTCATTGGAAACAGATGGCGTTTTCAGCTGTAATTCTGAAATTCTCCCCTTTTCTGACACAATACAAACAGCGGGGCCGGGGGCAGCGGGGAGGGGGGGGGCCGAGCCCCGCGGCGGGTGCGAGCGGCCGGCCCGGGGGTGCCGATGCTCGCGGGACCATTTGGTTGCCATCCCGCCCTCGGACAGCACAATAGCTCCCGGCCCAGCCGAAGCAAGGTCTCCAAGCAAACGAGGGCGCTGAGCCCCCAGAGCCCCGGGGGCCGCTGCGGGAGAAGGGGCGCCCGCCCGGAGCGCCCGCGCATCCCCGCCCGCCCAGGTGCGCCCGCGGCCGCGCTCCCCCCGCCGGGCCCTGTGACCCCCGGGCCCCCCACCGTCCCCAAATCACACCGCGGCGACCCCCCGAGCCCCTCCGCGACCGCTCCCCGGCTCTGCGCTCCCCAGGGGTTCGGAGCGAGGACCCCACTGCTCTCACGGCAGAAATTTGGCATCGGGGTGTTCACGTGTGGATGTACCCCTCAGTGTTCCCCCTTCCTTGCACGGCAGCCGGGAAGGGGAGAACAAGGTAACCTGGCGCTGTCAGGAACACCTCCCGGCTGCCTTCGCCGCTTTGATTTCCACCATCTCCTTCCTTGTGGGATGAGGAGCGGGGAGACAAAGAAGATGAGGTCAAGGAAAAACACCCACCGCGACTGCTTGGGGAACGGGGATCTGGGGGGGCACGCACCAAAACTGAGCCCCACTTGCTTATTTTAAACATGTGGCAAACTGCTGCGAGGAGAGGGAGAGGGAAAGAGGCCCAGGGACAGGGGAACGAGGGCGGCGATCCAAGGGCTGCCAGAAACACAGGGAAAAAGTCTGCAAAATAAAGAGGCTGTTCCTTACCTGAAGGGAAGATGCAGAGAAAGACAGGGAGGATTTGGAAAAGTCCCAGGGCTGTGGATCCTGCCCCTCTCCCCATACCCATCCATCCAGCTCGAGCTTTAACCACTATCCTCTCCCTGGAAGAAGAGTTTAAAAAGGAAAAAAAAAAAAAAAAAAAAAGGAGAAGGGAAGAGAGGAAAAGCGGGGGAGGAAAAAAGGGAACAATAAATCAATCAAAAGCAAGAACTGGGGGGAAAAAATGAAATCAAAAGCCCCACATGGCTCCGCGGAGCGCGGCAGGGACGGGCGGCCCCAGCTCCGGGCTCTGCACTGAAAGATTACACAGACTTTTTCTCCTTCTTCTCCTCCTCCTCCTCTCCGTCCCCTCCCATTACAACCCAGCCCCAACCATCAATCATCCCGCTGCCTCCCAATGCCTGCATCCTTCTCTGCGCCTCCTCCTCCGAGCGCGCCCGCCTCCCCGGCCATACTGCGGGAAGGGGCGGGAGCGGCTGCGGCCATGCGAGGCAGGGAGGGAGGCAGGGAGAGGGGGAAAGGAGCCGGAGCGAGCCAGGCGAGGGGGTTATAGCTATGGATGGAGCCACCAAGCTCTGCCGTGCCCCGTGGGAATGGGGTGGCGGTGGTCTCACGCAGGATGGGAAGCGCGAAGGGCTCTCGATGTCTGCCCGCCGTCGCTCATCGCAGCTCCCTGGCAGTTTGGGAGAGGGGCTTCCTCCCACCCCCCATCGGGTCTCAACACCCACTGTGCCCTCCCTGCCCTTATCCCATGGGCCTGCCAAGATCGCCCAAAAATTAAGCAATTTAGGGTAAAGGGGCTGTCGTACAGCAGTGGGGGGAAACTGAGGCAGGGAGGCTTTAGGCAGCTGGTGCGGGGTAGGGGTTGTGACAGCGACACTTAGGTCCTCGGCTCTCTGGGAGATGGCGTCCCCCCCCCAGCACATGGGGCTCCTCCACATCTTCCCAGCCCTGGCACCTTGGCAGGTGAGTTTCACAACAATTCCGGGTCATTCCCTGCCACCTGCACTGGCACTGGCAGCAGCGATAAAAACGCCAGGTGAAGAAACAGCAAGTCTCATAGATCCTTATCATTAAACTGGCACTCCTTAGATAGGGGACGACTGTCAGGTACCCTAAATCCAGCTGCCAGCCCACCAAGGACTGATGGAGATGATTAAACAATACCTGCACTGTCTCAGGACCTCCACCACTGCCTCGTCTGCACCACCAGCCCACGTGCAGACCTGGATGTTCAGCTTTTGCTGGGGGAAAGTCTCACCAGTTATGTTGGTAGGGTTGTCTCAGGGTCTCACTTTTAAGCCCCCCTTAGAGATCATCTGGACAATCCCAAGCAGGCAGCAACCCTGGGAGAACCCTGCCTGCTCACAGATCATCAAATGGAGCAGCAGCTTGGAGCACACAGGCCTTTGCCTGCTGTGTTTCAAGATCCTGCTCCTTTCCACCTCCTGCAATGCCGCAGCGTGCGGAGGTGAGCAGATTGGATCTGCATCCCCACCGTCCCAGGAGTCTGCTCCACCCATGAGAGGGCTAGGCCAGGAGGAAGGCATCCACTTAGCTTGGATCTCTTAAAAATTCCCCTTGAGGGATGTTTTAGCCAGAGTGAACTAAGACCACTTCTGAATGAGGGTGCCCACGGGTGTAGGCTTTAATAACTTCCCTGTTTTGGATCATTAGCTCTCCTTTGATGGCATGTCCCTTTGCCATCCTGATGTTTCATCTGCTTTCTTTTGGGGTTCTTATACAATGAATAAAAGGATGCTGGTTGTTTTACACCACCCTTCTCCCAACTCTGTACGACCATGGGTCTTTCCTTCTGCAGGTTGGTACAGGCCTGGGATACTCCTTGACATTTCTTCTAATTATTCTTGGAAACCTCCTCTTCAGCTTATAAGCATCCTTAAGGATGCTTTTTGGAGTGACAATAGCTTAAAGTCTCTAACAAGAATTTGTGATCTCATCCCTGTCACAGATTGACTCTGATCCAGTGCAGCAAATATCCCATGGAAAGAGGAAGAGAAGATGGGAATAAATACCCAAGAAGCAAAGATATCTCATAACACCTATCTATTTCTCCATGAGGAGAGTGAGCCCCCATGCCTTCAAATGAAGGAGGACCTTCTCTGGGGCTTTATCCAGGCTGCAACAGGAATTAAAACACTGAAGCTTTTCCATCTGGGACCCAGATGGGATCCAAAAATCCTGTGGCCTTGCCTGCCTAATGGAATATCTGTCTTGGTCCTGCTGATCCTAGAGCTGTGCTCAGACAGTGTCCACTAAAGTCAGAGGGAGCTCTGTGTGCAGAGGAGCTGCCAGAGTGGGCAGAGCTGGGCAGGAGATGAAAGCTGGCAGGCCGGATCCAGACCTGTAGCAGAGGCAGTGTGGGAGGAACGCCGACTCGAAGCACCTCTTTGTGGGGGATGTCAAACAGGGGCAAATATGTCCAAACCCTGCCAGCTGCTCCTACCACCCAAGAAGAAATGCCTGCTGATGGGATGTGTAGGCAGCTGGAGCTGCAAGGGGTCTGGGGGGAGGAGAGAGAGGGTCTGTGAACTGGGGAGAGCCCAGGAAAAGGGGGGGAGATCCAGGGGATGGGGTTTCAGACCTCAAATCCCCTCCTCTTGCTCTCACCCTCTCCTCTTGCAATGTGACTTTTGCTTTTATTTCAAAATGAGAAACATAATTTCTGCTGTTATCCTGACTGATGACATCCAACATGATCTGTTTAACTAAAAAAACCCATCTGAATTACGAACTTTTAAAACCCAGCTGTTAAATAGCTGCTGTGAGGCTGCTTTGATGGTTTGACCTAAAGCACCACTTTGGTATTGCCGTTTTGGGGCAGGCTGACACATTGCAACGATAGCCTGAAATCCAGTTTGAGGCATTATAGTTAAAATAAGACCCTTGATGGAAATTCTTCCTTTGGTGTAGGGAAAACTGCGCTGCTATAAAGCAACGGTCGGATGCCCCTGGCTCCAGTTTGTAAAAATTTCTCCTTGATTTTTCTCGGTTGCATCATGCATTGCAAATGGGATTGCTGTTCTTGGCACCGATCAAAGCAGCGGATTTCGCTGGAGAAAACAACAGATGTGTCCAAACCGTAACTTCAGGGAAGAAAAGGCCCCAAATAAGGTGTGTTTCTGAAATCCTGCTCCCCCTTACACATTTTTTAAATAAACTTCACCTTTCTGTTCAGCTGAACCAAAGATCTGGACTTTAAGTCGCCTACTGAATCAGAGGCTGTGTGAAATTCGGATCTCTGCCTTGCTTAATGGGGATATCTAGGCTTGGAAATGTGGAGCGACTGCGTTTCCCCCAACTTCTTTCCTTCTCAAAGCCCATCCAGGACTCCCTGTTTAGGCAGCACTGAGCCTGGTGCTCCTTGCAAAACAGAATGTGGGAAACCACCCACCACTGAAATGCAACCACTGCATGGCTCAGCTCTGGGGCACAGGCACCTCCGTGGTCATCTGCACGTTGATTCCCGTGTTTGGTGTCATTGTGGAGGGCTGACATGCAAATCACAGCCTTCTCCGAGGTATTTGCAGGATGCTGGGGGAGTCACAGTTCCCATGGGACACTTAGCTGGGATCACTAGGCTGAACTTAGCTTTTCTGTGCCCTACGTCACACTGTCCGTGGCTGTGGGCTTCAGTGGGGCTGAGTGAATGTGGCTGATTTGAGCCCAGAGGTTTGCAGATGAGAGCTCCCCTTACAACCTTCCTAATGGAATCATTCACTACCTGTAATTATATGGCTAAAATAGTAAACATGGGTATTTCTGAGGGCTGCAGCTGGTAGTTAGAGGAATGGATGTCAGGGCTCCTGGTCTGCTCCTGACTCTCCCATGAACTTTCTGTGTGGCCACTTTTCACACCACTATCTCCACACTCATGCCTTTGCCTGCTCTGCCTCAGGACACGGTGTTAAGCTCATGGCCTGTCTGGGATAAGCCATAATCACTCTTGCAGGAAGCTAATCCTGAGGTGCTCTGCAGGGGTATGTGTGTGTTTGGGGTGAGCAGCAAAAAGCAAGCCGCTCCTTAAAGGAGGAAGAAAGGAAGTCTGGAGTGGAAACCCCTGGGATGTTGTCTGGAGAACAACAACTGATCCCAAAATGTTTGTGGAAATAAAAGCAAACACTTGTGCTCTGAACAATTCGCTTACTAAAGAAAGAAAACCTCTCAATAAGAACCAAATAAACCCCAACATCTTTACGCAGTAACAGCCACCTCTGATGTCTGCAATTAATTTTAAAGACCTTCCTTTTACTCATAATTCAATTTTTTTATAATTTCACAATTTCCCTGGCTGACCAAGCAGACGCTGTCCCTGAGCTATGCACCCGAAGCTGACGAATACACATCTAAATGCCCTTCCCTACCAATATTTCCTTGCAGGTAGGGCAGGAAAATATCCCCCCAAGATCTCCTTAGTGCCCTGCAGTAAACTTTGGCAGTAGCTGGATGGGGCAAGCAGAGGGGATAGCACAGAGCTGGGCTTTGAAGAGTGACCCACTCCTGCGTAGCAAAGTGCAGAGAGGAGTTTGTTGGCTTATCTAAATCCTCCTTCCCACAGCTGCCCCCGTGAACATCAGCCTCACCAACCTGGCTGTGTAAAGAGGCCAGTTGTGAAAAGTGGAAAAAAATACAGCTTTGTGCCACCAGTAAATAAAGTGTAAGAACTCTTTGTTGACCTGCATCCTTGCATCTGCAGATTAACCGATTATCAGCAGCCCCCACTGAAGTCACAGTGGGTAACCTTCTCTCCTCAAATTGCCTGCTTCAAGCCCACAGCCACAAAAATCACCTCTAAATGCTGAAATGCCACCCGGCTGTACAAAGGGAAGGGAAGATGGGCTGGTGGAAAACTTCCAGACTCACCCATGGCAGAAAGCAAAACAAGCAGGGATATTTTAAGGCAAATAGAGTTCATCGCATCAACTTTTTTTTTTTTTTTGACTGGTAACATTCATTCATGTCTCTCCCTTTCCCTTGCTTGCAAAGCCGCTGGGGTGGTGAGGCCTAATTCCTACACATGGGAGCATGTAACCATCCCTTGTTCAGCAGTGTTTGGAGGGCTGGCTGGAATTCACTGTCTGTATATTTAATTCTCTGCAGGGAGCTGGTCTTCCTGGCCCAGTCTCCTCTTTGGGGTAAATATCAAGCAATATCTCCATAGTGTATCTTCTTCACATCTGGGCTCCCCTCTAAGCAAAAATAGAAGATGGGCTGGGAGGTTCCCAAGAGCAAGTTCAAATGGCCAATTGTCAGCTCAGCAGAAAAGATGGATAAATCTGAACTGCCAAAAATTGATCAGAATCATAGAATCACAGAATGGTTTGAGTTGGAAGGGGCCTTAAAGATCATCTAGTTCTGATCCCCCTGCCATGGGCAGGGACACCAGAAGAATTGCAGAGAACTGGGTGTTTATCAGCAGAGACAGAAGCCAGTCTGTGAAATGGGACAGTCTTTCTCTGCTGCCTTTAAAAGCTCCCGACATCTCGAGAAAGTGCAAACATAGCTTACTAATTCCCCTCCTCTGACTGACAGGTCAGCTAAGGACATCTCCTCAAACCTATTTAAAGGTGGGAGATGGCATTGAGTGTTTGCAAGTCTACATCTGCAGCCCTTTGAGCAAGGGGTGTTTGAAGGATCTTCTGGAAAAAGCTCTGTGAAACCCAATCGTCTTTCCCAGGTCTCCTTCTGTCAGTTCCTGACAGTACTGGGCAGAAATACAACCCAACACAGGATGCCTTTCCTGCGTTCTCAGATGTGAAACGCTCAGTGACAATGTCCTCAGCTGATTTAAAACTTTGTCCTGAATATCTAGGAAAGAGACATTCCTTGTTATGTGGAAAAAACCCCCAAACCCAAACATCTGTAATCCAGCACTTCTGTGGGTATTTTGGCAAATGAAAATGGGAGGTTTTGGCGGAGGGGGGGGGGACCATCTTGAGTTGGCACCGGGAGTCCTCTCGGGTGTGCCTGGCACGGGGCTGGGCTGGGTTAGGGTTGGGGTTGGGCTGGGATTAAGGCTGGGACTAAAGCAGGATTGGAGTTGAGCTGGGACTGGGGTGAATTGGGCTGGGACTGGGCTGGGCCGGGGCTGCGGCCCCACTGGGTGGTGCTGTTATCCCTGCGCCGCCTGCGAAAGTATCCAGTTTATAAAATAAATGCAATCCAACGCCGCCTTAAACCACATGACATAACAGCAGCTTGCGAGCTCCCATTAAAATCTCAATTTGGGGAAATTGATTCTACCTCTGAGCAATTGCGATGCAATTACTCCAACAGGCAGCAATCAAGAATCACATCAAAACAACACCAAACTTTCATCTCCTGCCTCGCAACCACCACCACAACAAAAAGCACCTGTCTTGCAAATGCAGCCCGGTTTCAATAAAGATATGTAATTTTTAGGGAGGGCAACGTGCACGTCCCAGAGTGGAAGCGAGCTTGGACAGGGGCTGCTCTGGCTGGTGCGCCTGAACTGTCCTGTCTGGGGGCTGTATTCTGTCCCCCCCCCGTCTCCTGGAGGAGGTTTTGGGCTATTTACGGACTCAGGACATCAGGAACAAAGTCGCTCCCCCTGCCCAGCCACGCTCCAGCTGCCCATCCTCTCCCTGCGCACAGATGTGCCCATCCCCTGCCATGTCCCACATCTGTCCATCTGTCACCCTTCACCTTCCTCCCCTCGGAGCTCGTAAACCCCCCAGCACCTGGAAACCAGGCGAGTTCGGGGAGAGCTTTGTGTCCCCGCTCCGGTCTCGATAACCGCGATCAGCCCCGGGATGAGCTATCCAAGGGAATGGGGGAAATATTGGGGAGGATGTTTACAGCTCTCATCAGTGGTCTGCAAGGAATTACTCGATTGACTTAGCGCAGCAGGGAGCAGCTTTAGTGGCAACCATCAGAAGGGAGGATAAATGAATAACCGCATGCACGCCAGCTAGCGCCGAGCCGGGCAAGGAGCGCTGGGCAGGGAAAATGGGAAAAATCGAGGTTCCTTATAAAAACGGCCGGGGAGGGGGGAGGCAGGCGGGGACCGGGAGCCTCAACAGGTCCGGAGGAGGAAGGGCCATGCAGGGAGCCGGGGGACATGCGGCCGGGGGGGCCCCCAGCCCCCGCCCCGCTTACCTTGGCGGCCGCATCAGCCTCTCCAGCCCCGCGGGGGTCGGTGCAGGCAGCGGCGGCTTTTTTTATATATTTTTTTTCCAGGAGGGGTAAATGAAACAAAAATTAAAAACGAAATGAAATAAAACCCAAACGAAATAAAATAATAAAAGCCCCCAAGGGTCGAAGTGGGGGCGGCGGGGGGGTGGAGGCCGAGGGGCGCAGGCAGCCCCCCGCCCTGCGGGCAGCCCCGGCGGGGTGCAGGCGGCCTCGCTCAGCGGGACGCGGGGAGCCGCATCGCCCTCCCGGAGCATGTGAGAGGCAGCGGAGGAGATAGAGCCAGATAGGGAGGTCCCCTCCCTCCTCCCTCCTTCCCTTCTTCCTCCTCCCTCCTTCCCTCCGCACACGCTGAGCAGCGTCGTTCGCAAGGAGCGGCGGAGGGAGGGAGGCGCAGCCCCGGCCCCGCGGAGGGGGGGCTGGGGGTCTCCGCTACAACACCCCCGACCCCAGCACCCCCTCTCCGTGTGCAGGCAGCCAGGGCTGGGGGACGTGGAGGAGGATTTCACGGTTTCCCCGGAGAGCTGGGGATGCTCCACCTGCAGCAGGGAGGAATGGAGAGAAAGTGGGATATGGGGAGCATCCACTGTCCAGCCCCTGGGGCATGTGTAGGTGCTGAGAACATCTTTACATTGATGTGGGATTGTGACAAAGACTGGGATTGGGGGCGGGAGGAGGGCCCTCAGCAGGACTGAGTGGTTGGGAAGGGATGGAGACCCCAGGCTGCCCTAAGAGCCCCTCATTGTAGTCGCCCACCCCAGCTGCCCCAGCACCCAGCATTGCCGAGAGCTGGGCAGTGTGGCAGCTCTCCCCCAAGTCTCCCCACCACCCCTGGGGTGAGCACCCATCTCCCAGAGAGGCCTGTGGGGGCTGGTTTTGGCATGCACATGTACCAGGACGATGGGAAAGCTCTGGGTGCCAGGCTGTGTCAGACACACAATTAATTACTGCAGCCCCAGAGCCACAAATACTAAATATTCTGTTGCCGTAGTGCGTGGATAATAGCAGCCCTTTGCAAAGTGTTTCTTCCTTCCCTTTCTCCTCTGTGTGCAAGAGACAGCGACTGCAGAGAGCACACAGCAGCTCTCCACTGCTTGATTAAGTCAGCAGTGAAGACAAAATGTGCCTGTACAGCTCAAGCTTAAGGAGGGATTTGAGTGTGTGTAAGGTACAAATTAGAAAATGGATGTGATTTAATCACAACAAATCTAAACAGCCCTGCTACAGAAACCTTGCCATCAAAGAGGGCTTTTTCTTAAATGTGGACACAGTGAGTCTATAGTCCTGACAAAGGAACAACGTGCTTGAGGGTCAGAGTTCTTCAGCCAAGAACAGAGAGAAGACTGGGGAAAGCCTGATATATACCAGATAAGTTATCAGTTATAGAAGGGATGGCTTCCTTCCGTAATAATTATTTGCAAATCAGTCCTCAGTTCTGGATACTGTGGTGTCTGGATACTACAGCAGAGACAGAACAGCTTCTGTCAGGCTTGGGATGCTGCACAGACCGGAAACCAGGCACATACCCTGCCTGGGAGAAGGTAAACTGCTTGTTTGGAGGAGCCCAAGTGAATGCAGCAGACAAAGAGGAGGGGGGAGAAGTGATGGCAAGCCCAGGCCTTCCTGCAGGTGTGCACAGTGGGTCGGGCGTGAGTCCCAGGCTGTAAAATACTGCACACTGGAGCGTTACTAATCCCAGCTCTTGGGGACCGTGCCCCCACGGGCTGGGGGGGCATTGCCACCGCAACCACAGCAGCTTTGGCTGTGCTTGGGAAGGGCTTCCCTGAGAAGACAAAGCACAAGACAGAAGAATGCTAATGCACAGGACGCTGAGGTGCCTTGGTAACAGCAGCAGAGCATTGCGGCGGCAGCAAATTGGTGCTGAGCCCGGTTCCTGTTGGGAACCAGGAGCCCCAAAGCGAGGAGGCTCCAGCAAAGCACAGCTGCATTCGTGGGAACTCTCAGAAGTCTCCGCTGGCCACTTCCCCCAGCTCTTATCAGCGCGCCCGTTAATCTTTGGCATCACAACAGGAGTTGGCACCTCCAGTTCCAGGTGCAAGGTACATGTCTTTGACCTTGCCATTTCCTCCATAAACACCCTGCGAGGTGGAGGAGCAACAACGGCCCTTCATGGGCACCTTCTGTGTGAGCTTCACCCCTGCCCAACTAGCAAGGCATTGCGGGGGATAACTGCAGGTCCTGGGGCAAGAGAAGGATTCAATGGAGGGTGGACTTGTCCTTGCAGGGAGACTCCGAGAGTACTGATGTAAATTTGGTCCCCCTATGTAAAGTACAGCCAGGTGAAAATTAAATCCAGCATATTCAGATTTCCCTTTTATTTGTCTTGTCTGGTGAATCCCCAGTTTAGTGTCTGTGACCACTTTCTTAGTCCTG
Source organism: Aphelocoma coerulescens (assembly GCF_041296385.1). Taxonomy (NCBI): domain Eukaryota; kingdom Metazoa; phylum Chordata; class Aves; order Passeriformes; family Corvidae; genus Aphelocoma; species Aphelocoma coerulescens. Next base: position 7,302,668 of record NC_091024.1, read on the forward strand.
GAGATGAATTGGCCCTTCTGCCTGTGCAGGGACCTTCTTGGCCACAAACCAAACAAAGCAAATAGTGCCAGTAGAGTTTGTCCTTCCAGAAATGATTGACAACACAAGTGAGCAGGCAGTCAAAGGAGGAGTTTGGCTGTGGGAGAAGAGGAACAGTAGCGCAAGACCCATTATCAGGAGGCAGGTGGCTGCCCTGAGAAGCAGGAGGGCTCAGGTGACCTGGGGAATATTAATGGACTGGGACATGCCATAGATTCATAGAATGGTTTGGGCTGGAAGGGACCTAAAGTCCAGTAAATCATCCAGTTCCAGCCCTCCAACCATGGGATATGTGTCAGAGATCACAGCTCACTGACACTGATGGAAATCATCTTCAAGACTTTGTGGGCATCACCAGGCTGAGATGCAGGTGCAACCGAGAGTGCGAGACACGCGAGCTTTTCATCTGCCATTCTCGTCCATGCGTGAGGGTTGCCTAAACCTATTACTTTGAAGGTGTTTTCCATGCTGCAGCTATCTTCCTTGACCTCTAAAAGATCTGGCTGATCCTGATCTCAAGATGAAAGATTGCCACCTCACGGGCTGTGAACACCCGTCTGTGAGATTAGACCCTGAATTATTAATACAATCAATGACTACCTCTTTTCATCCTGGAAGAGGCACAAAGGAAAGCTACGGGGGCCCTGAAAGGGAGGGAGGATTCTCGAGCAAGGGGGGAGAAGTCACCAGTGGAAATTGGTTTTCTTTGGGTGGAAACGCCTCCTGTGTCTGTTTTATTTTGGAGGCAGGAACAATGGCACCATTCAGGAGGTGACAACCCAGCTGTGTTGGTAGGGCTGATGGTGGCACTTGGAAACCTCCCATGGGGACTGTGTGTCCGAGGAAGGACATCCTTCCTTCCAGCCCTTTTCCTGCATTCAGTTCATCATGAGCTGCACTAAAATGGGGTCCCAAAGAGCCTGAGCTGCAGAGCTAAAGCATGTGGAGCCACCGAGGAGAGGAGGAGCTGGGGAGCAGGGGGATGTGTTCATCCTTCTGTGGCCACAAAGCTACCAACACCTACACACGGGTGAGACCTGACCCCCAGGCAGGTGACAGAGCCTGTTTTGTGGGGTGCATTGTGGGGTTTCTTCACCATGGGGAGGATGTGGATGTCACCTGCTGGAGTGAACCAGGGGAACCAGTGAGGGATGGACTGCAGGGCTGTGTTTTTATTTCCTGGAGTGCAGTAGCCTTTCCTTTCCCCTCTTCCCTGTGAAAGCTTCAGTATGGAGGTGCTGTGACCATCTGCTGCTGGCTCTCTGTCCTGATCTTTACACTTTTCCTTGGCTTGAGCCTGACCTACCTGTTTGGGACATTTTGGTGATACTGGCTCTTTTCTCCTTTCCCTATTGCATTTGGGAGGAAGGTACCATGGCCCCATCCTCATCAAGGACCAGAAAACTCCCCAGTTCTGAGCCCCACATAGAAAATGAAGCTAGTTGGAAACAAAGATAAAATACTATCTTAGCTCCATTTTTCAAGAGGTTAAAAAAAAGCTATTGTGCAAATGAAGCTATTCTTTCTGGATAGATAATGCAAAGCATTGCTTCAGTGCTGGCCAAAATGTCTGAGAAACAGTTCCCCCCCCCTCCTTTTCATTAAAGTTCATATTAACATTGCAAATAAGATAAGAAACGAAGTGTTCAGTTACAATTATGTAGCGCTTTGTGATCACAAACAGATTCTGTAATCCCTACTCAGGGGGTTTCAGAGCTCAATTTAGCTTATTTCAGAGTACGAAGTTGAGCTCAGCCAAGACCACTCTTCTACTCTCTATGATCCTCATCTGCACTCTGGTCACACGAGGGACCCATGGCAAGCCAAGCTGCACAGCCAAGCAACATCTCACAGATGCATCAGCTGCCCTGGCTGGGGACCAAACCTCCTTTTTGCCTATGCAGCTATTTATTAATATTCTTTTATCTATTAGTTTTAAACAGATGCTTGCTTCAAGCATCAAAACCTGATACTGGTTCAGCTTCAGCTGCTGTTGGGCTCATTCCCAGAGATGTGAAGCTCTTCACTGTGGCTGAGAGTGAGCATTTATGGGCTCTGACCTGGTCAGTGTTGTCCTATTCTAAGTGGGGCCATGGCTCATGGGCAAACGCAGGATCCTGAGAAGGTGAAAATATTCCTTCTCCCTTACCTGTGCTTCTAAACCATCTGACCTCAGGGTATTTGCAGCAGGCATGGGAGTAGTCCTGTGGGTTCAGCATGGCCATCCTGTGTTTAAATTTAGGCATGAGTTGAAATACCTGACTGAGGGCCTTGGAGTGACATTTAGAGTAGAGCAGCCCTGTCACTTAATGGACTTAATAGAGCAATGCAATCCACAGTGAATGTGAAATGCGGTGCCAGGCTCTGCATGGAGAAAGCTACAGAGACGAGAGATGGACAGGACTCAAGTGCATCTGGATTTCTGGAGAGCAGCCCCAGCTGCTCATGGCTTCTGCTGTCATTCCTTGACTTTACGTCACAAGATGGAAAGAGCAAAGGATAGAAGGTCAGTGGCAAAGAGGAGACCCTCTCCACAAGAATAGTCCTTTTCTGTGCTACAGAGCTCTACCTCCATTTCCAGGCAGCTGTTAGAGAAACATTTTTACATCATTATGTCTCCTAGAGCGATCCACAGAGAGTAGCTTAGGGAGGCATCAGGGTTTTATGTGAATTTAGGCTGCAGTTTGCAAAGTGCTTTGGTCCTAAAATGCTGATTAGGTTTGCTGCAGACACTGGTGAGTTAGAGACAAGTCTGGTTAGAAGGTGAGTAAAAAGTCACCTGCCAAGCAATTTGGAGAGCTCAGGCCTCCCCAGATAATTCAGTCCCATCAGGTGACTCATGCAGGACATCACCAGAAGAGTCTTCAGTTCAGAAGGCTGTATCTGGAGAGTGAGTGGTGAGGTAAAATTAAGTTGAAATGAAGTTGGAAAGTTAAGCTAAGCATTTCGGGGTTGTTCTGGAGAGAAGGCGTTAACTTCAGCATCAATCACTAGAAATAAAGAGTAATGAAGGTCTGAACTTCAAAAAGCAAAGGAGCAATGTGGAGGGTCTCAATGCCAGCAAAATGGCATGAAGACCCTGAAGAAGCATCAAATAATTGATACCAATGTCTGAAGGCACCCGAGACCCTTCTCCCTGTTTCAGGCTGTGCATTGCCCACCCCAGCGGGGAGATTAGCCAAGGATCCCCAGCCCTTCAGCCCGTGTGGAGCCCCAGCGTGCAGGGCTGATGTCCCCCCTTCCTGCCCTCCCCTCGCTGCCGCTGCTGGTGACTCGCTATCACTCCCTGCTCCGCTCCAGCGCCTCCTCACCGGGGGAATACAAATTGGGCAGCACTGAAGCATATGGAGGGGAAGAATGCTCAGCTGTGAATTTCGGGGATGGGTATTATACAAACCCAGCCACCAGCACGTCACCTTTTCAAAGGCTTCAAATCCGCTACAAATTGCTTCTGAATGACAATGGAAATTTCTCGCCCTTCACAAAGCCCCCCATATTAGCATCTTTATTGGAATAAACTAGCTAATTTCTGCAGTCGAAGGGCTGGCCTGGAGAATCCGTAATTCTAATTAGATGGATATTCATCAGCACCCTGATGCTTGCGGGGTGTCTAGTCCAGCGAGGGGCTGCCACCTGCCCAAGTGCAGATCAGACAAAGAGAAGGGGAGCGTTCCGTCCCTGGGGCCAGCAGCAAAGCAGGACATTGCAGGGACCGAGGGGTCCTTGTAATCCTCAATTTGTTCTTTGTGCCATTTGTTAATTCCCAGGCACAGGGTGGGGAGCCTGTACTTGCAGGAATAATGATAAATCTGTGCCCTTCACTATCTGTCAGGTCCCTGTATGGCAAATAAACTAATAGCTAAGCCAGGCTGACTGACTGCGGCCAGACTGAAACACTTTAGGAGTAGAAGGAGATTCAGTCTGTCTGTCTGTCCATCCTGAATAACTGCTTAGCAGCTTGTCATTAAAATCAGCATTTATCTTGGAGAATGGTTGTGGGGTTTCTGCTGATGCCTTGCAGTTGGCAAGTGGTGCACAGATGAAATTTCTTCTTTGTTGTTACCAATAGATTCCATAAAGAGAAAAGAAAAAGAGAAGAAATAAGCAAAAATCCATAAATATAAATACCTTAAAACTAAACCTCAATGATTTTGCAGAGAAGCAGAACTTATTTCTCACTATGCACTGAAAATGTGAAGACTTGGGAGGGCTTTTCCTGGACACGTGCTCCTGGAGCACTAATTAATTGGGCATTCACAGGGCAGCACTGGCCTGGCTCATAGCCAGGATGGCTCAGAACTGTCCCAGGACTGTCCCCACAAGCAATCCTGATCTATAAGCCGGGTACCAGCCATGCCATAGTAACTGCAGTGTTATCAAGAGGGAGAATGAGTGATGTGCCTTCTTGCCTGTAGCAGGTGTCTTTAATCTCTGATCTGTTTGGCCAGAAGTGGCTCAGATCAGTTGCATTCAGTGTCTCTCAGTGTCAGCAGGGCAATATTTTCCCTTTGTTTTTATGTTAAACTCTTGGATTTAACCCATGGGGCATGGCTGTTCAGGAGCACTGAAGTCTCCACGGTGTCATTTAGAGGGGACAGATCCATCAGATTTTATTCTCTTACAAGGTCAGGCTCGATGGAGGAATGCTGAAAATGTCTCATCTCTGTGCTGAATAAACACAGCCTGAGGGCAAAGCAGGGCTAGTTTTGACACTGTCTGTCTAATTGTCAGAACAGTGAAGCCCCCCCAGATGTGCAGCATCAGAGGCAAAGCTGGTAGCTCCAGAGTCCTTGTACCTGCTGTGGCTCTCCCAGCGTGCTGTGGGCCAAGCAAAGCAGACAGCCCATGCCACGTTGCTGTCTCCATGCTTCCCCCATAGATAAATCTATCCCCGTGGTGTATCCCGAGAGCAGCTCACTGCCCTTCACGCAGAGCACCAACCACCCAGTGTGCAAACCCATTCCTTTTTCTGCCTCCCACCTCTCCGGGGGTTAATGGAAACAGGAGATGGGCTGCCAAAATGCCAGTAAACAAGGCTCAGCTGCTGAGGGGGAGAAGGTCAAAGGACAAAAATGAGAACAAGTCTGTGCGCGGCCCGGCGGCTGCTGCTGCCACCTGCCCCAGCCCCAGGATGGAAATTGCTGCTTGACTCTCCCTTCCTCCTGTTGAAGGTGTCACCCTTCATCCAGGCTCTGTTTGTATTCCAATGGATTTGCCAGAGGCTTTCTTCTTCCCCAGACCAGTGGCTGAGGGTCCCATGGATGCAAATTGTCTCGTTCTGGGTTTTTCTGAGATGGAGGCACAAGGGTTCCTGCTGAGGAGGGGATTTGACCCAAAATGTGCAGAGCAGTGTGTGTTTGCTTCCCATCACCCCAAAACTGCCAGCCCACCCCCTGCCTGATGTAACACACAGGCAGATTGCAGAGCCTGAACCATGGTGCTGCCTGCTTTGTGATCACAGATGAGCCTTGATGCAGACTTATTTATGATGGAAAAAATTGTATTTGAGAATATTTTCCCCAGCCACTGATAGGCAGCCACTGCTGGGGTGGGATGTGGGAGCCTTGATATAGGTTTTCCTATCCCTTGCCAGTGTCCTATCCCAGGTATCAGCCATCTTTCAGCAGTGCTCTGGTGATGGGATTAACGTGCATTAGGAGGTTTTGTTCTCATCTCTCCCTGGGAGGATCAGATGCAGTGAAATATCTCATTTTGCTGGTTACTTTTTGAAAAATGTGTGGTATGTGTTAATGTTAGAAAGGCAAGGTCAAAGGAACAGGACCACAGGACACAGGGCTGGAAAAACCCTTTTAGGGCAAGGATTTTGGTCCATGTTATTGTAGCCCTGTTTGCACTGTTTTAGAAGCAGTGCAGTTGTTTACCCCCAGCACATGTGCTGCAAGGCTGTTCCTGGATCCCAACTGTTTTCTGTGAAGAAATGTGGAAGAAAAGCTGCGGATCTTATGTCACTTGTCCTTCAACAAGAGAGCAAGCCCTGTGCCAACTCAGCACAAGCTCCATCTGCTGCACCCACAGGCATTATCCTGCCTTGGGCGGTTTCTGCTCTACCCAAGAAATACAAGTTGTTGCTGGTATTTATCCCAAAGTTTTTCATTAGCCATTTTGGCTGGAGGAATGTGAATTTGAGTTTGAGCAATTTCAGCAGAAATCAGCCCTGAGAGGAGACTTCAGTTTGTAAGGAGCACTGATGGCATGGTTTAGGAGGGATGTTGAGAGTAACAAACCCATCTGAAAGAAGCATCGGTGTGAGCAAGTTTAAACTCCAAAAGCCATTTAGGCAGCATCGATATGTTGCTACTGGCATCAGGTACAGCTGTTAACTGAGCCCTTTGAGGGACAAAGTGTCCCGTGTGACATCCCTACCCACATACCTCCTGCATGCTTGATCTGTGACCTGTTTCTCTTGTGGGGCCAATGCCCCCAGCTTGACCTGCTTGAGTCAGAGTCATCTCAGCCTGAAACTGTTCCTCATGAGGAAGAAGAAGTGGTTTTAGGTCAGCTGCTTGGGGATAATTTATACCTATAGTGCACTAGAAGTATAGAAGTTTACTTCTATGCTTCTAGGTAGTTCTAGTTTGGTGGGTATAGTACCAAGAGCTCAGGAGAAGTCCCTGTAATGATGCCTCGCATATTGCTTTGCTTGCCTTCTCCCTCCTGAAGTTCATCCTCCTTCCTGGATCTCAGTAATGGGTAGGTGTCCAAAGAGAGTTGCACCTTCCTCTAAGCAGGTGTGACACGTAGTGACAACCAGAGGTGACCACTGAGTGCCCCTGGGTCACGCACCTGCCTTACGGCTTGGAACGAGTCCCACACTGAATGGTGCAAATGGGAGGGTTATGAACCCTTTCAGGAAACAGATTCACAAAGACAGGAGTGTTTTCCCAATGCTGGAATGAAATTAGTGGTAGCAGTGGCAGAAGCATTGTTTTTGTGGTGAAGAAAACATTGTGTGGCCAATGCCAATACAGCACGGCCAATGCCAATACAGCATGGCCAACTTCCTGGAAGAGTCTTCGAGCAATTTGTTTCCCTTTGGCTGCTGGCACCCTTCTCCATTCTGTTCCCTGGGGATTTTAGCTGAGCTGGTGTGTTTTCAAAAGCCAGGTCTCCAAACCCAATGTTGTTGTTGAATCAGAGGTACATTTGCCAGAAATGCCTGGACTCAAACCTGACTGTGAGCTCTCTCCAAGCCATCCTGGACCAGAGCTGTTGCCCCATCAAAGTCAGCAACCATGGATGGAATGGGTGAGGTCCTGTGGTGGTATTGGCTGGTATTTTGGCTGCCAGGCTGGGGTGGGAAGGCACAAGTTATATTTTAGTTCGGATGAGTCTTCTCTCCCCAAGGCATGAATGCTGCTGGCTCCAGCTCCCTCATGCTGAAAGCTTTAAAGGTTTGACATAGAATATTAGAATATCCTGAGCTGGAAGGGACCCACAAGGATCATTGAGTCCAGCTCCTGGGAGACAGGATACTTGATAGGCATCCCTGGGCCATGGATATTGGACAGACCTTTCTCCAACACTTCTTATAGAAGGGATGTACTTTGTGTGTCTTTCATGTTCATCATCCCCACAGAACCCCAGCTACACCATGGGACCAAAATCACCTGGGGTGAACATTTCTTGAGGGGATATGACTGGATCTGGAACACCCCAGCAAACCACACAGTGCTTTAGGGGATGAAAAGGAGCTGGTGTTCTTGTGGGGGTGGAGTGCAACCCCCCAAAACACTCTGAAGGCAGATGGGGCACTAAAGGGCATTTATCAGGATGCTGTGATTAGCAGCCATGACTCTGCTCATGGGAGAGTTCCATTTACAAAGTTAATAATGCACTGGTAGGAGGGAGAAGGCAACCAAAGGCTGACTTTTTCAACTGTTAATTATCAATGTCACACTACATTTACTCTGGATTTTCCTGCTGTTGTGTTTTAATTTCATTACAGTTTTGTTTGTTAGGAGAGAATCACAGAATGATTTGGGCTGGAAGGGACCTTAAAGATCACCCAGTTCCAACCCCACCAGCATGGGCAGGGCCACCTTCCACTAGATCAGGTTGCTCAGGATATAGCTGGGATGAGCATGGATGAGCTTTGAGAGAATTCCCCATGCAGAACATGTTTTTTTTTCCTTTTCCACAAACAGGCAGTTCGTGCATTGCTTGTTCATAGCAGCACATTTCTGGAAGACAAGTAATTTTCTTCCCTTTAAAAGGACTTGGGGAAAGAGGACCATCATTTCCAGGCAGAAATTTTTCTGAGGAGGATATTTTTGTGCCTGGCTAAGGAGAGACACAAAAAGGTCAGAGAAAATTAAAATCACATGCTCAGAACATTTTGAAGCAGGTGTTTTTCCTAAGCCAGAATTCAGTCTTCGGAGGGTGCATCCTGGGATTTACATACCTCCTACATTTCACCTGTTGCAGTAGTACTACTGGAGCACTAATGGTTTCATACCCCCAGCAGTCTGGTTTCTTTGGACCCAGCTCAACAACAGTGCTTTAAACCACTGCAATTTCTGCAGCTTGCACCATGCCTCAGACAAGCTCTCCGGTCTGGCTGCTCATCGCTGCATTTCACTTGGCATGTAGGCTATGGATGAGGAATGCACAGAATTTCCTTTTCCACCCCGTCAGATCCTCTGTCTCGAGCCTGGCCCAGCCCCAAGAGCACAACGGATGCAGCTGGAGAAGGGCAGGTCCAATCTTGCTGCTAAGCCCCAGTGACACTTAACCTCCTCTGCTGTGCGATCCGCCAGCAGCTGGAGGTGGATGCGAGTAAGCGGCCAAGCATCAGCTGCAGCCTGTTGAAATAGCTCGTTTGTGAGGGGAGAGGAGTTTATTTCCCAGGCTGGAGGAGGTGATAGAGCCTAGAGCTCCTGTGGGAGAAGGAGGAGGTGGCCTTGAATCTGAATGAAGGTGTTTTCCTGATTTTGCATCTTGATTTGTCCCTTTGTGTTGGGCTGTGTGAGCAGATAATGGGACCACAGGCTCTGCCTGCTGAGGGTTGCTGCCAGCAGCTTTGTCCCGATGGGAAAACTGACTGCAACTAATTGTAATTCCTTGGTGTCAGCTGTAGTTGGGAATCAATAGGGAGCTTTGAGCTATCAAATAAGGAGACCTGCTAATCCCTTGTGTTGCTCCAGGAAAGGTGTTAGGGAGGAGTGTTCACTCTTTGGGGCAAACACTTCTTGGTGCCACTGGTGCTCTGTGAGACAGAGAAGCTTTCCCACAGGTCTGGTGGCTTGGTCTTTGTTGCAAGGCGGGCTGTAAACACAGGATCAAATTCTGTCTTATCTCATCCTTAAAAATTATTTTTCTTGGCCTGGGATGGAACATTCACTGGCTTCTTTCCTAAAGCAGCTGTACAGCAAAGATGGGATTGAATGAACCTTTTTCCCTTGAGCTTAGGAACAACTCAGGATGGGTAGAAGGCTGCTATTGCATCACTGGTACAGAAATAACTATAATTCACACCATGTACAAAGATACCAGAGTCTGATTGCTATCAGGGATGGCTGTACTGGTCACAACTCTCTTTATTGCATCAGAAAAACAAGTTATAGCCCAAGGATGTTGCTGAGAAATGGAGAAGAGGTTTTAGTTTTGTTTGGTCTTTTCTTTTTTCTTTTTCTGGTGGAATTATCCCAGCAAACAGTGTATAAATTGCTGGAAGAAAGTCGGACTTCAAAAGACATTAGAAAGTATTCCTCTTCCTCCCCAGACTATAGATTTCCTTTATTGGAAAAACAGTGCCTTGAAAATAGCCTGTAATAAAATTTACTGTTTAATTAGACTTCATTTAATTTATGTATTTAATTTTGCTGGAATGGTTAAAGACTACTGATGTTGAGGGAATTTCCTTTTTGTTTCTCCTATGTTATCTGAGAATTGTTAGGACTGTGAAATGTTCTCTTCTGGTTTTGCTAGGAGGTCTTCCTTAGCGGTGTAGAGGCAAGTTTGCCTAATAATGTTTATTAACTTAATCAAAATATTAACAAAGACCTCTTTTAAACAAAGTGCTGGCTAGGCACTGGAATGAAATAACTGTTAACAAAACCTATGAGTTTAAACTAGAAAGGAGCTTTCTGCATTCAGCTTTGTGTTCCTAATGGTGTCATTATTTTGCTATTTAGTACCCATATAGAGCTCAACTCTCCCTTGAATTTTTTGCATCAAAAGATTAAAGAGAAATGAAAGGTAATTTCTACAGAGAAGTTTTTCAGGCTTCTCTAGCCAGCAAAAAGAAATCTAAGCTTAATCCTACATATTGAAGTCTCTGGCTTTTTGACCAATTGGGTTGGATTTAGTTTAACCCAAAGCAATTGTCAGGTCATGGTGACTCTGGAAACAATTTTTTTTTTTTTTTAAACTGAACCACTTTGTTCTTGTCTCTTCCCTTCTGTTGCCATAAAGCAAAAGGCTTCAGTTGTCTTTTCTCCAGAGAGATCAGCAGCAGCAGAACAAGTGCTGTGCTAATGAAATCCTGTCTTGGTTTAATCTAAGCAGGGATTTGGGATAAACTCTGTTTGTTCAGTGACCCCCCCAGCACAGACGTGCCCTGGGGATGGCTCAGGCTGTGGGACAGTCCTGTGGGCTGAACCCGAGGAGTGCTTTGCAGTGCTGGTGCTATCCCCAGCTCCTGGTGCTTTGCTGGCTATCCCAGGGATGGAGTGGAGGGGGAAAGGTAACTCTGGTCTCCTCTGCATCACTGGGAATTGTTTCATAAGGTGATCAGCCACCAAAGCAATGCCTTGGCACCCTCCTCACTGTGCTGGAGATGCTGAGCACTGATGGTAAGGAGGAGAAATGCTCCCATCCTGCTGCTTGGCAGAGCATCCCAGGGCACTGAGCCACTCGTGCAGGCTGTACATGATGTACCAAGTTGTCTGCAGCAGGCAGGTAAGGGCACAGCCCCACCTGACCAGTGTGTGGTGTGGAAAAGTCCCTCCCAGCCTCTGAAGCATGTTGCAGTGATGCAGGATGTAGAAAATGGACAGCATTTGAAGTGTTTCCTTATAGGATAATCAGAGGAAGTCATTGTATTAAATATCCATTTGTGTCATTAGCCTTTTATTTGGTGCTTTGTCCAGACATCCTGTTTGCTTCCCCTTTGAAGTAATGAATATATTTCCCGTGTGCTGGGTCTGATCCGAAGCGCCGATGTAAAAGCGAAGTGAGCTGAGACCAGTCTGAGACTCAGTGGGGAAGGACATCCCCAGACTCGCCTGATGTGAGGAGTTTTGGAAAATACAGAGCAGTGTTTATTGGTTGTCCTTAAACCACACCCCTGCCCTGCCCAGAGGTCATAGTTACCTGCTCCCTGTGCTACAGGGGAGGAGTTTCTGGCATTTGGGACCTCACGCTGTTGTGGTGGGACATTGCAGAAACATCACTGGGTCATCCTGACTGGTCCAGAGATCTGCTGCAGCTCCCAGGGTTCACAGAGCAAATGCTGAGCCGTAATTCTGTACATTAGGAGGTATAAGGTATAGAGTTTTGACCTCTCAGTCTGTAAACTTGGAAAGCCACAAAACTGCTCTACATCCCACTCCCTGTCACCTTCCAGTTCTTGCTGAGGGAGTTCCTTCCCCGCTTCAGCTGGCAGTAGTGTCCAGCTACTTGTCTGCAGTAATTGCTTCATACCTGCTGCCTTAGCCATCCTCGGGGATTGAACCTGGGATCTGCCAGCTGGCAGCAAAAGCCACCGTTTCTAAATTCATGTCTGGGAAAAGAGGTGGAGGTTTTGTATATGGGGCCTGGAGGTGGGGCATGACATATCCTAATGAATGGACTATAGCCACATGCAAGGTGCATGTTAAATACCATGAGGAATGTTGTGCCAGCACGTGGGATCCTGCCCAACAAGCAGCTGGAGGAGCTGCAGAACCCTCTTGAAGACCTGACTAGAGTGGGGAGGGCTAGAGGGAGGGAAACCAACTCTTTGTGTCTAGCCAACAAGTGCAAGCCTCTTTTGTGCCAGGCTGGGAAGGGTTAAGCAGGGAAGCACAGCCCCTGAGGACCCAGGCTGTTGTTCTATGCAGATTGGCTTGTTCTTGTTTCTTCTATTGATCGAAATCACTCAGAGCTGTGCCTGTAACAAACTGCCTTAAATCATTGCAATCATAATAAGCACACCTTGGTAAATAATGCATGAGATGTCCATAAGCCTATATTCATTAGAAGGAAGGTGCATATGGACCTTGGTAATCATCGGGGCTTGAGAGAGGGCTTGGCTGGTTGGATTGAGATGTAGTAGCTGCTAAGGATGAGCCCTGAACTGAGATGGGTTTCAGGAAGGCTCCCCAGCCCCTCAAGATGTTGGAAACATAGACGGGCTCCTTTTCACATTCATGAATTTTGCATGAGATGTTTAAAACGCCTCCAAGGTTCACAGCATAATACAGGTTGGGCGGAAGCAGGCTTGTGGCAAGTCTCCAAATAGCATAATAGCAAGGCATCACAATTAATAGTGTTTAATATATCTTAGTGACAACAAAACGCAGTGGGTAACAAGTTTTGCTGTGAAAGCCTCACAGCCAAGTTAATGGTCTGGATATTAGAAGCCTTTGTTTTAAAATGCCAATTAAAAATGCTTAGTTTTCTATTTGTCTTGAGGAGTAGTGTTGAGTGTGGAGCTTCTTTAGGGCAGTTTTGCTTGGGCTGGGGGTTGGAGTAATGCTTTGGTCAGACCCCAGAGCACGGCAGGCTGGGATGCTGTAGCCTTCATTAGAAGGTTCACAGGGCAATCTGCAGGAAAAATTGGTTGTGCAGTAATTTCCACCTCCTTTTCATTCTAGGGAGATGACTTTTTTGTTTGTGTTAAGTGGCAGTGATAAGTTTGGCTTTTGTATGGTTAGAGGAGACCGAGGAGGAGGCAGAAACATTCCTGGTTGTATCAGACAGCTGTGGATGGTGATGGGTCATTTCACTCCATTCTGGTTTCTGGCAAGTGAGAATTAAAGGGGGTGTGAGGGCATCGTGTCTCAGCGATGACTTCATTTGGCTGTCTAAACAAACAGCCGTTCCTCACCAGGTGCAAAAGGTCTTGTATTTGTTTTTTTCCTTCATGAAGGGAAAAGAAATACCTAAAGTTAAAATCGCACCAGTGGGTTGTGTCTGCTGGACAGCCCTGGTGGTCCCTGCTTCCTGCAAAGCAGTGGTGATTTCATAGGGAAAACTCACTCGTCTGTGCTCAGCCCCTGTGGGGTGCCTGCATGGACAGATGGGTGGGTTCAAAAGCCCAGAGCCCCAGATTCAGACCTTGTGCTCACACTGGTTGACTCTAGGCTGGCTGTATGCAGCATGCAGGTCTGCTGGGAGCACCCACAGTGGGCTGTGTAAGGCCTGAGGTTGCACAGGACATGAAGGAAAGCTGCCAGTAAGTCCCTGGAGGTTTGTGCTGGTGGAGGGGTGAGCCTCTGGTGTGCTTGATCTACTTGAGGTTGACTGGCTTCTCCTGGAACGCAGCTGTGGGAACTGATCTTGTGCATGGTCCATGAGTCTGGCCTTGAGAAGCGCTGAACCTGTCTGGTAACTCAATTTGCAGCTCGCTTCCAGCTGTTCTCCTGCCCCATCCTTCACCGGTACTTGCAGAGAATCACAGCATGGTTTCAGCGTGAAGGGACCTTAAAATTCACCTAGTTCCACCCCTCTGCCATGGGAAAGGATACTTCCCACTAGACCAGGTTGCTCAATGCCCCATCCAACCTGGTCTCAAAAGCATCTGAATGTTTACCTCACCATGAATCAAACCTCAGCAATCCCACTTTTCTTTAAGTCAGGAAGCAAGAAATTTGGAAGTGCTGAGAAGTCTACTGTCCCTGTAAAATGTCCTCTCTGTGACTGCCAGGAGATCAGCTGGTTGGAAGGACACTTCAGCTTCATTTCTTCCTGAACCAAACCAGAACATTTTATAGATGCAAATAATTTAAACTTATGTTGGACCCTTAAGTAGGCTGCATCTCAGATAAAATTAAAACCCCATCTCTCCTGTTGGCAGCCACTTCTTAAACTTTCATTGAACTGCTCTACCTTCATCTCCAAAGCTGTATTTTTGTCCTTGACACTGTTCCCAGAAAGCTGTTGCAAAAATTCACAGCTGGTGGCTATGCTTAAATATAAGGAAGAATAGCAAAAATTTTCCTCTCTAAAAGTACATTTCTGAGTGCCAAGCTCAGCCTTATCTCCAGGAACAGTCTGAGGAGCTTGAGATGATTTTTGAGTTCAGGGTTGTTTTTTTTTCCAGAATCATTTCTTTTTGCTTCTTTCTAGTGTAATTAAAGAAATAAATCCCCTAGCAGCTCAACCCACATAAAGCAGAGTTCCCTACAGAAAAGTGATGATCCTAGCTAGCTTGTAGTTAAACTATATTTTTTTCTATATTTTTAGCTGTCTCATTTGTCACAGAGAGTTTCAGAATGACAAAGAGAGAAAAGATCAGTAAATTTTCAGCTGGTCCACTTGGACTGGAGATGAAAGATGAGCAAACGCAAGGAAAAAAGGGGGGAAATATTTCCCAGCCTGCCTTCACAGCTTCAGGTGCTGCTGGCCTTTGCACTGGCAATTTGTAGCCATGAAACTGTCAGTCTGGCCAAGCTCCCGGGAAGTGGAGCTGCAGCATGAACATCCCATGCAGGGATGTGGATGCTGGGGCCGAGTGTGGTGTGCAGCACATCTGCTGGCTTGGCTGCTCGGGGAGGGAGGAGCGCATCAGACTCGCTTTCTTTGGTAACCTGAGCCAGGATTTGAGCCACGGCCTCCAGAGGTGAAAGGCTAACACTCTGGCCTCCCTCCCTGCCACTGAGCCCCCCTTTTTGCTTTGTTAAAGCGATGCTCTAACTTTGGGAAATCACTCCTGCAACCCCCAGCCGATGGCTGAAGGGAGAGCGCCCTGCTTGGCACGCAGGGATGACGAGCAGCCAGTGCTGGCTGCTGGGCACTTGGCTCTGTGATGGTCAGCGAACAGGCTGCAAAGAAAGCTCAGCACGATCTTGGACAAAAGGAGGGGATAATCAACTGGAAAACTTGCTGGGTTCAATCATGGGCTGGCTGCCCTCACCCCTAACCATTCCCACCCACCCCCTCCCCACCAAAGTCTGTCTCACAAGTCGTTTTCTCTAAGGTCTCAGCACAGCATGCAGAGGTATTAGGCTCATAAAGGGCTTCTTATTCACACAAAGTCCTGTGGATACCATGGAAGCTTGCACAGATTGCTTCTGGGTGAGGCCACAATGCTGGAAGTGGAAGGGGCTGGGATGTTCTTAAGGCTGGGAAATCCAGGCTGCAAAGAAGAAGAGGGGTAGTTAAAGCCCATAAATAGTTCTCTACTAATGAAATTGCTGGGTGGGGAAAAGGGGAAAATAGCTCTTTTTTAAAGCAGATGAGGCAAACATGCCTCCCAACATATTTTCTGCTCATAAAACTCAGCCTGGGTTTCTAGGTAACTAGTGGAGATACCCCAGGGAGAAGTCTCTAAGGGTTTCCCACAGTTGCCAGCTTTGAGTAACCAAATGCTGGCTATCAAGTTAATTTGGCACAGAGGGTGGCTCATCCCATCCCACCTCTCCTGAGACTCACTTGTGTATGGAGCAAACCTGAAAGCCTGGGGGTCCTTCACCCACTGTTGGGATCCAACATTCACCAAGTGCAAGAGTAAGAGAGATCATTTTTATATGACCCAATCTGACATCCTGGCTAGCTCTGCTGAAATTCCAGTTTTGTTCTCTCTCTGAGCGTTGTCCTGGCTCCTGGGACTGTTCATCCTCCCACAGAGACATGCCCCTTGGATGGCTTATTCACCTGCTGAATCAGGATTCAGAATCTGATGGATGTTCAAAATATTCTGATCTCACTCTGGATCTTACTGGTTTTTTCTTTATGTTGTTTGACTTCTAAATTACTTTATTTCATTTTACTTCTAAATTGCTTTGTTTCTAAGCAGCTGTTACTTTCTGGAGCTAAAATTCTCTGCTGGTCTCAGGCTCCCCTGCATTTTTGCTTATAGTCCTGCTGTGCTTTGTAATGAGGTAGTGAGTCAGGTCAGTTACCAAAGGCATGGAGAGGTTCAGATGTTGGGATGGATATTTTTTCCTCGCTGGCCATGCTTTACTTGCAGGACCAGGCTGCAAACAGTGGCAGATAAGCAAGGAAGAGGGCTCCTTCCTTCCAGTGTGAGAGATGGAGCTGGGAGTGCCCAGTGCTTTTATTAAAATTATTTTGAATATTTCTCCCTGACTCTGAGATATTTGGGTTTACCCCAGTTAGTGGAAATAAGCTGTCAGATCCCAGCTGAGACTTGACGTGAGCTGAGGCATTTAAAACAAATCAAACTGGATGAACATTTGGCTTACATGGGACTTTTTATATACTGATTCCTCATCTTTACTGGGATTCAGACAAGTTAATTCAGTGTGTGAATGATTATCTGGTACAATCCTGCAGTGCAAAGCAGTTCAGGGGCTCTTGCCTGTCATAAACTGAATCCTGAGTCCAGGGAAGCCTTGAATGGCAAAGAGGGGGATCCAGGTGGGTTGAATGCCCTAGTGCTGCCTTGTGCACAGGGACAATTTAAATCTGGGTAACATGTTTTATGTGCTAAAAAGAAACCATAGAGAAAGTAAAGAGTAGCTGATCATCACTGTGATATAAGAGGGTCTTGAGCTGGAGAAGATACAGATTCTTTTCCTGTGAGCAGGCAAGGATGCTGGTAGGGACAAACAGAGATCCTTACCCTTGTGCTTGAATTTAACATTACTCATATGCCCATGCAGACTGGTGGCCACACAGTGAAGGTGCCAGGCAGTGCCTATATCTTTCCCCTCATAAGGAGAAAGGTGAGCTGCTGATGTGTGTGGGTAGGTTAGGAGGGCAGAGATGGCATGTGCCTGCTTCCAGAAGGCCAAGGCAGAGGCAGGATGACTGAATATGACTGCAGTGAAATCTGGTGATAAGTGCATTAAAAGGGGGTGGTTTTCTGCAGATGCAGAGGTCAGGTGTGACTACAAAGGCTGAGAAAATTCTTAGCACCTCAGGATTAATTAACACATTCTGCCGGTCTCTGCAAAGTAGAAGGAGCTGTAAATGAAACAACAAACTTGTGCACTGGCAAGTGAAGAGATTGTTATCTTAATGAAAGTCTCAAAAAGATTGTCTGGTGAACGACCAGACGGTCCAGAGCAATCTTGGCAGGCCTAGGACTGGCCAGTCCCTGTGGCTGGCAGAGGTGCTGGGCAATCCCACCAGCTGCTCTCACCTTTCCAACGTGCCCTGTGCTGTAGCTGTTCTTCTGGGTCTTGCTCCTGCTCGTTTTGCCCTAATGGCCAGTTTCTGCTTCCTGATGTGCCTGTCCTTGTCCCCGCTCCCAGACAACCTGTTGTCCCATGCCAGGATATCATTGTTCGGGGCCTGTCATTCCCTCCCAAAAGCCAAGGAATTCACAGGATGGTGTGGTGTGCCTGAGCCTGTCCTGACCTCTCTCTTGCTTTGGTACACCTGCTCTCTCTGTACTTCCTTGGCTCTTGGCTCGCCTGAGCATCCCTTTAGCATGGGCATGCAGTTTAGTACAATCCCAGATTTTTGTTTTCTGATATCTACTCCAAAACCATTTCTAGCTGGGCTCTAACCACTTAGGCATATTTTCTAGCTTATATGATAGTTTGAAGCCCACAGGAGCTGTTAATATCTGTTGAGGTGTTCAGCAGAGGCTGACGTGTGTGGGGAGCAGAGGACTGTATGTTCTGTACATCCCTCCCGCCCCGAAGCCATTGTTTTATCCTCAGATCTATTTTATTCTCCCCACTAGACACTTTGGGAAGACAGATATAAATTAAAAGCAAATTATGCAACCTGATACCATCAGTCAACAGACACCTATCTCTGCCCACATACCCCGAATAAATGAAACAACCATTGTATCTGACTGCAGACTGTGGAAAAGCTGAGGAAGAGATTTGAAGGTCAAAACACTCAGATGCTGTATCCATCATGTGTTTGGGCAGATTTTGAATAGTGCTGCATCAAGCAACTGTCTCTCTCTTTGTGGTTGTGCTTGGAAGCACTGGCTGTTTCAGGTGACAGCTATTGGATCAAAAAGCAGAAGCGGTGGCATGAAATTCCCTTCAGAGGGAAGATGGATGGTGTGCATTTCTGTTCAATGTACAGAGTAGCTGATGCAGTCTGGGATCTGCTTCTGCTATGGGGAGTTTTCTCTGCAGCTGCACAGACCTGTGGGGCGTGCTGACAGCCGGGTGAGGGGGTGCAGGATGTCCAGTGCTCCTTTATTGTGGGAAGGGGTGCAGGATGCCACTTCTCACTGTAACCTCCCCAGGAGCTCAGTTCTACCTGTGCTGGTAATCAGGGTTGGCTGTATCTCATTCCTGCCTTCTGACCAGTGAGAGATCTGGTGTCTCTGCATCCATCCCACATCTTGCACTCCATCCATCCAGGCATCCACCACTTCCCCCCAGCTGCAGTTCAACATCACCTGTGGAAATATGTTTCCCTGTTAAGTCCGTGCTTGCAAAGCTTGCAAAGACTCCAGACACGGAAACCCAAGTGCTCTGCAACCAGCTGGGTGCTGTTTATTGCCCCCAAAGCTCTCTGTAATTGCAGAAGCTGGGCAGGGCTGGGCTGCAGGCTCCTGTTTCATGGCAGGCAGATGAGCACAGCAGTTATTCTCTCACACTTTCTTCCACATGAGGATTTTGTGTCTCTGCATGAGATGCAGGTCTGGCTGCTCAGTGTGAGCTCACAGAGCTTGGCAAGAGCCCCTGTCGCCCCTTCATCTCTGCCCAGCTTTTCCTTGTGGGTCGTGGAGGGGTAAGCCCCACATTGGAGGGTTGCTCCAGCTGGTGTCCATAAAAGACATCCCACATTTTGTGTTTCTGTCCTGTTCTCCACAGAGCTGAAGAGGTAAATTTTCCTCTGCAAAGCCACTGTTCTGCTGGAGAAGGGTAAGGCCAGAGCTGTCCTGACTGACTCTGCACTCCCATGGTGGAAGGTGAGGCATAAAATGAGGCATTTGGAGGAGGTTAATGGAAGAAGAAGGTGAGCCCAGAGGTTCAGCTTGAGGGGCCCATGGAGCAGAGACCTTGAAACCTATGTCCTTGGCACTGAGGACGGCCTTCTCCATGGTGTGCTTTCCACTGGTACCTGCCAAACTTCTCCAATCCCGATTTAGCTGATTACACAAGAAGCTGTCATTGTCACAGTTTCTGGAGATGGCATTCCCTTCCTCACATTTGCTTCTGTGGCTGTGCAGTGGGAGCAGGAGCGTATTTCTTCTGCTTGGTCAAGAAAAGCATCTAAGCTCTCTCCTTGGTATTACTGCATTTCCCAGGAGCATCCAGCTTTTGAAATGCCATTTCCCCTGGTATTAGGAGTTCTGGAAGCTGCAGGCAGCCAGGAGATCGGTATCTTTAACCATATCATGAGGACTTCTTTCGGGAAAAGGCAACTGTATAAGAAATTGTCATGGGTGCATGAATGAAGTGTTGAAAATCAGATGAGGGGCAGAGCTTACGGGGAAAGGTGTGTCTCTGGGTGTGCTGAAAGGAAATGTTATCTCCAAATTGCTCATTAAAATCTTCATTTTAATGTCCTGATTCAGATCCTGTTTATTCCAGTGCAATCAGGAGGAGCAAAGCCCATGCCAGGGATGTGGCAGTATCCAGCTAGTTCAGCAGGAGGAATTTGGGAGCAGAGGCAATCCCTGCATCTTGGACTCCTTACTGTGTTGGAGTACAGAGCAGCTATAACCCGACCTCAAAATCTGCCCCATTTGAGGGACTTTTGCTGTCAGTATTGAACACAACCCCCAGCTGTTGAATCTTTGGTCTACCTGGCTCTGTCCATCAGTGAGTCAGTCCTTGGTCTGCTGCTCTGGAGATCCAGTAACGCTGCGTTGGCAGATTTTCGAGGCGGTTTGCAGGTAGTCATTCAAACACTGTTCAAAACCCTCATCTACTAAGTCAGTAGCAAGGCAGCTTCCAGAGCTCTGCTCTATTCCAGCCAGCTAGAAATTACACTATTTTCCAATTTCATTATTACCTCTGTTTTTTATTATAGCATCATTATAGTGAGAAAACTGGAAAGGAAGTGGGGATTGTATAATGCAGGAAATAGTGAATTAATACCTCTACCATATGATGGAACCGTGCAGAGCTGTGACTGTGTCAGGAAAATATAAAGCAAATAAAGATCATGCTGGCTGGGTGAGGATGGGACTTTTCCACTTGCTCAGAGGAGTATTAAGTTGCAAAAAGAATTATTTCTCAGAAGTGCAAGATCTGCATTTTCTCTTCTCATGCACGTGCTCTTGCTTTTGATTAAAGCCATAGTAGGGATATTGAATATGGAGAGGGAAAAGAAGCTTTTATGGTATGTAGATGGGCTTTAGCACATCAGCAAAAGAAAGCTGATTTATCGCCTGAGAAATCGTGTCAGGGCATTTTAAGGAGGGGGCTACGTATGGTTATAACAAAGAATTGTCTATTCCTTATCATCTGCTTACCCAGTGCTAAATCCTGAGGAGGGTTTATTGGCTCTTGAGCATTTGTATCTACTGGCTTTGGTGGGCTGGGGTCTGAATAGGAAAGTGCAGCTTGTGACAGCCAGGAATGTGGAGGGGTTTGTCTTTTTTATTCTGACAGAGTAGGCAGTTCTAAACAGTGCAAAACATCTTTTTATTCTTTTCCCTGACACTTTTTGAATCACATTTGTATTTTCAGGCTCACTGACCTTACACTGACATGCACAAATCAGGCAAATAACCTGCTATTTGCTATTTGTCCCCCTGAAATTTCTGGTGGAACATTGAAATTCCACTGCTATAATACATGGAAATGGCTTTGCCTGCAGTTTCTACGGATGCTCAGCTAAAAGCCTTTGCAAAATGTATCCCTTAAAAACCCCATTTTGTTTATAGCAACATCGGCAGGTAATTAAATACGCATATGTATCATTTTTATTTTGACACTGCCTTTGGAGAAGTGCAGGGATTAGTTGGGGTAACCAGCTCTGCACACAACCCGTGGTGCGGTTGTCAGACCTCAGCAAATGTGCTTTTATAACAGCTTGTTACTCCCCTCGCTGAGCTGCAAAGAGATGCAGCTTTTAGAAACAATTTCTTATTTATGTATCTCATGATCATTCCAAACGCCTGACAGCGCCGGGATGAAGATGCCACTTAGCTGAGTAAATGCCTTCGGAAGAGCTGCCGGCACAGTGATAGCGAAGGGGAGAGCACAAGTATCAGTTGGGAAGCATCAATGGGTGAGGAACTATGAATTTTAAAGGATAAAATCCGGATTATACGTTTCTAGAGGCTCTTGAAGGTTTAAACTCTTTACAGCCTGTTGAGAGCAGAATGATCTCTGACTTCCTGCGGGGAGGCCAGCACCGGGGTGGAAGGATGCAGCTGTGTTACCGGCGTGGAGCAGCTGGACAAGGCTGGGAGGGATGCAAAGAGGGATTTTACATCACCTGAAAACGCAGGGAGGAGGTGGAAGGGAGTGACCTAACCTTCGATGAGTGCCTGGAAAGGCAACAGCTCTTGGGCACCTTCCTGCTGCGAGCGGGATCAGCACGGCGGGCTGGGGCAACCCCCAGCAATGCTTTCAAAGTCCAAGAGTTATATAGGAAAATTATGGGATGTGAAATAAAGTACTAGGTGATCGATGAAAAACATACGTTTATTGAGATGTAACAGTCAATTGCATGGCTGTTAAACAGCTATAACTGCGTATTAAATAATCAGTTCAGCTGGTATTTATTTAATACAATCGCAGCCTATTAAACCTGATTTAAGTACAGAGTTAAGTGTCTCTGGGACACACAGCTGAAAATGGTGCCAGGAACATTTTATGTTGCCTGAAACCCTTTGTGGAAAACTCCCACAAACACAGACTCTGCTGAACTATCCTTTGCTTGATGGGGGAAAAAAGATGAGATTCTTAATTTTGACCTGGACTGCGGGAGAATTATCTGCAACTTTCACCTAGACCCAGACCTAATGTGGATGCCTAATTTCTGCAGATCAAAAATATTTGAGTAACTTTTTGGAACTGTTCCTTTCCAGATTTTTGTATGGTTTATTTTGCTTTACTTGCACATCTTTGCTCCCCTGATTGCCTGATACTTATGCAGTTATTCACACCAGCACAAAGTGAGTCCAAAGTAAATGTAAAATGCTGCTAAATCAACACGGGATTTACTCTGACCTGGCTGGGCTTACAAATGGGAGATGTGAACTAGGAGCGGCTCACGCTCTGGAAATGCGAGGTCGGAGGACCCGAGGGAATGTGTGGTCCTCAACTCCCAACAACTTCCCTTTTTGTTTCCACCAGCTCCCGGGGGTTTGTGCCCATCTCACAGGCATCAGTGTGGTTTATTCGATGAGTGTTCAAGTGCTGCTCTAAAGGGAGCTGGTGGCAAAGATCTCGGAGTGAGCACACAGCAATACCTGGGATGAAAGTTATATCTGTTGCTTCGTGGAATTGCTGCTATAGATATTCTGGGTTTGGGTCAAAGTTTTCCCATTTTTGCTTATTTTATGCCTCTTCTTTCTCCTTTTTAGTGACAAATGAAACCAAGTGAAGACTCTTGTCTTTCAAAATAAGTATCCAGACCGAATACCACATAAACTGCATATGGTGTGCATTATAGATTTATTTTCATGAGAGCTTGCAAAGAAAAACTGCTGAAGTCAGGGCAGACCCTAACTCATTAACCCACGATGCCAGGGCTGTCTGTGGTGTTTTATGTGCAGATTATTTGTGTTTCTTTTACAGGTCTTTGTCTCTTTCTCTGGTTTCCTGTACCAATATGTCATTTCACTGTTCCCGGGGTGTGGAAGTGCTGTGAAGAGCTGATGGCAATTTATTCTTCCCATCAGAGATGTCTTCCCTGATTGTGCCAAACACAAGAGGAGAGGCGGTGAGTGAAACCACGCCGGCTGTGATCCTGCCTCCCAAAATCTCTCCTGTCTTGCAGCAGGGGTAGAAAGGAGCCAGGATTGCGCTTAGCGGGCAGATCCCGGTTCCTGTGGAACCTGAATGTCTCTGTGTAATGAATGCTGCCGCCGCCATGCCCGTTCCCCTCCCTCCGGCTAATTATCCCGTGTTTAACACCCAGACAAAACCCCGCTGCACCTGCACCGCCTCGGGAAGCACAATGCCGGCACAGCCAACAAAGCGGCGTGGCAGGGACCCCACCGGCATCCCTTGCAAGCACTACTTAGAAAAAGGATAAGAGAAAAGGGGAGGAAAAAAAGAAAAAAAGAAAAAAAAAAGAGGAGGAGGAGATTCGCTCGCTTGGACTTTTTCACTGCTGGAGAGAATGGGTGAAAGCCCCACAAAAGCGGCTTAATAAAGAGGAGAAGGAGAACAAGTAGAGAGGGGAAGTGCAGGGCAGGCTGAAAGGAAGGAGAGCTTTCCAGGTTGTATTGTTCCCTCCGCCCTCCAGAGATCCTTAGTCAGCGTCTCAAAAGCCGTCGATGACATCAAGTTGATTGGTTTTGCCGCGGCGTTAAAAGTAGGCTGGAGGATCAATGTGTCCCTCTTCCACACGGGACCCACTTGTTAGGAGGACAAAACGGGTCTCATTCATGGCACTACAAAGCGGGGAGCTCTGCTTTGATGTGATGGTGGATGGCCCCTTCACCTGTTCCTTTCCTTGGGAGGAACTGGGAGAGGTATTTTTGTCTGCCTTTTTTGGCCAAGATCTTCCTAAAAATCGCTGCAGTTCAGCAACAGGTGAAGTTATTAATTTAAAAAAAAATACAAAAAATTATCTAATGAGAAGAATATAAATAATTTTTTACCTTCCATCCAAAAGTGTGGACTTGTTTCTCCCTGGTCCATACACATATGAAAGGAAACCTTATGTAGAACCTGGGGGTTTTTTTTAATGGATGGGTCAGGTGATTATTTGGCTCAATTTTAGGACACAACTCTTAGAATATATTGCTGCTTTGCCATAAGTAGTGGTTAAGACACACATGTGCCACATGGAGAGACTCAGGCTCCCACGCTGATGTGGGGCAGCTCAGGAGGGAGCAAAGTGGGGTGCATTGCTCACTGTCACCTGAGGGACAACCTGAACTGCTACGATTTTCTGTGTGATAGATAAGCTGTGCTGCAGGAGGGAAACCAGACAGGGCATGGTTAAATATCTTTCATGAGATTGCCGAAAGAGTGAATGTTGAGGATGGCCACAGACCTCAGGAGATTCTTACTTCCACGCAAGCGTGGCCATATCTGTAATCATCTTTTCTTGTTATTATCAGTGCAGGATGGAAATAATGGAGCCCACACAGCCCAGATGAGGTCCCAGGTCTGTTGTGCAAGGTATTTCTCCTCGGCTTAGTTAGCACTCCCTGACCCACAGTTTGGTGAAGAATTCCTGAGGGAGCTCTTACAAGGCAGAGTCTGCTCCCTGTGAATGAGCTCACTGACGTAAGGATTCACTGCTGCTTGTGCTTAGGAGCTCTGGGACACCCTGAGCACACCCACATCACCTTCACAGCATCCCCAGGAATGCCAGGCATGGTGGATACGGGTGGGTTGTGTGTGACTGACCAGTTGTGGGGTGATGCTGTCAGTGGGCTCTGGCATCTGGGACTGCAGGGCAGCCAATTAGCAGATTGCTCATAACAGCAGCAGTACAGTCATTAGGGCATCAGGCATAACACGGCAGATCTCAAAACACGAGCAGAATACAATCAGGCTTAAGTAGGAGAGTGATCAGAAGGTCAGTCCTGACAAGAATCCCTAGGAGTCTAATATGCTGGACATAAATTAGTATCATTAGCACAAACACCTCAAAAATGGGAAGTAAATTACTTCAGATACTCAAGACAGATGATATCCACGCACCAGGCAGAGCCAGAGAGCCCCTCTCTCAGGGTAGTGCCAATTCTTCCCTCTCCTGTGGGCTGGATAGCAGCAGGGATATGGGACTGACTACTGCTTGATGCTGATGTGAATTCCCCGAACCTCCTGGACAGCAGAGAAGAGAAGGGGCAAAGAAAAGAGATTTTCACCTGGGAACAGATAATTTTTCTGGAAGTACTACTTCAATTCATCCAGAACATGAGCAGCAGAGAAGAAAACTAGTTCACTAACCCAGTCTCCTGCTGTGTCCTCCTACAGTGATAAAAATATGGCTGGAAAATGTCTGTACTGTTTATTACTTTGAAGTCAAATGTGCGCCAGTTATTTTCAGAAACATGGTAGAAGAAATGTTTTCTGGCTGGCTCTGAGTTGCAAGGTCATGTGACAAATTTCCCTTTCCCTGTCCCCCTGCTTTTATACACACATGGAAATGCCGACATGGATATTTTCACGTATATATTAAAAAGTAGACCAAACCTTGATGTGCTGTTTGGAGATGTGTGGCACAGAAATAAATCACAGAGGAGGGCAAGGGAGGAACATGTGCTGCTGCCTGGCAGCTTGGGTTTGCTCAGAGCTGCACAACCGAGCAAGACAGGGCTCTGGAAGAGACAGGTGGATGCAGATCAAACCATGTGAGCCTGTGGGTTTGACAGGGGGTTTAAAGCGTGTTTAGGGAGTAGCTGGAGGGGTTCTGCACAATGCTGACAGCTTCAAGTGGGGAGAGGATTCATGGCAAGGAGAGGGGAGAGGAAAGCTGTTTTCTTTGGTTTTCATGGCTACAAGGTTTAAGAGGGGCTGCAGCCTTGGGGGACTTCATGGAAGTGGTGGAGGAGAGGACACAGAAAACAACTGGGCCAGCCTTCTGCCTCCTACAACCACTTGAAAGTGTCCCAGGACATCAGCTCCAAACAGCCAAGCTAAGTAAATCCAGACTTTAAAGAAATCACAAGGTTAAAGAAGATTATGGAGCTCTTTTGCTTCCTGCATGTCAGATTGCTGTTATTTGCTTTCTGACCCTTGTGATTAGATAAAAGGAAAAAAGCCCTTGGAAAGGTGACTTAGGTGTACCCAGGGCCATGGAAATCAGAGCTGCTGTTCTCACCAGCATGAGATACTAGACCTAGTGCTTAGCAGAGGGCACCGGGAACTAATCCCCTGCCTGCTGCCACCAAGAGCAAGGCAGGTCTGCATGGGGCACCCCACAATTCCCAGCTCTCCACCTTTCCCTCAAAAAGCTGGGCTGTCCTGTGTGTCACACGGGGGCAAGGCTAATTGCATGCCCCGAGTGCTAGAGAACAGCTATGAGCAAAGCTCCCCGGGAGTACTGCCTGCTCCTTACACTCATTATCATTATCCCTGCCTTTCCAAACGGGGATGGATGGACAGACGGACAACCACACGGCCTCGAGAGGATTTTGTGCACAGACCTGTGTACTGATAGAGAGGAGAGCTGTAACGGGGAGGAGGGCAGGGCCTGGGGTTGTCTTGATTGAGTGTTAATGGGTCCCAACTGGGAGGTAGGCTCAGCTGGGTGCCAATTACCCTAATTGATAAGAAGCTCTGATGGGAGCCTTGGAGGAAGCTGGCTCCTCACCGAACTTACTAAAGGGAGGCTGGAAAAGGAAATAGCTGTTGTTGGAAAGGGGGAAGGTTTGAGTTATTGATTTCTTTTTTGTTGTTATTTGTTTGGTTTTTTTGTCATGATTTGGAAACGTGTTATGAGGCAAGTGGAAGAATTCAAAAATAGAACCAAGCGATGTGTTGTGGGTTGAGGTTGCAATGAAACAAGCAAAAATACCCAGAAGAAAGTTTCCCAACAGCAGGTGAGAGAAGGGAGCCTTGGCAGGGCTTCCTGATGGCTGTCTGCTTGTTCAACGACTTGTAAGGAAAAACCAGAGCTGCGTCCTTCTTCTTCTGCTGTGATGCTTTCCCAACGAATGAGTGGGGCTGGGAGGGGAGTGTGTGGAAGCACAGGCTGTGAGGAAATGGTGCTGTGGCTCTGGTTCCCCCCTTGCTGAGTCGCAGCTGTCAGATGCAGAGCTGTCTGCAGGGATTGCAGGGGCTGGTGTGATTGAAGGGGGGTCTTGGGGGGCCTGCAGTAGGATATGGCTCATCCCTGTGTTAGGATGAGGGTGTCTCTCTGAGCTTGGGGTAGCTCTGTACTCGCTGCTCTATCAGACTCTGTCAGTGTTGTGTGGGGAAAAGGGGTCAGTGAGAGCAGCTTTTTGTTCTGTGTCTCTGGGCCTGCTGGCAATGCTGATGTGAGTGATGGCTTTTGCCTGATGGTTTCCTTCCTCCTGGGACCTGGTTATTACCGTTGGAATAGATGGAAATAGGAACTTGTGGTTGTCCTGGAGTCAGAGTTAACCCTTTGTAAATAAGAAGGAAACTGAGGCATGGAGTGGTTCTGCACCAAATGCAGTCCCACAAGCTTAAATTAGTCTGCCAGGTAAATCTAGACTGTAAACACACAAGCACATCTGGTGGCGAAGAATCTTTGCTGTTTGTTTTGCTCCTGGTTTGCTGGGAATACCTGAAGCTTTTCCTTTGCCTGCCAAACTGCTCCATGGCCCTGACTCTCTACTGAGAGCTGGTACTTTTGTTGTCTCAGTCAGAACCCTTTACATCCTTCCCACAAAGGGTTTTCCTTTCCTGTAGGAGGAAGGAGAGCAGCAGGCATTGTACGGCCTTGCTGCAGTGCCAAACACTGGTAATAACCTCATTAGAGGATCCCCTCTTCCTCTTTCTTCCTCTTTAGGACCATAAAGCACTTGCAGATGTGAAGGCAGCTTCCAAGCATGGCTCACCTGCTCTTTACAGTGCTTTGGCTTGATGCAACTCCAGGGAGCTCTTTAGAAAGCCCTGTAAAAGTATCAAAGGGATGACCGGATGCTTTTAAACCCTTGGATAGGGTTTTCTGGCCCAGGCTTTGTTAAAGCTTTGTTTTTCTATGATCAGCCAAGGTAGCTGGGCAGACCAAAGGTGTGGTTTGCCCAGCACCCTGTCTCTGAGGCTGTGTTCCCATTAGTACTGGCTTTGTGCATTGCACTGGTCAGTGATGCTCCTGATCTACATCATCTTTGCCATGTGCAGGACTTGCACTGGTTTTACACTTGCATGCTGAGGAAGCAGGCTCAGAGGGAGCTGGTTGCTATTTACCACAACATAGGCACCCAAGCTGTCAGAATTAATCTGCCAATATTTTTTGGCACTCAAAAAATGCATTTTTGTTGAAATAGTGCATGATATATTTTTTTATTGTGTCTTTGAGCTATAACTGCACAACAAATTTTGGATTTAATGTGGCTTTTCTGAATCAGAGCCTTAGATGATCAATATTAAGGCTTTCGGAAAGAGGTTCAGAAGGGGGCAAGTAAGGAGTGATTCTCCTCATTTTATTCTCTCAGGTGCTGTTAAGCAAACAATGCTGGCCATAACCATATGAATTTTATCTGTCTCTGCTGGTGAAAAAGGAAAAGCACCACAGACATCAGGGAAAGTGGCACAGCCTTGTCCCCAAGTGTGTGCTGCTGACTTATCAGCTTTAAAATTGCTGATGAATGACAAGCTCCTGTAATGATCTAGTTCAGAGGGTACCTTCTTGGAGAAACACAGGGATGCTCCTGGCAGGGTCATTACTGGAAGTCGTTAATCACTGATTTGATATTCAAAGCTGATGGCAAAGTCAAAGCAGGTCAGCATGCTAATGGCCATCAGCGGTGGCAACGACCAATTTCCACAGAATTATTGTCAGTGCAGGCAGCAATAAGCAGCTCAGAAAAGGCAATCTTTTATTTTTAAATGGGAGCTAGTATGGGGTGGGCTGTAGGGGCAGAATGAACTGCTGCCTGACAGGAGGCAGATTTGCTCCTAATTGGGAGAGGCGAGCAGTCAGGAGAGGTACGGCTGTAACTCCAGGGACAAGCAACATTTCCCAGCTGAGACCATCTGCTGTCATTTTTGACAGAGGAATTAAACAAGGTAATGCTTCTGGATAACGTGAGGGAGCTGGTGTGTGTCATGGGTGAGCATTGGTTGGGGGTGAGTCTGTCCTAGGGACTGGAGAGCAGCCCTGCCCCAGTGTGGGAGATGGGCAGAGGTGTTGTCCAGTTTAAAGGTGGAAAATAAATGCTGGCAGTGCTTGAAGTCATTGCTCAGCCCTTGGCTGGGAGCACACTGTCCAGGAAGAAAACAAAAGTGTCCTTCTGTATGTACAGCTGTTTCTGGCAGCCCTAAAGACACCCCAGGAACAGCTAAGGCAGGTTTTGGTGTGTTTTCCCCTAGTCCCAAGGGCTGCTATGGAGGTGCCATCTGGAGCACAATTGCTGTGAACTGTCGGTTTGCCAACACGAACAATTTGTTTTTATTTGCATCCCATAGTTTCCTGCTCTGTTAAAACAGCTGAGTCATTTTTCCACAGATGTGATTTTTTTTTTTTAAAGTATTTTGGTATTTTTCTTTCTGTTTCAAACATCTTAGCGAGTGGCTTTCTGTCAGAAGTTTTCATTTGCTTTTTTTTAAAGGAGAGCACTGGTTCTCACTGGAGCCAGCGCGGTGCTGCCTGGCCGTGCTTCAGAGCAGTGATGGGTTCTTACTCCCGTGCTCGTGGGTGAGGGACTGTTGTGCTACTGGCTGTGAAAAATTGGAGCAAAAAGTCTGTCCCTGCCCTACAAATCTCCCGAACTCCATCCTGTTATCTCAGACGTTTTCCTTGGAAAAGAAAGATTCCAGCATCATGTTAGGCGTTGTTCATGACTGAATTCTTGACTTGATGTATGTGAGTTCAAGAAATCTTGAAGTTATTTCTCTGCAAAAGCACATGTGGTGTGAGAACAATAGCTCTGGAAGTGGAGAGAGCAGGACAAGCACTGTTTGATCACCCTGACCGTCACCAAAGGGCGGTTTCCTCTGGGAATGAGGCAGGAGCTTCCCCAGCCCTCACTTCTCTGCCCTTGTGCTCAAGTGGCCTTTAGCTGGTGCAAGTTTTACTGAAGTGGACACACGTGCACTAGGAATTGGACTTGAGACCAGCAATTAATTTCACATAATACCTTTGTTGTCCCTGACTTGGACCAGATTTGAACTACTGACCTGGAGATGAAAGTCACCACAGTCCCCTAATAGTCCCCTGAGGCAGGTGGGTGAGCAGCTTTCTTGCTGGTTGTGCTAAGAACCCATGGCCAGGCTGTTCCCTGCCTCCCTCAGGTTTAACCCTCTCCCAACCATCTTCATTCTCCCCACCTCCTCCAGCTCTCTTCCTGCTGGGCATGACCAGGATAAAAGGAAGAGCAATGAGAGCCATATGTGGAGCCTTTTAACCCCTCTGCTGTGGCCTGTGGTGAGCCTGGCTGGGGGTGAGTTGTGCAAATCCTGGGGTCTTCTTGGTTGCTTGAGCCTCCAGACGTGGCTTTCAGGGCACTGCATCAAGTGGAAATGTGTTTGTTGGGGAAGAAATGGGAGTGTTCAGGAGTAGAAGACCTGTAACTGGTATCCAGTTTTAGAGCACAAGGCTGCATCTGATTCCTTTCATCTTCATGTGGCCCTCGTGCACCTTTACTCTGCTCTGGTCCCTTGCATCTCCCCATGTGGTGACAATGACTGGTGGGATGTACTGGAAAGCAAATTCCCAGCATCTCTGGTGCTGCAAACACATGGAATTACCCCTTCCCATAATATCATCTATAATCCTCTTCCTGATGTAGACAAGGAAAGCCCCTCTGACCTTGCATCTTTCAGACAAGATGCAAGATCATCCATTTTCTTGTCCTTTGTGCTGCTGAGCCGTAAACCTGAAACTCCAGAAGCCAGTGTAAGACTGACGTGCCCTCAGGTGGGGAGGTAAATTGAGCGTGGTTAAGTTTCACTCTGTAGCCAGAGGTTTATAGCTGAAGCTCTCTTGCCTCGAGGACCTTCAGAAACAGTGCTTGATATGTATTTCTGAAAGGGGATTAGCCAAACCTGAAAGTATTCCTGAACAGCTCCACCTGAACAGGGCAGGCAGGGAGTGCCTGTCTCATGTCTCTCACCTTGTTTCTGGCCTGTCTCCTTGGCTCCTTTTGATATCCCAGGGCTCCTGGTCTGGCCCTGACTTGGCTGTGATGCCCTGACTGGGATCTAGGCTGGGTAAGGAGCAAAACAGAGAACTCTTCTCATCAGATGTCCAAGCACTGTGAATTATCTGTAGTTGCCATCCTGTTCCCAGCAATCTCCAGCAGCCACTGGGATGAGAAGTAACCCCTCAGTACTGGTGGTTGGTCTTGTTCCCACTTGCAGCAGAGGTGCCACAGTTTGTGCTGCAAACCCAGTGAGAGCTGGATCTGCACAGTGCCGAGTCTTGTTGCTGTGGTTGCATAGTGGGGAGATGGGCTTCTCTGAGGTGTGCTTTATGAAGCCTAAAAGCCATGTGAGAGGAAGGAAAAGTGAACTACACCCTGCTAAAATATCCTGATTTGGTGCTACTCATGAAGTGCCTGCTGTGGTCTGGTGAGCACCAAGAAGTGACAGGCGTGCTCTGGCAGCAGTGAGGTTTGTGCAGCAGAGAACTCCCACCCTGGAATGCAAAAGATTTTATGGGAACTAATAAATTAAACCTCAGTATTGACTCTAAAAATGTGGTGGTAATGAACCAGCCTGGATTTACAGATAAGGGGACAGGGCACAGAGTAATGTGCTTGTTTCCCTGTGCTTGCAGGACCTTCCATCAGTGTGGATGGGATGACATCCAGGAGTCTGTCTCTCCTGCACAATGGGCTTTCCTTCAGGCTCTTGCTCCTTGCCACAATGCACCCAAATGTTCTCTTCCAAAATCCTCCCTCTGATTCTCATGTAGCAGTACATGGGGTACTTGTGACTAGTCTTGGACAGGTTCCTCAGAACAACAGGCTTGTTGTTAACCTGGCATTCTCTGTCCAGGAGTGCCTCACCACTGGACAAAAAAAAAAGTTCGGGAAATCAGGAAAATGCTGATGACTCCATAGTCCCACTGTTTTCCAGAGCTGTGGCTGCTTGGCCATCCCCCTTTCAAGGGCTGGCTGCCAGATTAGTGACTGAGGAGGGGGAACACGTTTCTGCAGGTCCCACGCTGAGGAGCGCGCAGGCAGGCGGGAGCTGTGCAAGCCTTCCACAGCTCCTCGCCAGCTGACATGGAAACACGAGAGGCACCCTTTCCCCAGCTATTTTTTTTTTCCTCAGTCCTCTCCCTCTTTCACAGATGTCTTAAGGACCTTACTAAGTCTCGCATTCAGGCTCTTGGCCCTGACGAAGCAGAAGCTGCCTGCAGGCAGCTTTTGGACAGCTGGATGAAGACATCACTCATCAAGCATCAGCCCTCTCCAGGTAACAAATCTCTTGCTCCTGCTTTGCAGGAATGTCTCAGTCACAGGCTCACACCTGAGGCTGTCAGCCTTCCACGCCCCTCTCTCGGGCTGACCCCCTCCCTGCTCCTGGGACAAGGGAGGGTGAGTGGTGCACACACGTGCTGCTCTGGGGCTTGGCCCCCTGAGCCTGAGCGGGCTCCAGTCCCAGCCAAGCACCTCCCAGTTCACCCAGGGCTGTGGGGAAATCTCAGTGCAGGCAAGAAGGAATCTTGTCCTGTAGGAAGGCAAAAAGCTTCCACGTTGGAAAGGATCATTGGGATCCAGCACTGTCCCCCTCTGTGAGCTCCCTGCAGACCCCTAATCCTTCCTGTCACCTCCCATCCACCCAGCTGGGATGTTCCGCTCAGCCCCCGCTGCTACCTCAGTCTTCTCCTCCCCCCTGCCACATAACAATGATGTTAATAATAACGAAGACTTTAATTTTTTTTCCCCCTGGGGCTACAGAGTGAAATGGGAGCTCATGAGGAAGGATTTACGTGAATGTGAAGGACGTTAGTTCAGGAGGTTGGTCCTGGTCAGTGAATTAGTGTCCCTTAGTGTCTTGCTACAGGGAGATGATGAGATGACAACTTGGTCATCCTGCTGTCATATAGGAGAAAAATGTGTATTTGGAGCAGGAGTGAAGGCTGACAGTCCTGGGAGGGACTATGCCTTCCCTACACTGGGTGGCAGCAGGAGATGGGGCAGCTGTGGAGGCTGTGACTGAACTGCCTGTTCAGATACAGGTTTGGGGTGTAGGGCTATGTCCAGTGAATTTTGGCTAGTGTGCTCCCTAAGGGATCAGGCAGCAAGGTCATATTCCCCTTGTGCAAGAACATGAATGTGGTACCAAGAGAGTATTTTGCCTTAGAAATCGTGTGCAGAGGATGTGATGACCTTGTTCTGCTTTCTGCGTCTCCATAGGGCTTTTGGATTGCGTAGTGTGAAAAGCAAACTTTGAGTACTGTCATCTGCCTCGTGTGCTGGGCTGTGCATGGGGAATGGGCTCTTTGAAGCACTGTAAATTTCTTTTGCTAGGGAAACCTCTCGTAGGACCAACAGGAAATATTTCTGCAGTCTTTGCCATGTGTCCCAAAGCATGAATTGCCTCCAGCACATGGGGAGGGTGCTGAAAATAGCAGCATCCAGACCTTCTTTGGAAAAAAACCTATATATATTCGCATATATAAAGAAATGGACACATGGTAGGCAGCAGGAGAAAGGCAGTGATGGAGCCCTTCCAGGGAAAACAACTCTGTTATGGGTTGTGGAGTAAACACAGATGTCTGGAATTGCAAGTAGCCGGAGGGAGCGGAGCAGAGCCATTGCGTGGTTTGCTGGAGAGGGTTTGCCTCGGGGGCAGGCTGGTGGATGCTGGCTGCAGGGTGAGACAGCAAAGCCCTTCTTGGGAATGAGCTCTGGGAGAGGCATGGCAGCCCTGGCAGTCTCACCAGGCGTCCTGGCTTCTCAACTGCCCGGTTGTGGGCTTGGCTTTTTGTTAAGGGCAGGGAATCTATGGAACAGGAAAAATGCCATCAACTTGGCCAACCCACCATTGTTGGGTGTTTTTATCAGAGTGAAGAGTCAAAGTTTGATTTCCCATGTGTCACTGGGCAATCCCACTTTTGCTCACAGCTTTAAACCACGAGAAAGAGGACCCCGAAAATCAAATACATTGTGGGTGGGAACTGGGAATGTGCCCTGAGAGGGGAACAGAGAGGAACTATCCTTCTCAGACAGATCTGGGTCCTGCACTGAGCTACTGCTGGGTGGAAAAATCATTTATATTTCAGTTACTTAGATATGGAAAACAAAAGGAAGGAAAAAACAACAATTATTTAAAAAGAAAAGTAATGAATCTGTGACAAATAGCTGATCCACTTATTCCCTTCTGAGAGAACAGTCTGGGAGGAGCACCATGAGGGGCTGTAAGGGCACGGCATAGCTCTCCCTCCTCTGCTCTGTGATCTTCCAGCTCTCAGGTTTTGGCCAGCAGAAATCTGTCCATCACCTTTTAGGAATTCTCCATCACTATTTCTTGCATCCATTGTAGCGACTGAAAAAGAATGGAAAATAAATCTTGAAAACTACAGATGAGAAATGTTACAAGGGCATCATCCTTTGGTTAGGCATGTACTTGGAGATATTGTACAAGGTTTCCTTCTGAAACTGAATTTGACTGTATTTCTGAGGGAAGGGAGACCAGAGCTGCAGCTGCAGAAGTGCTGTGCAATGAGACCTGGAGCAGCTCAACTCCCTGCAGTGCAAAGGGACCTGGATTGTGACCTCACCCGGGCTGCAGGCAGTTGCAGGAGGAATAAAAAATAAATCTGGGCTTGTTGCCATGAATAATATGATGTCTTTACATCCTGACCTAATTGTATTAATTCTTCATGGCAAATATCATATGGAAGTGGCTGATTAGTAGCTAGCAATGAGAGTGGTATTGGCCATCTGGTACTGCTCGGTTTGGAAGGACAAAAAAAATCAGGATGAAACAAAACTGAAACACATGAGTCTTTCAGATAATGAATTAGCCAGATTCATTAAATTTTGGTTCAGATTTGTCTCTGCTGACACTTGTGTATGGGCAAGGCACAAGGCAGTGGTGTCTAGGAGGAAAGTGATCCCTGCGAGCTGATGGTGTGCAGTGAATTGTGGTTCTTTTGCACGTAAGAACCCATAAGAAGCAGTGGTATCAGCTCTGTTTTACCTGAGCTACTCACAGGTTTGCTTTCGTTAACCTCATTTTAAGTTTCTATGAGCTTTACCCTGGGAGTGCAGCTCATTCATGAGCAAAATTAATTAAAATCAACCTGTTTTTTTCCTTCTGTGAGTCAAAGTAGAGGAGGGAAATGGATCTTTTTCTTATGTCTTACCTTGGTAAAAGCATCTGAGCTTTGTCTGGCAAGGCAGTCATATAAATCCTTCCCTTTAAACTCTGCTCACCTCTGGCTGCACAGTGACAGGCAGCTCAGAGACAAAAGACCTGTCTGTGATTTTGCTCTTGTTGATTTTTTAAAAATTCTTTTCCTTTCCCTGCAGCCCTGGGTAAAGGTGGTGTGATGGAAAGGCACTCTGCACTGACCTGAGGAATGCAGCAGCTTCTCCTGGGGTTTGGCAGCAAAAATCTCCTGAGGCTGAGGGTCTTCTGGGGTGTGCACGCTTACTGAGTGAGATTTGGCTTCACACACCAAGATATTGGGGATTTTGCTGAAGAATTTTGTTGTTGTTGTTGGAATAAGCCAGAAGGATCCCAGGATAGTTTGGAAAACAGGGTGGGAAGCTTTAAATGAGTACTGGAGGGCTCCAGGGGGATGACAAAGTGGCCGGGTTCCTTGGCTGGGTGGGGAGAGCAGCCAGGGAACCTGGGGTTGAGTCAGAGGTTTCCATCTGTGTAAGGGTTGGCCAGAGGTGAGCTTGAACTCACTGCTCGGCCAAATGTCCTTGCTGCACTGGTCACTGAAAGACCTGGGTGTGCCAAAAGTTTGCTGTGCTCTGCAGCGCTTCCTCCTGGAAGGCTTTGGGGAAAAAAGTTTAATTTATTTTTTTGTTACCAGGGAATTTCCTGTGCTGCACCTGTGAGGGCTGGAAACAAGTGAGTGGTGGCAAGTTTGTTTGGATGAGAGGGTGCTGGAATGGGTGGAGGAAAGAGGATAAAATCTCTTGGCTGAGACTCCAGAGACCATGCCTGTATGTTTCAAACCCAGAACTCTGCTAATCCCATGCTAAACCTCTGGAATCAAGGAGGTCTTGAAGGCAACGTTAAGGATGGTAAAAAGGGGTGGATACATTTCTCAAGCAATTGAATCTGAAATACTATTCAAGGACAATAGCACCATGAATTGGCAGGAGAGCCCTGATCCCTTGGTGCCAGGTATGGTTACAGGGAGGAGCCAAGTGCCTTTGTCTTTATTCCATGTTTATTAGGTGCCTAATGAGCTTTGGTTTTGCTTTTAATTGAAGCCAGCCCTTCCTCCCCCACCCCTCCCCAATAATTAATGATCAACACCATAATCCAACCTGCCTGCCCGACAGACAAGGGGTGCTCTACAACTGTGGCCTTTTTAACAGGCTCCTTATTAAACATTCTTACTGGATAAACAAGCTGAGGGGAGGCTGTGGGGGTAATGTATTTCCCAAACACTCCAGAGTTGCCAAAGCCCTGGACCAAAGTGTGTGTGCTCAGAGCTCTGAGAGGCGTTTGTCAGTGGCTTTACTGACAGATGCTCCTAATTGTGTGTGCCTTTCTCTGAGGGGTGAGTCATGGGCTGCTGGGAGCAGCAAGAGGTTCCAGAGTAACTTTGAGCAGTAGGTGGATATGATTATTGCAAGAAGCCCTAAATTTGTGATGTTCTAGGAGGAGCCAGCTTCCTGGGACACAGCCATCACCTTGCCTCCCTTGTTAAAGGTTGCACTTGATGATCTTAAAGGTCTTTCCCAACTTCAGTGATTCTATTTAGGCAGGTGCTGGAGGATCCAACCTGATGATGTTGCAGGATAAAGGCTTATGTGCTGTGGGCTTGGACTGTGCAGGCATCCCCTTCCCTGGAGGAAGAGCCTTCCCAGTCCTGCTCCAACTTGACTAGATGGGGTCTTTTGCTGGATTTATTTCAATTATGATTATAATGATGGATTTCAGACTTCTGTAGATACTAGAGCTGGTTTCAGGGAAGTATTTCATGGCTGTGGCTGCTCATGGAGACCTGGGCATGGTGACCCCACTATGTCTCACTTGGAATGCAGGAGTTACTCTTCTCCAAGGTGCAGGGCTGCTGCTGGAAATCATGCAGTTGAGCACTGAAGCGTGGCTGTTGTCAGCTAGGAGTTGGAGTGAGACTCTCCTATTTATTTTACTTAAGGACACAATCAGATGAGAATCATTCTTGATCATTGACAAAAGCTCTCTGGGTTTGGAGCCAGTGACCTGCAGGTCAAAGGCTTTGTGGCCTCTTCAGTCCCTGGAGAATTGAGGCTATTGAATGCCAGGTACACCTGGCTGTGACTGCTGCTTTGGGAGCCAAGTGTGCAGCTCCTGAGTGTCCCCTCATTGTCACACTTCAGCTTTTCACTATTTTTTGAGGCTAACAAAGTGGGATGGGAACCAGCAAAGCCTGCAGCTTGTGGTGCATGAGAGCAGGTTCTTTCCTCCCTCACCTTCTTCCCAAATTGTTGTGGCTTGTGTAAAACTCTACCTAACGGTGGATCAGCCCATCACCTCCTGCAATCCCTCTCGGAGATCATCTCATGAAATGCAGGCCATGGATCCTTGGCATTCACTGCCAGCCTTTTTCTTGTGTAGCTCCTATCTATGAACCTGTGATTTCGTGCCTTGAGGAAGCACCTTGGTGATACCATGCCCAAAGGGGGAAGGTAAGTGAGGCCAAATTTGTATTTGATTCCATTTTTTGGCTGGATGGTGTGATGTAATGAGCAGTAGGTGTTGTGTCCACACTGCTGCTTCCAGCAGCTCTAGGATCACTCTGTTTCCCAGACAAGTGGCTCTTTATTTCTCCTGTGGACTCCTGGTGTTTGTTCATTACTAATCTAAAAATAAACAGCATCTTGCTTGGAAGCAAGTCTTTGCCAGCTGACTATGGGGAACCTAAAATATACTGAACTCTGATTCATCAGGGCATGATAAGATTTGATCCCTTTATAACTGGTATGTAGAGGACTGCTTTATAAATAATAATATTATCATGTGATTAATATGACATAGAAGTTATAATTAATAGCAACATCCCATGTGATGGGAAAGGTGAATGCAACCCTATCTGAAACATGTTGAGGCAATAAAGCAAGTGTTAAAAGTACACCTGGCACAGCACTGTATTTAACAAATGCTACAGAACAAATCACAAATAAAAATACAAGCTTCCATTGATGAAAAAATTGGGATAATGATAATGAGTAAGTGACCTCAGCTGCAATGGATGGCACTGTGCAAATACACATAATTATGCAAGTGATTTGCTTAGCATTGATGGTGTCTGTTACGAGGTGAAACCATCCTGGAGCACTGTGGGAAGGTCCATGCAAAGCACAACAGGGCCAGCACTTGCTCACTTGATTTAGAGCTTCACTGAGCTTTGGATAGTCCCTGCAACTGCTCAGCCTCTGGGGGCCTGGAATGGTTTCTGCTACCTGCATCTTCCACATATTTGCTGAGACCAAGGCAGAGAGAACTCCCACCTCCAGGGATCACCAGCCTAGGCAAATATGTACTTGTATTTATTTGGTTTAAACAAAACCAACCACCTCATACCAACCTCAATATATGTTTGTTCATTTGCTCCAGTGTTAGCAGGACCCAAATGTATTGTTTTCAAAACATCCTTGCTTCTCTCCAGCAGTTTTACTGCTTCCAAATATGTTCTGTGCCCCTGCTCAGCAGTAGGTAGTTATTTAAAACAATACATTTCTCTTCTGTGCAGTGCTTTCTCAGAGGTCTTGGCTTGTTCAGGCTTTAACTGGGCTTTAGCATGCAAATTTAATGTGTCATTGTGGCATACTTAGGAATAATTAATATAGAGGGGTTACTTGTAAATTGGTGCTGGGGACAGATTTGAGGCCAACCCCAGCAGTGGTTTTCCTTTAAATGCTCAAAGTGATGACGGGTTTGATGTGAGAGTGTCAAGTGACATTTACTAGTGGGAGGAGGCCAGGAGTATTTATATTTTGGATGTGTGTGGTGGGAGGTTTTTAGGTTTTTTTTTTTTCCCCCTCTTCACTTTTTTCTGTTCCCAAATTTTGCAGCTGTGCTTTGATTTAGATGAAGCGGACAAAGCTGCAAGTTTACAGTGTTCCAGTTCCTTCCCTTGTCAGGGACCAGAATGGCAATTCCAGCAACCCCCTGGGAAAGGGGCTGGGATATTGTACATGTGACATGAAGGCAGATGAACTTATCAAATCTTGGCTAAGATATGGCAAATATTGATGTGTCTGCTATAGCATGAAGCCTCTGTTAAACTTGTCACAGAAGGCTGGAAATACCTTGTGGGTGCAAGGGTCAGCTCTTTTGCTATCCACAAAAGCTGGCTGACCCTTGTTCACTGCAGTCCCCTTCTGGAAGCACAGTGTAAAATATTTGTGATTTTTTTTTTTATTGTAAAATGTAAAAAAAAAAAAAAAAAAAAAAAAAAAAGGAAAGCTGCAAATTCCCTTTTAAACCTGGAGGGATAGGCAAGCCCTCCTGTTTTGGGATGCAAACGAACTTGTTACAGAAAAGGATTGGGAACAAACCTTCCCTGAAACAGCTGGGGCTGTTCCCCATCAGAGTCAGGATGCAGGACCAGATGGTCAGCTCTCCTGTGACAATTCTATTTTTTATTTACATGAAAACACACTTTTAGTTGGGGAAAGAAACCCGTAGCCAATTCTGCTGTGAAGAAATGTAAAGAAAATGAAAAACTTCTCTTTTCTGAGAAGTTCCCTGCCTGTTTGAAGGATGTATCAATAGGAATATCAAATAAGGAGTAAGGAGATCAAGATGGGAAGGCATCAGCTCTTTTTTGGCTTTCAGGGACCAGCAGAAATACAGAGAAAAGTTGCTGGTAGTTGATATATTGACTGGTTTTCATTATAACTTCAGTGTTTCTTTCAGCTGAAAGAGAGGATATGATATGTCTTGATTAAATGAAATGTCATCTCAGTGTTGAATTAATTAGGTAGAACATGGGCAAGGACTTGGTATTGTATTAATTTGGCTGCTCCAGAGAAAACATCAATAGGCTGTTTGTGGATGACAACTTCATACTCTGTCAGCCTCTGCCTAGGATCTCACAGCTCCTTGCAGGTTCAGGTGTGTTAAGCTTGGTAGAGGCAGCGAAATCATTAAAATTTCCCATTTTGTATCAGCTAGAAGCAGCACTAAGAAAACCTGCAGGCTTTTCCTCTGCAGTTCAAAGCAACGGGACTTTGTTTCCCAGAGGTGTGGAGGACTGGACTCTAAATTAACCACTGAAAGCATTTCTGGTCCCTACCAACTTGCACAGGGTTGGTCTCAGAGATGGAAAGAGAAGACCAGATTTCTGTGTTATTCAGTACTGAAGATTTTAAATGAGTATTGAGTCGTTCCCTGCCTGGTGGCTGATTAAGAACCGGCCACAGCCAGGGGTTGGCAAAGATCAAGATCAGTTTTACAAGCAGAGATTGACTCAAGCGAGTTGTCACAGTCTGCTTTTCTGGGAAAAGGCAATTATAACTCAGGAAGTTCTGATGTGAAAATTATTTTGGCAGATATGCTCGTTTTTTAGTAGCTCATGCATGCAAAAGCAGTGGTGAAGATAAGGTGATGGGAAAGGTGAATCAAAGCAAAAGCCTTTGTGTGGGATCATGTTTTGTTTCAGACCTGCTTAAAGAAAATTTAAAGATATTCCCTGGATTTGTCACCATATTTAATAGGTAATTTCAGGCTTGAGGAGAGGATTCCTGGAACTTTGTGAAAGGGCTTAAAACCTGCCTTTATGAAAGAGCCCATGGGCAGAGATACAATGACTGCTCTACCCACAACATCCCAGCCCTGATCTGGGTTACACTTGGGGCAGGGCAGGGTAACAGCAGTGGTTCACTGCCTGCTCAACCCTTCACCCTCCCATAGAGATGGCTAAAAAGGTTCTGTTCCGTATCAAAGTGCAGAGCCCTCCCCTCCAGGTAGTGTCTCAAATCACAGCCATCGTTACTGGCAGTCACTGTGGAAGGCTTTATAGCACAGATGTTGTTTTATGGTTATTATTTATTTTTATGGTTCATTGGATCAAGGCCCCCAGTTTGCTTCATAGCTCTCCAATGTCAACAATTATCAGGCAGCTGCTAATTGGGGCTGGATCAGAAAATCAGCAGCCTTCTATTGCTGAAAATCTCCGTGGGTGACATTTCTGACACCTCCAAAATCAATGGCAACAAGCCCAATGACACTGGGAGAACCAGGAACATATCCTGCTCTCCCATACCCATCTGCAGTGACAGGTCTGCAAACTCTGAATGAAACCTGATTTCCACGCTGATAAAAGCTAATGAAGCATGGAGGAGCATCATTAAGCCATAAGCAGTTTTAGCATTAGAGACTGGATGCAAGGAGGGATCCATTGGGTTTTTTGTTAGTGGTTGTATAACTGAGTGAGACTCTTCTGGAGAGTTCAGCCTTTGGATAAGGATGACAGAAAAGGAGAGACAGACAAAAGACAAGGGGAAAGAAATAATGATGGTGTCCTCAGAAGAAAAAGGAAAGGGTAAAAGGATTAACTTTTTGGACAACATTTCTTAAATTTCAAATTCTTGCACAAGTAGCAAAAAATGGAAAATCAAATGTAGACTAGCCATAATTTGGTTCCAAACCTCCACCCCCTCAATGACCAAAAGAAAGGTCAGACATAATTTTTGGTTTCAAAACTTTAAGATTTTTAAGTTTTGGTTGAGCTTAAGCCTTTAAGTGAAGGTAACCTTTTAAGCTAAATTTAGTTTTGTATGCATTTTCTATGAGGCAAAACTTAAAACCCAGAATTTTCCACATGCTCTAACAGTGGCAGAGATCAAAATGTGCTCCATGATCCTGGCTGTCCTTGGTGCCACCTGTCCCATGGCTTCCAGGTGGCAGATCCTGCAAACTTTGTGACAGCTGGAGTGTAGGAGGGACAGGAGTTGGATACATCTGACCTATTTATTCCACAGGCTTGGATAGCAGGTCACGGACATTTCTCTGAGCTGAGCAAACAATTGACATGTGTGCACTGAGAACAATTTAAAAATGTGCATTTGGTAGATTTTAAATAATAAGACACTGATGTTTTGTGCTGTTTTTCTGAGAAACCACTAAATCTGTCGTGCTCTGCTCATGTGCCGTGCAGGGAAGTTGCAACTCCCCACCCAAGCTGATTCCTCAGCCCTATATTTCACCTTCCTTTTGATGGCTCATTCATTTCAAGCCTTCACATAATAGGCCATTATTCTCAGAGCTGCTATTATATTTTATTAATAGGAGGGGGGGAGTTATTGTCACAAACTCTGAAAGATTTGCACTTGGAGCACTCGTGGCTCTCGAAAAGAGAGCAATTCATTCAGCTGCCTTGCTTGATGGGTGTAGATCTCATCTCTTCCCCTACTTTTCCAGGTCCTACCAGCCTTTGTGTGAGCCATGGGGACAGGTCCCCTCCCAGGGTGGTGGCAGGAGCAGCAGTTTGGTCTGCCAGGAGTTATCCAGAGTGGGATTGCTGCCAGCTGCAGTGCAGGTTACGGGCATGGAGGCTGGGTTAGTGCTGGTGGCTGCAGCCCAGAGGAGCTGAGTTCTCCTCTTGCATCTGTGCGTGTGGGTGTGTGTGTACACGTACAGACAGCCAGAACAAGCCTGTTCCTGTTTGGGAGATCAGTGTCAAAAGTGTATTTTGTAAGAGCTGGCCAGGCTCCTGTTTCCACATTACTAACCAAAAGCAGTTAGATGTTTTTTTGGGTGCCTCTGCTTTTCCAGATCCCTTCGTGGCTCTATCACTCCCTTTAGAAATGGAAAGGACGTGCTCCAGAGCTGCTGTGGAGGTATGTCAGCAGCTCATCCCATTTGGGGGTGCTGGGCATCACATAATAGGGTGGCCAAGGTGTGGCTGCAGCAAGAAGGGAAGGAAAAACCTGTGCTGGGGGGTGGGGACCAGCTTGCAGAAAGGTTTCTGCTCCCCTGGTGCTCACAAGAAAGGGATGAGTACAGACACGTTGGATCCAGCTGTCTCTGTTGGATCCCTTTGTACAAATTGTACCTTCTCAACCCTTCAGAAACATAGGACAAGGATGGGGTTTTTTTACCCTGAAGTGCCTGAACACCTGAGGCTGAAAATTCCCTTCTGTCCTCTGCCTCTCCTTTTTCTCCTTCATTTG
Source organism: Aphelocoma coerulescens (assembly GCF_041296385.1). Lineage (NCBI taxonomy): Eukaryota > Metazoa > Chordata > Aves > Passeriformes > Corvidae > Aphelocoma > Aphelocoma coerulescens. The sequence goes on from NC_091024.1 coordinate 7,345,839, forward strand.
TTCCTTCCTTGGTGGGGGGTCAGCTGCTAATTGCAGTGTCCTGCATGTGTCCATCATTGCCCAGTGAAAAGCATCTTCTGGGGGTATTTGAAACACCGTTATACAGCTGGGAGGGGCAAAGAACTAAGGTGTGCTGGAGGAAAGTGGCTTTGTGGCTCATCTGCCTCTGCTAGCTAGAGAGAGGAAGGGGAGTATGGCTTGCTCCAGTCTGTGCATTAACCCGTCCTGCTGCCTCTGGAGTCACAGCTTCTGGGGAGAGGGGGACACAAACAGCAAGAGGTGGCCCTGAGGGGAAATAAGACACCTGTGGTGGGAATCTGCTTTTAGTTACTAGCTATTGCCTGACTGGTTTGGGTTTTTTCTTGTCTTGGACATATTTTTTCTCCAGCTCACTTTTCTGTCAGACCCAGAACAAATGGTGTTTAATCTGCAGATACAGCCCACAGCTGGGATAAATGTATGCATTCCTGCACCTTTGACTAGCTTTAGGTATTTGTCTGGGGGACCAAAAATGCTTCCATATTCTTGGATAAGGGTCGTGTGTTTTATGCAAAGGAGGAATATAAATAGCTACCTATTACAGCAGCAGCAGCTGGTCTTATTAGACTTGCTTGTATCCTAAATGGTCTGTTGCAGTCACCAAGGTGCTGGTTTAGAGCCTGAAAGAGGATGCTGCAGTCTGGTCTGTGGCAGCAGGAGCACAAGTGGGCTGTATGAATTCCCCATGGCCATGCTCTGGGGTGGTGGGTGCTGGAAAATTCCTGTCCCGACACCCAGTCCATGCTTTGAGCTACAGGGCATTCCACCTTTACCTTATGGTGAAGTGGGGAATCACCACCCCTGGAAATGAGCAAAAACCACGTAGATGTGGTGCTTGGGAATGTGGGTGAGTGGTGAATGTGGCAGTACTGGGTTAATGGTTGGACTTGATGACCCTAGAGGTCTTTTCCGGCCTAAATGATTCCGTGATTATTAATGCAAAGGCTCCACTGTCATAAACCAACACTGACAAATTGATATCTGATATGGAAGGATTTGAAGATGATCTTTCCTAGAAGAAACTCTCCCAAACATCATTACTGATGGAGTTGGAAATAGAAATGGGATTTCTTGACCCCCTGTTCAATCTGCAACCAACAGATTCAACTGTTGAAAGAAATCAATTGGGAAGTGAGTGGGTGCTTTGATATTTTAGCTGTTCATTTCCAGTGTTTTTTTGTCCTTTTAAATCATGAACTTCAAATATTCCTGGTTGGCTATGAACGGTATAGTCTGGTTTTCAAAGCTGCTGAGCTGTTAAGAACATTTTGAAAATTAGAATAAGGATGTTGGATGTTCAAATATATCCTCAGGAGCCCAGGTTTAAGCATCTGGGTTTGTATACTTTGTTTTTATTATCTGCACCTTTAAAAAGAGGAAAGCAATTACCATTGTTGCTCACCACTATCATTAATCCAAGCAATATGAAGATAGTTTGTTATGAATCAGTCAATTAATTCTGTTTGTTAATTCATTCTGTTGCAAAATATCAGGCTAAAGAAATTTTCTATACATTAACACAATAAATCTTAATTTGTTACTGCTGTTTTCTGAGTAAACCACAGGCATCAGAAATCAGATTCACTTATTTTTTCCATTTGCTCTGGTTAAGTCCAATTCTTATGCAGTTTCTTCTGTCTCTCTGCTGATTCTTCAGTTTTTAAGATCCCATCACTTCTAGGGATGAGGTTCAAATGTCTTTTTTTGGGAAGAGCTGGTTTGCATCCTGAACTCAGGAGCAAGTGTTGCAGGTCCCAATTTACAAAAAAGGAATGCTAATACTAATTATTTTTGTTGCCTGTTTATCTCTTGATAGTTCCTACAATCCAATTAAAATCATTGCTGTTCCTTGCAGGTGGTATGGACCTTCATTTGAATTTCAGGAGACATGAACAACAGCAGCAGCTTGTGAAGACAACGCTTCTGGGAAGGGTAAATTCACTTTTGAAAATTCACCATGAAATTCACTTTTATTCCAAAAAATAAAATGAAAAGAAATGCAGAGACTGTGGAGCGATCACAAGCCTCCAGCAGTGAAGATTTAAGATGGTAAATACTGTAAACCTTTTAATAACCCTTATATCATGACTTCATTTTAAAGAAATTGAATTAATTAGGTCTTGAATTACCAATAATTTGTGAGAAAGCTGTCAAGAGAAAGCACATCTAAAAAATGTGCTTTTAGAAAAAACAAAATGTGCTTTAGAAAAAAGGCAGTTTTTTGGTTTGGTTTTGTTGGTTTTTTTGATTTTTTTTTTTTTAAAATCACCATCCACTTTCAAATGGCTCCCTGAGAAAATGATCTTTAAACGGCTGAGGGCAATTGGCATAATTATTTAAAGTTGGGCTGGAGAGCTGCAGGCTGCATGTGGGTCCTAGCAGTGAAATGAGAGGTAACGGAGAGGCTGAGCTGTGAGACAGAGATTGCTCTAATGGAAGGCGTCGTGGTGACACTGCATGAACTTAATATTTAGCCAGTGACGTTTACACTCCACAAGAACCCAAGGGAGGCAATTAGGAGGGCTGGAGAAGGAGGGAATAATTTTACCTGTCAGGTTTGTAAGTGGGCAGCTCTCTGAGTGTGTGAGTAGTTGTATGTGTGTGTGAAATATCCAGAAACTAATGAAATAGAGAGGCTTGGCGGGGACTGTCAAGCCTGTGGTTAGAGGTAGGGAAGGAGCTCTTTCCAAACCCACAAGATTTATTTCTGGAGCTGGTGGGTAGGTGGGAGGCAAAGTTAGCAGGCTTTACCCTTCAGGGCTTTCATCTGCTTTAAATTCAGTTGAAAATATTGCCAATTGTAGCAGCAGGCAGGCAAGGTACCCATGTACATCTTACAGGTGACTTCATTACACTTTTATTTAAATTTTTTTCTCTGATTTTTTTCTCCCCCTCAATTTCTCAAGCTGTGACTAAGGAGCCCTAGGTAGGGAAGACTCCAAACTCAGTGCTTGCAGTTCACAGGCCTCCCAATGGTGCAGTACTGCCCAGAACTGACCTGGCAAACCAGAGGTTTCCTTTTGGGCTGGAAAATTAAACGGTGCTAAGCTGGTGTTAAGAGCTGTACAAAAATAGTCCTTGCTCCAGGAGCTTGTTGATACCAGAACTGTTGCAGTGAACACATGTTCCTGTGCTCACAGGAAGGTTTGGCTGAAGTCTGATCTCAGCTTTGTGATCAGCTTGGTCTTCAGTGAGTGATGAACCCTAGATCTTCCATCTCATTGTTTTTGGGAGTGTGGATCTACAGTGTTTTATATCCAAGGCAGATAAAGCTGATGAGTATCACCAAAACTCCACATCCAGAGTCCTTTTTATTGTCAAATTATTAATGATTTTTCCATTTGGACATGTGGGGGTGACATTTTTTTTTTATTTGCCCTCCCCAGACAAACCCTTCACTCTATTTCAGTGCTCACTTGAGGCATGTCTACGTTCCTTGCTGTGCAAGAGGGCACTGGGGACAGGACCTTGGATATAAACCAGATTTCAAACAGCCTGAACCATCTGAGGTCCCTCCCTGATTTGTTTCTAGGACAAACCCCTACTGCAGGTGCTGGGAGGGATTTCAAAGTAGCGGCCAAACATCTCGGGAACTTGGTTCTGGTGCCCTGAACCAAACACCAGCGATGGGTCCAGGTGTTATTGCTTCTCCTCAGCGCCCATGTAGGCACCTGCCCTGCCTCTGCCTGCAGAAATTATTGTCCAAATCCAGTTCATAGAATCATAGAATATCCTGAGTTGGAAGGGACCCACAAGCTGTTGGTGTGAATATGTGGATCAACTGCTGCAGCAAAGCAAATTTATCATCAAGCAGTGCTTTGAGCTAGCACACTTCTGTGGCTCTGAGGCAGTTATTTTGGGGGGAATATATATGAACTAGAGCTTGAAAACTTGGCTTGAGCCGAGGGCAGAGAAGACGCCTCACTTAGCCTGAGGAATGCTTTTGACAGAGACACATTGTCGCCACATCTCTTGGCTGGGAATAAGTTGTACCTTTCCTGCAAATGGAAATATTTCTCTGAAGTCCAACAGCTGCAGGAACAGCAACTTGTCTCTTGATCACGTTTTCAGTTTTAAAACCCATTTCTAGTCCAGCAGTGAGGAGGAAACCCAAAGCTCATTCAAATTAGCTTTTTAATGGAAAAAGTCACATTAAATCTAAACCAATTTCATGATCTTGTCTGAGTCATGACTTTTTAAAGGCTGGGGGCTGAGGCTGCAGTTAACATTGCCTTAGCAATGCTCAGTACTTATCTGTGAGTAGAAAGGTAATGGTGGGGAAGGGCTTGTGGTGTTCTTTTTCTAAGGGCCTGATCACTTAGCTATCTAATTTGGGAAGCAGGACTATCTCTGGCTGACTCTTATCACCCTTTCAGCAAGGCAGATAGCAGCCAGCACATTACTCACTGTTACCCCGTGGATATCTGGTGTCTGAGTATGTGTTACAAAACGTGGCAGCCAGAACAGTGAAACCTCTCAGTGCTGGGCACAGGGAGGTGACTTCAGCCCCATGTGGTACGAGGTGGATGGATTTGTCCTCTGGACTTGTCCTCATCCCCTGACAGAGCCTTGGTGGCTCTGCTCTGTTGCCACTCAGTTACTTCTCCTGGGGATTGAAGGTTGGGGAGGGGATATACCGTGATATAGGAAACTTTCCTTACTTGCTTTATAACTCCAATAATAATGGGCGACTTTATTTATAGTTAGAGAAGAACTTTCATTTTTTCCTATCTCCTGCTGTCTTCTCCCTGACAGCTGGTTGTGAGGCAACAGGGAGGGATTTAACCTCTTACTGGTACTTTGCAGCTTTGTCTTCCCCACAGGGTTTCAATGTGGGTAGCTTGTGTGGGAATTTTTTTGTTTTCTGTTTTGCAGATGGAAAATAGAGACATGCAGTTCAGAGGTGTTAGTAGGGAGTCTTCTGACTTGAAACAAAACCCTCAAACCGCTCTAAAATAATTTGGCAAGTTCTCTCAATGTCTTCTGATGGACCTTATGGATTTTCAGATGCTTGTGATGTATAAAAGTAAAAATGGTCACTGCAGAGGTTGGAAAGTCTGGAGAGCCATGGGTAGGGCCACAAGGCTGGATTGGCAGGAAGGAGGCCGAGGTTGCACTTGCTCATTGTGAGGTGTGACACATCCCACACTGACCAGGGTGACTGAGAAGCACCTGTGGCTTTGTTTCATCATCCTTAAATCTATCCCAGTGCAAACTGGCCCTTTAACAGGGACCCACTGGCATGTGTGCAGAGGGGAGCAGAGACAGAAAGGAAGTAATATTGAGTCACAGCAGTCAAGAAGGATCAAAGATTGGCTATTTTTGACACACAAAAGGGTAAGTGATGCTGAACTCTCTCTAGACTGATTCCAGCTGAACACAAAGCATTTTAACCTCTTAATCCTCACTTCTGAGTTATAGCCCAGACACTGAGGGCTTTGTGGCTTTTTGGAGATTCTCTTCTGCGTGTGACCCTCGTCCCAAGCAAATAACACACACCCCTGGCTGCTGCACAGTGTGTGCCGAGTGTTGAGCATGGTGTCAATCCTGCAAACTCTGTTTTTTTGCCTCCCTCACTGACCATGAGTGGAATTCATGGAAATTCTTACTGAGAAAAGCAATCAGGTTGGATGAGGCTTCGAGCAACCTGGTGTAATGGAAAGTGTCCCTGCCCACGGCAGAGGGGTTGGAATGAGATAATCTTTAAGGTCACTTCCAACCTAAACCACTCTGTGATCTATGAAGTATGGATGTAATACCTCGTTTCCCATTTTGATTTGTGAAGGTGGAACCCCAGTTTCACCTCTCTGTCCTGAGGATAGCCCTAACCTCCTTGAGTTTCCCCTCAGAGAAGCTGTTCCTGGGCTCTCCTTTGCCATCTTCCTGCCTTGGCCATTCACTTATCCCCTCACCGAATCCTGAAGGTTCCTCCATGCTTCCCAGCACATGGACTGGTGTTGTCTATGAATCCACATCCACTGACTGTAGATATGAAAGCACTATTTTGGTTTGAGCCTTGTTTGTATTATTTTTGGTATTTTATATTTGGGCTTGACATAAAACCCAGCGGAGAGACTCTTACTTAGCCAAGGCCATTTCTGCATTCGCTGCAGATGAGCGTGCTGCTCCAGGGAACCAGTTTTATTCCAGGCTTTGCCAGTGATTCATTTCTGGATGCTGCCTGCGTGATTCCCTCTGGGCCTCAGTTTCCTGTTCTGTAAAATGGAGATAATACCCTTTCATGGCACAGGGCTGCTTTGAAGCCTTTACAAAATTACTCTGATGTGTTTGGATGAAAGTTTCTATAAAGCAGATTTTAAAAAGCATGCAGCTCTCATTGAGGGGTTTGTATGGAGTGATCAGGACCCCAGAATTACTTCCCAGGATGAATGTGTCTGTGTTGAACCCTCAGACAATGCTGAACACAGAAACAATATTCATGTAACTCTTCTAAAAGCATCCACTGTTGGTGCCCATGGCAGGGTTTGCTGCTATTCATTCTTTTTGTTTATTTTATGTAAATCCTTTTTCCTTCTCATTGAAAACACAAACAAAAAAAGGGATGACCAAAAAAAAAGAAAGAATTTTGCTCTGTAGGCCCCATAAAATTGATTCATCTTGAAAAAGTTTTTAGCAGGACCAACCCTCTCTGCCTATCGGTGTGATTTTAAAAGAAACTCTCCTCTTTCTACTGACTGTCATATTATGGGCAGAAAAAATACCCTGAAAGCAGAAATGAAAGAGATGCAGAATTTTTGTCTCCTTGCCTTTCTCGCTCCAGTCCCTTTATGTGCTCTCCCACTGCCCCCTCCTCCATCGCCCTCCCTCCTGCTCTGCCTCAGTTCCCATTGAAATGTCAAATGCAGCAGTTGTCTGCGAGTGAAAGAGGGGCTCCCTGGTGGGAACAGGCTGCCCTTCTAACCTGAAGGCCTCGGCTGTTCTCTTCTCCCCTTTTTGGTGTTTCCCATCCCACTTTCTCAGCAGATGTTGTGTGGGGCAGCACAGGCTGTAAAGGAATGAGTTTCTTTTCACCTGGCCATGTGAATGGGCTGGCACAGAAACCCTGGCTTATTCTCTCAGACTCTGGCAACAGCTTACACAGAAAGAGATTGTTTCGAAGAGCTGTCTCTTTTCTTTCTTTCTTTTTTTTTTTTTAGACTAAGATAGGGAAAAAAGGCTGAGAGATGCTGGCTGTATTTTAAGCTTCCTCCTTGGGTGCCAAAGGAGTCCTTGGAGTTTTGTTGCTGCTACTTTTGTTCCTTTTATAGTTTCCATTCAAGCCCCAGGCTTTCAGCTCCCCTTTGTCTTAGTCCTACTTTTCCCAAGCAGTTGACATGAGAATTACTTCAGAAAGATGGTGGAGGTTCATCCAAGAGCGTTGCCCCATTTTAGTCCAGGGCTGTAGTTTTTGACTCTTTGGTGGAAACTTGGAAAAGAGTGACATGTCCCACGTTTCTGCAGGGAAAATATTTAGTTTCAGATGACTTCTGTCTGAAAACATGTGACAACGGTGTGCAAAATTGCACAAACTCGATCCTAGTATTGAGTTTTGTCACTGTGCTACTTGAGATTGGAGAGGCACCTTAAAGGTGGAAGAAATAGGAGGTGAGTTTTCACCTTTTCTCTCTTTTTTTGGCTCCCTGTTTATCTGTTTAACGTGGCTGGTTGTTTTCTGTAGCCTGCTCTCTCTCCCTTACCAGGACCTTGGGCATCTTAGAGTTGGTCAATTGAACCACACCAGAAAGGAACCCAGAAGAGATGTTCCCTCCCCTGCATGGATGTCTTTGCTTGGCACCTCCAGAGCACTGTCACTTATACAGCTCACTTTTGGCTATGTCTCTGTGCTCTGAGCCCAACTCATTATATCTAAACTTTATATATATTCAAGAGCAAATTATGTACACGACTCGTGAATAATTTGATTGCCGGCGTGAGAAATGCACACAGTGCTGATCCTGAGAAATGGAGCTGTCGTTTGCTGATTTAATGAGTAAATAATGAGTTATTCTGAAATACTGTAGGGATATTATGCCAGTGGTTCTCTTTGGGTCTTTATACACTTTTTAACTCCAGTTGGTTTTTTGTTTTGTGTGCATGTGTTTTTTTTAAAAAAAATCTGAAGTTTATTTTTGCAGTGGTGCTTGGAAAGCTGTAAATGATCCACAGGGAATTAACAGACAAAAGTCCCTGGCTCTGCTCCACCCTATTGAAGTTGATGGCAAAGCTCCCATTGAATTCAGTGGAAGTAACAACTAGGCCCTGTGAGAGTAAACAATAAATCAGTTTTATAATCACAATATTTCTCTATGCCCTGTTCTTAGTGCTTTATGTGGTTGAGGTGTTAGGTGGCTGTATGATGATGAAAGGCACAGACAAATCACAAAGATCTCAGGTGAAATACAGGTTTGTGAAGGTGAAATTTCTAAATTGAAAGTTTTGGGTAGACTTCACCTTTCAGGCAGTATTTTGGAAACCTGCATTCCAATTGTGTTAACAAGAATTCATTGTGAGAGGTTGAACTGCCTCTCCATCCATCACGTAGCCAGCAGGTGTAGGAGAACATTTTCCCTTTCCAGTTTGTAAAAAGTGCAGTTTTTAGAGATGTGGGACTGTAGGAATCAGCAAATTGAACCTCCTGCCTGGACAAGTGGACATGTCACAAATCCCATTCAAAAACTAAGCAGGAGGAGATGGATCATCTCCTGTCAGATATCCTGCAAATGTGGTGCCTGTGGTTAGAAGTTTGCAGAAGCTTTTATCCCCCTGTCTGCTCTGGCACATCTCAGAGTTAAAATTATTCTGTTAAATAATAGGAAGGTATAAATAGCTCAGAGGCTTAGTTCTTGTTCAGCCTGTTCCATCAGTGGCCTCCAAGCAATTTGATTAAGGAAACAAATACCAGTATCTTACCTTTTACATGGGGGAACCCATGAATCCATGGCACGGCCAGATATTCAAGGATAGAGTTCAGTCCTTTCCTAAGTCCTAGTCTAGCATCTTATCCCCTGCCTTTTAAAGGCTTTATCCCTAAAACGTGTCTTGAGCTAAGGGCTCCTTATTGTAAAGTTTTCCTATTGATTCCTTCCCTGGAGTTTGTGCCTTTTGGAGGAGATGGGGCATTGCTAATTGCTTCAGCTGTTCTTGACTGTTATGGGGCACTTTGGCAGAACTGTGTAGCCTGAGTGCTTGTGCTTTGTAAAATAACCCTTTGGCCTTGCAGAATGGGAGGATTTACAGGTTTAGCCCTCTTGATTTGTTTTGAATTATTTTGTATGAGCTATTCATGGAGGGTACAGCAGAGCTGAAGGTAAGGCAAGGTTGTTGCTAGACTATCTGAAGATGAGAGCTATGGAAATAAAGTGCTATTGTTGCTGTTCAAGCAATGACACTGACTGAAATAAAAGACATCTGGTTAGGAAATAGCAGCCTGCTTCCAGGGAGCATCCATGGTGTACCTCAGCTTGCCATGAATGCTAGCCCTGCTAGGCAACCAGGAAAGGGATCTACAGGCAGCCATGAGCCAGGCCAAAGAGAGAAAAAGAAAAAAGTCTAACCCTGAGAAAAAGAGGTGCATTCTTCCTAATTGTGCTTTGGAATGGAAGTTCTTTTATCCTTGTCTTTTGTTACATTTTTTCCCTTCCTTTTCACGCCCCAGCAGCACGCTGTGCTTCTCAGTGCTAGAAAGTGTTGGGTGGCCATACCCCACCCTTCCAGCTCTGCCTGGCCTCCAGGTGGGTTTGGGGCTCGTTGTAGGAGAACTGCTGCACCTCTGCATGTTCATCTCCCAGTGTGTGCTCAGGGAGCTGGGTCAGACTGCAGCATTGGCCATGACCCTTGGGAAGGGAGGGTGAAACCTCCCTGAATCTGCTGAAGAACAGAGTCTGGCTATGGTTGATGGCAGAATTGCAGTTTCACCTAAGGATAAATATCCAGCCAAAATTGACAGGATTTTTTGAAGTGGCTGGTGGCTAACATCAAGTTCAAAGTGTTTTGAGCCAAGTACATCTATGTGTATTTAGTTATCATCAAGAGGTGGAATTGAGGGACTAGATTTAATATGTTCATAATGAAATAGCCAGATATATCTGAGCAGTATTTTGAAGAAGGCAGTGGTGGACAGGAAGAGGTGTGAAATAAGATGCCCAGGGTTAGGCAAGAAGTCAGTGGCAGAGAGAATTGAATGTGACTCTCCCCTGCCCAGGCTGTCACCCTCACTTCTAGGCCATCTTTTCTCTCAGCAGTTTATGCTAGTAGACTAAACCTCACACAAAATCAAAGTGTGAAAGACAATAGAAAGTGGGGGGTTGCTCAGGAGAGAGAGAAATGTCTTTAGGCAAGAGCTGAGAGGAGCTCGGGCAGCACAGGGCAGCAGGGCAAGAGCGGTGGCAGCACCAGTGAAAAATGCTCTGAGGTTGTAAGGAAGCAGGACCAGGAGCTGTCTGGGTGAGAATTTCCCCATGGTGATGGTCTCACCTCACACAGACATTTCTTCTTGTCTGTTTTGTCTTTGATGTTTCCCTGTTCTCACTTTATTATTAGATGTGCACTGGCAGCAAATGGTTTCTCAAGCATTTATCAAAATTCTTGACTTAAATAATCAAAATTTATCGGATATGCCTCCTATCTTTAAACACTGAAGCTGTGATACCCTCTGGAGATCCAGAGGTGCTGGAATTAACCTGAGGCATCCCCTCCCTTTCAGCACAGGCTCAGGGTTGAAATGCAGGGAAGGCTGCTGGCAGGGCCAGCTGTAGCTCAGGCAGCAGCCTCAAGAGGGAGAGAAGGCTTTCTCACAGGCTTTTATGACCAATGTTGAAAGGGAAATGCCTTTAGAGAAGAAAAGGCTGGGCTTTCTGGCTGTACAAAACTCAGCCCTGCAAATCTGTTCTGTGGCTTTGTTTTCCCTGATGCTCCTCTTCTACCTAATCCTTCCCTTTGCTCCTGCTGATAGCTGGGGATTACTTTTCTCAACCTGAGGACTTTAAAGCTTAGCCTGGGATGAGGAGTCTCACCTAAAGAGATTCAAGTCTGCACCTTTTCTCCTCTGTCAGAGATGCATCATCCCTGTGTATGACAGGACAAATAGCCTGGACAGGAGGGGAACGAACTGATTATTTCCCTTGAACTGAGGGATGCCCTGGCACTGTGTGGTTGATCACTGGACAAGAGCAGCACAATTGGACAAATGACCAATATAATAGCTAACAAATGGAAAACACCACTGCCAGCAAAGGAGCTGGCTATTTAAAGGCAGCAAGAGGTTTGCAGCACCAGCCCTAGCAACAAGGACAAAAGATATTCCAAACACGAGGCAAAGCCACCATGAACCCACTGTAGCATGCTATTAATAGGAAAGGGGCCTTCATTAATTTCTTAAAGGGTGATGCCAAAACATCAGAAGAAATTTGTGCTGCACATAAAGAAGCAGCACGTAGTACTGTATCTAATTGCCAGAGTAATTATTTTCTGCTATGCAAATTACCAGGAGCAAATCCACTGCATTACATCTATGTGTATTTAATTATCATCAAGAACTGGAGTTGAGGGACTAGATTTAATATGTTCATAATGAAATAGCCAGAATTTGTGTGTGTATTTGCAGAGAACTCGTTATTTTACCACAGCTGGATTTGTTTATTTTAAATAAATCATTATGGCAGATACAGTTTCTGCGTGCTCGCCCATTTGCCGATTTATCGTAAAAATTGCGGTTTCATTTATATGGGTGGTTTCTATCAAACACACATCACCCCTCTTGCTTGCAAGCTTCATGTTTCTGTAGGATTTAAGGAGTAGTTCAATGCAAAGAAAAGCCATTTTGCCCATGGATAATCCAAGACTGGAGGAATAGAAGGAATTAGGATGACCTGGGTGGGTTAAGATTTTGTAATTTTTTGGGTCCTCATACTTACAAGCTTGTTGTGGTTTAAAACCAGGACAAGGATGAAAACTGGAATTCTAGCAACACCCATTTGTAAGCCAAACCTCTTATTGTTCAATGTCTATTTGATGGTGTGCATGAGGCAAGTTAATGCTTTTGGTTTCTAGGGAATATTTAATATTTTCTCATCATAGCAAGAAACAATAGAAGCGTATGCAGGATGCAGGGTTACCATTCTGAACCTGAGATGGTTCTTCCCCCTTAAGCTTCAGCCTTTCTGGGCCAGAGCTTTACTAAAGATATTGGGATATCATTTCAAGGCTCAAGTTATAAGAAAAATATTAAAACTGGGAAGAAATGCTTTTGCCACTTTGTCATGTTTTGGTGGTTTTCTGTTAATGGAGCTCTTGGAAAAAAAGGATCTGAAAGCCAGCAGCGTAGGTGGCTGCCTGGCCAAGAAAAATCATGTTGTGTAGTCCCCAGGAGCAGTGTGTGTGACCTGATCCCGTTAAAAAGTTGGAATCTGCAGCTCTGGAGGAGATGCTCCATGTCAGTCCAAGCTCCCGCCTGGAAAAGTGATCGGTAAGGACAGATTTATTTCCTGTGTCTCCTGCCTTGTAGCTTTGTTCACCTTGATCTGGCAGCAGCAACCTGGATGCAGTTGGCTTCTGCTTAACACCCCATTGTTTGTTGTGGTCACTGCTTCAAAAAGTAGGAGGGAGGCTCCAGGCTGTCCCGTTCCTGACGTGCCAGGTGAAAACGCACGGTTGCAATGCAATTAGAAACACAAACCATTGCCAAGCCTTTGTGTTCCTTTGTTTCCTCTTGCGGGTACCAACTCAAGTTACGAAACACAATGAGCCAGGGGTAACAAAGGGTCACGAAGGTACCGTGCTGTGTCACCGGTAGTGGGTTGGGGCCAGCTTCTGGTGACATTTCCCTGATGGTGCCCACAGGACCCTTTTTCACAGTATCCCCGAGCTGGTTTGTGCATAATTGATGGGCACCCTGAGGTTCTGCCTCCCCCTCCTCCCCAGGACGTCCTTTTCTGTGTTAGTTTATTTTTTAAATAATTAACAGACTTTGTGACTGCCTGTCTATCTGTCCCTCTGGAATTCCTCTCCAGCTGCTCGCACCCCTTTCCACCGCCCCTCCCTTTCCTCCCCAACACGCTTTTCCTTTCACTGTATCTTAAAGGGGTGTCTCTTATTTTTGCTTTGTGCGATGGAACTGCTGAGCACTTTTTGAATGAGATGCCCTTTGCTGCCTGCTGGTGTCCTGAAATCTTTCCTGCCCAGATTCCCTCTCTCCTTCCCATTGAAGGGAACCTTTGATGCAGGGTAGCTCTTGTCTGATGGCACCTTCTCTCCCTCTGAACCACAGCTATAAATTTCCTGTCCCTGTAGCATGAAGGGGTGGGTGCAGCTGGGGATGGACAGGGGACCCCGTTCCCACCCTGTTTGTCCCCTCCTGTGGCTGGTGGTGGCTGCTGTGGTCTGACCCATGCGTGAGTCGGTGTGGCTGATGTGGATATGAGGTTATTCCAGCAACACTCCGTGCACCTTCTGAAGGTATTGGCAGCAAGAACAAGAGCCTGTCCCCTCTCTCTTCCCAGAGCATCCATTTCACTATGGTGCCAAGCAGCAGAGAAGCTGTGGTGCATCTTAATGCTACTGGGAAAATCCGCTCTGGAAGGTGTTGGCTTCCCTTCTGCTGCCATGATTGCCTCTGTTTCCAGAGGAAAGTCCTCTGAGCAGAAGAAGAGAACCCTCAAAGCACAGTGGAGCTGCTGGAGATATTTGCTCTATGTTTTGGGCTTTGTAAAAGTGGTCTGCAGCAGGGATGGATGATGGGGCCCTGGTGGAAATGGTGATTTTTGTGTAAAAGCCTGAGATCCCAGGGCAGTGCTGGTTTCTGGGCACATATTGGGGAGTGAGAAATGCTGATACTAGGCTTGTTGAACTTGAACTTCTTTTCGTTGTCGACAGAAGACTTTGTCAGGTTGTTCCTCTTGACCTCTTATGATGACCATCTAGCCATTTTAATCACTTAATAAATAAACTTACTGCCCATCTCTGCTTGCCTGGGCTTGCTGCTCTCCAGATCCCCATTTTAACTGACACACAGCTTGCAGTGTGGCTGGGGGCTGTGCCAATAACTCCCATATTCCAGGCATGGTAGGCAGATAGGCCCCCTCCCTCCAACACCATCATTCCAAGCAAACATCAGTCAAGCATCCGGCTTTGATGTGGGTCCTGGGCTTGCAGCCTCAAAAGAGGAATCTTTGGAGCCCTGTTTGCGCTGTTTCTTGTGCCAGAAATTGCAGCAATGTCATAACAGCCAAGCAACTGGGTGCTCAGCATGGCAGAGGGAATATTTTGCAGCTCCTCAGCAGACACGGTTTTGCTGGAGAATAATCAAGAGCAGCCTGAGCTCGGCAGGGATTTGGGCTTTGAAAATAGTAATAATAATCAGGGATGGGGAATGGGTGATAGGGCTGCTGTTGGACCATCTGAGGCACTTGTCAGAGGACATTAGCCCTGCAATTAGGAGAACCTGGGGAGGAGGGAAGGGAAGACAGCAAGAGCAGTGCTGCAGCAGGGAGGGCTTTGTGTCAGCATACAAAGCTTTTTTCTCAGCAGGGCTGCTGGGATTTGCTCAGGTCTCCTCCCAGATAAATTAACTCAGTACAACACCTGCTCCTTTAATATGGCCAGGCTAACTCCACTGAAGATCTGGCCTTTCTTTCTCTCTTGCTCTCTTTTTTAAAATTTTCTTCCTTTTTTTTTTTTTTTTTTTTTTTTTTTTTAATGACATTGAAGCAGACTGTGAACTCCCTTCTCCTGTTTTCTTCCACCCCTAAACCACCCTTTCTCATGGAGGGTGAGAATGTTTCCCCCCATAAGAAGGACTGGGGGGAAAAAAACCCAAAAACAGTTGAAAGATTTAGAACAAAACCCCACCAAAAAAAAAAAAAAAAGAAAAAAGCCCAAGCTGGCAAGAGGGAAAGGGTATGTAATTGCTATTCCTTCTGCAGCCCACGAAAGCTGCATGTTTTAACCATCTGAGGAGAGCAGGGAATTTTTCTCTTCCAAGAGAGTCAAATGTGGGGTTTGCATTTTCTTTCTTTTCAGGAGGGGTGTGGGGTTAAAGAGGTGGGCTTCATTTTGCTTGGGATTAGCTAAAGCTCTTTCCACTTTCATGCTGGCAACATGAAGTTTCATCAGCCCTCTGATCCTGCCCTGAATAAAAATATAGCATTACTGTCAAACTGCAGAGCAGAGAGCTCGAACTTAACTGGATTAAAGCACATTTGAGGCAGCGTTCTTGGCTTCATGGAGGGACGTGTGAGGGCTCCTGTGCTCCCAAATTCAGCTCGAGCATAGGGGAGTTCTATTTGTGCTGCTGACTGAAGAGCCTCAGAATTTCCTTCCAGGATGTTTGACCTGATGCTCAGCTCTCCCCTCACTGCAATTCCGTGTATTTATCCTTGACAATGCCCCACGGGCAGCAGGCCCCCTCGTCAGTGGGCTGCACCTCGTATTCATGGAGATGTATGCACGAGTTTAATTGCAAATAAATGCCACATTTGCTTATAGCTTGGTGTTTGCCTTTCCCATGTGAACAAACATCCCTGGCTGCTCCGCTCTGTCCCGCACACACCCTTGAGAACACTTTCACAGCCTGTTTGCTGCCCTTGGCTCTTGATTTGCTCTTTGGACACTTTTCTTGCCAGATTTTGCAGGTTTTTTCTGACCTCTGCTGATGGTCCAACGTGTTGTGGTTTAATGGTGTGTTTTACAAGGAAGCAGAAGCCTTGGAACATCTACTCCTGCCTTGTTGTGTGTTGTGCCTCCCATCTTGGTGAGCGCCTGCAATCTTGGATGTATCCCCATATGTCCGGTAATGAGCATGGGCTAATTGCCTAGGCAGATAGAAAAATAGATAGGTAATTTGTAGCTATTTAATTTTACATTAGGTGGAGGGATGTAGGGGCAGAGGCTAATGTTGTTGGCATTCCTTTTCAGGGTTGTTAACCAGATATGCTGCCTCTGGGGCATAACAATGCCTCCCTCAGTAGAGCTCTAATACTTTTATTACGTTCTTATTAATTTAGCAATGGCCTAAAGTCTGTGAGGCACCTTCCAAGGCATGAACCCTGCCCTGAGGACCTTACAGACTAATTCCAAAGCATGATACAACCAGGGATTACTCAGTGAGGGCAAGGGCCGAATGGAGTAAGAAATGGTTTGTATTAGATAAATGGATAAGGATGAATCAGGGCAAGAGTTAATCACGTTGTTCCTTACAGGCACGTGGGACTAAAGCAGTTCCTTAGGAGATCTGTGGTGTCTTTCAAGCAGGGACCATAGCTGAAGGTGTCTCCTGTCTCCCAGATCCATATGGATGGCTGCTCTGGGAAGCAACGTGCTCCACATGCAAGAAGCTATGTGAGTAAATGGTCTGTCAACAAAAACTTTGGCTGTAACTTCCAAAACTGGCCATGTTCTGTCCCCCGGAAACACCAACAGCTCTCACTCCATCTCCCCTCTCAGCCCTTTGGGGGCAGAGGGCTGGGGGAGGTTTTTTATTTGGAGTGAAATCGTAAAGCTGTGCCTTTTTGCCACAGATTTCAGTTCTTGGGAAGCCACAAACTGATGGTCTCAAACAAAAGAGCTGTGCAGGAGGTTGGGGAAAGGGCCAGAGGCGAGCGGGGGCTGGAAAAGGGTTTATGCTCAGGGGTGGCCAAAGAGCTCCCCTGCTCCCCCCAGCACCTGTCCTCCCTGTCTGAAGCCTGTAAGCTGCCCAGCATGGCCAGAGGCTCGTGGGACAGATGGGTCTGCAACAGCTGAGGGAGCTCAGGGCAGGCGGGATGAAAGCGAGACGAGGAGCCCTCCCCTCAGAGCCTCGGCAGCACAGGCTGGTGTGAGCCAGTGGGGAACATTTGGTGTCCATGTGGCATCTGGCAGCAGAGTTTGCTTCTCTGGCATTTCCTCTGGTGAAAGGAAGAGCAAAGCAATTCCTTTCCAAGCAGCTGCTCCGTTCCACTGGGAGGGAACAGCATCCTCCTCCTCCTCCCTGCCCTGGCCCTTTGGCAGGGTGCTGCATCCCAGCCCCCTAAATTAACACCCCCAGCCCCAGGTAAACATCCTTTACACTCATTTACTCCCTCATATTTTTTTTACTACTGAGAAAAGAAAACCTCTCTGCATCACTTACTTTAAGAACGAGTTGCTGTGGCAACTGGACGCTGCACTCAAAGTGCTCAGCTCTGTCTTCTTGACATCATTGTTTGACTTTGAGTTGCTGGAGCAACAGATCTCTGGGAAGAGCCAGTGAGGCTGAGGTTTCTCTTTCTTTCTTCCTCCACGTTGCTTTTCTTTGGGGCCCGAGAGCACCAGCAATGGTTTGCTTTTCACTGAAGGCACGCACACACTGTTAACATGTGATGGGAAGATGTCAGGCAGTGTTAGAAGAAATGGGGGTAAGGTCAAGGGCTTGTTACAATGGGGGAATTCCTACAAAACTGCAAAAATGCGGAAGAGAATGAATGAGCCGTTATGTGTCCCAGGATCAGAGGGTTAGAGGAGTGCCTCCAGCACACTCAGTGTCAGGCATTTACCCTGTAATATTTTTCTGTTGGTGGTTCTGAGCCCCAGGTTTTCCCAAAGCAGACACGTAGCTGGGGTGACAAGCAGAGAATGTGAAATGCCATCAGATATAACTGTATAAGTCAATACCACAGTGTAGCTCCTTCATTTCCTCTTAATGAAATATTAGACTTAAAGCTTCCTTCCAAAAACTTTTTTCTTGCTGTCAGTGTTGTCTCTGGCCAAAGAGCAGCTGTGTAACCCATCCCACATAACTTTCTTCTGCAGTGGGGTGCAGGAGGGCACATGGGACAGCTGTTTACTTAATTGTGGCTCTCTAAAAGCTGCATGTTCTCCATGGTAATTGTCCAGGGCTCTGGCTGTAGCCACACAGGGTGGTTGGGGGTGCTGCCCATTGGGTGCATCAGCGTTACCCTGTGCCAGCAGCACAGAGGAACCGTGTCCCCATTGGCACAGGGGCATCTTGGTGATGCACTGGGACTTCAAGAACCAGAATAATGTTGTTTGCCAAAATGCTTACAGCCAGGAATGCTCAGCTTCATTTTCCCAGAGTGGGACTCTCTGCTGGGTTTATGCACTGTGGTGGCTGACAACATCCAGGTCCTACCTCAGCATTTTGGGTGAGCAGACACCACGGTCCTGCGCAGAGCTCTTGGTGAAATGTGGCTGGTTTTCATAGAATCACAGACTCCTAGAATGGTTTGAGTTGGAAAGGACCTTTAAGATCATCTAGTTCCACCCCCACTGGCATGGGGTTTCCTCTGGGATTAGTGCTTGCAGAGCTTGAGGTGACAACAGCTACTGACTTGTAGCCTGATGCTGAATTCACAGTTCTTTAGCTCTGAGTTTTGAATTTCTCCCTGGCAGGAGGCTGACCAGGTGTGGTGTAAAGGCCAGGGCAAGAGGGAGGCTGGAGGTGTGATGATGGATGCACTGGAATAAACTTTTGGCATCGTCCATTAAATCAGTAATAAGTGAAATGTCAAAGCAGGGATCGTTTTTTGGCAAACATTTTAACCTTAAAACCTTAACAATAAACTACTGCACTTTTAGCAGGCAAAACGTTTCCTTGATTACCTGATAACACAACCATAGGATTTCAATTTGTATCAGTAAATTAGGAGAGGCCTTAAGTGATGCTGTTGGATGGGCTAGGATGTGTGAAATTTAAAGTGCAGTTTTTAATTGAAAGGGATTTGAAGTTAAATATTAATTATGAAAACTAAATTTGAGAAGTAGTAATAAAAAACATTAAATCTGTTGGTGTCAAGATAAAGGTAAAGGCAACTGTCATTTAAAAGGTATTTAGACTCATAGAATCATTAAGGTTGGAAAAGACCTCTAGGGTCATCAAGTCCCACTGTCAACCCAGCACTGCCGAGTCCATCACTAAACAATATCCCTCAGTGCCACAAAATTACTTAAAAACCTGAGATTTTCTTGTTCTGGGAATTCCTGCTAATCTGTCTGTCCAGCTCATACCAGATTTCCCTATATATACAAAAGTGCAAGCTTTTTCACAATGAAGTTATGGTTTCAGTATTACACCCTCAATGCCCACAAAATACACAGAATTCAAATTAACAAATATACATGCCTCAAAGTCTACACAATGTCAGCCACAAATATGCAGGCAAGAATGCTGGTTGCTAGAGCTTGGAGTTAGCTATTAGTGAACATTTGTATGGTGCTCAGATAATTTGTTCTTAAATGCCACACATGTACCACATGGTTCAGATGTGGTTTGAGGAGCTATAAAATGGGATTTCAGACTGGTTCTGTCCCTACTCTTAAAGCCATGGCTCAGTTAAGGCTCAGATGCATCTCAGCTCTAGGGCTGGCATCCTGAGTCAGGGATTTGTGACTAGCTGGGGTTTGTGGGAGCTTAAAGGCAAGGATGCAGCTGCTTATTAGTGAACTTGTGCACGTGCCAGTCTGCAGTGAAATGTACTTGAAATAACCTATCCTAGATGCCTCTATGAGGATGATGGCCCTGATGATTTAGCTATTTCGGTTCCAGCTTAAATTATTCATGTATTTGAAAACACTCATGAATTATTTGTGTTTTTGCTAAATATATAATTTAAAACCCCAAATCCTTCCAACAAAATATAATATTTATTTATTTCTCACTGCTCTGATGTGCTGCCCCTAACCTGAGACAGCCCTTCAGCCAGCAGCTCGTGGGGAGATACAGAGTCAGGGCACAGTGAAGGCATCAGCATCCCTGCCTAGATCTGTGCCAACAGGGAATCAGCCCCTGTTGCAGCAAGAAAAAGGAAGACTTGTATAAAACTCAGATCTAGACCCAACTTGTTTTCTTTCATTCTGGGCACTGGGTTTTGGGGAATGGTCACTATCTTGCCCACGTGGGTTTAGGATTTAGAGGCTGCTTTCACAAGTTGACACACCTGGACTTAAGGTGCCCAGCAGTGGATCAAAGGAGCTTGATGCCTGTGATGGAAACTCCTGATCTGGTACAAGTTCACCACCTGGTTCAAGTGCATTCAACGGCTTTGTGACACACCTTGATCCTGAGAACCTTTATGCCAAGCCCAGAGCTGTGTGTCAGCTTCACACTGCCATAAGGTGGCCAGCTAACTTAGAGCTGGAGCACATCATATCACGTGCTCAGGCTAATTCAGCAAAAATGTGTTTGTGCTTGATCCAGATCGAATCTGTCCTTCCACGAAACCTCAGAGTACAGCAGATGTGATATTAATAGATGTGGAACCACAGCCTGAGCCTCTCCCCCTCCCCAAACATCTGCAGAGGGGGGGGACGGCAGTGCTGGGAGGAGGCATCCTGCAGGGACAGCACTTCTGCTCTCGTTTAACTGTGTGAACTTCCCAGAGCTTCCATTAATTTTACAGAAAGCACTTTGGCATAACTGACAAAAAACCTCGTCCCTTCACCTCAGGGGATTTGTTTCTTCCAGGGAAAGTTTGAGTACCTGCTCTCTAATGAAGCATCTTAATACACTGTGTAGTTTTTCTCTTTTTTCTTTCCCCTCACAGCTCTTTCACTGCAGTAAAACTGCTTTATCTAGCTATAGTAATTTTTTAACCTCTTTGGGCTTCATATTGTCTTAAAGATCTTGATTTCACCTGGGCATGAACTGCCCAGTGCCACTGCTGAGCCCTTGAGAAATGTCCTTTCCATTTAGGTGCTTCTGAGAGACCAAGATCTGTGTTTTTCCCTAGCAAAAAAAAAAAAAAAAAAAAAAGCCTCAAAGCCTCATGGTTTTCCATGAGATTCCCTGGTCTTTTTTTCTATTGCATTGATAGTACATTCCACCAGAAATCTTTCATTTTCATGGCTTTTGTCATAAGAATTTAGATTTTTCCCCCCCTCCCTATTAGCTGATTAATGTGCTTTCATTTTGTCTTAAGTGTGTGTGTGAGTGTGTGTGCGTGTCCTCAACAAAAGCCTTTTCTCTCTTCATCTCTGTGTTCTGGGACTGAGGCCAAGTTGTGATTGTAATAATGTAATCTCTCCTGAATACTTGAAGTGATGGGAAAAAATGAGATTTTTGAAAATGAAATAGATTAATCTATACAGCTAGAGGGGGGAAATCATGCATTTTAATTAGCTCTTGAGAGTAATTTTCCTTAAAGTAGTACAAGCCAGGTGTGCAAAAGTATTCTCCTGCCTTAAGAGTCTTGTTTCTCCTTCTGGAGTCCTTGGAAAAGATGGTGACAAGTGACAAGTTCATTTGGAATGCTTCTGTTGAAGGGATTGAACATAAGGTAACTTGATGGGACCTGATTTTTTAGAGGTTGTACTTAAGGATGTATCTGAAAATCAAGCTCCTCTCCCCCTAAAAATGCCTCAAACCCTGAAGCAGCTGCTCACTTCGGCTTGCAGGAAGACTCTGGTTTTTTGTGTGCTTGTGCACACAGGGGAACGGTGATTTATCAAGTTGTTTTATTTAACTTTTGTTCAGGATGAGATCATTCCCTAAAAGGTGTTCACAGTTTATTCCCTTGCTGGCTGGGGCTGCTGGCTGTTCTGCAGACAGGAGGGCAGGGAAAGAGGGTGTTTTTCATGAGGCACGGGCTCGGGGCTGTATTGGAAGAGAAAAGCTGAGCTGCTGTAACTCACTGTGTACCTGCTCCTGCTCTGCCTGCTAGGGAAATGAAAATCTCTGGTCCACGGCGTGGTGGCTGTGCCTGTCCTCACAGTCTGGGCTGGTGGGACACCCAGGCAGTGGCTGGTGAACACCTTCTATACAGCCAACATACTCCAGTGACTTTTGATTGTCAGACAACGATCTTCATAACCCTCTGTTGTGAAGCCACCTTAAACATTCACCCTAATTTCCTTTTCTGTTAATGGTGAAGGAGCAGTTTTCTAATGGTACAGAAAATAAAGTGTTGTGACTGGGGCTGGAGAAGCATTTGATTCATTGATGAAGATGTTTATTCATAGAATCATGGAATGGTTTGGTTTGGAAGAGACTTTAAAGATCATCCAGTTCCAACCCCACTGCCACGGACCAGGCCAACTTCCACTAGACCAGGTTGCTCAAAGCCCCATCCAACCTGGCCTTGAACATTTCCAGGGATGAGACAGTTTGGGCAATTTTTGGCTGATTTAGTCTGTTTTTTTTCTCAGAACCACCCCCATTTCTCCTGTTCCAGCTGCATAACAAAAATCTCCCATCCTGGAGTGCTAACAAGCTCCTCTACCTCCTCTTTCAGCCCTGGTCTATAACCAGCTGCAAAGGACACATGATTTCAGAGAATGTGCTGTTTTACCTCAGTCTGAGTTTTATATCCCAGCCAGGCATACTGAAATTTTTCAAACTTCCTTTTCAATCAGTCACTTTGGCATCGTAATGGCTTGGGTTGCTCTTTTCTTAAGTCTGTTTTAATTCTTTACCTTTGTATTTTAGCAGCAAGTTGCCTTGAATTTACAGTTCCTGTTGAATTCCTCTATGAATAGCACCTAGGTTTCCTACTCTGCAGCTGCAAACAAGGTTTAAAAGCTTTTGGGATTTCTTGGCAGCTAATAACTCCCAGACTCCAGCATAGTTCATTTTCAAAATGTTTCTCATGCCTCAATCTGGACAGCGTTATGCAGGTCAGGGAATCCTGTCAGACTGGGGGCCAGGGGAGGATGTTCCATCAAAAGCTTTTTTGGCAAATAGAAAAAAAAAAAAAAGAAGGCCAAAAGGACCTTTAGGAATACTGCTTAATATCCTTTCCATCCAAAATAGGAAAAGCACCTGTAACTGATGCCAAGCACAGGACAAAATAAATAAA
Source organism: Aphelocoma coerulescens (assembly GCF_041296385.1). NCBI lineage: Eukaryota > Metazoa > Chordata > Aves > Passeriformes > Corvidae > Aphelocoma > Aphelocoma coerulescens. Next base: position 7,368,638 of record NC_091024.1, read on the forward strand.
AAAAATTCCCCAAGCAAAGACCTCCAACTGGAAATATTTCCTGAATGATCTCACTGAGAATCCCGTAAGTGGCTGGATCAGTTTTTGGGAAGAGGGAACATGGGCTTGAGCTCCATACTGAAAGACAAGAAAAAGCTTCAGGGAAAAAAAATAGCCAAACCCAGATGCAAGCTGTCAGAGGTGCTGGGATTTTTTTCATTCCTGATTGGGACCTTTTGACATTTGCATGGAAAATGTCACAGGAATACAGCAAGACTTGAGCTGAGGAAATGGGTCTAAAAATTGACACAAAATGATGCTTGTAGCTTTCAGCTTGTGCCCACCCTGGTACAGAGGCAGAGCTGAGCAGGGGCAGAGCTTGAAGGACAAGTATTGTCTTTACAGACCTGTATCAGTGCAAGAGGGATGTGGCAGGTGATGGGTTGAGCAGCAGAGGTGTTTAGTGTCACCTTGGACTTGAGCAGTTCATTCAGCTGTGCTGTGTGGTAAATGTGGATAGTTTTGGGGACAGGACACTTCTAGGCTCATGCCCTCAGCTAAATTTCAGGCTCCTCATTATTACAGACTGGCACTTTTAGCAAGAACATCGAGCTCATCACCAAGTTGGGGTTTGTCCTTAACTCTGAGTGGATCTTTGCTTGTGTCTGACCTAGAGTCAGATATTGTCTCTCCTTTTTAATGATGTGTCTGCAATTAGTATTTATTTTAGATTTAATCAGTCAGTGCCTGTCAGCTAAAACCTCAATAATTATGATCTTGTTGTCAGGGAGGAAGGAAATTAAACCTCAGGAGGTCATATCAAAGCTGTGAGTCTGCTCTCAGTGTATTGGGGATCCTGGGCAGGACTGAGTGGATTTAGGGGCATGACACAGAGGAAAATGCACAAGGTTTTTTTTCTGTATATTTGAGCCAAACTGAGGCACTAAGACACATTTGGATGGGTATTTTCACTTATCAAAAATACCTGCTCAGAGCTGGATTTCACTCTTCAGAATTTTTGTGGTGCATGTTCTGCTTCACTTCTGCTCTTCTTCATTTATCACTCCAAAGAAGTTAAACTGGATGTATCCTGAGGCACCAAGTCCACCAATCTTTGCTTCCAGCTGCACTGGAACTGTTACAAGACATTTTCTTTTAGAGGTTAAGAAATATAAGACGACTGGATCATACAGATGAGATGTTTTCAACCTGTAAATTGCAAATGAATAGGAGAGGCCTCCCTCCTATTTTAACTGCCAGGAAAAAGAATCCTGAAATCTTTCTTTTCCATTGCAACATATACTCATGAGATAGAAGAGACTGAGACCTGCCAAAGTAAATCCTCATTGAGAGCCTGCTTGGAGCTTTAGAAAAGATTTGAAGAACTTATCTGAGTTGAATTAATTTGCCTGATCCTAGTGATAATTTGGCTGGAGGTGTTCACTCCCCTCAGATATGCTGCAGGCTGCATGCTGTAGTATTTAGGCACAAATTTAACAAGAACAGAGAGTCTCAGGGAACTTCCACACCACCATGTGAACGCCTTCAGCTCGCCAGACTGATGCACTTCATCAAAGTGGACTTTTCTGTCACAATATGGTTGCTGGATGTGAGGTACAAGCCTGCAACTGCAGGTCTGCTTAGAAGGAGAAGTAATGCATGTGCCATATGGTAGAAATTGATGTCTGGTAATAGATGTTTCATATATTCCAAGAACAACATTTGCTCCAAATGAAAATTCATACTCTTTAACTCTTTTTTAACCTACAGCTTGTTTTTTGAGTTGAGCTTTCTGCTCAACTTAAGGTTCTGCTTTCTCTGAGGCTCCTCAGCATCCGTCACAAGTACTACACCCTTCCTCCACAAATACTCTCTGTGGGCTCAGCTTCACATGTCCCTTCATCCCAGGTGGCCTGCTGGGAGGGCTGCGCAGTGCTGACAGCTTTTAATGAGCTGCAGAAACCCAGGGCAGAGAGGGCTGCTTTCCACAGGGGAGGGCAAGCTTATCTCTTAATTTCCAATCTCAAAAATACTCTGGGGGTGCTGGGAGATGAAGGGCTTGTGTGTGTAAGTGTAAAAGCTAATTACAGCAGGGTTTCTGGCAAGCGAAGATGATGGAAACACCATGACAGAACCATCCCTTGGCAAAGGTCTGGTTAGAGGGGGCATTTCTGTCTCAGGCTCAGTGTGCTCCAGGACTGTGCCATCTCATTGAATGCTTATTTAGGGGAAACAGAGGGAAGAGGCTCCAGCATTACTGAATAGCTCAGTACTTTAGTGCATTTGAAGTTTCATGGTCTGATGCTTCATTTAAAAAAATATATATTTTTTTATAAATTATAGTATTTAGTTGTAAAACAATAAGTTACTTATTGGAGTCTAAAGGAAACAAAAAGAAAAATTACTAAACAATTTGTAAGCCTCAGAGTAAGGCTGAATCTTATTTTCAGGAGAGATGCAATCCTTAAGTACTTCATAAGAATGACCCTGGTAAGTTCTCTTCACATAATTTGAACCTGCCTTGGTTCAGCAATAACAATGCTTCATTCTTTTTGGATATCTTCAGTGAAAATCATCTCTAAATCATCCTTTAGGAACAAACGTGGAAATGCAGTAATGTCTGGGGTGGAGGATGAACAGTGTTCAAATAATGCTGGCACTGCTCAGCACTGAACTTTCCTGGACTGGAAATTAACAAAAATACCATGTTTCTCTGAAGCTTTTAGGGGCATGCAAGGTACCAGAATATGCTTAGTGGATTTAGGAATAACCATGCAAGCCCTGACTGTAGGACTGCCTGGGGTCTCCTCAGAGCTTCATACAGTGATTTATCAAGGGGCAAGTGTTCCCTACTGCTCCCTGACCTCTCCAAGCTTGTCCAGGAGAAAAGGGCATCTACCAAACCCTCATCCTAGGATCTGCAGGATATATGGAGATATGGATAGCTTCAGAAACAGCTGGGCTCTTGGGTATATGATAGGCAAGCAGAGGTCTTCACCTAGGCACAATAGTCCTTCAGCTGCTCCACACACGACACTAAACACATCTAATGTAACATATAAAATACAAAATAATTATGTATACAGTTTGTATATACCCTGGACACAGTTATACTTTTCTCCCTGTCACGTTTGCTTTTCTTCCTCCCCATATAAGACTCTGATCAAGCCGTACAACTTGAAGTACATTTGGGTGGGTCTTGTGAGGCCTTTTCATTCCAGTGGGGCGAAGGACCACGTGGTTCAGAGTCCCATCAAACAGAGTGGCAGAAGCTGTATCTGGTGAAGTCCAGGGGGGTCACATCATCGGTTCAAAATGAGGGAACAAAAACAGAGCAGAGAATTGCAGCCAATGTGCTGGGAAAGACTCCAAGAAAAGAGCAAAGCTGCCTTTTTGTGTGGACAAGATGTGTTAACTGGACAATGGAGTGAAGAAACACCAGGAAACAGAGACCTTCGTTTGCAGAGACAGACTTTATCCAGCATTGCCTCCTTTCTGCTGGACTGGCACGTGTCTGTTCTGGCTGGTGCCAAGAGAAGGTGCAGGGCAGGTGCTGGGCTTCTGTGACAACCTTGAAGACTGTAAATGTCTGTGCTTTGTGATACACAGATCACATATGGCAACAGAGGGAGGTTTTCAAGTCTCCTTTTCCATCATTTCATGAGACTCTGGCTGCAGCAAAGAGAACAGAGTCCTGGGCCTCTTCCCACGTCTGGATGTTTTGCTGGAACAATATCTGTGGTGCACAGACCCAGCTTTTTCCCCAGGTATGAGGGGGAAGAGGAACTCAGGGAGAGATGAGACTGCTGGTAGGAAGGAGAAAGCCTGCATGTATTTTGCATCGTGATCATTTAAGCAGCCCACACTTACACAGGTTATAGTTTTTGGCTTCTCAATTTTAATATGATGGAAGGGTGCCTAGAACGATGGATGACCTCCTTTAGTGGAAGAATGCTTTGTGTAACTGGTAGTCATAAATTCATATCTAAATCTCCAACAAACTGAAAGGCGCTTTTATCTGCCTGAAGAAGATGATGTTGGTTTAAGTATTTTTTTTTTTTTCTGATCATACTGTTTCCTATCAATACAAAATCTCTACAGAGAAGGAGGCTGTGAAGAGAGCTTATGCTGAAATACAGTTCTGTGGGAGATGTTTCACGTTCTCCTGAAGCTAGGCAGGACTACCATCCAGAAATGAGGCAGCTGCTGCAAAATACCCACTCCTCAAAACACCAGTTGGTGTGTCCTTCTGCAACCACTCTCTGATTTCTACCTTGATTTAACCAGTTAGCCCAGTCAGTGCTGGCAGGCTGCATTTTCCTCTCACTTTTCTCAGCCCTGGGAAGAGATGAGTATCTGCCTGACAGTGGCACAGGGAAGAGGAGGTTCCAGGACTCACAGCTTGCAGATGCAGAGATAAAGATGAGAGGACATCTGGTCTCACCCACAGCCTGTGAGACAGGCTCTTGGCAGAGGTTTCTGAAGTGGCTTGAAGTGGGGAGGAGGGAGGGGCTGCTGGGGATCATATGCCCTTCTCCTTTTGAAAACGCAGGAGGGTCCTGGGGAGAGGGCTGGGTGGGAGAAGCTGCCAGATGTGAAGGGATGCTCGGCCAAAGGAAAACTTCCAAAGGCTGAACCTGATTTTCAGGCGTGCCGAGGTGTTCCCATGCAAAGCTTTCAGACTGGTCTCCCTCCTCAACATTGCTCCCAATCAGAATGATTTTCAGGTTAATGGTACACTGCCCCACCCTCAGCCCCCACAACTCGCACATATCAACCAAAGATATACAGGTTTTGGCTTTTTTTCAGGTTCTTGTTATTTAAAGAAAGAATAATCTCAAATAAGCAAAATCTGTGATCAACCTGTAAAGACACTTCAAGGTTGTGTTGTCTGATAAGCACAAATAGAGATTGACTATCTAAAATTCATGTGTTCCCGTGAAGCCCCCCAACTCAGAAGTACAAATATCTCCCACACACAGAATCTCCTAGGGTCAAATTCTCTGCTGGTGTAAACTGGCAGAAATCCATTGACTTCTCCCATAAATCAATTTAATTAAAAGTGTCTTCTGATGTGTCTTTGTTTAGCAATAATGTTAATTTGAGAAGGTGTGATGGCAAGAAAACAAATCCCTTTACATTCCCTCCCTCCAACCCTCTGGCTCAATTTTGTTTGTAAAGAAAATATTTATTTTTTAAAACTGGAACAATAAATGTATTGTTCACATGGAGTCTTTTGTTCTGCCAATACATTCACCCATAAGAAGCTTGTCTGAGGTTGTGTATTGGAGAGGGAGGAGAGAAAGGGCCAACTCACAGGTATAAATTGCCCATATACATAGGGACAATGAGTTCACCTGATAAAATCAGACCACCCTCCCTGCAAAACTATACCTGAAGCATAAAAAAATTTGTACTTTCTGAACTTCTGAAATGCTGTGATTTATTTAAGAACTTTTTTCTTTTATCTTTCCTACAAATCGGACTACTCCACCCAGACTATCCCATTAGGCTCAATTCAGTAAAATGCTCCCGAGCTTAAATTCATCAGCAAATCACTTAAACACATGCTTAACTTTAAGCAAAAGCTTAAGTCCCAGGCATTCAAACCATTCATGTGTGATTTATTCCTGTCCTTTTGGAGAGCAGAAGGAATGTAACTTGGCCAATCCACAGCCGATAAGGACGCAAAACCGAAGTGACAGACCGAGGTGTTGGGAAATATTTGCTTGGCTCTGAACTTGTGTTGGCTGGAACGAGTTCAGATGTTTCCTTGAACTCTGTAGGGAATCCTCATGGGTTTTTTCCTGCTTTTCACGTGGGCTTTAGACAACACGAGGGCTCCTAAGCCCCAGGTGCTCTTGCTCAGCACTTGACAGCATGTAACACTTCAGGACTGCTTTAGGAAAAGAATTGGGACAGATGGCCAGCCTGCTGGATTGCTATGGTTGTCAAGGGTCAGCTCTCAAGTAGGTCTCTCTCAGCCTTCGGTGCATCTGTGATTTTAGATTACTTAAACTGTATGGAATATGTGTCATGAGCATTTTCTCACATTTATGTCCTGTGGGCTCTCCCAAAACCCTGAAGTGTCAGGTGTCACTGTGCCAGTCTTATTTGTCATGTACCAAGACAGTCCCCAAAACAAGTCGTGCCGGAGACTGTCACCACAGTCATTCCTTTAAGCACCCTTGTGATAATTTCATTTCCTCTGGTGGAGGAGCCATCCAAGCTGTGCCCTCAGGTACCAGGTTAAAGCACTCGTGCCTCTGCAAATGACACAGGATGTTTGCAGTGCACTTTCTTCTGGTTTCAGCCCACCTCATCTCTGTCACCAGGGAGGAGCTGTCTCTCAGCCTTCCTTTCTCTGCAGAGCATCCCATGGGCTCCCAGCCCACCATGCAGGCAGGTGCTGGAACCAATGGGATCATCCAGTGGTTTCCAGCAAGAAGGTCCTGGAGTCCGTGGGACTAAAGGAGAAACCTGGGGGGAAATCCAGACATTGAATATACACTTTGTGAGCTAATGCGAGGGTTTTCTTGGAAGTACAGGAGGCTTCAGCTTCCCCGTGGCTGACTTTGGTGGATGGGCTCCAGTCCTACCTCACAGCTCATCACCTCCTGTCTCTGCTCCAGAGGAGGTAAGGGCGACTTTTCCTTGATCTTCACTTCTGCATCCTCCCTGAGTACAAGGGTGCTGTTCTTCCATGTATGGGAAAGGAGCCTGTGTCAGTGCTGCTACAGTGAGACCATCACTGAAACCATATTTGCTTTATTAAATCCGTTTTTCTCAGAGATTTCCCCACATTTTGTTGGATGTGTTGAGCTCATGAGACCTCTCACCTCCTGACATGTTTATAGGCTTTAATAAAGAATCTGATGGACAATTTTATCCTTTGAGGACACAGATTTAAATTTTAGCCTGTGTTAACTGAGGAGATACTGGGGAATCAACTAATATTTCTTACGCAGAAGTCTTACTTAATTCGATCCAAAGCACCTTATTTTACAGAGTTAAACATTACTGCTGGAAATAATTTCAAATTTGCACAACATTGAATCCTAGGAATAGTTCTGAATGAGCTTAAAACTTGTGTGGGGATTGAAAGAGGGAAAAGAATCAGAAAGGGATAAAAGAGAAAAGACTGCAGGAGCTAAAATAAAGAAAGACAATCCCTTCATCACCTGAATAAAACCCAGTAAGTGTTGAAATGAGGTCGAAAGATATTCGTTAAGACTGTGAAGTAGAAAGGCAGCAATTATTTCTTTGGAAAGTCTCTCTTAAGGACTTAAGCAGAAGCCTGGAGGGGGCTGCCTCCAGCTAGAAGGAATTGCCCCTGGCTTTACCAGGAGAGAGGGAAAGAAAGGAAGCAATTACCCACTGAACAATGGCCCATTAAGACGCTCCTTGCTGTTTTCAAACCCAAGCTCTCTCCCCAGTGTGATTTCCAGCTGGGAGAGAGGAGAGGGCCCCGTGGGAGGCAGCAGCTGCAGGCAGGGAGCTCCTCTTTGCTGGCTGGGACAGCCCCGATGGCCAGGCAGGAGATGGAAGGGAGATAGAAATCCCGTGTGACCTCTGAGGATGCTCATTCCTTCAGGAATGGGTAGCTGGAATAGGGTTATCCTGTGGGCCCGGTTTTGGAAAGCCTTCTTCATTCATCAGGTTGGACCAGGGGAGGTTTAAATTGGAAATTAGGAAAAATTTATTTACAGGAAGGGCTGTCAAACATTGGAACAGCATGCCCAGGGAAGTAGTGGAGTCACCATCCCTGCAGGGATTTAGAAGATGTCTGGATGTGGCACTTGGGGACGTGGTTTAGTGGTGGGCTTGGCCGTGCAGGGTTAGTGGTTGGATTTGATGCTCTTAGAGGTTTTTTTCCAACCTAAATGATTCTCTAATTCCTGTTGCTCTCTGCACTGTCTCCTCTGCACCCGCTGACTCCCTCGGCTGTCCTCCATAGCCAAAACTCATCCCTCTGCTCCTGTGGAAGTTAGAAGGAGCTGGGGAGGATTAGTCAAACATGCATAAAGTGGAAATCCTGAGCCCATTTAGAAAAAACACCACTTTTTAAAACTAGAACCCAGATCAAACCATTGCCGTCCCCCTCTCAAACCTGCCTTGCCATCAGAGCACATTGCAGAGCATCTTGCATGCAGCAGAAAGTTTCTGGGGTTTAAAGCATTGCTACAGCGAGATCCGTGGTGGCGTGAAATAAACCAGCAGCACACGTGGCCCAGTGTGAAGGGCAGAGAATACCTTAGAGACAGGAGGTCCTTGCAGCCTCCACCACCCTTCCAGAGCAGGGTGGAAGGAAGGATTGCTCTGTTCACCGCCCACCTGGGAGCACTAGCTTTCAACACATACACACACACACACACACACACACACACACGTTCTCTGGATGGCTGTGCTGCACCTTGGCCTTCCAGGAGCAGGGGCTTCACCCATCTCCATTATTCCCCAGCGCCTGGCTGTGCCGAACAGCCCATGGCACCCGTGTGTCAGGCTGAGTACAGGGAACAGCTGGAGCCTGCTCTGTTTTATGAGGTCTGTAAAGCTCTTGTAGGTGCTTGCAGCCTCTCTGCCCCTCCTCTCCCACTCCAGCCACATCTCCCCCTCCTCCCACAGCCAGGCACCCAGCCTTGGCCTCTGGTCCCAGGGCTGTGCACAGCTGGACAGTATTTTTGGGCTGCTTGAAACAGCCGATTCCCACTGCCTTTCTCAGCCAGCCTCTTTGCTCTCTATGTATGACCTTAAACCCTTCTTCCTGTTCTTCCTCTTGCTGCCTTTTGCTTACACTTTGCTTTCCCTGACCTGTTTCTGCACTTCTCCTCTCCCCATCCTTTCACAATTAGGTCAGAGGGATGCTTTCCCATTTCTAGGACACTTATTTCTCGTTGTCCTCTCTGGGTAGAGTTCTACCTCTTTCCTCACGATTCTGTTACCAGATCTGTATTTCTGTCAAGTTGGTATGAAGGCATTTCTGCAGCCACAGGTTGGTCTGAGGGACTGGATGGGTTTGCTTATCTGGGTGGAAACCACTCCAATGCCTCGGTGGTCTGTGTGCACCCTCCACTCCTGCCAGGCTGCTGGAAGCTGCTGCCTTGTTCATGTGTGTGCTGCCTCACATGTGTTGGAGGGTGTTTTTCCCCCTTCCGTTCTTCTCTGAATAGAGCTGACTTCAATGAGATTTTGTTCTTCATATCTGCAAGTCAAACCACTCGAGAAAATGATGCAAGCAGGGCTGATCCCTGCAATGTCTATGGGTCAGAGGTCAGCAAGGAGACTGGTTTTGTTCCCTGGTCAAAGGAAACTTGTTGCAGTGCCTCTTGGGGTGGTCTCTGCAGGAAGAGCAATAATGGGAAAACCAGCCAAAGCAGGGCTGCCGTGCCCCCAGGGACTTCAGTGTCCATCCAAGCTAGAAGAACCTGATGGATGAAATGTGGATTTCGAGCTCATCTAACAAAATGACCTTGATGCTCTAGGTGTCCTTGCCCATGGCAGAGGGGTTGAAATGAGATGATCTTTAGGGTCACTTTCATCCAAAACATTTCTATGATTCCATGATTCTAGGCAACAACCTGGATATTGCCGTGGATGCAGCCACTGCTGGGCATCAGTGTTGCAGGTCCCTGATGTTTTCATGTCTTTTATAGCACAAGTCTATTCACCCCTGTGGAACAATGGGCCAGACCTGTTCTTGAGTCCCATGAGCAGATTTCTCCTCCATTCATGCTGTGAAGCCTGAAGTTTGCACTATTTTTCACCTGAGCCCTGCTTTGGGGTTTACTGGTGGAGGGCATCTGAAGACAGTAAGGAGTTTGGGTAGGTCTGGGGAGGGTGAGAATAGGTCACAGGTGAACCTACCCACAGGTGGCTCCTCTCTGCTATCTGTTGGGCAGAGATTGGAAATAATTAAAGTCACAGAGCTCAGGTGTTGAGCTGATGGCCCTGCTCAGAGAGTACAAATACCCACCCAGGCCCTGGGAGGGTTGGTTTGTCTGCTGAGTGGTGGGGTCTGCGAGTTGTGGTTCATCCTCCATTGCTGACCAAGGTAGGCTTGTGCTATGGTCTTGCTAATAGGCCTTTTTTGTTCACCTGGGGACAAGGCTGTTGCTCTGTTCTCCTGTCTCACCCCTGTCCTGCTCTTAGCTGGGAATGAGCAGTAGAGCTCGTGTGCAGCCGTGCGTGGCTCCCCTCTGCAAGCTCCTCTGCCTGGCAATCCATAATCCTGATAAAGCACCATCTGGGCTGGAAGTGTGTGAATATCCAACATGACAGCGCCTCAAATTCCTTCTTTATGCTTATTAATAACAAGCTGTAAAAATAGCAGTCAGACAAGATGAGATCATAAGGCTGATCGTGGGATGCCATATGCTGTCTGTTTTACTGAGTGAGGCACACAGAGGAGACCTGTGCTGTCTTGCTGGTGCAGGGTGGGGCTGGGGGGCAGCAAGGGGTGCATGGCCTCTATCCTTTTTAGGATAAACCACGGGAACAGAGAGGTACTGCTGGAAATTGCTGAAAACCTCTGAGTCTGAGGAGCAGCAGGTGTGAACAGGACAACTATTCCATGGGTTTGTGGTGGCTCTATCTGGTTGTGACTCCAGCTGCTCTGTCCTGACCACATAGCTCTGTTTCTTTGAGGTGATGATGCCTTAACAGAAACCAATGATTTTTATTTTTTAAATTTTTTTAAAAAAATTCAGTTTACTGTGAACTTAAGATTTGAAAAAACGCTGAGAGGAAACGTTGGGCCCATTTATGTTTGTATGTGCTTCAAAAAGATGATGTAGCTGTTGGCCAGCTGTGGGATAGCAACATTTTCTATGCTTAAAGGAATTATATTTCCAGCACCTAGCAGTGTCCTGTTTGTCTTTCATAATCCTCTGGCTGAGAAGTGTTAGTGTAGATTAGGGCTCTTCAGACTTTGATAGCTCATGGACAACTATGCAGTGTTAGTGAAGGGCAAGAACCTGCTCCCTGCTGACCCGGGCCAGGGCGCTGTGATTTCTTTTGCCTAGGGGATCTGCCTGTGTTACACCTGGGCTTTGGTTCGTGGCAAACTGCAGAAACAAACTTTCTGAATCTTTCCTCTCTTTAAGGAATTCATTTTCTAGCTCAGGGTGTTGCTCCCTTGGTAATGCCCTGGGCTGTGGAGCTGTGTTTTCTGCTGACCCTTGTGCTGGTGCATCGCTGCCTTGCTGGAGGGGCTGTTTTTGGGGAGGTGACTCTAATACCCAAACCAGCCCCTTGCCCCTCCGGTCCTCAACGAGGCTCAGGTACCAATTAAACCTTGCACAACCAAGAGCAAGCGGGACCTTCGCTAATATCCCTTCCCAAGGCCGCAGGTTCTGCTGTCCCAGGATGTGTGCATGAGTCATTGTCTGGAAATCCAGGTGGCCAGATGTCCTCCAGATACCGCTGGGCTCCTCCAGAAGGGGCCAAGGAGCCGAGGCTGCTCCTTCCCTCCCTCCCTCTCTCGCTCCCCGCGGAGGTGCGGCGCAGGTGAGGAGCTCGCACATCCCTGCGGCGCTGGGGCAGGGAGCCAGCGATTGTGGGGCCGGCCCCGGGGGAGGCATCTGCGGCAGCTGGGTCCATCTCTGCCCCCCACCCTGCTGGGAGGGAGGTAGGGAGGGGGCTGTTGTCACAGCTGCCCCGCAGCACTCGCTCTCCAGCTGCTTTTGGCTGCCGCGCTGGTGGCTTGCAGGGAGCAGAACCAGGGACCCCTGCAGGCCCCCGCTCCAGACAGCTGGGAAAAGGCTCCTTTGGGTTTTCCCGGTGCCAAAGGTTTTTATTTCTTAGCAGAGCATTAATCTAAGGGCTTTGCCCCTCCCTGCTCCCCTCCGGCCCGTGGGCTGCAGGCTCTGTGCAAAGCACAAGCGGACAGTGTTGCTGGCGAGTTTATGTCTGGAGTTTCTGGAGGGAGGCAGAGTCCTGCCTTGGGCTCTGGGTTGTGCTGGCTTTGCAACCAAGATGGTATTCTTTAATTAAAAAAAAAAAAAAAAAAGGTTCATTTTTTTTCCGTGATTTTTCAAATTGTTGAGTAGTCTGGTGGCAATACAAAACGAGGACATTATATTGCTTTTAGACAGTGACACACGAGCTTTTCATGAAAAATCAATAAAATAACTAGTGTTGAACTTAATAAACTTTAAAAAGCTGTGAAACACCAGGGAGTCCTCTTTTGAGGAAGATAATTTTCTTTCCAGAAGGAAAAACAGATTTCTGAGGAATAAGTGTGGCTAGATCTAGGTGGTAACTTGTCGGCAGTGAGTAGTGGTCTCTCTCCTTGCCTCAGATCCACCTCCAGGCTTCCCCATAGCCCTGGGCTGAGCTGTGCCACCAGTGTGCAACTACATTCCATCAGCCTTCATAGCTCAGGCAAATCTCTTCCTTCTTGAAGAGGTAAAATCAGCCAAAGCCCTCAAATTCTGTTGCTGTGAGGAACAGGGCACTGCAAGAAGCAGCTCTGCTTTAGGGCAGCTCCTCCTCATCAATGCAGTTATCCCATGGGCACGTTGTTCCCATCTGTGCCCACCTTGGGGGAGGCAGGGATTAGGGCTCCATAAAGCACTACCATGCTCCAGAAGCAGGGCAGAAACTCCCTTTTTGTATCTGTCCCTGAAGCAATCTTGCTGGAAGGTGAATCAGGGCAATGGCTCTGCAGGAGCCTGTTGTAATTGCCAGATTTAAGATGTTGGGCTCTGAATCAATCTTAGCTTTTACTTTGCTGGCTAATTCAGGCTTGAAAACTGAAGTGACAGCTTATAGCCAGGCTTTTCAGTTTGGCTTGTCCAAGATTGTGCATGTGTGTTATGTGGCTAAATGCAAATAAGCTGCTCCCAGGAAACACAGTCACAAGTGCTAAACTTATTATCTGCATGGGCTGGTGGTGTGAGCGACTGGAGAGCACATAAATTACCTTTTTTCTGCTCAGAGTGAAAGTGATACTGGTGCTGTAGTCCCTGACAGTAAGGAATGACTCTTTCTGGTTGGACGGGTTTGATTGGCTGCTAATTTACTCTTGCTCCTCTCATAATTCAGCACAGCTTTCTTGATGTGCTCTGCCAGCTCTCCCCAATTTGCTGCTAGGAGGATTTTCATGCAAGTGAATTGTGGATTCCAGTTAAAACATGTACGGAGCACGCTCCTGCTTGATGGCTCGGTGCTTGGATGTCGCAGGAAGAGACAGCATTTTGTATAACTGCAAGAAAAAGACCATGTTCTAATTAGTGTAATTTATAGTCCCTTGCAGGCTAAAACAACAGCTGATGAGTCATGGAAGTTCCTTCTTCTGACACTTGCTGAAAGAAATGTTATTTTAGCTCCCATGACTTTTGGGGAGGGGGGAGGAAGAGGGTGTGGAGGAACTGAAATGCCTCACCCCCCTCTCCAGCACCTACATCCTGCAAAGTGTTTCCTGTTTGAAGCTTTCTGGGGTGGTTGCTGTGCAGTGAGGGAACACTGATTATGGCCATGTCTAATTATCAGTCATGGTAGATCCCGGTTTGGGTGCCTGTGTCTGAACTGGAGCACCTGAGCCCACTGTGGTTGCTGGGACAGGAGGTCTCAGTAGCTGCAATAGTGTCAAGTGTTGAATTTATAGCTGAGCAGGCAGAAGGATGAACACTCAAGTTCCCTGTGCTCTACCTGGGCACTGGTGTGTTGTGAACATGTGTGGGCAGATAAGAGCGGAGTGAAAGGTGGGACTTTTCAATTCCATTTTCAGGGATGGTCTTGCTACTGAATTTCAAACCAGTCCTATCCCTCTGGCCCAAGACTTTGTTCAAACTGGTCTCTGAGAAGGTTAGTCGCTTGGATAAAAGCAAAGTTTTACTCCAGGTTAGTTTTTCCACCCTGAACTTGTCACTGATGATTGGGTGAACTGAGACAAACAGCTCAGGACCTGCCTGAGAGCTGCAGGAGTGACAGGCACAAGGGTGGGGGACCCTCCCACCTTATCCTGGGGACTGTCCCTGGCCATGTAAGTCTGGCTCCGACCATGAGAGGTCAGCAATGGACCTGCCCAGCAGCCAGCTGCCCTCCTTGGAGCAGGCATTGCAAAGCCCCCTCCATTCAGGTATAGGGGATGCCATACGGATATTTTTCTCAGGGCGTGCTGTCCATGCATGTGTTTGGAGTGGTTAGGGATGTAAAATAAGCTCCCTGGAACAGTGGTGTCTATTGCAAGCTGTGTCAAGGGTTTTGCTCACAGCAAAGCCGAAGATTTCTTCACTGAGCTTTTCTTTTTTGTCCTGGTGGGTTTTTTGTTTGGCCACCATGAGATACTGGCATTCTTTGGTTTTTGCTGTTGGAAGACAGACTATTCTCCAAGAATAGGTAAATTGTGGCTATCTTGCTCACTTATCTGTGAACTTCAAGAACTTATGGAGGCTTTGGAGGAAAAAAAGATTCTACAAATCAGAATCTTTGTGTAAAAATGAAGTTGCAGAGAGTTCACCCAATGACATGTCAGTTACAAAGGGTCCTCAGACAGCAAATGAAGTGGCCATTGCCTGGCTCTGCTGAAAGTGTGCCAATGACTATGTTGGACCACAGACCTCATGCTCCTAGATGTGTAACTTCAAGTTCTGGCTTAGTCTGTGATTTTGGAGAATTTCTTCAAGATCCTGTGTGCTCATGGCAGAAAAATCATTGCTGTTTTGGCTCTGACAGACAGTGGGAGTGTGCACCTGGAGGTGAAGAGACAGAGATGGCTCTATGAAAGTGGTCAGGACTGAGTCTGGTGGTATGTGAGAATGAGAAAAATGAGAATCCTTAAGGAAAAGGAATCTTATAGGGGTAAGAGGGGGCCACAAAAAACCCACCCCAAGCAACCTGCTAGAACTTTGTAGGGTTTTTGGTGATATCTGTGTAACCTGGTGCATCTGGAGCAATGTGTGACCTTTGTTATGCAGGTTTACCAAGGTCAATGATAATAAAAAAAGGCAGGAAGAATACTGCTTTGTATCCATATCCAAATGCTCTGTGCTTGTGTAAAAACCCAGAGTAACTCCTGAGGCAAGTGATGATCTCAGCTGAGTGGTGCCAGATAACAGGATTTCTGGCAGACACACACAATTCTAAGGTGCTTTTTCCAGCTATTTTTATGACTGTTCATGAGATGGTATTTAATCCATTACTGATATTTGCAGCATGACTTTAGAAAAACAGTGGTGGATTAAATAATTTCCAGAGGAGCTAATTTCTCAGGAGGAAAATTCTTTCTTAAGGACTGCACTTAACCTGAAAACTTCAAATCCCCAGGTAAATTTATCAAGCTACTGGTTTTAAAAATATATTGGTTCGAACAGATTTTGGGTGAAAGGATCTCTCAAGTGAGTAGCACTCAATTAAACTTAATCTGAATCTCCTCTTTCCTGATGTATTCAGTCTTAGTTTATATTTTTTCTTCTATCTTTGTAGCAGGAGGCCTAAAATCCTATTTTCAGGTATTTGGTTGTGACAAAACCAGATGCATTTTAAAGCAACATCTTCAGTGTTTTTTCTGTATTTTTGGGGGAGAGATGCTACTTTCATATATAATTAGAGTTTACAGATGCCTTGTAGCTCTTCCTTTCTTGGTCTTATTCCACCCTTCAGCCTCTTCTTTTCTTCCTCTCATAAGTCACTGTTGAGTGAATTGTCTCAGCCCCCCCAGAGCACCAAGCTGGCATCTGAATAGTCCCAGAGAGAACAACTGATTTTGTTGTTCTGGTTAAATGTGTTTGATTTTTTCCCAGAAAAATGGGAACATAGGCAGAGATTGCTGAGACAATAGTGGAAGAGTTAGTAGCTGCTTATCAATAGTTTTTTTTTTCTTCTGGGCCTGTATCCTAACAGGTGGGGTGACTTTCTACAGCCAAGTGTGGCAAATACTTGCCATTGTGAATGGGGATATTTTTCTTTCTGCCTGTTAGGAATTAAGGATGGTCTTGATGAAAAGTCTTAAAAGGCCTCCATGTGTGGTAATGAAATGTTGTTACACCATGTAGCTTTGTTGGAATGGCCCCTGGATTTCACAGGGCGGGGAGGTGGCCATGAGCTTTTGGTTGTGGCTTCCTTCCCAGAACTGGCACTGGCCTGGGGAATTGTCCTCTGCATCTCTCCTCCCACTTCCATATCAAATGGCTTATCTTCCCTCTGAAGAGTCTTTCTTCTCTCTGACAACAACCCATAGCACTGATAAGATGCATTTTCAAGCCAGAGGAATCATCCATCACAGCTTGTTCTTCTCTGGCACCACATAGGCTCAGCCACAAGGATGACTGGTGTTCAGCCTCCACAGCTTGGTTGCCCAGGAAGATTCTGGGCTAGACTAACCCAGCTCTGGGAAAAAGGGAGCTAATTAATGTTCTAGTGCTGAAATTTGTTTTCCAACATATTATCTCCAGAGATGTCTCCTGAAAGAGTCCAAGCCTAGGCTTGGATGTCCGAAGGGTTGGTCAGGACATGTCAGTGACTGTTTATCCCTCCTATCACACACCCAGGGGTGGGAGAGGTCAGTCAGTGCCTTGGACAGATACTAGAAATATGGATGGTATTTCTGCCTCTGAGGCAATTCCTTTGTGATCCTATAGGCTACTCTTGGGCATCCCCAAGTGTTTTGTCAGGATTTAAGCCCTTTCTTTTTGGGAGCAATATTTAAATTTGGTCTTTCATATCCTGTGCCTTTGTTTCTCTGAGTTAGTAGTACTCAGCTATGTGCCAGGGCTGTTGCAGGGCACCATTCATGGTGCCAAGCCTTGAGCCTTAGATCTTCTGGTGGAACTTGCTGTCCACTTGCAAAGATAAAATTCCTCAGAGAGCTTTAAAACTCAAACTCACAGAGCATTCCTGAAATTGTTGTGAAGTGATATTAAGTAAATACCTAAGGCAATATTTAGATGTGGCAAGCAAAGATGCCCTGAAGCTGTTGAGGCTTGCCAGTTGCCTCTCAAGTGTATTCTGGAGCATCTAAAAAGGACTTTGTTTTTCACATAACTGACCATGCAAGGTGTGTGAAATGCCCAGGTAAAGTGGCAATCTGCTGCTTGAATTGGAATGTGGCAAATGAGCTCCCACTGGGCAGGCACTGCAGCTTTGCAGTGAGACCCTGGGCCAAAATATACCTGATGCTCTTAGAAGTGACTTTTTACCACCTGCCATATATCATAATTGGTGGGATTGGGGAGAAAAGAGGGGAATGTCTCCTTTGCTCTGCTCCTTTGTGTTAAAAGAAAAATCTTATCTGAAAAGCTTTAAATCTTTCCAGGAAGATAGCCCTCCCTCAGAAAACTGAAATGAGTCTGGGCTTTACACATATAACAAGTGAAAGTCACTTTAAAGTCCTCTATTAATAAATTGTCATGCTTATAGATGGTCTTGTTCTGCTATGTGTAATTTATAGAGGTGCTCCAGTGGCTAAACACGGCACACGGACAGAGAAGTTCAGCAGCTTGTAAACATAGCTTGTGTTCCTCTCTCAGGATGTTTGAAGGCATAACAAGAAAAAATTCATTGCCTAGACCATAATTTATTAAGGAGTGTTAAGATCCTGGTCAGCACAGTCAGGTTGGTGGAGCAGCTGATCAAGAATCTGAGCAAAGCCTGGCTCTTAGGGATGAACCCAAGCAAGGTGGATCTTTCTCTGACGTGTCTACAGAGTCTTGCTGGCAACTGCATTTTCCAAGTCTTATCTCTGGAGTTCCCTCAAACCTGACCAAGAAGCTCTGATTCTCTTGTTTGGGGTTTTTTTCCTACAAGCCATCAAAGCTCTCCTTCCAGTTCAGGAGAAGCTGAGTTTGCTTTTAGCAAAGATGGACAACATGGGCAAGCAAAAAGTGTGTCTTGACCTTCATGCAGTGGGGAAAAACTCATCAACCAAGCCGGAGGCTGCCATGCTTCATCAGGCAGTTCTGAGCTGGTGTTCCAGCTCCCCATGGTTTAGGAGTCAAATCTATTGTGATCAATTATGCAGAGAACTAAAAGTTGTTGCACATGTTCTTATACTCCAGCAGTGCATCTGAGCACAGTGAAAAGTTTCAGTATGTGCTGACCTTGTTGAATTGCCAGCCAGTGTCCTGGAACAGAGTGGAGAAGCCTTGGGATTTGGACTGTCAGGCAGAAAAGGGGTGGCATAGGACAGGTTGAGTTCACCCTCCCAGATGTGGCCAGAAAAAGGCAGGGACAAAAGGGAAGAGAAGATCTCAAGGGAAAGGATGTGGTTACTTGTGGAACTGATTGCACAAAGCTGTGAGCTGGGAACGGGGAAGAAAGCTGCTGGATTTTCTAGGAAAGACAGTGTGACAGTAGAAGATGGGCTGCTTTTAATAATCTGTTCAGAGCTATTTCTGCAAGAACAATGAATCTCTGTGCCCCAGTCATTCCCCATCTGTTTTCTCATCTGAAAACTCATCTTTCCTTCCTTTCCTCTCCCCTTCCGCTCTCTCCACTGTCATCTTTATTTTAATTTTGCTTCTCTGCTCTCCAAAGTTTTTGTGG
This sequence comes from Aphelocoma coerulescens, assembly GCF_041296385.1. NCBI lineage: Eukaryota > Metazoa > Chordata > Aves > Passeriformes > Corvidae > Aphelocoma > Aphelocoma coerulescens. The sequence continues at coordinate 7,387,100 of NC_091024.1, forward strand.
GGATGGAGTTTGAATGAGGCAATAGAAAAGGTAACGTTAACCAGCAAAGCAAGAGCTGATTTATTTTTATTGCACCCATTTATTTTCTTCACACCCTGAACATCTTCATAAAGGAAATGATTTAACCTTTCGAGTACGAAGTATATGCCAAGGAGTTCTGGGTTTGTGTTCTAAAGTACTGTGAAATGTAAATTGAGAGAGGAAAGGCATGATTCCCTCCCCAGTTTGGTGCAGCTTTTGTGAGGTGCTACAGGTGATATTGTTTGCTGTAGGAAGGGTTCATGCCTTCACTCCCTTTGTAAATATGAAAAGTAGCCTTTGTATTTATATACAGATATAAAAAGGATTAAGGAAGGGAAAGACATTTTTACCTCGAAGATCATATTCCTTCCTCTCCTCCTTAGTTCATGGTGGAATTCAGGTGCTTTGGGAGAGGCAGAACATGAGTGAAATGAAGATATGAGGTTTTAAAGGATTGAAATCTCTTAATGCATTAAACATGGACTTAGACATTCTGTCATTATGCTTTTCCAGTACCCCCCACCCAATGTGCTCTCAAGGGTATGCTTCCCCTGGGTTAGAATAATCATCTCTCTGGTCTCCCCTCAGAGAGCCTTTGCTCAGTGAGTATTTCCAATTTTTCATTAGGATAATTTTACTGTGAGGATTTTGGTTTTTTTCCCCTCCTGCCAAAATACCCAGCCATATGTTATTAGTTTCCTCACATAAACTGCCACCACTTCCCTTTCCTGAGCCGGTGGATGTCAGGGAGAAGCCTGACAGCCTCCTGTCCTGATAAAGGATGGAAGCCTAAAGGGCACTGTCTCCAGTCAGAGCCTGCAGAGGGAATTTGGGAGTTCTTCTTGCTGGGGGAAATTTACACTAAAGGTCACAAGGAGATTCATCGTGCATAATGTTTGGGTTTTTTCTGCAACGATGGTACTGAAAAGAGCTGCGTGCCAGGAAGGGATATTGGTGGTGATAAGGAATAGCAGTTTTCCTAAGCTTGTAAAGGATTTAACTTGCAGGGGTATGAAGTCCTTGCTGGGGAAATGACCAGAGGTTTGAAGCTTGTCAGCTTAGAATAAAGTCGGAGAAGTGTCTCTCTTTTATTTTTTTAATAATTTACATTGAAAGTTTTCTCTGGACTACAATCCCTTTGGTTTTCTATTTTTTTCTTTTTAAGACTTGCCTCCCTGCTGTGTCTGCCAGGAGTGGGCACTGTTAGTGCTGCAGTTCTTTCTCCCCCTGTCTGTCTGAAGCCCTCAAATATTTGGAGCTCTCTTGGGTGTCGGGGCATTTGGGACAGGGAGAGCTGTCCCATGAGAGCTGAAGGGTTGTGCTCTTGAACAGAGAAGCGGGAGGTGATCAGTCTTTGAGCTCAGTGGAACAAAGCCTGTGTTTGTTGTGTTGCACAGCTGTGGTTGTGTCCCCCTTTAAAGCTTGGGAAGCTCTTCTGTGAGCCCTGATGCTGAGGAAGAAATTCTACCTCCTCTGTCCTCTTCTCCTGTAATGGCTCCCTGCACCCCATCTCCAAATTAAATGAATTTTTCGAGGGAATTCTAAACACTTAGCTACAGATCAGCTAGAATAACTCTGACTGAACCGGGCTATGAAGTAACACTGACAAGGAGTTTAAAAAAGGCATTTAAACATAAAATAAAAGGCTGAGAACCAAAAAATCCACTAGGGAAAAAAAAGCAGACTTCCCAGATCCTATAATTTCTAAATAAATTCCCTGTTAGCAGCAGCATTGCTATGGCTCATGCCATTTCCCTGCTGTAGTTAGCCTGAAATATGTTATCCTCCCTTTCCTACAGATCTCCTGACTGCTTTGAAAATGAGACCTTGTGTTTTTCCCTTCAGCATCCACTTTAGTCTCTGCTTGTGTTCACAGACCTTAGGATGCAGTGCATGGCAAGGAGGAAAAATCAAGTTAATTTGCTGGTATCGGTTCTGAACATGATTGCTGTTAATTGTCAAGCTTGTCCTCTCCCGACTGCAAAAATAAGCTGGTTGAAACTAATCTGCTGTGTGCTTCTGTATTTTGCTGACAACCTGCCAGCTACCAACTAGGGGTGTGATAAATGCCCAAATGGCTAAAATTTCCAACCAGCTTTCTGCTCTGCTGCTTTCTGAGCTGTGCTTTTAGTTCCAAGTTTGTCATCCATGTGCCTGTTGCCTCCTGCACCAACAAAAATTCAACAGTATCTGCAAATCAGCTGGAATTTCAGACTTTGGCCGGGCTGTGCAGCCCCTGAACCTGGGCCCACTGATATATGGTGATGCAACTGCTTCTTTTCTAGCCATGTCTTAGGAAAATTCTCCTGAGCAAGGTCATGCTGCTCCTGAGCCAATTACAAGCAGGTTTACATTTTGGGGGACTGTGGGGAGGGATGGTGTGTGTGTGATTAAAGCTGTTAGACTTGAGAAATCATACTAAAACACCAGGTTCATTGCCTGGCTGGAATTATGCGATGGAAGATTTCTGCCCACCTTGTACAGCCAGAGAAGCAGCTGTGTCTGGCAATTCAGGATGTGGCAGTGCTGTGCACAACCAGTAACTGATAAAGGCCCTCAGGTTTTGTAAGTCTAGGTCTGACCTTCTTTTAAGATGTAATAAACCTCAGAACCTGGCTTTGTGGAGATGGGGAGAGGCGTGCTCAGTGCATAAACTGATACTGGCTGTAAGTATTCCCTCTCTGTTGTGTTGCTGCCATGAGCACATTGTGCTGTCAGTGCTTTGCTTGAAGACCACAGTTGGTGCTTTTGCACCCCCTCAGGCTTTAAAATGATTGACCACTTATTGTCTGGGAAGTGAGTAGCCTTGTCTCGTGGCTCTTTGGCAAGGGGCGGACAAATATCGAGGCTGTGCACTTAATAACTTTCACTTGTGTCATTTTCCCTGGAGATCCATAAGCAATATATTTCTTGACTCCAAGGTAACTCTTCAAATGAAACTTTGATGCCCTGAGAAATACCTGCAAAAAAGACAGAGCAGGGATCTACTCACCTTAGCCCAGAGCTCTTGTTTGAGCCTGAGATATAAAATACAGATGGGAATCTGATGTTTCTTTGAACCCAGATGCAGCTGAAATGAAAGATGTAATTCATAAAAGCTGAAAACATCTTGGCTGTCAGTTTGAGCTTGGTGGTTTTCTACCTGCTGAAGCAGAGAAAGCAAGTGAGGGCAGCACAGGCAGATAATGTGGATTTTTTTAAATTATGGTTTTTAATTGTTTATTTCTTGTTAAAATGAAGTTTATAGTACAGTTTAATTGTGCTCAGAGGAAAGAGTGTGAAGAATATAGCTGTGATGGTTCAAAATAATAAAATGAAGGATAATAGGGCAAAGGGAAAAGTTAATTATGAGTATTTCAAAGGGAAAGCATGAATTGGGTCAGTTCTCTGCCCTCTGAGGTTTTTCTAATCCTGCTTGCTTTAATACCTCATGCAGTTTGATTTAAAATGTTCGTAGTAATGGGAACTCCACTGTTCCATAAACAAGGAGACCTCCCCATCCTGACCTGTGGCCCAATCCTCAGACTAACACGTCACCACCTTTATTTCATCTTTGTGGTCTCATTTCTTCACCCCCTGTGATGCTGGGACAGATTCTATCTCATTTTTAACAAAGAAAATTATCCCTAAAGTAAAGATCAGCAGCCTTTGTAGATCCGATTCCTACATAATCCTGGAAATGGATCCATGGCAGAATGGTTCAACCTTCTCTCACTTCAGATCAAGGTTTGATGGAAAAGCTAAGGTTCTGATCTATGTAATAAACCCAGTATTGGGTGTTTTACAGAATTTTATTTTGAACCAGGACCATCACTATTTCTGGAAATTCCTCATTATGTGGATTTCAGGCCAGGTGAGCCCACCCTTCCAAAATAAAAAACCCCTTGTGTATCAGCATGCTACAGTGCAGCAGTTGATCACACCATAATATAAATAACAGGACAGGCTCACGGAGCAACATGAGGAATAAAACTGACACAAGGACTCAAAGATAAATGAAACTAAGAATGAATTCCATGCCATGAGAGCAAAATGTCACAGCTGGAGAACATCAGGCCTCCCAGTATCTAACAATGGTGCTGCATTAGACATATGGGTGAATGCATTTTCCTTTTTTAATGGGAAGAAAAAGCAGATTAACAGACCAGAAGGGAACCACAGTGTGGACTAGTTTAGACCTCTGACAAACAGCACAGGAGCTTTATTTTTGTTTTAATGATTTGAGCATTTGATGTGGTATTTCTGAAAGCACATTGGGACCTTTGTCTGAACAACCATTCCTGAACCATTGGGTGGAGAAAGAGGTCCAGAAGGCAAAAGGACATGACTGAGGTCACACAGAGCCTGGAAAGAAAAGCTTCCTGTTTTCCAGGCTTATTCCATCTGGATGACTGAAGAATTCTCCTAGAGCCCTTGCTACCATTTACCACTTGCCTTTAAAAATGGAATGTTTCCTTGCAGTATTGTGGTTGTTTACACAATGTAGTGTTGGCTTGGTTTTTTTGTTTTTTTTTTTTTTTTTTTGGCACTTGATAGGTAAAGGAGGTTCTACACAACTTTATTTCTGTGGGGAAATGGGGCAGGGTGACTCAATGGGTTAAATCTTGACTTTATTCCATCGTAGCTGCTTTTCCAATTAAAACTGCTGGCTGGCAGTTTGCATTATCAGGAGAACACTGGGAGCTGGGCTGTGCTGAGGGCTTGCAGGCAGGATTTCTCCTGGGCTCTGGGAGCCACCACACAGTTCAGTGACAAAAGCCACTGGAAATTCTATCGTGGCCTGGCAGGTGGATGGAAATCTTCAGCCATTTCCCAGCCAGTGTGAGAAAACTGATAGCAATTCCCAGGAGCTGGATCCTAATTACATTTCTCTGCTTGGGGATCATTTCAACCTTTAATGAGAGCTTGGTAAGGAGAGAGGGAGAGGTAGTTTTTTATTACAGCTGAGAATAGGGGAAGGCTTTGCTGCCAGGGAATGTGGGCTTCTTCCAGTGCCATACTGAAGGAGATGTCTTTCCCACTCACCATAGAAACAGTAGCTGCTTCCTTTTGGTTGAGGGAGTGGGCAGGCTTGGCTCATTTAGTGGTTCATTTCCCCACATGTTGCTTTCTGGTAGCAGGCTTCTGCTTTGCAGAGTTGGATTTGACATATCATCCCCAATTCTAAAATTTGGTGGCATTTCTTTCACTTTTTGGGAGACAGGATGGAGGGGGAAGGATATTTTATTGACTAGTATTTCCAGTTTGGTAACGTCAGAGGTGGATCCACTGGTGTACGGAGAGTGCTAGGCCAGAAAGGATTGTTCTTGCCACTGACTTCTGGCCACTACTTCTGGCTGATGGCTCCAAGTCAGACAATTGATGTGTACAGACATTAATTTGCAGGGACAGAACTGCGGGCTGCCGCAGAAACCTTGCTGGGATTAGCTCAGAGGTTGCTCCCCCAGTTTTCTTTAGCCACTACCCCTTGATGCTGAAGACTGTTCAAGGGATTGTTGGTACAAAGTCATGCAATGGCTATTTGGAGTCCACCATGTCCCTATAAACTTTTGAATTGTGTGATCTGGGAACTGAGCCAGTATTAGACAGTCTAAATCAACCAGACAGAGAAAAATGCTTGAATAAACTGTTACAGGAATGACAGGAGGGAGTTCTGGGATGTCCCTGACAAAACAGCTTAAAAAGTCTATAGTGGTTTTATTGAAGTCTCTTCAGCTTGAAGAATAACAAATTTTAAGACCTAGCCCACTCTCCTTTTAAGTCCTGGTGTAGTTGGAAGCCTTTTGATGCTCACTTTGTTTTCTGACTACTTAAAAAACCTAATTCAGTTCTATTGCTGCTGTCAGCATTTTGAGACTTTGACCATCTAAGATCTGTCAATATTGTTCTTGCCATTCTGCACTAATTTATTGTAGTTTATCTTTTGCTAACTGTGGGTTTTGCAGAGAGAAGGTTTTGTAGCTTCAGTGAGCAAATGCTGACCACAGCATATGAGCAGAAATAATAAAAAAGTAATTTGAGGATTTCTTTTGTATCCCATCTTTTGTGATGCTAAGTAAGTGGCTGAGGACCAGTGTGAGAAACCTATGGATAGGACAGGCTGCTCCTAAAATGAGGAGTCACTTCGTTCTTACAGTATCATGAAAAGTTCTACCAAGAATATCACAGAATTTTTCACAGGGGGCCAGTATGAAAGTTACTGCCTCTGCTTCCTCTTGGAGGTGTTTATAGTCTAAATGTCTTAGCTGTGTGGTGCCATCGTAGGAATGAGGACACTAAATCCTCAGCAGGCCCCTGGGAACCCTCTGTACGATATCACTCTGTTTCCAGACTTTGGCACCAGGAAATATTTTACTGTACCACTGAGTTAGTATTGAGGGTGGTATAGTTTAAGCTGCTCATCTTCCACTGCTCTCTTTGTTCTCATCTTTACCTTCTTTCATAAGTTTCCCACCTGAGCAGCTTTTTAAAGAACATCAGCAGGCTTGAGAAGGGTAATTTCATAAGTAACTCCTCTCTGAATGGATACCAAAAGGAAGTAGGCAGGGATGTTTTCTTCCAAGTCCCTTGTGCAATGACTGTGGGTGTTGGAGGAATCTGCTGAGGAAGGGATCACACAGGCTTTGTATTCTGTAAACAGCATCTTCTGTGGTTGCTGCTGGAGAAATGACATTGCACTACATGAACCACTGATCTAATAGGGACTTCTCAGGCCCTTCAGGTAGTCATATCTGTTCTTTTCTGAGTATAAATCCGAGTCCTGGAAAGCAATCATCACTCTAAAAAGGCTGGATGTGTCCTGTGTATATCTGGCTCACTAACACAACTGAATTTCCAGCTGAGACCCTGGCAGAGCTTGCAGCCAGGTGCAATACTAGCTGAGCTAAAATAAAGCCTCTCAAGTCAATCCAGCTGGCATCCTGCTGAGTGTCTCACCTTTTGGCATCATCTTCCCATTTATTCATGCTTCTTATTGTGATAGAGTTCTTGCTGTTGCTACAGTTCGTTTAGCTATCATAATTCACACTGATGCCTGGCACCCAAATGGTTAAATGCATTTGGCTTTGCTGTCCTGCTCAGTCCCTGTAGATTGTATTGGAAGAATTGAATGAAATTGATAGAGCTAGCATTACAGTGAGCAAAACCCCCTGAAGAAAGACTAGATGGGTGGATAGAGAGAATGACCCCAAAGAAAACAGCTGTCAAGGGCAGCTATTGGTTTATCTTTCATTGAAAGAGAGACGTAATGAATTCTAAATTAAGAGAAACTAGAAGCAAGGCTGTTTATCAGCTCTCTGCTGCAGCATAAACAGGCACTTTAGAGGTATCGACTGCAGTCTCACTTAATGTACCAGTAGGTGCATTTCCTCAGTGCCTGGGAACATCACGAACCTCAGGTTGGACTGAAGCTCTGATATTTCAAATATGCCAGGTCAGGGCAAGAGCTGTTTTGCATCTTGGTGTCCTTTCAGAGGGTCTTTGGACATGGTTTTCTTCTGTTTGTCAGCTAAAAGAGCAGCACAAGCATGTGCAGCCCAAATGGCCTTTGGCTCAAGGGAGCCACAAGGTACAAATGTAGGTGAAACCCCAGGGACAGCACTGTGTAAGGCTCTCCTTGAAATTACTGGAGATTCTGAGAACAAAACAGCCCCTCAGTAAATCTACTCTGAGAAATTTCAAAGAAAATGTTATCCCACCTTATCTGTTCCCATTGTGAGAATAATTACCTCTTTGTAACTCCACTGTGCAGACCCTGGCTGAGTATTTATCAACTGACCATTCAAGGGTGGCAAGCAATCTGACAACTGACTCCAAATAATGTAATAAGGCTGACTGATGAGTTGTTCCTGCCATTCTTGACTGGTTTTTTTCTCTACAGCCTCTCTCTGAGATACAGGATAGGAAAGCTGCGTCTGCCCAAAGGTGGGTTTGTGCCATGAGCATAGATTCTCTTAGACTCCTAATTCAAAGGAGTTCTTGATGCTGGAAGACATCATCACCTAGACAGGATCCTCAATTATTTACAGAAACATCTATTTCACGGAACATATTTCAGATATTGTCCACAGAAATCCTATATGAAGCTTGCCTTTGAAAGAAACTCATATTCTCAGCATCCAGTTCACAGCAGAGGGACTGACATCTGAGCTTGTGTTTGTGAACAGTGTTCCCAGTAGCAAACTTTTAAGAGCTGATATAATATATCCAATTGCCTTGTTTGATATTTCAAAGTATATCTCTTCAGAACTAGTGAGCATTTAGTAAAACAGTACTTTTTGCTTAGATGTGATGGAAATTTTGATTCTTCCATGTCTTGTGCTCTGACATTGTTGTTTTTTTTTTTTTTTTTTTAATCTTATGTTTAGCCAGATGGCAGCAAGAGTTTTTTGCATCCCAATAACTTGCTGATTCTTTGGCTTTTGCATATCTTTGTTATTGAGCTGCAGGACTTTGAGGGGGTTGAGTATAAATGGCTGGGCCACAGAGCCCAGGATGCTGGAAGTGGGTCCTCCATTCCTTCATCAACACCACTTTCCCTTAGCTGAAGTCTTGAAGATGAATTTGTCTCAATGTGTCAGCTTAATAAGGTCAAAATCCAGATGCCAGGGATGAATATGGCTCATTACATTATCTCCTTGTGAAAATAATCCTCACCATCCTCTGCGGTGCTTTGACTCTTGTCCTTACTTGGCCACATTCTCTTTTGTCATTTTTGCACATTTTCATGCCTTTAATTAAAAGAAAAGGCCTTCCCCATGGAAGATTAATTAGGATAAGTGTGCCACCATTAATATCTGCCATGTTTGGAAAGAGATGATTCACCCTGTGATTAAAGCCAAACGGAATCTGGAATCTGAGGAGTAATTAGCCCTCAGCGGCTCGTAAGTCTGAAGGAAGCACTATTTATCAGTGGCAGTGCTAATGCAATTACTTCTCCACTGCAGCCTCCTGGACTGATAAATCATGGCCTGAGCATTGGGAGAAGCTATCAGTTCAGGATTATGCTTCTCTGAGTCTACAAAGAGAAAAAGGGAGGAAACAAAGGGACGAGCAGCTTCTCAGCAGCTTTGATTGTATCAAAACTACGGAGGCCAATGGAATCTGAGGGTCTTTTCTAAATCCATTTCCTGATGTATAAAGCTCTGATGCGTTGCAAAAATCATTGCAACTGGTTGAGATTATGCCTTTATTTTTTTTGGGAGGGGGAGCGAACTGAATCCAAGAAAAGCTTATGTTCAAACTGTGAAATCTGGGCAGAACAGCTTATCTCTGCTGAAGTTGAGCTTGTGATGAATCTTAGAACATTTTTGCATGTTTTTCCTATAATGGGTTTATTTAGGAGTGGATGGTGAGCAGTGGGTGTTTAGATGCTGCTCCTGTTTCCTCTGTTGCTGGGGGGTTTTTTGGGACTATTTTGCAAAAATCTGGAGCACCTCCTCTGTGGGATTTAAAAGATTATGAATACATTAATCAACAACAAAAATATTCTCTTTTTTCATGTATATATCCACTCAACCTCTGAGTTGAGGCAGAAGGTGATAAAATGCTGTCTGGGCCCCTTTGAGAAGCCAGGTGCATCCTTGATGATGCTTTCCTCACTTGGAGAGAAGTGTGTGCCCCTTTCCATGAAGGATTTGTCCTCGAGACTTTCCATTCCCCCTCCCTAACAAAAAGCTCATAAAGTGGTTTGTCTTGCAGAGCAAGTAACCCCTGTCTCTTCATCCTGGTGTTTCACAGGTGCCATTTTCCAAATCTGAATTGCACAGCACTTCACCACATTGAAAGCTCAGAGAACCTGGGCCACTCCTGGAGACTTTCCAATGAATTCCACAAAACTGCCATGTGCCTTTCATTTACATTGCATTTCTCAATCCCTTCCATTTCCTGTAATTCCTAAGATGGACCCAACCTGCCAATAAAATATCTGGAGGTAATGGAAGAGGATATAATGTGCTAGGAACTGATTGCTGGCCTGGACCATGGGGAAATAGCTTGGTCCTTTGCATTATGGTCATATAGAAATGGTCTGGATTTAAATCTGACTTCTTATATCTGACTGGTATCCAAATAAACAAGGGCAGCTGGGAGAAGTCTAGTGGGGTTCAGACTAGATGAAATCTTCCTTCTCACAGCTGCAACCTGCTGGTAGAGTTGTTCTGGGATCATTCTCTCCATCTTCTCTGACACAGAGGAATTTGGGCCAGGACCAAGCCGTTTCTTGCACTAGTTGAAATAGTGACACCTGTTTTAGGTGTGCTGGAGCAGCCTTGTTGAAGCTGAAGTCTGTGTAGGGTGGAAGACCTGTCCAGTGGCTTTTTTGGACCCCTGTATAAGGACTTTCCATAATATTTCAGATCTGCTGCTTAAACCAGAGAAGGGAATAGGATTGATTGTGGAGCAGCAGTGAAAAGATGGAGCTTGTCCTTCAAATCCCAGGCAGGTCTTCCTTCAGGAACATGGAAAATGAGCAATGTTGGGATGCTCTTTTGGTAAGCGTTATGTTGGTGGTTTTTTTTCAGCAGATGGGCAAACTAAGTCAGACTGAGATTTCTTGAAGGAAAAGATAACACATAAAATTACATTAGCAGCTGCTGTGTTGCATTTGTTGATGTGTTGGCTGACTATGGTACGTGTCACAGTGAAAGAACACTGATTTTTTTTTTTTTTTTTTTTTTTTTTTAGGAGCTAAAGGAAAGAAAAAAATCTGATGTCCTCTTTGACTGCTGGAAAAATAGCGCCTTAATTACCTATTGGTCCTCTTTTAGAAAAGATCTGGCATGAGATAAACATTTTTCTGAGATGATTTTCTTTAACAAGTGTGTCCTTGACCTTGCTAGTGAATAATAGATGCTGTTTGTCTTGTATCAAACACTTTGATTCTTTTTATTTTCACAGTGCAAATATAAGGTAGTTTTGAGCACTGGAGAGTGGTTTGCCTTTCTAGGTCCTGTTCTCTCATGTCAAATTTTTGGGCTGGTATGTTGTTCCACAGGCAGCTTGTTAGGTATGATGTTGACCCACAGACCGTTGTGAAGATCAAAGGGACTAAGTTCAAAATTCAGGGAAAATATGGAGAAAAGGTAAGGGCTGCTTTTTTTAAAAAAAAAAAAAAAAATTAGAATTTAGACAAGTGGCTCTGCCTTAATGTCATGATAGGAACCAGTTAAACTCTTTTGGCACTTTAACTGGGTCTTGGAGCCACATGGTAAGATGAGGCATGGGCTCATACAGTGGACATGGTAATATTAAACTTCTGTGTACCTATTTTTATATGTATTCCCTACAAGAACACTTGGCTTGGGTGAAGAAAAGTGGTATTAATAAATTCCCAGTACCTGTTGATACCGTGTGATATAAAATTAACTCCAGAATTGAAATGCAGGCCAAGAAGTGACCCGTTGCCTTCTCTGTTCTGCACTTCCTCAGGTAAGGTCAAGTACATCAATTTTCTGTCTAGAAGGTCAGTAGTGAGAGCTATTGGGTTACCAATGAAGTGGATTTCAAGAGACTTTGGAAAGGTGACTGCTTGACTGCTTCTAGTTAGCCACAAAGTCAAGTTTGTGAAAAGGCTGCAATGGGGAAAAAGTAGCCAAGACAACTGAAAAATGACTAAATTTAAAACAAAAAAGTAATTTTTTTCCCACTTTGGTTTCTGATGCTTCTGTTAGGGGCTCAGGGGGCCAAAGGAAGAGATTAGCAGGGAGGATTTGGTAGGATTGTTCCCTGTTATGGGTTCTTATTGCATAAATCCAAATTCTGCGCTCCATCCCAAGCATTTCTTTTCCCTGGATATAGGAGCTCTGGATAGAGAGAGGTGCTGGGGATGGAAAGGAAAGTAGTCCACCCAGCCCTTAAGATGATCTGCTAGTTGCTTATTTATAGTCTGTGGTTTGAGCTGGTGTTAAAGCCCTTGCTGACTTTGCAGTGGTAAATAATACTAAAGAGTTGGTTTGTCAATACCTCATAAAGCTGGGAATGGTTCAGTAATGCATGATGGGAAGTGAGACTGGCTTCAGATGTAACTTGAACACTTAAACTTCTTTCATAAAGGCTGATTTTTATTTCTTTTTCTCCCTCAACCTCCTTTGTAACTTGGGATGGCTGAATGGATTGAAATAGAGACATCAGGTGTCTCACTCATTCTTCATTCCCAGCTGGAAAAGCTTCTTAAGAAGAAGTAGGCTCCCATTTTAACTGGAGTCAGTTGTTTCCCACATATTTGGTTAAACACTCCTACCCAAAGTGAGTTTTGAAGAGGTGCTGAAGCAAAAGTCTGTTCCTGGGAGCGGTTTGGACGTGTGGCTGCAGAAACTCTGTTGATAACATTCAGGTTCCTCAGTAATGGGCTGCTTCTGCTGACCTTAGAGTCAACAATCTCACCTCTTCCCATTTCCAGGACAGTAATCTCAGAATATCCATATCACCCCTGGCAGGAATAAGCATTTTAAGAATATTCTAGGTCTTGAGTTGTTTAATTCTGTACTACTAGTGATTAATTGTACTTCTTTCAGAGAGTAGGAATTGGGGCTTTTTGCTCACTTCTGGTTTTGTTCTTGAGATCTCTGAAAACCTCAGTCAGTGTTGATTTTTTTTTTTCCCCCTCTTCTTTGTTTCTTAACGCCTCAAATACTGCCTGTTTTGTTAAATTCTAGCTGTGGTTGGACTTGGAAGTATTAAAACAGCATTTAACAGAACTACCTGAGAAGTCTGAAAAAGCTGGGGAGAGAACTTCCTCTGAGGAGATTTAAAGCCCTTTCCTGGAGTGGCAGGAAAGTTTTCATCACAGTAGAAAGTTCCTTTTGCTTTCCTCTGTATCAGCCTGGGGTTTATTCACCTCCTAGTGTTTTGGGTTTTTTTGTGTTTTCTTCACACCTGCAAAACCGATCAAAATTCACCACTATTTTTCTAAACTTGCTTGTTTTCCTAGTTTCTTCAGAGGAACTTGAAATGTTAACAAACCAGTTTCTTAAGGTTCTATGCCAAAAGCCTTATGTGTGCAGATGTGGGTGTGCAGTTTGGAAGCAATCTGTGGAGCTGCTGGCTGCAGGCAACCTCCCTGCTCAGTTGCAATTGCCATGTGTTTGTCCAGTGTGCCATTAATTCTGTGTGAGCTGCTGAGTTGCACAAGTGTAAAGAGGGGGGGAAAAACCCCCTCAGAATTGGTCCTGTGTTCTTACAGCTGGATAACGATGGTTCTGTCATCCTGAGATATCCTGAGGAGTCACTGTTTCCTTCCCTCCTTGTATCCCTGCAGCACACTGTATAGTAATTTCTCTTTGGAAATGACTTTGTATGGCAATGTGGCGTATTGGTTGGGTGTCAGTGACACCAGTGTCATGCCAGTAGTGCTTGTGACAAGAAGGACTGGGTAATTGGCTAAAATGGAAATTATATTTTATGTTCTCAGCCAGGAAGTTACTTCTGGGCTTCCCAGGAGCCTGCTGCAGTTTGCTTTTGTTGACAATCAGAGGTACCCATTGGCCCTGCCCTTCTTTACTGTCCTGTTTGGGGTTTCATTCCTTTATACTAACACATCAAAATGCTGAATTAAATGTACTGTGCAAGGAAATGTTGTGCAGGAACTTCAAGCCGTGCAGAAGGTGAATGGTATTGCTCGGCACCTGCTGTCCAAAGAGCTCGTGGCAGCTGCAGGCAGTAGTGGCTTCCTCGCACCTCTCCAAAACATGTGGTGTCATCCTGACTTCACAAGTAGCTGGAGGCACAGGAAGATGTGCCTGAAGTGTCAGGCAACAGAGCCTCATGCTCTCTTCCTTCCTTCCTTCCTTTCTCTGGGCATCCTCAGCTCAGTAGCACCTTTCAGCACCCAGCAGCCGCCCTGGGAGGCTGCAGCAGGGATAAAGTGTGTGCACAGCTCAGCCTGACAGGAGCCCCAGTAGGATCCTCTGCTTGCTCATTAGCAGCAGACACCCGTGATGATGCCTGGCTCCTGTTCAGGAGGCACCCAGCCATCCCCACTCAGCAGCTCTGCAAGCACAGCCAGCCCTGCAGATGCTTTTCAGCAGCATCCAGCATGCCACAGAGGGGCTTTGAGTCCAAAAGCCCTTTGCTGTTTTCTCTTGGAACAGACCTGGTTGTCTTCATTGTCAGCCCTGTATATAGATTAGCAACTACCCCTTCAGCTGGAGGGAACAGGGCAGACAGTTCAGGAGGAATGTGATCTGAGTGGGCTAGAAAGCTCAGACCTGAAGCATCACTGCAAATATCAGAATCCCCCACTGGTCAGATGACAGGCCTGGGTAGTATTTCACCTCTGGGTCTGTTTAATCTTTTTCCTGTGCCATTGGAAAATGGAGAACTGTGAATTTCCTGCTCAATGCTTCATTCTTTGTGCAGATGGAATCAGAAAAATGTCTTTCAGGACCTAATATTATCCATCATTGTTTTTAAATTTGGTATATTTGCAGGTGCAACACGTCTGGGGGGGAAAAGAAAGTATTTTTACCATCTGTGCTGCTCCAATGTTTCTGCAGCCAGTGGAATTAATTATTATTCATTATTATTACACTTAGTGATAAATGTTCTGCATTAGTGAGGAATGAAGGAGGAGTTAACATTGCTGGCTTGAACATCACTTGGAGTTGAATGAACCTGCTCTTGTCCTTATCAGAGATAATCTGTGGTGATTTCTGACCCTTCAGTATATGCATCTCTTTCTTCCCATGAAGGAAGTGGTGGAGGGATTATGCCCCAGTATTTTTGTCCATCATCACAGGATTTTCCAGGTCCACGCTGAGAGCTTGAGGTGTAGACTGGGAGTGTAGAAGACAAGGATGAGAAGGCCAGAGGCAATGCACATTATTCTTTTCCTGGCTGAAGGAAGCTGCCTCAGCTGCTGTTGCAGGATTTTGGCTACTTCTGTCCCATCTTGGGCTGCCCAATGTGAGGGCATCCCAAAAAGTGCACACTGATCGCTTGGGAGGTATGGGCAAAGGGATTTATCAGAATTAATCCATTGGGAAATGATGAGCACACCAGGGATTTCTGCTTCTCCATCTTCCATTTTTATCCTATTTTTGTTTTGTGTGGCCATGTATGCTACTTGCCATTTTGTGTTACCCTCCTAAATGAACCTGTATAACAGAGATCTCCTAACACCATATGTGCTGGTGATGAACTCCTTCCTCTCCAACCATTTGCACTAAAGTCTATTAAGGTAATTACACTTGCTCTGGGAGACAAATAATTTCAAGAATCTGAGCTGCAGAGAAGTGAAATTCTGTTTCACTGTGCCAGTGATGCCAAAATATCTGCTGACATTTGTGTCCAACACAGCAGGGGAAATAAATTTCGACACTAAACTGCATGAATCAGATTGAGCATTGAGGGCTCTGATCTTCTTGCCCCACCTTTTCTCCAGGCCCATGGATTTTGTTAGTAATTCCAGCTTGCTCTGGTGGCTTTGCCTGAGGCTTGGGATATGAAAGCTTTCTCTCTCTGTACGGCTCCAGTAGAAACAGGAGTCTATTAATTTCCACACCTCACTGGAAAATAACAGAGATGAGGCATCTTGAGGAGTTTACATTTAAATGTTTGGCTGGTTTTAGTCTGGCTGGGAGACTGAGAGCTAAAATCACAAGTGGAAATAATGCAGGTTAGGGGAATTTTGAAACTTGGAAAACTGCTCTTGTTGACTGTTTGCCACCCCTTCCCCACATAGGTACATCATGAAAATACCTATAACATCTCTGCTCAAGGATGTGTAGATAGTAGTATTGCAGTGAAGAGATAGATAAGCATTTACATTAGCCTAAAATATGTAGGTTTATCATGCTATGAGACTATAGTCAATAATCTAAATATTTATCACAGCATTTGGAACTGTTTGTAAGTCCTTTATCCGCTTAGTGATTTTCCCTTGTGTGTTATACTTTATGGCATGGCTCAAGAGTTAAATACAGTCAGCTCACCAAAGAGCTGACAATGGGAGTGGATACTCTTAAATTTATTCCCCTCATTGCATCAACAGACTGATTCAGATAAGATATTTTGATGACAATTGCTTTCTTTTATTCCAGTTTGCTTGGATTGCAAATTCTGTGCATCAGGAGAAGTCAATTTTTTTTTTTCCCCCTATATTATAGCCTGTGAATTCCTGGGGTGAGCAGGGCTGCTTGGCTTTCTCATGATACAGGGAAGAAGCATTGAGAATTTAACTAAGTTTTCTGTCCCTGGGAATTTGAAGATGGTTCAATTACAGGTCAAAAGCAATTCTGTGCAAACTTCTAATTTGAAAAATGTTACAAGAAGGAAATATACATCATTAACTCATTTCTGTTACGGGGATAACTGTTTTTCCTCTTCATCTTTCTTTCAGCAGTAGTTTGGGGAGTCTGTCCATATAATTAATGATATCTGATTTATGTTAATCACTTATGATGTCTTTCTTGCTATGAAAAATGACTGTATTAAGCACACATGTACCTACCTTTCATATAAAACCTCCAAAACACGCTCACCAGAGTAAGACAAAAGAGTGCTGCACTTTAATGCCTGTGCTTGACAAACAGCAGACACGCTCAGGAAGGAGCTGGAAATTGAAAAGTCAGGTCCTCCAGCCTCTTGGGGATGAGACGAGGGGAAGAATGGAAGATAGCAGGGGCAAGACAAAGGGAGGTTACAAAGGAGGCTGAAAGGGCATTTTTCCTGTCCTTGCCTGTTAATGGACACTCTGGCCATTGGCCTCTGTGGGATGTCCAAGGACTGCAGTAAATGGATCTTCTCATTGTTTGTAACAATGAGGTTTGTTGGGCAGGTTTGAAGCAGGCCAGGAAGGAGGTAAGGATTTAATGACTACGAGCTCTTTCATTGCCCGTGCCAAATCTTTCCTGGAGGCTGCAAGCCCAGAATATTTCAGTGGAGATAAATACATTTCAATTACTGCTATTTTTAATTAAAAATAGATGTCACAACTGATTTGGCGCTTTGCTCTGACTTGTGCCTTGTTTAATCTACAATTATTTAGAAGAGTGCTTAAGACAGGGTACTGAGATGGGGAGTCTTTGTAAATTGCAGTATGAATCTAATTTCAAATGACATTTTGGCAACCCCAGTAAGCATTTGTTTGGAATTCTGCTTCATCTTCCATGCACACAGCAGAGCTCAAGCTCCCAACTAAAAGCAGAGACAATGCCATGCTATGGATTGAAACCATGGGGTGGGTGCTTTGATGAGTTAGGGCTGGGGGCAGGGAGCGCTACTCACCCCCTGTGCTGGCAGGTGTTACCTGTGTATATGAGGAAATTTTGTCACTCATATGTGGCTGTAGCTTTTGTGTTGGGGGGGTGAGCTAAGTGAGAGACTGTGAAATAGAGGAAAGGAGAAACTTTCCTGAACCTGAGCTCTTGTTCAACAGCTCTGTCTTAGCAGCTGGATTCTTCTTGAGTGAAGGCTTTGCCAAGCTTTGCCTTCTTAGTGTATCTTAAAATTGCTGTCCTATTAAATGTACATGGGTAGTTGCTTATTAAGAATCAATCTCAACTAAAATGTAGCATCTGTTTTTTTCAGTGGGCTTCATATTTCTCACTCAGTTTTTCAGCTTACAGTATGAAGGGGTGAACTGTTTTGCTGAAGGCCACACAGTGAGTGGCTGTGCCAGGGGGAATATCCTGCATAGTTTTTTATTCCTGTAAATGTCCTTTATAATAATGATGTTGTGGCACCAGTGAGGCAGATGTTCAGTGGTAAAAAGTGTCAGCAACTCCTACAGGTTTAAAGAAGTAGGGTAGGAGGAGAAATGGTCTTCCAGATGTGGCTTGTTATATATTAAAAAAAAAAGAGGTTTATTTCTTCATTGAAAGTAAATGCTTCTCACAATGCAGAAAATAAAAATGAGGAAGAGGTGGTTGGAACTGGTCTTTGGCTGATGTGGCTGAGAGCTGCCAGCAGTGGGCTCATTCATCCCCCTAACTGTCCCTTCCTCCCACCTTGATGTCACCTGCTTCCCAGGCTGTGATGCATCACAGTGCTGGCCACATTTTTGGCCAGGTCCTCTGGAAACTTCTTCCAGGCCACTGGGTAGATTTTTCAGTGGTCAGTCCTGTTGTGTTTTTGCAGCCTATATGGGGAGTGGTGGAGAATTTGGCTGACTGACCGAAGCCTACACAATGTATCTCAAACTTTCAGCTATAATCCTGCACCTCCCTTTTGGCAGGACTTTTTATAAGACTTTTGCATTCCCCCAGCCTTGTTCCTCCTGAAAACCTCCTTCCCCCACTAACACCTTAGGCTGGCTGGGATCCTGGAGTTTCTCCTTTCCAAATGAAGGGTCTGGTAGGAGGAGGGATTGTCCCCCAGAGTCAGCTTGGTGGTGGTTTCAGCCATTAGGAGAGCCCTAAATGAAGAAATTTTGCTTGGCATTAAGGCCAGGATTTCATAATTTTCTGCTTTTATTAGTTTGTTTGTACTTCCTTAGCCCCTGGATGACAGATTTTAAACCACAGACCTTGCTGCAATCCATCTCTGTTCTTTCTTAACTGTGCTGTTTGGCTCAGTCTGATCCTGCTAGACATTCAGCAGAATGTCTAAAAAGCTGCAAAAACTAGGAAAAAAAAAATACAGAGAGGAAAAAGAGGGGAGAAAACCTTCTTTTCCCCCTTTCACCTTCCAGAAACTTTGGCTTAGCCATGCGTGGCCCAGAAACGAGGACTTTCCAAGACAAACGGGCTGCATTATCACACCAGACTCCCCTGGCAAGGAATGAATTTTGACAGCCTAAAAACATATTTTTTCTGCGGATGGGGGAACAAATAGTTGCAAAGCAAACACTGAGCGTGTTTGCAGGTGCTGTGCTCCATTGTGTTTGCCAACCAGATGTTCTGTGCTGGGATGCTGCCCTGGCCTTTTCTGGGATGAAATGTCACTCTGGATGAAATAGAGCAAAACTCTGCACAGTCTCTTAGAATGAGCTGAGCTTTTAATTTGTCAGCTATTAATATAGCTGTGTCTTTGTATTGCGCAGGGCACCCGGCAAAATAAACATGTAAAATTTGACCTTTAGAAAATTAACTACCATTGGGCCATGGAAATCTGCCTTGCTACAGCAAGCTCTGGTGTACTTAGGTCCTATGGCAGTACTTTAAAATCTCTTGCCATATGTCACTATGGGGCTGAAATGATTTCAAGGAGTTTTTTCTGCATGGAGTACCTCGACCTGCTCCAGCTGAGTGCTACCATGTGCATCTTGTGGTGTTCTAGGGAAAGGTGACAGAATGTGGGCTTCCATCAGGCAAGTGTTAAGGATGTCTGTGAGTAACTCTCCCAGAGTTGTGCTTTCTCTATTGCTCCTGCAACAGGTTGGATTTGGGAGAAAATATTTCAAAATGTTGGGATAGGGGTGCTGGGTCTTGTAGTCAGTGATCCAAGAGGAAATTAGGTGACAAACAACAGGATTTGAGCAGCTAAGCTTTGCTAACACAGAGATAGTTTTTGCTATAAAGGTGGGTCCTTTCTGTGCTGCAATGACTGAATACAGCTATTAACTGCTGCTTTGGATCAGTGAATCCACTGTTGCTTCCACCCTTGCTTGAGTGATGGCCAGTATATGTTCCCTTCCCTTTCTAGTTCTGTTCTTACTGGACAACAGCAGCAAAATTTGTCATGAAAATGAAGCAGATCATATTTAAGTTTTAGTAAAGGGCTCTAAGGAAGAGACTGGGATATTGACTTTCAAGCTGGTTTTCCCTCTCAAGGCAAGTGGATGCTTTTCTCAGTTTCTTGGTTCATCCAGCAAAATCCTGACTCATAGGTTTTCCCTAAATGAGCAGACACCTGTTTTCCCTGTGAGGAAACTGCTATGGTGTCAGCTTTTCCTCCACCTCAAGAATTAACTTTCTTCTTCCTTCTCCCTGTTGCCCAATATGAGCTCCCCTTTTCTTTGTTGTCACATCTCCCACGTGGGCCACAAGAGTGGCTTCTTTGTTTTTCTTGGGTTTTTTGACATTATTTTACACACACACAAAGCACTCCCCTTGTGCTTGAAGCAGCACTGCTAACTGACAGGGATTTGGAGGAAGCCTACCCATGTCAGCTACTGTCTGCTCTGGGATCTCTGGAGAATATTAATCATGGAATCACAGAATTGTTTAGGTTGGAAAAGACCTTTAAGATCACAGAGTCCAACTGTTGACCCAGCACTGCCAAGTCTACAACTAAACATGTCCTCAAGCATGAAGGAACTCTTCTCTTTCATCCTGGCAGCTCCCCTTAAAGATTTTCTTTGCTAAAATACCGCAGGCCATGTTGTCATGTACACATGCCACATTTCACCTCTCCAGCAATGCCTAGCGTCCTAGAGTAGATATAAATAAAAATGGCCTTCAGAGTTCCCTTTGTGCTCCCACAGAGTAATATAAAACAGCCCAAAAAGAGAAATCAGGGCTGTGTGAGAGGGAGGATGCTCAGATTGTTAATGAAGTGCTGTCCCCAAAGACTTGAGCACTGTTGATTCCTTTCCAGTTAATAAACCATTTATTCATGGCCTGCTTTTAGCAGGAACCGAATGCCTTTTCCACTCAAGCTGTTATGTATAATTATATAGCTGACATCAAACATGAGCAGATACTAAGTCAAAGGAATGAATTTGGTCTTGTTCCTGTAACTCCATTTCCATGTTAACAATTTTTCTCCCCCTCTTTAAATTATATTTTTATTGAAAGCTTCAAAGGTCAGCGTAGACATTCAGAGAATATTTGTAACTCAAATTGTTTAGTATTCTCTCATACAGCACAGCCCTCCATTACCCTGTGTCAGCAAATTAAGGAAATGAAAGTTGTGGCCAAAGATTACAATAGAGCTGGTGCTAACCTTTTACAGCACATGGCATACTATCAATTTTAGCCACGGGAGAAATGTGCTGTTCACATACAGCAAGTGGGTGTTGAAGTTCTTAATCTAAAAATGAAATCTTGCCTCTAGGAGAGACAAGTAGAGCCCATAGATTTTCCTTGTTGCTGGATAAACCTCTTGAGCAGCTGAGATCTTTTCAGCCACGTGTTTTTCCTTTATCCATTTTTCTTTGCTTTCTTCCTCACTTGGAGGCAGAGGCGACATCTGTTCTACTTGACTGGAAGGACAATACTGTAGCATAGAGATATGTGGGTGCCCATATATTCACAAGATGGAGGGCACAGGAAGATGGATGGGTAACCTACAGACTTTTTCCTAGTTGCAAAACCGTCACAAGGTCTAGCAACACACATTCACCCAGCATCAATCTTCTGTGTAGTCCTAGGGAGGTTAATGGGATTGCTCAGCTGTTTAAGTACCTTGCTGAATGAAGGTGATAATTAATCAGGCTGCAAATTATTCAGGAGAACTGAATTTTAATGTGAGGGTTGCTTTACTCAGTAGTTGCTATACAGTTGTTCAGAGCACACTTGATTCAGCTGGTCCAAGAAAAAACTGATAGACCAGTTTCACTTAATTGCTATTCAGTGTTGGGTTTTGATTTCCCTGGTAGTGTTTCTTTTCCCTTTCAGACAAGGGATTTTTGACCTGCTTTTCTCTGTCTTCACTCCAAATCACAGCAACACCATACCCTGTAGTCTTGGAAGGGCTTCAGTTTGGTCTCTAAACTTAAAAGGCTGAAGGCAATATATAGATGGTTCTAAACTGTTGTCAGAAATAAACTTCCCTGGAGTGCAGTGTAATAGGGTCAGAGTTTATTGGGTAATGCTTAGTTAGTAGATGGCCCAAAGATTAGGAGTTATTTTAGCTGGGGCATGAATAATTGAGTGGAAGGCAAACTAAAGTCAATGATCCCGCTTATCAGGTTCTGTCACTGTGGGATATGATCGTTCAGTCTTTCACGTTCCACAGAACTGGTGTTAAGTTCAAAGTGATGTTGCCAGCTGAGCAGGTGGGGAGCAGCCAAGGGAGCCCATTCATGCTGAAATGCCTTGATGCCTGAGCTGGATAGCCTGTAAGTGCTCTTTTGGAGAGAGAGGTGGTCCCTCAGGCAGGATTTCACAGCCCGATTTCATCTCCTGCTTTTACTTGGATTTAGAGGGGGTTGCCTGTGGCTTGTCTTGCCTGCACAGCATCACCCCAGCACTGATGGGAGAATTAGCTTATTGCTGGGCCAGGTTTAACATCCCTTGCCAGTCCTGGAGACTGATGTGTTTTAAGGGTGGTGTGGGCATGCCCTTTCCTACCCATTCTTTAAATGGGTCTTGCTGTGAGGATGGACTGGTGGGAGCAGAGGCTGTGATGAAATGGAAAAGATCCCATGCAAGCAGAAGGGTGGAACTGGGAGGTGAATCATGCTCTAAGACCCCCACAAAAATACCCATTTTTGACATTTGTTTTCTGCTGCAGTCTGTGAGTTGAAGAGGTGTCTATCCCCTGCTACTTTCCATAGAGCCCCTGTGGGGCTGTTCCTGATTTTAACTCACTTTGATAAAGATGATCCAGTTTGCTCAAATTCTTATGAGATCATTTTGACAGGAAAGACTCTGTAACAAAGGGGCTAATAATATCTTAGAGAAGGAGAATTGGAATGCACTGAGGATCATAAACTTGTCATCTCACATAACTGCAGCCAAAAGAAGATGGAGACTCATAAGAAGGAACTTGAGTTAGCCTTGAAAAACAGGTCTACTTTTAGATTTGGCAATTATAAAATCTGTAAATAGAAGGTGTGTTGTTTTCTGGTAAAAAAAAAATGCTGAAAGAAATGGAGTTAATGTATTTTAACTATTTTATAATCTCTTTAGATATGCATAGAAGGACCTAATCCTATTATTTCACGTGTAAGGAATAGTAATATTTCACATGAGCCATTTTCAAAACTGTTGCGTTCAGCAGAAAATGGATTCAATTTCCCCTGGGCTGATAAACTGGCAGCCACTAATTTGGGAGTCCATCAAACAATACTGGACTCATAGATCTGAAATAACTGGAAAATGAACAGGAAGGGAACTGTGCTGCAGCTAGAGACCGTTTCAGAGGTGGATTAATGGAACAGCGATTCAGAAATGGATCCCTGATGCCTGGATCACCAACCTGTTCCACAAGGCTCAACCCCAAACAGCAGTAGGGGTGTTGAGGGGTATTGACAGATAATATCTGTCTCACACACACAACCCCACACAGTCAAAGTTAAACAAAACCCACATCTGCCAAGGTTGGGGGCGTAGAGGTTGTGTGTCAAGGCAGACCTTTGGCATGTTATACTTCTCCCTCAAAAACAACGTGAAGGTCTGGCCTGTTCTTTTCAGCATTACTTTCCTTTTAATTGGGAGAAGTAAGGCTTGTTTGCGTGACAAATACAGCAACTTTATGCTGGGCAGGAATGGCAGAAGTGAAGCTGACAGGAGGCAGTTGGACTACAAATTAAAATTGAAGCAGACCAGTCTTTTCTCATTCCACCAGCTCAGGAAAATATTGAAAGTAAACCGCTGGCAAGTCGGCAGTGAAAAGCAAATTAGATTTGGGACCAGATGGTGTAGATCAGTATAATACAAGTTGATGTCAATAAAGCAGTGTGATTAACGCTGCCAAGAATATCACTCACGATCTTTTCCAATTTCAGGTGTTATTTGTAGCACAGGTGAGGCGCACACAGACGCGTGCACAGATCATTTTGGAAAGTGGGATTTAATTGAATCTCTGTTCCAAAAGAAAGTCTGTATCCAGATTTATCTGGCAGTGTGCAGGCACTAGAGACTGTCCTGGAGGGGGGAATCTGGGGCTGAGAAGGAAAAGAGCAGCACGTATAGGGTTATCTGATCCATGTCTAACCATGAAACTCAGTGCAAGACTTGATCCCGAGCACTGAAGGCTTGTGTGTCTGATAATTGGGCAATGTGTTCTAGGTTTATGGATGTGATTGCAGCATGCTTTATATCATTCCAATAATTATAAATTTTGTTATTTCTCAGTAAGTATGAGTGTATCAAAGTAGAGTGTTACCTCATCAATATTGGTTTATTCTTATCAAACTCTTCAGTGTTGGTGGGTATTGTCTGACCATAATATATCCTTGAGACTCTTCATTTTTAGAATGCTCTGTGAATTAATTATGAAGAATATTTCATATAGTCGATAGTTTCAGTGTTCATCTTCTGATGGCATGCTGAAATTCTATGTGAATATCTGATAGAAAAATGAGGTTTATGTAAAATAAAGGCCTCACTATTGGATTAGATACTAGTCTGCAAAACAGAGTTGTAAAATATGAGTTTGATGATAGAATGAAGAATAACTTTAAAAGTGAGTCACATTGTTTTGAGTGATGTAGTTGTTTTCCAGGAAAAATCTGTTGCCAAGGATCAGGGCATCCTTGGCAAGCTTAAATGTGCAATAACATCCCTTCTCAGTGCTGAAGTCTTTTCTTTTGAATGTTTTTTTGGTGGGGAACTTGGTAGGAGACTTCAGCTTTTCTCAGGGGATGAGTATCAGTTAAAACTGACTTTTTGCCACCTTTGCCCCTAGGCAGACATGAAATAGGCCATCTCTGAGGGTATATAGACACTTATTCTTATATCCTATGCATTGCCAAAGGGATTTAGACATTCAGATAGAAAACCTGACCTTTATGGCAGAATATTTTGTTCTCTGACTCTTGCCTTTCAGAATATATTTTTTGTGACTTGATATGCAAGTTCTTCATTCTCTGGATGTGCCTTTTCCAGCATTTCTTGTGCTCATTAATCACATTAGCCATTCCTAGTCTTTGTAGCACACTGGGACTTAATATATTCTCTCCCTTTTGTGTGTGTTTATAAGCCTGTGTCTTCCCTTTGGTTTGTATTGACTCTGAAGGCTGGAGTGAGGATCAATGGCTCAGATTATTTCCTTGCTGTCAGCTATTGACTTTCTCTCGGCCTGATATCAGAGCTCCTTTGCCAGGGTGGTGCTAGCAGGGTAGGAATAGGAGGGGGAGCTGAGCAAATGCTTCACAGAAATCTTGCAGTTTATCTCAAGGCATCTTTAAGTGAATGCACATGAAGATGAGAGAGAAATTGCCAGAAACCTGTAAATTAGGGTGGAAAATTAGAGAGGCTGAAATTCTCTATCAATGGTGACAAAACTGGGATAGCTTTTGCCCCAAGAGGTTTATTTGTTTATATGATGATTGTTCTGCTCAGATGGTTTTGGAGCTGAAAGCGATTACTTTAGCTAAGCTGCTGTGCAGGTTGGGCAGTGTGGATTCCCTTCACTGCAGCAGAAATAATCAAGACCAGTATGTGTGGACACAAAATCCTCCAGTTTCTGGAAAAAGGCTTTTCCTCCATTCATCTACTGTGCTGTGGGGTCTTAATTCATAATTCTCTGCTATATCTGTAATTATCTACATCAGAGTATGGTAGTCACAATTTAATTCCTAATTAGAACAGCAGAATTTTACCTTTTCTGCCAAAGATGATGCTCAAGTGTCAAAATAGAGAAAAAGGGTAGGTACTTTCAAGGGAAAGTGAATTTGTTGGAATATTAATAGCTTCATCTTCTATGATAACAATAGTCTGTTTTCCAGTGTTCCTAGTTTTTTACAGGGAAGTAAGCACTTTTATCTGGAATTCTTTAGGCTTTGAATTTGTAAAAATTTGAAATTGTAAACATCTAGGTGATAGTATAGATGTGGAAGAGAAGATGATGGAGTAATAGGGAAAGAGAAGCTGGGCATGATTAAGTCTCTGAAGTCCTGGCAGCTGATTCTGGAAGAAGACAAGGTCCTGTGTTGGTCAGCATCTCTCCAACTTGGCTTCTTGTCCCACTTCCATCCCTGAGGATTGGGAGACTCCTTCAAGCCAAAAGGAAAACTTCCACTGACTTCAGTGGACTGGACTTCTTGGCATTGCTCCAGAGCTGTAAGACAGTGGGGGAATGTGTGTGGCAGCCCTGACCCACAGTCTGGGTGCCAGGGTGGGAAGCTGGAGAGGCAGATGGGATGTCTTGTGTCCCTGAGCCAAAGCATTGAGGGTGAATTGGGATCCACTGCTCTGCTGGGTGTGGGCATGGGGTTCATGGAGAAAAAGCTGGAGGAGGGAAGGATGAGCACATCTCTGGGCTGAGAAACACTTTGGGTTTGGATCTGGCTTGGTTTAGCTTTAGATACTGAGTCTGGCTGATCTGTCAATGTTGGAGCTGTAACTGGGCAGTTCAAGGTGTCGGGGGAATTTAGAATAAATGCATTGATCAAAGGCAGAGTATGGTTTAGGCAGCTAACCACAAAATTGGCACAATCTCTATTTTGCACAAGGGAGATCCTCATAGATCTTCCTGGGCTGGGATCCAATCCTCCACTCCTCTCCCCATGCTTATTTTGTTGGTCAGCTCAACCCTGCCTTTTCATCAACACAGCCCATCATTAATGTATGTACCTAGCTATGTGTAAACACAAATATATAAACTAACTTCAGCTAGGATGGAAAGATAAATAAGTGCCTTTAGCAGAATTTCCCCTCTTGGATCTGCCTGAAAGCAGACAGTGGAGTTGGTTGTTTAGCCCAATTTAGTTTTCATTTAACCAGACCAGAGAGTCTATATTACAAATGACATGTGGCCACCACAGTAGCAAAGTCGCTGTTTACTTAATCAAACATGATTAATGCATTGGTTTTACATTAGGATCTGCTTTTCTCCATTGTGGGAGTAGTCAAGGGGTTCTCTTTGTCTGCTAGCAAGGAAGAACATGTTTTTTATCCTATCCTGCTTATTGTGCAGTCATGTCAGCAGTAAAAAATGTCTTTTAACATGCCTTCTTTTATCAGTAGAGAGATCAATACAGCAACTTTCTGAAAGCATAATTCAGTTACATGTGTTGTGGGAGACTAACGTGAACCCTCTTGGCGAGAATGCTTTTCAGATAGGCAGGGAAAGACATCATGGACTTTATTTCAGAGCAGGGTAAGATTAAAGGGATTTCAAGCATGCTTTGAAAATATCTTATAAAGGAGGTTGGTTCAGGCTTGCAGAGGGATCTGTGTTCCAGAATGGAAATCAAACATTGCTGCAGATAAGGCTTGCCTTTGCATCAGTGGTGGAACCAACAAAAAAATCTCTGCTGCTGAATTGGACCTGAACCTGAAAATGAGAGTGGTGGATGGTGAGGACAGCAGGTAGATGGATGTGTTGGCTTCAGGAGAAAGCCACCACTGAAATGGAAAATTTTTGCCCAAGAAATAATGGTAAGGAGTAAACTCTGCCCTGAGATAAGCTGAGAGATTTTAAGGGGTTTTGGGAGGTGTTGGACAGACATATCCTCAGTGAGCCTGCACTTGGTGAGTGAGGACTGCTGAAGCCATTAAAGGAAGCACTGAGGTGCACCGTGACCTTTTCTGCTGTTTTATCTTGGGTAGGACATGCTGTTTAAAGAAATACAGCACCACTATTTGATGGCTTTTCCTGGCAGAAAACGAGGAGCTGACCTGAGCTAGAAAGTGGGCAACCACTTAGAGTTTGGCTGGGGCATCAGTACAAAGGGCTTGAAAAATATATGTCAGGTGTGGTGTAGAGGGTTTTGAGGCACCACCTGTCACAGGTCTGGATTTTATTTTCCCATTTATAAACACCAAGGAGGTTTTCTTCCTCCCTTGAAGAGGCGTGAGTCCTCCTTGATTCCAAGAAATGTTGGGCCAGTACCTTCCCTTGATTGTCCTTCATTGTCCTTAATAACCAGTCAGGATAAATTTAATAACTTATGACTACTTTTTTACAGCGTGCTCACAAAATCTCATCTTGAATCAGGAGAGATATCCATAAAAGCTACTGAAATCCAGAATATTCATCACGTAAGTGACTGTAACATGTTTCTTCCTTTTTCCTGATGACTTTGCTGACCTTAGCACATTGTCAGCCTGGCTGGACCTCACTACCTCTCTACAGGAATGTTTTAATTTTCAGACAGATTCCTGTACTTACCATAGTCATTAACATGTAAATACATCTCATAAAGCACAGAAATGAACCAATAGTTACAGCTTTTCCAGCCATTAACACATGTGATAGTTAAACCTGATTATGAACTTCACTTCATTGGCAACATGTTTCTGTGGGTCTCTGTATTTCTCTGCCTGCTCTGAGCTGGACTAACTTGAGAGTCCATAAAGCTAAAATCTAATTAATTAAATAGCAGCATTAGTGCTTGCACTGGGGTTAAATGTGCCAGGGAACATTTTTTTCCAATTCTCAAATAAATCTGCTTATTGAAAATATCATCCTAGAAATAGGAGTCT
The DNA here is from genome assembly GCF_041296385.1 of Aphelocoma coerulescens. Taxonomy (NCBI): domain Eukaryota; kingdom Metazoa; phylum Chordata; class Aves; order Passeriformes; family Corvidae; genus Aphelocoma; species Aphelocoma coerulescens. The sequence goes on from NC_091024.1 coordinate 7,415,317, forward strand.
GACTTTGAGAGATGCCCTGGAATTTAACAGCCCATTATTTTTATATGGGCAATTTATTGCAGTCAGAAGTGATACAGTTCATGGAAAGCGGGTGGATGGATGTCTGAATCATTCCATCACCTGTCATGACTCATTCCCATCATTTCCGTCTCCTCGGGAAGGGTGCATAAACATATCTGCAGACTTAACCATGGCCCAGAGCATCTCATTAAAATACTGCCTCAGTTAAGGTCAGGAAAATGGTTATGTAGCCCCATGACTAGATGGTAGAAGAGAGGAGGGATTGAGATCTTGACTGCTTCATTCAGAGAAGGGTGTCCAAACCAAAAGCACGCCAAGGGTCTTCTGCCTGGGCTTTTTCTTCTCACTTTTGCAGGCAAATTCACAGCTGTGACTCCTTCAGGAATTTTATAGAGTAGTTTGGTCTGGCTGCTCTGTTCCTTGAGCTCTGCCTGCTTTCAAGGGTCCTCTCATTCTCTGGATTATACTGGATATGGTGATATTTTTGCTGGTAGTTCTGTGTCAAAATATGCTGATGTAGCCACTTCTCTAGATACAACCACATGTTTTGGTGATAGTGAGCCAGGTGACTCCTGTTGGAACTGTCAGGCAGTGAAGTTAGCACACACCTCATGTATATTCTGTCTTCCTTCCTCATAGGGTGACTCCCATAGGGTGAATGGTGCAAACCCTTTTGTGGATTGGCTAAATCCACCTTCAAAGTGTGCTCAGAGGGTTTTTCCAGCCTGTTCCTCACAGCAAGAGCTCTCTTGACCCAAGCTCTCAGCTGACCTGCTGTGAGCTGACCTGGCCAAATGCCACGTGGCCAGAGTTAACTCAAGCAGAATTTATTAGCTTGTAGAGGGCACTGCATAATCCAGTTACACAACTTCACTTTTGGAGCTGGCTTGTGTCTGGCTAGGTTGGAAGATGGGTAAATGTCTCTGGAAAATTATTTATTATTATTTATTAACAACGAAATCTCGTTATTTGCTTGCTGTAATGGCTAAGAAATCTAATCACTGATTAAGATTGCACTAGGGTAGAGATACCTCAAATAGGGCAGCAAAAATACAGCGTGTCGAAAGGAATTTGTATTCTGGATGTCACACACCATCAATAGCAAAAGGAGCTTCAGGCTGAGCACAGCAGTGATAAGTTCATGCATCTGTGTGCTTTGTGAAAGAAACACGGTGCCAGTGGGGAAATGAAGGCATTCTGTGGCTCAAAGTGGGGTTGGGACACACAGTAGGTGCTCCCCTATGGGTACAGACTCTGGGACTGCATCCCTGGAGTGCGGAGAGGCACGAGCAGGTTTGAGCTTGCCAGCCCTCGGCCTCTGGTGGAGCTCACAAAACATGAGCAATCTCTGTCCTGCGTCTCCCCCAGGTCTGTGCCTTGCAGAAATCACCTCAGCAATTGTCGCTGGCTCTTCCTGAGCTGAATCCTTGGCTTCCTGAGCTTCATCCCTGGCTCTGCATGGTGATGTGATGTAATCGTGCGAGCGCGGCCCCTTTATTGCACTGAGAGCATAATGCCCCATTTTTCTCCAGACAAGGGTAGGGGGAAACAGCTGCTTTACTGATTAAGTAAATAAAAGCATGACTCTCCAGTCCTCCTCCCTCGTCCAGCACGCGGAAATCTGCCCAGACTCTGCGCATCGTCACCATCCACTCAGCTCCTTGCCCCCAAGTGCCATGAAAGCAGGCAGTGCCTGCAGCTGGAAGGCTGCCCTCGCTCTGCTCCAAGTGGTTTTGTGAGTCAGGCGCTTGCTTTGCTTGTGCACAGAAACCCGTATTCCATCCTGCCTTTCCATTTGCTCATGCCCCTCTGCTGCCAAAGTAACCATGGCAGGGGGGGCGGAGGGGAGGGGAGCGGCGTTGCCAATCTCTCATTAATTTCTAGATGCAGAATGATGGGGGTGATGCATGTGAGAGTCTAATAATAATGACCTGAGGTCCCAGCCATGGAGAGCAAGGCAAACTTCTTTAACTAACAACTTAATTATAATAAATTTGAGTCTAAGAGCACCAGGCAAGTAAATCAATCAACCCTTGCAGGCGGGCTCATTAAAACTAGCAAAGTACAGACCATAAAGTTCATCTTATTAAAAGGGATTAGCATTTTCCTGCTAAATCCTTTGCTGCCCATGGGTGCTAGGAGAGAATGTGCATTCTGAGGTTCTCTGTTGTTGCAGTGGTAAAGGGCTGGCCCTGCACAGCAGTAAATGCCTTCAGTCCCCACGGTCAGTCTCTTGGCTGCCAGTGGGCAAGGCTGGATAAATGCTGGTGGACCTTTGCCAGTCTGGCCCAGCTGTGGGTTGCCAACTGTCCCGTGGAGTGAGCGAAACACGATCGGGGCCGAGGTCTTTCTGGCAAAATCCGAGTCAGCTTGCTCTCCAGGCTTTTCTCTAGTCCTGTCTTACAGACTGAGACATCACCTCAGTAATTGTTGTTGGCTCTTCTTCCAATGAGTCTTCCCTGGCTGTGTGGGATGTCTCTTCTCCTGTCAGGTCTTAATATATTGTAGCCCTCAAGCAGCATTTTCTACCTTTGTCTTTCTTTCCTGGCTGTGTGGTACAGGACTTTGAGTTTTCCAGTGTTTTGAGAGGCAAATTTTCACAGACCCAATTATGATCTTGTTCCTTTAGGAGAGTATATTTACCTTGGAGGACACATTAAACTGAGAACAGCTATCAAAACAGCTGGCATCCTTCTTCCTGTTTCCCTCTTCTGTCAGATACAGTGTTGATGGCAGGAGGGGCATTTTTTTCCCTTTTCAAACTTTCCTCTGCCCACACTTGCATTCCAGTGGTGACCCTCTGCCTGTGCAGCACTGCTCACTGCTATCGTGGAAACATGGTATGAAAATTGCTGCTTTTTCCACTGATCCTGGAGCCTGCAGGGGATGGTGCTGGAGGGGTCTTTCCTGCTCCTGCACTGGATTTCTGATGGAAACTGATTTTTTGGAGGAAAAGAGAAGTGTATCACAACAGGGTCTGTCACTGGTTGAGCAAAAGATCTGGAGTTAAGAGGATTTTTTCCATGGAGAGACAACTGCAGTTAGGAAGGTGGGGAGGAGCAGGCTACACACACCACCCTATGCTGCACCACCCCCACAGCTCTGCCCCTCTAACCCCCTTCCTGATGCGACTGTTCTCTCCCATTAGATGGACACTACCCAGTGCCAGCAGCTCAGTCAGCTGGTGAGGAGAGTGGACACATGGGCTCAGACTGAATAAAACAGGCACAGCTCATGGCACACTTCCCTCAGCTCCTGCTGTGCCCAGGCAGCACTTTAATTGCACAGCAGTTTACAAATAACTGTACTTCATAGGATGGAAGTTCCCCTGCACTATTTTTAATCCTTTCCAAAGGTCTTTTTCTTTTAAGCCCTGGGAGGCCTCGGGGGCATGTAGGAAATTAAGCAGAGCTTTGCAGCAGTTCAGGAGTTCATTGAGAACAAGGAGTTATGTGTTGGGAAGTACGGTGGGAGAGGTAAGGATGAGAAAAAGTGGAGCATCTCTTTTATCCCACTAGGCTTCCCTTTTGCATAGGAAGTACTGAGGGTCTTTCCTGCTCTGCTTGACCCATCAGCAGAGCACATCACAGACAGCTACAGGCTGCCTGGGGGAGGAAAAAAAAAAGGAAGAAGAAAATACTTATTTTCTACTGTGTTTCCAGTCAGCCAGCACTGTGCTGCTTGAAGAGCCTGTGCTATCTCTCTGTAATAGCAAAAAACTGCTGAGCAGAAGGAATGGGTTTTGAGATTGCACTTGATAGGGAAGTGCTGGCAAGTGGACACAGGTAGGTGTCTACCAGTCTGTGCCCCCTCATCAGCTCCAAGAGCTTGCTGGGAAACCTTTGGATGTTGTCACTTAATTTTTCTGCACCAGGCTTATGATTTGGAGTGTGTAGTACTTAAGACTGTGCATATCAGCTAAGATGATTAGATGAAAGGCACTGCTTACTGCACAAATGTATTTCAGCTTAGTTCAAGAACTCAGTCTTCCCTGCTGCAAATGAGTGCAGAATTTGGAGCCACTTTTATGCCTTTGCCTTCAGGTACCTTCAGCTTCACACATCCCTTGAACCTCTGACTGGCTTTGCATGGTTTTGTCTTGATGAAGGAGTTACCACAAAAGAGGAGGAGCCCTTTGTGCTCCCCATCTCTAGCAATCTTTCCTACTTCTACAGGGGCAGGAGCAAATTCAGGACAGACCCAGTACCATCACCACTTGTGTGAGTTCTGCCTGCCAGTGTGATCAATGCAGGATTCAAAATAGTACAGTTTACTTAGAATACTGTAGAAAATATCTATTCTTTTTTTCTGTTGTTTCTTCATATTTTCCACTCACCGCCTCCCCATCACATCCCTTTAGCTTTTGCCCAGAATTCACCTCAACCCACAGCTTTCTTCTATTTTTTCCTTTTTTTTTTCTGGGAGGTGAGGGGTTAAAACAATAAATATATTGGTTCCTGTTTTTTCTTCTCTGCAGCTCCTGAGCCCCAGCTGGGTGCAGACATGGAATAGTAACAAGTCCATGGGAAAGGCTCATCTTCTCACAGCCCTTGTAGCAGCACTCTGAGCTCAGTGTGAACTTCCCAGAGCACAGAGGCAGAGCTGAAACCCTCATTGATGCTGCCAGGAACTTTCTGCAGGGATTAAAGCAATAGGGTGGAGATGAAGTGTGTGTGAACCCAAAGTGGATTCCAGGTGTGTACGAGGAACAGTGTACTTGGTCTTCAGCTGAGTTTAAAATATGTATATATATACTTACATAATCTGTGGCCATTGGCAGTTAGCTCTTTATCATCCAGAGACACACAGTATGGAACTTCCAGACCTTGAAGGAAAATGCATTTCTGGTGCTGTCTGGAGACAAACACAAGGCAGCAAGATCAGCTCAGTGTTTGTTCTGGTTCTAGACGCTTAATGATAACTTGGTTTTGCTTTTGCCCTTTCACAGCAGGTGCTCTGTTTCTATGAACTGTAGTTCTGCTGAACACTTTCTGTTCCTCAATGTTCCTGATGGAACAGAGGGAATTCTGCATCCTTGCAGATGGATACATTTGCTTGGATTGGTGGCTCGGCCTGGAGAATGGCAAAGGGAACAGACTCACCCCTGCACAAAGACTGGCATGATGCAGGCAGCCTGGGTGGTCTCAGCTGGGTGCAATCCCATTTCTATTTCCCTTTGGCTCTGTGTGTGCTCATGGAGAGTTACTGTGGCTCAGTTGTCATTGCTGTTTTGTTATAATAACCCGATTGCTGTCTCAAAGCCCAGTTCCTAACCTGACACTAGGGAATGCCAGTTCCTGGGAGGTCTCCAGTATGTTGTGCATGGCTTATCTCCTGGGGATGCAGTGGAAGGGAGTATCCAGGTGATGGTGAAGTTGTGGCAGGGGGAGTCATCAGGTTGGCAGAGGTGTGTTGGCACTGCAAGGTGACAGGGTGACCTTATGTGGTAGAGCTGTTCAGCTCTTGTTTTGCTAAAACTCAGAGTCAAAAGTACTGAAACTGGAGCAGGTAGAGATGAGAAAGCACTGATGGATGTTTGTTATGTCAGCTTAACTGGGGTGGAAGTGCCAGGAAAGCAAATGAAATGAAATGCCCCACAATTGTGCCTGATGTTACCTAACACTGCACTCTTTTCAGTCACTTTGATTAAACACAAGACATTTCTTTATTTTCATGCATTCTTCATGGAGAAAAATAAGGGGAAAAAACAGAGAGCAGTGAGACAGTCTGTACTTCCCCTACCCCTTGCCAAGCAGTAGAGAGCAGTGGGAAACAGTTAGCAAAGGTGTCAGATTTTCTCTAAGGGCAGTCACAAGGCTCTTGTGCCAAACACTATTTGACATTTAATTTAAGATCCATGTAAAGTAACAGCCAGGGCAGGCAGAGCGTTCCAGTTGACAGACTGGCTCTATTTGCTTTAATTTCCTTAGTGTGATGGCCAAGTTTATCTGTGAGTGAGAAATAATCAGAGTATTATTTTTTTTGTTAGCCCATCATGAAAAGAGAGTGCTGTGTTGTGCTCAGGCACTGTTTTGGGCTTCAGGTGGCCCTCATTAGGGAACATAATGCAAGAGAGCTGTGTGTCAGCGCCGGAGGAGCCAAAGAAAGTTGTGCCTCTTTGGTTAAATTCTGCTGAAGTCAAACACTCTGTTCATGTTCTGAACTGAGCCATTCAGCAGGTTTAAAGGTGCAGAGATGGTGTCTGTGTGTGGTGCTTTGCAGTCCCGGAGCCAGGATGTGTGAGGAGAGCAGGGAGAGCTTCCTCCTTCCTCAAATGTGGGGTCAGGACCACTCAGTGCAGAGGGGTTTGTGTGAGGATGTGTCCTGTATGTGTGCAGAAGGACCATCCACAGAACCTTGAGGGACCAACCTGGTCTAGCAGAAGGTGCCCCTGTCACTAGCAGAGGATTGGAATGAAATGATCTCTGAGGGTCCTTCCACCCCAAACCATTCTATGATTCTGCTCTCTGTTGTTCATGCTCGAAGCCCATGGGTAGGGAAGGAAAGGGCAAGGGCGGTGAGGGGAAGATTGCAAAGGGGTTATTTGCATTCTCGTTTCTTTTCTCCTGTTGGAGCTGAGAAAACTGATCTAGTGTGCTGCTGAGGAGGTGAGATGGGAATAAAACCTACCTGGAGTACTTGGAGGGAGTGCTGGGAGTTCATCTGAGGCCTGTGTGAGGAGGGAAGCAGTAGTGGAAGCTGTGCTGGCTGTGTAGCTAATACTGGCAAAGGGGAAATGCTGAGGGGTGCATGTAGGAACGAGTCAGGAAATGTATTAGGTACTTGAATTTATTATTTTTTTTTAAGAAAATAAATGTGTTTAGTCAACAGCATGAAGTATGGTACCTCCAAGGGTACCTGTTTGGTGATGGAGATATGGAATTATTAACCATGCAGATAAGGAGTATCAGGGGAGGAGAGTCTGTGAAACAAGTGATTTGTCACATTGAAGACCAAAAGCAGCTGCAGAATATGAAGCAATGGCAGGAGAAAGGTTCCCCAGGCAGTGGGACAGAGACAGCAGCCTGCAGGCAGCACTGGCTGGGTGGAGGAGCACTTGGCTGCTTTTCCAAGGTCATTAGGAAGTCTAGACTTTCCCATAAAAGGGTCCCATTTGCTGGAGAATCCTTGGGCTAACACTGCCCTGAGGGTTTCACAGAGAACTTAAAGGCATCCAGAACAGCCTGGCTAGACTGAGGGCACCTTCCCTGAATTTTTCTGTGTGTATGGACCTTGGAAGACAACTCTGGGGCAGCCTGGCAGGAATTATTCCATAGAACATGCAGCCTGCCCCACCAGAAGGTGGCTCTGGGGCTGGCCCACCTGGTGGCTGGGACACTGCTGTCCCAGACTGGCTGAATTTAGCTCCTCTTCAGGTTCCTTGCCCAGTAGACAGAACAGAGGAGCCAAAACCAACTGCATTCCTCTCAGAGAGCCAGAAATTAAAAAACTGCTTCTGTGTGCTGATGGAGGCATTTGAGGAACTCTATATATGCAGTTATTCCTGAAACTCAGAAAGGAGACTCCCACCTTTGCTACAAACCTCTCTTGGTGCCTCATCACTGGGTTGTTTGACCAATTTCTTGCTGCCATCCTATGGCTTTAAGCACTTTAAATACCAGCTGTCCTCCCTATGCTAGAGAGCATCTCTGTCTAGCACAACACATCTGGAGAGAGCTTCTCCATAGCAGTGTTCAGAGCAAATCACAAGTCCAAACCCCTCTGAGACCACAAAGTGTGCTCTTGTTCCTGTTTGCAGGGGCTGCCAGCTTATGCTGCAACTTACCTTGTTAGGAGAAACCAGAGGGAGATGCTAAAGGCAGGGAAAAAAATGAGTGCAGCTTTCTAATTGAGTCAGGGGAAAAAAAAAATCCAAGGTATGTTCAAGAAAGGGTTTGAATGCCTGGAAGACTGGCAATTGTTGGATCCCATTCTTCTTGCAAGCCCAGCTATGTTATCCTTGTCTTAAGGCCCCCTTGAAGGTCAGTGTCAGGAAGACAGGCCAGGTGTACTGAATCAGTATTTGTCAATGTGAATGGCTCCTGGGGACAGACAATGGTGCCCACCCCAAAAGAAACCACCCTGGGGGCTGCAGTGGTGGATAAAGAGCGTGGTCAGGCTTCTGCCCAAGAGAAACAGTTTGCTGAATGTGAGAAGCCTTCTGGAATCTGCACAAACTTAGATGATGTCGATTCAAGCCTTGAGGAGTTTGTTGTGTAACTGGGACCAGCAGTGTGATTTGGACAACCATAACACAGCTGGGGATGATTCCATCCTGGGAAGGTGTGACTACCCTGGGGCTGTTGCAAAGTGGTTTCTGTGTGTATTTACTGTATGTTTTTGTGGCAGGATTTCTTTTTCATAATTGGGTCTTCCTGAACAGCAGTTGGATGTTTTAGCAAAGAGAAGAATGTGTAGTAAAAATCAACCAACATATCCCTAAGTGGGGAGGAATCCTGGATGGCACATGGGGAACTTCCAAAACTGGTGTTTACCTCTGCTTTGCTTTTAGCAATCCAGCTTCTCTCTGTGAGTTGTGTGTGCAGAAGGGATAATCTAAACTGAGTTTATCACAGCAGCAGAGCTGGAGCAACTCCAAGTACATTGGTCTATATCCTGGAAATAGGAGACTGCTTATCCAATTATTTGCAGCTTGTTTTCAAGGGAAAAACGATTGACTTGAGTCCTGCACAGGGTAAAATCCTGTTAGAGTGTGTTATTTTGTCCTTCAGAGTGGGATGTAGTCCCAGGTTTTATGAGATGCTGTTTTGCCTCCTGGGATTGTTGAAAAGCTGCTGGGTCAGACTGGGGATCTTTAGTCTTCAGAGGGGAAAGTACCTCTCTGTTGGAGTGAGAGATGAGGCTTAAAACACGTGATAAGCTTTATCTGCCTGTCCCAACCCTTTTCACCCACTGCCATGATTAAATTTGTGAGAAGAGTCACTGTAATAAATAAACTATACATTATTGAGGGTAAAGACTCCCAGGAGGGGAGGCATTGAGTGGTACAGAGATACAGGCACGCTTAACAATGAAACAAAGCGACAGACTTTGGCTGAACATCAGGAAAAACATACTGAGAGTGAAATAAATTTAGCCATAGGACAGTTCCCAACAACAGTAGCAGCAGTCCTGTTACCCAGACTAATTTTAAACACTCCTGTAGGCATCACTCCCATCTGGGCCTGGTAAGAGGAGATGTCAGTCATATGCATAGTGTGAAGATGTCTCCTTTTCTTTGGCCCAAAGTTTTCCATGAAATTTTTTTTTGGTTCAATGGAGATAATTTCTTTCCATTTGAGCCATTCTCTTTGTTTCATAGCAATTTTAAAAAGAAAAAAATCGCTTTGGTAAGGTTGAGGACAAGGGAAATTTTCAGCTGTTTTAATGTGGCTCTTCCTTTAAAGGGGTTTGGAATCAGCCATATTCAGACCAGATTTTTGCAGTAGGTAGCAGAATCAAGATGCGTTGGAGGAAGATATTAAAAGACAATTTTCTCTCCAGTCCCTATCACAAACCTGCATCTTCTGAGGTAATAAGTGGGGCTGCACAGACTGGTGGCATCTGATGCTCCTTGCCCTCATACAAACCAACCAGAAAGGAGTAAGGAGTCAGGAACAATGTTTGGCCAGTGATGTGGATACTCCACATCAGCCACAGTCTTCTCCAAATTCTTGCTTCTTCCTTCTGGTACTTCTTTTTTTGCTACGGCCAAAGTGAATCCGGTATGAAAGCCCTGTTACTTACTCACTGGGATTAAGCACTGAGGAGAAGAGGTGTGAGAGGTAAGGAAAAGATGGTGCAAATGACTCAAGCCCTCCTTGAGTGCCTGTGTGGGCAGCCTGAGGGCATCCCAGGCTGTTGGTTGGGAGGGCGTGGTGCTCCTCCCCGGGCTCCTGGCCATCTGGAGGGGCTGGATGGTTTTGTGCTTGCTCCCTGGCTTAGTCTCTCATAACATGCACATATTTTTGCAGCACATATTTTGTGATGTGAGAATGTGCTCTCTGTTCACTTCTAATGCACCTGTTGGTTCTACAAACAAGCCTGCCAATTAAGCCCAGGAGTCAAATCCCACAGGAGCTTGGTTGCCTATGCTGGAAGATGTATGTATGTAATAAATGGTATTAAGAGGTATACACCCAAGCCTATTTATGAATTACCATATGAGAGAGAAAGCATAGTCAGAGTACTGAATAAGTTCAAATAACATATGGATTTATATGCTAGATCCACCTTCCAACCATTTGTTTCATCTTAGGCAAGTTATTTAGCTTCTCTGGGCCTCAGATCCTCTACTGAGTACATCTCGGATGATAAAAAAATTCATTTTTATCTGGTTTTTCTGCTCTGATTCCTCATGCTCAGAAAAAGGAATTGCCTCTCTGTGCACGTCCTTGATTTTGTCGGGTTTTTTACTAATGCTCAGGTATTGCTGTTGCATTTCTGCCTGTACTCTAGCAGAGCAGAGATGATTCAGGAGCAAAAGCAGAGATACTCCTTTGAGTCCCCTTTTATATTTCATTGTTGGCACCTCCTCTCACAAGTAAGTGAGCTGTATTTTAGTCATCAGATCAGAACTAAACTTTGGTTTCCATGGAAGTCAGGTACCTCTGTCTTCAGCAAAGTCCCGTTATTACTCACCAGGAGAAGGGCAGCCAATACTGTACCTCAGCTGTAGCTGACAGGCAATTTATATGGGATGAATCCCTTAACAGTGGACTTCAGCCTTTCCTGAAATCTTATCCCTTGCCTCTCCATGTGAGTGGGGCCACTGGCTTCATGGAGCAGCTCATTCCAGACAGATGCTGACAACTGGAGCTGAGTGGTGCTGAGGGAACGTGACACAAAGCTGCAGCAAATGTATTAATTGCATTGCTTGGGGAGGGCTGGATTCTTTCTCCTGCCCCTCCTTTCTCTCTGCCAAAGCTTTGTGTGTGCTGGGAGCCTTGCTGGGTTTTTCTCGTGCATGGCAATTAATGAACACAGCCCGGAGTTCTGGGCATCTGCTTCACATCCCGGGAAGGTGCGTTATTAACCCAAAAGGATTTGATACCCTCCTGCTGTGTCCCATTTTCTCTGCTCTTGCCTGATCCTTCTATTTGATTCAGCCTCCCAGGTCCATTAAGATCTTCACAGTTGCCCATGCACAAACCTGACAGGCTCATGGGGAGATTCTAAAACGATGCTGGTTCAATTAGCAGGATATAATTTGCCCTTTGGTGAAACCCTGGGCTCCCCTGCCAGGCTAAGCACTTGCTGCCAGGGCACTTAGCACAAGGAGGACAGTTCCCATCACATCTTTCTCAATGGCAGGTCACAGAAACCATGAACCCAAGTAGCTACCGTAAGAAAGGAATTGTATTTTTATCACAATTTTATTTTTCCTCGTGAAATGAGTTTTAGAGAAACCAGAAAGCCTAGTTTGGATATTCGATGTGAACTACAGCTGGCAGCTGTAGTTTTTATTTTAGGCTGGGAATCCTGCTGGCTGTTTTATTTTCTTCCTTCCCCATGAGCCCCTCTTGCAATTTGAGTTGTTATGCCCTATAGGTCACAGACCAGTTTGCTATACAATTTTCTGTCTCTGTGATGATCAAATGCTTTTCTGAATGATTTGCTGTTTGTTGTGGTTGTTAACCTCCTGTATACTCAGCCTTGCTTCTCTCTCTCACCTCTGAGACGTGCTGAAATACCTGAAGAGATACCAATATCAGATCATGCATATTCACAGTGGTTGTTCCCTATTCAGCTGCACAGACAACAGTTTTCTCATGTTCACCAAAAGCAGATATGAGTCAAACCTCAAGTGAAAGTGATATATTCAGGATGGGGGGAGGGAAGGAGAGTCAAGATATAATTTGATTTTTTTCCTCAGCCTTCAGCCACTGTGGACAGTAGCTGTTCCCATGAGATCCTTTGTATATTAGCAAAGGGATGGATTTGTGTGCTTTGATGGTGGAGCTTCTCACGCTGGAGGAGGTCTTCTCCTGGAGAGATGATGTGGAAAAGGCAGGTGGCATCTGCCCCTGCTGGGGCAGGGAGGAAGTCTGGCCAGAACTGCTCTGAGAGCAGTACCAGAGTTTGGTCTGGTTGCACTGGGTCTCTCACCCGGTGGGAAAAACCTGCCCTTAACTCTAGTTTTGGTGGGTTTTTTTGTTACTTCTCTTTCCCAGGAGACTTCCTTGGGTTTATAAATGACTGCATTTCCCTTTGGCATGACAGCTGCAGCTTCACCTCTTCTCGTGTGAACCTGGAGTCAGGTCAGGCTAAAATGCTGAGTCTTTCCTTTCTCCTTCCCATGGTTCTCTGGCCCCCTCCTTCCTTCCCCATATCAGCTGCCTGTATTGCCATAACTTGAGGATTAGCTTTTCCCTGCAGGACTGAGCTGAAATGCAAGTGCTTTACTGAGCAAAACAAATCTCTTCAATATTAGCGAGGCAAAGCAAAATGCTTGAGCACATGTGGTTTTTGTTAGCTGACTTCTCCCCCAGCCTCATGTTTGGTCCCAGTGTCAAATTCCCTCTTAAATATGCTTAGGAGGTCACAGAAAGCAGGTGAATAGTCATACAATAAAAATCACATCACACCTCTTAAAAAAAAATTAAAAAAAAAATACATCCCCTCTTTCAGTCTTCCCCCCCCTTCCACCCATCCCCATACACAGTAGAGGCAAAGACCTGATTATGCCCTTAGTGGGAATGAACTAAAAATGAGTTTTCCTAGCAGGTTGAAGTACAGGGATGTAGTTAACAGATCAGGTTGTTGCAAATGAAGACACAGAATTGTAGGGTGCCCAAAGTTAAGCAGGTCAGGCTCTCAGCCGATACGAGTTGTCTTCCCTGGAGTGATTCCACACTGCAGCAGGCTCTGGCTTCCAAAGGAATGTGCTAGTGCCAGCTGGGTACTTTTGGGAAATGTATATTGAGTAAGATGCTGAGGAGATGGCAAAGGTATGTGTGCAGAACACACCTCAGAGTGCTCAGTGCAGGTGTGAGCAGTAAAGCTTGGATGGGGTTTTTGAAACCATGACTCAGTTCCATTAGGAAGATCAGATACTGGGTTTCTGTTGTGTTAGCAAGGGGAGCAGAGCCAGGGCCCCAACACCCCCAGCACTGCTTAATGGGTGGAAACTCATACAAATCTCTCTGATTGATTTGACCTCATGAAAGAAATTCTAATAAAACCTTGAGGTCCTGGTAATGAATTTTATGAGTCCCCCCAGCAAAGGCAATACCTGTTCATTGGCAGATATGTGAGCTAACTCACAGAAAGCTGGCTTGAGCAGTAGAGACAGCGTGAGAAATGTTTGTGAGTTTAGTCTCTCAAGGAACCCAGTAGCATTGCCTGAAGAATATTCATTCATTTTACAGCCTAGATAGACACTTGTAACACCAAAGAAGCTGTGGATGCCTCATTCCTGGAAGTGTTCCAGGCCAGGTTGGATGGGGCTTGGAGCAACCTGGTCTGGTGGCACCCATGGCAAGGGGCTTGGAAATAGAGGTTTGCACCTGCAGGTTTTATGCAGGTTGGTTTTTTGTGTATACACTGATTTTAATTGTCAAAAGGTGACAGAGTGAAAAATAGAAATATTGAGGAAAGTTCATTGTGTTCAACTCTGTGCTTGGGGTATTTACTTCTCTCAGCAGGGAACTAACATGTGAAAAGGTTTTCAACAAAAGATTGTCATAACTCAGGGCCAAGACCTGTCTCTTGTTTTACTGAGCAGTGTGTTTGACTCGTACTTGAGGTACCTTTAGATAAAGAAGCTGTCATGGTATGTGCAGGTGTGTAAGCTATGAACCTTTGTATAAACCAGTGAATTTATTTGAGTTGAGATTTGACCTCGGAAGTTAGTCTGTGGGCTGTGAAAACAATCCCTGTTACTCTAAGATAGATTTTCCTGGCAATAAATATCCTGTTTTTTATCTTGATTACTGTTTTTTTGTTCTCATGCCCTGCACTCTGTTCCTGAGCCTTTGGTGCTCCATAATTTCTAGTTTTTCCTGATGTAAACTGGAGGATGAAAAGAACCACTGAAACAATTGCAGTAGAGAAGGTTTTCAACATCTGCCTGCACTTGCTGGCATACTGTGAATCTTAAATAACGTGTTTATAGAGTGGTCTGATGTGTGACGTTCAGATGAATGAAAGTGTCGTTCAGAAGTGCACAGCCCTGCAATTTATATAGTAAATATACCTTTAATGTTCAGTAAATTCAAAGTCAATCACCCTAGTCTCAGGGTGACAGTATTTTAAGCCATAGCTGTGCAATTCTACTAATTAAAAAGCTGGGAGGCAGAAAGGTCACAATAATTCAGCCTCTATCTCTCTCAGATTCTTTTGCCTATGAAAAAAGAAAGAAACAAACTTTTGGTGCGAAAAGGTTTGACCTTTAATTTTTTTATTCTTTCATTGGTTATAAAATCCGTGTAATTACTTCTAGGGACTCTTGGTGATTGTGATGATAGTGTTTAGAAGCAAATAATTTGGAGCTTAACTTCATAAGTAGTAGAGGGCAGTCACTTTAACCCTTGCTAAACAGCAAGGGAAGCAGCCCTGGACCACTGGATTCTTTCAGGTGTTCATCTGAGACTGGAAAAAAAGAGTTCTTTGATGTGGTGGGTGAGAGGGTAGATGTGCTTTCGTGACAAGGAAGTGAAGAGATATTGGAAATATTTCTTGCCTCTAGAATATGTAGATGGGGTGCTTTCCTCCTCTATAAAGGAAGTTGTAGCAGTAAAAAAATGGAAGTGACAGGAATGAGTCTTAGAATTTCATCCCCTAGTGAGAAATCTGAGATTATTACTAACATCAACTTTTTGAAGAAAATCAACAATCCATAGACATCTACTTGAAAGCATAGCAGAAGACTGACTATAAGGGGGAAAAACCCCAAAACATTCACAGGTAGCAGCTGAAAAGCATGGTTTTAAGAATCATTGTTATTTTTGCAATTTTTTACCAGTGGTTGAAGTTTGCTATTAGAGTAAATTGGTTACAGTGGCAATATCCTTGCAGGGAAACATTGTTTCTATCCAAGGTGTTTGTTTTTCCTAAAAATCTGATTTTCTGTTTCAACCAGGAGCAGAGTGCAGAGATCTGCATAACATTATGGCAGCAAGTGTTACCCATGAGGTCATAGTGAAACACCCACTGCAGCCACCTCATGCCTTTAAAATCTGAGAGGATGAAGCACAGCTCAGTTGCCTGTTGTAACAAGAAGTAAAATAAATAAATAGAGTCAGATAAATTACCAAGACAGAGTAATATGCTCCCCACACACCAGGAGTAAAAATATAACGGTGTCCTGTCCCTTCTGAGATGCCTCAGAAGGAGAATTAAGGAAGACTAAGTTGTGCACTTTGGCTAATTCTGCCCTTTGCACTGCAGGATCTGCCAGACCTGCTCCAGCTCAGGTCCTCTGAGGGCCTGGGACATTCACCAGTGATGGGGACAGTCAATGTGGTGAAATGTACCATCATGCTGGGGCAGGAAA
Organism: Aphelocoma coerulescens; assembly: GCF_041296385.1. Taxonomy (NCBI): domain Eukaryota; kingdom Metazoa; phylum Chordata; class Aves; order Passeriformes; family Corvidae; genus Aphelocoma; species Aphelocoma coerulescens. Next base: position 7,430,834 of record NC_091024.1, read on the forward strand.
CTGGCTGTGGAAGTGTTGATGGCATTGATCTGCTTGGGACCAGTCACACGGGACGCCCACGTGTTGTCTGTTACTTACAGGACAGGAGCTTGGCAGCAGCAGAGAGGAGGATGTACTGAGGTGGAGAGGCTGGGGATGATGAAAGACAGATCTGCCCACTCATCTTAGGAGGATGGGGCTGCTCTGGGAGACAGTCCTGTTTCTCTTAGCACAGCTGCTCAGCTTTGATACTCTGCTGCTTTGTTTTGTAATGAGCTTTTGGATTTGGACCTTTCTGTCTCATTGTCACATGTCTTTTGCTTGTGTTTGTGTCTTGGGAACTTGGTGAGTGAGGTTGGGTTTGGAGAAGGACCTGCTGTGATGATAAATAAGGTGCAACCAAAGCCATGAGCCCCAGATAACAGATGTTCCATTCCACAGGACTCACCCATTTGAGCAGTTTAATTTCTAACTAGCTAAAGATCCTTCTTGTGAAAAATGACTTCCTATTCCCAACCTTATAATGACAGTAAAATAGTGGAAAGACAGATGAGTTAGCACTCCTAGAAATCTGTTATGTAGCTGGGTGAGCAATAAAACAGTTTGTCTACTCCTTGACTGACTTTTCTTACACCAAATAACTGTGTAATTGTCTTAAACCCCGAACAGAGAGCACAGTCTGGAGTCTGGAGTTCTTATATTTCAGCTGGCTCCCAGCTGTTCATCTGGGGAGGACAAGGTTGCATGTGTGAAGGGAATGCACTGGGAACCCATTTCTCAGAGCTATGACCCTTTTCCTGTTTGTCAGATGCACTGATTATCTGGAATACGTTTTCTTGCTGAGTATTGTGTGAGATTCTGGCAATACAGCTGCCTCTGAGCCCAGGAGCCCTCAGCTGGCTGAGGCTTGGGTGGACAGCGTGGGATTGTGCACTCCATGAACAGTAAGAGGAGCTGGCTGGAGAGCCATGGAGCTCAGAGCTGCACCTTGGATGTGACAGTGATGGGGGCAAATGCACTCAGGAGCTAACAAGATATAATAACCCAAGTACTTATTAATATTTTAAAAATTTGCAGTATTAAAATTTTTGCTATCTTTTAAAATTGTTGAAACAATGCAAAGGAATTTTGTGGGAGTGAGACTACTTTTTTCTGGGTTTACTGTAGCTGGATATGTTCCTGTTCCTTCCTTACGTCACACTTTGAAGTGCTAATTCTGAATGCTCTCCATGCAGATTCAGAACCCTTTCTTACCATGCATTACATAGGCTCAATTTTAGAGCTAAACATGGCAATGGCTTCCCCTTAATGGGAGAGATGGATATCTCTTCTGATGGTGCTGGAACCGATGGAGTTTGGATCAGGAAGGGGAAGAGACTTCAGGAAGTATCAAGAAGACAGGTTTTCAGCACGTGGCTTGAATCTTACCCTCTGTGTCTGTATCTTTGTAAATTGTTTTCTAAAAAATGACCAGTTTTATTTGAAAAAGTGTATTTTTTTTCTCAATATGCAGCATGTGAAATTCAGACTCTTCGGTCTCTAAGTTTTATCCAGGGGCTAGCAGTGTTATATCTTTCAACTCAAGCTTTCAAAACAATCAGTAGTTTATTGTGTTAGGACAGATTTCTTCTCTTCTGAGAGCAGATTCTGTGTTTTAATAGCAAGGTTGATTGTAATCTTTTTAAGTTTGAAGTTGTGGTTTGGAGAAATCCAGAGCTCTCAGCACAGTGCAAACTTTTTTAGTTAAATCAATGAGCTCCCCTGTTGAGAAGTGAATGACCAAGGGCTCTGTGTTGTCTCTGCCCCCTTTACATAATCCCAGTGGTGTGGAAAGTGGAGCTGCTTCCCAGAAATTAGCAAACAATTCAAAACAATGGAGGCACAATGAAACACCCTGAACACACAGCCAGGGAGGAAGTTCAGGTTTGTATAATTTGAAAGGAGAGGAGGCAAGTCAGGAAGAAACACACCCTTGAAAAACCGTGGGGTGTGAAGGGGATTTCTGTGCTTTTCTCTCTGCTGCAGGGGCGAGCTGATGGCAAGGAGCAGGCATCGTCCTGCTGTGGCTATTGTGTGTGGGGAACCTGCCTGACTCCTTTTGGGACTTGACTTTCAGGGAATGTTGAGTCTTTTTTCATCCCTGGAACACAGCAGGTACCTGAAGTTCCAGCTGATGTGACATCCCAGCTCTGGCAGAGAACAGGAGGGAGCAAGCTGCTTCCAGATGACCCAGGGATGCTTTAGGCAGCATTCTGTTGACATCGTGGTATTGCTCTGGGGACAGAAGTTCTGTTTGCTTGCATTTGCCCTCTTTGTGGATGGATTTCCTCCTGCTCTGGGTCTTCATGCCTGAACCTGTCTTAAGGTTTGATTATGGCTTAACTGTGTGGGACTAAGGCAGGGGAAGCTGTCCCCTGAGCATGAGGCAGCAGGGCACAAGTTCATGAGTTACTTGACCTCCTGTGAGGATCAAGCTCCTGTTTCAGTAAAAACTCACCCAGTGAGTTTGGCCAAAACGTAGAGGTGTCTGTGGAGACACTTCTGTGCCTGGGGTTTTTGCCTCCAGTTTGCTGCCAACCCTGGTGCAGGAAGGAATGAGCCCCTTGGCAGGTCCTGCACAACCTCTCCTGCTTGGCTCTGGCCTCAGTGCTCCCCTACACACGTACAAGGTATGGAGTAAATGGCTGGTTGAATGGGAAGGAGCTGAAATACACATGGTTTGGAGGCTGGTTGTATTAAAGAAAAGCTAATGACATATATTTACATGGCAATGTCAATAAACATTTTCTACCTGCTTTTGACTGGCCAACTGGGAATGTATTCCTAATGGAAACAAATTGGATCGTCAGCCAGCCCAGTGTCTTTGTCAGTCCTGAACTCCATTTAAAAATAACATTATTTTAACATGTTTTTAAAGCACCTTTTCCTAACATGATCCAGAAGGCTGTGTAAAAACAACTTGGAATAATCTTGAAACCCATAGAGGGCCAAGCCAGAGAAAAGGAGCCAACACCTTTGGGCAAAGAAAACCAGAAAATCTAAGGAGAAGAGCCAGGAAGAAGGGAGGGAATATATTTTCATGGAAAAATCTAACTCTAAACCAACATGCTCTGCAGAAAAGGTATTTTTTCCCTTGAGAAATCTCCATGTAAAATGAATGCAATGCTGTACATACTTATTTAGTTTTCTCTATACATCTATTTAATTTTCTCATTGAAATAATATCCTATTAGTTGAGATAGCACCTAGAGCCAGCAAGCCTTTTTCTTTGGAGCTCCCTCAAATTGTGATCTTGGTTATTCTATTAATGGAATATGAGATTAGGGAGTTTGGGTTAAGTCTATCATAAAGCAGCAGCAGTGTGCAGCTCAGATGCCAGTTTTATTTTTCTGTGATTGGTTAATCCATGAATTGAGGAGACCAGGTGTTTAAATTCCACATTCTTGATATTCCTCTAGCAGTGTCTCCTAGTCTGAGGGAACACACAATCATTTGAGGCCCCTGCTGAAGGAATGCTAAAGCAAAGCACAGCTCAAGAAATAATCTTTTAAGAAAATGGTAACTCTACAGTTTGTGTCAGTCCTGTTCTGAGCAAACTGACATCTAAATGACTGGCAGCAGCAAAGATAAATATAGCAGCAGCACAGCAGGGGAGCTGAGATGAATAGAGGCGTATTCCAGGGGGAGACTCCGTGACATCCTGCACTGATGTCACTGATGAACATCCTGAGCAGCGAAGAAGTCCCAGGATTTGCCCTGTTGGATTCAAACAGGTGTCTGAATGGAGTCTGAGGCAAGTTTCAAGGCACACATTTCTCTTCACTTGAAGCCTGTTCCCCCAGGCTCAAGTCCTCCCCAAAGATTTTTCAGGTGTGGTCATGTAGGATCATGAACTCCTCGTGAAGTTGGTCTTTTCCTCTTTTGGTACTTCTGCACTGTTTATATTTGTTAACGCTCATCAGGACTTAATATCTGCTTGAAAGTAGGATTATTGAGCTCTGCTCTACTTCTTTTCCTTCAGTAAGATCTGGAGCAGCCCATACTTGCAAAATAGATGCAAAAGAAAGAACAGTCAAGAAAAAATGTCAGCCAAGAGTTGGAAGCATTTTATTGTGCTTAATGCTCCACCAGTAGTAGGTAGAATCCACTGCAAGGGTAAGAATGTAGTTTCTTGCCTTTCACTGGCCGACACCTGTTTAGTGAGTTTAGTCTGTAATTTTGGGGTGGTGGGAATGATGTAGCTTCAGGCATAGCTCCAATTTCTGCATCTAGTAGATGCATGCTCTGCTCCTCTAGGTAAGGAAATGTAAGGAAATATGAATGATTGCTGAAGACTTAAGAGGGAAAAACTTTTATTTCTTTTTGCTTTTCTCTGCTTTTTTAATAACAAACCCAAGATTGTTATAAACAGAGGTTGTATCTTGCCCCCTCTCCTTTTTGGATTTTCTGTGCATCTAGACAGACTAAGGCAAACCACATATTTGAGAACAAAACTTCTCTCTCTGAGGAATTTTGTGATGCACCTTTGTATGATATTATATGAAAGCAGAGAAAACATTTATGGGAGAGTTAACCAAGCAGTGAGCGTAGCTGTGTGGTCAGCCATGAATGCATGTGGACTCTCTCTGCAGGATAAAAAGCTTTTGTGATGGTTTAAGAAAATATTGAGCAGCACTTTTCTGAATACTTTTACTTTTCCCAGACAGCGTTCAGAAATAACTGTTAGCTGCTGAGGCAAGAAATAAATAAAAAAGCAGCAAATTTTCTCTGATGGGGATTTTTTTGGCTTCTGTATGAGCCTGGGTCATGTGACTGGACTGGGTTGATTTAGGAGCAATGCGCTGCAAATCTTTTTGAGAGTGCTGAATTCAGATGCTACGAGGCACTGCAATTAGTATTTGTAGGATAGGAGGGTTAGAAAAAATAGTCATGTTACAGCTGCCCTGCGTCTCAAAGCTTGTTTGGAAACCTTTTTAATTGGTCTATCTGTCATGCCATTCCTTTGGATTAAGAATGGCTGATGCTCTGTGTTGCCCAGAAGCAATAATCTCAGCAAGACTATGTTCTCTTCACAGCTTCATTAACCTCTGGAGTAAACAGTCAAGGCTTTACAGTATAAATGTTCAGAGAAAATGTTTTGCAGCTCTTGTATGGGCCATCTGTCTTCTGAGGTAGCCACGGGTGAATGCTAGATAGTTATTTCCTAAAGAGATCAGTACTAAAATCAAATTTTCAGGAGCTGCAAATATTTCAAGTGGACCCCAGCTCTACTTGTGAACACCATTCCCAGAACCCTCTTGTGGGCTCCTTCAGCAGAGTTCAGTGTAGCAGGAAAGGCACTCCGTGAGTGTGTGCTTGGGGTGTCTGTAGCCTTTAGGAGGGTGGAAATGAAAAGACAGGTTGCAGTTATTTCCCTAGAAAATAAACAGTGCTTTTTCACATGCTGCATCTTGCTGATTTTGGCACCGGACTGCAGTATGTCCTAGCTGGAGGGAAGAGCTGGGTGGGATAGACCTCATGGAAAGATCTCTTGGATAAGCTTCTCTTCTCATCTGGGAAGTGCTTTGAGAGAGGAGCAGAAAAGGGGAGAATAACCCAACCCTGCAGGGATGTGGGTTTATAGCCAAAACTCGGCTGAGTGACCTGCAAATGGGGAGTTGGCTTTGGGAACTGCAGGTTTAGATGGCTCTGTCAGGATGTGACTAAACTGGTGCTTAAGAGAACAAATTCCAGATAGGAAAAAAAAACCCAAACAAGACAACAAAACTAAGAAGGAAAACCCCAAACCCACAAAACCTGCCAAAATACAGCAACAATAAATGTATTAATAGTATTTGGAAAAAATCTCCACACCAAAATCCTGAAATGGTGTGGAGTGATGTGGGGAGAGAATATGTGGCACTGCTTCTTTGGCTGTCTGTGCTTGACAAGAGCAGGAGTGAGAGTTGGTTTATGAGGTCAGGTTGAAAGTGGAGTTGAGGGAAGGAATTTATGGTGTTCCACACTGGGATTTCGGTGTGAAGTAGTTGCTCAAGCTTTTAGGGTTATTTCTTTGAAAGTAATCCCATGATAGTCCTGTAAACCTGCCCTATTGCTTGCTCTGCTAAGGCTCTCTGGGTGATCTCTCCATGATGGTCTGTCTTATAAAATATGCAATATCTGATTGACCTGAGATTGATTCAGGCTGTAATGAGGTTGTGCATATGTTAATAAAACCCTGTTAGGCTGTTGATATGGCAGTGCTGCTTCTGTAACAAATTGTTTTAACTTCAGCTTGTGGCAAACAACTCTGGGCTCTTAAAACAGATTTCACCACTGGCCTTTGAGCCATTTAATAATGATTGGAAACAACATTTCGGGGAGACAATGCAAGATAAATTCCAGTTTCAACTTGGATGAAACTCCTTTTAAAATCCATCTTCTCTGTGTCTTGTGTTCATCCAGGTACTCACAAGAGTTTTCATTATCCAACCTTAACTTGGCTGCCTTGTTGATTCTCAGCCTATCAGCAAGGAATGGGCACCAAGTACATTTTTGGATGTCATGGAATTTTATTGGCACTGTGTATGCTTTTTGAATCTCCTCTCCTTTCCTTTCCAGAAACGTTTTAGGGTTTGATCAGAGTCTTGAGAGGAGCTAGTCCATGGAATAGCAACCAGTTGTTTTATATACAAGCTACTGGAAAACAGACAGGATCTCTTAATTTAGCTGAGATGGCATCTTCTGCATTCTCTGGGTCTCTAGCCAAATTCATCCCAAAGATGATGGGTACCACAGGTAATTTAAGGAACAAAGAGCCTCTCCCTGCAGCTATGTGCAACTGCTGGTGGTTACCTAATCCTGCACCTGCACACAGTTGCTGATGGTTTCATGATCCTATCACCAGTTATCTCACACAGTCCACTTGCCTCTTTTACACTGCAAAATGTCTTATGTTATAAACTGTCTTGTGGCTGCACACTCCTACAAGCCACTCACCTCTCTTTGCTCCAGGTCTAATAGAATTTCTCTTGATTTGATTCCCCTTTGTTTCTACATTTTTTTTAGTGTACTGGGAAAACGCTCTTGTGCAAACCAGAGTGGGTGGTGAGGTAGCTGAACCTGATTAGTATTTCTGAGCATCTCCATGAGACAATCAGCAGTCATTCTTCCTCCCTGTTCCCTCTCCCTCCTGCTATTGCAAGATAATTTTATAGCCAGTGAGGTCATGCATTCAGAGATGTTGTCTCGATGCAAACTTGTATCTGCTAACACATCTCTGTGAACCATTTCACATCAGCTTTCGGTAGCAAACTAGGGTGTTCCCTGTTCCTACGTGTGTGCTGAGTTTCTTTCCTTGTGGAATTTTCCAATGATGAAACAAAGTATCTATCAGTCAGGAGTTATATCTAGGCTTTCATTTGCTTTTGAATTATCTCATCATTTTCCCAGCTATTTAATTGTCTCAAACCATTTAGTTCTCCTTATGTCTTGTCTACTTTCAGGAAGATTTTACTGATCTATTTGTTGGTTACTGGTTCCACTTTCTACCTTTCTCTTAAAACTCTGGATCATGCTAACTGTATGTGTTGAGACCAGCAAATATTTAGTGGTTTGCCAGAGGTTATTAGCAGCTGTTTTAGATCCTAGAAACTCTTGGAGCCCTTTGCTCTAATTATGAGAAATAACAACATGCACCTGTGTTATAATTTTTATCTTCAGATCTTGAAATTATTAATAAATATCTGTCAAATACTCACCACTTCTACATGGGAAGGTAAAACTGAGTAAATGGAAGGACCAAGTCACCAAAGAAATTAAAATAACACTAACACACTGTCCCTTTCATGCATGCCAAGATGCTCTGGATCCACAGCTCTGAAGGAGATACCTGAACTTCCAGGACAATGCACTGTGGAGCTTGGGATGTCAGTGTAGTACACAAAAGCCAGAATATGGAGAGGACAGGAAGGTAGTTTCACAGAGGAGGATTAAGGGTTTACACAGATGCTTCTCTGGGTGTGGGTGCTTTTAGATGCCTTATTTGTTGCTCTTGGAAATGAATTTTTGTTGTTCTTTTCATGCTTAAGCTGCTTTTTTTGCATTCTCAGAGCAGATGGCAAGAGAGACAGTTACATTTTTGGCTTGGTAATTCCTTCAGAAACTAACTCCACCTTTCTGATTCCCTCCTCTTTTGCTCAAACCTCTGGAACATAATTAAAGTAGGTTAACTAATTATTAAGTCAATTAAAAATAGTTTGGAGAGGACCTTAAAGATAATCCTTTTGCACCTCCCCTGCCCTGAGCAGACAACTTCCACTAACCCAGGTTGTGCAGGGCCCCATCCAACGTGACCTTGAACGCTTCCAGGGATGGGGCATCCACCATGTGTGATCATGTGGATCTGAACCAAAGCTCTGAGACTCTCTGCTTGTCCATGTGGATATGGACATAAACCCTCAAAGATGATTTCAGACCCAGTGGTGGAGTTACTGCAGGTGTAATTACTGTGGGTACAGCAAGCTGCATGAGTGTAACTCTCAGTGCTGGGCTGAAGTGCAAAAATGCTCATTTGGAAGAGCCTGATTCATACATTACTTCATGTCTGAAACAGTTTTCGTATTGAGAAGAGATTATTTGCATTTGATTACTAAAAGCTGATGTTTAGCCAACAACTATTTATATTTCTGTATGAGGGAGATAAGTAATTTCACTTATTAATAGGCAGATATATACAGTTCTTAATCAGAAGGCTACAAGGATTTCTGTGACGAATTTTACATGAAAGCACAGTGCTGGCTGTATCTGGCACCGGTTGTCCAAACTGGAAATCAATATTTCTGGGTTTCATGACACTTATGAAGAAGGAAATCAAGCTTGTTAGTGCCTGTCATGAAATGAAACAGGTATTTAGCTTTCAGCAAAAATTTGCAAGATTTTTGGAAATCTTGAGGACTGAGAATTTTTTTTTTTTTTATCAGTCTATCCAAGGTACTCTTTTGGTGTATAAAACACTGTTATTCTTTTTATGGGCATTTCCTGTGGGGTGGGTGTGTGTAGGGAACCATGTTTACTGTGGGATCTCATTTTTCTCCACAGCGTTTTTTGATATATAATTACACTGTTTTGGTCACACACAACTCTATTGTCTTATGCTTAAGCTCATGGATGAATTATTGTCTCAGGTAGTGCAATGGTGAAATACAGACATGGTTTAGTCATTTGGCCAATTACCCGACTTAAAATCTGACTGAACACTGGAGGTATAACTCTTAGGGGGATCTTCTCATCTACAGGCTGATGTGTTTCAAAAATAATAAAAAAACCCTTAAAGAGTGGTTTTAAACTGAAGGCCTTTGGAACGTCAAATATATATCTTTCAGAAATACCAAAGATGATGAGAGGAGGTTTATAATAATCCAGCCACATCTTCAAAAACTGGTACCTCTCACCAGAACATATTCTACTAATTTTTGTTTTTCTTTAGTCCTTATTTTATAACCCTTTCTGGCTACTAAAATTGGGAAGATGAACTGCATCTGTCAGTCATGAAAAAAAATACAGAAAAATGTTATTTTTAGATTTAACAGGATGTATGTTTTGGGCCTCTGTGGAAGGAATATTTCTGAGCTATTCTTTGGCCAGGTTAAATACTGAATTATGGACTTAGATTTTTAGATACACCCCAACCAAACCACTGCTTGGCAAGTCCTTGTAGTCGTTTGTAAGTCAATGCCATGGTTCAGTCTGAGACTCCTTTGGTCCCTTCTGCTGAGGAGGTGAAGGTGGGGAAGAAGGGCTGCTCTCTCTGCTGACTCTGCCTGTGGATGAGAAATTGAATGCTCCAGCTCTGCAGTGCTGAGCATCCATCCCATTTGAGGGAGACTGTGGTTTGCTGCTCACACCTATCCATATCCATTAGCCATGCAGGGTAGAGTGAATGGAGTAATTGGTGTCCGGGCTTTTCAAAGAACCAACAGTGAAATTTTAATTTGTCCAGAAAACACAGTGTAATGTTTCCATTTCTTCTTGTCTGGCTTTAACTAGTCTTCAATATGGGCCTGTCTTGCTGAGTTACTGCCAAGAGAAGGTGAGAGCGTGTTGCTGTGAGGGGTGAGTGAGCAAGGACAGCCACCCTATAATCCAGTAGAACAGAACTGTGTCCTTGCTGGATAATATGACAGTGTCCTACAAATTAATTTTGTTTTAAAGTAAATCCTTTGTTGATTGAGTAGCTGAGGCAGATATTTGAAGACCTCTCTTTGCTCCCAGTGTAAATATAAGCTGATGAACTGTGGGCTTCTGGGTTTTTTCACCCATGCAGTGTTTGCTAATGAACCTTCACTGTGTCTTTGAAGAACCCTCTGTGGTGGTGAGAGGAGCAGCAGATGAGCAATGTGATTAGTGGTGCTGTCCATGTGAACTCAATTGTTTTCACCTTTTTATTTCTCAGGGGAGTAGGTTCATATCACAGGGCTCTGATCACTGCAGGCTGGACATCTCCAGTCACATCATTGCTGGAATAATCTGGGAAACCGGGAAAAACTATTGCACAAGAAATCAAAGAGTAATCAGGGGAACATTGTTAATTTAATGATGAATTTCTTCCTGAGCTGGCTCTAGCAACTGTCAGCTGGGAAAAAGATTGATAGAAGTAGCTGGGCATGGATTTCAGAGGTAGCAGAAGTAAATGATAATGTGAGTACAGTTATGGGCAGAATGTTCTGATAGTCTTGCCAAATAGTGGTACAAATTTTAGGCTCCTGTTATCTGTCTTCACAAGGCCTTTCATTCTGCAACTATCTTTGTCTGCAGGCTGAAATTCTGTGATATTCTGGAATGTAAATACCTAATTGTGCTTGCAAATCAGGTACTTAAACTTCCAAATCCTCGTCATCTTAGTATCTTTGTTTTCCAGATTATATGAATCCTAAGGGTCAGAAAAGGAGATTTCCATCTGTGAAGCTGTCATCCTGACACATTTCATCCAGGACTGTGGTATTTTGTAAATGCCACCTTAACAATCAGGGATGAGGTATTGCACAGAAATATTTTTGGTAAATGAATAGAGGCCCTTTTAGAGGCAAAAATGGAGAATGTCACAGCAAACATCCTCAAGGCAATGTATTTTCTAGGCTGGACATTGTCACCCACTGGATCAGTGACAGAACACACAGTTTTTCTCTTCTGCTTCACTTAAGCTGCTCAAGCAGGTCCTGATTAGTGAGAATTTCTCACTTAAGAATCTGGGTCCTGTAGAAATTGTGGTGGGCTCTTACCTGCCCTGCTGGAGAGCAAATGTCAACTTTTATATTTTGCTTCCAACTTCAGGAAACGCCACAAGGTACCAAGTAATTATTTCAGTGTGGTTTACAATATGTCTACCCTCAGGTAACAGTAGGTTAGCAAAATGAATCACTGCAGACTTAAGTGGGATTTGGATCTTCATATTCTTATTTATAACACAATTTTAGTGTGAGGGGAGGGTGAATCAGAAAATTTTGTGATAAATGGAGGCTTAAAAAAGGCAATAAACTATGGCTTCTTTCTCAGAATGGCAGCCTCATTTATTTACTTTTAAAAGAGTGTGAAGTTATGAGGCTCCAGGAAAAAATAACATTTTATCATCCAGAGTGTAGTTCTCCTTCTTTTATGAAATGTAATTAATAACACTCTTACTGCAGTTGATGTCCTCTCCAGAAGGAGCCCAAATAGTGCAGCAGAGCTTTGTATTTTTCTCTAAGGCTCTTCACAGATGATTGCAGTTATTCTTACTGTGAGACATGGTGATGCTATTCCCACCAGAATATTTGTCAAAGTGAAGCCCTGACAGCTTGAAAACATGATGGGGAGAAGAGCATCTCTGGTTGATTCTGTCTGGGCACAGGCAGTTCTGTGGCAGTAAAAGGCAGTCACGCAAGTGAAAGCGTGGACAGGATGATGCTGTTGTCTCTTGTGTGACAGCTTGCCCAACTGTCTTCTGCAGACCTTCCTGCCAAACTAAAATATGGGCCTCCAACAGCTCCTTGTGAATGTCTAGACATCAGATCAAGATTGTTGAAATTTTCTTAACTCACAGTCACAAATGCCTTTATGGTTGAAACATCCCCATCATGTTTTTGCTCACTACAGATGTCTCCCATCCAGGCAGTGTTTAGATTCCTGTAGTTCTGCAAGTCTTACATTCATATTTGTCTAATAGGTCCTGTGTAGTAGTTGAGCCAGTGGCCTGTTCTGTCTATTGGTTTAAACACAGTTCTATCTACTGGTTTAAATAAAACTCATGTCCAAGTGGTAACTTTTATTTCATTTCAGCAACATCATTTTTCCTCTGGCTTTGACAGATGCCATGTGGCTTGGTTATAGGAACTGAATATATCACTGTGACTGTGCTACCTCTGTACTCATTCCTCTCTCTCTAATCCTCCAAATGGCTTTTCTTCATTTCCCAGAGCTTTCACAGGCTCTTCCCTACTTATCTTGCAGCCTGTATCAAACAAGATCAAAGTTCCTGCCTCCAATCAGCCCATAATGCTGGCCTTCATCACCTGCTCATTACATTTTCAATCACACATTTCTACTCCCTTCTCTCAGGCAATCCTTCACTCCTGGAGGAAAGCCACCATCAGCCCCCCCCCAGCAGTGCCATTACCAGCCCTGGACTCCATACTTTTTACCCCATTGCCTGATGATAATGATTAGGTCTATAGAACACGCATGCCACGGTCATCATCTTGATCTCACAGTTTCCTTGTAATTTTTCCTCTTTCTGCACATTTCTGTCATCTCATGGTGACCTCTTTGGGGCCAGGGCAGCCTCAGTGCATTGTGTGATGGTAGTGTAAATTTAGCAACAATACTATATGAAGAATATTCATATTCATTCTTTTAATAGCATAAATCTGGTCCAAACAACACTTCAAAAATTAGCTACTTATTTAGCAACTTTTCGCTGTCCTATGTGCTAATGAGTTGGTTATATCTGACTTTTATTCAGTTTTTTAGTAGATGTGGGAGTACATTCCATCACAAGAACTACTCCACAGTTATCTACATTCTCACTAGCAGCATCAGAGCAAATTTAAAGACATGGTAATGTTCTGAAAAAGATACAGAGAAAATGGATCAAATTAACTAAATCTCCACATTAGTGGATTATTGAAATCTTCTGGGGGGAAGCATTCATGAAAAGTTAAAATTGCCTTAATTGACTTTGGAATAAATATTCAGTTTTAAAATATTCACACAGCATTTGGGGACATTGTTATCTCCTCTTATTAATTTTTTTCTGGCTCCCTGGTTTGCCTGGGTGGGAAACTTAATACTGGGCTGGGGCCTGAATTTTGTCACTGACCTCTCTTCAGCTGATCTTTGGGATATGCTGGAGAGATTTCCTTGACTTCATACTCAGATACAATTCTGGGAGTCTTGTGCTCACCCAGCCGTGTTTGGAGTCAACTCCCAGGGGCTCTCTGGGTGCAGCTGGTCCTGGGGTGTCCATGTGAGCAGCAGGATGTTGCTCAGATGGTTCTGGATGTGCTGCACAGCTGCTGCAGGGAGACCTGGGACTGGCACTGGCCCCATTTAAAGACGTGCTGGAGAACAGGGACTGCAGCTTGCACAGCTCATTGTCTGAATCCAGCGCTGCAGTTCTTTGTCCTTCCAGAGGAAGACACAGACTACTTTTAGCAGGAGAGCTGGTAAATGGAGTCATTCTTTTGATCACCTTTTAGCACCATCAGAACTGTTCTTCACTCAAAAACCCACTCAAATTGCACTTGTTTAAGTATAGTTGTCAGACTGTGTGGGAGACTTCTAACACTATCTCTACTGCTTGACTGTGTGCTATGAATATTTCAAATTAAAACCTCCTCACCCCCCAACATTAATTTTATAGGTGGATAATTAATTATCCTCCCTATGGCAACTGGCTGTGGTTTTTATTAACTTGCAAATCAAAAGAAGAGCCTGAAAAATGACAAGCTAATTTTTTAATAAGGTATGTCTTCCGTGTTTATTTGTATTTTATTACCCAGCAGTCTGTAAAGTTATCTATTTAATTTGGAAAAACACATTATCGCGGTTTGAGTAATCTCCCATGGAAAAAAATAAAGATCATTTTGCAACCACAGTGTTGAAATGTATTGTACTGCAGTCGTGAGTACTCTAACCAGATGGATATCTTTGCCTGATTTAAGTAAATCAGAACGTCACTCTTTCATCATAACGATCACGACAGTGGCGTTAACGTTCATAGAACACTTGCACGAGTTTTCTCCTGATATGAGATGTTCCCAGACATGAGATATCTGCCCTGCAGTTTCCTGCCATAATTTTAATTTTTTTTTTTTTTTTTTTAACTTTTGAGATGGGCCCAGGATTTATTTCAGCAACCAGCGTTTTGCAATTAGTTTTGATGGAGCCAAGATTTCACTGGTTCTCTCTAGTCCGCAAACCCCAGAATTGTTCCACCAATGTGTAATGAAGTTTGTACAAGCAGCTCTTCCACATGAAGGGAATGAAAAAGTACAGAGGAGCTCCTGCCAATGCTTGCTTCATATAGAAACTATTCTGAGGGAGATTCTAAGAAATGAGGATGAAAATTGTGGAGAGAGAGAGAGAAAGAAAAAAAAAAAGATCGCTGCAACATTTTCATAGCTGTTTGTACCTTTTTCACAGAATCATGTTTACCACTTGTGGTCCTGCTGTTTCTGTGGCTTATCAGGAAATAATGAGCTCTGAAATCCTGGCCAAGTTTAGCAAAGTCGCTAATTGCTTTGATTTCACTTTTCAGCTTCTTCTCCCATTGAGTGCCGTCTCCTGCTTGGGACTGTGCCTTAAGGTGGTGGCAGATTCCTGCTGCCTGAGGGCTGCTGTGTGTCCTTCTATTTGGAGAAAGGTGGCTCTGCTGTATGTTGCTCTCTATCCTGCACTTCTACCCATGTTCATGTGGATCCATCTGCTGTTTTGTCCTGCTTTGACCAGGGGAAGTCCCAGATGTGCTCATGGACAATATTGGGTGCCCATAAGGGAAGAGAAGATTTCTCCCTCACCCCAAGCCCAGCTTTTTGAGATGAGCTATGTCCCCTTTGAAGCTCTGAAACAAATTGCTGTGTTTGTTGCCCTGTTGAAAACTTGGCTGGAAGTCATTGGCTTTCCTTCTGAAGCACAATGGTTTATCATCTTCGTATTCCTTTTGTTCTATTGGCATAGTTTAGAGATTTCTTTATTATTCGTATTTATGCATCACTTCTTGGAAGCCTGTGGGGAAGACGAGATAGAGAAATCATACTTGAAAGAAAAAGCTGTCAAGCTTAATCTGCTGCATTTCTCATTTTCTGGATCTGTGGAAAGAAATATTTGCGAGGCAGTTGTTTGGACAGTCTCTGATCCAGCTTTAGAAACCCTGGCACGGTTATAGTGTTTGACAACATAAAAGGTATGGGTGCATGTGAGCACTATAAATCCGGGCAAGTGCAGCACTGGGGAATTCAGACCCATGGTCTGCAAGGTGCCAGCAGGTGACAGCAGCAGTGGGTACCCACCATGCCTGAGGTGAGGGGGCTTGTAGCCACAGGTGCCTCAACAGGTAGGAGCTGGCTCCTAACAGCAGTTGGGAGCAGACATGCAGTCACAGCATTACAGATTATCATATTTGCAGGTTTAATATAGCTGGTTTGTGTCTACAATGAGAAAAACACAATTTTGGATAGCAGTAGTGTTTTGTCTGCCTGAGTGATTAGTGTTTCACTTAGCACTCTGTTAACTGCCTGCCAGACTCATAAAGGATACAAGCTGGTGTGTCATATCTTTCTCCAAGACCGTTAGGATATTTATTTAATCAGAGATTGGGGAAATGTTGTGCAAAGTACCTCAATGAGCAGTGTAATAGTACTGGGTAAGAAAGAAACGTGCTTTGATGTCTGTGGGGGAGAGTTGGTTTACTTTAATCTTCATCATGGGGCTTCAAGGGAGAATCTGAGTTTGTTGGACTCTTAGAGCATCCACAATGTTGAGATTGGGCGGAGAAGACTCATTCAAGGGTTGGCTGACTTGCTGGAATTGAGGTCATTGCTCTGTGCTGACCCAGTGGAGGGAACCATGCTGAGTGTAGGATGGCATCCAGCTGCAGTGGCCTTGACCAGCTGGAATTGCTGATACCCCAGCATGTCCCATGGGATGTGCTCTCTCTTTCACCACTGCTCACATCAGAACTAAGACTCCACACACTGTTGCAAAGTTCTTCTCAATTCAGAGACTAGTATCTGGCACCAATAATGAATTTTGAATTCCCTGGGCTAATTAGGCATAGTCTGAAAAAGCCAGAAAAGACTTTGCCTTTAATTAGGATTTATGTTTCATAGAGGTAATAAATCTTTCTGGGCTTTAGGGCCATCCATGCACTTCTTTTCTTTCTTACTGACTCAAACTTTGGTCTCCCTCCTTGGAGTGTCACTGATCAATATCTTGCCTTCCCATATCATGCTGTTTAACTAACACTTTTTCCCATGCTATCCAAAATCTAGATCCCTACCATTAGTAAGCGATATGCAAAACACTTGATTTCTCTCCAAGCTCAAGATAATGGAGAAATTCCCACCCTACCAGCTTCTCTAGAAGAATGCAGCAATCACATTTCCTTTTACTTTCTTCAAATTTTGTCCATAACCTTGGTGTATCGCAAATTAAAGAGAGTATTCTTTTCAGCCCTGGAAGCAAATTAATTTAATTTCCATATTTTCATTATCTTCCTATTAACCACTAGCACTCTGCAACAAAGAAGCTATTTGAAATATATAAAGCTACAGCCATTCCCTGCTGCAAACTCTCAGGAGCGCTTCGATAAATTACATCCTCATAATGAAGAAGTAGGGGGAAAGAGTGGCAACAATAGATTTTTTTTCACAATGAAATGAAGCGAGGATTTGATCTGATGCAACATGACTTGCTCACAGTGCAGATAGAATATCAAATTCTCCCTGTGAAATTTAAACCTTGCTGTGTTCCTCCCCTTGTATTCATTGTTCTGCTGAAACCTTGAAGGCTGCGTATAATAATTCGCAATTGGGGATTTAGTTGATACAGTTTATTTTTGTCAAGTTTCTCAATTTAATTATCTTCAGCCTACAGTCTAATTTATGTGTTTGATGTCACTATTCATTAGCAGTACAGATGCAGCCTGGAAGGAGATCGTAAAAAACCCCAACAATGCAGCTGGGTTCCCTCCTTAAACACACTGCAGCAGTTAAATACTGGAGTTGGTTACAGAATAGGTTTGAAACAACACCATCAGAAAAATTACTACCTCAAGAAGCATGAGAATGCGAGTTTGTATAAGTAATGCCTGTAAAAGTTGTAATATCAAAAGGATGTAGTTCTAATTCTGTGCCAGGACACATATCTGATTCATTAGCTGTCACTTAGAGGAGAGACAGACAGACCCCTAAACTGGAGTTATGATTTTCAAGGTCACTGGCCAAATGAAAAACTGGCAACACATTTCATTGTGGGTTACTGTGAAATGGATTTGTTTGGGTTTTCTGTTCCCTCCCTTATATAAAAATGCCTTACACTGTTTTTAAACAAGTCTAAGGTTTTATATATTCAAAATGAAGTATTTGGGATATTTTTTTTGTGTGTGTGTGTTGTAGAAACAAACCACAAAATGAAGGTGACTCCCATCTGAAAAAAACCCTATATTTAAAATATTTCTGGTTTCTATTTGTGTGGATTTTAAGTTTTATTTTAAAGACCAATATTTCCACAATCAAAACAACTTACTGACACTGACAGAAGCAGGCAGATTAGTTTTGATTAACCAAAATACGTATTTGTAAGAAAGTTACAGATATTGGTTTGACTGACTCTGTTAAATACAGTCCCTGAGTTTAGTCTCTGAGTTGGTCAGAGATCATATCAAGGTGCTGTCTCTGCTGGTCTCCATCGCTGCAGGTGAAACCCAGGATTATTTTGTGCCTGCACAAGGCATAAAGGAAAGAGTTTTTCCAGTTCAGGCTCATCTTGCTGGCAGGAAGACACCTGCTCATGAAAATCTTTTCAACACAGCTTCCTCCGTCCATCCATCTTTTCCCTGAGTAGGGGGAATTAGTAAATCCTTGGAAACAGGAAGGCTGAACCCTTTGCTGTGACCTCTCTGTCACTTGTTGCTCCCTGAGGATGGGCACTGCTGGGTTATGGGACAAACCAAGTGGGCACACTCTGCTCTGGGAGGTCTGGTTGCCCTGGCAAGAGTGATTTGTGCTTTAGGGTGTGTGTCTTTGCCTTCTGAATGACATAGTGGTTACGGGGATATTAAGAAATAACTCATTAAACCCTAAAAAAAACCCCACTTCTCCTCACCAAGACCAAATTCCCTGCTGGTGTAGAGCACATGGTGCTCTGCCTGCTGTGGGAGGTCTCACTTGGTCTCAAAATCCTTCTTTGGCTTTTGCTGAAATCTCAGGTTTCAGGAGCATGGCCTGTTGCCCTTGTTTCCCTGGCCATGGGGCCGAGGGGGAATTTCTCAGTGCCTGACACTTGCCAGCTGGCTGGAGCCGCTGCTGATTTTGGGGGGATCCCATGGGCTGGCAAACAGGTGCCAGTGGCTGCACCCGACGGTCTGAGTGGGAGGTGCTGCTTGGTTTTGGGGTGTTTGGGGTCTGAAGATCATGAACCTCTGCATGCCACTCTGGTGATTGTTCCCAGTTTACCTGAATTAAACCCCACCTCTTCTTACTATGAAAAATCCAGCCCACATAGCTTTAAAAATTTAAACGATCGGGTGAATCGTTATATGTATCAATTAAATCAACCCTTCCAGTGACAAGTGGATATTTGATTTTCAACCCCCAAAGGACAGTACATACCATATTACACTACAGTGATATTTCCTAATAAATTACCTGGCTGACATCTTGCCTCTGAGGCGGAGAGGCAGATTGTTAACAAAGAAGACAAACCCGTCTTTTTCCTATTTATGCCTCATTTCCATTATGTGTAAGGGCACCAGTCTCAGTGTTCTGTACTTTGTGAATGATGAGAGCTGGGAGAGGAAGAGTTCCTGTGATGCTTGTGCATATATTTATATTTATATATATATAGATATACTTTTTTTTTTATTATAGAGTCATAGAATGGTTTAAGCTAGAAGAAATCTTTAGAGGACTTTTAGTCCAAGCCCTCTGTCATGACTGGGGATGTCTTCCACTAGATCAAGTTGCTCAGAGCCCCATCCACCACCTTGAATATTTCCAGGGAGGGGGCATCCACCACCTCTCTGGGCAGCCTGTGCCAGTGCATCACCACCCTCATTGTAAAAAATGTCTTCCTTATATATGTTCTACCTCCTTCAAATTAAAAATAATTGCCCTTTGTCCTATCACAACAGGCCCTGCTAAAATATGTACAAAGCAGCCACAGAGTCAATCCCAGCTTTGCCCTTCCCTCTTTCTTTCCCTACCCAGAAGCAAGTTGTTATCTCACTCATAGTAAAGGAAATATTAAATCAGATCTTCCAGTAATTTTGTATCTGCATTGCTTCACCTTCACGTTCATAGAGCCTCACCTAGGGCAGGAAATCACACAGCTTGTGCAAGTTTTCTGGTTTGGGACAGACACTGGCTCTGCACAGGAGCTGGGATAAAGGGAAAGGCTGGGTTTGCTCTCTTTTGGTCTTGAGGAGAGCCAGGATTTG
Organism: Aphelocoma coerulescens; assembly: GCF_041296385.1. NCBI lineage: Eukaryota > Metazoa > Chordata > Aves > Passeriformes > Corvidae > Aphelocoma > Aphelocoma coerulescens. The sequence goes on from NC_091024.1 coordinate 7,450,485, forward strand.
TTCCTCAGCAGCTCTTTCCTCATTTGTGGAGATGGTGACCCCAAATATCTGTACTGGGGCTAAGGTTCCGTGAAGAGACAGAAGAAAGACTGTGTAAGGAGTATTTGTTGGACCCAAGGGAACGTTTGTGAGGTTTCAGAGAGGGTTTCAGTGGTTTGCAGTGTTTGAAAGAATTACTGAAATTATTAAATTGGAAAGAATAAATTCTCAGTTAATTCAACATTTTGACCAAGTAAGCTGGGGGCGAGGGAGAGAGATGACAGCTGGTGGAAGCAAGTTTTGCAAACTTCCATGAGTTTTCACTGCTGAAAAAATCTTTTATTGTTTCCCAAGTTGTTTCAAAACCATAATGGTATCTGTTAAGGGATCAGCAGCCTCACAGCAAGGCACCTGTAAATAAACAAGCAAAGCAGGAGTTGGAAGACAGTTTTGAGTGAATCTACATCGAAAACACTCCTCTGATTCACTTCTCACATATGTAGGAAAGTGCTTCTTGTGACTCAGTTTCACTTGAATACAATACATTAACTCTGTTTACTGGGACCTTGTTATGTATTAATATCTATTTTATTAGTATTTGATTCAACAAGTTACATGCAATTTGATTCAAGTATCCTTTTTTTAACAAATTTTTATGCAGCTTTATCCCTTCAATATGTGGCAGAACAACTGGTTTGCTGGGCTGTGTTTTCCCTAGTTCTGCCTCCAAAAGGGTTTTCACAGCTTTTAAATAGGCGTTGTTGTGGTTTAGTGTCTCAGAGCTGCAAGTAAATGGCAGTTCTCCACAGGGAAGGACCTGTCTGAAAAAGGCTCAGCCTTCTGCAGGCAGTGGAATAACTGCAGTAGAAGCCTTAATTGGGTGCAGGAGGGAGGAAGGAAAGAAAGCCCTTGACAGGTTGAAATATTTTTCTGTAGCAGCAGCATTTTAGAGGCACTTGTTAATGAAAATGATTGATTGGAAAATGAGTCAAAGCTTTTAAATCTTAAAAAATTATATATTTTTTTTTCCTTCTTGAAAGTGGATTCCTCATCTGATCACGAAGACAAGAGAATTTTCCTCTCCATCTCCAAAGAATTAAAAGTTCCTTCAGGCTCAGTGTTTCTGTGAAACACTGCATAATTATGCATGGGACACCTGGTGCATGTGTGTGACAGGCAGGATGAGGTATTTGGTTTGCTTTTGAGACAGAGAATAGCGAGAATAAAAGGTGAAATACCTTTTGTACTAAGTGTTTAATAATGTCTTTTGTCAAACAAATTAACACCAGACACCCTCCCCAAAATCCAACCTAAGCTAATGAGCAGCTGGAATATTACCTGACATACCACCAAAATTTTTACACAATAAGTATTGTTGGTTCTGATGTAAAATAATGAAAATAAAATAAATGACAGGCTGTTTTCAAATGGCTTTATTGTCTATTCTATTCTACTGGAAGTGGTAGTCTTCAGTATTAGTAGGGAAGGTAGAAATAATGGTAAGAATATTAATATCCATCTTCCACTTATGTCACACTTCCAACCCATGAAGTATATGCTAAGATGATACATGACATCAAAGTAACATTAATAAGAGCTCAAATAGAAAAAATTCCCAAAGTGAAAGCTTTTCTACCAGTTAATTCAGATTTGCTGCCTATTTATATTTCATAAATAAAATATAACTTTTGCCACCTGCTTATGTAGCTGGCACTCATAAATAAAATACTGACCCAGTAGAATTTGAACATTAAGAAAGGGAATGAATATAATTTTAAAATGTTGAAATTAGGTGAGGCAGAACAAAAGTAGCTGGTAGGCTGCACTGCTTTCTGTGTATTCAGCTTGCATGCATGGCTTATATGCCTTCAAATTGTTTGAGCTTTAATGGTCATAAAGATTAGAAAAAATTAAAATCCGATGAAGTAGAAAGCAGGGCTCTCCCCACACACGTTTTCTTAATTTAATTTTTTTTTAAATGGGTCTGCTTCCAGCAAAATATTCGGTTCAGAAGCTCTGACCTCAGATAAATAATGTGTTCTGCCATTGTTTTAAATCAATGGGTATTGTCCATGTGCTCAGTGTTGGCTGTGTGTGTGAACACCCTGCTGATCAAGGTCTCTTCTGGCAGAAGCCCTGAAGTCTCCCCACCTCCAAAAGTGAAGCTGCTCACCTTGGGAAATTCTCAGGCTCCATATGAAATGGAGAAGCCTGTGCTAAAGATGCCTTCCTGAGGATCCAGGATGAAAATGAACCAATGCCTAGTTTAAAAGTGTGCATAACTGGCCTGGTTTTGGCTGCTTGTGAGGGGTGGGAGGCATTACAGGCAGGGCTGAACTCTCCTTTCAGATTTGCACTGCAGTTCTGGTGACTTGCAGCCCACAGCTGTGAGCCCTGTCCGTGCAATGCTCATTTCCCAGGGTCACTCATGTGGTTTTTGTCTTTAAATGATGGCAGGAGGCACTGCAGTGATTTTTCCTTTGTTGGGCTGGCTTTATCCTCTGAGTACACACGATACAGTTCTGGGCTGCATGCGTGGGTGATGTGTTGAGCCTTGGATCTCTTCACAAGATCTGCATGGACAGAGATAGGGAGTGTGTTTCAATCCAGCTCCTGGGCTCTTGTTTGCAGTCCTCTGTGATGGTTCAGTAATCCTAGGAGCTAACAATAATAATATCAAGTGTCATTAGCAATGGCTTTTTTAATCATCATTATAATTCTTATTCTGAATAGCACTTAAAGCACATTTTTATCTTTCGTCGACAATAAAGTGCAGCCTCATAAATATTTAAATTGTCTGATTAAATTATCCATGCTGAAACAGATAACTGGGTGCTTTAATAAGCTTAAACTAAAATCTTGGCTGTTATTATCTCCCTGGAGAAGAGAGAGAAAGTGATAAAGGTTCCCTTGGCCCAGGTGACCCTCACACCATTCAGATCAGCAGCAGGCGATTCTTGTCAAACCTGAAAGAGGCCTCAGAAATGAACACAAAGTTCCTGATAATTAATAGGAATCATCATAATCTGTCCTTACATCTGTCCAGCTGATGAATAGAAGGAGAAGACAGAAAGCCTGCATGGCTCCTCTGCTCCAGAGCCGGAAAACCAAAGTGGGAAGGAGATGCTGGATGGGGCCAGGTTGGATGGGGCTTTGAGCAACCTGATCCTCGTGGAAGGTGTCTCTGCCCATGGCAGGGGGGTGGAACTGGATGATCTTTAAGGTCCCAGACCATTCTATGGTGGTGGCTGTGCTGATGGAGGTGTCCCACTGCAGAAGGGGAAGAGCTGTGATGCCTTAGAGGCTGATTACCAGACCTCTGTTTAAAGCCCCTTTCCGATACTTAGAGGTAACTGCTTCAAGTCTGTACTGAGATTTTTAGAGCCAGAGTGAACTGTTGTGTTGTTCTCTTGAGGCACACTGAGACATGCCAGCCCTGGGATGTCACCCAACTCCTTGTTCACGTCCTCTGGCTTGCAGCTGGATCAACGCATGCATTTTTTAATTGAAAAATGAACTTATGATGGCAGCTGCTGTTTTTCTCTCTTTGTGTTCCTGGAAAATGTTGAAACAGCCTCTGAGTCACCTGTTGCAGACTCCTGAGGTCATTGCCCTTACTCCAACAGGGGAATCTTCTGTACCTTGCCACCCTGAGTCAGTGAAAGCTCTGGACAAGCACCTCTACTGGGTCCTAACTCTCCTCCAGGCATGAGAGCATCTCCCAGAGCCACTCTCAGCCCAGAAATGCAATATATTTTGATTTCCTCATTTGACACATGACATATACAAGATACACTCTGGGGTTTGGTGCAGCCTCAAGGCCTTGGTGGAGAGAGAGGAATCAGATGAGCAAATGGGGAGAGCAGGGAAGCTTCAGAATAGGGAAACCTGAAGATACGGGGGAATCATATTTTAAGCAGGACTTGGGCCCAGTCTACCCTGTGTGGGAAGTAAGAGAGGACCATGGGTGGGGGAAAGAGGAATGAAGATTTGGGGCCAGGATCAGAGCTGTGCAGTGTGGGTTTTACTGTGGAGATGGGGAGTTTCTGCAAGACCCTCTCTACAATAAAAGCCTCCTCAGCAGGAGTGGGTCAAGCTGGCTTTGTTTAATCCCAGCCCCCAGATCACTTTGCTGCTGACTTGCAGTGGGTTACCAAGCCCTTGGCTGTGCTGCTCGGCTATTTCACATCCTATCCAAAATTCTTGTGCCTCTCCTTTTTTCTTAATCATTTCTACTGCCCACTCCACTGGCTCTGCCAAGCAGCTGCAGTGAGTACAGCTGTGAGCCAGAACCCAGTCTCCCTCACCTCAAACAACAAGAAGTGTTTTGAGCTTACTTTGTGTGCTCAAGGGAACAGCTCTGAGCAAGTGTGGACTGGGTTAAAGACGAGAGGAAGAGAGACAGAAAATTTCCACTGTAACCTGTTAGATTGGACAAAGTCAGCATAGAAAATTTGGAGCACGAAAGCAGGAAGCACAATGTGACTTTGCTTTTAGTCCCTTTAGTACTTTATGAGAAATTAAGCAAAATTTTCTCAACATCCTTCAGCAGCAACAACAAAAAAAAAACAATAAAACCCCCTTTTCACACACATCTGAGGAAGAAGAAAAAACAAATTGGTCTGAAAATAAAAAATGAAATGCAGGGCAAGAAATACAATTAACAGACTTATTACCTCGGGGGAAAAGAAGGGTTTGTTTTGCAACTTCACAGGATGGGAAGGATTTAAATGTTAAGTGGGTGCCTGCATGTCCCTGTGCACATGGATTTCTAGCTCTATGTCTGCGCTCTTGTTTCTGAGTATACAGATGGAGAGTTGGCAGGGCTTGTGTTACTCCATTTATATGTAAAATGTATATACTTTATTTATACATTTGATAGGAAACATGGAACAAGCTGTCAAGAGCAGGTGTGGGGTATGTGTGTATGAGAAATGCCTAATATATACTTTCTCCCTCCTTCCAACTTACACAAACACACCCAGCTCTTCAGACCACATTTCCACTCCATTTTAGGCCAAACGCTCCCAAAGTTACTGAGCACTCTGCACCTTTCCCTGCAAGTGAGGCACTGGCAAATAACAGCTGAAACCCCACCATCCCCTAACCTCTCGGGCTTTTTTTTTTTCCTTTAAACCATTCTCCACGATTTTGCTGCACTCTAGTTTTTCAAGAGAGAAACTTCAAGCAGAACTGCAGGTACTTGTCTTGCTGAGAACAGAACATACAACACCACACACAATTGTTAGTCTGGCAGGTAGTGCACCGGCCTCCCCGTTAATTAATCTTTAATGCCATTAATTGGTTGTCTGCTTGGTGGCGAGGAAAAAGGGTAAACATTGTTCAAAAATCAATTTAATTCTGCTCCTAACCAGGTTGTTTTCAAGGGGATAAAAACAATTATGAGCACTGCAATGACTGGTCACCCAGGCTTTGCTGATAACACCCCTGGAACAGCAAGATGCACGAGCCACGCTCGCGAGTGCAGGATTGCTCATTGAGATTTTTCCTCTCAGATTGACTCATTTGTTGTGGACCCAGGTATATGAGAAGGGAGGGATATCATTGGATTTAATTCCTTCTTTGCAGCTGACTCCTTTATTTTATACCCTGGGCCTGGCCTAAAATAGACCTTTTGGAGTCTGCTGCAGTACGCAAAAATAAAAGCAGTTGTTCCTTGCTTACAGGGCAAACTTTGGGGTATTCTTTTCATTCCAAAGCAGGACGTTAGATTTTTCATCCTGTTAATCACTGTTACAATCTTTGCTCCAGCACCTTGGTACAGAGGTGGCATGATGCAGTGGTCCTTAGTTTTAGCATGAGCGCTGGGTGTGACAGCGTTTGCGACAGAGCAGGAGTGGTAGCGTGGAACTTCCCATCAATTAATCAAATTTCATCAGAGGTGTGGGGTAATATGCCAAAATGAGAAGATGTCAGGATGGAGTATGTGAGTTCTGTACAGGAAATATCAGCAATGTCATGGGTATTGCATTTTACGTTATCCCTGCCCATGGCAGGAGGGCCAGACCTAGATAATCTTAAAGGGTTCTTCCAACCCAAACCATTCTATGATGTCTTCTGGTGACATCCCTCTGGTAGAGAGCTCTGCTGGGCTCCTCACAGCCCACAGCTTCTCTGAAAGATCCAGGGATAGGTCTGTCTGTGTGTATGTCTATAAACTCTTATTCCACAGTGTCTCCCAAGCTCCATCTTCTATTTTAACACTTTTCCTCCTTGCCAGAACTGGCCTCCATGGCTTAGTCCCATATCAAATACCCTGAAATACCCTCTAGTTAGCTGATGCCCCCTCTCCATTTTCTAAACAGCCTTTAGTAAAGCTCAGCCAGTGGTACAATAATGTGACCATCTCCTACACCAGCACTCTGGCTGAGCTCAGAGAAAGCTGGCAAGTGAGCTGCAGGGAGAAGGTTCTCCTGAGCCTTCAGAACGATACTCAGAACTAAGCAAAGCATCAGCCTTTCCTGCCTTGAACTTCAGAGCAACTCAAACCACCTGGTGAATGAGCCTGGTAACTCAGGAAAACTGGGATTAGGGCAGCAGGGAGACTTACAAATTATCTGTGAGTAGCAAAGGAGAAGGTTATTCCTCTGGTTCAGGGTAGGAGCTGAAGCACTCACGAGTAAAATTTCTTTTGTTTTAGGGGAGAAAACGTGTCTTCCCAGAAATTTCTTTAGGAGGGATGAGGCCTTTTGGTTTATGTGCTGGGCACATGGTAAGGGTCGTGGGCTGGCAGCAGAGTCAGGAATGAAGTAAAGCAGCAGCTCTGGTAGAGGAAGAGGCATTTCTAAGGCACTGAAGAAGGATTTCATGGTGACATTGGATTCCCTGCTTGGCTCCACATAGAACTCGTGGTGTGACCTGGGGTAAGTCTTTCTGTGAGAATTATGGCTTGATAACCTTGTCCTGGTCTTGCTGCTGGTGCACGGTGTTGCAGGGAGCACAAGGACTTGGAAATGCTCTGCAGGTGGTGGCACCAGTACCTCAGCTGGTCCAGAGGAGCTGCGGTGGCATCGAATGGGCAGAAGCCAGAGATACAAATTTGTGCATTTTCTCACCTATGTGCCAATTCTAAGTTTTATTAAGAAGTTGTTAATTTAAAACATTCTGTATATATTTTGTATCTTTTGCCCTTCCTGAAAGACTTTGAAGGCTTTTTCTGTAGTCTGTAGTAGCCAGGGCTTTGGATTATAACCATGAGTGTTTTACCCCCGATGAAGTGAATGGCTTGGATGTGAATATGTGGTGCTTTGGCTCATGCAAGTGTAGGGGTTGGACCTGGCTGCTCTAAGTTAGGCACACTTAGACAAACCTTAATTCCTTCAGTAGAACTGTTCCCTCAGACAAGAGCTTTATCCAAACTCCTTGTGGCATTTTCTGTTCTGTTTTGACAGTTCTGAATGCTCCGCTTGCAGCATTTTCTTACCTAACGTGATGGTATTTATGAAACCTTTGTTACTGTCTTTCAAGGGGGGCTGGGGTCTCTTTGTGTCCTTTTAATCTTAAAATTCCTTAATGTGGAGAATATCCTTTGTACTTCAGATATTTCCTCAGAAACCCACTGGGGACTTTCTGCTACTGGTCGAATTTTTACTTTTTCTATTTGTGAAAACTGAATAGAAGCCCAAATCTCAATCTATGTTCAAATGCCACATTCACCTTCCCCAAGTGGTTGAACTGGTATTTCCTACATTCCCCTCTCAGGAGCTGAAGCTCTTGCCAGGATCGCCGCTTCTTCCACATAATCTATCAGCTGCTGTTGGGGTATTCAAAGATTATCTGAAGCTTATATTACTTTTCTTTTGAAAATTGCTTTAACTTAATTACTCATAGCAATTCAAGAAGGTAATACTCTCACTGGTTGGGGTAATTAGGAAGCCTTAATTAGCTCTTTAAAAAATATCAAAACGTAGCTGTGTCATTGCTGTAACACCCTCATTATTTCAATCTGGCAGCTTTAACTGGTGCATTTATGTTTCTGATTTACATATTCTTTCCCATGGTGCTGAACAATATGACTTGGAATAATAATAAAAAAAGTTAAGTTACTCCAGAGAACCATTACACGAGAGATGAGGGTATAGACAATATGTGAAGAATATTCCAGTATCTTACAGTTAAACTTAGTTTATTACTACAGTACTTAAAATGCAATTAAATTGTGTATGTGGATGTTACTTTGTTCTATCACTATCCTTGCCTTTGCTGAAATTCTGTGGGTGTGCAGCAACACATTTTTGCTCTAAAAACCCCTTATTTTCAGAGGGTAAAAATGCCAAATGTAAGCCTCTCTCAAATACTATGCTAAAGCTGACAGATTGCTAAAAAAACCTTTTTGTTGGACTCAGCTGGAGTTTTGCTCATGGTCTTGAGTCAAGCAAAGGTAATTTTTTTTTCTTTTTTTCTCTTTCAGTCTTATTTAAAATAGAAATGTTTGGGCCTAGCAGTGCTTTGTTCTAAAAGAGATATAAATTCTTTATGTATATTGTACATATGGCAGTATAAAAAAAAATAGACTTCTTATGGTGAAGAAAAACCTTTCAAATAATCCTTTAATGAGTAAATAAATATAATTTGACCTTTAGCCATCGTGTGCCTCACTGTGATTTAAAGTGATTCTTTAGGTAGAGACTGGAGGGTAGTAGAGGAAATTATACTTCCTTGGATATACAGTTTCTACCTATCCAAGAGATGCTTCCAGGAGTGGAACAGGGATTTGAAAAAAAAAAAAAAAAAAAGGTGGATTAAAAAAAAAAAGAAATTTATTGTAGTTATTTTTTTTTTAATTAATTTAAATTTTTTTTATTGCATTTTGTAAAGAAAAGTCAGGACTGAATTGCACAGGTGACCTGAAGAGGCTGCAGGAAATGGAGGTGAGGGTCTGGGCTGGAGATGTGCTTTTGGGAGGTGGTGGTTTTAGGACAATCAGAACATTTGGGAAACTACTTTGTAGATAAAACTATAAATAGCCCAGTTAATGCTTCCATTCCAATTCCCTATTATGTGTCTTATTTGTAGAGTTCTGTATGTATTAAAAAGGGGAAGACCATAGGGAATAAGTTTGAGCCTGAAAATGTAGGGAGCTGAGAAGTAATTTAGAAGTCACTTATCTGATATATATTAACTGATACATGAAATTGAAGGAAGGCAGATGAGTGGCCTCTTGGAGATGATTTTATGATGTTGAAGGATGAATTTGTCACATTTGAATGTAACAGTTATTCAAGATGGTTTTCACTCTTAAAATGAATACTCAGAACAGAAGTTTAAATTTTTTTTCTGCATCAAAACAAAATTATATTTTACTATTAATGCAGCTCAGTGTGGCCATCATGTAGGAGTTCACTCAATAATTTACAGTGGTTGTCTCCCCACTCTCCTCATCCTCTTGCTGGTCATTGAGGCTGCTGGCCCTGCTCTGATGTCCTGGTGCTGTGATGACCAGCAGGTCCCCTGGACTTCTACAACTCATTTGCAGAGCCACCATAACCTTTATCTCCTCTCTCCAGGGAGTTCTCTTTGAGAAAAATCTGTTCAAACCACTTTGATCCACCCTCAGTTGTGCAGTTCACTCCCCAGGTTTGATGGCACTGGAAGGTCATGAAAGATGCTTTTTTCCCCCTTTAATTTGAACAACATTCTGCTGTCTGAAGAAATGAGCTCAGCCTTTCTTTTCTGACTCTTCCTTTGCCCCCTGACATAGCTTCCTCAAAGTAGGACACTACAGCTATTTCTGTTGCTCTTCCAGATGTAAACAACATGAACTTGCTTGAATAAAAACCACGCCACTGGATGGGAAAAATGACCAGTAAGTGGCAAATTCAATGGGTTTTTCAACAATATTGCACCTAAATTAAGAGACAGCCTCTGGCAATGATCTAGTCCACCTCCAGTTTATTAAGATGCTGGGGATTTGGGAAGTTTCTAGATAAATCTGCAAACCTTGCTGAAACGAACCAGATGAATCTTTCCATTTGAGCGCTTTTTTCTTTTACGGCGGCATTTATTTTCTTACAATGGCTAAGCAAGCATGTTCCTGTGAAATCAGCTGGTTTGTTCTTCTCCAGCCATGCTTACCCTCTGCAAAGCCACAGTATAAACTAATTAGGGATTTGCTGTTTGGAGAAAGTTATGATAAGTTTGCCGACAAGGGCATCGCCTAATCTCATTGCACACATGTCAGTGGCCATACATGTGTGAAATTAAGTGGGTTTTTGCTGATTCCCGCAGACTGCCTGTTTTTATCTTGAGACAACATTCCCAATCATAAAATGCATTAACATCTGCTATCAGGGGCTTACTGTAATATGTGTAACACCAGCAGCAATTCTTTGATATCGCCTTCAAATGTGTTGTTGAGGGAGATCATAGAAATGGCTTTGATAGGCCCCATGATTTACCTAGAAGAAGGAAAAAACGATAGGGAAAATAATCCTGCAAGGTTTTAGCTCCAAATAGAAATGGTATAGATAGATCTGGTACCTCAGCTGCTGATAGGAGCTGGTCTACCTGAGGGTATTTTGTTCTTTTAAGCTAGTTTTAAGTGAAACAATTGGCCTGCAAAGACCTTGGAATCAAACACACACCTGCATTTGGGAGGATGATGGGAGGTTTGAAGTGATAATAAAGAAAAAAAAAGACCAAAAACCAGCTACCTTTTATGCAGTGAAGAAGGATCATCTTAAATTCTAAAACCTAAGCTTAATTTTTCTCTAGGTCACAATAAAACAATACTTACTTAGCTTACACCAGATTTGCTGCAGGCAAAATGTGCCTGTTTTCAAAGCAACAGACACAGGAGGCCAAGAAGACAGTATTCTGCTTATTCAGTTATTTTGTAGTGTGATTATTTAGTACTTTTCAAGAGGTTTCCAGCCAATTGAAGCTTTCTGGGCTTTCAGCTGAAGCACAGTTTTGGAGGCAGTAAGGTCCCAGTCGGGATCAGGGTAAGAATATTAAAATACAGGGTTTATCACACATGCCTGAGCTGAACTGCAGGTAGGCTCAATAAAACAGCTCCTCTGGCAGTGAGCAATTACTCCATCCCTTCTCACTAGGGATGCTCCCAGGCCCTATCAGGACAATGTCTCCTCTATCCCTGTCTTGAGCTGCTCCAGTTCCAAGTACAGTGGCTGCAGGATATCATCACTGCCAAAATGTGGGGCACAGGGAGGGGGGAAACAAGGAAAAATAATGAGAAAGACCAGCTTTTTCTTCCTCTTGAAGCATCCCACCTCACAGCTTTTTCAGATCCCTGTGCTTTCTGCGGTGTTGAGTAGAACTCAGCATTCAATTTGCAGGGAGTAGAAGGTGTTTGGAACTGCAAAACCTTGGATCAGAAACAGCTGTGGGTGGAGGGAAGGGTGTGAAATAGAGGGAGTTTGTTATAATCTGATGGCATATAAGGATTGATTATTTTTGTTCTATTATTATTTTTATTCTGTGGAAATATGAGTAGTGGGGATCTGCAAACTACGAGAGGTTTGGTGCTGTGCAAAGGGAAATCTTTCCTTTTTTGCCTTTCTTCCCCCTAATCTCAGCGAAAATCCCCACTTTTCTTCCTAAATGGAACTTGCAATCCTTCTCTGTAATTAAACTGAGCCTCTGTTACCAGCAAAGTATGTGGCAGAAGGTGGTGAAAACCTCCAGTTGAGACAGGACTGACTGGACATGCGATTTACATAGTTAACCTTAGGGATGTTAATGAATGTGTAGCTTGTGGGGAACAAAACTAAATGGCTCCTTATAAATGGACTAATTGGGGCTGCTGAGGCTGCTGCACTCCAAGTGAAATAACTAGGCTGAATTTGGGATATTTGCCCCATGGTATGCAAAGCACGGAAGAAAATCCAGGGAAATTGCAGGAGAGCCTGACTTAATCAGAAGTCCCTGCTGAAGCAATCAGGACCAAATGAATAGTAATTGTGTTAATCAGCTTGTGAACTTTTGTGTCATGTTCGTAATTTCAAATATCACCAACTCCTGTGCAGTGGGCCAGTTGCTACTGCTATAATGAAATATTGTCTGTGGCAGGAGGGATTTGTTCTGTTGTAAGCCAGTTGCTGTTTTCCCTCTAGCAGTTTTTGTAGAAGCCTTGGATATTTTTATTTTATTGTTTTTATGATGGAACTAGAAGAAATATTCCAAAGTACAACAGCGAAGTCTCTGTCCTATTTTTCAGGAAGGGGATTATTTTTTGGTACCTCTGCTGAAGGATTGCTCCCCTCTAACTGAGCATGTTGTTGTCAGCTCTGGAAAGAAACTCAGGAAAATCCTTCTTTTACCTTCAGGTCAGGTTATGGCTGACCCTGAGAGAACTTTATTCTCTCAGCTTTGCTGATGTCCTGGGGTGACTCAGCATGGAGATGAGGTAGCAGCCTCCCACAGATGAGCCTTTAACCCCTCTGTGTCTTCTGGAAAGTTACTAGGAAAATCAGAACACCCAAAATTCTTAATAAATATTAAATATTTGCTACCTTAAAGCTGGAGCTGCATGTGCAGGAGTTACCTGCAGGATGGGTGCTACTTGGCTGCACCAGTCAATCACACCTCACAAATAAGGAAGGTTGTTTTGGCAGTGATGGTTAAGGCATCAAATTTACCCTGCACCTGGGGGAGCAGCGTGGCCCAGGGTTGAGCTTCCCAGATGGTGGCAGCTCAGGTGTGGGAATCCCTGACCTGGGCTGTTATTTCCCAGTGCTGCTGTTTTTATTTCCTAAAATTGATGGTTTTCTCCCTCTTGTCTATTGAAAGTGTGAGCTCTGTAGGGTTCTGAGCCCTAACCCAGGAACAGCTGGACCTGGGAGCAGTTGTGCTGTGAAGCTTTTGGCTCTCCTGTGTGTATTTGCATGTTTGCTCTTTCCTTTTTGTATAACTTTTTCATGGGTAACATTTTTATTACAAATAACCATAAAAAGGAGCAATAAATGTCGTGCCTAAAAGTACTGAATGAGGCTCTAGTGATTGGAAATGCCTAATGCCATGATGCAGCACACAGAACTTCTCCATACTCTCATTAAATTAAAATGTCACTTACTTATGGGCCCAAACCTTCCTTATAGAAGTCAATACAGATCCACTCCTCATCTGGGACCCCTTCCTCTCTCCTGAAAAATTGCAAGCCAAATATCACAAAAGCAGCATTAAAAATAATCTTCACCTTCCTGGAGTCAGAAAAAGAGACTGGTGTCTCTTTAAAGTCAGGTTCTGTTGAAGCCAAAGGGAATTTTGCTTCAGTGAAAATGGAGTTGATCCAAATGTGGAATGGGAATGTAGGAAAAAAGTGGGTGCAGGAAGTGTAAAGTAGGAAAACTTCTTGAAAAGGTAAGGTAAATTAGGACTTGAAGTAGCCTGGATTCAGTTTTGCCCACTACTCTGTTTCCTTTGTTAATTTAAATTAATTAAGCTGTTAATTAGGGCACAGTCAGGTTATGAAACATATATCTTAGAAAGCCAGAAGAATATGTTTTGTTTTGGTTTGGGTTTTTTTCTGCCTTAAATGAGCCTGTGCCTTGCAGCACAGGGCTTGGATTCCTTGGGAGCTCTCAAGTGTATCCAAAACACAACTGCAGCCTGTGTGTTGGCTTCTCATTTTCTTTTTTCTTTTTGTTTTTTGAGGTCACGTGTGATCTATGCCATAACCAGGGGGAAAGGGTCAGGAACAAGAGCAGAGGGAGGTGAGAGGGGCAGCCGTGATCACATCCCCACCTCGCCACATCAATTAAAGCCTCTGTTGTCAGCACTGATGGGTGAGTGGCACCAGCACCCTCAGTTCCTTCAGAGCAAGGCTGACAAAGTCGTTTTATTGCTAATGTCTCATCTTTATGGGGAGATGTCTACAGGAGTCTCCTCACACCCAAATTCCTGTCGAGCAGCGTAGAAAAGAAAATAGCTTGTCTCTTAGCCTACATTGATTAATACTTATGAATTATGTGATTATTTCTGCCTGATGCCATAGTTAAATTTTAAAATGCTTATGTTAGTCCTGGTGTTGCTGTCTCTGCTGTAAAACATGGGGGTTGTGCACAGGGAGGAGTTTGGCTTTCCAGTTTCCTGACCCCTTGTATGGGGAAATCATGTTCCCTTCCTTTTCTTGACAGGAGAACAGGGCACTTTTGAGGTCTTCCTGGAATCACTGCAGCAAGTTGTGATGTGAATAATAGATGACATGAAAATCCCTGCCCAGCTAAGAGAGAACAGTACAGCATGGTGCAGTTTTCCTGTTGCACTGGGACACTGAGCTGAAAGCATTCAAGCAGTCATCTGCAATTAGAAATGAAAGAAAAGCACCTGATAAGAAAGAAAAGCTCTCATACATTGCTATGCTCTGACTGGCAATAGTGATGTACCAGGTCTTTGTTCTGACAACAAATCTTCTACTTGGGAAATCTTTGTCCCTATATTGCAGAGAAAGCAACAGCCTCCCTTTTACATCTTGCCTTTCTTATTCCCCTCCAGCTCTCCAGGAAACCTGTTTGCAGTGCACAGCCTGATCTGTGAGGTGACAGTCCCAGCTTCTGAGACTGCCCCAAGCCTCATCCCGCTGTCTCTTTGCCCTATGGGGTTTCTGCCTTGAGCAGAGCTTGAACTGCCATTGCCCTTATTTGCTCCCTCCCTTAAAGTAGGTCTTGATGCTGTAAACCCCTTCTCCCTGAGGGGATACCTGTATAAAAAGCCCCCATGGCTCCTCACAGGTGTGGTGGCAATGGCAGAGGGCACGAGGATGCACAGACAGGCTGTGATCACCCACAGCCCCTTCCATCCAAGGGGCTGCTGTCTCGTCCCTCCTGCCCTGACTCTGCCCTTGGAAATAGGGCTAAAGAGAGGCTTCCCTGTTATTTCCCAGGCTTAGCTGCATTAGCTATTGTGGCACCTTCCCGGAAATTTCAGAGCCCTTCTGAGTACTATCATTGTTTTAGTCATCAATTTAATGATGGAGTCTTCCTTGTCTGGTGGGAGACCCTTTCCTGTCACTCTATCAGATTTTCTTCTGATCTTCCCGAAGCCTTTTTTCCCCACCTCCTTTCTGGCTTATTCTTTTCACATTGACATGGGTTGTTTGTTTTTTTTCATGCTCCTCTTCCCCTCAGGGTGTTCTGTGACCCTACTATCTATCTTTCTGTATTTTCATTTTTCTTTGTGGTTTTCCTCCTTTGGCATCTTTGCTTCATTGCACACCCTGCTCATGTTCCTTCTGTGCTTGCTATCCCCCTCACACTCTGTGCTCTTTCATCTTTTCCTTATAGATCACCTATGCCTGCTCAGTAATTTATTTCAGGGTTTCTAATCTCAAAAATATACCTATTTCACTTTATCTTTTTAATTAATTTTAATGTACTTACTTAGGTGACATCTTGAGCCCATCAAACATAAACCCCTCAGTAGAAAAGAGTAGGTGAAATTACTAAATCAAATTCAGTAGAGAATGAGCAAGAAGTAGCTTCATATCTTAAACAGAGGCATAGCCTTAGTAAAAGTTGTATTATTAAGTGGAATTTCTAGCTTGATCTTTGTTCTTTCCTCTTCCCTCATTTTTTTTGAAAGCAAATGGGAAAGGGAGTGTGTAAATGAAATCAGTATTTTCTACCTCTCTTGGTTAGGGAAGTTTTTTTTCTTGTCAGCCCAGAAGGTCACAAGGATAGAGTGGAATATAAATGACTCTGAAAGTGTTTAGATTTCATAAAATTCAAGCATGTACACTTAACATGCTGTCTGTGATTGGACTCCGCATTCCCAAACTTCCTAAGCAAATTAGGTGCTCTGTGCTGTAGACCTGAGAAAGATTAGTGACATTTAAAAAGTGGCTATTTGGAGGGAAATACATCCTAATGATGACCATAAGTCTTTTGTGTCTATTCATGAATTCATGAGGTTGGCCTAGTGCATCAAGAATGAGCTCTAGGGACAATAAACAGAAATGCTGAAATATGAATTGCTAATGAGGTTCTTCAACCTAGGGCTTGTGTTGGAGTCTCTTTGCTTACCTGGCTGGTGGGTCAGTGAAGGCATTGCAAACGATTTCACTTGGTGGAGATAAAATAGGTTAAATAGGTTTGGGGTTTTCATTTCAGCTTCAAAGCTGTCATTTCAAATTCAGGCAAAGCACAGTTCAGCACACAGGAAAGTTAATTTGCTGGGTCTCTCTGTAAGTAGTTTCCTCTTTCTAATTTGTATCTCAATATCTACACGTGTTTTCCTTCAGAATTTTATATTACTTTTAATTGGTTAGATTTTCTTAGGCTAATTTTGACTGAAGCTGAGAAGATTCAGCTCTGCAGAATTTAAGTGGCTGCAATTATGTACATAACCAATCCATCAACCAGAAGTTCAGTGTGGATCATCAGAGGAAGGACTTACGATCTGTTCTGTCTTCTGTAATTTGTTTTTTCCAATTACATAATGTCATTGTTACAACTGACAGCATTAAACATCGATTCCGGTTTTGTCATTGCTGTTTTCCCTGCTTCACTGCTCTAAATGAGGTTTGGAGTTACTGCAGCAGTGAGCAGGACCTATGAGGATCCAGAGGTGCATTTATGTGTCAGCTGCTGCAAACCTGACTCACGCCCACTGCAGTGTGGCTCTGTAGCTGGGATGAGATGTGCTGTAGGGCAAAAGTCAATTCTGCAGAAATTCAAAATTATTCTTCCTAACTCACATTGTTGAAGTCTGTAGCAAAGCTGGGAAGAGAAACAAGTTGCCCCAGCCAGTTCATCTCTGCTCTAAGAAAGGCTCCTTCACTTGTTTGCATATTAGCTCTTCAAAGATTCTAAAGGACTTTGCATATACCCACATTTGGCCTCTTTTTGTGAGAGCAGAATTCCTTTTCCCATCCTGTCTTGTACCTGCAGGCTTTGTTTGCAAAGTACCTTGCATTCCACCTCCTGCAAACTTCTCAGGAGATCTGGGCCACTCTGCGTATTCCTGGGCTCCGTGCTGGGTTGGAACTCACTCCCTTTTATAGAAAGTACTTGGTGGTGAAACATAATTAATTCTAGAAGAGGTTTAATTGCTTTCCCTTTCAGAGTTCTTGCTCTGTTGGGGCCTTGCTTATTTCTTGAGCCAAGAGGGCATGGTTTGATAGTCAAAGCTGCCTACAACTGGTGTAAGATTTGTGTTATTAAAGTCCAGCTCTGCTGTTGGCAGTGGTCAGAGCCCAGAGGAAAAGGGCTGAAAGGTGACAAAAGTATTCCAGTTTCATAGGTATTACAGCCTATGAAGCAAGGGTCTCACATCTTCCACAACTGTGTCCTGTGTGTGAATTATAAACCCTTTTTAAAATTTCTGAGAAAGAACCAGTGAAAATTTACAGACAAATGAAAGGGGGCAAGTGGGGAGAGGATTATTTTTATGAGAGCAGTGAATGTATTCTTAACTTTGCTGTCGAATAGTCTGGTGACCTCAGTAAGTTTATAGCTCAGGTGGATACAGGTGAGCCATTGTTTGGGAAGCCTGGGATCAAACAAGCTAGAAAATGAGAGTATATAACTGTGTGAAGAATCCAAATGAAATTAGTGAAATTGGTCTACCTGCCTAGGGATGACTTAAGGTTGGGAAAAAATGTGCCTGCCATCAAAATAAGTTAGGTTCTTGGATCTGCAATGGAGGGAGGGAGGGAAGGAGGGAGGGAAAGAGGGAGAGAGGGAGAGAGAAAACTCTGCCTGCAAAGTGCAGAGCAGCAGTTTGATACTGCAGCTATGACACATCCTCCCTGGTACATGTTCTGGTGAGATGCTCCAGCACTTATGAATAATTCAGGCCCCTGAGAGGAGGCCATTAGACACTGACCCAGCACAGGCCTGAGCCCATCAATCTCTGTTTCTGAAGGAAGCTCGGGCTGTAGCAGCATTCCTTTGAAAGCACCAACACAAGACACTTTTGATTTGCAAGCTAAAGTGGCCTTCAAGTAAGAAAATCAATTCCAACACAAAATGACACGTGAGTTTTATTAAGTCAGCATCGTCTAGCCTGCATTATTTAATAGTATGAGCTCCTCTGACCTCTGTGAAGAGTTAAGCTGCATGAGCAGAATAATGTATGCTTCATCTTAGCTCCAGAAGTAAGTCAAGAGTTAAGGTAGAAACAGTCTGGCAAAGTGGATTTACCTTCTATTTATGTCCTGGAATAACAAGTAGCTGAAATGTAAAATCTCAGGTCCAACTAAGTGTTGTAAAGAAGATCAGGTGCTTCCTTTCATTTGGTTGACATCAGCTCTGTTTTCTTTGACCCACCCCCCTTTTTACCCCTCTCCCAAACCCCCTCTTCTGGTAGCCTTTTGGCTCTGATGAGAGTAGGAAGTTTGCCAAAAGCCATTCTTTCCTGATGTTTTGTATCTTGTGTCCTAGACATGAGTTGAAAGGCCGCATTTTGGAAAGCAAAACAATGGACATAAACACAATGAGGAAATTGATTGTTTTTCTTCATACTATTAACATTTGAAGATTGTAACATTTTTTTACCAGCCCAGAAGATATTTGGAACTCTGAAAGTTTAGGAATGGAAGAGGGGGTGCTGTGCTGAGGAGTGGCCAATAGCTGGGAGATATTTTCACCTGATGTGGGAGACAGAGATTTTAGTGTCTGCTATTGGCTATGTAGGATGTGTCTCCAAACTCTCTGGATTTGTCTGGAAATCTTGCAGTTGATAATGCATCCTTGAAAAGTGTGTCATTAAAACTACTGAAAAACAATAGTTTTAGCACATGGAGTGCTTTTTCTGCTGAGGAAAAAATAAGTATACAGTGTCTTTTTTTTTTTTTTTTCCCTTTTTTCCCCTGAATTAAAGATGTGTGAAACTTTTCAGTCCAAAGTTTTTTCCCCCCTAAAAATGTTCATTTTGCTGGTTTATTTTGGCTGCAAATATTTTACCTTATAAATGAAATGCCTCAGTATAATATTTCAAATGGGCATTTCATTTTAACATTTTCTGTACATTCCAGTGGTTTTAAATTTTTTTTAGCACAGATTAGAAAAAGAAAATCTGATGAACTTTTTTTTTTTTCCTATTTTCTGTTCAGCCAGGAATGTGGAAAATCAATTATTCACACTATTCTATTTGAGTGAAGGCTTAGGTCAGGTTAGTTCTTACTTTACCCTGCCATTCCAATTATTTTATAATATATGCAAATTCCCTTTGGCTCTTTGGCTCTCTGATAGTCTAGTCTGTCAAACCTTGGCTGCCTAATTGCATTAAAAATGAGACTCATCAGGCAAATAAGATACAATTCTACCCTTAACAGTTCTAATTGTTTAGAAGGCTTGAGCAATTGTTAAAGAGACTCATTCTTTGACAATATTTTTTATTTTTTTCCCTACAGATAATGACTTTACTGTGCACTTCTGCTCCTAGAAGCAGAGGGTAATGTTACCTTTCAGCTCTTAGAACTCTCCCTACCAGAAATGTGTGAGGCTCCCAATTCTGGGTATGTGCAATCCCTGCCATAACAAGAAAAGCTCTGAGCCCGAGGATGGGGCTCTGAGTCACTTGTTTCCTTCAGTAGTGAAGCCATTTCCCCAGGGACTTCAGTTTCGCAAGCCCAGCTCTACCCTCTTGATTAAGGAATCCCATGACTTGGACCACAACAAGTGTTTCATTTATTTCGGATACAATTAAAAGCAAAGAAATTTAGCATGTCATTTGCTGGCAAGCTGCAGCCCCTCCTCCCACCCCCCCACTATCACCCCCTAACCCTTATGCTTGTTTTCCAAATTTGGGTAATGATGAGACTCAAGGGAGATGTGAATTATAACTTGTCTGTGGCTTGGCTAATGAAGAAGGAACAGACTTCGTTTCCATCTGGACTGTGCTTTTATTTGTTTTCTCTGCTTTATTTAAAGGAAACTTAATTTCTTAAAAAAAAAAAAAAAATTGCATAAGTAAATTAACCTGAGCATGCTGGTGGTGGAGTGTGACTCCCAGGCAGTCCTTGTCCACACAAATACTTGTTGATTACACAAAGTGTATTGGCAATAGGAGAATATTTTCAAGCTGTACAGAGCTGTGAGGGTTTGCTTACAGGGTTTTACACACAGACTCTGTGATGTTTTTGTGGAGTGCCCAAAAATTCCTTCTACAGGGAAAATAAAAGGTTGTAAATGTAAGGCAGCCCTGCCTTTGGAGCTGAAAGGAGATAATTTGTGTGGACACACAGTGCTACAGCTGGGAAAGCTGATCACTCCCCTTTTAATTTAGGTTATTCCATTGAGCTGAGAGCAAGAGCTGAATGCCCTTTTCAGGCTTTCCAAAAAGATACAAGGGTCTGGAAAGACCAACATCTGATAAATGGGAGTAGAAGCACAATTTGAGAGGCTAAGAGAGACACAGTAAGGACAAGCAGACAATTAGCAGCAGTTCAGCAGTTTACTGGATTCGTTTCTGACTGTGGAATATTATTCCCGGGTAAATGCATGAGTTTGACATCATCCAGTTCTTCCTCAATCCACTGATGTGCTCCCCTGGGTGCTGAGGAGGGTCCCACATCTGTAGGGATTTCGCTGCAGGCTCCAGGAAGGCTCATGGTGGTTTTGGAATCCTGCAGTGAAGCGTGAGGGCCACTTCCACACTACAAAACCTCAGCACCAGCTGTAATATCTTATTCATCTTCTGACAAAATTAAAATCAATTTGCAGCTTTGTTGTAGGAGATACAAAAGAACACTTGGATGGGCTTCTCATGCTTTTTTTCTGCTTCAAAGTGACCATCAATCTCCCCAAAATGTTTTGATATGTCTTACATCATCGCACTGGAGAATGTTCATATGGTTGTAGCCTTGACAGGGATGGTGTCAAAATGGAGCTGGGGTAGAAAAAAGATACTGAAGTCACTCTGTGGAAGAAACAATTTAATATTGTTATGTACCTACCAACTTGTTTCCTTTCCATGTGTGAAATTTATCCCCGGAGGACAGAAAATCCTCCAAAAACCCTATCAAGGTCCCATTTTGAGATATCAAAGGAGACCTCTCTGAGGAGAAAGCCAGAACACAAATCCCTTCCTGTTCACATTATTCATCCCACTTAACATTATTAGAACCTTTTGAAAAAGGCTCTGGTTTTGCTTTTCTCTGGGCTTTGCATTCACCCTTCCAGTTCGCCTTGGTGGAGGCGGAGGCCATTTAATCTCCAGTTCCAAACCCACAGTGCACACAGCATGCTGCCTCTCTGCACACCACACCCCACACATCAGTGTGCAATTTGTGTGTGAGGGGGCACTTTTGTTCTTTCTCAGATTGATTTTTCTTTAATCTGACACAAGATGTGTAGACAGAGAGGACGCAGCTGTTGGAGCAGCGCAAAACCAAACACGTGCAGTGATGGAGAACAGCAACGCATCCTGTCTGCTGTCAGGCCTTGGTGTACATTATGGCATGTTTGCTGCCTGCTTCTCTAGGAGGAATTAAAAAAAATATTCAGGAAAGAGCCATTTTTAACATGCTGTCACGAGAAACAACTGTGCCTGGCCATTGCTATCATTGCTATGAAGCCCCTCATGAATTAGATCACATGTGAAGCCTTTCCTTTTTGTGGTTTTGGGGGTTTTTTTGCATTTAATAAGGTGCAAAGCAATTTGTCCCAATCCTGTAACTGATTTATTTAAATACCTTGTCTCAATTCCTGAAGCTTGCTAAAATATATAATTCAGTCTTATCAGATCCTGTTACGCTGCTTCCTTGTTGACCATGTGGTGACAAAGCTCTGAGAAAGGAAATAGATTTAGGAAAAAAAACAATGAGAATTGTTCCTGGTTCTGAATGATATATTGGGTTTACTCAGTTCCTACTGTTTCCTGAAAGGGCACTCTGGAGAGTAAATTACTCTGTTAATGGTCTAAAGACATGTGCCTAAAATAGCTTCTGTCCTGTTAATAAATAATCTGCAAACATGTCACACTTCTCAGCTTTTCATTATATTAGGGAGAATGCAGGCTTTTCACAGTCCTGTCCCTGGGTGTGCATTTAGTTTACTCTATCTTCCCTCATACACCAGTACATAGAACTTTTATCCCAAACTTTAATTCAATGAAAAGACTTGCCCTGGTCATGTTCATAAGCTTTTCTTCTTCAAAAAAAACTAACCCAAACCCATAATCACTTGTTCCTCATACTAGCATGGGCCTTTTATTTTTCCTTTTTTATTTTTTTTTTTTTAATTTATTTTGGTTAAGAAGCCTGAGAAGAATTTTTAAAAAATTCTCTGGGACTGAAGTCACAGGACCATCTCAGAGTCTCAGCTCCTGCTCCTTAATGGAATGAATTGGTGTATGGGAGCCACATGTCCCATGGCAAGCACATACTGGGTGAACTAAGATCAAACTGCTGTCACTTTTTGGCTTACAAACAATCCAGAACTTGCTGACACTGAAAAAAATGAACAGGCTGAAAGCACAAGCAAGAAAGGGGATTATCTTGATCTATGGATGCTTCTCCTTGGAATGTACAAACAGTGCAGATGACACCACCTTACAGCTAAAGGGGCTTTTTGACACTGGTGTAGACTGAGTGATGTTCCCCTGTTCCACTGTAATCCTGACTGTGTAGCTACCCTAGAAAGATGAGGTTTGGCTTCAAAGAGCTGTTTCATTTCTCTTTTCCTCTCATCTCTGGTCATTCCCCTTTCATATTCCTGGTTTATTCTCCTTGCACTGTCCCGTCCCTTTGTGGCACCTCTGAACTGTCAGCAGACCTGGCAGGGAGATGAGAGACGGGGATGGTTTCACTTCTTAATGTTCTTTGTTCATGCCCCCCTGGCAAGTCGCATCCATCCTCTGTGGGATGTCAGTGTGGGGCAAACCACTCTGGAATGGCCTTCGGGGCTCCGTGTGTTTGGGGATGGTGAATCCCTGGTTGTGGGGTATGGAACCTCCAGGTGGTGCCTGCATTTCCTCCCGAGATCTCAGGGCTGCACTATAAAATGTTCACATTAAACAAAGAAGTGGGTTTTCTCATCTTGTTATCCTTCAAAATATTTTTCATCTGACAGCATTTATGAGCTGATTGTCTGGAGCAGTTTGAGGTACTGGGCACTGATTACTCACTGGTTGCAGTTTGCTTCAAAGTTTCTTAATGGAGACAGAAAACCTTTTATCTGAAGAGACCTGAAAAGTGCTTTGCAAATAGCAATTAACCTTCATGCCATTCCAGTCAGTTGTCAGCTGTTAACCTTGTAAGCTCTCTCCTGACTACTTCGCCTGTGTGTGTTTGGTGCCTGAACCTTGATTTAACACAGGAGATGTTACCACGCTGTTTGTTAAAACCCTTTCTTGACCCAGGGAGAAACCGGGGGTTTGGAGGTCATTTTGGTTTATAATGTAAAGGGGAAACGGACAGTTTTGTGGACCCCAGGTGGATTCTGAGTGGAGAAGGGAAAGCATAAGTCAGCATCTGACTTTTTTGTTCCTCACCCCTTTTCTTTCCGAATGGGTCTATCAGTAACAGTTTCAATATATTAAAGGTTTCTTTAGGGCTTTGCAGTGCAGAGCTGTGATTGATCGCTGCAGTTGAGGCTTGCAAATCTCAGGATAGCCTGGCTCAAAACAAGCGTCTCTCTTGGTGAAATATTTTAACCTGATCAATAACTGCTCCTTTTGTTTATAATTTAATTACGCTGTGAGCAGTGGAAACAGGCAGCTGAGTGTTGATCTGATATCTGCAGGTCTCTTCCTGCTCTGCCTTCGAGGAATGATGTTAGACCTTAAGAACTGTATGACATTAGCCATGTTTGCTGCCATCCTGTGTTCCACCAAAACAATCAGCTGCACCAGGATAAAACTGAGTTAATCTGTGGCCAACCAGACTCCCAGCTTGCACATCTCCCTGACATACACTTATTAGCTGGAAGGACTGCAGTAGCTCTTCTGCCTCAGTTTTATTGTCTTTTCCAACACTAAAATGCCACGTGATGTTGAGTCATCGCCAAGCTTCTCTGCACCTCAGTTTTCAGTCCCAAAGGCGTGAGACAATATTAACCTGTTGTTCAGAGCAGATAGAAAGGTGAATTACTATCCACAAAGTATTTATAGATTCAAAGGTGGAAAGTGCTTTTTTTTTTTTCTGTCACAAGCTTGGCCACAGAATGCCCCAGTTTTTTAACCTCATTTAAACAAAAAAGTAGGTTGTTTTCGTTTATTGCTGTAGTTCCTGGGCTGCAAGGAGATAGATATTTATGCCATGCTAAAATAAATTAACTGGATATTCAGGTAGTGAAGGTGGACAAGGACTATCACTGACTCTGGGCCTCTAACGTGTTTTTATTTTCCTTAGTACTCTAGAGATGTTTTCCTTCACTGAAGTTTACAAAAGAAATGGGAATGGTTTGGTGCCGACAGTGGATTCAGGAAAAAGAATAAGTTAAAGTGGAAAGCTGATGCTTCTGAAATAAGGTTACTAGAAATCAGGGGAACTTGTACTGTTTAGTGCACTCTGATGTGGGCAATTTAATTATTGCTGAGTAGCAAAGGTGAGAAGAGAAGCTGGTGGTGTTGATGACATGTTAAATAGCTGGGGATGGCAGTCGTGGAGTGCTCACAAAAGCCTGCCCTGCTCTAACAAGCTCCTGTTTTCCTCCAAATATTTAAATGCAGACTGTAATGCTGATGGCTGTTTGTGCTCCATTCCTGTTGCTGCTTATCCTACAGGTAAAATACACAAGGTCACTGAGCTGGGCCGTTTGCCAAGGAAGTATAATTGCAAAATCTTTATTAAAGAAGAGGAAACACTGAGAGCAATGTGTCTCTAGGAATGGATTACATTTTCTTCTAATTATCCAGAAATATGAAAGCTGTGTGCAAGGGAATTACTGCAAGAATTAGCATGAGATTATTCATTCACCCATTTTAACGAGGGCCAAATTTACAAAGCAACTGTGATCTACTTATGGATTGCTGCCACCAGGGACTGAACTGCATCACAGTTGTTTGGGGGGCTGGATCTGCCAAGGTCTGATTTAGTAGCTTGTCCTCTGTGCTGAGCTCAGCCTGAAAGGGTGAGCAGCATCCTCTGTCAGCGACGTGAGCAGCTACCTGAGCAGGGCTGCTCTCTCAGGGCTTCAAATATTCATACACTGGTGGTACAAACTCATGCCTTTTTGAACCAGAGGGAGTCTTTGATGCTCACAAATTCATATTTTAAAGATTTCTGTTCTGTTCTATCATACCACTCAGCAGGTACCGTAAAGGGCTGGTAAGGAATTGGGTGTCCATCTTATGTATGGGAAAACTGCAGGTGAGAACTGAGATTGCAAACTTATTTAAATCAGATACTTCACTTTAAAAACATCTGAAAGCAAAACAAATGCCCACAAATTTAATTTTCTACCAGTTTTCTAGGGGTGGCAATGAGCTATTTCTCCAAGACTTTTTTTAGCCCTTATGTCCTTGCTCATTTTTGGTATTTTTTGTATACAAATAATGTGGGAATTCAGGAGCAGACAAGTCTGCAGACATCACCTTATACCACTATCACTCACTAGCCTCTCATTAGTATTTGTTTCTTGCTGTAGGTGCAGATATGCTTTGATTTTTCCATTCTTGTAAGAACTTTGTGTCAGCAGGAGGCCATCAGAGGGAAAATTCTTCTCCCAGACTCACTGGAGTTTGTTCTCTCTTCGTTGGGATGCTTGTCTCTGAACACAGCTGCAGTTATATGGAAAATAGTTCTCTCTGCACAGATATTCATGAATTAAATCTTGCATATGCAATAACAAATTTTAACTTCTAGACAAGATATTTCATTCCCCAGGGTTTCATAACCCTGTAGCACAGGTGCAAGAATTGGTTCATTTCTCAGGGAAATTTAGTCACCTCAGGGAAACATTATGTGTTACCTGCTAAATCCATCTATCCCATTTCTTATTCTGAGCTGACTCTGGGCTTTGCAAACACACAAGCATTTCCTTCTCATGTAGCTTTACATTATCCACTGAAAATGAATTATGCCTTCAACCCTCTAATTCACTTACTCTATTTCCAAAGTTGCCTTATTGAATATTATGATCTTCTGTGCGTTCATGTTTTAATTTGCATTTGATTAAGTTCCTCAGACCTTGTAGACTGACCTTGATCATCCTTGGAAGCAGAAAAAAAATTGCAACCACGAAAGGACAGCAATACACAAACACGTGTATATGTGTGTATTAAAATTTAAGCTGTTTTTTTTAAATCATTTGAAGATGAAAAAGGTCTCCATGTTTCAACATAAACACACTTAAGTAGCTTGTTTTATAATGTGCTCCCTTTAGAGGTTGTGCTTCTGCCAGGATCTTTGCCTTTCTAACATTGAATTGCAGAGGTTTGAATTCTTCAGCCCATCTCATCTTTGCTGTGAGCACTTTGTCAGCTCCTCTCTCTGCTTCAGTATTTTTGTGTCTGTGGCTCAGAGTTTCCCTCCAGTTCTAGCCCTAGTGAAGTCAAGCACAACTTTGCCTTTCCAGAAGGGAAAATGTGGCCACTATTTTACTGTTGATGGCAAAATAACACTGCTTCAGCTCTTACTAGTGATGCTAATATCCCCGGAGTAGCAACAGAGTATGGGAAGAACTGAGCAGTTTGTTTGGACTGCAGTCAACCTTTTCCCCCCATTTTTCTAAATATAAGTGCTCTGTCCATGGTATTGCAACGCTTGTGGCAAGTAAATGTAACTGTCCACAAACTGAAACAAATAAACAAATTTATTCCTTGAGGACTGTAGGATTGCCAACTAAAATTTTCCTGAGCACTTTATGGACCAAATAACATCACCTGCTCATGAAGTAAGTACACCTGTGTGGCATTCATCCAGGGAATGCCA
Source organism: Aphelocoma coerulescens (assembly GCF_041296385.1). Classification (NCBI taxonomy): domain Eukaryota; kingdom Metazoa; phylum Chordata; class Aves; order Passeriformes; family Corvidae; genus Aphelocoma; species Aphelocoma coerulescens. Next base: position 7,477,261 of record NC_091024.1, read on the forward strand.
ACTCCATGAGTTGCCTGTGATCAGATGCTGATTTAAGAACCATGTTTTTATGGATTGCTGCCTATCCAAAATTGCCAGGCAAGTGTGTTTGAGCAAACTTCAAAGCCTGTTCTGCTTGTAAAGAAATTCTGTGATTTCTTATTCACATAGCAGGTCTGAATTCCCTTATCCCTTCAACAGGAATTTGGTCAACCATTGCTTATGCCTTTTTTTCTTTATTCTTCCTGCATAGCTTTACTAAAGTGTGTGTGAGCTTTCTTCTCTTGATAAATAATTTCAGTTTTAAAATGAAGCTCAGCTAGCCCACAAATCTTGTTTTCTGCTGTTTATTTAAATACATCCTGGCTTGTAAAAACACTTGCAGAACACAGAGTTACAAATGCTGGATCAAAACATAGGTCAGAACACATACAAGCAGTCCTGGATATCTTTCCTTCTGGATTCAAAGATCTGCAAAGACTGTGGTGGATTAGGGCCTGCCTCACCAAAAAAAAAAAAAAAAAAAAAAAAAAAAAAAAAAAAAAAAAAAAAAAAAAAAAAAAAGTATCAACAGAGTTTGTTCCACCCTGCAGAGGGTCGATATCTGTGTATATAATTCTTATATACACAGCTCCACACAAAAGCCCAAGTGATTTCTTTCTTTCATGTTCTTTTTCTAACAACTAAAAAATATCTAAACTGTGCCACCCATCCCAGAGCATGGATAAACAACAGCTTTTCCCTAGATGAACCTGTCTGACTTGATGACAGAACACAGATTTTGTGATACTGGAATGGCAGGAACGCATCAATTCTTTGCTTGCTCATGGTCAGTCATTTAGGCCTTATCAGAAATTTGTTTCAGTAGGATGAAAGACTTGCTGGTTTTTTTGTCTCTTGCAGACACGTGACTGAGGCAGGTTACAGATGGATTATGGAAGGATTATGGAAAAGATGAGTTGTGTGGCTTCGTTTTGACACCTTGCTGTGCTTTTTATTAAAACATATTTCTAATAAAATGCAAAGAGGCATTTACATCAGCTGAGTTTGACCCAGGGACCTTGTAGCTTTTTGTGAAGACACTGCCCTCATATAAATAGCTGTTTGTTCATGCTCTTGCTTCTATTCATTATGGTCGAAGTCTGAGCTCATGTCTGTTTCTTAACGCACAAAAAGTCTATAAATTCAGCAATGCTTGAGTCATCCTTGAGTTTCATTAAGTCAGATGTTACATTATGATAAGCCTGGACAATATGAGTGTTAGCTTTTTAAGATCCTATCTCAGAGGAAAAAAAAGATTCTTTCGCTATTTTGAGCTTTGCAATTAACCACAAATGTAAATCCTCACTGTTAAAGAAACACAATATATCCCATTACCAAAAAGCAGCAAATGGGATTTAGCTTGTGTTAGAAAAGACATGCTGTCGTTTTTGTTTTCCATTACCAGAGTAATTGTAGCAGATTTATTTAACCAATCATTCATCAGCTAGTTTACAAAAGCTCCTGGGGCTGCTGCAGTTGTTGGACAGTTGACAGAATTATTTAGCTGATAAATACAAAAGATAATTTGATTCAAGTATGATTTCTGTGGGACTGAGAAAAACACAGCAGTTGTTTTGTCTCCCTTTGGATTCAAAGAGGATGCAGAATTAGATCTTGCAATATGAGTTGGTTTCACAGTTGGCCTCTGGAAATATCCTGCTCTTTTAAAAATAATTTTAGTCATTAGTCCTGTTTGTAATTAAATAAATATAGCTACATTTTGCACTAATTATGCCCTCAGTCCAATAGAGCACTTAACAGGTGTATGACTTTAGAACATGTATAATCCTGCTGGCTCGATCTGTGCATAACAGCTTGGTTCATCAAAACACAATAAATGCTTTGGTCTCACTAGAAGCAGTAAGTTTTAGGTGTGTGCTTGAAATTAAGCATGTGTTCAATTGCTTTGCCTGGCTGGCAATGAAAAATAGCCTGTTAAATTAGCTGCATATTGGAAAGCTTTACTGGATCTGGGGCTGGTGGAGTGAGGCTTGGAGAGCCACTTATTTATAATTGACTCTGTGGTACAAATGACCTGAGATAAATGCTGCAATTTATTATTGGGGCTACTTGTTGTGGCACTTGGGATGCTGAATAAGATTTTTGCTTGTGGATTAGGTGACTTAGAAAAAGGCAAGAAGATCAGAAATCAGGAAAATATGAGAAATAAGCTGAGGAGATGTTGGAGCCCTTGCCACTGGAGGTGTCCAGCGGAGAGCAGCACAGACAGTGTCCCCATGGATGACAACTAAAATCAGCACTGCTCTGGGGACACCTGAGACTTTGGCTTTTGATTCCTAAACCCAGAAAAAAGTTTTACTGTTGAATATCTGAACAGTTCCTATGTCAGTGGTTTTATCATTAAACAAAGAGCACAAATAGTTCTGATCTATTTTCTCCCTTTTTACAAGGTAAATCTTACTGGAAATAAATGAAATGTGACATGAGCAGTGTGTAGACTCATTTAGTTAGCCAAGAAAATGTTTAATATTTCTTTTATTTGTCTTGTTGGAATCTCACCTCCCAATTGCAGAGTAATCTGTTTTACACAGATTTAAATGAAAATTTATACTGACATGATTTCCTGACAAGAGTCAAACAACTTAAGGGCCACAATAATACCGCCAAGTACTACTAATTTTTTTTTTTTTTCTTTTCAAAAAGCCACACTTCTTAAATGGGTTGGAATGTGCTGAATAGAAGAAAACAGTGCAAAATAATTTCCTTTTCCAAAGATGCTCCTCTGTAAGTTGCTGCGAAGAGGATCTGACAGACATAACCTACTCTAGTAAAGTGTGTAGCAAAAAATCCTTCACTTAAAAATCCCTAACTCTTACCTGGACTTTAAATTCTCAAGTGCCCTGTGTGTTATGTGAGTTTAAATTCTTTATTTAGCAAGGAGAGAACAAGTGTCACTCTTACATGTAGTAATCAGCCATGGAAATCTACCAAGACTATGGTAGAGGTGGAGCCAAAAGATCTGTTGTCATTCACCTTATGAATCTTTTTCCTCCTACTGCATTAAAAAAGACCTAAGAAAACCATTCCAGATTTTCCATGCCTCCCTCCCTGCTCGGAGCAGAGATTTAATTACCTATAATATCTTCCTTTGGCCTCAACATGTTTTCCTCTGCAATATCTGCTGTTTGTCCAACTCCAACCCAAATTTATCTTCCAGCATTTCACTGCTTGGGAGCAAGATGTATTATTTTGTTTCTTTGTTTTGTTATTTTTTCTTCCCCTTTCTCCTTTCCTCCCTGATGAGATGGAAGAGCCCGTGACCTGCAGTCTAAGACACCAATATTTTCCATGCTGGCTTACATCAGTACATCATTATTATTATCATTATTATGCTCCCCTTCTCCCCCTCCCCCTTATTAATTTATTTATTTTATTGCTGGTGTTAAATGGTTTTGTCAAAAACAACTCTTTACAGACCATTAATGCCAGAGCAGATGATTGTTTTCCACCAGCCCTCATGAATAATTCAAGCTGCCAGCTCACAGCCTCATCCTCAGCACTGAGGGCTCTTCTGAGGAATCAGGGTTATTAAAGGTAACAATCGTGATGAGTCTCATCTTTGAGCAGGTTGTACTCATTATTCCTCAGAAGAAACCCTGTCTTGAAGCAAATCAGACTCAGTGCTGAGATTTCTTCCACCTCCTGCTTTTCTCTCCCTCTTCTGCTGCTTTTGATGGTGTTACAGCTTTTGAGTTTCTCTCATAAAGTTGAGGAATGTGATAAATACTTTGGGACAAGTGGAAGGAAAATGGTGAGAGGAGTTCTCAACAAGCAAGCTGCTTTCCTTTTTTCCCTCTTCCTCTTTCTAAACTCATTTATTTCACCAGTTCTCATGCCCCTTGCATGCTGGCTCTCTGCAAGCACTTGAATGAACATGTTTACTGGCAGAAATATCCTGGAATTCGGGGAATGATAAGACTAGAATATTAAAGCAATAAAAACTGTATACATATTCATATACCAGGAACTTGATTATTAATTCTGATAATCTGTTCTCAGCTGTGTTTACAATGGTGGTGAAATCTTATAAGTAAATTGTGGGGTTAGTTCTGAAGCTGGCAAATGGTCTTACTAATGCCAGTCATAAAAGAAAGCCAGGAAAATACTTGGAAACCAGCCTATTCTCTTGGATTCACCAGTATTCAAAACAACTATGAAACATCTAGGCTCTCCAAAATGGTATTAATATCATAGTACAGTAATAATATCATAGTTTTTTGTTTTCTTTGCCTTGAAAGGTGATTTCATATTAGATATTCTGAGGTTTTGGGAGTATATTTGTATAAAAATAGAGACACAGCCCCTAGACCTATGCACACCTGAGCTGCAGGTGGCTTATAGTCCAGCAAACTGCTTGCAGTTTTAGCAAGTGAGTGAAGTTTAGTCCCCCTCAAATCTAAAGGAAGCTGTTGCTCTGGGATCTTTGGATGATAAACAGTGCATTTCTATTATAATGTGCCTGGCATAACTGCCAATTGCTTGATATAGTTCTATAGGTTACTGGAATGGAGTGAAAAAAAGGAAATTTTGGTATACTTTTGTGATGCTTGTGCATTTTTTTTTTTTAATGAATGTGGATTGTGCAAAAAAAAACAACAAACCCAAAACCCCCATTGTTCCTGCATTTGCTGGAAAAGCCTTTCAAACACTGGGAAATATAAAAGGCAGTGTTATTCCAGGAGCCAACTAAAGGAAGGAATCTTCAATAGCTGACCATAAATATCCCAGTTAAATCCATATTTTTCTCAGCTTGCCAGCCTATCTAGAACAAATTCATTGCCCCTGGGGACTGGTACAATGCCTGCCACTGATCACATCTCCTTCATCACCCCTGTTCTGGGGATGAGGAAGGACTGGTGTTCTTTCACACCCTTTTGAGAGAGCTAAATGTCTCCTTTCCTTCCATCTATTCAGTTTATTGAAGAGGAGGTTAAGAGGTGATTTGATCCACTAATAGATAGTAGACAGCTCCATTAATCTGGAGGTGGTAAGTAAAGCCTGAGACCCAGTGGTAGGAAAGTAAAGCTGCCTGAACTCCAGCTCTGCTATTTTTGATGCTGAAGGTAACTAAAAACTCACCCAGGACTCCTTGGGGTTTTCCTCCATGTAAAATACAGCCTTAAACAGTAGCTGTGACTTGGATAGAGAAATGACTGGGTGGAGTTTGCTGGCTTCTGTTCTGCAAGAGAACAAGAGAACAGGGGCTGGAGGGGGACTTTTCACGAGGGCATGTGGAGGTAGGACAAGGGGAAGAGGCCTTAAGCTGAAGTATGGTAATTTAGGTTAAATATTAGGAAGAAATTCTTTACTGTGAGGGTGGTGAGGCACTGGAACAGGTTGTCCAGAGAGATTGTGGACTCCTTATCCATGGAGGTGTTCAAGGCCAGGTTGGACAGGGCTCTGAGCAACCTGCTCTAGTGGAAGGTGTCTCATGGCACGGGGTTGAAACAAGATGATCTTCAAGGTCTCTTCCAACCAAAACCATTCTGTGACTCTGTGATTCTATGAACATGTTTCCTTCTGGCCTAAAAATCTATGAAGGATGAGAAAAACCCCCACACCTACCCATCTCCCAAGTTTTCAGTACTTAAACGTGAGGGAAAAGATAATGTATTATGTTATTGTATGTCCAAAGAACAACAAACAGAATATACCACTATAACTTAGAACTAACCCAGAAGATAAACATGGCCCTAAAATGTCTTTCTTTGTTTCTCCTAATGATTTCAGACCACTGTAAGAAAGTAGAGAGCATTTTTGTTACAGTCTATAGCCTGTAGGGTTCTATAACCTTCAGGCTGTGCTGTTGTTTCATCTGTCTTAGGAGGGGGCATTGGGGAACCATGTTAACGAGAGCAGAACTCATTGCATAGAATGCAGTAGTCAATATTTTTTTCCTTGTCACCAGGATCAACACTGCCTGTTGTTAGTTTTCCTGGTGGTTCTGCTGCAGCAGAAAGTGTGGGCTGATAACTGCTTGTATAAAGACCTTCTCTAATTATTTTTCCTCCTTCCAAGAGAAACTGAAGCCTAAGCAGGAGGAGGCCACAGAAACAACAATTCTACCACTGTTCCACAATGGTTCAACTCTGGCTTCTTTTGCTAAGCATATCAATGAGTAGATGCCAATCAAGCCTGTATTCCTAATTACTGGGGCTTTAGAAACGAGGCTTATAGAACTAATTTTAAGTAGCCAGAACTTGGAAGACAGGTTTTATTGATATGGATCTGCTCAACAAGCAGGTTGGGAACACATATGGGAAATACTTAATTTCTCTTTCTAATCCCCTGAGGCTCCTGTTTCCTGAAAAAAACACCTTCTGATTCTTTGTTTGATACATGTGAGACAGCTGACTGCTCTTTCCCCTTCAAAGCATGTAGGACAGGGCACTCATTTGAGTGGTGTTATTCTGCACTGTGTCATGTTTTTAATGAAATTGGGTAGTAGGAGGTGACTGAGGCATCACCCTCCCCAGGCAGCCCCAGATAATCCTCTTTGGTTTTGATGTTTGTTTTCCTTGAGTACTAAACAAGTTGTTGTGCTCCTCAAAGTGGATTCTCTGCATATTCTGATTCATTTCAAGGTCACCTGGAGAACATTTGCAGCAGCATTTGATGGAGATTATGCTCTAAAGGCAGGGAGTGTAGAGCAGTTGATAAGGGTTTAAAAACATTAAATTTGTTCACTTGCTAAAAGCATAAAATCACAAGGTTAAACTTGATCGTGTTCTGTTAGCTTCTGCACAAATGTCAAGTGATGTGAATATTAATAAACCATTAGGAGTATTTTTGCCCTCACAGTGCCTTTTTGTGATATAAAATGAAAGTATTTGTAAACTCTTAATAGCTGGGAATGATGGGCAGATTACAAAGCAACAGTTTGCTTAGAAAAAACAAAAAAACTGTAAAGTTTGGATTTTAGATTTTCAAGATTAAGTGTTTTAGAGGACATTCGTGCCTCAAACTTTGACCATCTAACACAGTGAGAATTAATCCTTCTCAGAGATCTCTAATCTCTAATCATCTCTAATTAGAACTTCAGGAGTGCAGGTACTAAGGAACAATAAAATGGCCCATGCAGGAAGGCTGGGTTTGCGCTTTCTTGTAAGAATTTTAATCTTTGAAATATTTCATATTCTGAATGAACTGAAAAGGTACTGTAATTCTTTAACATTTGTTAGCTAATTTAATACTTGCATTCCTACTGTGAGTTGCACGGAGGTGGTATCTGCCTCCAAAGATGCATCTTCATCCATTCTTATACCATGCTGTGCTCTTGAACACAAACTGATTTGTCTTAGCCTGTTACAGGCAAAAAAGATGAATAGAAACAGTTCAAATGTAGGCTGAGACTTAAACTAGAAGTGTCCTCAAAAGCTGGGATTTTCAGGTCTGTTTTCTCCTTCTGAAAAACCCATCAGTGCTGTTGATGAGGATCATGTGAAGTTGGTGTGAAAAATCTGTGAAAAGCCTCAGTTTTGCCCCTACCAAGTCCTGAACCTTGGTGTAAACCTGGGGAGATTAATGGTTTCAAGATGAAATCAGGTAATGCTGAAATTCTCTAGGGGTTTCAATACCAGGTGAAATATGCTGTTTATTCTTAGGTTTTCCTTTGAACTTGGTGTTTGAACTCCCAAAAAGAGATTATTTTGGGGGGTGCAAATTACTGCCAGATGGCAAAGGATAAGTGTCTGACAACTCTTCTATCCTGTAAACATTTAGTCTAGGTGAGTTTCTGGAACTGGAGGGTAGAAAAGACTGCAGGGAGGGCTGGAACTTTGCAGCATTCCTGTCATTGTTTTTTGAGATAGCTGAACTGGCTCAGGCTACCAAAGGGTTGATGAAAACTAAGGACATTCAGAAAATAAAGTGTTTGATTTATTTCATAGCAAAGTGCCAAGAGTTGCAACTTGCACTGCTTTGCTCTGAAAAATGTTATGTGGCAACGAGTTCCACACCAAAGATAAAGATTTGTGTAGAAATGTGCTCTTTTTAAATATTTGAAATCTGCTGCTTGGTAAATTTAAGGCTCTTTAGCTGTGGGTTTGTTTTGTTTTGTTTTGTTTTTTTTAACAGGAAAAACCTACTCTAGGTTTTCAATGGAATATCTTTCAGAGCTGCAGTTTTTCTTTTATGTACTTGCATAGCAGTCAGTAAAACCTGCTCATGCACAATAGAGGCCCAGAAGTTCACAAAGAAGTAAATAAGAGCAGAATATACATATTTTCAGTGGCAGTCCCTTGATTTTTCTGGCTTAGAGACATTAGGTCCTCCTCACACTTGTTCCTAGAAAACTTCACAATTAGTGAAAATTCAAGGAGAGAATGGACTCAAGATGTTCTCTGTTGAACATGGAACAGAATTTAATCCAGCTGTTTGAGTAGTGTGAGGATGGGGCTGTGCTTAATTTTGTTAGTGTTAAATGTTTGTGAGTCTGCTGTCTTTAAATGCTCTCACTGGAACTGGCTTTGTGGCACAGATTAGACCCTCAGATTTTTGTTTTCTTCAAAGGTGTGAGGCCTGACAATGAGGAAGAGAAGGAAAAATAAATGACTTCTCCTTTTTCTGTGCCATAATCTTCCTCTCTTCCTAGTTTTCCAGTGAATTATTGGCCTTTTTGTGTCTACACAATTACAGAAATCCTGTGAAGGTCCTAGCTGAAATTATTGTAGTGTAATCGATGTTTGGAACATTTTGTGGAGTTCAGTCCCTTTCATGTCAAGCCAGGCAGCACCTATTAAGCTCCAAAGCTTATTCCAGCTGGACTTCTTCGCTAGGCTGTCTGACTTGATGGAACAGAAGATACTTTAGGTAAGTGCACGAGTCCAGAAGTAAAAATCATTGCAACATCAAAAAAAAAAAAAAAAAGGGGGGGAGAAAGAAGTTCCCAAACTTCATGCTTCTGACCTGACTGGGAAGGTATCTCATGGAAACCTGGACTGGGTTATTGGTTGTGCTCAGTTCAGCAGACGTGCACAGCTCTTCTTCACCTGCCATCTGAACTACTGCTTTCAAGGACTCTGATTAATCTGTGTTACTGAAGGAAAAGCCTTGGATGAAAATCCCCAGAATCTGCATATTAGTCCAGATATTTATTCCACAATAACTCTGTATTTTTTTTCAGTACATAAAGACAATTCTAAACACACACACAAACACAAACACAAACACACATTCATTTTCCATTTACAATTTCAAGATAAACTCCAACACCATGGGAATGTTATCTTTTTTTCTTTATGTATATAGCACTGATGTACAAGATGTGACCAGTGTGGTTCCATCCACATCGTGGTGAAGCTTAAATAATAAAAAATTTGGGCCACCTGCCGTAAAAATCTTCAGCTTGTGGCTTGACCGCTGGGGAGAAATTTCACATGTCCCATGGAAAGCAAAGCATGGAAATATACTGTGGGACTGCAGCAGCTTATGGGAGGGAGAATGTGCCTTGCAAAGTCAGAACTACAGAGTATTTCATGTCTTTGGCAAATGTGGTGCGCAGGATCTGAGCCATTAATCAAACACTGACAGCCGGCTCGGGGAAGCGGAGTGTCAAATGGAGGAGGGCTTGCAGAGCCCCATCCAAATGGCATCTGGGGGAAAAGAAGAGGGGGAAAAACAATGGAAGGAATGTTTATGGTACTGGAACGATTTTACTTACATTTATTCTAAATGTTTGGAAATTTATATTGATCTGAGTAGGAGCTGGTGCTGGGGGGAGTTAAATCAGCATTCCCTGTTGCCCTGTCAGGTTTGATTTATGCTGGGCATCTGACAACCACTCAGTTCAGAAACCTTTCAGAGCCTTCTTTTCTACTTCCTAAGCAAAGCAAATGAGCTTTTTGAAAAAAGGCAAAATAAAAAAAATAGCCCACCCCAAAACAACAACAAACCCCTTGAACTAAAGGTTTTTTTTTATCCTGAACTAAATTTAGAGATTTCTGCACATCTGGCGATGCTAATGTCTCTGTGATGTGTGTCCAGATGTCTACTTAGAGAAGGTGGAAGTGTATTTAGCTTGTTTATATGTTGCATTTTACGACCTATTTTGAAATACCTTTCCAGAACAGAATGGTCTCTCCAACCTGACATGGCTGATGGGAAGCCTCAAATCCTCGTCTGCAGAGAGCCTGTAGGGACTAGGGGCTGGAGCTGGAAATAGAACCAAGATATTCACCTCTGCCATTCAAGGTGGTGTATAAAAGTGTGTGTTTATGTCAACATGCAGCCTAAAATCTACTGCTTTGGTGGTACAGCAGCTTCAGTGACATGAGTGTAGTGAAAGGACTTGCCATGGACATTCAGCCTTTTTAAAAGCCTTTGGAGGCTTTTGTGGGCTTGGTTTTCAGTTAGAGTTTTCAGTTCCATAAGTGCACCGTGGAAGCCTGTTACCATGACTCACAGTCGTTGTCCTAAGGGCAGAATTGGAAAATTGCAGTGCAATCTGCAGCCCTGCTGCAGATACAGAGACTGCAGCCAGGCTGCTGCTTCTCTGGAAAAACTGGCTGGAAGATGGAAAAACAAGTCCATTAGACCTCAACCATTTCTGTTCCCTAAGGAAACAAACTCTTCTTGGTAAGACAAGAGAGGAATATAAGATGTATAGAAAAATCTTTACGAGATTAGACAAGCTAAACTCTGTCACAGACTATCTTTAAAACAGAGACAAAAGAGGAAAAAATAGGAAAAAAAAAAAAAGGCTGAACTTCCAGTTACATCTTGTGTGAAAAACAGCCAGCTTAGCCCAGTCAACAGTGAACTCTGTCTGCTCTTCCCCTGCTGAAAAATTCAGGCTTGTGTCGGGGACATTTCTGGAGTGCAGTGAGTGTGCAGTGGGTTGCATTGGCAGGTAACACAATCCCTCAGCTACAACGGGCTCTTCCTTCCAAGGCATTTTAATCTTTACAGCTCAAGTGCTCTGAGGGTGCCAAAATAATCAGGGCTTTGCGTTTCATGTTCTTCCCATATACGGCCTGGGATCTGATTGCTAATCCCTCAAGGTGGCAGTAGTTTAATTAAAGCTATGTATCGGCCAGGAGATAATTGTAATGTCCTTTGAGTGGCTGCTCCCAATTTACGCCGTGTACAGCCTGATACAGTCATCTATAATGTATCAAAGGTCCACGCTAGATTTTAATGTAAAGCCGTGTAAGATAAATGAAGAGTACATGTGGCAGGTGCTCAGTACATGCATTTAGATTAAGCCCTGCTCATTGAGGTGGTGATTAGATGAGTTATGTCAGGGAATTGTAACTGCTTCAGTGGATGAGGAAAAGGTTATTTCGAAGAGCTCATTTTAACGGCATAGCTGGCACATAATTCAGATATCAAACAATAAATGAGAGCAGGAAAGCAACAGAGTGCAGATGCTGAGCCTGGAGGACAATACACACACAAATGCAATAGAACTTCCAGGACAGCTAAAAAGCTGTCTGAGTAATGCTCTCTCTGATTGGCTTTAAATACCCAGGAAAGATATTTAACTACATCAAAAGTGAGCTGAGAGTGTTATTTGTTCAGAAATGGGGGCTCAGTCATAGCTCATTTGCTCTCTCAGTGTCTCTGTAGATGCAGGAGCATGCGGTCAAATCCATCAGAGCAAAGGTGGAAGCACAAGGCTTGCCTTCCTCAAACAGTTTTGTTAGCAGGAGAATCATTGTGTTTATCAAACTGGCAGAACTTCTGAAAGAGATAGTTGGGGCTTGCTTTTTCAGCACTGCAGCAAGATCATACAGAAAATATGCACTGATGGGTTTATTAACTCTCCAATAATATATGAGAGCTTTTTGTCTGTGCTGTTTCTCCCTCTGGGCTGGGACAAACACTGGATCAGAGGATTTGGTGAGGACTAATAGGCTGTGCCCTTCTCTGTAGACCATGGGACTGCTGCCTGAAGAGGATGAGGCAACTCTAAAGAGAAGAGAACTCGAGGGCAGAGGAGAGGGCTCATAGCAAGGATTTCTAAGAGCAAATAGGGTGAAAGTGGAATGGGAGGTGTGCATGTGTAATGAGCAACTGTTTAGATCTGTTCAGCATGTATTTTTGTTTTATGTCCTCAAAGAAAGCACAGTACAGCCTGGAAATACCAGGCTCTGGCAGCTGCTGTCCTCTGTGCCTGTGAACACACTCAAAATGTCAGGAACGTGCTGCTAGGTGTTCACAGGAGCCTCTCTTACCAGAAACTGGTTCTTGAAGGTTTTTTTTTTCTCCAGCAAGTGCAGTTGTGTGCTGTGAGGTTTTGTAGCCACTCTTGCTGCATTAGCCATTTTCACCTTAGTCTGTTCTCTTAGGGTCAGCTGACATCACAGTCCCCGGTATGCCAAGCACAGCACAAGAAAAGGCAAAGTGGGAAAACGGTGAGATGTATCTCAGCAGGGTGACTCCCAGCAGGTCAAAATGGAGCCAGGTAGTGCTGTGAGGATCCAAGCTTTAAATCAGATGTACATGAGAGGGAATATGCTTCCAGCTTCTTTTGGTCAGGGGTGGAAACTCCACAGAAAACACTCTCTAATAAGTTAATGTTACTTGGGTGTATCTATGCATGATGAGAACCATGAAATACTGGAGGGTGCCAGCACATCCCTCACCTTCACATCAGCAATACCTACCCTGTCTCATCCTGCTCACTCTATTAAACCTCACGAGCGAGACAAATACCCTGTGACAAGTGACCAATCTTCCATGTCTTGCTTCAACCTCACAAAACAGAAGGCTCCCTTCAGCCAAGGCTCCTGGAGGGAAACGTTGGAGCAGTTGTGTTATCTCTTCCTGTTATGTGAAGACTTAGCAAACCATGCCATAAAAGACATAACATTCAATTGACCTTTTGCTTATCTATAAACGTAAAATGAGCTACACAGACCCTGATTCACCAAGGAGCCATTTCTGAGGAATTTATTTCCTTTTGCCAGCCATAAAAATAAATTGCTCCGCACAAAGAATAGGCTCAAAAAATAGCGCTGCTCTCCTATAATAAGATTATTATGAAGGAGATGTTTCTCCCTGGGCAATCACAGCCAGCCAATGTGTTATCAAATTTCTATCTTGTCATATTGCTAGGCACTGATTAGTGTTCTAGGGAGAATCTGTGTGTTAAGTTGGCCTTCTGTGACCTTCTAGGGCCTGAGTACCCAAAAGTGGCTGGATTCAGGGATTGACTTCTATTCTTTGAAGGGTGGATTTTTTTTTTTTTTTGTCCCTGTCCTACTTTTAAGCCAGATTTGCAGAGCAAATCTTTACACAAAGCATTCAAAGAATAAAAAAGTAATTCTTACATGTCATATCAGTCTATTTGGACAAAGCCCGGCAGGACTGTTCTGAAAGGCAATGGGAGGATCAGGCAATAAGTCAGGATTTATCCAGCCCATTTCTCTTTATGGAGCCTAGGACAATGAGGCTGGCTATCAATCTTGCTAGGATTGTAACTGGAGAATTTGGCTCCAACCTTTCATTCAACCTTTCATTCTGCTTTTTCAATGAAATTCATAGTGGAAAACACTCCTCCTAATGACAAATACCCCTCCTAAAATGATAAACCCCAGCGCATTGGCCCTCTGTGATTAGAAGTCAGGTATTAAATGGATTAGGCTTTTTTGTGTTCATTTGTGTCCTGATGTGTCATGTACTGGTGGAGATGCTAGGCAAGGGGCTGGTGATTCGTAGAGTCAGGGAATTGGTTCTCTTTGTAGTGCTGTTACATCCTGCTCTCCTTACCCTTGCACTCCCAGCACTTCAGCCAGATCAGATTCAGCCTCAGGCTCTCTGCAGGTCAGTTTTTCCACCCAGATACACCTTGTTACCTTGGTGGCTGTTCCTCTGATGAGCAAGGAAAAGGCCAGAACTGGGGAGGGGAGGTGGTGTGTTTGCCTTGGGAGCCAACGTGTTTTGGTGCAGCTCTGTGTGGGGTCTCCTTTTCCTCCTATCACAACAGTGAAGCACTAAATGAAATATATTTACTTTAGATCTAATCAGGCTGTCCCTTTATGCTTTCTGAGTATTTATTGTTTGCAAATGTATTGGGAGTTTAAATCACTGTGTAATGGTGATTAATCTACTGTGTTGTGAAAGTTCAAAATAGCCTACTCTGTTTTCACATGTTACTAATTAGGAAACAGTGGATTAGTAAAATCTGCATGAAATGTGTATTTAGAACCATGATTTTAAATCGTTTCACTTGCTTTCTCAGTTCCTACATATCTATTTCAGGATAAATAGTGCAAACCTCATTTCTTGTTCAATGGCCCTTGAAACTACAGACTACCCATGATGCTGTGTCTCATGATAGCAATATCTATATAAGTGTGTGTGTGTTTGCGTGCATAAATATATGTAAAATTCAGATCTGCTTCTAAAGGGACTGAGCTTTCTCAGTCTCTCCAAGATGAGCATCTTGGAAAGCCCCATGTTTGGGCCAGGAGGGACCTGGGTGCTCTGAAATGAGCCTTTGACAAGCGTTTGGGGAGCTGGCTGTGATTTTAACAACCAGTTTGACTACACTGCCTCCAACAGATCTGGATGAGGGGCCTATATTGGCAGGAAGGCTTTACAGTGGCATGGCTTAACCCGGTAAGATGCTGAAGTAATTTTCCTATTAGGAATCTGGCTCTGCTTTGCATGAGTACAGCATGTCTGCAGTTGGGGTTTCTGATGGGAGTGTTCTTAATTTAGACCAAAGCTCATGCAGATCGATGTCTCTTCAGTTAACCACTTATTTTTATCAGAGTGATGCTGAAAGAGCAGGTCCCGTTGCTTTTAAATCACTCCGGAGTTCATGCTGAAGAAATCAAATCAGTCTTGAAATAAACGATGACTAAAAGAGGTGATCTCTATTTGCTGCTAAACGGGGTCACCTCAGTCCAGGTATTGAAGAGGGAATTGTGATCAGCTGATACTTTCCTTAACATTTGTTTTTTAACTCTTGCTCATGCATATTCAGCTCCAAAGGGATCAAAAAGAGCTTAAAGTCCTTTGCACAAGGAGTCTTTTGCTCCCCTCTGTATTGATGGATCTAAAAGTGACACAGAGCTGTGCAAATGGACTGTGATAGACCAAGGATCCCCTCTGGGGTGCCCACAAATCCAGCTCCTTTCCTGCCTTCACATCTCTCCCCCATTCCCCTCCTGTGGTAAATAGCCTCTAAAACAAACACACATTTTTAAGCATTATGTCACTTCTGGGCAGTAGCCAGGGGATAAGATTAGCACCATTGTCATCAGAAAGAGCAAGGGCTGTCTCTCTGATGGATGATATCAGATCCTCAGGATTTGTTATTTTTTATTTAATGTGCCCATGTATTTTTGGATATGAATGTCCCCAGATAGCCTCAGGATGGGGGGGCAGGGGAAGGAGAGGGGTGAAGAGAGAGTGATAAGGTAGCTTTGCTGTCAGCCCATTTTCTCATGTCTTCATCTTTATGGGGGGAAAACCCCACGGTACAAAACACAGGCCCCTTTCCCAGCTGGGTCACTCTTGGACCCTCTGTGCCACGAGAAATACCAAAACATATTGAACAGTTAACATCACTTGGCTCATCACTCTTTTCTCTCCCCTTGTGAATTTTTCATCCTTATTTAGCTGCCTGGCTCTCTGGAACACCAAAGGTAATGTCAGTCCTGGCAAACTGGGAATCATGACATTTTGAGCTAGGCAGCTGCTGGTGAGTGGCCACACGACATCATGGTGCCTGAAGCCCCAAATCTTTTCTTTCTCCCTTTGTCTGTTTTCCTCTGTCCTTTTCTTTACAACCCTTGGGATAGGGGCCATTTTTTGTTCTGTGTTTTTCACAGCATCTATTGCCATTTCTCACAACTGGGAGGTCTCAGATTTGGAGAAAGCAAGTAATTACATTCACATATCCAAATATCAAGATGCCCTTTCAAAAGGGAGTAGGGAAAACAAATTCTATTTTTTGGAGATATAAGTCAACTGTAGCTGAACTGCTGTTTATTTTTTGTTGTGTTTTTTTTTTATTTCCCTCCCCAGACTCTTACTTTCAAAAGAAACAATGTGTTTTAAACTGGGGAAAAAAGCCCCAAACACAATCCAACAAAGAAGTAATTGTTTCTTGGAAATTATTTTAGTTGCTGATTTCACTACTCAATCCAATGAGATGTGAAGCAAAGACTAATGCTGTCACTAGGAACAGCATGAGATGGCTTTGTGATCTTAACCCTCTGTACCCTTCAGATGGAGCATCTGTGGCTTCACCCACTGTGATTCATTAAAGAGATTATGTATTAAAGCAGATATGCCTTCTATTACCTGAGAAGCAGGGAACATCCTCATCGCTGTGCCCTGATGGCAGCCCATGCTGATTTCACCATTTCTTTTTGCCCATCAAGTGTGACCACCTGATATCGCTTGTCCCACTTGGCTGGGGACAAGGATCCTTATTTCCACCTGCATTTGTATAATGCCCAGTGCAATGGGGTGCTGTTCATGGTGCCAGGACTGCAGCACTGGAAAAAACCCAACAGAAATCCAAAATGAAATTTGAGATAGTAGCCTTCCCTCAGCATAATTTCTTCAGTATAACCCCTGCGTTCGGTGATACAGAAATTATCAATTCCCAGTGTTACTGGAGCAAGAGTGAAAGTCAGCCTCTCTCTAATGAAACTATTTCCTTCTTTTCTCTCTATGGGGAAGATCATAAGCTGTTCTTCTATTAAAGGGGGCTGTGTTTTTTGGAAAAGGGAGAATATGGTCCCTTAAAGCATTGAGGTTGAACATGCAGCACGTGGCTGCGCTGGGATCACTGCAGTCTTCCCATTGTGTGACCATCCACCTGGGTCTCTTCATTCTCTCTTTCCAATTTATTTCCTCACATAATAATGACCCAGAGGAGGGTCATCACTTTGCAAACACCATTTGGCTGAATTTTGATGAGGGATTTGAATCACTCTGACAAATGGGAGCCTTCTGCATGGCTGGTTCTAGACGTGGGGGAATGAGAAACCTCTCACTGAGCCTGGCCTGTGCTTTGTCCTGAAGGTCTTTATATGTCCTGAAGGCCTTTATACCTGAGCAGACACATGCATGAAGGATTTAGCAATATTAAGGTTGGATGATGGAGTGGAGCACTACAGGGAATAGTAGCATTCAGCAAAGGGAAGTTCAGACAATTTGAGCAATTACAAGCAGATAATGGATTTATTTTTGTCCCTTCTCCCCTTTCCCTCTCCTTTTTTATCACCTCCTTCCCTACCTTGTACCTTGGGGTACTTGGGCTGAAGGGGGGTAGTTAGGATATAGTTGCAATGTCCTATTTGCGCTTCCCAGGGCTTTTGAAAGGGCTGTGAAAAGCCAGGAGGTAATTTTACCTTCTGCTGAAGGTTGGTCAAGCCCCAGGAGAGCTTGTGGTGGGCTGGCAGTGGTGTTTTGAATCTCTTACTACCCGATAACAGTTTGAGATTTGGAGTGTCTGGCTCTGCGCTCTGTTGGTGACCTCTCAGACCACTTGGGATCCTCCAGTTCCAAAATGCAGCACGAGAAATTCTTATCTAAAAGTTGAAGGGATTAAAAGTGCTACTACAGAAGCAATTAGTACTACCTCCTGTCTTTTTATCAGCTGTGTCAGATGTGTCCTACCTTTGTTCTGGAAATGAGGATCACCTGGGAATCCTTATGCAAAATGACATTGCCAGTTTATGACCTTCCAGCCCTGAACTCGTGTGCATTCTCACCAGGCTCTCAGCATCCTGGACTCCTATCAGCATCCTGGGATGTGTTTTAAATTAGTGCCTGAGGGGGGAATGGGACTGAGTCGTGCACCACATGCCCAACTCAGCTGAACTTTCTTTTTATGCTTTTTATTAAAGCTGTATATCATCAGGAGAGTGTGAAAGTCACATTAGAGAAGGGAAATCATCTCCCCAGCACCCTGGCTTGTCGGGCTATTTTGCATAATAACTTATGGAAATGAACTGGCCACTTCTAATACTTGAGGACAGGCTGGGTGAGCAAGAGCCTTCTGAGGATTTTATCACAAAACAGCCTTATGTGGCACATCTGGTTTGTTTTAAGCATCTCTGTGTATTGGGAAGAGAGCAGCAGGGGATGGGGTGGGATAGCTTCATTTGAAATCTTTTGAGTCAACTGTTTATGATGAGAACAATGGTCTTGGGAAAACTGCAACCAGGAGACAGGGCAGCCGAGCACTTGAGCCACTATTGTGGAAATTTCTGTTGGGTTTCTTCACCTGCTTTACTTCCCTGCTGTCTCCACAGGGCAAGCCCATGTGAATGCTGCTGTGGAGGTGGCATTTACCTTGTGGAATAGCCTGAAGAAGGCTGAAATTCAAATCAGCCCCTTTTGCTCCAGCACAGTCTCTCATTAAACATCCCTCTACGTGCAAAATTCAGCTGTATAAATCATAGCTAATCACAGAATTATTCAACTATTGCCAGGGCTTGCTTGTAACTTGGTGTAGTTGTGGTGAGCAGAAAATGGATGGAGGTTACTTCTATGGGGCAGGAGTCAAAGAAGTTCTGGGGATTTACTGCACCTGTGCCCTGGCCCAGGACTACTCAGATTGCAATGCACAAGGTTCCCATTTGTAGCTTGAATTACACACCTGCCCTGGCACATGTTCAGGAAAAGACATTACTTGAGTCACCACCCATGTGTTTCTGGGCCTTAAATTGCAGAATGAAGCAGTAATGGACTCTGGATAGCAAAGTGCTCCCTGGTCTTCAGACCTGGACTAACACCCCAAGCCATGGGCAAACCTTCTGGGTGTGCAATTATAAGAACACAGTTTTTCTCTCTCTGTCAGTAGGCTCATCAGAAAGCTTTCAGAATTGTTTGGCTCTTCCCTGAAGCACAGATTTAATACTGCCAAAAATCAAATAAAATGTAAATTTCTTTTACACATAATTAAATAACAAGCAAGGATGATTTCCCAACCAGACTAAATGCATTGGATTCTCCTTTAGTGTCCAAAGTCTCCCTGCTCTTACCAGCTGTTGTGTTTTTTTTCGTGACACAGCCTTACAAACTGCTATTTTACATTGGATATCTTAAGGAAAGAAAACAATTAATTACACCTCAGAGTTAATTGGAATCAATACTTAATGTTTTTAGCTCTCAGTTAATTGCCAAATGATGTATCACTAGTTTGATGATGAAAAATAGATGGATATCTCAGGTTCTTCCTCTAGGGTGTCATTCTGTTGACGTACTAGCTGGCTCCAATGTTATCCTTTCCCTGCCCCTCTGTGTTCTAATTCTCTTGCTTTAAATCCCATGTCAAAGGTTTGATAATTTGATTATCAAAATATAGTGGTAAGTTATAAAAACTGCAGGGCATAAGATGATATTTAGTTATTGGAAGATATAAGGAGTTTTAAAGGGGACCCTTGGAAAATGGTTCATGTTATTGTTCTCTTCTGATTCAGCTGATCAAGTGTTTGTTTCATTTCTAGTCCATGGAGGAAAGGGAAATATATCTTTACTTGGTTCTCACACAATCACCCAGGAGTGTCTGCAGTAATTGAGTGCCTTAAATTGCAGCTGGGAGCTCTCCTGAGGGTTTCAGAGGTGCACAGGCAGGTCAGACCCTCAGTACTTGTTGATGTCCTGCCGATTTTCTCAAATAACAATTCTCCCCATACCCTGTAAAACTTGTAATGTGCTAAATGAGTTATGTGCTAGGCTGGCTGTGGGCACCTCCAGCTCTTGTTCCTGAGGGTCACCCCCACACAGCCACTGTGCCAAACTCTCCAGCTCGATAGGCAGCAACACAGCCTCGATCCAGCCAGCTCACAACGTGGTGTAATACACATAAATATACCCATGCACTCAGTAGGGCTGACTCACGCAGCACAAAATATTTCCACCAATAAACACCAATAACCAGGTGCTGAGTGTTAACTGCTGCCCTTGCTCATGGCAGCGTGGACAGCCAGGCTGAGGACCAAGTGTGGCTCCGGTCGCTGGAGGTGCCCAGTGGGTCTGACTCAAGTCTGACTAAAGGAAATCAGTTGGTGTTAATGTTATATAGAAATTAACACTTAGACACATTCTGGTGGTACATTTGACACCCACAACTTTTACTTGTGGTATCCAGCATTATTTCACAGTTGGAATGGTCATTTTATAAGCATGGTAGGGACTGTAGAAAATGTTTTGTCATTTCCTTTCCACTCAGCTTCTTCCCAGAGAAACAGGCATGCACAGAGCCCTGTTTATGAAACCCACATTAATAATCAAATATGTGTGTGTAGGTGTGAGGATTGCAAATAAACACATCTTAAAACAAGATCTATCTCCCTCCCTGAACTGGCATGCTCCCAAATGAACTCAATTGTAAAATTCTCTCATGCTGAATTCGGATTTTTTTCATGTATAGAAGCTAATGACCTCACAAGCCCTCCACATGGAGTTAGGGGAGTGCTAAAACCCTCCAAGTATTTGGTGTGAGTGCTGAGCAAGACCCAATCTATGGGAAAGGCAGACATGGAATGGACTCTTTGCCTGCGTGCTGGTTTTCCTTATACTGTCTAAAGATGGCTGTAAATGAGTATGAAGAGCAGTGTTTTTCTGTATCTGTTCTCAATTTTTCTTTCTGCAGTTGACAGCCCTTGTGCATGGCCAGTTGTTCTGTTTTCTGTCTCTGCAGTCCTGCTGTTTCTCTTGGATGGCTGTGTGAGGGTGTTTTTAGACAAGTCCCTGAGAAACAAGGATGAAAATTAAGGAAGAGCAAGCAGTGAGGTGCTCCCTCTAGTTTACAAATTTTCATGATGCTGTGACCCAGGGAAGCATCACCTTTTCAGTCAAGAAGCACAGAAAAACTGCAAGGAAATGTTTTCAGTCCTGGTTTGGGATTGACTCTAGGATGTAAGGGCACACTTCAGAGAAGGGTTCAGCTAAGAACTCTGCATTGTATTGTATTTTCCTCCTTCTTGTGGAGCCCTCATCGCTGTTGTGAAACTTTCTTGGTTATGTGGCCCCTGTGGCAAAGGGACATCTTTAGGTGACCCCTTGTCAGTGCTGGCAATGAGCAGTGGTTGGGTCTGATATTTGATCTTTCAGTACATGTTTTCTACCTTGAGCTGGTTGAAATACTTGTAACTTTTTTGGTTTTAATAGAAAAATTGCATTTCTCACTGAAAAAAGCAGACCTCTAGAATGTCTAGTTCTATGCACTGTGAAAAGGACTCAAATCTTAATGCTGTTGGATAAAAACAAAATCAAAACAAAAAAAACTCTCCCTCCCTTTCTTTTCCCTATCATTATTAAAAAGAGATTAAAAAAAAAAAACATTATGAGATAAATTTAAAATAATGTGTTTTCTGAGGAGAAAATAGAATAGATGGATGACTTTCAGCCTAATTTAGTAACTGCCACTCAAGATACAACTTGGGAAGAACTTTCTAAAGCTGGAAAATTATTCTAATGACATTTGTGACTGGAGAAGCATATGATTTTCTTTTGTGCTTTGATTAATATTCTCTATTACATTAGGCAGCTTAAAAACTGAAGGAATACTTTATCAGTGTTGTTCTGCCATTCCTTTAATGAAAACCAACCTCCTATTGTAAAATGAAAAAGCACATTGGCCAGCGAAGGACTCTGGGCTTTTTCTGACCTGTCTGATGCAAAGCTGGATGTGGTAACTCTCCTCTGTGCAATCAGATGTGTGTCCACACAGTTAAACCCGAGGCAACACACATCTGGGAGAAGGGAGATGTGTTTCTGGGGGTGAATGTAGAACATTTCTCTACGTTTTATTCCTTTTTGCAGGAGTTGCGAAGCAGGGTGTGATCGTGTGTAAGCAACTCGGACAAAGCAAATGAAAGGAAGAGCAAAGAAAGAGGAGGAGGTGAGAGAATTCATCAGGGAGTTTGTTTGCAGCCTGAGAGAGCTGCTAGCACAGGTCTAGGAGATGAAATAAGATTTAGCATAAGAGAAACCTGTCTCTCAGTTGTATCCAAGCCCCCCAGGAGACTCAAAGGCACAGGAATCTGCACATGGGTCTCTACATCTGGAAGAGAACATGGGGTGATGAATTATTCATGGTTTAGCTACTTAGTGCTCAGGAATTTCTCTTTATTTATAGTTCAGGAGTAGCGAAAGAAAAAAGGGATAAAAACTTGTATCACACCTGCCTTTTAATTTAGAAAGGTATTACTTGTACAGCTGTGGGCAAAGTCATCTAGACACAATGGCAGGGTTTGCAGGATGAGGTCTTGAATCATGGCAGGATTTTATTCCATTTTTTAGGCAATCTGGAATAGGGCAGAGAAAATCTCGGGGAAAAAGACAAATGTCTGGTAATTGAAAAATAGGCCCACAATTTTCCAAACATTTTTAAATTATGTGCAGCTTCAAGTCCTCAAAGAGCTGAAAAAGAGTTCTGAAAGATGCATTTGCAGGGCTCTCCAGGCATTGCCAGTGCCTTTGCTTTAATTTGGAGTTGAATTAATCTTAGTCTTCCAGGCTGATAAATGTAGAAAGTCCTCTGAGAAATCAATTGATTGTTTAGTACCCTTGCAACATCTTAATTTAGATGAGAGGGGAAGATTTGTGCTGACCAAGACAGAGTTGGCTGTAAGGGAAGAGGGCGAGGAATTATTTTCCATGTTCTTGCTAAAATAATTCCCAATGCAATGGACTTTTTGCAAAAATTCTGTCTACCCTTCCCAGCCGATTGCTGTGCCCATGAAGCCAAACTCATCCAAACTTGATCCTCTGCAAATCATGCTTTAACACCAAAGGTCCTATGTGGCCTGAGGAAATGGCCCTTCCAGCACCATGTGTTTTAATAACAAGGAATTTTGGAGACTTAACTCCTCCTCTCCAGTCTGTAGCCAGTTATGTCTCCTGTGCTGTTGCACAGATTTGCCTGTTAGCTTAACAGCCCTCTTCCTTTGCCAGGGCTTCTTCCCTCCTGCCCTCTCTCCTGCACTGCATTAATAGAAAGCAACCTCATTACTCAATCTGCTTGGGGACACGTGCTCTTCAGTTTTCTATTTCTTCATTCGTAGAAAGAATCGTGGTTTAACTTCCAAAGGTATGGAACTGCTGTTCAGCCTAGAAGAGCTCTCCCGAATGAGCCAAGACTTTTATAAATTCAGGCTGCAGATATGCTCATTGTGTTTCTCTGAGGCATATTGATTGTTGCTGTGGTTAGAAATACCAGTTTTATTTTATTTTAACAGCTCCTGGGTTCATACAAGGGAGTGACATAAAATATTCTCAGATGAAACAAGACACACTGAGTTAGAATAAACTAGTAGTTTAAATGTTCATTAACCAGAGTCCCATCTTTGGTTAACAGCTGGGAAAAAGTATAGGAGTAAATGAGTTATTGGACCTGAATTTGTACCTTTTGATGGTGCTTCCCTTGGATTGCCTGCTCACTTTCTGAATCCCTGTAAAACCTAATGCAGGAAAGGTTTTGTTTTTAGCAGAGCAATGTATGACACAAGCTCTTCCAGGAGTCTGTGGCTCATGTTACCTCCCCCCTAAAACTTCTGGCACACATCTTTATTCATGTTTTCATCCCTGGTAGAACTCCCTTCATCTCTGTGTGAAAGGCAGAGATGTGAGAGGCTGGTTTTCCATTGTGGATGTAACATAACCTTACAGGTTCAGGCTTGGGCAAGAATATACACCCATGTTTATTCAAACCCTGCCTGTCTTGGAGGAAGATACCTTTGGAGGGAAGCGATCTCATCTCAGGCTTTAGGCAGCACAAAACGGGGAGCAGTTTGACAGAAGGCAGTAGTGCTGGCAATGACCCCCCCATACCACCCCTACACACTTCCCCAGTTGGGGAAATCAGCTTTAAGATGGGGAGTGGTTGGAAAAGTCACATCCATGTTACATAGCCCCTAAAGAGGTCTTGTGGATTCAGTGGGCAATCAAAGGGAAGGAAGGCAGATGTTCAGTCTTACCTTGCAGCAGAAGCAATCCTGAGCTTTTCTAAATTAACTGGCAAAGGCTGATCTGCCTCAGCTGATGTCAAAGTGCAGATTGGATTTTCTGAATGTTTCTGCTCAGCACAAATCAAAAGCACTGTTCCATGCCAATGCTCTCACTAAAAATGACACTTTAAAAGGTCATGGCTGTGGAGTTTGTGTGCGTTTCAATTTATCGGTCTTGTAAAACTGTTGCATTCTTCCCTTCTCCCTGCTAGACAGGCTATGGATTTGTTATTCCTTTTATTCCTTTTCTTTTTTTGTCAATTGACTCCTAATAAGGCATTGAAAAAATCCAAAGCAGATGACTGAACAACAGCCATTCTTGGTTCTGTTTGAACTCTGGGTTTTCTGTCTTTACTCTCTACCCTGGCTGAGAAGAAAGTCCTTGAGCTGGTGCATTGGGACCTGGATTTTCTAGTGCTTCTGGTAGAGATTAGAGATCCAGACCAGGAGTAACAGCAGAGTAACTTCAGGATCAGGACTGGGTCTTAGTCTTTGCTTACTCTCATATGTTGAAATGTGCAGGAAAAATGCCTTGGTCCCTCATTGTTGTCACTTGCTTTTCAAGGGGAGTTTGCTTCTGCAGGAATCCTCTCCTGGGTGTCAGCTGAAAAATCAGGTACTGCTGGAAAAGGACGATATTTGGGTTCAGGAGGGACATCATTAATGCACACAAGTTGTTTTGCTGCTGGGAAGGTCAAGGAAAGGCATGACTTAAGGAAGGGTTGGTTTATTCTCTGTTTTGGAATTGTTGGTTGCTGAGTGAAAGTCATTGGCTTCACTGTGGCTTTTCCTGGCAGGGGATTGCAGGGTGGGCTTGTTGCTTGAGATGCAGGTCATGTTTCTTCCTGTCCTTTCCATCTCTGGACCGCCTTTCCTGGGAACTGTGCTGTCACTTAGGTTCAGGACAAGTGAACCTAGGTGCTGCACAAAGCTCTACAAAAGGGCTGTGTCTTCCATAAACTCATGAACACATGGGATGAAGCAAGGGCTGGAGGATAGAGGAGCATCTGGGAAAAATGTGTCTGTGAAGAGAGGCAATATCTGGCCTTCCCTGACCCCTGTGGCTCTGTGTCAGTGTAGACCCACCAGGAGAAGGGCACAGCATTTTAACCCCTATCTGTGTCTTTGCTAGCCCACACAGATCAGGTTTGCTGTGCTGTGAACAAAGGGCTTGGACCACACCCTAAGGTACGGTGCTGAGTGCCCAACAAGGTCCCTTCTTACTTCTCACTCCTTGTGCTCCAAGACACAAAAATAGCAAAATGGAGAGTTAATACACGAACAACAGAGGGAAGGAGGGCAGCAAGATCCCGTTTCAAGGAGATGTGAATGTGGCTGATGCTTCTCTCCCTGTTGTCTCCATGTGTTTGTGCTGTGCAGGTTGGTCAGCACGAGCCAAAGCAGCTGAACTCAAACCAAAGGCTAAATTAAACTGGGATGTCTTTGCTCTCTGGAACCCTAAATAATGTCAGGTTCCCAGATCACAACTGAAGTTTAAAGGGAGGCCAAAACAGCAGTATTAGGAAGCCAAAATTTCCTTCTTGTTGGTTGTGGCTAATCCAAGGTGGACTGAGCTGGGTTCAGCTTGCCAAAGGCCTTCATCCCCAGCTGTAAAGCACTGACCAAACACCAGTCAGGGGAAGTTTCTATTTCAGTTTTAAAGGTAGGGGTAACACATGGAAAGACATCCTTTGACTTCATGAAGGATTATTGAGGGCCAGGGAAGCAGCACCTGCCATAACTTCACTATGATGATGGGAAGGACCATTGCAACACTTTAGAGACTCAAAAGTGGATCAGATTCCTTTTCCGTGGAGGAAAGGATTAGAAGATTCTTGAGTTTCCAAATACACCTGGACAAATGATGAACTGAAACACATCTTCCCTCTTATTTTTTTTAGTAGTAAGCTAAAAAAAGCATAAAGACGAAATACTACTGGTTCCTTCTAGCAAGCCATGTAGAAAGTGTCAAAAGCTGAAGCGTTTGAAAAAGTAAAGCATGTTAATAGATGCTTTTATGCACATGCTTAGTTGTTCCTGAGCAATGCTGGGGATATGAACTGTTGTGCTACTTACCTTCTTACCACTAGCCTGAGAAAGTACAGGTTTGGATATGTACTTCACCTGTTTAGAGAGCACTAATTCAACCTTCCTTACTCTACCCTAGGGAAACATCCATTGGTTGAGTGCTGAAAGAGGTGAAAAGAAAGCTGTGTTTAGTGTTTTGCTAGGTTTTTTTCCCCCAATCCATTCCCCAGTTGATTTGTTTGTGCAGGCCTTGGTTGGTGTTTGTGTAGAGGTGGAATGTAAAGCCTGCAGTCACTGGCTGGATCTTCAAGCGCTGAAGTGACTCCTGTGCTGGGATGTTGTGTTGTTTGCTGTTCTGAGGGGATAAATCACACTTCAGGGACAGGAACTCACGCTGAGAGAAGTCTGCAGCAAAGGTTCAGCTCTCAACAGCGTCAAGCTGAGCGTGGGAGGCTTTTTTCTCCTAATCCAGAGACCCCAGAAAACTTCCCTGCACACTGGCAAGGGTTTTGTTTTGGTTGCTTTTTCCCCCATTTATCTTTTCTTTTGCCTTGCCAGATTTCATTGGTTGTTGAGGAATCGTTGAGGCTTGATTGCTTGTGCTGCTCTGAGCCCCTTACTGAGAGATTAGTGGGAGCTTTCACGAGCTGTTCCCAGGGTAATATTTTGGGTGCTACACTGTGTTTTGCCTCAATGGTCCAAACTGTGCAGCTTTTAATTAATGAGAAGACTGTGTGAGGAAGACTAGCTGATAGAAAGATTGCTGGTGAGCAGTGGTCTCACAGAAGTATTTATTTATTTATATTCCTAGAGTGATGCAATTCTTAATAGCAAGGCCCAGATTACCCATTTTATGTGGTGAAAAAAAGCAGGGTTTATATTTAAAATTCCCTGATGGAGCTGAAGTGAGTGGGACAATTGGTCTGACTCCCAGGTTCTCTCCTACCCCAGAGGCAGCCTGTGCTTATGAAGCCTCTCTGCATTTACTTTGAGAAGGCAGACCAGAGGAGTTAAAACTGCAGGAACCTGAAATAATGAACTGATTTTATTAATTTGGCCAAGTGCTTGAGAATGTGGCACTGATCTCAGATGATAAAAAAAAAAAAAAAAAAGGAAAAGCAAAGAAAAGAAAAGGAAAAGAAAAAGAAAAAACATGTTAATGTGTTGGCAAGGGAAAAATCGATCTGCAGAGTGGATATATTTAGCTCATATTCTCTATATTAGGACCTTCTCAGATTCTGAATCTTAATGTCTGCTTTACCAAAGAGGATAGCATCCTGCAAAGCTGGATTGCAGGAAAGCAACACTTCTCCTCACTGCCAGACTATTATCACAGATGATGTTAAAAAAGAAACCTCTGATTCATCTGCAGTGGCTGCCAGGAACTCATGCAAGCCCCACAAATCATGCTGCTGGGCAGACTGCACTTCCAAAAGCAGCTATTAGAAGTGTCGGCTGTTTTCTTGCTCTCTGAGTTAAGAATCGATTGGGAAATGGCAAAGAATATTCAATGCTTTCAGAAGTTGCTTTCTGATTAATTTCTCCCTGAATCCAGCTGTCTCCCTAGAGTCTTGCTTTTAAACTTACAATGTATATTTATTTTTATAATCTGCTTTTCACCTGAAAAGAATAATAATCCCCATTTATTTTAAGCTTGGCTGAACATGCACTGGATTTAGAAATTAATTTCTCCCTGCTCTTAGCAGTTAAGCTTTGAAGGATAGATCCTCAGCTGCAAAAATTGTTTAGCTTCACTGAAGGGTATTGCTTGGTGTCTTTAACCTCTGGAAGCAAATCTCAGCTTAGAAACCATATGAAAATTGATTTTACTTGTCATGTCATTATCTTTATTTGGGTAAATGGTGTAACCGATGAACTTTCAACTCAGTCCTGTGAGGCTCTGAGTGCACCCAGGGACAGGGAAAGCACCTGCCAGTGAAGTGTTTTAGAGCCAAGGTGAGGGTGCATAGCATCCTCCAGGGAAATACTTTGTACCTCACCTTTTGGGCTCTGCTCTGGCACTGTTTCAGTTCTGCCAGACTCAGACCTTTGTATCTCAGACATCTACTCTGAAAAACTCAGGTGATGAACTTTACAATTCT
This sequence comes from Aphelocoma coerulescens, assembly GCF_041296385.1. Taxonomy (NCBI): domain Eukaryota; kingdom Metazoa; phylum Chordata; class Aves; order Passeriformes; family Corvidae; genus Aphelocoma; species Aphelocoma coerulescens. The sequence goes on from NC_091024.1 coordinate 7,505,360, forward strand.
GAGATGATTTAAAAATAACCCCTGGATTGGCTTGCATTTCACCTTCTGGCTGTGAAGCCTGGAGGGATGTTCTGATAACAATTAAAACTATTTTTAATTTATCAGTTCAGGTTGTAACCTAGGCTCTCAACTCCATCAAACTTTGTGTGAAGCAGCAAGAGCCCTTTTCAGGATTTAGCTCTGCATCTGGTGGATTTGAAAGAGGACAGTCCTCAGACAGCAGTTTGGGACTGAGCTACTTCTGCAGGTCTATGGAGCAGAGAGTGCACTGAGACCTTTGCCAGGGTATTTACCAGACCAGTCAGTAATCTGTGGAGCTGATATAACCTTTGCAATTGGAAACATCTCTCTTGATAAAGGAAGAACCTCTAAAATTGGATTTGAAGGCCATTCAATAAACCAAGACAAAGAAAAAAATAAGTGCAAAGGATTTTATATTTAAGGATTTTTTTTCTGGTCAGGCAGCAGCAAATGTGGAACCAGGCTCAGAGCTCTCAAAGCTGCTTCTGTAACCTGTGAAATCGTAAAAACTACATTGGAAAGGACTTTGCAAGGCTTTTTTGCTCCATCTCTCTGGCTGCAGGCAGGATGTTGAACCTGCTGTTAGGAATTGCCAATGATGATGGTTCCATACCCTCCTCTGGCAATTTATTTTAGTGCTTTAACTGGCCCTGCTGGTCACACACTCACCCTGCTCTTAAATCATGGTGCTGCCGGTGATGGGCCCTGAGGAAACATTTGGTGCAGGAGGGGAAAGTATCACAGAGTCTGGTGTGTTATTGCAAAATGCTGCAGACATGGCTAAATTGGCATCTCTGCCTAGCTCTGTCAGCTCTGGAGTTAAGGAGCTGGCCTGCCTGCCCGGCATATTGCAGGGTAATTCATTAACATCTAATGGACTCTCTCATTTCTTCCTGTCTCCTTGTGAAAAGCAAAGGGTATTTCTTTCTATTCCCCTTCCTCTACCCATTCTCTGAAATGCTAAAGCATCTGGCTGCCTCCAAGCAAGGACAAACTACAAACACCTGGGTGTTGGGGGTTTTTTCTCCTTCCCCCTCCCTCCTGAGCTCTGCAGCTGCAGGAGAGACCGTTCTGAGGCTGTGAATGGCACCTTCTCCCTGTGGCTGCCCTTCGATCAGAAACAGCCTCTGGCTCTCGTCGCTTGATTTAAAGGGTCCTTGCTCTGATGCTGACCTGATTACCTCATGATGAAATGATGTGGGGCCACGACACCGAGGCATGATGTCATGGGTCTTGCCATGTCACTAGAAGAAATATAAGCTTCCTGGTGCTGGAACTGTATTACAAGGTGATTTTTGTTCCCTGTGTGCTGATTTAAGGGTAGGTAGTGCACTTATCCCATTCATTCCTCCCCACTGAGACCACCACGACCACTAATTCTGCTGGGAACCTCGATGCAATGTGGGTATTGGCAGCATCACACCCATGTGGGGTGGGAGGTCTGGATGTGCCTTAAATGAGGGTGCTGGCTCATCCAGCAGCTCTGTGCTGCTCCCAGACTCCTAATTAGATTGAAGCCTGAAGTCTCTGGATATCATCCCATACCTTTATTTGAAATGATTTATCATGCCATCTAAATCAATCCCCGCAGAGAGATGTTACGAGGTTTTATTTAAGATGCTGTACACACCCTGTCCAGGGCAGAAAATGTTCTTGGCTACATGAAAACCAAAGACTTGGAAACTGACCTTAGGAATCTTTTCCTGCACACCAGGCGTGCTTTCAGTGGAGAGCAGTTTGACAGGTGTTTGTCTCCTTGGATGGACACATCTCCTGGGGATGATGATTTTATCTCTCTTACCCCTATCCCTGATGAAGTGCTTGCTGTGCTCCCTACTGCTCAGAACCTGAATCTGGCTCCATTAGGGATCACACCAAAATCCTCAAGAGTTCAGAATTTCGGGTATAAGGCAAGAAAAGTGCAATTGCACGAGGAGACACAAAGAGCCATCTCTGACACAAAAAATACCCTGCTACAATTTATGTCTTGTGTGTTTCCCGAGTGAGCAGAGCAGGATTTTTGTTCCTGATTTCACTGGAAAAATCGGGATCTGGAATGAAAGGTGACACAATGTGCTGCCCAGGTCTATTACTGTCAGTTGTCTTGAGCTGGTAGATAATTCATGGCAAGTAATTTATATAGCACTTTTACTTATCCTGCCCTTTATCTCATCTGTGGTCAATTTGTTGGAAGTCCTTCTAATTAGAGTTGTCTTTGCCAATCACATGGTTTATTTGTATTAGCTCATTGGCTAAATGTAGCTCTTACAAGGCATTAATGATATATAACTGTTATGAGAATAGGAAGGACTCCTTTCAACTGGAAATAATTTTTGCATTATTTAAGAAAAATGGAAGTCAGATGAAAAAAGAGGGGTTTTTTTTACCAAAATTGATTTATTTTTAATTTCAGAGGCTTTAAAAGATCTGCTATATAAAACTGAAGCAAAAAAAACCCTAAGTGCAGCTGAAAGCCAGTGTTTTATTCTCTAAATGCTGAAAATAAACATTGTTATTCCCCACCACTGCAACCCATTTTTCTGACAAAGTAATTTCACATTAATCAGTCCAAACTTGTGAAACGTTTTGGATGGAAAAAAAAAAGAAAGAAAAAAAAGTCAGGTCTGTAAAATATTTCCTAGCTCTGTACATGATGATAAATTTGAAAACCATTTTCCTGCAGGATAGCAACATTATCCTTAAATGCCTTTGTTCCTTCCAGGGACCTCATTTGCTGGAGTATTTGCACAAAAGGAAACACAAAAGAGAGGTGAACAAAGGGGAAGTGGCTGAAAGATTGGAGTGAATTGGAATATCCCAGACAGCAAATGGAGGGCAAGAGGGAAAAGACAGATAACAGTGCCACCAAGCTTGTGAGTGGATCTGTTCAGCCCTCGCCTGGGCTGGGGAAGGAGCTGCTCTGATGTTTCTTTTCCCTGGTAAAATCAGATGATGAGTAGTGGGTTGGGTAAATGAGAAATACAACAGTATCTCCTTGTGCTGCATATCCAGGTGAATACTGGCTCAGAGCTACAACCTTAGTGCAAATCCTGCAAAGATTTACTTCATGTCTGTTTTGTGAGCACTAGGTTTGGTTTCTGGGTGCTAACACAGGTCTTTGCCCACCGGCTCCGGGTTTCATGCGGATTCCAGCTCTTGGGAGTCCATGTGTGGCTACTGCAGGGCTAAGCTTCAAAATCACTGTGAAGGGCAGCCTTGTTTCAGTCAGCTGGGGACCTGCCTGCTCAGATTATCCAGGTAATCCATGCAACGTGAGATTAGCATCCAGACCTTAAGAAAAAATTTGGGTGTGTGCTTTATTTATACTTATTTCATTGCTGATTGACTCCTCTCTACCAAAATATCCTCCAGCAGGTAACTTTGAACCTGATTTTCTTCTCTTCATTTCTGCCATGCTTAATAATTCAATCTCAGAGGGAGTTTTGCCTCAGCAAAGCGTGTGGGGGACCAACACTGCCCGCCCGAATTGCAGTTATGCAGATCTGCCTGCTAGGGAGGAAAGCTGAGTATTTTCCCCTCTGCAGCATCCTCCTGCCACCTGGTCCCACTGTTCCAGGCAAAACCCTTTGACACACGTGCCTGTGCTTTTCATTCTGGGAACTGACTGCTTTCCCCTCTCTTCCCCCCTCCCCACCTCGCCTTCATTTCTCTCTCTGCTGAATGTCAGAGTATATTGAAGAAGCAGCATTTTATTATTTTTTTTTAATGCTCTTTGGCATAAATATTCTGTGGGGCACAGACAGCGCCGCATCGATCCTGGAGTGGTTGGCCGGCAGGGCCATTCACGCCCTGAATTTAATTTGCCAAATTGATCTATGGAGATGAAGACAGGTTGCAAAAGACAAACAGGTCTCTGTGCTCTGCTCTGCCATCCCCTGGCCCTCAGAGCAAGAGGGAAACCAAAGTTACCGTGAAGATGTTGACTAGTTTTAGACTTTGCATAAGTAACAGCATTAGAAAAACTAGACGTGAAATTCAGACTCACTTGGGAGGAAGCCAGGTCTGGGTTTGGATTTGGGTTCTGGCTAGCCACAAATCTCAGCTGTAAATTCAGGCCTCTGGTAGGTTTGGCAGTGTTTTGTATTGTTTGTTTATTAGGACACAAGGAGTCACATTCATCCATGCTGGTTTTTATTTAAGTTGGTTAAAAACCTCCAGGGGTTCTCTTCACTTTCCCTTCTCCAGTAAGCTGACTGTGGGGCAATCCAGTGCAGTAACAATCATCTCTGCCAGCAGAGAATGCAACCCTGTAGTTGGAACTGCTTCTTAGTTATGGAAAAGAGAGGGGAGAAATTTTATGTGTGAAGCCTAATCCAGCTCCTATCTGTGACAGGGGGAATCTTCAGCCTTGGTCTGTAGAACAGGCTCTGCCTGTGAGTACTCACCCCAAGGGACAGATGCATTTGGAACCTTATCTAAATTCTTCAGTCACATTGTGCCTTCAAAAAGGGGTGAAAAAATCTTTGCCGTGCAGGCTTCCTACTGAGATTTCTCCCAACCCTTCCTCCAGAGCTGCTGAGGCAGGGGGGACACTCCCTGTGACTTGCTGTGGCCACTGCTGGTGCCAGCTGGAGCTCAAGGACAACAGAGCATGAAAAGGAATAAATGGGATTTGGGGGTAGCATGGCTGGTGGGTTTTGTTTCACATGTGTGCATGCTGGGAATGTCTGAACCGTTCAAGCAACTCTAACAAACTTTACTTGGAAGATCTGAGACATTGGATGGCGTTTTCTCACTTTTAAGGTGCTTTCTACCAAACACAGCCCATAATCAAATATAACAAGATCATCCCAAAAGCAGAGAGATACTTGAAGCTTAGTCTAAACCTCACCTGCTTTTCTCGTAAAGTGCTGTTGGATTTATTTCTTTAGGCCCAGGCAGGGTCACTGTGAGCTCTTCTCCCTTTCCTTTGTGCCAGCTTTTATTCTTCTTCCAAGTAATAAATAACCTTATAAAGATTCTTTTAGCCATGGGTTAAACAGTGCAAAGAAGACTGAAGTTACCAGTGCCTGACTTTGTTCTTCTAAATCTGGTGAGCATGTGGAATAGTCTAATGTTCCTTGTATTCCAGTATTCAGTGCTACTTTCTAGTTTTTCCTTTGAGTGATGCTCCCCAGTAATCATAGGGAAAGTTCCTGAATTCTGAAAAAAAATATCATATCTCAGAAATATTCTTTTTGTCACACATTTTTACATGTATCAGTATCAAACTTGTGTCAGCACACATTTTTTGCAGGAATGTTTGTCATAGGTCTCACTCTGGGAATATGCAGCACACTCTAGGAAGTCTGCCCAGTGCACAGCTCTTAGTCTGAAACAGGGGAAATAAAAGCAACTTGCTTGTTTCACTCACCACCAAATTTTGTTTGAAAGTGCCTAATACAGAGTTTTCCTGTTACAGCACTAAGAAAACAGTAGGGGAAACTGTAAAATGGAGTAAATGAAGTAGGAAAATGGAGTTCGAAACCCCCTTTTCCTGGGCATGTCCTGCACCAGCAGTTCTGGGGCTCTGCTCCCAGGGCTCTCTTTTCAAAACACAGACACAGTGACCTGCACAAAATCTGTCCTCCATCCTGCTCTGGTCAAATGCAGGTCCCAGTGGCCAGAAATAGCTTTGTAGCAGTTGCACAAATCCAAATGAGTCACAAGCTGTAAAAACAACATCGTTGTGGAGGTGAACTTGACACACATCACAGCCTCTCCCGGTGCCAATCAGATAGGTTTCACACTTCATGGATCCTCGTCCCTTATCACTCCTGCCATCGTTTCAGCTACACTGAAAGGGCAGAAAAGCGCGAACAAACTGTTACACTTGGCCTCACAGACATCTCTACTTTCAATTACTCCTCTGTAAACAGATTACAAGTGCAGCCATCTCGAATGGCTCTGGCCGCAGCCGCTGGTTGCTCAGAAGCTGCCTGCACCTGCCTGCTCATCCTCCCTGCAGAACCTAATTGCATTTCACCTCACCTCTTTTGTTTCCACCCTCTCTTTTGTTAGAGTTATTTACACTCTTGTTTAATGTCAGTGAAAACCTTCAAGGAGGAATGTGAGATGCATTGACAGGTGCCAGTCACCATTTTTCAAGAATACATAAAATCATTCTCTCTTTCCAACGTCTTTATTTCAGAGCTTTCCATTCAGGTCAGGTGAGGATTACATTTCATGCTTGACGTTATCTGGCCCATCATTGTTTGAGTAACGCAGCCCACCACGGCCATGGCTTGCCTTGGTGTCAGTGGCCCATGAAGCAATGGCTATTTGTCCTTCAGCACCACCTCCGAGTCATGTCCCGCCGTGATTTACAATGAACTCCTGTTCCTACAGTGGCAACTGGATGTGTGGCAGGTTGTGAGTCTTGCTGCCCACCACCTTATTACTCTTCTGAATTTTTGCAAGCGGCAGATCTGTGATGAAGTGCCTTCATCTGTTGTTACATCATCTTTCATTTCTGTGGCCTGTGCTGTCTGACAGAGGGATGCCTTTTTTTAATGTGTCTACACAGTGTCTCCAGATTTGTTATCAAGATGCCTCAATAAATAGGGCATAAAGAACACCATATTTTAGCAGTCGTGCCAGTAGCTGAAATTGTCTGAGGTTATAAATGGGTTTTGCCCAACTTATTTTAAGTTTTACTTTGGTGGCTCGGAAGGGAGATGCATGTTTTGCCTGAAGGCTGCTGAATTAGTCCTTGGGAGAAGGCAGCATTTTCTGAAACATAAGCTCTCTGCCTCATCTCTGTCCTCCTGAACTCTGGGACAACATTCCTGTAGCTTTCCATGCAGCTGAATCAAGTCCTTATCATGCAGGAGTTGCTGACCCTTCTCCAACACCAAGAGGCCTTATTAGTGCATTCAGACATGATAAAGATTTTGATTTATTCATCAAAATTTTTCCAGCAGCAAATAGAAGTGCATCCCTGTTTCACACTAGTATGCCTGTACAATCACCCCTGCTGCTTAGATGAGGGGCTGATTTCCATGCCAGAAATCCTGCTTTGTGCCAGATTCCTTTATTCTTCTTGGAACTTTGAAGATATAATATGATGCTAATTAATTCCTTTCTCAAGAAGAGAATAATTGCAAGTATTGGAAGCAACTTCATCAATGTGGGGAATGAAGGCAAATAGATGCTCTTTTTATTTTTTCTTTCCTTCCTTTTTTATTTCCCTTTTGATGCCAAAACCCACAAATTGATCTGACTTGTGGGTTCTGTCATTAACCCACTGGAACTGGCTGCCACTGGTGCCACTCACTGGGATTTTCCTACTGAGACAGAAGCAAATGTTCATTAGTGGAAGACGTTAATTAATTTTTGCTCAACAGGAGCTTCTTGACCGTGTGAGGTGTGGAGTTGGACTTCTGTGGTTCCTCTGTGAATCTTGGGGGGAGGCAGTAGAATAGCTGCAACACAAATTTTCTGTTCTTTATGGATCCTCCCCTGGGAATCCCCTGACCTTTTATATGCCTGATTTATATAATCCTCTCAGAGGACAGACTAAAGGGGGGGGTATTATCAGCCAATTAAAAGGTTTCCTCCTGAGGAGGGTGGAAAATAGCAGACAGATGATCTATTTTTTATACAACATCAATTACCATTCTGTTGCTGGATGTTGCACTGAGGAAGATCTGTGCTGTCACGTGCCTCTCCCAGTCTGAAACTCTGGGAAGAGAAACCCTGTGGTGGATTCCTAAAGATGTGTGGGTAATTAAATACTTGATGGGTGTGAAATGGACCTTTATGACAAATCAACCATCAAAACTGCATTGGCTATATCCTTATTTGCCCCTAGCTGTTCCCTTCCAATTGAAATCTGGGTCTAGATGAATAAGTAAATAATGTTTAAAGCCAAGGGCTGTTATTTTATTGCTCTTTTCTAGGAATCTCCCCGCTCACACCCACACTACACAATCTCTATGGTATTTACCCACAGCTCCATCTGATCTGCCTCTTACTTCCCTACTTCCAGCTGCTCTTTGCACCCAGTATGCTGCCAGTTATCTTGAAAAGGGAATGTGTCAGTGTGTACTCATGAAGATAGGCAGTGCCACAGTATTTACATCAGGGTTTTGGTTACACGAGTCAGATGGGAAATAAAAGATGCTACAAATGGGAAACAGTTGCTGCAGGCTCCAGGGTGTTAAGTAAAATACTCTGTAAAGCATCTTGTGAAGACTTGAAAATTTTGCCTTTCATGGATAAAACTGGGTGTTTCTGAGGTTTCTAGGTAATTCTAGTTCAGAGAAACTGGTGAAAAGGGAGATTTCTACCATAGCATGTGGAGATTGTTGATCCATGACTGTAGACCTGGAAGAGAAGACAAGACAAGAAGACAGTACAGAGAAAGGAGTGAGGCAGGACTGGAGCGAATCTGAGCATGACAACTGGGAGCTTGGTCCCAGGGCACAAGCTTCAGGGAATGGCTGCCTTAGGCTGTAGGAAGGACCTGTCCTTCCAGACAGACACTAACATGCTAGAGGTGGTCTGCTCTTAGACTTGAGATGCTGCTGGGTGTCTTTTGAGGCTCATTTTCCCCTGTGGTCCTGGGAACTGTCTCTGCTACCTGCTTGTCACTTCATCTTAAACTGTTTTTCAGAATGGGATCCTACTATCACGGCTTCCACCCACCCTGGTCCTGATGTCAACATCAGAGCTATTTTACCACCATTCCTGCCATGCCCAATCCTATCCCAAGGGGTGTGGGTGAGTCTGGACACCTCCACAGAAGCTGATATGTTCATTTAACTCCACGTTGGGCCAAGGACACTGCCCACACATGCTGTCAGAAGCAGTGCAATGTTCTGCATCCCAAACAGACCAGGGCTGGAGGGTTTGTAAGGCTGTGGCTGGACAGGGTCTCCAGTGCAGATGCATCCTGTGGGATGAAAGCTCCCATTACGCTGCCCTTTCAGCACACGTCTGCCTCACCCCAGTGGTGCTCATTAGTTCATGTCCAGTCAGTCCTTGGCTAATCCATCAATGCCAGTTGTGATGGATGTGCTTGTGAGGAAGGGAGTTGGTGCCTGGGAGCTGCTGAGTGTTCAAAATCCAGGTGGGGCAAAAATTCATCCCATCATTCACTGACCTCAGTGGTGCCAGTTCAGCAGGAATGGTGTCAGGTAGCTGTGGAAAGCAGAACAACTTCAGTCCTGAGTTTATTTCCCAAGTCCAGCATGGTCCAGTCAACATCAATCAGGTCAACAGATGCTTCTCAAGGTCCTTCTCCAGTCTGTGCTCCTTGCTGGATATTTCATTTTGGTTGTTCATGAGTCAATAGCCCATGGTGATCCCGGGTCCAAGGCCACCCTCTGACTGCTGACCCAGGGCTTTCCCATTAAGGGCTGTCTGCAGTGATGTGCTACAGGTGCTAAACCTCAGTTCAAGGAACCAGTCCACCTGCCACACAGAGATCCCACCTTAGACCCTGAAAGACGTGTGGGTGCTCTGGTGCAGCTTTTTGCCCAGATTATCTGCCACTGATGGGCCACTTCATGGGCCACGGTGTGGCATGGGTGTAGTGTCTACAACTCAAACCCTGTGTTCGGTTTTGGGTACCCCACTACAAGTCACTGAGGTGCTGGAATGTCCAGAGGACAGCAGGGCTGGGGAAGGGTCTGGAGCACAAGTCTGGTGAGGAGCAGCTGGGGGGGCTCAGCCTGAAGTAAAGGAGGCTCATGGGGGACCTTCTCCCTTTCTGTGACTACCTGACAGGAGGGTGTAGCCAGGTGGGGGTCGGTCTCTTCTCCCAGATAACAAGTGACAGGACAAGAGGAAATGATCTCAAGTTCTGCCTGTGGAGGTTTCTATTGGATATTACAAAAAATGTTTTCACTGAAAGAGTGGTAAAGCATTGAAACAGGCTTCACAGGGAACTGGTGGAGTCACCATCTTTGGAAGCATTTAAAAAATGTGTAGATGTGGTATTTAGGGATGTGTTTTAGTGGTAGACCTGGCAGTGATGGGCTAATGGCTGCATTAGATGATCTTACAGGTCTTTTCCAGCTCCAATGATTCTGATTCTAATGAAGACCTTTGTGCGAGCAGAGCGAGACGAGCACTCCCAGATCCTGCACCTCACTCACACATTCCCCTCTCAGTCATGCTCAGACAGGCAGATTCAAAGGTGTCTGGTTCTTCAGCAGCCCAGCAGCTCAGCTCTGTCCCACGTGTGCAGCAGGACCCAGCACTGGGGCTCTGGTGTGGGCGGGATCACAGACTCCTCTGCTCCTCCTGGGGCAGGTGACAGCCCAGGCCACAAAACCCACCACTGTTTGCTCACAGGGAGAAGGACCAGCTTGCAAGATAAGGTCCTGCTAGGCCTTGGTGATAGGATGAGGGTGAGGTGTGACAGCCAGAGGGACTGCAAACATCTCCGTGTGCTGCTCCGGATGCCAGGCTGCTACATCCCAGCAGCACAGGGCTGACAGCTGGACCCTCTACAGAGGGGAAGCAATCACCACGAATGACCTGAAGGCAGACAAATAAAGATCTTTTCGAGTCCCTGGTATATTCCACAGAGGAATCTGTATAGGAAAACCAAATGGGAAATCCCAAGTCTTTTTTTATTGCTGTGCTGCAGAGGAGAATGTGGTACTGACCCCTGATGAGTCAGTTTAGCTTCGTGCAGTGGGGGATTTGGGAAGAGAGAAAATGTGCAATTGTAGTGAGGGATACCTCATTTGAGGGATATCTCATTTAGGATGCACACAGAATAACATGGGCAGAAGGTGGCAAACTGAAGATGCAATATCTTGGAACAAAACTAGCAAAATATATTTGCTGCACTTAAAGTCTCAAGATGCTGTGTTGTCACAAACCTGTAAAGTGCATCATGCTGTGAACTGGGAGATCATGTTTCACTTCTTTAATGTATACAATCGTTCAATCCCTTACAGCCTCACTGATGCTGCCCATCCTGCTCTTTGGTGTTAAATTTCAGGTCTCACACTTACTGGTAAATGTTCCAGCACTGAGGTCTTCAGGCCTGTGCTCTGCATCTTAGACACTGACTCACCTTTGGAATATGCCTCAGGTTTGTTAGCAAAGCCATGGATTTGACCACTGTGATGGACATCCAGCAGATGGAAGGGGAAGGAGAGCAATTTCCTCATTTCAACACAGGGCTGAGCACTTGCATAGTTTTACATTCCTTAAAGATTTCTGAGGAATGATCTTACAACAACAGAAATTTTACAATTGGCTCAGATAGTCATTTCCCTTGCAACTATAACTAGAAGGACAAGATTTTGAAATAGTCATGATTCATGAAGAATAATTAACACCTTTTCCTCTGTGTGCCTGCCTGTACCTTCTGAACTGAGACCCTGAGAGATCTCTGAGTTCAAGAATATCAGCATGTTGGGGAAAAATTAATTTTGAGACCAAAGAGAGGAAGACAGGATGTAAAGGAGGTGGAAGGGAAACCTAAAGTGATGGGAGTTTTCAAGAAATCCAGATGCTCTCGAGCTGAAATCATAAGAAATAATCACTTAATATCTGGGTAATTTGAAAAACAGATGACAAGGATGGTAGAAAACAGCTGTTCCAAGGAGTCTAACCAGGTTATTTCTCAGAGAGAAGAAAAAAATGTCCTGTCAACCGAAAGGAAGGTTTAACTCCTTGTGTTCTTGTGAACCCCTGTTGCACTGCAATGACACTTGCATATTCTAAGGCTATTTTCTTGTTCCTTGGGACGTGGATCCTACTTGTTTCCATTCATCTCCCACCACAGCCAGACCCTCATTTCCCTTATTAATTATCACTGGAGCTCAACACAAGTGCAGCTTTCACACCAACAGCCCCATCTATCCTCCATTTCCTTCCATTTCCCTTAACCGTGCCAGTTCAGTTTACTGTGTTTGGCTTCTCCTGACATGAGATTTTCAACTTGCTCCGTACAGTTTACTCATCTGCTCTCACCCTATAAAATTTCCTAGACTAGGAGAAATTTGGAGGGTTCTGGGGCATCCTTTCACAGCAGAGTATACCTTGCTGAGCTTGAACATCCTTACTCCCCAGATCCGGAGTTTTATTTTTCTTTTGCTTTGTTTGCATTACTTTAAATCATGAGGAATCCCAATAAATTCATTGTGAATCGTGAGTGAAAATTTGGTATGGGAGAAAACAGCTTCATGTCGTTTTATTGTTTAAAGTGGAGCATTCCCAGTGGGTAAATATCCTGTAGTACCACTGTGGAAGAGCAAATATATGAAAAACCACTTAGTACCACTAAGGATACTAATGTAGTTAAAACATTAATCTTGCTGCAGCTGTTGTCAAAACTGTCATAGGGCTTAAGGTGGTTCCCTACAGCTCCTCAGGAGAGAACAGCACGAGTGTTTCATACGATCTTAACAGGAGGAAACTGGATCCGGGGCATTTTTCATTTAGATGTACAGACAGACATGTGCTTCCTCCCCAGGATTCCTGTAGCCTGTTCTCATCTGCACAGTATCTGTGAGAGCCTGGACAAGCCCGGGGCCAGAGGCTGGAGAGAGCAGGTGGTGGGAGCTGCTGGGGACGCTAAGCTGTAGGATTTTGTCAGGATGTTTGCAGAAAATGGGTAAAAGTCCCATGAGAAGTGACCACGAATTTCTTACAGGATGCTCAAATGTTGCTGGGAGCAGCAACAGATGTGTCCTGTTGAACTGCTACCTTCAGTCCTTTGTGTTGGGGTTTTTCTTTCCTCCAGGATCCTTCTTTTGGGCTGATCCACAGCAATCAATACGTCCCCCACGTTTACCTTTTGCAGCCCTCTCTGCCTGGTGTTTTAGCATCAGTCCAATTTCCATTTCAGCTCCAATTAATAATAATTTATAGGGGGAAGAACAGGGAGGAAAGGCCAGTTTCTTGATTGAAAGAATTGAAAAGTTCTACATTAAGTCATGCCAGTATTGAAAGCTCTCAGGATTTTCAGGAAAATCTCAAAATTTTGGGCCTGGCACTAAGGAGAGGGCAACCCAGCTGGGTGCAGGACCCAGAGATGGTTGAAATCTCAGTCTGTGAATGCTGAGGAGAGAGGAGGACCCCGTTTTTTTCCTCACATGTCACCCCTTGGCAGGTCAGATGGTGGACATGGTGGGATCACCTGCAGATCTGCTCTGGAAGGAACAGAGGGACTTGCATCTTATTTTTGGAGGTTTCTGTTGTCTGTGGCTGTGGAGCAGTAAAACTCCTTTGTGTGGTGTCCTGGCATCAGTAAGACCCTGCTAGTTGTGTGTTAAACTCTTTGTTCGTAGAGAGAAGAGTTTCCCTTGGGCTGAGGGAGGCTGTAAGGGGCTCCTGTGGACCTGGCAGGACAGGATAATGTAGAAACAAGTTTTGTAAATGATCTCTTGTGGTAAATGTCTTGGCTCTGTGACAGATCTGTGATACCTAGCTGTGACCATCCAGTGTGCTGCACCCTACAAGCTTCACTCAGCTGCACACTGCACACTTGCTGATTTATTGTGGCCCTCTTCTCCAACCCCTGGAACCCCAAATCCTGCCGTGGAGGTGCCCCCATTTCTGACTGGATTCATCTTATTTGATGTGTGATCACAAATATGGCTTTTCAGCAAAGCTGCACGTGCCTTTTAGCTGGGAACACAAAGCCAGCACTTCAGCATGGGAAAATTAGCCTGTGTGTCTTCCATCTGAATAAAAGCCTGCGTCACTGGGGCTGGAAGGTGAGGCTGTGCCACTGCAAGCATTCAGGTTAGTGTGTCCTTCGTGGAGGCCTTCTTTCAGCTGGAGGTCACTGCTGTGAGCTGGGACACTGCAAATGAGTGCCACCCGAAATTAAACAGCTGAAGCTTCCAGTTTTGCCCAAGAAACGTCAGTTTGAGGCAGCTGAAGTCAGATATTCAGAGCAACTCCTGTCATCATCTTAATTACAGGCTGATCTGGGGGTTGTTTGTTGATGTGAGGTCGGGTGGGCACCACAGACTCCTGCAAGCATGAGCTGAAACACTGCAGCTGACTGTCACCGCCGTGCTGTGCTGGGAGCCTTTGCTGTGTCTTTGTTTGCACAGAGCCTTGGCCAGATGCCTGGCACGGCACCAGCACACCGGTCCTATTTCTATTTGTTGATAGATCTCCCTCATATCTGATACCTTGATTAACATACACTGATTTCTCCTCTTTCTGCTGGTGGAAAGGGTGCTCTGAGCAGCAGCCTGGTGTCTCTGGGAGGGGTTTCTGCGTTGCATTTAAAACCCTCAGCATGAACCGGCGCTAAGCACAACATATATTTCAGGGCTTGCTTTTCCCTGCCACTTAGTGGCTTTAAATGGCAAAATATTTTTGCAAAGACAAATTGCTCTGCAGGTACCATGCTGAGCTGCTGGAAAGGTTCCAGATGCCCAGAGGGATTCGAATGACTCCCTGCATCCCCGACAACAAGGCGAGATGACTCCGAGTGTTTATTTTCCACATATGAAAATTAGAGGAATGTGGAATTTTGACAACAAATTGCAGCACTGTTTCAAATGCAAGGCAGCCACGCTGCTGAAAGGCTCAGGGGTTCACAACACCTCAGCTCTCCTAGCACCAGACCCTGAGTAATTTTTGTTTTAAGAGCAGCAAAATTAAGACCATTTTCAATATGCACAGGCTGTTTCTGAGTAAGAAACAGCTAAAGCAGGACCATTCCCCAGCAAATATCCTCTGTGCCAATATGATGAAATTTGAATGGGCCTGTGACTCTGCCTCAGGACAAACCATTAGATTATCAAACTGAAGAAGAATTTTATATTATAGGTTGCTTGGAAACACAGATAAAAATCTGTCCCTGGCCTCTTTTGCCCAGCTGCAATCCCCAGTGCTCCCAGTTTGTGAAAACACAGGGGGTGTCTGCAGTACTGCAAACCTGGCAGTAGAAAACCTGTGTTTGTTCTCCAGTTTCTCACACAGAGGCAATGTGGTGACCCTCTGGGTGCTGGATATTCCCCACTTGGAAGTATGGCAGAGATCCCAGCTTCTTTCTGCAGCACTTGTTTCCTTTACCTCCTCTCTCTACCTAAAGTACCCTAAAGTATAGGGGCACCTTCTGCTTCAGGTTTTTAACCCTTTTCTCTCCAGAAGAGCCAGGGAATCTGACTCACTACACGTGGGTTCAACATGCATGTTATTTATTAGGATCAGCAGCTCTGTAAAGTTAGGCAAGAAGTTGCTTTTCAAGGCCCTGGGTGGCTCTAAACATTATTAAACATGGTCATTAGAACATGCTTTTCCAACCATTGAACGGCTGTGAACATTAAATATTTTGGTTTAATAAGTGCTTGCTTTTTCAGCTGCTGAGTGGCCTTAATCTTTTTTTTCCCCTCATTAAAAAATGTTGTTTTTCCAGCTCATGAGCCACTGAAAATACTGGGTTTTTATTCCTTTTTATTATTTTTCTTTCTTTCTCTCTCTTTTTTTTTTTTTTTTTTTTTTTTTTTTTTTTTTTTTTTTTAAATTCACTGATCAGTTTATTTTTATTAAAAAGAAAGGGTGAGAATTTTGGAGCCTTTGGATAAAATAACTTGTTTTCAGCTACCAGGACAAGTATAGGGCAAGGCTTAAGATAACATGGTAATCAAACCTTGCTTGTGTGAACAAGTTCCACTGAGATAAGAACACGCAAACTATCCAAACATCAGCAGATTGTCTTCTGTGTGTGCTCTGAAAGGATGGATGAATCACACTGCTGCGTGCCAGTTTTCCCACCTGCCAGTCAAGCATGTCCTATTGTGTCATCCCTATAGACTCAGGGGCAAGGTATGAAGCAATCCTGGGGTCAGAGGTGAGGCCTGTGTGTTTTGGATTCAGAACGAAGATAATGCGTTTCACTTAAATTTCATTTCCCATAGTTGGTCTCTGAGGCAGCCCAGGTTACACAAGAAGAAAGGTAATTAGGAAGAAAGGTCTTTTGCTAAAGCCTTAGACTGGAAAAGCAACTTCTGCTTCGGGCTCATCCTATGGCTATGGGAAAGTAATCTGTGCCATGGGTGTTGCCTAACCATCCCAAACATCTTGGGATGCTCACCATGCCCCACCTGACCTCAGCTGTCTTTCCAAGAAGGAGGGTGTCTCTGTAGGTCCAGTAGTCTCTGTGCTAGGACCACAAACTCTTGAGAATCACAGCTTAAGGGACATTAATTGTCTTTGTTTAGGCAAATAGATGGCACTCTTAGTCTTTCTCCCTAGTTCTCCTGTAATACTAAATCCCAGGAATCTGCTGGACACACAGGCTGCCCCTTACGGTGTTGCTCCCACAGATCCCTGATTTTTAGGGTGGCCCTGATGGAGGAGGAGACGCTGACAGCATGGAAGGCAGTTGGCAGGAAGTGGCCAACACCTTGCTCAGCTGGGGATCTCTCCTGAGGGAGGCCCAAAGTGGCAGCTTTCCCCTGTGGCTGGGGCATTTGGCTTTCTGCAGCTCCTAAATCACCCACTTGGAATGCTCTGTGCATCAGCCTGGAAGGGAGTCAAACCGTTTTATGAAAGCTGCAATTAGTGGCTTCCCACAAATAGCATCCAGCACTGACAAGTGGCTGCTATGTAATGCTGTTTATGGGCTTGTTTCAGGTAATGGAATTTCATTGCCTTTCAGGTGCTCTCGCCACAGGAAGCACATATATTTTTTCAGCTCTGTGATTTTTTCCACTAAATTGCACAAATCTTTATATTTGAGCAAGTGCATTGGAAACATTTTACTCTGCATTTGTTTTGCTGTTCAAGCCCTTCATGAAAGGAAGAATAAATATGTTCTTCTAGGAAAACTGGGGTGAGAAAGCAAAGGGAACAGAGATAGTGGGAAACAAAACCTGGTCTTCACAGATGGTAAATCAGTGTATTCGTGCTGCCTCAGTATACCTGTGCTGTATTGGCTGATGAGGTAATCCAAAATTTCCCTTCATCCCCAGCTGTGGCAGCTCCTACCAACCTCTATCTGAACCCATATCTATCTGTGGCTTTTTTTTGGAGACTGAGGGTGTGATGTAGAAGGGCTTCTTCTGCACAGTTAAATGCTAATTGCTAGGCATGGATCAAATCAACCTGAGACTTCAAATGACCTCTTTAACTGTAGTTGATTTAATGATATGGAATGATAGCATCTTTATGGTTGGAAAACACCTCTGAGACCATTGAGTCCAACTGTTAACCCAGCACCACTAAGCCATATCCCCAAGTGCCACATCCACACAAGTTTTGAACACTTCCAACACAATTATGTTTGGGTTTAATGTGGGAACAGAAGACAAGGGCAGGTTCCATTGGTTCTGACTGGCTCGTGTAGCATGACATTTTACCTGGGATGATACACTGCCTCCAGCAATCCACACTCCCTCCCCGTGTGGTCCATGCTAAGCAGAGTCCTTCTGGGCTGCCTGCAGTGGCATTTGATAGGAAAAAGTATCCCACATGAACAGCCTTGAACAGAAGCCCTGTGAGATGTGATCACTTACACTGAGCCTGTTAGGCCACAGTTAGAGGCATAAAGAGCATTTGTTGGGAAAGCTGAGCATCCAAGTGCACAGCATCCTCTTTTGTTTGTGAGCCCTGCTGAAGTCATGAGCCTCAAAGGCAAAAGAAGGCTGTGAACCCAAGGAACAGGTGAATCAAAGGCAGAGCAGTTGCTCCAAGGGAGAAAATTTGAAATCAAGGTTGCAGAAAACCACGGCTCCTAATGGGATAATGCAGGTAATACTATCACACAGCTCTAAAACAATACAGAACTAATTAGCTCAAATATTTGCTGACAACATGGGTTTTGAGGAGAGGGGGGCATGGGATTTCATAAAACTTAATTAACTCATAGAGTAAATCAGTTTCATTCATTGCCACAACGGAGCCAATCAAGATAGGCTTACTGTTTGCTCATTTGGAAAACGATTAGGATTCCCATTTAGACTTAATTACAGTGCAAAGGTTGACAATTATCATCTTTGTGGAAGCACTGGATACCACAGTATCTCAGTTTAACATGTGCCTGTAATTATAGACATCATTTTCTTAGCAGAAAATGTAACCCACTTATTACCTGGATTTCATGCCTGTAATCACAGATAGCAGAAATTTAAAAAAAAAAAATCAGAAGAGGGCTGGTGCTGAGTTACCTTGCATCTTTTCATAGTAAATTACTTTGTGCAGCTGTTTGTCACAAATTAAAATGTTGGTTTGTATTTTATAGTCCTCGCAGAAGGGAATTTGTGGACATACCAAGGAATCAAAGCAGCCACATGGGTCATATTTTGACACTGCCAAGAGCAGCACCGCCTCAGATTGGTTTGGTTCATAAACCCTTCCTCATACCTCCCTGAAATTTCTCAGGTTACACAGGCATGTACTTATCATTGCAGAAGCAAACTGCTGAGGGAAACTTGGTCAGTCACTCTGGAAAATCACAGCTTGATCTGAACCACAACTGAATGGACTCACCCTGCTGACCAAAATAAACCACATTAATGTTAAAGAGTGCAAGCAGTGCTTGGCTACGATCATTTTCAATCCTGCCAAACAAAAAAGATCAGCAGGTAGAGATTCCTTCCTTTTGCCAGCCCAAATCCCTCCAGGAGGCTGTTTCAACTCATCACATCTAGGGGCTGCACCGTGGCTGAGATAAGAGAAAAAGAAAGTTCAAAACATTTTACAGATATTAGTTACAGGTAAGGCAGGAGGTAAAATGAGGACATAATAAACACAAGCTTGATTCGGTGTGATTTGTCACCATCCCTGGGTCTCTGTTTATCCCACGGGCTTGTAAAGATGGAGGGAGAGTCCTTTGGAGGGAGCAGCAATGGATCAGCACAGTGCTGAGTACTAAACAAGCACCAACACATTTAACAATAAAGTTGAATTAGCTTCTTCCCTTAGGTGTAATTATATTTATTTGCAAACTGTGGTTAGCAAGGTGGAAGTAGGCAAGACTCAAACTTTCCTGTATTTGTTTCACACAGGACATGTCTGACCTTAGATTAATGCCTGAACCTCCTGGGAAGAATGGCACAAGTGACTTTGGGACCAGGGCATCACATTTTTGGGTGGGTTTTTGCCTGCTTGCCAGCTGAAATGCTGAGTTTGCAACAGATATAAATGATTTGCAAGGAAACAGAAGGAAAGAATGACTTTGCACTTATATGTCCTCTTTATTTTCCATGCTCTGCAAAGGAATATAGCATTCAATTTTTTTTCCTACCTTTGCTGTGCTTCTTTTGAAAAACTCTGTTTGCATCCAGAAATGAGCACTGCCCCACTAGGAGGGGAAGAAACCCAGCTTTATCAGGTCAGGTAATCCCTGTGCACTGTAATCAACAAACAATGTCAGCAGGATTTCAGAGTGCATTTTTGTAGCTGTGTGGAAAGGCAGCTGGGAGTCTGGAGGCAGAAAGGGTTCTTTTTTTTTTTGTTTGTTTGTTTTTGTTTTTGTTTTTGGTGTTTTTGGTTTTTTTTGTTTTTGAGGAATATTAACTTGTGTTTTCATTCTGTTTTTTTTTTTTTTCATAGATGTAGATAAAAGGGAAGAAAACAAAGTTTTGAGCGTTGGCTGTGTCTTTTTGAAAGTTTAATGTTCAGGTGCTTTTAATATTGCTTGAATGCTGAGCATTTTGTAAGGAGAATAAAAACAGTCATAAAAATAATAAAACAGGAAAAATAAGCCCTTACATTGTTTGAGGTGCTTTTAAAGCTGAAAAGCCTTTGCTTTTATTTTGTTTCTTATACCACATTTACTGGAGCTTTATGTAGCCATGGAGCCTGTGTGGCATTATTGTGTTCCTTTGGAAAAGCTGAGAGGGTGGAGGTTTTTTGATGTCTTGGCTCCCAGCTGCCTGGCAGCACAAAGTTCCTTCAGATGTCAGCAGAGACTTCTCCTTGTTTGCAGGCTGAAGAGCCAGCTAAAGCCCTTGAATGCCAGGCACTGCCTGGTGTGACAGCAGGAGGACTTCCACACGTGAGCTCACACGGGAGCTCAGAGCTGGAGCATCTTGCTCACTCCAGGCAAGTCAGAACAGGGCAGCTGTGCCCCTGACACAGTTTTCAGAGCAGGATGAATGAGCTCTCTTTTGAACTGCTGAACTACAAATTCCCCTCCTGGCCCAGCTGCTGTGGTGTGTGGGACGAGGGGGAGAAGAAAGAGTTGTTCAGGGAATAAGGCACCAATAGGAGTGTGCAGGTGTGGGTGGTGGGAGCAGCTGACTTGCCAAACCCACTGGAGTTCACCCAGCTGAGTGCAGTTGGGAAATCTGGCAGGGTTTGATTGCCTGGTACCTGGAAAAGCTCATTTGGAATGCCTGGTATCTCCAACCAACCCACAATTAAGTGATTAGTTACAATGATCAGAGGTTTGAAGAAATACACACGGTTGAGAAGTATCCTCACTTGTTTAAAAAATAAGGAAAATAGTTAAGAAAAAGTGCCCAAGGAGAGAAGAATCCTCTTAGCAGAAGGAAGGAGGAGGAAATGAATGCAGCAGAGATCTGTTAGCATACAGCAAATCAGGCCTATTCACTGATTTCATGCAGAACTAGTTGTGCCACTTCAGTGTTTATTTATCCACTTCAGGAGTCCCAAATATGAAAACAGGCACAGAAACTTATTGTCACACAGGTATTTCTCATCTGGCAGTAGAGACATGTGGGATCCCAGGCAGGAGCTGCAGTGCTGGGCATAGTTCCTGCCTTTGGAGTGAACAAGAACCAAAATCTTAAAGATGGGGTTTTGAGGTTCAAAGCCAACACTGCAACATGTGGTTACAAATCACTGACCTCGGGAAGATGGGGAAAAAAGGTTCAGGAGCAAAGAAATGCACTGAAAACAACCTCCTGCAAGCTCCGCAGAGCTCCATTTATATCAAAAAACTTCAGCACCAGAAATCTTGGGCTGCATTTACTTTCCTCCCTCACGCACCTTTAGTATCATCTTTGTCTTTTTTGGAAGCCACTGCCAAAATTGTACATTTCTGTCTCAACCAGAAGCAGTCTGAACATCCCTGTTGTTTTAACATTTCTGAATTAGTTTCATAAATGGAAGAAGTTGTGACTTGTCAATGTGAGTTTTGAAAAGCAAGTTGATTTTCATATCCTTATCTGAATTCAGCTTGTCTGTATTTGTTAAGTGATTAGTCTGTTTTTGACTCTTGGAGATGCTGCCAGCTTAACAGTCATCAGCTTGCAGAGGTGTAAACACCACAAGAAGTCAAGAAAAGTCCATTTCTTTTTATAAAGCCTTCTGGAGGTTAAGCCCAGAACAGAATATATGTGGAGTTTTAAATTGCAAGGATAAGCAGCTGAGACAGCTATAGTGTCACACAGATTTATAAAAGAAATTGTTACTTTGTTATTGCCATCAGTCTGAGTATAAAACTGAGCAGAGAGGGACTTTTTTTTCTCCCTTTGCTTTTTACCACAGGTATTCTTAGCTGTGTTACTCAAAGATGAGAGTGACTTTAGTGTGGTGGTTGTGAATAACTCTTGCATGGAGCAGAGATTTGGTGACTAATAGAGAAGACTTTGGATGCACACAGGTCTCAGATGTGTCAGAGTTTGCCTTAAGAAGGGATGAGAAGCAAGGCCTGAGCTCATGCTAAACTCCTCCACAGGATGACTGTAAAATTACTTTTGAGAGAGATCCAGGTAAAGCTTATGCATCAAAATTAATTCAAGTGCTCAAACCCAAGCAATACATTTTTGATACAAAGCATGCCATCTTGGTGAGCTGGAGAGACATAAAATTAAAGGTGAAGTGGCCCAGATCACCCTGGCTTTGGTGTTTGAGGCTTTTGAGTGCCTTACTTTGAAGAAAAATATAGAAATAAGTGCCTGCTGAATATGCTAATAACTTGAGAGGATTCAGAGGGGAGAGGAGCACCTTGTATGTGAAAAATATCCTTGGGAACCAGTGCTAGACATTATGCAAAGTGAACCTGGCAGAAATGGTGGGGAGAAGAACAGAACTGCTGAACAGGTTTGTTGTGGCTTAACATGTGTTTTCTGCAGCAGGAAACTTTCAGTGCTGGGCAGAAGGAAGCCTGCAGAGGACTGTGGAGAGAGGCAGAGCCAGCTTTGCATGGGAAGACCTCATCCAAGAATAGGATCCAAAGAAACTGGGTGAGTGATCCAGTGCTGTGCACTGCATGTGCATCGAGGTATTTGCTCTTGGCTATTGCCAATCAATAACTTCTCTTAAGGCCGTCCAAGCCTCCCTGAAGGAAGCCCTGGGGGTGCCCACTCCAAGTCACACCTGGTTTGCAAGCAGACAGCCCCTTGCAGGGGAAAAAGGAAGGTCCAGTTTGTTCAGTGAGGAAGTATGTTCTGAATCTCAGTGTAATCTGACTCCCTGGATCAGGAGAGATAGTGCACGGGGTTTGAGACAGAAATATATCCCGTTCTTGAAGTGGTTGGGAAAAAGCAGCAATCTGTGTGGGAAAGCTGGAGAAATGGTGGGAGAGCAAAGAAAAATGACATGCATTAGTGGTTTATGCCTTCCAGACATTTACAAACTCTGGGTAATGCAACTCAGAGGGAATTGCAGTCATTCCAAGGAGGCTGCATGATTTAAGAGGGCAGCAGGGTTGCAGTTTGCTCTATGGTTTAACCCACAAATAAAACTTCCATCACGGGGTTGAATATCTGGAAGGAATTTGGGGGTGCATTTTTAGGAGCACAGACATTAATAAGGCATAGATTTATTGCCTCAGTGACCTATCACCTCAGCATCATCTGGCCCTGTGCTGCCCATGGGATGGAGAGGTTAACGTGTAAAACACACCACAGCTTCAACAGATTTGGGGAAACAAAGACAGCCTTGCAGTTGTTGCACTTGTGATTTTTTTTACAGATGACAATTGCTCTTTCTGCTCTATGCCTTAAAGACAACCTACCCAACCCATTTTCCCTTGCTGACCTACTCTCTGCTTTCCAGAGTGAGTTAAAACCACGGCACCATGCAGATGAAGGGCCAGTGCCCATCATCAGGCCATGATCTAGTTAAATTAAAACTCTGTTACAAGTGCCTTTAATATGTTCTCCTACCTGTTTCATTGAGTGATGTCTTCCAGTCCTTTTCCTAAATAGCTGGTACCTTAGGAAAGATCCTAGAGTGTTCCTCATTGTATTCCACTTGCAGAGGCCACTTTGTTTTATTTAATACCTATTGTTATCTCAAGCTTAGGATGAGTTCTCTAAGCATTTTTCTTAATGAACTGTATTTCATGTAGTATTTTCCCTTCTCCATTCCATTCCATTCCATTCCATTCCATTCCATTCCATTCCATTCCATTCCATTCCATTCCATTCCCTCCTTGTATTTCCTGTATTTTTCACACTCCAAAATGCTTTTCTTCCTCGGTTTTTGACATGCAAAGATCAGACATGTATCAGTATCAATAAAATCCCTCAATCTGTTTTGTGATGAACAACAGATGAGAATGACAGCAGTGAAAAAAACTAAGCATTCTCCTTTCTTGAAGGCCATTAAAAAAATGGAGGAAAAGATATTTGGAACTGGGATGAGAACTTCAGTCTACTGAGGGTTTAATTTTTATCCTCATTTTATTAGGAAAAGGAAACAGAGGCAGCAGGACTTGGCCAAATGAGTCAGTCATTCAGCCCAAGCAGATGTGCTGGCATGATTCTGGCATCTTTCAGAAATACCAAGACTCATTTTGATTGTGAAATACTTGCTGCAGTGTATTATCAGAGAGCCTCAGAGGGGTTCATTTCAGAGCTAGTGGTTTGAGGCTCCTCTGATGTGAAGGAAAAATAGATAATGTCTCATACTTCAATCAGAGCATGAGCAAGGACCCAGAACAATCAAATTCAGCTCCTTTGCCCTTTATGCCATACTTCACATCTTACAGCACTAGGAGAAAGTTTGAGCCAGTGGAAGCTGGAGCAAACTTGAAGAGTTGCAGCAATGAATGGGACTGAGAGAAACTGAGTTTGGACTCATGGGAATATTTTAACAGCTTTTTCTGATCTACTGGGGGAATAGCAGGATAATTTAATTCCTGTTACTTCAGGTGTAAAGTGATTTAGTGATGATGGAAATTTCCAAAGTGGTGTACTCTTGATTTGCTTCCTTCTTTCTGCCCTTCTTGGGACAGCTCATCAGAACAACTGGCTTATGGTCCAGGCTGTAATTTGGTTCATGATTAGAGTCCTCCCTCTCCCATGTGCTCTCACTGTCCTCAGCACTCATTCCAGAGGGAATCTAACACAGATAACTGGTTACCATTCCTAGCCAGAATTGCCAAGACAAAGTGTGGAGTTGCAGTGTTGGGTATTGAGGGTAATTAAACAGCTGATCACAGCCCCATTTCCAATCCAGGCACTTTGGAGAGCTGGAATGAAATGTGCTCTGAGTGGCAGCAAAAGGCAAAGCACAACTTCAAAATACACCAGGGGCTGCCCAGCCAAGGCAGCAGAGAGGTCAATACAGGCTGCTAAATTAGCTTCAGAAACAGAGTGAGTGATGGGTTGATGCCCCACAGTCATCTCCTGCTGCCTTGTAACTTCTTTCAGAAGGACTGTCACCTTCCTGCTGGTTCAGGTGTGCTGCCCTCCTCCCATGTCAAATGCATGGCCTTAGAAGAGCTCCAAAGGCTTTCAGACCTTCCTTAGGCAGCAGTCAAAGTCTGAATATATTTAATATTCTAGTAAGATCTCACAGAGGAGAATATGTGCTGTGATGAATAAAAAATGAGGCATGCAGAGGGTAGTCTAAAAAAACCCATTTTAACCAGTTGTTTTGATTTTTCTTATGGATAAAGCTGCCATTTTTATTTGAAAAAGGTGAAAATCAGCTTTTTTAATAACTTTTTTTTTTTTTTAAAGGAGGGGGTGGAGGAGTCTAAATGGCAGGTATTTTCATTGTGATCCTTTTCAGAAAAATGCCGTGCAAACATATTTCTGTAAAGAGCACACAGGGCTTAGGCTGCTTCGACAGTAGCCAAAGCAAGCAGCAAAACATATGAATGCCTCCAGACTGCTCCCAGGGTTTTGTTCCACTGCCAAAAGCTGAGACATACACTCACAGCATGAGGCAGCAAACTCCTCTGGCTTTATGTGCTCGCACACGAGGTGGATTTAACAGAAGAGATTGTTGCACTCCCCTCGCTTCTTCCCTTCTATTTCTCCCTTAAGGTCTTGGTCTGAGAAAATAATATGGAAGTAATTCTGGATCCAGTGATACTGAAAGCAGATGAAACGACTTTGCCAGTTGCAGCACATATTTGTCAAAACATCTGTGCTTGTGCACACTTTGGAAGGACCAGGTTCAGTGTGTTTCATCAGGATGCTTCTGTCTTGTGCCTGTGGATGGCCGGATACGGGGAGATTTCTTAGATACTGTGTGTGTTTCCTGAGGCTGTTCAGAATATAGGATCAAGATGCTGGGAGGGACTTTTGGTGTCTGCTCAGGAGGACCTGGATAGATAGAGGTGTTTTCCTTTCTGTGTCTTTCTGGCACTCGGGGAACTTGGGATGAGCTCTGTGTCTTGCTGGTGGGACATCATGCCCTAGGAGACAGATATACCCCATCTTCACAGGACAATCTTTCCTACCTTCCCTTTCAACTTGCTTGGGATCCTGCTCAGCTAATGGGAGTTAATTGTCTCCAGGGTAAGGAAATCAGCTGTAATTCCTGGCTGCAAGGGTTTGGTTGCTTAAGTATCTTCACTGGCACTGGGAGGCTCACATCAATTCAAAGTAGTTGGCCAGTGTTCAGTGAATATAAACCTCTGCAGGCAACAGTCAGAGCGTGTTGCTATTACCCTGGAGGAGGAAAACTGCTGGGGGATGCTGCACTTGCACCTTGAGCCCTTGTGCAACCATCAGAGTGGCTCTGATCTGCATGGACACTTTGATGGACACGGTCATGAAGCAAATGTGAGGCTTCCCTCACCAAACCCTGCTTCCCAATCCATGCAACAGCTGGAGATTCAGGCCTGGAGTCTGCAGAGCATGTTTCCAGGATGGGCCTTGAGGAATGTGCCCAGTATGTATTGAGGAATGTGTGTCTGCTGGCAAACATAAAATCATCAAACCTATAAAAATGGAAATAGATCATGTCAGAGAAACTTTGATCACCCATGTGTAATTTTCTCATATGCAGATGTCAGCTTTCATAAAGCCTATGAGTTCAGTTTCAGATTAACATGAGAGTTTTGCCCCCATTTATTTTGTATCACTGAAGAAAGGTTGACTGGGTCCTTACAAGGTTGTCAGTCTTGATTAAATCAACCTTTAGAAATCATCTGGTAGAACCATGGCATGTATCTGTATTTGGAAATCTTCACTTGAACTGTCTTTTGTTCCACTTTTGCTTATACACTAAAACAGGTGGACAGTAATGCTCTGTCATCTGCTATTCTTGGGTTATGTGGATCATAAGAGACAATTAGATGAAGAAATTATTTCTGAGGGTTTATTTGGAGAATTGCTTCTGTGGGTCTCCTGCCTGTGCAGGAGTGGGAGCAAGTTATGAAAGCTTTGGAGCAGTATCAGTAAGTTTGAAGCCTCTTACCCAGATCTCTCCACTCTTCCTCCCTTTTTCTTCTTCTGAACAAAGGGCTACAGATAGAGATCACAATCCTGTGCTAGGAAAAGCTGTCTTCTGAACACGTTTGTGCATGTAGAATATTTCCCAGAAGCAAATGCGTTTTTGTAATCTCAAGACTTTGCTTTGTGCATCGAGATCAGATCTTAAGCAATAGGAATTCATTGCCAGACTTCCCCTCTGCTATGTACAAATTCTGCATATCAAAGGTACCAGGGACAGGATTCATCTGTGCAAAATTGATTTCTTAGAATTTGTGAGGCCAGGTTTTATCCACTGGCACTGCAGGTCAGCAGCATGGTGTGATGGTGTGATGGCATCTCTGAAGGGCATTTCACTTGTTTAACGACTAAACAGAGTCAGAAAAGGGGAGAAACATCTTGAATATGATGACCAAATTGGGGTGCAATGATTTCTTCCAGGTGTTTCAGGCATCAAACAACTGCTTGGCTCTGTCTGATCAGCTTTGAAGGTTACTATTTAAGATTCAAAATGTTTAAACGCTAAAAAGTTTATGTTTTTAAAAGATCTGCTGTAGTTAGCACTGACAGCCATCCTGTGTTCGGGAACCTGTATTTCCATGTGGTACCCAGAGCATAACTCAGTCCCTGGGCAGGGCTCCAAGGCTGACAGCTCTGCTGTGTCTGCTTCTCCCATGTGGGTGTTTTCCCACTGACAGCTGAGCTCACCCCAGCACCCATCTTTTAAATGTCCCCAGAGAGAGTCAGACAGGGCAAGTCTCCTGATGGGGTGATGCTGTGTGGGTGACCCTGAACACTGGCTGAGGCAGACCCCTGTGCACTGATGTTAAACCAAGTGCCTGCTTGTCTCTGAGCTGTCAAGGTGTCACCAGTAGCTTGAGGAGCTCTTATCTCCCCTTTAAGATGATGGAAATGACAAGATCCTAATTTCTTATAGGCTGACTTCTTTAATTTCAGCTTATACTGGAACAGCCAAACTGAGGTAAATTATACACAAACATGCCCAGCCATCAGAACCCAAAGACTTTTGAATTATCAGTGTATTTCAGATGCAAAATGCTTACTATTCAATCTTCTTTCCTGCTGTGTGATAAAAAGCTAGATGCCTAATCACACTCTCTGTTAGATTTGATTTATATTAAAATAGTCCACTTGCTTTGCTGAGTAAGCTGCTCCTGTGTCTGGTTCTGATCTCAGGATTTAAGTCACATAACCTTGAAGCAGATAGAGACCAGTAGAAGTAACTTCTTTAAAAGTAGGATTAAACTCCTTTAAAAGTGGAATTAAACTTTAAAAGTGGGATGAATTCGACTGGCATGAGCACAGAGAGCTGAATCATTCTCTCTCTGTGTTTGCATTTATGACTCTTAAAAGGAGATAAAAGGACTTTCAAAAAGGGATGAAGGAGAGATGTCGTATGAGGAAAATGATAATGATATCTAAGGAAGTTTCTTATTTGATTTTTGGAGTGTAAACTATTAAGCTGGTCAGTGAGGGAATGCTACAGGCAGAATTATGGATTCTTGGGAATTTATGTTGATTCAGAGGAAAGTGAAATTTAGGATGTGCCCATATGGAAGGTGGCCTGAATATTTAAAACAGATGAGAGTGTGTAGGTAATTTTGCATTCAAAGAAGCAGATGAATTGTTCCCCCTTGCACCCAAAAATCTCTTTGGGATCTGTGTGTGTAGATGCATCAACCCAGTGCTGCCTTATTAACAGAATTGCTTTGAACAACCTGAAACCCTCACCAGAATCAGTAATTTACAAAGTTAAAAGCCACGAATTCTGCAGGTGTGCTGGTGTCTGGGTGAGATGAGGAACAATTTAAAAATTTCATTCACTTGATGGGTGTGGAAGGAAAGCCATGAAAGATGAGGATATCCCACCCAAAGGAAGCTGTTTTCTTGCTGCCAGTGTCTAGGAAGCCTCTGTGGTGCAGAGGTGAAATTAATAGCAAAAGCTATTTCATTGTCCTGTCCCTTGGAGAAGCTGTATCAGCAGCCACACAAAAGAGACAGTGGGGGACCAGGGAGGACTCTTGAAAATACCAAATATTCTCTGTCCTTCCTGGTGTAGTGTCCTAGTTACTTGTGGCTTCTGCTGCCTAAACTCCATCAAAGTAAAAACTCAGTGCTGCTACTTGTTGTCTGTCTTTAAATGTTGCAAGTTTAGGGGCTGATCTGCTTGGAGTGAGATTTTTTTATTGTGAGAGTTTTATTAGCTCACTTTTTCATCTCATTGTGGGGAACAGAAAAAAAAAATTATTCACTTAGGCCATAAAAATTAAGGGTGTTCTTTATCAACAGAGATGTTCTGCAGTAACCTCTGAACACCAACAGTGGTGACAAAAACTGGACTGCTTTTAAAACATAGGCAAGCAAGTGAGGTGCTAGTGCTAAGGAGCTGTAATGACCCTAATTAGGGTTAATAATTTTACAAGAGATATTAAGCTTTATTAGTCCTGGAGGCAATTTCACCCTGTGGTTCTTGGATCTGGCCTGTGGTGTCGTCCTCTAATAGAGCAGCAGTGTAACTACACTGGTGTTACTCTTGGTTTGCACTGTTAGAGAAGAAGGATGGACACAACATATTCTCAGGGCATATTTTGTAACACCTTATTCAGATTTTATAGAGCCCTACTGGTTTCCTCCCTCTTAAACACTTTAAAATTTTCTAACATAAGAGTGTTGTTTGGAAGGCTAAGAGAATTCAGGAGGGAGGAGGTGGTGAGGCAAAGGTGTGTGTGATAAATTAATGTAATTACTCCGGTTTGCACTACAGCTCAGAGACTGCACTGTGGGTGCACTGGATGCACATGAATGCAGTAATAATGGTAATATATCACCAGTATAAATAGAGATGGGCATGAAAACACCATCTGAGACCCACACTGTTTCTAGATATGTTGCCTTGCCACATCTGGCCCCGTGGTAACAGAATGGGGCTTTCATGCTATTTTTACTCCAGACTTTCCTTTTACAGGACTTTTGTTTGACTTCCTACTCCCTCTCCCTCCTCCTCTTTGCCTCTGACTGCACTCCACGTGCATGACAGTAAACATGCAAAATCACATCAGCAAGGCAGTCACAGAGCGAGAGAAAATACAAACTTTTTTTCTTTTTACCTTCTCAGATTGCTCTCTCTGACTGCTCGTGCTGGCTGAAGGACTTGGTTTGGCTGTTTCAATCTGCTGAAATTGCTGCTAAAACAACCTTGTGGACTTCTTGCTCTGGCCCTATCTTTGGACCCTCCCTGCAGAACAAACCTTTCAATCAAATTGTTTTCCTTTAAATCCTCATATATCTCAGCAACTCATTCCCTTATCCCAAACATACCCACTTAACTCTCATCCACTGCTCCTGTACTGAAGTTTGTAAGGGACAATTTAAAATGAGCTATGCCATTCTCCAGGTGTGGTAGTGGTTCCATTTGTTCTTTCCAAGTATCTTTGTCTTTCTACAGATGTTCACTGTGCAAGGATCTCTTTGAGGGGGCAGGTAACCTAGTTATAGAAAAATGTGTGAACAAGGCCTGTGGTTGCTATCTTCCAGACTGGTAATGAAATCTAAATTTGTGAGGGGTTCTAAGCGCCATATCTTTGATTTTTGACCAGTTGATCAAGGAACTTGATCAAGCAATGCTTTATTCTGCTATGGGATTACTCAGCTGGGAGATAAACCCCATAAATCACCACTGAGGAATCTGTGAGAATGAGCATTTTCCTCCCATAAGAGATGTTTAGTAGAGATTGTCCTGCATAGTTTAGGAGGTGCAAAAAGTTGTTCAAACCCATTTTTTTCCTTTCCTCCCCTCCTTGCCAGAAGTGTGAACACAGCATCACACTCCCAAAACATTCTGTAAAGAGACTCCCTCCCACCTTAACAAATATCTACGGAGAAGCCTTCAGTCTGTATTTATGCAATATTAATATAAGAAAATCAGTGCTCTTCTTTAGTCCCAGAGTAAAAGCCTTAGAAAGGTGTTTTAATAGATTTTTGTCTTACTGGCTGGCTTACCCTGTGGTGCACCAATAAGGAGTTATGAGCAACTTGCCAATGAAATATTTCACTTCGAACCTCTGATTCAATATATGTGTGAGTCCATCTGCAGTGGACTATTTTAATATCCCTTGATCTGCAGTAATAACTATAATTAAAGCCAAAATGAAGTTTCTATTGCTCCTTTTCTTTTTCTTTTTTCCTCATGTAAATGGTCTCATGAAATATTATGAGCCTGAATGTTTTACAGATGAGAATACCAGGCTAAAATTGGAGTTTTTCTGAAAATACTCTTAACAAAATGCAGAACCAAATGTTTGATGTTTCCTGGGATTCCCAGTAATTTGAGTACTTTATGCAGCAGCTTCTTCACAAGTTGTTTTGAGGTAAATATTCATGGAAAAGCAAAGTTGTATGTCAAAAATATCAGTGAATAATGGATGGAACACACTAGAACATAATGCACATGCTTGCATGTAGTCTTTCCTGCAATAAAAATGAGCAGTGCTCTGCTTTATACCTCAGTGTCTGTAATAACGACACACAGGTAGGAATTCACTGAAAGTCCTGTAACATCTGGGTAGCCCATTTTTCCATTACAGATGTTGTTTCCTCTCTCTGTTGTTTTTATGCACTCTGACTAATAAGGGCATTGCAAATACTCAAGCCTTGGAAGTAAATCTTTTTCTTTTGGAATTAAAATAAACACTATTCAGTCTCGATAGCTTTAACTTTTGTTCCCTCTTGTTTTGTCTTTTGCTTAAAACAATAATAATAATAATTATAATAATAAAAACCATTCTGTCTTGTTTAGGCATTTTCCAAGTCAGTACTAAACTAAGCAGAGAAATTACTTTCTACTGGCCACTGGTGTTATTAAAAACACAGAGATGTCCTTGTTCTAGGGACATCTAGAATGGGGTACTGAGAACACAAAATGTGCTCAGTTAAATGGATTTTGACTTTAGAGCACCCCAGCCCAACTGGACTAATGTATTCATGGGGCCATCCAAGCAGACATGCAAAGTATAAGTGAAGCCCAGCAACTAGAAAAGAAATGTTTGCAACTTCACGTTTCATTGTATCTCCCTGTGGATTAATGATTGCAAAACATTTGCTTTTTGATGTAGGCAGGTTCATTGGCATAAAGTGGCATGTCCACGTTAGAAGAAGAGGCAGCATCTTGGTGTCATCTTGAATGTTCAAAGTAGCTTTTCAAAGAAATGATTGTTTCGGAATGATTCTACAATTCTCTGATAGGCACCTGCAGTGTAAGGGACTGGACACCGTGCCCAAAGAAAGTGCCCATTGTTCTGACCACATTCTGTGTGTTTGAGTAGGAAAACAAAATATCTCTAAACACTAAAGCTTTAGTTTTAACTTTTGAACAAATCTTGAGTTGAGCTCCTTTATGCAAATCTGTCCCAAAGGGAGGGAACATAACCATTGCACACTGAACCCCCAGAAGTGTACTCGAATAATTTGCTTCCTTTTATTCTCTGCAAAGATTGCTAAGCTAAAACACGTGAATGGGCTAATTTGTTTAAAATGCCTTTTCTTCTTTCTTTTTATATTGCCTTTGGCAATTTTGAGCCTTCAAAGACAGCTATGGTTTCTTAGCAGTCTGCACTACTGAAGAAAGACTTTAATCAAGCTTGCTAGCATCCAAATATGATGTGCAGCTGTACATTGTGCAGCTGATTGATTAATTTTTAGCCCCCCTGGACACCTCAGAAAAAGTGGACATACTGGAAAGATGCAGGTATTTTTGATTTAGGTATTTACTGTTCCTTTCCCAACATGACCTCATTTGTTCTACTGTGATAAATAGGAAGAGGGTAAATGGACATCCTAAATCTAGACAGTGAATTTCATGCTAGTCAAAATAAGATTTTGTTTTTTTTTCCCCACAGGCTTAGGGCTTAGGATCACCAAAAAAAAGAAAAAAAGAAAAAAAAAAAGAAAAAAGAAAAAAAAAAGAAACTAAAAAGATTTCGATTAAAGAAGCCATTTTACTGAAAACTGGAAAAGAATAAGTTTTTCAGACCCGACTGCCTTATAGTTATAATGAGATTTGGTTAATATAAAGGAGGATCTTGAAACTGAATCTTCTGTCTCAAGTACAAAAATGTGGCATCAGCCCCTTTTTTCAAATTCTCCCAGTGTGGCTGTTCCAGTTTGCTGATCTTACCCACCCAGCAAGTTCATTACTCTGGCTTGTCTCTCTCCTGAAAGTTTTCATGAGAATTGTTGAAAGGTTTCATTTTTGTTCCACTGTGGAATGAAAATCAGGTGTCAAGATCATGACAGCTGGGGCTTTGGGGTTCTCTTTTCCCTTTAATGGAATGAGATTGCTGGTTTAATCTGCTTCCATGTGCTGAAACAACTCCTGTATTCAAATTGGCATTATTGAGAGGAAGACAACTGTAGTTTGGGTATCAGTTCTCTGGGACCTGCAACCTGCCGGGCAAGGAAACGTCATCAGGTAGGTTTTACCTCATTTAAATGCCATTATTCCAAGGACTTGCTCAATCTATGTACCCTGAAGTGGGAGAGACACCACAGAGAATGGAAAGATGGATGGCAGGTTTGGATGAATGCCCTGGTTAGATTCTCTATATTAGATTGTCATGCTTTTCCTGGCCCAGATGCTAACATCTAACACATTTTTAATACTATTGCCTGTTGAGATCCTATTAGAAAATGATTCAGAGTCTGGAAAGTTAGGGGGGAAAAAAAAGTTAATTCCCTAGAAATAATATGGTCATTATGTGTACACTGAATTCAATATGTAGCTTGGGTTTTTTATGGCCTCTCTACCATCCTGCACACCAGCTTTTTAAAATTGCAGTCACATTCGTTATGAAGTAAATGCCTAATACAAGTGATTCTCAAAACAGTTTGTAATTTAAATTCCTATTGGAAATAAAAGTAATGACCCACAATAGCTCATTAGTGGCTTTGCAAATGTTCATTATTTCCTCTCTCTTTGTCTTTCTCTTGGTTTTCTCCCCTAACTAAAAGACAGGGGAATTTAAAGGTTTAGACTACCTTTAGAGCTATCCATCTCTAATGACCCATGAAAGTGAACATTCGGTTCCTGAATGAGGAAATCATCATTCCCTGGTGTTTCTGAGGGGATAAGTGTGTTCACTTAGCAATCTGTGAGGAAGCTGGCTATTCCAGATGATTTTAAGAAATTATTTTATATTTATGTCTAGGGGAATTAAAAAAATTATTTTACAATATCAAAAGAAATATAGAGAAGGCCAAGAAGTCCCTGAAAAGTTGGATATGAGGCATTTGGATTTTGAATCCAGGTTGTTCTAATGATACCCTGGATTCTGCTACACTACCAAAGATTTGTCTGGCTGCCCATTGCTTGGAGATGCACAAGGAGAGAGAATTCCATGGTTCTAAGGAGAGGCACACAGCCCGTTTCCACTGGCTTCTCTGCCAGATGAAGGCCTAGCATCTGCCATGCAGATGACCCTTGGATTTCTGGGGAAAACGACACAGGAAAGAGGGAACATGAGGTTCCAGTGACATTCTGCCTTGTGTACTCCCATGAGCAGGATTTAACAGTGCCTGCTCTGGAATGGTGTTACCCTTAATAAGAGGGTTACCCTTAAAAATACTCTGCCTTGTTCATGTGGCTCTCTCACTGCCCTGAGGTCCCCAGTCCCTCAGCACCACTCCCTGTTTGTCTCCTTTATCCTGGCTCATGTGGCAGCATTTGCTGTTGCTCTGGAAATGCTAAAATGCTCCCTGCCCCGAAATCCTTGCAGCAAAAGTTCTGTGGGATTAAACCTGTATCCCACATGGCTCAAGCACACTCTGCTGTAGGGTGTGCTCGGAGAAAAAAAATGAGAGCAAAATACCTTATTTGTAATCTTTAGTTTCCCTCTTCCCCAGTGATTTTTTTTTCTCCTCATTAGCAATCAAGACTTGGAGACTGTCGGTATGCTGCTGATTGCTGCTGAGGGCAGGCCGTAAGGAAACCTCTTTAGAATATAAAGTAACAGATTGCTTGCTTGTAGAAGGCTCTCATAAGTGCTCACCAGAAGTTGTTTCACTGACTACTTTCTGTGTATGCAAAGGGATTACTTGGCAACATATGTATGAAACAAAACCTGGTAACATGCTTAAAAGCATTACCTATTGTTGGAATTCGGATTATTCAGTGCAGTCACTAGATCACACCCAATAATTCTGTAAAAAATTAATTTTTCCATCTTAAGGTCAATTCGTTTTTATTGCATTGCTTCAAGCAGGTTTCTCCAAAGCACAATGCTCCTCTGTGAGCCACCAGCACCGTGGCTGGTTTGCTGATGTTTACATTAGGTCATCTAAGATTTAGGTTTGACTGAGTTTGGACAAAACTAGCTCATTTGACCTATGATGCATTGCTTTTAAAAAATAACAAGGAATGTTCTTTTTCAGCCCTCTTATCTGCTTCTTGTCTGAACTCCGAGATCACTTCTCTCTGACTGGTGGGACTTACTGGAAGCAGCTTCTTCTCCCTGAGCAGGAGAGTGGCTGCTCTCTGCCTCTTCCTACCTCTCAGCAGAGAGAAACAAAAGGTCAGTCCCCAGCTTCTCATAACTTGCATGCACTACATTGTTTTATTTTTCAATTTTTTAGCTCTATTCTTATTCGATCTACTTAACACACCCACTGTGTGCTTCCCCCTGGTTTGGTGTGTACTCTGGTGTGTCACCCTTAAGCTTTGCCCTTCAGGGAGGTGTCAGATGTGATGCTAACCACCCTTTCCAAATCCCAATTTAGAACAATATTATTGTTCTCACTTCGTTCACTATAAACTGACTACACAGTACCACCTGCTGATGGACCAGCATCACAAACCTGGATTTTAGTTTTGGGTTTTTTTTCCAAAGGCAGAGTTGTCTTTGACAGCATTGCCTTCTTGGGAAGGGGCCCTGAGTAAGAGGCAGGAATGCTCTTGTGTTTGTGCAGTGCTTTGGACTCTGTCATCTGCTACCACTTAGCAGAAGGATAATGCTGTGGCAGAAGGAGACTTGTGCCTTAGAAGAAAGAGTGAATAGTGTCCATTTTTCAGAGCCTAAAAAGGCAGAAAAAAAAAAAAGAGAGCATAAGCCAGCAGGCCTAAGGCTATTCTGATTTACATCAGGATCTGTATAGGCCCTGTATGGCTTGCAAAACCTAGGAATCATCTACATCTACTTCTGTCACCCACCCCAAAGTTCAGGAATGAAGTAGCTGAATATCAAGGTCATTATACTTCATTAGTCTTCATTAATGTGAGAGCTGATATTGGTCTGATCTCTTATTTCAAAAGCTTTTACTACTGAGGCACCAAACCCCTTGCCCTCCCCAAA
Source organism: Aphelocoma coerulescens (assembly GCF_041296385.1). Lineage (NCBI taxonomy): Eukaryota > Metazoa > Chordata > Aves > Passeriformes > Corvidae > Aphelocoma > Aphelocoma coerulescens. The sequence continues at coordinate 7,541,262 of NC_091024.1, forward strand.
ATTCAGGACATAAACTTGTGTCATTTCAATTAGGAATCAGGCTTGCACTTTTACCCTTTGTAAATATCAATTATAGTTTTGCAGTTGTTGATTCTGAATCTGTCACTCACCCCAGAATGTTCCAGTAACTTCTGGCCTAATAAAAGCTTGCAGAATCTGTCCCTTCTTAGGGAACAAACTCAGTGTAACCACAGCCAGATAACTGTCAAAGAGAAATGGAGTAAAGCCAAGAAAAAGAGGCGTCAGGGCCAGATCTCAGTATTTTGCAAATCCAGATTCTCTTCTCCTTCAATTATCCATCGGGTGATTAAGAACCCTATCCTATGGGCAACACTGCCGTATTCAAGAACTCCCTTTTCCTCCAATTTACATGGATTTCTCTCTTTTATTCTCTTCCCTTATTCTTCTTGTAAGATATGAAATACTCTGGTGCATGGGTTTTAGTTTAGGAAGGCTTGCTTTTTTATTTTCATTTCATCAAGACAGAGTTCCATTTGTTCAGCATCTGCACAGGACAACATCTGGAGCCCCAGGAAATTCAGCTGCTCTGTGTATGACACTTAAATGAAATTACTTTTTCATGCACTTCAGAAGAGTATCAAGAGCATCTCCCTGACCAAACAGGGCCTTTTGTTCTCCTCCAGCAAGTGTTTCTCATTAAAAATGTCATCTCCCTAACAAATTGCTTCATTGCCTTTGCAGCTGGGGTTATTGTTTTCACGATTTTGTACTTGTGTGATTCTCTAAGGGAGCAGAAAGCTGGGAGAAGTGGGGCTTGGTTTTTTCTCCCTTTGCCCTGTGTCTGCCATGTTTTGACTTCCCACTTTTGGGGGGCAGTTTCATGTATTTCCCTCTTTGCCCCCTTGGCTCAGCACTTGGGCTGCCCACATGGGGCAGAACATGGGGCACAGGCAGCAGCACGAGTCTGTGGGGACTGCCCTGTCTCTGTGCATGGGGACAGTCCCAGGGGGCTCTGAGCAACCAGGTCTAGTGCAAGGCATCCTTGTCCATGGCAAAGAGTTGGCATTCAATGATCTTTAAGGTCTTTTCCAACCTAAACCATCCTATGATTCTGTCTTCTGGGGCTGTTGTGCTTGCACAGGGATGGAAGGTGATAAAAAGAAGAAAGCAAAGTGAGAAATGCCCATTTAAAGCTGGAATATAAAGAATGGTTTTTAATGAGATAAGTCTCTTTTGTGTGAAACACAAGGTTTGGTAATTTTTCCAGGTATTATTCCCAGGTGGAGTATGTGGGGCTGTTGAGTCTGCAAGAAAACCTAAGTTATCTTTAGGGACTTAGGAATTTGTGGTGACTCTTCATGGGAAGTCTGATCAGAAATAAAACTAGAGACCAAGGGAAAGAGCTGGAGGGATTCAAAGGGAGACAGCATCAGTCTGTACATACTGCACCAGGTCTAATAGTGCAGAGTGTGTGAAGTCCCTCACAGTAGTGAGCAACACTGTGCTGAATCTCACCCAGCAGCACAGAACTGAAGGGTCTGTGTAACTCCCTTGAAGAACTGCTTAGAAAATGCCAAAACTTCAAAACACATTTTGCTGGGAGGACATTATTTAAAGCCCAAGTATAAATAATCATTTATTTATTTTTCTCACCTCATTTTTCTCACCTCTGACTTTTCAACCAGGATTGACTTCTTTCTGCATTTTGAAAAGCCTTCCTCCCCACCCCTACTGAAGAGAGATATATGCCAAAATCTTAAACTCACAGAATGTTTCAGGTTGGAAGAGACCTATAGAAGTCTGGTCAGCTTTGAAACCTAATTTAAATGGCAAGTTGTAAATAATGTAGAAGCTCCATCTCGCTGGCTTTAAGTGTTCCCTGCATGGTAACACACCATCTGCTTAACCTGAGACCTCTTTTTTGTAGGTGACTACAAATTACTCCCTAATAATTTCACTGGCCCTATAAACTTGCTGGGTAATCAATTTACACAGGCTTATTGCCCACTTTCACAGTTCTAGTGCTGGTCACACAGTGTGTGCAGTTTTTCTTAAAGTGTTGATTTCCTGAGTCATGAATTTCCCTGAGAATGCAGGTTTTCAGTTTGTCAGGTGGCAGGAGCTACAGAGAAATGTTGAAAGGCTCATTCCTAAAGATTCATAAATGAGAATGTAAGTACTATTCCTTCATTTTTATAATTCTTCACAAATTTTATGGTTATTTAGACGTTCTGATGTTTAAAACTTCAACTTGTCATTCCAATCTCTCCTCCAATTAAGAAAAAGATAGGAATAGTTGCAAACAATTTTTTTTTTTCTGTTCTAGTGAGTCATTTCTTAACGGGATGGTTTTCTAGGTTTGTTTCTCTATTTCATGTAGGACACGAGCAGCCATTTAGCTCACAAACCACAACAGTTACCTTTGATTGTCTTGGGCACAGCTGATTTAACCGTGTTACCACTCCTCCTCTCACTTATAAGCAACGAAAACAGCTCCTGTGTGTTAAACTTAGCACCAGGCACAGCCTTCCTGTGAGGCAGCTCCGTTTCAGGCTGCAGCAGGAAGACTGGGCACCACACCGTGGAAAATAAGTAGGTAGCAGTTGTAAATATACATGTATATTTATATATATAAAATGGTGCTAGAACACACAGTCTGTAATTTGTGGGTGACCTTTAACTACGTGAGGATAAATGGTTACAAATGAGGACCTCTGGTCTTGGCTTTAGCAACCTATTTTGTTACTTCTGTTAGTAAATCAAAAAACATGTATATCCATGGGGTTTTTGGAGTGTAACATTTGGCTTAGATTTAAGCTGGGATAACTGAACAAAGTGGAAAACCAAACAAATAAATATGATTATCCTGCAGTGTTTTGTTTTATGGAGTCAGGTTCTGAAATAAGCAAAGCATGTGGTCTTTAAGGTCTGTAAGACAGACACGTGCTATTCCCATAATGAGATCTACTCCCTGAATTAGGTCTTTGCGCTATTAAGAGGTTTTTCTTGTGTTTATTTTGTTACAAGACTGCATTTTTGCTGGAGTCAAGCAGCATGTTAAGTTTTGGATTTTCAGAGGCTCTTGTGTGATGAGGTTGGTGACATGAATCCCTCTTCCTGAAGGACTAACTATGGTTAGGGTGTCAGTCTCCAAGATCCAGGGTGTTCCAAGAGGTTTGGCTTTGAAATGCACCAATGAGGATTATTTGGGATGGGAGATGTGCACAGAAATTCAGGAATGGGATGGAAATAAATGTATTTTTTACAGGTAGATTATTTGCTACAAAAAAAGTCTATGTAGCTGCGGGGTGATGGTGGCTCTGTGATAGAAGCAGGTAGGAAAAGCTGGAAGGAGATGCATCTCCACGACCTCCTGAAGTATTTCCTGTCAGTATTTTCCTTGCTGTTAAGTTGAGCTTCCTGATGGTTTATCCTTCTGGTTATCACAGCAGTTTAATACATGACTGTTGCTCATGAGAGAAAAGAAAGGTCAGCAAAAGCAAGGTTGGGATATCTCTGGTTCTCATCTTTTTTATGGTTAAAAATCTCTCTCTCCTCAGATGTGAAGGGATGGTGATGCTGTGAATATCATCCTGCTTGCTATGGAAAACGTTTTTCATTGTGTCCCAAAGGTGCTCTAACTGGATTTGTCTCATTTCCTCTGCAAGTTTTTTCCACAGCTGCATCTCCAGCCAGCAGAGTTTGTCTCTGGCTTTTGCACTTTTTGTTCTGGACTTTGTGATCTGCGCTGTCATGAAGAAGAAATGTTTAACTGTCCAGCCAGAGCAGACATGGAGAGCAGGTTTGCAGGGTACCAGACACTGCACCAATTACTCCAAAGATAGGCCCTGAGTACCTCAATTAGGAGGAGGACGAGAGTCAGAGCAGCTGGAAATCATGGGCTGGTTTGTTGCTGGTGGACTCAGGCAAAGGAACAAGTCACAGGAGAGTCTTTGCTTTTGGTTTCTATTTCTCTTGAGTTACTGCATCTGAATCATGGATACTGTGCACACCTCCAACACGACATATCTGGGGATTACAGGTGCCTTTTCTCTCAGTTATTACTTTGTGTAGTTTCTGTAACTTTGTTTTTAATACACCTTTCTTGTGCAAGATTCATTATTCTGGCTTCTGTGCCTAAATCCTCCTCCCTGAAGAGGTGGGAACTCTCATTTCCAGGAATTTGTGTCTGTCTCAGTAAACTTAAGAGCTCGCCAAGATTAAGGATGTCTTTCTGCCCTCCCCTCCTTCCTTTCATTCCTTTTTACTGTACCCTGCATTTGGGGAGACAAGGTGCTCTGGGACCTTTCAGTCCTCTGTGATCTACACTGATCGTCACTGCAGATGTAGTTTCTATCTTTCCCCTTTGTGGCTTTGGCACTATTCCCTACTCTCACAAACCAGTTCCTCCTGATTTACATCTGTCTGGGGGCAGCTGAATGGGTTTTTCAAAGTTGCATATTAAAAACCACCTCCCTTATGCTCTGTTTCCTTCTGCTGCCCGCTGTTTGCCCATGTTTTCATAGAAGGGTGATTGCACCTTCCCTGCCCTCCAAGGCCTGGCTTCAGCAGTCCATCCCCAGCTGACCCTGTCCCTTCTCCTTGCTGCCTGGCCCTACCTCACAGCACTTGGCAGCACACCTTGTTCTGAGAGGTGTTTCAGTTACTGATGGGTGAGTGACTTGATTCAGAGTTTGGTTTGGATAAGCTCCCATAAATTGTAATGCTTGACTGTAGGTTATCCAAACTATCTGGGCCTCTTGAGACTCCAAATTGGCCTGGAAGACCCAAGCTGTTTTCCAAGCGTTTGGCACTTCCTGATCCCAGAGAAGCTGCAGATAGTATGGCAACAGGCTCTTGCATAAGAGGGCAGCATTTTGGCTGCTTGTTTTTCCTGGATCCTGCAAAAGGAATGAGCAAGCAAACAAACCCATTTAGAGCTAGGTGGTCCCATCAACCAGGTGGAAACTTGAGGGAGCTGTAAGGAACTCTCTGACTCCTTATGCTTGAGATGTGCAGTGCCAGGACATGCTGGCATTTGCCATAGTGGGGGATGGACTGACTGTGTATTGGCACAACACTGGATTTGGCACCTCAGTGCAGTAGTCCAGCAGTAGTTCTGGGTGGAGAAGGGATGCTGCACCACAAAAAGTGGCCACTGGAGCTGGCTTTGTTCAGACAAAACCCCAAAACTATAGAGAAGCTGTGAGTGACAGATTAAAGAGTGTATTTTTGCTTGCACTACAAGCCCTCGTAACGGTGTGCGTACAAACAGCTACAGTGTCATGGCTAATGCAATATCCTGTCTGTAGGGAGAGTAGGAGATTTGGACGTGATCAGACTGAGCAGTTCCTTGGCAGAGCCTCAGCAGTTCCAGCGTGCAGTAGTTCAGTGGCTTTCAAGCCAAAACTCTTGTCCAGATCATTAACAGCCACTGATGAACTTATTCCCCCAGACCTTGTCTATACAGTTTTTAAACACATTAGCACTGTCCATTTATAATCACTAAGGCAGCAAGATTGATGGGGAGAGAGAGAAAATCCTGTCTTTTACAAATCTTTGCAAAGATCCAGCTGTTGAAAAAAAAAGTGGTCAAACTTCTGGATAGGCTCTGTAGAATAACTACTCATTCCTATAACTGCAGTTGTGGATGGATTCCCTGTAGAGTTTGGAGGTGGGATAGAGCTTATACCTTCATTGCCAAGTCTGTGAGACAAAGAGAGCAGTCCCCTGACCTGATGATGTCATCTATTTTCACTCACCTTTGAATCCACTTTTTTCTCAGCCCCAAACCACTGGAAAACACAACCATTTTGCCAAATATGGGCATAAAATGGAAGGCAGGGGGAAAAGCTACCCCAAAACCTACATTCCCTTTACATTACAGTACATTCTTTGGAGTAATTTGCAATGTCCTGGTGTTTTTGCTTTACATACTGCAACCCTCCCTCTCTGCAGCCTTACCCTGGTGCTTAGCCTTTCCTGCCCATGTGATATTCAGCTTTGTGTGGACGTCATGAAGTTATTGCTAAATCACAGCTGGCTTGTCAAACAACTGCCTCTTCCTCTTGCCAATTTTCTTCAGCCTCTGAAAAGCTACAGGACTTGTGCTGGGCCCCACTCAAACTTAAATGATGTGTTCAGTTACAAACACAAATTAAAATGCAGGACAGTAATAAAGTAGTTAAGTTTTGATTAATTCTGTGAAAGGGTTAATGGGATTATTTTTTTTTCTTTCTTTCCCCACTCTCTAAGTAGGAAAAAAAACGACAGAGTCAGAGACCCAAGTGGACACAACTAGGACAAAGCCCTGTTTATGATTAGTATGGCTGAAAATATCCATGTTAGGCCAGGTGCAGATGGCTAATTCCCCCAGACTACAAGCCAATTTAAACCATAATTCCTGAGATAGACCACTTTTCCCAACATTAATGGGAACCAGCTGCCTCCTATTAATAATATGGATGATTACAAGAAAAAAAAAGTGGGGGAGGGAATAGTGGAGTTAGAGAAGATATTATTTTCCAGACTGTTGGCTGTGTCCTGCTGAGGACAATATGGAAAGCTATGGAATATGAGTCTCGAAAAACCTGTCAAGTTAAATACGCACAGTGTGTTTGCTCAGAAGAAGGATGGAGTTATCAGTGTAGTTCTGTGTTTTGGTGACAAGGTTATTTAAGGGGTAGCAATTGTATTTATTTAGTTATTTGCTGGTGCTTTGCTTTTGCCTTCCCTCTGCTGAGACTGGATGGTTTTGATTAGCTCCCTAGGAGGGGAGCCCATTGCCTTTGGTACGCTGAGCCTGGCCGTTCCCACTGAGCCCTGATTTCGTGTGAGATTGTAGAGCACATCAAAGTAGAAAGACAACAAATGTTCTGAATTTTCCTCCTGAGAGCCTGACTTGCTGGTTCAAGAAATTTGTTCGGGCTGCCATTATCGTTTGTGCCAGTGTGAGGTGAAAAGGGAAGACACGGCAATTCATGGCGTGTAATAGCACTGTGTCTCAGGAATGGCTTTTCTTATTCTGTGTTCTTTGTGATTGTTTTCCTTTGGTTGTTATTGGAAGTCTGAATAGAATTTATTTAAAAAGAATAAATGCTACACCGTACTTATTTTACTTGTTTGGGACGCAAAAGGAAAAGCCCCATGGTATCAGTTGTTTTGGCTATGCTCCTTGTTTCCTGTGTAGACAGGGTTCTTAACACATGGATCATGTCTTTGATGAATAAAGGAGACTCACTAAAAATGTCCCTTTTGCCCCTGAAGGAGATGAAAAGGAGCCAATGCCCTTTTCCCAGTTATTCTGCTAGGATTGTGGAGGATTCTTGGAGATGTTTAGCTCACACCGGCTGCATTTCTTCTTAATCCATTTGGGGATGGTCTGCAGACATGTGGAGAAAAATCCAGGTCACGGCACTGTAATTCTTGCTGGAGGGTTGTGAGGGGAATTTTTGTGTACCTGAAGAGGTGCATAGCCAGAGCAAGCTGGGATTGCCCTTTACCCAGCCTGAGGGTACAAAAGGGCTTGATGCCTTCCCAGACCTGTGGGCCTTGTGCATCCCTGCTCCAAAGGCATGTACTGTGAGGGACCCTCAGAGCTTTTCCTGCTCCTCTCTCATGTGTAAGAGGAAGTGGGGGAGAAGCACAGACTAGGCCTTTGATTCTTTAATATCCTCATCACTTGACTTGATGACAGAGAGCCAGGAACCATGGTTCATGGGAACAACTTCCCTCACTTTGATAACTTTCTGTCCTTTGCTAGGTTACAAGAAGAGCTCTTTTCTAAGTCAGGAGCAAAATGCCCTCTAGATCACAAACTCTTAGATGGAAACTCTGGGGAAAAAAATCCTTGGGCCTTCTAGATAAGGCATGAAACTAAGGGCATTCCAGCAACATATCCCAGTAGCAACATTTTATTTTCATTCACACGTCTTAGTAGCCCAGTTCTTACATGGGTCACCAGAATATCTCTCTGGGGGATTTACTGTAAAGAAGAAAACCTCTACTGCCCCTGTCCAAACTTCAGTAGTATTTAAAGCAGACATAGCAGAGATAATGAGAAAGGGATTATTGATTTTATGTATGTAAATAGAGCAGAGCTGAGTTGACAGTGTCTCTTTAAATAATTGAAAAAATCAGCTTCAGCTGACAGTAGTTCACCAGATAATGAGGCTGGCAGTGGAGGAACGTGAATAATTAGAGAGTGGGATTCTTGCTGCGTGGAAGTGACCCTTGGGGGCTCAGAGAAAGAAGAATTTGTGGCTGCTCTGAAATACTAGTGGTCTGCTCCAGCATTCCTCTTGTCAATATGAACCTTGTGTTTTTATTGGAAACACATGTCAAAACAAAACAGCGTTTGAGGCTGCTGCTGAGAGAAGGTGGGCAAGTCCGGAAAGAGCAAACCTGTTTTTCTGTTTGTTGCCAAAAATTCCATGCCATCACTGCCCATCATGCTCAGATGGAAGGAGAGATGATGAACACCCTCATAATAAAGTGATTCTTTCTATACATGTATGTACAGACAGAAAAATACCATACACTGGTGATTCTGCTACTACTGCCTCCTCAGTGAAGCTATTTACACTCATAAAATTAGAGAAAACAGGGTGACCAAGGCATCTTGCTATACTTTGATGAAGTCTGGATTGAAGGCTCACATTGCAGTACTTCTCTGGCGAAAAGCTGTAGCAGCAAGCGAGCACTTACCTCTCCTGGACAGGCAGAAGGGCATTCAGTCATATACAATATTTAACTCTGTGTTGGCTGCCAAAACATTTTGAGGACTTTGTAAATTTTGATTATCAGCTCCATTACCTGCTTTATGGAAACCTCAAAGTAAAGAGGTAACAGACACGGTATCTGGTGTTTGTGTAAATAGGTCTTTGGGTTTGCTAGTTTTCTTTTTGTGTTGTTTTTTAAATTGAAAATTATTTCATTGAGCTGATGGTAAGCATCTGTCTCTTTCTCTGCCCTCCTTCATATCCCACCTCCTGAGATGGTTTTATTTCATGGGTGAATTAAATTGTTTTGGGAGATAAAGCACCCAATTTGTAATGTGCTTTAGGGGCTTTCAGAATGAAAGGCAGGGATTGAAGTAGAGTATTTGGTTATTAGTGTCTCCATATTTCTTTCCCTTGATCTACCTGTCCCATCGTGTTGTCAGATCTTCACGGTTGAGGTTTGAGGCAATAATGGTGAAAGCTGGAACATGTGAGCCCTATTTAAACCCAGCAACATCATATTTCTGGAGTGAATCTAAGCCTAATTGAAAAGGCAAGTGGGTTTCTCTGGCAAAAGAAAACGTGGCTGTCATAGGCTTTACCAAGTTCAGTTAAACAGAGTAGAATGTGCTCTGGCATCTTTGTTTGGTTTCCATTTTAAATATAAAATTAAAAACATATTTCATCTGCTGTAGGTTTTAAGGATGATTTACAAACCTAAAAAAAAGAGAACTCTACAGCATTCCAAGGTCTGGCCCTTGAGATGCCAGGAAATAAGTCTCTCCTCATCTCCACTGTATCATCTCCACAAGAGTTTGTGCAGGCTGCCTTACACACCACCTTATGGGCAGCACGTAGAGTTGTCACCATTCCTCATCATCTTCTTATGTCTTTCCTATTGCTCTTAAATAGTTCAGGAAATAGAAACTGTTTGCTTTCAGGTTTGCTTTCAGGTTTCTAATCAAAGGATTAGAGCCAAGCTTTGGATTGGAGGCCCATGGAGGTGGGATGAGAGCAGCCCCATTTCTTCCCTGCTGCCACAAGCATGAGCAGCTTTGAGACACTTTATTTCAAATGTCCAAATGTCCCAAAGCTTCCAGGCACAGCTCAATCTGTTTCCATCTTCTGAGATCTTTTTCAGTCATCACTGTTAATTTAGATATATTTCTTGTGGTGAGTATCCATTTTCAGTTTGGAAGATGACTTTTTTTACAGTTGATACACCTTTTTGTTAGCTTGAACCACCATATGATGATTGTCCCATGCCCTTCAGAAGAGAGTTTATAAGAAAGTTTCACCCTCACTATGGGCTTAGTTTTACGAAAATAATTTCCCTTATTATTTAATTATACAAGCTCAATGGATTCTTTAATGGAACATCACAAGTAGATACCCATTCTAAAAATCTAAATCCACTTGTTGTGGTCTTTTGATCAAGTGCTGTGTTTTTATTTGTGTCTGATGCATTTTAGTGCCCTCATTTCTTACTGAGCAAAAGCACTGCTATGAATCAGGAATATTTTAAGAAAGGTTATGACAAAATAAAAAAATCTCACATTGAGGAAAGATAGCAGTCAGTCAGCTCTGGAGGGCTCCTTTCAAAGACCTCATCTGTCTTTTGGGAATTGGCACTGGCAGCCCCTGGATTACAGAGGAATTATATGCACTCTCTTCTCGCAGAGGTGGCACAATTGTTTTGAAGCTAGGCAGATCTTCTGTGTTTACTATTTGGCAGGTTCTGTGTTTTTGGCTGCCAGCCATGCTGAAATGTGTTTAGTTTTAATTGACAGCCATGGTCAACACTTCAGATCCCAGGTAGGTACTGCTAATCCTGACAAGGCAAGGCAGAAACAGACAGGCTTTTGTTCCAGCCAGCCAGAGACTCAAGCCTTCGGGAAGCAAAGGAATGTTGCCTCTAGACAGTTCTTAACCTCAGGAACAGATGAGACTCCAGTCTCATCTCCTCAGCACCTCTTTGTAAGCAGCCCCCAGCCATGGGAGCTGTAAGAAGTTGCAAACAAAGTGATTGTGTGATCAGATTTTGTTGAATGGTTTAGGTTGGAAGGGACCAATGCCCCTGCCATGGACAGGGATGCCACTTACTAGACCAGGTTGGTCCAAGCCGCATCCAACCAGGCCTTCAACACTTCCAGGGATGTGGTGTTCACAGCTTCTCTGGGCAACCTGTGCAAGGGCCTCACCACCCTCACAGGGAAGAATCTCTTACTAGTACCCAGTGTAAACCTACCCTTTTCAATTTAAAGACATTCCCCCTTGTCCTGTCACTCCATGCTCTTGTCCACAGTCCCTCTCCAGCTCTCTTGGAGCCCTTTTAGGTATTGAAAGGTGTTCTAAGGTCTACCCAGAGCCTTCTCTTCCCAGGCTGAACAACCCCAGCTCCCTCAGCCTGTCTCCAGAGCAGAGGTGTGCCAGCCCTTGGATCATCTGTGTGGCCTCCTCTAGACTTACTCTTAGGGGTCCATGTCCTTCGTATACTGGGGGCCCAGAGCTGGATGCAGCACTCCAGATAGGGTCTCACAAAGGCACAGAAGAGGGGGAAATCCCTCTTTATCCTGCAGTGGGAAGCCAGGTGCTACTATCCTTGCACAAGAGATCTTATTAAAGCCGAGAGACATCCATTTTCCTGGGTTTGAGACTTGAAAGCCAGAACATTTACACACAGACCTCTAGTTTAAAATATAAGAGACATTCCAAAAGTGCATATGGTTAAATTTATGTAAGCCACAGTTTGTAATGGTTTAGATTTCACCTCCTAGTCCTTGTGAGAGTTTCAGCCTTGCTCTCAAGAGAGTAAAAAAGTAACACAGAACATTTACAAAAATAAAATTAAAAAAAACCCCCATATGCACAGACTTAGGATGGCTTAGTCATGACATCTAATTAGGGACAGCAATGATTTCTGTGAACCACAGAAATGTTAGTTTCAGTTGGCATAAAATTCCACAGAGTAATACTCGGGACTATCTCTCAGCCTATCTGTCTCTCTGTCTATCAGCCATGCTCATATGCTTTATTATTAGTGATGCATTCCTTCTCATGTTACTGTCTTCCTTATAAGATAATTTCTCAAGGAATTCTTTAACTTCCCCCTGAGGTGCCTTGCATTTCAAGTAGCTGCTCAGCAGAACTCCATAGCAGAGGGACTTGTATTTACGGAGAAAAGGTTGCACCTGGCTGTTGGGACAACAGGATTCCCATCAGCATTTGGGTCTCATCCTTATTAACCTCTTGTGTCTCTGACAGAGAACAGAGAATCAACAACATTGAGTTAGACACTACCAAAAGAGGACACTGGAAGCAGAGATCCAGAGCAAAGGAAGTTTGTTGTGCCACTTGGGAGTACATGGGATGTTTGTTCCACCCCTGTGTTGTGGGATGCCCCAGGATACAGTAACAGACATGACAGCTTTAAAACATGAGGTCAGTGAGTCAAGGTATTCCCCAGCCCTCAGATACAATTCCTGGTGGTAACTCTGCAGAGAGACATCTTCAGAACAGCACAACATTTATAAATTTTCATTTTTTTCTGAGAGCTGTTTTTTTCAATCGTGGAGAAGTTAAAGAGTATCTCCCAGTTTCTCATTTTTGGTGGGAATGTGAGATTGGGGTGGAGACCTGGCTGTTCCAAACTTTCCAAAAGGCATTTCCAATAGTAGAGTAGCCCTGTTTTCTCCTTCAACAGGTCTTTAAACTGTGCAGTACTTGTTCATCAGCCTCAGACTTTGATTTGGCAATGCTATGTCGTGCAGATGTAGCAATCACATTTGCGAGCCTGGAATTAATTAAAAATGGAATATTTTAGATCAGTCATGGTGAGTGTGGCCAGATTTACAGGGAGAATACAAGGGAGCTTAAGGAGCAGAATGACCCAGCCTTTTTAAAATGTTCTTCCTTCAACATTGGTACATTACCTACAGCCCAGCTGGGCTGGACCTTTACAGCACTGTCTTTATGCAACCTCTGGCTGGTTAAAGGGGAGCTTTAAGAGGACACCAGTGTTTCATGGTTTGCTACATTCCAGATGTATGCAGAACCGTCTCTAAACTCTGTCTGGCAAGACACTGCTTTTTTTTTTTTATTCTCTTTTTTTTAAGAGGGCATGGTTGCCAAGCCTGTCAATCAATTTAACAGGAGACAATGAGTTAAAGGCAGCAGGGAATAGAAAAATCTGGAGATCTGAACAAAAACCAGATGAGGAGATAGATGTGGCTCTAGCCCTGTACAACCATGCATCTGACAGCTGCACAGAGTGGGGTAGGGCCGTCAGAGGTAATACTGTTACCTAAAACTTGGAGGCTGCACTGATTTGCAAGAGCCTCTCCAATCCTGTGAACTCAGTGTGGGAGCGACTGAAGCGAGAGCTCGCCTGCAGACAGCCCTGCAGGGCCTTTGGGGAGGAAAGATTATCCTCAGAGCAATTATATGGTGGGTCACCATCATTTCCTCCTTGCTCAGCTCAACATTTTCTAGGCTTTGCTGCTCCTGGCTGCCAGCTCTGCACCTGCTCCATGCTGAGTCAAGCTGAGAAACAAAGCAAAACCCCTGTGGTCTCTCTCACGGTATAGCCAGGGCTGGTGATGGATCAGTGCTTTTTCTCTTTGCACTTCACCAGCAGCTTGCTCTGGTTGTGACTGGCAACCAGTGTGGCACAACACCAGCCACACACCCATTACAGCACTCAGCACAGCCTGGTGGGGACACAGGAGCATCCTGTCACCACAGCTCTGTGTCACCTGGCTGTGCCCTGGGCAGCACCGGTCTGCGAGCGCCTGGAGTCGGGATCTCTTCCTGATGTTCACATTCCACTGAGCTGTTTGATCAGATCCTTGTGAGATTGCCTCTGAGGAAGCAAATTAATATGATGCCCCAGATGTTACTGCTGCTGGTGGATGGAAAGCTTACCTGTGGATTGTCATTCAGATATGACATTCCTTGCTGGAGGTTCAGATGGCAAAGACTATTGCTGGTTTGTAAATATGAGGATGATTTTTTAGTCCTCATGCCCCGCAAAAGTTTTTGATTTGCATATGTCAACATAAGCACATAATTTAGTATCATACAATGGTATTTTTTAAAAAAAAATATTCTGAAAGACCTTTAAAATGAATTTGTAGACAAAAATGTGGTAAAGTGTTGAATGCAGGTGGAGCCACTACCAGGGAGAGGTGATTGGTGGGTATCACACCCAGCTTCACTCCAAGGGATGCACTATCACCAAAAGGCCCCATGTGCTTCTGCTGAGGGTATCCAGCAAAAGCCTCAGTTTATCAGCTCCCCCATAAAGATAAATAAAAGATCAACTTTTCTTAAACATGGCTTGGCTTGCAGTCTCTGCACAGGGTTCTGTGCAGCATGGCTTTTATTACCATTAAAATGATTTAAATGGAGACTCTGCCCAGCAGCATTGTAGGTGACATGTTCCCTAGCTGCTGTGTATCCAAACAGATTGCTGCAAGGCCTTGAATAAACATTTTGTAAGTCTAGCTCTGAAGCAATTTACATCAAGCAGCATATATTGCATGGATGCCAACTAGTTCTTGTGTATTCCTCACAGAGCAGACAATGTTTTCTATCAAATCTGTTGGGTGAAAACAGAAAACCTATTAATAATGTGTCAGGAACCTGACTGAATGCAATATTTATGTGGAAGTCTCATAGAGGGCTTGTTTATAAAGAGTACATGAATTCTATGGTTCGTGTTTGAAATATGTAAGAGAACAAGAATAATTTTAACATTTTTCTCACAGGTACACCTACCCACACAATTTCATTCCTCTTGTAATATGAAGGGTTGATGTTTTTCTCAGAATAAGCTGAATGCAGAGCTCGCCAAAGCTGGTCCATGAATTAATCTCAAGAGGTTTAGTCCAGGGTCATGCATTGTGGTAAAGAATTAGACTAAAGCATTCAAAATCTAGCAAAAGGAGCAAATTCCCAGGGCCCTTAATTTTTTCTTGCGTGTTACTATGGTGAAATCTCAAGTCCATCTATTGATTTTGGTGACGAGTTGAAGCTGTGTTGAAACGGAGCAGAACCAGGTCTTGGCCGGCACGGTGCTCATTAGCTGGTGAGTTGAGTGCTAAGCACCTCAAAACTGAACCTCATCCAAACCCCAGGCCTGCAGGATGGAGATGGAAATTTCATGAAGTGAGGCTTCAGCTGGAGTATTGTTCCTTTTTTGCTTTCGCACAAATCACCAGGGCTCTAAAAACAGCCTCCAACGCTCATTTCTACTGGCACGGCCGCTATTGATCGTGTCCAGAAAGAGGAATGGAAAGACATGACAGAATTGGCAATGATCCTGAGCCATGAAGCTTGGATCTAAACCTCGATCCAAGCTTTGCTAAAGAACAGGAGGGGTTTTTTTCTGTTGTATCTGGAGGTTTGATTTAATCTCTTGTACTTGCATGGAAAATCCATAGTGCTGGAGTACCGTGTTTCCTCAGTGGATAAGATCTATTGGATCTGGTGCTCTGGATTGGCTTAGTGGGGAAACTTTTAACCTGGGAAGAGAGTGGCTTAAGCAGCATCAGCAGCATCTGTGAGGGAGAGGGATCTCCCACCATGGGAACCAGGAGAGCAAAAAATATTCCCAGTGTTCCTGAACACAGCCCAGCTCAAATGTCTCATCTGGCTTTTTTTCAGAACGGTCTCTTTTTTTGGTTTGGTTTGGTTTGCTTTGCTTTGCTTTGCTTTGCTTTGGTCTGTCAGCTGGAACAGGTACAGTACTTAAAGCCTGATTCAAAAATTGACTCATGAATAACATGAAAAGTTTAATCAGCATGAAGACTTTGGTCACATTGTGATTAATACTTGCCAACTCTCTGCAGTATTTTCTTTTAATGAGTTGCAACTCATTAAACTAATTAAATTCATTGATTTCAACCAGATGTTTGCACCTGGAAGTGCATTTATTATCATTACTTATTGGAGAGGGACTCTCCATCAGGAACTGTAGTGATGGGAGAATGAGTAATGGGTTCAAACTGAAAGAGAGGAAATTTAGATTAGATGTGCAGGAGAAACTCTTTCCTGTGAGGTGGTGAGGGTGCCCAGAGAAGCTGTGGTTGCCTCATCTCTGGAAGTGTTCAAGGCCAGGTTGGATGGGGCTTGGAAAGTGGAAGGTGTCCCTGCCCATTGAACAAGATAATCTTTAAGGTCCCTTCCAACACAAACCATTCTGTGATTTAATATTAATTATTTTTAGTTTTAAGTTTTTCTGTCTCCCCAGTTAATAAACAGAAATATTAGCATGTGATTGAGCCAGCTGGTATCATCATCATTATTAAAATCAACTAACAAAATATTATACTGTACAATTTGCAGAAAGACAACAGATTGGCAATTTCTTGTCCAAACTGTATGGTAAATATGTTCCAGTAATGAGTGGCTTACCAGAAAGCAGGAGAGAAAAGACCACAAATAAAATCAATATTATTATAAATATTACTTGCCACCAGTAATTTGAAAAGCTATTTTTTCATCCAAAACATTTGTTTTAAATTATATGTTGACATATTCTGGAAATAATTATGATAGACTATTTTTAAATTAGTAGTGCACAAAGGACTTTCTTCTTTATGTCCTTTTTTACATCCACAGTTTCTGGTTTCTGCTGTACTAAAATAGACTTGGATAAGGATCCATAGATGTGTGTGTGTGTGTGCATGTAGATACTTTTATTTATTTATTTTTCTGGTTTGGACTACAGAATTTTGTGCTTTGGGAGGCAAGTGGTTTCCAACATTTGCAGAGATCTGCATGTTAAATGAGTTCTGTTTTGTGTTGCAGGAAAGTATTGCTACATGTATTTTCATGACATTCCTTTCAGGCATCTCTTTGGGGTTGTTCCCAAAATGCTATGAAAAAAAAAAAAAGTGATTTGCTTTCAGAAAGGAATTGCTCAGCTAAAAATAATGAATATGTTATAGTTAATGTGGAAACTCTATATGTCAGAGGTGATGTGGAAAACTGTGGAGCAGACTGAACTGAAAGGATAAATTATCCCAAAAAGGATTCACATGAAACTGTTACAGAAAGTCTTACTTCTGCCAGTGTCAGGACAGTTTGGAAACCACAGATGAAGGAACCCTGGTTCTCTGAAGGTTCAGGAGAAACAGGAGACTTTCTGCTGGTTTTGGTGAATCAGTTGGTTCTTGGTCAACCCATACTCACATCAACCCTTTTCTGGGCAGAGCATCCAAGTGTGGGTGGTGCCCCAAGCCCTGTATCCCATTATGGGACGGCCAAGTGTCCCACAGAGGCTTGTTCAGGCAGGGAATATTTATAGTTCCAGTGCCAAACACAAACTCATGTGCAGGATGAGCTTCTTGTTACAGGAGGAGTAGTACTGGAGATCCTGGCTGGGAATGAAGGTTCCTTGCTGTTGTCCCAGGAAGCCTTGATAGAAGTGCAAATGAAGAGCTGCATTTTCAGCAGAGCCCTCCCTGTACAATGGTTGACAGCCCTGCACAGGGGATGCCAGCCCTGTCCCCATTAGCAGTGTCCTTACCACAGTGGTGCTCATGACTCTGTGCACTGCCATGTGTGTCTGTTGCTTCCCTGGTTTTACCACCAAATATCACATTGGCTGAAGGTTAAAAGATAATTCTGATGAGTGTCAGCTCTGTTTTCAAGAGCATTCATCTTACCAGATCGCTCTGATCAATTCTCTAGTTTGACTACCAAAATGAAAATTAAACATCCTGTCCACCAGGAAAACTAATTTGAAAATACATTTTAACTCTAGAGCCATCTTTTACCTGCAAACTTAATTGTGTTCCTTTAAGAAGATATAATTAAGTATCCTCATGGCAGACCATCAGTTTTAACAAAGCCTCTCTAGAGCAGATAGACATCATTACTAATACAATTCTTCGAGGTGCAGGCAGGAAAATAAATTGGTTGTCATTGGGACATCATCAATATAATGAACATCTGACATGTAGACTCTTTGTTTCAGATGACACAGACATAGATGAGTAGGAAAATTGTTAATAAGAACTGCAGACAGGACATTGCAGACTGTATCTGTCTCATGAAATGTTATTTGCTGCCAACACATTGCAGTAAAGAAAGACTTTTTCTACCTGGGAATAGATGAGAAAAATAAAGTGAAGAGTCGCTTTCAGGTATGTCCTGAGAAACTCTGCTCGATAACACAGTTTGAATCTTTGACTTTTTTTACTGCATCTTGGTAGCTACTTTCATTTCAGGCAGGAAATTGGTAGTTTGCCTGTTTTTTATTTCCATTTAACCACTACAGCAACCTTTGATTTTTGGAACTATACCATCTCCAACAGAAGTCAGTAGCTAACATTGTCATTCAGACAAACACAAAGCAGAGCTGGTTGAAGTTTTGCAAAGCCTACGGGGAAATTTTGACATGCAGAAGTGAATACCCAAATACCCTCGGCTGTCTTGGGGATTTCCGGCAGTGTCTGCAGGATGTGGGGAAAAAATTCCAGGGTTGAAAACAGCTGAAAATGTTCTGCAATGGAGTCCCAGCTCAGCACTCCTTAGCCTCACTTGTCTTATGTGGATTTAAGCATGTGTTTATTGTTAAGGGTAAATGTTTAATCCAACAAGGACCCACTGCTTTTCCAAGCAGGACCAAAACTCCTTTTCAGTTTCATAAATTATTTGGGAAGTGAACCTACAGTCTTTCAAGTCTTTTCTCCCAATATTCATTAACAGTCTTGGACGGTGTGTACTCTTTGAATCAGTTGTTTCCTATTCAGTTCACATGATGAGTGAACTGAACCACACAATATAGTTCTTTTTCCCAATGAAACACAATGAAGGAGAAAGTTTTCTTTACTTGGAAGAGTTTTAGCTCACGTCAAAGAGATTAAAGCAAAGGGGTTTATCAACATACACAGATCCCCACTTGTCAGGATACGTGTGAGCTAAAACCCCACAAGTCAGAGCAAACTAAAAGAAGCAACACCAGCAGGAAGTATCTTTATGCAACCAGAGCAGTTTGAAGCACTGTGCACACCCTGAGCTGATCAGGAGGTATACATAACCTTCCTCATGGAATGCATCTGAGAAACCATGGCAGACAGAGTCAAAGTTTACAGGGAATGTGAAAGAGATACAGCATCAGAAGCTCAGATAAACATCCCAACAATTAGATACTAACGTGGATGCTCTCCAAAGTTCTCCAAGGCACCTGGGCCCAGCTCACTCACCTCGTGGTGTCATGAGAAATAGTTTTCTCACTGGCTGCTGATGGTTCCTGTTGTTTGACAGGCAGGAAATACAATCCAATGAGCCCTTCTCACTGAAGTTTATAATTTTTGGTAGGAGAGAGAATCAGAAAGTGCAGAGGAAGAGCTAGAATGGAAAACAGAATGCTGGGGTTGGGATGAGGGAGAAGAAGGGATATTTAGAAGGAAAGTTAATCAAGTTTTCTAACTCCACAGAAACGTGCCAGTTTTGAAAGGTATCAGCACATGGGGGGATGGGATGCTGTGCCAGGTAGCAGCAGGATGTGCTTCTGGAAGAGCAACTCAGCCCACTCACTGGTCCAGCCCAGGTAATAACATTCCCCTGGGACTGAGAAATGCAGCAGGATGAAACAAGAGGCTGCAAATGCAGTTCTAAAATGATTTTTCCGTGTGAAAGTCCCAAGTAACATTAATCTTGATGCTGTTGTCACTTCTCACTGTATCATCTTGGAAAGGCTCGTCATCCATTGGTTTTTTTTTATTATTATTATTTATTTTGTTATATGTTATATTGCAGGGCTCTAATTAGGCTGGCAGTGCTTATCTGGCATCCCCTTACTGCCCCAGGGTAACAGGGCAGCAGCCACCACCCCCAGTGACAGGCCCAGATGGGAATGGCTTTTGTTTTCCTACAGCGAGCGCAAACGGAGCATTCTTTGTGTGCAAGTCTGAGGCTGTGTACACCTGTGTGAACTCTCCAAAAGCAAACAAATCACCTTTAGAAAGCCAAATTCCAAGGAAGAAAAGAGTTCAGCAGCTGTAGAAGGTGTCTCTGTGTTTCATTGTTGATAAAAGTAAAACCCACAGTGACTCAAACCTCAGGATGTGGTGGGAAACCAAGAAGAAAAGGAAGATAGAGAGTGGGGGAGAAAGGGGAAAAAAACAGCCTTCTCAGGATGAGGAGTTCAGACATGCCAGATTTCTTTGGCACAGACTTTGCTGTCATGAGCCTTGCAGACATTTAATGTTTGAGTCCCTGCTTTCTTTTTGCTGGCTCTGAGCATGAAGATTTTGAAAACAGTATTGCAAAGTGTTTCAGGTTGCAAAGCTGACCAGTGAGTGTGATAAGCAGCATCCCCTTCACAGGCTGACAGTGCAGGTAGAAACCTGCCACCTGAGGGCTGTCACCAATCTGTCACTAACCTGCATCTCCTCACTGTGGCATAAACAACAATGACCATTTTCCTCCACATCAGCCCTTTCTTAAGCTCTCCTGGGTAAGCAGAAGGCAGCCACTGGAAGGACAGGGACTTGGCAGTGAAAAAGGGAAAGGGAAAATCTGATCTGGAAGTTGAGTACTAAAAGTAGGCATTGATTTCCTGTCAGAGATGTGATGTGTTCAAATTTGCTGTGCTGCTTTAGATTGAAAGGCATTTACCCAGTCACAGGGACTGCCAGGTGTGCTGTGTTCAGATAAAATAATGTTTCAGGATTTGTTCCAAGGCCCTGGATTTCACTACACCAGCTCCAGCCATCTGGCTCAAGTGCAGCTTCCTTCTGAGGTGACTTGAAGCTTGGTGGCCTCGGTGTTTCTCCTATGATGCTGTCAGATATTTAGCTATAGGAGCACAAGCTCAGGCACAAGGAAGGACTAAACTATCCTAAACTACCCCATCACAGACAGTACCTAACCAACAGGACAGGTCTTTTTTCTACTGAACATGTATATTCTGGACTTGCAGTGAGAGTGCAGCTACAAGATGTGTGGAGAGCAGAACAGTGCAAGGAATGATGAGAGTAAGAAATGGAGCAAATTGAGAGAAGGCTGTATGGGCTGGTCTCTAGTGTTCACTGGAAGGAATATTATAGGATCTTCTGTCAGGTCTAATCAAACCTATTGAGCTGACAGATGCTGGTTTAGCACAGAGAAGCAGTGCCTGGTCTCCAGAGGAGGGCTCACCCTGAGCCTCAGCAGCAGTGATGATTGCATTCTTGGTGCTGGGAATCCAGGAATGCTCAGACCAGGCACATGGAAAGTAATTAAGGAACACAGGTACTATTGATAGATTTACATTGCTACCCCTCCTCCAACAGGCCACTACAGAGGCCCAAGAGGCTCACACCTGGAGAGAGATGGAAGCCAAACAGAGCTGCTCTGCATCACCTCCACTGGTGATGGTTCCAGGGGTGGGATTTCAGCATCCCTGGGAGAAGTTTGACTTTGAGAATAGCAGGTTGTGTCCTTTTAACTTCCAGAGAGGTTACAGGAGTCATGTGAGCGCTGAGTGTCTGGAAAGGTCCAGATACAGGAATAATTGAAGTGGTACCAAGATACCTCAGCAGACACTGACTCCTGATCGATGCCATGCCTTGTGGAGTTTGGTCTTTGGTAGTTCAGAGATGCCACTGCAACCTGGAGGGTGTCACACACAGCTCCTTTGGACACTGCCCACAGTGGGCACGGGGAGAAGCCACAGCCTTGGCAGAAGCACAAGCGTGAGTTACCCACTGCCCCTTATTTCTGCACTGCTTCTGGCTCAGCTCTGCAACAGCATGTGGGAAGGCTAAAGGAGAAATATTTATTTTAATATTCAGAAGTTCTCATTCACACTTACATATGTGTGTGTGTGTGTGGATACCACACATATGTAACATGAGTGTGTTTGTTTATCAGTGCCTTTCCTGAATGGCTGTGGTTCTTTAACAGCTCTATCTTCTTATCTCCACAGATAAATAATAACATTAGACCTGATCCCTAGTTATAGTCTGAAGACCAATAACCCCCTGAAGTCTTATGGATGTCTTTAATTAGAATAAAAGCCAAGCAAAGCAATCAAAAGAAAACAAAGGGGCTGATGGAGTCTCTCTACCCACTTGCTGGTGGTTAGGAGTAGAACTGGGTAAATGTTCATTGCAAATGTTCATTGCAAATGTTTGATTTTAGGCCTGTCTAGCTTTTCTTGGTATCCTGCAATTATTTTTATACTCATTTTTTGTACACATTTATGTTCTTTGAAATTTTGTATACATATTTTGTATAAATGTGTTTCAACATCCTGGTAGTAAAAATGTTGTTTAGCTGTATTCAGGGTTGTTAAAGGCATTTGTGTGACATTCAGTATCCAAGTAGACATTTATACTTGGAGACCTGAAAACACTATAAAACAGAGGGTGAAAAATCAGAGATTCCTAGGTGATCACATAACCACTTGCTTAAATTGTTAGAAGGCTGCAAGAGTGGACAGCATGACCCAGTGTTATTTTAGTATAAAGGAAAGGGTGTTTTAAATTTCTCATATTTTTTTTCAGGTTCTGATAAAGTTCACTTTTAATGGCATAATCTATGTTCAAGGATATTTTACCTTTTCTCATTTTTTCTTCAGGTGATCTTCATTGGAACAAAGTACTCCCTTGCTGTAATGCAACTGCCTCTGGGGTTAAAGACTTCTGGTCAGCTCCAGCCCAGAAGCAAATCAGATCTGTTTCTTAGACAAAAAACAAAAATCAAGAGAGAAGAATAGGATGGAGGGGAAGAATTTGATTTGTGGTGGCTCTCTTCAGAAAGTACCATGAGATCTTAAAGAAGACAGCAGGATTAGAATTCCTATTGCTTGTGAATTGCCTGAACTGCATGAGTGAGCCTTAAGGAGAGCAGTAATGAAGAAATAAAACAGCTTACAAGCTACATCAGCCCTGGAAAATAGGAGCATTTCACAAATGGTTTCATCTTCTTTGACTGGTGATACCCGACAGTGATGTACAATTACTTCTTGTTGTAGTTCTTTTGTTGTATCTGAAACACGAAGCCTTTACTCTAAACCTGGTTAAAGAGTAAAACAAGAGAATGCAGCAATTTCTAAACTAGCCACTAGCTCAGCAGCAGGGTTTACTCAGGCTGTTTTGATAGAGGCAAAAAAAATTTTAAAAAGAGAATAGTTTAAACTTTTGCCTCAGGGGTTGGAAACCTATTTTTCAGGCTGGTTAACTGTCATTCTCCGTGCATCTGTTCAAATTAGCTTCAGACAGTGAAATAAATAGGAAATATGGCCCAAGGGTCCTTGGTTTTGTCAGAAGGGACTTAGAAGTGGAGGAGAAGAAGAAAGAAATCTGGTTCATGAAGGTCTGCTGGGTATTTTTGCAGACATGAACTCAAAGCTGACTGAGGGCAAGTTCATTCAATCGTCATAAACACCCAGTGGACAAGAAAACCCTGAACGTGGTGGTACTGCATGGAAAGTGCAAGACAACATGTGGTGTGAACTTCCCCAGGCTTGAACTCAGAGTTTCAAGGAAGGAAAAAGATTGCCAAGTAAATCTGGGAAATGGGTTCAGGGAGGGGGGAAAAGAAAAGGTTATTTTCTCACAGTACAGAGTGGCAAAGCAGCTGAGATATTTGCTGCAAAAGATGTTCTAATGGGCCACATCTGGGCATCGTGAGTCAGACATTTAGATCTTAGTGTCTCTTCGTGTTACAAGACATTGCTGTCGGCTCTAGAGAGCCAAGTGAGGGAGAAGCTTGGGCACTCACACATCTCAGCCCCAGCTCATTACAACGGCTTTTCCCAGGCACAATTTTGAGCAGCTCATGACAAAATCCTGGATACTTGGTTCCTCTTCTCTCAGAGTACTACCAGATCATGGAAGTGTCTTTGTTTCAAGACTTCTGTGGTACCGGTCTCCTCTCTACTCATTTTCACAAGAAAACCCTTCATCACTGCACTGATGTAAAACACTGTGTGTCAGTGGTATGACACATACATGCACAACCATAGCAAGAAGCAGTAGCATCTCCCCACCTTTGTAAGGCTTCCCTCACCTCCTGATTTCCATGGCTTGATGCCTGGAAATTCAGTTTACTTGTTGCTCCTCTGTTTCCTCTGTGTGCACAAATCAGGCTGCTATCAACAAAGGGTGCTTATCTCTCCTCCTTTATTGGATCTGGAGTTGCTGATACATCCATCACCCTTACATAGCAGAAAACAATTAACAGATGTTTCTGTTCATTTAAGGGTCAGTTTGTCTTGGTTCAATGTTTGTTTCTCACAGCACAAACATAGCTTTGCATAGCACACCTCAGGTCCAGAGTTCTTCTGGACCACCTAGAACATCCTCTAGGTCAAGCATGAAAGGCACTCCTGGAAGCAACTACATTAAAAAATATATTTTTTTGTCACAAACATATCTTGCTATCGCTGATGATTTTTCTCTAACACATTTTAAAGTGCCTAAATTCAGCATGGAAATGTGCAGACAAAAGAGACTTAATTAATCTTATTTTTTCCTAATTTGCACCTCCAGGATATTTTGTGAGAAATAAATGCACTTCACAGCTCTCTCTGGCATGTACTATAATTACAAACCACATTTCTATGTATCCTAATGATGATAATGATAATGATGGCCACTGTTTCCCACCTCTTTGCTGCAGGAAAAGAGCTGACTGCAACGGGATGTTCTGCAAGTTAGATTTATTCCTAGATTTATTCCTCCCCTCTCTCAGAGGTAAAATAGGTCAATATTCTATTATAGTCCAAACATTATTAACTTACTGTCCTCATATATTTTGATATTCCAGTGAAAAAGCCCTGCAAAAATCAGAATTGGACTTCAGAAATGTGACTCATTTCAAGTGTAATTCTTAAAGTTTTCTCAATCCATATTTTCCATTTCTTTCTCCAGGTTTTCTGTCTACATGCACTTTCCTTTCTCAACAGAAAAAAAAGGGAGAACAACAACTGAGGACTGAAAATGGAAGAAAACAAAACAGATCTTGGTGCTTGTGGTTCTTCACACTGGGAGAAAAAAAATCCACGCGTTTCCTGAAAGAAAATAAAGATTGATATTTATATTTATTGCAATATGAGCTCCTTTTTGACAGGTGTGTCTTTCCTGGAGTTGTTGGAAGCCACGTAATCCAGCATCTTGGGCTTTCTTTTGGGAGAAGAAAATAAAAGAAAATGCCAGTGTGAGGGTATTTCTGGGTAGAGCAAACCTCTTAGGCAGTGACATATATTAAAGCAGAACTACTGTAAATGTCTTGTCCATTTATTCAGATGACTCTTACAAAGAGCATTTGTGGGGTTTTGCTGTCTTCTCTGACAGAAGAGAAACTGCAATGAAGGGAAGAAATTCTTCTGTCTGTGTCCAAGGTTAAGGCAATCTGTAGGAAAGAATGAAAACAACACTGGGAAATTAATATCTCATTTCAGCCAGGCCTAAATCATTATCTGCAACATTTTGGGTGACTCAGCACGTTTCCTGAGCTTATTCTTGCCTCTCTCTCCTTTCTCTGCTGTATCTGAAGTTTTCCTCCTGCTGATTGTAGGATAAATCAGGTTTATCCTACTGGGCTGGGCAGAGACACAGCACTTGCTGGGTGTTACACATCTCCAGATCACTGCAAAGACCTCTGGCTGGGGATATGGTACATGGCAAAAAACCTACAAGAAACACAACTAATTCTTAGATTCAATGACTGGATTTTGGAGTTAATGACCAGGACAATGAAAAGAACAGGAACAAATATAATCCCATGCAAGGAACAACCTTCCCTCTTTCCCCAGGCCCAGTGTGGAAATATACTGCTCCTCACTGGAAAATAAAGCTGTGAACACATTGTTAAAAATAGGATGGAACAATGTCTTAACTTTTTGATTTAAACATGAGAACAGAATTTTTAGGATTAAGCATATTAATTATTCCAATGATATGTGATATTTGCTATTGAGGGTCAAATATGTGAAAGCTCTCTCTGTTTCTTTTTACTTAGAGTTTACTACAGAAACGATTAATCATAAACATAAGCTAGACATAAGAGGGGAGAGAGAAAATTAACAGCTGGAGTGGGTAACAAAAAGAGAGAAGCATGAGGGAATGAAATAGAAAAATACACATAACCACATTTGCTGCACAGGTAATGGGGAGAAGAGCATGAATTTGTATTCTTTGAATATGTTCTTGTTGACAGAAGCCCACAATTTTTATTCACCATAATTTCCTTCTCCAAGGTATCCATTTTTACTTCAAATCTTGATATTTCACATAATATACATCCTAGAGAATCTTCATTCCCTGCTCTTCCTCCAGATGTATGACGAGAGTTAAAATATCTAGATTATACAGAAATAGAATGAACATTCCATAAAAATCTATAACAAATATCACTGATAAAGCACAAAATGATAAAATCACATTTTCATGCTCATAACAGGTTGGGTTATTTTATTTGTTCATTCTGCCAATTATTTCCTCTTAGAAGGAGAAGGGTAAACAGAGACACCAGATAAATGGCTCGAGGTGGCTAGAAATGGCTAAAGCAAAAATAATGATAGCTCAGGCTGTTTCTTTATGGAGCTTGTATCCCAGCTCATGCTTATGGAACTAATTATTATATTGTGGATCTTGTTTGTCAAGCACCATTCACAAGAAGTTGTCCTTGCCCCAGAGCTGTGTAGCTGAAGCCCTGATATGGAACTAAATTGGCAAACTCTTCAAAATTACTTGAAAAGTAAGTATTCGGTCAAAGGTACAGGTGAAAAGGCTGAAGGGGCTGATGAAAGGTATTCCCCAAATGAAGGAAATCCTGTCCAGATGAAGAGGTCATTTCATCTGCAAGCCTTAGGCACTGCAGGGATAATAATCCCCAGGTTCAAGCATTAATGGGAGAATAAAAGACAAATGGAGCCATTTGTCATTTATTTCCAAATAAATGCAAGTTCATTTTGCACAGAACCTTCACCTTGTCTCAGCAGGCAGATCCTAGAGGGTAATTTCAGGGCAGTTTTCCCTGGTGTGTGCTTGCTCAAGGTTTATATGAGTTTCTGCTTTACTTCTTCAAGGCATTGGGCTGCTCAGAGACTGGCTGGTGCTTTGTATTTCATGATGCTGCTTTTGGTGAACAAAAATCTTTGTAACAATTCCACACAGTTTTCTTGTAAAGGGATTTCCTTAAGCTAAGAGAAGCACCTACAGTGATGCTGTGGACTGTGAAGGAAGCAAATGTAAGTGTATTTTTACTGCCTTGGCACAAGCCTGGGAACGATGTGAATGCAAAAAGGCTGTGGCTGAACTGGGGGAAATGACACCCATGAATTGATTAAAGCACTTTGCTGATATGCAGCAAGGAACACATGGTCCTGATGGAGAATGGTTGGATCTGCCCACCTGTGGCCAGGAGAGATGTGCTGGTGACTCCTACCCTCATTGGCACCAGCCTGGGAAGGTAAAGAACACCAATGAATCTGCAATCAAGCCCCTGAGAGGCAGAGGGATGAGCCCAGAAGGGCTGTGGCAAAAAGTAGGTTTGGTCTGCCTGGAGGAATGCTTGGAGGACTCCTGGGCTGGGACCATCAGCTCTCCTGCTCCGTCCCTGAGAGCAGCTGCTCTCACAAAGGAGCTGAAAATGGCTATTTTTTGTTAAGGGTGAGTAATTTTGAGGCTTAAATATAATGTTCATCTTCTGTAGCTATGATAGAGCCACTTTCTAGTCCTTACATTGAAGCCTCACATTGAAGCTGAGCGGTTTTTTGACTTCTAGACGTTTCCCAGGTTGGTTACTTTGCATGGGGATGGAGCAACAAGTGCTCCAGCTCATTTCAACCTAGTCCCAATTTATTCCCCTTCCTTGGCAATATTGGGACAAGAGAGAAAGCAACAGCTCTTCAGCTGCCTGGGCTTTTTGTGAGCTTCCATGTGCCAAGGTTGAGCTGTTGGAATGCTTCGTGGATCTGAATATGAACATCTGAGAGCAGTGGAAATGGTATGGGGGTGGCTCCAGGGCTGTAGAACCACTCGATGCTCTGCTGAGGAGCCAGCCAGCTCATCCTCTGATCATTACTGAGACCTGAGGCTCTGCACTTCTTCTGGAGCAGTGGTGGCAATGAAGGGGAAGCTGGAGTACTGACGGACTCTTCGCTTTTCCAGTGCTCACCAGTAAAGTGTTTGAGGGCCCTCCAGAGGAGAGGGAGGAAAATAAACCACAAACAAGAGAACCCCAACAACAAACAATCTGGTTTCTGTAGTCCATTGCTGAAAAACAAATCAGTGCCTCTGTGGTGATAAGGAGAATTTGGTATACAGATGCACTCTGGCTTACTGAAGAGTCTAAAGCGGAGGCAAAGTAATAACTAAAAAAAGAAACACACATAAACCCTTATAAAGCTCTAGGCTTGTGGCCTGTTTTGCTCTTTCCCTGCCTCCTCAAGCCCAACACACCTTCAGACATTCCTGGCTGAGTTAGCTATAAAAAAAACCAAAACATGTCTAATTTGGATTCCTAGAGCCCAGTCCTATCCTAAACAAACAATGCTGCCTGGAATTGCTTGCCAGACAGTTGGCATATCTCACAGATCAGCTAACACTAACAATAACGTGTTTCAAGAAGGAGAAGAGGCTGAACTTGGCCTCCCTCACCAGCTGGAACGGCAGTGTGGGGATGTGTGCCCAGCTGAGCCCCTCCTCTGGAGAGGAAGGATTGGCGGAGAGCAGGTTTCTCGACCCCGGCACTGAACCCTGTGGGGAGGTGGTTTGCAAGCTGAGCTAGGAGAATAATTCCACTACAAATTGCTCCAAGTGTTAAAGCTCCAGGGAGCAGATTTAATAGCTGCCTTCAACTCCTGCATTGGTTCGTCAGACTCTGGTTTATGGGCACAGCTGGATGATGGGGAGAAAGCCAGGGAGGGGAGGTTATTCTGCACTTAAATTTGTGGAAAAATTAGTCTGCACTTGTCCAGGCTTTCCTTTGTGTTGATTCATCCCTGTAAGTTTAGATGCATGGAGGAGAGGTGCAGGCTGTGAGGGAGGAACTTTAATCCAGCTTGCCTGGATCAGGAATGTGGGAACCAGCACCAGCCAGACCTTACACGCTTTACCAACAGTGAAACGGGGTTTCAGCAGCTTGCTCTGGAATTTGGGTGGCCACATGTAAACACCAGCTTAGCTTTCTGCGAGAAAAAAGAAAAGTTAGGACTTCAGGCTTATATTTGTCTCGGATTTCAAATGGTGAAAGGGGGAGGGTGTATAAATGCCAACTCAGCAAAATAAATGGTTCACACAGAAAACTCCAATGTCAGGAGTGAAACCTGACTCACTGAGAGCCTCTTGTGTACTAAGTGCATGTGCTGTAGTGACAGGAGAGGATCCCTGCTGCCCTCATCCTAACACAAAATGCTGCTTATGCAAGTGTTTAGAGCTCAAAATGCCAAGAGCAAAAGAACAAAGGTATCTCTCGGAAGATGTGAATAAGTGGAAGCTGAAGTTTCACGTATCAGCTTGGGCAGTGTGCAAGGCAAACAGCAGTGGTCCTTGCTGGAAGCCCAGCCCAGCACATCTGCCTCATACCTGCAGGGCAGATCTGGCTGCTGGGCAGTGCTGGCATCTCCTTTTGGGAGGGAGCATCTGAGGGGGTTGCCATTCCAAATGGATCTGTGTGGTGCTGCTGGGAAGGAAGCACCTTTTAAGAGCATCTGTTTCTCTCATCTTCTGTGGAAAGGCTTATCTCACCTGGCAGGCTCTGCCAAGCCTCGCTTAGGAAACACTTTCTTGAGGTTCCCAGGATCTGTCTCAATTTTCTTTCCTCCCATTCCCACCCCCAATGATCCCATCACCCTCTAGATCCCAAAGCTGGTGAGCAAGGACTGGCAGTGCTCTTCCCAGTATTCTTTCCTCTTTCCTCCAGCCCAGAGCTGGTGCATCAGTCCTGTTTCACTGAGGAAAAAGCAATGTAGTCCTGTACTGCCCACTGAAATGCTCATGGTGCTGGAATGGGCTCTGTCCCTCACTGCTATCAAATTCAGTTCTTAGCAAGACTAAAACTTCCTCTTTTGGCTTCTGACCAATGCAACTTCTCCAGGTCCAAATCATTCAGTTGCTCAGCTCTTGTTAACCATTAAAAATGGTCAGAAACTGGAAAAAATCAAGACAAGGGGAAATACTAGGAACATGCTTGCAAAGGAAACCTACAAATCACCCCAAAACTTAAACAGCTGCACCAAACAGAAACAGAGAAGTTGTTCAGATGGCAAAAGTACTCTGTGCTTATCTAATACCTCTTCAGACCATTTCTAGGTGCCCAAGGCTGTGCAGGTTTTCACTTGCTTGTTCCTAAGCTTGGCCACACTTGCTGCTTTTCCAGCCCCTGATCCTGTGCCAGGGTTGGGTGATGCTCCCAAGTCAGCAGCGTGGACCTGCCTGCACAGGCTGGGCCTGTGGGGACCAGGCAGGTCCCCCTGCAAAGCCCCCGAGCCAGGGGCTGTGTGAAAGCCACGGGTGATTCAAGGGTGACAGAAAGCAAAGCGAGCCTGTTGTGTTATGGCTGTCACAGCTGTGCCAGCGTCTGCAGCAGCTGAAGAGCTCATGTGTCTTGTAGGGGGCTTTGTCCATCCAAAGGGGTGCAGAAGGCTTGCAGAATCACTGTTTTATCCCTTGTGGGGAGATGTGAAGCATCTCCCAGCAAAGGGCTTCTTCCTGGTCCAGAAGGCAGCTGTCTGCTGACCCCAGGGAGCTGTGGGAGCCGTAGGGCTCCATCCTAGGGCAGGGAGGCTGTGCCCTCTCACAGAGCCACTCTGGCTGTGAAGGGAGCTTTGTGAAGCTCTGCAGGGAAAACATGTCCATTACAGTCTGAATATTGCTGGAAATAGTCCCAGGGAAACCTGGAACCAGCCAGAAAGTACTTATTAACTAAAATTGCAAATAATGTGAAAGTTTTTCCAGAGCCTTCTGAGTGCTAATGTCCTTTGTCACAGCAGGTGTGGAGGTCTAGCCCCAGAAGGGAGACAGTAAGTTGGGAGCAGGCTGTCTGCTTGGGGAGTGAGCAAAAAGAATAAAACAGAATACAAAAAGAAGTATGGAAGGAGGGGATCCTCTGTGGAGCAAAGGAGGAGGCAGCTCCATCGGTCAAGAGTATCTGGAGTCAGAGATGCTCTCCAGAGCTCAAAGCAGCTTCTGGCCCTTGTTCACTCTGCATTTGGCTATTCTAGATGGGAAGACATCTGTGCATGGACCTTTTAGAGCAAATTCAGCAACACTTACCTAAGATGCCCTTCTTCAGACTAATTTTGCAGTTTTGACTCTTGTGCTGTTGAACATCCTCCTAAGGTAAACGGAGCAAATCAAAGTGAACATTCCTGACAAATTAGTGGGCAAACACATTAGCAGCTCTGAAATGAAATGTCTGCACATCACATGAATTCATTTCACAGTGTTTATATATTTATGGAAATGCCTTTGAATTATACCCCCAGCTCTAGCACAGATGATTTCTTCCTGCATTATAAACCAGGTTATGTGGTGATAACTTCTAGACCCCTAAGAGCTACTGGAGCATGTAATTATCTTGTTCCACTTATTAATGATGAAAGGTCTATGCAAGTCCCAGAGTAGCTGTATGTACTGTGCTCAGTAACCTAAAGAGGCTATATAAATTTAATTTAGTTTAAAATTTAGTTGCTGACTTTAAATAATCTTCAAATACAGAATATAAATGTTTTAGGGCATTTAAAGGTTTTAAAAATTATTAATGGATCTGTAGTACTGGAAATCTAAACTCAATTTTGTGGTGCTAAGATATGGAACTGAGAAAGTGGACTACAAGGAAAAGAAGCTGACCAGACTCTATTCTGAAATGCATATTGCAAAAAACCATCAAGATAATACAAATTAGGAGTCAGGCTTTTAATTGTGAAGTAATATTATCAGTAATGGAAGAAATGTTAAAAATGAGTTTCATCTTGACAGCCTTGGAAAGTGGCCAGTTTACGACATTCTGGGCTAGAGATCTGCAAACCTCCATTCCCCAACCTTCCTAAAATGGCATCACTCATTTGATGATGTCTCCCAGCTCTAATCCTGCTTCTCCAATCTGCCATAATAATGCTAATTAGTTCCGTATGTAAATAAACTATTGTTGACAGGACACTTTATGCAATTCACACATGACTCATGGAGGGAGAGAGAGAGAGAGAAGTTTTAAAAATGATTTATCCATAAACAGAGATTCCATATGTCCTAATCTGGCATGGATTTCTCTCCTTCTCTTCATAGCAAGGAATGTGTGTGTGCCTGTATAGCAGGGCTATAATGTGACAATTTGTCTCAAAGGGAAAGCAGGATTTATGGTACTTAGTGGAGACCACAGAGGTAAAATGAGCAGCAGGCTGTATTTAATCATCTGAATTTTCAAATATTTCTTTTGCTTGGGTAAATGTGTCTTTGTTCCTTCTTGGAAACGTGCTCGGCTGGAGGACTGGTTCCTGTAAATGTGTCTGAAAATGCTGCAGGCACAATGAGTGAAGTGCACACAGGGAGTGTGAGAGGATCCACGGACAGGGGACACTCCTGCAGGAAAGGGGTTGGACCCCAAATTCTCTAGGCAAGATATTAACACGTCCTTGAAGAAAATGGGTGTATTGGGTGTCCAATGCACGTTTCTGGAAATCAGGGTATATTGCACTGATCCCAGATAAATGCCACAGGAAATCCAGGCAGAGGAAAAAAAGGCATTCTGAACAGTTAAATACTATTTATTTCCCCTGTAGGGGCTGATCCTGCGTCCTTCAGTGATACTATTCCAACCTTGAGAGGAGCTGTGCTGATAGGAGTGTAAGGCAAATGTGCCCTTAGCAGGGTTTGGAAACTTCAC
Source organism: Aphelocoma coerulescens (assembly GCF_041296385.1). NCBI lineage: Eukaryota > Metazoa > Chordata > Aves > Passeriformes > Corvidae > Aphelocoma > Aphelocoma coerulescens. The sequence continues at coordinate 7,573,772 of NC_091024.1, forward strand.
TGGGAATTAACCTTAGGCTGAGATACCCTGTACCTGGATTTTATTTTTGCCCTTGTAGTCTGGACTGCAGTACATATTCTTCTGGTGGTGCTGGTTTTTTCTCCCCTCATCTTCCTTTTGCCTCTTGACTTAATTTATTTTTGGTTTTAGCACAGGGTCACTCACATTGCTAAAAGTAATTTATGTAATTTGCTGATTCTACTGTTATTTTAAATCAAGCCCAGGCTTCTCCTAACCACAAGATTTCAGAATATGGAATTTGGGGTAAAACAAATAGAAATCATGGAATTTTGGTGCTTAGAAAATAGCACATGGATTACCTGAACACAGATAAAACAGATTAACAACCCCCAAACCAGTGGCAGGTGGTGTTTGTGCCTTCATAATTTGAACAAGACAATGCTGCACATGTGACCCATAAAATGGAATGAGACAAAGTGCTACTGGCAGTGAGTCGTGATGACAGAACAAGAGAAAAAAAGCTGAATTTTGAGTATGTGGGGGCAAAGCTGGCACCTGCAGAGAATAAGGCTGGCTGTTTATTTGTGGCAAAGATGCCAGCTTTGCTGCCAGTGGAATTGGAGCCTGCTTTCTTCCTTCAAAGAAAGAAATCTCTCCAGGGGTGACAATGGTTTAATTGGGATGGCTTGTTCCAGCCTTTGGGCTGCGAGTCCTAGTGAGGCTGCCAACGAAGTGCCAGTGTAGAGGAGATTTGTCTGCTGCAAATCCATGTCTGCTGAGAATTGGACCAGGCATGGATGGATTGGCACAGCTGTTTGTGGGAAAGGCAAGGCCAGAACTACTTTTTCCTCCTCTCTTGAATTTTCAATGACTTTCCCCCTTCAGGCTGTGCAGGGAGAAGAAACAAAGGCACTGAGCTGGCTCATCCAAAGGAAGAGATCTATGAAATCTGAAAGTTTTAGAGCCCATCCTATTGCTAAAATCACTGTCTCTGTCCTTTACTTCCCACCAAGACATTTCTGGTGTAAACAAGTGGTGGTGATAAAAATGAAATAAAAGCAGATTTTTGTGAGGCAGAGCAGAAATTTGGGTGTGGAGCAGGAGCTGCCTTTGCCCAGCTCTGCTAAAACTTTCCTTTTCCCCCTCTGTAAACATTTGACAGCTTATAGAGGGATCATAGATTACATTTTCACACTGTTGCCATTAATTAGTGCTTGAAACATGAAATGAAGAGTTGGGTTGCTTGGCTGCTGTGAGGTGAGTGATGTGCATTTACTGAGTGGTGATCTGCTGCCTGCCAGCACATCTTGGCTACCTGTGCTGGCTGGTTTCAGCCACAGGAAAGAGCCTGGGGTTATGTTGTGCTGAATCCATTTAAAAACAAAGGAAAGGGAGATTCTTTCCCATCTCTCTAAACGAATTCTTTAATGAGCAATATCCCCAACATAGGCTTAGCAAAAAGGTAAGTATTTTGGTCAAGCAGGGTAATCCCAACCCAGAAGCCAAGTCATTCTCAGGGAGCTGGGATTGCTGGAGAGAATGGATTTTGAGAGTGAAAGGTGAGCTCAGAGGTATGGCTGGGGGGTTCCAGTATAATTTTTCAGGGAAATTTGAACATTTCTGCAAAGTCAGGTGCCCTGTGTCCCCATGCAGTGGCAGTTGCTCCTCATGCAGAAATGTCAAATATTCCCTATGTGCTGGAAGAGTTTCTAGTAAGGGATGATTGCCTAGACCCCAGAAATTCCAACTGAGTCAAAGCAAGATGACAGCATAGAAAATCTTTTGCTCAAACTAAGGCAACTTTTAATTGTTTTGAGGCAAATAGTGTGTCTGTATTTGGAAGAGTAAGTGCAGGACAAGTCCACAGCAAATTTATCTGCTATTCCTAACCCTATGCCCAGTTTTTCTGCTATAAATATTGAGAGAAAGGCTGGTGGTATGAAAATCTTGTGATATTCCTCCTGAGAATCTTTTGTCCCAGAGTGCAAAATGTGAAATTTAAATTTGCCCTGTGTGCAGCTCTTCTGCGTGTACATAAACTCTGAACAGAAATGTCAGGATTATGGCCAAGGATGATTGAGTAATTAGTTACAGAATTTTTGCAGAAACACTCTGGAAGAATCCTCCACAAATTTCTGGGGTTTATGTCAAAATGTAGGTCATGGGGAAAATGTAAAATTTGATTTGCAGATGCAGCTGGCAGTTTAGTTCTCAGATTACCTCTGTGTGTTAGCAGATTTTTGTGGTTGCTGCTTATCTCCCCATCCTTTGGAGCAGATTCTTCAAGCCTAATATTGGCAGTGATGGCTGTGGATTCCCCTGGCAGAACCAGAAGTGTGTGGGCATAAAAATGCAGATTGATTTATGTGAATTTTTGTTACTTATCAAAAGTCCCTATTGAAAGGGACTTCCTGTTCAGGCCTTGTGCTACTGTTTATTGATCTGATATGAAGCTTCTACTGACATAAAGCTTTATTTTTCCTGTGGTGAAGCTTCACTTAAGTTTGATAAGTCTTTTCTTGGAGCATCTACCCAAGTCCACAAGCACATGGGAGCTGTACTAGTTGTTGTATTGAGAGAGTGTGAATTGTCAGGCCCCAAAGCTGCTGCACTGTCTTGTGTGAGAGGTGAAAGAAGTTCAACTTGTTGAAAAGCTGGTGACAGTGAACTCTAACATGGGAGGGTGTGGGGTAGGCTGTGACAGAGGTAGCTGTGACTATGTTTGAGGTGAAGTAGGTGTTTCTTGAAATCCTGTTGCCTCCAAGGGGGCAGTGAGGCTGTGTGGGGATTTTAGGACACTGCTTTTCCGTTGACCTATGAAGAAGTCTCCAGAAAAATGTGGCAGTTCAAGGCCTGCTTTGGTGTTTCCTGGTGCTCCCAACGTTTTCCAGTAGGATGCAGTGGAGAGGTCAGCTCCCATTGCAGTTGGTATTGGGACACTGTTTGGGTACCTGCTAAGCAATGCGTCTTGCTCTGGTCTTCAACCAGTTCCTGTGATCCTTTGCAGTGACTGGAATCCTTTCCAGTGCATGGAGGAGGGAAACTGGACCTAGAGCTGCCATAAGGAATGGGCAGGCAAAAATTCCGGTGTATCAATGACAACTTGCATTCAACAAAAAGGTGAAAAAATACATCCAAATAAAGCAGACACTGGTATTGTTCTCTCTTCATAAGCTTTTTTTCAGAGCCAAACTATCACTGCTCTTAGCAGATATCACCCAGAGAAGCTGTCCCTGCCCATGGCAGAGGGCTGGAATGAGATTTAAGGTCCATTCCAATCCAGACCTTTCTGTGATTCTACAAACTTGAGCTCAAGAGCACACTTGGAGCTTGGCTGCTCTTGCTTAGGGAAGGAGTGGGGCCATGTAAGAAAATCCAGTTCACCATGAAACAGGCACCACGTGGGTGGCTTTGCAATAAGTGCAGAAAGAAAGATGGGGGGGAAAAAAGGATACCAAATTGGTCTGCAAAAAGGAATTGCATTGGAACAAGTGTGGATAAGTGACCTAATTCAGAAATTCTTTGGGTTTATTTAACAGCTTCTGAAGAGCTTGTCTGAACACAAACTTGAAAGTGGATTAGAAGGTGAGCCTGGCAGTGTCTAAATTTACAGGTACTTCTTGAGATCCATGTTTTGTTCCAGGCTCTGCTACTGGCCTGGAAGGAAGAAGAAATTTGGAGAGGATATTTCATCTGTCTTTGATTTCCTGTAAAATCAAAGCAGTGATACCAGCTACCATGAAAACATGTGGAGATAAGCTGAAGGAAAGTTATTAATTATACTAGTAAAATCACTTCCACGATTGTCTGTGGCAAGTTTCCCAAATTAAACTCTTGAGTTGACTTCTTTTGGTAAATAAAATTCCCTTGTTTATGCCCCCTTCCCGCTCATGACTGGAATACAGGAGGGATCTCAACTTTCTGTTGCTTCCACTTAATTGGATTAGTCAACTACCTCCAGAGGTATGTGCCTCAGGTCCAGTTCTTGCTGACAGCCAAACCAATGGGCCATTACATGAGGTAGATGGAATCCAGCATCAAAGGAAAGAGCAATTTGGGCTGGAGTGATGCCAGGACCTTTTTGTGCTTAACCAAATACCTGCATGCGTAGAGATTTTTTTTCTCATTTCTGCTGTGCTTCCTTATTGCATGTTGGAAAGGATTAAAGCCTCTGCTCGTGAGCAGGGTTGTGCTACCGTTATCTCCAGTGCCCAAATAAAAATGGTGTGGGGCTGTTTGTGATGTGGGAGATCCCTTCTCACTTTCCAAAACTGGTGGCTCTGGGGAGTGACAGGAGTGCTGCAAAAAACTACCTACACATGGGATTCTTAGCAGTGCTTCCATATGATCATCTCTTCATCTCTTCCTGTCACAGATTCAACAAAGAAAATTAACACTTATCATTGTTATAATGTGGCAGGGGGCGGTTGCAAGGAGAGGGGAGTGCAGTGTTCCTGCTCAGTTCTTCTAATGAAGCTGTTGGTGCAAAATAGCTTCCAAAACATCTGTGAAGGTCCCTGGAGAGCCTGTCAGAGATGTGGCATTGCAATAGTTCGTGTTGCCCTGGTGTAGCCCTCAACAGCATGCTCTATGCTGTTGGCTGTGGTAGCCCACAGACAGTGTCCCTGTGGAAGTTCCATTCACTATAGCAAAGGACCACCTGCAACTTGAGAACAGCTCCTAAACAGACACTGGGAAAGCTGGAACTGTGTTCAAAGTCTCTTGAAGAGCAGGAAAAAAATCAGATAAATATCCAGTCCAGCATGTGTGAGAAATGATCCCCTAGACCTCTACGGAGCTGAGTGCAGCTGTTTTGCAAATTGACCCCTTTGGTTTCTACACTGAGCCAGATAGCTCAAGAGAATTGTGTTTACGGTGTAATTTCTATCCTACTATCAGTATCCTCCTGGGAAAATGATCTTTGTGTTCCTTTTCTGCTGAGGAGTTTGGAAGCAGTGGCAGGAGAATTGCAACTGGGCTTTGTTTCTTCTCAAAGTTACTGTGGGGCCGAGCCAGTGGCGCAGCTAAGGTAATCTGGAAAGATCTGCTAATCAAATTGTTGGCCAGCCTGCTTGGCACAGCCCATCCCCTGCTCTGTGCCTTAGTTTTCATGTTGAAACGTGGGAGATGATGCTGATCTTTGAATTACTTTGTCTGGAAGAGGAAAGAAATGTTTGAGCGTTGCTTATGTGGGACTCTCCCTCCTTATTACTAATGTATGGAATTGAGAGCTTTGTTGCAGTAGTGGGCTAACATAAAGAGCAATGAAATCATAGGAGTTTGCAAAAAAGCTCTGGACTGCCTTTAGAGATGCAGCCTTTCCTGGAGTATCTGCTAAAGCTGTGAGAGATCTGAATTAACTTACTGGGTGCAAAGCTGTTAGAGCTGGGGCACTCTTTACAGCCCACAAAACATTTGCAGCTACTTCCCCACCAAGTCAAGTGCTCGGTTTTGGGGTTTTTTGGTTGTTTTTTTTTTTGGTAGGGATTTTGCTTTTTGTTTTGTTTTTCAATCAGCCCCTGGTTGCTTCCACTCCTCCTGCTTTTGCTGTGCTGAGATTCAGAGATTCAGCTTTTTCACAAGCCTCGGGGCAACTTGGCCCTACAGATCAGGCAGGTACAAAGACTCCTCTTGAAAGTCTTGTCCTGGGGGTCTGCATCTGTAAAACCTGGCTCTATAAAACTAGCATGTGGGTATGGTTGTTCCCAGCATAGGATAATATATGAAGTCAGGAATTTCAGTGTTAGTCCTGGGTGTGGATTTGCCACTCTGACTCTTTTTTCTTTTTTCTTCAAGGAGAAGATATTCTTGCTTTATTTCCAGAGGCGAGCCTTTCCAAAGTTGTGAACACAAGAGCTTGCCAAATATTAGCTTTCAAGGTTTTAAGTTGCACAGTGTTTACTCGAGTTACCTCTTCTTGAAGTCTATATAAAGAGTCATGTTTGCTCAGGCACACTCCTAAAAGCCCCAAGACATGGCTCTGGAAGGAGGTATGCAACAGCAAATGTAAATATTGCTGTTCTTAAAACTGGAAGCCCTCTGAATAATCTATAGAAGGAAACAGTAACATGAGGAAAAGGCCTTAGAATTGGAGGAAACTTTATATGATTTGGAGGTGAAGACTACACAGCAGTACATGGAATGAATAAAATCCAGACATCCAGGGATATTGTAAATACAGCTTCTCTTGGCCAGGGCTTAGCCCTGCAATCACAGCTGCTCTCTTCTGTTCCCCAGCGTTTCCCCTTGCTGTCACCAAGGCAGCATTTTCCCATACCCCAGCCTCTGAAGCAGTTGCTGGGAACAGTTTTTAGGGATTTTGCTGGCCAAACTACGCTGGCCTCTTGCTGTGGGACGACAGCTAAAACCAAACTATTTGTTGTACTTAGCCAAGTGATTCCCTCCCACCTTTTGTCAGTAACTGGTGTCATTTTTCTGAGAAGGTTGTGGAAATATGAGTTTCAGGTGCTCCGTGATATGATAAACAGGAGAGGAATTTTCATGAAGAAGTGCCTAGATACAGTGCAAATAAAGAAAAGCAATTGAATTAAAATTCAACCGCAATATTTACCAGTCTCCCCACCTGCCTGTATATGCAGGTATGCTGAGACCAAACTCACATCATGTTTCCTGCAGCTGAGACAAGTGAGAGGAGCGCTGGCTTGGCTGAGGAGAATATTTGCCCTTGCCACAACACTTTTTCTATGTACCAACAGGCAGCCCACCGAATTTCCACTTCCTTTCCTCCCTCTCTGTACATAGCTATTATCAGCCTTCCCACAGCAAGGGCAGGAAGTAAATAAATGGAGCTGCACCAGAAAAACCCTGTGCACGAGTTAGTGCAGAATTATTGCACTTATCAGTGTATTTATCTACCGCTGTGCAGCCTCGATGAGTGAAGGATTGCTGCAGGGCTGGAAGCAGCGGGAGCAGCTGCGATCCTGCATCCTGCAGATGGATTTATGGTTTCCCGGTGCCATCTGCTGGCACAGAGCTCGCTTGTGCACGGAGCCCTCCAGCTCCTCTCTCCCTAAGCAGATGCTGCAGCTTTTCGCAGATGGCGTAACCCCGATCCACCCTTTCTGGGTGATTTCTTGGGCTTTGCAAAACAAATGCTCTCTGTAGCCAAGCACCTGCAAAACCGCTCTGCTCATGGTCCCTCCTGGAGTCTTGTTCAGCTGGGAGACCCCTGGGCTTTCCACAGCTCCCTTCCTCCTGCTGTAACGCTGTCTGCTCCATGGGAGCAGCCTCAGATCCAAGGGGAACTGCAGACAGAGCTTTTTGCATAACCTAACAGGCTAAACTTTTAAATCCATGTGGTTTTGAGGGGGAGAGTTTGTCTTCAGTGTGGAGTGGTACCAGTAATACTGCTGAGGTAGGGCTGTAAAAATACTGCTGGAAAGCTTTCGGAGCGATGGAAGCTTGATTTTTGTAGAAATCTCTGAAAAAAGAAAAAAATCCCACAAAATTAATATCCATGTGATAGAGGATGTAGGGAAGTTTGTCCTTTCTCTGTCTTGTGAAAGGGATGTGTGGCAAGCAAAGATGAGCTGTGATAACAATATTAAATGGTGATAGTCCTTGGCTTTTGCTGTTAGAACTCCAGATAACCCAGTAGAGCTGTTTTTGTGCTTTAAATTTGCACTTCTTATGCTTTAAATTTGCACTTCAAATTTGCATTTTTCACTACCTCCATCATAGCATCTGCTCTGGGATGGTGTGTGCTGCAAGGGGACCAATCTCTTTATCTTCCTTGCTGCTGGGAAGCACATTTTGGTGTGTGTCAAAGTCCTGATGGTGCCCATGTGCACTGCATGAGCCTAAAGACAGGACATGTGTCAAAGCCAAGTCATGAATTCATTTTTAAATTCTCCATTTTTTAGAGGTAATATATCATTCTGTGTAAACACCACTTAAAAAAAAATATAAACTTGCTTCATGCACCTTGCTTTGATTTCAGTCCAGGTTTGCCCTGGGCTTCCCTTATTTCTGCCTGTGGGGAACTTGCACCAGTTAGCCACAAATAAAGTGGAGTTTCTGACACTTAAATTCTGGTATGTCAGGAGTGGGTAGTGACAAGACTGAGCGGGGATCTGTGTTAGCATGTTTGCAGATACGGATCAGAGGTTTGAAATCCAGATGACATGAGGATGAATGAAGAGGAGAAATTGCTAATCAAATTCTCCAGGGCTGCAATGCAATAAACCAGGGTAACTTGATGGAAAATGTAATCAAGCCTTCTAGTCTGTTTTTCAGCTACATCTAGGCTTCAATTTTTCAGCCTTTATGCCTCCCTCTCACATGGATTTTAAAAGGAAGGAGGATGTCTGTGAGGATCAATGAAGTAATTTAGTTTTACCAAGTGAGTCCAGTAATCCTGCTGGACCAAGCTTCCAGAGATTTCTTTCTCTTAATTGGGGAAATATTGTAAAGAAATTCTCCATCTTCAGACCATTACTAGTATAGATAATGCCAAAGCAGAAGCATAACCTCAAAGTGAAAATTGATTTTTTTCCCCCTCGTTGGTCAATAAGTGGCTAAATTTGAGGGTTGTTTTCTCTATCTTGCACATATATAAATCTGCTTTTCTGAGTTTCAACACCTGATTCTGTGCTGGGGGAAATTGGTACTTGTGTTCACTGTCATGTTTATCAAAATGATGCAAAATAATACAGAATATTTATCAGTAAAAAGTGTTCATGGACATTATAATGGACTGAATGTCTTTTTTTGAGACAAGAGGATGCAAAAAATACTGCCCTCACATTGGTGGGTGGGGGTGTGCCCTTGATTAGAGACTTTTACTGGATGCAGAATTGCAGATATTCTGACATTCCTGTAGGAATCTAATTTTGCCTGAAAATAAGCGACATAAGCCACTTGTGTAAGAAAATAGAGGGGCTGGAATCTGTGATTGCAGCCGTGGAGTTGTCAGAGTTGCAGCATCTTGCCTTGAGATCTTTGCTCCCAATGGCCACAGTGCGGCAGCAAAATCCAAACAGGCTTCCCCATCCTAAAGCAGTGTCAGGAATGAATCCATGAGAGCTTTAGCCCACGCTGGCATGTGTTAGTACTTGACTGAGCTAAATCCTGCTGCAGGGAAAGACTAATGGGATTCACCTCTAGCAGTACTCGATTCCTTTTGTGCTTTGCTCCTGGAGGAACTGGACTGGGTGGGAGTGACACAAACTTTTCTAGACACTTTTAGTAAGTTTTGGTTGAGTTGCATGGTTTTTCGAGGAAATTAATAAACTTTTTTTTTAACCTCTCTCTGAGGATGAATTAAAGGCATAGCAGAAATCAGTCTGGCTTTGGAGCATATGTGCTTTACTTCAGTCTTGTCATATTGTCATTACAGCTTCAGGGTCCTGTTAGGCTCTACAAACACAGTATGAAACCATCCCCTAACCAATCCTTGAAGCCTGAATAAAAAGCAACAAGGAAAGGACCCTTCCATTACAGATAAATAATAAAAGCATGGAGGCAAAGGAAAACTTCTATTTTGTGGCTAAGGATTTCTCCAGGGACAACTAAGAAACCTAATCTTTTTAAAGAGCCTACTTCCCTCGGGATGAAGTCTTCAAGTGTTTGAATGCCTCTTGCCTAAAACTGCACTGGAAATACCTCGTGAGGTGACTGGAAAGCAAAGTTTTATCAGAGGCCTCTAGAACCATATTAGTCCTGGTTCCAAACCCACTTGCTGCCCCACGGCCTGAGCCATAACTGATAAGCACGGACAGGGCTGAAAGGCAACTAATTATTTATAATAAAAGAAAAATAGTGCAGTTCAAAATGGATTTTTGCCTCCTGGTACATAAATCTTCATAGTTTCTCTGTTTGTCTAGAAGGACAGGAATTTCTTTGCAACCAGAAAAAAAGATGTTGGCTGTGTCTGTAGCGTGCCCAGCTCAGCAGAAGGGAAATGCTTGTTCATTATTTGCAGCCATAATTAGGATAGGACACTAGTTAAAGGAGAAGCTGTTTGCTAAGCAATCACCAAGTGAGATATGAGGCTCTGGGAGCAGCATGGGAGAGCACTTGCTTGAAGGAATGTGGTCATGCAGGAAAGCAGGGCAAAGTACCACCGGATGGGTGAACTCTGAAGCAATTTTTTTTTGCCTTCCTCGTAAATGGATTAGAGACAACCTGAATATCTTCCTTAATTAACACCATTTCCTATAGATGGAGTAATTTACTAGTTTAAATCGGAAATAATGTAGTACAATTTATTTAAATGACTCATCAGATAGAGTTAGGCTGATTCAGCCCTCTGGTTTATGCCTGTCCTGTAGGAAGGGGTATCTCAAGGTGCAGTCACACACGTGCTGTACCCCCAGAGCACAGGCTGTCACTTTTGGCTATACCTCTTGCAAATCACGGGGGGCCTGTTTAATACTTTTGTTCTCTTGTCTTTACAAGTTTGCCAGAATCGAGGCACAGATCTGTCAGAGTGATGTGGGTGCCAAGGAATTTTATGGAGAGATCATCTCAAGTGGGATTGCAGAACAACCAGGGCATCAGGCCCAGCCAGCACAGGCTGTGAAGGGCAGGTCCTGCTTGACCAGCCTGATCTCCTTCTGTGACCAGCTGACCTGCTCATTGGATGAGGGAAAGGGATGTTGTCCACCCAGATTGTAGTAAAGCCTTCAACATCATGGTGGGCTAGTGGCTGGAGTCAATGATCTTAGAGGTCTTTTCCACTCTTAACAATTCCATGGTTCTACAGCTGAGATGTAGATAAATTATCTTGCAGCTTACAACAGCTGGATGCAATAAAGAACCTATTGCAATTTTAAGGTTTTCTTTTGCTCTAACGATTTATTATAAACGAAAAATAGTGCAACCCAAAATGGATCTTTATGGTCTGGTGCATAAATCTCTATGGTTTCTCTCCTCGTCTAGAAACAGAAATTTCTTTAAGGTGCTGTTGATCAAAATTAATGCTTACCTGTCTTCAAGGCTGAACACAAGGCTGGAACACTGGCACACCCTCTGCAGACTCCTTATGGTTTTCCACTATACTTTGCACATGAAATGTTCTAGCATGAAATCTGTAGTCATTTCACTGCAAATAGCCTTTGGAGGGCTACTCTGACCATGAAGATAACCCTGGAAGGTAGGTATATTCTTTTGGAGAAAGGAATTAAACACAATCCTTACAACCTCATTCCTAGGCAAGCCTGATGAATCCCTGACCAGCCTCTTGCTGTTCTTGGGAAGGTACAAACACCTCTGCAGGAGATGGCACCAACACTCTGGACCTGATACATTTTCATGCGTCTCCCTGTTTTTCTTCCTCTTCTATGTACACTCTTAACCTCTATGATAAATCTTTTATTTCCCTCTCTCAAGTGGTGGTCAGACTTTCAGCCCCCTCGGCGCAATGCCAGCTTTGGAGCACAGAGGGGTTGGGTGAGCTGTCCTTGCACCTCCCTTTCTCCAGGGCCCGGTTCCATCAGCTCAGCCTGCGGTTGGGCTTTTCCCCTGAATGTGCCCAGATCCTGTTCTTTGGTGTCATTCCTGCTTGTACACGCTCTCTGAACTTTTGCTGGCTGTTTGCATAACCGTGAGCGTATTTCCTGGCTGGCATGTGGCCCTGGGATCTGTTTGTGAGCAGTAATCCTGGATGGGGGCGAGTTGGTGTTCAGAGCTGTGGGCTTGTGCTTTACATGCTCTGCAGGGTCTCCCAGGGGCTTAACTCCTTGTCTCATTTAGTCACCTTGTGATTTAATTTCTGGCCTCTCCCCCACCCCAAATATCACTGTACTTGGAGCTCATGCAAAGATAAGATTCCCAGATGTGATCCTGATGATGTTCTGAGGGAAAGTGCCTAGTACCACATTGACTAGTTCAGTTCCTCTCAAAAGTTTCTGAACATTATCCACCTTCTCACCAGGCCACTGCAAACGGAGACTGTCTTGAAAGCCAAGTTTTCAGGATATGGAATCATTTATGGAGTCTGAACAGTAACAATGCCTCAAATGCATTTTGAGCTCAAGCTTTTGATATTTCTGTATATCCATTTGCTACCCATCTGATTTTCAGACTCAGCATTGATTTCTTGCAGAATACAATCCTCCAAGCCATCAATCTATTGAGTATCAACTGATCATCTTTAGTGTCTCAAGCAAGCCAGAAGATTATTTCTTTGCTTTTCCTCCTGTCTTTGCCATTTTTATTGTTGACACTTAATGGCCATTCAGTAATAGGGCTACACCACTGCACTTTCCTCATCCACTGTACCTTTTTTCTCTTCTGTCATCAGGCCTGCTCTCTCTGGTGTTTGGACCTTCCAGGTCATCTGAGGGTAAAACCTGCAGTGCAGCCACAATAGAGGAGCATTTCTGTGCTGCTGAGACAAGGACAGCCTAAGCCCATTTGTTGCCTGCACACTGCAGGAATGGCCTTCCTTGCCAAAAATGTAGAGGTAGCCAGAAACCAGCTTTGCCAATGGCTTTGGAACCTCATGCTGGAAGATGCTCCAGGTGTGTTTCTATTTAGCTCCCTCGTGTAAGAGTGGTGCTGTTCTGAGTACTATGGCATGAAGTTCCGTGGAAGTGGAAGAAATGTGGTGATGCTAATTATATAGGCTAACAAACCTTTTTAACCTTACTTAATTTGGGTATAAAACAATTCCTATGCAAGACAAACAAATGGAGAATCTGAGCTTTCTTTCCACAACAACTATTTCTTTTCTGTAGAGTTCAGATGCTCTGACCATTTAAAAATGGAAATAGAGTTAATAGTGTAAACATGTATTTGACACATCCACTTATACATGCAACAGAGCCCATGGCCTTCTATAACCAGCAGGAAATAATATTCTATAACAAGGCTGTGATGTGGTTTCTCTCTGTCAGAGAGAGGCAAAGGAAGAGAGGGGAAACATTCATTTCAGGGGGAGGAGAAGGAGAGACTTCCATCAAGTCTGTCTTGTGTTGTCAACACTGGAGAGAAATATTTCATGCTTTTTTATAACTTTACTAAATCATATGGGAACATCAGGCTCTGAATAAAGAATAGCATGGAGGAAAAGAATGACTCAAAAGTCGATCTGTCTTACTGAAAGCACAGCTAAACTCTGGGCACGCACTATTCCTGAAACTGTTTTCCCTGCTCTTAAGGTTTATCCTTGAAGTCCCTGACTTGCAATAGCTGTTGGAGGAAATGAATGTTGGAGTCTGTACAGGATGTTTGTAATTCTTCTAGTGGTATAAAAATAACTTTCCCAGTTTTGATTAAATTGAGTCCTCGTAAAGATCATTTTAGGTTTATGTAATGAAATTTGGCAAATTCCTAAATATATTTTCTATTTAACTACCAGTCTTAGAAACAAGATTGTCAGTGTACATCATTGATATATCAGCTGTTAAGAGTGATAGACTTGTAAAGAAGCAGAATTTTCCTTCATTCTTAGTGTTGTAATTTTGAAAATCAGTGCAGTAATCTTCACTTTTAGATTACACTTCATTCTTTGCGCTGGATTTTTTTTTTTTCTTTTTTTTTTTTTTTTGAGGTTCAGACTCTTAAAGGAAGTTTATTTCCTTCTGGAAATATGACACTTTGATTCTTTAAATAAAATAGTCCTAGATTTCATTTCTCTGAAAAATTGTGGGACAAATTTGATACCCATGCAAATTTTCACTATTTCTTCTAAAAGCACAAAAAGTGGTGGTGGTGCAAGAATTGCTCTTTGGATAGGCCACAAATTAGAGCCAGACTGTAAGATTTAAGAAGGTTTATGCTGTATCAGACTTTCTCAGCATTTCCACTCCCTCTCACAAAGGTTTAAAGGTATGTAAAACACAGCCATGTGAAATATTCATAAAGGCAAAAGAAGCAGTAGCCCATGTGGGTTTGTTTCCCATGCATTGAGAACCAAAAACGGGAAATGTTTTCACCTTGCACCATTTTTAGGCAGACGAATTCAACCCAAATATTAATAAACAATTTCTAGAAGGAAATTCGCCCCAGGTGGGAAGTGATTTGCTTTGTAAGAATCCACATCTGACCTAGTTAATCTGCTCTGTCTTTGGGAACCAGGGCAAGACCAGCAATTCTATTGAGAAGGTGTGAGCTGAGGAAACCATAATGAACCCTATGACGTGACCAGTGAGGTCCTCCCCATAGAGCTGAGATACTGGAAAATATTCCTGCTCCCAGGTGATCCAGGTCACATCTCAGTGCTGGAAGTGGTTACCCCATTGGAAGCTCTGGCAGAGGGAGCTGATCCCAGGTGGGCTGAGCTGAGTGAGTAGCAAGGTGCAGGAGCATCTGAAGGGAGCTGGGGGGGAGGCAGAGTCCCCTTCTGCTGACCAGACCTATTAAATGAGTGTTTAAAAGGCTGTTGATGCTCAACCTCTCTTTTACAGCTACAGAGGAGAAGGGTTCAGGCAAACCTGATTGTCAGCTTGAGTCAGCCAAAATAGCCACTCAAATTTATGCAACCAGTTTCAGGTTTTTCCAAGTGATGCAAAACCAGGCAAAGTGGGAGAGTCTTGCTGAAACCCAGGGTTTCCAGAGCTGAATGAAAAGCAGAACTCCCAGGCCAGGCTATTTGGGAAGAATCTTGTGAGAACTCTGGGAGAAGAAAAGGCTCTAGAATAGTCTTTTGTCTCCTGAGAATGTAATTGTTTAACAAAAGGCGGTGAAGGGGGCAGGAAGATCCGTGTTGGGTGCTTGAGTACAGGATGAGAGGGAGTGGGAGGGTAACCTTGAAGGCATCTCCTAATTAATGAAGTTCAACTGCACTAGTATGAAAAGGCACTGTAATGTTTTGCACTAACTCCCCATGTGCTGTCCCAGAGCAGTGGAGCTCTCTGTTCCTGCATGTCCCCGTGACCCCATGTCCTGGATGCTTGAAGCTGTGTCCTCTCCCTTCTCCCAGGTGGAGCAGGTAAGTGTTTGGGTGCTGAATACGTGCTCATTTCAGGTTTTTTTTCTTTTTTTTGCTCAGAGTACCTTTGCTTTTCCATCAGGATTACATCAGTCTTGGAATGTGTCTTTCCCATCTAGTTATGGAGCATTCTGGAGTATTGGCCACAGGCAGAGAAATGGTGTAAGGGGAGCCAGGCTGGGCATGGAAAATATTTCAGTGACTGACCAGAGAATATTGCTCACTTTTGGAGGGTTTGGTACCATTATTGGCATGGACCTTTAGAGTCTCTATTCTAATGTGGCATAAGGGTCTGTTTTCAGGGACTATCTACTATTTTTCCACAGTTACTATCTTCATGTTTAAAATATCTCCCTGTTAAAGGAATCTAGAAGAAGAGAAAATATTCTTGATGTTTTTATCTGATGTTTTTCTGCAGAACTCTGTTTTCTATAGCTTGTGATCTCCTATGAAATTGATGTAGGTTGGTCCTAAGTTACCAAGGGCATTTTGTGGCATCTGGGATAGCAAGTAAAAATTGTGGACATTCCCCTGGATTGTTCTACTATTCTAGGGTTGCTTTTGACTGCAAATCTTCTTTCCTATACTAAATTTTAAGGTGTTTACTTGTGGTGGGGTGAAGAACTTGTACTTTACAAGCAAACAAATACCTGTTTCCTTTACCCAGTACATACCCCCTTTCTCCCCATGGCTGCCTCTCTAACTCTCCAATTTACTTGCATGTTTTCAAAATAAGAGTCTGGAAGGATTCCCAGTTTGCTCCACTAAGGCATCATTGCAATTATAATTTCACATTTGGCCTTCAGCAGAACACAGTGTCTCATCTCTTAGAAAGGAATATTCATAGGAAAACAAATAAAAGCACTCACCAGCTGGTGCCTGGTGAATTATACTGTTCGAAGTTCAAGGATATTGAGTATAGTATGTGCTGATTGGCATTTATGTGGATGTTTGACTGGCATCATTTGACTCTTTCTAGCACTAAATTCAGGCAGATATACACCAGTGTAGTTTTTGTTCTGCAGTGTGAAAAAGATGTTTAAGCTCCCATCAACTTGTTCCCTGTAGAGACTTGATTTGCAAATGGTCTGTGTTGGTTCCTCTCTTCCTTGATCCCACAGAATTGCTCTCTTTAGTCCTTCATAAAACATAGGTGGAGGCAGGCTGTAGCAGCAGCTGGCTGCCAGGAATGCCTCGACTGCTGTGTGATTCCAGCAAGGAGGAGATGTGGTGTGATTTGCTTGCCTGCTGTAAGCCCTTAACCTATTTTGTTACTGCTGGACAATTCTCCCCTTTTCCTCCTCCTCCTCCTCTCCCATCACCCAGAAAGTGGCTTGAAAAACTGCACAGGAGGGTTAAAAGGAAAGTAAAATGCTCTGGTGTTTTCCCCCTGGTGTAAGAGGAGTCGTGTCACAACTTCCTTCATCGGCTGCTAGATCACAGCTTGCAACATGGAAATGCTGTCTGTGGTGGAAGAAAGTTTTAAAAGTTAACATGAGGGAATACTTTCCCCAGAACTTTGGGCAACTTGGAGCCCTGGTTTCTACTGAACTAGACAAACAATGGAATTGCATCAGTCGTCTCCAGGATTAAGTAAAAATAAGGTATTTTTGTGCTAAGGCTGCACCGCAATAGCGGTAAAAATCCTGGATTTTGAACAACCAAATCTCTCCCAACATGGCTGCTTAGTCTTTCTCAACACTGAATTATTTGCATCAATTGGAGACTCATAAAGAAAATTAACAACAAGATGCTTAAAAGATACATAATTTTGAAACATCTTGCCGTGTGACTTATAGAAATGCCATAAAAATTCATACATTATGCTATGCATTACAAAACCCTTTAAAACACCCACACTCAACAGGTTGTTTTTCTCCTCTGTTTTCTTTTGCTGTATCTTAGTTCTAGGTATTGAGGATGGTAAATGTACAGACATAATTGGGTTTGGTCATTCTGCACTAAAACCTTCATTCATATCCCTATGCAAAGCAGAATATGCCTTTATTCCCAACTTATTGATGCCTGCCTATCTCTTATCAGCTGTGCTGAAGCTGGATGTATAAAGCACCTGGCTGTCAGCTCTGGCTGTTACCTAGAAACATCACTCAACTTTTAGTGCTCATTCACCCACCTGGTCCCTAGGTTTATATTTAAAACCTTTTGGGTTTATCAGGGAGGCAGGGGGAAAAGCAGGCTCAAAATACTTGTGTTGTACATATTTATTTTATATCAGCCCCAAACTGCTGAGACAAGAATTAGGTGGTGTTTTTTCAGGCTGCAGTGCCATAAATCTCCAGACTGGCTCTTGTAGTTTATCTGGGCTGAATAGCTGTGGTGATCTTCCATAAACAACTCAGACATGTGGAAGATGAATTTTAACAAGTGCTCTCAAAGCTAAGTGCTACCTCTTGTTTCTACACCTCAAATTCACCCATTTTTTATTTTTATGTTATATCAGAGGCTGCTCTGTGCTTTTTTCCCCCCTAATTATCTACACTCAAGCTGAATTCTGTCAAACTCAGAGGAAAGGGAACATAGCTGTGTACACAGAGGTGGGATTTCCACCTGGCCTGACTTATGCAAGGGTTTAAACTCCCAGTCAAAACACCTGGGCTTTTAAAGAGGAGGGATTAGAAACTTGTGCCTAGGGATTGTTTCATTTGGTTTTGCCTGTGCAAAAGGCTTTTGTGTTTCATGCCTTCTCTGTAAAATGCTCAACCTTGTTCTAGGAAAGGCTCCAAAGTAAATTAGAGCAGCCCCAGGGGCTGTTTTAAATCATAGCAGCTGAGGCCTTACCCCAGCACTTCACGCTCCACCCTGTGTCTCTTCCACCAACACTCTCTATTGTAACCTCAGATCTTCACCTTTTCACAGAGAGAACTCTTTGCTTTGCATCACCGATAGGTTTTCCTAGGTAGGCTGGGAAATCATCAGATCTGATTCACAGCAAGCCAAGAGAATGGGAAGTAGAGCCCACTGGCCTTGCTGGGAAACAGTCAGTCACCAGTTACTGTAATTCAGTATTCCTGTTTATATTCTGGAGCACGCAGACTGGCGAAGTAGGAAAAACACAGCTAGAATAATTGCTCCTGGGTATTGAGCTTTCATTTACAAACACAACCACTCCTGAAGCTGCTGAGGACAATTTCCCTGAACTTCCAGCATTGTGCAATTGCCCCTACGCCTTCTGTCGGGTTTCCACTTTCCTCAGCTCTGACAAATACTGGTCCCTGACAGAGGCAGGGCAGGGAAATTGATGGATCAGTGGAATGATCCAGTACCAACAAATCCATAGTTACAAAAATAGGCAGTTATTCTCATCATTTCCTTGTTCTGACACAATTTCCTGCCCTCCTCTCAGGCTGTTCTGAAGATTGTCTGGATGACAGACCTGCTTTGAAGCCTGTCATCCCCCTCTGCAGAGCACCTCTCCTGTTAGGAATTGCTGTCTTGGAGAACAATGGCTGGGAGCAGGGTGAGGAGCTGTGCTGTGCTGTGCTGTGCTAGCAGCCTTTGATCACACCTGGCATGTGTCCAAACGGGGCCTGCTTGTGGGCACTGCTGGGTTTTAGCATTTCTGATCATATCACACTGAAGTATAGGAACTGTGCTTTGCTTGGGGAGTTTTATTATCCCTCCTACAGATTTAGTCATCTCCAGCCTTCTTGGAGCTGCTCAGAACAGGAGAGGGATGTAGGGACTAGAGATGCTCCTAAACGAAGTAGTTAGGACATGTCTGCAGCAGCCAAGGGAGGAAAGTGAATGAGTTTAATTAACAGGGTTCTGATAGTGCAGTTTATTTTGACAGAAGAAGATTAATGAGATCTCACAGCTGCAGCCCTGCCGACAGGTCTGTGTGTGATAATGTTTGGCACGGGGGGCAGTGTGCAGATGGAATTGGTAACCTCCTTGGCAAGTGCAGCTGTCCATGCATGGGAAGCATGATAGGCTTTAACAATTCCATCAAGACCCTTAGGGATCTATCTACTGGTGGCTCTAAGGATGTACGTGACACTTGGCCTGGCTTTGCAGGCTTGTCACCTTTCACTTGTCACCTTTAGCTTGTCATTCTCAAACTGTGTTAGGTTTAGTTATGATAGTTCTCAGCTCACCTTAGGTAATTTCTGGGTCTTTAATATTAAAAAGTAATTGAATTTAAAAGACCGAAGAGTCCATAGGTCAGTGTTTTGTAAAACAAAGTCTTTCTATTTGTTCTTGGGATAACACTTGGAGAGCAACAGTAGGTGAGGCTCTAAGTAGATATGTGGCCATGCCTACGTGTAAATACTTGTTCTGATCCAGGAACCTTAATATTGAACAACTCATTCAACATCTAGGAGTATGTGCAAGACTAATATCCCTTAGTGTCAGTAGTTCTGTGTTATCTGATTAAACAGTGTACTGGAAATATCTATTACCAACAGGGATGGGATCTGCTGTGCTCCAGTTCCAGGCTATGGATTTCAGCTTAGTGAGAGTTTTGTGCTATAATAAAGTGATAAACCCCCCCAAAACATGAAGAGTAGCAAAAATAAAAAAGCAAGTAGCTATTTTTCCTGAGTCACTTGTGGGGAATATAAAGCTCGGGGTTTAGCTATCAATTACTAGAAAACATAGTTGAAAACTCTGCTGTGTTAAAACCTTTGTGTGTAACTATCTTCCTTCAGCTACCCCAGACCACAATTTATGAGCAAATGCCAGCTCCAACAGGCGTGGTTCAAGGTGGGAAAATACTCTCTTGAATGTGAATTTTTCTGAAAATAGACATAAAGGAAAACAATACCTTACTTGGTAGAGTCTGGAAAAGAGTAAAACTCGTTCTTACATTCACTCCCAGCCCCGTGCTCTGTTTTCTAGATCCAGAACTAAGTCTGGAACACACTATTAATCTCTAGTTTGTATTTGTATCTTCTTCCCAGGAGGATCCCTTTGTGAGAAAGCAGGGGTAATGGTACACCAATAATCAGCTTTTAATAATTCTGTACTTGAAGGAATAGGGAGAGGATATTGAAAGACTGGGGTTTTTTCTTTTTCTTTTTTTTTTTTTTCTTTTCATTTTTCCAGCCATGTGTTCATAACTTATTGGCATTGCTCAGATCCTCCACAGCTTGTGAGGTGCCAACCTCACCTATTCCAAGGA
This sequence comes from Aphelocoma coerulescens, assembly GCF_041296385.1. Lineage (NCBI taxonomy): Eukaryota > Metazoa > Chordata > Aves > Passeriformes > Corvidae > Aphelocoma > Aphelocoma coerulescens. Next base: position 7,593,772 of record NC_091024.1, read on the forward strand.
CCAAATGTCTCACTCTGGTAAGAGCTTGGGGCTGGGAGCTGCAAGCACCAGGGTCCAGTTTTCCTTTTTCAAGAAGTACAAGCACAAAACCCAAACCAAACTCATCATCTCCTCCCCTACCAAACACTTTGATATTACTGGAAGGATCAAAATTTCATATTTTGTTCCTGACTGTCACTGGTTTCCCATCTAACCCTGAGCCAACCATCAAACAGAAACTTTGCTCATATCAGCCTTTTTTCTGACAATACTTCTGAGATGTATGAGGATGCATTGATTAATGCTGGTAAATTCCTTGGAGATTCCTGGATACAATCCCTTATTTAAATCCCTGACTACACTTTTGTTCTACAAGTTGTCAGCTGGTCTCAGGAGCCCACAGATCCACTGCTCAGCTCTGCTCTACTCTTGGGATGACTCAGAAGCTGAATTTTCAAATGTTCTAAAAGCTCACTGTTTGCACAAGAAACAGTCCCCAGCATTGCTCCTCAATGAATTGTCAGGAAAACGACTGCATAGATTCTGAATTATAAGTTCTGTCACAAAATACAGCCTGTTTAAATGGCTTTTAAAAGCTAATAATGAATCCTGAGTGGTTGAAACAATTGTCTCACATCTTTGTTCTTTCTCACCAGGTACAGCTGATGGAAATGTTGTCAGTGCTGTTCAAATGGTGAAGCTGCACACAAACACAGGCATGGCATTGAACAAGAGAGAAGAGGAAGCTTGAGGCTGTAATGGTTTCATTTCTTTGAAGTTTAAGCTCGGGTTTGCCCATTTGGCATTTCCTCAGTTCAGACAAAAAAAATGGTTAGTGACATTTCAGAGCAGAGAATCCAGCCCTAAAGAATGTATCACGCATTTAAGTGATAAGGTGAATCATAGTGACGGTAAGTGGGATTAAAAATATCTGGTTTTTCAAGGTAACCGGTTGGAGCTGAAAGCGAGTAGTCAAGCCATAACTAATTATCATTATTTATTTATTAATCCCAGACTAGCAGTGTGCTTAAGTCTCCTAAAGTCTTGAGTGCATTTATTTGTGCAATTGCACAGAATGGCTTAAACCTTGCAGTTGGCTTAGTTTGTGTTCTGGGAATGGCTGAACACTCAAAGACCTGGGGAGCAAGCACACCCTTGGTCCTGCTCCAAATTCTGCCTGTAAACTCAGCTTTGAAAGGAAAATGAGCTGCAACTTAGGGACTTGTAATTCTGTGTCTTGGGGTCACCAGGTCTCTGGGACCCACTTGTCCAAAAGAAATAAGACATAACTCCTGCAGGAGATTTCACTTTGGGGTTTTGAAAAGCCTTTATCAGTTGCATACCTGAGGGGGGTTGTGTCCCAGGCTCAGAAATATCCCAAGCAATCTGTCAAGCCAAGCACTGTAAACACATCAGTAAAGCTGGTGGTGAACAGGTGGGTGCAAACAGAACAGCTCAAAATCCTGATAAGGCCATCTTCAAAGCTTCTGGTGGTGCTTCCAGTGAACACCTTCTACTTGTAGGTGAGATAAGAGGAGGAATTACTGACAAGCTTTTAACTTGATTGAGCTCCAAAGACTTGTTACCAGATACACTACCAGTGAGGTCAGGAAAAGGAGTTTTAACCTACATAGCAGGGAAATTTAGGTTAGATATACAGAAGAAATTCTTTCCTGTGAGGGTGATGAGGCCCTCGCACAGGGTGCCCAGAGAATCTGTGACTGCCCCATCCCTGGCAGTGTCCAAGGCCAGTGTTGAAGTGGATGGGGCATTGAGCCACTGGGTCTAGTGAGAGCTGTCCCTGCCCAGGGCATGGGGCTGGAATTAGGTGAGCTTTAAGGTCCCTTTCAGCCCAAACCATTCTATGACTGTTTTCTTCTGTGATTTGATCTCCTTGTGCCCCTGTGCTCTCATATCTCTTCCTCATAATCCTGAAGAAGTGCTGCTGCAAACAGGCTGTGCAGAGGGGTGGGCTGGATATTAAAGCTTCACTTGCTGCCTCTCTGAAAGGTTGAAGCTGAACCTGTAATTAGGAAAGGAGCTAAAGCCATTATTTTCAGCAGCCTCACATTGATCCACATTGGCCAGCTTTTGGTAAAGGCTGATTAGGTCATTTTTTCTTTCAGCAGTCAGAATACAGGGTGAGAAAATGCAGGCAAGGAAGAAAAGTTGCGATTTTTTTTTCTTTGCTGAGAAGACAGCTCTTCTTTCCCTTCTGAGAAAATGAGATAGTTACACAAAAGATGAGTAGGATTTGATAACGCCAACTATGGTTCTTAATTATATATTTTCTCTTCCCTCACAGGAATTGATAATGACATCCTTAATAAAATCCAGAAGAAAAACACTTGTGTGCATGAACAGAAAGTGTACAGTGGCTCCTTGTGAGTAAGGAAAGCTAACAAGAAATCTTGTTTAGATATACACATTTAAATTTCTCATGCTGAAATGCTTCTGTTTGCTGTATTTTTTACTGAGCCTTTTTTTTTTTTGACAATGTGTTCTACAGGGGGATTTAATTAGTGCTCATCTTTAAGTTATACTTAATGACTTACTGCTATAATAATGCATATCTTGCCTCTCGATGATGTCAGATTACATTGGATATGTTCATAGAATACCCTCACATTGATGTTTTTGCGGCATTTCCAAAGTTTCACATTTCCCCCTCTCTTCCCCTTAGCCTGCCAGTGATGTAAAGTTCCTATCCCAAGCATCTTCCCAGTACTCTCCTCCCTTTCTTTTCTTGGTTAGCAGTGAAGTAACTAAGAACTTGATATTCAGCATTCTGTAGCCCTATCAGCATCCTTAATACAGTTACATGATGCCTAAGACAAGAAAATTTCTCAAGCTAATGTTTTGCAGAGCCCATGTTTGGATAATCTTGTAACAGTTAATCAATTTATCTCTCTATTGCCACTAAGTCGTGGCAAGCTTTTCTCATTTGGGTGGATATTGGCTATGAGAATTTAATTTCTGTATCTCTTTCTCCTGTTGCATCTAAGGAGCACTGTTATGTTTCATTTTGGCAGAGGCACACACAAGCTGCTTCCCTTTGGTACTCCAGAAATCAGCAGCCACCTTTATTAGATTGCCTTTGGGCATGTTTACAGTTTTTTCTCTCTTGGCTGCAGCCTTTGATAAAACACGCACAGAACTCTATTTGATACACATTTTGTGGGATCACACACCTAAGAGAAAAGTATTCTAAAGACTTTGTTGCTTTAGTTCTAAACTTATCTAATTACCTGGAGCTGATATTTTTCTTGGTTTAGATGAAAGGAAGACAAAAACATTAGTGGCATAAGCTTGCTTTCTTCTCTGTTTTCAGCTGAGGTTGTTGATTAGTTTTCTGTTCTCAGCCAACTTCCCCTTAGATTTTTGATTGCATGAGCGGAGTAAAACTGTCTTATTCAGCATTTATACATACTTTGTGAAGGTTTCTGCACTTTAGGAGTTGCTGTATACTTTTAGCACTGTCTGTAGTAATCAGTGCTGTTGTTGAGTGTGTGCTGGAACATCAGGATCTGGCCATTCAAACATGACCTTTAAGTCAGGAGGCAAAATAAAGCATTGCCAGGTTTTTTTCCTGTTCCTCTAAAATTGCTCACGTGTTCAAGCAATAATCTCCCTGATGTGTAGCTCCTGGGTCCTGAACTGATGGCTCCTGGTCCTCATTTTGTGGATCCATATGGAACTGTGCATAGGTGTGAATTCTTCATCTCCAGATCTTGTAGAAAGGATTGGAGTAATGGCTTTTATGTATGAATAATCGTTTTTATTTGATTGTTAGTGAACAATTCTTTGGACTGTGACAAACCCTTACCACATGTCCATGACAATTTCTGTTTTGCAATGGCAGAGTGTGGTTGCACCACCAAGTTTCACTCAATAGTGAGAGATGGGTGTCCCTACGTCAGCTACGCTCGTAGATAAGGTGTAATTTCTGATCAGAATGATATGCATGGAATGTAAATATGTTCCATCACCAAGCTTGTCTTTCCCCATCTCGTTGCTCTGCACCTCCTGTAGTGATACCACACTCAAGGGATGTTGGACACTGCAGGTGGGAGTGGTGACTGGGTGAGCTCCCCGGGAAGGTGTGCGACCCAGGGTGCTCCAGAAACAACCTGGCACTGCAGGTGCTTTTGGGAGGTGTTTGCCTTTCCACGCTGTGGCAAACTCATGAAGAAACATGCGTGGGACCATGTTTCGGCTGCAGCCATGCCAGGTAAGCATGTCACCTTACCCAATCCTGCCTCAGTTTCCTTGCCTGGAACGCGGCTGCAGTCCTTGGCTCCCTCGTCAGGCACCTGGAGATGCTGCCAATAAAACGTGTTGGGAGATGCAGCCAAGAACAAGTGTTACGTGGCAGCAGTGCTGCTGTTGATTATATTTCCCTTGGCCTGTCGCCATTCCCATAGCTTCCTTCCTAGCTCCACCCTCACCCAGGGCTCTCCAGGGCAGTGCTGCCAGTCCCCTGCACTCTTCCACCAGCATTCCCGATGTCCCTGGGGTTTTGGGTTTGGTGGGAGTGGGCGGCGGGAGTTTGGTGCTTCGCTCCCGGTGTGGAGCGGGCGGGCAGGATGCAGGTCCGAGAGGGGATGGTGATGCTCCGGGCCATAGGACCCGAGGAGGGATGCTCCAAGGGGATGCCCCAGGAGGATGCCCAGGGGAAGCGGTGCGGAGCGGATGCCGGCGGGGGCGGATTGCGGGAAGCCCCGGAGGTTCGGGGGCGGGCGGAGCGCGCAGGGAGGCGCCGGCGGCGGCACCGCCCCGGCGGGCGGGAGGGGACGGGCCCGGGCGGCGGTGACAGCGGGCACAGCCACACGTGCCCGCCCGGGAGCGGGCGGCGGAGCGGGTCCCCGGCGGCGGGAGGCGATGGGCGGCTGCGGGCCCCGGCCCGGCCGGCAGGTAAAGGGGCCCGGGGAGCGCCGCGTCCTCCCTGGGCGCCGCGGGGAGCTGGACAGGGCAGCCCGGCGCGTTCGGGGCGGGTGCTTATATAGTTTGGGGTTTTCTGTTTTGTTGTTTGTTTCTTTGCTTTTTTTTTTTTTTTTTTTTTTTTTTTGAGATCTGGCGGGTTTCGCCCGTTGTCTGCCACCTCAGTTGCTCTCGCTGTTTCGCTGTTCGTGCATCCCCAGGCGCCCCCCAGAACTAACTTTGCCGTGGGAGGCTCGGGGTTACTTCGCTTTTTGCTGTGTGTCGCTTTAGTGATGCTGCTCCAGGGACTCGCACCTTGTGTGAACAATTCTTTTTGTTGCCGTTGCCGTGAGAAATTCTCTCCTTCCTCAGCCAGCTCTCACTGAACCGATGCATCCCCATGTGCACTTGCTGACTGAAATTCAGTTGGTTGGCTGTTGACTTTGACTAAATAAATAAGCCACTTAATAGTAATTAAAGACAATCGCTAAACTAAAAACAAACAACAGAGTGGAACATTCACACAAGTGCATTGACACAGAGAAGTTGCTTTAAGGGTACTTTGAGGGAAATGTGGTGTGTGAGGCATAGTTCTTTTTTTTTCCAAAAGAGCTGTTCATGCGGTTGTAATGAGAAATAGTGTGAATTTTCATTGATATTCGCCTAGCACAACTATGGCAACTGTCAAGTATCCAGTTGGTGCCCGTAGTTTTATGGTGCCCGTAGTTTTATGACACTGAAAGCTGAATTGCTGCTACGTGGCATTAAGAAAATAGAAGTTCTCACCTGGATATCTTACTATTAATTTACTGTGATTAAACTGTAGAATTTGTCATGTATTTTGCCGTAATTCTCAGAAGATGATACTGTTGAGTGAGTCGATTTAGCTGTCAGGATGAATGGGTGTATTTGGGTAATAATCTTACTTGTTTGATTTCTTGATGCTGTTCAATGCCATCATAAAATAGCTTATCACAAAGCAAATAAACCTGCATGTGCTGTAGCCTGAAGATGGATTCATATGTGAAGTTTCACTTTGCTGTACCTGTGGAAAGAAAAAATCGAAGAAAAGATAGGATAGATAGTGCAGATAGGAAATTTTCATTTTATTTCTTAAAAATTTTTGCACTTTTTAAAAAAATAGGAATGGTAAATGTTGTGCTGTTAAGACAAATTTAACTTTGATTATATTAAAGAAGCTATAGGATAGTTTGTAGATGTGTGGATTTAAGGTGTCAATTATAAACAAGGGCATGAGCAGGGACACTGCTGTCAGTGACAGGAAGGTGGGTGTCGAAACAGCCCAGGGATTCTTGTAATCATCCCCTCCCGGGACAGTGCATGAGGCTGTAACAGTGCTAGAAGTGTTATCATGACATTCAAGGTAATTAGAACCATAACTGGCTCAATTTCACTGCAGGCTTTTTTTCCCCAGTGTCTTTTGCATTTGGTGATACAAGCAGCTGCTTTTGGACTAACTGCACCTCTTACTTGAACAGATGATTGTTAAAAAATGTACCTGCTCAGGCAAAAAATACTCCTGGGGAGAATAGTGATTGCATTTTGGATGTTGAAGTTCATTGGGGTTTGGGACTGTCTGTGGTGAAGCTGGAGTCAGGTTGTGTGTGTGGTTGGAGTGGGCTTGGAGCAGGGGATAAACCTCACCCCAGAAGCCTCTTGGTTGCTCCCACTGACATTTCCAGGCAGTACTGAGTGTCTTCTTCTGCTCCTTTAGTCTACGCTGTGCAGATTTGCCATCTCATGTTTAATTTCTCATGGATAGCTGAAGGCTGCCATGAGGCCCCCACCAGTGGCTGTCAAATTCAGGAAGGATGTGGGCACTTGTGCTGTCACTTTGTTGTGAGAATTTTGGGTTTTATCTGTTTGTTCACCATCACCTATACCATGAACTAATTTTAATATAGGGGTTTGAATTCCAGTCTCCCAAACTGCAGAGAGTGGGGGGGTCTCATCACCTCCATTTGGCTGGGGTCCCTCTGCCTGGGCATGGGGGAGAGGGAAGCTTTACCTCAGCAGAGGAGAGCAAAGCATGCTAAGTATGCTCTGCATTTCCTCTGTGTTGTTTCCACCCTTGAGTGGAAAATTGCTCCCAATTTCCTCAGATTTGGAGGATTTACATTGGCACTCTTCCCACATTCCCATTTTACTTCCAGTTGTACTTGTTAGATAACATGCTTGCATAGAAGATTGTTTATAAGAAAAAGAACATTTTTCTTCAATCTATTCCTATTTAACTTAAGCAGTTAAATGTTCCCTGGGTCCAAGGGACCTGTTTCTTAAGGCTTTGCAGGATTGTGAGGATGTTGGAAGCACGAGTGCCTTGAACTCTGATTTTAAATTGCATATCAGTGTAACAGCTGATCCTGAGTGCACCTCTGTTGCCTAAGCTGTTGGTGCTGTAAAATGAAATCATAGAACCAGATGGAATATTCATATTCAGACAATTTATGTGTCTCAATATCAAGGCTTTCTTTGTGTATTCCACTGTGATCCATGTAAGGATTTACTCCCCATCATCTTGTGTGTGAGGGTTCTACTGAAGACCAAGAATGATAAGAGAAACTGGGCCAAGTATCCCACATTAGATCGAATGATTGATCACCTTTTTATATCCCTGGCAATTTCTGCCTTGGAGAAATTAGCTTGGGTGTAGCTACAGGTTTACCAGCATAGCCACAGCCTGGGTTGACTACTGCGTGGGCAGATGTATTTGGTCCAATTTAGGGATCAGTAGTAAGGAAGCCTCGTTGATGGAGACTGTTTCTGTTAGATGTTCTCAATCTTCCCTGGATGTTGAGTATCTTGTGAGCTGCAAGGCACTGTGGATGTGCAGTCTGTCTGTCCTGCCCTGAGCGTGTCACCTCCTAAGGCAAGCTTGACTTTTGGCACCCTTGTGGCCATGTGCCTCACTGTGCCAGGGTAAACACTTGCAGGAATATAATTGTATTTACATTAACTCATCAAAAAGCTCCTCTGGAGTGATATGAAGGAGGGTCTTGCTATAATTTTTTTGAAATATTTAGAAATTACAAATTTTTCTTAATCAAAAACTTCAGTCCTTTAAAAAGCTTACACAGCCAGAGGTAATTTTCAAACCCTTTAAACTATTCTTTCAACTTAGAAATCACTTGGTAAAATATTTGTAAAGACTGTAGAAAATAAGATGTTAATTACCTTTTCTTGAAACACTCCTAGATGGTTTTGAACTTAGGTGGTTTTGCACTACATTATATATTCAGACAAATCAATTATCTTGGGGGAAAAAAAAGCCTGTGGTGTGTGCCAGTTCAGATGTTTGGATGGTGTAACATTAACCAGGTTCCTTGAATGAACCTTTCTTTCAATTAAAAGAGATCATTAGAGAGGAGAATGCAGAAGTGGGAACAATCTGAGTGATGTGGAGTAAACAGAGAACAATTATTTATAATTTCACATAACTCAAGATGTTAAAGAGGTGAGAATAAATGAGCAAGATTCAAAGATTTTTTTTTCCTAAGGTCCTCTTCAATAAAAAAAAAAAATTCTTCCATAGCTAAATTATGCTTCTGCTTCACACAAGCATAATTTAACAGTGGAACTCATTACTCCAATGTCTTCCTGTTGTTGAAGATATAAATGAACTTTAAAAGAGAAATGGAGAGAAAAATACTTTTAATAGAGAAAAAGTACACCTGGGCTGTTAATCACAAAGATGCAGATACAATTTCTAGCTGAAGCAGCTCCTAAATCAGAGATTCCTGGAAACCAGGAGATTATTTTGCAGGCAGAATCACGGCATGATTTCCTGACCTTACAGTCTTTCCCTGAGCATCTGTTTTTGGTCAGAGTTAGAGGCAGCTTATTGGGCTGAGTGGATATTTGGAGTGATGTGATCCCCTTGCGTACTGTGTGTGATGGAAATTTGGATGGGTTTTCCTGGGATCACTGCTGTTTTGTCTGGAATAGTTTCAAGCAGGTGAACATTAGATGCAACTTCAATTTTCACACTTGGGGAACAAACCTGAAGTAAGTTCCTTAAGTTTTGATTAACTGAGTATTCATAAACATAATCTGTAAAGAACACAGATGGAGTTGACATTTTGCAAGGCTACACTACTGCTGCAAAGCTCCATTGTAAAATAATTGGATTATTGTGGGAAAATCTGGAGCATGTTATAATTTCAGTTTTCATTTCCATTTTCTTAAATGCACACTGCTTTTCTAAGAAGACTCTTTTTGTTGTTGTTTTCTTCACATAAGCAGCCTGCTGACCTTTAGGCATTTTTTTAACCCTTGCTTCTGATTCTTTTACTGTCTCCTGTCAAACCCTGATGGGGACACATTGTGTGTCTGTGCTTTCCTATTGACTTCAGCTGCTGCTTGTCTGAGGAAAACAGACCCCGGTGCTGGGAGTCTTCAGGACTGCCTTTGGAACTGAAGCTGGGACTTCCAGCTTGATCATGTAGGTGTCCAACCTCCCCTGCCACCAGAGAGGGCCCTCCTGTGGGGAGGTTGGATGGACTCTGTGACCACCCTTGGCCTTAAAGGAGAGCCTCTTGGTAACAATTTCTGGTGGTCTTTAGTTCAAACGAATTAATTTGCTTGCTTGCTCCTGGTGTTTTGGTCAGTGCATGGTGAGAGCCGGAGCACAGTGACCCAGGGGGTGACTTTTCCTCCTGCCGTGGTGGGTGCCTGTTTCATGTGTATTTACACAGATGCTCCTTGACTGGCTTGTTTTCACTTTCCCACAAAAACAACTTGCTAAAATGCAAGCTAAATACTAACGTAGGTTTTGAGATCTTTGGTTTTGTTGGCCTTTTGGGATGGGGAAAAATAGAGGCAGATCTTATTCATATCCTTCCTTTCTGGGAATTATTTGTACCCTTGACAATTCTTCCTGTTGCCCACTCCTAAGAACTACAGATGTAGTCTGTGGAGTAAATTTTGCTTTACTGGAAACCTTAGGTTTGGGGCAATTTCATTGTTTTAGGAGTTCTTGGAATTGTATAGCTTTGCTGCCTTAAGATCAGAGATCAGAGCTAATTTAGAAACAAATTTCTGCTTTTGCGTAACGCCATAAATTAAGACACAGAAGCAGCTCTGCTGTCTTTTCAAGATTTATGAGTGTGCACTTTCATTCTCTCCTCCCAAATAGATAAGCCCTGCTCTAGAAGTAACTTTCTAGCCAGGACAGGGTATATAATCTATATTGTCTGATAATCTTTTAATGGGAGTGAATGGAAATGAGGGGGCCGTGCTAATTTATTTGAGCAGTCATTTGTCTGTGTTGCCATTGATGTGGAAGTGGTGATGATCAGGAGCTGTCAGCAAGGATGGGGCAGTCTCTCTCTCAGCTCACTTTGTCATGGTTATGAAAGTTCTTTTTTTTTTAAAGCCTGACTCATTTGGGTTTAAGTGAGGAGGGATTACAGAGCTCAGTCCTTTGAAATTTTATTGGATGCAGGTTCCCCTTGAAGCAAAATCTTATTGAATCTAATGGTTTTGACAATTTCAAATTAAAATATCCAAATGAATGAACATAACTCATCCCCTTGTCGCTGCTTCCCTGGGTTTCAAGAGGAATGTTTTTTTGCTGTCTTCCCTCATGGGAAACATCTGCAGAACTGAATGGCAGATCATTAATGCTCATTCAATAGCAGGCTTTGTTCCCAGTTTCTTCGACTTGGAAACAATTAACTGGAGAGTTTTGTTTTGTCTTGTTTTTCTTTTTCAATGCAAACATCTAATTCCAGTTATATATTCTAGTGGATTTAGGAGAAGTCCTTCTATTTGGGGTTGCTTGTAATTATTTTAGAATAAATGCTCCCTACCCAAATTCAGATAGTGGGAATGGTGCCTTTGTGGTTGGGGTGTGATTTTAATTTATTTTATTGTATAAATGGCTGAATATTGTTCAACTCCATAAAACTATTAGATACAAATCTCATTGCAAGCGCTTGTGTTCAGTTCAGGAAGGCTTCTGGTTCCTCACATTCACCAAATGCTTCATAGTAGCATTTAGCAAAAAATCTGTCTGGCCTTTGATAGGAAGCAAATGAAAACTGAAGAAGATAAAGCATTCACCTACTTGGGTGCAAAAATTGTTTAAACCAGAAAACCTCCAGATCTGTTTAGCTGACTGAGCAATTTGTATTCCAAGACACTTGCCAGATTGGTGACTCCTGTCCATATCTGCTAGACAGGGGAACTGGCATGTGAATAGCTCTTAAATCCATTAAAAAAACGTTACTACATCTTTAAAGGGTTTATTGACACCTGTTGAAAAGTTCTGGTTTTGAGCTTTATTTGATTTTAATCCATGGGCCAAACCAGGAAATTGTATAATGATGACAGCTGAATTAAAATACCTTTTAGTCAGTATTCACCAGAACTAAACATCCGTGATTAATAAACTCAGTGTTTTGTTGGTTAATTAAGGGCTAAGTAGTCATAATTTATGCGCTTAACATTGAGAATATGTGAATGGGGCACGATAATGACAAGTGGTCAGCTTGATCTGTTCTAAACTATCCTGCCTGGAGCTATGTATGCATGAAAGGAGGATTAAAACAAAAAAACCCCAAAACCCACTGTAGTAGCAGTGTACAAAGGAGCAGCCAGTGTGGTTGGGCAGCGTGAGCAAGAGCTGTAAATATGCTTAAGGGAAGGTATTTAAAGTTTAGCCATCTACCCCACCCTGCCTATGGCTAATTTGCCCCAGATGAGTCAGGGGCAGATAGTTTTTTAAGGACTGCATAATGTGCCTGCAGGTTTTCACTGAGCAGGTTTGTTGTATAGAATCATAGAAAAATTGAAAATGAATTTTAAGTTGTTTCATCAGGTGTCATCCTAGCTCAGCAACACCAGTATTCCTGTTTTGTGGAGCTTTTCTGATTGGATCATTTCCAGGAACCAGAATTAACAAACCAGGCTTCGCTATAGTTGAGGTTCTCTGAACTTCTGCAGGTAAAATCCTGAGCACGTCACTTATTATTCACCCCAGCACAATATTCCTATATTTTAATTTTCGACCCTTTTATTCAAGCTTAAAATAGCTACTGGAATCATAGTTTGTGGTTTTCTTGATGATGATGGTGCCGGTATTTAGGGATTTCAGCTTTAGCAAACCAAACCCCCAGTGTTACGGCTTTGGAAGTGCCAAAGTGTGTGTGTGTAATTGCCAATGCACAGGAGTTAAATTTACCAACTTCACCTGATCTTCTCGCTGGGAAAATAGTGCTGTAACAGAACCTGGAGACAAGGTGCAGATTTCTAGTGCCAGGAGGCTGAAAACTCAGATGGTGAATGGAAAGAGAAACCTCAAAGCTGGCTCCTTCCTGTGAAAAATGACTGGCATTTAGAGATGTGTGCTGGCATATGTTCCGTCTTTACAGTTGGAAGAAAAAGGAAGTTTAAAGGAGTCTTTGAGTTGGTGCTGCCGTTTGTGTGCTGAACACTTTGCTGTCATGACTTCAGGGGAGCCATGTGATCTGGTTTTAGTTGTATGCTTTGGCTTCTTCATATTTAAAGTACTGAATTATTGTCCAGGGTGAGACCCTCAAACACTTGACTTCGCCAAGAGATTCCTCAGGGCTTTCTCTGTCACACAGCTCCAGATATTTAAGTGCTGTTATTTTCTATTGGGAGACTTGTGGCTCTTGCAGAAAACCAGGGCTGTTACTGGTGCCATTCCCTCATTCAGTGCTGTGCTGCAACACACTAACTTCTTTTCTCTCTTCTTTTCTTCAGCCTCCTGCCTTTGGGAATTAAAAGACTGCAAAAACACTGGTTCACTTTACCTGCAGGTCCACCCAGGCTGTGTGGAGATTTTAATGTGAGAGGACATTTAATCATGTAGGTCAGTACAGATTCAAAGTAATCTCAACTCTCCCATGTGCCCAGCTCTTATGGTGAGCTCTGAGCCTGGCTTCTGTCATATTGCTGTTGGGAAGAGGAACATGCTGTAGTAAGGAGGAAAAAGAAAGGCAAACCAGCAGGTTTTTGTCCTGCTCAAGTTGTCATCAGGCCATTTTTATGAATCAAAAGTGTTCTGTTTGGGTTATTTTGGTAAATTGTTAAATAAAGAATCACACAGAGCTTTTAATAGATCTTTCTTCTATAGTCACTGAATTTTGATAAGAAGTATGACAGTAATAGTAGTTATTTAGGGAGCAATGCTGGCACATGGACAAGTAATTTGCATATAGTCACAAATTTCTTTTATTAAAATATATGATTTAACTGCTAGTAAAAGGCATGGGTTGATTTGGCCTCTGGTGGAAATGAGTCTCTGATTTCCTTCCTAGGTTTGTTTTCCCTGAGAGCTGTGGAAAGGGAGGATCTATTTCTGTGCACCTCTTGTTATAAAAATAAACCTTTTGTTGTGCAGGAGGTGAGCAGGGGCTTGAAGGAGAGAGTGAGGAGGAAGGAGGCTGCAGGGCTGAAATCCCTACAGAGTTCCTCTCATGAGGACCAGCTCCTTCAGTGTGTGTACCTGTCTCTGTCCTGGTTTTGTTGTCCCTCATGTGAACCCTGATAAACCTCAGTAATTTTAGAGCTCTTTTTACCTCATTCTTACTTTTCTTGTACCTACACCTCTCCTTCCTCTTGCTGCTCATCAGCTTTCCCTCTCCCCCTGCTCCTCGAGGTACCCTGCTCCAGGGTACCATTCCCAGGGATCTTCTGATGTGATTGGGAACAATGAGGCAAATTATAAACCAGTTATAGTCAATGGTGATATCCCAATTGCTGGTGCAGCACACAGCACAGTGCCTTCCAAGAGCAGGATCTGTCCCTCCAGGATCTTTCTGGGAGTCTGGTTTGAGGTGCAGTCATCACTGCAGGAAGCAGATCTTTGTTCATAGGTGTCCCTGGAGAGTTCTGATGCTCAGCAGGTGTTGTTTGCACTCTAAAGATCATATTTGATTGTCCCATTCTGGTGCAATCCCATGAACTAGACTGAAAAGTTTGAAAGAGCCTTCTGGCTTGCAAGCCACTATATTTTGAAGAAAGCTGAAGGAGTAGCAGGAACTTGTGAAATATGTTTGTAAAAATACACTCAAACACTTCCTCCCTCATTTCCTCTATACATACTCATCATTTTTCTTCTGTTTTAGAAAAGACAGAAGCACAATGAAACCAGTACTTTCATAAGCTGGAGGCAGGTGCAGGGTATTTTCTCAGTAACTTTCACTATCAGATGCTATTTTAAGATACTTGTAGCAGCTGGTCGCTCTCTTACTTCTCATAGTTACTGTCTGCTTATAAATGTTGAGAAAAAAGCCCTCCAGATTGTGCAAAAGAGCCTCTAAGGAGTTAAAGTGTCCCTGTTCCTCTCTTGTGTGCTAAGTGGAGGAAGATGTGTGCTTGTTTCACGTGTTTGTGAAAGATGGAACTTACCCCCTTTGAGCCAGTTAAAAATCAAAAAGCCAAGCACAGGATCTAAAAGCCCAGAGGACCCAGGGATCTGTGAAAAAAACACAAACCCAACCCAAAACAACAAACTCCAAACTTAAAACAGAAAGTCTTACTTTAGATGCCTTTATTATCTGCATGTAACAAGCAGGCTTTTCTTTAAGCTTTGTATTCACCCTGGATGTTACTTGTGCTCTTCTGCAGGGGCTGTAGATTTCTTTCACCCCACATCAAGGAACTAAAGCTGGTTTCTTTTGGTTATCTTGTTTCCATTGTAGCATATAAAATTGTCTCTTATGAAGCACTTGTACTAATTTGGCTGACACCAACAGGTCAAGTTTCTACTTTGTTTTATACATTTGAGTTTAGCATCCACTACGCTTTGCAAATGAATCTGTTACAACAGAAGAGCAGGATCTGTATCCACAGGCTGACATCATTTGAAGCCCCACAGGGAAGCTTAAACTCAGTGGGAAGATTTGGAAGCTGGCCAAGCCATGACCCTGCTTTAGCAGCAAATCACCTGTGCAGTGAAGACTTTACCTGCTCTGCATCAGTGCACTCCCTGTGATGCTTGTTAGTGCTAAAAATAATTCCAACACTGATTTCCCCAGGGTAATTAGCCTGTTCAGAATCAGACTGAGATTAGACTTTTTTTTCTGGTGCCTTATCAAATTTAAGTCCAGGTATTTGCCATATGCTGCAGGGAGAAAAGGCTGTCTTAGTTTCTCCATATTGAGCTGTATGGAATTCAGTGTCTCTTGCTGCCTTCTGGGATCATACCCAGGGAGGAATGGTCTCAGGCCCACCCACCTCAGCCTTTCACTTTGGACTTGTTTTTTTCTGCAAAGGAAGCACAATGCTTGCTTGAAGGTGTTGATGGTCCAAGGAACATCCTGCCCCTGGTAAGGTATTCCCTCGTTTAATAACTGGTGCTGGGTTTGTAAATCTCCAGGGCAAACTGGTAATGCTGAACAAAGGGTTACTTTATTTGGATGATATTTGCTTATCTCTGTGGCTGTTGGTGCTTAGCATAAAGCATTTCCAGATAAGGTACTGAAATAAGCCATTGCAAAGAAGGAAGTGTTGGTTTCTTTAGAAAAAGTCATTCCATTCCCAGTAATGGTTTGTATTTGGCTGTGTTTGAGCTATAATGATATTAAAAACCTGGGCTACTTGGTATGTTCTGTTATAGAAATAGCCACCCACATACAGTGGTTGTCCCACCAGCAGAGAGCTATTTCCCTGATATTTTGCTTTCTCTCCCAGGGAGGACTGGTTTCATTTATGGCTCCTAGAACCAGAAGACTCAATTTCTAGCAAAAAGATAAAAGAAAAATATGAAAAAAGTCCTCAGTTCCTTACTCCCCTGCTCCCTTATCACCTTCTTGTCAGCCTTGTCTCTCAATGCAGCAATATCAAAAATTATAAACCCAAAGGGGTTGTACTCATATTAGAACTTCTCTTAGCCAAATACTGTGTTGCATAACAGAAAAGTAATTATCTTTTCTTGTGATGTGTACAATGCCTCATGCATTAGGTTTTAAGTCAGTGAATGTGCTAGACAGGCAGAGATTGGCGTGAATATTCTATTCCAGAACAGCCAGAATCTCTACAGGTTTTACACTGAGGGAGTTCCATTAGTTCCTTCCAATTTGAACCGTGTTAATATGCATTCAAGTGAGGAGCATCTTCCTAACAGCCTCTAATGCATGTGTTAGTAATGTCAGCTGTGGTGGATTTAGGTGTTTATTAGCATTTAATTGTGGCTGTAAACACACTGAATTCTACCTTAGAGGTGGCTGGCACGTACACTGACCCAAAGTTTTCACCTTCATTGGATAAACAAATGAGTACAAGGATTAATAGATTTATGGGCACTGTAATAGTGGTGGCATGGTGCTCAGCTGTGTTTTTGTCGTCTTGGCTGACTTTGAGGCTGATATTTTAAAGGTATTAAAAGGGAGCATCTCAGGGTACTTCAGTGAGCACTGTGCGCTTCTGGGTGTGCAGGGAATGGTTCCATAGTGAAGAAAGACAATTTATTCCATAATTTCCAGTGTGTAAATCAATTTGGGTTTGTTCAGTTTATTTGTTTGGTTATATTGGACACTTTTATAATGTTTGCAGAGTGTCTTGCAGTGTTTCTCACTTGTGGCTTTGCTGGCTTCCTGTCAAGACAGTAAGTGAAGTAGAATTGCAGGATGATTTCTCTAAGCTTTCAATGGCATTTGAAATTTCTCTTAGAGAAATTTAGATGTTCAAACATCTAAAACAATCATTTAGCTCTAAATATTATATCAATTTAAGGGAGTACATAGTGTTTTACTGAAAGAAACCAAAGCACATAAAAAAATTAAAAAAAGTCCAAGGACCATAATTAGAAGATACTTAAGGGAAGATAAAATGCTAGAAATATTTGTTCAATCACAGTGAGCTGTGACCAACTTTTCTGTCACTAATCCTTTCTTTCTTGTCCCTATTGCCCCCAAAAGAGGAGGAGATGGCAAAATAAAAGGATATAATAAAAATGACAGGTGCAATCAAAAGCAGTCTCTCTGAAGGAAGAGAGTAAAGTACATGGATTCTTCTGAGCATTTGAGATTTGGCAGTGTATTAAAGAGAAGGCTCAAGGAGATAGACTGAAAACATCATTTTTTTCTTGTTACCTAAGAACAGGAGCCATTCAATTAAATCAAAAACAACAGAGTTAAATTGATAACAGGAAGTGTGTCTCTGAATGGTTTCTGTTTGCAGATTTTTGCTACAATGTGCCATTGAAAGGGGAAGAATAAGGAGGCCAAGCTTAGACCAAGAATTTGGCAAAGTATGTTTTTCCCCCGTGGTTGCTTAGGGAATATTTGGCGATACAGTTGGCCATGAACTTCTGAGGCTGAGGAAGGAAGAGGGAAAACTTCTGGCCTGTGGAGGATAAGGACTACATGAACAACATGTTGGTACCAAGAACACACTTTCTACATGCAAGGGGGAATTTCTCTCTCTTCAAAATAAAGTATTTCTATTGATGTTGTTCAGTATGGAAGAGAAAAGCAGAGAAAATTGATGTAGGAAGAAAGAAGAGCTGTATGTGTGAATACGTGCTAGCCTGGCAGGGGGTACCCCAGTAATCCTGGCACCCCTGGCTCCAGCACCACGCTGGGGAGGAGGGTGGTCCCCATTCCCAGTCTTCCAGTGACCTGCCTAGGGAACACATTTCTGGTCATGGTGGTGATCTGTGTCTTCTGCTTGAGCTGAGGGAGTGAAAAAAAGGCCGCCAGCAGGTGGCTGATGGCAGAGTGCGTTTAACCTTCAGACTGTATTTACCCTTTTCTCAGATGAGAACACATTGTGTATTTGTTGTTAATTGTGTATCACAGCCATCATTTTGGTGGTTAATTTATTTGTAAATACAGTGCTTATATAAGAGAAGTTGTAGCTGCAGCAGGAATGTGGGTGTAAAGGCTCAGAGTATGGCTAAACCTCCAGGCAGTCCTGTGACCAGGGATGGGCTTATTTCTTCTGTGGCCTCAGTTCAGGCAACCTGCTGCTCCCTGTGCAGCAAATATCACTGCTGTGTTGCCCCAGTGGAGGAGCTGTGAGGTGGCAGCTCAATGGAGCCATCCCTGTGGTCTTGGCAGAAACTTTTCCCCCACTTTTTTTTCCCTTTTTTATTTATTAAATTTTTTGATTCCACTGTGTTTCTGTTGGGCTTGGGGAGGACTTTGCTCACTCTGGGTTAGATGCAAGTGGGTCTCAGAGACGCAGTGTGGTCCCTTCACCATCCTTGCTGAATGGGCATTTCTCATCAGCAACTGAGGCGATGTATGTAACTGGGAAAAAGAACATTTGACTTGGGGGAAGCAACTGGAAAAATCTACAGGAACAAGTCTGCTCCTTGGTAACAAAAATGTCAAAGCAAACAAAATAAAAACAACGGCAGTGGGTCCTCAAAATGAGAGGGGTGGAGAATAACAGGAAGGGAATAGGAAGCATTAAGTGCCTTGGGAAGTGGATGCTGAGCTGGGCTCTGCCTTTATTTGCAGCATCTTGGCTCCAACAGGTTTCAGGACAAGTAGGCGAGCAATGCAGAGAGCACTAGCAGAAGATGAGTTGTTTAAATGACTCTCAACAGTGTGTTTCATAATGTTTTGTGCAAATGTGTTTAGCCTAATAACTTCTGTTGCTGGCACGTGATGTAATGCTACCAGGGAGGCTTGTGGCTGCCTTGTCAAGATTTTATGGAAAGAGGGAAGAAAGAGCCTAAGTGAAAGCTCTCAGCTGATATGAGCAAATCCAGCCATGTCTTGTGAGCTTGTGCAGGGCATCAGTTGCTGCTCCAGCACGGGCATCCCTCCATCCCCAGTCAAATTGGGCTGGCATTTATGTCTTTTCCCCTCCCTCTGTAAATCTTGTGCTCCAGCCTGAGTTCAGTGAGAAACACAAAGGCATGGTGGGTCTTTCTTTGGGAAATCTTCCTCTGTGAGGTTCAGAAAATTGTTTTTGCTTCTTAATGGTACTGTGAGGGGAAAAACACAATTTCAGTTTGTCCATGAGTACTTTGATATTGTGGCTTTGATACTGTGTTAAAATGATGCATCTACACTAACACGCCTTCCTATTTGGACAACACCTGTTACTGCCTTGTGAATGCATGCAATGC
The DNA here is from genome assembly GCF_041296385.1 of Aphelocoma coerulescens. Classification (NCBI taxonomy): domain Eukaryota; kingdom Metazoa; phylum Chordata; class Aves; order Passeriformes; family Corvidae; genus Aphelocoma; species Aphelocoma coerulescens. Next base: position 7,612,745 of record NC_091024.1, read on the forward strand.
CATTAAGCTTATTTATTTTTTGTATGGAATATAACAATGCTGATATTATTTATTTGCCAGTATAAATGGGGGAGGGGAGAATTGTGCAGCTTTAGTTACACAGTGATGCAGTTAGAGAATTTTTTTGTAGATTCCTGAACACTCTGCAAGTGTGGCAAGGTTAGTCATAAAGTGATTTAAATAAGTTATTAAGTAACTGATTATACAGCCTTATTCAAATTAATGAATGCAAGAGTAGATTTCTTTGAAAGCAAGCAGTAATTTCTCTGTGTGGATTAATCCAACAGTTGTATTTCTGTTGCCTGTCTTGGCGTTTTTCCTAGTAATCAGGAAAACAGTAGGAAGTAATTTTTTTGTCAACTGTGTAATAGTTAGAAGGTAAATATGCTGTGAGTTTTGGAAGCAGCTATCATGGAGTTAATGGGTGTATATTTCTGAGGACATGGGTATGTGCTGTAACCTCTGTGTGTGTCACTGTAAAGGGTTAAATCTGCAGGTTTCACCAGCTTTTTCCTTACTGAGTTTTGATGATGATTTGACCACCTCTTTTCACAGAATAAGGATGATTGCTCAGCTGTTAACCACAGAAGAGTCTGTCTGTGAGGATATTCCTTTGCACAGAGGTGTCCCCTGCTCCCTTACCATGCACATACAGTGAGTGATTTTGTTTTGGTTCTTTTATTCCTGACCCTCCCAGCTATGTAAATACTCACTATGAATCAACTCAAAGGTGAGTCCACCAGTAGGTTTTCAAAAGTGATCCACCCATCCATTTTTGTATTATTTTTCTCTCAGTTGCTTACTTTACAAGGAAAAAGAATTCTTCAGTTTTCACTGACAGTGGGTTAATGTAAGGGAGTGTTTTGGGGTCCTCATGTTCAATATGCCCTGTTCAGCCTCAGCTGCTTAGTTTGTGGAGCTGTTTTCCATATGTGGCAACAACACATCCTGTAAGAATCCATGTAGCCTTGGAAAAAGCCAACAAAACCCTACATGGCCTGGGAAAGTGGCAGCAGAAATGTCAGTGCCAGCTTTGCCAGCGTGTGTCGTGTTGTTTGCATTATCACGATTTAACTCCCATCAGTAAGGTTTGTACAGAAACAGTTTCAAATTGGATAAATCTCAAGTTTTCACAAATCAGGAGTTGACAGAAGAAGAAGTATAATGTCCCCTCTTAGCAATCATGAAGTAGTGGGCAGGCATTGCATTTTTGTGTAGGAATAAATACTTGCTCTGGCTTTTTTCCTCCTAAATAATCAAACCTACCCACCAGATTGTATTTGGAAGCACTTAGTAATGTGACATGCTCCGTTTTAACTGTTCAGAGAAATGACTGAAAGTTTTAAGATGAGACAACATGAATCATAGTCTTGAGCGGCTGTTCACTTTTGTGATTGACTTGCCTTCTTCCTACGTTCCTTTTAGTCACCCTGGGAATCGCTGAAGCTGTTCTGTGCAGGAGGCATTGCTGAGATTCCCCTTGCAGCAATGGACTTGGATAAACAATCCGTATGGGGATCCCTGAAACAGAAGACCCGGCCGTTCCTGCGAAACCTGAGTGTGAGGAAGACGAAGAAGAGCTCTGGCAAAATGCTGGAGAGGAAGGGCCACTCCTTGGACCGCTGTCTCAGTGTGTCAGTGCCTGACATGCTGGAGGTGGAGACTCTCATGGAAGAAGAAGAAGAAGAATCGACTTACTTGAGTACTCAGGTGTTGTCGAGCTGCTCCTCCAAGAGCTTTTCCAGGTCTGTGGTGTCCCTGAAAAGCAGAAACACTTCGGTGAAGGCAGTGGGAGAGGACTGGCTGTGGGCGTCACAGCAGGGGACACAGACAGAGGTGACAGTCACCCCCCCGGACGCACAAGCTGTGGGCATTCACCTGATGTCCTCCCGAGGAGGTGAGGCTGTCGGCAGCCCCGTGTCCCAGGGGAAGAGGAAATCCAGCGAGGACCTCTTTGACCTGCTGCAGAGCTCCCGCCTGAGCGCCGCGCTGAGAGACGAGGGGACAGAGGTGGGTGCTCGAGCATCGGCTCAGTGACCACCTCCTGTGGGCTCCTTGTGCTTCTCCTTAATTTTCTGGGTTGTAAAGGGTTGGAGAATGCAACCCAGGCCAGATTGGACAGGGCTCTGAGCAACCTGGTATAGGGGGAGGTGTTCCTGCCCATGGCAGGGGGTTGGAATGAGATGAGCTTTGAGATCCTTTCTCACCCGAGCCATTCTGTGAGGAGAGGGCTCTTTGTTCAAGGAACGAGTGGGGAATAAAAATAAGCCTAAACTTTACATGATATACACATTATTCAAGACTAATTCAGTTATCCTTCCTGTCAGTCTGGGGCTGCAAATAACTCTGCTCCAATTTTTTATTCTTCTATTATTCTTCTATTATTTGTAATGATACTTCAGATTTTTCAGATTTGTCAGAATTACTTGCTTAAATCAAAAGTTGTTGCAGTCCTCAAGAGCTCTGAAATGAGGTGCTGATACATTTTCTTTTTAGTTCATATAGTTAATAATACCAGGTTGCTTTGTAGCAAAATCAATTTGCCATCCACTCAAGACTCTGATGAAAGCAATAGGTGAAAGATGTGAACAAGGTGAACTCTACCTCTACCGGGAATTAACCAAAACAAGCACATGATGGAGAACAGAACACATAGCATCATTCTCAGGACTGTCCTTTAGGTTTTTGTGGTGATGATTTAAGGAGGAGAAAAACCAAAATGTTTTCTCTGCACTCCCTGTCTTGTCCCCCTTTCCTCCCCCCCCTGCCTCTGTGGTCAGTATTTGTTTCTGGACATAATGTCCTGTGCACAGGAGGATCAGAGACCAATACTGACATGAAACTAATTCCTGCCTGGCCTGAGCAAATTGGGAATCCTGAGGAGTTGCACGATGGCTTTATTGTATAGACAGCAGGTGAAGAATGTGGCTGCATGAAACACATCAGGCAAAATTTGTTTTATTTATATTTTGTGGAAGTGTGTCTCCTCCTGTTGACTTCTCACTGGGAAGGTTACATTTTGAACTTTCGGAGGCCTTTTTCTCATTACCTGTTTGTTGCAGTTGTGGGAGCTGCTTATGTAGTCCTTCAGGATGCAAAAACGGGAACCAGGCGTTTTTGTTTCAAGCCCTCCCTTGGGAATGGGGATTTCTCAGGCTGTTTTTTAACTGCGCGTTCAAAAGGATGGTTAGCAGCGCTGATGTGGGGAAAATGCTCCTTTCTGATACAGACTGCTTGTTTTGCATGTCAAAGGCCTGTGTATTCCTACCAAATGGGTGTTGGCTCCCAGTTTGTTGCGATGCAAAGTGTCACACTGGTAATTACTGACCATCTCTTGGTTTCATGTTGCTATATTGTTCACAAATTGGTTTCATCCTGCTGGAGTGGTCATTATTTTGAGCGGTACTTAAGAAAAGCGACTGAAATAGTGTAGTGCTTTGTTTCTCCGCTCAAACGTTACTCAAATGTTGTAGCATCTCACTCGGTAAAAATGTGGACTCTCATTATTTTGGAAGTTTTTCCAGGTTGTTTTTCCTGCTGTTCTACGCCAGAAACCCTAATCTAAAATCTACCACAGCACAACAAAGTTAATACTAAATCCTGCTTTGATTTTGGGCAAACTGAGAGTTCTAGGAGAATGAAGCGATGAAATAGATTAACCTCAAGCCAAGTTTCATCCAGATGCACAATCTGAGTCTGGCTTATTTTCTGCAGCGCTTATATCTTTCCCTAAATGTGTATTTCTGTATTTGCTAGTGTGTGTAAATCATTTAGTATTTACCTGTATGGCAAATCATCTCGCTGTGTGAATATGCTTCCTTACTGTAATCTGCCTCCAGTGCAACTTATAATGATTTTTTTTCCTCAAAAATAATAGGAGAGAGTGAAACAAAGGAAAGTAGGAATGAATAAGGAATGGTGAGGAAGTTTAATTTTATTGAATCTGGTGAAAACTAGATTCAATACTGGAAGGTGTCCGTGGCAGGGACGATCTTTAAGGTCCCTTCCAACCCAAGCCTCAGTATTCTATGATTCTATGACAGCTTCAATATTCAGCTGTGCTTGTACTTAATTGAACAGCTACAGGATTTGTGCTGTGTGTGCCTTGGATGGGAACAGTTTGTTACAGAGGTTGTTGGCCTCTAAATGCTGGGTGGGGTTGCTGTGAGGGGCACGATGAGAGTTCTCATTGTTCTTGTGTGAGCATCACTCCCTGCCCGGGGAGGTAAATCAGAAGGAAGGCAGATCCCTGGAACAAGCTAAAAAAAGCAAAAATGTAGGTTGAGCCTCTTTTCCCCCTGAATTGCTTGTCACATGCCACCTACTCATTTCCTGGGTGTCTTTGGCCACCCAGTGTCGTGAGATCCTCTCCGAGCCTGGCGGGTAGATCCGTGCGTGCTTGTGGTTTTCACCTTTGTCTGAGCTCTCAGTGCAGAGCTGTGGGCACTCAGCACAGCCCAGCTTCACTGAAGATGTCACAGGTATCATTTTTCCATTTGTCGATTTCTGTTCTCCATTGCACCCAGCTACCCAAGTCTGAAGAAGCAAGTGAAGAAGTTGCATTGAATCCCTCCCTGCTGGATTCAGGTTCTAAAAGGCTCCTGTAATGTAGATACAAAAATGCTGCTAGCGAGGATTTTCTTGCTATTTTCTAAGTCCTTGAGAGACTTTTCTCTCTCACAGAAGAGGTAGCAGGGAATGTAAACAACCCAGACACCTGCAACCTTGAAAAGTCTTGTTTATGGCATAGTAGGAAAATATTTTGACAATGGATGTTTTAGGATTTTAGCCAATCACCCCCAAGGGGTGGCTGGCCCTTTGTCCAATTAGACTATGAAGAAAAAAGTCTATAAAAGAGTTTGTAAAATAATTAAATAAATCAATCTTGCTCCACAATTCCTGCCTGCTGGATCTTCTCTCCTCCTCCTCCCTATGGCTGCGGGACACGGTGATATATCCTAGGAACCAGGCCTGCGGTAACACTGTCATGCCATTCTTTTTTGCCATCGGGTTTTGTCCATGGCCACCTGTCGTTGCTGAGGTGCTCTGCCACCTCTTTATCCCCTTGCCAACACTTTGCAGTGAGTCCCTGGCAACCCAAAGCCTTGTCCTCTTGCTGATTCAGTGAGTGCCCTTGTATTTTGAATCATTCTTCTGCAGAAAGCAAGAGGAAGCAGAGGTGGTAAGGCTTGTCAAGAAGAACTTTCAATTTATGTCTATTCATACATCTAGTCTTGCTTGATCTGTTTTCATGCAGATGAATTTGGGACTGTGACCCACCTGGATGTGCCCACTTTTGTTTAAAGTTGAGCAGTGTCACCATAGTTTGATAAAAATCGAGATTTCAGGACCATGTTTTCACCAGGACTTTTATCTGTATTCAGTGAGCTCATTGCAGTTAGGTACCTAGAATAATAGTAATTTACATTATGTGGAGCTAAAATGAAAAAAACCCAAACTTTACTAGTTAAAATTATAATTGTTAGGTATCTGTGGAGGTAATGTAAGTAAACAAAAAGCAGAATAAAGACAAAATCATAATTTTGAGGGTGATTTTCTTATTGTAAATGATATCAAGCTAGCCAAGACAGTACTTTTAAAATTATTATAATTTCAATGCAGTTCTTTGATCCCATGTTTGTGCCATGTAAAACAAGCTGTAAAGAAACCATTACCAGTGCCAATGATGATGCCTGAAGGAGATTCCTGTGAAGCCAGAGACTCCAAGAAACACTAAGTTTAATGCACACTAGTGAGATTTTATGCATACTAGTCAGAAAATTCAAAGTTAGGGTTCCCTTAGCAGCTGTAACTCAGCTCTGTTGTGTGAGAAAATTCTTCTGCTGCTCTTTATGATGATAATTTTTCCACTTTTAATGTGCTTTTGCAAGGTGGCCAAGTTATGATTACTGTGGGAACCTTAAAGTTAAATTTTGTCTGTCATGCAGGGGAAATTTTACTTGCAATGCTGGATTACTGTACTTCCTGATATGTAATATGTGTATTTGTCAGAGGAGGAGGAAAGAATTACACAAAGGATATTTATGTTTATTTCAGCATGTCAATACAGCTAAGATTTATGTACTTTGGTGCAGGAGCTGGTTCACTTTTAATGTTTCTCTAGTGCTCCACACAATGCTGCTCTCATCTGAGAGGTGTGGATGTTACCACACTGCACATGAAAACACTTTCACATGAGGATCGAATTCCACCTTGTGTGCATTTCTGCAGACCGAGATTATCCTCAGCATAAATCTTGGTGTTTGAATGGGCTGTGATTGCCTTGCATTACACCAGAAGAGCTGCCCAGGCACGTAGGTCCTCTTCAGCTTAAATGATGATCGTGGGCTATTGCAGCAGCCAAAGGATCATCAGAGGTGTCTTGGCTGATGAATCCCTTCAGACAAACTCGATGCTGGGCACTGTAGCCTCAAGTTTTTGGATGAGTCAGTATTTAGGAAGAAATGTCTGACTTCCTCTCCTATGCTGGGCACTAGGTAAAAATCCTTTGCATGTTCCAGTTACTGCAGAAAGGTGGGGAAAATATATGTTCCTTGTATTTTTTTTCTCTTTGTCATGGTTTAACCCAACAGGCAGCTAAATATGACACAGCTTCTCTCTTACTCCCTGCTCAGTGGGAGCTGTCATATGCAGGAGAGAGAGAATCAGGGGTAAAAGGTAAAATTTGTGCATTGAGAAAAGGAAGAGGTAATAATTTAAATAATATTTTACATATTCTAATATAAATATATTAAAACACAACATTCTAAAAATAATGATATTAATTAGGTATTTTATATATTTTAAAAGAATGAATGTTTTAATAAAAATGATACAACAGTTAAAATATTCAAAACAAGTGATGCATAGTGCAATTGTTTATCATCTGCTGACTGATACCCAGCCAGTTCTGAGCTGTGGGACAGTCCCTGTCCAGCAGCAACTAAAAACATCAGTGTGTTATCAACATTGTTCTCACCCTAAATCCAAAACAGAACACTGTACCAGCTACTAGGAAGAAAATTAACTCCATCCAAAACCAGGACACCTTTCCCTTTGACCATTTCTATTTAACTTTTCCCCTGAGCATTTTTTTTTTTTTTAACTCAAACCAAACAAAAATCCCCACACAAACAAAAAAACCCCAAAACCCTAAACACCAAGCCAAGTAAAAACACTATTTAAAAAACCTTTAAGTGAAACTTGGTTTTTGGATGGTGAAGGGAGAAGTTGTGGTCAAGTGTGAGCAGCCAGCTGCCAGACACAACAACCTTCAGACATCAGGAGAGTTTGTGATAAGAACCTTCAGCACGCAGTGCTGGGGAGGAGAAGAAGAAATTTATTCTTAGCTGGAAGCAGGCACTTACTTTCCTGGATTAAACTCAAGAGACTAAGTTTAGTTACTGTAAAACAGGAAAAAGAAATACATATTTAAATTATCTATATGCATAAGTAAGAGCATTTCACTCATTACACATATGTATGAGTAATTTCTTGACTGATACTAGGAGCATTTTCTTTCCTGTGTTGTCATCTAATTCATTGTATCTTTTGTTTTATAGTACCCATGTGGAGAAATGGATTTTGACTCTTCCCTGTCATCTCAAAATTTTGATGGCCAAATGGTAAGTCCTGTCATTTTGAGACTTGATCAGCAGCACAATTTATTTTAGCCTTAGGTTCTTTGCTTCTTTCAAATTTAAAAACTCAGCAGGTGAAGAAGCCATCTAGAGATTTGCCCAGTGGTGGTTTGTTTTTTTGTGTTTTTTTTTTTCCTGGTTTGTGGAGGATTTGTTTGTTTAGTGATGGTTTTGTGTTTTTGTTGTTTGGGGGTTTAGTAGTTAAAAGTGGTTGCTACTGTTTTGAATAAACCCAAACGTTCTCCATTTTTTTGAGGTACTCTATAATATCTATATTGTACTGGTAACTGATGAAACCATCAACATAAATACTCAAATAGCAGTGTAGGAACAAACTGGATTAAAGTAAATACAGCAACTAACACAGCTGTAGGCTTTGACAGACACCAAAATCAGTTTTAGGGCAGTGTGAAAAGGCATTGGCAGTTCTGACATGTTATTCTCATGTCTGTCTTGTGGATGAACTTCTCTACCTTTGCCCTCTGATAACTTCTCAAGTGCTGTCCAGAGCTGTTCAGTGTGTGTTCCAGCTGGAGGATGATGCTGAGGTGTGTAAGAGCACCTCTGATGAGCAGAAATCCTCTCGAGTTTGCATCTGCTAAACCTCACAACTAGCACTGCCTGCACTGGGCTTCTCTCCTTTGGAACTGCATAAAGAAATGCTGTCCTCTCATCTCATTATCCCTGTGAAATGTGTTCTTCCTCGTGAGGTTATCCTGTGGGTGCAAAGGGCTCGATGATCTTTAGGGATCTCTTCCAACTTGAGAGATGCTATGAATGCACAAGAAACAGCTAGAAAAAAAATCTGCTGACAAGCTGATAGCATTTGGGAAACCTGTCCATTTGTGGTGGTTTTATCACCACTCACTTTCAGGCATTGCCCTTGCTTTGTTGAACGTACTTGATGCTGATACTTAGCTACTTGCATGGTGAAGTAAAGCCTGGGAAAGAAATCATTTTTTCTTTTCCCTCTTTCCTTTTTTTTTTTCCTTCCTGTAAAAGATTGCCCTAAGGAAAGAGCAAGACTTTGTCTCTGCAGCACTGGGAGCACACCTGGCTCATTTATGATCTGCTTCCGGAGGTGTGTGACTGATTCCTTTGTTCTCTTTAGGCTCTGGAGGAGGCAAACGACTGCCTGAGTGACCTGCCCAGCCCCTTTGCCTACCTGCTGACCATCCACCTGAAGGAAGGCCGGAACCTGGTTATCAGGGATCGCTGTGGTGAGCCCCACCTTTCCTCTGGCTTCCTTTAGAATTCACACAGCTCTCCTTTCACTGATCTCAGCTTGGCAGCAAGCTGGCTGCTTATCTGCAGTGCAACAAGTCATGGATCTGTATCTCTTCTCCAGGTCAGAGCACTCAGAGATTGGGTTTATCCAGCTTGGATACACAGGGGAGGGAGCTGCCCTCTGCTTGCTGCTCCTCCTGCCTGATTGTGCAGCTGCAAAGCTGCCCTTAGCACCTGTACCTATTCAGGAACTGCAAGAAATTATATCTGAGCTTAAAAAAAAACCAAAAAAAGGACTATTTGGAGCTTTGTTAAATGATGGAGCTGCTCTTAGGAGTGCTTTTGGGGTTATCTGCAAAGGTGTTAATAAAAGGGAAACCACAGGAGCAGGGCTGTAAGCCAACAATCCTCTCTAATCTGGGATGTGATTGAATAATGACAGCATGCTAAAAACCCAAAACCCACCCACAGATGACGTATCAAATAAACTGTAAAATATTTGGGGAATTCCTGGAAAAACTGTGTGAAAATGCTTGCTGTTAGCCTGGCTTTTCTTCAGGATATTGAAAAGGGAGTGAAAATGCTTATAAGCAGCCAGTCACTTTCTGTGGAGGGAGCAGCTGTCCTGGGAGAGGCTCTGTGCAGGTTGTAGGACCCTGCAGCAGCAGCTGTTTCTGGACTTTTGATCTGAACCTATCAGAGAGCTCTTCCATACGTCCAATCTTGATTTCAGATTTTTTTTTTCCTGCATGTGGAAACAGTTCTGGTACTTTTGTCTTGCAGAATGTCTGAGCAGCTTCTTTTGAGGTTGAAGCCATGGGGTTTATTCATTCAGTTTTAAACAAAGTAAGGTTGCACAGCCTAAAGGCCTGTGAAGGTTTGCACCTGGAGGGACCTGTCTGATTTAGAAACGTTCTCACATGGGCTGCTCATTGGGATTTCTGTTATCTGGTATCTCAGTTAACTTTTTCCATGCTGGTTTTTCATGGCTTCACAGTACAGTAACTTTTGGTGGAGTGTATGCTTGTTTTTCCTACCAGTTTTTGGAAGGAGTGAATGAGTACTTAGATTAAGATCTTTACTGGTTATACAGAAGCCTGTATTTCCTAGCAGTGTAGCAGTTCATCAGATTTTACTAGCAGGCTGCACAAGCCAGGACACATCCAACTGCTCCTATGAAAAAGATGCTAGAAATGAGCAATTCCAGCAGAGTAGTATTTCTAGAGAAGACAGAGCATACTTTGCTCTAGGCTGTGTTTTGTTGTGTAAGAAAGCAAATGCTTATCTTAGTGAAGCATTGGACAGCATAGTGAAACAACATAAGGGGGAAAAAAAATCCCTTTTGATGAGTCTCTGTTGCTTTGTGGCAAATGACCTCTCATTCAGTAAACTGAGTATGTGAGGTGATGCTTCCTTCAGTAAAACTGCTGCTTTTTATTGCACAGGCAGCAGGAGGGGAGAAAACAGTGACTTAATGACTATTCATCAGTCACTGCCATGCTGCAGTGGTGGCTCCTTAAAAAAAAAAAGCACATTGCTGGTGCCCATCTTTATAGGCCTCTGCTGTCACTCTGGTTATGTGACATCTTTGTGTGATGCTGGGGCTTGACCTACAACCACTGGGCTTTCTCAGCGTGCCTTTGAAAGCAGGAGGTTGTCAGCTCTGCTCATCTCTTCAGTGTGAGAAAACCTCAGAGACAACTTGTGGGCTGGGAGCGTGTGACTTCCCTCCTCTCCCCCCGCCCTGGTGCTGGCTAGAGCTGCTGTGCTGGGGTGGTGTATCAATGTGCTCTGAATAATCTGAATTTACGAACACCTCTGTGGCCCGTGTGTCCTGTGAGTCACACTGTGCTTGGGCTGAAGGCCAGGTAATCCTCATTCACATTTTGGGAACAGCAAACCCTAGAGCTAACCCAGCAGTGCTGCTTGGCACAGCTGGGAGAGGGCTCAGACCCTCTTCTGTATGCGGAGAGGTGCCAGAGCTCTCCAGTGTGTAAAGCCTCGATGATCCTTGTGGATCTCTTTCAACTTAAGATATTCTGTGAAAGCCAAGTTGCTGGTCCTCTGTTTTGGACCCTCCTCTGGTCAGTCTGGTGTGAGCAACTTCAGAGTTGCTGTGGTTAGGTGGGAGCAGTGCAGAGTCAGAGTGTTTAGGTAGGACATTGCTGCTCTTGTTTTTATTCAAATTAAGTGTCATACCTTGCAGTATTGTGCGACCAGCAATTTATCTGGAAAAAAAGTCTCAAAGTGGTCATCATACCCAACAGTTTACATTTTTTGAGGGAGTTTCTTTATCTCCTTAAAGATAAAGAAAATGATGTTTAAGTGTGGTGTCCTGCCATTTTCTCATGTTTGCACTTTCCCCCTTAATTCTATTTTACAACAGTTTAAGTAGCTCAGGCTTAGGGGCTGCAGTGTGGGTGGGTGATGCCCTCTCCTGGCAGCTGAGTAAAGTCTCTTGTACTCATGTTCAGTCTGTTTCTGCCTCTGTTCCGTCCCAGCGTAAGAAATATTTATCTGTGCATATATGTAAAAATAAATCTCAGGTGTGTGACCAAGGAGAAATATTTCTGCTGTTGGGAACAACTGTTGGTGAAAAATCCTGGCACTACTCAGCAAATTCACAGGTTTCTCCCGGAATTTACTCATTATATGCTTAACAGTTATTAATTAGGAAATAATCATGCTTGGCGGACTAAAGGTGAGCAGGAATTCTACTTAGAACTGCAGGCTGTAAGACCACCACAACCTCACTTTTTTCCAACTTTCCCAGTATTTTTTTCAGACTCTTTGCCTCACTATGTACTGCTCTTTCCTGGATGTGTTCCCTTTGGTGTGATATAAATTCCTCCTTCACTTTACCAGATTTTTATTGCATTTTCTTTCCTCTTCCTGGTATTAATCCTGTTAACATCTGCTCTTTCCTATTTTTCTCTTTACTTTTTGCTTCTTGCATTGCTTTTTATCTGTCTCTTGTGTCTCTCCAGTCCTTGACTTTCTTCAGCTCCTCTCCTTGTACTGCTCTCTTTAGAGAGGGTGCGTCAGCCCAGGAGACTGGTTCAGATGCACGTGCTCTCTCTAAATTGCACAACAGCGCAGGAAAAAAAAAAGAAATCAGTGTTTCAGTGTTTTCTTCTCCTCTTTTATCTATTTTTTGGAGTGTAAGTGAAAGAAAAAAGCCTCTGTACAGCAACATCCAGTATGTGTGCCCCAGCCAAGGACTCCAAGCGCTGCTAGAGCAGGTTCTGGTGAGAAGTGGAGAAGCTCCAAAAACCCCTTTCTTGGGTCAAAATTAGTATTCTCTCTAGGGATGCAGGATGAGAGAAGTGTTACCTGTTGGTCATCAGCTTGCTTGGAAAGTCTGATTTACTTGCTTACAGCCTCACTCAGTCACACATTAGAAACTGCCTAAGCAGATGGTAAGTTTGGCATGTTACCTGTGTGCACCTTTGGGGCCAGTGTTAGGCAGCGCACAGGTCCTGCATTTATAGTTCTTGTAGGGGATGAGCCAAACACTGAAGGTTATGGGTCTCCATGTGTATATACACAGCACCAGAAGTTAAGACTTCTATGTCTTTTTTATAGTATTACTGTTACTAGATGTGTTTCAGTGATGGCAAGGAGTTTGTGTCTATGTAGTTTTAATACTGCAGGTAGTAAGAAAGAAGAAATGTATTTTATTGATTAAAGATCTGTGGAGCACTGCAGCAGCTTGGCAGAACAGAGAGATGATTTTTCTGTATCTCATTTGGCTTTAAAAAAAAATCACTGGTGCTCTAAGTGTTGGCATCTTGTCGCAGCCTTGGTGGTTTTATGGCTTTGTTGACCCTTGTTTTGTGAAGCTCAGCTTCATGCTTGGAGCTGGGAGAGGCTGGAGCCCGTTTCCACCTGCTGGTTCACCTTCACAGGGCAGGGTGATGCCTAATGTTTGTTTGAGTCAACCTAAAGAAATCTCAAAGGTCCTGCTCCCTTTTGGCATTGGGATGCTCTGACTGTGCACATTGCTCCTGGTCAAGTCACCTTTACACAGCAGTGAGCAAAGTGATGCTACAGCTGTAAGGAGGGGCTGCCTTCCTTCCTTCAGGTGACAAACCCAGCTCTGCTGCTGCAAGAATAAACAGAAACTGGGTTTTGAGTGCCTGTGAGGGTGAAAACCCCCTCCCATTTCCAAATCCTGTGCTTTTAAAGCTTTTTTTCATCTGTTAAACAGTGTGGTTTCAAGAAACACAGTTCTTGGATGTGATGTCATCCGGTGAGTGGCTGTGGTTGGTGTCTTTTTTCTTTTTTTCCCCTTTTTAACCACATTGTTCCAGCCTGAACTTTGTGTGTGTCTCTTTCCTACTTGGTTTTGTGTTTTGTAGATCTTTTTTATGGGAGCTTTGTGCCCCATCTCTGTTTCTTTCTTTGAGGTTTCATTTGTTTCCTGTTGTTGCACTTTGGTATTCCTCTCCTTTCTTTCCTCTCATGATAGAGGCAGCTGAACATGCAAAGGGAGCAGGGGCAGGTGCAGTAGTACAGAAGATGCAACACCTCGATGGGTTCATCCTGCTTTCCCTGCCCACAGCACATCATCCTCTGCTCTCACATCTCGCAGCCCCCACTGCCAGAGGGGCCTGGGGGACTCCCTGTGAGCTGTGCCAGAGCTCAGCCTTCCAAGGGCAAAATAAAAGGAAAGAAAGGTTATGGAATGACACACACTTTTAACTTTCAGCAGGAGTGAACCTGCAGGAACCCACCACTCATAGCTCTGGGCTATCCAGAAGTTAGACCTCGGTGATCCTGGTGGGTTTAGCCAACTCAGGGTATTTTATAATTCTGTGGACTGCCTGGGTCTGTGCTGATACCAGAATGCCAGAGGAAGGGATGTGTGTGTGCTGTGCTGGGTATTTGTCAGCTTAGAGCAAGTAATTGTTTGGAAAGCAAATGCTCAAAGCAATTAGGCTGAATCACTCTGCAAACACGCTGATTAATTTAGACTTTCTCTGTTTTCAGGGTATCTGCAATTAGATCATTAGGCCTTCAGATTTATTAATTATTGCGATGTATTAGGCAACTTTTTGCACTTCTTTTTGAAAGGCATAATCATGGCTAATTTACAACTGCTGAGAATTTGAATGGTGCTGAGCACTTATTTGGATGTTTTCTGGATGCTCTGTGGGTCTGTGAACAAGGGCTTGTGCTGAGAGTGTCTGTCTGTGCCAAGCCCAGTTTCTGGAAGTGCAGCGTGTGTGCCTGAAGCTTTGCCCTTGTGCACAGGGATCCCTGTGAGCATCCTGCCTGCACTGGCTGTGGGGAAGGAATGCACTGAGATAGGAACCTCAGAAAAGCAGGAGGAGTTCAAACAAAAGCAATTTATATGTCTTCTCATCCTTGTAAAGTTAAATTAGGAAATATAGGAACGGCAGCATACGGAGAGAATATTTGGGCCCCGAGAACACCCTGTGACTCTGCTTGTGTCAGAATTGTAGTTTAGAAGAGAGGTTTCTTAAATTGTTCCAGGCCCATCTGTTGTCAGAGCTGGGTCTTGAGGGGCACCTGCCTGCATTAACAGCTCACACTGCATCCTTCTGGGACCCTGAAAGGAGGTTTAGTTAGGCTGAGGACTCAGAATACAAGAAACAATGCTGAGCTGGGGTTGTTTAGCATGGAGAAGAGAAAGCTCCAGGGATATCTTAGAACCTCTGCCAGTTCCTAAAGCAGTGTTAAGCTTGACTAATTCTTACCAAAGACAATTCTGTTCTTTATGTCACATGTCCTTAATGTATGTCACATGGCATTTTGGTAGGTTTTTCTCAGTTCCTGTACTTTTTTCAGTGTTCCTGGAGTGCCTTGAACAGAAAGTGTTGTATCTGCATCTTTCGTTCTATTAATGTTTAAGTTGAGGCATTTTTTTCCCCTCCTTCATCCTCCCATCAACTGAGGGTTTGCACACTTTCTTCACATTTCTCTGGTCTTTTAGGTTGATTGGGTTTTTTTGTGGCCTTTTTTTTTTTTTTTTTTTTTTTTAGGTTTGTGTGTATTTTTTTTTTTCTGGTTGGTTTTATTTTCCCCTGGAACCTATTGGGGCTGCTTGTTTCCAAGCAATGTTTCATTTCCATCTGGCCATGTAAAACTAGCTGGGCCCAAAACTTTCCAAAATCACCTGAATTTCCTGCCAGCAGAATGCTTTTTTTTCTGATTTCCACTTTAAGCCTTGATCTCGGCTGTTTCACTACAAGGATGTAGTGGTTTTCCACTTAAAAAGAAAAATGTGTGTTCCATTTTAGAATGTCTTTTACTCCTTGTCGTAAATAACTCCAGTAATTCTATTTCTAGGAAGATTTTCAGATATTTATTCTTTACATGCATATAAAATAAATCCTTAATTTCCTTGTTCAGATTAAAATTTAGTTTTTTAACCAAAACTTAAGATGGTCTGGGTTATATTTCACGCTGCTCTTTGATTTTTTCAGGATTTTAAGGCAATTTGGTGGTCATTTTTATTTATTTATTTATGGAACGAGACTTGTTTCATATGCTACATTTCCAGTAAGTTTGCTCCTATAAAACAGTGTGTGGCTTGAAAATATGTTGAGTCTTCTGGGTTTCTTGGGTTACTTTTTTCCTCATTCTGAAGACGAGAATGTGATCCATCTCTCGGTAGCTGCTAGAGGGCAGCAGTATCCATTTAAAGACACCATTAACAGTTTCTTGGGCTACTAAACCCTCTCCTGCTGTTCTGTCCCAGCAATTTTTTGCTCACTGAAGCTTTCTCAGGTTTTGGGTGATGTCTGGTCTGCCTGTACTCACTGCTTTTTAGCGTTAGTGGGAGAAAAGAGAAGCGAAATTGGTGTTATGCAAAGGAATTCCAGGGAGCATTGCTGTTGAGATGAATGTTCTTTCTCTCATGGGGAAAGAGGCCTAGCTGATGGAGTGATTTTTTTTTTTTTTTTTAGAGGTCAATCTCTCCTTTTTACTCTTATTTGGTTTGTTTTAGGCTGAGTAGTAGATTATCTTGGGATTTATGTATTTTTTGTCCATACATTTTATTGAGTGAGAACCTACTTGTCTCACTGCATAATATTCAAATTAGCCTCAAAGCACCTTGCTTTTCCCACCAGAGAAATATTTTTTGGGGGACAAAATTCTCAACTGACTTTAACAATTATCCATTCCCCTGTTGATACTGCTGATGTGAGTGAGACCTTGCTTTCAGAAGAGTCTGCATGCACGTGCTTAAAAGTTGTTGATTCAGTTGCCTTCACTAGGAAATGGATGCTAAAAAGCTTTTTTTTTTTTTTTTTTTTTTTAATTGGTCTGGCTTCTTCAGAAAATTATCCATTTCTGTCACAGTTAAAGGAAAATTATAAACAAAAATCCTTTTTTTAGACTGGTTCATCTCTAACATCACCAGGCTCTTTTCAAAAAAAGTTATGTTTTTCTGCCTAGATTGTAGATTGTCTCTAATAAATAGCTTTTAATAGACCCAGACGTCTTTCTGAGCTTGAATCCAGAAGGCTTCAAGCCCTGAATTCAAATGCAGTCAGTAATTTGCAGTCTGTGCTGTTCATCCCATCAGGAGATGCTTGTCCACCTGGCTTATTTCTCATTCCCTGTCAACTATTTTGGTCACCTGGATGCAATCTGGGATGTCTTAAAGGAAACCAGACCCAGACACAACGAGCAGGGAGCTGTGTCAGCATCTTGGCAGCGACCTGGGGCAGGCCTTGGGGGCTGTGGTGCCACGTCCATCCCTGACATTTCTCCACTGGCCACTCAGCTTCACCCCAGCGACCACCACCGCCGCCCAGGCGCTCCATGTGCCACCGCCGAGGTGACAGTCCAGCTGCTGGGTGGCACGGAGGTGCCATCCCGTCGTTTGTAGGACGCGGGAGCCGCGCTCCCGGGCCGACCCCTGGCCCCCGCCTGCCTAGTTGAGATGTCACCCCCGTGACAGCCCGACAGGCGAGCGCCGCAGGACCCCCCGCCCCGCCACAATTATTTTCCCTCACAATTAACACCGGTACTAACTTGACACCTTTCCCTTGTTTGGCTTTTGTAAGGCGCCGTCCCCCTCCCGCCATTAATTCGCGGCATTAATATTTGCCGCGGCGCGGGTGCCGCCGCTCACCCGTGAAGCCGCTGGAACATTATGGAGCTGTCAAGATAGCGAGGGATTACCCAGGCTGCCTTGCTGGAGAAAGTGACACCACTGAGGCCCCGCTTTGAGATGTTTATTTTGAGAGTAAGCTGACAAGCATGAAGGCCTGATCCCAGAGTGGCAATCTTATTTAATTAAAGGCCTCTTTTTATTATAGCTTCCCCCCCTTCACTGTTTTTTGTTTTTTTGTTTTTTTTTTTTTTTAATGTGCATTATATATTTTTATATAAACAAAATATATATTCCTCTTATATATACTCCTTTTATATGCTTATGTATGTTTCTATATATAAATGTGTGTAAATTTAAAGGAAGAGTTTATTAAAAATAAATATGTGAGAATGATCGCTAAAGCCTGGCTCGCATGAGCAGTGCTGGGCAGCCCTTCCCTTCCCCCCTTTTATTTTCCTTTACTGTATAACAACCTGGAAAGCTTTGCAGAGCAATAATGCAATTGGGATGCTTACTTAGCTGTAGTCTTCCTGCTTCCCATCCTCAGAGAAAGGGCTTGGAGTTTTCTGCTTGTGGGTACTGAACTTGCTGGCTGTTTGCTTTTATTCTGTATCTCCTATTTTTCTCTCTCTTTTCAGGTTTTGCCCTTTTTCATGGGTTTTCTGTCCCAAAAGCAGATGAATTATGGCCATAGACCACCTGCCTCCATCGCCTCTTCGTGCTTTCATTTCATCAGTTGCTTGCCTTGTCTTGGCCAATTGCTATTTCATGCACAGAATACGTTATGGACATTATTATTACTATTATTTTTAATTATGCAGCTTTGTCCAGCTTATCCTGTAAATAAAAGTCAGGGGATATTTTGCCTTTGTCTTTTTAAATCTTTTTGAAGTGACACCAAAGAACTCAGTGCTGTTATTTCTTAATTCTGCATCTTTTGAGGACTGCTGCCCCCCATGCTGTGGGGCTGTGATCTATCTGTGTGTTCCCACTCCTGGAAATTGTGCTTTGTATAGAGTATAATCATAGTTCTGAGAAATTTTTAGGGAAAGGTCTAGTCCTAACACACTGGGAACAGTGAGAAGCTGCCCTTCGACTTTCCTGGCTTCGGATCAGGCCCTTATTATTATTCTCTCTTAGAGGAGAAGAAAAAGAAAATTCTATTTAAGAAGTCTGCAGCTTTTTTCCTTTTTTTTTTAAACAAAAAAAAAGTGTTTTTTTCAACAATTATTATTCAGGAAAAGAATCAGCTGCAGTTAGTTATTTGAAAACCAACTGATATTTTCGTTCTGTGAATGAAACACACTTTATGTGCAGAATGGACCAGGTTCTGCAACTCTTCCCTTTTGAAATTAAAGCAGAATAAAAACTTCCTATAATTCTTATAATTCTCCCAGGAGCACAGTTCTTTACAGTGCTATGTAATTCCAAATAGATGCTTACACACAATTGTTTTTTCTTGAGTTTAAGTCGCGTAACACTGATCAGAGCTTTGAATGTTTAAATACGGATTTTTCACATCCTCACAGGTGCACCAAATCATTGGCAAGACTGGGTTTTGCTCTTAGGCTGGGTATTGCTCTTAGGCTGGGTTTTGCTCTTAGGCTGGGTTATCCTGGACCGCCATGTGTTTGTCGGCCAATATCTCAGTGGGAGCCAGGGAGGACAGGTTCAGATTATTTCTGACTCTGAAGTCTGCTGTAGAAATCAGTTTTTTCCACTGGCAGCCCTTGCTGCAGGCTGGGGGCTGCCAGGACCATCACCTTAGCTGTTACCCTTCTAATGAAACTGAGCTGTTAGGAGGGAAGTTTAATTCCAAATATAACGTGCAATACAGAAAATGCTGGATATGACAGGTGAATGGCACCGAGGCTCAGTTAATTGTAGATGCTGCTACATCTCAGTTGGATTTCCCCCCCCCCCTTATTTGCAGCTTGTGAGGATTTTTTTGCAAAGTCTATATGAATAACTGAATCAACCATCATCTAGTTAAATCCTCCCTGTACCTTGTTCCCCCTCTTATCTGGTGTCCTGCACGGTGGTTGGCGTTAGTGCAGATGCCACCAGTTTAATAACAATAACAATAATAAAAAGTTGCTTCCCTCTTCTGTTTTCCTTTGACAGATGCAAGTCTTTCTGTTGCTGCTGAGTGGCACAAGCCTCACTCTCTGTGCATGGACATCTGCTCCATAAAAACAGGGAGCATTATTGCCATGGCAAATTGTGCCACTTGGATTAAAAAACGTGTTACCTGGACAGTGCTTGTTTTTAGAGAGTCTGTTCTCTGTGTGGTCTTTATCCTGAGCTGATGAATAATGTCGGTATTTTTTCACTGAAACCTCAAATTGGGTTTTAAGTAAATTGGCAAAGTGACACCAGTGATGAAATCCTGACGGGTACTTTAGCTATTGTTACTGGTTTCCTTGGAGCTCCTATCCCAGTTACGATGCTTTGGAGTTCTGGTCCTTTGAATATATTCATAGTCACAGGATCACATTTTCTCTCTTCCACTGTGTCGTTAGTTGGCCTGTAAATGGTGCTTCAATGCTGCTTCTGTTTGCTCTTTTACCAAATTAAATTTTTAACAGACTTGTTAAACAACAATTATTCTTTAAAAATAAAACAACAGAGATCAAACTACGAAGATTTTTTTTTTTTGTTGCCTGCTTTCAGACAACTTTCTGGTTCTGTCTATAAATTTCCTGTATGAATGAGCAATTTTTATATAGGTAATTAAGTATATGCCTGTGTATAAAATAGATAATTACCATTGGTTGTTTTAAATTATTTTATGAAAATATAATTTAAGGTTGCGGAGTTGCATAGGGGCATGCTAATTTATTTTAAAATTAATTATCACAGGTACAAGTGACCCGTATGTGAAGTTTAAACTGAATGGGAAAACGCTCTACAAAAGTAAGGTAGTCTACAAGAACCTCAACCCAGTTTGGGATGAAACTGTTGTGCTGCCCATACAGACCCTCGATCAAAAACTCTGGATCAAGGTAAGTTTTGGCCTCAGATTTTTGAAAGACGGGCCAATATTTTTTTAAGCAATTATTTTCAACTTTAGAAACATATTGATTTTTATTCGCTGTAGCAGCACGGCGTAAAACACAATCCAGTTTAAGAGCTTCAGCAATTTCAAATTAAAATGCACATATGTCTTTCCCAGATTTTACTTGCATGTTTTGCTTTCTGTCTGCAAAAACCCAAGTTTGAAATAAAACTCCTTGACTGGATCTGTTTAAAGCCGTGGAGCTGAATTCTGCGCTCTCTCTCTCTCTCTCTCTCCCCGTGCTTGTGCAAACTCAGGGAAACCAAGAGCAGTTTCAGAAGCACGTTTTAGGAGTGTAATTTGGCTGGGCTGCACAGAATTATTACCTGGGATGCAGCTGTGACAAGTAGCAAAGCCTTTTCTGGTTATGAGTAACGTTACAGTTACCAGAACCGCAAGCTACCAGTTGTGAGCACTAATTGCTAAAACATCTGTAAGCAGAAGTACCTGATTTTTGTGCAGCGTTTCATTATGCTGTCGTGTGGAGTGTAAAGGAGCAGGCACAATCCATAGCAGCACACATGTCTCTGTTTACATAATATTAAGAAGATACTTTCAAAATGCTGGTTAAATATTTAGCTAAAAATACAAATTAAAGCAGGGAGATGGAAAGTGATCCCTGAATTATATCGAAGCTTTGATCTTTCAAATACAAAATTGAACTGAAAGGGCTTAAAATATCTGTTCTTTCATCGCCTGGGATAAAACTGGCTTATGATGTGAAAATTGGAAATATTTGTCTTATTTTGCCACCAGGTGTACGATCGTGATTTAACCTCTTCAGACTTCATGGGTTCGGCATCTGTAGCGCTCACTGAACTTGAACTCAATAGGTAACAGATTATTTCATTAAAGGTTATTAATGCAGCTTAATTGAGAAACAGAGGGAAGTAATGAAATGCTTTTTGTTCTGGCTTGGAATTTGTCTATTTGTGAAAACTCTTTTTTGATAGAAGAGAGGGGAGCACATTTTAAGAGAAATCACTTGAGCTAAATCTTCTGCGCACGTTTTTATCCGGCCTTACGCACTGGATTCAAATCCAACCTGGACGCAGCCCAGTTCTGGGACTAAGAGTTTCTGTGTGCAGCATTGTTTAAGGAGAGCTACACCAGGATGATTTATGGAGGAAGAGGGGGAGAAGGTTGGGAGCTGTTCTCAGCCCCACGGGGCTCGGGGTACCTTTCTCTGGGGCTGGGAGCGTTTTGCCCAGCTGCTGCCAGCGCCCCTTTTCCAGCCTCCCCCCGCATCCATCCGTGCCTGCAGCAGCTGCATCTGGCCCTGATTTAGTGCCGAGGCAAGCCCTGTGCCTTTTGTCTGCTGCTGCTGCTGCTTGGGCTCAATGTGGAGCTGGAAGCCAGGAATTCAAGTTTTAGTTGTTTCTTTTATAGTCCCTTGCTGTGTGATGACTTTTTTGGGGAAAATGAGTTCTCCCTGTGCGGGGGGAATTGTAGCTCCCGTGGCCGTTGTATCTGAATTTCTAGAAATGTTAATTTATCCATGAGATAGTGCCACCAGGTAAATACCAGCATTCCTGTTTTCAGCAGGGGAACAGACTCATGGAGAGGGATTAAAAGCAGGCAGAATAAATATCTCTGGAGTCAAATACAAGCCATTAATATTAGAAAATTCACTTGGATGAGTTTCCCTGTCACTCTTCCCTGTGAAGTGGAGGTAGTAGTAACTTAATTCAGTGTGCACCTGCATATGGAGAGTTATGAGTAGTGAGCAGTGCTATAGGAACACTGTGCTGCATTATTAAAAGAGGGGTGTATTTTGTCAGAACCAAGAAGGAAATCTCCAGATTTCCCATTTTAACATTTAAACTCAATATTGGGAATTTCAGACAAGAAGCTGAAATTTGCACAGCTCAGCCTGACCTTTAATAATCAACTCGAGTTAACTGGAGTCGATAAATGCACAACTTTTTTTTCTTTTTCTTTTTTTTCTTTTTTTTTTTTGCTTGTAGAACTACTGAACAGGTTTTAAAACTGGAAGATCCCAACAGTTTAGAAGATGACATGGGAGTGATTGTATTAAACTTGAGTCTAGCAGTAAAGCAAGGAGACTTCAAGAGAAATGTAAGTGGCTTAGGAAATCAAATTTATAGCTGGAATTTGTAGGGGGGAGAAAAGAAGAGCTGGCATAATCTGATTTACTGAGAAATGCCACCTTTATTTTCATCCTCTGAGACTCAATATTGAAATCGAGATAGAGCATAACTTTAAAAAAAAAAAGCCCCATAGTTAGCTGGGTTAAAGTTGTGTAGACATTTGTAGTTGGATGCTTTTGTCTTGGGCATGTGTCCAGCACTGCAGTGGGCAGGTTGAAGAAAAGCTATTATATTTCCTTTTTTTTGTTGTGGTTTTTAATGAAAACTATGAAAAAACCTATCCGTGTAAAACCTAAAAACTGAGCTTGGATGTTAAAACTTAAATTACCCCAGTCCTGTGGAGGAGCACCCAGGCTGAGAGGAGGACCTTGCTTGTAAAACCCCGATCTTCCCACTGACAGTTTCTTCACTGAATTAATTGAACTTGGCTCCTGATGCAGAAATGTGGTGATTAGTGATGTTAGAAACCCAGAGAAGCTGTTCAGAGACTGGGAACACCATAACTGAAGCTAATAGTTTTTTTAAATTCCAGGTCCTGCACATGGCTTTTTTGCTTCTATTTTTAAAGGTTTCTCCTAGTGTTTTATACAGAGTGTGCAGCACACAAATACTGGTGAAATAATCCTGCTCCTGGCCAGCAAGGGGTGGAGAATACCCAAGATCAGGCAGTTACTTGGACTGTTAAGAAACAGACCTGATTTTAAATATTTGTAATACATATTAAGAGAAAGTATTTCTACACGTTTTCTGCAGAGTTGAATATGAAAGTTGCTGTTTACAGCACATTGTTGAATTATAGGTATGGAATTCTAGCCTGAATGGGATTATTTATAGAAACATAAATGTTTCAAGGGGTTGGAAAGCAAAATGAGAAGCAGCTAGTGTGGGATATCTGCTGTTCGTAATTTATTTTTCACATAGATGCCTTTTTGAGAACTGTAAAATCTTAGTTAATAATAAGGTGATGATAGGCTTATTTTGACTTCACCATATGATTATTTAAAAGCTTAATGGCAATATTTAAAATAACATTGTATTTATATATCTATATATATATATATAGTTTTTATTTGGATTGTGAACTCCCCTCTAACTTGTACAAGAGAGCATTGTTGGCACGTGTCTCTGGATTGCAGCAAAGATGTAAAGTTACTTTAGCAAAAAAGTTAATTTAGTCAGAAGAACCTCAGGAATTCTAGGATTTTTAGGAAGGCCTGAGCTGAAGTGGGCCTAGCTGGTGAAACAAAGCTTATTGGTTTAAGTAGCAGCTTTTGGTACTCTTGGGTGCTTAGTTAACATTCAGAGTGCAGATGATAGAAGATCTGGTGCACACTGTAATCTTTTTAAAGACAATGTTTTAAGCCCTCATATTTCACATGCAGATTGCTCAGCCATTTCCAATGGAGTCAGAATAGTGAAATAGCTCTGTCCACATTAGCACTTAACAGCAAGATGATTTTTTTTTTTCCCCATTTTTAAATTAGCTTACTGTAGAACCAGATGGCACCAAAAGTATAAGCTATGTTTCTTACTAATGGCTCTGGGTCCCTCCACTTTTTCATTCTCAATTACTTTTTTTTTATTGCCTCTTTTTTTGGTGCAATGCAGGTATTTTGAGTTTGTTGATTGTTAAGTTCCACGAGGCAGGGAAGGTAGATGGAGATGCAGTTGTATATCTAGCCCCCTACTTTGTAATAGGCTTTTCTAACTCATTTGACAAGCTGCTGTTTGAATTATTTTACTAAACACTTTCTCCATTTTACTCCTTATCTGTTTCCTTTCCCTGGATTCTCTGTGGTGTAATAATGGGGACTCGTGAACAGAGATGGTCAAGTCGAAAGAAACGAACTTCATCCAAGGTAATCCATACGGTTTTGTTTCACTTCAAGAAAATAAAGGTCCCCACCCAAAATATGTGCCCTCCTCTGAAACAGGCTAAACAAAGGAGAACCCCGAAGTGTAGAGGCAACCTGTCATAATGTGATGGCTGTGATAACCTTTGCTTTTTTGATTTTTCTTTCCATTGTGGTGGGAAATTGCTGCTGTTTTCTAACTGTAGGTGCTATGGTAGTGTCTAGTGGCAAGAGAAACTAAGACCCCGTTCACAAAGAGCTGTAGAAAGAGAGAAAAACTTTCTGTACTACGGAAATGGGTGTAAAATCAACCAAGTGAAAGGAGCTGTGGAGGGTTTGAGTTGTTTCAGAACACCCCGAAGGTGGTTGGTGCTGGAGTTGAACGAGGGTCTCCTGGATCCCAGTCTGTCTTTGGGGCTGCCTCTCACCATGGGTGGAATCCTGTGAGGCAGTGTTTAAGTGAGTCTGGTTGCCGCCGTGGGTTTTGAAATTCCTTTTGTTCTTGGGATAGAGGCTGAGCAGGGAGTTTCATTACCTCTGTTGTAACAGGATTTCCAAGATTTGTGTGTTGCCACATGTCCATGTAACTTGCTTCCCTCTGTCTCCTGTAGGATCCCTGCAGGCTTCCATTACTTTTATATTCCTGTATCATTTTTGTGTTAGATTTTAACTTGTTCAGGAAGCAGACTGGGGCTTTTTATGTGTTCTGTAAAGCTTTAATTTGCTATTGAGTAAATAACAATGATACAGACACTGCAAGCCCCAGTACCCAGCTTGAGAGCTGTACAGACTCACTCTCTGAAAAGCAGAATTTGGCTCTTAAGATGAGTGTGTTCTCATGATATTTTCCCTCTGTAACTATCGGTTTGTGCCTAAATAAATTGAATCATTAACCTCCTCTTGTTCTATTCATTACAACTGTGGTGTGCTGTGTAGAGGAGCCAACCATCTCAGGTATTGTGCCAGCAAGGATGTTT
Source organism: Aphelocoma coerulescens (assembly GCF_041296385.1). Classification (NCBI taxonomy): domain Eukaryota; kingdom Metazoa; phylum Chordata; class Aves; order Passeriformes; family Corvidae; genus Aphelocoma; species Aphelocoma coerulescens. Next base: position 7,637,703 of record NC_091024.1, read on the forward strand.
TTGTCGATAGAAGAAGTGCATAGTACAGCCTTAGGAGCCCTGATTGCAGGGATATTGCAGTGCAGAGAGCTGCCAGGAATCCCTGAATGCCACATGATAGAAAGTGATGGAATAACTGAAGAGCTCATCACTTTAGTTTTTATCTGAAACTCTGGAAATTACTGTGCCCTCACTCACTCAGTGTTGCTTGATCCTCCTCTTTCTCACACAGCTGTCTCTGGATGCTGGTTGGCTTTGGGACCTGGGAAAGGGAGTCAGGTTTCTAAACTCAGGTTCTTTTTCTTCAGAATAGCCAAAATTCTGTGTTGGTCGCTGTCACTGGAAGTTTTAGTGTGTATTTTTTTCATTTGTTTAGGGGTTTTTTTTGGTTTGGTTTTTTCTTTTTGTTTTTACATAATATCTCATTGCATTTAGTATAATTTTTTTACACACAAGTTTTTGGACCTTTAGCTGTCAGCCTTTCAGCTCTCGAGACTCTGCCTTGTGCCTTAACACCTTTCAAAATAAAATTAAGAAATGCTGAAGCGTGGTGCTGATTTAGGAGACATAAAAGTGTTGTTTAAAAGGAAAAAAGCTTCAACCCTGTGCTCTGTTCTGTTCCAGTCACTAGAGGGTAGGAGAGCTTCAGCTCTTCCTAGGGAAGACACAGTTCATGCTCCAGTGTGATCTGTAAAGAAAACCTCTGTGACCATCCAAAGGCAGTAAAAAATATTTCCCAGCATGCGCTGGAAAAAATCTGACAAAGCAGTATTTCCTGGTTTATTGATTCTGCTACTGCACTAAAACACTAGTACTGTACATCAATAACCATCTTTAGTTAGGAAACTCTGGTCTCTGGAAGCAGTACTAGCAGTTTGTGGCAGAACATAAAGGCTGGGAAGAAAAATTGTGTGCATGGGGAATATAGGTGTCTAGGGAAGGCACAAGAGGTTATGGAAGAATAGCCAGAGAGTATGATGGGGTAGAAAACAATGTTGCTGGACGAGATAAAGATACAGGAATAAGAAGGGCAGGGGAAATGGAGAGAGCTCTGTAATGGATACACAAGCTTGTCTCTTTTTTGGCTCCTGAGCTGACTCTGGTTGGGTGTTGCAGGAGGAAAACACAGTATACTTTCCATTTGAGCAGCTGAACTGAGGCATCTAAATTTCCTCTCTCCAGGTTTAGGCAAATAAAAGTTTTCTGTTTGAAATAGTTTTCCTGGGTTTTTTTTTTTATGTGCTGAACTGCAGCTGACCCCTATTGTAATATTTAGCTTTTCCTCTTCTATAAATACAGGGAAAATGACTTATTTTAAGGATGGACAAAATGAATATAACTTTCACAGCTGTTTTTTAATCTGTATTGCCTACATGAAAGAAATCTGATTATCCTCTAATTTGACCATTTTATGTTGTCTTAATGCAGATTTGGCACATCAGTGTCCTAAATGAGTCTTTCACATTAATCACGGGATTCTTGCTGACTTCCCAAATTTACCCCAAATGTTGATGGCATTGATACCTGTTGCAGCTCCATGTCAGACTGGCAAAGGGGCTCATGTGGGCTGTTGTGGATACTGTACTCTCTTCATGTGTGTTCTCTGAGCTCCCTTGCTTTTTGAGGAAAGAGCTGCATTTCAGACAACAGCAACAACTGTGTCAGCACAAGATGTCCAGTCCAGCTCCAGTAGCCTCATGGTCATTACAGGGAGTACGCAGGAAGGATTCCAGCAACTCAGTATGGTCTTTTAAATCATTTTGGAGCAAGAGCTGTTGAAGTGCATGATTTAGGTATCTCTTGATTATTATGCAGTATATATTTTTCACTGCTGCTGGAAGGGAATCATTGCATATTTGGGTGAATTCCCAAGACATGGGCAGCACATGGTCCCTCATTTTTCATGGGAGCTGAGAACAGCATTGTCCTCCGTGGGAGCTGTTTTTCAAGAGCGTGGCTTTCTTCTTTTCCTCGTGGAGGGTGGCATTGCAAAGGGAAGAGGATGCTGTTAGGCAGTATTAATATACTCACTCATATCTGTGTATTGACAAGCTCTCCCCTCTGTTCTGCTTTCCTTTCTGGGGCACAGAGGGAGTTGGTAGCTCTCTCTGCTGGAGCCCAACATGCTGATGCTCAGTACCCTTGTTTGTCCCGGGTGGTTTGAGTCTCACCCTGAGTGCCCTGCATGCTATTTCCAGCATTTGTACAGCTGAATAACCTTTAAGTGTTGAACATCTAGGAGGCAAATAAGCAGGTCTGCTTGGGGTGGATTGACCTGCAGCAGCTCAGTCCTGAAACAAAAGTGACGGAATTGCCACCTTGATAGCCTACGCTGATTGAATAAATTGGCTGAAAGGCCGACCGGACCCAAGTGCTCTTCAAGCATCTCATCGCAGGGGAAAATCCCTCACTCTCCTTTTTTTTTTTTTTTTCTTTCCCCCTGTGAGGGCTGTTAGGTTTCATTTTTGTCTGCCTCATTGTGTTTGGCTCTCTCCCCCAGTCCCCTGTGGGCAGAGGGGCAGCGGAGCTCTCCAAGCGCTTCGCGGAGCGCGGGGACTCTCTCGCCACAGGGTCACGCGTCGTGGCACCAATCTTGTGTTGGTTCACTTGCCTTTCCTGCTGCCCTCTCGTCTTTCCCAAGGGGAAACTGCCTCTGCAAAAATGGTTTCTCTGCCTAATGAGAAGAGGTCCGAAGAGTCCTCCTATTTGTGTGTTGTTGTTTTCTCAAATGGCAAATTACGTGGCCCAGTTTTGACGTTGACCTCTTCACAGGGATTGCAGCAGGCTTTCTGTTGTCCTGTCTCATCCTTTTACATGAAAGATGGGAGAGATGGGCTCACTTCACACTTGGCCACCTCGCCGTGTCATTTAAATGTACAATTTTTCTGCATCTCTTTATTGCTTCAAAAACAAGTTTGAACTTGGGGCATGTATGTGTGTGTCAGGAAAAGAGACAGATTTGAAAGCAGCCCTGATGCACCAGAGGGGATTTGCTGGGTGCCTATAGAGGGAGATTATACACAAATGGAGTTATCAGGGAGACTGGAGCTCCTAAAGGATTTGTGAAGCTGGGTCAATGAGCTGGTTCTTTCCCCTCCAAAGCTCTGTCATTCTTGTTCAGCTCCTGTATTTGGCTCTGTAAAGCACAATACAGCCCACCTGCTCATTCTTTTTTAAACCAGGACCAGAAAGTAATAAAAAATTGAAAGTTGATGTGAAAAACTTTTATATTCATTTTGAAACCAGGAACAGGATTTTGAGAATGGTGATGTGAGCACTGATTTTTAATTTTTCTGTTCAGAGCTGTGGGATGGTTTTTGGGCAAATGTCCTTTCTAAGCAGTTGGGAGAAGAACTATCTTCTGATCCTTGTGTGGCAGGGTCCTGCTCTGTGACCAGGCCATACTTTGGCTTCAGAGATTACTCATTACTTACCTGATGTTGCACAGTGCCTAAATCTGCAGTAGACATGGGTTCTTAAACTTAAAAACATCTAGTTTGTTTTAAGGAATAAGGCTCTCTGGATATTTGTGTGCTTATTGTCTGTTTTTTTTTTTTTTCTGGCCGGCTTGTTTGAAGGATGCCTTTAGTTCCAGTTTTAATCTATTTTACAGCAGTGAATTGCTCATAAAGGTGACCTTTATGGTGTTACTGCTTATTTGCACACAGAGCCCAGCCAAAATCAGAGCTCTGTCTAGAGACAACCCTCAAATTCTGGTCTCAAGGCTACCTTGATTTCAGAAATGATGAGGGGAAGAAATAAGCAGCCTTGTCCAATGCCTTGTGCTTGGGACATGTGCCAGCTTCTATCATAAATCATGTGTTTCTTAATTTCCAGCCCTGTAATTCCTGATCCCAGCTTCAGCCAACTCTTTTGTACCTCGGCAAGGCACCTTTACTTGGGTCTGGGATGTAGCCAGAGTGTGAGCAGAGAGCTTACAGGAAAATATAGCAGGAGAGGCCTGAAGGACCTGGCATCCAGTGTGGGAGCCCAGCTGGAAAGGGCTCAGGTTCAGCAGGGGAGGAGCTGCAGTACTGCAGTACCCAAGTGTGGAGGCATCAGTAGCCATGGAGGTAATAGCAAAGGGAAGAGCTGAATGGATAAAACACTTCAAAATTGTCACTGATGAAGCAGTTATGTCCTTATTTTCTGGCCAGTATGGACCAGGGCTTTGGCTTTCCTGGTCTCATTGTGAAGGCAGGTTAGGGTAGTGGTGGCTGGAGCCAGGGAGAGTGTTTGGGGTGGTTTTTCTCGTGCTTGTTTTGCCCAAGTAACTTTGTTGGACTAATGGCTGTGCTGCTCTGTGCTCTGCTCTGCAGTAGTTTTGCCAACTCACAGGGAGGCTGTGAAGTTTAATCAATTAGCTCTGTGTAAATCAGTCTGAAATGAGTAGGTGTGGGGTATCAGAGAGGAGGTAAGACTTGTAAAATAAATAATGCGGTATCATTTTCTTGTCACCTGGGAGGCATTTTCCATAGTGCAGACTTCCCTAGGCAGCACTAAAGTTGACTCATTGAAGGCCCGGGTCTGTGGGTCTACCACACATCTGATTTTCCCCAGACGTGCTTCCTTCCCGAAACTGTGAGTGGAATCTGAGACACTGCCTGTTTCCCCGGGATTTCCATCAGGGTGGTCAGAGGAACAGCCTGCCAAATACCTGGGGAGGCTGGAGAGGTGGCCACAGAGCAAGTACAGAGGGGCTCTTTGGTGCTACGAAGCACAGGAAATGTGCCAGACCTGCTGAGCAGACTCCGTGGGGGTGACCTGGGCATGTCCAGGAAACCCAGAACATTCCTCATGTGATGTGTCTTGCAGGGGTGTAAGGCGAGCAGTGCTCTGCTTGGAGAGAGGCTTGTGCCAGTGGCAGGGCTGGACTGGGAGAGGTGGGAAGCTGGGGCAGCCACGGAGGCTGCGTGGAGCTGCTGCAGGTCAGCGCTGTGCCCTGAACCAGTTGCAAACATCTTGGCTCCACTCTGCAGTGGGATGCTCTCAAGTGATGCTGGATCTCATGCAGGTCCTGTTAGCTGGGGACCAGCACACCCCTCTTGTGAGAGGAGCACGGCGCTTCTGCAGCAGCACAGCCAGAGAAGGGGGTGCACAAGGCTCCTTGCTTGGGGCCACCTGTTTTGGGAGGTCAAGGTTGGTGCATTGCAATGTGTTCCAGTAATACTGAGTGCAGGTGCTGATTTTTTTCCTGGGACTGTGTGGGATCCAGGCTGCTTTGGGTACCTCCCAACAGTCCTTTGAACTGTCAAGTCAGCAGCTACAAGGGTGGGGTTATGTGTGCTGTAGAGCTGGGGTAGGAAGGTCCCCAATGCTTAGTGACTCCCTAAAATACTGGCCAGGATGAAAAAAAGAAAAGAATCCAAGTTTGATTTGAAAACTGAGTGATAACAACTGTCTTTTGTGTTCAGCCTGGAAGCTTTGAAGAGAGCTGGATGCTTTGTTTTTAAAAGAAATTGTAACGTGGATAATAAACTTCATCTGTTTTTTGTGGGGGGTTTTTTGGGTTTTTTTTGTGAACTAACATCAAATACCTCTTCCTCCTCCAAGGAAGGAGCAGGAGGGGGAGGGAAAATCCTTACTCCTAAAGCAGCGAGTACATCACATCAAACATGACTGTGTTAAATACTAAAATGTTCAAAGTACAAGCGAGATAGATAAAGGCTTTGATGGGAAGTGGATATTTCCCAGGGACATTACAAGCAATAATCCAGATGTTATGGTGTAATGCAATGAGTGTCCATGGATAGATGGGGAGCTCAAGCCAAGCAGCGCCTGCTGTAGGCCTTAGCCCTCCACTCCCATGCTGTTACGCCATATGGAAGCAATCTCCAGGCCCCCTTAATAGCCAGCTTTGGATTCCATTTTCACAGGGCTCATAGAGCTAAGTGGAGCTGTTTTATGGACAAGTTAGATAGAAGCCTTTCCAAGATAAACATCCAATTCGAAATTAGGACATACCAAGCTGCAAAATTATTTTAGGGCATATTTCATGGAAGCACTGCCATTTTTCTAAGGCGATTGCCAGACTGTAGAATGCCCTTTGATCCCTTGTGGACATTACTCCCTTTTTTATAAAAAGGGTTTTGAAATAGTTGCAGTGTTTAGGGAGGAATATATCTGCTGGGACTTTGAAGTATGTCCATGGGAACAGTCATGCTTTAGCTTTTTGGCCCAAAAGACGAACTTTAAAAAAAAAAGAAAAAGAGAGAGAGAGAAAAAATTACATTGCAGCTGGATTTATGAATCAAAATCTCATTTTCTTTTTAAAGGTAGGAATTTTTACCCATTGCGCCAGGAAAGCCAAACGGGGTGTTTAAATAGAAGTATATTGATATGCTTGTGGGATTCAGAATTCAGTATTTTAACCAGTAAAAAGCAAGTAAAAAATTTGTGAGTTCACCACCTATGATTTAAGAATTTTGTTGCCGGGTAATTGATCCATAAAAAGTAATCTTCAGACATCAGGTGCTTTTGCAATCGTTTTATTTAGCAACAACATTTCTTACTTGCTTTTAAAGCTAACACGTCCTGTTTTAAAGTGACTTGTGAAATCTTCTCCTCCGTCTTGCTCCCACCTGTACATGACATGATTGAAGCTCCAAAGTGTGGCGAGTTAAAAGTTGCTTCAGGAGAATAAAATATGGCAGGATTTTTACTGCGGGAAGAAAAGTATAGCCTTGAGTTTTAATGTTTCCAGCTCACTCCCCCCAAATAAAGGCCTATTTAATCATCCTCTGTCCAATAAAATATTGCCAGTTAGCAAACTGTTAGCGCAGCCGTGCTGTGCAAGATGAAGCTGCGAAGGTAACAAATGTGGCTACCAGGTAACCATAACTCCAGATAAAGAGCCTGGTGGTGTCAGTGTTTTTTCAGCAGGCATCAGTATTTTTGATTCGTGGGCTCAGTTTCTGGGAGCAGGAACAGCAAAGGCAGCGGGCAAAGAGCTAACGCAGGCGGTGGGTGGCTGAGTGATGGAGGAGGTGGAAGATGCTGCTCAGCCTTTCACCTGGCCATGGGCTTTATGGTCCTGGGCTGCCTCCCCAGAAAGGACAGACCTGCATTTTATGGATGTAGCTGGAGACATTTTAAGAGTTTACTTTAGTTTCTCCCCTGTTCCATTCCCCATCGCTCTCCCGTGCCTTTCCCTGAGCCAAGGTAACAGATTGCTCTCAGTGCTTGAGGTCTGCTCTTGCCAGGGCTCAGCCAGGGTAGCGGAAAGTGACTTCTCTGGTGGTTTAAGCAAACCCTGCTGATTTTGCTGTGACATTGAGCACCAGCCCTTCACAGGGCCAGCTGTAGTACAGTCAGACAGAAAATCCATAGCATCCTACTGCCCTCCATTGCCTGCTCACCCTTAGAGAAGCGTGGTGTCTCTCACTCCTGGTGTGCTTTCATATCACAGTTAATGTGAACATGAAAATGTCTTTGGGTCTTGAAACATTTCATGTTGCTGCCTTGCTTTTCAGACGAGTTTCACGCGGAACGTGCGGCTCTCCGAGTCTCTGCGCAAGAACCAGCTGTGGAACGGGCTGGTCACCATCACCCTCTTGGAGGGGAAGAACATGCCCAGGGGGGGCTTGGCAGAGATTTTTATTCTCCTCAAACTGGGGGATCAAAGATACAAGAGCAAGGTAAGTATTAAGGATTTCCTTGAGATGTCTGAAGTCAATAAGGTGCTTGATGTTTCTTTTACGGGTGTTGCTGCCTCAGATGGAACTATTCTTGATATTCTTTTAGGTAAGTGAGTTCAACACCAGGAGACCAGTCCAGAAGCATTAACATTTTGCTCTGTTTTCATGCCAGTAGAGAAAGAGCAAGTTAGGAATATATTGTGTGTTATCTGTGTTTTGTGTGTTTAACATACTCATCATGTTGATGGATGTTTGACATTAATATGAAATGAAATAAAGCTACATGCATCACACATCTGTTTTGTTCTCTGCCAGTACAGAAGTTGGTCTGCTGGAGAAGTAGACCTGAAATGGTTTCCAGTGCAGGGGAATTATTATTCTTTTAAAGTTCCTTTCTTGAAAAATGTTACATATTGCAGAACCTGCCCCCGCAAACAGACAAAATGTTCCGTGGTTTTGATATTAATTTTTATTCTTCTAGGCTGTGTTTATCTGTATACAGTTCAGTTTCATAAGAATCTAAGAAATGAATGGGGTTCCCAAAGATACACATTTCATCTGCAAAGTCTAATAAGAAGAAAGGCTATAATTAAAATAATACTCTGTTGAGAGAGCAAGAGCGCTGCATGTCATGAACTGGAAGTGCAGAGGAGGAGAAAACAAACCTCCTCCTGTACAAAATGTACAGAGCAAGTTCACAGAACATAACATTTGGATGTAGGCACATCTGAAACCTGCACTCTGTCCCTCACATCAGACCTCAAACCAAGGTCATGATATGTTTTTTATTTAGGAAAGTAGTTTTGAAAAATAACAAATGGTTTAGTTACTTTAGAATAAATAGATGTTATTCCTGTTACAATCCCTTTCCATGCATCTCTCTAATGGTCCATAGATGTGTTGTGAATCTGCAAGGCTGAGCTGTCTGCTTAACACGGGTAAAAAAAATATGGCTTTGGGTTCCTTAACTCATTCAAACCTGTTTCCAGGTGACTGACTTCAAAAGGGTTGTTCCTGATTTCTTCCAGTGTGTGATGGTGAATGATGACCACAGCCCACTGGAAGTGGAGCTGGTGGGTCTACCTTGCATTTCAGAATTTCCCCAGCTGTTCATTCAGATAACAACTGTCTGTTGTAATGAGAGGGAGGAAAGAGAGTATTTAGGAAGATGAGACTATATGTGATGGGCTGGGGGGCTTTGGTTGGAATGACATTAGTGCTTGATGCTCTAACATCCAGCCTTGTTCTGTAGAGTTGATTTCTTTTTTTCTTTTTGCTTTACTGTGAAAATAAGTACTGTTTAAGAAAAGTAAATATTATAACTGCATGTTTTCTAGACACTGTGTAAGAGTGCAAATCCTCAGTGGAGGGAACAGTTTGATTTTCACTACTTCTCTGACAGGAAGGATATGTTGGACATTGAGGTGTGGAGAAAGGATAACAAAAAGCACGAGGAGCTTTTGGGAACGTAAGTTGGATTTGAGTTAGATTTTTTTGTTTTGGTGGGGGGAGAATGGGGCAAGTACAAAAAATAAAGTGATTTTGATTATTCTTTTTTTTAACTGATCAATTTGTTTTCATTTACCAGCATCATAATGTATTTTTCTCTCCTTATTCCAGTAATGTCCAGGTTATGTTTACATTATGTTTATTAAAACCTATGAATAGGTAATTGATTAGCCAAAATCTGAATGCAGAGACACCCAAGCTGCCTCTAAAACCCGAAATATTGTGGGGACTCAGTGGCATTGAGGAGGCAGGATTTTTCTGTATTTTTGTGGTGATATTGCTCCACATCCTTATACACTCTGCCAGTGCCAACCCAGGGATCTTTGTTTTCCTTTGAGGGTGGTGTCCCCTTTTTTCTGTTTACACTTTGGTGTTGTGTTCTTCTATGATGCTTTAATTCCATTCCACTCTATCTGAATTTGTACAGTGTTATTTTCTTAGTAGTACCTCTCCCTTCCTTCCTTTGGCTTTCAGCATTGTCCTGTGGACCCATCTCCTCAAACAGCATCTGTGCTGTTGGGTACATGCAGCAGCACCAAGAACCATTCACTTTACTGGAGACCCTCTTTGTTCTGTCCATGCTCATCTGCTGGCAGGATCATTGCCACAACTCTGAATTTCCTGAGGGTGGGGACCCTGCCTGCCATTGTTTGCTGCTCTCACCTGGCCAGGGTTTCACAGCTTGCTTACTAAGTACAGTAACTCATAAGAACATTCTCTTACTTTAAGCATTCAAATAGTTTGAAACTATTCACTGAGAAGAACAATGCCCTTTGGCTCTACAAATGTTTGTGGTTTTGCAGAGCAGGAAATTCTTTCTGGCTGAGTGCTGTTGCTCATCACATGGAGAAGTGGCTGAAGATGAATCTGTTCCTTCCATTCTCACAGTTACTTCCATTACTTCTGATATTCTGTTTAGAGTTAAGAAATAAAGCAGTGTTTGCAGCTGCCTCAGGTCAGTCTCCCTGATGCTGGAGCAATTCTTCCTTAGGTTTTCCCCCTTTGTTTTAATTTATCCTTATGTTTCCCCCCCTTATTTTCCTACTGGTTTCTGGCAGGTGGTACTTAGTGTGGCAAAAACTATCAGTGAAATGCTTATTCTATTCAGCACTGGTGAGGTCTGTGTGGTAGATTTACCTGAAAGTACAGGTAAATCTTCCAGGGTAAATCCCTGGAAGTGTTGAAGTTCAAGTTGGATGGGGCCCTGAGCAGCCTGGGAAGGTGTCCCTGCCTGTGTCAGGGGGGTTGGAACAAGATGATCTTTAAGATCGCTTCCAACCCAAACAATTCCGTGATTCTATGTTTAAATTTATTTTTGATGTCTATGTGGAGAGAAAATTTTCTGCTTTTGTTGTCTTAAGCACAGCAAATTGGCTGTAGCATCAAACCAGGAAAAAATACACTAGTTTTTGAAGAGCAATTGCAAGAATAGGTAAACACCAAATGCTTAATAACAAGTATTGTTTTTACAATGTAGAAACTTTTTGACACCCTATAAATAATATTTTATGAAGGGTTCAATGCAGTCTAATCTGGAGAAGGATTCTGTTGGAAAAACAGCATTATGAGGTGCCATGTTTATTGTCTCCATGATTTCCAAGTTGAGTTGTGAGATTTCTGGATTTCACAACATCATTGTAAGAAATATTCTTTAGTGAAATGTTTGTGGGTTATATTCGGTCATTACACACAGCAGTACAGCCAACTGCCCTCAAATAATTCACATGGTTTTAAGGAAAAAGCAAAATTTTCTGGATCTCAGTTAATAATTTTGTGGTCTATTTATGAATAGAGTTAGAATTCATTATGCTCCCTTCCAGCCTGTTCAACCTTCAGCTGTGTTGGTTAAACATTTAAATATATGCATGTTTTTAATATTTAAATGAAGTTGGAGGTGCTCACAGCGGAGTCAAATCTGATAATCCCGACTGCTGAACTTTTGTGGCATAAAGACTCCTGTTAATTCCTTTAGACCCAGGATTTCAGATAGTATGGATGCCTTAAGCCTCTGGAATATGGTTCTTCTCCCAGGCATAATTTGGTTTCAAGGTAAAATACTGTTCCTGAAATAGGACCTGAAGTGTCTGTGGAGAGCATGGAACATGCAGAATAAGGGATACCTTACACCTCTGGTGCTGAACGCAAACACCTGGGGTGTTTGTCTGCTTCTGAATGAGTGAGGAAGCATTTCATGCCACCCTTCTATCACAAAACAAACCCTCACTGTCAGTGCACATCACAAGCTAAATTATTACATTCAGCCTACCTGCAGTCTCCTTAAAGCTTCAGCTGGGTCCAATTTCTCTTCCTCACTTAAAATCCCGCAGCCCTGAGTGGTTCAGCTGCAGCGTCTGACACTGAGGGCTGGCTGCTTTTTGGTGCTGGATGAAATAATCCCTCTATTTAGTCTGCACAGGACTGTTAGTAACATTTATTGAGTGCTTTTTGTGTCCTTTGGGATAAGAGGCATGCTATAAACAGGAGACGCTGTTAATGTATATGAATAAACAAAGGTGTTAACGTGTGCAGAATTTGTCCAGGCAGAGTTAAATTGTTTATGCCAGGTTGTTAGTGTTTCTGCACTGGGGGATATGTTCTGAAAAAAGAGATGCTGCAGAACAGTGACAGGTTTTCCTTCACATATTTACCTCAAGAAAGAGGTTTTACAAAAATTGCTAAACTTAAGCCCATGAGCTCTGAGACTGGAGTGCATCCAATATCTTTATGATGAATGCCTCCAGGAAACTGTCTTTGCAATAAGAAACAACCCATGTTTTAAAGGCTATGCTGTTGGGATGGAGCAGTAAAATCCCCACTATAGCTGAACCAAAACCTTCACTTAAGTTTCACCAGGCTCTGGGATGAATCAGAAAAACAAAATTTATCCATGGAATAAATCATAATGAGACCTTATTAATTGTTTCCCTGACACCTGTGGTATTTGAAATTCCAGGTACTAGTCGCAGATACATCTTTCTGTACTCTGTGGTAATGATCCTGATCTCTTTTGTGAAGGGTTTTCAAGGAGTCTGCAAGGGGTAAAATGGCAACGTTCTGTGCAGATTTTTTTGTATGTATTTATATATATTTAAAGATTCCTGTCATTATTTAATTAATTGTGAATGGGAAAGTAAAATACAACTCCATGGCTAGTAAGAAGCAAACCTCAGCACTTTTTAGTGAAATTTTAACATGTGATTCCCTGATAAACAAATGTTTCAATCCCAAATTTACTGGGTACTGTTCTCGAGTACTATTCCTTTGCAAAATGAATAAAAAAAAGGGGGAAAAAGAAGCTACAGGTGAGGGCTTTAAATCAGAAGAACAGTCTTAAATGAAAACTAAAGCTCTACAGGACAAGAAGCTAATATAGGGGTGTAGACCTCAATATTAATCCGGAGGTGGAAGGAAAGCATTTAATTAATTGTGGTTAAAAGAAAGAAAAGTGTTACAGTTGTGTGCACAATGCATTCTTAACTTAGAGAACTGCAGCCCCTATAGGTTGTGCATGTAGCCACTTGTGTGAAAGATTATGTCTGAATTTAATATGTAACATAGCAAAAGATGACAACAAGCAGAGCTATTCTATCCTGAGATAGGATTACTGTCGAGGATTTAACTCAGGAGATCATTTGTATCACCTGAAGTACAAATATCCTGAGAATTTTGCCCTTTGCATTCAGATCAGGCAACTTTTAAACAAAAGTTGATTAACTCCATTAGTTTGATTCTGTGCCCACCACAATAATCTCCTACTACTTTCCTGTGAAATAATTATCCGTAATAAGATCTTGCAGATAGCTGAGAAAGAAAGAAAGGACGAGTTTCTGTTTCAAGAGAACGAGGGAAGTAGTTTGAAAATCATTAGACTCGTTTTAACAGTGTTGAAGTGTTTGTGTGGAAATTGCTGAATTTGTATAGCAAATTGAATGTCTAATTGTTTTACCAAGCTGCATTCTTTGCAGTCTGATCGATTATGTTGTATAACCTAAATGAAGCAGGTTGTCTTTTTTGTTTTTTCTTAAGCCTTTTTCCAGTGCAAATGTGGATTTTCTTTTCAGCTCCTCACAAGAAAATAGAGGCATACCTTGAGTGAACACAGATGTTTTAAGGAAAGTTAGTTTGCACAGAAATGAGACATGATTTGAGGAAGAAATACTTACACTCCACCTCCTGCTGTTTTCCCTTCCACATGTGTGTCCCTCCTACCCCCACACCCTTATTCTCCATCTTTTCTTTGACCTTATGCGAATCAAATTCTTTTAAGAAGAGAAGCAATTCCAATTTGCCAAAAGAAGATGGAATTATATTTAACTTTGCCTTTGACATATGATGGAGTTCTGAGGTTATCTATTGGTGGGAGATGCACTGTTGTCCGAACAAGTTGTGTTTTCTGTCTTACTCCATGGAAAGTTTTAAACATAAAAAACAACTGCAGCTTTTCCCAGTTGTGGACTGTGTTGAGTGGGTGGTGTATGAAATGCTGATGTGGGAGACATGGCCTCTCTTGCCAGCTGAACCACAGACCAGCTGGGTGACCTTGAGATTTCCCCTCTCCTTCCTTCAGTTTCTTCATCTGGAAAAAAAAAAAACCAACAAAGCAAACTAAATTCCATGATAAGGATACATCCCCCCTTTTGTGCTGATACCCAAAGTATCACTGAAACTTCTGCAGCCTGAGACACAGCGGTGTTAGTGCAGCCAGGGTGATGTTGACCTCCAGTGTGGAAATGATAAGGGCTTTTTCTCAAAAAGAAATAAGGTCTTTTCTCTCTCTTTGTTGTTGTTTTGTTTTCTTTCCTGCTGTAACTTTTCCTGTCATATCTTTCTGAAGAGTCTAGGCGTAGCAATGAGCTTTAAATGCAACCTCTCACACTTGGAAATGGTGTTGAGAGGCAGCCTACGCGCCGAGCCGTCTTGGTACTCTGCCTGGTTTATTTTCCTTCTCTTTCAAAGCACTTGAAAGCAGTTAATAAGAGTAAACTTGAAACCTGTTGTACCTCCAGAGCAGTGGAGAGAAAAGAGCACACTTAAGGCAAAGTTGTTCCCGTTAATTGTGGTCAGAGGAAGCTTAAGGAGTTGTGTTGTAATACATGGAGCTACTGGACAACTTAGAAACTCCTCAGAGCAGTGGCTTTTACTTCCTAACACAGTTTCTTGGGTTCTCAGGCTGAAATGTTTTGAGATTTTTTTTTTTCCTTTTTTTCACCCTTTTAGCATTCACAGAAAATAGGCTGTTAAGAAGCGGAAAGCATGCAATTTATAGCAGATGGGCATAAACTGCTCCAGCTCTACTACTGGAATGGGATCAATCAGGAACACTGCATGCGCCATTTACCCAGAAGAAACCCACCTGGGGGAACCCTGTGGAATTTTAGCCTATTAAGACAACACCTTAACAAGTTTAGTTTAAATAAAAACTTGTCGGCAGGCATTAAGCGAAGCAAAACCCCTTGCTCTCCATCATCCACTGCCCGTCCTTTTGAGAAATGTCCCTCCTCTTGCAGTGTGGCAGCAAACCTTCTTCTTCCTTATTTTTGTTGGTTTTTTGGTTTGTTTTTTTTTTTTTTTCTTACCCTTTTTTCATCTGCAACTTTTGCTCAGCCTGCTCTTACAAGCCAAGGCCCACGGAGGTTCAGGAAAGTTCCACTCCATTAACTGGACTTCTAAATAGAAGGCATTTAGCTGAGCCAAGTGATTAGGCTTTTTGTTGCATTTAACCACTCCCTTCATGTATAACTGGCTGCCTGGTGATCTCTCTGCTTTAGCCCATACTCATATTTTATTATTGTCTCTTTATGAATGTTTCTCTTTTATCCTCTTTGTTTTATTTTTGGGGGAAGTATCAGGTTAATGATACATATTATGTGCAAGGAGTGGGTGGGGGGGGGACTTTTAAGACAATCCTTCCCTTTGGGAAATATAACAGTACACTGAAAATGTAGCTCTAGTAAGGCTTGTAAAAGAGATTGGGGCATACAGTATAATGTAGCATAAAATGGAGTATGTGACTTTAAAGACACTAATCTATTTTAGACTAATGTTTTAAATTTTGCATTTGCCCCTTTTCTTTTCCCCCCGGTGAAATAAAATTGTGTTTCAAATCCATGACAAAACACTGGGGGATTTTAGAGGGGAGGTGAGGCAGGCCAGAGTTAAGTTTTCCTCCTGTACTTGCAGCCCAAACCTTTTACTTCCCCTTACCAGTAGACAGACCAGAAAGCAAAACTTGACAGTAAGTGCAATAGAAATTGCCTAGCTGGTTTCCCGTGTTTAATTTTGAGATTTTTTTTTTTTTTTGCATTCTTTCCATCTTGAAGAAGCAATAAGTTTTGGTGTCTTCTTGCTACTGAAATCAATACAAATGTTGTTTTATTATTATTTTTTTTTACTATCTCCTTTTCCTTATTAACCCTTGGCAGTGTCATTCTAGGTGCCACGTTGACATTACTGCCCTGCCAACAAAGCAGACCAATTGCTTGGAGCTGCCTCTGGAAAAACATCCAGGGTCCCTGCTGATGCTGATTGCTGTTGCCCCATGTACAGGAGTGTCTATCTCTGATCTGTGTGTCTGTCCTTTGGGAGACCCCAATGAACGGCAACAGATTTCTCAGCGTTATGTGAGTTTGTGTTTCTTTTTTCTTTTTCCTTTTTTATTTCTTTTTTATTTCTTTCTCTCTTTCTTTTTTTTTTTTTTTTTTTTTAGTTTTGAAATAGTCAAAATTGCAGGGCAAATCATAATAACATAATAACATGTCCCCTACCAAAGAAAACTATTAAATGGAATAGTTGTTGCATTTTGAATGACAAGGAGATTGGCAGGGCAGATAGACCCAAGCAATTTGGCTGTTTGTATTTGTTGAGTTTGAAACTAATGCTGTTCTTTGCAAACTTGAATTGTATTAAGAGATTATCATGGGGAATGAGACACTGAATATCATGAAGAGATAATAATATACTTAGCTTTATTTCTTCCTCTATGGAGGTTATTTTCTGGACTTTCAAATGTTGGGAGATAAAGCTATATGATGGCTTCCACATCCTCAAAAGCTGCTCAGGAAGGAATAAGTGTATCTCAAGTTGTGCCAGGGGAGATTTAGATTGGATATTAGGAAACATTTCTTCACCAAAAGGCTTGTCAAGCACTGGAACAGGCTGCCCAGGGAAGTGGTTGAGTCATCAATGCCAGAGATACTTAAAAGACATGTAGATGTGGTTTTTAGGGACATGGTTTAGTGATGGGTGTGGCAGTTCTGGGTTAATTTCTGGACTTGATGATCTTAGAGGTTGTTTCCCACTTAAACAAGTCTGTGATAAGTTATTTAATAGTTCAGTAGTTTCTGTTGCTTATATATCTTTGTGCTTTTCTTCTTGCAGTGTATAAAGAATTCCTTTCGGGACATAAAGGACATTGGCTTCTTACAAGTCAAAGTTTTAAAGGCAGTGGACCTGATGGCAGCAGATTTTTCAGGTATTTTATTTCTGTTTCACAGCATATGATGCTATAATATATTGCAAATGATAGACTTTGTGCAGAACTGTCAGTTGATCAAGGAAAAGTGAATCATCCCATCATCTCTCCAGCGGTGAAACATGCCTCAGGGAACTGAGATACCAAATGGCAGAAGCATGTGGGAAGGTCCAGTGGATGGAGATCTTAATTTCCCTTTATACCTGAGCAGTCTGACAGATAACTTTCCAACAGCACGTCCTGCTAAGTGTTTTTTCCATCAGGAATATGTAAAATAAGAGCTGATACAAAGCAATGGTGCCTGCAAGGTGCCTGCAAAGCACCTGCAAAGCAAAGCCTCTCCATCTTCTATCAGGTATCTTGTGAGTTTGGAGCAAGACTGAAAGATTTTGGGGTGTCTGGTGTGGTGCTGGGTGTGTGGGTTTGGGTGATGCTGCAGGCTGTCACCTGAAAGAGAAAGCTTGTCAGCAATGGGCTGTGAGTGCGATGCTTTCTCTTACAGCTTATTTGAGGCTTCAATTTGGGATGACCTTTTTGGTGCTCTTACTCCATGAAAAGTATGGATTTTCCACTGATCTGTACCTCAAGTTGTGCTTGGTCCTGACAGCAGTGGACACTAACACCTTTTAAAACCACAACTTTGTATTGTACCTCCGGGGAATGTCTAGGAGGTTGATACTTCTCTGTAGTGACTGCCTGGATATTATTATTTTTATTATCATCTTCTCCAGGATTCTGGAGACCTTTTAATTCCCCTCTCTATCTCTCAGCAGCTCATAATTCACAGGCACAGCATTGTGTGTTGTGTATTTGCTGACATAGTCATTTTTTTAAGATAACTTGTTGATAAAGGCAGGGAAGATGCTAGAGGGAAAACACTCTTGCCCCATTCTCTCGTATTTGTGAAGGCATTGTTGCATAAGAGAATGCTGCTCCTAAAAAAAGGAGCAAAGGAGAAAGCCCATGATTAATCATGGTACTATTTTAGGGCTATATTCAATTCAATGCTTAACCCTGAAGTGGAAAAAAAACTTTAGTGCAGAGAGCAGTACTTGAAGGAACTGAAGGACTTAATTAAAAAAAAAACAAAACCAAACCAAAACCTGTCAATAATGAAAGGAAACTTGTAAAGAAATCCATAGCTAAATTGACATAAGGTGTATGTCCATATGGAATTAGGAGTGCAACTGCACCTTGCTGACTAATTTAATTTAATAAGTGTAGCACAGCAGAGCAGCCCCAGCCTTGCCATGTGCCAAAGGTTCCATCTAGAAATCGGTGATGTTTTAATATAGACAGTGTTCATGGAAAGAGCTGAGCCCAGAAGGTTTTTTACCCTCTGGAAAACTTTGCTGATGCTAAAGCAGTTGCATCACTGATGGATTTGGCCCCCTTTCCCTCAGTACTCAAACAGGAGCATGTGGGTGGATAATGAACATTGGAAGAGACACGCAGGTTCTTGATTCTGCAATTCAAAGACTTTTCATACAGAGTATGTGACACACATTCCTTGTGCATAGCACAGAATGAAATTCTGCTTAAGTAAAAGGTTACTCAGTCTGTCATTATATTCAAAATAACCCAGGCTTTGAGCCTGATTCATGAAGCAAATGACAAATTGTTTTTCAATGGCAGTGCTGAAAATATCCTAGTATTATGCTGTAATAGACCCACCAAATTGCAAAAGGATGCAGCCATTTTAGGTAAAAATAGCATAATTTCTGATCATGAAATGAGAGACATAAAGATTAATTATCTGTTCTGAGCCATTCATAAATGATTAGTGCAGCAATTATGGGCTTCCATAATAGAGCCCTCCTAGAGCAGTGCCATATTTCCTGCATTGCCAAGGAGACTGCTCAGATTTATTGTTATTGATAAAAGTAAATTCAAAGTCCCTGCTAAAAATCTAATAAAGGGAAAAATCGCAGAGGGAATCAGAGGTACAAAGATTTCCAAGGGTTAATAGAGGAGCAGTGTGAGCAGGTAGTGTCCCCTCCCTGCCCCTTCCTGTAGCAGTCATGAGTCTTATATCCCCCAACTCCTGCAGACCAGTGGGGATGATGCCACCTTATACCTTATTCCCACAGTAAAGATTGGATTTTGCTGTGATTGGGATTTCTGTCAGTTGCTTGTATATTGTAATCATAGATTTTAATTGCAAGTTTTTAGCCTGCTGTAATGATAGTGATCAGAAAACACACAGTATCTGCTTTGGTTTCGGACAGTGTTCTGAAAATCCATATTTTACTGTTTGACATAAATTTTGGGCTGGTTTCCAGACAGCTGTATCATATATGTAGAAGCTCTTCAACCACAGCTAGCCCAGTTTGAGCCTTCCATGCTTTTATATTCCTAGATAATAGTTTTGTTGACGTGGAAATGACTTTTTCTGCTTTGTTGGATGTTTTCTGTGTACGCATGAGAGTTCTTCTCAAACACTGCATTTGCTCACTGACCAAAAAATAGCATTCAGAATACCAAATTATACAGTGGGATTGTTTTTGGCATATACCAGTTTGCATTTCAAGCAGTTTCTCTGAAAGGCTACGTGCATTTTCCACACTTATCAGGGAATAGGCATGTAAGCTGAAAAGGAGAAGACAAATATATTCCAGTAATACACATGGTCTTTAAACTTTACCAATATTGACTAGTTAATACCCACTGTTTACATACGGGAAAAATTCCTGTTTAGTTTATAAACTTCTGAGAGTAAGACCCTTAAAAGCTCTGCATTAATAATAAGGATTAAGAAAAGGACAGCTTTTGCTTAAATATCTTGTTTGTCTGGTATCTAAATCCCTGCATTGCTGACATATTTAGTTGCCTACATAAAAGTTAGGCTGGAGTGTCTGTGGCTGAGTTGTACATGAGCATTGGAGATGAGATTAAATCAGATACTGAGCCAGACATGCTGATAAGGGGCCACTCTGCTCACAGAGGAAACTGCTTAGCTCCAATGAATTGGGAAAACTACAAATTCATGTAATGTGGGTGATCAAAAAATACATTAGCCAAACATGTCTACAGCTATCAGATTCCATGTTGACATCCTTCTTTACAGAAGAGGGTTTTTTTTCCTTTTTTGTTCTTTTTGTTTTGGGGGGTTTGCTCTGTTTGTTTCCTGTAAGTCCAATACCTGGATCATGCATGGATTCTCCAGTTGATGTTGGGTTTTGTTTAAACTGTGTCATGGTGTAGAGCCTTCATAGCTTCCAGGACTTGCTCACATGGAACTAATTGAAGAAATGCTGCTGATTCAGTCAGTGTTGTGCTTCTTTTCTCCTGATGTGGATACTTAATCCTGTAATCTACTGAAGAAGACAACAGGCTCTAAGCAGAGGATAAAATGGGGAGTGTAACTGCAGCACTGCTGCTTCCCTGGGTCAGAACAATGGTGCTGCTTTCCTGAGGGCATCTGAGTAATTAATTGTCAACATGAAAAGATCTTTCTTGCTGTAAAGACTGAGAGATAATTCACTGGAAGTCTCAGAGTTCAGGTATTAGAGTGAAGCCCCCAGAGTGGGCTATAAGGTGAGTGTTGGAGTTCCCAGAACTGGGGATGAGTCAGAGATACTGTTTTCTTGGCAAGTCATTCCAACAGAATGGAGCACTTTGCAGTTGCTTTAATGGATCTAATTTTATTTAACCAATTGCTTCCTCAGCCCTACTGCATACTAAATACCAGAATTGGTCCACTTAATTTTTTTTTTTTCTTTCCCTAGGCAAAAGTGATCCTTTCTGTGTCTTGGAGCTGGGAAATGACATGCTTCAAACGCACACCGTTTACAAGAACCTCAATCCAGAGTGGAACAAAGTTTTCACATTGTAAGTGGATTGCTTTGGAAACCGTGCAGCAACTCCAGTCAGCAGCTTAACTAGGAAAGCTATTGACTTTGAGAAAATGCAAAGGTCAAGTTTAAGATATGTCATTTTTTCATAGTCAGAGAGAGGATGTTGGAGAAATCTCAAATATAACTTAATTAAAGCCTTTTGCCTTTTACTAGTTCTTGCATGGAGTTTATTAATAGAAGTCATTAAAAGAAAAATTACTGTGATATTTATAGGAAGAATCATGACTAGACATAATGGAGTCATTGCTTGATCCAAGATATAATGTAGCAGAAAGTTGAGACCAGATACTCACGCCTACATTTTCCGTAACTTAAAATAAAATATATTTCATTGTACCTTGGTAGAATCCGTGTTTAATTTGAAATAAGCAGAGTGTTAGGGCTCATGTTGGTTTTGGTATATCTTCTGAATTTAAACTAGTCAAACATGCTCCAAATTAGATGCTTTAATTTTTATAGAAATCAAGGTATTCTTTTTATTAATATTAAAAGTTATAATTTAGGTATTACTTTTAGGCAGCGCAATTTTTTAATCTTGCTTTATGCTGACAAAGAGTTTTGTGAATAAGTGAATGAGATAAACATCTCCCAAGACTGCAGCAGTCTGTGCAAGGAAGGCAGCTGAAAGGGCTGGCAATGAAACATTTGTGACATTTGCATCTGTCCACTGGAAGAACAGTTTGAAAATTACCAACTTCTTGCTGAAGCAACATTTGTAAATACTAGGCTGGATGAGAACACGAGAAAAACTATCTGATTTCTTTTATAGAAATACTTTGCTGGATTTCTGTTTAATTCAGGGGTGCAGCTGAATGCTTGTCCCTTGGAGTCCTTTCTCATACTTTGTCTGTTCTCAAGAAGCTTCCACTCATCACTGTTTTTTCTGAGACTGTGCCAGCAGATGAGTCTTGTTAGATGTTCAGCCAGCAAAATAAATCCAATAACAATCCAAATTTATTTTATTTAAAAAGAAAGTTTGTGTCTATACTTCCTGTGGGTCTCAGAAATGTCAGCTATGGACTCTTAACTTTCTTACTAATGTTGCCTGGTTAATCCAAGCACCAAATCTGCAGAGCCAGTCAGGCACTCACATCTCTCCTTAGATTTTTGTCCATTAAAAAAAAAAATTAATTAAACCCCTTAAAAGCTATTGATGATTTAGATTTATTTTGGAGCAGCGTGGATTGTTTTGAGTGGATGAGTCCATTTCAGCTGGAGCTTTCAATACCACCAGAAAGCCCTCCACTTTATATCCAAGTTTTCTGCAACACACTTACCTGTGTGTGTGTCACTGTGCAGTTTTAATGCAGTGAAGCTTGGGTCTGAATTCAGCCCTTGACCTCTCCCAGTCACCAGCTTTCTCTCTTGGAGAGCTGAGTTTTACATTGATAGCATCACCAATGCAAAAAGAAAAAAAAAAGGTCACTGTCTGTTAGTTTCTTCACCTAGTTATGCAACTGAAACATGAGGGGGAAGCTTGGGGAATACCCATCGCTTGATTCATTTTGGGGGGGGGAATTTAATTAAATGCTGGTTATATACTCCAAGGTAATACAAACTTAATTAGTAAAACAGTAGTCTTGGATCTTTGTGGAGGAGGCTGTGTGCATGTGTATTGAATGTTATTTTTTTATGTGTCTGCACGTTTTTGTTCCAGCCCTATTAAAGATATTCACGATGTTCTGGAAGTGACAGTGTTTGATGAAGATGGAGATAAACCCCCTGATTTCCTTGGAAAAGTTGCCATCCCTTTGCTGTCTGTAAGTTACCTTTACCACATGTATCATGGTTGGCTGGGAACAAGTTGCATTTTTTGTCCCCCCCCCTGTAGCACAAAACCCCACAGATTTAAACAGATTTTGTGATCTATACATGCCTTAGCTGGCAGTGTTTATAGTTCTCCTTAGTTTAACGAGCGCTGTCAACCCCATCTTAGTACAAATTTGGTTGATTGGAAAGCAAATTGCAGAAATGTCTGTACTTCATCAGTGCCATGTAGGTCTGAAAACATAATTGAGTTGTTCTGTATGTTTCCACATCATCTTCCGAAGGTAACATTTTAAGCATGTCTTTGTTCCGTCTTGCTTCTTTTTACTCCGAGAAAGTAATTGCACATCGCAGTAGGATTGACTAGAGATAGCTGTTGTTATTGGCACAGCTGAATAAAATTACCTAAAAGGGGTGTTTTCCACTCCATAGTGCTTTTAAAGACTGGTGGCTTTTGTTCTGTAAACAAATATGTGAGGAGTGAGCGCTACCATGGGAGTATAAAATCAAAACTGGAAACAAAGCGAGCTCAGGGGAAAGTGGTTGCTCTGGAGATTAGAGAGTTGAAGCTTTTTCAGAAATAGCCAAAAAAGGCCAAGCTAAAGAGAGTGGAACATGAAAGGATCATTAAAAGACTTTAACAGAGAAATGGGGGGAAAGCAGCTTTGTGTTTGGTAAGACTGATTTAATTTTGAAACAAGACTGGTAATAATAGTGAGCAAACCAGATCAAGAGGACGTAAACAGCTCCATGTGTACGTGCAGTGTCACAGAAGGTTCTGGTAGCTTTTAGAGTAACGTGTAGGAAGAACTTTCTAGGCTGTGACTTATTAAATCAATTAGTAGATGAGGCTTGAAACATCATGGGACTCTTGTGTCATATTAGTCAAGTTGTGTAAACACGTTTAGCTGTAAGTGTGGGGGTTTCTGTGAGTTGTGAGGCAGTGATGCCTTGCAGAGGAGGTTCCCTGTGCAGAGGGGAGCCTGTGACAGATATTTGTGCAGTTGAGCCCTGTGCAAACGTGTGGGGAGATGATCTGTTGTGCAAACATCATGGTGTGATTCTTGGGGTTGTCCCATGCAGGAGCTGGACTCAAGGATGCTTGTGAGTCCCTTTCAAGTCAGGATATTCTATGGTGACATTTATGCTTTTCATATATAACCTGATTCCTGCACCACAGGCTGTGGTGAGATGCTTTCAGCAACGCTCGGTGTGATGCTGTGGGTAATAGCACTCTCAAATAGGCAGATGGTAGATCCTGATTGAAATTGCAGAGTACAAAATTGCAGTATTGTTTTGAAACATGCCTGTGAAAGCATATTCACCTCTGCAGAAACGCTGGCACGCATCTTCCAGGGTTAAGGCAAGAGTTTGAGTTTTAGAGGTCGGCTGCTGCAGGAGAGGCAGTGATGGATTTGTGGGGCTCTGTCCTAGCAGAGGCTGGAGAAATGGGAGATTTCTAGAGGGAAAGCAAAGGTCCCATCTGATCAAGGCAGGCCATATAAGCCTCACAGCATAAGCACAGCTGAGGCAAGGGACCCAGTCAAGATCAGAGAGAGGGACTGAAACATTTGGTATTTCCAAATAAATAATAAACTGCCCAAAAAACTCTTAAACTGACTTAGAGGATATGATCCCAAACTAAGGAATGCTTTATAGTGGGAAAGAAATAGGTCTGTGTGCTTCGGTTTTGTTGTGATTTTGTCTAAACAAGTGTATTTCTTGTATATGCAAATTAAAGGCAATGTTACTTCTGAATCTCTTCACAAAAGTGTGTTTGCTTTCATCCACCCTGTGCTCTTTACAGTACACGCTGGAGTCTGAAACAGGGGAACCCCAGCAATCTGGGGATATGAAAAGCCTAAGATATAAAATGTGAGGAGTAAGTACTGAGCTCTTGGCGGCCCACACGCTGTTGTGAGCTTGACAATGCTCTTCCCTTTGTGGCTAAGACTCTGTGATCTTTTTGGGGATATTTTAGATTGTTTGTCTATTTTTGTAGCTTGAGTTGTCAATATCTCCTATTTTAGAACAATATTAGAGTCAGTTGGGCATGGAGGATTATTTGATGTTTACAGGGAGGAAAAAACCTCTTAACATCTTTTATTCCATTTTTGATCACTTTGCTAATTTTTCCCCAAGTCCTCGTATCTCTGATGTTACTGGAAGAGAGTGGCTGGAGCAGCTGCTCTCTTGCAGACCCAGTGCTTGCCAAATGGCCTGCATGATCGGCAGCAGGCTGTGTGGGCTCACAGTGAGGAGATGTTAGATTTGGATTTTCTGTTGATTTTATAGGCATTTGTCAAGTATCCCTTAGGAAGCATGTAACAAGGCAGAGGAGGGGAGTGCATGTGTGTGGTAATGTCCAAACTATTCAGTGTAGGTTTTTTTGTGTCCAAGGTTTGAGACAAAAAAAAAAATAAAATAAAAATTGTTTATGCTTTCCCTTGCCAACTGATCTTCCTCCTTCCCATCCAAACTTCTCTGCCTCCTATTTCAGTCAAATCTAGTGTAAATACACTCATCTCTGCTTCTGATTAAAAACATTTTGCACCTATTAACTTGGTCTGCTCAGACAGAGAATTGGAATTTTCTAAGCTCTTTTTCTTGAAATGGGAATTTCAACGTATGTTGTAATTTTGACTCTTTGAATGTATCCTTTGAAGCATTTAGATAAATATACTAAAAGAGAACAAAAGTTAAATACTCAAGGAAGCCTCACAATCACATAGATTTAATTTCTGTATGCAATCAGACCTAATATTTGCCTGGCATTGAACTGTCTTTTGAAAATAGATGTGCATTTGCCATTTTTTTCCTGTTAAAAATGCACAAGTTTGACTTGTGAGCTGTCAGCACGTGAAGTAAGTTTACTTCAGGAATTGTTCATGGATGACTAGATTCTTTTCTTAATGAAAAATTGCCTTGAATAAAGTATATGTTGGAGGGATATGAAATGTTTAATTAATATGACAACGAATTTTGGGTTAAATGTGTTCAGTAGTCCCACACTGGCATTTTGCAAACATGACTACACCCTCATCATCACATTAACACAGGAATAATCTTACGGCGGAAAAATTCAGGGATGGTGAAATTACGTATTCTTCCCATTCATCCTTGACTGTGATCTAGGATTACTGAAGGAATCAATTAAGAAAAAAAGCTGGGCAGTGTGAGAGGAGTTTTAGGGTGCCAAATGATGATTAAAGCTGCAAACTTCACGTGCTGGTGGATGTGATAAAGCAGAATTGAATAAATGCACATTTTGCTAGCAATAAACTGAATTTGGGGACAGAGAGAGAGAAGTTCTTTGTGGTTTAGCTTTAACTTTTCCATGTTGATCAACCTATTGTACTTTTTTTCTCCTGTCCTTTTTGTCAAATTACTGTCCTCCTCTAAAGCATGTGTGAGGCCTCATCTCCAACACTGCTCTGGTCAGCCACATTCACAGAAGCACAGTTTAATCTGGAAAAGACACCGATTACTGCTACCAGGCTATCCAGCAAAATGGATCCCTCTCTTGCCAGAGGTGACTCATAGAGTATGGCTTGGCCAGCCCTTGGGCTGGGAGGGAGATCCTGGAGCATGGGGAGTGGAAGGGAAGCCCATGTGCACTGAATGGAACAGGCTTTTGTGCCAGAAACTGAAGAAGGACCTGGGGAACAGAGAAGTAGGGCAAAAACTTTATTACTTCAAGAAAGAAGTTTGATAGGTTTTAGAAGTTTTGTAGGTTCTGGGGGACTTGAACTAATTATCAAAGAAGTCCTTTCTAGCTCTGTGTTCCTTTGTGTCCCAGATCTTAGTAAAGGCAACCGTGTGTCTCTTTGTGAGGGTCTGTCTTTTTTCTTCTGTTTCAAGAGACTCCTATCTCCTAGAAGGCTGCAAGTTATTAGAGACATGGAAGCATACAGTGTGCTTCAATGAATTTGAAAGCAGAATATATCAAATATCCTCATGTAGAAAAGCCTTTGAGTGAAGAGTTGTAGTGCAGAATGGAATATTTTTTATCTGCTGGATTATCAGCTCAGAGTAGTCCTCAGCTGCACCCTTTTTTTCCAGCCGACAGGAAGAGGTCTATGAAATATTTCCAAGTGCCAGGCAAGGTCAGTAGCCAACGACACACTGAAAACAAGGAGGGTGCCTTTGGCAGGCTTAATTGTCTAAAGCATGGCCTGGATTCAGAGAGCAGACACCTGACGATTGCACTTACTTAGCACTTGACCATAAGTGCACAATCCATTCCAGGAGAAAGTTTTAGAGTTTGAGAGAAGTGAAATTGCTGTGTTTATGCAATGGAGGCAGCTGTGAAGTGTGCTGTCTGTTCTGACTTTTATCCTCATAGTGAACCAGGACTTTTGGAATGGGGAAAAATCCCCCACATCTCTTCCAGGAAAAACAATGTCTTGTTTCTGACATTAGATTCTCCCCTAGCCACTCACTGCTCACTGAAAAGGCATCAACAGGGATGTTGTCTCAAGTATCACCTAGGATCCTTGTGCTCCAAGGGTTTTCAGCTCCTCCTCAGATTGGCTCGAAGCCCTTGTATGAGAGCCCTGCCTGCTTGCTTTCAGTCCATCAGGTCCATATCTCCTTGGTCTTTGGATAACAGTCCTCTGCTAAGAACCCAAATCTCCATTCCACTTCGGATCCCACAGGTTATTCAAAGTGAAGTGTTTGGGGTAAAGAGTTTTGGGCTGAAGAAACAGGCATTTTGTACAAAATTGGTTCAGTGCATATGGCAAGACTGGGGGGGAACAAAAACCTCTTTATTCACGTACAGGTGGATCAAATATGTGGCTTGCTTTCATCTTTTCCTGGGGAAATACGTCCTTTGATAAGGGGAGGTGTGTGTCTATTACAAGACAGCTTTATGGTATGCAGGGCAAATGGGATGACATTGTGCATCAGCAATGAGCTCAAGCAGGAATATCAGAGGTCCCAAATGCTTTAGATGAATTACCCTTGGAGAGTAGCCATTACCCTCTCCACACGTCATGGGTGTTGATGTACAGAGGTTTAACCCAGCGTTCTTCTGTCAGGTCATCAATATATGACATTGAATCTGCATCAAAGCTGTATACAGAGTGAAGTTTTCTTAAAATCAATGTAAAAAAAAAAGCCACTAAACCATATTTCTTTGAGACAAGAGCAATGAAAAAACACGCTTTGCTGCGTAAGGGTCCTGTCTTCTCCGTGTTTTGTGTCATATCAATCTTGGCTTTTGCTATTTCATTAAAATTCCCAAGCGGTCAGAAGGTTGTTGCTTAATAGATTTAACATTGGCTGGATACATCAATACTGTGTTTAGTCACATTTGTTTTACTGGGGACATCTGTGCAAAGAGTTTAGCAAATATATTCGTTCGTTTGAGAGGAACCTGGTGCACTTTGGACCTTGACTGGATGGTGGTCTCGTGTACCTCAACATTTCCTTTCGTTGGAGGCAACTTCAGGGAGTGTTTTGCCTCAAGTGCCTCTGTAGGTCGAAATATTTATTGCAAAAAAGAATTTCAGCTTTTCTTCCAACTGATAATTTCCTTTTCGTGGTCCTGTATGGGGAAGGGATGTGACATAGAATATACAGTTCATTCTGTGAAAATATGGATATGGTTTTGTCTTTCTGTGTTGACTCAGAAGAGGAAAATATCATGCCCCAAATATCAGGAATTCCCATGGGATGAAAATCCAGACTATTGGTTTTTTCTGATGGTGACCTTGCAAAATGCAGCATGTGGGTGTGGTAGACATAGCTGTCTTCATGTTAATCCCAGGGTTATGGGCAGTCTTGCTTGGTGGTTGAGCCCCAGTAAGCTATTAAGAAGATTTCAGAGAATGCAGGCATTAGTATTCAGTGAGGATATAAAGCATCATCAATAAAGGAATAATATTGATTATGTCTCTTTGAGATGCTTACCTGCAGATATTTTCACATTTAGTTTGAATATTCATTTCCTTTCCTTTTCCTGTAAGTAGATGTTAATATTCTTAGGAAAGATAACTAGTTTTAGATACAGCTATCAGAACTACTCATGGAGTCAAATCTGTGTGACATCATCAGCAAAAGGTGTTTGGGTGACAGAAGAAGCCTGATCTTTCTGACATTGAGGTTCATCCTATAACCCCAGCCCTGGCTGCTCTTTTCCACGGCTGGAGAGAGCATTTAAGCAGTCTTTGGGAATAGCAGAGACTGGGGGAAAGTACCCAGAGAGGAGAAAGAAATAGATGCAAAATGAATATGATTGTCTGTCTTTCAGCATTGGGGGAGAAGCTGAACAGAATCTGAGCTCTGGCCCAAGAACAGGATGCAGTGAAAATGAGGAGTATTCGAGGCTCTTTTGCATGTTTTCTTGTGGGCACAGTTGAGACATGCCACCAGTGTAATCTCCATGCAGCTGTGGGTCTTAGAATTACCTTGTACCTTTTGTTGAACCATGCTGCCCTAGCACAGTGCCAAAACTGTAAGAGAGTCTTTTGTTTGACTTCTTTTTCAGGTTTTTTTTTTTCTTTCTATCCAAACGAAAATGCAATGGAGACAGTTCATAGCCTGTCGTTCTTCTCTTGTGCTTTTTTCCTGCTGAAGAAAGTCTAAAGCTAAAATACCTATATGAATGTTTAATCTTAGGCTGAGTTATAATTGCACATCTTTTTCCAGACAGTTGGAATACTTAGAATTAAATATGCCAAATAAATCGGATTCTAAAACTTTATTTGCACTGCATTACTTCCTGCCCTGTTCAATTTAAGAATAGCAGCAACAATAATAATGACACCATTCAAGAAGTTTCCCAAGCAACCCTTATTTACAAATACAGGCAGAGCTGGAAATTATTTGTCGCTGATTTAAAGCTTTCTGTGTGAAAACACCTGCAGCCGCACCCAAAATGTTTGATTCAACTCCAGCTCTTAAAATGAAGAGTCTTTTCCCCAAAGCACTTTTTTTTTTTGAGTGCAGAAGACCCCACAGTATCAGGCTCAAATACTCAGAAATGTTTCTTTTCCTTTTTCTATCAATTTAGCTCCTGTGTCACATTTCTTTTCCTTGTGGGTTATGCTTTTGAAAGATGTAAGAGTATAAAGAGGCCATCCCACTGGCTGTTGCTTCTGGTGTAACTGAATGAAATGCCATGAGAAATATGGGTGCCTGAAATACATGGAAATTCAGCTCCAAAATTAATAACTATGGAGGATCCAGAATTAGGATATTGTGGTGTATATACTGGACATCTGCACCTCTGCAGACACACTGGGAATAAAGTACATTCTATCCTGTCACAGCAGAATCCGTGAATCAAAGCTCAGGCTGAATTTGTTGCTGGGGCATCCTGTTGGACCAGTGACCTCGAACCAAATCCTTCTGTCTCAGTGTCCCTTCCATCAGTAAAACTATTTATCCTTTAATTTGTAAAATTTAACAAAATCTTTCATTTCCAAACAAAATTTTGTTTTCATTCAGTAAATTTAAATTTTTTGCCTTTTTTTTGAAGGGGGGGAAAAGCAAACTGGTGAAAGAGCAGAAACCTTTATGATGGGTTGACAGTGCTGTATGTGGCAGCTGGCCTGAGGACCTCCTGATGCCAGTCCATTTGGCCCTAGAAAAGGGTCTAATCACTTTGGCAGCTCTTCTGTTTTGAGGCTGCAGGTCTGAAAAATGTTTTTGTACCTGTCCCTTCCCTGGGAGCTGCAGCATCCTTTGCTGCCAGCTCCACCACTGTGTGTACTCTCTTGTGGTGGAAGCAGAGGTGCTTTGTGATCAGTTTAGTGCAGTGCCTGTTGTCATTATTTATTGGTGTTCTGTGAATTCCACATAAGTCTCTGTAACTGTAAAGCTTTGGATGAGAGATAATAGCTGGAGTTCCTGGTTTTACACCACTGAGGATGCAGAGTTGGTCCTTGTGAGAGCCCTCTTCCCTTTCAACCCTTAGGCAGAAATCCCATCTACCCTTTGACTGTTTTGGTATAGAAAGGGTGGAGCAACATTGGGAAAGAGAGTGACCTTTCCCTTGTCTTATGAAATCACTTGGTTCCTTATTAGACCTTTTTTTCCCTTACTCATTTCTACCATGGTTTATATGAGTGCCTCTTCTAAATGCCAGAGCAGCAATAGCCATTTTAAATATGGTTGCAATTTCATGCCCTCAAATTTCCTCCGTTATCCTTAATCTTTGATCATTACAGTCCCTCAATGTAGCTTTTTGGTAAGCTGCAGTTTTTTATGTTACTGCTGTTTAGAATTAACTGGTCTGCTTCCTAAAAAGCCAAATGTTTAATCAATACATATCCTACTGTGTATAATAAATACATTTCTGCCATCATTTTTGAAGTGAGAATGCTTTTGCTTTGAGCCAAATTGTTTACAAAATGGCAAGGAAGGTATTTTGTTGTTGGGCTGGTTGGTTTTTTTTTTAATAGATGCTTAATGAGATAGGGCCAACCGGTGGATCAGAGCAGAGAAATGGTATTGAAATTCAGGGGTGGGGTGGAGGGAGAAGTCTTTTACATGAATTAGTTAATTTTGAACATTTGTTACATTAGCATTCACTCCACTTCAGCTGATCCATTTCTTTGGATTGCATTTGTTTGCTGGGTATAATTTGATAACGTTGCAATAAACTAAGCATTAAGAAGTGGTTTCATGTACTGGAGTGTGCAATAGGTAAAGTTGTTGTTTGTGGCCCTTTTCTTAAGCTTTGGAAGAAAAATCCCATTTTAAACTTTTAATAACGGAGGCTGATTACTTCCCATCAACTCACTGGCTTCCAGGGCAGAATTTTCAGACTGGTTATTGCATGCACTGCTCTACTATAAAGTACAAGGTCTGAAAATTAAAGTTGGACCATAAGAGATTTAATCTGCAATTTTATAGGTCTCTAATCCAACGGTTGTTTTGTATTTCAGGCTCCAAGAATATTATCAGGGTTTAGGGGAAGGTTTTTTTGCTGTGGGTTTTTTTTTTTTGTTGGGGTGTTTTTGTTTGGTTTTTTTCTGCTTGAGTTATATTTATTTATTTGTTTGCAGTGTCTTTAAATTATATTGAGGATTACAGCCAGGACAATATTGATGCTTTTTCTCCCCTCCCCACCCCAAACTATAGATTAGAAACGGTAAACAAAGTTGTTACACACTGAAGAATAAAGACTTGGAACGTGCTTCAAAAGGAGCAATTTACTTGGAGCTGGATGTCCTGTTTAATCCAGTAAGTTGAAGTATTTTCTTTTTGCTTATCACTGGTGTAAGAAAAGTACAAATTTGCAAGGACGAGGGTGGGGGTGATGCTTTTAAAACCAGGAGCCAAGCCAGAAAAGTCCTGTCCACACTGCATGTGGTGGTGGAGGGATGTTTGATGTTTTGAGTGAAGAAGATTTGGGCTATCAGAAGATTTGGGCTCCAGGTGGATGGGACAGAGAAAGGGGCATTTCTGGAGGGACAAGTAACTACAAGCACCTTAGGAAGGAGGTGCTGATTGCTGCAGCCACGGCTTCAATTGCAACAGCCAAAAAACAGCTTCATGTTCATCTTATTATACATTACTTTTAACACCTATTTCTTCCCCAAAAAGCTGACCCAGGATGTTCTCTTCCCAGGGTGTTGACAGGAAAATGAATGAGGCATGGACACAGTGCGCTTAGTTTTTAGGTGGCTGAGTCAGTCTCAATCGTTTATGCCCTACAGCCTTTTACTGAGTTTAACTCCTATTTATTAAGGCCATCATGGGCTGTGCCACAGCTCTGCTCCTGCTAAAGTGAGTCCAGCCTTGCCCAATTTAACTTGTCTGCATTTTTCTGAGCATGGAATCATAGAATGGTTTGGGTTCTAAGGGACCCTAAAACTCATCTCATTCCATATGCCCTGCCATGGGCAGGGGCACCTTCCCCTATGCCAGGTTGGTCTGAGTCCTGTCCACCTGAATGTTTCCAGGGATGGGGCATCCACCCTTTCTAGCCATCCTCACTGTAGAAAATGTGTATAAAAAGCAATTCCCAAGTCACACAGAGTCTGAAAAGAGCGAGAGATGCTGAAATACCTGATCTTCCTGAGCAGCACTGGTGATATGAAACTGAAATAACTAATTGAAAACTACATGGTGTTATTTTTGTTAAATTTTTTTTCTAGATAAAAGCAAGTATTAGAACATTCAAGCCCCGAGAAAAGCGCTTTACTGAGGAGAACCGCAAATTTTCTAAAAAGGTGAAAATTGTGTCTGGGCTAAGCTTTTGCATCTGTTTTGGAAAGATTTGAATTGCTGTAGCACAGTTGCTAGAACAAAACCTATTTGTGCATAAAATGCTGAACACATGTAAATTCTGTATATTTCTGTGTATATTAAAAGGTTTGTTTGTGTTAACACGAAATTGCTTTCTGATCTGGCTTGCATCAGTAGTTCTGCTTTGTGCTTCTGAGTGGGGAAAATGATAGCTGTGGGTTTTGCACAGTTCGCAGCACTTAAAGCTCAATGAGAGCCTTATTCCCTGCTTCAGGAAGGAAGAAACCAGGGCTAAATTCCTTATGTAAAAAGTCCATAGGATTTTAGGACAATGGCCATTATTCCTTTTAAAATCGAGAGGCCCTATAATAAGTCTAAAAATCCCTATTTATTTCTATGGACTAGTCCAAAACATGTAGAAGAGGGGATCAGACTCCATTCTCTCTGTCCCTTTGCCTGAGACATTGATGTATTTTAAAAATACATCTACTGTTTTATTTAGTTTTGGCATCAGTTTGTGCCTTTTTTCTTTTTTTTGTAAGACCTGAGGAAAATCTGGAAGGTTTGGGTGTAATCAGAAGGCAGACAGGAGCTGGCGAATGTATCTGAAATAGAGGCTTTATTTGTAATATGTGCCCTGGCGTGCATTTGTAGCTTAAATTATCCCTGTTTCTGAAGCAATAGTAGGATATTAGTGTGTTTGATTAAACTCTTCTTCTCCTCCCCTCCTCCCACTCAATATTTATCAGATCTTATCAAGAAATGTTGATCGCGTGAAAAAAATCACCATGGCAATATGGAATACAATACAATTCCTTTGGAGCTGCTTTCTCTGGGAGTCCACGGTAAAGAGCCTGATAGCATTTGTGGTAAGTGGATTTCTTCTTTTATTGCATGTGGCTAAGTGATCTGAGATCCTGGAGTGTTCCCGTGCCTTCCTCCCCACCAGCACGAAGCCCTTTCTCGTTTGCTGGTGTTGTTTTGTGGCTGTGTGGCTGCAGGGCAGCTTGGGCCACACTGGGCCTGATGGGGATGGAAATTAAACCTTCAGGAGCAGCCTTTCCTCGCTTGGAGCAGAGGTATTCACCACCTGCACTGAGCACTGAGGATGCCCATGTCTGTGGTGGGTGATGTCACTGTGTGGCGCTTTTGGAATTTTTAATTCTTTTTAATTTGAAACACGGCAGCTGGGTGGTAGGAAAGGAAGGAGGTGGTGGCCAAGAGGGTGATGCAGGGAGATGCTTTTGGTCTGGGTGATGCAGTGAGCTGATGGGTCTTGTCCCTTCCATCTTCCATTGCACTGAGGCATCACTTCACTGCAGCTTATCAGTTCCTGCTCTGCCTGTGTTGGCATTGCCTGTTGCAAATTTATTCTCCTGACTGTAATAATATATTGTTTAAAAGAATAAAAAAAATAAGGCTGGACAGTGAGTTCTACTGCACTCTGCAAACAAAAAGCCAAGTTCACCTGCCTATCCCGCTTTTCATCTCTCTTCTTTTTCCTCTTGGTAGTAAACACCCCATTTGCAGTTTTCTCATAATCCACTCAAGCACAAAAAGATTTTGCCTGCTCTTTATTCTGCGGTGTGACATTTTCTTCATGCTTGAAATGTTTGTCATGCCATTAAAGGTTGCAAAAATCATTTTGTGGTGGTCCAGCATGCAGAAAGAAAGTTTCTGAGTTGAGTGTTTATTAAGCAATACAACATCCACATCTCCAAGATTTTCTCCTGTGTTTACTGTCTGTGAATTGTAAGATGCTTAAAGGCTTTTTTAAGGAAAACACTTCAGTGTATTTGCCACAGGTGAGTAAAGTAGACCATTCCTGACTGAAAGAAGCTTCAGAGCAAAGACAGAGGAGCTATCTTCACCCTGTAGGTCAGAGGGACTGCTCACACAGATGAGAGGGTAGGATGAATAGGGTCTTTTCTCTCTAATTATTTGTTTTCCTGTTGCTTGAAGTTCATTTAGAACATATATATATTATATATAGTTAGTGGCAGGAGAGCAGAGTAGCTGGTACCTCACTGAAGTACGTGTGGCTGTGCAAAAGAGTTCTGTGACTGTGTCCAAGGGAATCAGGTGGCCATTCATGCTGGGGCTGGAAAGGGAGGGTAAAATCCCAGTGTCCATGTCCTGCCATCACTGTACAGCAGGAATCTAAGCACATATTTAAAAGGATTGCTCTTTTTGCACCAAAATGCTTGTGAAGTTACAGCTGTCAAGTTCACTTTTCCAAACCTAGGAAAAGTTTGGAAGGGGTGGAGAGGCAGAAAAATAAGAAGGTGGGAAAATGGGTCTAAAGACAAAGGAATTTATTCCCAGAGAAAAGGAGTATGAGCAGGTTACAAGTTACAGGTTGATAACATCTTTACTGGATACCATAATACTCTTGGTTTCCTGAAAGAAAGTGGGTAATGGGAAAGGAATAAAAATACTCCATTCTAAGAATAATTACCACAGGCTTCTTCTACAACCCAAAATTTAAGTCTATCTGATTTTTCTCACATGGAAATAATTCAGCTCTGGCACTAAAAATGAAATGCTAATTATATATCTCTGTCTCACTATTTCCAGCGTGAGTGTTCATAGTATTGAAAATACGCACACAGCACGGTAGGTGCAGCATCCCTCCCTGCCCAGTCTGTGTGGAAAATCCACTCCTTACGTGCTGGCTAAAAGATGAGGTGAGGAGGATGCACAAAGCTTCTCCACCCATTTTCCAGCTGGGTTCATGAAACCCTCAGTGGTAGCTTCAATACCAGCCAGGCCCTCAAACCAGAAAAGGCGTTTTTAAAAAATTATTTTTCCTTACAGATGATGTCCCTTGGGCCCCTGGCAATAACCATTTTGATCTGGTATTTCCCTTGGTTTCCCTCTACAGGTAACCCATGCCCCTTCCTCCAAGGGGGAATGAAGTGAGGGAGGAGGAGGAGGAAGACAAGCAGACATTATATTCATGGGAGCCTTGTTTTCTTAAGCAGTCAGACAAAACCCACTGCCAGGCAGATAAAATATTTGTGAGGTTGTCAGAGGACAGCAGTAGCCAAGGACGTGGAATCTTTCACCTTCCTGTTTTAGTCTTCCCTCCCCATTAGTGTGACAGCTTGTGTGACAAGGACATAGCTGCTTTTGGGGGTGTAAGAGAAAAAGAGGGACAGGTAAAGAGGGAGGAAACAGAGGACAGCACAGGCAGGACACAAGTGAATGAGAAAAATGCTCTCATGCTGTTTCCTCATTTATAAGATTCATCACCCCAAGCTAAATTTCTTTATTAGGATGTAATGGTGAGAGGAGACAGTCCAAGAACATGTGAGTAGATGAATTTTTTTGTGCTATAAAAATGTAATCACATTTTTCATCAGTGTTCTGTGCTTTTAATCTGATGATTTTTCATCTGAGTTAATTGTATAGGCACAGAGGACACTAGGCTGTGCTGAAGCACATGTAAAATCAGAATTTTTTCAAGCTTAGAGGTTTAGGAAATAGGGTTGAAAGGGAGGTGAGATGAAAAGCAGAATTTCACTGTTGGTGATGTTGGCCTGGTGCATAAAGGGTTTGGTGGAAATGGTGCTACACAACTAGAGAAAACACCCTGGGTCAGAGGCAAGGATTACACACAGGATTTCTGGGTTCTTCATAGTGTACCTCTCATCACTGGTCTGGTGTGAAAAATGGACACATCGTTGTGTGTGCCTGGGAATATCAGGATTATTCCCTCATGTGAAAAATGTTGCCTGTAGGGTTGAGAGTGTTCCTATACCAAGAGATACCTTTAAGCACTTTGTGTATTCTTCTCCATCAGTTCAGGGTTTGGGGGGATTTGTAGATTTAAGACCAAAAAGACAAACATTCCTTTCTGTTTAATCTTGGTATAGTTATCTCTGTATGCAACGCGATACGTTGTGTTTTGATTGAAACATACCTCTCAGAAAGGTCTTTATTTTGAAGATACCTAGACACATAGTCCAGTACATCCCTGTGTGGTCCTTCTCATGTGCCTGACACACTTCACATCCTACCTTGGACAATTTTCTACCAGTTTCCAGTCTCAATGTTGTAGTTTTAGCCTGGTCCTCTTTACTTCTTCCTCGTCACACTTTTCTCCATTGAGACATCACTTCCACACAGTGTTACTGGTGTCCAAAAAGCTGGAGCTGTGTGGTGTAATGTGCCTGGGGGAATGTCTGCTCACAACTCAGCTTATGTGTCTGATTATAACCTGTTCATTTTTCCCACTCATACTTACAAAAACTTGTTTTCTTACCTTCCTGTTGCACACTTAAACCAAATTTGGGAACCTTCCGTCTGTATGCAAACACTCCCTGCCTGCTCTGCTCCCCCTTTGCTTGTTGTGGAAGTGAAGTCTATAATAACCAAATCATTCTTACTGTATTATATGTATTTTTAAAATATTTTAAAAGTTAATTTTAGTCACAATGATTTTCATGAGGAATTATGCATCATTGCACATTGTGCTTGTGATTTTATACAACATAATTACACCTTCTATTGACAGTTTTCTCTGCATTAATGGTAATTATGCCATTTAATGAAATTACAGTAATTGCATAAAAAAATAATTGGTACGAATTAAAAGGATATATTGACTGGAATTTTTACTATCATATATATACTTTTTTAAAGTTTGTATGATAGTTGCAAGAGACATTGACAGGATCAGGCAAACAATGGGAAACCAGCCACCGGAGCACCTCTGGTGTGACTGGCAGTGCTGCTGCTGAATTCCTTCAGGGTCCCTGCACACTCACCCATGCCAGAATACTTCATTTTTACTGGCAGCATTTCCCACTCTGTCAGGTTTAGGCTTCTTGCTGATCCAGGCTGCTGCCAGGGTGGGTGCAGGTGGGAGTGATTTTTCCAGCTCAGCCCTCACTGGCAGCCAGGGCCAGCCAGACAAGGAATTCAGCAGGCACAGGCAGTATTTATTTATTTTGCAGTGGCATTGCACTGTGTCTACTAATTATTTTATGATGGCTTAGTGTTGGGAGGAAGGGGAGGAACATGTGGTGATGCAGCATAATGTGTTGGAAATGTGGAGCTTCTGGTCAAACTCACTGCAGCTATTTAATGGTGGGTAGCTGGAAAAATGACAGGCATGGGATTGTTTTGGAGCACTTTGGGCTTCCCAAAAAGCCAGCTGATGCAAGAGTAAGGAAGCTCTGTGGGTTGTGGATGCAGCAGCAAACCCAAACTTAAGCTTTTATGCTCCTTGCTGCATAGGTGGGATTTTGTCACTCTCCTCCATTGAGATCTCCAAAGCTCTTTAAATCCAGAGAGAGCTCGAGGATGCCTGGTTTATTGGCACTGGCCCCTTGAGCTGTGGGACTTGGAAGTCTGAGGAGCCCCAGGGCTGGCTGGGTGAGGCTGCAGGTATGTGCATTGCTCTGCCAGTTTGCTTCAGGTCTAACCTGGGGCAGCAGCAGAGAGAGAGAGGACAGACCTTGCAGCCTGTGAACTTCTGGGCATCTCTGCTGAGTGTGTGATTGAACACTGCCACTTCAGCTCGTGATACAGGAGCTGGATCTGAGCCCAGCTAAACTCATCTCAGAGAGAAGATACCAATCATCGTATTAGACGTGAACAATTTTTGATCCCTGTTGAGCTGGGCTGTATTTATAGTGATGAACTACCGGCAAAAGGCCATTTGCTTGTTGACAGTGTCCTCTAAAATTGCTAATTGCCTATCAGCAAGAGGGAAATGTTCTTTATCCCTTCAGGAAAGGTATTTGTTAACTCGAAATCTGAGCCTTCTGGAGTTTACTTGGGGTAAATCTCTCATTCTCTATGTGGACAAGTGTCTCCTGCATGTTATAGTTTGGCTTTCCCGAGCAAAGCACAGAATGTTCCAACCCTGTTTGTACTGAGCATAATTCAACCCTGGACATGACAACAATATAAGGGTAAAACATCCAATTTAACTCCTGCATTGTTTTGCAACACAGTGATTTATTTTACTTTATTTTTCCTTTGATAGGAGAGGAGTTATAGATCAATAAGAGGAAATTCTCGGGATGAAAGTTTCACAGGGAACATGAGAATTCTATGGAGAAGGGAGACCAGTAGCAGCTATGAAATAAGATAGAGACCGAGTCACCAAACCTCTCTTGGACCTTTGGCCAACCAAGCAGGGGATGCAGGTTTAATTTAACTGAGTATTTACCAGTAGATGGTAATAATTCACTCTTCTGTAGGGTGGGGAAGGAAGATGAGCTCTCACATGAGCTTTCCTAAAATATTCCTTATTTTCCCCATGAATTGTCTGCTAGTTTTGAACAAGCAGTTCCCTGATACAAAGCACAAACCACCCTGCCATGACTACATGTGTAACTGATGAGAGGGGTATAGTCTTTTTTCTGCCTTTTTTTTTCTTCATCCTCACAGCTGAAGACGAAATATAAATCATTGTTCCCAAACTATTCGGGAACAGCATTAAAGTAATGGTAGATTAAAATGTCTCCACATTAAAAAGCTAAATAAAATGAATAGATGTAATCCTAAAGAGAGAAGAATGAGTATTCTTCAAACACTGAATAGGGACTTGGAAGAAGAAAAAAAAAAGAAGAAAAAAAGTATTAATGCAAAAGAGATGGTCTTTACATCCGCTTTACTGCAGAGCTTTTGCTAAGGGCTGTTCTCAGCCCATTTGCAGCTTGTGTTTTGCTACAGTTTTAAAGAAGCAGTCGGCAAAGGAACGAAGGCAGTTTCTATTTAAATAGGGGAGCTGTAAAATAACACTCTGGTACAGAAATTCGTTCGTGTTAAGGCTAGAGCTGGTGCTGGAGGAGCAGCGAGAGGCAGGTTTCAGGAATTTGACCTAGTAAGTAATTCTTCAGAGCCCCCAACGTTTCCTCCCCTTTTTCCCCCTGCAAATCCCTGGCAAAGGCACATCTTGAAAATTGTTGTCTTGAACTCCAGTGAAAAGGCTGGAGTGGAGAGGTGTGTTTTTATTTTGAGCTGTTACACCCCAGTAAAAGTATTTTCCTAATGATGGAGGAAACGTTTACATCCTGCTTCCTCCTGGCTGCTCATGGCAGAGCCTGTGCAAACGCACCAGCTCTTGTGCAAAGCTGTCAGGAGCACGTTACCTGACACAAGTGGCTGCTCAGATGAGAAACAGGCTTCTCCAGACAATTAAAGGAGATGGTTTCACCCTTTTCCCAGCAATTTTTACATTTCCACTATTATTCTTCTGTGGTTGGGGGGAATACAATTTAAGCTTGAGATCCCAGACTTTGCTTTGCTGCAGCAGTTAAAATTCCTGGAATAGCAACAGTGATATTGACGATGCTGAGAGACACACAGCAAAGTAAACACATGTTATTTCCAGCTCTTTCAAAAATGCAAGAACAAACAAGGACAAAGTTAATAGGGAAATAACCACTTAGAGCCTTGACAACACGATAAACAAGATTTAAAAAGCAAAGTTGGAAGCTTTGGAGTCAGGGTGAGATGGAACTGAGCAGAGACCAGTACAGATATCCCTTTTAACTTTGAAAAAGATGGATGGCCTTATGTTTCCAGCTCAGGAGTTTTGGGGATTTGCTTTTTACCAGTGAAATGTTCCAAAATAAAAATAAAAGCAAAACTATGTTTTGCATCTGAGGAATCATTTCCTCTGGGTGTGCTTAACAAGGCATTTACCCTATATAGCAATTCCCTTGATTTTGGGGTTGGGGATCTTCCTTTTAAATTATGCGGTGCTGATATTTTTGAGGCTTTCTGTGTCATGTATTCAAAACTTGAATGCATCACATCAGAACAATTCCCTCAGCCCTGGTAATGAGAGAGACCTAAATCATTGCCTCTCACTCTTAATTGCATTTTGTTGGGTTTAATTGGTGATAAAGCCTTTTAATACCTTGGCTGGGTGTGTTAAACTCTGTGGTCCAAGTATTTGGGTGAAAGAACAGTCCTGATGTAGGATAAGCCTCCGTGCAGCTGGTCAGCAGGAATGTGTGTGCAGGCATCCAGTCGAGAGTTAAGGCAAGGAGAAAGAAATTCAGCTTTCTTATAGTGTGTGGATTTATCCCTAGAAGGTGTTGGTGCTAAGATAGCTAAATAAATACGTGTATCTGTCAGTCTCCTGACCAGATTGGAAATATAGTTTTCATCTCTTTGGCTATTTAATGACAGCCCACAAAGCCAAGATCAAATGTGGAAGCATTTTATCTAATAAAAAAAAGGCAAATGAGAAAGGGCTCTTTCTAGCTAAAACCTGAACTAACTGCATCCACAAATCCTTCTGCCTGCCTTTGTGCTCAAGTTGCAACCTGTTGGAGAGCTCTGCTCAGCACTTGCATTTCCAGCTAATTTGGTATCACCTTTTATTTATTTTATTTTTTTTTTTTTTTTTTTGGTGGTTGAAGCTTTGTCATTTGTTTCGAAGCTGTCATTTTTATTAGTCTCCCTGGCTGATCTTTTTGGGCTCTCGTCAGGTGGTGTGTGTTCTCCATTGTCTGCCTGGTCTTGGCAAGCAGTAGGTCCTTTTATTGCCATATGACGTGGGCGTGCTTGCAGCAGTAGCCTGTAATTATACCCACCACAGGTGACAGTTACAAGAGAGCTTTGGTAATAATTTTAGCTGCCTGATCTGATGTTTATGAAGAGCAAACCCTCTTTGTGGTCTGGCTGGTGTTTGCTATATTGTGTTGTACTTTTGCCGTTTGGTTTATGAAGCCCTTTTTAAAAATTTTTTATTTTTTATTTTTCCTTAGTATATAACGTCTTGTCTCTTTTGAAGTCCTGAAGTTTTGCAAAAGATTATTGTTGATCTTGTGCTATTTTGTACTTTTCCTGCTTATTTTTGTGTGCATTGTATTTATTTTGCTTTGTTCAGCACAGTAAAATAATACTCTTGCCTGTTGCTGGGTTTATTTGTATATTTAACATAACTGAACTCCTGTGTCTGATGCCTCGCTAGCAGATATTCTGTGTTCTCCCAACTGTGAGAGTAATCACACATTAGCATTTAATTATTTATTTCTTTTTAACCTTTGACTACTATTTAGCTGTTTTAGAAAAGGTGAAATTCTCTCTCCAGCACTGGTTCCTTTGCTCCCAGCAAAATGGCAAAACTTGGATTATGTCAAAGGTGAATTTAGCTGATGATTTTTATGATTATCTTAAAAACCCCCGTTCTGATTTTAGGAATTTGCCCAAAAAAAATAAAATTGGACAAGGCTGACGTGCCCACTACCTGAAAGCTGGCTTTTCTCTTGTGCTGTACTTCTTTTTGCAGTCTTGAATTCTTTAGAGGAACTTCAGGTTAAAACTCTTGGGCATCTTCTGAATTTTTGATTCTTATCTCAAAAATTCTGACTTGTAATTCTTCTGAATTGAATGGTAGGTTGAAAACCAAGAGAAATTTATTTGTAACATTTGCTATCTTATCTGATCCTAAAGAGATGATTTTCCATGTTAGTTTCCAGTCATTTTCATTTTCCCAATTTGCCTGTTGCTTTTTCTGAAAGTTCACTTTATTCATAGACTAGAAATTGCATAAACAAAGACAAAATTAGTATTCTAAGTTGAATGAATGTTGCATCTGCGTGAGACTCATTAAACAGGAGTGTGAGACAGAAGCTACTTACCCACCACTATTGGAAATACCAGAATTTGAGAAGCTTATTTGTAAAATTCCCAAAGTTGGCGTGGATTTAGACTCTGCAAGCTGTATGGAAAAAACATACGGCTCAGCCCAAACAAACAAACAAAAAAGGCAGGAAACCCATGGCATGTAGAATGAAAAAGGTATATATTAGGAAGTGAAAATGCCATTAAAATTAAAGATTCTTATACTTAGTGTGCTCTTCCCCCCCCCCCGTGCCCCCCCCAGAGCCACAGGTGTATTGATTTTCTTTCAGTCAGCATCTGCTTGGGTTTTGCTCATTATTCACATTACTTTGACCTGACACCTCTTAGAAAGTACTTTAAAGCACTCAGTTTTACAGGAGAATTGTAGACATCGACTATTATCTCCCGTGTCATTGGTGGAACACCCCTATCAGGTTTTTTTTTTCCCTTTTAATTTTAAAAAGGTAGATTTTTTTTTTTTTAAACACAGATGTAAGCTTAGAACAACACTGCATTCCCCTGAAGCATAGAGGAAGTTTTTAGTCTTCCGAAACGAGGGAATAAGCAGAGACATGTCTGTAGGTGGTTTAAATTACTGTAACTCCATTAGCTTCAGCAAACCTGTGTTATTTAACATCAGTTAAAAATATACATACTCGTTTTGGGCAAAAATCCTGTGTGAATAGAATTACCAGGTTTTCTGAGAGTAGGAAAAGCCTGTAGATGGCGATGGACCCTCAGGAATGAGCCAGCCCTGGCATTCAGGCTTTTGTCAGATTTTTCTGGCAGGTTTTCTTTCTCTTGCTTGAACTGTTTTATTTTTAATTTAATTCACCCTTTCTCTCAGTGCTAATGTAACACTAGTTGCAGAAATCGTGACAACTGGAAGAAATTTCCTATTTGAAGGTAATGCAACATTTTGGTTTTATGATGGAGACAGATACACCTTGAGGGATTTCTCTTAAGGCGTTCTGCTTGTTGGGCTATTTTTTTCTTTTTTACTTTAAATAAGAAAGAGTTGGATCCTTTACAAGTTCTGAAATAAAAAGATATTAGTAGAGAAGCTGCAGAGCAAATACACTTTTTAAAAAGCCTGTTCTCATTTAGCTTTACTTTTCTTTATTAGCAACTAGGATGTGCTTTAAGTTAGAGGTAATTCTTAAGTAACCAGAAAGTTCTTGGGTTGTTTGAGGATAGCACTAATAGTAAAAATACCTTAAATCAGGATATGTCCCATCCATTCTTTTTTTTTTTTTTTTTTAATATTCAGTTGGAAATAGACCTGGAGCAATGGGATGACTGCAAAATCCCAGAAATCTGATTAAAAAAAAAATCTTTACTATTAATTATGAATAAATTTGACTGCTTCCACAGTAAAGGTTTGCACTGCTACCAATAACATCAAGAGAGTTTTGATCTCTTCCCCCACAGCTTCATGAAAATTAAATCTGTTATTCTTAATTGTGGCATCCACGCTGTAGTCAAGCTTAGCTGGTTTCTTTTGGTGTTTTTCTGTGTGGTTTTTTTTTTATTTATTTTTTAAAGGTAGTGCTGTGATTTTGAGAAGTGTTAATAAATATGTAAAACATGTAGTATTTTGTACCAGTTTAATATGCTGATTTATTTTACCTTTAACATTATCCATGTAAAGTCAGCATGTTTACTGGGAGATGAGTGCCAAAGGTGAGCAAAAGTCTTCACTAAAACAGCCTTTAACTACTTTGCTTGCTCAGGTTCAGAACTTTCTCCTTTTTTGGGGGGGAGAAGTCGCTGTCTTCTGTACTTTCCTTCAGCTTTCATCTTTTAATGGAAGAGAAGAGCAGCACATCTCTGTATCAAAGCCAATTGTCAGCTTTCATTAGATGCATTCTATTGTTTGTTCAGATTAGAAATAACTGCATTACACTTTGACTTTGAAGGCTTTCTTGTTTTTAAATATACTGGGTATATGTGACCTTTTGTCATTTCTGATGCACTTGGCTTGGCAAATTTGAGATACCCATTTAAACAGCAGCCAAACATTTTTGTAATGCAGGTACTCCACAAAAAGGTGCTTTTTGTAGGTCTAGAAAAGTAAAACAAAATCCTGCTGCTAATGAAAAGCATTAATAGGCTCATCCAAATACTTTCAGCCAGTGCTGTACCTCAAATGCATTTCAAGGGCGGGGAGAAGCCCCAG
This sequence comes from Aphelocoma coerulescens, assembly GCF_041296385.1. Classification (NCBI taxonomy): domain Eukaryota; kingdom Metazoa; phylum Chordata; class Aves; order Passeriformes; family Corvidae; genus Aphelocoma; species Aphelocoma coerulescens. The sequence continues at coordinate 7,681,902 of NC_091024.1, forward strand.
TGCTCAGGGAGACTGCAGCACCCATTTTTTAGCAGTGGGTGGGAATCCAGTCAGCTGCTTTTATCCTCCCATTATGAATTGGCCATAGGAGATGTGGCCTCTGTCAGAACATGATGGCAAGAAAGTCTAATTCCATTAAAAAATTGCATGAAGCAAATTTTCTTAAAATGTTTAGAATATTAAATGGGAAATGCATAATTGATGCAGCGATATTAGCTTTTTTTTTTTAACTGAACATGCCCATCAGGAATGAGATGATGACTTGTTCTAGCAGTTAAGAAACCTTCCCTAGATACTTCCATGTACACATTTGGGAAAATTATTTGCAATGATATATTTCAATTTCCTTAATAAACTAGACCTGTCTTCCTAATTCCCTTTCCCTTAAGTCCCTCTGCAGGGGTTAAGAAATGAAGTATTTTGAAATTATTATCAGATAACTGTTTCTATGAATAAAACACTAATCTAAGCTTTTTTTTAAAAAAAAAAAAAAGATTTATATTCCAAAGCTGGGAAATAAACAGTGGCAGTAGAAAGGAAATATGAGATTAATAAAAATGAAGACGTTTTGCAGAGCTGCTCTGGATGGTTTTAATCTTGTTTTGTTTCTTTTTTTTTTCTTTTCCCCCTTCTTCTGGGAAGTAGTACTTCTGCAGCAGCATGCAGTGCAATGAAAGCAATTCCTGCTTTTCTTTCTGAAAGTTGTATGAATACTGGCAGAGACAGTGGTCCTTCAGTGCCCAATGAATCCTGTCTCACACACTGATACCCATAGTAAGACACACAGAGTGACGATGAGATCAAATGCTCTGGTTAAAAAGCCTTAGGGAAGCATTATGTGTCCGAGGTCTGATCTATTGTCTGGGAGGTCGGAGAGTGTTAATGCACTCTGCAAAGATTAGACTCCCTCTCTAATTGCTCCAACACTTCCTTAAAGGATTTAAACAGTCAGGAAAGGTGATGCTCCTTGTCAATTTTTGTCTTCTGACAGCTGTTGAAGTTTATCTGTCTTTCCACGGAGACCACTAGATCATGCAAACCAAGCGGTGGCAAAAGCACAGACCCTGAATTAGGACTGAGAGCAATGAATGCTACTCTTTACAACTCATTTCAGCTTTTAAATACTCTTAGTCCTGGGGCCAGGGTTGCTCCTACATTGCCATGCCACTTGCTTTTGGTGATCGGAGTTCCTGAAGTGCCAGGCAAGGTTTAACTCCTGAAAGTGATGAAAAGTCACCCTTTTACTTCAGAAGTGATCACGTTAATGTCTCCATCCCTAATTGCTGGGGAGCATATCTCTGTGGGACCGAGTCAGGCACACACAGCCACAGCTTGTTTATCCCAGGGCAGTGCCACACCTCAGCTGCTGTGGGGCAGGCTGCTATTTTCTCCCAAATTTTCCTCTCCCTTACTAAGTCTGATTAGGATTTGAGTTCTCTTGGTCCACAAAGCCTGAAACTTGTTTACAAAAATTTACTCGGAAAGCTGGTGAAGCTCAAAGCAGGAAAGTTTTTTTGCTTCTGAACCAGAATGTCCAGACTGATTTTATGATGCAAAATAGAAATTTGCCTGATGGATCAGAACCATTTAAAAGAACCAGTTTGTTATTTGGCAGTCTAGATATTTGAAATAGCTTACCTTTGCAAACGATGCTGGTTTTGCTTGGAAAGTACTTTAAGGGCAAGGGATGGAAAAAAGGTAAATGTTACTGAGAAAGGAGAAGGCTCCACCCCAGGAGAACTTGGGGGATTGAATATTTCTGCAGCAAGGCTGTGGTATCCTCACGTTCACAGTAGGGTAACATTACTGTAACAAGAGTGGAATTTGACCCATCTTTTTAAAAACCCCCGTTCCTGTTTCACAGACAGATGTGAGTGTGTCCTGTTCCACTGCAGCTCACACGACATGACAGGTCCTGCCGACCAGAGAGCCATCCTGTAGTTATTTTTCCGGGTGGATCAGAAGCTTTTCAATTTGATAATGTCTGTGTTTTTGCTAGTCTTGCAGCATCTAAATGTGTTGGTGTATCAAATCCATTTCACACATAAATGTATAAATATGACCTATATGAATATACATATATTCAATGCCTCTTTTCTAGACTCTGAGCAGATGACTAATACAGCTGTTCAAAGGAGAAAAGGATTTTTTCTTTCTTTCTTTTTTTGTTTTTTTTAAAGCCCTCTTGGCTCTGAATTGGAAATTGAGGAGCAGAATTCATCAAGTATATTCTGATCGTTCTCACATGGGTAGTTCCTCCTTCCCTTCCTGCATAGCATGTTCCTTTGCACTGTTGCTATATTACATGAAATGTTTCATCTGTATATAAAAATTAAAAATTCAAACAAAAATCTGGCCCACATGAAGAACAGGCCCTTTGGGCATATGGTTCATTATGCATATTCGTTTAATTACTAAAACACTTGGGATGTCTCTACTGCCCTTGCTTTCAACTTGTAAAGTTGGATCTGTTCTGCAGCACAGAATATGTTGAACAGGCATGTGTCATAAAGGACTTCAGTTTTCTCCTACTTCAAACTGTATATAATGTTCTTGGCTGAATCATTAGAATTTACTGATTATTAGTTCAATCCACTGCATCAAAACAGCATTTCGGGATCTCTTTTCTCTAAACACCTTCTCTAACCCCAAAAAAGCAAGTTTTACAGTGGTTCAGAGTTGTGTTTAGTATCGAAGTAATGTGAGACTCAGGATTTAGATTTCAGGCACATTCCCACAAAGCACCTAAAGCTGCATGTTGAAGCTGTATAACTTTTATTAGCTAGGAAGGGATTGCTGTGATAGTGTGACTTTAATTGATTTTCAGGGCAAACAGGTGGTGATGGTTTAGGCATCCCCCAGTTTCCTGCCATTCCTAATTTGGAGTTGCACATATAATAGCTTTATTAAAATAAACAATCTTCTGGCTTTAGTTTTACCTGAACAGCTGCCTGAAATTGAGAGAGTCTTGCAACTTTTAATTTTTTTTTTTTTTTTGAAAGATTACTCTGTGTTTTGGAAAGCAAGATGCTACAGGTCTGCTAGTGGAAAATCTCTATTACATAGTCATGCTGTCAATATGCAAGGGGGTTTTTTTGTGTGTCACTGCTGTTAGCTTACAATGGTAACATATCCAGGGTATAATTACAGTGAGCCTCAGTCAGCTTCATGCATTTGTTCTGTAATGCAGCAATTTTGTCACACTGTAGAGTATGAACCTGCTGAAATTGTTTAAGTGTTGTGTAATCACACAGTTCCTGGTGTCCTGGGTGTGTATCAGGTGTGGAGAGGGCTGGGGGTAAGTTATGAACTACATCTCTCCTCTTCTCTCTGGGAAATCTATCCCAGGTAGATGAAGAGACCTTCTGGGCTCTGGCATGGGGCTGTGGTGGGGAATCCCAGGTACAGCTTAAGGACAGAGAATAATCTGGAATTCTTTGCCTGAAAGGATATCATCTTACTCCTTTACGTGTGCTTTAGAGGTGTTTTTAGATTTCTGGGTTTGTGATCTTGCTTTACTGGTTTGTTGGTTTGTGGGGTTTTTTTAATTATTTTTTGTTCCTTTGCTCTGTTTCAGTCTGGAAATGTTTTTTTTAGGACTGGAGGTTTTGGAAAAGAGGGTACCAGGCAGTTTTGCACCAATTGTTGTTACAATCATCTATTTCTAATTTATCTGGGTTTACTGCCAGGTTGTACAAACCCATTCTTTGATTTTTCTTTTTCCCCCTGTGCCATAGCTGGAGTTGCGAGGGAAGTAACCTTATGGGTGATTCTCACTGAACACTGAACTAAGTCTAATTTAATGTGTCTGCTTTGTTAGAGAGCCTTTTTCCTTTACTCATTCAGCTCTAATTTACATTATGAATGTGAAGGAGGAGTCATTAAAGTAGTTTAAACATATCATTTAAGACTCCCATTTGTTACCAATTGGAACCCAATTGAGAGCCCAAATTTAAGAGCACTTCCACCAACACTCCTTCCACTGTGGAACAATTACGTCACCATCTGTCCCTCACTACTAATGTTTCTCAAAATGGTAACAAATATATCTCCAAATAAGTGGACATTTATCAGCTCAGCTAATGATAATTTTTTTCATGACCCTTTTAAGGTGTTCACCTTATCCAGAATAAATAAAATTTGCCTACATTTCTGCCTTCTTTTAAGTAGCACAAATATTTTTTTCTGATGCTTTTGGGAAGAATTATTTACTTTTAACTTGCATGATGCCTGTCTTCCCTGCAAATAGATTATAACTTTGTGTATGAGAATAATTCCAAAGCTATGACCCCACTGAGAAACAAACCAAAACATTACAGTTAAAAATGACCATTTAATTTATCTATGATATAAAGCAAAAAAAAATTTTTTCTTGCATGTCTCCTCCTCTTTGTTTTGCGATCTTCTCCACTTACCTTGGTCTGTCATAGTTACCCCTTTAGAAATAACATGCAGATTTATTCCCCTGGCCCATCCCCAGATGATTACCCCAAAACATAGAAAACGGTTGTAATATTTTTTCCTTTTTTTGTTGTTTTTTATTCTGATTTTAAGCTTTATTGCTTGAGGGTCTTAACTGTATTTTACTTGGCACGGGAAATGTAAAATACGTTAGATAAAAGCATGAGGGAAAAATTAGACCAGTCAGCATGTTGGCAAACAGCTATTTCTTCAGTGTCTGCCGCCTAAAAGGATTTGAAATCTTTTACTCTAAAACTGTTGTACATACATAAATATAGAACCCAAAACTCGTGTTGTAGCTGATTTTGTTTTAACCTCTTTTAGGGATTAGGGATAAAGTAGCAGCCACGAGAAAATTGGACAGAGGCACCCACTGGACTCGTGGGCATTGGCTTTGGGGTTTAGATGCACATGTTGTAGAGGACAAACGTGACACCCCCAGGCATGCAGCCCCTCGTGTTGGAAATTATCACCCACACTGACCGATGTGCCAGGTCATTTTCAAATAGCTGGAATACAATGTAGGGATCTTAACTTACACGTAGACTTTACAGGTGGTAAGTTCAGTGAAATAAATTTAGACAGAGTGCCTCTTCCCTGACCTCCTCATTGCAGAAATATATCTAAGGATCTTGGTGCCACTTTTCTAGGCTGGGTAACCTCATTAACGTAATGAAAATAATCAGAATAAAAGAAAACCGTTGCTTTTTAATTAGTTTAGTTTTTGTTTTGTTGTTATCACTTTCTGATTCCAGGCATTGTTATGAGTAGGGGATAAATCCATTGAACATGTTAATGACAACAGTAATTCAGGCTCAGAGTGGGGACATTTTGTAAGTGTTTGCAGTCTTGAGTGTAGCATCCCAACCTTCCCTGATGGAGTTTCCGACGGCAGTATCCCAAGAGGATGGTGGAGAACAGATTGCAATATTGTCAGCTCTTCTGATTTCTCTGCGACTTTTGCAGAACATGCTTCTTCTTAAAGCACCATTTCTTAAGAGTCCTGTGATTGCACATGAATCACAGCTTTCATTTAAAACACAAATGAGTCTCTACTTCCTACCAGCAGCAGAGAAAATGAGATCCCCCTGAAGAGTCTAAATTAGGCAATGACAAAAAAGGCCCTAACACATATTGACTTAAACAGTATGAGTTTTTTAGCGTGTTTTTGGGACTATTTTTGTTGGTTGTTTTGCATCTCTTCTTTGTTGGGAATGAGGAACATTGTTTTTTCTTTTGCTTTTGAATATTTGGTAAAATTGTGACCATGCTGACCAGAGTTCCCATCCTCCACAGGCTTTATTCTATTACTCCTTTTCCTTGTTGAATCCTCACACGTGATGTAAATTGTCAAGCACAAGTTGGGTACCTCCCAACAAGCTGGTGCCCCTTTTTCCCCCTTGAGCTCATCCTGGGCCATTCACTCAGCAAGGTGCAGTTGGGAAAAGAAGAGCTGGGATGTGGATATGGCAGCAGGACATGGCTTTGTGTCATTTAGTCCATGCAAACAGCTGGTTTGGGCAAACATGGCTTGTTGTTTGCTACCCAAAGCATTACCTGAGAAAAAAAAACCATTAGGTAGATGTACGTGGCAACAAACTATGCTTGGTTCTGTGCAGTCACAGGTTAGGCAGACTGAGGTTTTTTGGGGCACAGTTCAATTCTTTGGTTTGGCTTTTGGGATGCTTAAGTGGATTTTTTGTGTCTTTGTTTTTAGATTCTGGTTGTGTTTACACTTGCTTCAAAGATCTTTTTTGCCTTGTGGTACACCCTTAAAAAAATCAGTAAGTTGTACTCTGGTGTGTGGAGCAATGCAGAGATAATTTGTAATGTGGCATAAATATTTAAAGAGCTCTGTTCCTTGAGGTCATTTTTGATTTTGGTCGTTGCCGTTCGATACAGCGCACGTTCCACGCCGCCGTTGAGATGCTCCGCGTTCTTCTGCCGGGGACACAAAAAACAAATTGAATCTAAAGTAAATAGGTTTCCTCTGCCAGTGCTGGTTTATTTAAGCATAATTTCTCTTCCTGCCACGTTCTCCATTATTGCATTGCAATGAGGGAGTGACTGTGCTCAGAACCGACCCTCCTTGAGCTCCAGTTTAGCAGCTGTGAAGTGCAGTAAGAGCGCACTCGGAGGTCAGGGAGCATCAGGTGGATGTGGGAAGGAGAACTCAGAACGACTCTGGAATGCATCTTTGGAGGAGGATCTTTTGTGGGAAATACATGCTGCATGGTTTCCTCAACCTTTTTTTTGCCGTGCCTTGAGGTAGGGGTGCATAAAGCTAATTTGCATTCTTTTCAATGGATTCTTTTTGTTAATATTCCCACTATTCCATGCAAAGCCAGCCCAAGAGCACAAGCCCTGTTGGTGCATTCCCATCAGTCTGGGCCCTCACCAGGCACCCTGATTTTTGTCAGTGGGGGCTCAGAACTGCTGTGTTCCTGCATCCATATTGCCCATATCTGGAAGAGATGGCTCCATATGCACAGCTATAGATGCACATATGCACAAATGTACTGCTCTCTGTGAGTGTGTTCATTCTCTCCTCTACTCTTGTATTCTCCCTATCTAAGGGCAGGAATAAGTATCTGTCAGAAATAATTTGTTGTTGACAGGCTTATTGCCTCCAAGGGATTTGAGTGCCCTTTTGGGGAGCCAGTATCTTATGTTATTGGCTAGTATCCTGTATTTTGTTTGGAGCAGAGAGACTGAGAGCTTAGAAACCCCAAAAAACAAGAGAATTTGTCCCTGAATATTTATTTTCAAAAATTTCTCCTTTTTTACAGAGTTCATTTGTGCATACGTGGCAACTTGAAACTGTGTAGACTACAAATAAGTTAGCAATACAGCATTCCTCTCCCCTGTAAATAAAGGGGAGCACGTCTTTCTGGCTCAGATCAAATTCACTGACTTGGTTTAGTTTAGCTCAAAACCAAACTTGGACGTTCACAGCAGTATCAGCCCAGGTTTTTCTCCTGCCTTCACAAGTTACACAAGGGTGTGTTTTTAAATCACAAGGAAACTTTTGATGAAGCTTTTAGGAGTTTAGAGTTCAGATAAATTGGGGGTTTTGAAACTTGGAGTTTCAAATAATATTTTTCACAGCTCTGCTGATGAGGCATTTCATTAGCAGTGGAGCCTACATTGGCCGAGAAAATAATTCTTTACCATAGGTTCCTCGCATGCATTTAATCTCCTTTCACTTTTATTTCTTCCATCTGATGGAATGTATCACTCTCCTCCCATGACTGTTGTTGTCCAAGAGCTATTCTGTCACACAACACAGCATCCTTCACTCCACCACAAAGGCTTACCGGGTCAAAAAGAGCCTGTTTATTTTACACTTAGAAAAACTGTAATTGCTGTGTAGAAAAATCATGCAGAAAATCCTATCTAATGCTAGGTTTCTAAACCTCTTAAAACTGTTCTATCCCATGACTGTGGGTTTGCTGGTGACAAATGTTTTATGGGCATATTTTAGTAGACACCCGTCTAAAATCTGGTCTTAATAGTCAGATGCTAAATTGGAACCAGAGCGGCAGAAAAACCAGATTTGAAACGTGTTTCTAAGGGTTTGTTTTTACTTTCAGTTGAGGCTGCCTTCTCTCATCTTTTGTACTGCTGTCAAAAGGGCCACTCTCATGGTTGTTCAAACTCCATGCTTCTTGACAGGAACAGTTGGACCCCTCTTCAATGATTTTCAGATGAAACAGCTTCCAAACCTCCAGAGCTTTAACTTGTAGTTATTAGGCCCTTTGAAATTGCAACACATTAATCAGCTGAAATCAAGTGGTCCTTTCTCCAAGGCTGTGATATTGCTGTTGTCTTTTAGGTAGAGCTCTAGTCTAAATATTAGTTTCAAGAGCTCTTTTTTTTTTCTTTCCCTCTAGATAGGTCTATCCCATTTCTGTTTCTATTTTGATCATTGTTTTAGAATGCTGTGAATTAAAGTGCTCACTTCTATAATAGGCTTTTATACTCCCAGATTGCATTAGAAGGAGTACTGCAGAAAACTCACTTAACTCTTAGTTTAGAAATTGGCTGCTGTGCTTTTAACTTCTCCCATGCACAGTGTGAAGCCTGGCAGAAAAAGTATCAATTATGTAATGGATCATGTCTGACAGAACTTGGTCTAACAACGTGAAACATCGAAAAAGAAATGAAACTGCATCATTTGAAACAGGGTCTTGGTGTGTGTCCCTGGCTTCTGTGGTATTGGGAAAGTGATCTGAACCTGTTAATGGATTCCCTTTCTAGTTTATGTATTAGACAAAAGGCAGACTGGGGATGGCAAGAAATCAAGAAAATACTGTTCCTTGCATTAGCCATTATTTACATCAGCAGCTGAAGCATTCTTGAGTTTTGGCAAAAAAAAATATTGATAAGGAAATAATTTAGGGAGCATAATTCAGGACTTTCTCCCAGGCATAAAGTATCACTGAGGAGAGAGTAAAAACATGCATGATTGAGGACCTTGTCATTTGGGGAGGGGGTATCTGTGTCACAGGGCTGCTGGTGCTGTGGTCAGTGTCAGGGAGCTGCCTGAAAGTTGATAAAGTAGGACATGGGCCCTCTTGGGATCTGCTTTGAAAACTGATGCCACAGAACTGCTCAAAAGGCTGTTAGAACACAGAAATATTTCTATTCGCTCTATAAACACACTCTGAACTTTTATTATGTACTGTATGTTCACAGCAATCATTTCCCATACCTCCGAGGCTAAATAATTTCTGAATAGCTAAATCAATTTGTCTTGTGTCTGTGTCGTGTCACAGTAATGAAAGTTTCCTGTACTGTGGCGGTAGCGGCAAAGCAACTCTTGTTAAGGAGATGTGGGAGCTCTATCAAAGCTTCACTGTCTGAGCTATAACTCAGCAGCTGATTAACCAGTCAGCATTAGAAAGGAAGAGACAGCATGCCTCAGCTACCCATTGAGCCTACAGTGAGATTTTGTAATTAAGGCTGAAGTTTTAGTTGAGGTCTGAAACTTAATAATACACAAAATGTACTGCAAGATCTAAAATCACCAAGGTCTTGATTTCGTAGCTTGCCTAAATGACCTGAGATTGCAAGGTTGTGTTGCACTTGCAGCCGAGCAGAGTGATGTTCACATAGGATTGTGACAGATGCACTAAAATTGGGTCAAGTCCTGCAATTGAGTGAATGAAGAGAGGTTCTTCAAGAGCTTCATTGACTCCTTGTAGGACTTTGCCGGGCTGGCTGCTGGTAGGGTCTTTTTGCTGCATCAGGAGAAGGCTGAGTTTGCTCGTACCCCAGGGAGGTGGTGCAAATGCAACACCCTCCCATGGGCTGAAGCAAATGTTTTGAATGAATACCTGGAAACAGCAATTTCCATGAAAGGAATTTACATAAGGATTGGATGGATATTTATATGTATGTCTTTTTTTTAATCTTTGTGTACCTGAGAAAGAGACCTGTGGAGATATGTAAAATAACAGGTCCTCGTTCTTTGGAGTGACATTTAGAGTCGGACAGAAGCTGGTATCATCTTCACTTTGTCTTTAAAGACAAGCATATATTCATCCCAGGGAGTTGGAATAGCTTCAGAGGAACTTTTTTGGGTTAGAACTTCTCATTTTGGGAGATGTTTTGGCTGGGAATATCACGATTTTTGGAGGTTTTATTAGCTAAAGTTATGAAAGACTCCTGTAAGACAAATCAAGTACCAATTCTTGGCCTGGATTCATGTGTTTCTGTTGCCTTGCTTACATGCAAAATGTGGCTGTGTGAATCATTATCACTTCTAATTTTTTAGTATGTTGAAAAACAGGATCAAAAAGGAAAAAAAAAAACCAAAACCAAATTGTCTTCCACACATTCTTGTGCTGCAAATCAATAGCATGGGGATATATTGCCTGGATGTCAGCCCATTTTATAAATGAGTATATCTCAAAGTTTGCTTTACTGGCCAACAAATGCCAAGAACAGGATGACAGTCTAATTCCTTGCATAGCAACAGCTAACATGAAATCAGGTACACTCTGGAAAATGCAAGTGCTGTTTGGGTAAGGTTATGGGTACAGGCATTATTTCTTGGTTTATGTTTGGCCCATGGTAGGCATTAAGTGGCCATTTGTCTGATGTCAGACAAGTCTTTTTGTTTAAAAAGTTAAAACAGCTGCTGTTTTGTAGGGGTATAAATTCTCACGCTGCTGAATGCAATGGGAAGCGTTTCTTTGGTACAATGTGGTTACACTTTCAGGTCCATAACACAAAATACATTGCCATAAATATCCCATTCTACAACTGCCAGCATTGTCTTTATATGTAGTATCTGGCAGGCCAAGGATGAGGGGAGGTAGAGATTTAGCTTCCTCATCACCCATAGGGTTTTCCCTTTGTTGTTGTTTGAGATACTCTTACTGGACCTGACTCATTTCCAGTTACCTGTATTATTGTAAAAATGTGATTGTTGTTTCTGATCAAACCAGCTTCCTCTGGGGGAAGAAAAATCAGAAAAATGTGTTTGTGCCTTGTCTTTGAAGGAGATTGCTTAAAATAGCTTCAAGTTGTTACCAGCATTAGGCAGTTGTTCTGGAAGCACTGTGTAAGAGTAGAAAAGGAAATGGGATCACAACATACATTTTATGGCAGTTCTGGATTTAGTTTATTAACTTTGCATTGCCAACCCCTCCAAGTTTGTCTGTTCAGGTGTTGTTGGTACTTGTAAGATAGGATTGCAGTTTGCCTTGATACAGTTTTTTGAAAAATCCTATGTGCTTTTTAAATCCCCATCATGTTATCTGTGTGCTTTGCTGTTCCAGCTTGGCTTCTGGTTTTGCTGTTAGTGAGTTTTGTCAGGTACCAGTCCAAACACACAGACTTGTACTGGATTTTAGGAAAAGAGACTCTGTAAAGATCTAGTGAAATCAGAATATGCTGTGCTGAAAAATGGCAAGAGTATGAGAATGGAGACTAGGCTGACAGGATCCCTTTCCAAAATAATGCATCATGTGCAACCTAAGGCCTTGCCTTCTGGACGGTGACAGTCCTTTCTGTGTGCTGATGTGCCAAGAGTATAGGTGGATTAATGGTAAAGATGCATTTGCTGATCATCCCCTGTGGAGTGACAAGGGAGCTCCAGGGCTCCTGTTGCACAAGAGGAAAATGCTCTTCCCCAGCCTGGGAAAGACCCCCTGGCAATTAGGGTTTGATGAAGTGGAGCAGGTTTGCCTAAGTGCATCTGTTATACACTAGCACTAAGGACAAAAGGCTTTCAGGCTGGAGGGGTCCCAGGAAGGAGTGGATAAAGCCTTTGGACTGACCTTATGTTTGTGGCCTTCTCCTTCCCTGGATACAGGGGAGGAGAAGCCAACAAGCAGCAGCCTAATGAACTCACACAGAATAGAGAGAGCAGATTTCTGTGCTAAAATAATAGTCTGAATGAGGTTAGCAGAGATTCAAGGATGGATGTACAGGGTGATAATGACTGACAGCCTTTCTTACGTGTCTTTCCCTTTAAACACTTGTTTGTATTCTCCCAGGTGTTTGTGGTCACCGTCTGGACCGTGGAGCTGTACATGGTGCCCCTGGCTTTGCTGGTGCTCTTTGCATACAATTTCTCCCTCGTCACAACAGGGAAGGTCAATAATGCCCAGGATGCCCAGGCAAGTGGAGTGACAGTAACACTGCTGGCAGCCCCAGCTTGCCCTGCGCGAGGCGTCACGCGTTTCACTGGCATTGAAGTGGTTGTGTAGTTAAACAGCGCTTCTGTTTCAAAGTTCCTGAAAAGAAACCTCAACCCTCTCAATTTTCATTATTCAATTAAAGCAATAAACCATTCAGAGTAGTAGGAGAAGAAGACGAGAGTGTGTAGGAGGAGGATTTCACTTACTAAATAACTACAAAGGTTTTTAAGTTGAATTAAGAAAGCCTTGCAAAGCAACAAGTTCCTAAAAGCCATTCCCCTCCTGCCATTACACTTTGCAACACACTAATGATTCATGTTTCACAGAAGAGGAAAGTCAATTGAATCCAAAAGAGAATGTAGTTCTTTTAAGCCTTGTCCTGTGATCTGAGGTTTTAAGAAGCTTTTATTCCTCCTTCCCACCCCCAGCTCTTAAAAGACAAATTTTTTTCCCCCCAGAAATTTAGCCTTTGGTTTTTAACTTGGGAGAAAGAAAGGTTTAAATACAGAAGTAATCACCAAGTGTGACAAAGTGCTACTGTTGGGGTATGAAGTGCTGTTTGATGTTGACCACTGTCTTCACTCCCATAACAATGGTTATTACATTTAGAAAGGAGAGTAAATTCATGAATGTCCATAATATTTTCTTTCCAAAAGTGAAATAAATACAGTAATGAAGTGGAAGCCAAAAGATAGCTTCCTTCTAACTTTCGATAAAAAGATGATTGACATTAGTAGCCATGTAGAATACCTTCACCTGAGTGAGCCAAGTGGATTTTACACAAAAACATCATATCCTGGAATTAAAAAAGTCAATAGCTGGTTTATTCGTTTCAGTGGGAAAAGTTGCTCCCAGTTTAGTTTTCATCCACTCCCACATGGAAAGATTCCTAGAAAACAGGAGAAGTTGCATTATCCAGACCAGGGGAGGGTTAATTTGAAAACATGATAAAAGAAATGCTTTTCTCCAGTTTCAGCCAAGTCCAGAATAATGCAGAAAGATACTTTGTGTCTTCAGTGACTACTTGATTTCATCAAGAAAAGCAGAACTTCCCACGTGGGAGAATCACAGGCAAACAGATGTTTTTGTTTTTAATACAAAAGGCAATAAAAAATAACAGTAATAACTTACCCAGAAAAAATACACAGAGTGTACCTTCCAGCCCCTTCCCTCATCCTGTGGTGAGTTTGTTGCATGTTCAGGTGAGGAGAGTCTTGCATAAGGCACAAAAATTGAGCAGAGCATCATTTAGGTAGACACTGCAAAAAGGCTATTTCTAAAAATACAGCTAATTGTGGTTATACTAAAGAAAGGTCCATCAGGAATTTGGCTCTTTTCCTGTCACACATTCTGTAAGCAATGCCATGCCATGAAATTCAGGGGTGCATTTTGCATAAGCAAAATCACACATCTGCCAAAGTGCTTTGCAGGATTGGGATCATATGGAACAAGTAGTCAAAGTGCCTTTAATATTACCTGATTCCTTTTTTATGTGTGTCTGTGATTCTAACCATCTGTAGGTCAAAAATAGACAATCAGGTGCTAGCCCCAGTCACATCTGTCCTGCAGATGAGAAAAGGTTTTCTTGAAAATACCAATGCTTTTTACACAGTCATTTATTTATTTTTTGCTTCTTCAGGCCTTGGCTGGATATTCACTGCCTTTGGTTTTTGTGTGCCAGCACACACATTTTGTGTATACAGAGGAATGCAAGCAAGAGTCTTTGCAAAAGTGAACCTCAAATTCTCTCTGATTTCTGTGCTATAAAATGTGAATAACAGTATTAACCTTGTATTCCTGATCCACTTGCCAGGAGGCTAAATTCGTGAATATTGGTAAAATGTTTTATGATTTACAGATGGGGAGCTTCTATAGAAATTTAAACCATGATCAGTGTTAATTCATCTGCTTAGGGTATTCCAGAGAGCCAGAGAATAAATCTGTGTGTCTGAACTCTCAGTACCTTTTACATCCTAGATGCAACTGCTTTTTAAGGGAAAAAAAAGAAATTAAAAAACCCCAAAAGAGAAACACCCAACCCCCCCAAAAAACCCTAAATCCAAACCATCTTTTTATTGTGATTCTTCACATTCTTTTCATGTTTTCTGTATTTAAACTTGTAGTACACAGACTCAAATGTAGCTATTAAATAACCAAGAAAAAAACTGGAGGACCCTGTTAAAGGCTCAGTTTATTAAATACCTGAATTGAAAGCCAAGTGCTCCTAATTCCAAGCCTTCGCCAAGTCTTTTGTTTTCTGTCCTACCTGTCAGCACAGAAGTTAAAGGGAGGAAATAATGCTGCATAGAAATCTGGCTGTGATTCTATGTGAGATTGATTATGTTCATATGAATGTGTTTTCTAAAGTCTAATGTTTCAGTAATGGCCCTAAAGGGAGGGAGCAGTCATTGTGGCAGTGGGGATGGAACAAGTTGAGTATAGAGTCCTCAGCCTTGACATACCAGTTGGTTCATTTGCAAGACTGAGAACAAAGCTGTTTACAGATAGTAAAAGTTGGCAATGAATTTGAAAGCCTGTTGCCTTCAGATTACTGGACACAGCCACAAATGCTTTATTTAGACTTAAAATTTGTATAGGGTATTTCATGCTTGTTCAGAATACCATAAAAAAAAGGGTCCTTGAATACAAAACACTGTTTTGGAAAGGAAGAAGTGGTGGGGTTTTTTTAATGACTTCCAATAGAAGTGGGAGAAAATTGTGTAGTGAAACGTTGTGGGAGTATCATAAGCTTTTTGAACATTGCCTGTCATTAAAAAATAATTGTTGTGTTTTGTAATATGGACATCTGCTTCTGCAGGAGCTTATGGGCTTGGATGAAGATGAGGATGAAGATGATAAGGTAAGCATCTCTCACGATTGTGTTGGCTAGAATCAGAAGGAAGGTGGGAGAACACAAACAAATCTTCTCTCCATAAATCTTCAGTTATTATCTGTATTAACTGGGAAAACAGTTGTCAGCAGTTTTCTGCTTGGCAGATTTGAAAGTAGGAAGGGGTTGGTTTGTGTCACCTTCCCCAGTGGCGGTACCTGTGTGAGCCCTGAACACCAACAGAGTCTGAGCAGCCCCAGTTAGTGCCTGCCCTTGTAGTGGGCTCACGTTTGTGAATGTGCACCTAGAGGGGTGTGTGTGGGTGGAGGAGGTGCAAAGACTCACACAAGGATGCACAGTCCCCCCTCGCTGCCAGTCCGAGTGCTGGACGACATTCTGCACTAATGGCTTTCCCCAAACGATTTGGCATTTCCACTTCAGTAGGCCAGAATTGGTGTGATTTGTGGAGGGCTGCTTAGAATTTTCTCAACATTTCTTTCAGAGCCTGGGAAAAAAACCAGTTTTAGTTCAGGGCTGAAATGTGGAAAGAATTGGAATTGGCAAGGCCTGTTTTTTATTTTATTGGAACATACTTACTCATTCTTCTCACTGTGAAAAATTCATTGGATTTTTTTCCAAGTTTATCAAACCACAGTGACAAATGATAAAAGGATTAGAGGTCATGACATATGAAGAAAGATTAAGAGAACTTAATGTATACAGCTTGAGAAAACATAAGTAAGTGAAGGAGGATCTGATAATCTATAAATACTTTAAAGCTAAAAGGTGAGGAATTATTTAACGAGCAACAGCATGCAAAGGAACATTAGCTGTTAGGAAGAAAATGTTCACGAGGGGATGTGAAACTTTCAAATTGCATACTAAGTTAATGAGACTCTTCTTGAATATTCTATGTTTTAAAAGTGTTACAGTGAAATTGTTGATCATTAAGAAGTAAATCAATACCACAGCTAGCAAGTGCACCTTAGCTCTTCTCTGTCGCAGCCCCTAGGATTAAAGCTCAGCAGACTAATTGATGGGCATAGTTATTTAAATTTGACTTGCTCTTCTGTGGTGGTTATATTTTAATGAGCAACCAGAAATCCGTCAAAGTTATAAAGTGAAATTTAGGCAATCCAGCTGAATTACAAGTTTCTTGCAACACACAATAGTTGTTTAAATGTTCTAATTTATAATTTACTCTTTGCATCGTAAAATTTGTCAACTGAATGGACCAATATCTGAAACTCATCAGAAGCTGCTAAATGAAAGTTGCATCTTTTTCAAAGGAGTACTGTGTATCTCTAAAAGTCTGTCATTTCTATTTAGTGGGTACCTGGTTCTGGACACCTGTAAATATTATTTGTATGATGCCTAAAGGTATAACTTATTCACTGGAACAATCCCATTTACTTTCTTCTATTTTAATATTCCTCTTTTTCCCTTGCAAGTGCCGAGGTGGGAAAAGAGAAGTAAGAATGTATTAAATAGGCATCAAATCCTCTGTTTCCTGTGGTGTGCCGTAGATTCATTGCTGCAATGCTAAAATATTCTAGGTTACATTTACCCTCCATTTAACTCCAGTGACTTTGGTTCTCTCTGCAAATACAACTGGGTCACTTTAGCATGGATTTAGTGACTTTGCATTTTCGCCTCCTCCCGAACAGCTTCACTGTCGTTCCCTTTCTTGGTTTATTTTAACTAAATATGCAGGTTTGGGAAAATTCCCAAGAGTCACTGTTGAGCTGTTGATGATTTGGCCCTACCATTTTGAGAGCTGCCTCTCTCTCCATCTCACACATACTCCATGGCTCTCTGACACGGAGAGCTGGTAGCACTGGCTAAAGCCTCTCACGGTAGACACCCCCAGCAGGCTTTCTCGTGAAGATAACACTTTACATCCCAACATTTCAGTAATTATTCATAATTCATTTTAATTGTTACGGGTCTATAGAATTCTGACGCAGATTTGCCAGAAGAGACAGTTGCCAGCCCCTACATTTGTCCCATGTCCAGTGCTGTGCAGAATTGCCTTAATGTCTTTGTTGTGCCCTGTGTGTACCCCCGTGCAGCAGTGATGGGCCGTGCTTGCACTCCCATGACTTGCATCTTTAAGTACATTAGGTTATTCTAAGCCACTTTTCCAAGTCTGAGGGTGGCCAATGCTCTCTGGGGAGTGTAAGAAAAATGTAATTTTATGACACTATCTCATGGCAATGTCAACATTTAAACAGACATCTCTACTTTAAAAGAACTCTGTGTATTTTTTTTTTCCTCCCTAATACAAGAGCTCCCAAAGTTGAAATCTGCTAGTTGGGTTGTGGTGTACAAGGTCACTGTTTCTGTTTCCTGTCATCCTGCTGTATCAAAATACTCGCACACAGAGCCCTTCTGGGTTCTGCTGCCTGTTAGACATAACAGACCGTGCTTCTGGGAATTGTAACACACCCTCGAAGAGATGAACTGTTTACAAATTATAAATACACAGACACTTAGTTCAAAAACCCAAGAGCAGATTAACTCCCTCCACCTAGACTATCTATCTTAAATGACAGGGCTTAATTGCTGATTTTCCCGTCCTTTCCCCCTCTGCCCTCCCCACATACCAGCATGGAGGGCTGTAAAAGATAGCAGTGCTCTGTCCCTTTGGCACGAGCTCTTCAGTGGATAAATGCCTTCTCGGATTCGTGCCATCTTGGACACAGAGTTCAGGCTGTGTCCTGTCAGCTCTGGGGTCTGTCAGGCTGAGTAAGGGTTGTTTTAAAATCACATCACTGAAGCATCTTTAGTCTGCCAGTAAGAAGGTATAGACAAGCTGCATGCAACTCAGTTTAAGTTGTCTGATTATTGACCACTTCTATTTATTTTATTTGTTTTTCCTGTTTCTGATAATGGCTGTGGAGTTCCAAGAGCAGACAGTTACCCTGTGAGTAACTGTGTCGTAGCACCTGACTGGAAAGAGCCTTGGAGTCTTCTCCATTGCCTGAATAAAAGTTTACATCTCCTCCACAACAGACCAAACTTAATTTACTACTATTTTCAGGTCTGGTAACTGATTCAAAAGAAAATCAGAGACAAAACTAAATCAACAACAATTCCTATGTGGGAATTTTGTTGGTTTTTTGAGGTTTTTTTGGAGAGTTTCTATCCTGTGGTGAGCCAGTGTAGCCCTGCTTGGCTAGTGCAGTGTAACAGGGAAGGATCAAATGATACTGTGGCTTTAAGCCAAGTTATTTGGCACTTTCCAAGAAATGTTTAGTATCTCTTGTATTGGAAAAAAAACATAAGTGGAAAGAAATCACCAAAGAATAAAAATTCAATGTCTTTAATATATGAAATTCTCTGTCAAAAATAGGTACCAAAGATATACAAAGTTTTATGAACACAATTCAAAAAGACTCCAGCCGAACAAATTAAAGTCAAATTCATCCAGTAGCAAACAGCTGACATTTTCCATTTGAGTTAGATTCAGCATGTGGAAACCTTCCGTATGGATCTTATTTGTACGGGTGGATTACGATGAAAATTGCATTAATTTTCTCCGCAGTAAAGGTCAGTAATTGAAACATGAACCAAAAGTCTATTGTGTAAGATGCTATATCCCCATACTTAGGAAAGGTCATTCAAGACAATATCATCTCATTGTTTTCTTCCCTGGAAGTATAAATAATTTCATTAGTTTTTCTTTTTCTCTTCAATACAACAATTGCAATATGATGTTTCAACATCCCCCATTAAGATTGCTGAAGAGAAATTATGGTAAGGACTTGAAAATGCCCCATGATACACACGGTATGTTCAGACTGATGAGGAGCATCCATGTCCTCCACAAAATTGTGGGCAAGATGGTGTCATAAACCAACTCAGTTCAGGGGTTGCTGTGGTTGTGCTTTACTCTTTTGCAGGGAGCCTTCTTTGTACAAGAAACTGGAGGTTGAATGGTCTCTTGTTATGTCTTATTTGCACTGCAGCATTGTCTAGGACTGGTCTTATCCATAGACATCCCATAAACTGGCACTGTCCTTGTATCAGTGTCATGAGCCACCCATTCATCAGTTTAGAGGTGATGGGGGAAAGGAGTTTAAAGGCGGGACTTGCAGAGGACTTTCAAATATCCTGGGCACTGTGGTATGACTCTCCTCACAAAGGAGCCATAGCAGCCCTATGGCACTCCAAAATTCTCCCTCTTACAGAGGATTACCTACCTAGATGTAGGTAGGCCAGCACTGTAACTTCTCTAAATCTCTGGTGAAATATTAAGTGGCACTAGGCAGGTCACAGGGCCAAGCACATGAACCTCATGGAGTTCTCATCCCGTAAAAATTCCAGCTATTTAAAATGTTAAATTTTATTTTGAAGTGACCAGATGTATGAATAGATCTCTCTTTCTCCTGTACCCCAAATTGCTAAAGATTATTACCTAGATGATAGGTGATGATCCAGTAGCTTAAGTCTAATCAGCATGTGACTGTTCTTAAGTCTCATGTTTTTCCAGCAGAAAGCACTTACTTTAACAAAATTTATTTTCTTTCCGTTTTTTAAATCAAAGATGACTGATGACTTTGTATTTCCATTCAGGATTGATTCTTGTTGCTTCTTAAGCACGTGTTCCTCACCTGAATTGTGTTTTATTCTGGTGTGACTGCAGATATTGCTTGGAAACTTGTGGCAGTACCAGTGGAGTTTGGGTTACTTTACATGTCTGTGAAAACGTGAGCAAGTACATAAAATGCTTCTTAAATCCTCTGCATTTCACGCCTGTGCATAGAGAAAGAAACAGAATTATGACCTAGGGTTTTTCCACATAAGATTTTTCTTGGGTTTAGCTTAGGAGACTTTTGCTGGTCCCCTGTGCATGGATGAAATTCATCTGGTGTAGGCAGAGAAAGTGCAGGCATGGCTGAACAAGGCATGGAGTGGTCATCTTCTGCCCTTCAGGCAGTGTTCCCCAGCCTGAGCTGTAGGATGATGTGCTATTGCTTTCCAAATGTGTCATTTTAGGACTGATGCCGCTCTCCTTCGTACCAGTCTGAAGTGATTCTATTGGCTATGGTGGAATTATTCCAGATTTCACACCTTTTTAACTGAGAGCATAAATTGACCTGTATGTGTTGCATTTCCTCTATTTGGTAATTATTTCAAGTACACTCAGATTCGCTAAATTTCCACAGGCAGGCACATTTGCAGCATGGTGTTAATAAACAAAAAGATCCTGTGATGCACAGTTTCAGGACTGCACGAGGCAACTGCTCAGAGTTTGGCAGCCGTCCCCTGCGGGTGCCCATCCTCCTGGAAGGGCTGGGAGCTCTCCTCGACACACAGCAGACTCTGCAGCACAGGGCAGGGCAGTGACTCAGCAAGGCAGATTGCTGGGCTCCTCTCAGCTGCCTTTGGCTCCCACCAAAGGCAGGATCCAGTTCAAGGTTGCTGTGGTGACTGTTTTTAAAGCTCTGCCTGGAATTCATTTTAGCTACCAAGAGACTGTCTGTCACTCTATGGCTACCACCTCCCACAAGAGCTTCATTCTGCTGCTAGACTGGAGCTTTTAGAGAAGTGTTCCCTGCAGACAATAGAGGCCAGTGGTCTGCTGTTTATACCCAATAAAATCCTTTTGCTTTCAGAAGTACTTCATGGACGAGTGTTTTGGCCCTAGGATGTTGTTTGGCACAGGTTTTGCTGGACACCGGTAAGGTCGGAGTTTTGTAGTCTAGCAGAGAGCAAGTTGCAAATTAAATCCAACTTTGGCTAACTCTGCTTTTCTCTAAATAACTACAGCATGTTTTGCTGAGTTTTTTTTAAAGCAGAATAATAGTGGAGCAAAAAGGAATGCATGCCTGAGCTATTTTCCTTTCTTTTCCCTTTCCATCAATCTTGTTTGTTGCTAATACATGGAAGAATTAATAACTGGTACGTTAGATAAATCCTAGTAAAACATTGCCCTAATGTGCTTGTAGCAGCAGTAGCATAATGAGACAGCTACTGTAAGAAAGCTAATCCTGAAAGTTAGGCCAGCCCAGGGCTAGGCAGACTAATTCTTCCAGTCCCCGAAGATATTCAGAATTTTCATTCCTGACTGAGCTGCCTGTATCCTGTTTTCTTCCTCCTTTTGCATTAATCTGTATTTATGTTTTCTCCTCCCCTTTTCCTCATCTTTGCCCCCAAGTGTTCCTCAGCTTTATATATTGAGTTTCTCTTGGCACGCCAGAAATCTGCTGATGAATACCACTTGTTTGAAAGTTGCATGCGAGATTTTTCTCTGCAAGTGTTTTCTATGAAATCCAAGTGAGCAAGTATTATGTAGAACTAAGCCGTGGCTTCGAGCCTAACTTTTCGTTGTGTGCATATGATATTTGCAGTATACATCAGAAATACACTTAGAGAACAACAGCAAAAGTTGTCTGTGCATTTGGAGCGTTGCTTGCTGGTTTGGATGTATCCAGGGGAAAAATATTTGAAGGATAGATTTAAAAAATAGGAAACAGCTTTCTGTAAAGATGAAAGCTATTAATCTTTGAAACAAATGATCAAAAGAAGTTAGGGGATCTCCACCATCCAAGCTTTGAATTCAGTAATGGATGCTTGGCTGGAGAAGAAGCACTAATGGGTGGTATTTGGCCTTTGTTCCAGAGCAGACGATTGAAGAATTTTGCCTTCAGTGTCTTCCCCCATAACTCTCAGGATTTTCCCTCACCAGACCAGCTCTGACTCTTGTAGCTCACCCGTTGTGACTTGCTGTGTTAGTGCTGGAGATGTCCTCTCCTGGCCTGCCCCATATTCCCACCCTTTTAAAGTCTTTGGCATTGGAAACCCCTCAGTGTTGTGGTTGTGTGAGGGTTTCTTTTGCAACTGACCCTAAATGTCTCAGAGCAACATAAGTTCCTTCCAGGGAAGGGAGATCCCAGAGCTGTGGTAACCCTTTAAGTGTGTTTATATGTCCTGTTTAACTGTTACATATTTCAGAAATAGAAAAATCTAGGAGCATCTTCCAGAGATTTGGTGTCTTCATTCCCGAGTTCAAGTTGATGTATGTTAGCTGGAGACAAAAGGCTTAATTTCTGAAATTGCTGGGTCTTGGTTGGTGTTGGTTTTTTTCCCCTCCCCTGACATGCTTAATCTTTTGTAAACCCCCTTTTGTGGTTTTGTTCAAGCAATTAATGTAGAAATGAAGGTTTCTTAAATGAGGATATGCAAGGAAGATTTGAAGTAACACACTGATTATATAATTAATTCTCAGTTGTAAATTCATTCTGATGGAGTTAATTCTTTCCCAGAGGCTGAAGACTAGTTTTGGTCCACCCACAGTGCTGTAATCAGCTAAGAAATAAAGGAAAAAAAGGCCTTAAAGGAATGGAAGTTTCATGACTGGTTTTAGGGAAATAATGCCAGAAACAGGCAGGATATTTCATTTTCAATTCTTGCAAAAGCTTCTAAGCTGTGATCTTGAACTATCGGTATCCAAATCCAGTTTTCAAGCAGTAGAATATGTTGAGTCCAAAAGAAATCAGAAAGAAATGATACCTGAAGAGGATGGAGAAAAATTGTCTGGGTGGGACCTTGCACAGATGGGGAACTGTGTTTAGTGGAAGATGTATTTTGGATTCTTTTTTTACATTTTTCGTTAACACAATAGTGTTCAAATATAGCTTTCTCTGACAGTTGCCCATTTACTAATAAATAGGGTCCAGTGACTGTCATCCTGATGGACTCTTACTGCTTCTGACAGTGTTTTGTGAGGTGCTGGCTTTACAAAGCATAAACAACACTCCAAAACCTAAATAATTTGGAAAATCCTGTTTGCTGTACCTCATTTGTCTGCTTCTCTGTTGCTTAACCAGTGACCTAATAATCCTGTCCATGTGTTTAGACTGCAGGTTTCCAGAACAAAGCAACAATAACAAAGAAATGATGTTGACAAATTCCCAGGATTTTCAAATGAAAATGCACACCACGCATACTCCAGGGACAGTTGCAGCCTATTTTTCTCTCGAATAACTGATTTTATTTACAAGGCTTTCTAATCCCCGTTTGTCTCTGCCTTTACATTGGTTGGCCATATTTTGTATCAGAAATTGAAAGCACTGTTATCCAGGGATGATTTTAGCATGCAGCCAGGTGAGCATGGGCATGCAGTTCTCATAACATAGGGACTGGTAGTTTCTGGTTTATTTCCTGGCTCTGCTTCGTGGCTGCAGCAGGAGTTGTGTTGTGTTGTGTTGGTTAAACTGTGTTATCACCACATCTCTGAGCTCCATCGAGGACGTGTAAATGAAGTCAGCATGATGCAGATAGAGCTGGCAGATGATCTGCCTTGCAGCTCTGGGCAGCAAGAGTAGGCTTGCCCTGCAATATCACTTTATTTAAGTGGTTTCTTTACCCCTCTGCCTGAATTTGGACAGAATGAAATTCCCACTGTCTGGTTTTCCATGAGCTGCTCCCCATCTTCTGCTTCCAAGTTTGGTGAAATAAAAGCCATCTATGGACTGATGTACCATTCCAGTGAGGAAATAGTTAAATATAATTTCAATGTGTCATTTACATTTGAGCCTAACGAGATTATAACTGGAGCTGTGTGAAAATGACTTTTTGGTGCTATTTTCACATAAACTGACTATTTATTTATTTATTTTGTTCTGGGGTTATTTCACACCCCAAGGGTTTCATTTTTGTTGGTTGTTTTATTAATGTAAAAATACTCATTTTCACACCCAAATGTGTGATTATTTAAAATGCTGCTTCTATTCATTGTGCACTGACTTGCAACCTAAAGGCAAATATTCAAATGTCTGGAGCTTGATAACTCCATGGTGGTTTTGGCTGGCTTTTTAAACTCAAAAATTACTGGGAAGAGAAATGGACAGTAAGTAATTCAAAGTGATATAAGGGCTGCATTCCCATGCCTGCCTCTCAGCATCCAAGGATGGGTCACAGGTTATTCCAGCACGCTCTCTAGAGTGGTGCCCTGTCTCAGGTGCACACAAACTCTGTCCCAGCATGGTAGTGCCAAAATTCTGGAGCAAGAGCCCTCACCTCTGTGGCCCTGTGTGACTTTAAACAGCCTCTGACCCTGTCCTGCATGGAGGAATAATGTGGATGACAACACAGAGGCAGAATTGCAGCAGTGTTGCTGCAAATGTCTCTGGCCCTTGCTCATTCCCACCCTCCCTCTCCTCTACCTTGACTGGTGCGGACCATGGAGAACAGGAATACAAAATACTCTTTGCCATCATCTCCCCTCTCTGGGAACAGATTGGTTAAAACACAGCTTAAAATGTTTTGTTGGGTTGTTTTTTTTGGGCTGTTTTTTTCTTTTTTTTTGGTAAATTGGAGTGATTTTTAAGTGTCTAAATGTGATGTGAAATCAGTGTCCAGGGCTCTGCATTTTGTAATAAGTGAATGTTTTGCTGATTTCTTGCTTGAATATCTGCACCACACCAATTTGCATGCCTGTATGTGTGTTAGATTGCTGGCAAAGAAATGCTGAATGCTGATAATTGTATACTGGTTTTCAAGCCTGATTTAAGTAATTTTGATTTTTAATTCATTCTGTGCTTCCTTTTTATTTCTGCACATGTGTAGTAATGTCCTGTAATGTTGTTGCCTAAAATAAGCAGTAAGAAATGAAGTTGAGATGGCCGATGTAAAGGGAAAATGACATTTTTTCCTTTGATGCTTTTTTTTTTCCAGTAAAAGAATAAGTCTCTGTATACAGAATGTTCAAGAAATATTGCATTCACAGTCTTGCTGCTAATTTATATACACAAAACATCATGGCTGTGGGGAGCCTACAAAGCTCAGGAAAGTGATATTTAGAAGTTCAGCACAAGAATATTTTTGTTCTTGAGGAGCACTGAGCGGCCAGCACTCCACACCAGAGGTGCTCAGCACCTCTTGTGCTTTGGCATCCAATTGTGTGAAATCCTGGTTGAGATCCTGCAGTCAAGTTGTGTTAGAAGGAGAAGAAACCTCTGTGCATGTGTTGAGGAAAAGGAATAAATACAGGGATCTATACAGATAATGTTAGTTCTGTGTGATAAAGCCAGGGTGTTCATTCTCTCCTTCCTTCAGTGAAATACTTGAGTTCATGGATGGATCAGCAGTGCTGGAAATCTTACTTTCACCGCATATCTGTGAACACCCTAGCAAATTATTAAAAGTTTTGGTTTTCTGGTTTCTTTTGATTAGGAATCTGAGAAAAAGGGGCTAATTGAGAGAATCCATATGGTCCAAGAGATCATCATAGCTGTTCAAAGCATCCTGGAAGAAATAGCATCATTTGGAGAGAGGATTAAAAAGTAAGTAATAAATTTTTCTTGCTTAGCCATGATTTGCAGTGAAGCAGAACCAAGAGGATCAAGGTGGAGTAAATGTCTTGCTCCAAAAATGATGCAACGTGCAGCAGGATAGCCTGGCCAGTCCCACCACTGCTTGTTCACTTACAGTCTTTTATTCCAAAAAAACCTTTGCAAAGCACAGAGAAGAGGAGAAGCCATGAGCTTTATTGATGTAGCTTTCATGTTTGCCTAAACTTCTGGTCTTGCTTGTTTGTGATGGAGTGGGGAGTCATGGATGCCACAAATACTGCTTGAAGATGTGGGCACAAAAGCGTCAGGCATTTATTTTCAGTCCCATTACAGAAAGTAGGTCCTGATGGTCAGTGTTGCCTTTCCCACGCCCTCCCCATCCTGACCTGGCTGCAGGGGTTATCAGTCACTTGTGTCCCTGGACAACACATTGATCTTCTTCTGTCTTTACCATTTTGAGCTGTCTGCTTCCTGCTGGTGCCACGAGGAAGCCCAAAGGGGGTTTTCAGGGTCTCATTGCAAGGGGGGAGGCACTGAGGGTATTCCTGACCTTACAAAGGAGAGAGGTGAAGAGCCTAAAAAAAAAAAAAATCCCACACACAAACACACACAAACCTTTTACAACTCAGTCTTTATTGGAGCTTAATTGATCCATATTGTCTTCTGTTTTGAACACAAAGTGAGGGTTTGTGACCAAGCCTCACTTTAATGAGGAGCTGGGTTCAAGCTAAAAATACAGCAACCGCATGTGCTGTGGTGCCACGCCGGACACCCCAGCTGGGGTGGAAGTGGCCCAAAGATGTATTCCAGTCTATGAACAGGGCACTGTTCTGCCCAGCTGCATGGCAGGAAGACTCAAAGCACTTAAACACTATTAATTCTTGTATTCATTTTGTTAACAATGGTCTTAAAGAACACATTGGGTATTAATGTGGATGCCCGATGTAATTTCAGAAGAATTCTGTTATAGCTCGGCAGTGATGTGCCATTAAAAAATTGCTATCAAAGTTTTTTTTGTAAGTGACAGACTGAATTGTGCTACAGTTTCCGTCTGTCACTCCAGTTACACAATCATGGGGAGTTTTCATAGTTTAACTCAATTGAGCTGTTTTGCTATTTTTTTTTTTTACTTTAGCTTAAGCTACATTGATTGATAATGATGGGTCCTCTCCCACCTATTTTTACTTAATATTTAGTATGTCTATTGAAGCTTAAATGTAATTCTTGAAACGTCCTATTAATTTTATCTGTCAAGGGAAGTTTGTCTTATTTTATAGCCTGATAAGTGGTCCAGATTTGTTCTCTCTTTTTCCTACTCCTCGTGATGTGATGAAGTTAGCAGGCAGATTGTATGAAACAGAGATGCCCAGATCCATAAATCCACCTGTGGACTAACTGGCATCCTTGCAGTCCAAGTATCTCAACATTTGGTGCAGGCCATAGGGTTATATCTTAAAAGGGCACAAGGGGACAAAGGAATTTCAAAGATGTGCTAGCAGTAGATCCTCACCTTAAGTCCATCACTGACTTGCTGATGAGAGGTCTGAGTGAAATAAAATCCTGTTTTTCACTATAATGTGGCCAAAGCCTGAAATGCTGTAGTAACTGAGTTTTTCAAGAGTGCTCCTCTTGGGAAAAATCTGATGCAGATTATTGGAATGCAGAAGCTTGGGCTGCTGCTGGCTTACTACAGCTTATCCAAGTCAGCCTCCTTTATTCAGTATAGTAAGGAATTGTTGAAAATGTAAAAAAGAAATAGGAGAAATTATATAAATATGTAGACAGATTTGTATAGAATATTATGGCCCTAGTGTCATACAGAGAAATGACTCGAGCTGCTCTTTCACAGTTTAGCATGGTAGTTAATCCAGTGCCAGTTATTTGTCAGGGTTGACTCTGGCTACCTGCCACGCCTGAGCCGTGCCCTGACACCCATCTGGTGTCATCTCCAGTGTGGCCCAGCGCAGCCAGCTCCGATGGCTCGGCCCCGGCACGCCTCGTCTCCAGATCAGATAATCTGCTCATGAATAATGGAGAGCTGACTGGCGAGCAGAGATGTGTAACAAGTGCAACACATAGAAGAAGAAACAAAAACAACTCACTTACACGCCTAACAACTTCACTGAGCTCCCCAGGGTTCCTCTTCTCTTTCCTTATCATGATATCTGCCTCTCAGATTTCTCCCTTAATCTGTTATAACATCCAATTGTAGGAATCTGCTTATCCACGTTCCAAAGGGTCTGCAATTAACAGCATATCTGACTGCACCAAGCACTGCAAAGAGGTCATTAAATTATTATTGGGTAGCAGAGCACAAACAGTGTCCAAAACCAGAAATGTTGAGAAGGATTGTGTTTTTTCCTTCCAGCACATTCAACTGGACGGTGCCTTTCCTCTCTGTCCTGGCCTGCTTGGTCCTGGCAGCAGCAACAGTTATTTTGTATTTTATACCACTGAGGTACATTGTTTTAATCTGGGGTAAGTACTCCACTGTGTCTCATTTGTATGAGATAAATACAATATATGTCTACAGAATGAAATCAAACAAGCTTTAAATGACCTGTTACACAGACAAACAAGTGCTGTTGCTTAGAGGTGAATAAAGATGTTATGAACTTCTTAAAATTACCATTTCTCCCCCCTGGGTTATCCGATAATTTGCTTTTTTTAGGGTTCTTTATGGATTTCCAACAGCACCACAAGAAGAGCATTAGCCTAGATAAGCTACTTTCAGTGTTATTATTCTTCTGCAGGAAAGTAATTAGCTTCCTGGTGCTGGAGCCCTCCAGCTGGGAAATGGTAGGAAGTGGACAAGATGTGTTTGCAGAGCTGGACCACGTAGATTTGGACCCTGGGAGCCTTTTGGGTCTGAGTATTCTGGCAGTCAGGACAGGCTGTGCCCAGTGGGACACACTGAGCATCTCCTTTTGCCATGGGTCAGAAAGTATTTGTATGAAGATACATCATGAACTAAAAGAGGAGCTTTTAAAAATTAACTTTCCTGGTGGTGTTATGAAGAAATGTGAGATCATCTTTCACAGAAGGAAATGGCATTCAAGGGCATAGGACAAAGGGGAATGGCTTTAAACAGAAAGAGGGCAGGTTTAGATTAGATGAGGAAGAAATCCTTCACTGTGAGGGTGGTGAGGCTCTGGCACAGACTGCCCAGAGAAGCTGTGGATGCCCCAGTCCTGGAAGTGTTCAAGGCCAGGTTGGGTGGGGCTTGGAACAACATGGTCTGGTGGTATGTGTCCCTGCCTGTGGTGGGGGGGTTGGATTGAAATGGTCTTGAAGATTCTTTCCAGTCAAAACCATTCTATGATTCCAACTTTCTACATCTCCAGATAGCCTCCTGTCTTATTTAGGGTGCTAACTTCTGCCTCAACCTTGAGGTAGAACACAGAGCAGGTAAATCCTCACTGACCTGCAGAAGCTCAGCCCTGATGTGCCTCTGGGTTTTAAGGGACCCCCTGTCACCCCTGGGGCTGAGCCATCGGCTGCTGTCTTGGCTCTCCTGGATGTAGAAAAGGGAGGGAATGAGAAGGTGGCATTAAAAAAAACCCATTCTTGGGCAACAGCAACAAAGAAATAAAGGATTAAATCAAACAAAAGAAAGGGCAAAAGGAAAGGGGGGAAATTGCTGGGAGTAAAAAGTTCAGTAACAAAATATTGTTGTTCTTGTATGGAAGACATGGGGAGTACATGAAAACTATACATCCGTTCAACATCATCCAGAGTGACAGGGCCTTCAAATATGATACATGTTAAACAACTACCCTGTGGCAAGGCCTCAAAAGACCTTATGGTATTTTCTGTTTTTTAAAAATCAGGTACACAGAAAATTGTGTTGTCATTTTGCTACAAGTATATGGCTTAAAAGCTGAATCTCAGATGTGAAGCAGGTACATTTCAGGGAGAGGAGAAGGCTGGAGCAGCCATCACATTTGAAATCACTTTCAGGGAAACCACTATGAGATTTTGGACAGGGGCATGATGGAATTGAATGCTGTATTATGAACCTCAGAGGCAATCAACATTTGAATTTTTTGCTGTTCTTTAAAATGGATTAGCTGATTATCTTCACCTAGAAGACCTTATGCAAGGCAAGAGAAGACCTTATGAACTCCACAGTAAAATGAACATTATGCTCCCATGAATCTTCTGTCCAGACTAGGGACCACCTCTGCCAACTGAAACATAACTAAGTCCATGGAGGTGGACTGCTATTGCTGCAGTTAATAAGCCAAATTATTCACACAAGGATCAAACTGAAGTAAACCTTGTGATAAGGTTTTACAATGTCCCACAGCATGATAATATGGCTAGTTTGGCAAATGTGGCTCTGCAAAAAGGGGATAAGCCATGATGGATGGGGAAGGGAAACTTCCATTTTCTGAAGAAATGGAAGGAAAAAAAAGCCATTTTCCTGCCCAGTTTTTTTCAGGGTCTTCCAGTTGCCTAGGCAAGAGGAGAGGGGATGTTTTGGTCATGTAGGGTAGCAGATTTAACAGAACACTTGGTTTTAAGTGTGTGTATTCTCCCAAGAGTATCCCCCAGAATGAATTCATGCTGCAATCTCTTTTCACCACTTTGTTGGCACCACATGATCCCGAAAGTAGAGAAATATTTTATCAATAATGTCCCCTACTTCCTCCAGGAGGAACTTGTGAGTGATTCCATGTGACAGGGAACATGTGTGTGGCTTTAAGTCTGAGGCAAGGTTTTCACACTAATTTTTACTTCTGAATTCCCCTTCCCTTTTTCACCTTGCCTGAAAAAATTTAGAGGGAGGGAGTAGAAAAGGGTTGTATTATTTTGTTTGCGTTTATTTATTTTTTTAATTTTTTTTTTTTATCCTAGGCATAAATAAATTTACTAAGAGGCTTAGAAATCCCTATGCCATCGACAATAATGAGCTACTAGATTTCCTCTCCAGGGTACCATCTGATGTTCAAAAGGTAAGTAATGAATGGCCACAGCCAACAGAGGCAAGGAGTGACACTGAGAGCGGCTGGGTGCTCCGTTTGGGAATACAATGCCAAAGACTTTTGAATAACAGAGATAAGGAATCGGGGGAAAATCCACAAAGGGAGGGGGAGAGAGTGTTAGACGAGAGGGGAGCCAAAATCCTTTGTCAGAAGGATAAAATGATTGCAGAAAAATTATCCTGAAAAGACCTACTTAAAAATGATCTGGAAAATCACTCAGCGTGGTTACTGAGCTATGGTTTTCGTCACCTTTCTGCTCCGGTATTTGTACAGAGGGAGGAGAAAAATAGTCTCTTTGATAGAGATAACCATCCAAAAGGATTTACTGAATTCTTCTTTTTCTTAAGATAGGGGGAGGAATGGGGGGAATTATTTCTGTGACATTGTGCTTGAGCTCCAGGCCTCCTTTGGACAATGCCCCGCTCATCTTTTTCTTTAAAGAAAACCTGAAATGTGTATAAAATACTCTAGAGTTGATCAGATCAATCTTCTGCCATTATGGAATTATAAGTTTTAATCTAACCAGAATCTATCCTCCCTCAGTTTCAGTCAAGTCCTGTCTCTTCTCCCATTTCTTTGAAACAACAATAGTGTCTTCAGCAATCTCGCCTATCTTCCTGGAAATTATTTGAACAATAAGTCCTTTAGAATGTCAAGATCTGTTTATTTCTCTTGGAGGAGGGAAAATAGTCTTGCTGGGTAATGAAGCCACACAATATAAAGGATTCTTTCTTTTGTTTTAACAAACTAGAATCTGTGTCCCTAGGCCCTGATCCTGATGCCCTGGATCCCTCTGACATTGTACCTTTCTCTGTGAATCCTGGCACTTTTCCTGTGAGGTGCTGTTTGCTGGGAATAAGGGAATCACAATCTCACCTATAGTGACTTTATGCTGTTGGAGACAGAAATTGAACTGCTCACATGCACTGTTGAGGCATCTGGTAGAAAGAAGGTTGGAAAAAGCTTCTGGTGGCATTTATCTCAAGAGGCCACCAGACTGATTGGTGGCAGCACTAATAACTGGAAAGAAATTTCACCATAGACTAGTGGGAAGAAAAATGCTAAGCAGGAGCAATCATAAAGCCATTAAGCTTCAGTGTATTTTTATTTGTTGTCTTTGCTCTTGTAGAGGCCACTGAATTTGCAGTGATGGTTTGCATATGCCCTTTAAGTGTTTATGTTTAAAGATAAGTTGGTTTTCTATTTATGCTTTATTTAACATTTGCACTTACAACATTTCCTTGAGTGGTTTCTGTCATATTGGGACCCTTTGAGCTCTCCAAAGTAAATGATCACCATTTTCTATGGGAGGAATGATAAAAGTTCCTTGGATGGGACAAACCCTGGAGTTTTCCACTAGTTCTGAAAATAGTGACAGCCACACACTTCAGGGACAAATCATCTATGGAAGCTCCAAAGCCCCTCTGTCTGCTTTGTTTTACGTGCTATCAGTGCATCAGCATTTGACTGCGGTGCTGCAATGAGTTAGAAATTACTCCTGTCTGTACAGTACCCATTTCCAACCACATGTGTTGGACAGAAGACAGAGGAGGAGTGAAAAAGATGGTGTGTTCAGCCAAATTTTCCCCATGATTTCAGTGGGAATACTTTTGTCTAGCACAACAGACAATTTGGAGATTACACCATCCTTGACAGTTTACCACGTGTTTTAACCATTATATTGTATATGATTTTTTTTTTGAAAGGTGGAGGTAGCTTTTTCCAGGTTCTATTTGGGAGAATACCTTCCTTTTTTGAAATGATTAAGTATTTCAGCATCCCAAGGTCTGTGTATGGTTTTGACAACTGTCATCTTACTGTCTATTGGGAACCACTTGAATTGAGACTCCTGAGAGAAGTTTATTAAACTTCCAGGTTAATGCCAGAAAGATAAGAAAAACAACTCCCAAACCAAAACAAACCCAAAAGATCTAGCCTACATTGCTGAAATCAGGTAGAACCCCATGTATCTCATTAGAAAAATCTGCTTTTAATATTTTTGTTTCAAGAAATGATGCATGACTTCTCAAATCCTTCCTGCAATTAATCCCCCATGTTCCTGTGTTTAGAAAATGATTCATTACTCTTGAACCTTCCTTAGTTTCCCTTGGTTTGTCCTGGGGGAGCCATTAACACACGCTGTAGTGAGCTAGAGTTACCTCAGTGCAAACGTCATGTCTGTTTGTTTTTACAGGTGCAGCACGCTGAATTGAAACCATCCAGCAGCTCCAGCCCCATCCGGAAGAAGCGGAGCGCGCTATAGGATGCCGCGGGATTTCGGAACGCAGCATCTCCCTGCCCGCACATGCGTGCACACACAGCACCCCTCTCCTCCTCCTTGCTTCAGAACAACACTAGAATCACTGCCACAGACTTTCTCTTTCTTGGAAGATGTGGGTTTTGATAAGCACCTATCTCGGGTTTCTTTTCTGGGTTGTCTCTTTGGCATGGAGTCCCAAAAAAGAGCAAGGTGCAACATGAAGTAGTTTGTGGGGTGGGGAGGAGAATGGGAGAGGATGGTGCAACTGCACCTTTTATTTTTCTTTTTTTTTTTCCTGTTGATTGTAGAGACAAGGCTGGATGTGGCAGCACTCCCTGTGTTATGTAGGAAGAGATAATTCTGCTTAGTGTAGCAGATCAGCTGAGCTGATGTGAGGAGATGCTCTGAACCAGTTTTTAACATATCCAACAGATTTACATTAAGATATGAAAGCTATTCTTTTCTGAGTTAAATCACTGTGCCTAGAAAGGTTTAAGCTCTGAATTAACGAGTCTTTGATACCCATCTTCTGTTCAAGCAGTGTACATTTTAAAAAGTTTTTTATCATAATTAGCAGAAAGAGCTAGGAGCTCCAACAGTATCTCAATATTTCATCCAGCACTTGTGGGTTTTTCTTTTTTCCTTTTTTCCCCCTTTTTTTTTCTTCTTCTTCTTTTTTTTTTTTTTTTAAAGCCCAGCCTGTGGTTAACTCTTTGTATACTGGAATCATTGGAGATCCATTGCTGGCAATGGATGCATGAAAACCTTATGCCATGAAAGGATTAAGAGAAAAGGCTAACTCAGTGACCTGAAAAGACTCTGTTGGCTTGCCTTTTATAATTCCATCTCATCAGATATTTTCAGCATAGCTGTTGTTTTCCTGTCTAAATCCAGAGGGGTCAACACTACAGATGCAAGAGAAAAAAAAACACTTTATAGCCTTAAAGAAACAGAAAGAGAAGCAGAAAGAGAGCACATGCCCAATGATGTGGTTGTGCAATAGTGTGCAGGCTTTGGTCCACCACTGATGTCTTCTTGCGGTCTTTCCTGGTGGTTTACAAGGAGAAGACCTGAAAGCGAAGTCAAGTGGAAACTGGGCAATGAAAAGACAGAAGAAAGGACCCCATTTTGTGTTCTGAGGAGAATGTGATTTCTTGCTTGCTTACCAATCTTTTAGCAATTGTGCATTTCCTTTATATATTTCAGAAAACCAGCGTCATTCCCCAGTTGTTTGACTGGGGAAACTAAAACACAGAATCATGTGTAAAACCTGCTTAATTTTGGTGATACTGCAGCCCTCAGTCCTTTAGGTGCTGTGGGACATTTTGGGAGTGACTTGTCACCACAAGTCATTGGTAGCACGAGAGCTGGAGTTGTTGCTTTTGATTCCCAGGCAGGGATTACCACCAGCAAAGAAATAAAGAAACCTGAGAGATAAGATTCTTTTTGCCAAAAAAAAAAAGGCTTTGAAAGTCATCTAATAGAAGGTAAAATGGTTAAAACCTTGCTAATGGGTTGGTGATCCAGATGGAGTTGTGTGTGGTTCCATAGCACAATCTTGTGGGCCTGTTGCAGGAATTTGAAGAAGGAAAACTAACAGCAGCCTATCTTCCAGTGGGTTTTTAGCCAGATTCAGTAATTTTTCATAAGTTTATTTTTCGAAGTCCCACTGTGCCTTTGAATAAGGACAGGCACATTTTCATATACTTGATTGGCTAAAGAATGTATTTTGCTCATGCAAAGCTGTGTGTAGCTGCAAATGGAAGGATTGAGGAAATATTATCCTGGTTTAAAAAGCCACAAAAATGCCTCTTTGTTTGCACGTGTGCTTGTGTACCCATACATATACAGAGTTGTGTATAAAGAGTACATGTATAATGTATTTATAGGCGAGTGTGTGTGGGAAAATGGGTGAATATATAGATTTTAAAACCTTGAAAATGTTTATGAAAAATGCCAAAGATTCTAAAGCTTATCATCTTGCGTCTGTTCTTCTTCATTTTGTATCTTTCCCGGCATGTCTCTCTGGCTGAGCCAGATCTCTGCATGATTTGATTTACTTCAACTTAATGAAGCTGGTTGGAAAGAGCCTTGTAGAAATTACAAAATCTCCAGTAAATCTCCTTCTTGTACATACAATGGATGTCCACGGAACCCTTTTGTTAAACCAGTTTCTCAATCTTCTCTGTAAACAATGCCTCATTGTCTCGCTTAAAACTATCATCTGGTTTATCATACTGTAATCTTGTCATTTTGTGAGGACCAAAGTCAGGCATATTTAAGCAGGCATGTGGGATCTGATCGTTGATTTGAGTGAAAACATTCAACTGCAGGAAAAACTATTTATTTATTCAGAATTTCAGACTGATACTTTAGCAGTTAGGGGTTTTTTTTTTTTCTGTAGATTTTTCCACGTGGAACTGATTTCTGTTCAGGAGACAGGGTGATGTCTTTTTGTTCTTTTTTTTTTTTGGTGTAGATATGTTGGGTTTCACAGTAATTTGTGTTAATTGTTATGCTGGAGACATACCAAATGAAAGGGTTTGGGTGGTCCAGTATATATATTGTTGTGATGAGCTCTTTGTTTTGATAAATACTGTTTGAAATGCAATAAACATTTGAGGTTAAGCTGATGCCTTTAATTTATCTGGATTAGGAGATATGTTTCCCATTCTTTGCAAAGAACTGTCCTATAATATTTAGTAATATTATTGGTAATATATAGGTAAGCAAGTACATGCCTTGGCAGTGCAGTGTAACAATTAACACTGGAGTTTGCTTGGAGTAAGGAGTGTAAGTGCATCTTCTGCTGCAGCAGAAAATGAGGTAAAGCCTTGCCCCACCTGCCTGCGACTCATTAGTGGGATTTTCTAGACTCTAGTTAGAGGAAAAGGGGGTTATGTACACTTACTGCACAGCCCGCTTACCAAGCTCTATATTCAGATTTCTCTTGTGATTCTTAAAGCAAGAATATCTCTCTGTGTGTCCATTTCCCTGTGCAAATTACCAGTTTTTACATTTTTAATCTACTCAATGTATAGCATAGAAATAAAAACCCTGAATTTTTACTTCAAGGTAGTCGTTTCAGGGCATCTGCAGTCTAAAATGTCTAAAACCTGAAGCCATTCAGAAGTTTCAGTCTAACTTCAGGTCTTTTGGATTGCAGAATTGTGGAGATATGGGAATGTGAGGCACGTCCACTAACTGTACAGTGTGTGAATAACTGGGTTTGACATATATGTGCAAATGCAATATTTACTCACATTTGCCTAAACATAAGGTGCTGCTGAAGGTTTGATTTTTTGGAATATTCATGAATAGGACTGCAGACTTGGCTTCCCTATGGATCATTGTTAGTAAAAGTCAATCACTGAAACACACTTTGTGGGAAGCAAGCAAACAACTGAGTGAAGCACAGCTGGAAATGCCACACACCTTTCCTTTTTCTCTGCTTGAAAAACTCCGGTTTTAACCTTCAGCTGCAGCTCTGCTTCCCCCTCAGTCGCCTCCTGAGCCACCCACAAAGCAGAGGAGAGCCCAGGCTTTGTCCTGCTGCTCAGGGATCCCACTGGAGAGCCCTGCCCAGCAGACCAGTGCCTGGCACCTCTCTGCATGGGGAAGGGAAACTGCTTGTCCCCTAGAAATTAAACTGGCTGCTGCTAATTCCCTGCCTGGGGTAAGAGTACAGCAACTCCGTGTACTGGGCTGTCTCGCTAGAAAACAGAGGCTTGCCATTTAATTTCCTGTGCTCTATATGGGGCTATGTTTTATTTTAAATTTTTAATTTGGAGGGCCTGATTCTGCAGGCGTTACCACAAGTGGAACTGGAGTTATTTTCCTATCAGAACAGTATGGAATCACACCAGGAATGAATTTGGCTTCTCTGGTACCTTAATTAAAAAATTGACTAAATACATTCTAACCAAACCTTAACCTTTAGATTTTCCATCCTTTAACTAAGCTGATAAACTGTTTTGGAAATGTTAGCTTTGGCTTTAGAGACTATGGCATGTGTTAGTAGTGAATCTTGTTCTGATTTCATACTGTGTGTTGTCCTATTTGTAAAACTCCATGTGTCAGGGCCCTGGTGCATCTACCCCTGCAAATCACACAGGGGTCTGATAAGAGTTATCTGCTCCTCTGCATCCTAAAAATTACCAACTCAGAAGGAAGCTGAGACACTCCAATTGATTGTTAGTTTGTTGCAGATGGAGTGTTTTAATCATTCTCAAATTTGGGTAAATTAAGCCAGGTGAAATATGATTTTGGGACAAAGTATCTGCCTGAGAGTTTATCTGTGCCGAAGACCCTCAACAGTAATTGTATAATTCAAGGAAAATGTGAGCAAAGGATTTGTTTATGTTTAATGTATATATTTGCAAGCATTTAGGAATAGTGTTGGAGTGAAAAAGAAGTCTTGTGAAATTACAAGATTTCATCTACTTTGTGATGCTTTGACTGAAAACAATGCAGCATTTCAAGACAATTTAGAGGGTCGTTCTGTTTTGCATAAAAGATGTGTTCATCTGACATAAATCATGAAAGTGAGCACGGGGAAGCAGGAGGTGGCATCCAGGTCTCAGTGTTTGCAACAGCAGCAGCACCTGGGCAGGCACGAGTTCAAATTCTCAGTGTGGCTTTAACCTGAGGGCTGGTGATTCTTGTTAAATTTTACGTGAATGAACGTTGCCAATCGGTTCCTGCGTGTTGGATTGAGCACCTGCAAATTCCCTCTTGGCTGAACAAGATGGTGTGCCTCTTACAGGGGAAGAAAGTAAGAGCTGGAAGACTTGCTGGCATGAAATTTGTGCTGTGCAACAGCCTAGTGCAGCCATCCTTCTAAACTCTTGAGGAATTCCTTGTAGAAGAAAGGACAGGCTCCTGGACTGGACACATACATCTGGTTCTGGTCTTACAGGGCCAGCTGTGGTCAGGTTTAAATGGTCAATAGACTTTGCCTTTCACTCTTTAATTATTGTCTGCTAGAATGGCTCGGGCAGCACGTTTAAAGAGTGACTTTCAGTCCAAGAAGGAAGCGTAAGGCCCTGGCCTTCATTGGTTTGGGTGGCAGATGGATGGGGATGGGTAGGAAAGCTGTGCTAGGGAATGCTTCCCCTAGTGACTGCTTAGCTGGGGATCTCCCCTCTATGCTGCATTTGTTGTGATCAGACTTCTAGCAGATGAAAGAATAATTTTTTTGCTCTTGATGTCTGCATTTTGGTAAGTTTTGGTGGGATAAAACATTAAATGTTGAACTGTCATCTACAAACTGAAGATGATAAAACCTTAGGGCTTTGGCCTGCCACTTCCAAATGCATGATGAGCCTCAATTCTCCTTCAGTCCTAAAGGATCCAAATGCCTTCAGGACAGGACAAAGTCTGCTCACCAGTAAATGGTACAGTGCCTTCAAAGATGCTGGTGGATAGTTCAGTTTCACACTCCGTACTGGTAAGTGAATATGAGGGGGAGTGTCTTAGTGACACTACTCTTTATTCCTACCCTGGGTATTTGTTTTTAATGAGATCACATGAAAAGAAACAAAACAAATTATTTCTATTTCTTGAGCAAACTTGCTGCTACTTCTGTCCTTGTTACTGTGTGTGGAACATGGGATTTGACTGGTCTTTGATCTCTCACTGTCACATAGGGCAACTGTTTTTATGGGCCTGAATCTGCACAGCAAAACCACGTATTTTTCACTTGCTCAGTACTGCCACCTCCTAAAGTAAAGAAAATCTCTCATCCTCATTTTCAAGAGGAGATGCACAGTGGAAAGAGCATATGTTCCTACAGACAAAAAAAGCCTGTTAGATTCAGTGACTTGTGTGCTAAATTTTGCTTTGATCATGGCTGTCTGCTTTCTCCCTCCATCTTCTGTCTGCCTGTGGCCGGCTCATTCCAGAGTGAGTATGTGAAACCACACAGCAGCTACAACCTTCGAAGAAGGGGTGGGAGGGGGGTGAAGTCTCCCTCCAGCTCTGGCAATAGACGACTTTACTGAAAGTCAATGCCATTCCCTTGCATTTATCACTGCCACTCTTGCTCTGCATATTTTTGGTATTCGCCATGCATTGTTAGCAGTGATTGTCATGTAATTAAATCACTGCTCATCACAAGAGCCTATTTTTATGCTGAGATAAGCATCAGAAGTCTGCTGCAGCGTCCCCCAGATCAATAAAGATGTTCCCTGTAGGATTACAAATAGTCTGGGGTTGTACAGGGCACTAGAATTAATTAGAAATGATTTCTCTTTTTCTTTTTTCTTTCAATACATTTTTAATTGTTTATCCATTTTCGATGGGCTTGTTTTTAACTCTACCATGATGGCCCAGACGCCTCTGTTCAGACCTTTTGAGCAGGATATGATACCAATTTGGGCAATACCATTTGATGTAAGTAGTCACAATTATCATCATCTTTCCACAGCCATGTGTGACTGTTACTTCAAAATATGTTTTTGAATGAGGCATTTGCATCTCAGGCTTTGCACTTGAGATTACAGTTAAATGGCTTTATCAAATGATTGAACTTTGAGATCCAAACACAATGAGTAACCTTCAGGTGCTACCCTGAAGATTTTGGTATTTTGACCAGAAGGCCAGAGGGCAAGTGGAGAAACTCGAGCCATTTCCTGAGGAAGCATTTGCCCATGGTCACAGAGTATGTGGCGGAAAAAGCCCCCTGGATTATTTTGATTTAGGCTTTCCTAGTCTCAGCTGTCCACTTTCCTTTGCATTGTTTTTACATTTTGTTCTGCTTGTGCAGCACACTGGTTGTACCAGCCTCCCTGGGCCGTGATCCACGGGAGCTGTGGGCTGTGTGAGGCGGTGTGTGGTGAGACAGAGGAGTCTGGAGAGTTTCTATAAACAGAGTGGGAATGGCCATGAATGGATCAGGCACAGGGAAAGTCAAAGTCTTCTTTTCCACTGCCCTTCAGCCAAACAGCTGAGTGCCTTTTCCTTCTGATCCAGCATCATCAAAAATGGAAACAACTTCTTCAGCTGTGCTGGTGAGAGGGTGTTTGCCCTCTCTAAAGCACAGGGAGAAAGTAAATTCCTTTTAGGGAAGAGAAGCTGTGTCAGGATTCCTGTAGGGAACTATAACCACTTCTCTACCTGAAAAAGCAATGAACAGTTGATGTTTTGCACTTTCACTGCTGTACTAAAGTGGTGTTCTTCATGAGCTGCACCTGAATTGCACTGAAATCAAATGCCTGTGGAGCTCAAAGGTTTTGGATCAGTCTTCAAAACTCTATGAAAGGGATAAGTAGTGGCCAAATTTGCTGCTGATAAACTAGGTGCCCCTAATGCTGAGAGGATGGTGATGCCCTGGAAAAGGATTCCTCACAGCAACACAGTGTTCCATGGAAATTATTTTCCTACTGGTGTTAGGATTAGGAGATGCCATGCCCAGATCCACTGCAGGAGAGATGAAATGCTTTAATTTAGACCCCTTAAAACCCAAGTTATGTGAGTTTACTGCATCACAAACCAGCAGAAGGTGCCTGTGCCCAGAGCATGATGTGATGCAGCTCCTGTCAGGCAGCCAAAACCCATCTGCCCAGTGTTGGCATGGGGCAGCACAGAAGATCTGGCAGTCTCTGAACATCTCTGGGATAAAAGCTTGCTGAGAACACTCTGAATGAGCCTCTTTTCATATGATCAGTCAGGAGGGATCTCCTGCACAGATCACAATCTGCAGTAGTGGCTTGTTCTGTCCTCCACTGCAGCACTGAGCATTAATAGTAGGGCACCATCGTTCTGCTTGTGCCAGCTGAGCCTGGATGATTTCAGCACTTGCTCCTGGCTTACCCCATGCAATAGAAAATTCAGACTTACCTCTTTTCCACTTGCCAGCCCCCTCCTTCCCCAGAGGAAAGGAGTTCTGGAGGATTTTGTTTGTCCCCTGAAGCTCTGCAGAGCTGCTGCTCACCAGAGGCAGTGCCCAGGGGTGCAAGGTATGAATGTGCTCAGAAAGTGAGGGGTCTGCAGAGTGGGATTTTGGCAACTTTTCTATTGCACATGCAGAGCGTTAGGCTTCTTTGCAGGGAATCTCTTTCCAAAATTATTTTGTGTTTTCTCACATGTTCAGTCATTTCCATCATCACAGTGTGACTCGGATTAAGGTAGTTCAGAACAGGACACTCCTATGAAAGCCTCAAAAATTTTTATGAGTAAAAATTCTTCCAGATTGTAAGGTGAGTTTGTCCATTTTTTTTTTAGTATTATTATTAGAGTTCAGGTGTATTAGATAAATTTAACATTGTCATACATTTTGGTTGACTGCAGATTTTTTGGGGAATGGTTGGCATCCATGCTACACCAAAATGCTTGATGTTATGGAAAACTGGATTACTTAACTAGAGGGGGAAGTATACTGAGATTTCCAGTGGGTAGTTGCCTGAAATCCTGTGAGCACCATCCCAGTCCTGCTGAAGTCAATGCAACTCTGCCATTGATCTGAAATTAGCCCCGGACAGCCTTGCTGGGTGGTGACCTCTGTGGCAGTTGCACAGTCACCTCATGGATAATTTGCAAATTGCCCATGAACCATGTGTGCAAACGTGTCTGGCATGGTGCTAATTTACTGGCAAGGTCTGGGAACACGGATCCAACACTCTGCTCCAGGGGAGCCTCAGCCATGCCCAGCAGCGAGTGTAGAGGTTTGATTTCTATGCAGCATGTCAGGGATATCTGATGGATGGGGTCAGCCTCTCTTTCACATGTTTTTAGAGATCTCCAGCCAGGCCAGAATTTGCCAGATGACCACAGTGGGGAAGGCATCAAAAATATTTCCGTAAATATAACCCCTCCACACCCCCTGAAATTTATCTAGTTTGTGCATGGATGTTACAAACCCTTGTTCAGGGCTACAGGACATTATCTGTGGCTGTGTTCCGGCTGGGTTTATTTTGGGGTGGTCAGAAAGGAAATCCTAGTGGAGAGGCGGGTGGAGCATTTTTGTTGAACTGATGTGAAAAAGAAAAATACCTGGCTATTTGAAAGGGTTTGAACTCTTAGCATAAGGCTCTGGGAGATGGATGAACGGTCAGAGGGAGGTGACAGGAGGGTCAGAGGTCCTGTGGCATAACTCATCACTGTGAGAAATCCCTATCTCCCAGTGAAAGTCTAAGGACTGGCTGGCAGCAGCGTGACCTGTGGCAGCCAATTCATCAGAAGGATTTCCCGTCTGAATATGCAGATGTGTGCACAATTATTTTACCTATCTTCACAAACAGGGTCTGTGTCCCTGCACGCTTAAATAAATCTTGGCACTGTCCTTTCCAGGAGGCATTTTGGGTTCAGCCTGGTTGCCTGCATCCTGCATAGTTCTGTTCAGCAGAGTCCTTGCAAACAGCCCGTCTCCTCTTCCCTTTCCGCTTCCCCTTCCTCCTCCTCCCATCCCACTGCAATCACTGCTGCCCAGACCCATCCTTCACTTGCACAAAACTGATTTCTGTTTATGGAGCAGCTGGCAGCAGCAAGGCTTGAGCACTGAGCGATGACTAAGAAACAAGCCCACTTTTCCCTTAGCTGTCAGGAGCTTTTAGAAATAACACCCTCCTCTGAGGAAGTCAGAATAGCAACAGGAAAATAAGTAAAACCTATTATAAAACAGTTGTCCAAGAACTTAGGCACGGCGCGGGGTAGAGATCAATATGCTGTGAAGGTTAAATCTATTTTCACACTGTGTTCTATTTCACAGTTTAATGGTGTTTTAATGTGTCTGTCACTGAGCCCCCTTCATGTTATGCAGGTAGAGCCTTTACAAAGGAGAAATAGCATTGGATTTACAAGCTTCACAGTAACATCTTATTTACCAGCTGAGATCTGACACTTTCCTCTCTGGAGGTATGCCAGGGCTTGACTATTTTATTTTATTTTATTTTACTTTATTTTATTTTATTTTATTTTATTTTATTTTATTTTATTTTATTTTATTTATTTTATTTTATTTTATTTTATTTTATTTTATTTTATTTTATTTTATTTTTTAATTTAATTTAATTTTAATTTTAATTTTTATTAGTATTTTATTTAGTCCTTTTTTTACTTTTTAGAAGACATGACGTGGTGTAGCATTTGCAATAATTTTAGATGGCTTTTGGGGAATGCCTGTAGGGTTGGGAGCAGCAGGAG
The DNA here is from genome assembly GCF_041296385.1 of Aphelocoma coerulescens. Taxonomy (NCBI): domain Eukaryota; kingdom Metazoa; phylum Chordata; class Aves; order Passeriformes; family Corvidae; genus Aphelocoma; species Aphelocoma coerulescens. The sequence goes on from NC_091024.1 coordinate 7,724,534, forward strand.
CATGTATGTGCCTGTGTAGAAGGGACAGAAATATCTACTGCTGTTTATACAAGCTAAATACATGGAGGATATGCAGAATTCCCAGGCTTGAGTTTGCATCCAATTCACAGTAGTATATTTGAGTGCTTTAGCTTGAACTCAGCTGATGCTGGGATGTTGGATCATGTTTGAGAGGAGCATGGAGGACAAAGTAAAGGTTCTGAGAGTGGATGGGGGAGAAGGAGGGCTGATTTCAGCCTGTGCCATTGGAGAGGATGGAAGGAGAGAGAGAGAGAGAGCAAAGGCAAAGATGGAAGTGTGTTACAAAATCCAGGCTATATGCAGTGCTAAAGCACACAGACCTGTCCTCTGTGTTTGGCGTGAAGAAATTGATATTTCTAAGGCTTAACTCACACTCTTTGTTTAGAAGAGGAGGAAGGAAAAAACACTCTTCTGCTTTAATTATCTCTCTTGAGCTTCAGCTAGGGAAAGGAGAGGTTGGGATAGCCTAGTCCAAGGGCACTGCTGGTTCTGTGCTTCTGCTGGGGAACAGGGCAGGCAGATGCTCAGGTGTGCTGACCTGCTCCATGGGGATGCTTTGACAAACCTCCCCGTGCCTGCGGCGGAGCCAGCAGCTGGACACAGCCTCTGGCCATTTACACCCCCCTGAAATGAGGCAGGGCTGCACACACCTGTATTTGCTCCCACTGACAGGGCTGGGAAAGCCACAATTGAGCAGCTCCTCTGGTTTTGCCACGAGTGAATCTGAGTGCTTGTGTTCTCCAGAGGGACTTGCTCCGGACTCCTCACATTGTGACTGATGTGTGGAGATGAGGGAGGACAACCTGCTTGTGCCAGTGGCTTCTCCTGTGTGATCTCTTTCCCATCTTTTCCCTCAGCAGCTCCTTCACATCTCTGGGAGAGCATTCTCCTTCGCCTCTCCGTTGCCTTCCCACCTCTATCATGTTTTGCTCCCTCAGTTGCTCTTTACCCTCCTCTTTCTTTGTCTCACAGCCAAATGACTTAACTCTGCACAGCCTCCTGGGAGGGGTAGGCTGTGAGAGGGGAATGCAGCAGAGAAGGAGATTATTATATTAAATATTCTTAGGAGCAACTTGTTAAAAACCTTGCACTTCCCCTCAACTGGTTGCTTTGCCAGAGTAAAAGCCTTTGCTCTGTCCATGTCTACCAAGGGCTGGTGCTTGTCAGAGCATGAGCTTTTAGACTTGCAGAGCATTGACTTGGCTTAACCTGTGTATCCCACCACAGCAGAAATGTCTGCAGTGTGTGTTTTGGCTTTGGTGTGCTGCCTGCTCTGAGTTCATCTCTTCCCCCCTTCCGTTTTCCATTGTTGGAACAACAATCTTCTGCTGGATGCAGAGCTCAGCTATCCCTGTATTGTGGGGCCAAAACAAACTCTCTGCTAGTGTGTTTTCCATCCTCCACAAGTTAAAATACCAGTGCTGAGAGCAGCTGCCCTCCTGGGCGGGGAGCCTGTTGTCCGAAAATCCAATGACTGACTTCATGGGGCAAAACTTGGTCTCGAGCTATGCTGCTGAGAAATGAATTTGTATCCTTTGGAGATGAGGGTGACTCACCTTTGGAGGGCTCCAGTGGTTCCTTCCCCAGCCTCCACAGCCACCAAAGTGCAGCCTGGTGAACGAAAACATCACCAACATTCTGGGTTGCAAATTGCAGAGCTGAGCACTTGCTTTATCTGTGCTTTCCAAATGGATGGAAACCTCTGAGAAGGTCAGGGCTGGGGACAGAAAACTTCAGGGAGAGTCCCAAAGGGCTGCTAGAAATAGATTCAATCCATTTTTCTGCTCCAGTTTTTCAAGTCCAAGGTAGTTAGGGATGGTTGTCACCCAATATCCCTTGCTCAAATTCCCTGACACATTCACATCTGGCCTTGTGTGAAATGGTGAGAAAAAAATATTTTCTGCTTGGTAGCAGAACCTGTTGTTTGAATATTCTGTCTTTGGGTTTTGGTTTGTTTTGCTTTTTTTTTCATTGTCCTTTACTGTTTAGGGACTATTTTACCTGCTTCAACCACTAGAGCAAGTCCATAAATACCTGAATTACAAGCTTGAATGTACACTTTGAAAATTTGTCCAAGAGAGGTCACCTTTCTGAAAATAGAACTGGATACCTGTTATGGTTCTAATATTTAGGGACTGAATTTATGCAAGTATGCCACCTTAATCACAGAGTTTTAGATTAAACTGGAAAGTTGAGAAAGCTGCCTGATCAAATGGCTTTGAAGTTTAATGATCATTTTTAGAAGTAAAACTTTGATGCCTTGGGCAATCCATGGCCAGGTGCCTCATATCAGGTGCTGGGTTTTTGGAAAAGTGATAAAAGCCACACTGAAGCAGAAGTGCTTCATTATTGTAAGCTCAGTTTCTTTCCTGCTTTATAGAGGAGACTTGAGGAAAATAAAAGTTTGGTTTTTTTGTCTTGTTCAAAACAAACTTTTACTGAGGTGATTAATGAAATAATCTGGTTTGAAACCTCAGATTTTCTGTGGGTTTCCTCGTGAAATATTGAAATGCTGAAATCACAGATTAGAAGTAAAGAAAAGGTTAGAGACAGGAAGATATCCAAAATCATGCCAATTTTAAAGACATTTTTAACACACAGGGGTATGATAGTTTAGTGTTGGCTAATTCTTATTTCTAGAAGCTAATAGATGATTTTCTAATATGAGAGAATTAATGTTTCTGGTAGCTGAGAGAAGAGTTTTGCATCTCCTGCTGTGAGAAATTCAACATTCCATTGGAATTAGAGGGTTTCTCCATAGGTGGGTGTTTGCCTGCCTTAGTTGTGTTCTTGATGCTTGCTGGAGATCATTTGCAGGGTCATGTTGGGAGCAGAGGATGGTGGCAGAGGGAGACTTCAGAGGTCTGAGCAGCTCCTTGGAAAAGAAATGGGTCTGGTTGCTCCCAGATAGAGGGACAAGAGAATTACTGATCATCAGCCAGGACAGAGGCTGTGGTCCTGTCCAGAGAGAGAGAACTGTGCAGGTTTGCTGGCACAGTCCACGGAAATTAATAATTTTTAGAGTATAATTTAGGCTTTTCTTCTACATATTCTGTTGATTGAGCTTGGAAAGCATTTTTCAGAACTTTTTCAAACGAATGTTTGAAAATGCTAAATGATGTCACACAGAGACCTTATCCTGATGGATTTTCATGGGCAACCTGAAATGCCATAGTCCTGGACTGTGAGGTAAAGAAGTTCTTCAGGAGTTCATAGCCACTGCATTGCATTTCAAGTAATTTCCATTGGACTCTGACTTGTGGAGATTTTTGGCTTCTTGAGTACATTTTTGAAGTCATGTTTCTGACACTGATGTTAACTTGTGGCTGCTCATATTTTCCAAGTGTCTAAAATTTCCTTACTTCACATGAAATTCTCTCCCTGTAAAATTGACCCTATAAAACACCCAAGATGCATCAGCACCACTGAAGCAACCTAAGTGAATCCGAATATCTGACAAGCATTGTTTAAAACCCTCACCTAGACCTAATACTTTGTGAAATTTAGTGGAGAATATACATTTGAGATACTTACAAGGATAAAATCAGTTCATAACCTGGTAATAAGTACTGTGATACAAATTTGTACAGTGCTCTGAAGTGCTGAGACCTTCTTGCCATTTCTAAATTGGAAAGTCACAATCTTAGTTATGTTTTATTTACATCTCCAGCTATGCTTTATTGCAAGACTTTGGAAAATATTTTGTAACAGTGCAATAGTTCTGACAGTAAGTCAATGTAAGATATCATAGAAAAAAATTCTCAACAATTATCCTTCCCACCCAAACCTTTTCTTAGAAGCAATATTAGAAAACTTTAATGGCATTTTACTCCCACCATAGGCAAAAATAATTTTTTTCATTGACTTGAAGGGAAGAAATGTTTAACCCCTTAATTTTTACATTAGCAGAAAGGAGCAGTTGAGCTCCTTGAGTTGAGGTGGATTTTGGATTGAAATGGAGTTATAATAAATAAGCCCAGTTCCATTTAACTGGAATTGAGCAGCTCTGCAGCTGAGGTTCTCTTTCTCTGCTTGTACCCCCCTCTAAAAATATCTGCCCAGGTGCCATCCTGATGCAATGAGAAAAGAGAATCCACTGATTAGAAAGAAGTTGCTACTCTGCTGCAGGCGATGCAGAGGCTGAAACGTGATAGTCCTGGCCCTGACACGAAGCCGATGGGAAGCCGGGAGCTGTCAGAAAGGTCAGGATTTCAATGACGTGTCCGTGCATTTCCAGTGCTCACTGCATTCCCTTCTCCTGCTCTGTCCTTTCCTTTCCAAACCCCAAGCACATCCTCTCAACAGACCTCCCTGGACAAGCAAATGTAGATAATGAATAAATGGGGGAAGTTTCAAAGTCAGAAATCTCCTTCAAAGCCTTGTGGAAGGAGATATATTTTGGAGCATGAAGGCCATTCTGGATCCTTGAGCTTTCTTTCACAGCTCTCTTTTCCATGCTGAAAATCTTGTACCTTTTCTTTTTCTAAAAATTTGCTAATGCTCTTCTTATCCTCTGTCCACCTGCCAATTCTTCTCACAGTTGTTGCATTAAATGGCACATTTACAAGGTGTGATTGACCAGGTTCAGGTCTGAAATTCAGTCCACTACACTTAAAACTCTGATTCATGACTGCAAAATTACATTAGCTCCAGTGCAAGTTAGATAAAATCAGGATACCAGTTCTCACCTGGATTTCAGCCACACTTGAGAGCGTCAAATCATTATTTACACTTCTGCTATGAGAAATCAGTGTGGGCTGCAATCTCTGTCTGAGGAGTTGCAGATGTAGCAGAGTTAACTCCTCCTGAAATGGATCTGACCAGACAGCCCAGGTCACACAAGACAGCTGTAACATGTCTAGGGATCAAGTTGTGGCCTTCTGTAACCATGATAGCATCCTTTTGAGCAGATTGCTGATTTTTTTTGCCACTCACAAACCCATAAAGCATTACTAGTGGAGATGAAGATTTCTGTATAAATACGAGTCTGTGAGAATGGGCTTGATCTTCACAATAGATTTTTTGGGTGTACATCCATATTTCCCTTCAGGTTCACATGTTTAATGGTTTATTTGAAACCAGTTGCATACTTTTTATCTTTGCCTTTAGTGAAATATTTACATTTCTTCAGTGAACACTGAACAAAGTCACAACGATTAATAAACACTTAACAAAAGCAAAAATATCCCCCATATGCACATCCATAGCTAGTCATTCCAAGCAACCTTTTTTTTTAGACATGTATTTCTACAGCCTCTTTATTAGTGCTATTTTTCCTGATTTGGTCTTCAGCTGAAGCTGGAACTTCCCTGTGTTGTGGTCCCACCTTACAGCTCTTCCACATGATGCACAGGAGTGCAACAGCCAAGATCTTCTCCCTGGAAGCAGGTGGACCTCACTTTGACTGGAGCAACTTTTATCCTGCTGGTGGGTGCCCTGTACAATGAAGTGTGTGTGACAACATGAAACATCTCATTTTCATCCCTTACTTTTGTCCGCGTTTGCTTGCTTCTGAACTTGGTAATAATTGCAAAGCAGCAGCTGGGAAAAGTCATATCTCTTGAGTAATACATGGAGGATTTTAAGCATTGCTAAAATCAAAAGAAGCAATGGGCCAATCTCAAAAAAATCTCCTACAAAACATCAAATGGCCAGTAGGATTTTAAATGGCCATTTGTTCCAAGAACTGGTAGCCATGCTTTTATGTAATCATACTTAGATGCATCATCATGTTCAGAGGGAGAAGTCCCACTCTTAGGAGGAGTGTTAGTAAACAAGCAAGCCAAGGGATGTGAGGAAAGATACTATCTTTTATTTGACACACTAATCTCAGTTGTGAGCAGGGAGACAAGCTTTCAAGTATTGAAGCCTGTTGTCAGGTCTGAGACAACACGCTGGTTTTCTGGTTGCTGCTCTCCAGTTCAGGGCTGATCATGTCTGATTCTACCTCAGCACATAAAACCACTACAAGGAGCTGCAGATCTCTTTTAGGGGGGAGTTTCTACTGGTAACACAGTTCTTCCATTAAATTCTTTAAGAATGAAGAATTATTCACAGCTGCTGGATTATGAGCAGGGCACAGCCTAAAAACGAAGCTAACTTTGACTTTCAGTCTGTTTCTTAGCAAACTGGTCATGTGTTTTCCCAGCAGGATTGCTGGAGTGAAAGTGTCCACTGTATTCTGGCCCACTGTAATCTGCATTTCTAATTAAGGCTATTTGCAAGTCCACTTATCTGACATGTGCAAAGAACAAATAATAAAGCAATGAGAAAGTAGCAATCAGCAATGAAACCTTTGTTTTAAATTTCCTTCTTTTATCTCTCTCTCATATAAATGTCGAGTGCAGATAGCACAAAGGGTGCCTTGGCAATGGCACTCACTGCTGCAGAGGGTTCTGGCTCTTTTAGTTGTTCTGATCTGCTTTCCATCTCTAGGGATTTCCCCATTTGGGCACGGGGTGTTTGATAGAAATGGCTCTGTGCTTTTAGATCCTGCTGGTTTGGGGGTAGTTCAGCAGCTTGCAGGGCTGGGTCTGCGGCTGCAGCTTGGCATTCATGCCCCATAATGATCCTTCCCTCTTGGAGCTCCATGGTTGGTTCAGGGGCTGGGCAGAAGCACCACCATGTTCAAGACCAGAGCTTCCTAAATTGCTCACTTTTCAGGTTTCCAGTTTTTGTTCTCTTGCCACTCTTGGAAAGAGAAGTGGATTTTGAAACTCCTGAAACAGTTTATACTTCCAGCCTCTTTTTTTTCCCAGCCTTTTCTTTTCTCATCACTTAACACATTTTTGCAGTCTCTGCTTGCACCTGGAGCCTCATGTAGAAACCAAGCTTGTTTCACCTGCCTTGCCACCCTTCCTGCTTGGTACCTCATCACTGGCTTTGGCTCTGATGTTTGCTGCCCATGTACCACACTCTTAAAGTCCCAGGCTGGGTGAGAGACACCCAGACTGCCCCACTGCTTAGGCTGGTTACCTCTGAGTTGGGAACTGCTCAGAGATAGGAGAAAATTAAGTGGAAACCAAATCTCCAAAGGTGTGAATTGTCAAGGGAAAGGTTAAACCCACCTTCCTGGGGTGAGGATTGCTAATAATTCCTCTGAGAGTTTAACAAATGAAGTGGTTCTGGACCAAAACTGAATTTAATTGGAAAAGAGTTTCCAGTGGCCTTTTGTTTTTCTTTTCAATTTTAAGTACAGAAAAATGCTTCAAAGTGTTTAAACACCACATTTTTTCAAGTTGCCTAGGGCAACTGAGGCTGTCTGTTAATTTTTTTTCAATACAAAATTAAACTGGGGGTAAATTTTAATGTTTATTTTCAGATTTACATTTCCAGTGCTGAGACAACAAAAGCCTTGAAGATGCATTAGCAGAAGAGTGCCCTGAGACACTACAGCCTCCCTGTGCATCCAAATGTTGGATTTAGAGGAGAGTTCATTTTGGGAGTTTGGTTTAGCCCTTGAGACTTCTGCTGTTGCAGAAGTCAGTAAAGGCATGACCTGCAATACGAGGTCTCAGATTCACTCTGCAGAGCTTTTCTCCTATGACAATTTTTTTCTGAAATCCCAGTACTCAGTCCTTCCCAAGTACGTTATCTAACCTGATGTATCCCGGTGTTCAGAAGTTGCAACAGGTTTGTCTAAACCATGAACTGCTTTTAAAAAGAAAGAGGATTTCAAGCTCTGGGTTTTTTTAGACTCTCTCTCACTGCTAAACCTTTAGCAGTCCCTTCTTTCTATTATTCATGATTTCTCTGCTGCTCTCAGAAGAGGTTCATGATGATTTTTGATTTTAGAAGGCAGTGCTATAAAAAGCAATTAAAAAAGTCAAAATATCAATAGACTTGTGATATATAACCGCAAGACTTGGCAATACTTCATTTTCCTTCAAATTTAGTGTCTTCTTCTCATGCACAGGTTTTCTCAGATTTCTTTTGTGTAGAAGCAAGTCTGGAGCTTCAGTTTTGCTGGGCATAATGTAGAAAGAAGAAGAGAGGAACAGTGGACCTCTGCTATGATGGGGAAACCGAGTTTTTGTCTCAGTCCTTTGATGAGTCAGTGCTGGATGGATGGAGAAGTTTGCTCTTGTGATCAGATGGAGGAAAGCTGGAGTTGGGATGTGTAACCTGACAGCTCTTTTCTGTGAAGAGACGGGAAACATAACTGGAGGGAAATATTCAGAAAAGAGGTAAATAACCTGTGAAGTGTTTAGTTTTTGTCCTGTTTGGGCTGTTTTGCCTATTCACTGTTGTATTACTCTGTCCATCCTTTGTTTTTGTTGCACCTGAAGTGTACCAAACACAGCACCATTTGTCCCTTTCATGACTCCCTCTACCCTTTGGCACTACAATTTGCAGAACCTCTTGGTGAACAGGATGGGAGGCAGATCTATTTTAGTAATTTCTCACCTTATGCCTCTATCCATGGTCTAAAATTCAGCAGGATCTCATCTCTGGTATGATTCATAGCCAGGAAGACAAGAACACAGCTGGAGGCTGCAGTATGCAACAGGTATGAAAAGGAAGGGAAATATTTTATGCTGCTGCTATCACCAAAAATAGATCTGTAAGACAATAATGGAAACCACCAAGATTAAATACAAGTAAGAGAGAGTAGAGGTGTTAGCTTTTGTTACCTGCAGAGAAATAAAGGTTAGGGACAGGTAATCCCAACCTGTGACATGCAGCTTTTATTTTCAATATAATCTTAAAACAATAGCATGTAAAAGGAGAATTTCCTGCTTCTTCCAGTCATTGCAGAAGCCCAAACCAAGACAAACCACCTGTGACCCTTGGTAGATCCGACCTGAGTAAGTCTCACCCACTATGTGAGGACAGGGAGAGCCCACCTCATTTACTCATCACAGGCGGCAACACTGGATGCATTGGGGTAAAGATTTCTGAGACCCTCCGACTGGGAAAGGTCAGGAGAGCATTGCTATCTCTTCCAGGAGCTCCAACACCAAGGGGAAAAATAAATCACACAAAGCTTAAATAGGAAACCACAGCTGCTGTCAGATTAAATCTGTTACAAGTGCATTCCACTGCCTCGCTGAACAGTGTTTTATTTCACACCTCAAAATGTGAGGCCCTGTGCCATGGACTTGCTCCTTTTTCCCTATTCCCCCTAGATGACTTAACAAGCTGAAAGTGCAGCTGGAAATTAATGCTTCCTGTATTTTTAAATAATGTGACATTGAAATCCTGGTATTTAATGCGTTGGCATTTAGCATGCCACAATATTTCAGTTACTTTGCAATGGTTGGGGTGCAGAAGTGTTATTACAGCTGTTCTGAAATTCTGACAAAGAGGTGCATTTCTCTCTTCTTTTTTTTGTTTCTTTTTGTCTCTACTCTGTCCCACCATAATTGCTTTTTGCTGCATCTCTGAACCGTAACCATGGCGATCCGCCACATTCATCAGAGGACCCTCTTGTTGTTTTGCTTGTGTGAATGTAAGAAGGGGAAAAAATATAAAAAATAGAAAGAAAGAAGAAAGGAGGCATAAAATATTTGCAGAACTTTCCAAAAAAAGGCACGGATTTTTCTTTTTTTAATCCCTCCCCCCTTTTTTTTTTTCTTTTCTTTTCCTAAAGACAGAAGCTGCATTGGAGAAGTGGCCTGGCCAAAACACCAAGGACTTGTTCATAGCCTAAAAAAGGGAGAGGAGGAGTCTGGGTCTGGAGGTGTCACTCTTCATGGAAAACAGACCTTGATAACTGGAGCTTTCAAGCCATTCCCCCTGAAAGGAGGAATTGTTATGTGCAGAAGGGGCAGGAAAGGTTGACCCTTTTCCATTTCTGTCTGATGACAAGCTGGTCCTTGTTTGGAGAACAAGTTCATGCAGAGCATCATTACCATAAACTCACGCCATTTCTGACTGGGGAAGGAGAAACTGCTTGGATTTGGACAGGAGGTGCCCTTTTCTGGGTTTGCTGGGTACATGGTCTGTTCCTCATGCCATGGGTGGTGAGGAAGGAGAGATGTTGAAACCATTGGCTGTGATGAGGCAGGCAAGAGATGAAGAGGGAAGGGAATGTTCTTGCTCTGAAATGTTTTCCTATGTCAGACACCTCAGTGTAGTTCTCTTTGACTGCTTCAAGGAGCTTTGGAAATCAGCCTGGAGACTTTCATGTAGAGGGACTTGGGCAGATCATCTTTGCTCCTGTCCTGGAGCTACTTAGAAGGGATAGGAAAGCTGTCTGACATCCAAAGTGTCCTTAGACAAGCTTTTTCCACCCAATCCATCCCTGTTGGTGGACTCTTCAAGACACAAGGAAAGAAAAGCCAGCAGTGGTAGTCAGAGGGTTCCTGGGATCCTGTAGTGTGGCACATGGGATATGGCATCATTTCCAGTGTCCAGCCTGTCACAGGAGATGTCTGGGGATGAGGGTTTGGTGTCCTGTAAAACCTGGCTGGTTTAGCTATACAAGGGATTTGTCCCCCTGCAGAGGTAACACAGCTCATTTCCATGGAGTAGAAACAACTACCTGACATTATTTTGCTATCCTTCAACATGACAGCCTGGAACAGAGTGATGAAGCAGCTGTGCTCTGGATCCTATGGCAGCACTCACAGGGTGATTTTGAGAGATTTCCTAAATGTCCTTGCTGTGGCAGTCATCTGCAGCAGTACCCAATTGTCTTGTAAAGCAGTAGCTCTTGACATAAAGCTTCATCTGAGTGAATAATTGCATGTTCCAAGGCTGTACGTTGTTGTAATCAGGGACTGGGCTTTGTTTTGGCTTTACAGCATTTGGCACGGGGGCTCTGGTGCCTGGGACTTCAGAGCAGCAACAGGCTGATGCAATTCACCCCCAAGCCCAGTTTGAAACTTGTTCCGTCTTGTGTTCATGCCCTGGTAGTGCTCATCAGCTGTGACTGTGGAGCTGTGACAATTAAGGGAGTTTTCTCCTCCTCCTTTGCTCTCCCTGAGTCAGCCGCACCCTCTCTAACTTCCTCAGCAGTGGTTCTGGTGGATCAAACCTCTGTGTGTGCTGCCAGTGTCCCAGTTCCCAGACTGGGATCTCAGCACATGCCCAGCCCGTGTCAGTGGTTTCTGCCAGCTCGCTGGCCGTGCTGGCGCTGGCCGAAGCAGGGGCACACATCCCTGCTGCCATCAGCACAGAAAGCCTGGAGGAGGCAGGAAGGTTCCTCAGGCAAAGCTACTCATTGACGTGCCTCAGCGTGGGCATTTACTGGCGAGGCAGAGCCACCAGAGCATTGCTCAGTGACCTGAGAGGTATTTGGTTGGAAAATGTCTGGTTCTGTTCTCGTCTGGGAGCCATTTGATCCGTCCCCAAAGATGCAGCATAGCAAAGGCCCTGGGGCCCTCCCATGGGTGACAATGGATACATTGGGGTCTGCAGAGCAAACCGGGCTGTCTACAAGTCAAAAAGTCTTAGAGACCCGTTTGTAGGTGGGATTGTCAATATAGAATAACAAAGCGAAAAGCACTCCGGGCTAAATGTTATCAGTGATTATTTTTAACTTTATTTTTACTGTTTCTGATGTGTTCTTCAATCTGTCTTGTTGATGTTTATTTTTCCCTTTGCAGTAAGGGTCATATGTCATGCCTCCCTTGCATCAGGTGCCATACAACCATGTACTGTCCTTCCCCCAAACAGTTCACAAAGTCTTTCTCTGGGCATGAGATCTCACTGGCACTGTAGTCACTGACTTGTACATGCCCTTTAACAGGAGTTTCTTTAGAGGGTGTAGGATCCCTTACTTCTCTTATGAACCTCTTAATTGGAGGTAACACAGCACATAAAAACCGCAATAACATTTCAAAATATTTTCCATAATCAAAATTCATAATAATTAGCAACACCTCAAAATCCAGTGATTTGGATATTTAATATAGGGAAGCTTATTTGGCCTGGGGTTGTTTTCTTGCTTTCTGCCCTGTTTTTTCCACATGCTTCCTCCACATTCCCTAAAACCTAGGACCTAAACAGTAAATTCAAAGTAGGTTTTCAGATATTTATCAGCCATAATGTAGAACTTTCAAAATGCTGAAAATTCCCTGTTGAATTCTGAATAAGTGCTTATCTATGGAAGAATGCTCTGTATGTTGTTTTGCAGGGGGCAATCAGAGGACAAAGGTAGAACCTTTTTCATGAGTAGGACCTGCACTAAAGCCTGTTCCACCATGTTTAAGGATTCATTAGGTATGTATCTGCAGATGTAGAAACCTACTAGTGAAAATTTATATAAAGTTAAAGCTACTCACTAAATAACTCAAAACAAGGTAAATTAAGTGATGAGTAATAAAAAGTGAAACAGCAACTTTTCACTGAACAACTGTCTTAACTTTTTTTTTACGAGGAAAATAGGACGATGAAGGAACTATGTGAGGTCCCACTGGACCGTGTGAGGTCCATCCTGGGAAGCTGCAGGAGCTCTGGGAATGCAGCAGCTCATCTCAAGTTAAAATGGCCACAGGATGAGGTGGGCTTTGGAGATAGTCGTGGGTTTGATACAAGCCTGAGGTGCCAATTTAAATTTAACTTTTTTCCCCTAGAAGTGAGCAATGCCTAGAGTTTTCACTCTTCTGCGGATGAAAAACAATAAAGAGGTTCTACAGGGATGTGTCTTGGTGGGACTAGGAAGGTGCTCTTTCCATACTGCTAATCTCTGAAGGAATTGCTCTAGTATAAGGTAAGTTCTGAGACACAAATGATCTTCATTTTTTTCAGCTCTATTTTGGTTGTTATGGCTGAACACAGAATAGGGCACAACAGGGCCATTTGGTGGAGCTGCCATAGGCTTGAGCTTTCCACAGAGCAGCACTGCAGCGGTCTGTGTGATGAGCACCAGAAATTGTACTGCCAGGTAGAGTAAATGGAACTCAGAGCTGAAAATTAAATATTTTTAATTAAAATCCACATCTGCAAGCTGCTCACTGAGAGCCAGGGTTTGGCTGCTGATTTCTGCTGCCACGCTGGGATCACCAGTGTCAGAGACAGTAATTCCAGAGAGGCAGCCAGCAGAACTCGCTGGTTAATATTTAAAAAGGTGCTGGCGCCCGACGGAAAGTGTTTTGTGGAATACCCTATCAGGAGTGATTGTATCTGCTTGTGAGTAGTGTCACAGGTGGGGAGCATAGCTCTCACTTCTGTCAGGGGCAAGCCTGGCCTTGATGCAGGTTCCGAGATGTCTTGGGGCTCTTTTGATGTGAGGGCCATCATTTGGTGTTATGCCAGCAGTGAGCATAAACTAAGCCATCCTCAGAGCCCTTCTAAATTGCTCTGACTGCTCTTTCTGTGGCCTTGGATAGCACCTCTTGACCATCTCTCTCTTTTTATGCAGGAGCAGGCTGAGGAGAGATGGATAATGTGTTGGTAGGCTTACCAAGCCACAGGTTTGTCCTTCGGGTCCCACGTGCCCCACGCTGCTGCTGGCTTGTGCCCCTCCATTTCCCCCACTGCTGCCTTGGCCACCCCACAGCATCCTCTGAGAAGGACCTGTGCCTCTGTGTGCTCTGAAGAGGCACTCTGGGGCTGAAAACACATGCCAGGAAAGATTTCATTTCACCATTTTTTTTGTTTTTAACAGAATAACCAAATCAGTCTCACACCATCCTTCCTTATGCAGCTACAGAGGTAAGGGAGAGCTGAGGAGGAGTTAATTACGTTCCTCTGCACCTCTCTGTCTATGTTACAGGCTGTAGGAGAACAGGTTTGAAGCCTGTTAGGAATGATTTCAAAGCCAGAGAGTAGAGCAGCATATTCATAGCTGGTTAATATGCCTCAGCTGTCATCAGCATTTAGCAGCCCCCTACCCTGCCTTTACTGCTGTGTTGTTTTTCCTCTGCAAATGGATCTAATAGTATGTTTTTCATAAAAAACAGACAACAACAAAACCTGTATCCTAATATCTTTTAGCAGGGAAGGAATAACGTCAAGTGGCAGATTAAGAAAAACAAGCCAGAAATATTTAGAAAGGCTTTGGGGAAGAGAAAAGTTAGAGTTTTCTGTTCAGTTCTTTAATTTCAGGTTTGTTGTTTAGGTTTGTGTCTGCTTAAATGGAGAAACAGGAGTGGTAAGAGAGATGAGAATTTACAGAATTCAAACATGAAGATCTCTGCAAGACAAAAGCTTGTCACCCTCATATGTCTTCCTGATCAGTTGGGAAACAGTCTGAGCAAACTCAGAAAACAAAGGATTATTGTTCAGCTCCCTCTAAAAGTGGCCAGATTAATACTTGGTTCTGTTGAACAAGGAGTGAAGTTTGGAGAGCCAGCCTGCCTTGGAGAAGTGTGGCTGTCGGTGCTACAGAGCAGGTGATGCAACACAAATGGTCAGGTTCCGTTTTGTTTAAAATCAATTTCATTTGTTCTAAAGCAACCTGGTTGGGTTTGTATTTTCAGTAATGGCTGGGAATAATTAATTCTCTTTTGATTTAACAGATCTTTCACTCTCTTGTCACTCTAAAGAAACCCCCAAATTTTATAAAAAATTTACTTTGACACCAAATTAACTCAAGATTTTAAACCAGTTGTCAGTGTGCCTTTAAGTCAAATCCTCTTTCCACTTATAGCACAGACGCATGAAAGAGGAGGCTGCTGTTCCTCCACGAGCATGGGGGAAGATTGAGTTGTGTGTGGGAGGACAGAACAGGAGAATACTCCAGTTACTTGGGCCACTCCTCCGGCAAAATTAATAAGTATTGTTAGAAAGTACTTTGCAGGATAAAAAAAAAAAAAAATCTCCTAAGTGTAGTCGAATGATGGGGCTGAGCTGGCAATAATAATAATTAAGGGGAAAAAAAATTGAAGAAAGTTGGCTAATTTTCTCCACCATTCAGACTTATTCTGGGAAAACAGGAGATAGCGCTTTTGTCGCTGTTTCCAAACTGGATAAATCACCCAATCTACAAGCCATAACAAGTCTTTCTTTTGTTCCAGCTCTTTCTGAAATTATTTTTCCTCCAGAGAGGGAGGATTGCAGCCCCAAACTTGATTCTGAAGGGTCCAGGATATTCAAGCCTTCAAAGGTCATTCAGACACAAACTAAGACAGACCATCTAGCAAGCATGTGGGGATTGAGCTCAAAATCAAATCTAGGTACTACAAATACCCAGAAGAATTTTCTTTCCATTTTCTATTTTGCCCCATCACTCATATATTGCACTATTGAGTTATCTAAAGAAATAAAGCATGTTTATGTCATCTAGGTATATTCAGCAAACTTTATTCCTCTCTCAAGAGTTCATCCATCAGTTCTAGCTTCCATCTAAGCTGGGGACATGTGGATCTGTAAGTATATCACTGCATCTTTCTACATCCTGTTCATTATGATGGCTGATCAGCAATTTGTGCTCAAAGAAAGGTACAAACTGGACTCAGACAAACCCCACAGGCCTGTCAGAAGACAAAAAGGGTGAGGAGGGGATAAATCCTTTTTGCTCTCCAGAAGTAACCACAGAAATCTGATGCATAAGATAAATACAATGCAAATAAAGAAGAATCCAGTCTCCTTTCACCCCTTTGGGGTTATACTGACATGCAGGATTCATGTCTCCTTGGCAGCCCCTTTCAAAGGCTTATCAATTTCAGTTCAGATTTCCTTCTGTTTAATTTTAGAAAATGATAACAGAGTTTCTATACTCAAATAATAAATACTTGTGTTGTTTTATTTTCATGGTGAGATTATGCATGGTCGATTTGTAATTAACTGATCTAGTTCAAAGAGTGTCCTTCAAATTATGTAATCTTTCTTTACTGTTCCCCTGGTCTCACCATCCTGAACCCTGAATGCATTTCAGAAGTGTCATCATAACCTCTTTTTAATCTTTAGGTGTTTAAATAAGATGAAGTCCTTTAACTTCTTCATGAGGGAGCCAGTGCTTTCCTGTCAAATATTTATACCCTACACTGCACTTGGTGCAGTAAGGTATCTGCTCTTAAATACCAGAACTAGATGAAATATTTCCCCAAATTTTTATCAAAGCTTTGAGCATTGATAGCTTTATATCAAAACCACAGTCTAGAAATTCCCTGACTGACCAATAAGCCAGATTGATTTTTCTTTTGTGGCACTTATTAGATTACCTTTTCCCAAGGCTTTGACATCTCTTTCCAGGACTTGGTGAATCTTTGGAAGAGTAGAGATGCGAAAATTCCAGTTTGAGGAAGCCAGAGCTTTGGATGTTGACCTTTGCTTGTTGCTTGTTGACAAAATCTTAATACTCCATTTCTTCTCGGCATCTCTTCAGCCATTTTCTGCATGACTTGTGCTCCAAGCAGAGCAGGGCTTGTTCCTGTGCCTCGACAGAACTGGTAAGATGAATAAAAGTCCCATGATCATGGTGATAATAATAATAATAGTAATAACACCTGCATGATAGTCTAGGTGACCTCCTCTTAGCCTCTCTTGCTCATGTGTTTCCAAATCAGCAGACGAAAAGGGATTTGCAAACGCAATGAGAGCGTTAGCCATGCTCTAAGCATCTCTTGCCACTGAGTTTTGCAAAATTACAAATCAAATTTGTGTTGCCTATCAGGTTTCCTAAGAGCCACTACATGAGTTGAAGCAAATTGTGGGGACTGTGGGAATTGCTCAGGTGGTGCTTCAGCAGCTCCAGGGTGGTTCCCTGTGTGTGATCAGGTCAGACCAGTGGAGACTGTCCTAAGTTATAATTCACTTTTAGATCAAAGATCATATTTTGATATGAAGAATGCAATTATGAATAGTTTATAAACTGTTAGTAAATTATTAATAGAGAAGAATACTCAAGTCATGAATAACATGTTATAGATTATTTAAAGCTCATCCGTTCTAGTAGTGTAGACGAATATAAACCTGGCTCATAAGCACAGTATTGAACAGCCCATAACAATTGATTTACTCATTATTAATATATCTATTACTACCTTATTAATATGTTCACTATTTATATGGTTGCTCTAACAGTAAATTAGTCTAAACTGATTTCTTTTGAAACAATCATTGGGAAAAGTCATTCTTCTATATTCTGAATTTGGAATTTCTTGAAGAATACACATAAGCACCTTTTTGTCCCTGTAATAAATTAAAAATATGTGACTGTTTATAATGGCTACCCAAAAGGTGGTATTTCCTCTGCCACTGCTATTAAAAACCCTTTCCATAAAGCAATCGAATTAATGTGCAGCCAAGGAAGAAAATTAAAATAATTATGTTGATCTAGGGCTTTGAAAGGAAAAAAGTTGACAAGCAGAAGTTATCAGGCCTGCTGGAAGTGTGATCCATGTGTGACTACCCTGGTGAGATGGATGGGACCTACAGCTCTGGTTGTACAAAACATTATCTAAGCACAGCTCCAGGGGTAACACGGAGGAAGGAGTTGGTAGGGCGAATATCAGGAAGCATTTCCTGGCAGTGAGGTCTGTCGGGTGGTGGAATGATCTCCCTGGAGAAATGGAGGAAGTCCTGTTGCTAGAGTCAATTAAAGGCTAGTCTAGACAAACCCTCCATTAGGATATTCTCCTAAGGAGCACCCTTGTAGACAGGGAGGGAAATGACATGAGGGATGGGAAAATGACCTCATCCATCTCTGTCGCCTTTAAAATGCAGAGGCTAGGGTGGTGTTGGCTACCACTCTACAGAGGATGCCAGTAAAGATATTAATCGTAGAGATGGTTTTGTGATATGGCTGGGAAGGAGACAGTAAATATCAGTGACTCATAAGAATTGGCAAAAAGCTCCTTCTGACGTGTGTTCTGGTCACTATTTTTGTGGTGAGGTGTGTATAATAATCAGCTGAGCACATGGGAAAAGCTATTTGGTCCATTAATAGTGCCCAATCAGGTAGTGTTTGGATTTCATCATCTTAAAAGATAACAAAAGAAAAAAGATTAAATTGCAATACACCTAAAACTATTGGAGCGTCGTCCACTGGAGACAGTCAGCTTGGCTCCATCCATAGCTGCATTCCTCTAGAACTAATGCTGTAGCCTAATCAATAAAAGGAGCTCAACTCCACCTGGGTAATGGCAAAGGGCTTTGTTTTATCTCTCTTGACAGACCTTGGCCCTGTGGTCTGTGGCAGCATCAGCAGCTGCTTGGTAGTCCTTGCTGCCACAAAGCTGCCACCCTGGTGGGAGGGCTGGTACCTGGGACACCCACCAGCAGAACGTTCCTGGCAGAGCAGGAGGGCTCTGAGGACATCTCTGCCCTCTCCATGCTGGTGTCTGGCAGATGGGACACAATCAAGGACCCCGTCTGCCTGCCTGGCAGCTCCCTGTTGCTTTTGCAGGCACCATAATTGTGATCAGATTTAGGGGCTGCTCCAATTTATACAGCACTGGCACCTCCAAGACAGCTGGAAAACAATAGTGGCTTTAAAACATCGCAGGGATGCACCAAATAAGTGCTTAGCTCAAAAACTGGCCCTATGCCTCATGTAGACTGTCAAGGGTCTGTCAAACTCTACCTGTGCAGAACAGGGAGGAGATAATGATGGTTTTTTTACCTTGCTAAGGTAGGAATTATTTTCATCCTGTGCAATAAAAGCTTAATGGTGTACATGCGAGGCACAACTGTACAATTCATCTCATAGTCAGAATGCTATCCTGAAAATTACGTTTTAGTTAGCAAAGCACACCGCACTTGTCCTCTTGTCCAACAGCTAGAAGTCCTGAAAAATCAGGTAGGGAAGGCAGGATGGGAGTAATTTTCTTCCTCTCACAAAACATAAATTGCTTTTGACTGTTTGTTTGTTTGTTTTTAGGTATTTATTTATTTTTTTTTAAAGTGAGTTTCCAAGGTCATTAAAAATGAATGTAGGCCTTTAAATTTCTAAATACCAGAGGAGCTCCCATTAGCTTTCATCCTCCTGCCAGTGTCTTTTTCGGGAATATTGAAGCCACAGATGCGGAGGAAATGCACCCAGTCGGTAGATAACGCCTGACTGGCCTCTGACCCTGGGGTTAAACTGCTGTCTGGGCTGTGCGGACCAGTATCCCCCTTCCCAGGGATGGAAAGCTGCCAGCCAGCTGTCAGCGTGCCAGGGCATTGCATCCAGCACAGGGACATGAGGATACGATATCTTTTTAATGTCCATTCCTTTCATGCCCCTCTGCGCTCGCAGGGACGGAGGGGATTGCGCGAGCCGGCGCTGAGCCTCCCATCAGTTGTGTTTTCAGAGCTGCCAACTAAATCTGATTAGTTTGTCTGCATTCCCGGGAAAGTAAATCTGCTGTTTATCGCCGGTTCCATCAAATCCTAGTTATTTCAACTGATGCTTGTTAAGGCATATTATTATTTATTTTCCTTATTGGGCAATAGCCACAAGGATTTTTACAGTCTGTTGAATTATAGGTAAATGGATGGTTTATCAAGCTAATACAATGAGACTGGTAAGGCAGAGCCAGGCTCTCTGAGCCTCTGGTGCAATAAGGGAAGGGACAGAATGACAGAGATTCATGTAGCTTTGATTTGGTCCTGATGGCACCAAGGAGGGAAGAGTGATTGTTGTTGTTGGAGCTGGGCAAGCCGCCAAAGCGGCTTTTGAGGAGTCTCTGACTGCCCTGCTTGCTGCAGTCCCCCCATGCCCTGCTGCAGGACAGCTTCTGCCTGAAATCTAAAACCAGAATATGCCCTTCCCAAAGCCTGGTATTCTACAGCTTCATTACCACCACCTCAAGCTGGCTTGGGTTGGGTATCAGGGAATGGGGGACACTTTCCTTCCAGTCCATTATCACAACGGTGTTTGCTGCTGCTCTGGTGACAGGGAATGGGGGACACTTTCCTTCCAGTCCATTATCACAACGGTGTTTGCTGCTGCTCTGGTGACTCGGCTCCTTTCTGTTCCTCTCTGCCCCAGCAGTGTTTGCACTTGCAATAATACTGTGAGTTTAGAGATGGGAAATCGAGTTTAACTGACTTGCCCCCAGACATACACAAACACTGTGCAGAGCAAAGGGCTGAACTGGGGAAACTTAAATCCTGAGCTCACCCCTGCCCATCCCCACACCATCCTCCTTCCTCCAACCTGAGATGGAAAAGAGAGGTCACGACCAGGCATGCTTTAAAGCATGGCAAATAAGCAAGAGTAGACATGGGACTGATCAGCTTCCAAACAGGATCTTCCTACCTAAAATACATCCGGCAGTTCAGGTGCAGAAAAGACTCATCATTTCCCTCTATATTATACTCAGCTGCTGCCTACCCCAGATGTGCTTGCATCTTTGTGGGTGAAATGACTCCTGGGAGGACACAATCTAGACAGTTTTATTAGAGCCAGTTTTCCTGCATTTGGCTATTCCCAAGCTTTGACTCAGAACTGGTTCTCAGTGGGATGCAACAGGGTGTTTCAGGAGCACACATGAACAGAAAGTTACTAGTGCTCATCAGTCACTTGGGCAGGATATTTTGCTGTCAGTGTAGAAGCTCCTAATAATTGTTTTTATCTTTCTAAAAATTATTTCGAAAGTGGGTTAAAAAAAAAATTGCCATTGTTGCCAAAAATTAATTTTTATGAAGAAAACCCCAGAAATGATTTTCAGTTTGGAAGTAAAGAAGTGAATACCACAGTAAAGCTTAGCAGGTTCATAACAGATCTTTTCCTCAGGTGATAGAGGCTTATGGTTAGTCTCAGTTTGAGTCTTGACTTTATACAGTTAGAGAGAAATTGGAAAATCAAACTCAGAATACAGCAAGTGAAGCACTACTGGTTAGCACAGTCTCTAGTAAGAACATGGAGGAGAGCACAAGTACAAATTACTCTGATTTGGGTGTAAATCATTGCATTTGGCTTAAACTTAGAGTTGTGTAAGCTTCCTCCAAACATCCCTTCCACACCAAAACCCCTCACATCTCAAAGTATGCAATCCTATGCCTAAAACACGTATAGGCTTCGGAGAGCACATCTGCTGGCAGCAGCTGTACAAAAGCATCCTCTGCTTGCTTTCATCTCCTTCCTAATGGAAAGGAAAATGGAGCATAAAGATATTCTGCAGAAGGTTAAGTGCTCCCGTCGAAATGCGGTGGGTTTGGAGGAGTCAATGAAGCAAAGCGGGATTGGGGCGGTGGAGAGGGCAGGGGGGGCCTGGAGGGGATGCACTGGGTTCTGTTGTTTGGCTGCAGATGTGTTATTCCAATTAACTTGAAAGCGGGAATGCGAGGGGTGAGCAGGAGGGAAGGTGAGGAAGCGATTTTATGGCAGGAGGTGAAGTCTCCACTACAGACAGTGATGGAGATGGCCCTTCTGGTCTCGCTGAGGTCATCTGGCTTTATGTGAGGCGAGAGGTGCAAAGCCAGTACATGAAACCCAAACAGGAAGGGTCTGAATGGCACATGTGGAAGAGCTTAACAGGCACATGCTTGACCCAGGGCTTGGATTGCTCATCAGCAGCAGCCCTGTAATTACAGGCTTTGCTGGACAGTCACTATAGAGAGTTACAGGATAAGCCACTTGCCTTAATTTGGTGATAAGCACTGCAGTTTGACTATGTGTGGTTGTCAAGGTCTTTGGGCTTGTTGGGTGGATGGATAGCATTGGGATGTAGATAGGGGAAAAGATATTTAAAACATTCCTGCTGGATTTCAACACTGAAGGTACCTATAATTGCACTGTGGTGAGAGTCTGGTGAGTTAATCAGCATTCCAGGCTGAAAAAGAGGAGGGAAGGAAGTGCATGTGTGTGGGGAGGACACGGTAATACTGAGAATAAAAGTTAATTAAAAAATAAAATCAAGAGAAATGTGTCTCTAAGGCCACTTCTTTTGCAGAGACCACCTGTCAAACGCTTCCCTGTCTATAAAACCCAAGATTGGCTTCCAATCTACTCTGCAGCTCTTTAATTTTTAATGCCCCTCCCCTGGTCTCACAGGTGGCTATTATAGACAGAAGCTGTCGCCTGTATAGATACAGATGTGTGTAATGCACTCACTGAACATGAGTGTTCAGGATTTGGGAACTGACACCAGCCAGGAGCGGGAGCTGCCAGAGGAGGTTGTTAAGCTGCAGAGAGCAAAGTGTCTCAGTGTTGTTAGGGATTGCCATGTCTCTTCTTCCTTCTCCTTCTGTTTTTTCTTGCCTCTCCAAAATGTCATCTTGGAGAATTTGAATTGACAGCAGCACTAGATGGTGAGCTGCAGGCAGGGAATTCAAGGTGTGGGCTGTATATGGGATTTTGAGGTAAGAACTGCTGGTTTTAATCCAAGCCTCCACTGTGTTCCAATCCTCAGCTTCCCCGTTGCCACAATTCCAGGTAAAAAAGCAAGGAGTCATAATTCTTTACCTGACTCACAGGGGTGTTGTGAGGCTCAGTTAGTTAATTATAGTAAAGCTTCTGAATAATAATCATAATAACACTTAGCAAATGAAAAGCGAGTATTATTATCGTTAAAGTAATGACAAGGCACCCTGCTGAAGGAAGCAAATATAATGCTGATTATTAAAATCATTTGTATTTAGTGGCAAATGTAGCCGCTGCTTTATAAACTTAGAGATGTAATCTTGTCCCCAAGCCATAACAATAAGTAATTCCAAGTGCTTTGTTGTCAGGCTTCTCAGGATATAGGAACAAACAGGTACCTTCAGTCTAAAGGGATTTTATTTTAAGAATTAAGAGAACAACGGAAGAAAAGGGAAGAAAACCAACATCTTGCTGAGATGATGCCAAACGTGGGTGTCTTATCTGAGCACTCCCTGGCTGCTCTGCCCCCTCCCACTGGTGCCAGTGAGCCACAGGAACAAGGGGTGAATCTGGGAGAGGTTGCAATGGGAGAGGAAAGAGAAGGGGAAGTTTGAGTTTGGAGGAGACCTAAGGCCAAGATTTTGGTACAAATGGCACACACTAATTATTGTCACCACACCCAATGTAAACTCTCAGATTTGTTACTGTGTGTACAGCTCATGTACCTTAGCTTTTATATCTGTCACCACCCTTCAGATCATGGTGCCACAGCCTGGCTTCTCTGGCTCCTCTTTTCTTTCTCATTTTCATGTTTCTTTCTCCCAGAAAACTTCCCTGTCTTGCCCAGGTTATAGCAGGAATAAGGCCAAAAGCTGCCAGTGTCTAAACATAGCAGTGCTGGGATGAGGAAAAAAAGGAGAGTTTTGGTTAAATCTAGAGAAGGGAAAAACCAATTTGTGATTTTGAAGTAAACATCCATCTTTTGGGTAACACTAATTTTTTTATTCCTTTTTTCTGCCATTTAACTACAGTTTAAGATTTGAGCAACTGGAAGGGGCCAGTCAAAAAGTCATTGCTGTCAGCTGCCTCCTGGAAAAAAACGCCTGTTCCCACCAGAAATAACACCACTGCAGCTGGTCATAGCTGGCTGACACTGTAGATGTCATCTCAGAAAAGGGTAAAAATATTGAACAGGTCTCTGGAGGTTCTTGTCACTCTCCAAACGTTCTCTGGCTGAGTCCTGCTTTAAAACAAACAGTAAAATCTGCAGAGTCACTGTTTGCCTTCTGTATTTTGTGTTGATAGATGGGCTCAGTTACTAGGGCTATTAATCCAGCAATTTTTTGGAACATAAAATTAATTTTTGGAGGAAATAAACTACATAAATAAAATGAGTATAATTGGATATCGCTCTGGTTCCATTGATTCTAGGGCTGTAAATTGTACTTGATGTTCACGGTGTCAGGCTCTGAGGCCCTTAATTCTGTTCCTTAGGGATGACTTATGCAGTCAGGGGTGAGTGTTTGCTTCAGCAAGTTTGACTATCTCAAGGGGATCCCAAATTTGCTATAAAGGAAAAGGACTCACTTGTTAATACATCCTATTTGGTTTTGGGTTGCAATATTTCACCTTAAAGCTGGCTTTTGATCCCAGGAATGGTTATTATTCATATAAATCTAACACATGTGAATGTGGCATAAATATTCAGGTTGACATTCAGGTATTTGTATTTTACTCTTGGTTGTGTTGCAGTTGAGGTTGTGTTGTACTCTTGTGACTGCACATCTCTACTTCCAAGGTATTTTGTGGCCAGTTTTGGAGGGTTGAATTATAACCATTTTCATATATATTGTGGGGTATTAATACATATATTTCAGGTTGTGAGCCTTCAAGATCACAAATATGGCACGTGTAAGGTCAGCATAAGCTTTGCAATACTTTGGGCAACTCTTCTCTCGTCCTAGGAACATGCCAGCAAGTGTTGATCCATTTCTGGAAGGGTGAGTTTTGAGGCACAGCAATTCATTGCCATGACTGCAGCATACTTAGACAGCCCTGAGGGCTGAGAAGAATAGAAGATATATTAGATGTATGAATTTCCTTTACTTCTTGTAAGGTCTTACCTTGTGTGGAAGAGAAACAGAATCCATGGAGGTCTCCCTTCTGGTCCAGTCTGACAGAGGCACTTAGGACCTCTTCAATCCTTTACTTTCTTTGTTTAATTTATTATACTGTCATGTACAAACATCTTCAGGAAAATATTAATTAGAGTGTGTGTTCCTTGACAACTAACTCTAAATGGATCAAATATGTTTTACTCGATGAAGCAAAGAGGTGTTGATTAAGAGAAATTGAATTGTATCCCTGAGATAATTTTCTTTCTCTGTCTAGAGAATATAGGCAACACCAATACTTGGAGAAGAAATGGAGACGCTACACAAGTATCTCAAAAATAATGGTCAGGACATACATATTAATTGATTTAATGTAAAAAAGCTTGATGCAAACTTGTGCTGAGACTTTAAATTGAGGTCCTGACCATTCTCTGTGGTCACTAGAGGATCCTTCAAGAATGGGAACGACCTGGCAATTTCCAGTTTGGATAATTATGTTCTGCTTCCTTAATGTTTCCCATGCCCTTTCAATTAGTATGGTAATCATCTCCACTTTGCGACCTACACTGAAGTGTAAGTGATGGTACATGCTGTTAAATAGCTGCTATGCTCCACCCTGGAATCCACTGTTTTCCAGGAGTGATGCCAGAGCGAGAGAGCTTTGTCATCTGGTGGAACCAGGAAAGTGAGGGACTCGGTGGTGGAGACAGAGCTGCCCCTTCCCTGTAAGCTATTTCAGAAATTCTCCTGGATGAAAAGTCTAAAATGTGCAGGAGATCTCACTTTAAGGAAAAAAAGGGACAAAGACACGAAAGCAGGAGAGAGTCATTAAATGCAGGAAAATAACAGCAGGTGAGGAAACTTCGGCTGCAGCTCAGGGGTGAATTTTTAGTACATCTGGTGCAGTCCATCAAGCAGCTGAGGAGGAATGAAGAGGTGCTGCAGCTCCTCTCTCCCTGACAGTGTGATTTAAAGAACTGCTCTTTGCTAGCCTGGCCTTGTGCCTTTCAGTTGCCTTGAAAGGGAAGAGAACCATGTCTCTGCTCCCTCATTGGCATTTGTCTTAAAAATAAGAAAAAAAAACATAAGAAAAACAAGGGAGTGAGTAGTTGTGTGTGGGAGTTTTCCACACTGAACCCCCTGGTCAGCCACCGAGTAACAAGACAAAAGGAATATTTCACTGGGCTTCACATGATTTGTTTACATTCCCCTTAATAGTAAAGAATTTTTTAGACCAGTGTTACACCTTGTAGCAGATATCGTTTGCAGCACGACAGCAGTCCCAGCTGCCTTTTGGATAGCAGAGTTTCCTTGCAAGAGATGTGTTGCTATTTTCTATGTTTTTTGATATTCAGCCCAAATGAAGTCTCTGAAGGAGTATCTGTCTTTTGCTAACAACCATCATTTTTATATAAAGTCGGAGGTATTCATATTATGTCTTCATCTTCTATATCTCAACTAGTAACAATATCACAACTACTCCCTCCTGACAACTATATTCATTTCTCATTAAAGATATTTCATGTTTTATTCAGGAATTTAAATGAAGCTATCAGAGCCTGTAATAGCAACAGTTTGGGATAATTGTATCTCATTGATGGCAGCCTCAAGAGTTCTAATTAATATATATTTAGCTCCTTGGTTGTCTTTAGACCAAACGCCTCAATATGAAAGACAGGGAGAGGCGATAAGGGGAGGGGGAAGGGAACAGACTCCAAAATAACAGCCCCTTTTGAAATTCGGATAGGAAAATCTGTGTCGTGAGAAGGAACTGCATGCTTTGGGATTCTTTCTGTTCCCCCCCCCCTTCAATCCAAAATAACTTTTGAGATATGGAGTCCTTCTCAAGAAAAGAAAATACAAAAACCTAGGTTTTCTGCCCCCTTGCTTGTGGGGAAGGAAGGATGACAAATATGTATTTTTCTCCTCCAATGATACACCTGATATCTGAGTTCAGCTTATCAGTGGTCTGTGCTTTTGAGCTCTTTCCCTGCCTCCTCCAGCCAGAGTGCCCATTCAAAATTGCTCAGTTTCAGAGATATGATCTGCAATGCAAACAGGCTCTCATTACACTTTTTCATACTAAAAAAATAAAAATCTTACTTTCATGTGTGCCTGATTAGCCCTCACCATACAGCTCTCAATTTTCTTATCCCCTTTGGGCTTTTTATTCCTTTCCTCTCTTTCCTTCAACACTACCTTTCTCTCTGTTGTATGAAATGAGCTAAAAAAAGATTTGGGGAGGGGGTATTATTCTGTCATTGGAATTCATAGCACTTGTATTCACTTACAAGCCTGAACTATTTTCTCAAATCACTTCAGTCTCTGTGACTTTCTCAGGCTGTAGTTTATAAATCACTTTTGTGGTACACTATCTAGAGGGGATCAAGACCTCTGGAAGCTTGAGTCATATGGAATTGCATTGTGTAACGGAGAGTCATTAGGAGTTTACAGTCAGGGGGAAAAAAGAAGTCTTATAAATAGGCTAATTCAACTGGCACTTATATGTTTTAAAGGCATTATTGAGGAAGCAGGATGGTAGTATTATTTGCTCCCAATTTTGCTCTCATCAGCAGCAGCTAAGGGTGGCTCTTGAATAGGACAGGAATAGAGATTTTATAGACCTCCAGCTTTAAAACCTCTATTTTTCCCCCTTTATTATTTAAGCAAGTACTAAGGACTGTTTAGAGGTTTATTTAAATGGCTTCCATGCTGGAAGCTAATCCAGCCTATACTGGCTCAAATTGCCTCAGTTTCTCCTGAATAAGAGCTTCTTTTCTCTTGCTTCTACAATTTTTTTTTTTTTTTAAGGTATTAATTTAAGAGAAATATATTGTGCAGAACAGGGGGTTACTGACAGTGAAAGGATTTTCAGCAAGAGGTTTATGCAGCAGCTGCATTTTTCCAGTCTGATTCTGACAGTAAGATGATTCCAGTAAAGCATCTCCTTTTTTCCCTTTCTTTTAAAGTTAAAAAAAGTGTGATGATGTAATGGGAAGGTATTTATTTCATTTGGGTGTGTTTCACTTGCAGATTTGTGACACAAAAGTGTCAGCCCCTGGGTGTTGCCGCTCTGCGGGCTGGATCTTCTTGGCTGAGGTTGGGGCTTATCGAATACCTGGATATCCTCACGCTTACAGGTGTGGTAGATGGAGAACAATGACCAGAAGCAGGTGCCTTGGCTCTCAGAAACTCCAACTCACTGCCAACAAGCTCACTCCTAGCTGAAATTGCTGCTTTTTTTTTTTTAAAAAAAAAAGAAAGATGACAATTCTCAGTATTGTCTGCAGTTCTCAGCCCCATGTCATCCACTTCCATGCCATCTGCGGGATCGCCGTGCTCGGCTTGGTCAGGATTTTCTCAGAAAAACAAAGTGAACCCAGGACGAACCCTTGGTTAAAAACAAGGCTGGAGTCAGAAGTTCAAAGGGTGGAGAGTTGAGCGGGCTCGCGTGGCCGGCAGCAGCTCTGGGTGAAGTGTCTCCCTGGGATTCGGTTGATGGGTTGCTTGGCAGCTCTGCCCCAGTGCTTCCATAACCTGGGCTGGAATCCAGCCCAGTCCTGAGAGATGGAGGGTCAGCCCAGTTTGATAGTGTAAGGTCAGGGATGGAATGAGGCTGGGATATCTCGATTGAGATTTGAGTGTATAAAAGTATAAATCAAAAAAGCAAAATCCTTGAAGGGACACCTTGAAGCTGTCTTGGGAAATGAAAGGCTTTAAAATAAGGTGGCTCAAGAACATGAGAATCCTGCAGTCAGTGCAACTAATAAAGCTCTTTGGTCTCAACTCAGACAACAGTAAAGTCCTCTGTGTTGTCTGGAAAAGTGGAGGATGTATGGCAAACCTGAGGGAGATGCTGCTCCTTAACACAGCGAGCTGCCAGCACACTGAGGATTGCATGTGAACATAAATACAGATCACAGCTTTTATATTGCTACTTCTCAATCAAATATATTGAAAAGCTTGTTCTAAAAGGGCTTTGTCAGCTGTAGGGACCCTTCTTCTGTGTCCTTGAAAATTCTCCATAGGCTCAAAGTTCACCACCAAAGTCATGGAAGGGGAAAAGAGTAAGCTTTTTTATCCACATTACTCCTGAACGCTGCTGTCTCATTTTTGCTGCAGGATACTCATAATTTTATGCTTATTTAAACAGACACATATCTAGTTTATGGGCATATTCCAGGGAAAAAAAAAAAAAGAATCATGTAGCTTAGAGTGCAGTTCTCATGGGCAAACACCTGATCCCCTTTAATAAGAGATAAAAGGGAAATTATTCCCTTGCCAAGCTGCTACATTACAGGGTTTTCCTCACGGTAACACGCTGGTAAGCTGCACATCTGACTAGTGCATGGCACGGCATGGGCTCAGCTTGCAGGTACAGGGACTGTCAGCAGCTTGTGCCAGTGCCACTGAAACCCACTGCAGCAGAACTGGGATGGAGAGCAGTGCCACACAATTAAGGTGCAGGAGAGGTTTCAGAGTTCAGGATGTGCACATCTGCTAATAAAACACAGGTCAAGGGGGGAACTAATTGATGTTTCAAGCTGCGTCAGCCTGGATCCTTGCTGTTTTAAGGATTTAGGTGGGGTTTTTTTTAATTTCCTGGAGCTCCTGATGGTTTGGGTTTTTTATTGCTATTAGTATTTCCTTAAGGAAAGTAAGTAAAGTGCTGAGTACCCATGTGCTAGCTTATTTCCCACTTTCCAAGGATATTTTAAGTTTGCATTAAGTTTGCATTGGTTTTCTTTGAAATGGTCCATGCTGTCTCTCTTTTATTCTCTGTAGTGTCCGTCATTAGCTGAAAGCTTTGGATTACCTGGTCTTGCCCAAAGAGGTGGTCAGAGCAGTTTAAGAAAACAAATGGATCAACTGTATAAAGTGATAAAAACTACAGGTTAAAATTCTGGATCTGTTTTGACAGGGACAGCCATAAGATGTCTTTTCACAAAATTTTAAAGCTGCTGCTTCTTTGTTTTTAACAGTGAGAGATGCTAAGGGCAGGTACGTGTCACCTAGCTGGTGATCTGGGATAGCTGAGGATCCAAAACAGGAAAGGAAGGCTGATCTCTGTGTTACCCCACTGCACACCACCACCTGTGGGACAAAGGATAGTGCCATCGGTCCTTTTTTAAGGAGATGGAATATACAGAGTTTGGTATTTGTTGTGACTTAAATAAGGAAGGCAGTATGATCACTTTTCTAGTTTGTATTTGTGAATCTGATTTCACTTTTCGTCCCTGCTGGATGAAAGTTTGCTTTTATTCACTTATTTTCAGGATATTCAAGGGTTGATCTCTAGACAAAGCATCCCTTGGGATCTCAGATTTCAGGAAAAGCCACTGCAGGTGAGTTCGGTGGTTCTGACATAGCAAAGTCCAAAAAGTCCTCTAGTTCTCTTTAAAGCAGAAAGTAAACATTGGAGAGGTTGACTGAGTAACTTTGCAGGCAAACTTGTATCTTCACTGAACCAGAAGGTATCTCTTATTCACACCAATATGGACACACCAGGAACCCAGTGAGAAACTACATTTAGGAGAAGGTTCCATTGAGCAAACCCAACGTGCACTTAGTTCAGATAAACCCTGGAGAGCCAACCAGACCTCAAAGTCTGGTGTAATTTGCGGTCTGATGTGTCCCAGTCCAACTTCACCACTCTCCTCTTATAAATCAAATGGAAAAAGTCAGGCAAAATGATCAGGCACTCAGATGTGGTCCCAGAATAAGTGCAAAGTCTGTTTTGTGGTGTATGGGTCTTGTCTGATTTCTGCTCACATGGCACTCAAAAAGTCCATGTAGGTTTTAATCTGACATTTAACCTGTGCAGAAGCATCTACACACTTTAAAAGAAAGTCAATGTTATTCAAGTGTATTGCACTTTTAGTGATGGTGGAAGCAATTATTTTCAAAATCCTTTATTTTAAATGTCCTATCTGGGCAATCTCACTAAAAGAGCAGCAGTTAAATGGCTAACCTGCTTCTTTCCTTAAGGAACTTGCAAAATACTTGCATCTAAAGCTTTCTAAGATCCTTTTTACAGAGTTAGTGAGTGAAAAGAAAGGAAAATATTTTGGAGGTGCAGCTCATAAATTTCTTCTGGTTTTTCTGGCAGCCAAGAAATACAGAGGGCTCCTGTATGGAGAATGTGTTGTCTCACCAGGTAGGCAGAGGGTACCTTTGCAAGTTCTTTCAGCAAATTGCTTAAAATAAATAGATAAAATATTGAGTCTAAAGGTGTAGTACTGAGAGGGAACTTGGTCTGAAAAAGGATGGAGCAAGCAGGTGTCCTCTCCTTGCCCATTGTGCTCTTCCCTAGCTTCACTGTCTTTTAGGATTTCATCAATGCTATTGCAGCAATTCAAACTTCTGTGGTTTGAACCCAATACAGTTTTTGTGGTCTCTGACAGCTCTTCCCTTTCTAAACAAGAACAGAAAAATGCAAACAGAGAAACTAATGATATTGAAAATCTGCTGAAAGCAGGGTGAGAGAGAATAGAGAAGAGCGGATTAAGGAAAAACCCTGCTTGAATCCATCCTTTTGTTTTATGGCCGACGTAGCCTTTCCTCGACATATCAACAAGAAACAAAGAATTGAAATCAAATGAAAGGGTCAGCAATTAGAAGAGAATTGTCTGTAGCATTTCAACAAAGCCACCAATCGCTTGTGCCGGCGTTGGCTGCTCTCCCCCACCTCTCCCTCTCCGTTCCCCCTCGTTACACGATACTACTTGGGAACATGTTATCAAGGACTGAGAATCAGGCCAGTGGCTGCTGATGTTAAAAGGACATGACATGTGCACAAGGCAGGGCATAGGGGCTGGCTGCACATATTAAAGGCAAACACATCACAATCCAATTAGCAGAAATGGAGTGTGTGTGCTGGCTCTGGGAATTTTTTTTTTTTTTTTTAAAGTAATACTTCTGTGCTTTTTCTATTGATTGATTTATTTTTGAAAGGAGTAATTCCCTTCTAGCTTTTCTTCCTCCTCTCCTCCCTCCTTCTCCCCACCTTCAATTCCTTCACCCCTGAGTTTTCACCTCACCAGAGGAACACAAGTTCAAAGGCAATTGGAGTAGAAATAAAAATAAAAACAAAAACAAAATATTGTGAAAGTGAAGAGTTCTCTAATCTCTTTTTGACCTTCCTGTACAAAGGGCAATTTCTGCAAATCTACTGCAAATTTGTAAATCTTCAGTACTGGGAAGGATAAAAGCAACATATAATATTTCATTAGAATTTAAGCTAGCTAGATAAATATGTGTCTGTGAATGTATAGAAATTTCTCCTTGCTATGTTTTTAAAAATGTTTTAAGTATGTCTCCTCTTCCTTAGCACGTTACCTAGCCACCAGAGTTTTTTATTATTTTATTGGAATTCATCTCCTGTAGCTTTCATTCACTATTTAAGTAAGAATGAAGAGGAAAAAATTCCTAAAGGAAGGACAGGTTTTAAAATTCTGATACCTGAAAAGAACACAATTTTCATTACATTCAGCATGGTTTATTGAATGCAGAATTAAGAATACAGTCAGTATTCAATATCTGCAATGATGCATTCCAGTTCTGATATAATGGGCAATAGTTTGCTGCTTTCTACTTGTTTATCTCCTAGACTAGCTGAATAATTAAACTCATGTAAATTTAAGTTTGCATATAGTCCCACTGAGACTGAGGGAGGTTTTTTTTTACTGCCTAAAGTTAGTTTCACTGTAAGTAGTTTGTTGGTTGAGGCCCAAAGTTTTATCTCAAGTCGTTATGCTCAAAGGTGTCCTTGCTCAGCAAATCACTTTAAAACATGCTCAGTTTTAAGCATATGCCCAACTCCCTCTCTTAGGACTCATTTTGGTACCATGTGTGGCCATGAGGATGGTCCAAGGGAAAGGTCAAACAGCAGAGAAATCAGACAGGATTTCTTTGCACTCATGATGGTAAAAATGTAGAATTTAGTGAGAGGAAAACAAAACCATGGGGAAAAGGAGAAGTTCAAATGAGGTAGGTGGACCTACATGGGCATTCTCGCTTCCTTCCTTCCCACAGCTTCCTCTGTTCCTATAATCTCAGCACAGATGTTTCCTTTTTAATCCCTGGCTCCAGCTGGCAGAGCATCTCTGCTCTACCGTACTTAGTCGCAATTACTGCAGACATTAACTCTGCACATGCTTCGGAAATTGACTGCTTTTTCTTCCTTGGAAATGTTGCTCATCATCAGGTTTTTAACAGCCAGAAATAAAGGCCATTTGTGTAATGATGAATCCGATTCCCTTCAAGATTTGTAAGAGAGATAAAAGGCACAAGAAGCAGGCTTAAAACAATTGCTGGCATGGTGGAAATTTTGGATATTGAATTTATAATACCTTGCTTTACTAGTGCAGAGAGTCTCCATCATGTGCTGGAAAAGGAATGGGAAATATGTCAAGCAGATGCCCCAGTCACCCAACTGATGCTACTTTTCCAAATCAATCACAAGTACTTTATTTATTTTGATCAGTAAATCAGAGACTTAGTATACTAAGTGTGGGGTGTGTCTTCTTGTAGGTGAACTTTCATTCATTAATGGAGTAGGGGTTGATCAAAGTGTCAAAGCTACGAAACTCAAAGGTCAGATCCACTCTTTTCCTTGCACCCAGGTATGAGACTGTGTCACCTTAGGGTCATCCATTTGTGGTGTGGTGCTGCTGAAGTGCCACTAGAGCCTGATGTGACCCAGGCCAGAGTCTAGCATAAAAAAAATACAACCCTGTCCTGGGCTTAAAAACAATACAAAATCCTTCAGCTGCTGGATTCAGGCATCCCATCTTACCCTGCTTGTCCTGATTATGTATTTTTTTCTTTATTCAGCAACTTTCCATTGGATGTAGAAGCAATCTGAGACAGCCACGCTACCATGACAGATGGGATGGATGGACAGAAGAACAGAGAAGAATCTGGAAACTTCAAACATCAGGTAAGGCAGTTGGTTTGCTTTGATGAAAACTCTTAAATAATCTAAACAGACTATGCAAAATATCTTTAAAATTGTCAAGAATCCCTTCAGTTGATCTGCACTGTCTTTTTCTGCATGATGCTCATGGATTCAGATTTTCTGTTCTTGATTCTTGAGGGCAAATTGATTAGTGCACGAAAATCTATTCATGAAGTCACTGTGTTCCTCACTTTGTTCTCCTCCTTCCCCTTTAGCACTTGCTGAAAGCGCTGGATGCATTCCCATCACTTTTTCCCCCATTCCTGTGAAGGAGGAGAATGGATAGCATATCCAGCCTTCAGGTGGCTGCTAATATGACATGTACAACTCCAGACATTTGTGTGAGCATCCAGAATAACAGGATAAAGTTGGCGACAACCTGAGGTCGCCTTGCCTATGAACCACCTAACCACTGCCCTCCAGGTAAGAAACTGGAAACCTGTGCTTATCTCTACCAGTTAATGTTCTTAGGTGAGCAGACCACTGCAGATTAGATAGATGTGCTGTTACAGACACGAAAACCTTTTAAAGGCCCTGGAGAGCTTTTAGTATGGATTCGTGCTACCTCTCAGTCAATAAGAAACACAGGATTGGTTTGACAATGACAGTTCTAGGACTAAAATGAGAAAGTTCTGGCAAATGATAACAGCTCTGTATGCTCCCGTGGAAAACTTGCACAGATGCACGTACAGTTTTCCCAGGAATGACCTGTAAAGTCCAGATTATTAAATAAAAGGAGAGGTTCATTCACACTGTCTTGCCTAATACTCTATGCAGCCTTGGTATCATTATGGCCCATTGAAAGGGCACAATGATCAAGTATTTTGGCTTTCTACTGCTATTGAGTCCGTTCACTGATGAGGAACAAGAAAGGAAAATGAGAAGAAGAAAACAAAACTGAAAGTGCTTGAGGACAATTCAACTTTGAAATTGTTTTCATTAAATACAGGGAAAGTGCAAAATGAGCCCTATTTGAAACTTGCTGGATAAAGGCTGTTACGAAAGCTTTCAGTATTTTTTTTTTTCAGCTTTGGCTCTTCTTGTACACTTCTAAGCTAGATGAAGTGTGTATGAAGGCACCACTGACATCAGCAATTGGAAAGTAAAGAAAACAGTAAGTGCAGCTTGGCTATTGCAGAGAAACTGTAAAATCTACTACATGCATAAAGCAGGAAGAAAAGAGAAAGTTAATGATTTTTTTAGCTCTGTGACTTCTCTTTGATCATATTTCATGTAGCATGCACAAGAATGCCACAAATAGTTTCATATCTAAGAGAAAAAAATAAGAAAGGGTGGGGGCTTTTGCTTTGAGGGGGTGCTTTGCATGAAGAACTTGTTTAAAAAATAAAACACATATACCAAAAAATGAAGAAAAAACCAAGGCAAAATGAAGAAAAAAACAAGGCAAAATGAAGAAAAAACAAGGCAAAATAAAGCCCTGCAGAGTCGTAGAAGTCATTTAGAAGAACTAAGAAAGCTGCAGAGAGGTTACTTGCAATAAGACTTCTAGATGGTAATATTTTAAATTTGAAACCAGTTCCAGGTGACTCACAAAATAGTTGGGCTTGTGAGAATGAATATCAGCAAAAAACTATAGCAATATTCCTTGGAGGATGAAGGCACTTCAAAGAAATCTCTCCTCACCCTCCCAGTTCTTCTAATTTAAACCACAGCAATGACCATTAAAGTTATTTTTCCTCTGTTAATGAAATTTTGTAAGTTTTTTGGCTTTAGTTTTTATTACCAGATCTGGTTTAGTAGGTAGCATAAAACGTTTAAAAGGAACTAATCTGCAATTACGTGTTTCTTAATAAATTGTGCTTTATGCAGGGTATTTGTTGCATGTAAAGTCAGCAAGGAAAAGTCAGCTCCTGTGTGCAGCCAGCTAGATTCACAAAAGTGTTCTCCAGCCTCTTTGAACCAATTTCCAGGATCTCACAAGCCTGTCGAGTGTCTCACTACCAGAGGATGTCGACCAGTAGAGTTGGGAGCAGGGATTAAGCGTGGGCTCTTGACATGCCCTCTCTATAATAAGAGTTGGCTACTGTGGCAGAGTTGAACGAGACTTCAATTGTGATGGAAGTTAATGGGATTTATTTTTATTGCTGAGGTGCTGGGAAGTGGATGAACCTTGGAGTTCACTTTGGCTCCCAAGCTATGTCAACTAGTCCTTGATGGTCTGGTTGCCTTTCCCAGTCTTTGCCTAGACGGTTTTCCTGCAGTGTGACAGCATCAATATCAGTAAGTCATGCATCACCTTATGAGCCACTCCAAGGAGGGCAATAGCTGATGCTGTGGGCCTGATTTCTGTGCTATGCATATCTGGAGGAAGATTTGTTTTTTGCTTCCTCCACTATGGTCCCATAAAATGAATTTCCTTCAACAGTTTGGGCTCAAGTTTTGTTATTTTTATCTGACCTTGTGTAACACACACCACAGTGCAGACTGTGGGGGTGACTGGGAGATAAAAGCACATTTCTAATCCAAACAGATATACAAATATAGACTCAGCCTACGTTTCCCTCTTCCCAGCTGCCTTATGAGGAAGAGGAGCTGGCCCAGAGATGTGATC
This sequence comes from Aphelocoma coerulescens, assembly GCF_041296385.1. Classification (NCBI taxonomy): domain Eukaryota; kingdom Metazoa; phylum Chordata; class Aves; order Passeriformes; family Corvidae; genus Aphelocoma; species Aphelocoma coerulescens. The sequence continues at coordinate 7,760,323 of NC_091024.1, forward strand.
CTCCCTAAATCAAAAAGACTGGTGTAAGCAACAGGGGAAATGGAGAATACAGGCTTTTTTTTCCCCTTTTTGTTTTTGAGATATTTATGAGAAGGCAAAAACTCTCTGTTATCAACTCATAATTTCAAATGGTTCTCACATAATTTCAGTAGGTGGTTCTAGATGTTGGTTACTTGGTTCAGTTTGGAAGGAGAGATTGGTTTAATTTTGTTGCCTGACTAAATGAACTCGATGTTTAGATTCATATTTCTTGAAATGAAAGTCTTGTTATGATTTTAAGCTGGCTTCTCACAAACACTCCTAAATAATTGATCCATTTTCCTAGGGAAACAGCCAACTTGTATGTCTCAAAGTATTTCAAACCCCAAATTTATATTAAGATTTGAATTTGAATTGACATTTCCCCACACAATGTTTGTCCATCTCCATTGTGTTTATAGGCAGAGGTTATGTTTTTGGCAAGTTGACATTTAATATTTTTTCTGTAGTTCACTCCTAAAGGAATGAAAATTGGCTCAGATTATTAATTCAAATGGAGTTTTTCCAAGTGCCTATATTACAAGTTCCCCTTCACCATCTGAGAACTGAGCTATTCTCCTTTTAGTATCACTAAGTACTCATGATAACAAAGCTAGTAAACATTTTTCATGAAGTTAGACTCATCAATCCCATGTTATCACTAAATGGAGTTTAGAAGCAAGGAAAAGGAGAGCCAAGAGACACCCTGCAATGTATTTGTCCCAAAGGAGTGTGAAAAAAAATGTACCAATGTCTCCTCTCACCTTCTAAGAGAATGTCAAAATCAAATTTTAGCGTAAACCAAACGGGAAAAAACTGGTGGCTCTATGCTAACCAGCAAACTAGCTTCAGAACCACTTAAAATCAGACTTCCCCCTGGCACAAAGGAATTCTGCTGCCCTACAGCCCCTTACTTAAAACTGTAGGGAGGAAAATGAAAAAAAAAGAAAAAGGGGGAAAATGAAAAGAGAGGGAAAAGCCTTTGAGGTCATCTAGTCCATCCCTTGCTGATCCAGGCATGCTGCTGACAGTATTTTCACATCCATGAGTGCTTTGTCCAGGCTACTTTACCTCCATCACTGGGCCTTCCATCCGCTCTCAGGAGAGATCATTCCATTTATTTGTTATGAGTTGGCTGTATGGATTTTTTTTTTTAAGTTTTATTTTTATTTTCATTGACAAACCAAGCAGTAAAGATTGGGTTGCCAGACCCAAACTTCTCCACAGTACAGGTTGGATGTTTTTTTCTTTTCTGAGAATGGGAAAAAGCTTTCAAAGTAGAATCCCCTCCCCCTTGCTGCGCACCATCACGAAACCCTGACTACAGAAGCATCTCATTCATCCCCTGAAGTGTAATCTCTTGAGAACTCAGAAATACTCTATAACCTGAAAACACTCTTTGTTTTGAAGGATAAGAAATAATGGACTGCTTCCACAGTAGGTAAAAGGCAGGGTTTTGTCTTGAATTAGTGTCAGCTTTTACTAGGACATGGAGTTTTAGATGTATTTCTGAGCTAGACATGTGTTGTGATCCTGCATGTGTTCTCTGCTACTTCAGCTCTATTACTACACAGAGTCTGTCTGTCTTGGGGTCCACTTTCCAGAACCAGAGAAATTTGAGCCTGATTCTGAATTTTTTTGCACCACTGTTCTAAATCAGACAGTTGCTCTCAGCAGGATGATTGATACTAGCATGAAGCAGAGGTGGGTTAGACGGACCTCATGCCCTTTGCATTTCAGGAAGGAATCAAATTTTGCTTCCCAACTTTCACCTTTGGTTATAGGCAAGCAGTATTTAGCTTTTCAAAGGAAAACAGTTGGAGGAAGTCTATATGGGGGACAAAATGCAGCTAGGCTCTGTTCTGCCTGTGAATTTGCAGGCTGCTGTGCTAGGCATCCAGCTCTTTGTACTAACAGGAGTGCTAATATGATGTATTAAATGTCACACCAGCATCGCTGGGTATGCATATCTCTCCCGTTGTACTGCCTGTTTATGCTTATTCAGCTCTTTGAATAATTTAACACATTTCATACTCCAAATTACCCACAACAGTTTGACGGGGCTGCTGGCAGTTTACTTGAAACACTCAGTGTTAGGTCAAAGTAGGGCCCAAGCATCTGCTAAATAGAAGGACATTTCATAGTTAGCAAAGCATAATTAGACTTATTCCTGCACACTTTTCTTTAAAAAAATAGGTAAATCCATGCTAATCCCAGTGATACCATAGAAATTAAGGGGCTGTACTGAACACTGCTATGTACAGCCCAATACCAGGAATGGTTGGGACTGAAGAAAAATAATTCTGGAGACCAGTAGATGTTGAGGACAGATGAAACTAAGCAGGATAGCACAGCTATGTCAGCATGTCACCCATGCAGTTTCACAGCAGAGGAACTGATTACCTTGGTGCAATTAGGCTGGAATTAGGGATTTGGGAAGCTTCATCCCCAGCAGAGCAATGTTCTTCATACATTTATCTGAAACTTGACCTAGAACAGCAATCCACTGACTGGGTAATGAACCTGGAGCACACGGAGCAAGGACACGATGCCCTGCACTTCTCCATCTCCTGTGCTGCTGGAAACAGACACGAGGTGTACACCATCTTGGGTGTGCACTGTGAATTCTCTCTCAGGCTTCACCTTTCTCTGTCTTTAATTAGCTCAGATTCTTGCACTGAGAACATTTGAGCTGGATGGGTATAGAAGAGAGGTGGGAATAAAGAAAATGGGGCATGGTCCTTGGCTGGACAGCTGGGGCTGGGAATCCTGCTCAGGATTAATGCAGGTGGTGACCCACTAAGTGCTGCTGTTGTGCGGATTAAAAGAGGAAGGAGACACAGAGCTGAGAGAGACAAAGCACCTGGTCCTTCATAGATGTGCCTTTCTGGTACTGAGGTGTGTTTAGCCACTAGGGCTCTCATCTCTTTGTGTTTTTATTTTGAGGAAGATGCAGAACGAGCATTGCTTTCTGAGCAGTGCCTGTTTGCTTTTTGGTGGGGTGAGGCTGTGCAGTGTCCACACTGGACGGTTTTCACTTGACACAGGTAGCCCAGCAATAGATCAGTGGACTTGGCATAGTGGTGCTCAAAATAGTTTTGGCAGGAAATTTGGAACTGCTGGATGCATGTGGCTCTGAGACATGAGGCAGCAGGCAGGGGCTGGGAGGTGGACTGATCTCCCCCAGGGCCACCCAACTCTCCATCAGCACCTCTCCACACTCCTCTGCTCAGACAGAAACCAGAGAAGGGACAGGTTGGCAAAAAAAAAGAGTGTTTTCAATTAAGAGTTAAAAATCTCATCCCTCACAGTGCATCAGGTGGGAGGAATCTCTCCCCAGCCCTGAGGCTCACCCAGGGCCCCACAAAGTGATGATGCAGGGCACAGTCAGCGGAGATATTTGCAAAATGACAGCAGGGCTCTGATTGAGTGAACCTCCCAGGTCCAAAGCCCCACACTGCTCAGGAGGATATGCTGAAAATCTTTCTCAGGGATTTGCACATCCTTACAACAACTAAGGGTCTGTAATGAAATGTTTGCTTATCATCCATTTAACCCGCTTCGAAGCAGGCTGAGCCTGCATGGTAACCTCAGGTCAAAACTATTTTGGATAGCTGAAACTCATGATAAACACATGCTTTTGAAGGTTAGAAAGCCATCAGTGGGAGACATCAGATTCGCTTCTTTATTATTAGAAGGGGAGAAAATCCAGGAGTGTTCAGAGCAGCAAGTTTTGTATAAAACATGAAAAGCAGATGGGGGGAGGTGGCAGAAGGAAGGAGGAATCTTTTTTGATACCAAACAACATTGCTTCTGCAGCAAATCCTTTTTCCTTGTAATTTAAGATTGTGCTTGAAATAAGGAGCCAGCTGCACCCGGGGGGAGCAGAGGGCAGCCTGTCCTTTTGGGTGCTTGATTGGCTCTTTGGTGTATACCTGATAATTACTGGAGCTGGTAGGAATCCAGTTGTGCTACTTGAACATGCACTGAGCAGCATCGTATCCACAGCAGCCCTGTTTGGTCTGAGATCTCCAAAAGTGGGAGAGAAGATTGTCACAGAGCACAAGTCTTTACTGATAAGCAAGTTATGGCCTTGCCTAAACTTCACTCCAGCTGGATCTGCTAGTGGTCTGTGCCCACCAAGGGGCTTTCAGCTGTATTAAGCAACCTAGATTAAGGTATTTCACTTAGAAAATGCATCTTTATTTCTCAGGTCCAGATAGAAATCCTGCTACTCCCTCTGTGATATGGGAGGAGTCCCAAAGCATAATCTGGAGTTCAGTCTCACGGACATTGCTTTTAACATCATCATCAAAGTCCTGGACTGATGAGTGAGATGAGGGGAGACGGGGGGCTCTCTTCACACATGCCTGCTCCGAGCCACAGCTGACTGCCTGAGCACTGCCCAGGGAAACCAGAAACACTTTCATTGCTTTTTGAGACAAATGTTCATCGATGTGTGCACGTGTGCCTGCATACACACACACACACACATGCAAAAGGCAAAGTTTCATCCCTCAGAATTGCAATCCTTTGAAGCCACCTGTCTCTGAACAGTTTTCTGTATAATGAGCAGAGCTCTGTGCTGTAACTTTTCCCTTTGTCCCCAGTGCCAGCTGTATAATTCCCAACCCAAGAAACATTGCACCCTTGCAGAACTTCTGCCTCAGTCCAACAGTGCTGTTGTACTAGGTTTTCTGCCATAGCAGCCGCCTACAGGAATGATCAGCAAAGAGATGGCAAAGGACGATTCTTCCACTGGGAGGACTCTGCATTTCCTCTCTTCCCAGGGCCTCCACACTAAGTGGGCTCAGTTTCCAAGTGAAAAGATCCTGTTTTTTTCTCTTTTCCCCTAATGGTCAGAGATGGCAAACTCCCTCTGGGATCTGTGCATTCAGCTTTGTTCTTTCTCCCTCCCTGCTGTCGCCAGTAATTAAAACTGAGCGAAAAAACTGAACATGCTATTTTTTGAATAGATATTTGAAATTTAAAGTGGAAAAAAAAAAGTTGTGAAACTTGTCAGATCAATGATTTGACACATATTATTTAGCTGGCTCTAAATATTCTGGAGTGAGAACTTAGTTAACAACTTGTTAACAAAGCATAATTCGGAATAAAACCCAGCTCTCTCTTTGCTAGCTGCATTTGCAATATGGAGCTGGTTCTAATAACTCTGTCTCTAAAATACCAATGTATTTCTCCTGCAGTTTCTAACAGTTTTTGCCACTGTGGTGCACAGAAGTGGGATGGAAACAAAATACAGAGGCAATGTCTACCAAATCTTGGAGGCCAAGGAACTTCTGAACACCTTGATGTGAGTAACTTCTCTGAGTCACATGCAGGACGTTGGTGCTGGGGAACTCAAGCTTGTCAGCACTTAAAAATGAGTTAATCCTTTTAATTAAGCACTTGTGAATGAATGACATATGAAGAGCAATTTCTTTGAGGAAAAACAAAAGTAGAGGTAATTTTTCTAATGCCTCTGTTGTAGTCTGCCCTCTCTGGCCATATTAATGTGCCTCGGTACATGCTTGGGCTTCTTTTAAAGATTACTTTTTAATGATGGATAAACAGGCCTGTTCTCCCCCTGAAGTGCATCCCTTACACTCTCACACCTGTAAACAATGGATTTTTCCACATGAAATGAAAGGGCAAGCACATCCTGCTACCAATTTTGACTCTATAGAGCGGTGTAGCATATAATCTCCATTACTTTTCCTGTGATTTGTAAGTGACTGTTGCTAGGTAATGCCTTTTCCACTAAGCGTCAGTGAGCTAATGTGAGGGCTTCGAGAATGTTTCATTATATAATTAAGCCTTTGGTGGTGCTGATTTCTACTTTACAAAAGTCTTGTATCTTTTTCATGCGAGCAAAAAAAAGTTTTTATAGCATTACACATAGGGACACAAAAAGCATCCTTGAAGCCAGAGTAATTTATTTGTAATGTAACTGATTTCTGCTTTTTAAAAAATTATTTATTATACACGGCTATCAGCCACCCATCACAATGGCATCTGGCTAGACTCTATGTTGTTTAAATGGAAAACATGATAAATACATGGAACACATGACCCATTGGAAGTATCACTAGATCCCAAATATCTCTCTGGACTCCATAATCCATTAAACAAATGTGGTCCCTTTGTTCTGACATCTGGACACTCAGTCTAACAGTGACCTTTGCTTCCCAGGGACAGAACTGGGATACAGAAGAGCTTCTTCAAGAGGATGTGACTGGTTTAACTGAATATGAGAGTGGAGGTTTCCCCAGGATCTTCAGATATGTAAGCCTCAAGGTACTGTGAATTTTGTTTAAAGGATGAGATGAAGAAAGGGTTGGAAGACATGTAAGTGAGAAGATATAAACACAAACTAAAAACAAACCACGGAATATAATGTTAAGAGTTTGTATTTTGTCAAGCTTCACCCTAAATATCAAGATCAGTAACTGCCATCGGGAGGGGAACACTTGGCCATCACAATACACAGGACTGTGATGCACAAAGCAACCCTGATGCAAATTTACTTAGCATCAAGGATCCCTAGCAAAAAAAAAAAAAAAAGCAAGGAAAAAAAAGCAAGGAAAAAACTTTACAAGGCAGCTTTGATCGGCCCTGGCACTGTGTGTGAAAGTCTAGCTCAGTTCTAAGACTGCCAGGGTAAGTGAAAGAAGAGCCTTTGTAATTTTTGTCTTACAATTATGTCACTCAGTCCCGTAGCCTTCATTCTCCCCGTGCAATTTGTAAGAGACGACAAGTCATTCAAAGCACCTCTGTTTACAGAGAGTCTCAGTAATAGAACACCACGGTCGGGCAGATTCCATGAACTGCAGACCCCGTGTTGACAGATGGGGTCTGTGACTGATTGTTTGATGGGCGCCGTGGGTGAGGCTGCAGGGGAATAGCGGGAGAAGAACAGGGCACTGGGTTTTTTTGAGCTCGGAGGTCATGTCGGTTACCAGTGAGAACAGCATTCAGTGTTTTTCTGTTGCATTGTTATCTTGGTGCTGGTGATGAAGTTTTAATTAGGAAGGGTGAGGATGATTCTGCTCTCCTCCCACACAGCTCTACAGATGCTGCTGCTACCAGCAACTTGGGGCAGGGTTTCAGGAGCTGCTCGCTTCCCACCAGGCACGAGCCAGCAGAAAGGAGGAATGAATGAGGTGAGGATTGCTGCATTCGTGAGGAGTGTCTCCTGTAGATAATGCTGATCTGAAGAGCAAAGCCAAAATGATATGTCTAAAGATACAAATGCCTTGTGCAGAATGGATGTAACATAGACAGCAGCGCAAGTCCCCCTCCACACTGATAATACAGCTTAACCCAATTCAATCTGTTTCTGTGGCTCAGAAAGTTTTAGGATTCTCTGCTGGAGCCATCTACTATCAAATTGGTGATAAAATGCATTGCATTTTCATACTGTAATTAAAAAGAGCCCTAAAAAGCAACCCACTAGAAAACAAAGAAAAACCTATGTGATCTATTGCCTGAAAACCACTCAATAGCAATTAGCTCATGTCAGTTATCTTTTTGGTGTACAGGCTTCCTGATACTGCAAAGCATAGTTTGGGTATTGGAACGCTAACAATTATTTATTAGGTGCCTCAAAGCATCCAGAATCCTGGTCATAGGATCTCTTGTGTTTGAGGGCTGTAAAAAACAAAGAACAAGAGAAGACTCCCCAACTAACACACTCACAAAGTAACTACAAGGCAATTGGCAACAGATGAATACGCACAGAGGCAGAGCCGTATGCTGGGAATGATTATAGCAGAACTGTCAGCATGAAAGGCAGGGCTCATGAAATACCTTTAATCACTGGTGATTAGTCTTTTTCTGGGCAATCAGCTCTTCCCCCCCTGCAATATCTTGCAGGATGTAGCAGGATGCATCTGAAGGTGCTGTGCTCTTGCAGGAGACCACCCTCCGTTCTTGTCTCCATCAGGTGAGAGACAGGGATTTTCAAACCTCTTAAGAGTCAGATGGAAGCAAGGGATAGATCCCCAGGATCCTGGCCCTGGGTTTCTCACCCTGAAGCAGAAGACAACGCTGTCATTCAGAACAGCAAGTTTCCATTCACAGTTATTTGTCATGTTAATTACTACAGACAAATTTCTCCTTCATCTCAATCGTGCAGGTCAAAGCGGAAAAGTTTAGCACTTCAGAACATCAAACTTTACTTTCATCTGAGTGCGGGACATCATTCTGAAATTCCTTTTGATCATGTATGAAAAAAAAGAAAGGAAGAGGATTTGAAAGTTTGCTCTTGACGGGAGTTGTAATTTCTTTGTTAAAATCAAGGGCAAAGGAGTCTCTCTAGTCATTAGCCATAGGCTGGGTGTGTTCATAAACTCTCATCCTCACCAGAGCAGGTAACCCATGAGTAAGAGCCATGAAAAAGTATTGACAAATATTGTCTCTTCCTTCCATATCCATTCAGGGTCCTCATCATGTCATTCCCACTTCATTAATTTCACTTGGAGCTGTTAGCTCTATTAGATCCCTGTGTACTGTGCTATAGGAAATACCCCTGGCTCAAACCCCATCACTTTTCACAGAAAGTGGCTGCATATCATGACTGTAATTTACTGCACAGTGTACCTACACGCTCCCACATTAGCTGTAATCTCTGTCGTGCTCACGCCAACATTCCAGCAGTATTTGGCATTTCACGAACGCAGTATTTATCACTGAAGTTCATACAAAGTTGCAAATCCTAACGAGGCTTATCAGCTTTTACAAACCATCCCTGTCCACTGGAGTGTGACATGCTGAGTATAATTCCACTCACTGTGCAGTCGCCGGATGTGAAGAGGGAATGGGGACGGGGGGAGCTTCAAAGCAACATTTCGTATCGCTTTAAATGAATCATGAAATCGAATGTCTGTATAGCCCCTAAGTTCCTGCAGGTGAGATGTAACCTGCAAGCTGGGTACTTAGAGCAGCCTTTCAATCAAATAAAATCTTCTCATCGTTACTGATGTGGCAATTATGCCCTGGAAAAGAGCGGCGCAGTGGCTCTGCGAGGGGAGGGGGACTCGGAGCTCAGTCCCAGCAGTTGCAGAAGGGTGGCTGGGGGCAGATCAGGTCAGTCAGCCTCAGTTTGCCCACTGTCAAGACAGAAATCATCACAGCCACTGAATTTACTTCAGAGACATATCAGAAAGCATAATTAAATATGTGAGTTATAAACATTTCCCTCTGAAATTTCAAAAGATTGTGGTATTGTTATGCAGAATATGGTAACCTGCTTTGCTGCCAGCTCAGCTGTGTATCTAGGACTAGAGCAGGCACTAAAAAACTTGAAAAGAGACTTGCAGTATCTGTATTTCTGTGTATCTACATGCCCCTGGGTATGTAGCACCCCACCACTACCCCTTTCCTGCTCATCAGGCACAAGTGTGACACACTGATGTGGGTGGAATTTGATTGAGAAATGAGCTACTGTTTGTATTGTCATCACAGAGCTCTCTAAAAGCATGAAGTCGGGCTGAAAGAATCAGAATGTTTAAAATGAACTCTATTTTTTCCTTTTCTTCTGTGTTTTTTGGTCCTTCAGTCTGCATTCACATCACTTGTGTAAGGTGGTGTAGGGATATTCTTTTTTAACAAGACCTCACAAATGCTTATTCTCTCTTTCCTTTGACTCAGGGATATCAAGAGTCAGGCTGATGATTTTATTGTCTTCAGGTAATTCCTTGACTATTGTGTAGTTTCATAGTTCCATTGACTTCGATTGAGATGTTACAATACACAGCAGCTGACTGTATGTCCCCTAATACTTGGAATTTATAAGAATAAGACCAGCCAAAATTTGTGTGCAGAGCACAGCAATGTATCCCCTGCCAGAGAACCACTTGCAATGGCTGGAGAGCAGGATGGGAGATCTTGCAGAGTTAAAGAAGGACAAATGATGCATTAATTGCATTTAAAAGTCCAGTGCTTCTGTAGTTCTGTTTGCTGATGCACAGCTGCAGATGCATTCCCTTGCTAACAAGTGCTTCAGAGACATCAAGGTGTCCATTTAAGCCATTTTTTGCACCTATAGACCATGGTAAATTTTTCCATTCCTTTTTTTTTTTAACCCCCAGGACCCTTTTTGCTGAGCTTTTTTACAGCGAGTGAATTCCAAGTGCTTCTGACTTGGATCACAAAAGCAACTTCCCTGCCTGCCTCCATGAGTGACTCATGCTCTAACCTCGGTCAGGTCACTTAGATGGTGTTGTTGTTCTCTATTTCTTAGTCTTTAAAATGCATATTTTGTTCTCCTCACAATTCTGACATTGTAACATCTTTCTGGCTCTAGCAACAGTCTGTATCATTTTAGATATACATTATCTTGTACAAAAATACCCACCCACATCTCATACCCTGAAAAATCACAGTAGCCAAAACTCCAAATTTAGATTGAAAAATGTAGAGCTGTGCAGACAAGAGGACATTTTTCCAAATGTGAGTCGATAGCCTTTTTCTCTCTAAATAGTTTGGGCTATCAGAAATTTTTAGTATTGAAATATGCAACTCAGGCTCCTGCTGGTAGATCCTGGTCATGCTGGACCACCCAGCCGGCAGAGTTGTACTCCAGTGGTGTTTTTGCTTTGCCAAGGGTGAGGATGGTTTCACTGCAGATGTCCAATAGCTGGATGTGAATGCCCTTCCCCTCTTGGTTCTGTCCCATCCCCTACATCCTCCCTGCCTCTCCCCACAGCTGGTTTTCACATGGTGCTGTCTCCTTGCTACCTCACCTTCAATAACCAAGGAAGAAGTGGAAGCAAAACAGACAAAACAATTTTCTTACTGCATTTTAACATGGCTATGCAAACATTTGTAGCAGCTAAAAACAGCAGTCACAAGGAGATTCCTTCTCTGAACCTGTAATCCTGGGCTGGAAAAAGCCCTATTCAGATGCAGTCATCAGTGGATCTTTCTGCCATCCTGTTAATCCCCTCTCCCTTCCCACCTCACACCTGCCAAAGCAGGTTTACATCAAAAGCATCCGATCCCATCTTCTTTTTTTTTCCTCTTAAACATTTTTGAGAGACCTGCGAGGAGAGGTGCAGTTAAGGAAAAAACCAAATAAAATCCAGTTTTGCTACATTTTTGGAGGAAATGAACTTGTGTGTTTTGAAGCGTTCCCATAAGGCTTAGATTTTAGAGCATGATGAATCACTCACTGAAGATTCCTGTTTCTTCTCCTCTGCCTGCACAAGGTGCCCAGACAGGGGCTGTGGTCTCTGTGAGGATCCAGCCATGCTCCTGGTAAGCAGGGCCAGTTTGCTGGTGGATGGGATGGCCGTGCCCTCTGTTCTCACCACAGAAAGGCCCTCACACCTTTGGTAGGTCACTGTGCCAGCACGCCGTGCTTGGCAAGTCCCAGGGCTGTGTGATGCTGTTCTTGTCCTGCCCAAGCCAGCCTCTCCCAAGGATGTGTCCAGGGCTCTCCTGATATGTCCAACAGCTGTTGGCACTGCCCAGGTTGCCCATACCCTGTTTGGCCACGACTTCAAACACCCTCAGTCTGCCTAAGGAAGACCACGTGGACACACAGTGAAGGTTATTCCTCTTTATAAAGGTTAAATGTAGCTAATTCATGGCAAACACATCTCATTCTCATTTAGCAAAGCACCTACATCCTGAGCAACCACTTTCCTGAACCTCACCAGATCCTCTGCCAACAAGACAGTGGTGGCATCAAAGGGCACTTGACATTTCTTGGGGCTTGGACATCCGTGGTTCACTGTGAGGAACAGAGTATGGAGTTGAAGGTCCTTTAATGAGAAATCCCTGGCTCTGGATCCATAAATAAATCACTCTTTATCCAACCTGCTCACATCTGTGCTGTCTCAAGCATGGGCAGAGGGAAGCTGTCAGCCTGGGCACAGACCTTCACTGCACAGAAGGAATAGTCTGGAAGATAGAGAAGGACACATATCATGCCTTTACTTTGTACAGCAATCTCGATATTTTGTATGTACTTATTGCTCTGAGTTTGTCTCCCTTTCCCACCTGTACTTACAGTGTCTTTTTTCTGAGGCTTGTTATTATTTCTATTGAGCAATCTTCAGCTGAACTGGGAGAGCTCGCAGTGACTCACTTACTTGAACATTATTGCCTAGTTCTTTACACAAGACAGATTGGATATGAATGAGATCTCTTGTCCTCATGAGCATTATATTTATTTCACAAGACATTTTCTTCAGAACTCTCCCTGCAATAAATTATGTGGTGCATTTATTTTTTTCTTCTACCATGCTATAGCTCTGTCCCTTTTTTTGTGGTTTCTCATTTTTTAGACACTTCTTCTATGATCTGCTGTTGTTGTTTTCTGTTTTTTTTCTTCTCACAATCTCTTAGCTGTATCCTTGGAATTTTTTCCCTTGTGCATTTTTTAGCACAGTGCATGTATTCGATGTACTCAAAATGAGAGCTTGAGATAAGTATTTAAAGTAACAAAATGATTTCCCTCTCTTATCTTTAAGATGTTGTGTAATGACTGGGAAAAAAAAGAAAGAAAAAAAAATAAAAGCAGGTGAAATGTTTTAAATGAAGTATATAACTGTAAGGAATGCAATTGTATGTATCATTTTCTGATTTCATAATGTCAGCTAAGTGAAAGATTTTGTAGGTGCTTTACTTCTAAAGAAACACTTAGCTGGATTTTAGCAGCTGCTTTTGGGAAGAGCCTAAAAATGCTGAAAGACCTGTATAATCAAAGTAAAAGTGAGTATATTTAGGGTGGATGAAATGGGACTTAAAGGTAGCACATGTCCATGGTATTTATAGGAGTCCCATCTTAAGTCTCTATGTCATTGTCAGTGTACATCACTATGGTCCCTTGCTTCCCAGGTCTCCTCCCTCATCTGTGAACCCCTCTGAACCTTTTTATTCCCCCATTGCTTGGTTGAGGTGTGTTAGAAATCTGGACTTAGCCCAGTTGTGGCCTTTCTGAGGGTCTGTGCTGGAGGGAAAGATGGTTTGAACTAAAACTGAAGCATAAATAACCTGCTGGGTGGTTTTCAAATCAAGGTACAAGCCGGAATTTCAATATTACTGAACAATGTTTAGCTACTAAGGATGAGTGTTTCACTTCAAGACTAATGTCTTATGTCTAAAACTGGAACTAAACTTCTTCACCTGGAGTGCAGTACCACACTAGGGCATGTCATTCAGGGCAGTGGTGGGATTTCTCTCCTTGGTGACTTTCAGGAATCACCTACACAAAAGCATTCCCAGTCTGATCTGGTGTCAATGTTAATGAAGCTCCAAGAAGCAGGAGGCTGGCCTAGAAACCTCCAGGGGTCCTTTTCCAATGTTTTTTCTATGATCTTACAGTTCTGGTAAGTGTGTTACAGTAAAATAACCAGATGGACTTTTTTTGGAAGTATAGAACAGATACCCTGAGGGCAGAAAGCAGTATGTGGAGAAGACGCCATGGGTGGGGGTGGGGAGAAAGACACTTATTTCCATTTATGAGTTATAGAATCAGGACTCCTACAAGGAGTTGAGAAATTTGTCTTGATCTGGAGATGAGAAAAACAAACACTTCTTATCTTTTTACAGTAAGGGGCCTGGCTTGTGATCCTCACCCTGTCTCAAGAAGGGTAGGCAGTGTTTCAAATGTTGGGGTCGGGCTGGTTCCTGCTCTATCTCATCAGTCTGTTGTACATATCTTGCCAGAAGGGATTAAATGTGTCTTGTCTCCTGTGGTTATATTAAAGGGCAGAGATGAGGCAAGGAGCCTTTTACTTCTGAGAACGTTCTGCCTGGGGTATCTGCTGCTAGGGGAGAGGGAGGAAAGAGCAGCCAAACCTCACTGATGTCCCCAAGGCTAATGCAGGAGAACTCTGTGGTGAGACCTGAGCCTTGCTTCCCCTGTGCACAGGGCCAAATCAGCAGGAGAGGGGTGCAGGAATGGTGTTGGAAAGGGTGAGATTGACTGTGTGCCCAGCATCCCCACCATGGGCATGGTTTTGCAGCCAGGCTTGCTGAGCTAAGTACACCCCACTCTGAGATGTGTTGTGCAAAAGATTAATTTCACCCTTGGGACAGGACAGTGTCTTTTTCTCCCTTTTCTGTACACGTTCCTCTTACTGGCTCAGCCAAAACCTTCTGCTGTCACTAAAACTGATGGGTTTTTTTGTGTAAAATGAGATTTTTGTACTCATCAAGGCCAGGTCTGGCTGCTCTGCCAGTAGATGTCCCTGCACGCCTGGCTGTGGTGGATGTGCTGTGTCTTTTCCTGGGGAAACTGACTTCCAACACACTGAACTTCACATCATTCCTGTTGGGTATTTTTCATATGGATTTTATTTTTTTTTCCTTCCCATTTGGGCTTATTGTTTAAAGTTTAATCAATCTCTACAAATATAAAAGCTGAAATTAAAAGGAAAGATCATTATTTTATTGTAAAGCCACCTTTTCACAATCTTTAAATATTTTTGTGTTTGTTTATAAAACAGTACTGACATCAGACAAAGTCCCTGAACCTCTTTACACTGCTCTGTCCTTCACTCCTGTTCTGCCTCATGCATTCAAATAACTTCCACATTTTTTCCCTTCCTTGGATTGCAGAGTTTTCTTGAAGCAGATATTGCTTTGGTGCACTGAATTGAACAAAACAAGACAAAATGAAACCAAATAGTGCTGAGCACATGGTACTCACTGCTTGGTAAGAGTCACTTGGCAATTTTACAGATGCTGAGAGTCTCAGCCTTCAGCCTGTAAGGTGTTTCCTGTAATATGAGAATTTATCAGCTGGCTTTCAGAGCCACATAGGTGAGTTTTAAGTGTATTCTGCAGTGCTCTGTGCTCTGTATTATAATCCTGCAATTACATATTTGCATGCCTACTAAATTAGCACTAGAAAGTTATCTTCAGAAGTGCAAAGCCTTTCACTGCTACTCTTCCTGGGAATACAGGGACGATAATTGTTACGGAGGAAAATTACCTTTACACGGTATTGATTTTGTGCCCTGCTGCCTGTCATCATTCCTGGGTAGGTTTTTCCAGGCTCAGGACAGGGAGCAGCTGTGCCGGGAGCCCACGCTGGCGGCTGTGGAGGGACGGGGCAGCACTGGCAGCTGCGGCATCGGCACCACCCCCGTGACTCGTGGGGGGCACCAGTGACCCACTCCAGCAGCCTTTCATTCCAGCTTTGAAGCAGGGGTAGCAAGAGGCTTCAAAAAGCTGGGAGCTGCAGCCTTGGAGTGGGGAATGGCTCAATAAATTGGTGGAATATAAGTATTTATTGATTTAAGAGCAGTCTTTTCTTTTGCCTTGCTTTTGTCTTCTAAGGGAACTTTATTTTAAATTTATGCCCCACATTGTCACATCAGGAGGAAAATACATGAGAAATGTTTTGTTATTTCAAATTTATCACGTATTACGTCAGCTGGCATTGTGGACTCACAATAGGTAATGCTTCATAAATTATGAAAAATAAGTGTTTTATGGGCTTACTATGCACTCTGTTTGAAAACCGTTGAGCTGGGGAGACTCAGTGACCCCTGTACAAATTAATGTGCACATGATTTTCATTATTGCAGCCCAGATAGGAAGTTTGAACATCTTTATATATTTATTTAAAGGAAAATGAGGACAGAAGTTGCTTGAATACAGTTAGTCTTTCTGGCAAGAAGCAGGTATCATTTAACCCAGCTCATAACCTATTGCTTCCCTCACAGTCATTGTTATTCCAGGCCAAAGCTTAAACTCAAAATCAGAGCTGCGAGGACTTAGCATGAGCTTCCAGAGGTCGAATCCTGCAGTCTTTAGCCAGGCAAACTAAACCTCTGAGTTGGTAGGATTTTGTCTACGCAAGGACTGCGGCATTTGCAGAACACGAGTCAAGCACAAGTCAGGCTCCTGCAGAAGGGAAGGCAGTGAAGGATATTTCTACCCAGCTTTCCAGCCCTGCTTTCCCTGAGCGTGATGGAGGGCGACAATCAAACAAGAGACACCCATCTCAGCTGTCAAGGGCCTCACCAGAAACGAAAAGCTTGATCTCAGGGTACCAGGGATCTCAACCTTATCGAGCACGGCATCCTTCAGCGTGGAGCCGCACGTATCTGAGGGAAATGTCCTCGCCTGCCTGCACGGGGAAGTGTGTCGTCCCATTTTCTGAGGAGCAAAAGTTCACTCCAACATGTGTTGCATGGGAGGCGCGTCTTTGGGGGGAAAGGGCACGGTGACGGGAGGCACCGGGAGCAGTGAAGCACTCGCAGCTATTTTTTTCCCCCCCTCGCACCCAAATATTTCTGTTCCTTGCAAAGGGGGGTCAGGTGTTGAAGGTCTCCCCGGATGGTTTTTATATCGCACAGATCCACCGCTGTGTTTCTAATAAAGCCATCAAGAGCACAACCGGGAGCTCCCTGCATGGGCTTAAGCAATATAAGTCACTGCTTCAGAGGACTCTCTTAACTTGGGGCTGGATGAACTCAAAAATCTTCCAAGTTATTCTCTCCTAATTCAAGTCAGCTGAGGCATCAAAATGTCGGGCAGATGGACAAGATCCCTGGCTGCAGCCAGCCTGATTTCTGCTGTTACTCTTATTGCAGTCAAAACTTAGAGACTTTTATTGTAATTGCTTTTTATTTAATCAGTGATATTTTGAGAATTTAATGTTTACATAAGCATACTAAAGGAGATTTCTGTGTGCTTTCTAGTGGAAAAGACTGTGCTCTAAGGATCCTAACTTCCCCTAAACTGGATTAAACAGTGTTCTTATCTTAAAACTGTAGTTTTCCTTCACTCTTTTTCTTTTCTTTCTCTTCATATGGTTATTAAGAATTATTGGATTTATAGACCGTGGTTAAGGACAGTCACTACTGCAGTTGCTTGGTCAAGAAAACAAAAGGGTTTTCTTGTCAGTTGTATTTTCTCAGAATTATTAACTTCAATTTTGCTTCATGTTAGGGAGACACAAGAGAACAGATAAATAAGCAAAGTGCGACCCAAGTCCTTACTTTCTTTTTTATTTTTGCTGTGACTTTAATAATTAAGAAGAGCCCCTGCCTCTGTCTCTCTCCTCCAGTGGATGGCAGTTGAGTACCATGGAACGGAGCAGAGCTGACTTGCACCTCGTTGTAACTCTCTCAAGGAGGCAACCGCTGATTGGAATTAGTTGTTCTTTGCCAGTGTGAAATATCACTCAGAAATACCTGAAGAATTAGAAAAAGAAGAAATGGAAAGCGTTTTCAATTTAAACTGCTTTGTTACTGGAGCAGGAGCAGATCTAAAAGTTTTCTTCAGCAGCTGTGGGGGAAAAAAGAGTCTTATATCCATATACACAAATTTCAAGTGTTTCCTTTTTATATGTTAATCTGAATTTTCAGTATATGGATGCTAATGAAAAGAAGTTCCTGATTTTCATTTTGCTTCCTGACCTCCACAGTCTTTAGGTTTTAATACTGTACTCATAATTTCAGCACGAAGAATAATTTTTAAAGGCAAATTTTCCTTTCTTGAAGTCTCAGCTGCACCAGAAAGAATAGGACAATTCCCAGGGACTGGGATTGCAATGTGAATTTAGTCATCATTGAAACTGTGACTAGTTTTGAAATGTTCTCCTAAAAGAAAAGTTTAAAACAAACATTCCAATCAGAAACAGAAACCTAAACATGTTCCTCTTAAAAACGGGTCTCCTCCAACTCCTCCAGTTTATAGCACATACCCTCGGGCTATTACAGTCTAGAAAAATCTGAAATAAAACCACAATGTTTTCTGGGTCTGATCATGCATCACTTGCTCAAAAAGAAGTTTAGGGCCTCCTGAGAAATACAAGGTTTAGGCCTTCCTGACACATGTTGCTTCTTTTTAAAGGAAACAGTCTAGTGCATCTTTATGGCAAATACATAATTTTAGTTTTGTTCCCTTTATAAGGAATCACAGATGGATTGAAACAGAAAGCTTTAAAAAAGTATTTGCAATTCCAGTTGCATATAAATAATATTGTGGTCAGTATCCTAGTTGTTTTTAACATTAATAGTTATTTACTTTTCAAATTTTATTTGCTTCTACCTCGTCTTATGCTGTTGTAGTATAAGATCAGACACAAATAACTGTTTATCCCAAAAATTAGGTTTCTGAAAGTAACTATTTTAAGATGTTTGCTTTTATGTTTACTGCTGAAGGATCTTGAGCACTCCTGCCAGAAAGGAAAGTATTTATTATCTCTCTTTTACAGATGAGGAAACTGAGACACTGTGAAATTAAAAGCTTGGGGAAATTAGTGAACAGTAAATTACGGTGTGAATTTACTGTGTACCAACCACCCTGCACAAACTCATCATGTGGCCTGGCAAAGAAAAAGGATTAAACTCCCTTAAATTATCTCCCTTTTGCCATGGACAGACAGTTGCCATGGATCAGCTGACAAGCAGCGACTTCTCAACCTGCAGCAGGCCACTCGCGCAGCGAATCCCCCCGTCGGAGAGGAGCCGTTCACAGGGGCTCTGCTGCTAATCGGCTCCAACTTTAGGCAAGAGTTTATTAGTCACTAATTTCCACAGCTGGTTGACCTAAAATTCACAGATGTAAATCTCTGGCAGGACTCAAAGTCAGACTAGAGTACCCTTGCAGCCTTGAAAGCAAAAGTTGTGAGTTAAAACCAAAATATCGGGAGGAGATAAACTTTTTGAAGGATGGAGCACCTGCAGGATGTGTCCAGGCAGTGTATGGGTTAAACTGGTGAATTAGAGTGGTGGAATCAGAAGATGAGTCCTGGAATTTGAGAATCACCCTCATATCTCAGGGGTCTTTGGCATTAAAGTTGCTTCCAGCCTCGTGGCAGCACCTTACAGCCCAGCCCAGTATGGAATACCACATGGAATCTGTCTGGAATCCCATCAGACACCTCTTCCCACCCCACGCCTGGGTTGAGTCCGTGCCTGTGTGTTCAGGGCACCCTGAAAGATCCCTTCCATCTCACAGTGCCACTTCTGGTCACCAGAGTCACTGGGCATGACCGCTGCAGCCCTGGTCACTGTTTGCTGGTCCCACAGTGACCTCTGGGCTCCGGAGGCCACCGGCGAGGCTCCAGAGGTGACCTCCTCGCCCTGCAGCAGGCTGAATGGCTGATGTTGAAACGACTTTGGCAGGAGCTCTCTCCATTGTGTCTGATCCAAGCTGGAGAGATGAGCACGTAGGGAGCTGGGACAAAGGTTGGCTGGTGGGAAGAGAATTACTGACAAGTTCATTCCACTAATAAACAAAGACATAAATGATGATGCTATAAAGAAAAAGCAGGATTCTCTAGAGAAAACTGTAGAGAAACCTAGTAAGGAGAAGAGATGTTTAGACAACGGTTTTACATTATACTGCTTGGTAAAAAATGTTCTATTTTAGCTCCAAGCTTGAGTCTAGTTAGAGCTGCACGAGTGCTTAGGAAACAGCATGTATTTTAATGCCCTATGAACAGGAATAACTGATAACTAGTACATTTAAATGTGAAAAGCAGAACTTTTCTCTGAGGGAGGCATTATTTTGTTGTTGTTATGGATATTTTCTTCATGGTTTACATTGCAGCTATAGCATTCCACTAGGCAGTCATTTATCTAATGACTTATATCTTTCAGGCTGTGGAAAATGCAGGATAACAGAGAGAGAGAAAAAGTGGTGGTTAAGTCCTTTTTAATTTGCATTTCAGTGCTGAACTTCTAAGTATGAATATACAGAAGTTAGCACTTCCCTAACATCCCCTCATTATCTTACTTCCAAAGTGTTACAGTACAAAACCACTGGGATCAGGGCACTATTTGCTTCAATCCCTCTCACCCCAAAGAAAGTCTATGTAGAGGTGGATTTGCTTTTGGCATAACCAAAATTAAGACAAAAGGGTATGTCTGAGAAAATATTTCTTTTTCCCTTGTAAGGCTTAACCTTAGAAAATGCCTGTTTGTGCTAGAGAAATGGCTTGCATGGGATATGACAGCCACCTTTTATAGAGGCAAATCAGACTCACTGGGCTGTACCGTTGTAAAGGAAAAGTTTCACAGATATAATTAACCTGTGGAATGCCCTTCCACAAGGTGCTCTTAGAGTGTTGTCACTAATACTGTCTGTTTTCATAATTCAGGGCATCATGGTCTTCTAGCTGAGAGCAAGAAGCAATCTAGTGTGTCCCTCCACGACATGCTTCCTCTGAATGAATCAGGAGGTCATGGTGACTCTTGTAGTGATGGTCACTGCTGGAGCTGGAGGAGGTGATGGCATTGAAGGGAGAGCCTGTGGCTGTTTCCAGAAATGAGCATGAGGCCTGTGACAAGGACAGCCCAGGCTGCTGGTATGTGTGATGAGGAGAGGAAGGTCTGTACACACCAGGGAGGCTGGCAAAGGAGAAAGGTGGGTCATGGCAGGGGTCACCCATCTTCTTCAGCTCTCAAAACACTTGAAGTTACTGAGATGGTGGGCAGGGAGGGGGCCCTAATGGCTTGAGAATTACTGCTTTGCAAAGGAGCAAAAGGGAAGGTCTAAGAAGGTCCCATGACTGGGTCTGAGTGATAGTCTTGGGCCTGAAGGAACTCAGTGTTCAGCACAGTTCTGCTTCTGGAGCACATGGGAGGCAGAAGTGCCTTCATTCTGCTGAAACATCTCAGGGGTGCAGGCACAAAACTTTCAAGGGCGATGGCCCAGGCAGTGGAGCATGTCTGGGGGTTGGTGAGTGCACATGGGGTGGGAGGAAGGACCATCAGACCCTGTCTGTTGAACCTATTCCACTAAAGATTCATCTGTAAGGACAGAAAAGTGGAAGCAAGGATGTGTGAGTGAAGGATCTTCAGAGACATGGTCCCTGGTTTGCGGAAAATGGTGTTTGGAGAGGAGCTGAACTCCTGTTGTCTGGTGCTGTGAGGACCTTCTCCATTGGTACACCATCCAGAAACACTTCTTATAAACTTCCATACCAAAATCATGGGAAATATTTGAACTTTAGATGACTCCAGACTTCAGTTGCAGTTTAGTAGGATTTTAAGGCTGGCGCTTTATATATATATGACATATATAAATACACACACACATGCAAAATATATAAATGTGTGTGTGTATTTATATATATACCTTGGGTTGTTTTGATTCTGTCAGATAAATTCAGTAGCTTTTGTTTAAGGTAGAACTAGTAGAGAGAGTCTCATGCAGGAAGAGATTTGATGGAGCCGTGTTAAGCATCAGAGAATTTGCATCAGAGGTTCTTCAAATGTTTCATTCAAGGCCAGCTTGTCAGTAACCTCAATATTTGATTTGAAGTCATGCTGGTTTCCCTTGTCAAACTACCCTGGCACTGCGTGAAAGTGGTGGAAGGAGAGACTGGATGGGGGGAATGAGCAAGTAGGGAAGGATTTGGTTATCAAAGCAGAGGACTTAGATTCAGTAGTAATCGACAGAAGGAGATTACTTCGGCTCGTAGTTCAGACAAGGGCTCTATCCCAACACATCAGGCCACCCCCTCACACAAAGAGAAGGACCTCCATGTGCATTTCCAGCTTCATCCAGGGACAAGGAGATGGTGCAATCACTTTCCTGCCAACCCAGGGAAACGGCAGGTTCGCTAAAGCCCAACTCTCGAGAATATTAATAAAAATAAATGATTTTACCCTTTCTGGTCCTGCTTATAGCAAGCTGCTAATAATGCCTTATGAGGCTGCCACACAGTTCAATCAATAGTTTGATTTTTCTGCCCTAGAGCTGCCACAAGCACGAACCCCACACTGAAGTGGCTGAGTAAGGAGCTGGCTGCAGAGACAGAATGAGACGGCAAAGGGGAAATGCAGGAGGTGGCACCTTGTGACTTCTAAGAAACTTAGGGATGGACCATTCCTGCTGAGCCCCATCCACCATGGCCACTGCCACATCCCACAGATGCTCCTTGATGCCGGTGCTGGTTATTTATATATTTCTGTGTCGCCTATGGAAACATTCGGGTTTGAAAAAGGGAAAAAGCAATTCGGCGTCCTTTGACTGAGGAAGGTTGATTTTCATTCGAGACAGAATGGCTCATTTTTACCTTTTTAGCTCCTGGAAGAGTAAAAAGTGAGAGGTCAAACCTGCATCACCATGACAACCCCTGCAGCGAGGGTTTTTGAGCAGATGAAGGGGAGTGATAATGGAGCTGAAGTTTCTACCCGTTCATAGTCGCTGGGCTTTTTGTTTTGTTTTTCCTTGTTTCTTTCCTTTAGGCCCTGTAAGGTGGCCAAAGGGCCATCCCCATGGATTTTTCAGGGGCTGAAGGATAACACTGGCCAGTTTAAACATGGCCATGCTCTGTTTGAGATCAGTCCTTGGTGCTGCAGTGCCTGCACACACGTGGAGTGTATATAAACCGTATAAAAATGGGATCGTAAGAGATAGTCATGGAAGATCAAACATCCCCTCAGATGCATTCCCTACACTCCTGTAGGTACAATACACCAGAAAGTGCAGTCATATTACCCAGATTGCATCAAAGAGGACTGTCATCTCTGCCTTTCCTGACAGCACCTTTGGAGTCCAAAAATAAGCTCAATAAAAGAGCAATTTTCTGAGGAGAGGAGGCATTGTACAAAAGAAGAAATTCAAAATATGTAGGGGTCTAAGGAGATATACTCAAGAGGGGCTGCAGGTGGAAGCTTATTTGAGTTGCTGAGCTCATGCCCCCTTTTCCTAGACTTGCACAAGGGGGAATGTGTAGGAACAGATTGCAGATAGCTGAGGTCATAGCTACGGAGCAAAATCAAGTCAAATTTAAGTCCCACAAACAATCCCCCAGATTCCCTTTACCTAAAAACTGAGCCCGCTCCAGGGAAAAACAAGCAAAAGAGCAAATTACTCATTTTTTGAACACCTTTGGTTATTGTAGGTAGCTACTAAATCTGGTGTTTTCCTAAGATAGGAAGCCCTCTCAGACTGGAATATGACTCATTTGATGTACCAACACAGTACCTATGATGGGTCATCTTCAAACCCCAGCTAAAGCTTCCAGATATTTGAATATTATGCCTCTTCAGAAGTTATGAATCATCCTTTCTTTGCCTTGTTGTGGTTGCAACAAAAAATGAAACAGAGTAAGAAATATTAGCTCAGGTATTAGAGTGTCAGAAAAGTTAATTTTGTGGGAAGATTTCCCCAGAGTCAGACTTCAGTGGGATCTATACAGCCATCAGATAGTTACATGGAGAAGAGGAATAGCCAGGGTTAACACTAAAAAAGTTTTGAATGGCTATAAAACCTCAAGTTGAAGCAATTCTCTGTGCCCAAAGGATTAGGTTAAAGCTTTTTCAGTGCAGTGGAGATGAATTATTCCATTTTTGCCTAGTGAGTGGTTTCTCATATCTTCTTCCAAAGTGCTGGACGTGTCCCTTATGTCAGGATGGAGTTACACAGCCCACCATCCAGAAAGGCAAACTGCAAAGAAAGGGCACAGATATGGTCTCTCTACCACCAGATTTGAAACAATAGCTGCATCAACCCAGCAAGAAAGCAGAGCTGGGCTGTTGGGATCGGCCAGCAGATAAATCAAAGTGAATCTGAGTGATAGTGATGTGATGTTGCAATAATAATTCACTCCTCATGCTGATTTAGAAGAGGAAGCCAATTCAGAGCTTCACAAGCACCAGGGCCAGCACAGAGCCCTATGGGACAGAATGAAAGAGAGTAGTCAGTTCATATGGAAACAAAGTGGAGGTTATCAATTGCATAAAATACATACCTGGCAGAAGACAGACAAGATTTTCTGGAAATGCTTTGGATTATAATCTGTGCTTCAGAAAACTGATTTATGAAATGCTGGATTCCTGTGTTTTATTCAACCAATCTGAAAAATTATGTTAAATATGAAGCCTCTGTATGTGACAGTATTGCAGCAACAGTAATTTAAACAGGATGTTGGACTATGACAGAAAATGAAATTTCATCTTTACAGTGATGAGCCAGAGACCTCAATTTTCCTCTTCCTGTGATGTGACTCTCTTGAGTCAGATTTGAACTTTAGGTATGGTCTGAGAGGGGGGCAGATCGCCTGTCTGCTGGTGCATCTCAGGACAAACACTTTTTGGGAGCTCAGTCTTTGAGGACAAAATAAAAAATGCCAATCACTTTGGCATCAGACCATTTGGAGACTTTAATTACATTTATTTGATTTTTATTCCTCACTGCAACTCTACTCATCCATTTCCAGGCACAGTGGACTCAATGAAACCTGATGTTGTTTTCAATTTACCAACATCTCTTTGGAAAACAGACTCATCTCACTGTGGAAATGTTCTGAAAACAAATTGAAACCATTCCTCCTACTCCTCACAAGAGTAACCAAGTGCCAGAGCTTTATTTTACACTTTGCTTGGATAATATTTGGACATAAATTATACCTGGCAATTGTATGTTCATTGACATTGTATCTTTAACATTTCAGGTGATTAAGCTGGACTCATAGACATTTAGTTTTTAATTTTAAGAAAAAGCTTTCCCATGGCAATGGAGTGCACAGTTTCAAGAAAAAATCCAGCCCAGGAAAGATGTATGGACTGGCACAGAAAATGTGAAATATCACATGAGCTCTGCTAACAAGTCAGTACAGTTGTCAGAAGTCAATGCAGCATCAGTTGACATGTGGGAGAAGAAAACCACAAACAAATGTTTCTCTCTGCAGAGCATTTCCAGCACACCTTAATTCTGTGAAAGATGCTGGCATGGTGAGCAAATATTGGTGTCCGTGGGTTAAAGTTCAAATGCATCACTTGAGCAGATGAGGAGTTCAACCAGGGCAGAACAACTTGCCATTTCCTTCAGGGAGTGGTGGCCATGGGGTGGAGAGGGACGTGGGTGTGAGAGTAGGATGCAGGCAGTCACAGCCCTTCTACAGCAATTACCATAAAGATTAAATAAATACAATAGCCTAATTTCACATGGAAGTACACTTTAATTAAGTCTCTGCAGAACAATGAGCTGCTTCCATAAGAGCTGTGAAAATCATCACCAGGGACTGTCCAGAGGAAGAGAGAAACAAACAAGCGAAGGTCTCTTTGTATAGAAAATATGTACAGGAAGCATTTTGAAAAGCTTGTCCCCAGTTAATTTACCTAGGAAGAATTAATGACAAACTCCAGGGTTTTGCTCTGGTTTTATATAAGTTCCCCATCCCAGAGCTTCATGGTTCTTCCCAGACTGAGGGAGACAATTCATTTGCAGACCAATGCAAATTTTTGTGTTTCCAGACTATTGCAAGAGCATCACAGCTCATTGTGTGTGATGTACACCAGTGGGCTTAGCTTGGCTGAAGTGCTTCTGGGAGGCAAAGTTGTGCAAGATAAGCTGCAGGTGTAAAAAAAAATCAGTTCTTTCAACTCAGTTAATGATGCATTCCCTATGTTAATGTGGTCAGAGGCAGAGCTCAGTAGGAGGTGTTAGGGGAGCATCACTTGTAGAACCTCCCCTCATTCAAAAGGCATTTTCCATTATTTTCTTTATCTTCCTGTATGATCAGAGTTCCCAATGCACAAGAACTGGATGAAAATGAACCAATTTGGCATTACCATTTTTTCAAACACCTGGATGCATTGCCTGAGTGCAGGGAAGCTTGGCCAAGGTCATGATTATTCTCTTCCTGAGATTGGGATGTTCAACAGAGAACAGTTCAGCTACTGGCATCCCATCAACCACCTCATGACCTGTGGTGAGTTTGAGCTCAATAACACCTACAGAAGAGGCAGCTTCATTGCAAAGGCAGAGTTGAGATGTTCACTAAATCCCAGCCAGATACAAATCTTCACAGAGTGCAGGTGACAGGGCAGCTTGATGGGCAGCTTGATGTTTATGAAGGAAGATTTTGCCTTGAAGCTCGGATGGGTAGTGGGTGTAAATTACAAATGACTTTTTTTTTACCTCAGAATCTATCATCGACTACTTTAAAAATGAATATTATTGCTTCGGAGAGTGCCATCTGGTAGCTTTCAGCTATCAGCTCTGCAAGGCTCAGGCAGGTTAGACCTGGGGAAGCACAAAATCACTTTTGTGCTTGATGCTCATCTTACACTAAGGTTGTGGAGGCTTTTGGTCAGGCACTGCCTTTGTTTGCTTTCTTTGTTTTTATGCAGCTAGGTAACATAGCTGGGCCCAGCTCCACAGAGGGCATCTTGGGCATGACTGCACTGCAACACAAAAATCATTACAACCAGACAATCAGCTCTCAGACCATGCCAGGGTCTGCTTTTTCTTTGAAAGGGAGTTGAAGCACTCGTGGAGGTTTAATCGAAATCTGAATACATGTGACTGAAATTGGCTCCCTGTGATTATTTATACAAGTAAATCTCTGCTTCTCACAAGTTCCCAGAAATCAAATGCCAGACTTGTATGATCTTTTTTTTTTTTAAAGAAGCAAATATTTGTTGAAAATTCTTTGCTGTATTAATTTTCCTCCGCCTTCTCTCAGGCAGCCCTGATAGCGATGGAGAGACTCCTGGTGTGCATCAATCAACCTAGGAAAGAGGGACCAAAATAGCTGATTATTAGGTCTGTAATGTCTTATCCTCAGAAAGAAACCAAATTTTCAGTTAGCTTTTAGAATTGTTTGTTTTCCTCATACATCTGCATGCCCAACTAAAATCTTCCAGGAAATGATCCTTATTTCAACAGTAGGTATGTCAGGTACAGGTATTTTAAGGAGGAGGTAGTTTAAGCCAAGGGCTGCATATTTCCATGTTTTCCTAACCCCTAGTTGAAAGCCCATCTGCTGGTAAGTGGTTTAGAACTTTACAGTCAGCCACCACTATTTTTTAAAATGTTCTACAATGTTTATAATGTCAGTCCCTATTGCTAACCTTTTTTTTTTTTCCTTTTACTTTCTTTACTTTCTCTCTTTTTTTTTTTTTTTTTCATGGTAACCTTTTACCTTCTCTTTCCCTGCTCAGACCCATTAGCAGGATGTTGTGCAATATGGTGCTTGTCATCTGTTTCAAAGACACAGTGATGAGATACAGGTATGCCAGATGGATAAACCTAGTGTGACTAATTATTGTGTATTTGCCTTTAATTATTATCATTTATTACCAGAGAAAAGACAATAGAGGTTCCCAGACTCCGAAGGGAATGTCGGCAGAAGGGGAATTTTTGTCTTTTTGGGTTTTTGTTTTGTTTTTTTTTTTTTTTTTTTTTCCTAGAGACTGGCACATCAGCAAGAAAAGTTTACTTCTTGGAGAGAAATACTGCAAGATATCTGAGACAAAAGGAGACAACATGACCCAAGCAATACTTTCCTTTCCCTGGCACATACTTGAGGATCAGATCTCTCACAGGTAATAAATAGTTTTTGTGTAACTATAGAACAAGTATTTCTTGGCTGAATGTCCACTCAGGGCATAAGGAATGTATGGATATCCTTCAGTCATCTCACAGAGAGAGGTTTGAGTTCAAAGCAACCTCCAAAAATCACCTAGCCCAACCCCCCCGGAGCTGGCAGGGACACCTTCCACTAGAGCAGATTGCTCAGAGCCCTGTCCAACCTGGCCTTGAACGATGTCAGAAATGTGGCATCCACAGTTTCTCTGGGCAGCCTGTGCCTATGGGTATGCTTCAGTCCTCTCCAGTCTAGTTTTGAAGACATTTACAGCCCTGGCTCTGCCCCTTTGGCAGCAGAAAAAAGACTAAGCCATAAGATGTACATTATCTCCTCGATGGAGGAGTGAAACCTGAGGTCCTTAAGCAGCAATTTGTGACCAAACTAGGCTCAGGGTAGCAAACACTGACATTGGTTTCTGTGCCATCACAGTGAGCCCTCAAAATTCCCTTTAAATGGAATCTGCCTCTGTATCTGACCCTAACATGAAACATTTCTACACGGTTTGGCAAAAATGAAGATTTTCTTCTTTTCAGTATTATGACTTTCTTTTCAATCAATCCCCTCACCAACACGCACATATTTATAAACATGTCTAGTTATAAAACAAGCATTTTAATACAAAGGGGACATTTCTCTTGCATTTCAATAGATGCCTACTGAGGACAGACACTTCACTTAATTCAGAACCCACAGCCTGGCCTGCTGGATGATTTTGAAGGAGTCTAGATGGTTGACAACGGTAAGAAACTTCTGGAAATGTTTAATACTCTGGTCCCAAAAACTGCTTTCAGGTTACAGCTGAATCAGCTGCCATTTACAAGTGCAAAGTGGGTTTATGATGGCTCATAAGCCTGATCTTGCTTATGGGGCACTGCACTTTAATTTGAGAGCAGCCACACTGATTTAGTAAACAGATTGAGGAAGAGCTTCAGACTCCAGGCTTTAAAATTCATGAGGATCTGATTTAGTATGTTTTACACTGGTATTTTAACATATTTGCTCTATGGCTAAATTGCAGCGTAACCTAAAGGACCAGTCATATACCACAATCTATTGTAGATAATACAAGATATAATCAATGTCACCAGGCTGCTGAGCTATTTCTATATTTAGTATTTGTCAGGCAAATACATGCAAAAGCATTAAAACAACAAAGTCCGTACATGGATGATTTGTGAACAGGAGAAAAGGCTAAATTTGCCACTGTCTGCTCTGAATAGCTTATCCAGATTGCAGGACAATTTTGTTTTGGACAGAAATATTTTCCATCACAGAGTCTGCTGAAGTCAAGAGAGTACTATTCCTTTGGCCACAGGATGGGCTGAAGGGCTGGGCTGTATTTTGGGATTGGCAGCTCTGACCATCTCCCTTTAACCCATTTGAACACAGTTTGATTGGGACTTGACTGAGCACTTAATAGTCTGTGATTGCCTTGATTGTAGACTTCTACTTTTAAACCAAATGCAATGTCATTATTATATATCAAGAAAGAACGGTCCCTGATAACCAAAAAATATTACATTAAATTGGCACACTGAGAATTAAATATGCAGAATCAGCCTAATGAAATAACTTGCCTTTGGTTGCAAGAGCCTTCATCATCCTTAAGAAGATTTAATGCTAATCTGACTTGGAGCTGTTTCAGTCCAATTATTTTTCGGCAAATTTTTGAGCTTTATTTTTTCTTTTCAGCAGCATTATTCAGTCTTGACAGTTTTTATTTTGTTATTTTTGTGGATATTGAGTAAATGGGAAACCAATTCAGAACCATTCTTAAGTAGAAATGAAATGCCCTGTAATCCAATTTTGATCAAAATTCATCTTTGCTTTTCGGGGACCGAGCAGCCTGTGCAGTTATCTCTGCACAGCACAAGTTGATAATAAAGCAAAGCAAAGCTCACATTCTTTTCCCGTTGCATGTGGTGGGAACTGGGCATTGTTCAGCTGGAGAACAATGTGCTGCTCCCCCAGCATGTGGCAAGGCAGCAGAATGGCAAGAAGAAGATTTCTCCCCATGCTTCTACTTCTGTTCCTCTAGTGTCTGAAGTAAACCTTTCTTCCCACCTGTGGGTGGGTGGTTCTCTTCCCTAGAAACCTTCCTGTCTCCCTCCCCTGATGCCCTGTGTTTGCAGGAGACAGCTCACTGCTGCAGCACCTTTCCCAAAAGCACTCCTAGGGAGCAGAGACATATTCAGCTGTGGTCACAGACCTGGTTACAGCTCCTCTGCCTTCCACTTCAGTATCCACTGCCTTTTGGTTATGCACAGATACAAAAGCCAAGATACATCACAAAAATACAATCCCTGTCCTAGCAGTGACTGGACAAAGAGGCCTTGTATGACTTACATGGTGCAGGGAGGAATCCCATGTAACACACATTTTTGCTTTATGTTTACTTCAGTGATTCCAGCTGAGTCCTAAACTGGCTTTTATTCCACATTGCCTGGCAGAAGCAATACCTCAAGGAAGGCTTTTCTGGTGCAACGTCAGCAAAATTGGTGGCCTTGAAATGGCTGTTTGCAATCAAGCAAAGCTGCTCCATTTCTCCTAAAAATGTACTTCATTCCCACCAATCATTTCTTCATCAGCTCCTCCAACCTACAGGCCTAGCTTTTTTTTCAGTGTTCATTTCATATAACCTTCCATGTTGTGATGCAACAGGTGTTTTTCTAGGATGAGACAGAACACTGAATATCAACAAGTTTTATGGCATCCATCCACACAAGCTTCTATCCTTTTCACAGGATCCTGTGAAAGGTCACAAAGGAGAGGGATGCATCATTAAATAAGCATCTCAACATGATCAGCACCTGCTACCTGTCCCCAAAAGGAAAAGTTAGGAGAGGTAGCACATCAGGATGAGAGATGATTAAATGCAAGTCTTTGGTACCCTCCCAAGACAGACAGCAAGTGCCTTCTTTTCCTTGGTAGCAGGAAGCTCGTAACTAAAGGATACAAACTTTTTGAAGAGATGGAGTTGTCTTTCCAAGGTATCCTTATGTTCAGTTACCATTCATTACCTTCTTGTTTGTGTCTATTCTTCTCATCACATCTTGCAGTTTCTTGCTGCTTCACTCTTTCTGTTCCCTCACCATCTAACCTTAGACCATCCCCTCTCTTTCTTTCTCTCTGAAAATCTGCCTGCTGGTATTTTCCATGAATCCATCTGCATTGAATTATTTATAGATACAATAAAGTCTGCTTTTGTCTAATGTTTATTTTCTTTAATAACAAGAAACATGGGGAAAATGTTCCAAAGAACCAAAAAAGGACTTGACTTTTCCTGGACGCTAGGCAACAGTAGCCAAAAAGTACAAAACAAACTGTAGGATGTTCGTAAGATGCATCTAAAAATAATAATCTTAGTACTTTGGTATCTAATATGTTCTTTGAATTTGTTATATTTCCCAAATCTGAGTCTTGGTTTTAATGCTGTTGTGACACTCTGAAGGCTTTAATGGACAATGAGTCACTATGAGGCAACCAGGAGCAATAAGCAGATGGATTACTGCTGGTGCAGCCAGATCTCTGCTACCTGTTTTCCTTGTCCTAAGTGTTTTTTAAATAGGTCATGGAGGTCTCTTATGCTGGTCGTTTGCAACCAGTGGGTTTGTCTTGTACCTGGTAAAAATTAGAACAAGCAATATATCTTGCTAAATGAGTCACTGCTAGTCCTTTGTTACCTTTTACTGTTTGTTTGAATTTACTTTTCATCATGATTTAAAGGCTTTTCCCATCTCCTTTTCCAGTGGAGGGTTTATGTTGTTCATTGCTTCTTTCTTCCCTTCAATTATGCGAGCCATGTAAGCATTTCCCCTTGAACACTTTCCAGTTTCTCCCCACCCCAAACCTCACCCACTCCGTGTCCTCCCCCTCGTTTACACAGCTCCATTCTCCACTGTGTTTCCTGCACTGCCTACACTAATTGCACTTAGCATGGATGTGATGGGGGAGGGAGGGTGGAAAGAGAGAAAGTAAAGAGAGGACTTCTGAGGAATCTGTGGGAGTTAAAACTGGAGGCTCCTCTGCACATGGGAAAGATGGAAGACATAAAATAGGCAGCAGAAGGAAGAGGGGAGAGGAACAGATAAGTCCAGGTCCAGGGTGACCAGAGACAACCTCAAGATAGGTTGTATGTTGGTTCTCATCTTTTTAGAGGGAGTAAGGAAGCACCTGGAAGCTGCAGAGATGGGAGCCCCAGAGATCCAGTCCCTGTTCCCTACAGTACCCACATCATGCAAAATCCAGAGGGTGAGGCTTATGGAGCCCTCCCTGCCACCTCTCCTGGCAAAAGGTTATTCAGCGTATGGGAGAGGTTGCTTTGTTTCTTAATCATTGTTCCATACCCCTTGAGCACTCACACTATTGCAATTGCTTGTCTAAAACACTGTTCACTGCCTTCACCCCCACTCCCATTCCAAAACCACAGGAAAAAGGACGCTGACACCACAGAAGCAGTATTCTGCACGGTGGGGCTGTTCTTGCGGATGGGGGATGAAATCTGCCTGGAGGACTTGCAAAATTCAGTCCCTGCACTCTTCACAGTGGGAGGTGAATGTGAACGTTGCCTCTTTCTCAGAGCAGCTTTTAAGAGTGAGTACTTGTCTCAGAAACAACAAACACACACCATCAAACAACAGCCCAACTAACAAACAAGCCCTCAGAGACCAGCAGCTCCCAAAAATCAGCACTCAGTACTCTCTGAAGCCTCACTCATTTGGATTCAAAGGTACCTGGATGCAGAACACTTGAGCTAGAAAAACTGCACATCTGTGGCATGTGCTTATTTATTTATTTACCTGCTTTCCAATCTTGCACCTGCCTACTTTAGCTGATCTCCAGCTATCAAATTGTCATGGAGCAAAAGTAATAAAATGCCTGTAGGATAAAAAACCCTGCCTGAAGTTCTCCCATAGCTCAGCCAGACCTAGAAGATGCGCAATTCAATTAAAAGAAATATAAAGTTTTTCTCTCCTCACCTTGCCATTTTCCCTTTCTCTTCTGTGCGTTTCACATATCCACCCATATATAAATAAATAAATGCACACATACTCTCACACACACACATACGCACACACGCACAAGCTCACCCCTCCCCTTCCCAATCCTTCCTTTAAGGTTTAATTTAACAATAACATTTGCGATCGGGGTCCTGAGCATCTCAAGGGCATTGCGCTTGAAATTGCACACACTCCGCACCATTTATCATAGCCTGACATGTGTCATGTTCCAGACTGCAGCTCCAAGAGGTTACAGCTCACGACTGCTCCTTTGTTGATCAGCTGCCGAGACAACTGAGGCACCTTTCTTTCTTTTTTTCTTTCTTTCCTTCTTTCTTTTTTTTTTTTTTTTTTATTATTAAAGCTGCACAGTCTTCTTTTCAGAGGGTTCATTCTGACACAATGGAAAAAGAAAATGAATTCTTCTCTGCTCTGTGCAGTTCCCCCACCAGGTCTTCATCAACCCAAATTCTGATCACATTTTATTTGGGTTCAATAGCAAAGCCTTGGCTGGTTAATATTACTGCTTAATGCTGACTGTAGGAGGCATAAACTATTTTCAAGGTAGTTCTGTGCTTGAGGAGAAGAACAGGATGTATAACTGCTAAGGATATTGGGGACAGTGCTATGGCAGTCCCAAAGTGCTTTCCTGTGGCAGCATCCAGGCTTGCCAGGCCAGTGAATTCTCTCCATTGCTGAACTTCAGTCCTGAAACTTTGAGGATATGAATTTTCTCTTCTCCAGCACTTCTATTTCATTGACTCTACCTCTCCTCCTTCACTTCCTTGGTGCCTTGCAGATTTCTTGCTGTGTGCAGAGCACCTGAGGCCTATGTGTATCTTTGCTGGAATGTGTGTACAGCAATTCAGCAAACCAGGCTGTTTATAAACAAGAGCCACTGAACTGGATTCATAAATCACTTGTAGATCCGACTTTTGCCAGTCTTCATTCTGCCAATCAACATTTCTATAGGGTATGGGTACGGGTGTCACTGCAACTGAATGTGTAAAGGATGTTAAGGCGCTACTGATAGCAAGGAATGGGATCTGAATGCTGGTCTAAGAGCTGAACAAAAGCAGACCTTGTATTGTTCTGCATTCTCAAGAAGGTTGGCATATCAGGTGAGCTACTAATTTCTTTTTTAACTATTTATAATGAAGAGTTCTTGAAGGCAGGAAATGCTGAACTGGAGCCGATTTCTCTAATTCCTCTCCCTGTTTTCATGTTCTGCTCTGTCCTGGAAGACCTGAAGCCTGAAGGTTCAGGTCCCAAAGTCTGTCAGTGTTTTGGAATGATACTTGATCTTTCAGATTCCTATTCCCCTCTGAGCTCTAAATCACGCAATGTTCGTCACCACCTGTTAGCATCAAGCACAGCCTCTGCTGACACAGTTGGAGTTGTCTTACTTTCTCTCACACTCTCATCTCTTGTCGGTGGATATTTTCGGAGGTTTCCTCGGTTTAGAGGCACTTGATTAATCAGTAGTGCCAGATGGGAAGGCTCAAGTACTACCACCATGTGTGTGTCACACGCCTATTAGATTCACAAACAGAGGGGTTTCTTGCCATTGGCCAGCAAGATGTCGCACTTTTATCCCTCATTTTATGTTTTTTGCCCATGTCAGACCTCTCTGCCTTCCAGTTCAGCACACTTCCCTCGAAAACTCTGATCCGAACAGTGCTTTGCTGCCTGAAGGAAGCCTCTTTTCCTCCCTGTTTCTCAAGGAAAGAAAAGCCCAGTTTTGTGTCTGTAGCTGGGTAGTCCCACATTCACAGCATCCTCTCTGAGCTGCTCCCGGGCTCAGCATGGAGCCAGCACCCCACTGCCTGTGATGCATTTTCCCCTTGCATCGCTGCTCGTGTTGCTGACCTTGACTCGTGCTTGATCCCTGCCCTCCCCCTTTGCCAGCGTCAAGGCACCTGCCTGGCCCTGCAGGGATGATGTAGTGCCACCAGCTGGGATGGCGTAAAGCAGCGCCGGGACTCGGCCAGCTTCCAGTCACATCGCTCTGCCTGTCCTGGGGAGCGCAACCACCTGCACAGCCTCACCTTCCCCCACACTGAAAGGTGACAGCTTAGCAAAAATAGGGCAAGGCACAGAGCACAGAGAGGTAGAAGGGCAGAGACCACCATAAATGCTGTTTGCCACCCTAAACAACCACCTGTCTGCGTGTGCCTGACACTGCCACTGCTCCTCTGCCCCCAAGCAGCAAGGAAGCTGCTTGGCTGCCCAGTCTTAAATGAATATGATGTCTCCCTAAAACTCCTAGGGAGATTTACTGAGGGTATTTAAGAGGGCTGGGGTTCTGTTATTTATAGAGGGGTTGTGCCCAGGGTGTGCCTGTGCCTGTCTCTCTTTTTAGGACACCTAAAAAAATGTTCCCATGAAAGCTGCTGCACTGTTTTAATTCCTCACTCCAGACCGCACAGGGACCAGTTTAGCCCCCAGCAGTTTTAAATGAAAGATGAATAATTTTAAGGGTATTTTGTGGATTTATAAGGAGGAAGCAAGGAGTCTACAAAAAGGAAAAAAATAACAAGTCTATGGCAAAAATATTAGAAATAACTACAAACCCAATAAAAATAAAAACACCCCTCAGCTTTCCCTCTCCAATCATGGATATTGTCATTGTAATACTGCTCAGAAATGGGGTCCCTTTGGGTTGGGAGTGAAAGTGATACATAAATACTCTTAGTGTAACAGAAAAGCTGCAAGGAAAGCAGCACACACGGTAATCAGGCGAGCGGTAAGGGTTTCAGCTGAGACCATCCTCTGAATATCTCAACCATGGAGCAGAGCTAAGACTGGATTCAGAACTGGCTCAACAGCCTGGTCTCCCTGTGGAAGGAAATATGGCTACAGCAGCCTCTATTTATTGGGATGGCATTGGGGGATGCTGGAAATTAATTGGTTCCTCAGATACAAAGAATAAAAGTAACCTTGGGTCCCTCTGCTAGAAGGAAAAGAGGATAGCCACCAAGCCAAGCAACATATAAATAATAGGAGAACCAATAATGACTTAAAAAAAGTATTTAAATGCAATCAGGCAGAGTGGAGGAAAGAATAATGACATGTGTACAGTAGACACAATGTAGATTACAATTTATAACAGGATACAGGATGGAGCCAGCACTTGATTAGGGGACCATGTTACAAATTTTTCAGCATATGTCCTCTGTTTTTCTTTGCCTTGGCATAGAAGGCTGGGCACTGCTCGTAAGTAAATCACATCGTCAGAAAATGCCCGTGTTGATGAGAATTGCAGGATCCAAGGAAATTAACTTGACTTGTATTTTAGACAATTCTGCCATATCCATTCCTTGCCCAGAGCTGTCAACTGGGAAAGAGTTGTGCCTGCATACAGCTTTGATCAGAGATAAAAATTACCCCTAGTTCATGAATATGTTTATCATGGAGATATGTCAATGGCAGAGAATAGACTCTCATCATCCAGTTCTGCATGTCTTGCACTAAAACATGTCATATACTGATGTGTTTTGCTCTACAAATAGCACCCTCATACTCCACTCATTGTCCAGACCCAGACAGAGCCTGGGCAAGAAGTCCTTCCTCCAGAAGGAAGCACAAGGAGCTTTTGCTGATGAGCTTGGAGGGCCATAAAGCTCCTCTGTGTCTGCTTGCTGTGCCTTGGCCACCACCTATGAGCCATTCACCTGACTGCCAGGGAGGAGGTGAAGACAGAAGTTTTCATTTGGTCTGATCACAAACGCTGTTGGGGCTCCTTTGATCATCCCCTGTGTCTTGAGGCTCTGTCTGCCTCCTGGATGTGTTCCCAGCTGCTGTTGTCTAGACCCAGTGCTTCAGCATGGCTCTTGATCATTTACACCAGTAAGTCCTGCTCTGTGGTGGGGTGGGGGGAGGCTGGGATGTGCTATTTCTTGTGGATAGTCAGGCTATGATAGAAAGGAAGCTGTATTCATGAATAGAGCAAATTTTTTCCACTTCTAAATCTCTTTTTCTTCCCAGTCTGGTAACATCACAACCCTCAGAGTACCCTAAATTAAACAAAGCAATACCACAACAACAACAAAAGCAGGAATGGGAATGACACAGCAGCAAACCAGAAAGCAAATGGCTGACAAGGGATGTTTAAATGTTGCACGGTGTTATTTTGGCTGCTCTGTTTGTCCAAATTGCCCTAGAAAACAGAGAGAGCACAAGAAGCTAAATGAAGGCTCCTTGAAGTTGGGGGTTTGCTGGACCCCGATGTGCATGTGCACTGGGTGTGGGTGTATTTGTGTGTGTATATTGGGGAAGAAGGAACACTGTTATTGTAGTCTCCTTCTAGATGGGCATAAACACCCCTGTTTATTTCCAGCATGCCATATAAATTCAAAATTAGCATAAGATGATGGTGTTAATTGATTTATATGCATGCAGGCAGTGGTTTAGCAAAGGTAGAGGGACATAAGGTCACTCCCCTAAGGGTCTCCTGGGAACAAGCATCCATCTGAGATAATATTGAGATTGGCATAGTTGGGAATATAACTGTGTCCAAGTATGAAGAAACTGAGTTCTTTGTCATTAGCAGCAAAATAATTTTCCTATTAATATTGTAATTCTCCTTTTAATAAAGGCTGCTCTCATTGAGGTCTTGGAAAGTGCCCTCCAGGTCTGCTCCGAGGTGGCCCAGGCTGCAGCTGGAAGGCTGGCTGCCTTCCCAGAGAAGGGAAAAGTCCTGTCCAATTTGCCATCTGACCAAAGCTCCAGGAATTTTATTCCCTTCAGGTCATTGTACCTCAGCCATTGTGGAAATGCCAGAACACTTCCTCAGAGGGGGTCAGCAGCGACAGCAGGGACCAACAAGGAGTTCTTTACTTTCTGAGGAAATTTCATGAAAATATTTCCCTTGAGGTGTACCAAGAGAAATGCCAGAAAAAGGTCTTGGCTTGCAAGTGTCCAAGGAGGAAAAATAAATACCCTCTTGCACTGCCACCCCCTCAGAAGGGAGGAAAGGAGAGGAGACAGTCCTTAATATGCTGTGCCCAAAATGCCTCCTATTGCCACTGGTTTTCACTATCTATTTTAAAAAACCTTGGTTTTCCCAAGCATGAAAATGGGTTAATCTGAACTGACAGTTGATTCTTCTCTTTTTCCTTTCTCTCTCTCTCTCTCTGTTTGTTTGTTTGTTTGTTTTCCCCCCACCATTTCCTGGGTCAATTTGGGGAATTTAGACATGAAATCCATCTAAAAAAAGCATCTTCCACTTGTAAGCAAGGCTCCCTTGCTTGGCAAATTGGGAATTTTGCCCTCTCTAGTAGGAGCTGCAGTATCTGATTGCTCTCTGGCTAAGTAGGAGCTCGACAAAGCCACCTTTACACGGAACAATCCCATACATCAGAGGCCACCCCTTTGAATTCAATGGCTTTACTGGTGCTAAGAGAGGATATTGGAAGCTTAGTCTGAAATCACACCTTTCAGGTAATAAGCAGCAATGAATAGAAGAGAAAAGGAAACAGGAGGCTTATAGGATTTCATGAGTTTCTTTTAAAGAAAGGAATCCACCCTGCTGCTGATGGCCAGACACTCATGTGGGTGTTGAGATGTGCAAATAAAGCAGGTTATAAAGCTGTTAGCAGTGGTTCACAGCAACAGACTGGCTCCTGTCAAGGAGAAGCAGGTTAGGTAAACTTTTCAGGTGTTTGGAGGTGAATCTTTTTTTCGTGCACAGCCCTTGTTTGACCCAACTATTTCACATCATTACCAATTGCTTTGTTCGTACATATCAAACTTCCTTCTTTTGCTTTATTGGTTTCTGCTCTTGCTGACCTCTTCCAGTAGTTTACTTTCTAACATCCTCAATGCTTCATCATGACTGTTCAGCACACCTCACCGAGGGCTAAGATTAAAAGTTAAAAAAAGAGAAAGAGTGAACACAACAGGAGAGAAAAGAGAAGAGCTTTTGGCAGCAGCCTGGTGACACTCTGGGGGGAGTCAAATGGGATGAGTAACCACCTGGAATAATGGCAGAGGGGAAAAAAGAGAGAAGAGACTCAAACAGCAGGGTCTGAGTGAGAGAATTAGTAGGAACATCAAGCTGAGCAGAGCAGGGGAGGGGAGGAAGGCAAAGTCTATCTCTCCATCTCAGCTCTCTGTTCCAAAGAGAGACACCAAGCCCTATTAAAATAGAAAATGGGATAATTTAGTTTACAACACTGGGCCCAGATATCTTGTTTTCAGTGGCTGCTTCTCTCCTGGACTAAAAGTCTGCTTGGCTCTAAGGTATAAGAGCAGTCCCAGGGAAATCTGAATGAGGACAAGAAGAGGAGAAGGTGGGAATTAAAGAGCGGGGGAGCAGATATTGTCAGACCCACCTTTAGTGGCTGCAGGACACTGGTGTGCATCAGCAATATCCTCCCTCCATAGGTGCTACAGAGCTGCGTCCCCTCCCTGAGCACAAGGCTGCAGGGACATAGGGAAGGTGAGAGGCATCAGCCTGGCCAGGGCTAACTCTGGCTGAGTTCAGGACCTTCTGCCTCCTCTATCCTGGCAAATCACACCAGGATTATGTTTAGGCTGATCAGTACTTGGTGGAGGATAAACATTTCATTTAACACAGGGAGGTTGAGATTTGGGAGCCTGGCTCCCTTCTGGATGGAGTGACAATGGAAACAGCCAGTACACATGCCAGGAAACATCATAAGATTTATTTGGTGTCAATAAAAGAAAGAAATGTTTTGACAAAACCAGAATATTTTACTTGGGTTAATTTTTTTTTTTTAATAATTCTTTATTAGATGATAGAAAATTAAAATGTGAAGTCAAATATTGTTGTGTCCCCTCAAAAAGTTGGCATGGGTTCTTTAGCACAGTCAGAATTTTTCTTCTAGCTTTCCTCCAAAAAGAAGCAGTGCCAAAATCAGTTTGATATCATGAAGGGTTTTAGTGTTGATGGAGGCACCTAACTGATAGTCAGGGTATATATGGCTATCTCTGCTTCTAACATTACAAAAAAACTGACCTCCAGGTGCTCGTCTCTACGGCTTTCAACTCAATTTGCAAAGTTCAGGCTTTGCTTTAGGTTTACAGTACCATGAAGCAACATAAAGTTCAGGGACGATTGGATTAGGTTTTGAAAAATATGAGAAAAACATTGAGATGTAAGGTTAAAGCGGAAGGAACTCCAGGAAAGAGCAACTGGAGCTCTGTTTTGTGAACATACTGAATACGTGGCCACAGCTGCAGCATATTCAGACTGTATAAAGTCTCTAACAAAAGACATTATGTAAACTTTTTATTTGAATAGGAAAAAGAGTATTTGACCTGCATTCTTTTCTCATTAAGTATATTTTTCTGTGCACATTCTGTTGGTTTGTTTTTTTTTTTAATGCTAATGAAGAATTAAATTGTTACATCTTCAGGCTAATGACTCTCATCAAGATTATTTTAACAATTTTTTCCCAGCCTTTCCAAGTCCTGTTTCATGCTTAGGAGACAGAGAATTTTAGCTTCCATGTCTGCCTTTGGTATTTCTACCAAGTGTAGATTTGTGACATGTGCTGCCATGTCCCAGGGTACATAAAGCTTCACTTTGGTGTCCTTGACATCTTTGGTTCTTTTTGTGGCTATCTCATAATTCATGCAAGTGATGCCATACAACTGTAAGTTTTTCATGAGGTCATAAAACTGATTTATAGAGGTTTTCCCATAATCTCCAAGCAAATTAAAGAAGGTTGATGGAGCTATGCAACTCACTGTTGCCTCAACAATGGTCTCATTCAGAAATGACACTGAACAAGATTGAGGTATTAAGATATCAAGAATGTCCTTAAGAAGCCTTGTCTGTAAAAAAAAAATGTGATGCCTACAAACCAAGAAGGGCTGTTTCTTCTCTACACTTAGTTGATTTTACTCATGGCATCTACCTTAAGATTAGCCAGAGAGTTTCTTCCTTCACTTTCTACTTCCAAACAGAAAAGTCTGATTAATCCATTGCAGCACTTACAAAAATAATTTGAGGTTAATCTCCTTTCCCTTCTGAGATACTTGAACTTTTAGATTATCCTTTTTACCAACAGTGTTTTATTTTGCTTTTCAGCTTTTAAAATAATTTTACAATAAGTGAAATATTCCAAGAAGGGAAAGTTCTAATTCCAAAAATTCCAAAAAAGGAAAAGATATTTATAAATACATATACATATTTGCACACACACACACACACACATATATATATATATATCAAACTATATATCAGTATATCTAAAACTGTGGGGGTTTTACATATATAGATATTAAACTATTTTAAATGCACATATATAAAAACTAGACACAAACCTCAAACTCTACTTCCGAACTGTTAAAAGTGGGCATTTCAGAATTGTGGGAACTTTATTCTTCCATCTTGATTTCTGAAGCTGTTTGTGAAGCGCTTGCATTTTGACAGAACTATATAGTCCAAGAAAATGAGCTTTCACTAAACTGCCTCCAAGTTCAATATATACCCTGTGTCAAACTCAGAGAGAGCTTCCAACCTCGGTGGCTGGGGCCGAGTGCCAATTACACTGCACCCAATGGCCTATAACTGTCTTTTTTGCTTCTGTGAATATTGCTTTTCTAGTTAAAACCTTTGGGACAGCTTGAAAAGTGTTTGCTACTATTGCTCTGGAGTTAAAAGTAACCTTGAAAACGTTTCTCCATGGTACTAATCGAGGTGATTCTTCCATCACTTCTCAAAAATGGCAGTATATCATTCCTATCTTTCCTCCTCAAACTCTGCCCAGCAGGTTTCTGAAGACCTTTTTAAGGTGGGTGTTATCCTTTTTATTTTCTTCTTATTTGAATATTTCATCTCGAACTTCACAGGGAGATGACTATCTCCCAAGTGCGTGAAACCAGCCAGGAGTGTTTTATACACACATTCTAAAGCATTTGATGCAATCTGTACTGTGATTATACATAAATAAGTACAGAAAATCTTTTTTAAATCACCTTTGTATTGGAATGAGTGGGCTTTTACCAAAGACGTCATGCAAACTAAGAGAGTTCTAAAGTTGAGAAATCCAAGCCCTTTAAAGCATATTTGAAGTAAAACCTAGGAAACATACACATTATAAGTATTAGTTTTATTATTAGAGTGAAGAAATAATTGTTAGAATGATTTCCCAAGTGATTTAAAAGTGCTAATAGAAGTACTGAGCCGTATTCTGACCACACAGTTTTGTAAA
Organism: Aphelocoma coerulescens; assembly: GCF_041296385.1. Lineage (NCBI taxonomy): Eukaryota > Metazoa > Chordata > Aves > Passeriformes > Corvidae > Aphelocoma > Aphelocoma coerulescens. The sequence continues at coordinate 7,801,827 of NC_091024.1, forward strand.
TTGGAAGTAACTTAATGATATGAGTCCATTAAATGGGAGATGGCATCAACCTTGCCATATTCAGGCACAGTACAAAGAGATGTAAGTACTTAAATAAAAGACAGACACATTACAGAACTATAGTTCAAGGCAATACTGCCTTATGGCCAGTGTATTGCAACAGGCTGTAAAGGAAAGTAATGAAATCATTAGATGCTGTAGATTAGATACTGCCTTGCATTCTATTTTCTGTTTACATGATAATAACCCCTTATTAATATCATCATCCTTGTTATTGTTCTAGTATTGTGAATTCTTGTAGTCTTCTCATTATTTTCTTTAAAGCCTCAGATGCTGGAATCAGGTGATCATCAAGTAAGTTTCCAATTTCTTTTTTTTTTTAATGTAAATGTAACATCCTAGTTTTCCTAGTTGAGGAAAGAAGTTCAAAAGCACATTTTGAGTGCAACTCAAATTACCTAATTTTATGTAAGTACATCAGATGAGTCAAAGCACAAAATTTATAAAATCCAGGCAGTGTGTGAAGCACAGAAGCTGCCCTAAAGGTCCCAGCATTTAAATTAAACTAACTCCGTTGTCGCCAGTGCCAGTAATTACAATAAGCCTGGCATTTCTTGTTACCCTGTGAAATTACCTGCAAGGCCTTTTCATATTGTTTCCATGCTGTTGTTTTCATGCTCAGCAGAGCATTAAGAGTCAATGATGGGCAGCTCTTGTGTTGGACCGTGAATCGTGGGGCATTTTGCTTTGGACTGTATCGAAAATCCTCAAGGTGTTTATTGACAAATGCTTCCCACAGGCTGCTGTAATAGAGAATTCTCCTCTCTGCCCGCTCCCCAGTTCCTACAAGGCCAATCTGCTCCACATCTAGGCACACTGTTGCAAAAAAAATATTTTTTTCAGCACCGTCTGTAATGTGCCTTCAACAGGAGCTATGGATCAAGCGTGCTCCAGACCAAAGGCACTCAGTGCTCCAGCTCGGAGCTGTGCGCTGCCATTTCCCCTCCATTTGTTTCTATGGAGCTGACTGTGTGTGCGGTCATCCATAAGGGTGCTGAGATACCCTGGAGAGGGAAGGAATAGCTGTAGCTATTTTTCATTATTATATACTTCACTTCGTAATAAATGAGATCCATAGCATGTGAACACCGCTCTTGTAGATCATCATATCAGCAAGCACAAGGAACCTCATGTGCCACAAAGCTAAATAAAATAAAGTAAGTAATCCCGAGAAAAATAGGCTGAGGGGAGACGGCTGAGTGTTCAGGACTGCACAGTGCATCCTGTCAGCCTGAGAATGACCTCAGGACTTGCTGCAACTAGAGAATGGGTAGTTTTAAAGCTAAAACCGTGGTCTACATGCCTGTCTCATCTCCATCTCTATCCATATACGATGCAGAAATGTACAGACCTGCCTTTCCACTGTCTTGCAGGTGTCTTTGGGATAACAGGGACCAGCAAACAACTTGTGACCCAAAAGAGAAAAGCAGCAGTAGCAACAGGACTCTCCTCCAATGCTTGTGATGATGGTGAGTGTTGAGTGCCTCTATAAAGCAGAGCAGATCAGATGTGCAATTTTAAGACTAAGTTAATGACAAATCTAGCTTTACAAAACCCCCATGGTCTTGCAGATAGGGAAGGTATCTGTCTGCAGTACAACACAGCAGAGCTGGATGGTCCCGCTGAGAGTCCGAAGTGAATTTCTAACCTGTTAACCTTTTGACCAACAACCCAAAGATGTGAACTATTGAATACCTAGTCAGTACTAAGAAAATTATGGGTATCTATTTCCTGAACAGCATTTATAATTCATGGGAGGAACTTTTATTTCCATAGACCAGTGATGTTTTGGTACCTTTTGCCTTTGCAAAGTGATTAATTTATTGGGAGGCATAAGGAACAAGTCCTAAAGCTGGGTTTGGTGTAGACAAGTGTTAGCAGAAGGCTCCAAAATACCAAAACTTAGTTCTGAAAAGCCACATTCAGAATCACAAAAAGAAGGAAATAATAGATAGAGAATAAAATGTAGCTCTTTTCTGGAGGAGAAGACTCTACCTTACAGTTTTGGCATCATAACATTTGTAAAATCACAAACAAAAATTTACACTTACACACAGTTTTCCCGCTGTTTCAAAACAAAGTGGTTTTCTCCACTGTTTGCCTTGGGTGCGAGTTGAGAGAATTCTGGTTTGGTTAAACTTTCTGCCTCTCAGATAAAAAACAGCAGCAATTTTCTGCTTGAATTTCTCTGTGACTAAGTCCATTGATCATCCTTTCTCTCTGTGAGTGAGGAGTGTGTTTTCTCTTTAATAACTACTATCCTTCTCCCTGAATATTTTTTTCTCTCCCCTTCACTTGTTTGTGTTGTGTTGGTCAGTCCACTGCACTATTCCTCCGAGAGACAGAGAGAGCGCAAAATTGAAGTTATTTTATGCTTGGTCTCCCTCGGTCCCAATTTTCAAATCTTCATGTCAATTTTCACACATCAGTGTCATATGGCGAATGCTATGGAAATTTCAGTGGGGTCCTTGGGAGACAATTTATACATGACCCCCATTCCCTCCCCCAACCAGGCTGCAGACTCTGCCTTTACAAAGAATAAGTGGAATTATAATTAATGTGGATTTTAAAATATAAGTATATTAAGAAAATGTTCCCATTTGTTTGCCTCTGTTGCAGTATGAGTTCAAAGGAATACAAGCTCTCTCCCTTTCTCCCTTCCCACCCTAATAAATTGGCTCAAGTTAAGTTAATAAAAATTACATCATGTTGAAGTAAAAGATCAACGCATTAAAGTTAATACTTCGCTTTTTTTCCCTAAAAGTTATGCTCATGAAGGTTTATCAATCAACTAATTTGGTAATCACCAGTTAGCAAATGCACTCATTGCCACCTACTTACATGAGCAAGGTTAGGAGGAAATGGAACATGGATGGGTAATTACATCTTCTTTTAAACTAATGAGTGTGCATGGTCTTAAGAGTCCTTGGTGAGTAAAATTCTGGGAAGAGATACAAAAGCTCAGCTGACACCAGCAGAGCATTTCAATCCTTGACCTTAAAATGGGCCTGACATCAGAAAGGGGTGCACATCACCTGCTGCATTTTACAGCGTTAGTTATCCTCTGTGGGAGAGAAAGGGATGACAAGTTTTTCAGGTTATATCTCAAAACATCTTAAAACTTAAGTCATTCATGAGGAGACCTAAATTGCACCCAATCCCCACTCTTTAGATTTTACTTAAAGATGGTAATCACATGCACCTGATTCTCTGTGTCACCCATGGCCAGCACCTAAAGAAAGATTTTCCAACATTATCAGCCATGAAGTTTTGGATTGTTTACTTTAGCTTGTTCTTTTTTTCCTTGACAAACCAACAAATAGTAACAGGGAAAACCTAATGCCTGACTTTGAAAGAACTCTGTCTTCCCTCCCATTCTTTGTGGACACTCAGCACCTCTTTCAGGTTCCCTGCTCTACCAAAAAGAATTTTTTTATCCTTCAGTCCCTTATATATCATTCACCTCATCTTTGTCTGATTTTTTTCAGTTTTGGAAAACTGTTTTAGGAATTGCAGTGGTAGTAGAATTGTTGAGGGAGTTTTTCTTCTGAAAATCTCTGGGGATCAGATTTGGGCTTTGCAATGCAACATCTCATCCAGGAGATGTAGAAATCAGAATCACATCATCCTCTGATGTTTAAATTGCTTCAAAGCCAACTGCAATGTGTACAACAACACATTGAAACCCTCCACCAAGCCGCCTTCCCTGGTGATTTTCTGAGCAACCTCTGGATGAGATAGCTTTATTGGAATTGTTGTTCTTCTGTGTGGCCAAAGGGAAATGAACTGGATGAACATTCTGCTGTGCCACACAGACCAGCCAATGCAATCCACGTGTGTGCAGGTAAGAACACACTGTAGTTTGAAGTACCATGACCCTCAGAAGGGCTGTAGAAAATATATTTGTTTGGCATGCTGCCATTTTGCTGCTCGCTGCAATCTTATCACCATTCACAGTCTAGGTCAGGGGAGCCCCCAAAGAACAATTGAAGAGGAGAAAAAGAGCATCCTGTAAGTCCTGGGGCCGCCCCATCCCCTAAGGTGCTGTTGTGTCTGGAGGCACTCTCAGGCAGAATCAGAGAGCTGATGGTCTCTGCAGGGATGGTCTTATGTAAAGCTGAAAGTTGTAGGAAATGTTCACTGTAAACCATGTGAAGACCTCAGTTTTTTGCCTTGCTGGAGAAATCAATCTTGGAACAGTGACCAAGATTGTCCCAGTTTATCTGGGACATGCACTCTTCTAACAAGTCTTATGGTGGTGAATGAGGTGCAAACTCTGGGACAACTTTGCACCACGCAGTCACAGGACCATGAGTTGAGAGCTGCAAACCTGTTGTTCTCACCAGCTCCACTGAAAATCAGATTTGCCTGTATCTAGGGTTAAATGAGGCATTTTCACTGCTGGAACAGCCTGCCTTACGCTGATGTAGCTGGCAGAAGGATAGAGCCCTCAGCTATATTGTACATATTCCTGTAAAGACAGGGGTAATCCACCAAATCAAGGCACTGTAGCACATAACTTAGAGAGTGGGCACGTGCCTCTGCGTGTGTGCATGCACCTGGGTATGTGAGAGACAGAGAGATGAGATATATGGGGAAATACATGAGAGATGAGACTGGAGAGATAATTTCCAGAAAATACAGCAACCATCAGAAACTCTGTCTTTCCAGTTGGAGGGTTTTGCAGTGCTGGTACTTCCCTCTTAACTTGACAGCTCCACTCTTAGCCCAGCTCATAGCTGCTCCCTATAAATTTAATTAGAATGGGGGTAGGGGAGGAACAAGCCTGCACGGCACTTGGCACAGTGCTGAAAATAACCAGCTTTAATACCTTTGACATTGAAGCACCTGCTAAGGGCACAGACTGCTGTACAGCTGACCGACCCTGCTCTGGTGACAGGATGTGTCACTTCGCTTGTCCTCAAAACATGCAGCCCACCCCATAACCCAGGGGATTGCATGCGTGGCTCTGGGGCCAGGCATCTCCCTGAGCACCACAAGGCAGCATTGCACACTGGGGGAGCAGGGAGGGACGCTGAGCACCCCTGACCATGTGAAAAGGGAGCTGCTCAAGCACTGCAGTGGCAGTGTGCCTCGTGTATTTCATTTTTCTCTCTCTGATGTAGTGGGCTATTTTCTGTGTTTGCAGCTAAGTGCTGCACTGCAGCCAGACATGAACATTTCTGTTGGCCCAGCTGGCCCCTTGTTTTAATGCTGTTCTCAGGGCTCTCCCTGGGTAGAGCGGGGAAGTAAACAGATTGGAACTTTGCCCACACATATATATTTAATTGTGAGCTGATTTTATGCTAGGGAAATATAATAGACCCATCACTTCAGGCAGACAACTCCCAGCTGAGGCAACAGGTTAGAGATTTTCCCCACTTCTGGTGCTTCCTGAGATGTAGCAGCTCTTATGGATGTAGGGACCCCTTGTCAGAGATTGAACCCTTTATACTGTTTCTGATAAGCTCTAGGCAGTGTGGAAGCAATTTAGGGATTTGAGGGATATTTGACCTCTTTCCTATGCATGCTGCAGGGATCTGCTTGTGTTTGTGGCTTTGGGTCATGTTTGGAGATGTCCCAGCTGAGAAGAGAAAGTGCCGGAGCTCCTTTCACAGAGTCCAGCAGTGACACAGTGTCAGGATGCAAATGAAACCCGGATCACATCTGACACTTCTGCCACCATTAAATGGCACTGATGCTGCTGTTAGAAAGACTTTTCAAAAGCGTAGTTTGATTTTTTTATTTTTTAATTGTGTTTGAATCTAACCCAATTTTAATTCAAATCAAGTTAACCAAATTCAAATCAAGATCAGATTGAATTCCCCTTGAAATCTGAGGGTATTTTCACATCCTCCAGGGAAGGACTCAGTGGACCTGAACTTAATATGAGGAAAAAAAGACTACAAGTGTCTTGAAATCATCTTCACAGAATCATGGAATAGTTTGGGTTGGAAGGAACACTTAAGGTCATCTAGTCCATGAGCAGACAGACAGTGAGCAGAGGGACATCCCCAACTAGACCAGGTTGCTCAAAGCCTCTTCAGATCTGATCTTGAACATTCATCACCCTCTTTCTTTTCAGAGTCCCTCTGCCATGCCCCACTCTGCCTAGCTGTATTCTCTGTTCCAAAGCCTTGGAAGCAGCTGCATTTGCTCAGACCTGAGGATGAAGTAGCACAGGCAGCCTCTGAGCAGGGCACCACGCCAGGCAGAGGGGTGCATGCAGCCTTTGCATACACCGTGCAAGACCTTAGAGGGCAAGACAAAATCCATTTTAAATATGCAATTGAGTCGTGCAATTTTCAGCCTATTCAGGCTTAGCAAATGCCTTCAAGGGATCAGACTACCAAGCACCACAAGTACAGTTGTGACTATGCAACATTCTGTAATGCAACAGCTCTGATGTGAAGTTATTACTGGAGGCACCGTGTTGATACCTGTGTTAAGCCTCTGAGCATTGCCCAGTGTGAACTATGTGTTTCCACAAGACTGAGCAGACCCAGACAGAGCTGATTGCTCTTGCAGTTAATAAAAAGCACTGCACTTTCTCTCTTGACAATCCCGACACCTGAGTGCTTCCTACGTATGACAGTTAGCACATTCTGGTTGCTCAGTGGCCTGTGAGAAATGAGCCTCTTCTCAATTTAGTTCCTATCATCAGACAAGCAGTACACACAATAAAAAACACACCTTGACAGTCAGCCCCCAAAGTAGCCCTGGGGACTGCAGGTCCGAACTTCCCTTTCTCTCCTACGCAAAGCCATAAACCAGATGGAATTTATCGGGCTGGGCTCCACTATTTCCTTCAGGTAAATCAAGGTAACTCCACCAAGGTCAAAGGAGTCACTCTGGTCAGTGCAGAGTAGCCTGGAGGAGGGGAACCTCTGCTGACCCCACCTCGTTTCTTTTCTGGATGGAGCTTGTCAAGCCCTCCTGACTTGCATTGGTGGCCACAGTCTGCCACAAGGTCTCAATCAGAGCAAGGTAAAAGCACTGCCTCCACCCATTAGCTGAGCATTTGGCCCAGGAACCAACCTTTCCACAGCAAGGAGCACCAGGATGGGTATGATGTCCTTTTTTTCCCGGAGGGTGAGGAAGGCGCAGGGCAGGGGACTGGAAGGCTGGACCAGAATGAGTGGATGGTGGCTGTTGTGACAGCCTCTGCTCCAGCCAAGCCCAGCTCATCAGGTCATGTCAAATGGAGCTAATATAAATGTCAGTGTGCTGCTTTCAGTTGTGAAATCTCTGTTTGTTGTACTGCAGTTCATTTTCAGTCTTCCAGCTCTATGGATGCTATCAGCTGACATGTCTGGCTGGTATCCTCTGCCAAAAATATATGCGCTCTCAACATTTCTCAGGAGTTGGGTTTTCTCCCCCCTCCCTGTGACATGCTGATGTCGAATTTCTTCCTGGCTCTGTGATACACAAGACTGTCCACACCTACCAGATAATGAGTTTAACATTTCAAGGACAGGAGCTCTCAGTCTCAGTGAGACACGGGGTGGATGTGCAGGCCTGATTTGGGGTAGGTGCCAAAGGTGGCAGGGGGGCTCTTTTAAGCTTTTTTAGCATGTTCTCTTTTAAGATAATCCAATCCAACAGAAACAGATGTGTATAGCTCAGAGTAGCATTAGTATTCTTGTTACGATTAAATACTATGTTGTTATTAACAGTAACTTAAAGCCTTCTCCCGTTGTTCCTTGCTCTTAGAAGAAATTCAATGATCTTTTTGCAGGTCAAGCTGGATCTGGAATCTATTGTTCTGCCTTTCCTCAGGTTTGTCCCATCCTGGCCCTCCACTGATACAGTTATCAGGTCCACTCCACTTTCTCCTCCACATCTGAGTTATCTGCCTCCTCTTTCCTGGTGATGCCCTCTCTTTTCTTCTCTTCCAGCCCCTGGTCCTCATCTCTCATATTCTCTTCCAAAGGCATTTTTTACTTCTGCCTCAACTTTCCCCTTTTCCTCTTTGTTTACAGTAGTGTACTGGCTCTCACTTATTTTTCTAAAGAGAAAGATGAATCAGGTTGTTTTTCGCTTCTTTCTCCCTTTGCCATCAGAGTCACAAACATTTTTCTTCTTTTCTTACCCTTATAACACAGAAGTTTAATTTCATCTCTTGATCTTTAGTTTCTGCTCTCATTCCATTTCTCATGCTACTGAACCTTTCACTCTTCTGTGTTCTCCAGCTCTCATTAATACAATGCTCCATTCCATTTGAAAGCATTTCTCTCTGCGTCTGTTTGCCTCTCTGGAAACCCTGCCCCCTTTCCTATCTAGGATTATTCAAAGTGATTTCTCCACCTTCTTTGTCCTATGTACATCCCACTGACATTGCTCTCAACAAAACCTTTCTGTATTTCTCAGGCAAAACCTGACAGCAATTTGCCAGCCGCAGCCTCTTGACCATTAGCAATTTTTGGCATTATTGCTTACTTTTTGAAATCTGTTCTTCTGAGCACACAGGTCTCAGTCTTTTATCGATGCTGCTCTGGTTGACTGCAGGCTCTTCATCATCTCCCCACCCTCCAATTTCATGTTAGCTTCACAAATATAAAACCTTATTCTCTTCCATTCTGCTCCCATACCTTTCTCTTGGCAAACTTATCTGCATATCCAAGCTCAAGCATCACATCAAAAAGTCTACTCTGGACTTGTTTCTTCTTGTCCAAAACTGACATTTCATGCAGTACTTTTGACTTTTACTCATGGTGAGCTGTCATCTTAAGCTGACCATGAATTTCCAGCTTCTTCCTCACAACATCTTGCCCCTTTGCATCTCTCTTTTTTTTTTTTCTATCATGACCTGGAGCTCATATTTGTTACTAAGGCTTCAAATGTAAACAATTTTTTCAACTGGCTCACCTCCCTCTAATTTATTACCTAAAGAATATCTATATCTTTCTGAGTTTTAGTTTTAAGAAACAGAAAAGATGCTGAATTTTCTGGTGCTCCACACAGCTGAAACTCATACAGAGGTTTAGAATTACTTGGATTTTATCTGTGGAAACATTCTTTATTTTTCTGGACAAATTGAATCACATGTAAATTTTTCCAAATTACTCTGTAAATGTAATTTCTCCAGCTTATCAGTGTGACCAATGTGTTGCTGTTTTGGCTTCCTTCTTGTAAAGGAAGATATTTCTCCATGAGAGTTCTTCTGTTTCAACAAGTGCAAGCTATTCTTTACTTTGAAGACACTCTTCTGCCTCACTCTTTAGCTTGGTCTGATGAAACACCGCTGGTCACAGTCAGGAGAAGGTCAGAGGGGCATCCAAGGAGCCAGGATCCTGTCCCCCCTCCCAGGCAGGCTGGCTAGAACAGACACAGTTCCCCTATGACAGCAAGAAGTAAGTCTGCAAAGCTCTTCTCTTCCCTTCTCTTCCCTGGATGCAGCTGCATTTTGTGCTGGTGCATGTTCTCCTGCTATGTTCTCCTTTTGCCAGTTCCTCTTCCCCTGGTTTTGTTTCAACATTTCCTGGGACAAGAGCAATATTTTATATTTCTACAGCACCAAGCACAGCAGCTCCCTAACCTCAGTGAGGAGGACTGTGAGATGCCTCGTGCAATGCCGGTAATCAATAATATAAATTAGAAAATGGTTATGAGATGGCAGTAGGGGAGCAGAATGGGACAAGAATCAGAAAGACTGTTCCAAACTATGTTTGAGACACCCATGCTTTGACCTTGATAACTGGTGGATCAAATAGGAGTTGGACTTGAATGATCCTTTTGGGTCCCTTCCCACTAAGGATATTCTATGATTCTGTGGTTGTTACATTAATGTTTGCACAAATGTAGGGTCACCAAGACCAGAATCAGTTCCTCTGGCCAGTGAGTGACAGCAGTGCTTTTATTTTGGCAGGCCAGCATCATTCCAGCTATCAGCACAGGGGAAAAACATGCACACACACAGTGCTCTCCTGCCCGTGGCAGCCAGAGCACCCTTCAGACATCCCACCTCACCTGCTGACACAATCCTTCAGCGCCCACCAAAATCAAATGCAGCTAATGGGAAGGTGATGACAGCCAGGGGACTGCTGGATTTGCATGCTAATTCCTCTATTTGAGCATCACACAGCCCAAGTACAGGTAAAATGAGACTCTGCATTTCATTCCAGACGATTTCCTGCCTTCTCCACAGTACCCATCAATGCACACACACACGTTTTCTCTCTTGAGCTGTCCTGAAGCCAAAAATCAGCTGGAGATTGCATTACATGTGCTTTCCAAAAGGCTGGCCAACAACTTCAAGGGGCAACATTTTTTTTTCCTCTTGTTAGGACAGGGCTACAAACTGCAACTGTAGATGAGTCTTTAGAAATCACAGCAACCCAGCTCACGTGGGGAGAACAGAGGTCCTTCCACAGGTTGGGTTACAGCTTCCTCATACTTTATATGCCAGGGCTTAGGATGGATTCCTGGCTCTTGTATCACACAATATTGTTGAAGTTTTGTTTCAAGTACCCAACCTCCTCCCCTCTTCTACCACTGGCATCTGCCCCTGCTCTAAGTCTACCAATTATTTCCTTTAAGTGTCAGAAGCACACCGCACGCACTGAGATATAACCTTTCTCCTAGTTGATGCTGTTAAACTACTACTTGAAACTGAAGTCACAGTTGACAAGTGCTACTTCAGTCACTAATAACTACTTCAGACGTGCTAGTGGTGTCTTGGCTCTTAATGCTGTGGCTCAGGGCTCAGGGAGTGTCTTTACAGGTCACTTAGAGCCATCCATCTGATCTGAAACAAGATCAGTCAATCTCTCCTCTGGCTCTGTGCCTTGCTTGCCTGGAGGCTCTCTCTCCACCTCCCCAGGGCTGCAGCAGTGGCATATCTGGGTGGCTGTAGGGGCTGCCCAGATCCCAGAAGATCCCACTTTGGGACATACCTGTGAGCCACAAGCTGAGTTTTTCTGTTTGCAGCCAAGGAAAGGTGAGGGGTCCAATTCCTTGAGGTTGAATACAGCAATTGCAATTTCAAGGGAGAAACATCTCCTTTGCTTGTCCACATCACAATTTACTTTTGTTTTAATCTTTTTTTTTTTTTTTTTTTTTTTAAAGCAGGTTGAACACCTTCCTGAGAAAAACAGGATTTCTGCATGGATGGAGGATGAGCACTCAGACACACACCTGAACTCTGCAGCATCATGTAAGGAATAGCTTTCCTTTCCTATCCCACTCCCCTTTCTTCAGGCTCAGCTCCTTCAGTCTAATCAAAGCATGAGGTATCTCAGACACAGAAGATTCACAGTTTGGCAGAGGTCACAAATATTCCCTTTATATTTTGGCACATTTTTGGCACAGTGTTTGGATAAATTTGGAACAGAGCAATATAAGGCAAGGCCATATAATCTGGGGCACTGAGCTCTGTGCCCTGTTACTGCAGACAATCCTGTAAGAGGTGTTAAGTCCAGAACAACCTCCACTTTTCCATTGTCTCCGCACATAAGAAGCTACAATGTGGTATAACAAACTGGGTCTGGCTTTTCAACAGAAAAAAGATATGTCAGGTTTTAAGTCTCCTTGACATGACAACATCTTCATCTAAATCGTGAAGCCATCCTTTGGATAGCCCAGCCTTGGTCTAATGCCTTTTAGAAAATGATGCTCATTTAATTCCTGAAATGTGAAATCTAGGTCTCAGGTCAAGAGCATAGATGTTGTTTAGCTGAAAAATTTAGATCCATCAGACTGTCTGCAAGAGTCTGCAACTTTTCAAACTTTAGATTGCAACCAGACTCTTACTGCTATATACAGTCTTTTGAAGAGTAGGATCTAAATAAAAATACCCTTGAAGTACAGGGCATTTTTTATACTCCCACCCTCACAATTTTTTAGGAAACAAAAGACTTCTTCAGGGCCACAACTTGTCTGCACAGAACAAATAGCCAGACCTTGGCTAAAACTTTATTCCTTTTTCACTCTATATCCAGCCCTGAATTCTTCCCTCAGGCAGGATTTTGATGGGACTTGATGGGAGAATCCCCTAAGACAGGCAGGGTCAGATCACACAGATGAAGGGACTTGACAATATGGGAGATATAGAAGGACCTCAGCGAGAGTAGGGCAGCTACTTCATGGGAAAATACACCAAGTTCTTATCTTAGTAATTGTATGGACAAATTAAATCTAGTCCCAAGCAATCAGGACTCACCCCTTCACTGCTAAAAGATGACAGACCTCCGGCCAAGACACATATCCTTTGGTAGTAGAGAGTGATCAGCTCTTGCCAGGCAGATTTCTGGCTCTCATAAAATGTGCTGGTTATGGGCAGGATATTTCTACGACACAGGGAAATTTTTATCCTCAATGGGAAACACAGCTGGGCTGAAGGAAAGCTTGTGTTGCACCTGTATCTAGCACAGATCACACACACATATGAGCTTCCAGAAGGCAAAAAAAGTCCATTCATGTGCCAATTGTGTCTTTATATCCTCTCTATGTGTATGAATTTATGGTTGTATGAACAGCCATATCCAGTTATTGAAGTATTTGATGATCCAAAGTGCTCAAGGCCTTCTTATTCCATCTCATTCACTGTTAAAGTTCTGCACAACCTCTTTACTGGCTTTCAGCCTGCCATAAATACAAATGACTTGCCAATAAAAGCTGGTATCTCCCTCTGTCAGGAGGACTATAGCATCGTTGTTATTTAAGAGGTGGCAGCTTTGACACAATTCTTATTTAAAATTTGTAAAAGGAAAAAAGATGATGTAATAAATCTGTATGTTTTTCCTAAGCAGCCACTGAAAGTGGATGCTCTTCCCCTTTCCAAAAGCACCAGCCATTTAATGTTTCCTAAGTTGTTTTTGCATGAATTAGGGCGTTGGAGTGAAGCACTGTCAGTTACAAAACCACGCTGTTGTCTCCAGCTAATTTTGCGTTAGTAGCTCTTTGAAACTGCTAAATCTAGTTTTTAGTGTATGATGATTTTGTTTAGTGATGGTGTAAAACAGCTGCTACTTTTCTGATGAGTTGCCTGTTTTCCATTTTATGTCTCTGCAAGATGTTGGGTTTCATCATGGCCCTGTCTGACAGGCAGCTGAGAATAACCTGTAAAATCCTCCAAAACACAACAAAAAGCAAAGGTCCCCAAACCCAGGAGTTCAACCACCCACACAGCCAAATTTCAGAGTGATCAGTCCTCTGTCTTTACTGGTGCCCTCAGACCACCTCAATGCTACGCCAGAATGATGTAAATGATGAGAGCAGGGTGAGCAGGAAAGCAGGGAACTTGCTGCTCCAAGAGGACAAGTGAGAGGCCATCCAGCAGCCCCAGACTGTTTCTGGGGGGCTGGTTCAGATTAGGATGCCCGTGCTGTTTGTATCCTTGCTGCTCATGCTGCTGCTCCCAGCTCTCTGCCTGGTTATGGCCAGAAGGATGAAATTATGGCTTGGATGACATTATGGCTTGGGGTGTCTTTCCAAAGTAATTAATCACTCTGCTTTCCTCAGATTCTGCTTGCAGCCACTGCTTTGTGAGTGTCATTTTGCCACTGAATTTCTTGGGTGCCAAACACTTCCCAGGATGTGACTGCTCCTGGCTGTCAGGAGATGGGAGCAAGGGCCAGACTGACCATGACAGCTACCCCTCACTAATATTTCAGGGGGCCTCTCTTAAGTAAAATCCCTATTACCTTTGTGAAAGGCGTTTTGCATTTGGTGTTTGCCAGAGGTTCTCATGAGGAACCACTTAGTGGTCACCCTGTAGGTACTTTGCTACTGACTTTCCCACAGAGGCAAGCAGCCCTGCTTTATTCAGTGGCAGAAATCTGAATGGTTGTCTTTCATCTTGCCTTTTCCCCTGTATCCCATGGGCTGGCATTTGTTCCATATGCTCCAAGCAAGAAAATGGCAAAACACATAAAGGAAACACTCAGAGAGCTCCTCAAAGAGGTGAAGACTAGGATCTTTCCAACAATAACCCACACTCCATAAAAGTATCCTAGATTTTGGATAGACAAATTGGAAGCAGCTTGTCTCCCTGATTCTTCCTTCCCTTTGCACTTACACTCCTCCCCAGCATGACTCGCAGGCTTTTCCAAAAGCAGTGCAGCCCATTGAACAGCGGTGGTCTAAACTGTTATGAAGATCTTAAACTGCTGAATTGTTACAAGCTAAAATTGATTGCAACTGAGCCTGTGAACTGAAGTGCTGGAAACAGCACAGAGAGAAGTGGGGAAAGGGTACAAAAGATCTTGCTTTATTATTTTGGGGGTTCTTTCTCTTTCGTAAGATTTCCAAACCATTTTGCCTTGATGAGTTCTGCATCTCTCTCAATAATCACTGGACGGTTTTTCCTGGTATTTTCAATATAAATGGTATTCTCAGTTTGTCTTCTAATTTGCTGGTTGCAGTGTCATTTCTGAAGAATTCTAAAAGTCTGCTTCAAAGTCAGATCCAGAGGGAAAATCAATGATGTCAGATCCAGAGGGAAAAATATGAAGATATTTACTCCCCCTCAAGCTAAAAAAATCCCTTTTTTAGCTTTCCAAAACTAAAAATCCTTTCTCAGCCTGTTTCACTCTATTCTGCCTTGATTTTATTTGCACCCTCATCACGAGAGCATGTGAACACCTCCGAGTAGTACATTAAGCAATGTGACTAACATCTGTCACGTATAGTTTACTCGCTGTCTCTCAGCATCCTTAAAATTAATTTAGTGCTTGTGCAGGATCAATAGTGCTGGAGACAGACAGTCTCTGTTCAGTCTTGGAGTTGGCACAGTTTGGGTGAGACCCTTGTGATGGTCCCCCAGCCTGCTGCCCCTTTGTCCCCCGAGTGCCAGCTCATGCACTGGGGAGCACTCATGGGGAAGCAGCTCTGCACCAAGTTTGTTTCCAGTGGGACAGATAAATCCAAGTAATTTGGGGGAATCAGATGGGGCTTTCAGTGTTTCCCAGCTATCAGCTGCTCGCTGACGGATACATGTATGGTCTTGGGTGCCTGCTGTACTCAGGAGCCCAGATGGATCCAACATCACTGATTTTCCACGGTTTTCTGCCTTCCTCAGGTGGCTCTGCTTATTTTTTAGCATCAGTTACAACTTAGGGCTATTGATGGACAAGGATGTTGCTGTTTCTCACCATCAAAACCTTCTCTGCCAGATTTCTTTGACAGTGTTCTCAAACTTTTGAAATCAGGTCAATACAGATCCCATGCTGAACAGAGCTGGGAGCCCTGTCCTCTGTATCCAGGACCATGAGCAAGAACTAGGCATCCTGGGGCACTGTAATTTCAAGCAATATGTTTTCTTAATGGGACAAATATGCTTTGCCTAATTTTGCTTTCAGTGCATGGGATTGTTATTGCTCAGCGGCCCCACACAGGTGTTTAAGCAGTTTTGTGGCAGGATTTTCCAGTAGCAGCAGGAAGTTTTATTGACTGTTACCTCAAGAGTAACTCCAGAAGAAACGACATCCCCAGCTGGTTGTGATGGATGCATGTGGAGCTGTGGCAGAAAACTCAGGAGCCAGTGACCTCTCTGTCATGGTCTGTCATATTTTGGGTAAGAATGCAAAGCAACTGTAAAAGGACACTGCTTTTCATGCAGTGAGAAGAATTAGGAGGGGTGAAGTTACTAAATTACTTGTTTCCCCTGAAAACTGTTGGCTTGTCCGCTCTGATAATATGAACATACTGAGGATAGGTCAATAAGTAAAATAAATTCCATACTTTGCGAGGATTCTAGGTTGTGGGGTTTAATTTGGTCTATGAGTGTGCATTAAATGGTAGACTAGGGGACTCTGGTCTCTGTGTGGTAACCTAAATTATAAATTACACAGCTTTTGACACATAAGAGACATCTGACCCACAACTTGCCCTTGTTCCAGTTCCATAGTAGGTCAAAACCCAGGTGAGCACCACTAATTTCTCCTCAGTGCCACCAGCCTATACCTTGCCGTCTGTAAAAAGCAGACCCAGGAACCTGGCTGTTTGGAAACCCAGCAGGCTCCTGCAGGACCCACCCAGGGGCAGGTTCCAGAGCCTGTTTCTCGGGGTAATATCTGAGATTGTGCTCCACTGTTAGCAGAAATGGAAGCATGAGCTATCCGATCAAGAGAGATAAATACATCTATTTCAGAATACATAATCTTACCACATATGTGAAGTAGTTTAATCATTAGCAAGTTGTCAAGCATTTATTGAATGGAATTAGCCTCTTTATTTCTGGTCAGGATCAATCTTTTTTCCCCTTCCCAGTACAATGAATGCTTATATGTTACACATTGCAGCGTCTGGGGCAGATGACACTTGCCAAAGGGTTTGATGATCAATTCTGATACAAATCTGACATGAACAAACAGGAGAGAATCTGCATCAGATGAGCAGTGGGAGAGATAAATTCACATTTAATGCTTCTAAATGTCTGTGCATATTATATCCATCTCAAACACGGTATCCAAAAGCAAGCACAGTGCACAAGGATGATGCTTGGATGAGGACATGGGCAGAGTACAGGGGTGAGGATGGCATTTCTCAGTGGAATATTCTAGAACTGAGAGTCTAGTTAGAATTAAGTGTGATATTAACTATAAAACTATGGGGCAGAGAAATGGCCTCTTGTCTACCAGCTCTGTGATACAGAGGCCATGGGCAAAAAAAAAAGACTTTCCATATTTTTTATTCACTACAAATCTCTGTTAGATTTGCACCTCCAATCTGGAGATGAAAGAGAGACCTATTACCAGTCCCAGACCTTGGAGCCATGCCTCCATTTACCACCAGTCTGCTTTTCTCCTCTCCCTTTCCCTTTCCAAGCGGGGCTGTATATGAGTATTCACTCCTTATTATTTCTCCCCTCACAGTTGCTTTTTCCTTCCCACACCTGCCAACATTAGCTCCTTTCTTTGACTCACGCTGCTGTACAGCCTAACGCATGTGATCTCCATGCCAAGATGTTATTTAATTTCCCAACAAAGTTCTTTTGGCATGGAATGAGCTGAGCAGTATAGAGCACAGGAGGTGAGGCATAGGCAGGGGTGGGAAGGGGAACGAGGAGGAGCAGGGGCTCAAATTTATGTTGCTTCTGGCTTCACACACCCAACCTGTGTTGTGTGTGTCCAGGGAGCAGTGTGGGTGGGGTGGAGATGGCAGCAGGGGGTTCATCGATGGCAGGTTGCTGAATCAGGAACCCTGACACTTGTGAAGTACTCTGTCAGGAACATTAAGTATCCAAAAGTGATAAAGCTTCAATTTGCTAGTCCATTAGACTAATTACTGCAATAATTAAGTAACTACTTGATTAGAACTAATGGGTACCTAATTATCCAGGAGAAAAGTATCAGGTGGCAATTATCAGGTGGCAATTAATAGACTGGAGTTAATGTCTTAGCACTGTCTTTGTATGAATTCATAAGCAAGGTAAAGAAAACAAACAATAACTTATTAATATTTATTGGTGCCACAGTGTTTTTCAGCTTGTTTCATTTACACAGAACCAATTAGTGAAAAGACAGTTAGTGTTGCAAAGATGTAAAGTGACTGAAGCAGGAGTTTGATTTTAAAGGAACAGGATCACATTAGCACTTATAAGCAAAGACAAATGGGTATCAGCCAGGGACTTGATTCTGGTGCTATTAATTCATCAACAGAAGAAATCAGAGTAATTGAACTCAGTATTAATAATGAAACACACAGGAAGGCAGCTCCTGTCTTAATGGGGTTCACTTTAGTTTTGGTCCCTCCCTGGGTCTTCATCAGTGTTTTCTACACTGCCCAGGAAATGCAGGGACACCTCGGTGAGTGAGCGGGAACTTCCCGCTGGCAGGGGTGGGAGACACGGCAATAAAATCCTCCAGATCAGTGCTATGAGCTCTCTGAAGGAGACAGATTCCCTGAGCAGCTAAAGCCTGGGTGCAGCACAGGTTCCATCACGAAGGCAAGGTGGTAGAGCTGAATTCCTGCCCATTCACAGTGTTGGTGTAAATAAACCACACCACCACCTCCATTCCTGGTAATTCCCCCTTAGCTCAGCACCCACTTTGAAACATGACTGTGAGTTCCTATGGATGAAGTCTAAGAGTGAATTTAATGTCATTTAGTCCTCAGATTGGAGTGGGGTTTTGCAGCTGGTTTTTTGGGGGTGTTCTTTTTTTTTTTTTTTCATGGCTATGCAAAGGTCCATCTCCTCAGATTAAATAATTTGCTATTGTTTCTTTGAAGTCAATCCAACTGTAGTGATTTTTGCAGAATGAAACTATGGCCTAGGATCTACTTTTCTTACTCTCTTCTCCAAATTCAAGAAGCTTTAAATTTCCCAGCAGAGAAATGAAAAATCCCAGTGTTTTCTTTCCTACAAATCTTTATGATCCTAATGATCCTCTTAAATGGCTTCAATCCAAAAACAGTTGTGCATGCAAGTTGTCTCCTTGTCTCTCTATGGGAGAGCTCATATTAGCCATAATTACTCTCCTGAGTAAGAGTTGTTAAAGTGTGATATACAATGAACTTTTGCTGATTTTAGAACACAGAATGAAGAGCTCCCTTATAAACCTCAATCCTTTGAAATTCAGCTGTTGGTAAATGAAAGACCAAATTCTAAGATGGCTTTGGCAGCTCTGCACAAGACATGGTTTTATGGAAGTGGAGGATCTTGCCTCTACAACAGCTATTCCTCCCCACCCCCCACCCTTTTTTCCATGTTATAAATAAATGAAAGGTATCCTAATCATATTTTAGACTGTGTGCAGAGTCAGACGCTAAACCATAATGTCTGTATATTAGAACATGTGGAATGATAAATGGAGATAAATCTAAAATTTATAGAACATGAACATTTGCATAAACTGCAATATCCAAACACATAGGCTGTTAAGTAACAATTGTCACAAAGGGCATAAAAAATTCAACTTTGTTTCATGGAAAGAACTCAAATTCCTAACATGATTAAGATAATATATCATTTGTTCCTATCTTATTAAAGGCGTAATTGTTAGACACAGAAGTGGCATTAACTCTAATCTGGCTTTATATATGTACAAATAGGAGGGGAGGTAGATCTGAAAATGGATGATTTTGGTGATCCATAGGCATTTTATTAATGTTTGAATAATAACTGCCTGGAGGGCCTGTTATAAATTAAAGGGACGAATTGAGATATAAATTTTTATGAGGACTAGTTATACATTTCCATTATGTGTTTAAAAATGAAGGAATTACTGTGAACACAGCAGAACTCACATTTATTTGAGGTGATTTGGATGGGAGGGAAGGTGCAGTGAAGGAAGCTGCACGCTGGCTGTAAGAAAGATGTATCTGTCCCTGTGAAAAGATATATCATATGTCATGCATGAACTCTCTTCTACAGCCGACTTTTCTCTGCAGCTGATTTCGCATGATTATTTATTTGACAACAGCAAGTGATGATATAGCAGTGAATTTTAGGCCACTTAGAGAAGAATTCTTATTCTTAAATCATAGAGGATTTCCCAAACCCAACCACTGTCAAACTAGAGTTAATCTAACAGAGAAACCCAGTAATCTCTTTGGCATACATTTCTCATTGTTCCTCCTGCCTGGGTATACACATCTTCATTTGCAGTGCATCTGTGGGACCAGCAGCATTAGAGATCTTCCTCCTGCCCTTTGCTGAGGCTGCTTTTGGGAGCTCAGCTCTGATTGCTGAGAAAGCACCAGCCCCCCTTTGTTATCCAGCAGCACTGATGCCCTGGGAGATCCTCAGACAATCCCATCAATGTGCTTTTGATGTGACAGCACAGGGGATGACAACCCCATACCTTCACTCAGGCAGGCTTGGCCCAAACCCACGTCTGCTCACAAGGGAAAGGAGGCAGGATGCCAGTGTTTAGACAGTCACTTAATATGTGGGGACCTGTTTTCCATGCCCTGATTAATTGGAACTGACCACTGAGGGCAAAGCCTCCTAGATGAAATTCTCCAGTGTTTGACCCCCGTTTAGAGGCTTCATTGGTCTGGACTTCAATAGGTGCCAGCAAACTCATGCCTTGGAGGTCTTTAGCTGTATTCTCTGTGCCTCAGTTGCCTGTCTGTAAAAGAGGAAGGCTCACAGGTGTGGTTTGAGGAGGAATGTGTTCATTGGGATGATATCCAGAGAGATGACAATGGTGCATCATCTGCAGACATCCACACCAAGGTAGCAGCTGTGCAAGTGTGTGCCAGGGGAGCTTTATTATAAGACACACAGCACAGAGGCCTTCAGTTTTACAGCCTTTCATGTTACTCAATTAATCAATTTAAATTTTGTAGGCTTTTTTTGTTGTTTTCTCCCAACCCTCCTTTAATTAGACTTACAAGGGCTGGGCAAGTATTTTCTTTTTGGACTAGGCCTGATACATTGGGAAATAAAAGACTTGAGGATGTTCTTGGCTTGCAGAGAGCCTGAAGCATTAATGAAGTTGATAAAACATCAAGACCTAGCTCAACCTCATTTTCTATCTTTGAGGCATCACCTTTGGCTCTACCATTCATGGAGATCGCTGTGCCCACTTGGAGGGGAGTGGCTGGCAGTGCCTTTTGATCTACCAACAGTGTTATTTTTTCTTCCAAGTGTGGAAATGAGGTGGTCTACAAGAAATATGACAAAATGTCCTCATGGTTCTGATTAAGGTTCCTACTTTCATCAGTGTTTTGAATCTGGACTGTATTCCCAGGCAGCTCAGTCTGTGACAGCAAACCTCACCCTGTGACAGTGATAGGAAGGATCAGCTCTGCTTGGTTCCTACACAGTTGGTTCAGCTTTCCACAACCTCAGTGTTTTGTCTCCAATCTTTCAGCTGAGAAACACAATTTGTGACACTCCCAACCTTACTCAGATCAGCCTCTCAGTGTCTGTTACCTTCAAGGATAGTACCATGGTTGTGTCTCTCTCTTTTCCCCATAAAGTCATAAAAAAAAGTGATTGTTGTGAAAGTATCATCCAACAAGCATTGAAGCAGCAAAAATTATTCTCCCAGTCAATTGGAGCCTTTTCTAAATGCATTACAGTGCTGGACAAGTGACTAATTAGGCAAGACTCATACTGTCTGTTTTTCAAAACTATGTTTTTTCTGTATGTGTTATTGAAGGGACAGATTCACAAGAGTTTCTTTAGGGAAGATGCAGGGGAATGTTATAGAGAGTAAGTTCTATGACAGAATTAGCAAATGTATTAAGTACAGTGCCAATCTGGTATAGCAGAAATGACTAAATACCCATCAGGGCCTGTCACTCGTCAAGAAGTGAAATCTTAGACCCATTTAAGTCAATGACAAATGTTCACAGAATCTGGCTGCAAGTTAATAAATGTTTGGAGCCTGTATAACTCAAACTCTGATATTTGTCAGATTAATTATTTGACTGAGCTTATTGTGTGTCAAACAATTTCTTTGTGAAGTTAGAATGCTTTGTGTTGTATTATCTATAATTCTGATTAAGAAAACATCACGCAAGTGTGGAGATATATCATTGCAAGTTTTATATCAGGTCACAGAGAATTAGTATATACAATATTAAATAATATAACTAAAAAGGGGATTGTAAAATGTTCAAAATGGGCCATGGTTGAGGCTGTATTTTCTGCGTTGTTTTTTGACATTTCTTGATTTAGGAGTACCTTAATATTCAACCTGAACTTTTATCATATTCTTCTCATTAAGCTCCATTTATGTAAAAGGAAAAGAATAACTCAACATGTATACCAATTCCTTCAGTTTACACTTGCCTTTAATACAAAACAGAGGATTTCAGGACTATATACATCAGGTGTTTTCAGCAAAGTAGCAGAAGCAAATCATAGACATTTGTCATTCCTTGGAGCTGTCTGACAGTTCTGACAATTCATTAGGCTGGGCTGAAAAGAGGTTTAGAAAGCGAAGGAAGGATCACAGGTAGTGGAGTTGCCTTTGCATGATCCAGTAATAGCTGATTTGTATCATTTTTGGTGATGGATACACTCTTCAGATTAAACTCAGCTGAATTTTCCCCCTTTATTCTTCTCTTTTTTCTTTTTTTGCTTCAACAGGAGCTTCTATGCACATTAGTCTAGATTTAAACCTCGATTTATCCCAAGGAGTAGATGCCCATGAAATTCTTCCTGGAACCTGCTGATATTTGTGGCTTTTCAGAGCTAAGGAGAAGTGAAGTCAGTATTCAGTTTCTACCTAGTGAGGTTTTCTTTTCCATTGTGTTTGAGTTACATTCTTTGCTGTGGCTGTACCATGACATATGCCATTCTTCAAAGTCAGAGTCATTCCTGCCAGGATCTATGCAAATCAAACTTGTGACTTTGTTCAGAGATAAGTGCCTCCATTATCCCACTCCTTCCACTTACTGATTTGCTTTCGAGACTTGTACACAAGCAATTTTTTGACTTGTAGGCAAATCCTTTGCAATAACGCTGAATCTGCAGAATAGGCCACCTGGAAAATATGTGCTCTTCCATTGGAAAGCATTTCCCTTTTCCAGGTTGGTGGGCTGTTTCAAATCATGCGACCATGGAAAATGCCTGGGTCAGATTCTGAGTGGGTGAGGCGATGCTTGTCTGGCCAGGGAGCATCCCTGGGGTCAGGCAGATGATGGTCTCCAGGATCAGCACTGTGGGGGAGCCTGCTTAGCCCTGCAGAGGATGAATAGCTTTCCATCTTCATTCTGTCTGTTTTATAGCTGCCACAGGAGAAGCAGTCTGAGATTGAGCCTGACCCACTAGTATTATATGTAGGTATTACAAGAGCAATACTTGCTCTTGATGACCATTGGAACATAGTCCTTTAAAGAACTCTAAAATAGAAGGGCTTGTACACTGTTTTTTTTTGGGGGGGGGATGTGCAGTATTTTTCAACATGTGAAGTTTTTCAGACCCTCAAAACCAACAGTGAATTCTAAGTACTTCCTAATTTGTACCTTTTTTTTCTTTGAGGTTCAAAGTGCTGACAGCATTGCCTCACCATCCATCTTGGGCACAACTCCTTCTTCAAGTTAAAGTTTTCTACCTGTCTCAACCAAGTAGAGAGATTCAAACCAAGGTTTTAGCTGGAAAATCCCAGAAGTGAAAATTATCTCAGCCTTCTGCTTCTTCCAGTGTGTCTTTATGGGCCTGAAGTCAGCCTCTTTCCTGTGGAAATAAAGGTATTTCCCTGTCATCCCATGTGAAGGACTGGTCAGTACAAAGCAAATAAATGACACTCATGGATGTTGGATCATGTGTCACCTTGTCTGATGTGCCTCCAGATTTGCTGGTAGGTTTTTGGGGGGTTTGCAGTGATTTTTGCAGTCAGTTTTAAGTGGCAGGCTGTACGTGTTGGTTTATAATTCTGGAGTTGTGAGTGTGGGTTGAACAGTTGGCATTAATTATTTCCAATAATGAGTCAGAGGCTGAATTACAGGATCCTACCCATGGATATAAGAGCAAACAAAGAAATAAGCAGCCTTCCTCTCCCTGCCTTGACATAAGTCATATTTTGTCTCCTATGACCTCAACCAGCCCTTTAAATTTCATATCAAACATTAGAAAGAAAGAGGTCAAAGTAAGAGCCCCGTTGAAAAAAACCCACAGCCAACCCAGATATGAACTATGGGAACTTGTCATCTTATCATCCTAATTGAAGTCATTCTGCAATGTATGACAGTCCATCATATATTCTGCCAGTCAGTGTGTCATACATGATGTGTAACAAGAGAGATCATAAACCCAGAGGGGAAGCCCCTTCTTTTTTATTACTTTATTTGATCATTTTCATAAAAAGTCCCCTTGCTCAATACAGAGGGATGTGTTTATTAGCCCCATTAAAGCTCTGTCCATTCATTTGACACTGTGATTTACACAGCTTTACCACAAAAGAATCCCATTATTTCCAGTCTGGGGAGGTGTCTTTTTATTGTGTGATGAAAAAATAAGTATTTAATTCCACAGGTGAAGGCAAGGAAAGGAGAGGTTGTTGTCAGAGGCTCAGAAGTAAACAAAAGGATGCTTTAGGTATAATTGACTCAGAGAAAGAAAACATTCCCAGTAAATATAGAAAAATAAATAAATAAAGACGCTCTTCCTATGGAGTGGGAATTTAACTGGGCTCAGCTGAACTTTTTTTTCCCCCGCGTGCCTTCATTAAAAACAGCAGAATTTGGCAAAATTTCCCTCTGTGTTCTACTCATGAATGTTTCTAGAAAATATCAGCTTTCATACGCAAATATTCTTGAAGTGAAATTGGTGGCTTCCTTTGAACACAGCTAGTGCCTCAAATCCCATCTGCTTTTCCTACAACACGCCCACTCATTATCTAGCTTATTTGGCTTTATTTTATTTTTTTTTAAATGAACACAAATTAAGCTATTTAATCAAATATGTACATGATTACATGGCATTTTTGCATAAGAGTTATACACCCACGGAAATCATTAATCACAGATAACAACACTATGTTAAAATTAGACATTTTGTTTTCTTTTTGTGTGTGTGTGCTTTTTAACATAATATCCTGCGTAGCTCTAATTTCACCTCTACTCTCATTTGAATAAAGCAGGATTGTTTTACAACAAAGTATTCATTTGTCTGTAGCTCTGATAATTGGTATTTATGTTTAGACTTGATCTCAGAGGAATAAAAATACAGAACTTGAAAATAAAATTGGTATGGTTCAAATCCCTCTCTTTCTTTTTTTTATTTTCCCCTTTTTTGCTTGCAGAGAATGTCACCATGAATGTCCATTGGCAAACTGGATAAGAAAGAGTGTCACAGTGCAGGACAACCTAGAAGATGACAGGTATTTCCAGGCATAGCAATGATGAGATCAAATTCCCCTCAACCTGCCTTGTTTGCTGATCCTTTAATCAGATTCAACTTCATAGCAGCTACAGCACAAGGTTCCCTGACAATGTATGACAGCATGTGACAGAAAAATATTTTTATTTTTTTTTCTTTTTTGTCCATTTGATGCTATTTGAGATAAATCTGAAGCCCCAGCAGCATCTGATAAATCTACCAAACTACTTTAGTGGAGGTTTTTAACTATGCATAATTGAACTGCAGGGTTTGGGGTTCGTGTTCATGTGTTTGTAGTGGAATCCAAGCAGGAAGGCTGGGAAATGATCTAAACCCTTTGAGGTTAACCAGCCATGAAAGAGCATCAACGACAGAAGAGGACATTATTAAAAAGCAGCCAGCCTCACTCAAAAAAAACCACTGTGTGAAGCCAGAGCTCGAAGAACAACACCCAGGGCTGTTTGTGGTCCTGCAGGGATATGTATTTCATCCCCTGTCTTCATCTCCAAATTTCCTCTGAACTGCTTCTGAGCTGAATTCTTGAGAAAGGAAAACACCAGCAAATTTTAAATGGGACTTATCAACCTTTTCCCTACAATCTGCTTCATATTCCCCTCACAGCCATGTTCTTGCAGTGTCTTGGGGAAATGCTTGGATCAAAGATAAGAGAGAACAAGGAAAGGAGTGAAGCAAGAAACAAACAACAAAACAAAACCAGCACTCCCAAAACTTTTTGATGAAACTCCTCTGCGAATCGTGTGCATGGTTACAGCAAAGTTAAAACTGCCTTCTTCTTCACCAGTACTTAATTCCTGCTTTTAAAATCAGGCTCCCTTTGATCTTCAGGATTGAAATGATCTGGAAATGAAACAGCCAGTGCCTTGCAGAAAATCTGGAGAGGGTCCCAGACATGGCTTTTACCTGGAAGTCTTCCAAAACAGGATGAAATCTCTCTGGTTTCAGAACAAATTGCAAGATTTTTTCTCCATGTCTAGTCCAACTGTGGAACTCTAGCCCTGATGTCTGCTGCTTCCCAAAGCACAGATGTAATAACCTCTGAGGTGAAATTAGAGCATTATTGCCCCTTCTTCTCCCCTCTGCCTCTCCTCCGAGGGTTGAGGGCTGAGAGAATTTTATTAAAGTGAAGGCTTAAAGATTTGGGCAGACTTAATTTGAGGAGACAGTTGGTTATAACCCAGTCTAGGGCCATCCATGTGAAGGCTGGAGAGGACAGAGCACCAGGAGCATCTGTGACATCTGGATCATGTTGAAAGCTCAGAAATATCTGCCTGGCTTCGCGTGACCTGGCCCCAGAGCCAAAAGGGCTGAGAAATGTGGTTAAGAGACTGCAGCAAGTTTTGCCCTAGCAAATGAGTCCCACTGAGAAAGCAAGCACATAAATATTTCTCTGAGTCTGTTTCTTTTAGTGAATATATTTCCATATGTTGCATTAATATTTCTTTTATTGTGTCTTGTAAGTCCATCTGGTATTTGTATTGGGAGGGCTTGAGCTGGCAAATCCCTGCACTGCTGCTATACACAAATCTGGACAGCCCTTGCAAGGACAGGTAGGTGGTTGGATAGGGACAACGTCTCCTCAGCTGCCTTTTTAATTGGATAAACTTCTCAAATCAATCTAGATAACCAGGTTACTTACTGTCAATTAGCTCCCACTGTGCCAATGTTACAACATAAGTATGGGCTGAGTACAAAGTATAGCAGTCCACAGTAAAGAAACCTCTCAGACACTGCACAGTGCAACAACCCTGATCTAGGTGGAGTAAAGGAGAAAAGATACCTGGGCATCGATACTAAGCAGAAAGTGTGCTGAAATATCACAGTTTGCCAAGACAATAAGAATCACTTTCCTTTGCATGTATTATTAAGGAACTGGGGAATAATTATCTGCTTTAATACAAGCTTTTCCTTCTGCATGATTAACTTCAGTGATATCAACAGAGAGTGTGATGACTCTGAAATGACAGCTCCTGGTAGCACGTTCTGGGATTAGCAAAAACAGGTTGTCACTTTACCCCAGTCAGGAACAGTCAGTTGCTTTGTGCTGAGTGCTGGACAGAGGAGCAGGGTTCTGCACCAGACATCTGACAGCCCAAGTGGGCAGCAGGTCCAGCCTCCTGCCAGGTGGCTCCCAGGTCGGGCGTGCAGGGCTCTGCTCTGGCAGGAGATTGGATTTCCTGAGGCAGCACTGTGTGATTTTGGCTGTGGAGCTTCCAGACTGAAAGCACTGCGTGCTCCTTGTACTAAGCTGTGACTTGCACTGTTCTTTGCACAGTGCTCTGTGATGATTTGAAAATATTGTGTACTTTTAAAATGTCTGGCTCTAATGCCAGTCCTGTGTCTGGCTGCTCAACGTGCAAAGTGGCAACGCACACACCAGCCCCTGGAGGGGATGGAGAGATAGGTAGGACAAACATGCCAGAGAGAGCTCTGAGCAATGGCATGGAACAACAAAAAAAATCCTTTCATTCTTGCTAAAGTTGTGAAAACTCTGTCATGGCTTCTGTAGAAATTAATCAGTGTATGAAAAACTGCATAACAACTGTGGGGGCAGCAAGAAGCTGTCTATAAATTAAAATATTGTGAGTTTCTAGAGCTAACTGGAGAAAGCACTGGGGTGGCTAGCAGGGCTCTGGAGCCAGGACAGAGTCCATAGAATTGGATCCTTCACTAGAGTCCATGTTTTGTCAATGTCAGGTTACCTAAGAACTGTAAAACAAAGCAAATTGTAAGTATGGAAGGAAACTAGAAATTTAGTCCTGCATCACATTCCTTTGAAAATTTCATAATAATTAAAAAAAAAAAAAAATGAAATGCCCATATATTTTTAAGAAAAATAGGAGGTGAAAAGATTAATTCTCAGAATCTGTGAAATATACAGTGATGAGTTACGGAGGGTTGCAGTGAGGGGGGGTGTTTTTGTAATTCTGTAGGCATCTCAGTCCTCTGGTGAAATGATGTATGGGGCAATCGTCTGGTAGGGGCTGATGGGATGTAAATGAAACTAATTAAGGAAATGTCAAACATAATTAATAAAACAGGTTTAAGTTGCAAAAGCACTGTCAGCTGAATGAATGGGGAAGAATGCCTCATTCCCGTTGTTTTGGGGCTTGCTTGCTTATTTATATATTTATTTATTTATTCCTTGCTTGGCCCCTCGCCCTTCCAGCAGCTTTTTCAGTTGCACCATTCAATTAGATCTCAGAAAGCTCTTGGAAGCCTCTTGCATTTTCACCTTGCCCCCCTCGTGAGCTGGGGTCCCATAGAATAGGAGGAATATAAATTTGCCTTGTCGGCTTGCAGCCTGGGAAGAAGAAGGAAAAAAAATTAATTGCTAACTCCTCGTCTTCCCCAAGTACTACAGGACATTAACATAACCAATTTGCTTGAACTCCTCACTGGCTGCTTAATAGAGCATCTGACCAGCTGATAAGACCTGGGTGCTGCTGCCTATGATACCTTGTTATTAGCATTTTCATAATATTCAAATTTACAGCCCCATGATTCACTAGCCTCCATTCATTATTGATAAGTACAAAAAATAAATAAAAAGGGTTTATAAATAGCAAAGGGGGGTGAGCGACCTATAATTATGGCAAGCAAATTAGGGTGCATGGTAGAGTCAGTTACATTTGCCTAGGAGTAATGATGCTCAAGAACTTTTTCTCCCTAGGGACCAGAAAAATAATGGATTCCCTGGCAGCTGCAGATGGGCTAGGAAAGGCTGTCACCCAGGATGCTGTTTATATAAGTTAGGCCGAGCATATGGCTCTGTGTCCTGCCTGTAGCCACCTCCAGATATTGCAGTTTCAATGGAAAGAAATAAATACATAAATAAAAATAGCCCCTTGCTGGAAGGTGGCGGTTCAGGGGTACGAGGAGGAGGGAAGTGGAGGGGAGAAAAAAGCAAACAACCAAAGGGAGTCTGCCCAGAAGTTTCTGTCGAGAGCAACCCCAGCAGCTCAGGGATCAAGTAGGGGTGATAGCCTTAAAGCCAGAGGCTGTTTAGCTGCATCACTGAAGAGAGAAAGATGAAATGTGATTTCTGCTAAAGCAAAACCTTTCCATGTTGCAGTCCAAGACAGCCAAACACCAAAGCTTTGTGCCTGAGATGATAAAAATCACAGTCCCAGTTGAAAATAGAAGCTACTAGAAATAACCACTGGATACTTTATAATTTAGACCCTGTGGTTCTATTTCCATTAATTCAATCAAAGGCCATTTTTCTCTTTACTAATGAAACTAGAATGAAAACACAAAACAGAGGCTGACCTGTTAGCAGGTGACTGTTTCTTGTAAGTTATTCATTAAAAACACCCCAATGCTCTGGTGCTGAAGGAGGCTGTACCTACTTCCATATAAATTAAACATAAGTGAGTTGGTTGAAAGATAAAAAAAAAAAAGGTATTTCTCCTGACTCCCAATTCTTGTACAGGATGCATGAAGAGGAAACAGACCTTCCAGACATTTGCAGTGGGTTGGGGACTTTTATGTACCAGCTGCCCCAAAATTTTTCAATTCCAAGTAGCTCCAGTTTTACTGTAGGCATGAATATTACCAATATGGTGCAGTCAACATACTCTAGATAAGATAGGAGTGAGTCTTGGTTTGGCTCTTCTTAAAAAAGTCAAAGTAGGCTCAGAAATAAAAGGGAAGAATTTTGGCAGGAAAACTGCAGTTCAGATGTTTTCACACTTTGATTTTTCTTTACTAAATTTAATTAAATTATTAGTGAATCTGTGTTGATTTGCATCATTCAGTCTTCCTATTGGGAAGTTTGGATAATGTGCCACTGGCATTTCTTGTAAAGACATTATCTGAAAACACCAATTGGCCTGCAAATTTCCCAGCTACTTTTTAATTTTTTCCTGTGTTATTTTCAGATTCTCCCAGCACTTCTATTATGCAGCAGTATTAGCAAGTATCCACTCTGGACTGCATCCATGTATGAATTTACAGTTCTTGAGAACTTTTCTGCATCTTAACAAAAAATGAAGAGAGGATATTTATTAAAGCAATATTCCAGCTAGACCCCCTCAACAACCTGTGCCTGGAGCCTTATCCATTATAATATATGCAGCAAAAAGTCCAAACTGAAACTTACTCATCTTTATTCTCTGAATTCTGGCTAAGTTTCCGAAGTGGACACAAGCTCAGGAAGGAATCCTACTCCTGCAGCAAACCTTCTCCCCAGAACCTCCCCAGTCCTGCAGAAGCTCACACCTGGGCCTGAGCTGTCCATCTTCCAAACATGCATCCATCTTCCAGAAACATCCTTAGGCATCCTGTGGGCTCTGCTCTGCCTTAAACCTCACATTAGCATCATCGAGGGAAAATATAAATTTAAACTGACACAGACTTGCTCGTCTCTTCCTTTGTGTTTAAACACAGATGGTTGCTTTTGTTGTGCCGCCGCATTTCAGCCAATGCAAGCAGCAAAGTACTTAACTGGAATATATATCTCTTCTCCTTTCCAAACATTCACAGGGCTTTTTTTTTTTTTTTTTTTTTTTTTTTTTGTAGATGAAGTATCATTCTTCAGAATATATACAATGTTTTCATGCATCTTAATCTAATCCATTAGTCCTTGTAATTTATTGTTAACTGCTTGGATGTAGGGGCCATGACAGCTTTGAGTAAAGCATTTAAGCAGGCATCTGCTTTGTATAAATTATAGGAACCTTGGTCACACAAGGTTTCAGACAGAGACAAAGGTCTCTTACCAGCATCTGTAGCCTTGGGGACAGTGATTTTTTTTTTTATTCTTTTTTTTTTTTTCACTGTAAGAAGCTTTGGATCTTGCAAACAGTAAAACTATCTGCAGACTTGCATTTACTTTTGTATTTGGTATTGTTAACAGCTCCAAGGCAGGAGTGACATGATTGGCGTGGGGTTTGGGAGCAGGAAAACACTTTGTTAGTCTCAAATCAGCTCCTTGGAGGCTAAAGCCCTGATTAACTATAACTGGACTGGATTGTTTTAATCTGACTACTGTAGTATTTTATGTCTGGTCATTTAGGCTTATTTCTGTAAATACTTCAATAAGCCTGAAACAATTACTTCAATGTCTCTCTTTGTCTCCTGCCATCGGACACGGCATGGTGTCATGACATAAGAAAGCAGAACAGCAGGATGTGGAAAAAGATACCCTGTGCCACCTAGCAAGGAACATATCTGTGAACAGGAGAGCAAAAAACAGTTCTTAATATAATCATAATATATCCCAAAGCCCTTTCTCTCTTTTGATCACGCTTCCTGGTTTTTTTGCCTGGCTATGAGACCTCTCAAAGGACAGCAAGACTTTTGTTAGGGATACACAGTTGACCAAAAGTCTGCTGTGCAAATACTCTTGTTGCCTTCTCACTTGTGCTGCTTAGATTAATTTGGCTCACTCCTGAATCTTCCTGCATTGCATGTTTCCTAACTAGACCAGAAGAAGTCTGCTGCAGCAAACTAATTGAAGCAGAGTACTCTGCATCTCACTTTGGCACCATCACTCCACGCCTCAGACACACAGTTCAGAGCTAATAACCATGTCAGGCATGCCACTCACCAAGGTGAAATGCAATGCAATGGTGGACAAGCCTGGTGAGCAGTTTTCCTCTTCAAATGTAGCTTGGAGACGTGGCTTCACTCTCCTTAGTACCTCTGGCTGCACAAAGGCAGAGCTGTGAAGGTGATGGGATCACAGCAAATCTACCCGAGTGCAGAGCTTTGGTTTAATTTTTTTTTATATCAATGGCTGGTCTCAGCTCTAATTAACCTACTCCCCTATCAGTCCATTCCCTCCCCACATGTCGTCTTTTCCCCTTCCTCCCTGTGATCTCCATTTCACTGCAGAGATGGCCTGGCAAAGAGGCATTATTCTATTTAGAAGCCGAGCACCTCACTAGGGGTGACAGGCCTGTTTTTAGGTCATTTATCTAATTGCTCTTTGCAGATAAGAATTAATTAGCCCGATTATTTTTCTTAGTTTTTGGATGGGTTCCCCACCTGGAGAGAAGAAATTCCTCTATGTCAGTGATTAATTGCTGAGCCAGAAGCTTTCTGCCTTGCATTTGTAATAAATGCCGACTAGTTCTTTAGGTCGCATTAGGAACCAGGCAGATTGTGGTTAAAATGCACGGGATAATAAAGCATTTCTACAAACAAGGTCACTGCCATTAGATTTTGATTAAATATTTTAATTTATCTGGAGGTTGAGGGACTGTGGGAATCAAAAGGTTTAAGGTCTCCTATTCCCAGCACTTTGTGATGAGAGTCGCCCTATAGCCCTTTGATCTAAACCAGATGAACCTCATGGCAATGCTTCAGCTCAGGATTTGGCACAGCTGGTTTGTCTCATACTGCTCTGAGTGCTTGGAGGGCCGTGAGTGTGCAGCCAGCTCAACTCGGTTGTGATAACATTTTGTGAACTACAGGAGTCTGGTCGAGCTGAGGGAGGAAAGGTTAAGATTTGAGTGTGAAATTATGGCAGGCTTATATCCAGCGGGGTTTAACACAGTGGAAGTTATTTTCTTTTCCCCTTTTCCTTCCCTTCTTTCCTCCACTTCACCTTCTCCTTCTTTTTGCCTTTCCCTTCCTCTTCCCCCTCCATTTCCTTTTTCTTTTTGTTTCCATTCCCTTTTTTCACTTTTTTATTTCCATAAGAATTCTGAGCATTCAGCCCAAAGAAAAATCTATTTTTTCTGCAGGACCAACTAAAGAAAAACAGTGGCCTCAATTCAAAAGCTGGTCAGCCTAGGACAGGTCTCTTTTCCAGGATTATAGAGCAAGCCAGACAGTATGATCTCCTGTGCCCTTAAAACCTGATTTCTGACCTAGAAAGTTCATGGAAGAAAATTGGAGTCTTGCCATCTATTTTGCTGTTCTTGTGAACTGTTTGAAGCCCCTGATGTCCCAATAGGAGAAATTAATTGCTGGTGTTAGAGCAGCTCCTCTGATCACAAAAGACGTGGAGCTGCCTACGCTGTGGTGATCATTGCTGCCTCAGAGAGCCGTGGTTGGAAAGGCACAGGGATGAGATCCTAGGTCTGACTCTCTCTGTCTCACAGCTGAGAGGTGTTAGCAGGGCAGTATCAGGGCATCCGGCACCGAATACCTTTGCTGTGTCTGTTCTCCAGGAAAAAAGTCAATCTTCCTCTTGCTGAGACGCTTGCAAAACGTTTACATTGGAGAGAAGTAAATTAGGGTCCCTGTGTGGATTTTGTTAGCCAGCAGTTATTTTACTGGGGATTTTGTTTGTTTGCTTTTTAATGGAAAGAGGAAAAAACGAGAAAAGCTGAAAATGTGACAATTTTTTCTCCTGACAAGTGGGCTGAAGACAGACGAGGAGAACTGATATTTCTCTAATGTATAGGAACAATATTGCATTGTGAAAAGTAACTTTCCGTGGAACTTCGATTCTTACTCAACCACAGTATTTTGAGAATACCATTCCCAGCTGTGATTTAAAGACGAAAAATCTAGTGCTACACTGATGGTTAGTCAAAAATCAATGCTTAAAAATTGCTCCTAACTTCAGCTTTGAGCTAAGGGACTAGGAGAGCTATTTTGGCTTTGAGTATTGAGTAAAGCTAATGTGTATCAGATATAGCTGATATTTCTCACTACCTACAAAACGATCAAAATTATTTTATCTTATCTTTTGGTAAATTGGGGTTTTATTCTGGTCACCATTGCTGCCTGTATTTCATAACTAGACCAGAATACACATGCAAGACAGAGCACCTATTTTTTTTCCTTACCAGATACCCAAGCAAAGCCAGATACTTGAATTCAGTGGGAGTTGAGGTGCTAAGTACTATTTTTGATCGTAGCAATGGGACCCTATTTTAACTAATATATTATGTAATAATTTTGGAATAAAAGCAACATCTCCCCATGTCACTGGGAAATTACATTACAACCCAGTTTTTGGATGTAGAAATGGAGTCCTTGTGAGTCTGAGCTTTTTCCTTAATGCCACAAAATGTGTCACTGGAAAAACTTCACACAAAACCTTAGCAATATCTGCTCTTGTTTTAAGCCCACACCAAACCATTTAATTTAAGTAAGATTTACCTCCCCCACCTGCAATGCCATTTCTGGCACTGTACATGAGGAAATGTAACAATATTGAGTGGCCTGAGTTATGATAAAGAAAGATGGTTGCTAAGAAAAAGCATGATGATAGCCAAGAAATTAATATTACAGAGATGAAAATCTTCTTATGGACCCAAAATAATAGATGTTCTGTATCAATATATGACTAATCAGCACTCAAGGATTTATCTTTCAAATTACAGAACATGGTGGAGACATTTAATGCAATATGGTCTCCCTTCAGAGAGATACAGTATGTGACTAAATATCTCCAGTGAGTAATATTCACACTTACTCAAGTACTGTAAATATATCCCTGATAAATCTGGAGAGCGAATTCTTGTAAATTCTTGTTTAACACTGCAAGGAAGCTTAATAACTTTCCAATCTATCAACATGTTTTAATTTCCTACTGTGCAGTTCCTAACTGAAACAAGGCATTTAACTGAAGAGATTCAAAACTAATGGATAATGGACTGTCATGTACCAAAAAACCTTGGTACCAAATGTGGCACTGAATTGTGTGGGTTTGGGCAGGACATTTCCACATGGGAATGTTTCATGGCTGCTATGCCTAATTATGCATGCATTTTTATATAAAATTAAATGCATGTGCAATGTGCAGATTAAAATAAGAAAATATCCTCTCTACTAATAAGTGGGAATGGCTAAGAACCTGATAGAGGGTTGAAGCCAGGTGGCTACATCAGCAAGTGACACGTGTACTTACATGTGCTTCCCAAGGTCCAGAATCCAGGCTGAGCAGAACACTCAGTAAAAATCATGCCACACTTAACAAAACCAGCCTATTTTTAAGTGGGAGTTAATAATGTTAACCTACATGTATTTTACAGGGCTTGGAAGGGTGCAGATTGGCTGATTAGTAATTCAAGTTTATGTGATGTTTCAAGCCCCTAGCTTTGTCTTTTTTTGCCCCCATTATTTTAAGCAGGTACCTCAAAAAATTAAATCCAACAAACTCATTGACATATACAGTATCAGGCTGGGCTTTTTTTTTTTTTTTTTTTTGGGGTGGGGGGGTGAGAAGAATCAGTCTCATTTCTGTAGCCTCTTTTCTGAAAAAGCAGACCCTGATCTGGTGCTCAGTGGAGGATGCCTGTTGCAAAGAGTGTGCCCATAAGCTTGCGTCGGTCAGAGAGGAGCGATCTTGCTGGGATTGAAGGGAAGCAGGTTTCAGAGTGAAGATGCCATCTCTGGGACATCCTCAGGATAGAGTTCATCTCCCTTAAAGCATGTTTCTACATTTCTGCCATGAAAGCAGAAGAATTTCTAGTCAGACCCTTGAATTAATTGGGACATGGCTTGTGCAAGGCTGTGAGGAGCACTAAGGAAATCAGCACTGCACCTTAAAACCTGGTGTTAGCAGCCACACCACCCAAAATCTGAGCTGCCTGGTAGTCTTCAGATATTGCCCCAGCAAGAAAATTCAGAAATAATCAGCTGTGATAGAGAGATGCCTGAATCATAACTGCTACTTTTGTGCATTACATTAATTGATCTTTACCAATAAATTCAAATTATCTCAAACTTTGATTCATAGGTGGTAACTGTCTGTAGCTAACTACAATTTTTTTTTCCCCTAAGGATCAGGACATTTTCTAGGCAGAGATTTGCTGTGGTCCTTCCAAGAGCAAATGCAGCAATACCTGCATACTCTTCTATGTGCAAGGGTTTTTTTTAAAATATAAATTATTCAGTTATTATGATGCTGATGCTGCTGCTACTGTGTATATAAACGTTTTCAGTCCCAGAATGGGCATAAAATACTTACTCTGAATAGCAAACATGAAAGAAAACAACTGAGCTGAGAATTAATGATTCACCATTTCCTTTTTTGTTTGGGCTTTTTTTTTTTTTACAGCTCTGGGGGTCTCTGCGAAAGCAACATCTTCCTACAAGTGATAATATGAAATCTTCTTGTTCTTCCTACTTGCCTTTTTCCTCCCTGGGGTCTTTAAACTTACTTCAAGCATTTGAAAAACTTCCCTAATTTTTCCTATAGTCTTCCAAACCAAGCTTCCACAGTTAGTGGAAGATGTTTTAATCTCCTGCTACATGACAGAACTATCCAGTATTTTCTGTAAAACTGATAATATGTGATTTTTCTTTTCTCTCTTTTTTTCCTTTCCTGCCCAAAAATATTAGATGGCGAAATAAACACGGAAAACCAAGTACTCAAAACATTACCAGACACCTGCAGTAGGCCAAGGAATGAAATCATTATTTTGTGACCCACTCAAGTCACCTCTTGCCTACCACAGTGCAAAGAAATTAGGAGTACAGAAAGGTACCTCTTTTCTGCCTGTTATTCATGTGATGAGCAACATTAAAACAATTCACAGTAGTCTTTTAAATGTGAGTATTATCAATATCTCTTCCATTTGAATAATACATTCCCAGACATCTCTTGTTATGATTCACAATTCTCTGGTGTGATCGAACCTCTGGTAACTCTCTCGAAAGTTCTTGAGGCTCATATTTATTTCCATCATTTCAGGACACTCTTTGTAAAGATGAATATCTTTTAATACCTCTTGCCTGGGTGCAAGGGATGACCCTGATTTTTGCAAAATCTCATTTTGCAAAACACATGCTGAGTATATTAAGGCCCTGATGAGATAGAGTGCTGGCAAGAGAAACCTTCAAACATTACTTTTTTCTCCTCCATAAAGTGGAAAACTCTAAATGATATTGTTGATTAGATACAGCATATTGGTAAAGGTCTTGCTAGCTCTCCTGAGCGTGTCTGCTTGACTTCTAAATTCACAGCACTAAAATGTTTTCATTCTGTCTCCCTTCACTCCCCACTTAATCCTTAAGCATTTTCACCTTAATCCAGAAGTTTTCAAATGCCCTGACAAACCAGCTAAATGTAAAGAAATAGCTGCTTCTCTTAGCTTTTTTCCCTGTCAATCATTTAAAACCCAGTGGAATGTGTGATGAGGATGACTCAGTTTGTAGAAAAGCAGCAACTTAGCAGTTGGCTAATGTTTTGTGAGCTGCTCAGCTTAAACAGATGGAATACTTGTATTTCATATCTCAGCACCATCCCTGATTACAGTTTTTTAGCAGTCCCAGGTACTAACTACCTCAGCATCAGAAGAGATTGGTGGCAGGCTGGTGTTCACAGCTTACTTGTGATTCTGGAAGGTTTTCTTATTATATGCAATAGTTCTGTCAGACAGGTGTTGGAGGGATGCAGTTGTGCTTTGGGGAATAGCAGGTAAATTTATGCATCTTTAAAGGACTGGCAGATTTAGCCGCCTACATATGATTTAAGGGCCTGATCCCAAACCCATTAAACTTAATGGGAGTTTTTCATTGACTTAGTTGGCTTTGGATTAGCTCCTAAGTGAATTTCCAGTAGAAGGCAAAATCCCAGCCAACAAAGCTGTCAATTTCTTGGCACCCTTGTCTCCTTTTAGTGAGCAGTGGCAGAGCTAAACCTTCCAGAGCTGCCCGGTGGAGTTATTCTGACAAACCCAACCTTTACCTGCAGACACTTTTACCTCTCACCTGGTACCCCCAGAATATTTGATAAAAAAATGGAAAAAAAAAAGAAATTTAGGCTTTATGTAAATAAATTTGCCTCTGTTGCCTTAGAATAGAGAATTGCTGTACC
The DNA here is from genome assembly GCF_041296385.1 of Aphelocoma coerulescens. Taxonomy (NCBI): domain Eukaryota; kingdom Metazoa; phylum Chordata; class Aves; order Passeriformes; family Corvidae; genus Aphelocoma; species Aphelocoma coerulescens. The sequence goes on from NC_091024.1 coordinate 7,839,353, forward strand.
ATGTTAGACCTAAGATCTGTATAACCCTGTGTGCTCTCTGGATTTGGATATAAGCAGATGTCCTGGGAACAATGCAAGCATATTTTTGTAAACTTCTGTGCTGTTTTTCAGAAAAAAATCCCTGTGGCTCAGAAACTCCTCAAACAAAAGGTCTCTATGCATTGAATAGCTCTCATTGTGGTTTTCTTCCATTAATTTCTCCATAGATTGTTTTTGAAACTATACAACCACCCCTAAATCTTATTGCAAGGAATTTTGCAAGTTGTCTTTGTGCTACAAAGACAGAAGTCTTGTTCATTTTGAACATACCCCGTGCTAGTTTCCTTTGATGACTTTTAAATTTTGCATTACTAGAGACAGTGAACACTCACTATCTCTTTGCCATTTCCAGGCCAGTCAGGATGCTAAAGACCTACCTCTGACCTCCTTATCTCTCTTCTAGGTTGTTCTTTTACAAGATAAAAAGTCTTGATGTATTTAGCTTAACTCAGAAACTATAATGTAACTTTTCCTAACCTCAAAAAATTCGGGACCTGCAATTAAATTTTGTGGCCAGCTTGGATTCAATCAATACGTTTGGCTTACTGGACATGAAGATATTTGTTCTTTTTTTAATACCAAAATTAGTCTGACTCAAGCTCCCTCATGAGATATTGCAGGGGGGAGGTAGAGGCAGGGTGGGCAGGGGATCTGTATTTGGAGGATTTCTGACATTGCATTAGCTAATAATGAGGGACATATTAGCATTCTTAAAGTTCCTATAGTCTCTATGCTTCATACAGAGCTGTAAAATAAAACAGCCATAGCCATTAATATGCTAATGTTATATGCTATGACCATGTTGCTCTCTCTCTTGAGTATCTCCCCAGTCTTCCTATCTCTTTCCACATCATATTAACACTCCCTGGGTGAAATCCTGACCCTGTTGAAGTCAATGGCAAAACTCCCATTGACTTCACTAGAGGCAGGATTATCTCCTCTGAGGAGCTTTATGGCTTCACTCCTGACTGCTTTGCTGTTTTCACATCCCACTGTATCCCCTACTTGCTCTCCTTCTTTTCTGATAAATGCTCACCCTCTTGCTATCATTTATTTTGGTCTTACACTCTTGGTTCTGCACCTTTTTGAAATGAGTCTGCCAGCATGGAAAAGTCTTCCTCTACTCTGCTTGCCCATTGACTCCCTCCTCCTGCTATCAGATCCTGCTTAGATTTTGTATGCTAATCTTTCCCTGCTAGCCACTGCATTCTCCTCTCCTTTCCCTGCATCCCATCATGATATAGTATATACTAACACTAAGAATAGGTGAAAATTGCCTGTCTGCCTCCTCAGATGACTTCTGACAAGGTTTTCATATGCAAGACATCTATAGCAAGGGAAATGCTTCCCAGGCATTTTCTTCCTCTCAATTTTCCACCTTGTATTCAGTCCTTGCATTAGATAGACCTCTAATATTAATCCCTTGCTGTCCAGCCTTATATTTTTAATTTAATTTTATCAGAGTTATGCACAGTTATAGAAAAAAAATAAATTACCCTAAAATTAGCATGCTGAATAGGCTAAAGGAGTATTTAGAAATGAGCAGAGAACAATGATTTCTAGATAATTTATCATGCAGGCAAGAAGAAAGAGTTGCCTGACTAAGGACTTCAGACTCTCCATGAATATATAGTGTAATCAGTAAAGAGTTTGCATGATCAAGTACTAACCAGAAAAAAATTGAAATACAAAGTTCATTTGAATCAACAGAAAGTCTCCTATTGTCTTGGCTTAAGGCTTAAGGAAGGATTTCAGGATCTGACCCGTTGCATTGGATTGCAAAGAAACCTTGTAATGCATTTTGGGGTTTTTATTTTATTTTTATTTCATTTAAGTGCATAGGCTGAGCAGCTTTATACTGTTGACTTTGTATAGTTATGAGCCTAAGCTGAAAGATCCAAGAAACTATTAATACCCTCCAGAGAAATATCAGCTTGCAATAGTGAGTATGGATCCCTCTTGTTGACCTAGTTTATATCTACAGAATCAACCTACACAATTCCTTTCACCAGCTGCTCTGTGGCTTAGGGAGATGGGGTGTTAATTAATGAGACATTTGTTGAAATTTATAAGGGCTTTTCCTATCCAGGTTAGACATAAATTATGAAGGCTCTGGCAAAGTGGGCAGAATATTGTTGACTGTAACTGTTCTGCTTATTTTAGCCAGTACTAGAGAAAATAGGTCTTCAAAGAACAATTTATGTGCAGGAGCAAGCTTGATGAGAAAAAGAGAAGAACATTTAAAAAAAAATAGAGCCACAGTATGAAGTGATTTGTTTTTCTTATTCACTGTACTATTACTTTTTGAAATTTCTATTTTCAGTAAGGCCTTTTAGTCCCTGATTTGTTAGGAAAAGCATAATGGTATGGTGATGAGACTGTGATCTGTTTGAAATGCATATGATGTCATACAAAATTCAGTATTATCTGCTACTTGTATTTTACAGAGATAAATATATTGGAAATGCACACACAGAGAAAAAATTAGATAGATTTGCTTTGATTATGTGTAGTCTCCATTTTAATGTTAATTTCTAACAAATATTCTAGCATGGGAATTTAACAGCAGACGTGTTGGTAGAAATAGATTCTTTCAAGTGAGTGTTGGAGTACAGTGGTTTTCTTAATAATGAAAAGCAAATTTCCATTTCTGAATCATAAGCATTGTCATCGTCAAGATAATTCAAAGCCTGACATTTTATCAGTCAGGAAAAGAAACATGTTACATGCATTTAATTAATATCTCCCTCTGAGGGTTCGAACACGCACAGAGTCTATAATAGCTGTTCATTTAGGAGCCTTTCAGTTCAAGCAGTAGATCCAGATCTGGAGGTCCCTGTTCCCATTCACCCTCAACCCTTTTCATTTCTTATGACATGTGCAGGATTATGTGCCAGTGGAGCAGACATTTTGCAATAAAATGTATTTTCATCAGAAAATGCTGATTCACTAAAAGCAAAATGTTACTTGGAAACATATTGCTTTCGATAAGCTTCTAAGCAAATACAAGTGGGGTCTGCTGATTGTTTCTGGTTTTTCTGTTCAGCTTGCTCGTTTTCCTAATTTTTGAAGAAAATTTTGTTTCACTCTGAAACTAAAAAAAAATAAAATAAAAAAAAAAAAAAAATCCATCCACACTTACTTTCTTTCTGCTTTCACTCCAGAATTTCTCACAAAATCATGTCTTTTTGGTTCATAAAAATTTTGTTCAAGAGCACCAAGCACAGTAACCCCACAAACCATTCTCAATATGAGAATCCAAATTGAATCATCAGATAATTCTAAAAGCTAAGAGCTGCTGCAAGCTGAAAGAAAAGAGTTGAATCCATCAAACACATATCTTTCTGAATTACTACTATGGCAAATTCTGGCAGGAGCAGCTTTCTTTCATGGTTACTTGACCATTAGAAAAAACCCCCCACAGTCTATGTCCTGAAGATAATGGTTCAGCCTTGGAAGACATTTGATGAGCTACTGCAAATCTTATTTTCCTGAGAGACTGTAGGGTTATCAGAGACTCAGAAATCAAAAAAGACCTGGTGCTCAAACTGTTTAGATCGTCCTTTCTCTTCTCCCTGGGACTGTACTTCCCCAGGAGCCATGTGAGCTCCTTGCTAGTTGTGATCTGTGGGGCAATCAAAGAAGCCATTTCATGTTCCTCATCAGTCATTGGGGCTCCTGATCTCTTATCAATTACCTGTCAAAAGAGGTGGGTGTTCTTCTTCATTAACACATTGCAGTGTGGTAATTAACAACCAGATAACACAGGGCTTAGAAAGTGGCCTCTCTTGACCACTTGTTCAATAAATATTGACATAAGCACCAGTAAAAGTATGTCATATGGGTCTTTGCTAAAAACAACAAGCAAGAAAAGAGTAGAAAAGCAAACAAAGTGTATAATGACTTGTTTTTTGAAGAAACCTCCACCAGGTTTTAGCAGCAAATGGGAGCAATTTGGGCATCATTCAAACCCAAGTTGCCTTGTTTCTTGTTTCTCTCCTGACTGAAGATGTGGCCCCCTCCCCCTGCTTTTGGGTGGGGGGCAGAAAGGGGAGGTTACCTTCCCGTTGAAATAAGCCAGCAAGAACTTTGTCAAGGAATGAACTCTTACTGTAACCCACACCTCATTTGTCACCCTGATGGGCTGAGGAAAAGTGACATTTACAAACTGAGAATGAAAGTACATCCATTTCACCAGTCTGACACCCTGATATAATAACTATTTACCTTGAGAAAGAGGGACTGAGATTTCCGATTCTTGTGAATCTTCTCACTTTGGCACTTATTTTCTCACTCTGTCAAACAGCCTCAGATTAATGGAACAATTTGTTCAACAAATCATATTAGCAGAAAGCGCACAGGGTAAAGAGAAGGAGGCGGGGGAGCAGGAAATTTTTACTCATTCATAGCAGTGGTATCTCTGCAAATAAAAATGTAGTTATGCCTGACATTTACAGAGGTACAATGTGAAAGGGAAAAAGTGTAATGACTTTGGGCAGTTGAGAGATCACTTTGCAAGAACAGTAGTGCTCAAAAGGGAATAAGACAAAGTTACACATAACATCTAGATTGAGCTTCTTTCTGGAACATATTTGTCAAACACAGCAGGATCTGTCTGTGTTTAAAAAAGAGTTTTCCATTAAAATTAAGCACCATGTGCTTTCCTAACTATAAAGAAATGCTCCCTTACAGTCTGCATTTCAGAAATGTTAGGTAAAGAATTAAAGTAAACTGGAGCCATAGAGTGAATGCTGTGAATCCTTCTGGCTGGATTGATAATGTCTAAGGGACTGACATAAACCCCATCTAAGCCAATAGATTTTCCATTGACTTCACAGGACTCCAAATTGGGCATAGAATACTCAAATATCCAACTCTTCTGCATTTACTCCTCATTTACATTTATAACCAGACAAACAACGTTCTATTTCCCTATACACAAATAGTTCTTACCATGGAGTCAAGAGAACGGAAGAATGAAACAATAGTTTTTCCAGCCTTACAGGGGCCCAGGTATAAGTATAATCAATCCTAAAAAATTATCTTGGGTTTATGTTTTGGTTAGGAATTGGTAATGAGTTAAGACCGTATTGATGAGTAATTCACTGGGCAGCAAACCATAGTTCTTCCTCTCAGCTCTTTAACCCAGAGCTCCTGGCAAAACTGTGTGTCGGTATTTATAGCATATACAGAATGGCTTATCTTTAAAAAGTGTTTCTTTTTAAGTCTGAGCTGCCTGTTTCTGCTAGCCACGAAAACATACAGAGCAATGCAGCATCATCCCCCTGCATGCACACTCACACACTTACAAACACATTTTAAGAGGATACTCTAAGTTTGCCATCACATTAATTTATTTCTGTTAGCTTGGTACAGCAGCACTGTACCCTGTTCTCCAATGAAAATTGACGCTCCCTTGTTCCACGTTTCTTTATGCCATGACCTTGGGTGTCAAGAGAAAATATTGCTTTGCATCCTTGTGTTGCTTGAGTCCTGCTTCTCTCTTTATAGCTTATTACTTGGCACACTTCAGAGCCCCATGTACTGCAATGAGATATGCACTGTACAGCAGGTAACACTTGGAATACTTCAGGCTATGGAGATAAGGAGAGCTGAGTCTGTTGTGCACATAATATTCTGCCCCAAATTCAGGAATTTAAATGAATGGTTCAAAGGTTTCTGGTGGCAAATTGTCACTTTCTTAATAAAAGGAATCAGCATTCTACATGACTGAAAAAAAACCCCAAAAACTGAACCACCAAAGTCATTACTTATTAATTCAACTGGGTTTTACCTGTGACAGTGAATGAGATACATGCACAATTTGGTAAGGATCTGGACAAAGGGAATCCAGCACAATTAATGCAGCTGGGATTTACAGCAGCACCACAGAGAGCAGAATCTGTTCTCTTCAAAATACAGTGCGGGTAAGGGTCACTGGTGACATTTCCTGAACAAGCACAGCAAAGGAACTAAAACTAACCTGATTTTAAGTGGCTCAACCTCTTCAACCTATTTCAGTAAATGGAGAGCTTCTGAGAAAAACCTTGCCCTGGTCCACCCACACCACGTTGAACAAGCCCCAGACATTAGGTAGGCTGGTCCCTCTGCTGACCTTTCTCCTCCCTTTTCCCACTCACACACTGTTTTACTCTTTATTGATTTTGTGAATTCCTGAAGTTCCCTGTTCTTGATGGCCCTGAGGACAAAATCACCGCCGTCCCCTATGGCTGGAACAGTGACCAAGGATGAAAGTAATAGAGACTTGGCTGCTCTTCCGTGGCCATCTCCAACCTAGGGCACACATGAGTAACAACATAATTAGTTCAGAACAAAAGAGGCCTTGTACACTTTAAGGTTTACACCTCACTGATCCTTCTGGATGCTTCCCTGTACATGGAAAGTAAATTACAGCACAAGGACTCGGCTGCAAGAGGAATTTGGCACATGCCATGCTCAGATGGCAGGTTCTCCTGCCAGTCTGCAACCCCCAAGGTAAACAGAGATCAGTCCCAGCCTGGAAGGAGGAGTTTCTGGGTATTTTGTTGGGGTTTTTTTGTTTTGTTTATTTTTTTTTAATGACAATCTCTTCTTTCATTTTAGTATACTACCACAAGGGGGAAAATAAAATCTGGTTTTGTATCTTGAGTGTTCCAAAAAGTATTGGATTTTTTTGGCAAATTTGAAATTTTGTGGATGGAGTGTCTGGCCAGTTTTTTAATGTAGATACTGAATTAATCTTCTGGTACAAGCTAGTCTTCCTTACAGAAGCATAAAAAGAAGGAGAAAGGAGGTGCCAAGGTGACTATATTGAAAATATGCTATAGGGAGGCTAAAACCAAAACAAAAATAAAAAACAGAACAGCCCTCCCTCTCCAGAGAACTGGAAAAGAAAGAAACACAAAGCACTGATTGTTGGTCTGTCCTTCCCAAAGCATCTCTGTTTGCCAACATATTCGTATTCCAAAAGCAAATGCTCTCATCTTTTCCCAGCTGGGGATTCTCCATCTCTCCAGGCCTGTTCACTCCCATTTAGTCGCACATGTAAAGATGGACTAGACATGTGTGACACATTTTTCTAATTTCATAGAAATTACTAGTAAGCACAAGGACCCTATTTCAGAAATGGGCTTCATAGCACAGGTCAGTTTGAAGGTATATGAACAGTGAGGGATATTCCAAGAGATGGCTCTGAATCTAAAATAAACAATTAAAAAATTGAATCTGAAAAACGAAAATCCACAAGCTATGTGTGTGTGTGTAGCACTTTCTTTGTGAAGAGTAAATCATGTATTTTAATTTTGACCTCTTTGAATATTTCACATTTTATTGTCATGGCAACTGGTGTTTTTCCTTCAGAAATATCAGCGATTCAAACCATAATTCCCTTCCTCTTTCTGGTTTCTCCATATCCTTGTATTATTTGCCCCAAAAGAACTCCAGTAAATTGTCTGTGATCCAACTGTTACAATAAGCTGAGGCAGTGGGTGCATGGGTACAAATGCCTAGCGGGGTACTAGAACAACTCTCCACATCAGAGACGGATTTTGGCAGGAGCCAGGAATTCTCCAGGTGCAATCACAGCTGTTTGAGTTGGATTTTCTGTGTAAGCAGCAGCACAGCCCAATTCTTTGCTTTTTGTGTGAACCCCAGTGCCAAGGTTGTGTTTATATATGTGTATATATATATATATATATATATATATATATGTATACATGTATATATATATACACACACAATAATCCCCAAAACATAAAACACCAGGAGAAAAAATTAAACCACTGTCCTACGTTAAATACCATATTAAATCCTAAGTTCATAATTGGGTCTTACGGGCTTTAATCTTCATGGGCTGTTGCTGAAGGAGCACTCAGGTCCGTCAGCAGAAGTTGTGCTAATTAGACCTTACTCTGGAATTCTATTTTACAGAGCATGTGGGCTAAAGACTCCTCTCACACATCACTCATGAGCATTTGGAGGGCACCTTTAACTCCCAAATGAAATATTAGTCCGTGTGTCATGCGAGATGGTTTGGGTCATGTGGGAGTGCAATATCCTGAAAGCTGAGCTCTGCCCAGAGCTGCAAACCCACTTGTGTATAGCCAAGAGGAGAATTTTGTAAACAGAAAAATAAAACATTTTAAAATGTATATCTTGCAGTGAAAAATGTAGCAGATTAATATGAAATATGAGTACCATTTGGCTTCCTTGGTGACTTCTTATTCATAATAATTCTTTAGATATGGAGCAAACAGTTCCACGAGAACAGGATTTTATAAAGCCTAATGAAGATTTTTAGTCGAGACGTGTCTTGTAGCTGGGTTCACTCCGTTTCTTTAAGGTGAAAACACTGACAGCAGCTATTCCTCCAGGAAGCCTTTCCTGGTCTAGGGACATTCATAATGCCTCTCTCCTGTGTGTATTATCTGATGTCTAATGGTGACAGACGCGTACACACATACACACACTGTGATTGCACAAGCCTGGTTTCCTGAGTAAACCATGCTGAAAGAACCCATCAAGAATGCTAATCAGAATTTGAGACCTTTGAATACCGTACGAAGTAACATAGCTACTGCTTGTAGTGCAAAGTTGCAAAATGTCTATACATAGGTCCCATATAGGTGTGCATGTAGAGTTTATAGATAGATGGGTATATATTTGTGAATATATCTGTATCTGCAGTGTTTCCATGTGCTAGAGAATCCCTTCTTCAGGCAGCACATTATTGGTTTTGTTGCTTGTGCAACTGTGAATGAGTATTAATTTGAGATAGCTCAGTTTGCTGCATGATTCATCCCAAATGTGAGAGGGGGCAGACTGAGTGGAATCTCATTTCCCCACAATACAGCCTGGGGTAAATGGGCCCCGGACACCTACGTATTTAGAAATCTGACATACCTGTGAAAATTTTTTCACCCTCTGATGAATATGGAGACACCAGTGTGAGTTTTATACACTCTGCTCATCAGGCCAATGTATAGAAACTTGCTGAGCTGAGACATAAATATGGTCTAATCATCAAATGTGGATTCAGATCTCCCCTGCTGAGCAGGTAACAGTCTAAAGTGTTTAAACTGATACCTGCCCAGCATGTGGTATCTTAATCAGCATCACATTCCTGTACTTCCTCCCTCACTTTGGTCTACAGAGACAATGACCTCAGGAAGACAATTTTATTTTAGTGTTCAAATTTGTCTATATGAATATATTTTTAACTCCTGCATTGCCTGGTGGATGAGCTTTGCATCCTTTGTGCAAAAGAAAAGGTCACTCGTACGTAGGGAATTATAGAGGTCATCAGATGGAAGGTGGAAAATTGAGAACCTTAATAAGCAGTTTAAGAGATCTCTTTTTTTTTTCAATTTTTACAATTTTAGACCAAAATCAGAAGTTGGGCTGACATGGAACCAGGAAGTTCCAGATAGGAGCATCTCATCCCTGAAGATGCCATCTCCCCATCCCTTACACAGGCAGAGACAGTGTCTGAGGTCTGCCAACACCTGCATATGCCATCATCCTTCTTTCTGGGCAGCCCAGCCAGAAGGGAAAATTTGGTTTTCCCACTTCTACTCAACTCCTTCTGGGCACAGTAAGGGTGTGTATGAACCTTAAAAGAAGTCAGTGGTTGCTTTTTGAATTCCAACTCTGTTTATTGTGATTAGGGACATATTTCCTTCGAGGATGCCTGGTCAGAGGCAGGGACCAAACTCCCTGAAAACCATGGAATTCATATGTGTCTGGAACAACCCATTTGCGTCTCAGTTTTTGGACAGGCTGGCAGATCAGGAAGGGGTGTGAAAGCTTCAATACCTGAGTCCAGCCTTGAGCATCCTTCTTCCACGCCTCTCCCAGGAGGCTGGGGGTACCCAGCACATTCCCTTGCTCCTGTCCAGTGAGCTGCTTGGTCCCTGCCCTTCCCACAAACCACGGTTGGAGACACCCAGTGCTCCCTTCCAGGTAGGAGAGGTCCTGGAAGAGCACGGCGAGTCTCCCAGGCGCCTTGGCCTTATTTCCCACTTTCACCGCGGCGGCAGAGCCGGGTGGCAGCCGGAGCAGCAGCAGCAGCAGCAGGAGAGCTTATCTCCAGCTCCCAGCACTTCCCCCGGCGTGCGTGTAGGAGCCGGCGTGCCACGGCCTTCCAGCATCAGGGGGGAGAACCACGGCCGGGCCAACAGGAAGGCTCCCTCGCCGTGCGCCGCATGCCCGGGCCTGCAATCGGGCGGCTGCAGGGATTTCCCGTCCCTTCCGCCCGGGCGGCTGCAAGGCCGCGCCATCTCTTCCTGCGAGGCCGGCGAAGCGTCGGCAGCGCCTGCTGGGCCTCAGGAAGCCGCCGGCCATGAGCGAGTGGCGGCGGGCAGGCAGGCGGGGGAGAGAAGGTGACACTGGCCAAAACCCATTTGTTTGGTGGCCGCCACGCCAACACGCGCTGGCCGGGCTGGAGGAAAACAAAAGCGGGATGTCTGCTTCAAAAAAGGCAGGAAATGGAGCAGCACGGGGGACGGAGAGACCTATTGGGACTGGGCTGGGGCTTCTTGCTTAACCTATTGTTTCATTATATATTAAAAAAGAAAAAAAAATAAAAAGAAAAAAGAGAGAGAGAAAAAAAAAAAAGAAAATAAATTGAACACATCCTGTGACCTCTTATCAAGCCATCGGGAAGAAAAACAAACAGCTCATTCATCTAAAGACTCAGGGTGTTTTTGATGTGACTGCTGGACTCGTTAAATCCGTCAGGCCGGGCGGGCACAGAGGGGTCGGGACCGGCACCCTCCCCTTGCTTTTTATGACTTTTGGGCCAGGCAGAAGCTGTTTGTTTGCCAGGGTTTCTATAAACAGCATTAGGCATTTCCCAGCTGGCTCTGGCCCCCAGGGCCTCTGTTCCCTGTGTGCAGGAAGTCTTTCATTCTGTTATCTGCAAACCAGAAGATTTTGATGGCTGATGGTTCTGCTCCATGTCCCCTCCCTTTTTTTGGCCACACACCTATAATTTTCCACTTCTCTTCTTCCCAAGAAGGTGATATTTAAGGGATATGAGCCATTGCTTTACTTAGCTCTCACCTATGATATATATTTTTTAAAATTATTCCTTTATGACTGCTGTACTCATGAAGAAGTGGACTTATGCTCTAAAGTGCTACAAGTCTACCTAGCAAAACCTCAGTGAATCCTGGTTCACAAAACATCCACATAAACTTGCTTACATCATGCCTATAAAAAAGCCATATTCAATTCTTGGATCTTTGGCTAACCTGTTAGATTTTTAAAACCAGGGAAGGTCATCAGGTCACCTGTGCTAAGCTGCTTTATAATTCCAGTCCTAGTATTTCACCCATTTCCCACTGTAGTGGGGCTAATAAATCATTTTCTGCTAAACTATATCTTTCAGAAAGGCACCCACTCCTGATCTGAAGGCTTCAAGAAGTGGAGAACCCACTATATGCTCTAGGAGCCTGGGTCATTCAACTTAAGCAAAGCACTTAAAATATCTTTTGAGAAGAAACTAGAGTGCTGTTCTGACCTGTGATGCAATCCTCTGGACAGGGTCTTTTCCAGCCTGAGCAGAAGAACACCGTTAAGTGAATAACTCTGCTGAGCAGATATATTAAGGACATAGTAAGGAGTCATATTATCTGATTCAACCAACTTAAACCTAAAGAAAACTGAAATTACCAGAGATACATCCCTTTTTTTTTTTTTTTTTTTTTTTTTTTCCTTTTATTGTGGTGTGCAGCCTGGCTGGTGGCTTGCACTGGCCTCACTTGAAATCTCTGCAATAATGGACATACAAAGGGAGTCGCACATTAGTGAAATCTCAGGGGCTGGGGAGGTCCTCTGAGTATAAATGTGAGGACTGTGACTCCAGCAGCTTGGAGGAAGGGAAATCATCCATCCCAAAAGTCTTTCACGAGAAAGGACAATGTGTTTTTACTACTCTATGTCTGAGAGAAAAGCCAGGATTTTACTCCCTGGCCTGCTCCAAGTGGGTGGTAGGAATCTGGGCTGTGCTGACTTGATCCAACACCAGAAAATCCCACAACTGTTCTATCACCATGCCATAGCCAGTCCATTGAATAATTAAAACATCAGCAGGTGCCTGCAAATAATTGCCCATAAGTGTAGACTCTCTTGGTACTAAAACAGGTTTAAAATTTTTAGCAGAGATAACAATTCCTACAGCAAATTTAAATGAAACTTATAAATACATAACTGAAAATTGGACCATGACACAGTTAAGATCATTTCTTAAGGTGCATCACTGCTACTGGTGTTTCATTTTCTACAAAGCAAGACATGGTAAAGTGCAAGGATATATCATTATGAAACACTGTTTGGAAGCTCACTTGACCTTTCAATCTTGGTACTTTCCATATTAATCCCATGCTGCATAAATTATAAGAGGGAAGATAAATATTTAGTTTCTTACTGTTCTGAACAAAGTCCCACAATGTTTTCTTTGCTGGCTGGAGAAATTCAGAGCAACCAGGAAGGAGGCAGGCAGCCTGGTTGTCTTCCCAGGATACTGGGAGCACAGACTGCACATCTGATTGCAAAAACAGAGAGTAAGGAATGGAATTTCAGGCCGATTTTTTTCAGACTTTCAGAGAGGCATAAATACAGGAGAGTGGAGGAAGAAAGGGAAGTAGAAGACTAAGGAAAACTACTTTATTCAATTCATTGACACTGTGGTACCTAAATTTGCTGTTGATTTATGGAAAGGCTTTCAAAGCCCCCTCCCTCAAATTAATATTCAGTACAAATTGCTCTCAGAGGCTTTGAACATTTCCCTACCAAGTACTCCAGAAAAGAAAAACCAAAAGATCCTTCCAAATCAAAACATACAGCTCAGAATCTGATTTTCCTTTTTTCTATGATTTATGAGTCTAAATTAAGACTGTTTGGTATGAAAATTTTGCCCAGAGGATTTACATATATGTAAGCAATTTTCCTCTTATTCCCACCACAGTGTTGGAGTCAAAAGCATTTCAAGAACTTTATCAAGTTGCCCAGTAGGTCTAATGGTTAACTCAAACCAATTATCCTGAGAAACATCAGTGCTTTCTTTAACAAATTTATCCTTTGCTATCTTCAGTGAGCTAAATCCATGTACTCAAGCCTCTTGCAAGTTCCCATGAAGTTTAGCTCCAGTGTTTGGCTTCAGCAGAAACAGAAATTGCACAGTGCAAGGATTGTGAGTTAAATTACTATTGCAGATGATTGTAGAACTACAAGGAAAGAGGTCAAAGGTGAGTCTTTATATGTATATAATGTTGGTATCACTTGTGAAACTAGAGGGAGAAGTTAAAGCAGAGAAGTGAGGAAGTTGGGAGACAGCTGATTAAAAACTGATAGCTTGTATTTCTAGGAAGTTTGAAAATGTTTAATTGTCTCTAGGTTTTTTTTTGATCTTCCTGGCAACTTGAACAGCTGATGTCATAGACTTCTTAGTTTCCAGATTCTAACAGAATTGACACACATCAAATAAGCAATCAATTTTTGTATGGACCAGACTTGGAATTTGTAAGGCATGTTCAGCTGCTGAAGTTTCCTGGCCTCTTACAAACTCTTCATTTCACTAAAACAACAATATACTGATAGTTCTGGGGCAAAAAGGACTTTCAGAGCCTTTAGAGGGAGTCCTATACAGAGAGTAAGTGTGAAACTCTTGAAGTCTATCTTATCCCCTCATCGAGTGTTAATGGGATTTGTATTGATTCATTGATGGGAGATTACACGCCTTAGTGTCTTTGTCATTAATACTTATTGGTAAAATGTACAACATGTGGAAGGTCAATATCTCATCCATATCCTTTCTTTTTTTTTTCTAATTTGGTTTCTAGTAGTTGGAAAAGGGGCTCTGAGATAACAGCCAAGTGCAACAGGGGTTGTTAAAGAGGCCCCAGCTACCAGCAGCCAAGAGGAAATCCTGAAATACTGATTTTCACAAACAGATTGACTTCACTTCTCCCTATACATACAGTACCAGAATGATTTAAAAAAAAAAAAAAAGTTAGACAAATATTTATACATATGGCTAATGAGAACACCTGGCATAGCAAGAAAACAAGCTAATGGGAAAGAGATGGAATGGATGTGGATCTCACGGTGTGTATTGCATCCCAAGCAGCTTGTTTCCTCTACTGATGTCTCCTTCAAAGAGCCTTTTCCTCTAGAGAATGAACGTGCTGGAGCTGCTGCCCTTGAAAGCAGTTGGGTTCCCACTCTACCTCAGGGCAAAAGCAAAAGCCAACCTCCTTTGGAGGAGGGCTTGTTAAAACCTTCAGGTGCCAGTGCCTTTGCAGGGATGTTGAGCAGGCTGGTGATGGCATTTGGACAAAGACATTTGTCTCCCAGGACCTGGGCTGGCACCACCAATTTATCTCATGCTGACCACAAAACAACCATCACCTGATAAAGACTTTCATTTATTGCCAGTGACTGGTAAGCTTCTGGAGGTTTGCTTGGGACAAATACCAATTCAGCTGCCAAATCTTATCTGAACTATCTGAACCTCTTGTGTCTAAAAGAATGGGGCTGGAAATCTCATCAGATAAGGATTTACTCTGTGATTGACTCTAGTTATTGCTTCCAGATGGGTTACAATTACTGACATAACTGCCCCTTTTGCTTGGTATTTGGTGTATCCAATTCTGGCTCAGAACATGGGAAAAAAGTATAACTGACCAAAAAATATATGTACATTTTATATTGCCTGAATGTTGATTGTTCTTCATTTTCTTAGTTTTTATCCTCCAGTCTCCATTTTGTAGTTGTTCCTGATTTGTAGAGAAATCTGTACTTTTTTCAGCAGAGAGCCCTCTGATTTCAGCGAAATCTTTGAACATTGGCCTGCCTTGTTTTGGTAAGCCATAATAAAAGTAGATAATCAGGAAGGGTGGGAGATGATCATACCACCTCATTTAGGAGAGATGATGAATGAAAAGTCAGTATACATACTGATAACTGAAGTGCCTCACTGTACTTTTATTCTTTTTTTTCTCCTTACATAAAGAAGTCAGATAAATATTCTGTTGAGAGATGCTCACAATTCAATTTCTAAATATTTCCTTTGCTAATTTACATTTTTACAGTGTACTCACATTTTTAAGTGCAATGTTTCATTCAATCAACAAGTCTTTTTCCCTCCCCCCCTAATTTCTTGGTTTTCTGACATTCTGAGGAATTGTTTACTGGTGTTGATGGATAGCAGTGCCCACCTCCTTGGCCAGACTTTTTCTGAACAAGCAGAAAACTGAAAATTCCTTTGTATTACTCTTATGGAATAAACCAAAGGCTACTGTAGCAGTAAAGAAGAAACCAGAAAGATAGTATTGTTGGCATGAGGAGGAAAAAGTCTGGCACTGACAGTGGGCCAGGAATCTGTGAGAATGAGAAAGTTGAACCTCACATGAGAAGTGCAGGATACAGACAGGGACTGAGGTTGTTCAGATGGTTTTTTAGTGTCAATTTAGTGTCACAGGTTGTTAGGGGCTGGCAGATGCACCAGGGGGATTGGGATAAAAAGGAAACAGAGATTGGTAGGTTTGAAAAAGCAAAGTGTATCTGGCAAATGAGAAGACAACATGTCCATTACTGTAAATCTATGATATGTCCACAAGCACCATGATATTTTGATGGTGCAGCATCTCCATGCAAGGTTATTTAGTGATTAGGAAGGGAGGAATTCCCAAATGACTACAGGTCAGTGGTCCCTCTAGTTCCCTAGCCTGTCTCTGACAGTGCCAATTTTGAAAGAGGAACTGTGGAGTAGTTTCCCAAGGGAAGCAGTGGAAGTCCCATGTCAGGGGACTTTTACAACTAGACCAGACAAAACACTAGAAAATGTACTGTAGCTGTAGCAAGCAATTCTGCATCAGCAGGGAGATGGGTTGAATGATCTAATATGGCTCTTCCATCTGCAATTCCTGTGAGTCTATGAATCACATTTCTGTGTGGCAATGCAGCCGAGTAAATACAGTGCAGAGCAGTAGCAGCAGCTATCTTGGTATCTCTGTAACAGTAACATGAGTAAATTAGGCAGACAAATTCCAAAAAGGGATATATTTGAGCCTCCAGTTCTAAATCCATCTGTTCAAACTGGCTATAACACAGTGCGCAACTGCTAATTCCTAAGTGGTTTGGGCTAGATAACAAGATATTTCGTGTCAGGTATGCTATTAGCAAAGAACTAACCCATTATTCGTCCCTGTTTTGTTGTACAGAGGTAGTGTTCCCTAACCAGACACGGTTTGGATTAATACAAAGGCTGGCCCAGCTATCTATAGCCTCTGTGAATTTTAACTTTAACCATATGGAAAGATCTTGGAAAAGTAGACTATAAAAATTGAAAATATGTCAGTTTAAGATGCAAAGTGTCTTCTGACTGGGAAAGCAAGGGTGGAAGGATTGAAACATCTTATTACCAGACAAATGTGCTCAAGCTTTATCCTGGTCCTGTGCCTAGATGATCCAGACAGAAATGAATTCATGGACAGTTGGGTGGGTGTCAAAGCTGACCATATGTCAGACTAACCAAACATTTCTTTTGTGCATCCAACCAAGTCCAGTGGGTCAACTAGGCTTAGAAAAATCTCTAACTTTGTTGATTGATTTGGGAAAGGGAAGTACCAAACATATCAAACTCCACTGTCAACAGTAATCACACTGAACAGGATTATGTGGAACAAACTTTCTAGATACTTCTGTGGAAATAAGGGCCATATACAGAGATGTTACACAGATGTTATACAGTTGACAAAAAGTCCAGTGTTTTACTGATTACCTCACAGGAGAAATTTCTCCAGCAGCCAGTAAGATACTTTTTCATAAATCAACAGGAAAGGAAACATTTATGATTTTTCTTGTTCTTGTTATTTTGGTTGCAAACTCCTACAGTCCCAACCACCAACGGCTTATGTTTCTCATCACTGCTCAATCCATCCCCTCACAGCCATGATCTATCCACAGCCCTTCTCAGCTATCTTCATTAAGTGTTACTTCATTTCCTGGGATTGTCTGCTACACCTGAGGGACCATATTTGATGACTGGTGATCCCAAAAAGTCTTTTCCCCTTAACTGGCTTCTGCATGTGAAAGAAGGATGCTCCTCCTGAGCATCACTTCTAATGGGGGAGGCTGCAGCACCAACAGCACATCCAAACCCAGAGGCTTGGGACATCATTTGAGACTAAATACATACATTTATTTGTGTGTGTGAGTATCTCAACCACACCACGGAATATCCAGGTTTTTAGTTTTCAACAGGCCTCCACAAGTACCCTGACTATTCATGAACATACTGAAGACTTCACTTTCATGGCATCTAGAACTGGTGATTTATTCATTCTGAACTGCAGCATCATTTCTTCACTATTCTTCATTCATTTTTCCCTCATTTAAAAAGTTTCATTCACCCAGTCATAAATAAGTAAGTAAATAAATAAATAACCAATCCCACACCTTTGTGAAGAATGAAATTGAACTGTTTATAAATAAACCATAAGCTGAAATGCGTTTGCATAAACTGTTTAAACACTTAGGAAAAGAGCTATTGGGGAAAAAAAAAAATCCATCTTTGTATTTTTCACAGGGAAAACGAAAACCATTTTCAGGTAGGAGAAATATTTGCACCTTTTCCTCTATTTTTGAACTGACTTGGTATAAAATTCGTTACCAGAAAATGCTGAAATTGGTAACAGATTACTGCTTGAACGTAATAGCTAGAAAGTTTTTCCACTAATACTTAAAAAAGACTTGGGCTTGTTTATTACTGTTAAGGGAGAACGTCTTGTCTGTAGCTGTCTTAAGGTTTGGCACCTGATCTGGACAAATCAGCCAAATCCCCTTGACAGTCAAAGAAAAGAAACAGGCTCCTTTCCAGCCCAGCCCAAGAAAGACATCTGCAGTAGGTGCTATGAAGAGCTATGAAGAGACAACCTGGACAAGTAGCTTCGACATCTAAATTTTGGCCTGTTAAAGCTGGATTAGATGAGTTCCCCCATAAGGTCCTCTCAAACTAAGAGAACATTTGTTTCCCATGGTATTTACAGTTGTTACTCAATGAATGGCCAAAGGACCTATAGGCATCAGATGAACCATATCTGTATAAACTCAGTAATAACAAAATGCAGAATCTTTACCATGGCTGTAGAATGAATGCCAGCATTTAATAATCAGATGTGTATATTTACATTATATCTGTTTTGTACCTGGATTTACAAGAAAGGAACCTAAGATTACAACAAACAAACTGCTTATACAGCTTCAGAGCAAAATAGACTGCAACTAAACTCAGGAAAGATTATTACCTGTAGATTTCTGGATTAAGCAAGGCATTCATTGAGAGGTTTGTACTACAATATAGCCCCCAAACTTAAATGTTGTGACATTAGCAAGTAGCTTATAATTAAAGTATGTTGCCATTTCACCAGGCTTTCATTTATAGGATAAAGTGCAAATTCTATTCTCTGTGAACTTTAGATACATCCAACTTTTTTCTTTGTTCTTTTCTTTAAAGCTTTGCAACAAATGCATCTCCATATGCTTATATTAGTTAATCTAGTATTAAACATATTGGCTGCGCAAAATGTTGGCATGCATTAATAAATGTTTTCATTTTTTTATTCTTTTTTTTTTTTTCCCTCTTACTTTAAATTCTTCCTTTGACTACACAAGCAACAGCTGTCTAGCTTCCTGTTCAGTACTGGATCTAATGCCTCTACAGAAATCTAGGTCAAAACACTTGGAATGCATGAATATCAAACAGAGTTTTCAAAACAGCAAATGAATACATCTTTAACTGGTGACATTTTCCTGTAGCATATGGCTGCAAGCTCAGGGGACTGCATGCTTTTTTGATGAATATGTTCCGTCAAAAACTAAGGAATGGCAGTGGGCTTATATCACCTTCTGTTTTGCCTTATGAAATGATAATACAAACTCATAAATGGATACTACTATCACAAGGCTCCTGCCTTTTGTCCAATCCCAAAGTAGTACAAGGCCTACTGGTTAAGAGCCTCACTCTTTGGTCATGTTAAAGTATGAAAGATAACTGTCAAAGACACATTTTTGTAAAGCACTTGCCCATGTCACGGAGGGCGTAAGATTACCTGCATTTCCATACGAGTGGAAAACAGCAACATACGGTACCAGGAAAGAGGCACACATTAATTCTTGAATCCCACTAAGACATTAAATCCTACATATAATTCCTTCAAAAGAATGGCACAGTATAACAAAGGTAATATTTATATAGTTTAGCTTGACAACGCAAATACGCAGGGAAAGTTGTACATTTTTAATGATAGAAATAAAAGAATACAAAAATAAAGAAATAAACTAAAATTAAAGTGCTGGCATCTCAATAAACCCCATATCAACATAAAAGCGCCAGTCCAAAGGCAGCTGCTCTAACAAGCTTGTCTGCTCCTCTCTGAGAAGAAAGCACAGGTTTGGCAGCAACACTAGAGACTGTTGAATAATTAACCAACTACCAATTCTGACCAGTAGGAAACGATGGAGCAATTATTTCTGGTCATGTATTCATCTCCTCAAACAGCAAAAAAATATTCCTGTCTAATACCTCCTTAGGCTGATGAATCAGGTAGAAAATCTTCTAAATACTCTCGAACATTCCGTAAGACCTAGGGCTGGAAATGCATGTCAGCTGGAAGCACACTGGCTCTGATGCCATGAAGATTTTTGCCCTTTCCTTTATACCCCTGTTATACCTTTTTACAACTTCTGTATTCCTAGTGCTTTTTGCCTACATTCTTGGACTTGTTTGTTAAGCTAAGAGACAAAACATTTTAGAAGCTTCGTAGCCAGGGATCAGTGTGCCCCAGACCCCAAGGTCCTCTCCAGAACACATTCTGTAAACCAAGATAGAGCCATCCAGGGGAAGGTTCCTTGGGGAGGGGGGCTCACTTGAGCCTCTCATTGGGGAATCTTTGATAGATCTGCTAATTAGTAAAACCTATAATGTTATACCCAATGTTGGGGAAGGGGTCAGAGGTGGAGACAGAAGACAAAGACAGAGATAGACTCGGTGGGGTACATCTCGATGCATATGACCTGGACGTGTACACCTAAGGATCCTTAAAATAAATGCCAAGGTAAAATCCCTTTTCCCCTTCTAACCGTGTGTGACTCTTGATTTTAAGACCAGGAAAAGGCATCAGCTCACTTGTGGGATTTGCAGGGGCTTGTGCAGGGTTTTAACAGGACTGTGGCCAAAGTCTCTGCAGGTTCTGACCTCCAATACCCTGTGAGATGTAGTGGGGCAAACAAATCCTGAATTCAGGTTCTGTTCAAAGTAGCCAACAGGTTTTTTTCTGGGTTGACACTCATAGAGCAAATGTGAGAATTGAGCCCATCTAGACAAGTTCTGATCATACAAAACTGTTTTCATACAAAAGTCTGATTTTAAACAACTATTTGAGTGACATAAAGGCTGTGTGCTGCTGAGTGTGTATCAGGGCTTCTCTTGTGTTTGGAAGTTTCTTTTCAGTTATGTAGACTCCCCCCCCCTTTCTGCCCTTCTTCATCTCCCAAGGGCCATATTACAACAATCAAGAATCTAAACTTCACTGTTCCTCTCTGACACTTCACCAGTTTCTCACCACCTTGCTGGCTCAGCTTGTAGCTCCAGGCAGAGACTGAGGAAACAGAGTCTGGGGGAAAAAAAAAAAAAATCACAATTCAGTGGATTTTGAGTAGTTTTTTTTAACAGTTTTTGTTAATAAAGCAAGTTCACTAAAAGATGGATGGATGAACAAAGGAAGTGATCAAATAAATAATGATTATTGTTAGCCTCCTATGCACTCCTCACAGTTTATAGGAAATATATCTGTTTTCAAAGCTATTTAAGATAGGTGCTTTATATATATTTTGCAAAAAAAAAAAAAAGTAATTGGTTAAATAAAAATGAAAAATAAAAATCCTTTTGAAACAGATAGTTTTATTTCCCTGCATTTTTCTGCTACTTTTAAGTGCAGCTTTGGAAACATACAGTCTTTTTTTCTTCCCTCTTTGTCTCCCTTGCTGTCTTTTATATATCTTATTGTCACTGGGGTGAAACTTCACTACATTTAACCCTACAAAGGGAACAGCATGTGTTTAACCTTCACACTTTGAGCAAGTGTATTTCTTATAAACATCCCTATCAGCATAATATTTATAGAAGGGGTAAACCGGTTAAACCATGGATGTATTTAGTCACTGGTGACCCCTTCTTTATGTAACCCAGTGGTCCACTTAATATCTTCTCCCTGGTTGAGAAATATTAACAATTTATCCAGTTGAATGATTCTTCTTGATTTCAGCAAAATAAAAAATAAGGCCATTTTCCCAATGCCTTTCTGAGCAGTTGGATGACATATTTTTAAAATATTCTTTCTATTTCACTTTAAATTTTTATTGTTGTAATGGATTAACTTAGGTACATTTTTTCCTCTCACGAAAGTAGTCAAATTTAAATTCACTTGATGTTGGGTAAATGAACCAGAATGCCTGGTTGGTACAGGATGTGAAGTAACAAATTAAATTATTTCATTTTGAAGATGAAGATACATTTTCTTAGAAATCAACAGAAAAAAATAGTACAACTTAGTTGTACTTTCTTTGGTCCTAAAATTCCTCTATTTACATTAAAGAGAAGGACCTGTATCAGTCCAGCTATGGGAAAGAGAAAGTCAGCAGAGCTACACAGCCAACTGAGCAGGGACAATAATGTTTGAGCTGTGAAAGCAAAGCTCATTTATGTTCTAAGCTTATTTTATTTTTCTTAAATCAACATTAAGAAGGAAAAGTTGAGATATTAATTACCCGTTTACTGCCAATGTAGCGGAAAATGTAATTTATAGACCACTTGCAAAAAAAGTGCTTGCTTAATTTAAGAACTCATATTATTCAAATAACATTTTGAATTTGATTATTCGTATAATTGAAATGTTGCTCTCACAGCCTGAATTGCTTCTCTGAGTTACAACCTGAGCAACAGTTAACTAAGATCACACTCACTGTGGAGCTTGCCATAAGTGTGAGCAGGAAAGGGAGGGAGACTAAGCCAAAGTACAGCACTTACCTGGAGAAATTTATGGGCCAGGCATCAAGGTTTAATTGGAATTTGACATTTTCACAGGTTCTCTAGACACAAAGTTGTCGCCACACCCTTTATTTTCCCATATGGACTGTATCAAATTAATTTGGTCCCACAAATCTGCATCCCTGAAATGAGTGATGTGCAGAAGGCAAATTGTCTATGTCTGAACTGTCTGTGCCTTTGACCAGGCATGGACCACTGTGTTGTGACCTAGACACAACCAAATTTATATTCTGGTTCACCAAGCCAGAAATTCTGGTACTTCAGCACTACAGATGTTGAAAGTGAAGTTTGTCCAGTCCTTTTCTAAGAGCCTCCTGAAATCTCTACAGTATATTGCCACTGAATACAGTCTGTGGAACATTAATACTGAAAGCAGGGATCTGCACTTCTGAAATTCTGACATGGACAATATGAAATATATTTCCCGTTTCTGCAATGCCAAGAAAAACAGTGCAGAATCAATACACCCAGATACAGGCTATCTATTGACTAAAAGCTTCATTTTGCTTAGGAAAGATTTGAACTCAAAGATATCTGCTTGTATTTTTGCAATTTCCAAAATAAGTGTTTCCTATCCATAGTAAGGAGGAGAAGGATTAAATGGGATGAAGGACAAATGTAACATTTCATACTTGATACCTAAAACACTCATGGAAATAAACCTTTGAAGCACATTGCACATGAGGCTTTAGTGAAACTGGGGAAGACCTACTTCATATGTCAAAAATGGATTAAGATATTTAAACAATCTTGCATCCATACAGAAAGGGTCTGAACTGGCCTAGTGCATGTTTGATTTCAATGTACCTGGACTTTCTTAGTAATAGTATCTCTATCTCTAATAGTATCAGCTTTTCCAGCATTTAGAAAAGAGATTCAAACAGATCTAAACTAATTTTTAAATTCTCTACAGCAACTGCATGCCAACTACTTTTTACTTAATATGTAAAGGATATTATAGTTATTTATAAGTTATAGGTTAGATATAATCATTAACAGTAATTTATTATCCTTGGCACAATTTCCATTATATTATCCTCCTCTCTCTACCTGGCTGTTAGTGAAGCCAAGAGATCCTCAGGAGAAACAGAAGCAGAAGCTCATGTTAGGGACTACAGAAGAAAAACATTAAGATCTTTCTTCCTAACAAAGAAATAAACTGAGATCATGACAAAAATTCATAATGGAAGATATAACCACAAAATTTTCTTAATTCCTATGTGTCTAGGTGGAGATGACAGTGCACATTCATTAACTTGGGCAAGCTATATAAACTCTTTCAATCTCTCAAAATGACTGAAAACTTTTTCTGCTGAAAAATATAAACGATAAAATTAATATTAAAACCTGAAGTTCACTCAGAAACACTTAAGAAATGTTTATAAGCAAGTAATAATAAAGTATTGTAAAAAAAAGGTGCCCCATATCTTTAGGTATAGATATTTTTGCTTCTGTTATATATGACTAGAAGTTCTCAGGAAAACATTTGTCCATTGTGAAAACTTTTTGGCCCCTGATGTTCTTATTTCAAATCTAATGACATCCTGCTAAATTAAACAAATCAAAACAGACCCCAAACTGAGGGATTTTCAAAGGAAATGTGATGATTCATGTCTCATTGAGTTTAAATACCTAACTTCATCAGAATCTAAAAATCCTACCCGTAGTCAAAGACTTGGTGTATAACAAGTTGGAAGGATTTTAAATGACAGATGAGCTTTGAGAATTATGGATGAAATTAAGTAGAGGCTTTTTTTTTTTTTTTTTTCCCAAATTCTCAATGTCTCCAACAACTATGCTTCGTACTTTGCTGCTGAGAATATGAAACACTTGGACAGCCAATGGCATGACGTCTTCTGGGTTTTTTTTCACACCCTTCTTTCCCAGCTTGTCTTTTCTTGTCTAGTCTTTTCTTTTCTAAACAAGTCTAATTCACTCTTCACATTTCAGCTTCCCCATCCTCCAGTCTTTATTTTTCTTTCCTTCTAGTCAGCCTGCCTTTCAGCTAAGAAAAAGAGGGGTTAATAAAGCCATGATTAAGCTGTAAAAGGCTGACATTTAGATATCAACTATGAATCAACAGCTGAAGTATTAGTGAAATGATTTTGTAATTTTTTTTCCCCTAACACGGGCACCCAGTGCTGCAGCTCTTCTCTTATGTTCCCCTTTTCCAAGGTGCAAAGGGAGAAATCACAAGTGGTGTCACTCCACCCATGGCCTTGCCTGGCTGTATGCTCGCCTGCCAAGTCTCAATGATAAAAAATCAGAATATTTTTGCCCTGAGAAACTAAAGCTGGAGTTATTAAACCCATCGGAGCAGCTTATCTCGGGAGCATTTTACCCTGGCTCACAGGCAGCCAACTGAGGCGCGAGCCAAACTAGACAGAGAGAGACGGAGGAGAGGAGAGAGGCGGCACAGAGACCCCATTAGCGATTCCCCCGCTGCAGTCTGAGTGGCAGCTGGGAACAAGGCACTAACTGTTTGCCCGTTGCCCATTCTTGTGTTATTGGGTAAAATAAAAGTTCTTTTCTCTGAGAATCTTTGTACAATAAAACAACTCTCAGTCATTCGCGAGTCAAGGGAGAGGAGAAAAGGGCCTCAGTGTAAAGTGCTGCAAACTGGCACATTGTTTTCAGTCATTTTCTCACTATTCACATATAAGGGGAAAGAAGAGGGGGAAAAAAACAGGGCAGAGGGATGAGAAAGGAGGGGGAGGGAGGAGGGGCGTCTCAGGGTATCTTTTGACAGAAATGTCAGATGCGCGGGGCTGCCGGGGGAGGAGAGGGTGAAGTGTGTGTCTAAGGAGGGCAAGTTTTGCCTGAAAGTCTCCAGATGAACTCCTGGCCACACACTTCCCCCAGCCCTGACTCTTTGCCCGTCACCTTTTTCTCTCCTTGGCCAAGATGGGATAGAAACCAGCTTCTCTGAGACCTGGAGGTCGGAGTGATCCAAATGCTGCTCTGCAGAGAAAGGACAAGACGGGCACTTCTCTCCCTCCCCTTGCTGCATTTCTCATGGTTTTCCTAATAACAGACACACTTAGCAATTTAATTAGCAGAAACTCTACAGAGCTGAAGGTCTGACTCCTGCACATGACATCTTCTATTTCTAGGGATCAACAGCATAATAAATAGCCACACAAAGGTTTTTAATGAAATCTTTTATTCAAGAGTCTTGCATGAACTTGGCTCATATTAGGTGTTTCCACAATAATAATTATTAAAAAAACAAAGAGCCACATGACACTTGTCAAACGCACAAAGTAGGGCACAATAACTCCCTAAACCACCATAACAAAACTCCCCTACCACTTGGATGAACCAGCACCTGGAAGTCCTTACTGCAGGCTCTCTACTCAGAAGTTACCTACTGAGGTCTGAAATTTGGAGAAAAGCATTTACCCCAGCCAAAATTCAAGATCCTTCAAAAAATTGTGAAGTAACAACACAAATGAATACAGGATTAGTGGCACTAAAACAAAGTTTCTGGTATTTCATTCATGGTTCTTATAAAATAGGAAAGGCAAAAGCATCCTGAAAGGGACAATTTAAGTGTGAATCTAAAAGCGAGGAGAACTTAAAGGACTGATAAAGAAGTGGTAGGTATGAGTAAGTCATGTCAACAGAAGACATGGAAAATCATGGCACAGTATTAGTTTGATGACCAATTTATTCTCATGCCAAGATCTGGATGTAGATCCAGTCTGAACAGACAGGCTGCTGGATTTCTTGAACATGCCCACATCAAGCCACCCTGGGACATGGTCTGTGGGGTTTGTGCCAGTGGGAGTCTGCATCTCCCCAAAACCTTCCACTCAAAAATCCCATATATGATTATACATGTCATGGAGTCCTCAGCGAATGTCCTGTGCCAGAGTGTCCCTGTGTAACTAAAGTTACCATGGGATTTTAATTTAGTAGAGGGAGCTGTGGGTGAGACTGATGCAGTTCCAGCCCAGGGAAGACTGATGGTGTTCGTTCAGCCCCCACAGCCTGAAAATGCTCTCTATTTATTTTATTCAAGTTCTTGTTACAACACATCCCTGAGTTGTCAAGTAATTTTTTTTTCCTCTAGCAAAAGTCCTTTCCTTTTCTCTGTTCACTTCTGTGATACAATCAATCCCAAGAGCACTCTGGTATTTCACTCTGGTTTTGCCTCCCTAGTGCCAAATCTGTTTCATAATGGCTACATGTATTACACCAGAGAAAGCTCAATATTTTAGAGAGTTCACAGAGACTTGGCTGCCACTTGTTTTGTATTTGAGCATGGTACTGGTCTGGATTAGATACTTCCCAACCTTTGGGATAGCCAGGACTATCACCTGAGCAATTCAATCTAGGTTATCTCCAATGCCCTTGGCAAGCTTTTTTTAGGTAGACTAGTGTTAAAAACATTTACAGTGATTTTGCATCATGATTACAATGATTTCATAGCTTTGTGACTGTCAGTGAAGCCCTACATAGTGCCAGAGAAACAGTTTGATCAGTTCAAACTGTCATCCAGTAAAAATAAAAAAAATATTGGCCAGAGACTAAAGGATAAAGTAAGTTCAAGTACTGGAGCAGAAGTTTGTGAGCCATAACTGATCCAGCAGAAGCTAGAAGTACATTTGCACATAAGCTAGTAAATTATGTATTTGTCCCCTCAGTGTAAAAATGCCAGTCCACTCAGCAAGCAGAGTGTGTTCCAAGAAGTCAGGTACTGTTCCCTTCAAAGCACCTCAGGAGCCCCTGTCTTTCCTACCTGTCCATGGAATTGAAAATGTTTATTTGAACACAAGCTGCACACTGTATTAGGCCAAGGCTTTTACACTTCACCTCTCAAGTCTCTGCTCTGCAAAACTGAAGTTTATTTCTCTTCATGGGTGCTAATCTTCTGAAAATAGCTATTCTTCTGATTTCAGAATTGGGCTGAATAAATAACATTGTCATGAATGGGCTTCATAAAGCTGTACAAACTGAACTAAACCAGAAAATAAGAAATATCATGGGTCCAACAGTTTATTTGCACTGCTTTTCCACTATTTCCCATTTTTTCTTTCTCCTTCACATCTATCAAGACTGACAGACAACGCAAACACAAACTCACTCTGTGGGTTCAAGACAGTGATAACAGTTGTCAACAAAAAATTGCAGAGTAATGGTACATGTAAGGACACCCTGTCAACTGATACTACTTTTTGTCACGTTCAAATTTGGAAAAAATGCTTTGACACTGAATTTCCTTGGTAATGTTCCTGTGCTGCTCCTAAACTCTACATGAGCTAGAAGTGAGTTCTGGAGCAGTGGAAGTAGCAGTGGAGAGAGTGTCATGCTCCAGCTCTGTGGCTGGAGGTGGATCTATTTCTCCGTAGATAAGTAGCAAACACACACTTGGAAAGCTTCATAAAGCTGCCTGTGGAGCAGAAACACTCATTGATAGTTTATTCTTGTTTAGTATCTGATGAAAAAGGTCCTTTTTGTGATAGTTTACAGTGTATTTGAAACTGCTTTGTCCCATTAGCCCAGTGAACAACCACTTGCTTATGTGAGTTATGGGAAACCTTTTTGTTCACAAGCAGTGGATTTAAATGTAGTGGCTGAACATCCACAGGGACTTATTCAGTCTAATTTTGGGCCACTAAAATTATCTGAACTGTAATTACTGTTTATTATTATTACTATTATTATTTATTATTATGTGTTGCTTTATCATGTTGTCAAAAGGCTTTAAAGCAAGATAAATAGAAAATTTGAAAAACACTTTGAAATTAGCATGCAGCTATTTTAAAAGTCTGTAAAACCTTATGGTCCTGTTAATGCAATGTTTTGTGGAAAATTTCTTAAAACTGTTTTTCTAGCAAGACATCGTGATGAACACACAGGAAGTTCAAAATGATGGAGGCATGGAGAATTAAGAAAAACATCATGGGGTCATTGGGCTGAGAGACTCAAAGACTTTACAGTGCTAAATTTGTACCTGGCTCATACATATATTCAGCTGAGCATCAGCATGACCTTCAGATATTATCTTATTATAATTATTATTTAAGCATTTGCTTTGTTATATAAACCTGTACAAAACTCTCTTTTTCCTGGGAGTTTGGGGTGTAGAGAGAGTGAAATCCACTGGAGGTGTGGAGTCTGTGACTAGAAACTCCTGACTGCTGATTCTGCCCCTGCTACTGATTTGGAAACCACTGTTTTATCTTGCTTAGGAATAATCACCCTCATCCAGCAAAAGTAGTTGTCTCTGTCCCTATTACTCCCATTATTTCATGCAGCAAGTACATTTCGTGAAGGTACAGATGATATACAATTTTTTGTGATTTTTTTTCTTTGCTGTCCCATCTTCTAACTAGTTAAAATTCAAAGGCCACAGATAAAATATGATGGAAATACCAAATTCATCTTCTCAGTGTGAAATGCAGCAGGCAGAGTTTTCCAAAGGCCTTTGGATTCCAGCACAACTTCATGATTTCAGAGGCTTATAAATGACAGTAGCATTTTAACCTTAAAATGTGTCATGAAAATGAAACTGCAGAATTTTCTCCGCAATTCTGACTTCAGAACATATGCTATACAGAATAACCTTCCAGCTCAAACTTCTTTGCTTTTAACAGCCACAGTCAGAGCCGTGACTGAGGGAAGAAAATGTGTCAGTGCACCCTTGAGCAGAAAGTTTAGGAACTTCATTGGAGTTCCCAATGAAAATATATGTCTAAAAGCAAATACAGTATTTTATGCCATAGATAAATTAATTTTTCTTAATGTGATATTCCCATAAAAAGAATATTTATGATTGTGATCATCAAATTGTCAAAGTGGTTCAAGTCTGTCTCCTTCTAGGTCTCCAGGAAGGTTTTCAAATGAGTTCCATGTCATCTGAATGACTCTGTAAACTCCAACTTTCAAGTGACTTTCATGAATATCACTACATATTTAAGCATGCTGATGCTCTTTTGTCTAAACTTGACATCTGGACCCAAAAAGATTCATTTAACTGAATGGAATGAAATGAAATATCACTTGGTTAAAAAGTGGCTTTTGAAGGATCATCCTTTACCACCACTTATCTTTAAGGAGAAATAACTGTACAGAAACACACATCCATGCAGCTCCCCAAACCTCTGAATAAACTCCTAACTCTCTGTGTACAGTGTTACTTGACAGAGCTATAGGGCTGCATAATTACCCCAAATCCCGCATCAGGCAGGGAAAGTTGGTGACATGTTGAGTGAAACGCTACACTGTGTTAATAACGGTTTTGAAAGAAATCAGAAAAGTTAATCATGTGTGGACACAGGGTTAAGAAGCAATGTAACAGACTATTAAGTTTAATATAGATATGTGATATAAGCATATGCAGGCAGCCATTAGCATAAATTCATGTTACAGAAGAGCAGTGCAGCATCGTGTGCGATGGATTTATTGCACACGCGGTGTGCGGGGTGGGCACCAGAACGAGGGAGAAATGGGTCAACAAATTCATGGGCAGGTCTTGAGTCAGATTGGCAGAACCAGGACAAGTAGAACCAGGCTGCTTTTCAGTGGTGATGTTGTCTCAGAGTGACTATCACACAACAGTCAAATCGCTCAGCTGCTGTTTTCTATGGGTTTGAGCGTGAAGACGTCAAAGTCTGGAGTGCACACGAGGTCCTCTGCTTTGCATTCTTACTGTGTGATGAGGACAGCTCTCACAGATCAATTTCTGCTCCCTGGTTCTGTAATGGATATACTGACAAATTCTGCAAAAGTAAAAAGTCTGATGCTGCTCACCAAGAATAAGAATTTCAGAAGCCTCCTTGTATTTGTCCCATTTACCTGATTTCAGGATCCCTCATTCATACTGTATTGATTTTACCCAGTTATCAACAGAGATGAGTGAAGAATCTGTAACAAGTTCTGAGAATTTTCCTCCTTTTTCTTTTCGCAGAATGTCAAAATTATTCATTACACAAATCCACTGAAGAATTCCCCCAATTTGCTAACTGCCTGTGCTGCTATTTGACATTATCTAAATATATGTGGTTAAAACTGGCTCCTGCTAACTATTCTTTCTTGAAAAAATTGATTGCGAGCACATTTCTTGAAGATTACTAAAAAAAAAAAGTTCAAAATATTTTACAGCTAAATTGGCCACAATGAGTTGTGACATATCCCAAGAGACTGCAAAATGGAATAGCGGAAACTCCTAAAGTCTGTTTATAACAACCAGCATTTTCCCTCCTCCTCTCTGGTTAGTGCAATGCAGAATAATTGGGAAGAGGCCACAACTGGACTTTTGACAACATTTATAGCATGTATAAATTGCACTGAACCACTTGTCCTTCATAATCCCAGAAAGAGCTTTTACACTCAAGGTGCTTCCTGCATTCTTTGTTCCTCCTAGCAATAAAAGCCCACAACAAAATAGTGGTAGGGCCTGATTCAATTTAATACTGGTCTCCTCACAATACCTACAATTGTTTAATATTATGAATCCTTAGAGTTATGCTACTCTTTCATCAACAAAAGAAAGGGTTACAACCTTCCCCATGTACAATGTTTTTATTGTATTTTGCCTTTGGGAATTGCCAGCCCAGTCTAATCTCTATCTAATGGTGTGTGAGGGAGAAAGTCTCCCATCAGCTCAAAAAGTCATTGATATTCAGGTGAGATCCAAGCTGTTTTCCAAAGTTTGATCATTCCTTCATCTTCAAGGGCTGTTTGGCATCTTATCACTCACATATGAAATCAGGTCTAAGGGTGATTGTCCTTTGTGAACTTCAGTGTGGGTCTGAATTTTGCTCAGCATATTTGCAAAATTCTCCAGATTTCAGATTTTTAGCTGTCTGTAACATGGAGGAATTTGCAGCTTGTTGTTTCAACAAATTACTCAGTTAAGACAGTTTTCATTCCTCCTGTAACCCCAGTGCCAAAGACTGAACAACTCAAACTTATCAGAAGTGCATCTTACTAGGACTGCTCCAAGAGGCAAATCCAAAATGTGTACAGGAGCCAATTTAGTGCTGAAATGGGAGCTTGTGCTCTGGAACACAAATCTTTGGCTGGAAGAAAGTGGTTTTCATGCATGCAAAGTTGTCTGTAAAGATTTTGTTATAGCTGGCCTTTCCTGCATAATAGGTTATTCTGGATCCTGATGATCTTTTGGGTTCTGCCTATTTACTGTCTGAATGCTGGAGTTACCAGTTTGAACTGGAAGGAAGAAGATGAAGAAGATCTGTCTGACTGAAAGGACACAAATTATTGGACAAACCAAGAAAGCTTGTGCTGATTGCAAGAGCATGCCAAAGAACAGTTTGAAGCCAGTCTTCATTAGGGATGGAAATGCTGGAATGACTTTTGAATCTACTGCTGAGCTGCTGATTATAGGTCACACACTAAAGATGGTAACAGCAAAACACTGCGGTACTGAAATCATGGTAATCTCGTGGAAGAGGTTCGCATACAGCAAGAAAATGCTTCCCATTTTTGAGGGGAAGGAGAGGAGAAAGAAGGGAAAGATGTACATTTGCAGCTGTTGGTTCCAGGTATCTTGAAAAATAAGGAGAAAAGGGGAATGGTTGAGAGAAAATGCAACCTCCAGACTGGAACCAAACGCAGTACATGTACGGATTGATTTATATAGTGCAGATACTTTATAGAAAAATTTAATGCTGAATTCTAGCTATGATATTTTGAATACAGCCTTTTCTTGCTACCACTCTACTGTGTTATTCTGAACCTCTCCATTTCCCTCTACCATGCCAATCTATATTTCAGTAAGAAAAGAAGGTAGATGATAAAATGAGGAAGATTTCCAGTGAAGTTCAAATGTAGGTTTCATAGGAAGAAAGCCCCAGCATTGTACTTGCCTTTGAGTGGATGAAGAACTGAGCTGACTGCTCTGTATTCCCAGACTGGCTCTTTCCTCCCCACCTTAAATAAAAAGCCCTCCCATCATGCTTATTAACATTCCAATTCATCAAAACAATTGTTAAATAAATTAAAAAAAAAAATAGAAAAAAAAAAGGAAAAGAAAAAAGTTATTTCAGCCCTGACGGAAATTATTCTAACATTACATTTCAATAAAATACCCCCTCCCCTGGTCCCTCTGTGTATAAGCAATCAATGGGTTAAGTTTAGATCACTAACGTATGTTCCATGACCCCAGAATGCTTCATCAAATGTAC
Source organism: Aphelocoma coerulescens (assembly GCF_041296385.1). Classification (NCBI taxonomy): domain Eukaryota; kingdom Metazoa; phylum Chordata; class Aves; order Passeriformes; family Corvidae; genus Aphelocoma; species Aphelocoma coerulescens. The sequence continues at coordinate 7,871,654 of NC_091024.1, forward strand.
TCATTACCAACTGAGCAAGTGAATGAGTAGTTGTGAGCCGCAGTTTAAGCGCTGATGGGATTGTGTGTGAGCCCCAACGTGGCCGAGGTATTTAAATTTTGATTTTTGTAATGGGCTTTGACATGTTTCATTTCCTCCGAGGGAGCACTCAAGACCTCTGAAAGTAAATGTTGCTAAAAAGTCATCAAGGCAGAATATTAAAATGCCATCAAATGAAAATTTCACTAATGCAATCCGGCTAGGCCTTCAGGTACCCGAGCGAAGAGGGGAGTGTCAAAGGTCCCGCTTCTTTTAGTGAAACATTATTTGTTCCTCTTCACTGACTGTTTCTCCAAAATAAATTATTTAAAGTCTTATTTCTTTTTTCTCCTGGGCCTTTTAAAGTTCAACTATGCTGAGAGGAAATGTGGGGAGGGTTGCTGGGGGAAGGAGGTGTCATATGTGGAAATTTAACAAATTGCTGTGCATGCATCACGCGCTGGGAAGATTGGTTTACACTCGCTGGATGTCTGGAGCCTTGATACGGGCAGGGGACGGGCACTGACATGCTCTGGTACAGGACTTCAAACAAGCACAAGGCCAGAGACCCACACATCTCACCACAGGATCACAGCTCAAGAATGGGGTTCAGCCTAGAAGATATTAAGCACATTCCCTAGGAAATAGGAGGGATTGGAGAGCTGGTGAGCTCACCCAGCACCTTCCAGGGTTCCTCTCCCCCCCTGGAGACAAGAGGGCTGTTGTAAATTTTTCAGACCCATTCCCCATTGAAATGGTAAAGCAAGAAGCATTCAGAGAAGAGTAATGAGGTGGTAGGAAAGCAATGTGGTGGTGGGTGTAGGGATCTTTCTTTTCAGTGGAAGACAGAGAAAAGGCAAAAGGGCATTGTGCTCAGGATAAAAGAACTGGAGACTCTGGTTTCACTTCCACTTGTTTTATGCCTGTGTAAATCTGCAACTCTCTGGCCGTTCCTCCTGACTTACAACACTGGGCAAGACTTAAGCCCCTTGTTCCCAGGAATCTGGAGGCAAATCAGAAAAAAAAAATAACAGACACTATTTAAAGAAGCGTCATTCCGCTGAGCTTCATTCAGACTTTACGAGAAGGATGAAACAGAGGCACCCTGACCTTGTGCAGAATCCCTTCCCAGCTGACTCCACCAAGGGTATTGGAACAATGAACTCAACCAGTGGAACAGTGAAGAGGAGAACTGCACCAGCAGGCCAAACACTGATTGAGTGAGTATAGGCAGGAGGTTTGCTATGGTCAAACTTCATAAAGCTGATTAACACATCTCTTCCTGATAAAGACACCACCGGGAAGAGGGAAGGCAGCAACTGTCAAGGGGACAAGCAACTATTAAAAGATGGTTGAAAAACATGAGTTTCCAAATGATTCATAACTACCCTTTGTAACCTTCTCACTGATGTTTGTTTCAAGTGAAGGGAGCAAGTGGGGCTGTTTCCCCTTCTCTCAGCCATTTGTGTATTGCTCTTGACTTGGTGTAAATTCTGTACAGTGTAGTTAATAAAAGCAAGTGAAAAGATATCTGAAGCAATCTCACCAGTGGCTCCCCAAGTCCAGGGGAAAAAAAAAAAATCCCCTCTGCACACCCACAAAGTAAGCAATCTCATTTCAAAACCCATTCTCCCAGTTCCTGACATTGTCTGATTTCACATTAGCACAACTGATGGAAATGGCATTCAAGCTAATTATCTACAGGAGACTGAGCAAGAGGTTGAGGTGAGCTCCAAAAATTAAATAGGAAAAAGAAAAGAAACTAGAAAAACACAAAAACCATTCCCCCAAAAGGCCCTGTAAAATCCTTTCCAAAAAATTTCAAGGCAGAAAACAGAGTATGATTTTTGGGAAATCCCCTGAAAACTAAGCCCAGCCTGGATGCCCGAGGAGACAACCAGGCTCTTTGTCACCAGGGGAGTGTTGGAGTTTACAAAGCATACACAAATACTTCCCACTTTTGGGGGGGATTTTGCAAACACCTGATTTGTGAGCCATCTGCCAAAGTTGTGGCTCAGATGTGTTTCATCTCAGTTGGGATTAGGGTGAGTGATCCAAAAATGTGCATCTCAATCTAAATGTTGTGGGTCATGTCCCACGACATTGGTACCTTGTCTCTGCTGGTATTCAGTATGCAAATAGGGATGCAGCATGAAGTGATCCAACAGCAAGATGTGACTGGGAGGCAAAAGATAGGACAGTGTGTTGGGGAAAGAGAGAGAAGTAGCAGGATGCAGAAAAATGGAAGCAAGAGATTGGGGCAAAGCTGTTATAAGGAATTGAAGGTTGCAGTGCTGTGTGATTGGGAGATACAAGAGTTGTTGGGAGAGCGTGGCTGGAAAATTATACAGAGACTGGAGGTGCCAATATCACATTCAAGGTGGGACCTCAGGAACAGAAACCTGAATGGGAATATTTTTCTAACAAGACAACAGACCTCAGACTGGGAGAAAAAGGGTTATTTCCAAATAATGCTACTTCTTTTTCTACTTGGAACGGGTTTATTTTGCTTGTTTTCAGAGTTTCAATTAAACTTGAAAAATTAGAATTGCATTAAAACAAGCAAATATAGTTCCCTTTAGGGCACCCAAGGTTGCTCAGAACCCAATCTATATTTTCTTCCAGGTCACTCTTAATTTCAATATATTTTGACATTTAAATTGAGAGCTCAAGGTCTGATAGGCAAAACCGAAGACTTTAAGAATAACAGAAATAACAGAAAAGACAATACTCAATTTCTTCACACTTGGCAGTTATTTTCAGCAATAGTTACAGCTAGACAAATATTTTGGTTGTAAAAGCTTCTTTCAAAATGCTTTTTTGGTTTAAGAGCAAAGAAAAGAAAAAGTCAAACTGACCAAATTGTTTCTTTTGAAGAAGTCTAAGAAAAACTCCAATGTTTTGTTAATTTTCCTTTTCAACTCGATTCGCTCTGTTCTCAGTACACTTTAAGTTGATTAAAATTAAGACTTCCCAAGAATAAAATATTTCACTGTGGATTGTTTTTTTCTTCAACTCATTGAGGCATTCAGGACATTAACAAAGGCTCTTTTTCAGCTGGACTTTAAACAGTCTATTTACAAAAAAAAAAAATCACAAACAAGCTGAAAAATCAATTATTCACACAAATCAAGTATTGACCTTCTCTATAAATTACTCAGCCAGCCAGTTCTGCCCACAAATTCCTATGTAAGTCACAGTGAAACCAAAGGAAATCGTGAATATGAAACTGGCTGTAACTAGACTGTTTAACAAACCTTACAAGAAAACATATACTCAAAAAACAATCTAGCAAAGAAAACATGAGAACTAGCAAAAGCAGTTACATTTTCATTGCTTTTGAAGACAATTTTTGAAACTTCTGAAGAGTTCATTGGTAGTGAACAAGAAACCCCAAATTCCCTTCTGCTTCACAGATAACTCTTCTTTGTGGTTTGTATTTTAAGATTAGATTGAGGGACCGAGAGCCTCTGTTCTCTGCTGATTTCTAGTGTGATTTTTAATATGCCCAGAAAACAACAGGGAGACATCAGGAAGCACAATAGGATGAGGAAGCCCAGGAACAGGACAGGGAGCCTGCAGGTGAATTTTAACCTAGCTGATCCAAGCAGACATTTGACCTTTGTTAAAGCCTGGTAGTTCCCATCTTCAGAGTTTCAGTGTCACACCACATTCACTGGGATGATGGCAGAAGAGCAATGAGGGATGCTCAAACTCCATCCATTCGTATGGTCCAATTCTGTGCTTTAAATTCCACATATAATTGGAATTGCTTTGAATCTGAAACAGTTGGAAACCATTTGGGACTTTAAAGAGAATCTCTGTTGCAAAACCAATCAAAACTTGTTGTTGTTGTTGTTGTTTTCTCTTTGTGAGGTTCTTGCTTCATGGCAAATGACACAGAAAAGAAGCAAACCGTTCGAGAGACACTATTTTGGGAAAGACTTTCAGTTGTCAAGGGGAACATTTGACAAACTCCTTCCATAGCAGAAAATCCTCTGGCCCTTTTTAATCTAACTTGGCACAATCAAGGTATGATGCTTACAGAATGCACTATGTTTACATTAGTTTCTCTTCCAAACACTCAATCAATAGTGCAGCCTCACCGTCTTCTTTTGTAATTTGCAATTATAGCCTGGCTGCCTTGACACCCAAATATCTTCATATGTGTTACTCTATTTCCTGCACAGGCAGCTCAAAGCAGGGCAGCAGTGTGTCTGCATCAAGGAACGGGGTCAGCAGTTTGTGTTTAAGCCACTGACTCCACATATGAACTTCCCCCACATTTTTTGCCTTTCTTTGACCTTCATGTATCTAACCGGAAAATGACTTTTTGAAGAAAGTGCTATTCATTGGAGAAGATTCCTGAACAGCAACAACAAAAGAAGGGTTAATAAGGCCTTCCAAATTTTCCATTGGGACTTTTGACCTAAAGCTTGGAATCATGAAAGCTTGATTTTTTTTTCCCCCCCTCTGGTCGGATCTCTGAATTTTATAGCATAGACTTACTGCAGTGTGATGTGCACACATGCAGTTTGGGAAGCTGCTTCTGACTGACAGCTTCTGAAAGGCCCATAAGACACACCATGTTGATTGCCTCCAAACAAAAGATTTAGAGTCTCTTCTGATGAGCCTGCCTCCTCCACTTAATAGCTGAGATCTGCTGAGGTGGGTTCTGGAAAGAACATTATTCAGGAAGCACTAACAATGCACTTTAATTTTCCTCTGGATCTACTTGCTGCCGAAACACTCCCAGTTTGCTTCTGAGAAAACTCAGAATGTTTCTGATGAACATTATTTTAAAAGTTAGTGCCTTGACCAGGAGAAAGATGGAGACTATTAGTTCTGGCTAATAATGAGAAAAATACTCAACAATTATTTGTACAAATGAAATGTTGTGGTGAACCCAGGTTTCTCTAGGTAAAGAGCCTCACTACATTCATCCTGCAAAAGCATTCTGCTTTCAAAAGCAAAAAACCACAAACCCCTCCCCCCAAAAAAGCAAACCCCAAACCTGCAGCTGTTGTAAACCTTCATGTTTGGTAAAAAAGGAAATCCCAGATAAGCACATAGCTCTAATTACAAAGACCTGTAGTTTCCAGAGTTCCCTTGTATTTATAATCTTTCAAGGGAGAAAAAAAAAGAAAAGATACAGAAGTTTTGTGTATTAGGGAAAGGTGAATGAAGCCATGCTTAAATGTATAGCTGCAGTGAAAACAGCAGAAAAAATAAAACAACATTTGGAATAAACCTGTTAAGGTAGGGGTACCAGTGTACTGTATGAATAAGCAGTTTATCATTGCCTTGCCTGCAAAATTATACAAACTAGAAATTCACAGAAATGCCACAAAAATAAAAAGCAGTAGTGAAATTCTTTCTTAAGCTCATAAATGAAAACCAGGAAGACCGTTTAGCGCGAGGGGATGGTGAGTCAGAGAGAAGATGAGTGAAAGAGTTTGGCAAAATAATGAACAGCTTAGAGAAGTTAAATCAAAGAATGATTTATCACTCTTCCTATAACTCAAGAAGAATGAAGTGCATTTAAATTTGAGAAAGTAAACAGTTTCCTTGGTGTTGCTTTTTTATCCAGTGACTTATTAACCTATGAGATTCATTACCACAAAGCCTCTCTGGAGTCCAAAGCAAGACTGAAAAAGCCATTTGACATTTATTTTGATAATGACAAAAAACTAATGTTCATTTTGAACATCTTCAGCACACTTTTTCCAAGGGGTTGGGATAAACCCTCGGGCTCCCTGGCAGAAATCTAAACTCTAATTATTGAGGGTCAGGAAGAAACTTCTTCTCCTGGCAGGTCATCCCAGAGTTGCCCACTAGAGGGTCTCCAGGGTGTACCTTGAAGGCATCTGGTCTTGGTCATCATTAATAGCAAAGAGAGGCCTTATCCAGGATAATCATTCCCATTTTCCCATGTGTCGCTGTATTCCCGTATGCAAACCCTCTGCAAATGTCTGTGTTTCGCAGCACAGCCCTTTCACTGGGGAGCTTTCCCGCAGGAAAAAGGGAAGTCTGCTTGTCCCTCTGCCTGGTTTTACCTCCCCAGTCCTCCAGGCTCAGATCAGAACAAAGAGCCGTGGGGGAGCAAGGGAAAGACATAAACCAGGAGTAACAATCCTGCATCCCTTTGCAGAGATTTTAATGGTATATGTGTGGAAAAGTAATAAATGGGACATAGCCCATTAGGCAAGAACAAATTTTCTTCCCATAATTTTATCTTTGTTTAATTGAATATTTAATTAGTATAAATATGAAACTAATTTTTTTATGTGTTCAGTACATTTAGCAAGAAGTGTTGATCCCGGGCTGCATCTTGAGAGGCATTTATGCAGACACGGACAGCAGCCATGCCCTTCTTGTCCCCTTCTGTGTGCTAATAGAAGTGAGCGGGTCATTTGGCGTTAGCAAAGGAGTAACTTAGCATTTGCACTGAGCTGAATCTTGCCAGACTGTGTGCATATTGGAGCCAGTAGACAGCGGCTCCTTTCACGTTGATGAATGGCTTTTTTCAAGCGTTCTGCTCCCTAGTTATGAGAAGGGTGACCCGGTCAGGAGACGACTTTATGAAGCTATAAAAAATGTATGTCACTTCGGACTCTCTAATGTCACAGGGAAAAAAAAGGGAGAGAGAGGGAGAGAGAGAGAGAGAGAGAGGGAGGGTAAAAAAAAAAAATCCTGTGCACAAAAAAATAGCAGGGTAATAAGCCTGTTTTCAATGCTCTAAATAGCTTTCTGTCTACAGCCCCTGTGTATCCCTGTGAGCCGGGGCTGCCGCTTGCTTCAACAAAGCAGCAAGGGTTTTGTGTGTGTTTAAAAAGGTTGATTCTCTTTGCCTTCCTATCACAGTAAATGCTTATCATGATGACAACAAGGCATTGGGAACGCAGGTCGGGTGGCTGTTACGTTGGCTGCTGCGAAAAAGCTATAATGCACTTTAAAAAAAAATAAAAATGTAATCCACTCAAGGTGCCTCTGACTTTTAAGTATGCAGAACAACTTGAGAGAAAGGCACCATAAAAGCAAAGTAGCTTTGAAAGGGCCCTTTCATCTAGTATTTTATAAAGTATTTTCTCTGTGTCACAAAGAATAAAAAGTAAAGGGTTGCCAGGTTTGTTTGCCCCATGCCTTTGGTTAATACTCTGGAGTTTAAAGATATCGCCGTGTAGATTTTTACAGATGACCCTCTGTAGATCCATAATTTAGCATTCATTGAATTTCCCTATTTCTTTTTAAGCTTTGAAATGCATATTTCATTGCATTAGATGCTTCCCCCTCCCTCATGTCCCCCTCCACCCACCTCCCAGAGATGTAGCACATTTTATAACTGATGTTAAAATGTTAATTTGCACAAGGTAAGTGGCCCGGAGGATTGAGGGCAGAGGCCTCTTCTTTATTAGGATTTCAATTAGTCACGGGCCAAGTTGGGAACGCCCAAGTTCTGGGTTTGAACACTGCCCTTGCCAAAGCTGAGATGCAAAAGCTCCTGAACTCCTAGACCCAACCACTAGTCTGCTTTCCTGTTTTTCCTGGTGGGATTTCCAGTTCTCACCCCACCCGGCACTGGAACAACTTGCATCACGGTAGAAACAGGACTAAGCTGTGAGTCGAGAGCCAGGCTGAGATAAATCATGGACATGTCTTTGTAGAGACTTGGAAACCTCTGTGGTTTTTTGACAAGCAAAAATTGGCCTGGGAGGAACACAAATCAGCAGGATTCAATAACAGCAACATGCAAGTCAGTGCAAATGGGTGGAGGTGACACAGAAATGGAACTTGCACCTTTCTGGGATTCTGTGGGGGCACAAAATGGATGTAGCTTTAATTCATTTAGAAGCCCCTGGAGACTGAACTGAGCCCTAATGCAAGTTCCCACAGAAGTTAATGGACCTGATTCTCTTCTCATTGCAGGGTGTACTTCTAATTAAGTCAATCAGGTTACACTAGCATTAAACTGGTGGATGTGAGAGGACTAGCAGGTCTTGGGAGAGTTGAGCCTCCTAATGACAGGACTAAAATGGAACCCTGAAAATTCCAAACACTCTTGCACTCAAATAAATTCAGTGTAATTACATTAAAACACATCCAGCAAGCAGTGGCCTGAATTCTGAGGGATTGTTCCTTGGTCGTAATTGTGTAATCCCACTCTCTTCCTCATGCAAGCAAGATTAGGATTTTTCTTTTGGTGGTTGGAGGACAGAAGGAAATACATATCCAGAGAAGGAAACGCTTTTACTTTGATTATATTTTCATTGTTCTTGACTTTAACCAGTATATACTTAAGTCAATAGCAAGCTCTTGCTTCTTCTTCCTCACTGAAAGAGACAGACCCTAAACAATAAAGCAAATGGAAGCAAAACACAGTTTCTCCTTCCAAAAGCTTTTTATCTATGGAAATACCTTACAAAGTATGGGATGGAGGGGGAGCTGACCTCTAAGAAGTGACAGTGCTGGCCGTCGCCACCACAGCATCCTGCCTTAAGCCCAGTGGCACTTTTCATACCGTGAAAGAAGGAAAAGCATCACCTGGTGTTAACTCAGTGGCCCCCTTCTGATCCAGCTGGAGAGCAGATGACCCCAAATCACCAGTGTCTGAGATGGAGATAGTGAAGCAAATCCCAAGAGGGCTATTTAAAACCCCGCTCTTTTTTTCTCCCATACTTTCATCTGCTGAAAATATTTAAGCTTGGTAATGCATAAAATATATATTTTTGCAGGAAAAAAATTTCCCTCCATTTAAGAATTTATTAACAATTTACATAATTGCTTAAGTAATCTGCATAATTGACAGAAAGTTTAATTTGACCCTAGTTCAAATGCAACACTTATGGTTTTAAATTGAAAGGGGTATAATTCATTTATGAGAGTAATTAAGCCATAGTGTCTAACAAATACAATGTATGCTGCCTGAGGCCTTCAAGGCCAGAACATACTATTAGGATGTTTTATTTAAATATGTCAAATCTGTTCATCTCCAAAGCTGCCTGTGTTAAAATATATCAAATGTCTTACTTGACCTTTAAGGCGCCCTACTGAAAACAGGGCATTAAAAAAAAATTAAAAAAAAAAAAATCACAGGCTTTCCTGCATGCCTAAGGAAAGGCAGGAGTGGTGGAAGGGAGACCAGGGGAGGAGTGCTCTGACTGAGATTATCCTACCTGCCAGAACTATGCAGTTTAAGGAACTGGTTTTGCCTTCATTAAGTGAAATCCACTGCTGTGAGCAATGCCAGCACCAGGCTATTTACAGCCTTGTAAGCGGTCCAGATAGAACGGAGGTGGTGCAGATATCCTCATGTTTGCCCTCTGCTGAGACAACCGGGCAACCCTTGGGAATCCCTTGACTGTGCTGAGACCATCCAGCTTCTGCTACCATGAGCCAGGACAGAGGAAGCAACCCCCAGGTGCCAGAGCTAGACTGATCTCCTCCCCGATTACCCTCCTTGAGGATGGCTACTCAAGGTTAGAGCTGTTTTCTGAGGACAAGGTCCACCAATCCTTTCTCAGCCTTACCAATGCTTTAGTTCAGCTGTATTCCCATTGGAATTTTGGCTGCTGAAGTCCCAGACTGTCCCTATATTTGGGTATACGGAGTCTGATCAGCTGTAACCATTTTGTCTTTAGGATTGGTAAATAAAAGCCTGATTAATATGGCTTCTGAAAAGCAGGTCCTAAATCTGTGGATGTGTAGCACATTTTTTAATCAAGGCCACTCTTTTTCTCTAGGGCTGTGGTCAGAAGAGCTGAGATTTGTCTTGAGGAGACCTGTTAGCTGGAAGAATTTTTATTCTTGTTGTGGAATATGTTATTTTTGCCATGTTGCTATGCTGAGATCCCCTTCTGGGCCTGTAATTTCCCAGGGTTTAGGACTCAGGCTGTGAACCCACGCCTGATTTCATCTGATTCTCCGTGTTGGACAGCTTGGCTGACTCATTCTCCAAATGCAATTCCAGACTTGCTGGTGTATAGCAAAACCTCAGCTCCTCAGTCTTTTCAACAAGTTGCCAGTTAGGTACTAAAATGCTGATCATTCTTTCTTGAAAGGACATCCACTGTCATCAGGTAGAAAAATTCATGTCTATGTGGTACATGCTATAACTTCTCATCCTTCTTCTGCAGTCAAACGAAATGGAATATGAAACAGGACTTTGCTTTTTTTTCCTCAAGAGGCACGTTCCTAGCGTATTCCAAGGCAGACCTACTCACTTTTCTAATTAAGATATGATGTGATATACATAGGAGGGAGAGATGAGATGCAGGATGAATGTATGCCAAGTAGCGATCTCAATTACCAGCCATGTAGATTAAAACTGTCTGATATCAAGGAATTTATTAAATGCCTTCCATAAGCTACAAGAATATGCAGAAGAGCAGTTTTGCCCACTATTGTAGTTGTGTCACTAGTTTGATGATGGATGGTTTTTTTATCCTCAGAAACAGCTTCAGAGAATGAGGAGCTTGAAAAAAATTCTGCTTTCATTAGAAAAACAGAAGAGATGATCAAATCACAACAGTTCAACAAGTTACCATGAGTCAGCTAAGCTGCAGCAACCATTCCTGGGCATGCTTTTATCTGAAAGCAAAGGCCAGCTTACAGGGTAAGGCTCAGCCTGCCACGAGAGAGGGCAAAGTGATGTGTATAATTTTGTGTTTGCCCCAGGCACAGGAATTCACTTGCAGCAAATCACTGCAGCTCAGCTGGCACATGGTTACTGTTCCTTGGCAGCAGGTAGGAAACATGCATTTTAACTTGTTCATAGGCATGATGGATAATTGGAAACACCACCCTAATTAATCCTAAATAAATACTGCCCATTAATGGAAGCACATGCTGATTGATTGATTTTCTTAATTTAGATTAAGAACTAAATAGCTAGTTATCTTTTCCCACCCCTAAAATGCAACTTACGGTTTCAGAATGATTTTCTAGGAAATCAATATTAGGACAAGGAAGAAGAAACGCCCAGTTGGTTGATGAGCCTGAATGACCATGCATTGTTCCAAACTGTTAGGAGTTTTACAGTCCTGATTGACAGAGCCAAGGAAGTGTTTATGAGGACCTCAGAGAGGCAAGACCCAGATTTTGGAGAAAAAAAATTAAAACCTCTTAAAATGTGGTTTGTTACATCATTGGATTCTCTTCAGCTGCACTGCTCCTATATAAATGGGTTAAGAATGTCAGAGCCAGCATCATGCAAGGGAGAGAGTACATTGTGGTTTTAAGCGAAGGTCACATTTAAATGTCAAAAAGTGAACGTGTTTCTGACATTGTGTTCCTAACAAATGAGTGGGATTATTAACTTTGTTAAAAAAAGAAGGATTACATTCTTTTGCTAGTGTTCAATTCCATCTGAGAGGAGACTTTCCCCATGGCTGGGAACTCTCCAGGTGATGTTTAGAAGGAGCAGCCTTGGACTGGGAGAGGAGAGCAGTAGGACAGGAGGGTGAGTGTGCTGGGGCTGTTCCGAGGTGATTCCCATCACAACCACCGGATCAGTCCAGTGAGACTGCCTGGAATGTCTGCAAGGCAATCTGACCTCAGCATAAAAACCAGGCCACTGTGCAGATCACTCCAAACACCTTTGATTCCAGAACATCTGCCCAGAATCAAGCATCACCAGTGAATTATGGATCATCATTGCTGATCTAATAATAATCTCATAAATAATACATCGCCCTCAGCTCCAGGCAGCCAAGGCGGCAGCATGAAGTACTACTAACCCCAGAGGCATAGATTTCTTCTGAAGGGCCTCAGTTGAGCTTGTACCACCAGTTAAAAGTGAATGGGCTTCACAGCATTTAATTGCCTGATTTGGAGTTTGTAGGGAGGCATCTAGATAGCAGTTGGACACTAGGTAGCACAGAGTGCCTTTGTATCTGTAGTAAATAGGCTATTTCTATAATAAAAAAATATATTGCAACTGATGCATAAAATGTCATATATAATTATTATATGGAAAATCAAATATTTCTTGGCTTAAACAAAAAATCCACAGAAGTAATTTCTTATAGTATGAAAGTTTAACAAAGTTTATATTTGTAAACCTCTCGTTCTGCTTTTATAAGAAGAGAAGGGCAGTGATTAAATCAGTCAATTGATCATCATTCAGCCCATTTCTTTCTGAACATCATTGCCTAATTCAGCAATCTGTGTTTACCATTTTAGCCTACTTGGAGCACTGTGGGAGCAAATCTGTATGTCAGTTTATACTCTGTTGCCCTACATAATTAACTCTCCACCCTGCTATCTTCATCACAGAATCATGGAATCATTAAGATTGGAAAAGACCATGCTAAACATAGGGGGTTTTTTTCCCTAGGATAGAACCAGCATAAACTAAGATAAACTAAGCACAGGTTCCAATGTGAGCATAGGTTGGACCCTCACCAGCAATTCACCAAGGAGCATTGCAGCTCACTTAAGGAGTATCCTGGCAGAATCTGCCTTGCTTTCCAAAGCCTGTCAGTTCAAGCAAAGTGGAGATTAGTTTTGAATACTTATCCAGACCAGTCTGACATAACCCTGAAATATCTTTAATGTGTTAACTCCCACCTCAATTGAAACTTGCACAAAGGGCTTCACACCAAAGTTTAGAATCATTGTGTAAGAAGTCATCTTTAACTGTATTTCAAAAGCCAAGTACATTTAATGACTGAGAGGTAGATTCTCCTACCAGAAAGAACTTGCCAGAGTTCTCGGAGCGCTTGGACAATGCTCTCAGGCACATGGTGTGATCCATGGGGCCAGGAGTTGGACTTTGATGATCCTTCCAACTCAGGATATCTCATGCTTCTATCCCCTTTTTCATAGTGCAGTATTCCAGAAGAAACACACTGAAATCAGTAGGGCTTCCAAGGATCAGATGTAATGTGGTGGGAAGGGCAATGGGCAAACTGACAGGGGAGAGGGGAGGGATGGGTCCTAGGAAAACTGCACTGACTAAACTAAAATTTCAGGAGCAAATCCCACAGTCAGAAGTTTTACCCACCTACATTACTTCTTCTCTTTCATTCCATGTTTTTATGATATTCTTTGCTCAGGCTCTGGCACATTATTGTGTATTCCCACAAATCATTGCAAGGGCAGCTGACATCATTTAGACATCAAAATGTCAAAATACCTGATAGGGCATCGAGATGTGCAGGTGACCTTAAATACACCCATTGAGAGCACAGAAATGGAAAGAGGTCTTTAAAGTCTGGCCTCTAGTGTTTAAGTGCAGGTGATTCTGTACCTTTTCGTTTCAAGTGGTTCTAGCTGGGCTTGGAATTTGTGTCCCTGCACCATCAGAATGGCCTGGAGTTTCTTAATTACCAAACAAATGGAGAGTAGCTGCTTGATTTTGACAGCTCCTTTGTGTATCATTCTTCACAGAACATGAATGATTAATGGAATTTTCCCAACACAGTCAAAGTTGTTTACTGATGGAATTAAAGCTGAAATTGGCAGTGCTCTTTAGGGAGGACTTTTTCTATAATGTCACCAGACCTGCCAAGCTCTCCTAAAAAATAGGAACAATTAGTGATGGGTCAGAAGGATTCTGGGTATTAAAAGGTTTGGTTCTCTCCAGTGAAAGAGAAAAGGGGGGTGGATGGGTGAAAAAGAAAAGAGGATAAATGAAAAAAACTAAAGCCTGTTATTGATTATTTCCTTCAGGATGTAATATCCTTGGATCCAAGTCCTATTCTTGAATTAAAAGGGAAAAAATGTTAAATTTCAGTGTCTGAAGATGTGAAATACAGAGAAGATGGATAAAGGAAGCCAGTGTTCAACTTTTTCTGGTTAAGCACTTCTCATAGGATAAACAAACATGAAAACTATTTAGCTTCAGTGAGTGTGGGCTTCATGTTGCCAACATAAGGTGACACTTTATGTGTCAGTGTCAAATGTGTTGAGGCAGTAACTGTCAAGGAGTGGAAGAAGAGCCCAACTGCACAACCAGAACAGCTGTGTTTAGAACATGGCATTTGTAGCTTTGTTGCCACTTTGAGCCTTAGAAATGCCTGGAGGAACAGCTGTCTGGTGCAGAAGGCAACCATTACTGGAGGACATGGAGTACCTTGTACATCTTGTCTTGTAGGGAGGGTCACGGGGACTCCAGAATGGCCATGGAAATGTACCAGTACAGCCTCTGGGAATGGGAATATGCAGGTGAAGGAGATAGAGAAGCCTCTGGGGGTGGTGGTATGTTTTGAGAGCATGAAAGGAACCTGACCTCAGTGAATCAGGGAGACCTGCTAACAAAGTAATTTGGAATTATTCTGAACTTACCCATAATTATTGCTTTTCCCCACATATTTTCACCATCTCCCTTCTCGTCTCTGTGCATTTCCAGATTCTACAGGCAGAAAAATTTGTGGGAGTAATATCCTCCCATCAGCAGTGGTTCATCTGGGACACACTTACAAAGTTCATAATAAAGGCAAGCCCTACAGAGCGTGCTCAGTGTTTAAAGTGTTTTATGAACAACTTCACACCAACCCCAGGAGATAGTTAGATAAGCATGTGATTTATTTTTATTCCCATTTTCCACATGGAGAAAAAATAGTGAAGTGACCTTCTAAAGGCCGCAGAAGGAGTTGAAACGGAGATGAGATCAAGGAGTTCCTGTCTACCCTGTGTGTGGGGAAAACATCAGATTGTTCTGCATCTCTCTTCTGCATCTATTGCACCGACAAAGGCCTTTCACCACACTCACGTGAACATGTCCACAAGATGGATTTTTATGGCTGTAGTGGAATCTGGTAGAGGGCCAGGACATTTTGGTTTTTTAGCTATCCAATGTAATATTTGCCTGATGTGCTTCTCTCTCTCCTGCCTCTAAGCATTTTTCAATAAACAGGCAAAATTATCCAGGAGCAAGGCTGCAAGGGCCAGCACGGAGCCAGGGAAGTCACATGTCTCCCATACTTGCATGGTTAGCAGCAAGTATATATAACACAGCCCTGCCCTTCCTCTTCTAATGAAAGTGGCTCACCACCAGGTAGGGGATCAGCTGCCAGAGGAGATTAATCTCCCTTTTTAGCGTGTGTTTTGGGGTTGGAAGGGATATCGGTTGCTTTAGTATGTTTTTAACATCATCTAAAGCGTAGCCAAGGGTTATAATCAGACCCTTGGGAGAGCAAAGGTACAATAGATAGCTAAGTGCCTCTAATCCACAGCAGCATGATTATCTATTGATAACTGCCTCCTTCCCTTTAGCTGTCCCACTGATCCAGAGTTTGGTTAATAAAAACAAATTAATTCAGCATGCTGTGGTCAGTAAAGAACATGCATTGGGGGTGTCAGGGCAGGGGAAGGTTAACTGTTCTCTTTGTTTGCCTTTCTTTTAATGCAAAACCCAACTGGCTTGGTGATGTCCAGATATGCACAAACACCCATGCCAGATATTCACTTGCACAGACAGGAATAATCCAAGTACAAAAGAGAAGGCTGGGGTGGAGGAAGGGGAAGTGGCTGGGGCCAAGCAATGAGAGCCAATTCTTGCCGTGATGTACTCCTGCTGCCTTTGTGATCTTGGGCAAGACTCCTGGATTAAATTTAATAGCTGGGGCTGGATCCAGTGACTGATTTTAATTAGAAAGCAAAAGGCCCTTTCACCTTCCGCTACTAAATTTGACCTGAAGTTAGTTATCCATAGTTAATTCTGTACTACTGTGCTCTAAAGTCAGACTTCAGGACCAATGAAACTCTAGTTTCTATTGACCTTTGTAGGATATTTAGTTTGGTAATACTGGTCATGATTTCCCCATGTATAATTTTCACATATAATTTTCATTTTCTGTGAGAAGGAAACAGCAGCAGCCCCTTTCTTCCACACGCTCCTGACAAATTTATGAGGAAGTACATGATTTTGTAGGTTTTATGAGAATTATGTTCAAGAAAGCCCAATATAACTCAGTGTTGGAAACACATTCTGAAAAATCTAGTGCTGAGTCTCCATAAGCACAGATAATGGATTGTGAGTGATGTGCCTGAGCCTGGTCACGCTCACCATGGGGCTATTCAGAGTTATTTGCATTACACCATAATAATGTGACAAGGAAAGTTCAGCACAACAAGATGGTACAGATCCAAACCATGTATGTACCACCCAGTCCACTGGCTTTTGCCATTCCCTCACTGGGAATTAAACTCTGAGGGTTATATGCTGAGGAGAATGAAAGCTTTTCCC
This sequence comes from Aphelocoma coerulescens, assembly GCF_041296385.1. Lineage (NCBI taxonomy): Eukaryota > Metazoa > Chordata > Aves > Passeriformes > Corvidae > Aphelocoma > Aphelocoma coerulescens. The sequence goes on from NC_091024.1 coordinate 7,887,861, forward strand.
ATGTTTGAAAAGCATCTGCAGAAAGTAGACAGTCTTTGAAAACAAAAAAGCCAAAAAAAAAAAATTCCCCAAATAAAAAAATCCAACCCCCAGCTTATTTGTTCATCCATCATATTTTCCAGGCAACTGGTCTCTTGAGAAACTTCCAAACAAATAGCCAGAAGTGAGTGGTGGGGAGAGGAAAGATATATATGAATTCTTTCAAGCAAGGCACGTCGTGGAGCTACCTAGATTTTCTACTGGAATGTAACTTTCATGTACTTTCCTGATGCTTGCAAGGGTGGGGTGGTGGTTTGACAGTGAATCAGTGTACCTGAAAAGACATGGGCACTACTGGAAGAAATCAAAATTCCTTTAAAGAACGGTCTGTCCAGCCACTGCAAGAGTCCTTGAAGTTCAAGCACTTGTATAACATCCATTTTGATCATAAGACTGCCTGGTCTTATGCTATTTTAAGCAGTTCAGAGACAGATAAACATTTGCTACAGTAAAAAAAAAAAAAAAATTAAAAAATCAATTGATCACATGCCCGGGCAATGCTTACCGTGGACTGTACTTATTTTGGCTAAAGACATACAAGGGAGTTTTCAAAAAAAATGCCCTGGAGGGAATAAACAATTAGCAAGACAGTTGAAACAGCAACCACAACACCCTACCTCAATGGAGCCATTGCAAAAAAATCCAAATATTTTAATCTCTAACAAAGGAGGGCCTGTCAGGTCAGTAACCCAGATCTGAGGTAGTGGTTTCATGTAACAATACTGCTTGACTTGGTATTCATTTCCAACGCAAAGTTCAGCCTAACAGCAGCTGTCAAATACCTTTGGTTAATCCCCCTGTAGCTGCTTTGGTACAATTTTGGTGGTGTAATACATGGTATCACCCGACCCCAACAAGGCCACCACACTGTTAACACTTTGCCCTTGGGAGGCACTTGAGTGGGTTGGAGCAGTTACAAAATTCCCCTCAGGTATTTAGGAGAAGGACCTGCTCAGGCTCCTGACTGCATCTCTGCTGTACTTTGTGCCACGGTAGTGCTGAAATGTGTTTCTTTCCAAATCATTAAAGCCTGGCATTTCAGAGCTGGGCTCCAGGGAAAATGTCCCTGGCTCTCTGTGCCTTTCCTACTCTATTTTGAAACATAGATGCTAAGCTTCAGTGCACCTTCCTGCTGGATTTTCAAACAACTCAGTGTTTTACAGGCTTCAGGATATTATAAATATTGGCTCTTTTTCCTTTTTTTTTTTTTTTCCCCTAACTGTGTGCAGTTCAGGCTCTTTTGTTGCTTGGATTGTGCAACATCCTGTGTAGTAGGATGGAAAATCTATACATTCTGTTGGGCTCCACCTTTTCTTCATCATCTGTACCAGCACAGGCTTTCTCTTAACTCATATCTGAATAATTCCCCTGGAATCTTCTTTATGAGCTCTTCCAATTATCTTGATTTCAGACTGGAAAATTAATGGCAGGGATGAGAAATGCCCTCTCTCATCATGGCACTGCCCATGTCCTGAGTCTATGCCACCTTTTGGAGAAAAACTCAGATAAAGCTGATGGATGTGGCCAACAGCCTCTGCATGTCTAGACAATCTGCGTAGTTTTCCTTATCCAAACAGGCAAGTCAGAGACATTTGGAGAAAAACATCTTGAGGTGAGCTTCTAGTCCCTTTCAGTAGCTCTTCAAGTCTCACTTTACCCTCAGTCTTCATCTCTTTGGATATTTCTTTGGATTTGAACCCTTAATTAATGGAAATTTTCAAGATTGTTCTTGTATGGGCAAAGCACCAGAGGGGGAAGTGTTTACTAACTTCATTTCACATCATTTTATCTGGGAATCACTGCCTGATAGGGCATCGAGCAGCTGCTTTTTCAACTATGAGCAGGTTTATTTTACACCCCAGAAAAACTGGGGTGTAAACTTCCCTTTGGAGATGTGTTTGCTACCTAACTTCACACCTCCAGTTCTTTAATGTTCTTGCACAGGACTGCTAAATAATAATAATATTAATAATAATAATAAATAATAATAAACAACCATTAAAAAAATTCCAAATTTTTCTTTTTTAAGGCACAACTCTGTTCCACTTGACTGGCTGTAACAGACTCAAGTTCTTTGAAAGTAATGGAATTATATCACCAGCACAGCTCACTGGTCTGCCTCATTTTGGAAAATTCATCTCTTTTAATGTCTCAGCCATACTGAAGCTCGGCATCTGTTGCTGAACTGTGGGAACTCGGGATTGCAACCCAGCAGTCCCAAATCTAAGCTATGCCCTAAAAGGACCCAATAATGAAATTTGCACCATGGGGCCAAGGATCAAATTCTGGTGGACAACATCCACCTGTATCCTCATCTCGGAGTTGTAGCAACTCATGAGTTCTCATGGAATGATTTATTGATCAAGTGGACAGGATTGTCCCTGATTGTATGGATGTTAAGCACTCACAGAAAGCAAAAGGACCCTGCTAAGTCAACTATTCCACCTTCCTGGATCAGAGTCCAGGTATTTATATTGCAAAGCTCACAACCAGATACTGGTAGATGTTGATAGAATTACCGTATTCACTGGAAACAATGCATTGTCTGTACCTGCTGGTAAACATCAGTATTTTCACCTGCAAAACATCCTAAAATTAGCAGCCAGGCTTTACAAGTACAACTCCAGTGCCTCACACACACACAGTGGGTGATTTGGGACACAGCTCTAACACTGATTCCCTAGGCACAGGAATGAGAAATTCATTAGCCAGGCTGGGGACATTCCCCCATCACAACGTGCATGCCCTGAGAAAGGAGTCATATTTAGCACACTACAATTTACCTTCATGATTAACCAGCGATGCTGTTTTTGGATGTCTAATCAGATTATACTGGGTTTATGTACAATTTCCTAAGCAGGCCGACTGATAGATTGATCAAGGGTAGATGGGATCTGACAGCAGAATATTATGGCAGAATTCTTCTGGTGATGGATGAGCCCACCTTGACACAAACTCCAAAGCTTTGCCTCTTAGTAATAAATCTCAGCATGAAGTCATCTGTCTCTGACCTGAAGCTCGAAATCAACGACTCAGGATACTGAAGTTTCATCGTCTTTATGAACATTTAAGTTGGCTCAATGGCATAAATACACACCTCCTGCATTCAATCTCTTTAATAGTGGCAGGCCTTATAATGTTGTTTTTATTTTTATTTTTTTTTCTGTTTTATAAAAGTTAGCGACTCATAACTGATTTTCTCACCAGCCAAGGAGATCGCTTGCTAATAGATTACATTCTGCATGATGCTTAATGAGCCATGATTGGGAAATGAGTTGGGAAATGGCACTTTGGATTGATTTAGCAAGGATTCAGTGGAAGCAATGCCATGACTCCACAAACAGCAGTAGGTTTTACGTGGTGCCATAGAATTATATAACAGGCACCTCAGCTAAAACCTTCAAAATACCTTGCTGGCTTGAGAGCTTCACTTGCATTTTCAAAAGCTAGTTGAAGTCAGATTCTGAAAAAATATGCCTAGTTAACTAGAGGGCTTTTTCAAGCAATGTTGTGAGTAACTTTCAGTAGGAAGTGATTGTATAGACCTACAAACAACAAAAAAGAAATTTTCCCCCAAGCCCACCTGAAAAATCCTCTGCATGATCTGGAACTCTAAAAGTGAAGATAATGTATTCCTCTTGCAAACTGCATTATGCACAGAATATATGGTGGTGCAATATGGTGCTCGCACCATCCAGAATTAATAATCTCATTTGCCTGGGACTTAATCCAAGGCCACTTATGAGACTGTGGCCCTATTTCTTCATGGGATTTAAGCACCTAATTTTTATCAATTTCAGCAAGAGGTCAAGGTTTAGTTTCCTTTTGAGTGTTCGGGTGACCAGGTCCTCAGATCATGTTTACATGCACTCATAATGTAAAATTGTGAGGGTGTGTAATCGAAGTCTGCCAAGCTCGCTGTGCTTGGTTGACATCCCGGGTACCCACAGCAGCTCTCTGAATTAATTCAGTAATGCCTTCAAGTGACCTACTGCAGACATTCTCATCTGATGGAGCCAGGAAATGGGGTAGCTAATAGACCATTTTTGAGTATTGTAAGATCACAGCAATCCCATATTTTAAGAGGTTAATATAATACTAATTGGGGCTTGGGTGAAGAGTTCATAAGACAGATGAACCCACATTAGTTTTGAGAGTTTGAGCAGCCAGATTCTTAATCCATATTCACTACTGCTTGGGAGTGTTTCTGCTCTTATCTAAGAAGGAAAAGAAATATCAGGAGATTTCTGTAATTGTCAGCTTTTTCTGACTAACCTTCTTGACTGCATCTTCTGGGTTCATGATGGCTGATAACATACCAAAGTCATGCCCAATGAGAAAAATCAACTTGTAGGACCAAATTCACCTCCTGACTGACTCTGGCAGACCTAGCTGCACTCTGAGATTTTATTTCTGCTAATATCAAAGTCCAGAAACTGACAAAGCTGTATTATTGTCAACCCCTGTAGTGAGGCTGGGAAAGTAGGAATAACAGTTAAGTTAGACCTGCGTGAATAATTCATAGGGAATAATTTATTTGATGAATTGACCTCCCTTTTTTTTATCTGTTCGTGGCCCTGTCCACAAGCAGCCTCTGATTTTCTCTCTTCCGTTGTTACTCAAATTGAAAATATCTGCTGAATAATTTCTGAGGATAATTCTTGTTCTGCAAATTTGTCCCTGAGCAGTTCACTGTGAACATTTGCCATCTGAAATCCCAGTGCTAGCTAGACACACAGATCTCATGGTGTTATTTGTGTTCCTTGCATAAAAGGCACATACATTCAAAACAGTGTTTTCCACTCTGGCTACTGGTAGTTCTGAGTCCTTTAATGTAGTGTTAAGTTCTGCAAGGTGTGTATTTGATTGTAAGGTCCCATTTTTGATTCATGTGAGATAAATAGTATGTATAATGAAAGGAAACTGTGCATTTTCTTCAGGGATTTTCCTATAAACCTGCAGGTGCCTCCCAGTCAAATGCTCTAGCTGCTCAATGAGAGGACAAGAAAATCACGAAGGGGAACAAATTCAGGTTTTAAGGACAAATCTTAGGCACTGCCTACATCACCCTCCATAAGATTGCTGTAAGCAGGAACCATCCTGACCCAGATCCTGCCTCACAAACACAGGGACAACATGCACAGGGGATGCAGCACAATCCACTGGACATGTAGAGGACAAAGCAAGCATCCCTGGCTGCCCTCCACAGCTCTGGAGGGACACGCATGCACCTTCACACCTCCCATCCTGCTTTCCACAGGCACTGGTGCTGAGCAGCTCCTCAATTCCCTTTGCAGCACGGTCGCTTGTTTGCTCACTCCACTCATTATGTTCTGCACTCACAAGGCTACACATCGACTTTCAGAATCAGGAGGGGGGAAAAATGAGAGCAAGACAGAGTTAAAAGTTTCAGCCATAAAAGCTTTTGACACATCTTTCTGTCTCTTTCTGTCCAAGTAATCAATCTTCTAAGTTTCCAGGAACGGCTGAGATTTTTAAAAACAGCTGTAATCTGTGGTCATTGATGGTGGAGTAGATTGTTTGCCAAACTATTACCATAACTGTCAACCGAAATCAGAAAAATAATCTCATTGTGCTGGACAGATGCCTTTCCTGCATTATTGATATAGTCACTCCAGAGTAATAGAGAAATATAAAGCATTGTTCTATTTACAAAAGGAGATTGGCCAAGTCCTTGAGAGTGAGCAGGAGGGACAGGCACTTAAAGGAAGTGAGATATAGTCAACTCAGTAAAAGTTATGTGTCAGGGTCATGTGGCCTCCATAGTCAGCAGTAGAATCTCAGTTTTCAATAGCTTTTCCTCTCCTTTCTCACTTTCAGATTTAGCTCCAGAGCTTAATCTCTGACTAAATGAGCTTTCCAGGATTTTAATGCAGCACCATGGAATCTACCCAGCTTTTTCCCCTTTCCACCTCCCCTCTGGCTGCCAGCATGACAACCCCGAATACATCTCTAGGACTGCTGCATTTCCAAAATCTACAAAAAACACTGCATGATCTCCATGTCGCTCTTGGTAGTGAGGATAAATCAGGTCAGCTCTGCACATTATAATACAATACAAGAGAATTTTGTCTGCTTGCCATCGAGATGTCTCTGAAAGCACTTTGCAAAGCAATGCACTAAATATGAGCGTCGCAGCAAATCTTTAGGCAGATGGAGCAGCCAGCCTGCATTTAGCCATAGCGCCCACAGAGTCTTTTGCTGTTACAAATGTTTGTATATAGAGAGGGGCCCAATTTTGCTTTGGAATCTGCTACAGTGAACCCATAACCCCAAGTTCCCCATTTATAGCACAAATGAATAAATATCTATACAGTCAGAGGACTGGAGGTGGGACTGGAGCTTCTATTTTCATTTGAACACCATGCAGGGGTCAGGCACAGTGAGAGTCCCGTGATCAGCTGAGGACAGGCTCTGGGAGATATGTGGTCTCCTGTCCTTTTTCTTTTTTTAAAATTTTAATATTGCCTCACATTTCGCTGTAGGAAAAAGTTTATTTTCTCATCAGCATTTTGAAAACATAAAATTTGAATTTTTTTTTGGAGGGGGGAGAAGGAATTATCTATAGACGTAGTCCTCCATTTAACTTGAAAAGAGAAATTAGCTTTTACAAAATGACAGCAGTTTTTAGCTTATTCGTGTTCAAAAGCAGATATATGAGCTGCTAGCCTCATTTTGGTAGCAACAAAAGAACTTTTCGGCAGCTTAATGCTTTGAGGCAACACATGGCTTTTTTCTTTCTTTCTTGCAACAAAAACATACAGATGCAATCTTTGTCTCAGCAGAAAAAATATGGAAATAAAAATAATTTCATCAAATTTGGTGTAATGAGAATTATTGTCATACTATAAAAATAATTTAAATAACAACAACAACAAAATTGCTTTTACCCCAGTTTTTCTGAAACGCCTGCAAAAGAGCCATTCTAGGGAAGCAAATGGATGCTCTGGTCTGAAGTGTGAAAATCAGCAGTACACAGAAAAAAGCAGGGCTAATTGAAGGACTAATTCTTGCTGAATGACCACCAGCCAGTCAATAGCTCGGACCCATCGCACTGACTAAAAACATTTGTAGCTGTCAAATAAGAACAAACTTTTCTGAGGAAAATGCCTGTCTTCATGCAGAAGGACAAACAGTCTGTGGTCAGGAAACGAATGCATAAAGTGTCCTTGACACCACGTTTGTCGTGACTCTTCTGCTCTGAAGTTTTTATACTCTGGTTAGCGAGATGTTCCGAATCCATTAGCGCATGCTGTGGGCAAGAGGTTTGACCCAATCCCTCACACATCACACCCCTAACTCCACTAACTCACACCCATCTCCAGCACACCCGAGCACACACACAAGCACACACCAAGCCCCACAGTGGTTTTAATTGAAAAGCATAAATTTGGCCTGCTAAATCTATTAACGATTTGTTTTAATTAGGAACCCAGCTGCTTCCTGAGATTCTGCAGTCTGGGTTTCAGAACTTTAACCACACTGAAAATGAGTCTCAAGTGAGTTGCTTCGAGTCTTTCAGCTCAGCGTTTTTACAGACTTGTTGGAAGGGAGATATTTTGAAAAGTTTCCACAGTGCCCATCACCCCTCCTCTCAGTCCTCGGATGATACTGACTCAGGGAGGGTAAAACTAGACCTATCCAAGTGCTTCTTAAATCCAGATGAAGTTTGCCTCTCCTTACAGCAAGCACTTAACATCCACTTCCCATCATAAATGTAGCTTCCAGAGAGACAACTATGGGACCAAATTAAAACATATTTAAAACCTAAGGACCCTACATATGGGTTGGTGAAGCCAGGCAAGATGTTGTCTTTACCTGGAACATGTGTCAGGTCACACACTAATGAACTTCTGGGCACCGGGGTGCTGCTCGGTTTGCATTGCCACTACTGCCCAGAGGAAAAGCACTGGCTTTTGGATGATCCTTTTGTGGACCTGTGACGATTTGCAAAGCCTTTTCAGAAAAAGTCAGTGGTAAAAATACTTTTCCAGCTTCCCCTTTACTTCCTGGGGGTGTGAGTCTGTTCCAAGAGGGAGTCATTTGTCCACTTGTAGGCAGAACTCAGTGGGGAAATGGAGAGGAATTGTTGCTTGTGCGTTTACAACTCCAGAAGGCATCAGTCTTTCCCTAAAATTAACTGACAGAAACACACACGTCTGACAGTGCATGGTCACTAAGCACAAGGTATCCTCCCAAGGACCCAGGCAGAACCTACACAGCTAAAAATTAAGCAAATACCATTTCATTTTTCATTAATGATTCACTGATCATATTTCTACCCTTGCTCCATGATCTAGCCACTATCCAGGTGGAAATGACAGTTGTGAGGTTCAATGAGATATGTACATAACCTCTTTTACCTTCACTGTTTTCTCTTGGCTTTTCTGCCTTACTTTCCTTTGATTTTTCCCTCCTTCATATAAAATGATCTTTTATAATGGTTTTGGAATTTTTTTCTCTCAGCTAATGCCAGTTTCAGAGGTGGGTATCCACACAACTACCCAAGACTCCAGCCCATGGAAAAGCTCTAAGAGGAGGAAGGAAAACAAAGTAAAGTGAGGTAAAAATCCCTGCCATCATGACACAGGAGCTCTGATTTCAACAGTGTTCACCATTCCTCATAGAATAATGTTGGCATTGCTCCTTTTGGAAGCCAAGGATGATTTCTCAATATCTATGGGTGGAGAGGAATTAGATGTCTAATTGCCTTTTTCCATCCAGCCAAGAGGTGAAAGCTGGCAGAGGTTATCTTTCTCTTCAGCTTTGATTCAGCTGCTCAGAAAAACTTTTCAAACAGCTCAACTCTTGACCACATTAGTTTATTTTATCAATCAAGCTTTGATTCACTGATAATAAACACATCAGTATAACTCTTGGACGTGTTCACTAATAATAAACAGAAAAATAAGCTCAAACTAAAGCTGGTCAGAGAATGGGATTTTTTTTCCTACCAAAAAAAAAATTGTTGATAAAATATAAAAACCAGACTTGAAATATTTTCCTATGTGCCATTTAACATTTCTTCAAACTAATGAGAATTCCATCTCCTTCCAGCAGGAGGAGACCTCTCAAAGTCAGAAGTTTCTCCGTATAACAAGTCCATGCAGACCCCAAGCAGATAGTCAATCCTTGGACTTTGCAGAGTTCCCTTTAGCAGACCTACAGACACAGATTTAAGGTTTCTCAGTCCCATTTTTTCATGATTCTTTGGTGCCTTGTTTTTTCCTCTGCTTCTGACATCATGATATTCTATGAAATTCAGACTCGTATTAAAGGTTTCTTGTCTGTACACAGGAAAATGGAAGCTTGAAGTCTAAACATTAAATGAGGAACCCACCAGTGATCCTCCTCTGCTAACTACTTGTTTAACTACTTTTTATAAATTATGTAACCTCATTATATTCAAACCAATCTTATGCTTGGGGGTGGAAGGATATGCTTTATGGGTATTATATACTTCAGTATATATTTTTATATAAATCTGAATGTTGCATTTCTCTTTAAGGTATGACTTAATTTTCCCAAGTCCAGCCTAAAATTTTCAAAACGTGGATGATTTTTTAAAATTTTATTTTATTTGACATTTCAAGTTCTTCATTAAATAACAGAGGAAAGTCCAGCAGGAATACTGTTATCTCCTCTTCCTTTCCAATTGAGTTGGATCTTGGGTTCCAACAGAGGCAAAGCTCTAAGTTGCAACACTGAGAATTAAATTTAAAGCTCGCTCAGGTTTTCTAGCACAGAGAGAGAAAGGGTTTGTACAGAGAAACTTTCCATAGTGACAATAATGAGAAGTTTCCTAGTGACTTGGGACTAGCTGAACACCTCCTTTGCATAGACAGAAACATAAACTCCTATCTGTGGGTGCTTAACTTACAAAAACCTGCTGATTTTAGAGTGCTGTGAGGGAGAGCCCTCATTCAGTTTCTTCCTGTGCAGCTGAGTGATTCCCTCCTACTAACATCCTCCTTTCCCCCTTCTCCCAAGGGACTCCTCAGTCCCCTTAAGTCTTTTTTGGCTTGCTTACTAAATCTTCAGCCTGCTCACTCAGGATTAAGGACACTCAACTTAGGTATGATCCTCCACCGTGTGCTTTGGTTCCAGGGTTGACTCATAAGTAGAAGAGTCCTTAAGCCTCAACAAGCAGATTGAAAACTCAGTAAACAAGCTGAAGAAGAGAAACTCAAGATAAGAAGCCCAAGTCTCCCGCCACAGAGGCAGGAAAAGCACTTTATATAATATATTTTTGCAAAGAGGTTTTTAGTGACTTGGTAATGATTTATAAGTTGCCTTTTGTAATTTTTTATTATTTTTACTCCTCCCACAGCCCTTGCAAGTCACAGCTGGGTTTATTGTGTACCCATTTGTCCACATTTAGCTCAGTAATCTTCTCATTTAAATACTGAGAAGCAGTATGCAGAATTGCTTGTTTTTCTCAAAAAGAACAAATGCCAAAGAACTTTAAGTAATTTCTTTTTTAAAAATGTGTTTCTGCAACCTAGCAATATAAATGTTCTGGAGGTATACTGGATATAAACTTACATAATCTTGGGTATATTTAAAAGTTTCCATGGAAACCATTTCTTTGTCAAAAGAACAACATTGCTCTGGGCTATTTGTAACCCACACCTAGCACCGTCCAGCTCAGTGTGGGGACCAGGAGGTGACTGGTGTCAGTAAAGGAATGGTCTTGGCTGGTTTTAGCTTTTTAGCCAGAGCAGAAGGTGCTAAGTAGCATTTCTGCATTATCCACACATGAAAACAGCAACAGTGAAAGAGTTGAGGCAATCTGACCCCTGGAAATATCCAAATGCAAAGACACCTGCCTTCCCTTGCAGGGGCCCTTCTGGTTATGTTAAGTGCTTCTGTAAAAGGGGATGAGAGGTCTCAGCTCTCCTCAAGCAAGGATATTTGTTCTGCATGCTGCAGGTTTTCCCCCCAGAATAAGCTGCTCTTCTAATAAGCACTGTTTTGACAGCAGCATTGCAGCTTGCCAGGAGCTGCTCCCAATGCAGCGTGTCAGTCTGCGCATCTGCAAAGGCGTCTGCAAAGTTGCAGCCCTGATTCTCACATCCTCATCCCCTCTTTTATCCAGTTTTTCAAGACAAAATGGGAGGGGGAAAGGAAAGGGCAAACAAGTCCAGTCTGGCCTTCCTCCTGCCTCTGGAAGCACTCCAGTTTACAGGGGCAGTGAGGTGGAGCTGGGTTTCTAGCTGTCAGCAGCTGGGAGTCAACAGCAGCCCATCTTATCCACTTCAGAAATGAGCCCTGGCTGATTGGACAAATATTTCCTATTTACCAGCTTCTCCCCCCTCCTGGATAATTCTAGGGTTAATCCACCACGCCACCTCCTCAGCCCAGCCCCGTGATATTGACACTTAAGAAACACAGAGCTGTTTATATTTCATTGGAGAGCTCATACTATCAATTTTCACATTAGTGAGTCCAGCTATTGCTCTCTTCTATCGGGATCTATTGAGTGGTGGCAGTAGAGATATCCGCTGTAGTGAAGGAAAAAAAAATACTTAGCTGTCTGATGAAATGTTTTAAATGCATAGGGTTCACCTTGGGGTTGGCTGCTGCTCAGATTTTATCCATTAATAACACGCAGGGCTGCCACACTACTCTCCAGGGCTGATAGGAAAAATAGTACCACTTACAGATCCCCTGGTTTGCCTCGGGGAGAGTGCACCAAATGCAGCACATATCATACATTTCGGGGCTGAAATTTACTCCACAAGAAGAAAAAAATACAAAACAAAACAAAACAAAAAACCCCCCCAAACATTCTCTATATTAAAAAACAAAACCCAACCCTATTCCTGAAACACAGACAAAGAGAAGTTGCCGTGTAGGCCAGTAGTTGCAGACCTCAAGTGCTTTACTTATGCTATGAAACGCCTCTGGGCAAAACAGGGGTAGGATTTCAGTGTAAACGGCCTTTTTTAGCTTACTGCTCTGCAGGTTGACATTTCACCCAGCAGGGAGAAGAATCTGAATTGTTACAAGGAACCAAGCAGTAAAGAGTAGGCTCTTGGTAAGTCATCATCTTTCCAGCAAGAAAGTCTCATTTATTTATATTTTCTCTTTTTTTTTTTTTTTCCCTACCCCGAAACAATTCACAGGAAAATGATCATCAGAATAAGAATTGTTAACTGATTAGATTATTGTCGGCATTCGGTACAAGAACATCACCAGGCACTCAAGGGTAAGTATTATTTTCATCTACTGATGAGGCTAAGAAAGGATTGTGCACCCAATTCCATGTGCATTAATGATCTGAAGATATTTGGGTTGGGTTGCATTGTTTTCCCCTCTCTTTCAAAGGGAGCCACAGAGCTCTTTGCTGCCAGGAAGTGTTATTTAAGAATATGTGCTTCTTTTGTAAAGGGAAGGGCATAATTAGATGTTAAGAACTGATTGTTTCATTGTTCTCCACAGAGATTTCCAAAAGGAACAGCATATGAAGAAAGAAGGGAAAGTATGTATTGTGTTTGGAAAGTGAGAGGTATCTGCCTTAAACATTCTCTGTCTCCCTATGTGAAAACTTTACAAGAGATGTAACCCAACTTCCCACTGCACATTGCCTGAGAGAAGCCCATTGACCAACCATACCTGCTGTGGTACTAGAGCTCCCACCCAAAGACCAGAAAGATCCCCCATCTCCCCCAGCAGGAATCACTTGGAACGGAAAACCATGATAATTTTTTTTTTTAGGGGACTTGAAACAAGCTGAACTTGCGCCTACACGCTGCTGTTTCCTGCTACTCCAGCCCCAGGGAGCTGACGCACCTCGTGCTTCCTCCTTTAGGCACTCAGAGAAGCAAAAGGTTTCTATCAGGCATTCCTCAGAGAAACCTTTGTAAGAAATAAGCCCTCCTGAGCAGACAAGGACTCATCCAACTCATCCAAGCTCTAAGGCACTTAATGTAAGACAGACCATGAGCACTTATTCGTGGTGCACACAGAAGAGAGCCAGGCTTTAGGCTGATATCCACTGAGGACCTCCCTACTCCATGCTATACTACACAGAATATATGCTCTCTAGGTGTCATCCCCCCAAAAAATGATACAAATCAAGCAGACGAACCTCATGCATTTCCCTGGAGGCTCCTGGCACAGTCTCTGGCAGATTGGTCAGGGGGAACAGCCAACACAGACCTTGAGCTGCTGCTTGACCTCCATTTTATCTTCAGCAATGGCAGCTGGAAGGGGATGCCCACCTGATTTGAGCATTCACTTTATTACTCTTCTCACAAAGTGAGGAGTGCTTCAGCTTCACTTAAAACCTCCTGAAGCCAGAGAGACATCACCTTCCCAAAGCTGCCTCTTTCTGCTTCTTCCTCCTCAGCCTTCATTATGTATCATGTAGGATATGGTTCTCCTCTAAAACACCTTTAAGCTCTGGCTCCTACCAGGAGAACCCCTGAGCTTTAAAGGCTGCCACAATGACCTGGCTACCCAGCAGAACCTCAACCCCAGAACTGGCTTGTTTCCCCTCCACTGCTGGAGTTTCCATAAGTTCTGATGAGCTGGAAAATGCTGCAGTTTTAAACAACTGGACTTTCTAGCAGTCCCAAGGAATTTTCCCTCTCTTTCTAGGAAAGAAAATAGGACTCAGTGTTATAGCCTGCTCACTGTATCCTCACCATTTTCCAAGATTGCTTGAGGTATTTCATTATTAAAGTCTTTAAGGCCCATTTTAAAGCTCATTTAGATAAAATTTTCCTACTACTCTTATCAGAAGTTTGCTCTGAAACATCTTGGATGTCATACTAAAAAAAGTTCTAATCCTCGAAATGTAATATTATATGAAACAGAAACCATGTCTCAATCTGCTTAGTCTGTTTTCCCTTCCTACATGTAAACCACATCTTGTACTACCAAAATATTTGCATATAATCTACATAAACACAGAGGGAAGGTAGAAGAGCATCTCAGCCTTTTTGACCTCAGGTAAAAGGATTCTCATAGCCCAGTCATGCTTTTATAGCCCTTTTGCTTGCCTTTTTTTTTTTTTTTTTTTTTGCCTCCATGAGACCACAGATTAAAGACCTGGATTAAAAAAAAAAAAAAAAAAAAAATTAACCCTGTACCTACAAGAAACGAATCAGTTTCACATTTTACCATACTTTGTCAAAAATGGGCTTCTTCATGACCAGGCAAGTTGTTGGGACCAAAGCCTGAGCTGAAGTCACCACAGCTTTGGAGACAGTTGTCGCAGCCCTTTTTTTTTAATCTGCAATAACAGCCTTTAGCTGTATCACAATTAACACACTCCGTGTGCCAAACTGTAATGAACTTGCCTGTTCTCTCTGGACCTGCTTCCAGTCTGAGGTGAGAACTAATGAATTGTCGGGGCCACAGGAGGAGGACAAGGACGTGGAAGCAGAGGGGAAGGAATAAGAGCACGAACATCTGCGTGTAGAGGACAAAGCTCCTCGCTGTCTCCCAGGTTATGCAGCCACTTTGTAAGGATTTGGCAGTCAAGCCATCCCTTTCCTTGCAATCACCCAGTTTACTTAGGACCAAACCCAAATTCAGGTTTGCACTGGAGTTTGTTTGAACACATCCCTTCATTTCATTGTTGCGATTCGGGATTTTTTTTTGTTTCCTCCTATGCATCTTCATCCTTCATGGTTGATTTGGATTATGATGTAAACTAACCGAACGTGACACAGCTGCTCTCTCCAATAACTAAGGAGATGCCGGCTGCCACTCACCCCGGCACTTTGGTGGTTCACAGCAGGGCTGGTGGGCTGATGGGGGCCCTCTCTTTTGGCATCTGTCTATACCATCCTCACGCCGTTTGCTGAAACAAAACCAGTGATGTTAGCAGCATATGGGCAGCCAGAACAGGGGTCATTTACCTTATTTGCCAACAAAGTAAAGGACAAGGCCCAGTGGAACAGGGATATACGGAGAAGAGCTGGCAGCATGGCAGCAGAAGAGGAAACCACAGGCAGGAAGGATCCCAGGAGTCACCTCTGCCCGTACGTCCCTTTCCCGTGACATGTGGAGCGTATCTGAGCTTTGCATGGAATATTTGGCGCTAAGTTCTGCGAGTTTTGATCAGCTGAGCTGCCTCTGCCAAACTGAACTCATCTGGCTGAGGTGGACACCCCACCTCAGATACAAACCCTGACTCCAAACCTCGCTGAAAGCTGAGAAAGATTTTGTTGACAATCAAATTCATGTAACAGCTAACAGAGAATAAATCACTTCCATCTGCATGCTCTTGGGCTAATAAAGGCTTGGTCTGAAACTGGAGGAGCCAAAAACCTGTCAGGGATCCAATCTAATTGTATATCTAACCTGAACAGAAGTAAGAATAATTGGAAACCTCTCAAGTAGATTGTTCTTCTTAACTTACTGGGACAAGCCACACACCAACAGCTTGCACAATCTGACTTCTGCAAACAAAAGCAGTCTGGATAATTTTGGAGAAGACACTGAGCATTCAAACTTCCAGGTTAGCTGTCTCAGTTCGCTGCCAGAAAATAAAATAAGGCACTTTTTCCTTCAGAGTAGTACCTTTAGGCACAAGGTTACAGCACTGGGCATGTTTTAACATATAGGCTGTGCTGAAACAGAGAACTTGAGGAAGATGCTTAGCAAAGAAAAATAGCTGTGAATAGAATGATGTCTGCAGAAACCAGGGATGACAAATCTACTGCAATATGAAAACATATGTATATGGCATTGTGAATTTAAAAGGTGCCCCGCACAGTAGACGTAGCTCAAACATTTATTAAGACTAAGATTCATGAAAAATGTCCCCCTTTTTGTTAGAAATTTTTGCCTGCAAAATTAAACTCACTTGTGTGTGCTCTCATAATATGCAACTATTCTTCAAAATTGCTACCTCTCTTTCTATGTCTGTAGCAATGCTTACCAAAGTCTTCATCCTCTTTTCAAAGTATCACTTATAGCAGCTGAGAACCTATATATTTTTATAAAACCCTTCATTTTGGGAGTTCACTATTTGCTAAAATTGTCTGGGAATTATAGGCTCAGAGAGTGTTATTTCTATCTGATAATTTTACAAAAATCTTAAAATTTTAAAAAGTGGGGGTTTTTTGTGTGATTATTACAAAAAATAATGTTAAAAATTGAGAAAATGTGATTTTATATCTTGCTCAAGTTTAAATAATTATAATTCCCTGAAAGAATATTATTAGACTTTTTTAGTATTTTGTCAAAGGTATCAGGAATATACATTAAAAATGAATGTTTCAATCCATGACTATGTGGCTCTACCTCTTGATTGAGTAAAATGTTTACCAAAACCCTGAGTGTTTTTAAAAAATGAGCAGAGTTGTATCTATGTATGAAAAGTAAAAATGTTGTAAATAAGGGAGTTGGCTTTTTTTTTTCCCCTCACAGTTTCAAGCTCCACTTTCTAACTTAAATGCATAAAGATTTTTTTTTTTTTGTCAGCTTCAGTGCAGAGAAACATTAAAATTCATCTCACCCCAAACCTTTGTCGGGAAAAAAAGATGTTAAATATCAGCAAATGGATCTGATAAGCTGCAGACTATTTCTGCTGTCAGAGAATGACTGTAGGACAAAAACACATGTTCAGGATTTGACATCCCTTGGCATCTTGTAAATAGCCTGCATGAATCCACACCTAAAAACTGCCAACACAAGCAAAATTGTGCCCAAGTTTCTTGTAAGTTAAGCAAGCAAAGCAGAGACATGAAACGTGGTTGGATTGAATATAGAAACCTAAAGACCCCCAAAACTGACCTTGAGATCATTTTAGCGAAAGATCTTCTCTGCACTTTTGCAGCGCCAGCCTGATTTTCTCTGTATAAAGAGCTCTGTGTGTGTGTGGATGGGTGAATGTGCAGGACTGCATGATAAACACATTATTAGGGAAAAAAAACCAACAACTTTCCATAGAAGAATGATAAGAAAAAAGAACTGCTGAGTAATTCAAAATATACCCTTTCTTTTCCTTTTTCCTTTTTCCCTTTTTCCCTTTTCCCTTTTCCCTTTTCTTTTCTTTTTTTTTTTTTTTTTTTTTTTTTTTTTTTTTAAGGATTTAGTGCTTAGATAAAATGTGAAGTAGTCCCTTGGCCTGGTTTTCCTTCCACTTCAACTCCACCCCCTCACCAAAAGAAAAAACTTTTTTGTGATTTGTGATTCAAAGGATGTCTCTTCCCTGTCTGGATGGCAATTTATTCCCCTTTTCTGAAAAAATAAAAAAAAAAAAAAGAAGGAAAGGAGGAATATTTAGAAAGATGAAGAGGAGATCTGTTTCAAGAACCAATTTCTTCTGGTACAGCATCAGTGTTTGTGCCACAGATGAAGGAAGAGATTACTTCCTTTCTTTTCTCCAATCCCCTCTTTTTTTAAATCTCTCAATTCTTTTCAGAGATGTTGGTCTTTCTTTCTTGGATTCAGGTTTTCCCACTGCCAGCAGGATATGTCACAGCTTCTGGACTCAGTGGAGAAACTGCTTTTTCCTGAAAGCCTGGGGATTGTCTCAACATTTGAGGGATGGATTATTTGAGGGGACTATCACAGCATTAGTGATCGCATCTGCTGGAAAGGAAGTCCACACTGTGGTGGGAGATGTCACAGCCATGCTTATCCCAGTGGCCTAAATGGGGGCACCTTCCAAACTTTCCCTGGGTGAACAAAATTTTCAGGTCTCCTTTATAGAAGATCTACATCTCTGTGGTCCGTGCTGGCTTTGATTCAGAGATCAGGGCCAGAAAGGACCACGAGGATGGTCCTACCCCCAGTGTAGCTGGGACCATGGTACAAACACACATGAACACCAGGCTGTTTCCAACCTGAAAAGTGAGAAGGGAAATGGGATGGGGTCTGTGGAGGTGAGAAAGATTATGGAGCAGTCAAGTGCTCCGTGCCAGGACGTGGTCAGGCTGGAATCTGGAAAGTGATTCTCTCCAAGGGACGTGGAACAGCTGGAAGCATGCCTCCTCCCCTCCTCTTCCTTTGAAGCACCCCTGGAGTCAGGATGCTGCCTTAAATGACTCAGTAGTCTGCTTGGCTGTGGCAGACCTTGTATTTCTGGAGAGAATCAATATAAACACTTTCTTTTGTATTTCCTTTTTTTTTTCCTTACCCATTGTAGTGCCTCTTATTTCACTGTCTGCTGTCTGTCCCCAGCACCAAAGGAAACTGTGATTCCTAATTCCCAGCGCTGCCCAGCCTGCTAGAAAACTGCTCAGTGTGAAACGTAATATGCAAAAAAAAATTTCTTTTCTTTTTTCTTTTTTTTTTTTATTCCTTTTTGGCAGGCTCTGGAAAAGGCCTGTTTCCTGGCAGGAGAAAAAGCCAGCCTTGGCTTCAAGCAGCCACTGACAATTCCCAGCATATGGTAAGAGAGGGAGCTTCCGCCTACCCCATCAGGTAAGTGCCATCTTCCTTACTACAGCAATGATCGATGTCACGCTTGGAGAGCGCTGGCTACTGGGAGAGGAGCCAAGCGGCCAACTGGCCAGTACAAGGGAACAGGTCAGGGTGGACAAGGCCTCTGGGTGAGGAAAGCATGCTAGCATAAGCATGCAACCAGGAAATGTGGTGTCTTAGTGCACCGTCATCTGCCTTGGGTTTTTGGCTCCGCAGCCGAGTTCGAAAGGCTTAATTTGCTTATGCTCACACTTGGGTTTAAGTGCTTTTCAAAGGTGGATTGGAGTTTTTTGCATATGCCTTTCAGCATCGTTTGTGTGCCATTCCCTCCCTCCTTCCCCTTTTCTTTTTTTACTTTCTCTTCCAGTGTCAATTCATGCTGTTTTTATAATGAGCTTTTCCTCCTTGGCTAGAAGAAGACTAATCCCACATCCTTTCCAGCTCTGCTCATTGACTCCACGTTATTTTGGAGCAGTCCACCACAGTGGCAAGCAGGGAACTTTCCTTAGACCAGCCCAAATTTTGCCTTGTTTAATCCTGGGCAATAATTCATCCCCAGTTTGACCTCAGGATCTGGTTCTCTGACCCCATCTTGCACTGTGCTCTGCAGTATCACAGCAGGTTGTGGAAACCTCAGAACTGCAGAGGGAGGAGTGTGCATGGCTGCAGTGTGCCTGGGAGGGGGACAAGACCCTGTGTCATGATCCCACCCTCCCCACAGGACCCATGGCACGAGGGACAGGGCAATGAGCGGGCTCCAGCACCCTTGGTGTTTCCATGGGATGGGCTCTGTCTCTGCAAGGCAGGTCTGCTCCCCAGGCTCTCAGTGCAGATTACCACCTTCAAAGCCCCACTGAGCCATTAAGATCAGTTCCTCAGCTGTAAATCAAAGCAGCTCCATAACACTTTTTTCCTCTCACCTGAGCCCTGACCTGGAGGGACCACATCTTGTGGAGAGAGGGTAATTCATTCTCCATGCTCACTCAATCCATAGACCCTCGGCCAAGGATGCTGATTATTGCTAACCGGGGTGCTGTTTTTTATCGTCCTGGCAGGGCTAAGAGAGCCCTAACTCATTTCACATTGAGCTCTGAATAGCCACTGCCTGGTAGGAAGTTTTGGTGAGGACCAAACTGAGCTGTTCTCCGTTTATCCTGTGGAGGACTGTGCACTTTGCGGCTCATTCTCCAACACAGAAATAAACTGTCAGTGGCTTCTCTTCTGGCACAGATTGATCTAATACAACTGCCTCAGCGCACACTGCTTGCACAGACAGTTCCAGTGCACATTACTGTCATTTCTGATGCCCTAAAAGCTGCTGCCTTCTCCCTCCCATTCTCTTAAATGCCTTAAATGCTCTTAAAAAGTGTGGTGACACTTTTACGGGTGATGGGGCAAGGGTCAAAAGCTGAAACTTTGCATGCCAAGAGATGCAAACAACAGATTCCCATCTCTAGGAGGGAAGCAGGATCTGATTTCCTTTGTCAGTAGGTTCATTCTTTGTGCCACATAATTATAGACAAACAAAAAGAAACACACAACATCCCTTAAATTAAATTCAGAGTTTTCTGATTGCCACATTAATGGGAGAAAGGTTATCCCAAGCAAGTGCATCTCTGACTGCTGTAGGAAATCAAGCTGCAATGGGAAGTGTAAAGTAGGGGGTTACTTTCTAGAATCTGTTGTAAAAATCTGAGCTGAGCCACAGGTTTGCCAGTCAATGCCTGAGTGCTGTCAGTGACCAAAAGTGCTGCAGGATGGTAAACGGGGAGTAGAGCCATGTCCATAAGTTTATTCACCTAAACTATCAGGTAGCAATGGGTGCTGATCAGCAAAACAACAAATGCAACTCATTTTCCGATGTCTATGTTAGTGGTGAACTGGTTTTGTGTCCTTGCACTGGAAATATGTGGGTGTTCATCCTGCAGAGGTATTTTAGTGTTGATCAAAAGCCAGGATATTAAATTAAATGCTGTAGGTAGACCACTGCTTCAATCCCCACATTCTAGAAAGGGTACCATATAACATTACATTTTTCTTTTCATATTTTTTTAAGTGGGTTTCAATTTTTAATTATAAGGTCTTTCCCTTTTATAGAATTTGTTTGTTTTATTCTATGATATACAAATCAAAATGTTATATAGCATGACAAACAGCATATACTTTGATCCAGAGAAATAGAAAATCTGTTGTAATGTTATAGTGCTATAATCACCCTTTTGGTTTTGAAGTAAACTAAATAAGATAAATATTTCCAGAATTACATTTTTAATGTACTGCTAATACTATTGGCACAACATGAAACATTTACTATTAAACTGGGAAAAAAGTACAGTATTTAAAACAAACAAATTCCATCCCATCATGTTTCTACACAAAATATTCACTTAGCCTAATTAACTACAGCTCCTGAGCATTGGTGAATGGATTTTCACATTTAACAAGTTCCATGGAGTTCAGCAAGAATGATTATTTCTTTTGAATAGTCATGCTTAAAGAATATTGCTGCCCATCATACGGGATTCATTACTGCTTGGTTTCAAGAGTCTGTCATCCACAGAGGGAGCAGGAATGATTCCATATGACTTAGGTGACAAATCATAAAACATAAAAAATGAATAGCTAACAGCTGTCTGGACTTTTCCTGCTGCAAACAGTTTCCTTCAAGTTGATATTTCCTCATGCTCCTAATTTTCCAAAAAAGACAATCCAGATGTTCCAGCTGCACAGTACAGGTATCTCCAATGCAACCAGCATCTACAGAGAGATCACCAAAGGGCTTCTCTGCTTTTCTCTTCTTCCCCTTGTCTATTCTTTTCTTTCCTTTCCTTTTTTTTTTAGTTTTTTATTTCTCCTCAGCAAGAGTAAAACTTGAGCATGGCCAGGTGTTTTCACTTCTGAGGCTCCAATGGCAACAACAACTCCAGTGCTTGGAAGCTAACAAATTTGTTGTGTCACAATTGATAATCAACTCTAGTAAAAGAATGTCCAAATCAATTGAGCTTTAGCAAGGGCAAACTGACTGGACACAGCCAGACTCCCAGCAAAAGTAGGCCAAGCTTGATAAATTTGCCCTTATTATAGCTATTGATGTTTAAATTTCTTCAGGGATGTTGTTACATGGGTGCCTAGTGGTGACAGAGGTACGATGACCTCCTTCGATCCTTAATCTACACCTGTTAGTTGGCTCCCTAGTTGCTTGTGAGTATACTCAAGCTTAAAGGTTAACAAAAGAAAAACAGGCCAAGTTTACGCGACTGCAGCAACGGATCAATGCAGAGTAAATAACCTTCTCTGTCTTATTTCCCCAAGCATTATTGATCCGAGTTCTTTGTTCTTTGTCATGTTTCTGTCTTCTAATCCCAGGGGACACTAAACGATCGGCTCATATTGGACATGTTAACTGGCACATTATGACAGCTACCATTTTGTCACTCAATGTGGTGCTATATATAAAGAACCCTCAGTTCAGAGGTTTCTGAGCTGTTCTCTCCAAAATGAGCCTCCCATACCTGCTTTTTTCTTTTGGCTTCCTTTGTCTGCCCACCCCTGCCCCTTGGGTATTTTATCTAGAGGTCTGCCATAACATTAACCATTTTTTCTTTTATTATTATAATTAATTGTGCTCCTAAAATTTCCCCATCCTTAAAGATGGACAATAACCCAACAGTTAAAAATAATAGACACTTTTGCAGCATTCAGTGCACGGCAGGAGTTTCAGGCAGCAGCAAATGCTGGTATCAATTCTGACCTGTCGGGGCTTGTTGTTTTTTATTTAGGAACAGGAGCCCTTTCCTTTCATTATCAAGGTTACATTTAAAGGATATTGTGCTTTCCTAAGTGTTCTCAATGGATTTCTATGGGATATTACAGATATCACTCTATCCACACTGAGCCCAACCTCTGTCTTTCAGCCGAGTGGATGCTCCAAGTGCCTTAACAGCTCTATAAACTTGCAGATTTGTGGTGGAAGTCTGTGTTCACTGGGAGACTATTGGATTTCTAACAAAATTAATTGGATTTCCTTCCTTCTGAATGCTCCCTCTACGTGCCTATCTCTGAATAAAGACTTGCCAATACTAACTCCCAGAATTATACAGAAGAAAAAAGGAGAAAAAAAAAAAGAAAATATGTGAACTCCGAAGGCATGGCAACCTACTATTGCTTATTTAGCCTTCCTCACACTTTATCTAGGACACAGAAAAAGCCTATTCTAAAAGAAAAAGCTTTTCCCTCCTGTGCCAAAAAACTCCCAGCAAGGGATCCAATCACTGGAGGAAGTGTTGCGTGCCTTTCTGTCACGGCGAGGAAGAGTCCATTGGCTGAATAGTGTCATATGGATTTAGGACTCCAAAATTCATAAGGCATTTCTAGGTCTGTCTGGCACTTAATGGACAGCGTGATATAGATAGAGGGAGTAGGACTACATTTTAAACCCAAAAAAGAGAATTGATAGTCAGGAGGTAAATTCCTGCCTGTTTCCCTATGTATAGCATTTCACTGTATTAGCCATCCCTAATCACCGTGCAAATATACTCTGTCCAGTGGACAATAATAGCATTATGACTTTCCTGCCACAGAATCTTATCTTTCTCTAAGTCACAGCTGAGTCAATCTGTGCTTTGAACAGGTATTTTTGCTAATGCAAAGGAATCCAGGGGAAAAAAAGCTGCTGTATATTCCAATTGAATTTCAAGTTCCTTCACATCTCCATAGCTGATAATTAAACCAACTGACCTGCTTCTGCATTGAAGCCTGCAGGAAATTAAGCAGATAATACTCTTTAGGTAGATAGGCTTTGGGGGATAGTTTATTAAAAGAAAAAGAAAGAGCCCCCAACCAAACAAATAACACTGAACTGTGAGTCTCGGAGCAGCCTCATCTCTTGGCTATGGGGATCTCCCCCTTTTTTCCACTGCTAGCAGAGTTTGCAGAAATGTTAACAGGAACTCTTGAAAGGAGAACCAAAAAAAGACATGTGAAGAATTTCTCCCTGTTAGGCTCAGTCATTCAAGCCTAAAACCCATCTCAAATATTTAGAAGATTATTCCAATATTAATCTTTCACAGATGGCATGTTCCCATTTTTCTTTCTTTTTTTCTTTTTTTTTTCCCAATTCAAACCACTAAAATATGCTAAAGCCACAACTGGAACCTGATTCAGTGTCTATCTACAGAAACTTATGATTTGATTTGAAATGGTTTTGTTTTCTTTTGACATGCTGGAAATACATCCTTAAAAGATATTTTCATCTCCAAAAAACATTTGTATTTTTTGGACTTGCTGAAAAACTGAAAAATCCAGAGGTCAACCAGATTTAACAGTTAATTTATTCATTATTTGTCTTTCCAGCTGCAATTACTTTGGGGCAAACCCAACATATGCTAATGTTTTTATAGTATGCCTAGAATGTCATAATAAATTCAAATTATTAATAAAACTGACATGTAAAAGTGGGAGATACCTTGTATGTGGGCAATATGTGTTATTCTAGTTTAATATTTTGCTCCATATTTCCAATCAACATGAGGGTTGTTTTCAAATCTGAGAAGAGTTATGGCGTTTTTGTCCTTAAAGAGTTGGCTGGCTGCACAAAGGATACATATATATAGTCCATATATCCACCAGAAATTTATCATTCACTAGAATAAAGAATTTCTTCTCCTAAGTGAGGTACACAAGTATTTATTTTTCATAAAAGTACATGGTCCCTGTCCTGCAGGTGTCAAATAGCATCTCTGTTTTGCATTCCTATAACACTGTTAAAGGGGTTTGAATTTTTCTATTTATTATGTAGCCAGTTCACCTCTACAGTTCATCAGTAGGATGTTCTGCAAACTGATGTCACTGTTAGGGTGACATCATTATGTTAAAAATAAGCCACGGTGGCATATCTGTGATAAAAAGAAATATTATTGTTCAAATAAAATTGTATTTCAACTGTGCAAAGCTCCCAGTGTGTTTGAAGTGTATATTTAAAGGAGACAGCCCAAGCTCTCTGTTGCAAGAGAAAAGTTATATTTTACTATAGTATTTTTATGTGGCTATAAAATGTGATGAAAAAAAACCCTCTCAAATGATGTCTAGTTTATTTATTAATTTAGCTTTTTCAGCTGTCAGCAATTGAATCCCCTTAGATATGGAAGAAGTTCAGCTTTCCTGATCCTAAATTCAGTCTCCTCATAAGGGGTGGATTGCAGGGGAGGGACCAGGTGTGCATCCCAATATTTAGAATTTCAGCTCTTCTCTTCCTTTAGGTGATAGATCCACTCCTAGGTCTGGGAGTGAACCCTGATGAGCAGACTGAGACTGGCTTTTATAAAGGTGCTCAGGGAGAGGTTTTATTTTGATTTCCTGTGTTGTTCTCTCAGCCTGGCCTTTGGCCCTGCATAGTGCACTCTTATCCTCCAAACAGGGAACAGCAGCCAATTCTACAGTTTCATACCATTTGTGTTTTGATAGGACAGCAGTCATATTCTTAGAAGTCATCAGGGAATGGACTGAGCAGCCTGGATTCTCTCCTACAAAGGGCCAAGTCACACAAACTGTGAGAATTCTCACAAAGCTGGTTAGCAGATTGAGGTTAAGTGCTCAATTTAACTGGGGGGGAGAAACAGATATGTTGGTTCCTAAATCACAGAAGAAGGTTCAGAATGTTGTGTTTGGGTATTGTTTTAATTTCTTGAGAACAGCTGGGAGGATTCTTGGTTTCCTTCAGGCCGTGGTTTCCTTCAGGAAGTGCTGGGGAGTACAGCTGACCTTGCAAAGGTTGATTCCAGAGTTTTCCCCTGGCAAGTGGGTTATTGGGTAAAGGACTAGAGAGAAAGATGTGTCAAAAGCTCTTAAACTTGTCAGGAAAGATACTTTGCTTCTTCCTGTAGGAGACAATTGTGTTCAGTACTGTACAAGATACTTCTGATATTTCTGATTGAAATAATGAGACTGTCACAGTCCTCAGCTGGGGTAAACTGATGTTAATTCCATCAAGTTTCATAGACTGAGGCTGGCTTGTTCTAGCTGGAAAACTGGTCCAAGGTCAGAGGTCTATATACTAAAAACAAATTTGTTCTGGAGTGTGTATGCATGTGTAGGCTCATGTACAGCTTGGCTGATTTGGGATCTTGGAGAATTTTTGACATTATTAGTAATATTCCTCCTTTCCCTTCTTCTTAAAAAGGACATTTCCATAAATAAAGCTTTTAGACTGTTCAGCAGATTTACCTCCTGCCCTCTCAGGCACACCCTAACCTCTTCTAATAATACAAATGTTATCTTAGTCTAAAAAGGTATTCTTGTCCTTGATGTGCATTTTGTACTCCTGTCAAGGGGCAGAACAGAAAGAAATCAGGGGCACTGTGAGGAAGGGTCAAACTGAGCATGAAAAGATTCCTCTGCCTTCATGTAACGTACAAATCAGGATTGTTAGAGCAAACAGCCACCAACGAGCCACATTATTCATAACACTTCACAGTTTTCTCATGGAAGCCGACAAATGTGCATTGCCTGAACATATTTTGTTAATTCGTTGGGTTTTTGCTATGAATACAGCTGAATAATTTCAGAGCATTTTCCTGACAGTAATGAGTGGTGCTTTGTACCTTCCCTGGGATGCACATTACTACTGTTTTGCTCATTTTATGGATGGGCAATCTGAGGCATAAAAAAGAACAGGTCAAGTGCAGGATTATGGAATTAAAAGGAGCCTTGACAATTTTTAATTACTACCTAATATTCTAGAAAAACTCTAAAATACCTTATTAATCTGGGTCCTCAGTTATTGGAAGCATAATATTTTAGAGAAGAGTTAATACATTTAATTAAAAGATGGCAAAGTATTTATTGGAAGCATGATATTTTGGGGAAGAGTTATTACATTTAACTAAAACATGGCAAAGTATTTTTGTATTGCTTAGTGAATCTTTAGATGCTGGAAACCTTTGGACCATTTGTTTGATCTTCATATTTAAACATGATTTTAACAGTAACAGTTCACCCATGGCACTAAGAGACATCAGTTGCAGAAAAACACACTAATACGGACCAGAGCTGAATTAAACTGTGTTGATGGAGATAACCAGTTGCATATGTTTTTAGTTAGCAGGAGCCAAATCAGATAACCACCATACAGAAACACTGGGCCTGATGGATATTTTTTTTTGTATTTTTCTGAGAAAAGACTGTATTGCCGCCTGAATCTTGGTTACTACGGTCGTCCATTTGTACTCAGGAATCAGGAAAATGAAATTCTGGGTAAAGTGAAAAGATGACTGGAGAGGAGGGAAGAGCAAAGTATGTGAAGGGCAAAGACATAAACATTGGTGCTGTTCTCTTCGTGTTACTAGACAAGGACCTTCTATTGATTTCTCCGGGCACGCTTGCACTTCCTTCCTTCAGTGACTAATGATACGCCCTTTGGGTTATGATGACACTGCATTTCATAGGCCTGCAGGTCGAATACCTGATGTATTCTCTGCCTGGCTCTTACTTTAAGTCATTGTCCTGCTCCAAGCCAGGCTTTTCTCAAACATGAGGCAAATAAGAAAGGGAGATAATTTACGTCGCACGTCCCAGGTTGGAGAATAAAGCAACACTTCAAGTAGGTTCAAACATAGCTGGATATTGTCTGAAGCCTCATTTCCAGTCCGTGGCATAGCATCAAGTCTGGTGTCTTTAATGTTTTTCTCACAACAGTTTCCAGAACTCTGTTTCCTTCTGCAGGAGCCCCAAAGTGCATATGTGTTAGGCACACATTTCCTCGCCCACCTCTGCGTTGGAACACAGATTTGTTTTAACTTTGATTAACAATCCTCCACAGAATTTAAAGAAAGAAGTGACTGATTCTTCTCTCACTTTCAGTAAATTAGGAATAATTCCCCTCTCCCTCCCACCCCTAGGCCATGGAGTTAACATAAATAATGTGAAACTGGTGAAGGTGACAGAAGAGTTAGGCTAAAAATGAAGAAACCTACTGCCTTCAACACCGAAAATATGGGGCGCAAATTATATCTCAGCCTATTTAATTGCCAGGCAAGATGTGGGACAAGAACTCTTGGGGGCTCCCAGTCACCAGCAATATGAAGGATTTGATATAAGTAGCCCGTAATAGCTGCTCTGGACAACCTTCTTCTCATGTTCAAGAAGCAAAAACAGCAGGAGGTTTTCAGAAGCGTGAAGAAGAAGTAAGCATCTGACGTTCACTTACTTTTAACAGAAGTTTGTCCTATGGCAACCCTGAGTGCCTTTGAACATATCAACCTATATTCCACCAGCAAACTAGCTTTTGTGTAATGAACTACCCAAGCTTCCCCAGTAACCACCTGGAAGACCAGTAACATCACCAGTGAGATTCAAATTAATGGCACATAACCTTGAAATGACTGATTTGACATAAAGGGTTTTTTTTTCACAATACTCAACACTGTTTCTACCGTCTGGAAGAATACTTTTGTGAAGCCAGAGATCCCATCATTTAATGTGCAAAATTTAGGTTGTCAATCAGGATGCCTAAATAGCTCATGTTTGTAACAAAATGTAGCTATCAGGCTTTTTCTTGAGTGTCTCATGATGTAAATGGGAATTACTGATCCAGAGATTGAGTTTACAGCTCTGATTTGAAATTTCCAGTCTCTCAAGAGAATACTCTGACTTGAGAAAAACTTAGAGGGCATAAAAATACATTCTTAATAGTCTAAAACAACCACTGATACCGAGAAGCCTCCAGACTTTTTTCCACAATTTCCTATTCTTACAGAATATTTAGTATAGAGAACAGTTTAAATAAATGCAGACACACTGTCCCTGTCTCGCCTTCATTTGGTGCTAAATTCCCCAGAGAGGAGAGAACTATTTCTCAGCTGAAGCCTGGGGAACTGCTTTTGGTTCACCATTTCCTTCTTGAGTTGCACAGTATTTATACTGCTCCTTTGCCAGGTGTTGATAGGAGAGGTTGATTCTTAGAGCTTTATCATGTTTAATCATTGCTCTGGTCACTAGTTAGGGTGGTTCATGTTCCTTCTCCTTTTCCCCATCTGCCCAAACACATCAGCCAGGGGAGCATTGGGTAAAAAAGGCTGCAGACCAAGCACTGTGGTCCCAGTTTTCTTTGTTTGTTCTTTGTTTTCTTTGGCAGTGTTAAGAAGCACCAGTTTGGATGGACACCACAAATTTTGGTCTCGGGGCAGGTAGACCAACAAGGGTGGGGATGGACAAGGAACAGGGGAACTTTCCAAACAGTCCTCTGGCTGCTGAATGGGGGATGACAGAGCCTGGGAAAGCAGAAAAAACACCCATGTCAAATTCCAGTTGCGTCCTAGGCACTGTTGGAATGAGCAAAGATATTTCAAGTGGTGAGAAGTCGTGGCCAGGCATCATGAGCCATTGCCCAGGCTGGGTGCTGTCCCACCAGCAAGGCCACATGTCACACCTTGGCCGGCAGCAGCCCAAGCAGCTGCTGATGCTGCCACTTCCAAGAATGGGAAGGTGCCTGACGCTGGAAATCTCAGAAAGAAAATGTATAAACAGAAAAGAAACTTCTTTGTTTTGTCCCTTTATGCAGCCAAATTTGATGAGACCAGTATATTCCTTGAAATCTAGTGAAGACATGGGGTCAAGATAAGGCAGGACTCACACCCATATGTGAGCCCCTCAAAATTACCTGCCACAGGCCAGTGAAATGAAGACACACAAATCTGAAGGCAATTTCTTACTTTGCTGTTCCTGGAACTGTTTTTCGTGTTTCATTCCTCTTCCTTTTGTTGCCACCATTAGGAGGTGCTGGCTGGATGCTTTCAGCGTGGTGTTCCAGTGCAGAAATGCATTGCACCAGCTGATAGAGAAATAGATTCACACACAGGGAATTCCTGAGCCGACTGCTAGTTATAGAAATATTATTCGAGAGCCAAAATTGTGATCCTTCTTGGAACAAAAAGACCATGAAAATCAGCAAGAATTTTCCTCCATTGAGGATCTGGAAATCTATGCCATCTCTTAATATCCAACAGACTTCTTGAGTATCTGGTGTGATTTTTTTAAGTGAAACATATGATAGAAATGGAAAGCTTAATCAAGTTTCCTGAGCTTACTAATTACTCATTCTTTGGGTTTATTTTCTTCTGTGCTTTGCCTGACAATTGAACATGGCAGAGACGTAAATCTGAGAGGTTTGTTTTTCTTTCAACTAGCTCTTAAAACACCTTTTCTATGTACACACAGAGATTAAAATAAGAAAGAAAGGATGTCAGCCATATGATAACAATGAGGAATGGCTGGACAGAGGATTGGACTCCTTAAAATGAGTATGTTTACCATCCCACGATTGATGAATTACCAGGGATTTTAATTGTAAAGCTCTGGCTGCTATTGCCGTATTTCACAGACCAGGATCAGCAGCTATTTCATCTACCTGTAATTTTATTTCTTTACCAAGTGCCTGATCATGAGAAACAATAACTGTCAGCAGTGTAAATTCCCACAGGACTTTGAAGATTTACTCTGACTAACTACAGATCCATCCAATATCTCTCAAGATCAGTCTCTACCTGTCCCAGACTGAGATGTAATGTGGCTGTAGACCGTAACTGTTTACAGAAGTGGGAGCCTTCAATAGATCAGTGTATGAAATAATTCCTATTCCTCCACAGTAGTTTGTAAAGTTTCCAAAGAGCTTTCCAGGCTTTCTGGATGAAAACCACTATATAAATGCAAGATGCCATTATTATTTATTGTTTCAGTTTGACAGAAAGATGGAGGGTTTCATTTCGACTTTATATTTCCACTTCACCTTTGTTTCATAACTTTCTGACATGCAGAATTTTCCTTTGTATTCCTTGCAAGCCTTACAAGCTCCCTGTTAAGGCAGAGAGGTTGGGAATGCTGCAGCCACAAATAAGAATTAAATTAGAGCAATTTTTAATTATTATTTGTGTTCTTATGACACACTAGAGACCATATTAAAGGCCTCAATTTTCAGTGTCCTTTATCAAAGACTAGCTGGTTCAGAATTTTCCAAAAATGAGCAAGAAATCCACTTGTGACCAAATCTGAAAGGCCTTTACAAAAAGGGAAATTTTTTACAGCCTTACATTCCTGGTAACCCTGGTCCTTAGAAATAATAGCTTATATTGCTGTGAAAAAGAGTTTCTTTGCTGTCTTTAATAGCAGTTAATTTTCTTTTTACATAGCTCTAAGGAGGGTAAATGATGGGAAACCCAAATAGCAGGAATTGCCTGCTGTTAGTTTGAATACCACAGAATTTAGCCCCAGTTTGCACATATCTGAAAAGTGAGATATCCACCTCATTATTGTCCCTCTCACAAATATTTTTTTTTCCTTTAATTCATCTCATAGTATTTTGTGGTGAGAAACCCTATTATATAGTTATGCTATGAATATTATTTCTTCTTGAATGTTTAATTTCATAAGTTTTAATAAGGTAAATTCTATTTGCCTCTACCTTGAGCAATCCACAGCTTTGTTGACCACAGGAAAAAAAATTGCTGTTCAGTATGGCCATTCTGCTTGAGCCAGTTGGGGTCTCAGTCCAGTGTCATTTTAAAGAACGTTTAGAACAGTGGATGAGAGACTCAGCTCTCATCCCCTTACCAGCTTTATTTAATCTAAAATGCCTCTGAGAGAGAGAGAGACTCCCTTATCTCTGAGTTGTGCAAACACACCGCTGCACACTGATACAAGATCTGTTGTGAACCGTGTAGGAAAGCTGGTGGTGAGTGGAATCCTAAGTATGTGAATCCAGCAGGTAAAACAGGACTGAGGGGAAGGGCTGAGGTCTATGGCCGTGCCCCAGATACTGAAGGAGAAGGCAACTGTTTCTGCAGTGCACAGAACTGAGAGGAGCAGAGATCTAGTTTGATGGATACCATCCCCGTATTACTAACACTAATATCTTTAGCACAGCACAGAAAGAAATTAAAGAAGGCGTGTGCTGTCTAACATATTATGGTGCTATGTAATCCCCCAAATGCTGAAATACTGTAGACATTTTTTGGTGTTGTTGTTTTAGTCATAATTGCTCCAGTGTCAAATGAGATTGTAATGAGAAGTGGAGCTGTTATAGAAAGTTCACTGTTCTGGAACTTCTGTGAGATGGTGTCAAATAACAACTTTTTTTCCCCATGTTTTTCCCACTTTTGCAGCTGCCTCTTCATTCCCTGGTTTGGAGGCTGACTCAGAAAATAAGACATTAAGCTTTAAAGCTAGCTGAAAAATAAAGGGTGGAGATGTGAAAAATGTCAGGGACTTGGCATTCTTCTTTTCATTAGCTTTCAAACTTTTACAACATTCCTTAATAGTCTTGTTTAATGCTGGTTGTTCCAGCCACTTTTAGAAGATATTTTGGAAGACATGAGGCCTAGATATGCAGACAAGAAGCCTGATGACTTGAGGCACAGACCAACCAAAAATTAATTCCAGATGTTCCGTATGCATCTGATAAGGCAGAACCTGGTGTTTCATTAGGGCTTTTTGTAACAATCATGCACAACAACATAGAGGTTGAGATTATCTAAGTTGCAGACTGTACTTGTATGAAAATAAATTGTAGGGATAAGTGTTGCTGTTGTACCAAGAACGACACAGTCCAGGATTGGGTTCAAAGGCCAGAAGTGGCTATATTTAATTATATAAATCAGCTTATATAGCTTTGTTGGCAAGAGTGGCATAACACCATTGGG
The DNA here is from genome assembly GCF_041296385.1 of Aphelocoma coerulescens. Lineage (NCBI taxonomy): Eukaryota > Metazoa > Chordata > Aves > Passeriformes > Corvidae > Aphelocoma > Aphelocoma coerulescens. The sequence goes on from NC_091024.1 coordinate 7,919,999, forward strand.
TGCTTGACCATCTGCCTCCCAGAGCGATTGGTTGAATGGCATAACATCCATTCCCAAAATATTTTTCCCAGTGTGGAAAACAAAGCACATACAGCTTGTGCACCTGTGAGATAGTTTACAAAACTTCAAACCGTTTTCCCAGCTAGTTTGTGTGAGAAAGGAGACTTTCACAAGCAGCTGTAAAAAAATAGGAAAATCTCTCTGCCAGCTCTTTTAGCATCTACAGATAAGAATATTTTGGACCCCTTTTTCATCACATCTGTGTGCCAGTGTTTGCACATTGTGTGGTTAACGTGGACTGTAAGGCCCCTTTCCCTTCAAGACCGTAGTGAGATGATTTCAGTTGATGACCGTTCACAGTTACTATTTTATTTGTAAATCTCAACTCATCCTTGCAGATCCAAACAGGAGTAATTTCAGCTCACAGGAGCTTACTAGTACTGCCTGTCTTCTGGCTCTACTCTATGATCTGCAAAGAACTTTTGATGTTAGAATTGGCCTTTTCTGCTACTGACATATTTTTGCTTGACTTCATCCTGAGCCAAACAGGAGCTCCTGAGTTCTTGCACAGAGCCATGAAAAGTCTAACTGTTGCTCACTTTTGAATACTTAAATGAAACACCTGAGTTTGGAGACCAGGCTGTAGGACAGAGGGACAGTGCCAGGGAGAAAACCATCTCTAAAGATCATTGTGGGAATTTAATTTAATATCTGGATGTGTTGTTCTTTCTCTGTCAGCCCAGAGGACCCAGGGCTAGCAGATTCCCATCCACTTCAGCCCACTGCCTCAGGTTACATTAAATGAATCCAGACCTCAGATGAGCTGTCTCAAGAAGAGGAAAAAAAAAGAAAGAAATCAAAATCAAAACCACACACTAATATATCAGTAAAGCAGCAAAGAAATAAAGGGAGAAAAAAGGGATAAAAGTACCTGTAGGATGAGAAGTGCAGCTCACCGAGTATTTCCATCCTCCGACTGCTCCCTCTGCTGCCTGCAAGACAGTGAGAGGGCAGCCAGGAAGAGATGTGGTCTCTGTATGGCTGCCCAGGTGGGCTCTGCATCCTTCCTCTCTCCGCTCTCAGCATTAGAGATTCCGACAGTTCCTAGATAAAGTTAAAGACTCATGTAGTGATCTTCACACTAATTGGACTGTAATGTATAGCCTCGGTCAAGCAAATCTCTCCCAGCACTCCTCTCCACAGACGGCAATCAAGCCATTTACAGAAGATGCATCGGCTGCTGGGACCCTGGAGTAACCTTAAACTGCACTGGCCTTTTAGCAGAAAACACAATTAATTTTGATACTGAAGGGCAATTAGGACTGGGGTTAAAATAAAAAATCTTCTGAACAGAGAATGTCAAAGACTGGGAAGGAAACTCTTTCCCTGTACGCCGTGTGTTGAAGGTCTGTAAGCACAGCAACTGTCAGCTCGCAGTAATTCAGGTCACTTTAGAAACCCCTGTTTCCATAGAAGAAATGTAAATTCAGATTAATAAGCACCACGCTTAAACGCCAGCAAGACTGATTGCCACTTTCTTTCAGTCTTTGCTGCCAGAGTGAGCACAGCTTCTTCTCATTCTTTCTGGGGAAACCTGCTTTACATCCCAGAATTTAGTGAAATGACCAAGTGCATTTATTTTGTACTGTTTCATTTCCAAAGGAAAATGCTTTCCCAGCTTACACTCTGCAAATCCTAACTCAGAGCAAATCATGTCAGCAACTCTGTAAACTTCTTTTTAGAAGCACAGAAGGTGTTTACAGTAATACATAGTTACCTGCACCAACATGCCCTGGCATATGTGCAAGGCAGCCAGAATTTTGGCCTCACCTGTGCAAAAGGCTTAGGTCCATGTCACTCTTCATAACTTTACTGTGAAGGTGGTGAGGTCCTGGCACAGGTTTCCCAGAGAGGTTGTGAATGCCCCAACCCTGTCAGTGTTCAAGGTCAGGTTGGATGGAGCATTGAGCAATCTGGTCTAGTGGAAGGAGTCCCTGCCCACGGTAGGGGGTTGGAACTAAATGATCTTTGAGGCCCCTTCCAACCCAAACCATTCTATGAATATTTTCTATGAACTCAATCAAAGTCACCAGATTTGCTGGTTGTGGGTTTTCTTCATTTTTTCTTCCCCAGGATGATCAGCTGAGCACTCAGCTGAAGTCCTTGAGTGTCACTGGCACAACTCAAGCACCAGATAAGCCATTCAAGCACAGAAAGGAAGACAATGTTCAGTGTGAAAATTTTAATTCCACATTTTTTTAAGGACAAGGGATAAAACATGAATGCTCAGAAATCATATCAATTCTGATCCAGCAACATCTAATGGGCAAAGGGAATATCTCCACTTACGCACACACAGAGTGTCTGGAAATAGGTGGAGGAGGGTGACAAGGAGTCTTTGTGTAATTAGAAAAAAATAAAGATGCTACTTCCCTTGATGCTATGAAAACCACTATTTTTTCTTTGTATTTCCAGGTTTTCTTTCCCATTGACAGAGCCCTCCATTCTGCAGCGAGCTTTCACGTCTGAGACTCAGTCAGCCATCCCAGAAGTTTGAATGAGGGAAACCACTAACTGATGTTAGATTTACACAGTGGGTAGGTTTTATTTTATTTAAAAACAGCATCCTGGGGGAATCTAGCAGCAAATAGAGCATGGAGTTCACAGGGTTAAATCTATTGTTTTCAGGGATTCATTCAATCTGTGTTTTGTCACCCGGTTTAAGTTGCAGGTCCCCATTCCCACTAGCTACAAGGAAGGGTAAGGAGCCCAGAGTAAACTCATTTGGGCCTTTTAAATACAACATGATTCATATTTGTGTGCAGCCTCCGTCATGGATTCTGCACAGCCCACTGCCAGAATCCATGCCACCCTCTCAATCTTGCGCCAAAGGGGGCAGGTGGACAAGATAACTTAATAGCTCTTATTCATTTGGAATTTCTCTGGTCATGGGGTAGGTCACCTTGTCCAGTGAGAGAGGGAAAGCATTTAAATCGTCAGCCCAAACTCAAGCTTTGATGTAAGCACGTTCCACAGGAGCTGAACTTAACATTTCTTCTCTTGTTACCTTGCAGTTTCCTGAGGTGTCCCTTCATGAGGGTGATGCAAGGGCTTCAATGGTAACAAAAATAACAATAATCCACCATGTTCATGAAACTCACATAAAAGTGAAAATTCTCACCGAGTGACTTGCATGAGGGCAGGAGCAGGTTTAGTGTCTGGAAAGATGTGACTATGTTGGAACCAGACTTAACAAGGATTCCCATGTCCACACAGAGGGGGGGTAGGAGGGCAGAGCATATCCCATCCTCTCCTGCAGAGACTGATCTGCATCAAATCATGCAATCAAACTGCTTGATTGCTGAATCAGTTCCAGTTGTAGTGAATACTTAAAACTGGAAAGGATAAGATACATGGGGTTTATCATTATTATTGTTTTCCTGGGTATATTATAATTTCCTTTTCTATTATTCTAAACAATTTCTAAAACTGGAATCAGAAATATTAGTCTGGATGAGAGAGAAAACAAACCTCTACACCTGAAAACAGCTAGCATCAAATCTTACAAAGGTATTAACAAATTCTGATGACATGAATGCCCTGTATTTTTATACCCTGAAGCATGTGAGCATCCAAAGTACTATTTAAATGTTGTGGGGTTTTTTTTTTTGTTCGCCTGTTTGTTTTCACAATCCTTCCCATGGTGGTCCCTAGCTGTTCTAGTTGCTAGTACAGGCATCATCCTACAGTTACATGCCAAAATGGACCCAAAAATATTGGAAAACATTGCCAGATTTTTAAGCTCAAACTGAATCAATATAGCTTGGAAAAAAAAATAAAAAGAGATAATTTTTAAAAATTGCCACATTGGCATTTTTTACACACAGACGTCACCATGTATTTCTTCACTGCAAAAATTCAGAGTTGTGATTTTTGCACAAATTTCATTAATAAACAATACATCTGTCACGATTTTCATCTGAAGAAGGGAAATCACCTAAAAACTCTATTTAATTAACCTTTACAACCCCCTTGTGAGCTTGGCATTATTATCTCCATTTCACAAATGGGCACATTGAAACACAATGAGCTTAAGTGACTTCGTTACAAGTAAAACTACATAGCAGGTCAATGGAAGAGCTTGGAATAGGTCCCAAATGTCTTGGGCCCTGGTCCCATGTTTTAAGTGCTACAAACCTTGCCTTCTTAAAATGGGTGGTGTTTCAGATCATTATTTTTTGTTTTATTGAGCACATGGTGCTCACATCTGGGATAAAACTCTGGAAAGCATCTAAAAAATGCTGTGCAATTTGAGCATCTAAAAGAGCGTCTAAGAAGGAGAAACAAGCTCTTTCATTTTGTTTAAGGGCTGTACACAAATGTCTCTGGTGGAAAATAAGGAGTCTTTAAGAATGATGTGTGACTTCTAGTGATGGAGCCTGGGTTAGCAAGGGTATTTATTTTTCCCTTCATTAAGAAACAACTTATCATTCCAGTAAAGGAGCTGTTAATGAGTTTGTTCACACTCGCTGAGAAATGACTGCAGGATACTCCTCAGAGAACTTACTCTGAATGCATACATAAACCAGCCAGAGCTCTAGGTACAACCAGCAACCTGCGGAGGGAGAGGAAGTGCTTTTGGATTTCTGCCTTCCCGTCTGTTTGCTTCTTTGTTTGTTTTTCCTCCCCCTCCAGTGCTGTTCCACAGATCTGGGAGGAAACCCGCATATTTGGAGGATGCAGGGTGGGGGTCTGTGTTCCTGGACTGCCACCAGATCTGTGCAAGGGGCAGAGTGACAGTGTGACACTGCCAGTCAGGCGGCTCATAGGGAGGAAGGCAGGAGGATGTGGTCAGTCTGCAGCTCATCCAGGAAGCCAAGATCTGCTGCCCAAACCATCAGGAGAGGGAGATGCCCATGTGTCTCGTTGCACCCTGTGCTGTGGCCCTTCATCCATGCCCTCAGCAGCTCTGAGCAGCACCCATCTCCACCCTGAGGAGGCCACTCAGGTCATGTCCCAGCAGCACACTGTGGGTACATCCTCTCCTCGATAGAGGAGGACAAGGCTGGCACTGGTGTTTTCTTCTGCCTCTGCTTTCAGCATGGCCTCAGGCTGCTGGCCTGGAGTCTGTGCACTCCTGTACAGGGCAAAGTTTGGGATTCCCGAGTACTGGAGAACATTCTCCTGGCACAATTTCAGACACCCTTTTGACATTACAGGTTTCCAGTGTGGGTTAACACATAATTAGACTGCTCAGTGCTATCAGAGAATTACTGAGCAGGCAAGGCAGCCTACCCAGTTGGGCAGTCCAGAGATGATTGTCAGACTGCTCCTCATGTCTTCAGACTATTTCCAACAGAATTGGATGCCTGTGTCTGGGCTATATATATAAGTGTATATATATAATCTCTCCTCACCATCCACCTATTGTCCTCCTGTTCTTTTTTGTCAGCTGTTTTGAGAAGTATTTCCGACTCAGAAGCATGAATAATTGTTGAGGTTTCTTGTTTGTTTGACAAAATATGGATAACAAATGGCAGCATTTGCTCTTCAGACTCCAGTTCTACCCTGAGAAGACCCACCCTGACCTCCAAAACAAAATCAGTAACTTCACTCCTCTTCATTTCCTCATCCTGTGTCTAAACCCAAGGGAAGTGGGTTGAGACCTTTTGCACATAATCTGACACACGGCACGCAGGGCCGGAAGGCAGAAAATCATTTCAACAAAAGGCCAGAGCTCTGGGTTAGGTAAATTCAGGAAGGAGAGAGATAGGAAATGGCAGTAATGTCGCCAATAGACTAAGAGGATCCTGGCACCAGCCAGGGTGTGAAATACGAGGTTGTGTCTAACAAGGACTGAGTAAAAAAAGTTCAGCTCACTTTGAAACATATGACACCAAAGACATTTACAAAAACAGCTTTGGAGAGGAGGTGGGAAGACATTTATTTTCTTCAGGGGAACTGCCCTCAAAGAAAAGAATCGTGTTTGATATCCAAGCCTAGGACAGCAGGCAGGCTAGCCAGAGGACTCACCTAGCCACGTGACATAATCCCAGGATGGGTTTCCCTATGTGAATCTCACCCTTTCAGCCAGCTTTCAGCCAGCCAAGGGCCCTATAGTCACCTTGTGCAGCATATGTGTGCACACTTGTGCATATGCTTTGCTCACAGCCCTGGGTGCACGCAGTGAGGTTTGACTCATGCTGGCCTTATAGAGATCTATGTAACCACTGTTACCTGTTACTGGAAGAACTCAGTTCTACACATTTTTTGAGTACTTCCAGGAATGGAGAGTCCACCACTTCCCTGGACAGCCTGTTCCAATACTTGGCCGTCCTTTCAGTAAAGAAAGTTTTCCCAATATCCAGTCTAAACCTTCCCTGGTGCACTTTGAGGCTGTTTCCTTTTGTCCTGTCACTTTTTACCTGAGAAAAAAGACTGACCCCCACCTGTCTACAACTTCCTGAGCTGGAAATAGCACAACAATATGCTTTACTAACTACTTTGGCAGCTCCTTGACTGAATCAGGAAGTTCAGAGGTAGGCTGAAAGGAAGGGAAAAAAAAAAGCAAAAGAAAAGCAGAAAAAACCCCAACCCACACACCAAAAAACTGGGACCCAGATAACTTGATGGGGCTTTTTTCCGAGACTTTAAAACTTGCTTGATATGAGCTTGATTTGTTTTGTCAGTAAAGGGTTAAAGTTCTCACTTTCAAACAAGTAGGTGGATGTTCTATTAAAGGCAATGACAGTTTTGTTATTAACACCAATGAAAACAGGATCCAGCTCTTCATCACCCATCTACCTCCCAATAAACCCACATATCCTGAGAGAATAGTGGTTCCTCTTGACTGTTACATGTTTTTCTACACTGTCCTTGGACCCCATCTGCGTCCTCTACCTGAATTAAAATGAGCCCTCCTTTCTTTATCCTCCCCTGACTTCATTCCCACTGACCCTCTATTCAGCTGATCTCATTTAAGACTGAGTGTATTTTATTTCTTTTACGACTTTGTATTCTGTAAGAAACTCCCAGTCCTTCCAACCTCATGCCACGTGTGACATTCTGTCCCCATCAAAAATCAGATCATTCCTTCAAAATAAGAACTGGCACCAGGTCAAAGTCCTGAAGATGAAAGGAAGGGTTAAGTTTACTTTCAATATTGGAGGAGGGTTCGGAAATAAATGTTGAGGTTAAAAAGTCCAGATGGTAATTCAACTGTATCCCTGCTATAAACATGATTTGATTTATGGGAACCACTAATGGTATCTCAGTTTAGATCTGGATGGCTTTGCTTTCTCTCATCTGTAGCTTGAAATTTATCGGATTTTTTTTCACTCCCACCATGAATCTTTCACTACAAAGAGACACTCCTATCAAGAATTTGGGAGTTCTTTAAAACCCAGCAATTGATAAACGTTAACAATCTTAATCCATGCAAATTACAGTCTGAAACCTTTATTTATAACACCAAGCGGATGTGCTTATTCAAAGCAGTCTAAAAGAGCTTTGACAAGTACAGTCCTACAGAACTGTATCTCCTATTGCTGTTTTCTCTCTCCTGTCCTTCGGGGATCAAACTGAATCAGTTTTCACTTTTTTTCTGACGTTGCGATTATTAGGTTTCTCAGTTTTGTCAGAAAAATCCATCAGAAATGTTTATCTCATGGGGCAAATAGCAATGGAACAGCATGTTTATCACTTCGAGGGCCATAATCTACAGGCAGCAATGGCCCCAATCTGGTTTGTTTTAAAACACAGAGGCTGAAAAAGAAAAATGCCCATGTCTGAAATGTGTGATGGAGATGTGCAGAACTGCATTAGCCCTGACACCCATTTCTTTATGTCTCTATATTTCGGCTGTCAGTCATTACATATATGTTGCCTGAAGTCCTTACAGTTTACCACTTCCAGCCTTGAAAAAGCAGAACAGTTAGCCTCAACCGTTAACACCTAAGAAAGGTAGCTTTTCATAGTGGGCTTTGCAGAAATCTGTGTTCCCAAAGGAGTTGCTCTAAATTGCAGGCTCCTGGGGGAGGTAAACGTCCAATTTAGGGAATGGCGAGAGGAGTGCTTTGAAAACAGTCATCATGGATGATCTCTGTATGGCCACATTCGTGTTATGTCTGGGTACCCAGTCTGTGTTTAAGGCACCTAAACTGTAGATAAATGTCCATTTTTAAGGCTATCCAAACAAGCAGAATAATAAGTAGATCAATGTTTACAAGACACATTTTTTTTTCCTTTATGCATGCCATGGAGAAATAACACAGAGCACAGCACACAGTGAAAAATGAAGAGTGTCTTAGGAATACCCCGGCCTCATTTGTTGGGTCAGCGAATAATGAAAGAGTAACCAGGTATTCAGGATCTGAGTTTTACAAGGATTTATAGATTCATTGATTGGCTTTGAATTTCTTGTGTCTCAAAAGACTTGCAATGTGCTTCCACCAAATCATCAGCATTTCTCCTGAACTCCTCAGGCTGAGGGAATGTGGGAGTGAAAGAGAGCGAATAAACCACATGGGACAGATGGCAATTCCCTCTTGTGACATTTAGTGATACCAAAGTGATGTGGTCACCACAGGCAAAGCAGGAAAGGGAAGGGGAAAGGAGAAGGGGAAAGGGAAAGGGAAAGGGAAAGGGAAAGGGAAAGGGAAAGGGAAAGGGAAAGGGAAAGGGAAAGGGAAAGGGAAAGGGAAAGGGAAGGAACTAAATGATCTTTAAGATCCCTTCCAACCCAAGCCATTCTATGACTGTGAAAATAACTGTGAGGGATCAGGGACAGACATAGATATTTCAGCCAAGTTATTCTTATAGAAACCTCTCCTTAACAGATTGGAAGGAAACCAATACATAAACTGGAGTTTTCAGGCAATCCAAGCCTGCTGATTTTCAAGACTTGTAGTCAAATTTGCGTGATGGTTTTGTGTAGAAGTCAGCTCTTATCTCCAGCTGTGGCACTGATTTGCTGTGTGGTATTGAGTAAATCATCCTGTTTCATTACAGATTGGTCTGCACGCAATCTCCCGCCAAAATAATAAAAGGTGAGAAGTCAAAATCAATTTCATTAAGCTGGAACAAGTCAATATTTGGATGCTCTATACTGGGAATGGGAGTGGTTCAAAGGCAGCACCCGAAGTGCAGTTCTAAATGGACAAAATAAAAGCCATCAAAATAGGAAAATTGATTTTGGGAACTTAAATCAATGCGTGTGCCTGTTACAATTTACACACCTGGCTAAAATACTATTAGATAGATGCTTACAATCACTAAGTATTGCTATTATTACATGAATGTTGCAAAAAACCACTGACTTTCCAGTGAAGGTAAGTGCTGTGATGTTTGGTCTGAGATTAAGTAAGACAAAGGCCTTGTCTGCACTCAAAAACTTCCTGGTTTCATTTATAAGGTGCACAGCCCTACGTAGCTCTGTGTAGCATTCTTGTTTTAGTGTAGCTGAAAACTACTCTTCATTGACTTATTCTGAACTGGAATGAGCCTGCTTCAGCATGCCTTAGGACATTCATTGTGCTTTTGTACTGGTAGATCTAAACTGGTATCAAATTAACACTTTCATTTAAATCAGTGCAACTCAATGTGTGATCACCAACAGAACCGATTCAGTGAGTGTTGTCTTTAAATGAGCATTTCAAGTCTCTTTGGCTGCAATCTGAAGTGTCTACAGAAGCCATCAGGATCAGCTCTTTCCATACATATCAGCTATATTTTCCATGATACGTGCAGAGTATTTGCAGAAATAAATGGGAAGATGTTTTTCCCATATGTGCATGAACTCTGAACTCCAAGAGTTCAAGTGGGTTCAGTTGTTCTCCTCAAACTGTCATTCTAGTCCTAATTAGTACATGGTGCCGTGAGCAATTTAAATGGAATATATTAATAGAGGAGAATTCAGAGGAGGAAAAAAGAAGCCCTCCCCCATATCCCTGCCTGCAAAAACTCTTAAATAAACAGGGGATTTCTTAAGGGTGCCTCACACCCTTGCCACCTCCCCCTTTCCCCTAACAATAAAGATTGAGGGTGGGAGACGGAGAAGGTCCGGATGCTGTCTGCCAGGGAGGGTTTCCCACAGGAGGAGATAGCTGTAGACTCCCACTGCTTCCAAGGAGTCGTGGGGGATGGGGGGATGCTGAAACTGAGCCATGATGGTTCAGGGAAATGCTGTTTTATTTAAACCCTCAAATGGCTTGACATGCCCCTGGTACTTTCACTGCCTAATTATAAATGAAAGGAAAACGGCAAGAGAATCCCCTCCTGTTGACCATCTCCCACTTAACAAGGCAGCGCATGTCGCAGTCTCTACCTTTTTAGCTCTGTCCTTGCTTTTATCCTTCTGCAATTTAATCCTAACTCAATTATATTATTACAGCGTGTCACTTTGAGTCACTTTCCCCCTTATTGGCATATGGCTCTTTTCAGTTTCACTGCTAATTCTTTTCCAGTGGACTTGTTTAAAACATACTCATTTTCTGCTTAGACTCTATGTTATTCACGCATCACATTTCTGCAATGCCTGGCTAACTTCCTCGGGAGGAGAACGGGAGCCGGGGATCTTCGCTCTCTGCATATATTTGCTGGAGTTTCCATCCCGAATTGTCAAAACACAAACTAGATGGCAGGAAAGGTGAGCAGCATGCCCCGTCTGTCAGAAATGTGGAGAGGAGGCTGCCCTCCGCTGGGTCTATTCCAAAGCCCTGGGCTGGAGTAATGAGGAGAGCTGGTGAATACTGAAAACTGTTTTCTGTCTCTATTGTTTTTTCCTTTTTCAATTTTTTTCACCCCTTTTAATTTTCAAATGCGTTCACTGACTCCTTGTGTTTCTTTTGACTTTCCTCCTTGCATTCTCCACAGTACAGGCTCTTCCTGGCAAGATGATCCTGCAGGTTCTGGTTTCCTGGGGAATATTCCAACTGCCCACGCATTCAAGTTGTCTTCAAGTTTGGATATGGGCTACTTGACTGATAGCTAACTAAAAAATGGATCTAAAAAGTCACTACTGGAGGTATTTACATGTAAAGAAAAAAAAAGATTATTATGTGGTGCTTCACAAGCAGAGAAAGAGGAGAGTTTTGAAAATATGCACATTTTTCCCCTTCTCAGCTAGTAAGAGGAGATGGTAACTGCTGAGACAACCCCAATGCTGCCAAGCCCCAAATATCACTTTCCTAAAGGAAAAGAAATCCCTTTTAGGTTTTCATAGAATCCCAGAACAGTTTGGTTTGGAAGGGACCTTAGAGATCATCCAGTTCAAACTCCTGAACCAGGGCAGGGACACATTTCGGTAGACAGGGCACTGCTTTCCTTAAGCTTGTTTACAAATGAAATTGTACTACAATAGAGAGATACTAGAGAATTTAGCTTCCTTTGGTGTAAAATACCCATGTTTCCTTTCCACTTGCATGCACATTCTTATTCAGGATTGCCTTTTACTGACTGAGCTGTAGGTGGAATAAGCTAACTAAGGGAAAAGCTTGTTGGTAAACATCCAAATAGATGAGCCCAGAGAGGAATTTCCTGTTTGGGGGAAAAAAAAACCAAAAAAGAAAAGAACAAACAAGCACACAAAAAAAAACCTGAAGAAACAAACCAACAATGAAACAAAATTAATGAAAAATAAAAGTCAGGCTTCCTTTTTTCAAAATCTCACTTACATGAAGGCAGAGAACCACAAGCAAATCAGCCACGATAAAATCCCTTTACTGCAGAGGCAAAGTCAAAATTAAAATCAGTTTGTTCAGAGGCAGATACTCTCAGATAAGAAGAGCAAAACCTTCTGTCTCAAGGTGACCTACAGTTTGCCCAACATCTTTCTTGAGTTCAGCAACTTCATTGAGGGAAGGGGCTACATCCCTGATTTTCCCACTTCTCCACATATAGCTCTGGAAATGAGTGACTTGAATTCAAAGGTCAAGATCTGTTTTCACAGGCAAAATACATATCTCTGTGCTGACTTTTGCAGTGAGATAACTTGCACACTTCAATACTGAGATAAGGACCAGGTAGGCTGTTTACAAATTCAGGTTGTTGTAAGTTGATAGTGGAGTGCCTACTACACCTGATATGAAAGGAGGTATAGAAAATTACACATGGGGCTGTGGAACTACCAGCCATACAAGAAAAGCAAGGGTATCAGTGGGGTTGATTACATATCTTCTCTCGGAGTTAAATCAAATGTAATAATTATGGAAATCCCGTGAGTTCCTACTTTTCATTTCAAGATGAAATCACGTGAAAAGACCCTCACAATTTCTGATAGCAGGTTCTTAAGCCTCAGGTAGTCAAACACAAAGACACTGCTCTCTTTATCCTTTAAGATTTCCTTTCCTTCTGTTAGTACAGTTTAAACTTGGTAGCTACATTGCTGAGCACTGTAATGACTCTGAGGTTACAGCTAGCAGTTAAGATAACATGGTGTTATTATATCCAAAATCATGTCCACTTCACAGCTGTCCTGAGTGTCCTCTGTTTTCAGACTTCATCTGGGATAAGAAGCAGCTAATTCTCCATCCTCTTGCTGGCCATTGGGTCAGGTTGGCCCTCACCATCATATCAATTTCCCTGAATCCCTCAGTCAACTTGTCTCTCAGGAATAAAATTTAGTCTATTTATTCTAACTCCTCCAGCTCAGCTTCGTGTAGAATAACTTCCCTCCACAGTAGATTGTAGTCAATGCACCATAAAACTTCCTTAGAAGTTACATTCACTAGATTAATTACTAGAGGCATCAGGGGAAAGAAAGAATCTTGATAGATGTGGGAGGAAAATGTAAATACACTTCTTTTTGGAAGAACGGTAAATATAGGACAACTGTTATTTTTTGTGGTTTTTTTTTTTTAATAGAGGTGAAAATAATTAATTGATTTCTTACACCAGAGTATCTGTTGTATTGTCCAACACACTTTGTGAAGAGCCCTCTTTGAGTCAGGTAGTTCTTAATGATTGCTGAACAAATAAATAGGAAAAACAACAGCCCTGGAAAGCAATTTATGGAAAGAAAGCATGAAGAGGAGGTGAAACCTAAAAAAAGTTACATCTGAAATGAGTTTTGAAGGAACATATGCTCTCATGCAGCAGATTTTTCAACCTCATAGGAAATATGGTGCTGAAATGAGAATAGGTTGATGAAAGGATGGATTTGTTTTCGATGCAATTTCCTGTACATTTACATGGGAGTATTTCCTCCCTTTCCCCTGTGAAAGTCTTTGACTTAATGCTTGTAGAGGTGTGGGAGCCAGGACACCTACATTCCCTTCCCAGTTTGGAAAGGATTCACATTTATCCTGATGATTCTGTTTGTCTTCCTGCGCCTCTGATGTTTGTGCTAGGTACAATAATGACCATCTTTGCCTTAACAAGCCTGCAGTATGGCTCATCAGATGAGGATATTGTGATAAAATCCCTGAATTAATGCTAAGAGTGGTTATTATTTTGCAAGATGGATAGCCCACAAAATGCCACTTTGCTATTTCTAGTGACTGGCACTTGTTTAGCAACACAGAGCACAATTTAGAGGAGGCTTTCCAATTCCTACTGGATGGGATCAATTTGACAGAAGCATCAGTATCAGGAGATCCTCTGCTAGGAAAAGAACTATCACTCTCCACTGTCTTTGCCATTTACAGGAAGGATTGGTGCCAGCAATTTGACTTTCATCAGCAATAAAACAGAGAAGAAAAAAAAATTAAAAAAAGAGTAGCAAATGATTCTATAATGTCCTTGAAATTAAATTAAAAATAGCCATCACTGCCAAAACTCAGAAAAAGGACTCACAGCTTTTTTACAGTGCCTACTACAATGTGGATTTATGATTGCCGGGATACTGCTTACTGTATAACAAGTGTAGTATTAAGTGCCATATTGGACTACCATATGGCTACTAACCTCAGAGGTTGGTAGCAACTATCAGTGTAGAAATTAGTGTGCAGAATGAGCCTGAGGATAAAACCAGTTATCACTCAAGCATGCTATATAATTGGCTGTAGCAAGAAACTAAAAAATGTCTCGGAAACCAGATGGATTTGAAATGTTCCATTATTCATAAACACTTTTTTTTTTCCTGCTGCAATACTTGTTCCTTTCCCAAATATTCTGTTGTTAAAAAGAATAATTACCATGCAGAAGCAAAAAGTAAGGAGGATAAAAGTCCTTGCTGCAGGGAGGGGGTGGCATGTCTCTTGCGTCTGCGTTTTGGCCTGGGCAGCCCCCGTGCCCACAGTGCCTGGGTTGGGGGCAGCTGCTTTGTGCCAGTTTCTGCAGGGACTTTGCTGTTCTCCTCCCATGGAGAGCAACACTGGTGAGGGTGGTGTGGGTTTGCGTGGTGATGTTATTAACAGCCCTTCACAGCTGTGGAGGCTCATCCCTCACGCAGTGTTTCCCTCCTTTTTGATCACACAGATGACAGCCATTGTAATCTCCCTGACAGGAACTGCCTCCCCGGAGGACACCACGTCCCCCCACACACACACGCTCTCTTCCTCTCCCTCCATTGCGCCCCACTCCTCCCACCTCATGCCTTTTCCCACTCCTTCCCCAGCTGGACCCACAGCTGAGGCAGGAAAAGAAAAGAAAATAATAACAAAAAAAAGATGCCTTTTGTGTGTGTGTGTGTGTGTGTGTGTGTGTGTGTGGACAGGAAAGGGCAATGATCTTTGCATGTAATATCAAGTGGGAAAAGAAAACAGAACTTCAATACGCAGGAAAGGGACCCTGCATAATCCACCTAAACTCAGATCAGGGCATGAGAACCTCTATGTGAGATGAAGAGCAATCTCTCTGTCTCCTGCCCCACAACAAGCCTCCTGCAAATGTGTTTTCCTCCCTGGAATAATAAAAAAGACAATTCAACTCTTATTTGTATGAAATAGGGGACACATGGGGGACCTCCTCTTCCCATCGCCCAGTTAGCTTTCAGCGTCCCTCTGATTTAATCCTAATAATCCAGCTATGTTTGGATGGCCAATTCCAGCTGAAGAAGGAAGCCAACCCACAGTTACATCTAACAAAGCAGGCTTAGTGTAGTAGAAAAAAAAAATCTCTTGGTTTGGCCTTTCTCTGAGCTGTATGTTAAGATCAAAGACTGAAAATAGGGATGCTTTTGGCATTTGATTTATAGCACACATAGGTTTGTGGTAAAGAGGAAAATCAAATCTTTTTTTTTAAGGATCTGAAATTTATTTCCATTTGATCCTCAATAAAGCCTAAAAGTTGGATGTTTCACATGTTTGGTGTTTGGTTGGGTTTTGGGGTTTTTTGTTATTTTTGTATGGGAAAATACAGTCTGGTTCAAGTGAAAACTATTGAGATAATGAAAATATTTTATTACCTTCTTGGATTTGAAAATTGTACAATCAAAATTATGTTATAAAATGTAAGAGAAAAGTTTCAAAATCAACGACACTTTCAAAGAAACCACTAACTTCCAAGTATTTCATTCTGAGAAGAGAATATCACAACACTGTTATACTTACTGCAATAAGAACCATTTCCTCTTCCAAAGGCATTCAATTCCAATAAAACTACAATTACCCAAGTATCTTTTTCCATCTATTGAAGAAAGAAGGGAGGAAACCATCCCCATGCAGAGATTCGTGTTTCCTGTTCAACAGACCAACAGAGCACTGGTGTAACTGCTGGATAAAAGAGGGTTATGAAAGATTGACTCAATTTACTACCTTGACCCACTGTAGGTTGTGTTACTGAATTAATACTGATACATGTTTTGGGCTGGTAACATACTGAATGCTTCACATGGAAAAAAAATTATACTGATAAATTTGTGGCTATGTAAAATAGAGTATCTGCAAGGGCTGGTCAGATTTGGGAAAGGGGGAAACTTGCTCTAGGAGGGTGATGATTGGAAGTGTGACAGCTGAGATACCTGCTGTTTGTGCATACATCCTACCTTCAGGTATGTTCATTGACAAAGAACAGTAAACAGCTGAATTTTTTCATAAAACTAATTTCTGGAAGTACAATACCTCAATTAGAAGCAAAATTATGCTCAGAATCAAAGCATGGATGTTCCCTTTGGCTTATATCAGTTTTATTCCCCAGTAAATAATTTATTTTCTCTGCTTCCCTAAAAAACATTTTGGCACAGCTCACCTGAAATGAACAGAATTGCCTTATATATTCCACTTGTCCATTGCTAAGGGCCCATTGCCTTTTGTTGCTTAAAGTTGGTTATGATTTAGACTCACTTTTCATTATTAAAATGATAAGGCACAAAGATCAAGATACCGAGACAAAAATTAATTAAAGAGGGATTTGAAAGATGAATGAATGGGTGGATGATAAAAAGTAAGTTCTTTGACCTCTGCTATGGGACCTACATAGCTACAAAGCTATGGGAAGTCATGGGGCTGTGGAAGTTTGCTTGTGTATCTGTGTAGATCTCGTCTGTTCACTGTCATTTAACAGGTTTAGCCAAATAATGCATTAAAAAAATCAAAGACACAACTTGCAGTGTTAGGCCCTGCATAACCAAAGCTATATCTATCCATCTATTAAATCTGTAGATAGTGTTTTAGACTGAAGTTATGGTGTTGCACATACAGGACATTTATTTTATGCATTGCCAGCAATACCACTGTAGCGTAAAACACTTATTTTATAGTGTACTGGGTTTGGTGGAAGTTGCATGAATCTACTAATTCCAGGTCAGCAAGAGAGTTTAAAAGCTTCCATGATCAGCCTATGTCTGACCTGAAATATGCTTTTGTCAAGACAAGCTATCTAGAAAATTTGAGACAAAAAAACGTGTCAAGGAAGCATCAAAAATTTGTGGGCAGAAGGGTGGGTTGAAATGAAACACCTCTAACAGACACAGTCCTCCCAGTTTCAGACATCTCACACAATGGTTTTCAAGAATAAAGGCGCCTCTGGCCCTCGTATAGAAGGATCTTACTTTCAAAGTTACCACAAAGAAAAGTAATTTCATATTAAACTATTTCTTTTGGCATTTCTCTCATCATTCACCTCTTTTAATAATTTTGCTTCCTAAAACCACTGTGGGAGACTATTAGCAGAAATTTCTAAGAGAAGCAGCAGAACTGAGGGCAACAGATTCTGGTCAATCCATTGTTTACAGGATATTAACAACCCCATCCGTGAAAAAAAAGCTGGTCTGGTAATTGACTAACAAAACAGAAGAGTGATTTTCCTGTTTGTTTCTGAATGCTGGGAAATTTAATCTAAAATTTAATCTAATTAAAGAATGTGTTAAAGAAAGAGGAAAATATCAGTGGACAGGGATCTTCATCTCTGGATGTGGAGTGCCAATAACCGTATTAAATGCCTGAGTCTGGCATCCCAAAATATGAATGTGTTCAGGAGAGAATGAGCCAAGCCAACCTCTGCGGTGCGTGAAGGTGAAGGCGATGCCTAGGAGGTGAGGGCGAACAGATGGGAGAGAGAGCTTAGAGTTTGAGCAATAACTCTATTGTTCAGATCCACTTCTTTCCTGGCTCTCCCGGAGCCCTTGCTCACACGGAAGCACCGGCTGGCCTGTCCCCTGAAATGTCATGGCTGCTGGCAAAGCCTGCCCACTCTTCCATGGATGTGCAGTGGGGGACAAAAGCACGCAAAAAGTGCTGGAAAGTGAAGAGCTCTCCAAGCCAGTGTGTGCACAGACCATGACCTGGCCACCCCTCCCATCCCTAGCCAGAGCAAGGAGAGGAGCTGTGGTCTCTGAGCTTCTTCCTGAGGGATGCATTCTTCATGTCCACTCTTCCAAAATACACAAGCTAAGAAATTTAAATTCTCTCTCTATGCCTTCATGGGTCCATGGGTTCGAAGGGTCAGCCTGAGACTTTGGCATTGGATAAATGTGTTGATATTAATTTCTTTTTGAGATAAGATATGGTAGTGAATTTTGTTTTTCCTCTTAACAGACATCATAGAGCTGTGGGATAACATATCTCATAATTTTGAAAATCATGCATCAAAACTGGGATATTAAAATGTTTGCTATCAGACATCACATATATAAGTGTCTCAAAATTAGTCTTGCATTCTTGATCTCAAGGAAAGGACAAATCGAGTCCATTTTCCCTGTGGAGATCAAAGAATAGGATTTGAGCACAGATCCCAGGGCACATCTCAAACCTGCCTCATGGCATGATGATTTTCAGGTGTACATGAGTCCTGATGGATATTTGTGCAATCTGCATCTAAAATCTTGATGTCTGATCAAATCCCTTATACTGGTCCATATGCACAAACATTATTCCCTTCTCCTCTCATCCGGGAGTTCACAATCTGTCATGATAGAAGGTTTCTTGTACCTTTGGATGCATGGCCAGGCTGTCCTTTTAACATAATATTCATCAGCTTATAGACTACTGTGGAAAAAAGGAAAAAAGTGGATTTGTGGCATAAAGGGAAGAAAAAAAATGAAGGGAAAAAGAAAGAAAGGAAAAAAAAAAAAGAAAGAATGGCATTCGGAAAAAAAGGACAACCCTGTCAAAACATGACAGCTGATCCACTGCCTGTTTTATGCTATTCATAGAAAATGCCAAATTCTGCAAATAGTAACCACATGTACATCGGCTTCGCAGACTCAATGTTCTGCTGCAAAATGAGACGTTCTGTATTTTAGTGTGTCATCAAAGGCAGTGAAAATATCACTCCAGCCTCCTAGGCTTAACCCTCTGGTCTCTCAACTGTTAAAAGTTTAATTCGATGGCGGTGGGAGCGAGCAGCAACACATCCAGCTTTGTGAGCGGTGCTAACAGAGCTGCCTAATGTATGCCAGTTGCACATAAAGTCAATTAACAAATCTGTTACCGCGCCATTTTTATTCATAGCCATGAGACCATTAAAGCGACAAGACTGCATCTGACGTTTATGATCTTGTTCGCATTGCCAGAGGAAGGAGGGGTGGGGGTGGAAACAACTTTGTGGCTCTGTAGCATGAGAGAAATAGCACCATTCAGAGACATAAGGGCTCTTGAGCAAACGCCGGAGCTTCTGAAGTCTTTTTCTCATCTCAGTCCTGTCCCTCGTCTGTTTCCCCCCACTTTTTCCCAGTCCCTCCTCCCCTTAGCCCCTTGCTTGTGCCTTTCAGGTTTCATTTCAATGCAGAAAGATTGGCTTTTTAGTTCAAAACTATAACGTAATTGTCCTTTTTTGTGGCTGGCTGATATTCTCTTTCACTAACATTTAAAAGAGTACTTATGCTGAATTGAATATGGAATGGGAACAGCTCCTGGCGCTTTTGTGTATGATGGGGATGTCTTTGCGAGGCGAGGCTTGGGCTTCATTTGGCTGTGTCCTTCTCCAGGAATGCTTCCAAGATCTTTTAAGTGACCACGAGCTCTGAATAGAGTGTCCGGTTTAATCATCTCCTCCTCAACAAACAGCCTGTGCAACAGCTACAGTAAATTGCTTTCAGACTGGAGGAGCCAAATCTTGGGAGTTACACCATTTCTGCCTTGGATTTTCCAAAATTTTCCAAACTGTGCTGGCCTGCGTGCTCTTGTTTCATTTTTTTCTGAGTGCCAGGAGTGTGAAGATGAGGAAAAGAAGCTGTCAGTAGAGCACTCTGACACATCAGTGTCCACACTTAGCTAAACTGTTAGAACACTTCCAGTATAATCTACATTCCCTGCTAACAGAAGTAATTTCTACATATGTCTCCTGAGCTTCACTTGGTCCTTTTTCAACAGTGGTAAAGGAAAGAAGATTTAGAAATGGAAGGGACAAATTATTTGGTGGAAAATACTTGAAGTCATGAAGTGTCCTTCCTTTAAACTCAGCCTCATATTGGTAAGAGTACAGCTGGCTGCAAGAGGAGAGTTAATGGCCATTTTAGTGGGTAAGAAGGTAGGTAAATAGTTAAGTAGGGAGACCAACAGGTTTTATGGCTGGGTGAACTGATTATGATACAGAACTGATAAACTCTGAAATTGTTTCTAGTGTGCAGACAGGAAGGTTGGAGGCCAGCTGTCTTGAGAATCTCAGATCACAATATTTGTCTGCTGCAGAGTGCCAAAATTCAGTGGCTGACATCCTGGCTCCGTTAAAGTTGCTGGGTAAAACTCCAGCAGATGTTTTACCATTAACTTCAGCTGGATCCATTTCACCAAATAGCTGCAGGGGCTGTGTGAGATGGCAGGATTCTCTCCAAGATTGTAGCAGTGGGAGACATCCTTGTGAATGTTTCACAGCACTGGACCTCCAGAGGAATTTGTCTCTTGGGGATGCTTGTTTGGGAAGAGGCAGGAAGGAGTGTTATCAGGGAGGAATATTGCATTTTGGTTTCAGCAAAACTAAAAAGAATAAAGAAAGCGTGAGGAAAAATCAGTTTTGTGTTCAGCTAAGGCAAGGCAGCTGGGATGGCCAAGGTAGAAAAGGCTCATATGTTACAAGAAATAACTCTCGTGTGCTAGCAAAGCCTTCCAGTCAGATCAGAGCTGTATTTGGTTTGAATCTTATTTTTAAAAAATTTTTATTCAAAGAGCAACCTGAAATCATCGATAAAATTCCTCTGTCCACAGGCAAAGCTGTAGTAGCAGGAGGAACATTTATAACAGCTCAATATTAATTTCTTTAGGCACTTGTATTACAACAGATGTGAAGACACTTCTGATAAAGACAGAGGGGCTGCCACTCCTCTCACCCACAGAGCTTTCCCTTGACCCTTTTGAATCATGGCATCAAAAGTGCTCCCATTTAACAAGAGTTGAGTAAAGGAATGGGTAAAACATTCACACCTATCTTATGTTTATTTTCTAAAGAAAAAAGTAATGAAGAAAAAGCTGAAACATTGACAGTCTCACTGCTCCAGTGCTTACCCTGGAGTGGTATCTTACTCCAAAGGAGACCTGTTGAAGCCACTGGACACAGATATGGCTAAAATCTGCTTGCATGAAGGATTATCTTAGTTTGTGAGGGCGGTAAAGTGGATCCTAAGTGTCAGATCTGGCACTTCTTTTGTTGATGGAAGCCTTTCCACTCATGCTGCATGTCAAGATCTTTTCCCAAAGGATAAATGCATTATCCTGCAGTCCCAGTGGAAGAACCTAGCACTCAGCTGTCCACTGCTGCTTTCCTCACCTAGACATCAATAAGGTTGACCTTACCCAAAGACTTTAGGAACTTAAACATAGTTCTTATGTTGTGGGTACCTAAATCCCACTAAAAAGCACCTCTGAGGACCTAGACTTTAACATTTGTCAAGCTTTCCATGAATGCCCCACAGAAGATAATAACAAAATTCCAGTGACAGTCAAGAGAGGCAAGAAAGGAGTTGCAACTAAACTTGTTTAACCACTGATGACATTAGAAGTGGAAATAGCTGCAGCCAATATGCTAAGAGCACTCTCCCTCTTTTCCAGGAGCCGTGCATCCCTCTGCACGACTCAGTGCTGCAGTGTCATGTCATGGGGGGAATGGGTGCTCTGGAAATCAGCCTTGAGCATCTGAGAGAGAATAAATCATAGCCCAGCAAGAGCGGGGAGCCTATGCCAACATTCCTGCACAGAGAAATGGGCAGCAGGCGAGATCCTGCAGCTGGTGTGCGCTGAGTACAGAACACCAAGGCCTTGAACTTTTTCCCCCTCCTGGGTCTCTTCCTGCACTCCCCCTCCCTTCTTTCCATCTCTCCCTTGAGCACCCAGGAGAGGAAGCAAAATTTATACCACTCTGCCCTTAAAATGCTGACTTTCCATGTTTACAGGGATTGTTTACACAGAAAATTAATCAGTTACGGTTTTAAATTTTAATTAAAGAATGCTTTCCACTGTTATTGCAAAACAGACAAAAGCCCATAAAATGTATATTTGACTGCCGCGCTGTGTTGTCTTTGGACCGGCAAGCAGCCTTGAGATCAATCATGCGTGGTATTTTTTGAACTTTTTTTTTCCTAAACACAACACTCTTCACACAAGTTGCACTATTTTTTTTTAAGAAATGCCCTTCAAAATAAAAGCCAGACTGCACAACAATATAGAATTCTCCTTTATGCCTTTCTTTTTAAGACCAAAAATGAAATCCTTAGTCTCAAGCTGACCGTGGGATATTTTAGCCATTAAAAAACCACAAACAGAATCACAGCTTCCATAGTAAAGGCCTCAGACTGGCTTACTTCAAAGTCAATAACAAAACTCCCACAAACTTTGATTCAAGTGTTTATTACATGCTGTTTGTTCCCACAGCTGCATTTCCTGGTTTGAAAATAAAGTGTGGCTGTTTCTTTCCCCAGATCTCATGGCCATTAGCAGAGGTTCAAGATCACTTCAGGGTTAGCCATTCAACATGTCTTTCCTAAAGTGCTTATCCATGGTGTGTGGATGTCTCCTGAAGGTCTGTGGAAGAGTGTGACTCTAAGAAACTGAATCTAGCCCCAAAATTTTATAGTCATGACAAAAAGCTACTATTAGGTCTGCTATGCCTGTGCCCTGTTGGCAGTACAGTTAAGCATTTTATATTCTCTTGAACCAAAGTTCAGGTGAATAGATCATCAATGTGAGTGCCACTGGCTTAAATAAGAGACTCCTGTTTCTCTATTGATATTTTATTGGTCTAAGTTAAAGAAAATTTTTTTTATGGTCCTTCTTCCAATTTATCCAAATACCCATGAAAATCTGAGAAGACCCTCGCAAAAGTCTGATTACATTAACATGAATGCTTGGCAGTTCAAATCTCGATGGAGTCAAATAACCAGATGGAAATCCCCAAGCTTTGAAAGCCACTTTGCTAACCCACTGGTCATGCTGGTGACCTGATTGTGTCACACAAGAGATGCCCCATGACACAGACCTTTCCTGCTCACTGCAACACAACGAGAAGAGACTTCCCTGACTCTATGTGGAAGATGACGTACGTATTAGTATGATATCTAATTTATTTCCACAGATAAGAACACCCACAGCTTGGGCAGTGACATGAGCATCTGGACCACCAAATGTCAAGCAAAGCTGCAGGTCGACTGTTGCATACTGACAGGAAGCACAGGACAAAAAGGAGAGAAAAAGCTCTCTATAGGCAGTCCAAAGGAAGCAAGAAAACATGTTAAAATTATAAGCTAAGGTAAGTGATCAGTGAGAAGCCTCTCTTTACACTTATGTCTGTGGCAGAAATTACTTTGAGTTTCTAGAACACATGCAGTTCTAAGGACATGGAGGAAATAAGAAATTTTGCCCAGATGTTTTATCTGTTGCAATAGCAGAGGTGACAAATCATTAAGAAGTTCAACCGTGTTCCAGCACTGACAAACAGGCAAACATCTATGAATATTTTATCTGACCTATATCCAAATTATTTTAGCAGCTTTGGTCCATGAAACTCCTCTGGAAACATTGCCAGAAAGATAACAAGTCCTGGTATGAAGGTCACAGCAAGAACAGAACTTTGAAGGAAGGTGTTTGGACAAGAATAGAAACATCTGTTAGTAGAGATGCCCTAGAACGGTCACTGCAATGTATGGGGTATCAGCTTTCAGCCTGCAGCCTCTGAATGACAGATTCATGGAAGTTAACAGCAAAAAGACCTTTGCAGTTCCCTCCTCTGCTAGCCTGCGTGCCAGAGGTCATAAAATTTCCTTGAATTCTTTCCTTGCTTCAAGTCCAATAGCTGAGGCTAACTTAGGGTTAACATGGAAAGGGAATGGGGGAGAGATTATTTTAATCTGAAAACTTCATTTAGTAATAGGCAATGAAAGCTATAACTGGAGTAAAAGTGATTATTCCACTTTAAAATTTAACTTCCTTGCAACAGTCTATAGACATATATACTTTCATACCATATACGTGTGTGTGTATATATATATACACACATATACGTATCGTGTTTCTGGTCTAAATTTGTCTATCTTCACTCTCCAGCCAAAGTAGCAGTATTCGGTACTTGACAAAGTACTTACACCCACTCACTTTTGACTGAGATCAAGTTAATGCTTTATCTTGTCTCCAGCAGCTCCTTCAGAGGCTCTCTCTCAAAAATGTTTTTAAATCCTTTGTTTATTCATGGGCTGTTTTCTAACCCACCATCACCTTCCGTTTTTTTTCAGCACTTTCAGGGTGCATCTATGCTACTGGTGTTGTTCAGATCAGGAGAATATTTTCAAAGGAAATCTTGTGATTTCTCCCTTATGCTGCTTTACTTTACACTGTCAGCTATCTTGGGTGGCCCCAAATGGAATTATCTTTTCGGATAAAAAAACAGTGCTCCAACCCCAAAGAGCCCCAACTGTTGAGGGGACATCAGGTGCTCTGCATTCATTTTTCTCTGTACAGATCCTGCACAGATCCTCTCTGATTGCTGTGAACTAGTTCTTAATGCAGACACAACCTCAGCTGTGGATGCCAAAATCTGGATGTGATATTTCAGGAGTGGCAGCACAAGTGCCAAAGAGAGAGCTATTATAAACACGCTTCTACTCTATACTCCTTAATGTAGAGGTACACGAGTCTTTACAATCATAACCAATGAAGGAGGCAATGCCACATGGGAAGAAAATATGTATATAAACAGCTCCCTGCTACTGAAAATTATAAGGAGTACTGAGTTTGTATGAACAGAGACCTTCTGTTAGGCAGTTTCAAGTGGGAAGAAGATTCCTAAAATGGCAAATACTGTATCATCCCCAATGATTTTTTTTTTCTTTTATTCTTCCCAAAATCTTATGTTATTAGGTAGACCCTGGTTTGTTGAAAAGGTAAAATATTTGCTCTTCAGTTGTCTTTTTATAAGCTCCTGCTACTGAAAACTTGCCAATGAATTATTTAACTTCATGTGTAATGAAGTCACCTTTGGGATTCCAGGAGACCTAGGTTAACTTTCCTTGGAAATGTTTATTACTGGACACTTACAGATGTGTCTGATCCTCAATTAATACATGAAATATTGTCTGTTTCTTTTCTTAAATGTCTTCTAAGGCATTTCATGGACACATAAAATCTTTGGCTATTATTTTGAGGAGTACCCATGACAGCAATTGAACTCACTCACTAAGTGCATTTTTGTGCTAATTAAATATTCCAAA
Source organism: Aphelocoma coerulescens (assembly GCF_041296385.1). NCBI lineage: Eukaryota > Metazoa > Chordata > Aves > Passeriformes > Corvidae > Aphelocoma > Aphelocoma coerulescens. Next base: position 7,945,005 of record NC_091024.1, read on the forward strand.
CTTCTATCAAGATTATTGTCACCTATTTAATGGTTCATTGAGTTTATGGGCCATGCAAGTCTCTCTTTTATATTTTCACCAGGATAGTTATAGCAACTATTCTAGTAATGACAAATTAGGGAACATGCAGAGGAGATGAAAGAACCTCAGTGCAGTAGGCCCAGTTTTTTTCCCAACTTATGCCAATTTTATGATGTTTTAATGGCATTGACATTGATGGAATTATTCTTCATTTTCCCTGATGTCAGTGAGTGATAACTAGTCCTGCTTAGTTGATACTGAAATATAGTAAACATAGCATTCCATATATTTGACCATTTTCACCTTTTGACCCCTCTCCAAGAGTCTGTAGTAAAGGTCCCATCTTTGGACAGGGATGGGAAGATTGGAATAATATTGTCCTTCATTTCATCAATAAGAATTTTCATCTTTTGGACTATTTACCTGCCAGTCAGTGGGAGAAGGCATTCTGACAATTTGCAGTCAAAGAAGAGAGTAAACGTAATTCTGCAGGCACAACTATGCAGTGGAATATTTAAGATCAGTTGTAAAAGTATCCTTACTGGGGAAGGGAATGGCTGTTTGGAAAGACTGTTAAAGAAGCCTTGTCTTCACAGACATCTTTGAAGCTGAAAATAAAGTACAACTTAAGGACTTTCATAAATTAATTATTTTTGTTTCAGTACCAATAGGGCTCTGCTCAAATAAGTCTATTAGTGAAATGTTCTATAATAAAACTGTTCTTTTTTGCTCTTGCTAGTTTTAACTTCATGGGAGCAAATGCACTATTACTGCTAATAGCAATGCAGTTTGATATAATGAATAATAAGTAAAACAGTGTGCTGATATTGTACCTCTCACCTCCAGGTGCAGGATACAGAATTTACAAAAGAGCCTACATGATTTCGGGTCAAAAATCTAATTGACTGACAAGCCCCTGCCTCACTTAGGGGCTAATGAATGTTGTATTGTGACTGTTTTTCTTAAAAAGTAACATTGAACTGCTTTCTATTCATAATAAATTAACACATTTTAGAGACTTCTTAATATTTGCTTCCACAAAGCCATGATTTTTGTCTGAACAGACCTGCAAGCACCTGTTGTAGCCAGTTTTAAAAATGAGGTCTTCTAGCTTTCGGTTAATACCTCATAGAAATAGCAATGTGATTTCAGTGGCACTGATCTGATTTCTTCTAGTGCAAGACATTCACGTTTTCTCTAAGTATTCCATGCATAATTCATGTGGGGGCTCATATTTGATTATTTATAGACCTTTCTATGACACCCCCTCAGTGAATATTTGCACATCTCCAAGATAGCAGCGTGAAACTTTCTCCTGAAGAAAATTTCCAGCTAAAGACTTAACACCACTTCACTTTGCTTTAGGTCTCAAAACAGCTCTAAGTACTACATAAGTGTCATACACATTTCATGTCAGTGCTCTGCACAGGAGAATGTTTCCATCCTGAGCTCCCTCGTTCCTCAAGCAGAGGAGCCAGTCCCCACACATTTGTGTGGAGAAGGCGAGTCAGCTCCTCAAAAGTCATGGGGACAGTTTATGAGAATCAAGAAGGGAATCCAGGCCTTCCAGTGCTCCAGCTCTTCATAGCAGGCACTTCCTTTCACCCATGATCAGAAATATAAAATCCTTCTGCCTAGTTATTGGATTCTCCACAGCAAGAGCATAGAAAGGACAACTGAAATGGCACTCAAGGATGTGCAACACTGTCCCAGCCAGGAATAACTAGGCCTGTATCCTCCAGAAAAATATTTGTGCAGATGTTTCTTAAAAGTTTAGAAGCTGCACAGCAATTAGCTCTAGTGTTTGAAATATTTAATGATAATAAATTATTTTCCCAACCTAAATCTTCTATAGAGCAATTCAAGCCTGTTATTTCTTTTTCTACCCCTAGTGAAAACAAGATAAGCCTTTTATTGTTTGGCTCCCTCCAGTTGTTCTTATATTTTGGAAGACCACATTCAGGCCATACTTAGGTCACTTCTTTTCCAGACTGAACCATCCCAGTTCTTAAATCCATCCTTACTCCAAGATCCACCCAAAGGTGATCATCTACTCAAAGAAAAGAGCTGTCCCCCACTGGGTAGGATAAAGAACACAGGCTTATGGATGGTTGAGTGCTCCTTGGAGCTGCCTTTCCTAGACACTGCTTTTGTGTTTCCCTCATCTCATGATCACAGAAGGGAGCAGCAGAAGTCTGTCTGTCTTGCAGCTTCATACAGGATCCATATGTCTGGTGCTCAGCATGCAGTTCTGTCTCTCCATGGCATGTCAGCTCTTCCCTGAGCTCCCTGCCCTACATGTTTCTTGCTTCCCATCTTCCTGTGCGCCGTTTCCCTCCTGTGAGATTTTGACGAAAGACTTTAGAAGACAATACATATGATAAATGTATATGTGTGTGCTTTTTTAAAGAGAAATTCATAGCTACTGATAGAAATGCTCTCAAAAGCCACAATGTAGAGAGTGGTGGTGTGAGCCTGAGTTTTGTTCTCGTTCACAGGGATTTTATTCGCATATTTTACTGTCAGTTTCTTGACATTTTTGTCAGCTTGGATCCGGAGGCCATAGTTGCCGCCAGCAGGTCCTACCACATTTTTATTCTCCATTGTATTTGCAGGGAATAAATAAAAACAGAACAAGAGTGAAAGCAAGAGAGAGACATGGCGAGAAAGAGTCAGAGGTTACTGGAAGAACTGCTTTATGCATTTTTTCCCTGCTAAAGAACATCCACCCAACAAAAAAAAAGCCAAATGACCACAGAGCATTTTGCACTGAGAAATTTCTTTCCTCCATTACGCAATGCAGACTTCAGGCAACATCGTTTATATGTTTGCATAAGAAATCTCTCATTCCTTCTCATTCTTCGTCTGTCTTTTCCCTTCTCTTTTTTTTCTTACTTTTTTTCCCCTTTTTTAAAATTTTCTTTCCTGTGTGTTTCCGGGCTGCTGTGAGATTTCCCTCACAATACATGTATTGTTTCCCAGTCACAAAACCACTGGCTGTAATCAACTCTGATTTCTTTCTTTGTTTTTATTTCTTGCTATAACCATGAGACTTACACATGCAACGAATAAAAATAATCTACTGTTAGGTTATAAACAAGTTGACTATAGAAGTGTTTATTCCTCAAGGCTTTAGATGTTGTGAACAAGAAGGAAGAACAAAGACCTTATTTTCACTTCTGAACTTATAAATTAATGTTTGATTCCCTATGCTTGGTTTCTGTTTCATCAAATGTCTGAACCACAGTGTCTGGAATTGACACCATTTGTGTCTTTCCTGCATACGAGTCATTAAAAGACAGAATAGCAACACCTCAGGTGTGTCCAATGTTCAATGAAGTCTTAGACAAATGAAAATTTCAGTCTCTTTGCATGCCCCAGCATCCAGGCTGATTTGATGTTTCTCTTTGCTGATGCTTGGTATAGCTTTAAGTCAGTGTCTTCACCATCGGCTTTTGTAAAGGTGGTACAAGCTTGTCTCCAGCCTGTTCAGTCTTCTTCTGTGCTGTCATTTTACCCCTGTGCACTGTCTCTGGCATGAATGGCAAAAATAAATTTAAAAACAAACCAACCATAGGGATAGGATAATCTTCTATCTCTGGGTTCTTCCAGGAACAATACAGAGTCCATTAATTATAAGAAGGAACATTCCACCTTCCCCTGACTTTGCATAATGCTCCATGGTCTCAGCCTCATGTTTCAGACTTCCCAATAGCTGTGTCAACAATTGCAGTAGTTCCTGGCATCCACTTACCCACTAACAATCACATCAACACCATCGATTTCTTTTCACGTATGCAACTCTAACAGCAGCCACAATGGTGTTCAGTCTCTTATGAAGTAGATCAGATCTTAAAATGGTGGCAGGGAGGTTGAAAGGCTCTTTAGTCATCAAGCTGCTCAAGCAGGTGCTTTCTGAAGTAGAAAGAAAAAAGTCGAGTATTAAAAGTCAGTTGTGGAGTAAGTGCTGCATCTCTTACTTCAGACAAAGGGAGTTTTGTAGAGTCCCATCATCTACACAAGTGAATTGGGAATTGGATATTAAAGACGAAAAACAAAGAGATATCTGTCCTGTAGCTTGGGGCACCGATCAAAACACAGCGTGGGAGGGCAGCTGAGAGGTTAACCCTTCCTGTAGCCTTCAAACTGCACTAAAAATGGCCTTTGTATGACAGAGAATAAGCTTTACAAACCCCAAACTCATGGGTCATTGTGGTTGTGAAAAGATACCCATTGAAATGGGAAATGGATCATGTTTTTGTTTCTTGCATATAAAATTGTTTTCTGAGACTTTCAAATGACCTTCCCATGGATACTGAACTTTCCACCATTTACCAACATTCAAACGTACAAATGGTTGCCCACAGGGACTACCACACGTGGCAAAATAGATCTCATCCATTAATTCCCTTTTCATTGAAACATAGAGAAAATAGCCAGGTAATGTGGGTGAATTTCAGATACATTTGAAATATTATGAAAGTCTGAAGAATGTGAAACTGAAATAGGGTAGATTTAGATTACATATAAGGGGGAAATTCTTTACTGTGAGGGTAATGCGGGCCTGGCACAAGCTGCCCAGAGAAACTGTGGATGCTCCATCCCTGGAAGTGTTCAAGGCCAGGTTGGACAGGGCTTGAAACAACCTGGTGTAGTGGAAAGTGTCTCTGCCCATGACAGGGGTTGGAACAAGATGGTCTTTAAAGTCCTTTCTAACCCAAACTGTTCTATGATTCTGTGATCTAGCCCTTCAACATGTTGACATCAAAATAGAAACCAAGTCTTTAATTTGATGAAATCCAGATAGTTCATTTAATCTAATAACCAGTTGAAGCTTCATATTAGAACAGTAAATGGAACAGACCCTACAAAATGGCTCCAGGATAGAACTGGGAAAGGATCCTGTACATTTGCTTTGGCAAAATTTAACTCCAATTCATAGGTCTAGATCCTGTTCAGTTTTCAGCTGAGTGCCGCATCTTGCACAGTATCAGGCCTTGGCTGAGATGGAGGAAAAGATATGTGAGTGGGATCAAGATAGGCTTAAAAGTCAAGTTAAATCTTTCTCAACCAGGACAGGTCAATTTTCTATTTTTATTGTTCCTTTGTGATTCTTTCTATGCATATTTTTTCCTTCTGTTCAGTTCTTATTGCTGGCTTTCCCACATAGGCCACAGAAAACTGTCTTCAAGGTAATTTCTATGTCTTACTTTGCAGCAATGCCTTTGACTTGAAATTTGGTCTTGTATGGAGACATCACCAGGCTTGCAAGTACTAGAAAATTAGAAAATGAGCTCAATATTACCTTTACCTGTTGTTAAACACAGGTGCAAATCTCCAAACTATGCACTGAGAGACCAATTACATCATGGTAGTGCTCCCAGTGCCCTCACTTTGCCTCCAGGTCCTTGAGAACATAAATGTAGAGGTAAGTCCAGGTAAGCTCTGACAGCCCCCTGGAAGTACCTGTCCATCATCACCAATGCACCACCTGTGGCATTCCTCTGTTTTTGGAGTGGCAGAACACTTGGGGGTTGCTGTCAGGGTATGGTCAGCTGGCAGCTTTGGTGCAGATGGGGACAAGAGGGTACATTGTGCAGCTGGGTAATCTCTCCACTATTTCACGTCAGTGCTGAACAATGTAATAAAAGTTTGCAGATGAAAATACTAGGCTGGCTGGAAGGCAATAATTCATGTTGGGTTTTATGACACTGGCCATTTAAGAGCTGTAGGAGTGTTTGAAGCAGGAACACAGCCCGTTTTCTAGTCAGGGTCTAGCTGCAGGTCTACAACAGCAATGTTTTCCATACAGAAGATTTTTTTCCCAAGTCTGATAACTTGCCACTGCTGTCTGGGAGGGCTGTGTCTATCTTTGGAAGCTAATGATGTGCAAAGCAAGGTGCCCGGAGGAGTGATGTAACTGCATCATATTGTGTGTGATTTCTGCCTACTGCAAAAACAACAAGGAGAAAAAGTACACACATACATATACATAAACTATTTAGTTTATGAAAGGGTGAATTCATAAGCAGCTGCATCTGGGATAGAGTAAGAACTATCCTCTACTCAGTTAATAATAACAAAGCCCAGAAGACATAAGTGGGGAGGTCATAAAGGGGTTTATAAAAACATTTCATATGCAAGTAAAATGTGGCACAATACATTATGTAATTTTATTTTTAGAGGTTTGTTTTCATTTCTTTACCATGTCTTTTGATTAAAACGATTCCCCTCTAAGATGGGAGCTGTTTAAACATGTAGTTCATTGCAAAACATTCTGATAAGCAACTTTTTGCCTGTTTGCTTCTGTGTGCTTTTTATGCTTAACACAAGTTCCAGTTCTGCAGAAAAAAACAGTGAGACAGAACCTCTCTGGTGTGTTTTTCTCCTGCAGGGTTTGGTGAATCCGTGTGGAGGTCACCTTGGAACCATAAAACCACTTTCCTGTATACACTGGCAGGGCCACAGGATATTATGTGGTGCTGAGTAACACTGTTCATAGGTTCCTGCCTGCTCCAATACTGTGGACTATGTCAGTGAAAAGAGAGCCCAGGCCTATTTCAGGGTAAAAATTTAACCCAAACATGTCCCCACCCTGTTGATGAAACCCCAGTAAAACTGACCTTGAAAGATGTTGATATTACAAGAGAAAGGATTTGCTGACTTCTTGAACAAGGGTATAAAACTTGACTGGAATATTTGGGGCTGGACTCCAAAAATCTTGTTTGGGATTTAGAAATCAGATCATTACCTATGGATACAATCTCTTTATGACTCTTTGCTTTCTAACAGCTCCGAACACACACATTTATATAGTTGTGACATATAAAACACTGTATTCAGAGAGATAAGAATCCCATGGTGTTGAGCATGTGAGGGATATGTAGGAGTAAAGGCACACACATGTGGAAGTGTGGGAGCATGGTTTGTTGTTGGGATTGCAAGAATCTGTAGTGGAATGCAAGCAAAATTAATAATTTAAATAATAACAGGAAAAAAGGAACTTTCCCACAAAAATCAGATGCATGCCAGTGGTACTTTCCCAACCTAACTGAGAGGAAAAGCCCTCTTGGCTAATTCATTGCAAAGCTAATGAAAACCAGACAAGGGATCGAAACCAAAAAAGCTTTATGTTACAGGGAAAACAAAGCTTTCCAATGGAAATTATTCATTATAAAGAACTGGTTCACTGAAATTAACAAAAAAATATGTGAGAGAAACACCATACTGAATGTGTTTTTGGTGATAACAATCTTACATTTATATATAGCACATTTAAGCCAGATGGACTCCAAAGTGCCTCACAAGCTTTGGTACTTGCACAAACGAAATGTAAAGAATCACTTTTATGCCCCTCTATCTTTTCTGGATGAATCACTTCAATTGCATAAAAAATGCATTGTGTCACGCAATAGTTTATTATATATGTAGGCAGACAAGTTGACAGAACTTAACTATCCAGATTCTTCCTTAGCCAGGGATGGCTAAAAGGGTTAACACCTCGTGGGAAAAGAAAAAAAATATACGTTATTAATGCCTAAAGTAGCCAGAGCTCGTTTTCTTAAGATGGTGTTGTCCTAGGCAAATGTGGAGCGATTGTCTCATTAACTGCCCAGTGGGAAGAACGCCTATTCCAGTCATCAATCACAATGCAGCACTTCAGGTTTTCATTAGGAATCTCCAAAATTGCGTCGTGTGTAATGTACAAGCCCGGATGCGTGTAGCCACTGAAGGCATCCTGGCTGCAGTCACTGTATGTTTAGGGAAAGCCACTCTCTGCTCTTGTCAAACTCCTTTGACAGCCTCGACACCTGAAGCACGGGGCGGTGCGGGGAGAAGCTTTCACACGGTGACCGGGAGCTCCATCTTGCAGATTTGCTTCCCCTCCCATTCCTTTATGAAAATGGATTGTCAGAGCAGCTGGTGAGACAGAAGTGTCTGCCTGTATCTCAGTGTGGCTGGTACTGTGATCCACCACCAGTACATGCTGAACCAGGCTCCAAATGGGGAGGGGGAAGGGGGCAGTTTCATTTGCTGCCAAATCCCTTAAGCAGTTGCTTGTTTTGTCTCTCTGTCTGAGCAGATTTTTCTTTGCTTTTCTTCTTACTCCACCTGCAACATTTTCTCCCCACTCTGTTTTCTCATAAAAGGGGAGGGAGACAGGCAGACACTTATAGAGTGGTTTTATTTTTATTTATTTATTATTTTGGGTGCAGAAGATGCCTGCCAAGAGGAAGCCTGCAGTTACTGAGCTGCGCAGGAGGGCGGAGAGGTTGGCTGCTCTCAGCGGTTCTTGGCGCTCGGAGGCTGATTGGAAACACCATGCGTGACAGTGCACAAAAAAGACACTCGACAGATCGCCAAATTTCACAGTCCCACCTCGGCACCTCCAGAGGAGCAAGGGACGCGCCCTGCCGAGGAGCTCCTCGCTCATTAGTCTGCTCCATTATTAGCAGATGTTTCCCAGCCCACCCATACATATGTGCTGCTCTGTATGCATGATCTGTCCCAAGAGAAGGTCAGGCAGTGCCAGACCAAGGACCGCTGGAGCCACTGAGCCTTTTCCCACCGATGGAGCATCCCTAGATGAGCAGTGCCGTGCAAGCCTTCAGCTCCCCAACCCAAAGACATGCAAGTGAACCTCAGCCCAAGACAGAAGTTCCCCCCACTCTCTTCAAGCTCAATATTAACAAGAGCTGTGATGATAATTATGCTTCACTTGCTTTCACAAAACTGGAGTGCCATGTTAATCCAAACAGCCACCAGAGCACACCCGGCCAGGAGCAGGTACTCGATGAGTTCTGCTGACAAGGTGCATGGCACAGACAATGCCTGCCTTGGTGTGCTGAGGGGCTAAACATCTGGTGTTATGTCAAACGGTAAAGTTAATAACCGTGGTAATAAAAGAGTAAAGCAGAAGAGCAAAAAAACACATGAAGGATTTTTTCCCTCATTGACATGCAAACAAACTCATTGTTGTTACTGTTTTCAGTGAAAAGAATGGCTTTCTATTGGGAAACAAACTCAGAAAGATTGAAAACTGCCAAAGCAGAGGAGTTTTCAGCCAGATCTATTATTTTTATATACTCACACACCTGTAGGCATGCACAGAACACAATACATTTTAAAAGAGAATTCCACATGGAGAAGTTATTATTAAATCATTTCCCAGTCAATCATCTTCGTTCCAAACCTGGAGACTTGGTTTATCTGATGTTCTGACTAGCAGATGAAAGCTTTTGGTCTTCCAGTGTTTCCAATGCATTATCCCTAACACTCCTGAAAGAAATCAATAGTGGTAAAAAAAAAAAAGACGTGAAAAATAGAGAATTTTCCTGGTATGGAGAGAATTAATAAATTCACTTTGTGAGATAAATGGGATGAAAAGGATAATACAGTGTTTCCAATCCATGAGGGTCTTGTACCAATTTAAATCATACAAAGTAGGATGCACTGGCACAAAGAGTACTGATTTTAACACTTTAATGGACTTTTGTAGGGTTTTTGTTCTTTTGCTAAGAATTACAGCTGGGAAGTGCAACTGATTAGTCTGGTCTGAGTTTGCAGAAGGGTACATATGGTCGTGAAGGTACATTTAGCTTTGTATACTCTCAATGTGTGTTGTATGGGTGATCATTTTAATATGAGGGAAGATATCACAAGGCAGGTGGGAGATAAACTGGCTTTATGTCTTGGATCTCCATGACTCACGAGCATCTTCCTGGTTAAGTATGTTTTCTTGGTGGTGCTGGTGAGAGAATGTGGCTATAAATCGACCACACCAAATTCCATCTGTTTAAAATTAACTTTTGAAATAGGCTTTACCTGAGCAAACAGGTATCTGCTTTCTTTTGATATCCCTACACCGGGGGGTAACTGCTCAATTACATATTAGCTGTCTCCAAGGAACCCCTGTCTAAGCTCCCAAATATGTTTTCTGGTATCCATGGTCTGCATGAATTTTATACATCTCCTTCTCTGGGACTTTATAAGTCAGCCATAAAAGTTTGTGATGGGGTGGAACATAGTGATGTCCACAATCTCAGTCTGGAAAAATGGTTTATATAAAGTGTCATTAAAATGGATTTGGCAATTTTTTATTTTTATTTTTCAGCAGCAAGCAAAAACGAAAAGGGGGAAGGAAGAGAGAAAACATTCAATCTTGGCTACATTTATTTTACTTCTATGATCAGTAAAAGAAAAGGGAAAGCTTTGATTTCTTTAACTGTGCATGACTCTAGAAGCGAAGGGGGGCTAAGCCCCTTTGGAAAGAGCTGAACTGCTCGTGTATTCATATTATTAATGGCTTTTGGTAATGATTTTACTGCACAAATTGTTATGAGACTGTTACAATGCAAATGGGATACCAGTGAGATTTTCTATCTGAAGACCCCCACCACAGACCACTGATATCACTGGAAATTCTCCTATTTAATAGATTTTGGATCACTCTCTATGCTCATAACAATGCAGACTACTTATTACTTAGTGGCATTCATTTTGTACTAGGACTAGAGTAGATACTGATGTTGAAAACGCTTTTTTTCCCCCTGTAGCATTGTCTCCTCAAGAATTGCTGCCGAACGTCCTTGAAGACATAATAGCTTCATAAACCCAGGTATGATTTTTCACAGGTAGTTCACAGGGCTGTCAGCTCCTGTGTTTTTTAATTCATAGTTTGAGGAGTCTGCCTAAAAGCCCATGCACCGGGATGCATGTGATGACAGGAACCCCCCATAAAAGTCTCCAGACATTTCAGCCGAGGACAAAGGCTTGCAGGGATGACCTGGGGACATGCTGAAGGCTGGGGAAAAAAAGAGAAAAGAAAAGCAGCAGGCAAATAAAAAGAATATATTACATATATTGTGGGGTTTTGCTGGAGAAAGGAGTACCTGTGAGTAATCCATACTCAAAATCATGAAGGATTTAGGGCAGCCAAATTCTTAGACTACAGACATTTTAGGCCAGGTTTAGAACAACACTGCCATCCTGTAAGGGACATCTAGGAGTTTCCTCAGGGCCACTTGCACTGTGTGTCCAGCTGTCCAGCACTGCACTCACTGTGTTGGGTGAGGGCATCAAAGCTGAATTCTCTCCTGAGGCACATCTGAGGCACTGCTTGAAAGTCTCCAGAGCCTGACCTGCTGCAAAAACCTGGAGCAGCTCACCCATCCCACAGTCAATCCCTATAAAATCCCTTAGATTTAGCAATAGCTTTGTGAAAGCAGAGGAAGGAAGCAAATGGCTCTGCAGGTCACAAACTCAGTCCCATTTTCAACCAGATAGAACAAAGTTGCTCTCACAAATGAAAGGTCCAGTTTGTGTGGGCTCACACCTAAGCACGTGTGGTCATCCCAGTTTTCCTGGCACGCCACATGTTCACAGAGGCATGGGATGCATTGGCAGCAAGTCCACAGCACAGGGCAGTCATTCCAGTGCTTGTGCCTCAAGCTTGAAAGAGTTAAAGGCAATAACGTGCTCAGGATGGCTTGTTTGCAGCATGGGCTGATATTTTTTTGTCTGCCTTGTGAGCTTCAGGCACACACCTGGTCCCAGGGTCAAGTTACAGCCAGGATCCCTGGCCCAGGGTCAGGACCTGGCTGATGATAAGAGAGGGAGGCCCTCCTTTGGCAAAATCCATCACTTAAAGAAACAAGAGAATATTAAGGAATATTAGATGTCACCCCGTCTTCCTTTAGGCTTCATTTCCCTTCCTTTAATTATCACAAAAGGTAAACACTAAATATTCCAGGGAGTCACGGTCAGGGGAAACTCCATGAACAGCACATTTATTATGGCCTGGCTGTGAAAGCACCAGGAAAAAAAAGAGAAGTTGGTGGGCTGCCCTTATTAAACTTCACTTAGCTACTGTTAATTATGAACCTAGATTGAGATTGAACAGCTCTAGATTGAACATTTCAGCTCTCCCCTACTGCAGAATCATTTAAAAACTGTAAGAAAATGTCAGTGAGAAGAGACCATCTGTTTTCTGAGTGGAAGCCCACAGAAGGAAGAAAGAAAGGAAAAAAGAAGAAACAATGCATGTATAAACCTTCAGCTAATTCTTATCTTTGGAGGGAGTTGGAGAGAATTTAGGGATATTTATGCAATATATAAGTGATAGCTATAGACTATAAATATTTTTAGCGATACTGTTTTACTTATTTCACAGGCAGGTAAAGCAGAGCACACAAAAAATTTAAATACCTTAATTGTAATCATCAAACAAACAGATATCGAATATTGATGCTCTTTCTTATGTTCTAACCACTAAACAAAACTGCCAGAGATGTCCCAGAGTGCTTAATAAATTGTGCCCAGGGGGTTATTTTCCTGACTGAAATGCAGCTGGACTGAAAGGCTGCTGTCACTCTGCACAGACTTAGCTCTGTAAAATGGGGTGTTGCCAAAGGAACTCATAGGGGAAATTTTCGGTACAGTTGGCAAGGTGTGATTACAGGCTCTGGATTAGTGCCAGGATCTAATGCAGACCTAACACCCTCCTTCCTGGAAAAAGTGTGGGCTCTTTAATAGCCCTTAGTTTTATGTTTCACCTGCACGTAAATGAGTGGCACCAATGGGAGATGGAGGCAGCTACAGTGCTGTGAGCACCATTAAATCTTCCTCAGAGCTGAAGCATTTCATAGTGATCAGTATTAGCCATTGACCTGATTTGTCAGCCTATCAAATGGGAACCACATTCCTGGAATTACCCTTCTCTCTTCATTCCCCGAAAATAGTTCACAGCAAGGATTAGTCTGTACCACACTGGTGCTCGAGTGCCCTGGTGCAAATGGAGAAATCTGCACCAGGCACTGGACTTTGTCTTTAGTTGGCATGCGGTTTTATTTTTTTGCCTTTTTTTTTCCCTTGGTCATTGGGTGTGTCTTGGATAGCTGGGTTCAGAAAGTTCTTAGAAGGCATGAGATGTGATACTATCGAGTTAAAAATGTCCACTTTGGAAAGACAATGTGACTTTAAATCTCTCTTGGCCCTTTGTAATAAATGTTATAGTTTAAGCAAGCAATGTCTTTCCATTAAAACTATAAACTTCACTAGAATAATTAAGACTGATTTAAAGTAAAATTAAATTTGACATGTGGCAGGTGAAGCAGTGCTATTAATTTCAACTGCATATTTGGCAACAATAGGGAGGGAAAATGGGGGCATGGGTAAAAAGGGCAGAGCTTTAAGTCCTTTCAAGCCCTTGGTCAAGTTGAGGGTGAAGAGTGAAGCATATTTCAACTCTTCCTGGGCTATCATTTTCCTTAGAAGTAGCAGACAAGAGCTTGTGTCTATTCTTGACTATTATCTGCAGTGTACTGCATCCAAGGGAAAACTGGAATAGTGGAAATGAATATTTAGAATGTTGTCCCTCCTTTGGCCTCTTCGTTTTTCACCCTTTATTTGAAGTTTCTGTATACTTTCTCTTAGTAATTCTATAATTTCTAAGCTGCCCACCTTTAGAATTCCTGTGGAAGGAACTTATCTGGTCCTTGCCATTATTTAAGAGGAAGTGTTTCTGATTCTGGCTTTTAATGTAGGCAACAATGACAAACCCCTTCCAAACTGTCTGTGGTAACAAAATTGCATGCTAAGGACCACTCTAGGATCCAGTCCACTTTCATGCTGATTTCTGATTTAATATAAAATTCCAGCTGAAACCTAAACCTGAGTAAGACCAGCCTGATCTACTGCCCAGATCTAGTAGAGACTAGTTTGGGTGTGAGCCTACATTGCATCCTCCACTGAGATTATCAAAAAGGTCTCGTTATTATAGTCATCAACCATCTCATTTCCTGCCAACGAATATTGGCATGAACCCTCTCCAGAGTCCATCAGTGCCCTTGATCCTGAGAAATTACTGTTGAGAAATAGAAATAATTATGTTCTCCTCCTCCAACCCAGATGTGGTATCCATATCTTGACAGCTTTTCCTGTCCAACGTCAGCCAAGGGAGAGAAACACAAGTACCCAGGGAAGGATTTCCTTTTTTGAAATCAATAAATTCTAATTGCCAATCATGCAAATAAATATGCCTTGCTGGAACAATGTTACAGTCCACCAGGACCAAATGGCATTAACTCATTGAGGAAACTTCATCCTCTGATTGCAGATTGAAATGAATGAAAATGTCTTTTAGGGGAGCCTTCCACCCTGGTTCTGATGATTGAATTCTAATTATACACATATTACTTTTACCTTGCTTATTAATGACAAACATATCAACCTTTCTGCCGGAAAGTGAACTAAAAATCCAATTTGAATAAAGAATTGCAAATGCCTTGTGTAAAACACTGCACACAAAACAAACCAGATGTTCCAAGCTGCATTGAGAGAGCTTTACAGAGCAGCTGGGAGATTTTTTTTTTTCCATCAGCCATTGGTAAAAGATATACATTGCCAGCAAGCAAACTGCTTCCATTTTTAATACTCATATAATTGGTTTACTCCTGTAACCAATGCAATATTAAGTCAAAAGGGAGGGGTGAAAGAAAACAATGATACTGGTCAAAGTTTAGAAAGGTCATGGGGTTTGTGGGTGGAGAGGAGAGTGGAGGAGGATAGAGGTTATTTTTCCCCATAAAGCTTTCTTATTTACTGCAAGGTTGTGAAATTTGGAAAAAAATACTAATAAAATTTATTGCCAGAGGTTGTAAGAAGATCATACCTTGGTTCTATTTTCAGCTCCAAACAGATTATAGGACAATGGAGCATAAATGGAAATTAAAACAGATTTAGAACAGACGTTAGGAAGCACTTTTTCACATCGAGGATAATAAATGTGTGGAATGGCCTATCAGGCAAGGTTGTAAAGGCAAAGACACTGGGATCATTCACGCAACAACTTGGGAAATAGCGCACTAAAATGGAATGAGTCTGGATGGTGAGGCCGCCTCTGTTTAGATTTTTGGGATGCTTCAAGTCTGCAGGTTCCCTTCCTTTCCTTTTCAAATGATAATTTCATCTATCATTTGTTGTTTTTTCACACCGGTTTGTCAATTGCTTTTCCCGTGAGGTGGAAGATTGCTCTTCATTGCCATGTCACCTGCCTTGATCGCTTATGATGGGGAGTTCAAGAGAAGAGAACTCATTTTGGGAAGCCGGTCCAGCCTCTTGCACGGCCCTGAGCACAAAGTGGATGCTTTTCATTCCCACTTTGAGAGTGGATAGATCTAGCACCACCTCACATTCCTGGAGGAGGACATGTTAGCCTTTTCCCACCAGATCTATCCTTCTCCATGAGGTTAGCTGTCATGGCAATTCCAGTAGAGTAGCTCATCTCTGCTCATGCTGAGTACTCTTAGATTAATTTCAAGATACTCCAGGAATCCTTTCATCTAAAGGGGAACTTCTGGGAAAGATCCATAATCCCCAAGCACTTATATTGTTTCCAGTTTTTCTAACATGCACAGGTGTCTTCTATACTCATCCCTACCTAAAACACATCATTTTAGGCTAAAAGGATGGAGTGGCTTGCATGAGTACCTCATTTGAAAGTGTATCCCTGCTTTATATCACTATTCATGCCCTCCACAAGGGTCTCAGAGTAAAAGTGTGGATGTAGTGGGAAGGAGAAGAGAGACATTGAGCCACAGACCAATCATTTAGTGTTCATCTTCTTCTTGTCACTCCTTGGGTCACCCACATTTGTACCTGGCACATTTTCCAACCACACAATACAAAGTAGCCAACACCAAACTTTAAAGGGTTCACGTGCCTACCTCCACACCAAGCAAATCCTGCTGCACCTAAACACAAGAGTTCTGTTTCACCAAGGTGTTCTTGAATGTTCCTAAAGCTGAGATTCTCTCTCTGCCTTTCTCAAAGAGACCCAAGGTTTGACCAAGAGTTCAAAAGCTTTGAGGCACTCATCTAAGACCATGATGAAGCCTTTGATGATTGTGTGTGCAGAGAGGTGAATTCAGGAGCTTAAAAATTGACCAATACTGACCCAAATCACCTCATATCTTGTAATTTTCCAGAAATGAGTGGGCACACTGGCTTGTTCTGCAGTGCTCTCAGTCTGGGCAATAAATGGAACTCCTCAAATGAAATTACAGCTCATAAACATGAACACCGTAGGCCACCGTTTCCTGCACAAACCTCCTGAGCCTTTGGGGCACTTGCCTAAACTGAAGATGTGGGAAGCCAAGACAAGGGAGCACTGAAAACTCCAGAAAATTCACCAAGTCTGACCATGACCAAGTCAGAGAGCAGCTGAAGGATCTAGTTTGAAAAGCCTCACCTTGAATGCTGTGACAGGTGAATGTAGATGCAATCTCTGTGTGAATACCAGTGTTCTCCAGAAGCATTACAACAACAGTTTCTTGCAGCTTCCTTGGACAATATTATTAACCAAAATTAAGATATTTCTGCAGGGATGCACCCAGAGAGTGTGGCCTCACAAGACAGCACAAGGAAGTTACCAAACATGAAGTGAGGACCTGGAGAGTCATAGCCCGGGACACTCATGTCCAGTATTGTCTGCATGCACTCTAGCAGTATTTTCTAGCCAAGGATTTCAACATGCTTTGAAACATAAATTATCTTGACAAAGCTTCTCTGAAGGAGATAAAACTTACACAAGAAGAAGGTCAGAGCCAGAGAGACTGAGGGATTTGCTCAGGGTCACAGGACTGGTGAGTCAGTCGGTTGTGGAGCAATTATAGGAATCTTCCTCTGCAGCCTCTACACTAAACATCCTCATAACACATAAGGTATGAAAAAAAAGCATTACTTCCCCTCTGCTTGCACTGCATTGTAATCATATGTGTGATATTATTTTATTGGCTTAGGATAGGGTATTGCATGAATCTGACTGAAGAAATCACACCTCTGCAGAAGAACTTGAAAAAATATATATTGGCAGGTTCTCTATTCAAATCAGCAAGGATGCCACTAGAAATACATAAAGGTATGAGCTTTCAGTAATGAAGGTAATCAAAGTGGAAAGTGTCTCTCCCCATGGCAGAGGGGTTGGAATTAGATGATCTTTAAGATTCCTTCCAACCCAAACCAGCCTACAGTTCTATGAGATTCTACAATAAAAAATTAGGGCAAAAGGGTCTAATTATTACTCAGCTGTGCTGGAAGTATGAATCCACCAAACTTTATTCAAAGGCACAGAGTGTGTTTGTCAGGGATTTATGACAACATTGGAATCAGAAACAATTGTATTGATCACACTAGAACCAGAAAAATTATATTGGTGTATTGATGACAGTTTTAAGAGAAGTAGGCTGACTTACCTAATACCTGTATCTTGCTGGGAAAAGCCGTCTCTGATAAATCAAATCTTAGTGTACACACCTTTTGCCAGTTTGATCAATAAAGTATTTACATGCACCAGTAAAACACAAGGTTTTTAGTCTCAAAATAATAACTTGTTTTAGATCCAGGACTGGGATTCCAGAAAGTGGCAAATCACAGTGTCCTGTGTCACTATTATGTTGCAAAAGGTTACCTGAAACCCAGCAAACGCTTTTTTTATACCTTTCTCATCTTAGGTAACACGCAGAACTGTAACCAGCCAACATCTGCCCAGCTCCAGCAGCCATCCTGCAATATCCACAGGACTCCAGGGACTCAATAGCATGGGAAAGGTGCCCATGGCAAACTCTTTTTGATTTGAGTGGCCAGGAGCAGCATTCAAACCACCCAGCTACTGAACAGAGGTTGTGCCTGATCAAAATGCACAGTCAGTTGTCGGGGATGATGATGCCCCTTGTGCTGAAGGGACATTTGGCCTGAGTGGGCAAAACAAAGTGAGATGCTCGGGGCTGGTTACAAACCTGACTCCTCATGCCATGGCAGCAACAGTGCAAAACGTCCCTTTTTTTAAGAAATTGGGCCTAAAATAATCCCACATGTGTTTCTTGTTTTCAACCCCCACCCCTTAAAGCCAGATTTATTTATTTTTTCAATAAAGCCATCCCCTGGGTTTAATAGTAGCTATTCTAGAGTCTGAAGTTAGATTAATCACATCCCACTAGCAGCATTTTAGCTGAATGCAAGGGAGGCCTTTTTTGCAGAGCATCTCCTGCGCTGAGCCCAACTTCCCCTGTGTCATTAGAGTGGGGCTGGTGCCCCGTGTTTACGGCAGAGGAATGTCGATGAGGGGCTGGAAGTCCTCATTGTCAGCCTGCCACTGACTCTCTGTGTGACTTTCGAATTAAACACAATTTCCCCATGGCTCGCTGTGTCCCTTTTTGTCAAAGCTGAGCCACACTGACAGAGGGTGATGTGTGGGGGAGGTTTACACTACCACTGCAATTTCATGTGCTATCCGTATCCTGTGGACAAATAAATACATTCACTTCTAAGGAGAGTCAGTCCATGCCATCCATCATCACTATAGACACATAGAGGGGAAAAATGATTGTGAAATATGCCAAGAATTTGAGCCGGTTTTGATACCAGTGGATGAGATGCCATTTTTTGGTATAAAAGAGCTGAATGAAAGGCTTGAAACTGTGTACAATAATTATGGGAGTAACAAACAGGGTTTCTCTTTCAGGACCATTTACACATTTACTATGTTATCATTTCTAATTCATATTAATCAGAGGGTTCATGAACTCGTAACTGAGAGCCATTTGCAGCATAAATAACTTTATCTGGATTCTAAAAATACACATATTTAATATGAAACAATAGGTTTAAATATAAGCAATATGTTTAGGTAATTAACCTGCTGTTTCCACAGATTAATTTAGTCTATACAGGTGGCAAAACAGCACCCATCACTGTGGCATGAAAACAGTGTTCAGAATTTAGGAGGCCAAAGAAGGAAATGAAGCTCTATAAATCGTGTTTCTTTCTCTGCCTGGTAGGTAGTTATTAAAAAGGAATAACCTCTGGATAATTGCAATAGCATGGTAACTACAGCATATTTACAGTCAGTCTCTAATAACAGATTAACAGGCATAGTTTTTCCTCCCAGTGATTTGCCAAGTGGAAGCAAACCCAATTTGAATCCTGCTTTTGCAGCTCGGTGCAGTCTCTTTGCCCCGTTATTACTCTGCTGCTAACAGCGGCCTCGGACTGTCAATATCTTCCCTGCCACGGTTTACACTGGTAGTTGTTATTATATCAGACCATGAAAATTGATGGTGATAACACACTCTCTAGGAAGGCTCTATACATGTCAGTTATTCAAAATATGTCTCGTTAAATAAATATTTACAAGACTTTCGTTATTTAGCTTATAAACTGTTTGGACTGAGGCAGCTTTGGAGCAGTTGAAGAGCGTTCCAAAGAGTTACTGCAGATTAATCCATGTAAACCACACCAGTGTGCTAAAAATTGCTATGGTGGTTTCTAACTGCCAAGTCTATATCCTTCCAGTCTAAGAAATACAGGACATATTTTCCTTTGTAATAAAATCTCTCGATAAAAGCAATAAAAAAATACTAGTCCAGAACATGTGATTATCCTGGGGGGGTGAAGGGGAATCATACCCATGGGATGACTGGGAAGTTGGCTTATTCTTGCAGCTGGGAGAATGGATAAGGGTTTGGATTATCTGAGCTGCAGAAATAGGGAGAACCTTAAAATGGAAAGAGGGAAGAGGAAAGCTATTCAGTTAATAGTTTAGTAATACTAGCTATTCTGTTAATAGCGTAGTAATGATTCCTCAATAATCAGTCATTCCCAAAGCAGGCTTAATTTTGTCCTGGAGAAAGCCAAAGGACACAACAAAGCAAGAGTAGGCAGGTAAAAAGAGAGTCAGTCGTGTTTCTCAGCTTCAGATGTCTCTGCCTTTCCAAGACCTCCAGATCAGTCCTATACAAGGATTTCGAAATAGCCAAACTAATGAGGCTACATCAGGCAGTAATGATGAGGCTCTGGGAGGGCAGGAACTTTTCACTCCTAAAGATTTCTGCTCAACAAGCCAAGTTTCCTGGCATAAAACCCAGAGAACAGGAATGTTTTCTATGCTTGCAGGGTCAGGCTTGTGAGAGTGTGTGTGTGTGTGTGTGTGTGTGTGTGTGTGAGTCTCTAGGTTTCACACTGTGCCTCAAGCAGAGTCATCCAAGAAACGGCACTGCTTTCTGCTGTGCTGGATGGCTTTGGGATGCTGGTTTTCCACGAGAGGGAGCAACTCACCAGCACAAAAACCCCCTTTTCCCAGACCAACCACCAAATTCACTTGGAGCTCTCAATTTACTCAGCTGACAGCAACCTTGATTTTTATCAGTTCTACTAGATTTGAGAATCATATACCCATTACTGATTTTTCATGCCTAAAGTCACACTGGCTGCGTGTGTATTTATGCATATCAGGGGAGACTTAAAATGGACATCACTCATTTAGAGAAGTGATCCTTTCACTAAAAAGGAAACATTCATGTTTCCAGCTTTGCAACAGCTGTTGGGCTAATTATTAGGATGCAAAAATGATGGATTTACCAAAGCAATCAACTGAAGGCTTATTCTGTTGGTGCTGAGTGAGGGGGCCTCAGCCCACTGGGGAATTGAAGCCAGGAGGGAGGTAATTCTAGATTTGCCTGAAGTGCGCTACCCGTGGAAGGTACTGGCTGCTATTCAAGCTATTCAAGCCTGCAGCCCCTTTTCCTCCCCTACAGGAGACACGGGAAGCAAAAACAGCTGTCAAAAGGGGTTCAATGTTATTGATAAGCCCTTTGTGTCAGCTGAAGCCCCTGAACTGGCAAGTCCAAACAAAACAGCTCAAAATCTGCGTATCGGTGGTAAAACATGTTGGGCTGCATGTGGAATAAAGCAGCAAGAAGAAAGTGAGAGTGTAACAGTCACAGTTGATTTTTACAAACGACTGTGCAATCCATGGAGGAAATCCCCAGAGGGACTCGAAGTTGTAGTCCTGATCCCTTCCCCTGCCTATGTCCCCCCTCCCTCTTCCAGCAGTCACTGCAGCTCCTCTCCCATTTAAAACTCAGCCCTGCCAGAGCTGGCTTTTCCAGTGTTTCCCCTGTTGTTTCTGTCCTGGTATCAGGAAAGATATTTTACTCTCTTCTTTCAGACAGTTGCACTTTGAGCATGCATGTTGAACTGCTGGAGAAAGGGAAGCAGTTCCTTCCCCACTGCCCGTTTCCCATTTACAGGGTACCGAATACAGATGCAGTAAGATTTGGTTCCAAGTTTTGATTCTTGTAAAGTGTTTCATTCCCCTTCCTGGCCTGATGGGCTCAGGCTTGGGAGTCACAGCTAAGCCCTGTGGTGGATTCCAGAAATCTGGCTTGCTTTTGCACCTCTGTGCTTTATATTTCTTCAGGGATATGATTACTTTGGTCGTCCTGTGGCTTTCTCTTTTCTTGCCTCCAAGGTAGGAAAGGGCTGAAATGACAGAGCCAAATAAAAGCTGACCAAATTTGTGATACTGGCTTCTTTGTTATAGGGAAAAATGGACCAGTGACCTTGGGACTTTATGTACAGGACATATCCAGCACAGATGGATTTGACACAGGCTTCTACAAATCAAATCTTTCTCCCCAAAGTGACTGGAAGCTGTGCTGATTTGGAAAAGGTAACTTTCCTCTGCAAGTAAGATACATTTTCATATAATCTCAACCTGACCCAATCTATAGTCAAGCCAAAAGTCAAAATATATAAGAAAGTGTATTAGAACACTTTCTTCCTAGTGGAAAGAAGAATAGCTCTGTTGTCTCCCAAGAAAAACTGAAAATCTGAAACTCTTGGTCCTATTTTGCACATGACATTTTCTCAAACTGTTGCTTTCAGGGAAGCAGTGTTGTGATGTTTAAACCAATAGCCAAACTACGTGCTAATTTGAAATTTATTTTACATCCTTTGGACTTAATAGGTACCTTTCAGCATCCGTAATTCCAGGCTGGAAAGCCCTAACAGGCATCTGGGGACAATCCAGCCCTGCGTGCGTGTCTGTGCATTAGGGGTCACAAGGCATGTCCAATACATTAAGACCATGACGGTTACAGCCCAGCTATGTAGGTTTGACTCCAGTTCAAGCTACAACAACAGCAGTTCTGGAAGTCTGGAGTTTAATCACTGGTGTGTCAGCCAGGATGGCAGATGTCACCTTGCCAGCAGTGGAAATCATGTGTCCCTTTATTCTGTCGCTTATTTTTATCCTTCTTTCAACATTGCAGTATATGGCAGCACAGTACATTTGCAGTGCAAATTCTGGTCTGTGGTTAGCAGACTGATGCAATCCAAACGCATTTGACACCTTTTATCCTGTGCGGTGTCAAGTCCCAGTGAGATTTGTCACATGCAAAGTAATTTATGAATCGTCCTTTTTACTTTATGTATCAAGAACTGTTCATAGAGTCATGCTATGCTATGAGTTTAACTGGGTTCCTCCAGCACAGGATCAAGACCTAAAATAACTGCTGGAAATGTCTGGCCTTCAGCTTGTGTTGAGATGAAATGGCTCAACCAGGAATTGATTCTGAGAGTAGAAATCCTCCTTCAAAAACACAGACCTCCAAAGAAGGGCGCGAAGAAGAGACTGTGCATGTAGTTGCCTGATTCACCATCATTCACACCAATGACTGCTACAAGAAACCATCACAGGAAACTATATTTGGCTCCCATGTCAGTGAAGTCATCCTGCTGATTTTAGGGAGAAAAGAGTGGAAAGCTGAGGGGAATATATTTTAAAAAATATGCAGTGTCAAAAAACCACCAATGCTTTCTGTAAGTATAAGGAGTGAACTGCTGAAATATTTGCAACAACCACAGCTTGGTTTTCCTCACCAGGAAGATGTACACCCCACTGTCAGCAATAAAACAAGTTTCAGGGACAGCTCTAAAATCTTCAAGACCTCACCACTAGCCCTTGGAGACCAGTAAGTGCAGTTTGCTCCTTTCACAGACAGTGCAAACATGTGACTGGTTCATAGCCACAGAGGAGGTCAATACTAGAGCTGATATGGACTATTCCTAAAGTATTTAAGTCCTTTAGGTCTTAGAAGAGCCTCAGTGGAGCTCCTGTCATAGTTCCTTGATCAAGTGTCCAACCTCTCAAATTAAATTTTCTACATTAAAGGGCCCAGCACTTCTATTCATCATAGGTGAAGCTGATTCTGTGTCTCTTCAAAAACAGCCACAACAGCTGTTCCAACAAGAAGGAAAAAATTGACTCTGCTTTATCTTAAGAGATATGAAGGTCACCTGGGAAAAGCCTGAGTTTACCCTCAGGAAGAAGCCACCATCACAAGTCTGGCCAGACACCTGTGAGATGCTGATAGAAAGAAAGGATTTATTTTGCTTTTTCTCACTCCACAGTTTCTACCTACTCAAGCTCCATCAGTGCCCTGCTCCCAGTCCAAGTTTACGGCCAATATTAACTAATACTAAAATGGCTCCACAGATTAGGTTGATGATTCATCTCAGGAAAAGGCACAGCCCTAAAAAATGCCTGAAAGTAACTAGTGACATGATAACCTATTTTCACAGGTGGACTTGCCTCATTTTTGTCATGTTTCCAACTATCAGACACAAGATATTGGACACGTGATCTTACTGGTAGAGCTCTTCTTGGACTATTAAGAATTTACAGAGAAGGAGAGGTCTTATTTCTGCTCTAAACAAAATTTTAGAATTTTTTTAAATTCATCTAGGAAAAAACCCAAATGCAGTGGGAGATATTCTGGGGTATTTGTGGTGCCAAGTAAATAAAACCTTTCTTTTTCTTTTTTTTTTTTGTCCCTTTCTCACTTTTTCTCCAGTGAAATGTAGCACATGCTTTAGCTCTATATTGTG
This sequence comes from Aphelocoma coerulescens, assembly GCF_041296385.1. Classification (NCBI taxonomy): domain Eukaryota; kingdom Metazoa; phylum Chordata; class Aves; order Passeriformes; family Corvidae; genus Aphelocoma; species Aphelocoma coerulescens. The sequence goes on from NC_091024.1 coordinate 7,968,753, forward strand.
CACTGGGTGTAAGTGCTCTATCAGAGCTTTCTGAATTTGGAAATAAATGTGCTTAAATCAATAATGATAATAATAACTCAAATGCAGTGTTATTCAATGTTATCTAGCTCAGAGAGAATAGGGCTATGCATTCCTGGGTAAACACAAAGGAAGGGCTGGTTGTGTGCATACAGCTAAGGGTACCTGACACATTATCCCACAAATATAAGAACAGACTCATTCAGAAGTTATATTCTAAGTTAAGCCTGCACATTTGTAATGTGTGATGTTTATATGCACATGCCTAGTCTAGAAAAGCTGCTCCATAATGCCTAGTTTAGAGAAAAATAAAAGCAAAATGTGACCTTGAGTGTATGAAAATCACCCATTGTTAATGTTTGGGGATGTTCCTACTTATAGAAGAGGAAAAAGAAGACTAACAGAATGTGCTAACAGCTGACATTACCTAAAGGTTGAAATTATTAAACCGACAAAGGAATGGGTAGTTAACGCAAAGGTCAGAATAATGTATTTAACGTAATTAATCTCCCCATGTCTTGATAGAGCCAGGGCAGGGGCCCTAAATCAATGTTATGTTTGAGGTGTGATGTAACACAAAGGTACAAAAAGTTAAGGATGGAATGTCAGCCTTAACTTTAAACATCCTTTTATTTGTTGGACTGTATAACATAACATGAACTTTACTCAAACATTGTATTTGGTGTGTTACATAAAACCGCGCCGTGTAAAAGGAGGTAACAGAGTAACATTCAATCAGCCACACAAACAAAGACAACTTTCTGGCAGTCTTTAAAAGGGCCTTTGGACGCAGCTTTGCTAAATGACAGCAGCAAGGATTCAAGATTGGTCTACCTGTATGAGCTAATTCCGCGTGCCCAGACCCCTCCGCCGCCAGCCCACTTCGATTTCAGATAAGAAATGCTTTCCTCAGTTGTGTCTCAAAACACATACGAACTTCTCAGCCCGTGGAAGCTGCTCGTAGCAAAAATGTTTAATAAAAGTTCCCTTTTCACACAGTCTAGGAAGGAGGAAAGGACAGGTCCCAGCAGCCCTTTTCGCAGCCTCATTTGCATATTGGGTTAGGCTACTTAATAGTCTCATTAGCACCATCTGTTGGGAACCCGCTAATAATGCACTGCACCAGGTAACTGAAGACATGAAAAATCACAAGGATAGACCAGTATCTTGTTTCCAGGACAGTTATGGCTCAGACAGCACGTTTTGACTGTGCAGTGGCCTTGCAGCTCCATGAGCAATTGCAATTCAGAGCACTTTACTAGTTCTGCACTCACCAAGGTACATGAAGCTGCCACAGGACTTTGATTCAACAAATTCATGGCAAGCAAAAAACTGCTCAGTTCCTTGCAGGAGCTGCCCAGCACCTCATAGCATGGGTTTTGGAAGAATAGTCCTAGACCAGGAATGTGCTAAAAGAAACCCCATGACATGTAACAGCTTCCCAAACCTGCTTCCACAAACCTCCCTTCCACACCAGACATGTGGGTCTCTTCTGGAGCTGTTACCTCACACACACAGGTGTTGGAACATGGTGTAGCAAACTGGAAGGGTAAAAGAACTGGTTTGGGGTTTTTTTTCAGTGATTAAAACCAAGCACCTCTTACAATAACAGCAAAAATATAAGCTGGGAGACCTCTGAAAAGGTTGACATTGCCAAATTATTATTGGAGTCCAAATTGAATATCACTGCTTGGTTTGTTTTTACAGTTGGCCAACCTCAGGACTGAGATTTAAATACCAAAGGCAAGGCTGGCTCCTCAGCCTGATGTAAACAGGGCTTTACCTCCCAACAGTCAAGGCAGTGGGGATGCCCTGGGCAGAGCAGACTCACGGCGCCTGTGGAGCTCAGCAGGGTGGTTTTGCTCTTCACTCTTCCACTACCAGCTCTCTTCAAACCCTATACCATACCCAATTCCATATCCTACAGTATTAAGTTACACGGGACGATCACTGAAAATATTTCACATTCATTCTTTCAATACAGGTGGTTATGTTATTAAATGGAAATTAATACAAATTAATATGAAGCAGATGAATTCCTTCCTTTCACTCTGGAGTCTTTCCTTTCTAGCAAGCCCTATTCTCTCCCCTCAAACCTCCTGGATTCCTATTATTTTTAGATATTGTGCTATTAGGCAAATTTGGAATCCAAAACCTACCCCTGGAGTATTTCTTTTTCGGGATCAGTTTCACTTTCCACTAAATAATATACCAGGCCCATTTCTGCTTGCACAACTGGCCTGAGCTAAGGTGTGTCATGAGTGGAAGCCTGAACTTCTGCTTCCCATGATGGATTTAAGTCACACATATTATTGCCTAATAATTTTTTTTTCTTTTACTTTTTTTTCTTTTTTTCTTTTGGCAAAATGCTTAGTGGTTTCTAAATTAATCTAAGCATGATGTTCAGTTCCAGGGCCCATTGTTGACTTCTTTCCCAGCCTCTCTTTTTCTGGAATTCTCCTTTTTAGGCGAGAACAGCTGTGCTCTTATATCTCTGCAATGTGGCCGTGTTACAAAGGTGAATATTTGTGCATTTGTTCCATCACTTTCTGTTTAATTCAAAACTAATTGCTGATACATTTTTTGTAGGGCTTCTGGGGCTTAGAAATTATGGGATGAGGTTAGCACAGTAGTTCTGTTTTGTTCATAAAAGAATGTAGAATGCATTTGTTAAAAAGTTATCTGAATTACTCACAGAAGGTTCAGTACAGGCTATTTAAGGCCTCCATCCTTTAATAGGATTCATTTGCATTATGGCAAGGACTAAACTGTTCTAATCTAGACTGATGCCCCTCTCTTCGTATCCCTGTGCAAAGACATAAAAAGATACTCCCTTCCATGCAGCTTTTTTGGGGTAAATATGTGACAGAGGTAGAAGAGGCTGAGACACAGAGGGGTGAAACAGCTGGTGCAGCAAGTTAATGGAAGTTGTGCTGCTTGCTGGTTTATGGTGTTGTCCCTGGATTAGCTTGGATCAGAGGAGAATGTTCTGTGTACAGTGGTACCTTTGTGATGATTTCTGGGAGAGGGAAGGAAGGCACCATAATCCTTCACATGCCCTGCAAGTGATGAGGCCCTTCATGGAGAAATCTGTCTTGGTTGTCCAAAGCCAGCAAGCAAATCTGAAGATTCCCAGTTCCCAGATTCTGAAGTTCCCAGAGTCCCATGGCCCACAGCTGTAATTTCTTTGTCAAAGAAATGTGAAGTAAAATAGACTTGCATGAGGAACATATGTGTATGTGAATTACAGGTCCTTCCACTGAGTGGAAAACCTGAAAATTCCAGGCAAATTCCATTCTGGCTCAGAAAAACAGGAAAATGTTATTCAGATAAATATGAATCATTGATCAAAAGCATTTCAGGAAGGACAAGGTGAAAGGACAATAGATGGAAAAGGACTTAGATGAACTTTTTCAACTCTTTTCTCCGTCTCCCCACACATACATATGCATGACTTTTTTTCCCATAAGCATGGGAAAAATGGACAGAAATTTAAATATTCCAACTCTAGATATACAAAACTGCTTTAACATTTTTAATTCCCTCTTTCCCATTTTTTTCTCAGCCAAAATCATTTATGAAATATGCCCTGAACTTGCTTGTAGCATTAGGGTCCCTGGACCTTAATTAGCCATGCACATATTACCCACTGAAAACTCCTTGCCCCACTTGATGTACACTGGCAAATTCCAAGCCAACTTCCACAGAAGAGGAAGGATTCTGAAATAAATTTTTGTTCTCTTCATGGAACGAAACATATTTTTTTTACATTTAGTGCGCTTTACTGCTTAATAACATATTTATAAGAGCTCCCCTACCTGTCTCTTTCTGGAATTATAAAACACACGTACCCACCTGCAGTCTGCAGTACCAGTATTTACAAGCTTATATAGGGATTGCAATATTTTCCCTACAAGTTTGTTCTGTATTTTTCATTTCCAGCTGTTAATGGCTCAGAGAAAGTAGAAGATCTAGAGGTAAAGGTGTGACTTAACCACCTACTATAAAACTCTGAAACTCCCCACTGTACTTTAATGTAACGGAAATTCACCTTTCCCCAGGCACTATCGTTTATTATATCTGCATATTATATATCTGCATATTATATATCTGCATATATCTGCACATTATATCTGGTGACTCTGTTCAGGTGATAAAACAGAGTTAGTGACATAGTTAGAAACTGCTGGAATCAAATGCTGCATGTTACCTATCAATGTAATACACCCCCACTCCAAAATTTGAACTTGAACAGTATGTTTTCTACTCTTTTATTTTTTCTTAGCTTTTGGAAATGTCCATTTAAACTAATTATTTAATATTAAATGAGCAAAGAGAAAGTGTTTGGCTGAAAAAAAAAAAAAAGATAGTGGAGAGTGAAGAATAGGCAGATTTTCCCCAGGAATGAAAGTTGATAGGATGGATTTCCCCACTGGAAATTTTTAAAATTTTATTCAACTCTAAAATGGACACCTCATTGTAGGGATCAATCTATTCTGTCAATATGGGATGGGCCAGCAGTTTTATTTCTTATTTCTAGCATACTTAAGTTGATGAACTTCAGCCGAGAAATTTCATTGAATTTTCTGTTGAAATATAAAAAAATGTAACTTAACCTAAAAAAAAATGGCACTGTCAGAGGAAGCTCTTATGCAAACTGGATTTATCCTACGTGATGTAGCAGCCATTCCTTTTCCTGCAATGTTTGTTAGGCAGGAAACCAAGACAGGCTCTGTCACATCCCAGGTCTAACCAGCAGCTCTGACCACTGCTCTTGTCCTGGTGAGTCCATCCATGAGAGACTTCAACAATCTCCATTTCACTCTGACATGGAATAAGAGCTCCTCTTTTCATCACAAATGTAATTGCCTGAAAGGAAGATTATCTCCACTACTGCTCTGTTTGGGAAATATTACCCTGAATAAAATGAGTATGAGTTAGTCCAGTATTATGAAAGAAAGCCTGCCTGAACTGTGTAATTTAAGGATATAAAATTTTCAGGAGAACCGTTGCTAGACATTTAAGCAAAACATTTAAACACTTCAGCTTAAGCATATTCTTCATATTCCTAGGATGAATATGTTCCTTGAACATCAGAGGAATCTCATTAAGAAAAATTTCTCATTAAAAAAAATCCTCCTAATTCCCATTACACACTTAAGTGTCTATGTGTGTTTTAAATGGAGATGTATATATGTATATATGTATATATGTATATATGTGTGTATATATATATATATATATATATATATATATATATATAAAATGAAGTATAAGGACAAATACCAGCTGATAAAATAACTGCTGCAAGATAGAACAAACCTGTTCTACTGCATATTAAAAAAACCCAAGACTGTGCTCTCATTTCTGCAGGTGTACATCCCTGGGAGCTCAGCTGGCTTCCAGGAGAGTAGAGCTTCCAATTCTCTCGGTATTTTATGTGTTCTACTTTCACTGGTCCTTCATAATTCGTATTAGAACAGGTCATTATCACCCCCTTCTAGTGCTTCAATATTTTGATGTGTTTCACGTGATTTATGGTGTCGGGTTTTTTTCTTCTTTCTTATGTCTCAGTAGTTTCTAGTTTAGTAGGTGGCATTTTTGCTGCCCTTTTAGGAGGATCACATTTCCGCATTAATTACTAATAAATTTTCTAGTTTTCTTGATCATATTTTCAACCTTTATTTCTCATGTTAGGGAACAGGATGTAGCAGACTTCACAATTTTTTTTTTCTTTCTGCATGTATAATATAATATAATATTTACATATTATTTAGTTCAGCTGACTCTCCAACAGAATTCTGACCTTCAAAATGCAGTCATAGATTTCTTCTAGGTCATGGCAACATAGTTTGGGGGTTTGTTCAGACCCAGGATATTCTATAGCAGCTGTAGAAACACTCTTTCTGCTCATCACATTTTTTCCTATATTCGTTTTCCTTTTAATACTGAAATTTCTTACAAGTTGGATTGGATCTGTACTAAGTTTTTTCTTGGATATGCTTTTGCACATTAAAATCAATGTATTGCACCTTTTTTCATCCACTTAAAAAGTCCAGTGCTTGCTGATAGCCTCAGGTCTATAAAAATGGAATGTCCTTTCTGATAAGGTTAATTAACAGCTCTGCTTGAGTGGCTTAATTGAGTATAAATTTCCTATTATTCTTACACAGCTCCAAAGGCTTCAATTTCTTTTTCTTTTCTTTTTTTTTTTTTTTCTGGGGGGAGCGTTGTCTTATATTTTTGTCTTTTTCTTTTTCATTTTGTCCCTTCCAATTCATTTGAAATCTGACTTAAGTAATAGGGCAATGCCTCAAACTCCCTCCAGCATGGATCCTACAGAACAGTTTCCCACTGATACCATAAAGGATAAATCTACATTTTAGGTTTGAACTCCCAAAAAATACACGCAGTTATTTCCTGATCAAAAAATATACAGTTTGGTTCATTTCAATGGTACCACATTTGGACCAATACTAGACCTACAGACTTTTTTCTTAGTGTTGACCATCATGGTCATACTGACATTTATCTGAAAAGAGCTAGATGGGTCCACATCTAGTAGGTTCAAATGTCAGTTCAACTCCTTCATATTCTCATAAGACTCAGCAGTTTGGCTTCTGATAATATTGCTCGAATCACTGGCTGATGGCATAATAGTGAGATTCTATTCCTTTTTTTAACATTATCACAGAATCATAGAATGGTTTGGTTTGAAAGGGACCTTAGCGATCACCTGGCTCAATCCCCCTGCCATGGGCAGGGACAACTTCCCCTGGAGCAGGGAAAACATAAATACTATTAATAATGAAGATAAATGGACAGTAGGAATTGTATGTTCTTCCTTTCCCATCTAAAATCATAATTAAATCCTGCAGAAGTAGAAAGACAGGTAAGTAAGTGTCTCAGTGTCTCACTCAGTGTCTCACTCAGGCTTGCTTCACGTCCAAACACTGCAGCCCAGTCACAAGCTGAGCCAAACTTGACCTTGGGGATGACCATCACCGTTTCAGAGGAACATGACCTGAGACAGAAGGCTTCCACTGCTCCTGCAGGGCTGCTTCTTCAAACAAACTTCAACATCCACTGTCCAAAGAGACAGAAATGTAATCATCCATGCAGTCTGGGAATAACCCTCAAAATACCTATTCATGCAGCCAAGGATTTTAAGCCCATGTACTTGGTTGCAGCTATCTCAACTTCCACTGATCCCTCTGAGCTTAGATGACCTTAGCAGGGTTACAAGGAAGCAAATGGCAGCTCAAAGAATTAACTTTCAGGTTAACAGTTTTAATTCTGAGCCATCCTTTTTCTTTATCCCTTTCCTCACAATGTGTAGAAGCAAACTCTAGTCTAAAGCAGGATCAGACACAGTCACTCCCCTAAAGCTGTTTTCTCCATGCATGTACCAGACTAAAGAAAAATGCACCCAACTGGTACAGAAGCAGCATTTTTCTTCAGGGTTTCTTGGTGCAAGTATCAGGTACAAGAATGAAGCTGAAACAGTTTTCACATGTCACCCGACTCAGAGATGAAAGCGCATCCTTATCAATATGCAGAGTTTGGGTGTATTTTATTTTTCATGATGTGGCAGTGTAAACAAAAAGCCCACAAACATGCACCAGTAATGTCAATTGGAACATTTGTATTCACTGATTTTCATAACTGACTTCCTTTCAGGAGGCATTTGTATTAATATATGTTTGATGTTTAGCAAATCTTTCTCTCTGTTCTTCTGATGAAATATTAAATCTGGGTTCTTTTGAAGACATTTTAGCTGCAGCCTAGTATCTGGCATTCTTTGCAAGCATTTCCAGCCCTAAGCATAACATATAGATAATATCAGTTCTGCTGTTGCTCCAGGAAAAGAGGTAGCAAAGCTCCCTTCTACTCCTCGGGAGCAGGACCTGGCTCTTACAGGGAAATGTATTCAGCATAAACCCTCTTCTGCTTCTCTCAGTTCCTCTCAAAAGATGTAAGTTATATTCTGCAAATTCACAGAGGCATTTAACTCATGAGGGAATAGTTCCACTGCAAACATTGGAATTACTTGCCTGGGTTGCATGTATAACACAAAGATTCTTATTAAAATTTTCATTTGATCCTGAAGATACACCAGTTTACATCAGGAACAGAGCTAATAGAGTTTTGTTTAATTCAACTGCCTTATTTCAGGTCACACAATTGGAGAGTCTGATCCTGTGGAAAGAACAAGCATATAAAGTTGGAAGGAGTTCTGCCACTGCCATGAACTATGGGAGTTATGAGAAAAGAGACAAAATTAAAAAAAAAAGAAGTGCTGAAACAAAATTGAGTTGGTCCATAGAATCAGCCCTGAAGAGCTGGCATCGACCCTGACCTGGAGTAAAAGGCACTGAGCACAGTGTCCTAAGATCTGCCCGGAAAGAACAATCATGAGTTGTGTCAGCAGCAAATTTCATCGGGCACGACATCCTAGCAAAGGGGTGAGTGGATTTAGATCATGCCTCTTACCCAAACTTTCCAAATTAGTAACCATAGGGATTTAGTTTATTTCCTCACTGTTTTTGCATTGCTGAAAATTTTCACTTCACTTTCTGAACAAATCTATAGCTTGACCAGAGTCCCATCTTTAGCTTATTATAGAAAGAGTGCTGTGTAACTCAAAAGAGAAAATGAAATTGAAAAGGCAGACCAGAGAGGCTTCTCTGCACACACAAACATTTTCCACTCCTGAACAGCAGCTCTCAATCCTGGTGGCCTGGCTTCAGCTAAGTCAAATATTAAACCACACTTGTTAGTTTACTGACTGGAGATTTGTCTCCTTAGCATTTTTCTCCCCCCCCCCCCCCTTTTTTTTTTTTAATTGTTGTTACTCTGCTTTGCCTGAAAGCTGCAGCATCTCACTGTTTATTATTCCCACTTCAGTCAAACCCTGTTCAAAATTAACACGTTGCGTTCTGCAGCTGCTTTCCAGATCCAGTTATGCCAAAATGCAAGGAAATGTAAAATAAACACATGGAAGCTCTTTCAATTAGCACAGAATTTGATCCTGCAAAAGAAATTAAGCAGATAGGCAGTTTTACCCTGATGAGTAAGCCCAACCGAACATTTATGAAGTTAATCATCTGTTTAAAGTGAGTGCAGGATCAGGTCCGAGGCGAAAATGAAAAAGCAGCAGTAACAAGTGTATTTATGTTCTGTACTCCTTCTGGACTTTTATTAAGATCAAAGAGTTCTCTGAAAGGCAGAAAAGCAAATAGGTTGCAGATGAGCGAACAAAAAAAGTTTCTAAGCAGTTACCGATTTAAAGCATCATTTTTCTTTAAAACTCCTAGTTCATGGCTGGCACAAACAAATAACTGCATAAAACTCAACTCTCCCTCCTAATTCCTCAAAATTCGTAATAAAAATGAATCAGTAATTGAAAGTCAATGGGAGTTAGGCACCTTTTGTGCCTTTGAAAATCTCCCCCAAAGCCTTTTCATCTATGCCTTGCTGTTCTCTGCCTGGTTTTTATGAGGGTTTATTAAGAAGTAGCCATTTGAGACTCCAAACACAAAGCAAAAAAAGAAAAAAAACAAAACAGAAAAGAAAAGGCAAAAGTCAATAAAACCAGAAAACTAGTTGGTCTGATCAGTGTCAAGTTACATTGTTTTCAACTTGAATTAACTGTAGCCATCAATAAAACTATAGAAATGGGGAAGTTGCTGTTATAAATTAATGATTATTTGCCATGAGCCTTAACAGGGCTGTGTGTGCCACATTTTATTGTGATGGTTTATTCTTATTTGGTAGAACAGTAATTGGGTCTTAAACATGATAAAGCATCCTAAAGGCTGCGTTGGTAGCAGAGCTGTCTGCAGCAGGTTTTTAACTCTAGTTAAATAAGGTTAATCAAAGCTAATGAATCTGTTTTATCCATTGCCACAAGTATATTAAAAAAATGTATCACCAGGTGAAGGAGCTAAAATATGCATTGTTCAACTGTGAACATACATTTTCAGCATGGTAATTCTGACAGGTCTTTGTTATATATTGGATATCTTAATAGTTTACTGCCCTTCTACATTTGCCACTGGAAGAGGAGGGGAGAGGACTGACCCTTGCAGAGAAATAGGGAGAACTGTCTTGCAGCCTTCATTGGTAGAATTGCTGTGAAGCTGTTGATTTCCCATCCTCAGAGCATCCTGGTGTTTTATACGAGGCTTATAAGGAAGCCCAAAATAAGTCCAGCTCATTTGACTGTGCTCTCATTGCAAACAGTCCACAGTCTCACACAGCAAGTGATGGAAGGTGCCTGCGTTACCTTTGAAGTGTGCAAACCCTGCTCACCTTCTTCCTTTGCTCCCGTTCCACCTTGCCCTCTCCCCAAGCACATCTTAGTATTTCTTATGGTTCATCTGGGGATGGAGTCAAGAAAAAAAGGGCCCGGACTGCAGATTGGTGTGTCGGTGTGTTTGCATGCACGGAGAGAGGGAAGATTTCTGTTCTGGCCACAGTGCAGGACTAGAGAAAATTAATTAGGGCATGATTGCTACCATACCACCCTATCAAGGTACCCTTCCTCTCTTAGTAGCCCCATTGATTTCACGCATAAACTAAGGCAGAGAAGTCTGGTCCTTATTGATGCTTGGTCACTGCCATGAGGGGAGGAATTTTCCCGGGTGCCCTCCAGGCCCTCTTTGCCAAGGTGCAAAAGCTGCTGCTTGAATTTTGAAGCCAGCAGTAAAAGAGACACAGCTCAGTCCCGGCCCTTGTTTCTCCTGAGATTTCTTTCCAGTAATAGATCAGGAGAGAAGCACCGAGCACAGACACTCGGAGCCCGGTCTGGTACTGAGGCATCAAGTGGTGGAAGCAGGAAGCATTCACCCTGCCTCTGGAATCCTGCAATCTCTGCAACTGCAATCCATGCTTTTTTGGTTTTCCACATCTTTTTTTTTTTTTCCTTTGGATGAATTTTCACCTCAGACTGGGACAAATGGTCGGAGCTGTTCGGCAAGATCAGGCGTGCTGGGTGTCTAGTGAAGGCTAATTAAAGGGAAAAATACCAAAACAAAACCAATAAAAAAAAGGGCAGATTGCTCCATTCTCATCACCTCTGACCAGTATCTTCCCAATTTCAAGATCTGTGCGTGGGGGAGAAATTAGAAAAGGGTGGCTGATATAAAGGAAGGCACAGCCTGCTGGAAACACTGAGGGAGGGGAGGCCCAAGAACTAATTGCAGCCTTGATGAGGGAGAGGTCCAGCACAGGTTTTGGCACAACACCCCTTTGACAAGCCCCCCTCACTCTGACAAGCTACAGCACCTCATCTCCCCCATGTTTGATTTCAAGGGAGGAAAAAAAAAGAAAAAAACCAAAACAAAACCAAAACTAGTTGCAAAATTCAGGGCCTGTTAGGCTTCAGCTAATTAGAAAAAATGGGTTTCTTCCCCCATCCCGTCCTGCTCCCCCTCTTGCCTTTCTTTCTTCAGCACCTTTTCTTTCAAACATTTAGTCTCAGGAGGGGGAATCCAGCCTCTTGGCTGGGCTGTTTTCAAAACACGCCTTTGAATGCTTCTCCCTAATTCACGTCTTTTGTTTTTCCGCTTTTGTGTTTGCCAGTTTGACCATATAACGTTATACATCTGGTGTATAGCTTGTTGGGGGCTTTCTTTCTCCCAGGGATCCTATGCATTCCCTATAGGACCCTCCTGGGCTTCCATTCGAGCTATCGTGTAACATAAAGGGGGCTAAAGCAGGGCCAAGGGGATGAAAGCAGGGAGGAGGGGAGCGAGGGGGGCACGGCCAGTGAAGAGTGCGCCCGACACACACGCACACACACAAAATAAAATAAGGCGGGGGCCGGGGCTGGGGGGGGTGGGGGGGGGAGAGGAATAAAAAGAGCTGAAAAGAATTCTTTTGCTCTTTCCTTTTCTTCTCGCGCTGTTTCGGCCGGACCCTGCGTCAGGCAGGCACTGGCCCTCTGTGGGAAAGTGAGGCGGCCACAGAATAGATAACTCATTTGAATTCCAGCGACGTATTCGTAAATAAAGCAAAAGTGGTGAAGGGGAGAGGGGCTGGAGCCGGGGGTGTGGGGAGGGAGGGACGGGGAGCCAGAGGCTGTGGCTGGAGGGAGATGCAAAGCTGCCCCAGCGTCCGTGGCTGGGACCCCTCTCCCTTCCTCTCTCATCCCCCTAGCCTCCAGACCAGCAGCCCTGACTCAAGCCTGGCCTTTCCCCTTCCCTTCTCTTTCTGCCTGAGAAAACAAGAGTTGACTGAGCAAGTTGAATTCTTGCTGGTTTTGGCGACATCCTCTATCGCAGCCACTGCAGCTGCTTGTGTTTATTGTTGTGGCTGATGCTCCTCAAGGAGATGGTCATGGTGGGGTGCAGCAGCATGTCCAGCCAACCTCCCTACTGCACCAGCCCACCCCCTCCCCTGTAGGGATGACAAAAGGGGGGCATGGCACACCGCCAGGACCCCCAGATAGTCACCTCAGGAGCTCAACTGCTAACCCTGTGCCCATTTTAGAGATGGGGAAACTGAGGACTGAGCGAGGTTGAATAGCTCAGCCAAAGTCACAGCCCAGAGATGCTGCATCAAGCTCCAAGTGACAGGCAGAGCTTCCTCCCAGCAAGCTGTCCATCTCTTCTTAAAAAAAAAAAAAAAAAAAAAAAAAAAAAAAAAAAAAAAAAAAAAAAAAGAAAAGATAAACTTTTGGGCCAAAGGAACTTAAAATCTGGGGTGCAGCTCAGCTTTCCTCTGTGCCCTCTTTAAACGTTTGCCTTTGATCCTGGTGGAAAGTGGGGTATTTTGTGTTTAAATCTGAAGTGTATGCAGTCCTTACATACTTTTTATTTATTATATATATATATCAGATGGTCGCGATTTATAGGGCATTTTAGAATTCAATTGCATACATAATTGCCTATAATAAATTTATAGGCAGCTGGACAGGTGCAACCAGCCATACTGTAAACAATAATTGTATATATAAATATATACATGCGCACTTGTAAATATGCATGTGTGCACATACATACATATATAAAGGTAAATTATGGACCAAGCATGTTTTTCTCATCTTATGCGCTCTGGCTGTTGTGACTTGTGCAAGAAGTTTTAGGTGGCATTTATTTTCCTCTGTGTTGAACAGGCATACACAGGACAGAAGCATATGTTCACCTCCACATCCACACTGAGATTCCTCCAAAAATCCTAATTAGGTAATCAAGAATAAAAGTTCTAGATATGCACTTAAAATCAAAGTATTTTCCTTTTTTTTTTTTTTTTTTCTGGTTTCTTTTTTTTTTCTCCCTCTTCTTTTTAAATAATTTTAGGCAATGAAAAAGTCACACTGACATAAAGCATCTGTAAACTGCGCAGAGACTGCATAGGTTACAGGAATTACAGTGGGGACAGCTTTCTGCCAAAATGAAGTCTGCTTCTGTCACATCACTGTGTGAAACCACAACACTCCAAAATGGAAATTAGCAGAGATTTACAGAGATTCCCCTAAGCCAGCATCATTGATGTTTGTAAGGGTAGGATTTGGCCCCAAGTGAAAAATCTGATTTATTGAGTCATTGTGACTGAGGAACTTGCAAGCAACTGAAAAACATTTCCCTTTAGGGACCACGAACCCAGGTCTCCTTTCTCCTTCCACCTCTGCATTAACTACACGCTCAAAGACCTTTTTCCTTCCTTAAAATTTTGTGAGCGTACCAGACTAAATCCAGCCCATCCAAACAAGCCTCTGGCAGCCCCAAGAGAGGGCTCCCATCCCGCTTGCCTGGGCAGGGGCAGCAGCTCCTCTCTTGGGGCTCAGGGCTCCCCTCAGCAGGAGGGAGATCCACAACCTCCACCTCCTCCAAACATTTGCAGCTCTCGGGAGCAGTGGCAGCAGGTGAGAACATGGTGGCTGCTTAGAAAAATAGCACTTTGCCGACTGAACAACACCCTTTAAAATTTCAGCTATTAACAAGTCTTTACAGAAACAGGAACTGCCAGTAACAAACTTGATTTCTAATGTCCCCTAGGTAATAATAACTCTCTAATTTGACTGTGTCCCAACTGGCCTTGTACTGCAGTTATTGCTTGAAGGGGTTGGAAGGGAATTTTTTTTGTGTTGCTGCCTTTTATTTTTCTTAGTAGTATTTCTTTTTTCTTTTTTTTTTTTTTTTCTAAGTTGTGTTTTGTTTTCCAGCAAAGAAATCTCTTAAAAAAAAAAAATTGAAGGGAAGGTGGGGAAGGAGGGAATGGAAGGAAGCAGCGGCGGGGGGAGGGACACACGTGGAAATTTAATGTGAGAGCTGCTCCTTGGAATGAAGATGTTGGGTTTGGCATGAAGATTGCAATCAGCTGGTTGCTTTGACACTGCTCGAGCCTTTCAGTGTCTAAGACAAGCCTGAAGGATTAGGATGTCAAGCCTGTCCTGTCATCTTCAGGGAGCAGGAATGGAAGGGGTTGCCTTTTTTGGTGACGTCTTCACAAGGCCCAGAGGACAGAAACCTTGCTGGTTAATTAAGGCCAACCTCAGCCCGTCACTGATCAACAAAGTCCTGCTTTTTAAGACAAGTGATGCAGCAGGGCTCCACGGCTAATCACCCTGTGCAGGGAGGAATTTATCTCCAGAGGCTCTCCCGTGCAGCCCCCGCGCCGGCCGAACGGATGGCTGCACACTTTGAGAAAGTCAGTGGCCTCCTCCCAGGCAGCTGTCAGGCAAAGCAAAAGGACCTGGAATAAGCTGACTTAAGCAAACCATATTTAGCAGGCTAAAGGTAACACCAGGCATGCATTTCTCTGGCATTGTTGGAGCTGACGGGAAATATTGATGCTTATCAAGCAACAGTGCTGCTGGTTAAAAGATGTGGCTTTTGTGTGTGTCTCTGCTTCTCTAATTACATTGTGTTTCCAAGTGCCAGGTAAAGCCTAATCAGACAGTGGCAACAGGAGCCCAGTGCTTTGGTTGTGTTTTGAGATGCTCTGATGCATCAGGAGTTAGAAAATTAAGAACTGCCGTGACCACCTGATGTAAATAATGTTGACCAGGCTTATTTGTGTAAAAAAAAAAAATTAAAGCCAGTCACTCTTGCTGCGAACTGGCTATAAGGAAATCCAAGAGTAGAGCCTGCAACCCTTGCTCAGAGACAACCAGTGTCCATGTGATGTGTCTACACTGAATTATTTTCATTTCCCAAATGAATGACCTTTGTCAGGAGGATATAACACAATTTCCCAGAGAATAGGCTCACATGCAAAAAATCTGTTCCTGAGTGGGAACACAAATACTGGGACAAGAGTGAACTTCACATAAACACCAAGAGAAAAACTTTGCTGGTCTGAAAAGCCAGGAAAAAGAAGGTAGTGGTATAAAATGAGATTCACTGGAGTAATTTGTATGAATATTCAGTGAGTCTTCCCAGATACAGATTTCTTCCAGCTTCCTTCATAGTAAACTTAATATCTAAATAATCCAATGCTGCCAATTCCTAAAATAGCTCATGGAGTCCCAGCTCCTGGAATTGTGTGATTATGTGGGAAATTAGTTACCATTTATTAAAAAAAAATACATTTCTAAACCTTATAATCCCACAGAAAAGATGGGAACATGGTTTCCAAGGGTTCAAAATGCAAAATGTAGATTAAAAGAAATTCAGTGCCTCCAGCCTCATAAAAATAATGTAATATTCAAAACTTTACTACTCAAGTGTTACAACACAGCTCAGAAGGTGGCATCATACAACATATGGAAACTTTTCCATCTTATTTATTCTAAGGCTTTAATTTGACAGCAGAAAGGCCACTGTAGTGTGTCTCACCTTTGATTGTACTGGAGAAAAAATAACCCTACACAAAAAACCTTCTCACCCTTCCTATTTCTTCTTGTTACCATTACACAGTGTGCCTGAAGTAATCCCTAGAAACAATCAAAAATGGAAGTACTATTTTTTTTTCAAACCCTCCTGTTACAGCAAATATACTTTTTCTTCAGTTTCTGTTGCTCTTATTTCTATATTCCAGATCTCACAAAAAAAGAAAGGAAAATGTGTAGCCTCACAATAAATGAGGTGAACTACAGAAGCCTCCTGTTCAGGGAGGGAAATTGCTTCCAGTTAAACAAAGAAATTTAGGGTCTTCTGCTTTTCATGAAAATACCATACATATGGCCTTTGAAAGTTGTCACTGAAGAGTGTTTAGCTCTACAGGAAAATTCAGCACTTTATAGCATTTCAGCTGCAAGACTCTTGCCTTTTTTTTTTCTCTCTCTCTCCTTTTTTTTGGCCTGCAGCCCAATGTGAATGTATGATCACTAGCACAATAGTTAAACATCTGAGTCGTTTTGAAGTGCCTTCAACATTGCAGTGATGTGATAGGGTTTTTTTTTTTCCCTTCAACTAGGCAATTTATGGAAGAAAATCCAGTCTCCCCCCTAGTGGTGGCGAGGAAAATCCAGCAGGAGCTGTCTGATCGATCCCTAAAAAGCTGTTTTGCTGTAAGTGTAGTGCCTGGAGGTACCTGTTTCTGCAACCATTCCTGGTCATTGCAAAGAGTTGGAAGATTTGTGGTACCTTTTTTTTTTTTTTAATAAGTGAATAAGTTATTTCAATAAATTTCTAATGAAAACATAGGTAAAAAAAAGAAAAAGAAAGAAAGAACCAAATAGAAATAAAACACTGTATGAGTAAGTAAGATAAAATGGCCCATAAATCAAAAAAGAAAGGAAACTATCAACAAAAGGGAGAAAGGCTCAAGCCACCATGCACAGACCAGGCTGAGATGAGACCCTCAGCCCCCACATAGCAAATGGTTTCTGACTGTAACCATTCACGTGTGGATTTTCAGATGGTGAAGGGCTCAGGAGTGCAAGGAGCCATCCTGCATGTCAGTCTAGTCCACACACATTTCTGCTGCAAATGGATGATGGGCAGTAGTGTGGTTCCTTGGGACTGCATCACCTCTGGAATGAGACAAAGATCAGATGCATTTCAGGCAGTAAATGACAGAACCACCCTGAAATTACAAACCACCCAGGGGCTGAGAAGCAAACCTTTGGCAGAACGAGTCAGGCAAAGGGCTTCCACGAAGGCACCTGGCTTTTGGGTGGGTGTCTTGACCCCTGGCAACTCCCTCACCTCAGCTCTCATCTCTCCTTCCCTGTTTGCTCATTAAAAACCTTTAAAAGCCTCATGATTCTTCCCATCCCAGAACAGGAAAACGCTGGAATTGCTAACATTTTCATGGGCTGAGAAAGATATTTCCCATTGAACTCCACCCAGATGTGCAGCCCTGTGCTCTGGGGGTTGACTAAGGCTCAGTGAAGCCACTAGGAGGAATCCCACAGGCTGTAAAGGGCTTTGCCCTCCCCAAAATGTGGCACCATTTTTATTTATCATTGGCTGCATCCTTTTGCAATTATCTTTGTGAGAGGCGTAACCTATACCCCAGAGGGCAGGACGGAAAAGCCAGTCATTCCTCAAGCAGCAGGACCTAATGAAGCTTTGCCTCAGGGACATTCCTCTGCCCTGATTCTCTGATGTCTAATAGAGGTTGTGCTCTCAACCATCTCCTCCGTTAGCAGGACTTCTTTCCTCTGCCTGGTGGCTTATCCTCACAATGGTTGTGGCAATGGAACAGCTTGGAGGCCACTACCACCCTCAGCCAGATACAACTGAAGGCAGACAGTGGCTTCAGAAATGATTGGAGAGGTTTAAAATTAAAAAAAACAGCAATGAAATTACCAAAAAGATTACAGCCACATAGACAATCTTTCCTAGGAAGTGAGGCTCAGGAAAGGGAAAGAAAGATTTTCCTCTGAAGCTGTGGTCTGAATTTTTAATTCTCTTGCTGTCAGCCAACCTTTCAGCACCTAGCAAAAGCTGGCGGAAGGATGGATAAATGTACCAAACCCTGTGGCCTTTAGCTGCTGGGTGAAATGTCCCTGTCCCTTCACACTGGAAGAGAGGGATCACACCTTCTGTCCTTGGTGAGCCAAACCTGAGTAGGCAAAGCTGCCCCTGACTGTCCTCATTCTGCAAGAGGTGGAGCAGATGAAAAAGAGCCTCCTCCAGCTCTTAGGATAACACCAAACTTTCCTGCTTTGTGAAGTTCAGTCCTGCTGCTACCAGCTGGACTGTGCTACCGTGCTGCTCCGCTTTCCAGATTGAAAACATGCTTGCAGGAAAGGCTGCGGTAAACACGAGGCCATATGCAGAGTGTCAGCTTGTTCCTCTGTCATTGTGGTTCTGATAATTTGGAGGCAACTGGGGCTGGGTTGGAGCCCTACAAAATCCACCTGCCTCAGTGCCATAAGCTGTGAGGAGAAATGTGAAGTTTTCCTTCTGCTCACCTTTGATACCCAGTATTTGTTATGCGTTTGTCTAAGCCCTGCTGGTGTGGCGTGGAAGACTTGATGGAGTAATTTTCCCTCAGGAGTTTCTGCCTGGATTCAAGGCTTGCTAGGTGCCATCAACACTACATGAAGCTTCAGCTTCCCTTATCTTTTTATATACGTAAAAAACCTATTCCATATATATGCATATACACGCAAACACACACACACAGAGTCCAGATCCAAAGGTAGGCCAGTAATAAATACAACTATATTTTTTAAAAAAGGTATTTTATATGCATATGTATAAATATATATACACACACATATACATATATATACTTCAGATCAAAAAGGTATGAGCTAGTAATAAATACTGCTATATTTTTCAAAGAAGGTATATTAAATTGATTTGATTACAATAGAGCTGACACATACTGTGCAAAAAGAACAAGCATTGGGAAAATTCATTTACTGGCTATTATAAATGAATTTCCCCGCCTGTTGTTCTTTTTGTGCAGTATGTGTCGGCTCTATGGTAATCAAATCAATTTAAAATATCATCTTTAAAAAACATATAGCATGCGTAAGACTTATGTTCTCCATAAGACAAGAAAAATACACCAGCCTTAATCAGAGTTCTTCCTTCTTTGTACAGCTGTCTTTCAACTGCTCTGTCTCACAGAACTTCCTTGCAAGTTTCAAGGTTGGGATGGACTCTCACAGTGCTGGCATCATTGCTTATTCAAAGGGGAGGTGTGGACTTTTTCACCCATATTTCATTCCAGAGGTGTTTTCTCCCACAGGTGCTTCAATGTGACATTACATTTGCCATCTCACAGAGCTCGACACAGGGGATGGAGCTAAATGACACCAGCAAGTTCAGCCACAGCCTGGCATGCAGCTGGCTGGAGAGCAATGGATCCATACATGGCCTGATCCACACTCCCTGCTAATGGAGGCAGAGAAAGCAGCTTCTGGTCCACAATATTAGGTGGCCTGCAGCTCATATTGTTTGCTTTCCCACAGACTCAGATCTGTGTTAGTTATTCAGAGAAGCTCACGGGTGACCTGTGGAATCTGCACAATAATTTCCTCCCACATCTCCTCCAAGGTGGTGCAAAGCAGGGTTAATATTTCAGTAACTCTCCTTGGACTGCAGTTGAATATACAGCATATTAATCCTAGATGTTATCACTTCTTCCTCCTCGTTAATCTCTTATCTTCTTCCTTTCTTTTTTCTGGTCTTTGTCTTTTCAGATGATTTTATAGTTTGTTTGAGGCTTTTAAGTCTGCTTAGTATGTCATGAGTCATCCAAAGGAGTGTTTCTAGCAATACATTTCACATGTTAAATATAACCAGAAGGGATTATCTGGTGATTAAAGAATAAAAAGTCTGGCTCCTTTTCTTAGCTCTATCATTAGACTAATTGTCTGTGATCGCAGGCAGGTCATTTCACCTCCCTGCTTTAGTTTTTCCTCCTTTAAAATGGCAACAAACCCATATACAACATTTTTGTCATATTTAATCTGTTCCGATTTAGCTTTTCAAGACAGAAGCTTTGGGTTTATTTGGGTCTTCTTTTCTTTCTTCTGAGAGACATTTAATGTAGTGATGGGAAAGTAGGGAGGGGATTTATATTTTTTTTTGTTTGTTTGTTTAGTTGGTTGGTTTTATGAAAATCCAGCCCGGAATCAGCTACAGAAAAGAGCAAACGAGATGAATACACCCATCCTGCAGTCCACCAGTTCCACAAATAGCCTAACAAAATCCAAAACTACAGAGATTCTTCAAATGCCCATTTCTACCAAACAGAAATGCAAAGGACAAATGTCTTTGCTCCTTGCCATGAGGTTTCAGCACAGCTCATGTGTTACCGTGTAATGAAAGAATTCCTGAAAATAATGCTTCAGAATAGCCACTCATATTCCCATGGCATGGATAATCAAGAAAATACTGTTGCAAGAGATGATTAACCACTGTAAATCTTTTTGGCAACCCTTTCTTAGAAGCCCCTTTCTGATATATGTTTGGTGAAAAATGACACCATGGACAGTCCTCCTGTCCATCTAATCAATTAGATCAGGAGAGAGGCGTTTTTATTTACTCTGTTGCCCATTGTTTCATGGCTGGAATCTGATGCCAGAGTTTTCATGGTTTAAAAACACCCGTCTTATAACTTCCTGCTTCTCAGCCATATTCCCAGTTTTTTCCCTTCTATGCATTGTTCTCTAGGTAGACAGCATTCCCTTTGCCTACATCCTTCACCTGATTAACTACCTCCATCTGCTGCAGATCCCTGTTATTAGCCATGTGTCTTTCCCTTCTTTTTTTCACCCTTCGGGCAGACGATTTCCGATTTCCATGTATAGGACAACATATGTTCCTTAGCTTTGCTACCTCTTGTCAGCCATGGTCACTGCCAAGAATGCCTGATGTGCCCTTCTCCAACTTCTTCATTGCTTATTCAGCCTAGAGAGATACTGTGCCAGAGCTGGATATAAGACTGTTAACATGTGTTTACAGGGCCATTAAAGAGCCATTCCACACTGTTATAAACCCCCAGTGTATTTGACCTGGAAAAAGTGACTGCCATGCATTTAGCTGTTTCCAGCTGAATGAAGCTTTATCTCAATGACCAAGAAAACAAAGAGGGGATGGGAGAAATGGGGAGTGAGGCAGGGAAGAGGAACACACACGCATGCACACAGGCACTCACCCCTCTATTTGTACCGTTTAACTGCAGAGGAAGAAATGCAGAAAACACCTCTCAAGTCAGGAGAATACTCCAGCCAGCCAGGGTGTTATAAATTAGAGCCTGTCAGTATTACAATGTATATTAATAGTCACACCTCTTTTTAATGAGTTTGGCATTGGCAGCTGAGAGGAAATACAAGTCATCATGGCTCTGCTCATGCACACCCCGACAAAGGAATCCGTAATAAATCTTCCTAGAACAGCACTCACCATAAATATGTATCACATAAGGCATCTGTTTTACATTCTGCATATAAATCAGCATAGCGCTGAATAGCAATGAATCAGCTTCTCAATGCCTGATTTGATAACAAATCGACTTGGATCTTAGGAGAGAGAATTTACAGCCCTCACCCTGAAGACAGATAGTCAATACTTAAGACGAGTGCCAAGTTAACTTCTCTTCAGCAAGCAAGTTTACACAATGAGATGCTTTGGCGTTGGTGGGGGCAGGGGAAGGGTGTGAGCAAGGGGGTGAGAGCAGGATATTTTTGAAGGTTTTTTAATTAGTGCTTGAAGGACACTGCAGGCTCCGTGTCTGTGCTTTAGCCACGAGCTGCTGCTTTGTTCCATGCTCTGCCCTCCGAGTCCTGCGGGTACCGCTTCCAGAGAGCTCTGCTTCATGAGGCTGAGCTCCTCAGAGTTCAGCAGCGACCGTGGGATGGAAAATCCAGAGGACAAGAAGAGACATCCCTCACCTGCCTGCTGTTGCCTGGCAGGGCTCTCCAGAGCCGGTGAGGAAGCGAGGATCTGACCCCTTTCCTTAGAGTCATTGATAATAACTTCCTGGAAAGGCCTTTTATTCCAGGTCTGCAAACCAGCTCTGAGTATTTATGGCGCATTTCCAGTATTGCATCGCTGATGGGATCAGGTCACAAGGGGAGAAAAGGAATAACTGAGGGTTTTTATTTTTTCCTTTTCAAAGCAATGGCTCACATGGTAATGTCCCTAGTCACAGGAATAAACATTTCAAGATCCTATTTGTAGTAAGCTGCAATGTCTGCAGTCAGCTGAAGAGGACTCTAAGTCAGCTTCACTATTTTTCAAAGCTGGCTGAAATTCCTCAACAGAAATATTTTCTCAGCAAAATGTAGGTTTTCCAGGAAAGAAAAAATCAACCTTCTTACATATTTTTATGGGAAAATGTCAAAACTGGATGAAAATTTCTAATTTTCTGATGGGAAAATTCAAAAGGAAATGTTTTATTTTCAACTGACATTTTGACATTTCTACTTTTGGAAGTGTTGAAAAATCTCTAAAATGTCGACATTTTGAAATGTCCGAAATGTCGACATTTTGAAAAGAAGCATTATGTTTTCCTATTTGACATTTCCAGGCAAAGAGTTTAGTTTTGATTGAAAATGTCAAAAACATTCGTATCCTGGCTACATTTTCTTCCTCAAAGACTTTTTTTCCTTCATATTTCAACTTTTCATCCCATTTTAGAATAAAAACAAACATCCTGACTTCTCATGGAACTGAGATTGCATTTTTCAAACAAATGGTCATATGTACTCTGTAATCAGCTCTCTGCTGGCAGGATTGCTTAGCTACAAGGCTGGCCTATCTTTTGGGGATTTTTTTTTTGAGGGCAGTGGGTGAGGGGGAATGAGCCTGCAGTAGATGCATTTCACTTGTCTTCTCTGTACAATTATATTTCAATTACATTATGCTTCCTACACGATTATTGAGCTCAACAAGCAATCATTTGTCTGATTGCTCAAAGAAATCATGGAAAATAAGGTGGGGAGGGACCTCCAGAGGTCATCTAGTACATCACTCTGCCTAAAGAAAAATCAACTGCATTTATATAATTCCTTACACATTCTTGTCCAATCCATTCTTAAAGATCTCCATTGATGCAGACTCCACTGTCTCTCCAGGAAATTTATTCTGTTGCTTCACTGTTCTTACTTGTAAGAATTCTTTCCTGGTGTAAATTCAATCTACAATACACTGTGGTATCATTCTCCCATGTTCTTTACTCTTTAGACCTGTCTCACATGTGTTTGAAGATGCTTTCTCTAGAAAAGGGCTTCTTCCAGTGCTTTCTTATAAGATTTTGTTGCTTTTCACTCAACATTATTTATTTCTCCTCATGGCACAGCCATACCTATTTACTAAAGTAATTTTTTTTTTCCTATCCTTGGGTCACAGTATGTAGAACAATTTGCTTTCAGAATCAGATTACTGCATTAAACGAGCTATTAGTCTCTTCCAGACCTTCCACAAGTTGACAGCATTCAGCGGTGATTAGTCCTACCTGGCTGGTACCAGCAGGATCCTACTCAGGCCTCAGTAGGAAGAGAAAATGCTCAGAAGTATAAATCACACATTGGGGCACTCTGCATGTATGACCCAAACTGTCCCTTTGACCTCTATGTATGCAACAGGCAAGATCATAAACTGGAGTTTATGTGTATTTGAGCCCAACAGAGTTACCCACAGGACAGGGACAACCTAACAACCAGGAGTAGTGGAGGAACAGTGCCCGTGAGACAGCCTCCATGGCACAGCAGCCTCTCCACTGTGCAAAATGACATGTACCATAGCATCTTTATCTGACCCTCGCTGGGGCTGGGACTTGAGATCCTGCAGGAAGAGCTGCAAACACGAAGTGAGGGACTGATGCCCCTCCCTGACCTGCCCCAGCCATGGCCCAGCAGATGCTGGAAGGGGTATGATCTCCCAGGTGGGTACTGAGCTAGCACAGCTGTGCTGCTCTGTGGACTAGAGCCTGCTTGGACTTTTGTCCTCGTTATTGTGATTCCTGGATGCATCCCTTCTGTCCCTGTGACCCGGCACAGGAGGAGTGTATAAAGCACTTGGACAGCAGCTGCCCTACCATGGAGCATGCAGCTACCTGAATGGTGAAGACACTGTTGAGACTGTAAAATATCTGTGGGAAAAGCAGGAAGAAGATTGCACAGAGATCCAAGGCAGAGTTTCTTAATATATCACTATTATTGTCTGCCAAAGCTGGGGTGTCTCTGTTCAAGCCCAGAGATATGATTTGCTGCCTCTCAAAAAAAAAAAAAAAAAGAAAAAAAAAAAAAATTACGAGAATTGCTGTAGACAAATGGAACACCAAACTTTAAAACAGAGTAAAAAAAATTCCCAACAACAATAATAATAATAATGGTCAATCATAAACTGATATAGTGCCGGCTTTCCCTCCCTTTTCGCCACCTTACAGGATATCCCGTCTAGCAGCAGGAACAAAACGTGGAAATGAATCAGTCAACAGAGCATTTTCTCCCATTAAAGCTGTTGGCAATTTTGACCCGTGCAGGGGAAGTTGCACATTAAGATGGATATTCCTAATCTGTAGGGACAACTGTCCTCACTGTGGGATGTAGCCTTTTTTTTTTCCTCTCTCTTTTTTTTCCTTTTTTTTTGCCAAAGGATGTCATAGGTGAATGCATTTCTGCTGTGCACAGTGCGAACACACACACAGCAGAAAGGCCTGAAAATTGTTAACCCCTTCTTTTTTTAGCTCGCTATGCTCTTTTCATTTCTCTTTTCCCCTCTTTTTCTCATTCAGCGTGCAAAAATCTACTTCTTCTCTGGCCTACTAATATTTACCTTAATAATGCACAGTAAATCTATTATTTTCCAGCCTTGGGAAACTCTGGCTTTTATTTTCTCTTATAATCCTGTAGCTGATACCCAGCAGGAGAATATTAAAGTGCTGGAAGAGATTCACTTTCCTTTTTAACATTTGCAGGTCTTCCACACTTGCAAGTGGGAGAAAGTGAGTTTTGTGCCTAAAAAAGGACCAGGAGTCAGAATTGAGGTTTTTCTTTCCTGATTCAGTAGTGACTGGAAATAGAGATAGTTCATCACTCACATTTGTGCCTCAATTTGCTTATGTCACCCCTATAAGTGCTATCTGGTAAAAGGATCAGTTGTATCACCCAAGAGAGAAAAAAACCAAAACCACAATCCCTGTTTGTGAATAAAAAGTCTCATTTTTGCTCTCTGTCAACAAAAATAGTGAGAAATTCAGTGGTTTACCTATGGTCATATATGAGATCTGTGGAAGAGCAAGGTCCTGAGACCAGCACTGCCTGGTATCCCACTTACATTTTATACCCTGGTTGATTTTTCATTACTGCAGTAGTTACCTCCTAATCTAATGACAGTTACTCCACTCACCAGGGGCGTGTAAAGACCAATTCATTCCAGATTGGAAAAGTTCTTTGAGAAACCCTGAATAGAAGGTGCTATAGAAGTGCAATGTGTTATTAATAATCTCTCCTATCTGCATAAATCTCCATTGAATCCTCCCGGTATCATTAAACGTAAAATAATCCCTCAGCAAAGCTGAAGAGCTCAAACCTTCTTGTCCCTTTGTAGGTGTCTGGCTGTTTGCTAAATGGAAAAAAAAAGGCCACACAAAACGCTGACATCTTTTTGTGACCCTTGCAGAGCTACGTAGAGCTAATGAGTTTGTTTTCACTTTTGTAGATGAAATTTCCAGGGGCGGAGGGAATCCGGGGTGGTGCTGGGAAACCGCGGCGCGGCTCCCCGGGAACTTGGCTGAGACCACCATACTTGTTTCATGTGTGGCCTCTCTTTTTGCCTCATTGGACCAGAATTATTTAATGAGCCCTCTGAGAAACCCAGCTCTGGTCCCTTAAGATGGAAAAGGATCATGTGGAGCTCTGCTACCAGGCCACACAATTTCCAGGCTCCCTTCTTTGCGAGAGGCTGCAACTGCTCCTTCCCTTTTTGCAGCTGATGGTGAAAGTGGGGAGAAAGAGAACAATAACAAAACAAAATTGCTTCCCACAGCTGAGAAAATCACCCTCCCTTTATTATTTTTTTTTCCCCTTTAGGAAAGAAATAAATAAAAGGGAAAGAACCCAAATGGGATCTCTCCCTCTTCAAACATACAAATGATCTTATGTTAGCAGTTGGGATTAAACATCTGTCTGGTGGTTATGTGATCATAACAGATGCTGTGTGCAAACGTTTCCTGCTAGCTTTGTTTTGGTTAATATTGTTTGTGTAGCACATTGGGTTATATTCAGCTGAAGGGATACAGAGTCTATTTTTCTTCCCCCCCCCCAAACTTCTGCTGAACTTCAAGCAGCTTCATCATCTTTTTAAAAAGAAATTGGAGGCGGGGGTGGAGGGGAAGAGGGTCATTGACTGATGTCATCTGGAAAGTGATGTCACACAGCACTGATGAAATGGCAATCCACCCGGGTTTTGAGCTGCTTTGATGTTATGTTAGGCCTTTTTCCTCTCTGTTAGGTTGCCCTTGGGTCCACTTGGCCATGCAGCTGGAAATAAATACAGGGATATTGTAATGAGTTTTGCTGTGCAACTGGAGGACCCCGGAGCTCAGCTGCTTGGGATTTCCATTGTTCTTTCTGAGAAGCTGTGTTTATAAATGGAGCCACATGGATGCTGACACTGCACTCCTTGAAGGCATTAAGGCTTTTCTTTCTCCAGGGTATTTTTGTACTCCTTCTACAGGGGAAACTGAGGCCCTGAGTGGTGTCAGTGAGAACATCTGCAGCAGGACAAGGAGCTACAAACTTCTCATCCCTTGTCTTAACACCTGTTCTATTTAGTCTTACAGGTAGGTGTGAGACTGACCCTCTTGTTCCTTCCTGGCTGAGGAACAGACACTGTATTTCCACACTTTTGCCCTATTACTTTCCTACAGTGGCATCCAGCTGAACAATCCTCCTCTCTGCAAAGTTCCCTTAGCTGGTTTGACCATAGCTGTGGCTCAGCACAAAGACCCTCCTTCTGCAAAGCAGTGCACCTCACTGCCCAGACACCGCACACAGCATCTCCCACCCTCAGCCTATAAAAAAAAGCAGTCTCAAGAGGTCTTTATGCTCCAGCCAAAAAGGATAACTATTAATTCTTGTCATTGGGAATAAATGCCCCTTTTTTCCTATCATCATAACCCTTCAAAGCCCTGCTGAAACAGTCACCCTGGGTAGAAGAATTCAGTGTCCAAGGGCAGAGGTTGTGGGATCTCTTGCTGATGTGTGAGAGGAAAGAACCCAGATTGCAAGGACTACTTCATCCTCCAAGTGGATGGTGGCAGGTAAAGCAGATGAGC
This sequence comes from Aphelocoma coerulescens, assembly GCF_041296385.1. Lineage (NCBI taxonomy): Eukaryota > Metazoa > Chordata > Aves > Passeriformes > Corvidae > Aphelocoma > Aphelocoma coerulescens. Next base: position 7,995,912 of record NC_091024.1, read on the forward strand.
GGATATTCAAACCTTCTCAGCCTGAGGACTGGCATCTATTCCTTGAGCTCTGTCTTTTTCCCAACTGTTTCACTTTATCGTCTCTCTAAATGTCCGGTTGTGGTTGTTTCTGTGTTAACATTTACCAATCATTTCTAGCCAAGAAAAAAAGAGATTAAAATGATTCATGTTAAATAGCTTCTGGGCAGCCTTTTGCAACAGTAAGGGACTTGGGGTCTTTTCACTATAATTACTTTGAAATGTGACTTCCTTTTCCTGGAAAGGAGGGCTGGTCCAGTGAATGAAATACCCAGCTGGAGGCTGTAAAAGTTTTTGTTCAGTGACTGTTTCAACCACAAACCATTCCGTATAAAATCAAGACATTTATTTTAATTCCCTTGTGCCTCAGTTTCCCCAGCCCTAATTGTTCATGATTGCCTTTTTTAATAAATAGTTTTGATGAAACAACATTCCTCAGTGGAAATTGTTCATTTAAACATCCTTCTTTCACCTCTTTGGAGCACTCATGCAGTACTACTATACTTCATGGGTTTTTTAGGAGAAGAGATTTAGTTAATCTCAGTGAGTTACTCAAATATCACAGTAACGGGAGTCACGTGAGGGTAGGCAGCTCTATTTCAATGAAGTTGGTGCCTTCCTAAAAATATTAGAACCAGTTTTGTTCATGGGGAAGGCAGTAGTCTTCCAAGGACTAAATTTAAGAGTGCAAAGTTTTTTGGACAAGAGGGGAGAAAGAGTCCCATGGCCACCTTTTAGTACTAAATAAGAGGTTAAACTGTATGAATGCTACATTTATGAGCTCCAGCTTATCTCATGTGTGATGGGAGTCAGTTGGAAATTAAAATTCATCCAACTGACTGTGACCACACACATAGTCCATTGGAAAGGAAAAGTATGTTTGTGCAATTGTGTTTCCATCTCCAAAACAGCCCTAGCCTTGTTGGGCGGCCAAGGTCAAGAGTATCCACAGGCGTCTCCTCCTGGTCAGTGGGAAAGGAGATGGGGGCTCTCACGGATCTCCCACATTGCTAAATTTCCCTCCCCACTTCCAGCACTTTGTAACTGAAATGTGGAGGCACAGGATTGAGAGAAGAGCTGGGGCTGGGCTGTGTTTTTGTGGGCATTGGAGACTGTGTTGGGGAGAAAGAGAAAATGCCTTGGCAGAGCAGTATGGGGGGGAAATTGCCCCTCCAGGACTCAGGACTGTGGATCTGTGACCAGCCAGTGACCTCCTGTATCCAGAGCAGTGCCTGACCAGTGTTAAATCTACTGAGAAATGGCTTTAGCTAAGTCACCTGCAACAAAATGCCGGCCAGGATACCTTCACAACTGGCTATTTATCGTGTCACCAAGCATATAAAACTATTCCACATGTTGGCATCCACTAATTCAATAATCCAGTAATATAAATTTAGATAATAGACATTAATACCACGTTTCAAAATACACCCACAACATTTATTTCTCTCTCTCAAGAAAGAAAAAAAAAAGAAGCACACATTGAGAGGGCTCTCCTGATGAAATAATAAAACCCATTCTCATCTAGAAAAAAGAATCATTATAGGAGGATGGTAATTTACTTTATATGACCTTCAATTGATTATTCTGGGCCTGCTACACAAATATCACAGGAGCTATTGATCGTAAAACCTACCAAATAGATCTCTAATAGCTTTTACTGAGGAAAAATAATTATGCCAGCGCTGTGGTCAAACACACATAAACCAATGTGGAGGTATTAATGTATAGTATTATTACCCATCTGTCTGAGAAGTATGGGGAAGATGCTTTGCAGTAACATGCTCTGTCTAAGCACCATGAAGGCTCAATATCTGGCTAACAATTACAGCCAGTTATACTGAAAAATTGATTACTGTAAGTAAAAGCTGAGACTGGAAAGCAGAGGCTGGAGCTTGCTTAGTAAAAGTAGAATAATAGCAACCATCATCCTAATTGTGGAGGAGTTCTGCCGTTGCATATGCTTGGAGCTGGAAATTGAATTCTCCTCTGGTGCCTGCGGCAGGGCATCATTTCAGAAGCAAAGGTGTCCACCTTGGCTGGCCTCGAGATGGGGGATCAATGCCTGTGAAAGGCCAGGCTGTCTCAGTCAGGAACAGAATACTGCGAAGGGAAAAGAGCACAAAGTGCCAGAAACTTGCCCCCAGACCCCACCCCAGGAGCCACACCTTTGGGAAAGTTTGGTGGTCTGGGGGGGAAGGGGTGTTGTGGTGGGTGCAGATTGTGACGAGCCTTGTTGCTGCTGTTACTTCTAAAGGAGCCGCCTCGCTGGTGGGAATCTGGCGGCAGTTTTGCAACTGATTTCATTGGCAGAAGGATCAAAACCTAAATGCTGTCTCCGTGCCACGACGAAAACTTTAGATTTTTCTCTCTCTCTTTTGCCATATGCATAGATTTTAAGGCATGTCAACTTAAAAATTAGATTGATTTTATATAAATCTTATTAAAATGTAAGTAAAGTTATTGTAACTCAAGGGAATTAGGAGGAAAAGTATATTTTGCTCTATTTTTTGAAGTTTGAACTCAAGTTCCCTTGAGTTTTGTATAGGTCGATCTACTCTTTCTGTTACAGAAACTTAGTTCCACTTTCCCCTACTTCTCTGGGACTCATTCCTCAGCATAGGGAAATTAAAGGAAAAAACCTACAAAACTTTTTTTTCTTAATACGGTAATTAAAATGCAAATTTTTGAATAAGGCTTTATGATTTGGTGTTTTATGTACAGTGCTTTTAATGTATTAAAAATTACCCGTTTTCAAGTTGGCAATGTCCCTTAGAAATTATTATCAAATAATATTCTAGTATTCTGAGGTAAAGCCTGAAAGACAATTTATAATCAGACCACTAAAGCAATTGATCAAATATTTATTTATCTGGAAAACAAGTGATAATTAGTGGAAGACTAGCACAGAAAGCCCATTCCCTTTTTTAATAAAGAAATGTCCATGCAATCAAAAATGTGGAATGCAGGGATGCTAAGCTCAAGGGATCCATACTAAAGAAGAAAAAAATGCTAATTGAAAGAATTGCTGAGAGAGTCAGAGGAATGTTTCTCATTCCCAATTTTGGTTGAAAAGCAGACAGATTGCATAGTACCATCCTCCAAGCAAGGCTCAGAGACTGAACTGGGGGACCAGAGTTCACCAGTACCTCATCCTGCGCCAGGAGTGACATCACAAAGGCAGAGCCAAGGCTCGCAAGGGCTCTCCCAGCCCTGCAGAAACAATATGGTTCAAATGTTAATTTCTCTTCCTTTTGGTTTGTACCAGTTTGTGCTGTTAACAAAGTAACACTCAAAGGCTGGAGTCACTACTATCTTTGTGAATGATTTATGATTTGCACTCTAGAGATAAGCAATTTCCATGCCAAAAAAGGGCTTTTTTTTTTTCTCCTTTTTTTTTTCTTTTTTTTTTTTTTCCCTCTTAGAAGCAGACTGTCAGTGCTATAGGGGGGGAAGAAAATCATTAGCAAGACCTCTGTTGTTTGTTGGGGCTGTTTCCCTTTTGCATTTGCCTGGGCACAGGTGATGGAGGGTTGATGGGCATGACTTCCTGGATTTACATCAGTAATGATTTTGGGCCAGAGTGGCTGTACATCCCAGTCCTGGAGAGCAGTGCCTAGATCTCCTTTGACCTTGAAACTACTATTGATTTAAAATCAGTAGGATAGCTTAGGTAAGCTGGTGCGCACCAAAAGGAGTAGGTCCTCTGCAGTGTTGCAAATGTCATCATTTCATGAAAATAAGGAATCATTCCAGCTTTTCCCCATCTCCCCCTCCTCAAAAACCTGTTTTTGTCGCGTTTTCTGTACATTGCCCAATTTCTGCCTAAGAGAACAGCCATTTCTTGAGTATGATTAGCGATAAGGAATACAGTCAGCTGTCTTTCCTGGAAAGGAAGGTGCAGAACAATGTGGTTTATCTGTACTTAAGACATACTTTTCTCCTATCTCCAAGATGTTTTCTTGGTTTTGGACTATTTTTGTCCCAAAGAATACAAGAGCAGTGGAGCTGGAAATCTCAGTTGCACTTCAATATCTTGTATATTCGTTCTCCAAAAGACTTGGACAGGTTTTTAAACTATTAAATTATTCAGCATATGAATATTAAAAGTACGTGTATTTCAAGTTTCACTGGAAACTAATTATTAGTCAACTGACAGCATATATCACAGTCACTGACTTTTTTCTTTAAAATGCCATGAACAATTGCAATATACCTTGTAACAAATACATCTCTAGTATCATAATTAATTTTTTTTTAAAATAAGTCATTTGCAATTTGCATATGCACAAAATGGTTCATTTTGCCACTGTATTAATTAAAACCAGCTATGATTGTTCAAAACTTTAATTCAGCTCCAAACACAACAATGTCCTGTCCTGGCACATCCTCATCTGCATAACATTTAATGACAAAATCACAGATGCTCTTAGCACGATGCAGCTGAAGGGCAAGCCTCACCAGGAGCTGGAAACAGCAAGTTTAAAAAAAGTCTCCTTTAAAAAAAAAAAAAAAAAAAAAAAAAAAAAAAAAAAAAAAGTATACCTGTCATGTTTAGAAGGAAAGTATACCTGTCATGTTTAGACTCTTCAGGAAAGCCTGGCCAAGAAGTTACAGTTCTGGAGAATTAATATCCTGGATATCATTACAATTGACTCTTTCTGCTTTTATTGAGCTATTTTCAAAGGTCCCTATAATTTACAAAGAGGAACAAGACATCTTTGGTAAGAAATTTATGGGTTTAACTCCTAGCTCAGTGTGTCGATGGGTGTCTTTCCACTGACTTCCCTGTCTCCCTGACCACAGGCGCTGCTGTTGCAGGGAAAAACACCTTGTCAGGGCTGGTGCCCTGCCACACATGGGCTAAATGGACAGACACTAAAAGGAAATGGCAGGATTTAAGTGAGACAGGAATTTAAGTACAGAGATTGAGAAAAGGGGATGATACAAATATGAAAGTGCAGCAGGGATGACAGGGAAGAAGGCAGGTATTAGGTAGGGCAAGAAAAGCAGGGGGACAGAGGTCGTGAATGTTTGAATGGCCATGGGCCTATGGCGGGAGGGAAGGTCCTTGGATAAAGGCTCTCACATGGCTGCCAGTCACACCATTTTAGCTTTTAGGTACAATTAACCAGGTCAGTCCTTGGTAATTATTTTGCCACAAAAACATCTCACTGGCTCTCAGATGGTTTTGGTTTACAAAAGGCAACACATGCTGACCAAGGCAAATTCCGTTCTCAAACGGAAAACTATCACAAAATCACCTAGGTTTTTCTACAACTGGGGCTGGATTTCAGCTCTGGATTTCCACACTCCTACCTCAGAAACAATGATAGATAGAGAGAAACCTCGACCTCCCAAAACCACAGAAGCAATACCTGTCCGTTCCTGACTTTAATATGTTTAGCTGATTACAAGGACACTGTTAATGGTGTTATTCTTACTCAGCAATGAGAGGCGGAGAGGAAGGCAGCACACCGGTGCCAGGTCAGGGTGCAAGGCTGTCCTGCCGGCCCGCGTCCCACCTGCCCTGGCTGATTGGTAATGCTGGCTGTCGGAGCCGCCGCGCGCGCGGCGGGAGGATTTGGGGATGATTAATTGCCCTGTCTTCCGAGCGGAGAGTTCGGAGCAGCAGGGTTCTTCGTGTATGTAAATACACGTGGGCTCGGCGCTGCACCGGCACCGGCTGAAATGAATAAAAAGACTTAACAAAAGGACTCGACTCTGAATGTTTAGATGTCGAAGATTAGTTTCTATTATGTCCCAGTGGGAGAAAAGAATATGTCATATGGGAAACTGGATAGGCTTCATGTTGCAGAGCGGGGAGAGAACCCGCTTCTCGAGCGTGGCTCAGCTTGTGCTGCCACAGCAATCGGCTCACAGACCCCCAAAAAGCCCAGGTGCTGCCACTGGTTATAAAATATAACTCTGCCGATCTGTGAGTTAAACTGTGATTGCCGCTATGAGCAGCGCACAGCGTATTAAAAAAAATAAATAAACCCTTCAGAATTCAATCGCCTACTTAAAGTCAGTTTCTGTTTTTCTTACTTATGTCTTATTCTGATGTGCACAGCTGTTGTTATATTGTATGGTATTAAAATCATAGTAAGTTTTTTATTTTGTGTAAAAATGTCAGCTCAGAACACACCAAGCAAGGAAGTGTCCTTTAAACAGCAAAGAGCAAAAATAGGACAAGTTTGGGGGTTTTTGTGAATAATATGAAATAAAACACTCCCCTAACATTCTTCTTCCCTACAAAGATTTCAATTTTTCTTATTTTTTTTTCTGCATACTAATTTCTGTACTCATTTTTGCATCACAAAACATTTTGTAGATGGGAGTAAATCTTCCTTAATATTTTCCAAACTTCTGTGTGTTTAAAAATCACCTGCAATTTGCTAGATGAAATATTTTCTGTGGCACTGTGACAAAGGAGGGAGACCAGATGTTTTCAGAAAATTCATTTTTTAAACTCTTTGTTTTTTGGTGTGGTTTTTTTTTTTGGTCTTTGCACACTTGTAGAACAAGCTGTAAAAACAATACTTGAAGAATGAGCTGATTTTAAAAAAATAGAGAGTCAAAGAATTTGAAATAAGAAGATTTTGTTTTGGATATCCTTTCACCAGAAGAGATTATTATTTATGGGCTGCATTATATATCTTGCTTGGTAATCAGCAGTAATGTATGTCTAGCAATAGTAGAAAAATGAATTTCAGTAGTATCTTGTAGTTTAGAAAAAATAAATTATGAAACACTTAAGAAAAAATGAAATAAAACTAGTGATGAATCTGCAGCCTCAGAAAATCAGATAAACAAAATGTTCCAGTTAGTTATTACCACAGTCAATAGCAGTACATGAAATTGTATTACAGGCTGTGAAATGAAATAATCCCACCCTGTGACAAGCTTGACAGAATTTGCCTGAAACTCCTCGGCCTTTTAGCAGACTTTGATCTCTCCAGGGACTGGGGTTTGGGGTTTGTGCTGAGTCACGGAGGCAGGAGATTCGCCACCTAATCCAGAGATAACGGAGAGGTGGTAGCTGAACCCAGAGGATCAAGGGAGAGGACTGAGCCATTCAAAGCCGAAACTTAATTACAGCTGAGGTTGGATGAATGGTTGCTCTGAACCTGCCATTGTTTTATTGTTAATGTCTGCTTTAATACCTCCAAATTTCAGTCAGGGCAAAGTTGGGTCACTAAATCTGAATGATGCTAGCATTTGAGGAGTGTAGGGTTAAAAAATACAAAGTCACTGCAAGGATAGGCAATTTTTAATTTATTTTTACCCTCAAACAGCCTTTCTCTCTAGATTAAAAATTTGCATTGCTTTTCTAAACTACCAAGTATCATTTAAAAATGTATTCATGTTTTCTTGCACCTTTTTGCAAGCGCTCCAGCACCCAGTAAATAAAAGTAGCAGCCTGTGTCCCTTTTAGCAAAAGCCATATATCTGCTCAGACTTGTAATTTGCTCCGTTTATATCCTTTGCCCTTGAACTCTGGTTATTAACGCAATGTTTCTCCAAATGATGCCATATAACTCTGCTCCAAGCACATTCCTACTGACACCACGCAAACAACAAAGCCAGCTGAAAAGGAGAAAAAAAAGAAAGGAAGGTGAATTGCATGTGATGGAGAACATTACTCAGAATGATATAAGTTACAGAGTTTCTCATGTTACTGGGGTAGAATGTGGGTTAGAGACCTTGCCTGCCTGTGACCAGCACTTCTCCAAAAATCTTTTAAGTGCCCCTTGGCAGTTCTGTATTCAGAGATAACCTCTTTATGCCGAGCAGAGATCCTGGTAAGGGGCTGTGTTGTGCAGGAGAAAGACAGACTGCCATGCTGGTAAAAACTCCCACCTCACTACATCGGGATTATAGATCAGGATAAAGAACTTGCAACACGCTGCTGAAAGCAGAAAGAAACCAGAGGACAGAAAAATAAAATAGAAATGGTTATCAACAAGTGGCCAGTATAAAACGTTCTTCCAGGAAGAAATTAAGTATCTGTGGCAATATTTTCTCTGCCATAAAGCAGTGTAGAAATCTGAGGCACAATTAGCGTTGTTCAAAATACTTTGTCTTAAGTGTTATCAGGCAGTGAAAGAAATGCTCCTTGTCCCAGTGCTTCCCTATTCATCTTAATAAAGGGAGGATTCTGCTGAAATACAGATCTTTAGATGCACTGCGTCTACTTTTCTACTTTCCTACTCAGTTTCATTAAATAATAAGCTACTATGGCACCATCTAAATATTGACTGACTTTTATTAGTCCTTCCATATCTGCTTGGCGAGCTGACAGTAAGGCCTCAGGCAGAGAGCTGGGCTTACTTTGGTGCCAAGGAGTTCTTTAAGAGCATGGACAAATCATTATCCCTTAATGTGATTCCATTTCTCTTCTTACCTTTTCTGATCTGTTTAGATTGCAAGGTCTTCTCAACAACAAATGTAGTGCTGTGTGTTTGTAGGACTTTGGATAGGATCTGAAGGTCCTACTAGTGCAGAGGGCTGGAGGTAAAGGGCATTACCAGGTTAAGAAAATGTGTGGGAAAATAAAAGGTGTAAACTACCTTGTTGACACTCCAGATTTCAAAAAGAATTTTGAAAGGACCCAATTCCCTGTGGGTTTTGAAAACACAGGAAATTATAGGATCATAGAATGTTTTAGGTTGGAAGGGACATTAAAGATCATCTAGCTCCAACCCCACTGCCATGGGCGGGAACAACTTTCTGCAAATCTTGCAAGGAAGGTCATGCTTGTGAAAATCCCAGCTTCATCTTTTTAGGATTGCTTTTGTGATCAGTCTCAGGTAAGCCTTTAATCTGCTGAACACCCTGTAAGAACACATGCCTGGCTATTCTCTGCTTCCTCTTCTTGTGGCCATTTGGCACAACTTCTGAGACTGCAGATTGCATGGCGTGGCTTCCATGAAATACTCCTTTTCCAGCTGAAAAACAGACCATTGTTCTGGGTACGTTTGGGCTTTCTGGTTTTTGTTGGTCTTCTTTTTGAGGAGGAGGAGTTCAGTAAGAAATCTCTGATCCCACTGCTGGGCTACATGAACACTGGATTTCTCAGAATTTGCCGTGGTTTGCAAGTTTCCTGGTGCCACAGCTTTAACAGTATAGAGAGATTGATCACTGAAGCATGAGAAGCAACAACCAGAGCAGAGCAAATACCAGAGGAGACAAAATGTTCAAGCACAGCCCAGAGAAGATTTACTCAGTTTTAAATACATTTGCTTTGAATTTTCTCCCCTTCTGCTTCCAGGAACCAAGTTCACTGTCAGGAATACTCATAGACCAGCATGGGTATTTTATTTTATTCTTTCAGCTACCTTAAGGAAAAGAGTAGAGAAGATTCCCAGAAAACTAATTCTGACATGATAAATATTTTAATTGGAGACTGAATTCTCAGAAACACATTTCAGCAGTTAAAGAGCAGCAAACTGACCAACTGGTACCTTTTCTCAGAATTAACCAATGCAAGGCTGAACTCACTTCTGCTACTGATTCAGCTCCAGAATAATGTTTATTTTTAATATTTAATGGCATAACTATTAAATTAATATTTAATATAATAATTATTTTGCAAGCTATCAATGTATACAACAAGCCAATTCTTGCAGCTGACTCTTGTGAAAGTTGTAAATAACTTTTTAAAGTAATTGTTGCCAAAATAAAGCAGTATTAGAGTTGTTATAACAGCAGGAAAAATACATTTCCATGTTGCTGCTTTGCCTGGCTCTTCCCATTCCTGTTCTACTGCAGCCATTTCCCTTTTCCTTGATAGCATTGGCTTGACTCTGGGCCTTCATTTTTAGGAAAACAGTAAAATTCAATTTTGCCTGTACTTCTGAGGATCTGTGAGCCAGATCATGCTGTTTCTTTTTGCATTTGGATGAATTTTCCATTTTGAGCTCTCTGCGTGTGAGAGAAGAAAGTAGAAGCAGATAGCTCAGCACAGTTACGATCTAAAAAAGAAATCATCAGATTTTAGACCAAGCTGGTAAGCCCGACAAAAGCTCAGCGCAGTATATTTCCATGTTAGCCAGGTCAATACAAGATGACAGATTGAAAGACCGTATGTGACTCACAGAAGACATTTTTGGGTAAACTGTTATCCTTGGATGAAATTAAATTAAAAGACACCTCACACTGGGTCATATTTTTTTTTTCTCTCCTTTTCTTTTCTTCCTTTCTTTTCTTTTGGTTCCTTTTTTAAACTGGATTGTTATCTCATTTTCAGAAGACTATCACTTTTATCCTGACTTGTCAAACAGCTATTACCATCAAGATGATGAGCTTGATATGCTGCAAGTACTGATTAAGGGGATAGTGCAATTGCTCTTGCTCTACCTGGAAGGAGTAATTTTCCTGTCTGTCTAGTAAGTGGAGCAAAAAAAAAGCCAGATTTCTCCTTATCTGTGGAAGAAGGAGGTTGTCTCATCTGTCTCTGAGCTCTTGTGAACAGTCAGGTCTGGTCAATACTTGGCTTCCATTCCTTCTCCAATGCAATGCAGATGTTCAAGCTTCAAATCCTGCAAGCAAGCTGTAGCAGATTGAAGGAGTGACAGTCCTTAGAATCACTGAATTGCACCTAAAGTGCAATTTTAATGGCTTTGTGTGGTAGGAGTAGATAACTTTTGACCATGGGGTAAACCAGCTTGTAGGCGCTAACGACCTGTGGAACTTTTTGCAAGATAAAGACCTGGAGGAAAAAACCTATTCACTGACCAAAATTCTCCGTGGTGATTGCTGTCAGACACACCACATTTCAGACCTGGGCCTGGCTTACTGTGAAGTATTTCTTCCTTAATCACACAGTTGCCGTGTTTCACCCCAAAATGGCAACATTTCTATGATGGCAGAGATGATTCTTTTGGAGTAGAGGCAACTCCAGCTCAAGCAAAACTCGTGAAGATTTGAATCATAGGGAGCTGCATCTGTTGGTGTATTTGGACAGAACTATATGCTTTCTTTTGGATGAATAAAGATCACTGTAATTCTGTCTAAAATAATTGAGAGCAAAATTGCAAAGTATGCTGGTGAGCATTGGTCAAAGCAGATCACACATCTTGATAAAGATCCTGAAAAAAACACATATTTATATGTATGCATACTATACATACATCTAAACATACATATGCTTCTGCTCCTTTCTCTCTGTGCCTTTATTTCTTTCTGTCTCTCCACATATGTGTGCATTTGTACATATATATAGTCATGTACCGCAAATTTGACAACCTTATAAGTTTTTTGGAACTTTTACTGCCTGGTATTTAGAAATACAGCTAAAGCTACAAGACACATGAAAATCTTAGCATAAAATAAAAGACAAAAATGCCTCATTGCACCCAAGTTTTGTCACCTCAGGGAGAGGGGATTGCCAATTTTCCAGCTTGGGCAAAATATCCAGAAGGAATGTCAGAGCTTATTAAAACTGCTTTGGCTGCAGTGGTTATGTGGAACTGCAGATGGAACATCTCTCCCCCAGCTGCCCATCCCTCCTGGTCACCAGTGACTTTGTGCTGGGAATTTGTCCCCTGTTTCACCAGAACCGTGCCTGGTTGGTGCCAGTTGGCTGCATGAAAGCAGGGCAAGGAGGCTCACAACATTTCAGGGTGTGTGTGTGAGTTTGTGGAGGATGGAAAGAGGGTAAAGAAGACTGTCAAATCTTCACTGAATGTTGGTTTTGAGTTCTTCTGTCGATCCCCCAGCCAAGGGAGTTTATCTTCTGCATAATCCAACCCAGATTCACCTACAGATGCCTGTGAGTGCCGTCTCTGTGTTTTACCATCAATAAAACGAAGGCTCAGCCCATTTTGCCTGTCAGGGAAGAGTTCCAAGTCAGTGTCATCTGGAAATAAAGGAACTGCAGAAAGATGCCTGTAAAATCCCTAAAAAAGGCAGAACTATCACCTATAAAATAAATTATCTGAGAAACAAGATTTTTTTTTTTTTTTTTAACATTCTAAAGGATGCACTAAGAGCCCTCAATTGTGGAATATCCATCTCAACGTGGTAAATAGATGCGTTAGACACAGAGTGACATATGGGCAGATAAATACAGCCATAACTGGTAGGCAAAGTAAGTGCACGCGGCATGTGTCAGTATTGTCTGGTAATTCAGAGCTGTCATAAAACTGTCCCACTTATGATGTTACAGCATTTTTAAGAAACATGAATTTGCAATTTAAACTCTGCTAAATGAAGGCAGGAAGTTACAGGTTACAGAGCTGCATGCAAACGGGAACCAAGAGGGTTTTTTTCTCAAATCTGTCTCAGCAGGTACAAGCTGTGAGGATGTCCTGAATACTTCAGTGTTGCCAGGGACATTATGTGTGTGGGGGTGATCAGTGGAAAGCAAATAAGAGCATTCTTAATCTAATAAATGTTTGGGAAACATAATACTAGTTCTGCTAACAGGAATCTTATTATTAAAACTTGGATAGTCACCATCCTTCTAAATCCCTGGAAAATGTTCTTTCTCCTTTCTTCACTTTCTTTTTTCCTCATTTGAGTAACATGTGCCCTTAAAGACATGACTAAGTGGAATTTGGTATTTTTGATGTTTTGGATTAGTTAGTTTGGGGTAGGGGATTTTTTACCTCTACAGAAGTTTCTTTGGCAAAATGTTTTAAAAATGTCCTCCGCTCTGGAGCCAGGCTGCAGAGTAAGTCTGCTAGCTTTATCTCATATACTGTCTCCCCGGGAGTCTGAACTAAATGCATAATTTAAAGAGCCCTTAATCTGCAATGTCATTCCCATTTGGTCGGAGGCAGCCTTCACTTTATGATGTTAACTTTCTCAGCAAAGGGCAATGGCAGTTTTTCCGAGGATGCACTTAGAGGCAACATCTCATGTAAACCGTTTATTCAAGGTGTCCTGACATCCCAGTATAACACTGGGTGACAATGGATAACCTTCATCAAGTTCTCCCATGGGAGAGATGCATTCATGGCAGTGAAAGTGCTGCACAAAGCCAAGGGTAATATATAAAGGGCTGTTGAGGAGGAGTGGGAGATAGAAGGAGGAAAATGGCAAACAGAGACTTAAGCCACATTATATTTCATTCTGCATGCTTTATGTGATCCAGGTGAGCATCACTTCTGCTGGAGGTAGATCCTGGAGTCAGGTCCCAGTGATAGCTGGCATGTACTGGCCATGTCTTGCAGCCTTCTGGCCCTGCCTGAAAAGAGCTGGACCAGTTGCACAGTCTGCTGCTCTCTCTTATTAACATGCACTGTGTGTTGATTTCAGCCCCGAGTTCTTTTTGTAATTTAAGGGGTGCAAACCGACCTTTAAATGGGGAGGGCTGTTTCCTTTTTAATTAAATCTCCAGCCAAGCAATTTGCCTTTCCCATCCTACTGAGTTTTTCATCAATTGTTTTTCTTCTCCTTGTGCTTTAGCAAACCACAAGTGCCTTATTACAGTAACTACCGCACTGGTCTCGTGCTCTCTCACCCTCAAGGTTGCTTTTAAAGTGCAAAAACACTTCCAAAAATATGCAACAAGCTAATACCCCAGGACACATTAAGGACTGTTTTGTTTTATTTTAGCTACAGGTTGATTACAGAGAATAAAGGATATTGAGATATCAGAGTCAGAATGGTGTTATGTGTGATAGACGCAAATGTAAGAAACTTTGTGCATATCCCAGGTCAAACAATTTATTCCTCTTTCTCAGTCCTTATTCCTAATATGTCAATCACCAGATATATCTTCATGGAAACCAGCTTGAGAAGCTGTTACCCTTTAGAAACACCAATATAACAAATGCCCAGCAGCTGGTAAGGGAGAGAAAGGTCCTTTCACTGCAGGGTCTACCTCTCATCCTTCAGCTGTGTCCATGCCTGGGCTTTATGACAGCTCATTGTGCAGTAGAACTGACCAAACTTCTTGTGGATGATTGATTGTGATCTCCAACTCATACTGAAATTCCTTCAGAGCCAGGTCAGTACTGAGCAAAGGGGATGATGAGAAGCACTTGATCCCCTCACATTTTCTGATGTCTTATAATGTGTGATCTCAGGCTCAGACTTTTCCCACAGTCGGGATCCATAGGGTCTCCATCCTTTACCCAGCTGCTCAGCTCCGTGCAACTCATAGGAACCTAATTCCTCATCAGTTGTAGCCTGAAAATAAACCTCACATTGTATCTACACTATCAGGGCCTGCATGACAATTCTAATATACATAGACGGAGAACAGACAGTTTGGCTCAGGTGAGTCCCAAACTCAAAAATATTTTATTCCTAACACTGATCTGCTGAGGCAAGTTAGAGATATCGCCAACTTTATCTCATATCTTTATGATTCTTGTTCCTACTGCATTGTCTCCTAAATCCATTTAGATTGGATTTTGTGAGAAGCTTCCTTGACAATGTGACTGCATGATGACCAGTTAAATATGGCCATTCCTACTGGAGCCTTTCTAGGGAAGAGGAGCAGTCACAGAAGACTGGGTGCATATTTCTGTTGGGCATTTCTGTGTTACAGAGCCAGGGAAGTTTGAGTGCACTCATGTGCAGATGTCCTGTCCTCATGAGCTGTGGTGCCAGGGTCTTGAGACGGTCAGCGTGCAGGACAGAGAAGCACAGACTGACTCTCATAGGAGATGAACTTGGTTGGAAAACCTACTCTTTCGCTTCCTTTTTTTTTTTTTTTCTTTAAAACTTCTTCTGGTTTTGCCCTCTTCCTTGGTTCAGCTTCAGCCTTTGGAGGGCGACAGGTCCTGCTCGAGCTCCTGCCTGCTGCCCCCCCCACGCTGGCAGCCACTAGATGGGGAGCTCGGCTAATGGGTCCAGCCCTAGTCAGAGCCTGGTCACCATCTGGCAGACAAAAATCAGAGGGAGGGGACTCCTCTGCAGCAACAAAGTAGGCTGCCCCGACTTCAAATTGAGGATAAGGACAAGTGATGGAGTCTCCGGCCACAGCTTGAAAGCAACCCATCAATGTCATCTTGAGTTAAGTACCTGATGCTGGCACTTTGCTGCAGTTCTTGGGGGGATAAGGGCTCTGACAGGGTCATTGTTTCAAGTGGAGTTCAGTCTTTTGTTTGCCATAAACGAAGAAGACAGGAAGTCAGCTGTGAGGTTTAGGAATAATATTTAGATAATTGTGAGATATCTCATCTTAAAGTTCAAACTGATTGAACCTGAGCTGAGTTTTGAGTCAAACTTTGTTTACAGGCCCATCATCTTTGTGGCTGACACTTGCAAAGAGGAAGAGAGAGAGAGAGAGGCGACGGGGAGGGAAGAGTGAAAGAGAATGAGCCAGGACTTACGGTTTCTTTCTGACCTTGGCAAGAAGGAAAAATCCATACAGAAAGCAAAACAATAAATAATAATAAATAATAACACCAACAGCGATGCCAACACTCCAAGAGCTGGAAAATAAAATAAAATAACACTCCATTGTGCCCACATTCTTAATAACTCTGCATCTGACTATCTAAATCTAGGCTTCTGCAAAAATCAGCCAGGAAGATGCTTGCACCAAACACAGCATGAGCCTTGCATTTAATCGGTTACTGTAATAAACATATAAAAAAAGATTTTTTTTCCATGAGAGGACAGAGCAGTGGCTACATAAAAGGACATCAAATGACACATCCTCCATCTCCCAGCAAATAAAAAAGCCATCAGCTCATAACAAGGCGGTGATAAAAGGTGCTGAGGCCAGTAAGATTAAGACTTTGTAATAAGGTTCGGGCGCCAAAACTGACAGCCATTTTCTTTTATATTTATCATGTCTTCACATTGGGGTGAGAAGCCAGGAGTCTGTCCCATTGCTGGCTAGAATTTATAGCAGCTCCATTATTAGGAGATTGCACTGAAATGGGGCAGAGGTATGGTTTTCTGAGAACGCTACAATAGCCTCCTACATTATACACTTGACAGGTTTGTCAGCGCTTAGTAACAAGCCTTGTAAAGTACTTTAATATCATTAGCACTATTTTCTTAATGTGTCTGCTCTCCTAGCAGCCTGAAAATGTCATATATCATGGTCTGGAGGAAGGCATACATAGCTATCTCTCTCATTCTCCCTCTCTTTCTTTTTTTTTACCTTCCCTCTGAAATTTGATTTTATTGCCACACATTTGGTTGATGTTTTAATCAAAATAATGTAGCCATTTTCCTTTATTGATTAACAAGTAAATATGTATAAATATGTAGTTAAGGGTGGGCAACCCTTTTAGAGGATATTGAAAACAACATAATTAATGGCTTCCTCATCTAATTACAGTGCACATGTTACATCTCCCCATTGTTTTTTATGGTATTCTTTTTTTCTTCTCTGCCCCTCCAACAGGAGAGGTCTGTTGCCAGAACGTCTGTGGATTTGATACAAAGGGGAAGGGGCCATGGGCAGGAAAGGAAAACAAACCAAACCCAAACTCTTGGTCACTTTTCTGAAAATATTTGTGACATCGCTGCTGTTTCAAGTGACTGTACACCCTGTCACCCCAAAATTCATCGTTCTGAGCAGGTAATGGTGGCCTGAAGCTGTGTATGCTAAGTTTAATTTCTTTTAAATATCCAAGACATGCCTGTGTGCATTTATTTATTTAAAGTGTTTCCTTGAACCCATCAAGAGTTAAAGCATCATTTGCAATCCAGGGTGCCACAAAGCAAGGGGTTGCCCTCTGCAGACAGGGCTGGAGGTCAAACTACCTCTCAAAGAGGCATATCTTGCCTAATGGATATCTCCTGAGCTAATGTCAAGAGATGTGAAGCCCACGTCCCACCACAACAATGCAAGAATTGTTTATTATTGCATTTGAAAATAAACATTTATTAAGTGCTCTAAAATGCATGATATTATAAGCAGGGCTTGGATCTCATTTGGGAACAGGATATGCTTCTTAAATAGGAGTTGTGTTTATTCCTGATGTTGTAAATATTCTCATGTATGACCTTAATCATAAAAATTCCAGCATTGTAAACAACTGCACTAAATCTATACAAAAAAATGGGCTCAAGCAAGGAAAACAAATATGTAAATGAACCTCATCAAAGGGAGTTTTATTATCTTAAGTATGACCAGGGTCAAATGGCTTTATATCTTGGAAGATTGTTAAAGTCAAGTACACAATCTACTTCCGGACTGACGCTGGGACTAAAACATCAGGGATTTCCCCCCCACATTTGACTGACTTAACTCTAAAGCTTCAAAAATCAAATATTCTCCAAGCATCGTGTGCTCTCGGTTTTACTCATCTGAAGGATGAAGGGGCAGGAAAAAATCTGGGAGGGAGGAATGGAAGTGAAGGTACATTATGGCCCAAGCGTGCTGAAAAGACAACTTGCCACCAGGTCACCAGAGAGTCCCTAGCCAGCTCGGACACCTGTCACAGTGCTGGTGGGGACACTGACCCCATACTGGAGTGTCACACTCACATGTAGGAACCCTTACACCATGAACCACGTTGGAAAGGTCACCAGAGCTACAAGCAAGCTCATAGCTTGAGAATAGGAATAATCAGTGCTCTAGGGAGGCAGAGGGACAGGGCAAAGAGCAGTTCTGGGCATGTTTCTGTCCATGCAGCCACATGGATTTAAAGTGGAGCTACTCCTGATTGGTGAAAAGAGAGGAAAGGCACTGTACAACCCACCTTTGCCTCCTTGGAAGCACTTCTCGTGATAAAGCAAGCAAATTAATCCATAAGCAACTCCGTGTCATTGTGCTCCTGCTTGAGCGTTTGAACAACACTCTCCAGCACAGAGTGGGATTGTTGGGGTGTCCCTGTTTGGGGCCAGGAGCTGGAATTTAATGATCCTGTTGGGTCCCTTCCAACTCAGGACATTCCATGATTCTGTGGTTATATGAAGGGCTGCAATATGCAGCAGTATCTTCTAGACTCTGTTTAGGGATCCACCAAGAGTTGATTTCAGGGAATGTTGGAACTAACACTTTTTGCATAAAAGTGTCTGACCATATTCTTTAATAGATTTTCCTCATCAATGACAGTTCTCTTTTATAAATATATAATTTCAAAATCTGGAGAAAGTTAGCACCAAATTTACCTAGATGAAAGGCAAACTTTTAATGGATACTTCCAAATAAAACCTGTAATATAATTATCTAAAGCATTACCTATAGCAGTAATAAAATCTAGAAAGTTAAGGTTATTATTTTATATATATTTATTTTAATACTTATATTTTATAACATTATAATTTTTAAAAGTCTTCCAAAATATGGTTTGAAAAATTTCAACTAGCTCTGCATAATATTAATGGACAGACTATCTTCACTTTCTGGGTGTCTGTTACATAGAGTACAAAATAAAACTTTTCTCCTGACATTTTGGACATCTAAAAAATTTTCAGTTTGCCTCCTTTCATGGTGTTTTCCACCACAATCACTTTGCTGGTATGTTTTATAAAACATTAAGGAAAGGCTCAAAATAAATTAATCTCATATGGAAGGATTTGTACTATCTATATTACTTATTGCACACTAAAAGGAGGTGCAATAAGCTAAGCAGTAGATATATACACAGCTACATTGTCTCTGGCATGTGCCATATGTTTTATATTACTAGCAATGGTTGAGGAGTCTACTTGAACTGAAATTGTTGAGACTTTTTCTAAGATCTTCATGGGAATTGCATCTTCCAGTTTCTCAGAGCTGCATAATGGCAGTGAATATAGAATGAAACTCCAAAGAATCAATCACATGTATTTCAACACGCTCATCGCTGAATAAACACGGACTGATTCACATAACTCAGCTCATATTTTCCAAGAGCTAATATAAATCCAGATTAATGTTCAAATATAATGTGTAATATCTCTATCCACAGGAATAAAATGTAAGCCAAATGCGATGACAGTGTCCTTTTAACTGCTAACCAGACATGCTTTGTGAATGGCTGCCATGTATTTCGTTTGCATCGAAAATGCCCATCACAGCAAGTACCCCGCAGTTGTAATTAGTGAAGATGCAGAATGTTATCGAATATCACAACATTTTGACTGTCAGATTGCTCTAGCAGAGGAAAGTTACTCTGTAAAATGAGAGGCTGATGTTGCACTTGTATTGACTTTTGTGTCATGTTTGTTTCAGTTTACTAGTCAAAACAACTTTCAGAGCTCTTCCTTGTCCAGAAGGTTCAGGCTGCCTTATGAAAATGAAGCTGTCTTGTTTTCTGCTTCATAAATCATTGTCAAGCTGAGCCAGATAACAGAAACAAGTTCAGATTCCAAAATGATTATTCTTAGAGATGATGTATTAAGTATACAGAATACAACTTGATTTTCATAAGCCATGTTGACTTTGCAGAACTGAGGCTAGAGGGGAAAAAATTAATGAGTAATTGGAGGAGTGAGAGCCTGCAAAAATCCCAGGAGAGAAGGAACAGAGTGGGTGGGGCAAATTCCCTTTCTGAGAAGCTCTTGAAGTAATTTCAAAGCTGCCATTTTCCCCTCATCTCTGGCCTTGTGCTATTTCAGTGTTACAGATAACCCATTTGGAGCATCCTGTAGACCTATTTTACTGCACCCACTAATGTGGTTTTATAACCTTCTCCGGGCTTTGTGTCCAGGCTCTGGATTAAGAGTCTATCAGAAACTATTCCACTCATGAGCACCCATGAAAAGAGACAATGGCACTGGGAATTTCCCTCTCCTTCACTTCTCTCCCTCCTTCATATCATGCACGTTTCTTGATGACTGAAGTCCTTTCCTAGCTTTCTGGGTCTCTTTTTTATAATACAGAAAAATGGAAAGTACATGAATGATCCCTCTGTCATTGGGTCAGAAGAGTCACAATAAAAACAGCATCCTGTAGGTAAGGTCAATTCTTGAAATACAATTGCAAGATGTGGCTCTACATGGGAAAATATGAACAGGACATTGCCCAAGCTTCTTGTTCCCCTGCAGGAATCCTTCCAAGCAAAACAACTGAGTAGGAGGGATAAACTGAGGTTTATCAGTAATTTGAAAGTGAAAAGAAGGATCTCACTTAACAGAACTTTTTATTTATATGATATTATTATATGTTATGGGAGAAGGCTGTGGATCTGAACTGTGAAGCAAGGTCTAAGGCTCTCAGGCTCTGGAGAAGATGGGATTTAAGACAGCAGCTCTTGTGCACTTGAGTGTGAAAATTGTAAAAGAAACACAGGTAACTGGACTTGCTTTCACACCAGCCAAGTCAAGCAGGCCCTTCTCTCATGTGGCCTGAACACATGGGTTTTAGATTTTTTTGTGTGTTTTTCTTTCACCCACCTGCAAGCAAATACCACAGAGTTAGGTACCGTAACACCACAATCCCCACACAGATCCAAACATGCACATTGGCCTAAGGCCCCTCACCAAAGTCCATGGCTGTTGATGAAGAACTTGGACCAAGGTCCACCACGTGCTGGATGACCAGCATAGCCTGAGACTGTCTTTCTTGTCAGAAACATGTGTCCTGTCTCTGGCCGCATCACCTCCCCAGAAGTTTGTCTTTAACATTGTAAAAGAAAAAACAAACATAGGAAATTTCAGCTGTGGCTGTGAAAAGAAATCATGCTCAGGGCTCCCCTCAAACACGTTTCTTCATTCTTTTAACGGAGAAAAGGAAATTAAAATCAAACAAACTTATGTTTAAGGAATGTGAAGGCTGTGAAACAAACCAACAAAAGCCAGGAAATGTTCGAGTTAAGGCTGTGACACTCTGTCCTTCACTCAAGCTGTTCTGACTTATTTTTTCTAAACAGAGGGAGTTGAGATCAGCATGTCATCCTCAGATTTGAATTTCCTGTTGTGAACTGGTATGTGCCTGTGCCTTATTAATGTTATTAGATATTGTTTATTGCATTTGTGAATGTGATGCAAGTGCACACATCTAAATTTAAATACACCCACATCCCTATGCATTATATCAGTGCAGAGCACTGTAACTATCAGAGCTTTTTGCAAGTGCTAAGATTTGTCTCCTTAACAACAATCAACCCAGAAAGTGTCTGTACTTTAACGAGCCGATAGCCACCTCAGAAAGTAGTGCTTGTCACCATAGTGCACACAAAGGCCTTTGGAAATGTCATAGTGGCTGTAGGGATAGAGATCAAATCCACATGCTTCAAAGTCACTCAAGCAAGAGAAGACTCTTTAATTTGGGCAGTGCTGAGCTCCAGAAACCTGGACATGAGCTTGTGCTCCCACTCAGTAGAGGGCAGCAGTAGGTGGGCATGGGGGTGTTCCTGTGTTCCCAGCAAGTGTCTATCAGAAAAATCAGATTTTTCCTGGATATGACAAAAACAACAGAAAAAACCCGCAGGATAAGCAAGTTGGCAGCCATGCAGATGAGTACATGAGTGAATAGATGGTTCCCATGCAGCTCAGGAACCGTTTGTACCATCCCCACACTCCCTCCACATCTGGGATTTCACAAGTCACTGGAAGCTCAGTGGGAAGTGGGTGTGTGGATCATATGCTATTCTTCCTCTGGACACATGAGGGAATTGGCGCAAGTCAGAGGCAGGATACCAGACTAGATAGACCAAATGTCTGGGCCACTATTGTGAGAATAATGTCAATTTAATGTTAGTCTATCATCACCTATTTTGAACTAACCTTTGTCACTGGCTCACTTCTGATCTCGTTTGGAGTCTGAGCACTCCAACGCTGCAGCAGCCAGCACTGGCTTCCCCCAGAACAGCTTTAGCACTGTGAACAATAGATTTTAACCTTTGCCACTTTCATTTTTTTTGGTTTTATTATCAGTCTGTGCTTCCACTACAAACTAAGCGCACAGGGCTTTGAGCTAATTACATTCTGTACATCTGAGCCAACTCTCAGTGCTTCATGCTGACACTCGGATACATCTGGGCCTGATAACAATTACAAATACTCTGGGCATACTTTAAAAAAGAGCTTATGTTACAATGTGAAACAGCATGTTTTACAGTGCTCATAATGGTCAGATAAATACAATAGCTTCAAATCCCCTTTCCAAGGCTTTAAAAAAACTGCCTTGCAATAATTCATTTAGATCAGGAACCCATAAGGAAAGAACCCTTCCCCTTTTCTCCTCAGGCGAGACAGAGCAAAATACTTGAACCTAAGAATAGGACAAAATTTTTGTCACAGGCAGAGAAAAGAAATGGTGAAGAGAGAGAGGTGATGGCGAGTTTCTGGTTCAGTGACAGCAGATAGCAGGGCCGGGGTTCATCCCAGCTGGAAGAGACTCTGAGGGATGATTCATCCCTTTTGAACATCCCTCTTGTTCTCTCCATTGACTGCAGAGGAAGAACAAAGTGGTTTGGTTCATAACCTCAGTGCTTTGGGTACCTGAAGGGAAGCAGGATGAACTGGGCCTTGAATTTGCTGCTGTGTAAATATCTGCAGAGGTAGAGATGGGGAGAAGGCAACACCTGCCACCACAGCTCTCCACTCTTCCCCTTCTTTCTCCTCCAGCCCCTCTTGAGGAACCCACTCTGGGAAGCAGCAAGGAACGCTACTAAAGCTGTCTCGTGTTGCAGTCCTGGTGCTGTGAACCCAGTAAGGATAAAGAAAGCCCAACATGCTCTAAACCATCTCTCTCAGATACCTGGAAATCCTTTTTTGAGTCATGGAAATGAATCAGATGAGAGAGGCACATGTGCTGCATTGGCTCCTCTTCTGGGTTTCTTCAAACCCCTTTCAGGGCAACCTGATGGCAGCTTTGCACATCTCCAGGGAGACACAGGAACACCACCTCTTATTAGAAGTCACTCTAGGAGTTGTTAGCAGCAGAATTGGAGCTGAGAATTATTATAAAGGTATTTCACAATGTTTTCTCCAAGACTTGGGCAGGGAAGGGCTGTGTGAACCTGGGACTTACATAGTCCAGACAGGGGAGAAGCTTTAAAAAATTTATCCTTGGAAGAACCAAACCCAATAACCCTGTAAGAAGAAGAAAGAATGATTTAAACTTCTTTAGTGACAGTCTCATGGGAGTGATACAAAACACTCAGGATGCTTTGCCAGTTTGCTTTTCTAAAAGAATTGTTAATGCTTTGGAATGATGGACAGAGAAGAATTAAAAGAAAAACAACTCCCCAGGCCAGGTTTTTGCATAGGGCTGTAGCAATTGTCAGTCACAAAGAGCTCCCAAGCAAGCCCTTATGATAACACACAGAGTATATCAGCCATCATCTGTCTTTTCTCAGTAAACAGTTGTATAGTAATAAAACAGAGTGATACAGCTGACTCTAACCTGGCAAATTTCCCTGCACCTAGTGTTTACATCTCTTTAAGTGTATCTTTGTCATATGGTTACAAGGCTATTTCATGATCTCAAGTTTAATTCTTTGTAAATATAGCTCTCTTTGTGCGTGTGAGGCGCATGTGTTAATAAATGTTCCATTCACAGCCGTTCCTCCTGCTCAAATGGAAAATTAAGAGTCCTTGATTGAGCGGCTTCAGAGATTGCTGGAAGTCTCCGTTCCCATCTCGGCGGAGTTGCGATGATTGCTCGGGAAGTTTCACACTTTCAAATATTTGTGTGAAGGCTAAATCCTGCCTTCTGCTAAGTTGTGGGGAGCTGCTTTTTTTTTCCTTATTTTTTCCCCCTTTTTTTTTTTTTCCTGCTAAAAAATAGGTTTTTCTGGAAAGCCCGCTCCCCGTGTTCTCAGGGGTTATAAAAATGGGAATAATTTTTATTGGCAATCCACTGGAATAGTGCTGAGACAAATGGAAACTTGAAGATAAGGATCCTCGGAGGTGAAAACATACAGCTGTTGGGAATTGCGAAAGAATCTGGCCAATAAAGGAAGTCACTATTTTTCCAGGCCTGAAGTGAGTTATAGGCCGAGACGGGTGTTGTATATTTATGTAAGGCTGCAGCAGGGAGCTCGAGCGACCGTATATTGCTGAAAGAGCATCATTCACATTCAACCTGAGACAAAAGGTGGAAATGAAGTAACATCCTGACCGAAGAAGGGCTCACGACAGAATAATAACATTTGGGAGAGGGGGGCCGGCACGGCCGCCTGTGGGTAGAGCTCCAGGCGAGGAAATGGCAGAGGTGCCTTGTCAGCCTTCAAAAAACACACACACACAAGGCACACACACGTGGCCTGGCCAGTGTCCTTGGGAAGGGGCATTTGTCTTCCACAGAGACACTGACATTTAATGGACGGACATGGATGGGTGTGCTGTGACAGCTCGGCTTGAGGGACGTGTTTACCCGGATGCCTCTTCTGCCTTGTTGTATCAATACTGACCCCAATTAAAAAAAGATACTTGGAGGGTTGAAGCTCTTGGAACTTTTCAGTCCTTTTATAAAAAAATTCCCCAACTTTTCTTGCTCACTTCACTTTCATTATTTTGGCAATGTTTGGTTTCAATCTGGCAGCATCAAAACCAAGTTACATTTCTCTGAGGAGCAAAGAAAAGAGTCCCTCACCATATATAATCAGGTATTGTCATAAATAGATGTCCAAATATAACACAAAGACAAATAAGCAGTGTTTTCCTGAGTCTGTAGGTAGAAAACCTAAGACACACAAAGGGTTAATGGCCTTTTAAAAGTTTTAACACACATTTGGTGGATCAAACTGGGAGGGAAATTGCATCCTAGTTCAGAGTGCAATGACACAGCCACAGACAGAGCCATGATTTTGCACGAACCATACCTTTTCTTTCCAAAATATTTGCATATGTGTCATGATTTCATTTTAACACTATATCCATCATTTTGGTTCAAACTAGAATTTAGTTTAGGCATAAACCTTCTACAGATTTTGAGGGAATGAAGCTAGCTTTTTAGGTGATCTGAAATGCTGACTTCCTTTTTTAAAGACATAGGGTGGCTCAGAAATCTGAAGCTGAACTTACTCTAGTGTGGGTTTGGAATTTTTGAAAATATGATGGATGTTGAAAACATTGGGCTTCACCCAGGGCTGGTTTTAGTGACAGGGTAAATTACACCAGCTTGTAGACCAGAACTCCTGTGGCCCAGATGTAGCTGTCTATATGTTAGGTGTTTAGTTTGGAACAAGCAGGACAACTGGACAACAATGATCACAGACACCTCATCCGTCCTTACATCAGCCTGGGTGTCACTGTGACCCCCTTCCACCATGCCAGGAGCTCTCTCTGCAGTCACTGAAAAGTTGCATTTTGCCTGCACTGTTTAGAAACCTTCTCTCAAACTGAAGGTTTTTGGGGTGCTGTCCTTAAAGAGATAAAACACCAAAACTAACAACGAAATAGATCCATTTAAATTGAAAGATTTTATATCCTCAACAACTGGCCCAGTGCTGTCTTATCTATTAAATCCTGGGGTGTTTTGAAGAATACATTCTCCACTTGTGCCTTGAATCTCAGGGCAGGTGTTTTTCTCACCCATAGGATAGACAAAGTGTATTTGGAGCTCTTATAAAATACCTAGTGACTATTTTCTTTTTTTTAATAAGCATACAGAAGGCTTTGAGTCACATCAAAACAAACAAAGCCTGCCATTCTCAGACAAATGTCCAACTTGCTGTGCCCTGTGGAATTTGGACCCAGCATAAAGCTCCACTGGCAAAGAAGACACTAATCTGAAAAAAGTACACCTGGGCTTGAAAGAACATCTTCCAAAGTCATTAAACTTCTGAATAATACTATAATAACTGATGTGAAAGTGAGAGTGTCTTTTTTTTGTATTTTAATTATTCCTAAGTGATACTCATAAAAATATATTAGCTTATAAGGAAACTGCTGGAGAACATAATAGGGATGAAACTGCTGGCTTCCACAGGATTTTAAAGTACTTTTCTAGAAGTACACCTGAACAACTTCAGGGAATGAATGTTTAAGCAACTTGTAGAATTCTCCACTTCAGAATAAAATAATGTAGACTATTCCACAGAGTTCAAAATTACCTACAGAAAAGGCAATTCCTTCCTCCTCAACCTGAAAGAACTTTAAATAACTGATACACCCTAAAGGCTGAAATCTATTGTTCCATCGTTCAAATAAGGTTAATGAATCACAGACTCTTCAGATTTTTATTATTATTTATTATCATTATAATAATAATAATATTTTGACTAATACTACAAAACATTCATTGATATCAATCAATGAATGTTTAGGCACTCATAGATGCAGAATGAACATACACTGTCTTTATAATGCAAAAACTTAAAACTGAAGGGAAAAAAATCACATTGTGTTGTGATTGATTCATTTAAATGCTTAAACTTAAAAATAAGATACCCCAATCACATGCAGGTAGTCCACATAGCCTTCTTGTTAAAATGCCCTTCCATTTAAACATGGATTTTAACCTTTTCACCTTCGCCGCTTACATTTTTCTTTCGTTTTGTTCAAAGCATTTAGGTAAATTAGGATGAGGTCCCTCCATAAAAATGCAAGGGGATCAGTGAAACTTTCATCTCTAATTTATTCATGAAGGAGAGAGGTCTTTTCTGGTCATGCTGTGCATCATCCTGTCAGAATGACTTTCCTTCTTCTTGAGAAGGGATAAAGGGAAATAGAAAAATCAGGGGTTTAGTCTTTCCTACTAATAATCACTGGAAGAGAGAAAACTGCACTGCTTTATTCAGTGGTTATTGTACTGGAGCTGAATTTAATATTACATATTATAAGGCCAAGTTTCAATATTAAGGGGACTGAAGTTACTAATGAGTGAAAACATAAATTATTTATGTAAGATAACTAGATCGTCTTTTCATATGAAGTTCCCACATAACTTTAAAAATATGAATTGGTGGGTTCTCCTACCAGCTCAAGCAGGTAGGAGAGACAGCTTTCTGCCTGGATGCAGCAGAAGGATCCATGTGCTTGGGGAGGGTGTTGCAGGCACAGCACACCCCACTTGCCTATTAGCACAGATCCTGCCAACTCTAAGCTGTGCACTAAAGCACTTCTGATTTCAGCTCTGGAAATGCAACTACAGATGAATAAAGTTTTAATGATAATTACAACAAAAAATGAGTTAATTTTAGTCATAAACCTGTTTTCTGGCTAGTATTCCCCATCCTTTCCAAAATCTTCAGGTTTTGGATTGACTTCTTTCACTTACTGTTGTTGTAACAACATCCCATTTTGTATCCCAATCTGTCGGAGGGGCAAAAAGATTTTTAATACAAATAGCCTTTATCCCAGCTGATGAATGAACTCCTCTGTGTTCCCCCAGCTTACAAAAATTATCATCTTTTATACATGCTTTAAAAAGAAAAGGGTGGGGGCTAGGGAAGCAAAGCAGGATCTGGTATTAGTCCTTTTAGTTGTCAGGAAATTACAAAATGTACACTTGCGGAGTAAGCAATTTTCACAGTCTGCCGGCACATCCATCTTTTTAATGAGCCTTGTTTATAACCTGACGCCATGTTTCTAGTCACCTACCCTGTTTACATCTTTGGCCCCTTTAATTAAGAGAAGAACCAGTTAAAAGAAAGTAAGAAGAAATATTAATATGATCTGATTAATTCAGCTAGCGGGAGGTTATGGGGTACCAAGGTTATTATAACCTATAAAGGCAACATGAGCAAAGCTGTGTTCATTTGTAATTTTATTAGGCAGAGCAAATTAGTGAGCCCACATGGCAATGACAAAAGACCCCTTCCTATTCTCTCTTACCCCCCACCGAAAGGGCCAGGCGCCTAAAGTTAGGCTCCATATTAGGCAAATGAGAGCTGATAAATCTCAGCCAACAACTAATGAGAATCTCCAGAGTTGGAGCTGTGCTAATTTGAAAACATTAGCTGGGATCTCTTTTTCTCTTTTTGGTGCATGTACAAAGTCCAACTAACTCAACCCTGCTCTTGTCATGGGGGTCAGCGGGGTGAAGATGGTGAGGCAGGAAGGGGAGAGGAATCTGCAAGGGGTTAAAGATAAAATGTGGAGAAAACATAGGAGGGGGCTAAGAGGAAATGCTGATAATACGTAGATCATTAGGCAGAGCATATATCATTGATAATACATGGGGGATATAATTACACATAATTACATGACACTTGTTCAGGAGCCCCTCCCAGCTCCTCAGATAAGAAAATCCGGCTCTTTTCCTTGCACTCTTACCTTGCAGTGTCCACACAGCAGCACTGACATCATGGCAACATCGAGCCCCTTTTGAGACTTTGAAGTCTCACAACGTTACTTCAACAAACTCAGGTAAAACTTCTGATGAAAAACAGAGGCGGATCCCAGCCTTGGTGCAGCCCACAAAAATCACCATCAGATAAAGTGGTTAATCACAGCCCTGCCTGGCCAGACTCAGAATTAAAGTGTCTTGGTGACATGCAGATAGTAAAACCAAATAAAGTTCTCCAGCTCCTAAGAAGAAAGGCTTCACCTAGCAAAATGCACTTTTCCCAGTGGCAGAAGTTTTCTCACAGCACTTCTGATATTTTCATCCGTAGGAGACAGCTGCATGTTGCACATAGCAGAGGAGCAGCCCCATCTCCCTGTGTACAGGTGGGAAAACTGAGCTACTTCAAGATTAGAGAAAAGAATAACAAGCATTCTTCTGCATTCATATTTGGGGTTTGTTTCCACCAATATTTTCTTTTTTTGTGGGACTGGGTCAAGCAAGGATTAAAAAATCATGAAGAATTCAGAAAATATTGCTGAAAAGGAGATGAAAATCACGTAAGTCCTGGGTCTGAGCCATCACAAAAGGATTTTGGACTGTGGTCTAATGCTTCAGACACTCACTATGACTCTCACATATTGCTGTATCTTTGTTACCTCTGTCTTTTAATTCTACTGATATTCCAAAATGACTGTTTTTGTCAAAAAAATGAGTGAGCAGATGAGCTCCAGAGTAGGGGAACTTCCTGTTTAGCATACAGCAGGCACACCAGACAAAATAACAAGATCCCTGCTAGCAGTAAAGAGAGTTAAAATAGCCAGAAGGGGGAAAGAGACAGGGTGCTACTCCAAATTTTTTAATTCCTCAACTGATGAAACTAAAGTTGAAGGACTTAAAAGAAATGAAAATGAAGAAATGAGAAATGTAAAAATTACTAAAGAATTGCACTTTAAAAAAGTGGGGCCTTTTAAGACAGAGACCATCTTACTGGAAAATCAATTTTAAGAACATTATATTTCACACTTCATTGTTATCTCAGTTAAGGTAGAAAGCCTAATAATACTGAAAACTATTTTTATGTATATCTAAATCATCCAGCCCTCATTTTTTGGTTGTTTTTCTTTTTCTTCACCTAACCCCCAAATGTTTTAATTAACACATCCAGTGCTGCATTCCAGTAAGACATTCATGGTGGGACTGAAATTCTCACAGCACTGTAGTCCTTCTCTCCTGCATGTACAGTTAAGTTGCTCTTTTCACTCCTGTGACAAATTTCATTGACTCTGTTAGTCCCAATTTTATTGAAATGTATTGAAGTAAAAAATTTCATTACCAAACCCTAGCTACTGGCAGAGAAGTTAAAGCATTTTAGTTTAGCTGGGTTTATTCACTTTTTTTTCTTTCACACATGACCTTGGATTTTGAGAGTTGGTGCCTCCAAGCCTTCTGCTAAGCCACAGTCCATGTCTTTAAGATACTACTAAGAATGTTGACTGACAGGCTCAAATCTCTCTTTCACAGTAGTGCCTGTAAAAGTCAAAAGGCCCCAGGAATTCAAAGATAGATTTATTGTTCAATTTATATACTCTTAGACACATTTTAGCAAGTATTATTAGGGGCTGTGCATTATCAATCACTTATGTTACTGGTGAGTTGAATTATCCCTGTGGTTTCCTGGTGAGGACCAAAGAGCTGGTTTGGGCCTTGTGAAATAGTATCAGAAAAAAGCATTGCCTCAAACCAAATCAAAACCTCTCTCTGGAAAAGCAGCACTGCTGTGAGTCCCAGCTTTCTGGAGATAAGGTTTGAAAACCATTACGTTCATTTGTTATTTTGTCTCCTGTTTCTCCACACCATCGAAATATGGGTAACACTAGAAAACATCAACATGCCAAAATGAAAAATACAATTTAAAACAATCTGACACCTCGGTGCTGGGCCCCATGCCATTTTAGCACAAGCTGGGATGTATACTTGAAAATTCAGAAGAAAATTAGTTCTTGGGATATCTTCAATTCCTATTTTGCACTTGCAAGATGAAAGACAGGACTTTTTAAAGGAGTCTAAACAATTTCAGGCTCCAGATTTTGTCAGCTTTCAGTGGACCCAACCTTTCAGATATGGATGCCAGCTGTCAGCCTCAATGCAAGGTGATTCTCTGGTAGTGTAAACCCCCCATCCACCTACTCTCACTTGTCTCCCTTCCTTCTCCTTATCACAGTGTGGTGAGACTAAAACCACATGAAGGTGGATCTACAGTGGGCTGTTCTTCAGTGCAATAAGAGCAATTTAATGATGCTGTGTGTTGTCATATCTCTGCCCAGCTCTAGGTCTTCTGGTTGTCACCTTCTGTTGATGACACAGTTTGTTTTCCTCAGAAGATGACACTCCGTGTTCCCCAGTTCCTTCTCTTCAATCACCAGGGACTAGAAAGCTGGCAGAGTACTTCAAGATCAGTTTGATATTAAGAAATATAAACACAGGACCAAAAGCCAGGGAGGATGATGAAATGATGCCTCTCAAAGAGAAATTATTCCTCTCATTCTTCTCTACTAGGTCTCAAAGTGGACTGATGAAATATAATCTGAACTGCATGAAAATCTCTGTTATGTGTGAACTTTCATATGGAAATAGGTTTGTGGCTATTCATTACCTGTTTATATTTGCAAGGTTAAAAAGTTTAATTGATCGTTCAATAAATTATCACTTTACAGATCAGGTTAGGCTCTTAAACAAACCACGAATCACCATGTTAACATGCAGATATAAATGAGTCTTTCTCAATAGGATAAACACTGTCCCCCATGTACGGTAGGTGTGGCAATTAGATTATTGATTTTAGGTAAATGTCTTGTTAATTATGCAGGAGGCTTCACTACTAGTGTTAATTAACTTACTGCTCCTTTGAATCAATACACTGTGGCCTCAGGAGGAAAAGCTTTCTGCCCCTGGTCTTTGGGGCAAAGAAGAAGAGAAAAGTTTTGTTCATCTCCTTTCCTCTTTTTATTTCTGAAAATACAACTTCTCAATTTAAATGAGAGAAAAAAAAATTAAATGGAGAGTGAGAAAGTGTTAAGAGAAGACCAGATACTTCAATCAATAGAAATGAAATCCAGACTCTTCTCAATGACAAATGAAAATAATGTTCATCCTGTAAGGACTTCACCTCAAACTTCCCTCGCCTATTAGCTCCTTTTTTCAATCTCACATCTTTATTTCCCACTGAAGTTACCCATTGCTACTTTCTTCCTTTCTCTGCATCTAGTCTTTGCTTTATGGGCAAGAGTTAGAATGATCTACACCCACTTTTACACCACTATGCAGAAAATTAGCTATACTTTCAAAAAAGTATGTATTTGAATTCTCAAGTTCAGACCTGACCATCTTAAATATATCTTAAACACAAGCTTAGATCAAACTACAGACCACTCTCAAGGAGGGAAAGCAAGATTCATCCAGTAGAGGTCTACTTTACAGACTTATGTAAAAGGGATTTTCCCATTTTTGTTCTCACTGTTTAGTTGGTTTTTAATAAACTACTTTGATCCCATATTGTCTAATAAATATCTTAAGTCAGGAAATCCCATATAAAACTCCTCCCAAAATTCTAATGCCACTCTTGGAATTTCTCAGCTCAGAGGAACACAAATTTTGTCCAGAGTAACAGTCAGGGATAGAAAGATGACTATAAGTATGAATTTTCACATGTTCACTGTGCAAACCTGTGTCAAAGCTCCCTGGAAGCAGGTGGATCTGCACGTCTGGGCAAAAGGTCAGTCATTTCCTTTGCATCTTCAATAAATGAAATAAACTGAATCCAGTTTCCTACTTGGCCTTTGGTTGTTTTCATAATTTCTCCTTTTCTCTGGGTGAATTTGCAGCCCAGATCCTGGGGTTTTTGGTGTGGTTCCCCTCCCCCCCCACCCCCATGTATTTTGTTTATGCTTTCTTTGGTGAAGAATAGAGATGAATGATGAATACCATAACCCTGAAGATACTTGAACATAACTTTATTCATATCAGCAGGCTCGACACAGTCAACAGAGCTTTTACATGAGCAAAGTTCCTCACATGACTAAGTGCTTGCAGGATCAGGACCTTAATCTTGTGTTTTATGCTATTCGTTGACCTTGGTCATGTACACGTTTATTACTGGTATGAAAAAGTACAAGGTAGAGTGAGTGACATTCCTGATGCAGGGAGAGATTTACAGGGGAAAAAGAAATGCGAGTGGTTTTTTAACTGTTCTAAAAATAACCTAAAAAATCTTGGTTAAAGTTTGAGACTAGCTTGCATTGATGTTTACATGAAGCCTGTTATACATAATTTTCTGAAGCTGTTTTCAATCATGCAAATGATTTTTTCCTTTGCAATATGCTAATGCAATCTGATTTATTTCAGTTGTAAAAGTTAATTACAATGTGTTTGTGAGTCCCTAAAGATGATGTATTAAATGTTTATAACCAGGATTATTAAAATGTCCTGTCTCGATTACAGTGCTTCTCTTTCAAACACTAGAACTAATTGTAGCCTTAAATCACAACAACCTCACCGTTAAAATTAACACAAGGGCAACATTGCATAATTTTAATTAATTTTAATTTGGCCAAAGCAAATTAATTTTTGTTTTCTAGAAGGACAGCTAAACTCTTTTCCAGCTAGGTTCCATTAGACATGGAGTTCATAAACTTCTTTTTTCCAACATTTGTGTCTCTTTAATGATTCTGCATATTTATACTTTAAATGTTATTTGTTTTCTTATGCTCTTTCTATTTTCATTGAAAATACTATATTCATGTCTGAAGTACTTATTACTGGGCACCTAAAGGAAGAGAAGGAAATAATGGTGTAATATCCAGTATTCCACTGACTGTGCATGTCTGTGCAAAGAACTGAATTATTCTGTAAAGAAAGGTAACTCAGAACTCCTTGAAGCTCTTGGACCTTCAGCTTATTTCTGCTGAACACCCCTGAAACAGCTCTTGGTGTCTGATGACAAAATGTCCTTACAAAAAAATATATACCTCAAGTATACTTAATTTTCAACCCACACTCTCTTTGCTTTGGTGCTGCATTAAGGATTTTTGTAGGAAAAATGGATATCTTCCTCTTCTTTCTACACCCATGTGGCACAAGTCTTCTTTCTTGTGAATTCCCTAACTGGAGCCTGAAACACACATGCTGTGTAATGTCACAGCTGGCTGCTGGGGAAGTGCAATGACATCACAGAGCAGATTCTTTGAGGTGAGTTTGGGATTAAAAATAAGAGAAAATGAGGACATTAATATTCTTATCGTTTTTATTGTTACCATTTTTATGAACATGGCAGAAACTGTCAAACTCACATCTAGAGGTCGTTCTGATGCAACATTTGAAAAAGCCCTTTTTCCCTCATGAAAAACCAAATCCCTATAATGGTGAGTGTGGGATTTGGCTGTACATGAGTAATTTGTTGCCAGGGAAAGAAAGCAAGGTTTCAATTCAGGGAGTTTCCAGAGCTTTTTTTTTCCAGAGGGAGCTGTGGTTTGCCTCTCCCACCCGCAGAAGCAGCTGTGGGAGCAAGGGATGGGTAAGGAAGGGCTTGCCCTTCCTTATGTGCTGGAACAAGAACAAGCTCACTGCCTTGCATGAATAGAAAGGAATCACTTGTCCCTGTGCAGCACTTAGCAAAGACCAAATGTCCATGTTTTTCCTGACAGACAGGAACAGCATTGATAGAAGGATGGCCACACCGAAGCAAAACAGAATTCAATCTAGACCAGGATCCTGTCTCCATCTATGGCAAAAGCATTTGCTTAGCCAAAAGTATAAAAACAAGTCAAGCATATCATACCACCCACCTATAACTCATGATTTCTAAGCATTTATTAAGATCCTCCCATGAATTTGACCAGTCTTCCTTGGACATATGAAAACATCCACAACATCCACACAGTTCAGCTCAGTGTTAATTATCAAAAGCTGTTCAGCACAGTTTATTCCCAATTGTCCCAATACTTTGAAACAATTACAACAATAGATAAGATTTATTCTTTAGCTTCTACTTAGGGAGAAGCTGAGGTAGGACAAGTCTGAGTTCTTTGTCACCATCTTCATGGAATCACACCAAGCAAAAACTGTCACCCACTTAGTGGCCAGACTTTATACTTTGAGCAGTCCATAGGTCTTTGCAGTGGCTGAATTCCTCTTTCACGCCTTGCTGGAGAAAAATGACATTTGTGTAAGCCCTTTACTGTAATCTTGTGCTGTTTTAGTTTGTCTCTGGATAAAGGAACAAAATTTAAGTGCACATAGATCATCAGACTGAAATCGATGAGGCCTCAGTTGCTCACATCTCTTTCCAGAACGACCTGATGAAGCTGATGCTCAAAAGAGGGAGCAAACATGGACCTGGGGGGGACTCATCTCACCTACATGGAAACCATTTAGTAGTGTATTCATTTCCATGCAAAATGATTCAGTCCTGGCACAAGTGTCAGGTCAGAGCTATAGCTGCCTTGAAGTTGACAGCTAACCTGACTTACCCTGCTTCTCAGCTGCGTACAGGAATATAGGCATTCTGCAATGCAGCAACAGCTTTTTAGTCACATTAGCCATGTCTTGGCTCTGAGGGACATGTCACCTGAATGTCCTTAGCAGCTGTTTTCCCTTGAAGCCTGTATCCCCTGTGTCCCCAGCCCTCATATTCAGATTCTTCCTGGAAAAGAAAAACTTCAAGAATCCAGCTGCACTTTGTTCAGAGTCCCATTGATGGAGATATAAATCTTACCATGGACAAACATTTCAAATAGTGAAACTGCTTTCTTTAAACACTGCTGGTCTGCAGCCTGCCATCTTCATCTTTCTGGTGGACAAATGGCTGCTGTAGCCTCACAATTCAGAGAGAAACACAGGGCAAGATGATCTATCTTCTCAGAGGATCATCTCCTCTCTTGCAAGAACATTTGCTTTAGGTTTGATTTACATGATACTGGCTATCTTTAGCATCCTGCTTCCAAGGACATCTCTCAACACAGACATGAACTCCTCAAATAAAACCAGACAGTGGCTGGGTAGGAACCCTCTGCATGGTAGCTGAAAGGAACAGTGGTTACAGACTGGGCTGGACAGCACCCACTGAAGAAAAATCATATGAGGTTTGTGTGGGTCTGAATGTTCAATCTCTGTACTCAGACAGACTAGAGGTGAGAATCATCACAATAGGAAAATCACAGAATCACCTCAATGATTCTCTGATTCTGTGGTTTTGCTATTGTGGTGATATTTCCTACTGACATAGTAGAAAATAGCCTTTCAATTAATTTTTCTCCCATGACTTCCTTCAGTAGGTTGCAGATGAAGCATGGACAGAAGGGACCAAAGACCCAGATAACAAAGTGGTTCTCCTTTCTTGGATAAAGATCAAGCATCTCAGAAACAGATTTTCAGACTTGCTGAACAGCTATCACAGATAGGTGCTCAGCAACTCTTAAAACAGGACTTAGCTCTTTGGAGAGTGTTTCAGCCTACAGCCTGTCTTTCACAGTGTAGCAGACTGATTTTTTTTTTTTTTGCTTTGAAGGCAAGAATCTGAAGGAAAGTCATGACTGAGTTTCCTTCTTTCAGCTTTTATAACTGAAGGTACACAGGCAAATAGGAGGTCCTTTGCTGGCTGGGCATTTTCCAAAGCCCACAAAATATAGTGAAAGTTTACACAGATTACCCAACCAGCCTTAATCCTGAGCCCTGTCTTTCTGCACTGTTTTAACATGTGCTACAAAAGCAGTGTCAGACTGTCCCCAGCAACATTGAGTGACACTTATCCCATCCAAACAGTTCTTCACCTTCTCCTTCAGTGGAGATTCAGCAGCTGAAGGCACTGAGACTGCAGTGAACTTCTGTCACCCACAGTGTTAATGACTGAAAGTCAGCATCAAAGTAAGAAGCATAAATAGGAATTCTTTCATTATAATGAGTGGCACATTAACCTCAGCATGAATCTGTCATGACTTTTCAAAATGGCACACATGTGGTTCTGTGCTTGAGCTAATGCCCTGGGCTTTTCACTTGTTCACTTTAGATCTGTGTTTGCTTTTCTGACTAGAATGGCTCTCATCCAGCTGACTTCAATCATTGAGGGACGCCTCTGTGTCCAGCAGTATGGAAGAACCCTGAGAAATATTGACAGTAAAGAAATTTGCTCTCTGCTGGCTGTTGTCTTTCTTGTTCTGGAGATAAATAAACTTGTTAACTCCCAAGAAATGGGATTAGGCATTTATCACTACAGTTGCAGCCACATACAAGAGGCCAGATTCTCTGCAAGTCATCAAAGCTGACGTCCATGAAATGATGCCAATCGTTACCAGCTGAGACCCTGGCCAAAAGACTGTGAAAAACCACAAATATATTGCTTTCCATGAAACAGAAAACACAAATGTTATGTTGCGATGGAAGTGGTTTCATAAAGCATGCTGCTATTAATGGACCTTAGATATACTAAAAATATGGTTGCTGTGTAAAATACATGGTAGACCAATCAGTTTATGAGCAAACCCTGATGGTACCTGCTGTGCTGCTTTTCCAGGTGCCAAAGGCAGAGTGATAAACATTGCCATCTGTGAGAACTGCAGACCTGTCCTCAGACCGTGGAGGTCTGGATATACTTTGATAGTCTTCCAAGCTCAGGCATGCTTCTCCAGGCTGGCTTTGAGCATAGCATGTCATCCTATGTCAGATCCACACAGAAATGAGTTATGGTGGGATTATGTGAAGTAAAGCTAAGGGTCAGATAACTTTTCACACCCCTGTAGAGAGCTGACAGAGAGACAGAAAAAATCCCCCATCTTGCCATCTGGGTTTCACTAAGTTCTTAACAACTTTGGAAAGTCCTGTGGTGTTTTCACAAGTCAGACATCATAACCACCAGAATGGCCGGAATGCCCTATGGCAAGGGCTTTGACTGACCCCCTGTTTGTGGGGGTTTTTGTCTGTTGTCCAAATACCTGCAAGTTTTCCTTCATGTGCCTGAATATTTTGCCCACAGCTGTGCACAAGGAAATGGCTTGATTCTGTGCTGACTGTGGTTTCTCTGTCCTACTTGTACAACTTTTACATGCATATCCCCTTCACATGGTGCTGTGGCAGGGCTATGATTCAACTCGGAGTCTGGAGCCTTCTCGAGAGCAGTTCACCTAGCCCAGAACTCTGACTTTTGGTTAGCTGGCTGTTCTTCTTCTCTTCTGGTTTACAGCATCGTTAACCTGTAGGAAATGGGTGAGCCTACTTGTCACTGGAAATACCAAATATAATAGAACTCAAAGTGTTATAGTGGCACTGCTCTTTATCTGCAGACAGACACAGTGGACTCAGCCAAGTGGACTGCTCAGGTCCAGGACTTCATGGTTCTCCAACTGTTTATTTTCCACAGCCCAATACCTGTACCCCATGCTGCCACACATTTCCAAGTCAATGACATGCTGGGTGTGTTTATCCTGATTTCTTCTCACTCCTCCTGACCAGAAGTAAACAAGACTTTAAAAAACAAATTGTCTCCTTCCTGCATTTGTCTCCAGGATTCCACTCAGTGAACAGTACTGGAGTTTTATTCAATATATCAATACACCTCACACATCAGTATTTATCATTACTCTTTTAATGATGGGGAGGCTGAGAACAGGTAAGAAAATTGGCTTACCTTAAACTAAGAACTGTTCTAAATCAAACACAGTGGATAGGTTAGAGGAAAAGACCAAATCTTCTGGAAAATATTAAAAGGTGATTTTTTTTCCTATTCCTATTTTTGTTTTGTTGCTGGTTGTAAATTATTGCATGGATGTGCACTTCCTAATGATGGCCACAGACAGTAAGGGGAAATTCCATACAGGCAGGGGAAGAAAATACAATTAATTTCACTGTATTTTCAGCACAAATTAATCAAAAGAAAGACCTACAGTTCACTAGAATCTCTGTTTTCATGTTCTCAGCTCCCTGTCAAGTATCTAGGTTGTATGTAGACCAGAATGGAAAGCCCAGATTTTAAAATAACCCTAGAGCTGAAATACAGTAGAGCCCCAAAATTCAGGATCAATCCCACTTAGGGTATCCTATCCAGAGAAGCTTTCACTAAAAGTTAACAGTCCCCATGTTTTTTTATAAGCCAAGCCTCAGAGCTTTTTTCCCTAGCTGCTGTCTCAGTCTGGTGTTACTTCTGGCCAGAAAATAATCCAGAAATTATATGTGTTGGGTTATCATCAGCAGAGAAAATCATGTCACCTATAGGGAGCTTGAATCAACTTGTACTTCTGGCCTGATTTCTTGAATGCCAAAGATTTCTTAGAAGACTCTTCATTGCTTCAAAATGAGAAAGAAAACACAAAACCAGCCCTAAACAGAAACACCTGGGCTACACGTTCATTACAGCACCCAGATCTGTCAGAATCTGATTTCAAATCCTCTTCTTCATGCTCAAAGTTGGGTTTGACCAAAACTAGATATGTTCTTCAGGCAGCCCTTCCAGCCCTACTTTGGAGCAAATACACATAAGACCCATCCCTAGAAGCTTTCTGTTGGGTTTTCTTTTGGCCACAAAATGGTTTCTCTCTCCATGCAGTGGGCAATGAACCTTTCAACATTTACCCCCATGGCTGCAACAGCTTCATTTATCTTCATCTTTGAAAGCAACTCTATAATTATAATCTTGCATTGTTCTCTGCAAGTCGCTCGCCAGTTAAGAAAAATATGTAATCAGCCGCCTTCCTTTCTAGGCAAAGGTACGTGTGACCAGTGAGACCTTTCCAAACTAGGACTGTAAAAGGAGTTAGATGTTAGATAAGGACTATTCTCCAAAAGAGAAATATATGCAAAAAAGAGAAGATAGACATCTTGCCAGAGAGTAGCATTTCTAGATAAACACTTCTGGTTATAGATGATTTCAGATCACGTATCTGTTTTCCTGTGTTCCTTTGATTATTACTGCTTGTCACTGACACTAAAAATGGAATTTGTGGCTGACCCTCATTCCCTATTGGCAAATGACCCTGAAAGGGTTATCAAGGCCTTATACCCAGTTTTTTCCTCTTCCCGTGGCTTTAATTGTACTGGCAATCTCATACGTCTTGTGAATTGTGAGAAGAGAGGGAGGGGAGAAAATTGCAAAAGAAGTTGGGTTGAAAACCATAGAATTATGTCATAAACACAAAGTTTCTCATAGGAAAGTCTGTCTCAACTATGCAGGATGGGGCAGGGGGTGGGAAGGAGGAGGGAATTCTGCAGGAAACCCAGAAAGGAATAGACCTCTCCTCTTGTCTCTCACGTTTTGCAGAGTAAATGCTTGGCATTAAAGAAGCCATGGGCTCCCTTGTCAGGATGAATCATCCCCTTGGAATCCACACAGAGCATAGGATGAAGAGGCGGTATATTGCAAAATGCCAAATGCATGTGTTGGAATCACAGCCCGCTGCTTCCAGCACAGCCCTGCAAACTCAGCCGTGCTCACTCCCGTTCCCATTTCTGGTTTGTGTCTTGTCACTTAAAACATAAACAAAGCCGAGGAGCCCATGGAGAGAAATGAGGGGGTGGAGGAATGAGGTGGAGAGAGGATGAGACAAGGTTTCCAGTGAGACCCAGATCTTCATTTCGCTGCCCACAAGAATGAGAGCATTCCTCTCCCACAGCCTGGTGCATGGACCTCATCCACACCTCTCCTTAATAACAGAAATCTGCTGTTGGAAGGCAGCGTCCCTGGAATGCTCCTGGATATTTTTCCCAGCATCGTATATTCCAGTTGTGGTTTATTTCTCTAACAATATTCGGCTCTCTCAGAACAAGACAGCACTTCAGGAACACATGGAGCAAAGACAAAAACTCCCAGTGAGTGCAAACAAGTACGAAGATACCACACTGAAACAGGGTATAAGTAACATTTGCCGTAACTTAATTCACTTCAATGCTGAGCTACAAAAGCATCTAGGCCAGAGACACGTATCAAAAGGATTGTGTTTATTTACTCTGCATCATTTCCTTTGAAGTAGAAAACAGTGGTAATAATGACAGGGAATTATAGGTGAAATACAATACACATGAAAATCTTTTGAAGTGTTCACTCTTAAAATTTTACATTTGTATTTCCCCTTTTTTTGAGTACCTTGTTGTGGGATTGCCTTGCTGACATCAACGTATAAAATGTAATGCAGCAGGATACAGTGGTACTCCAGAGAAAACTGCAGAAAAGGGTCCATTTCCATGGTTCCCAGTGTTCTAATAAATAAAACTATTTTATTCCCACCACCTCCTCTTTCCCACATATCTCTGACAGTTGGCAATAATAGAGTTGCTGAATTCATACGGAAAGAAGGGAAGGAAATGAAATATTAAAATAACAAGGCAAAGATAAGATTTGCATTTGTACTTATACCATTGGCTTTTAGGAGAGTTTCCCCTATTAATATTAGATTTTGACAGAGGGAAGGGAAGGCCAAGTTTCTGTGCATTTCAAGTGCTGACCATCATCCTGCTGTCATTAGTAGCATGTTTCTGAGCTAAGTGATAGTTCAGCAGTAACAGCTTAATTCAGATTGGGCAGATACACACAGTTCCATCTCTGTAGAAAAAAACCAGGCTGCACAACATGGAGTTTATGCCAGATTTACACTGGATGTGTCTAGACAGACAATATCTGATCTGGCTTAAAGGTAAGAGTGGCATGAACAGACAATATCTGTGCTGGCAGAAAGCCTGGCAGGACAGAGTTAAGCTGTGACAACTTTTTTTAACAAACTTAAGTCAGTAAGTGAAAAATTTATGTAAGAGCACTATTTAATATTATATAGCCACACGGATCTTCACATGGTACTGGGGGTCCTAATGCTGGACTATCACTGAAATGCAGCTGTAGCCTTTGTTTACCCCTATGCTGTGAGCTCTACATCTTTGTGTTTGCTTCAGTGTCAGCACAGCTGTTAAATGAGGTTTGGAGCTCATGGAGTCCATGCAAGGATTTGTTACAGCTCGGTGAAGGACTTTCTGAGGACATACACAAGCAGTTTGTATTGCAAAGCATTTAAGAATATTAACCATATTTGGCCCCACGTTGAATGTCCTCACTAATTCTACCAGTCTTCTCAGAAAATAATGCTTTCACATGTCTGCTGATCTCTGGTTTACAGCATCTTTGAGACTCCATTGATTTTTTTGACTGCCAGAGACCTTTCTTTCCACAAGTAACATCTCCCTTACTTGACCCTTATGAAGCACTTTGACCACACAACTGTTTGTGCCTCCATGGTGCATTTGCAGGCTGTTTTCCAACCAAACCTTGTTTTCCACAGGTCCTTTGGTAAGCTTTGCAGAACTGCCACAATTATATTAGAAGAGTTCCAATTCCCATCTCAGCTGCAAAAAATGTGCAAGACATACCCTCAATAAGTCCCATCACCGGATGGGAGGACTCAGCTACTTGGTGGAGTTGGCTCAAGTACTTGGCCACCAGCTGGCTGATACAGCAGCCTCCAGCCCCAGTGAGTTGAATGTTCCACCCAGAATCAAAGCTGGGTCTCTTTAGTGGCAGAACAGAGCAATAACCTCTCATACCACATGTCTCAGACCATCTAAAAATTATTATTGTTATTAATTTTGAAATATAAAAATAGCATAAACCCTTTTTCCAAAATTTAATTTGCATTTTAAAAAGCAGAAAAGAAAAGAACGAAAGCATATGGTATCAATCATATTTTACAATACTTGTAACTGCAGTTCAGAAACATGTTTCCTAACTGCTCATTCAGCAGTATCTGCATAATTTTTTTAAGTAAAAAACAACCCTCTAAACAAAGCATTTAAACTAACCAGCATTGCATGATATTGTACTTAGCTGAAATGAACCATTTTATTTGGGTGTAAGCTGAATAGAACCAGTGGTTACTGTTGCTCTGTTACCGTTCCAGAAACCTTCTTTCAACTTAAATTAGATTCAGGAAGAAAGGAAGAAAAATACAATTTCTTCAACTATCACTGCAATTGGTACTCCTGTAATGGCAACTACTCAAAGTGGGGTGTATCTTGTTCATGCTGTTGCCAAAGGCTCTGCCTTGATGGAACAAAGCAATGGCTCATCAAAACAGCTTCCCTGTCTCAGCAGTGGTGTCTTAAGTGATGCTTCCAAAAAGAACCACGGGATCTGCCTCATTCATTTCGCCAATTGATGCTGAGAAGGAAAGTACTTCATCTTTCTGTGATCCTCTAATTCTGATCCTGATCTCCTGTGATCATTAATTAATACTTGGATCATCTTTCTGTTATCATTAAACATGGATTAAAAAGTAGGGTCATATGTTACTATGAGGGCCTTGGGATGCCCAACAAATAAACTTCATTATTTCAACTCATATATTTAATAACCCTTCAGAGATCCATCACACATCATCATGGAGGAATAACAAGAATTGTTACCAGTCACCTCTGCCTCAAACCAAATGCAAAACTTTTTTTCTCACATCAGATCAGTGCTTAATTTCCCTCCCTCTCCACCCATCACCC
Organism: Aphelocoma coerulescens; assembly: GCF_041296385.1. Lineage (NCBI taxonomy): Eukaryota > Metazoa > Chordata > Aves > Passeriformes > Corvidae > Aphelocoma > Aphelocoma coerulescens. Next base: position 8,038,471 of record NC_091024.1, read on the forward strand.
CTCCAATATCACCATCATGTCAAAGCCCATTTTCTCTGCTGAAACACACTGGGTGATTTTTTAGCAGATAAATGCACCACCTTCAAAATTCAACTCTATCATATTTTGTTTGTTTGCCTGTCTCACTGCTATGTTCTGTGCACCTTCTTGCAACAGAGTGATAATATAGTTATTGCCAGAAAAAAATGGATGGACATCCCTCTTCCTCTCTCAGTCACACTGACATCCATTCATTTTACACTGAAATAACTCCATTGACTTTATTGTACTTGTTCTGACTTGGTATTGGTACAAGCCAAGAGAAGGACAAGGTTCTATTTTTATTTTTCATTTCCTATGTGCAGCTGATGTCTGAGACCCTGCAGCACACCAGCCTTCACAGAGAAACTTGATAAAAATCCACCATTCTCTCTGAAGATAAAACAAGGGTTTATCAGCAAGAAATTAGCAAAGCAATCAACATGCAAGAGGATCCTCATTTAATAAGTGCTAACTTTTATTTTCCTAATAGGCATTAAAAACAATAACACCACGTCCATGATACAATTTGATTAAATTGGCTGCGATGGCTTTGGGAGCAGTAATATGATTAAATGTCTAACACAGAACATGTACTTGGTGGCTGATCGGCAGAGTGCCTGGCTTTTATTCTACACACACTGCAATTCTTGGTGCTGATGGCATTAACCATTTCCTATTCAAGCCTGATAAAAAAATCCAAGTGTTTTCCAGCAGGAAAACTTGTGAGACACCCTGGGGCAACATTATGGAGTGAAGAACTGGGAATAATTTCCAAATATTCTCTCCCCATCTCCTCTTTATATCTTGCCTCCAGCTCTTTGGTCATTGCTTGACCTGTGAGAGGAAAATTTTTTCTTACCATCTATTTTTAAACACAACAAACAAAATAATGACCTTGACACAACACCCAGTCTGACCTGTACCATGTCAGGGACTGTCTTCTTCATGCACATAACACAAGTGGGAGTATTCCTTCCACATTTAGAAATTTACCATGTCTCCCATGGCCAGACTGTGCAAATACTCCTTTCTGACCTGTTTCACGGCCAAAATAACTGAATGGAACTTAATGCTTAAAACAAGAGAGATTTCTAAGTTGTGGCATGTTTTATAAGTGACTTAAATATGATTCCCATGTGCAACTAAGTGCTAATACATCTGCTAACTTTAAGAATTTTTTTCTAATGCTAAGAACTCATTAAGAAATCCTAGTGTCTGATGCAGTGGAACCAGTGACCTCTGCCCACCAGGACCAAGATTCACGTGGTGCAGTCCAGCTTGGTTTTAAGGGGTTTTGCCAAGATCCCAATATTACCAAAAATAAACTACACAAACCTCTCCGAACCATGCTTTTTATAAAAAGAGTTGTTTATATACCCCACTGGCCATCTATACACATTGGCCAACAGGTGAGGCATTGTAAGAAATTCTATTTTCTCATCTCAGTAACCTGCACTAAAGGCCCCTGCCATCAGGACACCGAGAAATAAAACCAATCAAGCTCAAGAGACAAAATAGCTGAACAAATTGATGTTGCTCCATTTCCCCAGTATATTCTGCAGGCCGGTTAAAACAAACACAAAAAAGCACAGGTGGATTTGTCACATATTTGTACTAGACAGACTGGAACAAAGTGTCTCCAGTGCTTCAGAATAGAACATTTCCAGGTGCACAGCACCATCCAGTTAAATACAGAGGTCAGCATTAAGACAAAAGGAAATAATGATTTCAACTCCTTTTATCAGACTCCACATCATGCACTTGTTGTTTCAAACCCACAGCAGACCTCGTTATTTTTTGTACTTCTGAGAGGTTTTAGCCATATGCAGAAAAATGTTGTGATTGCTATTGTGTAAGGAGATTCCTCTTCACACAGCATTTGATGGAGACAGTTAAAGAGGGAAAGAGGGGAAGCCTCATGTCCAGCTTTCTTAACAGATGTGGAGAAAAGGCAGAGCAAAGCTAAACAGCTTCTGCAAAGGATGCACTACAAGCTCAGGTCCTGAGTTCAGTACCTGCATTTCTAATTCAGGAAAAGTCATCTGTCCTCTTGTCTTCCCTGGCGAAAATAACTGTCTAATAGAAAACTAGGAAAGTTAAGCTACTTTAGGATTTAAATAATTTACAATGCAGCAGATTGAATTAATCAAGTTCTATAAAATCTGATAATCTAACAGAATCTGGAGTACCGATGATGATGTAATGACATATCCTGAGAGAAAGTCCTATACATTTTCTTCTCTTTTTCTCTAAATTGGTAATTACTAACATAATGCTAAATAAGAAAAGACTTAGTCTCCAGTCATGGAGCCTTTGATGTAGCGCACGGCTTTTTTGTTCTAATTCCCTATAGATAAAATAGCCACAGATTACTCCTTTGTACCCTAACAGCTTTCTCACCATGCCTTCCCGCAGCACAACTTCTTGTTCAGTCAGGCTGGCAATATCTGTAGTGACTTACGCTGCTTATTTTTTGTTTTCATGCCTGCAAAAGTTCACACAGCCAGGGGAAGGCTCATTTCTGAAGAGGAATAATGCACTGAGAAGCCTCCTGGACCTTGTTCATGGTCCTTTCCAGGAGAACTAATTGCCAAAACTAATTAAGACTGAAACTGATGGGGTTCTCTCCCACATAGACTTTACAGGATTAGGAACAATACTAGTTAGCTGTAAACACGGTCTCTTAAAAAAACTACAGATTCTCTTTGCCCAAGGCTTAGAGTGGGCGGGGATCAGAAGCTTTTTGATATGTAAGTATACCCAGCAGTAATAAAAGTCTTACACCAGGTTAACTACACAATTTGCTAATAACATTTGCTGACACAATCCATGAAAATCACTCTGGCAGCCTGATTTCTGGCAAGTGTACAAACGTTTTTATTGAACACATGCTGCCTATGAAACATGGTCTATGAAAACATGGCCCCCCTATTCGCAAACGGGCAGCTGAGTAACATGTGAATAAATACCTGCTCTGCATTCCTCCTGCCTTAGAGCAGGCAGGAAACCTCCAGCTCTTTTTGTGCACACTTTGGAGGGAAAGCTGGAAAAGTTTCTCAACTAACTTTGGTGTTGGAGAGCAGAATCTCCATACAGTATGGCCCATAGCTTTCCTCACCAGTGAGTGTCACTCAAGGCAGGCATCCCACGTAAAAGCAATTGCTATTTTCACACTGTTTCTAGCTGAAATGTGGTCTGCTTGTGTTCTTCCACTCTAAGTGGAGCTTTATAGAATTCAATGATGCATATTATAAGCCCAAGTTTTTCAGGGACACAAGTCTGTCTTAGGCTCCCTGGGAATTGCATGCAAGAATCTCAAGGCAGCATTTTGCCCTGAGTTTGGCCCTGGCTGTACAGGAGAAAGTCCCAGGGAATATGTATGACTAGGCACATAAAATATAGATCCAGGCTGATCTACCCCTTCATTTATAAAGCATCAATGCCAAAGGCAGACACAGAAGCACTGCCAGTCACTACCATGATGGCATTTCAACATCACCTTGCAGTTACTGGTAAATCAAGTGCACAAGCAGTGCTCTCAACAAAAACTGGATTCCCTCTTCACCATCACCATCTCTAAAATGTCCTACGAAATGGGACCACATGAAACTGGCCGTATTTACCATCTGCTCAAGGGCAGCTGCTACAGGTAAAGGGGTGGACTTTTTCCCCATGCTTTAGCTGAATTGCTGTCACACTTTTGGGGCAACAATTGAGACTAGTCAATAATAAAGTAATTTTTTCTTTCACTATTGGCAAATTTATTTCTATGTCATGTAGATATGTCAATAGCATCTAGTTCTTTGTCACATCTCTTGCAGCATTCTTCTGAATTTTCCAGAAATGGGGAAAGTCCTCAAAATCCCTCAGTAACTAGATGCCAATATAATGTTGCTTAAGGTTCTTCCATTTTTGTTCATATAGAAAAAAACTACACAATTGTATCCCAGAAGTAAATTCATTTGGGTTTCTTATTTTATTTTAATCTTAAAAATTGAATTTTCTATTCTTACAAACAAATATAGAGAAGTAAATACCTCTGAAATAAAAAAAAAATTAAGAAAGGGAAGAGGAGTTACCTGAGGGAAAGTAGAGAAAGAAGAATTGGTTTCACCACAATATTCAATAGAATAATAGAAATTTTTTAGCATATCTGCTAATGACAGATCTTGCCTGGTCATTTTGATTTTCCATCCATGCACTTCAATCCAAGTACAAACATATTTGAGAGAAGAATTCACAAAGTGCACTGTGCAAGCCTGTCCACAAATCTGGGCCGTGTTGTGAGAGAGCCTTTGCCTAATTTATAGCTTTGAGAAGAAATTGTGCAAAACTTGTGGCTGGTCTGAGAGCTGGAAGATTTTTGTCAAAACCAAAAAACCTGATTCAAAAAGAGTCTTCACAGATTCATATAAAGAAAAATCTTATGGGTGCTGCGGGTTCTCACCTGCTCTGTCTTTGACGTTTCAAGAATTATTTACTAGGAGGGAGGGACACTTCTGCATGTAATGACTGCCTGGTTTTGTGCAACCATTCTTGCACAGCAGTTGACATGTTTGCAAAGGTGAAAGTAATAACACTGGGGTATTTTTATGCCAGGGAGGAGCCTTCTACTTAGACACTATTAGCATTGTATTAAATTTTTGGCTTTGGAGAAGAGGCCTGTCAAATTTAACAATGAGAACTGTAAACTTCTCCTTCTGAGATGTGTGGTGTTCAAGCAGTATTGCAGGCATTGTTTCCCATCTTCCCTGGAGCTATTTCTCTATTTTAGTGTGGCTCAGTCCCAAATCCAATACTTTTGGAGTGACTGGCCAGTGCCAATCTAGTAGCCTGAGTTAATGGTTTCCTATTGCTACCACTGTCTTACTGGCCAGAGTTCTCCACTTTAGCCCAAGTGGAGTGGCTTCTGTTACACTGCAGATCATTAACTGTAGGACTTTGATATGTGCAAAAGCATACACACATGGCATGTAGGAGGATTTGCTTTATTGACTTCTAATACCAATGTAGAAAAAAAAAACAAAAACAGCACAAAACTGCAGAATTAATGCCACCATATATTAATCTTTCCAGTCATTATGTCCACAAATGTGAAACAGTCCGAGGGATGCCAGATCCTTCCTCTACAAGAAATGCTGAATTCTGATAACCATTGAGTGATCCCTCATTTCTTCAATGTGCAAAGCTGTGAAACCCCAAGGGTTATTTTTTTCCCTTTCATTTCTCTGCTGACAAGTGGCATGGGAAGTGTAGAAAGAGTTTAAAAATTTAGCTTTGAGAAAACATATTCCCAATGGGACCTACTTTATACACTGATTTCAATGGAAAACTATTTTCCTAAAGGGTTTTTTTTCATCCCCTTTTCCAGCTTGCTTCATGAAACCAAATGTTTTACATAATATTGGAAATCAACCCCCACCCCTCACTTACTCCCTCCCCTCTCTCTGTCTGTCTCTCTGTGGAATAGGCAAATCAATGGAGAAGTGTTCAAGCTTTTGTTAAAATGAAAGAATGGAAAATTAAAGGAGGTTGTTCAGAGTAACAGTCACATAAAAATGTACAGCCTGTGGTTCTTGACTCTCTTTGACTGTGGAACTGTTGCTCGTTTCTCTCCAGCTGCCTGTGATAAAGGTGCATATGCGGTCTGTATATAATTATATGAGGGTGTGCAGGCAAACCCCTGCACAGCCAGGATGATGTGAGGTTTCTCTGTGCACTCATTATGTTCCTGGACTTTCAGATTTTTGTAGACAAAATAAGATTTCTTTCATTAAAATGGGATTTATTTGTGGTTCAATAGCCCGAGGCTGTAGAAATACAGGGCATTTCACCATTGTGTCATTGAACACTGAACTCTTGCCTTTTAATTATTAGGTTTCTGACACCCAACCAGACTTCTCTTTTTTTCCCTCCTCCCTTCAAGGGAGATGACGCAATTGTGACATAGCCAGGCCTCAAATAGGAAATTCCTAACCCAGATGGACACAGTATAAACATTCAGATGCTGAGACACTCGGTTTAGTATTGCAGCAGGACCTGGCTGATTTGAACCACACTTTTCAGAGGGCTTTGCTCACCCCCAAATGAGAGATTATTGATCCAAAAGGAGTAACATAAAGATTCTGTCATGCAGGGATAGCTATGTGAAGTTTTCTCCCAGGCAGATGGACCAATTGAATAGGCAGTGCTTTCCCTGGTGAGAAATGAAACTAGAGCAGGTTTTTCACTTTTTTTCCTGGTTCGTGTGAATTCTTACTCAATGGTATCTGAATATGAGGTATTTCTTAGGCTAAAGTGAAGGAAATAAAACGTTCTTAATTATGCAGAGGTAATATGACCTGATGAACAGGTCAAATATAAAGAAACACAATCCAGCTTCATCTAGATCAAGGAAATCTTCAATCTGAAATTGACAAGTGCTCAACTGTACTGATTCTTATGAAAATTCAGTGTTGCAGCTTTTTAACACCTCTGAGTCTCAGGCCATCTGGGTTCTTTCACATGTGTGATCCAGGCTTCCCAAAGGTCAAAAAAGTCTGATAGTATACATCTAACACTCACATCTGCAGGTCATAAAGTCAGACTCAACCCTGAAAAGTCATGAAGATCATTGTAGCCTGCCTGGTCCAGAGGCTGACACCTTCAGTAATCTATTTCACACAGCAGTGAATAAGCAGAATTTACAGTTAAGAAAGGAGCTGTGTGAAACTATGAGGTGAACATGTAGGAAATGCACATGAACATATATGTATTTATATATCTATTTTATTTTTTAAATTTTCGTTTCTGACTCAAGATACCCATTCTCGGAGAAGAAATGCAGAAATAAAAAAAAGTCCTTTAATGTTAACACCTCACTACTATTCTGCTGGTAAAAATGTCATTTCACTGACATTACATTTGCAATGAAGTTTATAAAATTATATGCAGTAGAACATCAACATTTTCAGGCACAATTTCACAACAGTTTTCTGATTCAAAAATCTCTAGAAAAGAGCTAAGCTGTTTGATTTTTCTTGTATTCAGATTCACGACATAAAGGACCATGCCATCCCCACAGAAAGACAAAGAAGGAATCAGCTGTACATTGTTTCACTGTGCATTCACAGTACTACTTTTTACTATGGTACTATATCACATTGGGCAAAATAATGTGAAAGGATCTTAGAGAGAATTCAAATCAAAAGAATTCTAAGCACCAGAGTAGGTAAGTATTTAATCCAATTGAAAGTCAAATCTGAACACCTAGTATTCTGTTTCCAGGCTTTCTTCACATGTCACTATTATCACTCATCAGTTAGATGAATTAAATTTTTGCAACCAAGAGAAGGCCTTGCATCTCCCTTGGACCTGATTCAATATTTCCCATGAGATCAGGAAGGTTTTTTTCAAGCTTTATCACTTTCTCAAAATAGTCCTGCAAACACAAACTCAGTAGGAAAACGATCAGTTAAATGGAACAGTCATTTGAATGAACAGTTAAAACTTTTGGGTATGATCCAAATGATGATGAAGAATTTCCCTACTAGCACAAGGTCTCTAAGCTAAATACAAAACCTAAGCACTGTACAGCCAGGAAAGGTCCAGGTACCATCTCCTGGGACAGTAAGGTACATCTTCACAAAAGCTTTCCCAGCCACATGGCACCTGCTGCAACAAAGCATTAATCATGAGTACTCAGGAATTCACCACAGCATCTCCTGATGTGTTATGTACCGCCTGATCTCTATGGTTTCCTAAAATTATTAATATAATTTTGGCAATGTAAAGAGTCACAAGGTGAGAGAACAAGAATCTGAAGGTGCTTCTCTTTAAGGCTTGCCTGTACGTATTCTGTGGGATGGAAGCACAACACAAAGCCCATCCTGAAAACTGGTCACAGCTCTTGAATCTGAACTGAGTATGTTTTGGAGGGGGCTCACATCAAGTAAGAGGGTTTGTGCATCTTCAGGTGACTTAAAGGTATTATACAGAGCCAACAAAAGCTCTGTATATAGGGGCAGAAGGCAATTTGACCAGCTCTATGTAGGAAGAGTTAAAAAACTATGGTGCCCCCACCAGAGTCCTTGTCCTTTCCATCATTTTTCTCTAGCATGTTCTCCATGTCTTTGGAAAATATCAAGAGCAGCAATTGAGTTAAACCTTGGCTGAATTATCCCTTTCATAAGGCTGTGTCTTCAGGTTTTTTAAAGTAAAGGTTTCCTTTATTAATTTTGCCCAGCCAGCATTCACTTAGCATTTGCTTTGAGGGATAATTGACAGGTTGAGGCGACACTCACCAGAATGAGAGCCATAAATCAGAAATAATTTCCAAAATTGGCTGAGGGGATGATATGTTGAATAGGCAAATACAGGTAAAAATCTCTCTATTACGTCTGACAGGAGCAGCAAATGTCAAGCAAGTGCTCTTTAATGCACCAGATTAGATTAATTTTGTGGTTCCTTCTTTGGGTGATTTTGTCTTCGGAATGCCACTGTGCTCTGAGAATGCTACCAGACTGCTCCTCTGAAATGGGGAGTTTCTATTTTCCTTGTAAATGAGGAGTAACCAAAATTGCTGCAGAAAAAATATCTTTAATTCTATTATGCCTTTTGAGTAAGTCCCTTTCATAGTCCCAGCTGTGAAGTAAAAAGCAAACAAACAAAAAAAGCTTAAAAAATCCCTCACCCCCAAAAGACTAAAGCCACGAGGAAGTGAGGAAGTGAGGAAGTGGGAACTGATTGCTCATGTAGGACAACCTGGTGTCCACTTTTGAAGGCCATAGTAAAATTCTCTCAATTGAATGGGATGGGATGGTTATAAAGGAATGGCCTGGTATAAAATTAACTCCCAATAGATGGGTTCACTCAGTGCTTTTCTCTCAAGGCTATCAAAATATTTTGCCAAGAGCAGTGCAGTTAGCAATGGATAACTCTTACAAGGAAATAGTAACTATGATCTTATTTGATGAATAGAGAATTCTGCTGGTGGTGATGTCAAAGGCATTGATTAGACTCTGACTCCCACACCCAGAGTCCACAGAGCCGAGCTTTCAAGTTTTGTGCTTTTCCCAATGAGGCAGCAAAGGGCAAAATGATCAGATTTATGAAAATGGAAGTGGTTTTGGTTGGTTTTTCCAAATCTTTTTCATGACCTTCTGCTAAATAAGAGGTGTGTTTCCTCCAGGCCTTCTGAATGCAGGCACACACACAGAAAACATATATACTGCAAAAATGGCCAAAATTCAGTCCCAGAATAAAACTGTGAAAATTCACAGTTTCTTCCTCTGAGCAATTATTTCAGTTTTCGCCAACAGGAATGGTGAGATTTTAGCATCAGGTTTTTTTGTTTGCAACATAAATACTTGTAAAGCAAAAAACTGGTAGCTTTGCAAACTCTAGATGTATTTAAGGATCTTCTGTGAAATATGATGGATGAGGGGGAAGAAAAGAACAGCTCTTGTCATGGGAAGCCAGAAAGAGAAAAGTTCTCTGAGTACCCTGAGACTCAAGACCTTGAGAGATAACAAGGTTGGGGTCATGATACAAGACGGATTGGAGCCGATAGCGATGACTGAAATGCACAGAGAAGTGTGGGCTGTAATCAGACTGACAGATCGCAGTATTTCCCACTACTCCAAATTTACTTCTTCCCTAAAGTCATAAGCAGGTCAGCTTCTCCATTCCTCTGCCTCAGCTTTTATATTTGTGTATAACTCGCTGTACCAGAGTTAAAGATGAAGTTCAAAGCTGGGCTCCACCCAAGCTTGATTACAAAATCTCTCCCCATAAAACAACCTGTGTATCTGTTCTGTATTTTCAGAGGCTGGAAAGCAGACTGGCTGCTTCCTCGAGACAGCACATTTACACCCACTGCAAGGGACTTAAGATGTTGTGTTGGGACATCTCTTTTTTATTTACTTCAAATCCCGCTGGAGATACCATCTTCCGGAAGGACAAAGGGAATATAGGTTGTTTAATCCAGAAAAATCCTGCCTGAGAAGGGGTATAATCACTCTATAAAAGCACCAAGAAGAAACTGATGTGAGCACAGAGAGTTCTATAACCAAAGAGACAACACTGACCCAGAACAAAAGCCTGTAGAGTAACCTTGTCTACCCTTAGGCTGGAAATTATAGGAAATTTCTTGGAACAGATTGCCAGTAAGGAAGTAGAGGAGAAAACTACTAAATCAGCTACAAAAAAACCCCAAACCAAACCAAAACCAAACCTGATAATTCCATGAATTTTTTATTATTCATGAATGTTGTCTGTAGTGGCTGCGAGTTGGACTTGACCCAAAATATCCCTTGTACAATCACATGTTGCTGGTGTAGGAAAGAGGGAAAAAAGTATCTAGTACAATCAGTTAATTTATTTATGTTAGGAAAGTGATGACACTTGTTAGCCACAACTGCTTTCTTTAGATTTGGAGAAGGTATTTCAGCATCTCAACTTGAGACAAAAGCACAGGGAAGAGAATGCCTCAATCTGCACAAGGCAAGTTGGGGGCAGTGGAGACACTTCAAAAGTCTTATTAATATTTTATTTAATTTTACTGCATTTTAATTATTGTCTTTTTTGAATATAAACATACAAGTAGAAGCAGCTACATATTTATCTTGGAGTTTTATTCTCTCATCTCCACTTGGATGTGGAAACCCCTTCTCAAAGATCTCATCACACTGCCGACTGCGAGTGAAGGCTACATCAAATCTGGTACTAATAAAATGAGACTAAGACTAGGATCAGAAGTAGGCTCACCTAGGAGTACATTTCCTATCACAGGCACCTATGGTTTGATGGGCCACATGCATTGAATGTAGCTCAGAGCCAGCAAAGCTCTCCAGGCTTGAGATATGACTACCCTCTCCTACCAAAATTTCTCAGATGTGGGAAAAGACTTATTGAAAAACTCTTCACCCTGGGGAAGTTTTCCCTCATTTCTTCTCAAAGGAGAGGAGTATCTAATAATACAGTAGCCATAACTATTTGGGTTTGGTCTGCTCTAGTCTGAACACCCACAGTGTATATTTCTAAACCATTTGCCCTTCCCTAATTCTTACAAACCACTTTACAACTCAAGTCTAATCAATAACAACTGTGTGAAACAGCACTCAGACAGTAAAGAAGTTGGAATTCCCCTTAATAGCCCTTTAAAGCAGTTTTAATTAATTCCATGTGCTTCTGTAGGATTATCAACTTTACAGTACAACTGCATGTGAAAGTTTTAAGACATTTCACTTATGTCTGCAGGATGTTATGTTAAAAAAACTGGTTTTCATGGCTTGTCACTGCTCCCCATTAGCTTCTTGATTAATCAAAAAATCCCACTCCTCCTTGCTTTTCCACTTTAACTAGCCATCTCTCCAGTTTCTCCTTTTGGCCCCTCTTACATCCCTTCTCCTAGAGCTTCATCCAGCTCCTAGTAAAGGAAGCAAAAAGATTTTCACAGATGGTAATGGGAGCTTGGCAGGATCATTCCCTTCATTTTCCTTACTACTCAAAGAAGCCATTTAGCTAATCCCATGCCACAAATCCATTGCACAGCACCATTTGGAAGCCAAAAACTCTTGACTTTTACCCAGATTCCTGAATTTTTTCACATTTCTCAGTTTCCCATGTGTATTGCTTCTCTTTCATTATCTCCAGGTTCTTCTCAACTCCAGCTCCTCTTTTCACTCCTTCTGTTCTCTTTAGTCCTTGTTTCCATTCCTTCCATTTCCTAACTCAAGACCTCTTTCCAGGATTTCTTAGTTCCTGCCTTCCTGCACCTTTTCCTCTTGTGCCACTGATCCTTGCCTCCTTCCAGTTCTTAGTACGACTGAGCCATTCATTTCATTTCCATTAATCACACAAGACTTGTGCTAATTATTGTTCAGCCAAGAAGATCTGAAATAGCATCGGCAATGAAAGAGAAGAAAGAGACAAGGGGAGGAAAGATTTGCTTTTTTCCCATCATCATATTTACAGCCAGCGACTTCTCCTAATGAGCTTAGGAAAGGAAGGCGAGTGATGTGAGAGCAGGAAAGCCTGAGCCAGTGTGCAGTTAGAGGCTAGAGTTCATGAGCTGTCCTGAGCATGTTTTATCAGGTCACCGACACAGACGTACCATAGGGCAATTTCTCTTTCTCAGCATTAACCCTCAACTCCAAGTCTCTGCTGGAAAGGCCTCCCCCATCACAAACACTCCAGGATAAGATGATAAGAAGATTACAAGTAAAGCCTCTCTTTAGCAATTCCACATCTCCTGTCAGACACAGCAAGTTAAATTACAGTGCAGGCTGCAAATGCATTGATCATCCACTCAGCTCCTACAACCCAGGGGTGAAAAGATCCATGCCGAGGATAAGTGAAGTAATCTCAGGAAAGTTTATTTTAGCTAGGAGGGTTAAACAAGTTCAATGAGGCAAGGCTTCAGGAGGGCGCTGGAGCCAAGTTCAGCAATGTCTTGTTTGTTCAGGTACAGGCTGCAGGTCGTACATGCCACAGCTGTTCAGGTCTTCTTCAGAGCACACAGACTCTGCTGAGTGAGCAGCAATGCCTCACCAACGGGACGGTGAAGTGTTCCAACCATTCCAAGAAAAGCCTCCACACATTTGCCATAAGCAGAGACCCATCAATACACTAACTACCTCTTTATTGCAGTAACTTTATGCTGCTGAAACAGAAGAGGTCTTTTTATATTCACAAGAGCTCCCCTTTTTAAATAGGTGGCAATAGCATTCGTTTTACCTATAAAATCTATACTGTGTTTTATGACTGAGGAAATAAACCTCCCTAAGCAGTTTTGACAGAGAAGGCAGGACTGTCCATTTTAAAGATAAAAAAAAAGGAGATTATAAATCATTAGGAGTGCTTATGAATTCTATTCATGACTGTCTTCTTTATTAAAAAGACCCATTGTAAAATGGAAAGTTCAGAAGGCTTGGTGGTGAGCGAAAATGAATTATAATGACATCACTGGGTCATGAACTAGGCCCACTGGCTACTTTCCAGAATAAAATTGACTGGAAAGATCAGATGAGCCCATTTGTACTGAGAGACATCTGGGTGGCAGCCAGAGAATCTGGGTTCAAGCTCCCTATTTACAGAACACACTTCCCTTTCCCCTTTCATTACAAGGAGTAATCTGGATTTCCCAGGCATGATGTGTGGGATAGTGATGTCACTCAATTGAGATTCCAACAGGATTTTCCCTAGAAAAGTTCTTCGTACTCCTCACTTGGTGAAGGACCCTGTGAAGAACACAAAGGTCTCAACATCCAGCTGACACGTTCAGTATGTTCTCACTGCGCTGCCGATGGGAAGCATTTTACCTTCAAGTATGCATAATTCACCAGAATTTTCTGTTGCTTTTTTCTCATCATCTCTTTCCCAGATAACAAACAGTGTTTGAATCCCAAGCAAAACTCATTTCTGCTAAGAGGTCAGTTGTAAGCCTTTAAGGGCATTTGCTGAAAAAATGACACAATACCATTTTCCCTTTTTGTCTTAACTTTTTCAGGTGTCTTTCTAAATGCAAAATGACATCTCATTCGAAACTTTCCAGTGTCATTTTCATCCTTCCTATTCTACAGTTTATGCATCTTTGATATTTCTTGAGATTTCAAGGAAGCTTTTACCTAATACTGTAATACCTATTATCTGAAATAATAATTTGGGTAGCCATACACTTGCCAAAGAGCAATAATGCAGATCAATTGGATGTCAGCAGTCAAATAAGGTGGAATAGTATATTTTCTGGGGAAGAAAAGATGTCTAACCATCTGACCTTAGCACTGGCACCATCTCAATATTAATATATTTTATGCATGCATGTGATAACGTTATACCTTCCTTATGGTCCTGCAGGGAAGTTTCCCTTCTCCTTACTGAGGATTATTACCTATTCAGAGATGGTTATGATTATAGATACTACTAAGACAAGAGTAATTGACCATAAAAACCCTTTTATATTCCCACAATTATTTTTGCATTGACTAAAAGTGTCGAGAAAATCTAATTTTATTAGCAGGTCCCTAATTTTGCTTTCGTTGAACTTATGAGTAGCTTTCCTTCCCTACTCAAAGTATGTTTTCACTTTGAGGCATTTGTCAATGCTGAGAAAGAACAATTTGCCACAAGATTCCTACTGGGAACACATGGATCAAATATCAAAGTAAATATGATATATCTGCAGGAGAAGGAGCTGGCTTGGGAAGGTTTTGAGAGTGTGTGTACATGGAGGAGTGTCAAAAGACATTTCTGTGTAGATTCCAGCAGTCATAAACAAGTCCATGTACAACCAAGAGTCTGACAGAGATTGAGACAAAGCCAAAAAAACATTTAATGACAGTTTTGGGAGAACTGAAAATCCAGTTCTGCTCACAAATGTGACATTCAGGCCGTTCTTTAGTAAAATTTGAGCACTAGAATCCCATGAGGTCACCTGAGAAGATGAATTAACTGAAATGACATAACCAGGGCCCATCCATGAGATACAGGGAGTTAATAATATAGATGAGAAGAGTGACAGCAGCGTGACAGATTCTTAAGCACAACTCTGTTAACTGTAGGTGAATGAGCAGCTTTCTTTTAGCAGGTCTTTACTTCAAAAAAAGCAAAAAAAAAAAAAACCCAAAACAAAACACATTCTCATTACATTCAACCAGACATGGCAAAAAAGAAACCCAGGAACCCCGGATCCTGTCCTGGCTTGAGGGAATGTGCTGGCATTCAAAGGAAAAGAAGAATGGACAGGCCCTCATTTTGCAATTTTTATTGTAATAAAAATTTTATTCTTCATGTCGGCCTAATGTTTTCTGAAATCCAAATTTCCAAGGATGGGATTTTTAAAGGTACTCACAAATCTCTGAAAAAGTGTGTGTTTCACTTAGGTACTTTTGAACATCCAGTCCAAACAGGTTTACAGGCCTCTTTCTGACAATGCCTTCTCTATTGCACAGATTTGACTGTGGCCCAAAGCTCATTAGATGAGGGCCCTTAAAAATTCATCAATACCCAGCTCCAGATTGGATCTGGAGAAATAAAAGGTCTATCCTCTTTAAATCACTATGAAGGTGCTGAGAGCAATCTGCATAAGCACTCCCATATGTGACATGGCACCATTAAGGAAGCATGACTTTTTCCTGATCCAGACCTGAGCGTTGTTCCGGGTGCATCTCTCCATCTGATGCCTACTGAGTTCACTGTAGAAGCTATTGCATATTTTGTTGCTTTTTCTACCTGAAAAAAGGGATTTCAGCACTTGGCCTGATGTCAACAACAAGGCTAACTAGAAATGTTTCAGTAAAAGATGCTATTTCTAAGCTGAAAATGATTTGTGGAAATATTTCAGCTTCAACAGTGTCCTTATTAACAGGACTTCTAAGAGGAGTGTGACAAATGTCTCTGCCTTGGAATTTGGTTTATTTTCCATTTCCGCTATGGGTTTTCAGTGTCGCCCAGGCCAAACTCCTTTACTACATCTACACTTCATCAGCCCTTTCCTTCAAAATTTACTATCCTCAAATACAAAGCATTCACATTTTTTAAGTTTTGGATATTTTATGAGTCATTACAGAAAGCACTTGTAAGTGCAGGATGCTCTGTGGCCCAGCACATGGCTGAAAACTGACTTCCAGCTGCTGTGCTTGTTCAGTATGAAAGGGCACACACCCTCTAAAGAACACACCTGATTCTTCTGGAGGCTAAGCTTGAATATTTGCCAATAGTCTGGAAAAACAGGCGAGTCTTCAAGTTACCCTTGGATGGATCCTTGAGATAAAGAACAGGTGTACCCCGCCCCTTTGCAAAACAGAGACAAATATCCTTTCCATTTCCAAGAAATGTTGCTCTCAGCTAAGAAAATGCAGATGACAAACTCACCACAAAAAGGAGCTGCTGCCTTCTCCCATGTAGGGACATAGTGTGGGTTAATCTTGAGAGCTGCTGTCCTATGGGATTTTATTTCCCTGAAAGATTTGTAAAGCTAACTTGAAATATTTTCTTCATCAAGAGAAAAAAAAAGTGGCAGAAGAATTCCTTCCTATTAGATTATATCCATGAATGAAAGTTTAATTGTTTAGTTTAAAACTGTTTAAGGAAACCTGCACATGAATAGGAAGTCGGGCTTTTAAGAAAGGCAGCCATAAATATAAACAAAAACGTGATGCCAAACAGCAATTAGTGCTTTGTTCCTTTTTTGAATGACAGCATGCCCTAAACTCATTTATTTCCAGTTCTGACTTGCTGCAATGTGTAAAAATACTACTGTAAATCCTCTAAATAAGCTTTGTCTTTTTCTCTTGGGGTTCTCTGGCTTTTGCTGACTTTCTATATAACATTCTGCCTTTATTGTGCAAGATACAAAGGTCTCCACCTTTTTTTTAAACTTTGGAATGGCAATTATACATAACTGACTTACCTGGAAATGTTTCACAGATACAGTCAGAGATTGTGCTCACCAGTGGGAGTACTAACAAACTGACTGCCAGGATTTTAAATGCCGTGGCATGTAGAGTCAGCGCAGATCTAGATGGTTCTAATTGCTTGCAGTTGTTGAAGGACTGTCAAAACCATTTATTCTTACCACTGGTGGTAAATTTTCGGGGAAATGTCACTCTAGACAAGAAGGTAGATTTTTCAAAGGCACAAATGGTAGTCAGGCATCTCGCTGCCATTTGCTGCTTTGAAAACCCTGCCCAACTCCTTAGACAAGTTGCCTGGCAAACAGATGTGTAAGGATGGATTGGACATTTAGGTATCAACACCATCTTTGAACTCCTTGAATGAGGAGTCTGCCAACATTTTTTTTTGGCCTTTCCTCTAACACTTAATGTCTTCTAAGATGAAACACTAGCAAGTTCTTTAAGCCCATGTTATTTTAAATACAGGCCAAGACCTTTAACGAATTTGCTTAGTGGTGGCAGAGGAGGAAGAAAGATTTGGTCCTAAGTGTTGTTCAATAGCATGTCTTGGTTTTCTCTGGATGGTAGCCAGGACTGATATTTAAGAGGTGTTTTGCTGATGGACTATCCTTCCTCAGTGACAATAACAGAGTAGCACAGTCCCCAGCAGCCTATCCATCTAGCTAAAATCTAAGAATAGATTCATAAAATCAGAGAAAATTCACGGAAGAGCCTGCAAGGATCTAACTCACCATTATCAAAAGAGAAAGGAATATAATCCTCTTCTAGAGCACTGGTTCTCACACTTTGGGGGCAAACAGAGCATTGTCAGCACTCCAAATTCATCATGAACCACCAAGCATAGTTAATCAAATGTTTAATTGAAAAAAACACTGAAAAGATAATAGAACTTTGACCACAAGGATAATAGGACTTTGAAGACAACCTACCAGAACCTCAGAGACCACTGATTGCCCTCAGACTAGAATCTGAAACCTGTTGTTTATGAAGTTTCTCAAATTATCTGCACAGCACTCTAAATAAAAAAAAATGCTAAGAATTAGTGAAATAACAGCAAAAATGCCTCATTGACTGTTTAATTGATAGTCTTTTGGATGCTTTAGCTTTAAAAGTGTGTATGTAGTAAGGAAAGGTTTTTCCTATATCTTTTCTCAGCAGAAGCCCAGAACTGGCAGTGGGAGTTTTTATCAATATCTAAAAGAAAAAGAAAAAAGTGAAACTACCCAAATAGTTGTGAATCAATGCTACAGTACTAGACATATGAAATGGATATCAACCTATTAGGAAACTGTTCAGGATAGGAAAACTAAAATCAGTCATGGTTTTATTTCATTCACTATATCTGTTGAATTTTGAAGATTAAGTAACTAAGATCTTGTATAAAAAAAGCTCTAAATTTTCTTCAGATTGAAGAAGCATATTCTTTCTAGAACATAAACATTTGAATTTTTAATATCAAATTTAGAGCATATGATAAAAGTCTTGCTAATCAGTGATGAGCCTTCTGAGGTCACAAAGAAAATTTTACCAGTTTACTGTAAATTAAAATGACCACCCATGAAATAAAAAGTTTCAAATAGTTTCAGTGTTTCTGTTTAAAAAAAAGTCCCAAACAAAATCCTTGAAAGCTTGATGGAGAAACAGTCTTAGATCTAGAAAGACAGACGGAATCCAGAAACGTTTTTAAAGCATTAACAGTGGTTTTTCATCAGGGGCTTTTGACCATGGCATAGGTCTGAGGGTCAGAAGAAAGTTCTGAGGCCATCATCTGAATGAGCATCTGCCCAAGTCTATAGCATCCAAGATCCAAACTTCTATAGGCTCCAATTAAGCAAAATTCCCAGTATTATCAATGGGTGAGATCCATAACATCTTCTGAGTCCTGAAGGTTAATAAAAACCCAAATAATTGAATACAAATGACATCGCAGAATAAGGTATAAAAATCAATGAGAATGTGAAAGTACAGAAGGCTTTCTGGTGGAACTTTCCAATTTATTTTATCTGGAACTGTAGTGGTTCGGTCTAAAATACTCATTACTGTATATATGCTTGCTAACCTATGACAGGAACTCAAAAACCTGGACTTTGAAAGAGATATTAATTTTTACCAACCCTAAACTTTCTAATGTGATACAGAATTTCAGCATTGAGACAAAGAAAAAAAAAAAGAGGAAAGCTTAACCTACAATTACTCATCTAATAAAATCCAGAGCCTTATTCTTAAGCAGCTGAAATGGCCAAATTTTATCTGCAATAAGCATCTGAACTTCTGGGACGACCTCCAAACCTTTTATGATATGTCTAAAATACACCCTTTTTTAACAGTCCATATGCTCCTTGCCAGTCTTCTACCTCCAAATACAGGCACTATGCAGCCAACTCCTAATGTATGTGAAATCCCCTGGTAGACACTTTTATTCAGAAATAAAGTGCCCTTGATCTACTGTAGCTTTACTCTCCCAGTTCAGTCTCTCAAATGTGAAAGTTCACCAGATTTCGTAAGTGTAACAGAGCAATAACTTATGTTCTGATTTCTGCACTTTTTCTCCATTTTCCTTAACTCCCCTAAGTGTCCCCATAAAGAAAAACCTCTCGGGGGGAAGAGGGACTCTCAGTGCCCTGAACTGTAGGAGCAGGGCAGCAAGAGACCTTTTGCCTCTGTCTCTGCCCTCCTATGTTTTATATGCTGCTCCATTCCCCTTCATGTAATTAATCTGACAAGTTTTTGAACAGCTGTCTAACTTTTTCCCTGAGCCTCGGGTAGAAAATTTTTATCTTCGCTAAGAACAGCATGGAAAACTTCTCCAAGTCAGTTAACAGTTTGTCTCACTGCGGGTTTTTAAAGTCTGAGTACAGATTTACAGCATGTTTTATGTATATTTTTTTAGTCCCAAGGTCCCTTCTCTTCACAGATACATACACAATGTGTCATGTAGAAAATATACATTGTTGATTGTACAGGCACTTTCTTCCTTTTTAAACCTTTCCAAAGGTCTTTTTGTTAAATACACCCAGACACCGTTTGACAGATGAGGGGCTAATTGCTCTGTGAATTACCTCTATCGATTCCTGTTTCATGTTGAGCCAAACAAACAAAAGATATTAATGCTTCGAAAAAAATGAATGATGACCTTTCTCTGCAAACACAGCTTGCGGCCTCTGATTATTGGTGATTCCAAAGAGCAGCGGTCAATCGCAATAGCTGTAACGCTATGATCACTATAATAAGCTTGCCTGACCTTCTCTGCCATGTTAAGTGGTTTAAATTTATTTGCCCAACAACACTGGAGCTTTCATTTAAAGTCACAGAACATTCAATTCTATCTAAAGATCCAGGCTATTTTTTTAAAAGCTTTACCTTTTTTTTTTTTAAAAAGGTGTGCCTCACTTGGCAGTGATAATAAGACTGGATACAAGGCATAGCCAAGGAGTTATTTTAACCTGGATAATCAAGAGTCCTTGTTGTGGCTCTGACAGTGTGGATTTTTCTTGAGCATTTTGCCTTCCCACTGCTCCACTCATCTGGGAAGTGCAATTTATTTTTCACTCACTCTTCAACAGAGTTGCAGTTGGGCACTATCTTTGCAGTTATCCCAGCTGGACTAAAAGAAAATCATTATCATTGAATGTAAATGTGGTCCTAAAATCCAGTCCCTGTAAACAAGATTTCTAGGGAAGTGGTCAATAGCAGAATTTGGCTACAAGCAAAACTCCTGCAAGTCCTTCATCAATGTTCTCTCTTTTCATTCTTCCTACTCAGGGTTAGTGTGGGAAAAAAGGTAGAAATCAGGGTGAGGTAAACCACAGAAGATGAAGGGCTTATCTTTTTGCTAGAAGCAATCTGCACATTTGCTGGAATATTCTTTATCTTGAGATTTCCACCTCCCTCCTTGGCTTACTATGGACAAGAAATGTGTGCAAGACAATCCTTCGTCTTGATGTCTGTGATAATATGAAACTGTACCCATAAACTGGGAATAATAATCCTGAGTCCCCTCTTCAAAGTGCTTTTCTAAGTGTTGGATACAGCAACCTCAGTAAAGTCCTTGGGAATGCAATATTCATTTTGATCACTCTTATAAGGCACTGCAGTCTGGTATTAAATGAAGGCTGAAATTCAGCAACAGGAAAATATGGTCTAAATTTCTTAGGGACAAAGATACAGGATCAGAAATGATTCCTGGGGGAAAGCAAAGCCAGCAGAAAACTGTTCACTTCTCTCAGCCTCATTTTTTAAAATTCTGTTTACTTTCCCCTCTGCCAGGGAGCAAAACCACTGTGGTTTGGGAAATTCCCTCTCCTTCCACACATACCAAGCATCAGCTTGGGGTTTAGGCCTCACCCCAACTGCACCACCTACACACAAGGTCTCCCTCACCCTCCTGGTCCCCCTCCCTGAGCTGAACATGCCCAGAGCCTGCTTGGGTGGTGGCATGTGGATTGAGCCAGCATCAACATTGTGAGCCCCACTTCCAGCCTGACTGCTAATTCCTCTCTCTAGTCCCCCAAAATATGAGTGAACCTGAGGAGAACAGTCAACCAGTCATCAACGTGACTCTGCTATGAATCTACGGCAGGATTAAGAGGGGAAAGGAAGCTCAGATGTGCTGGCAGGCTGGTGGCATCTTTAAAGGCAGATTTGAGCAGTGATGTAGATGTGATCAGCTTGAGGAAAACTTGGAAGGGCAATAAAGCTGAGTCAAGTGCAGGGCAGTAGTTCCTGCCAAAAGAAGTGGTGAATCAGGTAGTCAAACCATAGACAAGAAGGAGAAATGGGGGGAAAGTACCCTAAAATTTTCTCGGTGGATATATTGGCACAGAGCATGTCTGTAGAAGATGTTTGTGTCTGTGAAAGAAATTTCTTCCCTAAATGAATTTATTATCAAAATGCCCCTGAGGCTGGAATTTAATTTCAAATAGAGCTTAAGTAATCAGACATCTATGTCTTCGAGCTGTGAAAGGCTGAGGCCTGTTGCACTCTGAGAGACAGATATATCTTTAACATCAAAAATTAAAGTTCTGAGAAAAGTGTGTTTCAGGCTTAACAAAATTCTGATGCATTTATATATCCATATCAGTCAAGGAAGGAACCAAGTCCTTTAAACCCTTATGTGCAAAATAGATTTGAGTCAGGAGAATGGTATAAAGGATGAAATTTCAGTGGCCAGCCCAAGAAAGAATTTGTCCTTTCTCCCCAGGAGTGCAGTTAAATTTTCATGCAGATATTGCCCTGTGTGACCATCATGGAGAAGGGAAGTTCTTTACTTGGAAATTGTAGTGTAGGAGAAAGCACCACTGTGCATCAATAGATCAGCATAAAGTTCAAACCAAAATCACTTTTTATAAAGGGTAAACTGAGGCAGAAACTTAGAGAGAGGTACACAAACAAGAAAGAAAAGGAAGAATTTTGTACATCGGATCCCAAAGTTTCACTTTCAGGGTTCAAAAGCAGGATTGAAACAAGGAAATTTCACCAATTCTTCCTGCTGCATCTTTTTGCACATTTTAACCAAATATATTAAGTAAGCAGGTAGGTATTCACAATCCTTAAAATAAAGTGGCATCTGGCTAAGGACTGAACAGGTGTTGAAAATATGTTCACACAGTTGTCAGGGTTTTTCGATACACTGATATTATGGAGACATAGTGGGGTGGTTTTTTTGTTTGTTTGTGGGATTTTTTTACAGCAAAGATACCTTCAGCATTTTTCCATGGACTGCTGAGTGAAGGGAAGGTGAGGAAGGAGACAAGTGGTGGGAAGAGGAAACTATTTTAAAATGCAGTCTTCCTACAGGCCAAAACACATTTGATTAAGGATCAAAACCGTGTTATCTACTAAAATCTTTTCCATTTGCATAAGGTGTTGGTACTCTCAGGCCAGTCTGTTACTCCCGGTGCTGTTTCTTCCTACAGCCAATATTTTTATTCTCAAAAATGCCAAGAAGGCCAAGAAATGCATGAGTGGGGCTGTTCCTGCTTCTAACAAACTGACCCAGAGCTTCCAAGTAACTTTTTTTTTACCTATTTCCATGCAGTTGCTCCAGTCCCTTACAAGTTCCTTTCCAGCTCATTTTCCTCAGGAGTAAACTGGACTTTGAAAACATAGAAGGAATTAATATTAAAATCTCTGATAAACATTTTAACCAGCTAGAGGTCCTTCCAAATGTATTTCTGACCCCCAAAAGCAGATATTGTGTGAGCTTTCCCCAAACCTACCAGCCCCTTGGATTTCAAATAGCATTGCTGTGTTTCGGTAGAGCACAATATATTTTGGCCTGGAGACTGGTTTTTGTAGCTCCACCAGTGCATCAGACACTGGCACTAGTTTCTCACAAGAGTTGCTCATCTGAAACACCATTCCACACCAGCTGGGGATCTGCTCCTTAAGAACAAAGGAAACAAATTACAGGGAGTCCCTAAGGACAGAGAGTTGGCATTTCCTCCCACTTGTGCCTCCAACAAGTCAAAAATAGCTTCGGTTTGGGAGACATGACACAGAGATGAGGATTCTAACTGTTCTCAAACTGAGGATGTTGCTCTGCCACTGTTTCTCTGAGAACAACAGTAGGCCACATTTCTGGCTCCAATCAGCTGGATGTGATAATATATGGATCTCCAAGCACTTTGGATTTTATAGGACACCTCCCAGTGGAACGTCTGCAGTTGTTAGCTCAAGGGATGAAAAGCTTGTGAAGCTGTATTCCCACAGCCAGATGGGATATAGGACTTTCTCCCTCAGCTAAGAACCTTGCATTTCAAATCCTGTCTAGGTAAATTACCTTTCCAGGGCTGGGTATTTCCTTTTTGGATATTCCTTGGAAGAAACCATCAGGGAATTAACTAACTTCTTAATGGCTTGGTCAGACAAGAAGGAAGGAAACTTGCACTGGTCCAGTGGGAGGTGCCACTTCAGGCATCAGCATCCTGCAATTCTTCCAAGTCGGTGAATCATAGCAGTTTAACTCTCTTTCAAGGGCAAACTTCTTCCTTTCAGAATGGCCCAAGGTAGCAAAGGCAGGGCCTAAAATAGTTCCAGCCAACATTTGGCTTTGAAAACAATTTCAAAGAGTCACTGATGACTGCTAGGAAGAAGTCTAGCCTTGATCTAGAAGAACTGGACAAAGAATATCTCTTTGAGTCTAAAGTCTGGAAAACAAGGACCGATTCAAACAATGAAAATCATTCATTGGATTTATTTAGTATCTCCATGTAGCATTCCAGGGGAATGCACAAGTAACAAGGCTTGCCCTTTCTTGTGCTTGCTGGAGTTTAGAAATAATCAGATACCTGCCTAATTCCCTCATACTATGTTATATTTTGGTATATTATATTACATCAGAATTAAAAACAGCTACAGATTTTGCTACAAAAAAGTTCAAGGTAACATCTTCATGTCTTTACTATAAACAGGGCCATGGCTCCAGGAGCTGTTGTGTGCTTCTCTTTACAAAACATTGTGTTACCTCCTCAGTCAGTTGGGTTTACATTTACATTTCTCTGGAGCTTCTATTCCCAGTTCCAAGCTGTCCTTTTCCAGGTTAACCATAGCCTGCAGAATTTTTGAGAAGCTAATGTCTGGTGGCTAGATATCCACAATAAGTTAGGGCATTGTATGCACCAGGATCTGGATCTTGTATAATAAATGAAGAAAATAGCTGGGTAAATGCTTCCTCAAGTGCTTCCTCAAGCTCCTCGAAGGAGGGTTGAATAGGATAGTGGGCCAAACAGATTTCTATAGATAATAACTCATATCTTATGAGGGAAGCTTAAATAAAAAAAGATCAGGTGATAGGAGCTTGTAGTTGCAATTCAGATGCCAGAACTAGAAGTGTCCATTTAGTCCTGCTCATAAAAGGATACATTTGGCTCTAATCCTGGTGTGTCTTAGTATGGTGATGACAAGTTGGAGTCAGATAAACAAATGGGAATAATGTTTTGTACTGCCCTTACAAAGAAATTTTTAGGTATTTTATCAGAATCATAACAACATTTCACCTAGGATGGAATCCAGGTTCATCTCTTCTTGAGTAGTTACATCCTCTGGTAAAGCTCTGTAAAAGGTTTTCCTTCTTTCCCTAGACTCCAGTAAGAGTGATAATTGATTAATTGAGTCAAAATAAAAAATCTGGGTTGTATTCCTGGCAGAAGTCACCGTGAACCAAAACCATTTTATACAAAAAGATGTTTAAAAATGAATTACGAGAAAAGATCAGGAATTACTGCTCTCTTTCTTAAAAAAAAAATAATATTGGGTTAAAACTCAGATGTTTGAAGCAATTTCCTTGAAGATGTTTTAGGTAATATCAGTTAATAAAATCAAAAGGTTTTTAAGAGTCAAATATACTTTCTTACATTTATGTGATTTGTATAACCTTTTGCACCTTAGCCCATCTCAGCAGTAAAAGAGGTTTTGCTACAAAACTGAACTGTCCAGCAGCCAAACACTGCCCCACTGTTTAACAGGCTGCAAGAGTAACAGGCAAGTTATGCATTAAGAGAAAATGACATTAGAAACATTTTTCTATTGCAATGCTTGTATGAAATTGAAATAAGTATTCAAGATAAATGGCTAACCTTCACACATATGGCCCATGCAAGAATTAAAATTTATTCTGTATGAGCAGAAAGAGATTTTTCATTCTTTTTAAATAATTGTTTAAAAAGTATTTCAGTCCAAATTATGAACGTCAAGCCTACAAAATGTTATTTTTAAACATCAAGCTGTTTTCTTTTACTTAGAGAGAAGCCAAGGAATAAATTGCTAAATATAGTTTATATGTTGGAAAAAGTGACACAACCTCCATTCTCTTGGTGCTGTAAAATATGTAACTTTAAATACAAATTTTACAGAACAGTATTTTGCTCAACAGAGATTTCATTTCACTGAGTGAATCACATTAATAACACTTAGCTTATATAGTGCTTTTCATCTGTGGATCTCCCAGCACTTTACAAAACGTAAATTCATTACCAATATTTTACAGAGATGCAATAAAGGGATTTGCTGAAGGTTACACAGAGTTGTAACACAGCTGCTGAAGGAGTGAAGGCCCAAAATCTTGTTCCTTGCCTATTAGAGGACAATGTCCTGTACATTAATTGGGTTTTTTGTTCTTCTTTCGGAAGGTGTCACTGGAATGACACTTGGAGACTTTATTATGGTGTGGCAAACCAAGTCAGGTATCCTGCAACATTTTGTGATCCAGCTACTGCATTTCTTTGCCCTGTTTATCATTGTGGTGTCTGCATGGACATGTATACCCAGAACAGTCCCTGATGAAGGAACTTGAACAAAATCAGGGAAAAACGAAAGAGAGAGATATGACACTGAGACTTTGACAAGTGACCAAATTAGTTCATTATCTCTCTCTCTCTCTCTCTCTTTCTTTTTTTTTTTTTTTTTTTTTTTTTTTTTTTTTTTTTTTTTTTTGTGGGTTACCTTGGGAATGAAAAGCTTGGTGGAATGAAAAAAGGAGGAAGAGGAAATTAAATGAGAGGGTGGATATAGGAGGGGTCCAAATAAACCAAAAAATACCATAGAGGAATAGTCCAGAGTGGTACATTCAGCCATGGTGATGGCTTTCTGTAGAGATTTCTGCAGCAGAAGTCTCAACATGGCTTTTCCTCCTTTCTAGGAGGCTGCCACATCCTGAAAGTAGTGAGAGAATGATAGAGGTTAGAAATGAAGACACAAAAGAAATTCCTGAGTGGAAGTGCTCTGTACCACACCCTCCAACCTTTCCCCAAGCAGCAGTACCCATGTTTGTTACTTCCTTCTGGCTGCTTAGTGGGCTCAGGGAGATAGCCTGGGAGACCCACACTGTTTCCCAAAAGATACTTATCTTCGACATTAAAATTATCTGCAATTGATAGGAATTTAAGTGGTGACAGGAAACATCATCATCCCCAAGATATCTGTATTCTGCAAAGCAACAATATCTCCAGAACCGGTGCCTCAATATTTTCAATCAGAAACTGCACTCTTTTAAAACATATTTGGGGAAAAAAAAACCCAAACTGAATATGGATAGTAGATAAAGAATTCATGATCTTGGGTAGAAAAATTATTCTTCAGGTACTTTTCAAAATTCTTTACTTCAAAGGTTAAAAAATGGGATTCTGTCCTCTCCAAACTTAAATGATGGAGATATAAATTTAGATGAAGCATTTTGTTCAGGAGAGTCACACTGGCTTTTTGTGGATGGAATTGGGAGCAGCATCTGAAGAACCAGCATGTCAGAGCACAAATGCATTGCTTCCCAGGATTCTTGAGGAGGAAAAAGAAAAGTTTTCTGTTACTTCATTTACGGACGTGCTTTTAGCAGTACAATAAAATCCTACATATCATACCCTTGACAGATGTGGAGTGGTGTGTCTCCACATAAATAGAATTAATTAGATCATTGATTCACAGCAGCTGAAAATCCGACCCTCTATTCTACAGCACGTCAATGTTATTACACAAACAATAAGATTTGCTTAACAAAAATATAACTATGGTCTTTTCAGGTATCACTGATACTTGATTGTTTCGAGTATTGGCTTTCTGACAGGGTTTGGAATGAAGCCATTTTTATTAATTTAGTTATTTTTGCTGATATAAAAGGTCGTCTATCATGTTAATGATGTATCGGTCTGTGGTACCACTGAACAATAATTACAGAATGTTCCTAATAGTAAATCATTTGTCACAATCAGGGCTCACTACAACAACCTTTTGTTGAGCAATAGAATACATTAGGTGAATGGCAATACACCTTTATGCTTACCAATTAAAGGATCCCACACATACAGCATTTACATGAACTTTACAGTGAAGTATCATGAATTATTAACTTCTGCTCACCAAATCGTGCTAGGTATAGAACTCACTGCTAATTTTTAACTTGTCAAATCATTTATATGTATCTTTTCAAGTATAATTGGAGCTGCAGACAGATTTCCCAGTCTGTCAAATCAGAAGTGTTTGGAAAATTTCAGAGGATCAGGGACTTTGAAAATAGACACAAATAAATATTTAAAAGACCAGCTAATCTATTCAGAATGCAAATATGTCCTGTCACTCTATTACTCCATTTAGATAGTGATAAAATTTCTTCTTGTTTTATCCATTTGGTGAAAACTGCAAAAATATTTTAGTTTAGGAAAGAGGATTCCAAGCTGTAATGACAGGTTGTACACAAATTACTGGCTGGTCAGCTATGAAGAACAATTTGATCACACCCTGCTGGAACATCGATTTTACTTCCAGCTGCTGAATGTCATTAACATATATTAATAAACCAGAGGAGAAACTTTTAATGCTCATTCTCACAGAATTGCCACATGACGTTGTACGATGGAGGTGTTCCATGAATTAGTCTGCCCTAAAATGGACAAATTAGTCTGCCCTTAAACAACAAATACATTTAATAATTTCTGGGCTTGGATATTCCCTCCACGTGGTTTTAAGGATCCAGGTTGTGTTCAGGTTCAGTAATCCTGTCCTTCCCTTTACGCTGCAGAAGGGAGAGGCCATGGCTGTCACTGATGTTATGCCTATTATGAACCATTAAGTCCTCGGCCACATGAGCCCAGTAATGCCCAGATTGGATAAATTAACCAAACCTGAAAACAGATCTTTTTTTTTCAGTGGTTCAGAGATTTCTTACACTGACTCTTGGATCAAGCCAGCATGGATTTGCCAAACCACCAGGAGCTTGTCCTCTTCCCTTGCAAGTTCCTCATGTGCTTCAAATTGTGGTCATCTACTGGATCCTTCTCCGTGCTGAACTGTTGAGCCTTCCGCCTCAGGAGAAATGAGGCACACAAAAATGAGAGAAAAAAGCAGATGAGCTGCCAGAGCAGCGCTGTACTCCACCCATATGCCTCAATTATCTCTCCCAGGCCTCTGCAACACCACACGCCACATCAGGAGCAGCAGAGGGACTACCAATGAGTAATTAAACCTCTTATTGCTTTGCATGGCTGAGTAGTTTTCATAACAGCACTGCACAAAACTTGAGATTCGCAGATTTTTATATAAGCTCCTCAACATTTCTACTTGCCTCTCTCTCCTTTTTTAATTTCAACCGTTAGAATAAACTTTATTGTGAACTGCTGGGAATAAGAGGATTTGAGCAGGCAAATGCTAAGATGATTGTTCATTAAACCCAATGACTTTGAAACTGCCTCTGTGTCAATTAAAATAAAAACTGTCAAATGCTCTAAAAGAGCAGCTTTGTATAATAGGAACTCTGTTGAGTTTATTGGCAAAGAAAGAGAGCTGTTCTGCGAGGTTATGCAGGGGAAAATAATACACTGTGCTTAGGAATGGTGTCCCAGTCTCTCCTGATTCATCTTCAGTGAGGAAAACTGTACATAACATATGTATTAACATATAAATACACACATACACACTTGCTGGACAGCTGGAGAAAGAAGGGGTTTGGCCTTCTACTTTGTTTTTCCAGTGGATTTTTTTCCCAAGCTAACAATTAGGATTAATTGTCAACTTATAAACCACCGGGTTTTGTTTTGTTTTGTTTCTAACTGGATGCAGATTTAACACTTCGTATAACTTAAAAATGCCATTTTGTTACAGTAGCCAACCAATCCGACAGGGGATCTTCACGCCTGCGTGTCAAGTGTCAAACATAAAATAGCTGTAAAATGGGACAATAAAAAGCGTGTTACTGTAGGATTCTGACAGCCCCCGCACTTGGCAATTAGGGAGCCTTCATAACAATTAATAGAATTGAAATCAGATTGAAGAAGTCAGTGTGGGTGCGTAGGATGGACGTGATGGAAGTGCCTTCCTTCTGCAAACGTCCTTCTTTCCCCATCTAATGGCAGTACATGCGTGCAGTGGCCATTTCTGTTCAAGGAGAAAACAAACATGAGGCACAGTAACCGGGTCCTCTTGGAAGAAATGATGCTGGCTCCTCAAGAGGGCAGCAAGGAGAAGGAGGGGGGAGATATTAAAAAAAAAAAAAAAAAAAAAAAAAATTAGAAAATTCAAATGTCTCTCCCTCCATCCCCACGAACGCCACCCACCCCTCACCATGTTCTGTCCAGAAGAAAAATCCCTCAGCCGCAATGGTTGTTTTTATTAAATTCTCCTCAATAAAAAGCTCAGGCAGGATTTATTAGGTACTCAGGGCGGACGTTTAGTATTTCGCCAGTTATTAAGTGAAAATCAATAGAAAGCAAAGAAAATGGAAGTCACTGCACTGTTAGCACGCTGTTGTCGCCCAGATATTATGTCGGCTGTCTTGTAGATTCATGACAGACGAAAGCGGCCGGGAGAGAACTCTTTCTGCTTACATTGCAGGAGCCAAAGTGGGGTTATTCATTAGATCAGGCAGCTGGCCAGATGGATTTCCAGTTCAGTTTTACCATTTATCTTAAAAACGCCTGTATCGAGTGAGAAAGAACACTGATATTATGTGATATCGATGGCAGCTTTATGTATCTAAATCAGGATTTATTGTTATTTTGTTCTGAAGACCTTTTTTTCTCAAGAAATACCATTTCACTGGAAGAAAATAATAGCTAAAACCTTGTCAAAGATAACCTTTCATGTTGTTCGTGCACCGCTGGCTGTAAAACAAATAGAACCTAGGGTATAAATAGGTTTAACCACATCCTTACAAATCATTCCCTTTAGGATTTTCTTTCTTTTTTCTTTTTTTAAATGGTACAAATGTGGGGTTTGTTCATTAGTTGTTTTTCTTGCCAGTAATTTAACTATAAATAATGCCAGCATTTGTTTTAATTGCATTAAAAAGCTCTAGAAGTTTAATGTCTCTGAAAGGCCAGAGCAAAAGGGGTTTTTTTCTTCTAAGTGGGTGAGTTTGGGAAGGATTTTTTTAAAAGTTTTTTTGTCTTTTGCTTTTTTTAAAGCCTCCCTCTCTGTTACCAAACTTTTCACCCAGATCATCACAACAGAAGCAACAACAGCTGTTCTACCATAAAAAAAATGTGGTTTTAAGAGGCAGGACCAGATCTCTGAAAGAGATTAGTTCCTGCTCAGGCACTAGAGGAAAAGTGCGGCTTTTCAAAAGTTTTCAGCATTCAGCAAGTTCCATTTTCTCCAGATTGTAGAGCCCTTTTGCAGGATTGATTTATTTTTGCCCTAATCAAGAACAGAGTGCTGTTCCTCCTGAACCTCATCTCCCTTACAAATGTGTGTTTGGAATGGCTGCAGCATGAGGTGCATGTACCTTCCAAAAGCACTGGCTACTTGGTTTGAACCTCGTGTAAACAGACACAAGATTCAGCACTCTTTGATTGTTCAGCTGTTGATGGTGCCAGATCTGATGAGCAGTGCAGGCACACCATGGGTTGGCGATGGCAATCCCAGCATGTTTTGTCTTCTGGTCCACAAATAAAACTCCATACTCAAAAACCCAATACCTGAAAAGCCAAACCTACGGTAAAATAAAACGTGTGTTGACAAGCTCTAAATTATTTTGAAAACAGTTGTGAGAGGTGGGAGTGGGGTTGGTATTCTTTCAGGTAAGAAC
This sequence comes from Aphelocoma coerulescens, assembly GCF_041296385.1. NCBI lineage: Eukaryota > Metazoa > Chordata > Aves > Passeriformes > Corvidae > Aphelocoma > Aphelocoma coerulescens. Next base: position 8,069,395 of record NC_091024.1, read on the forward strand.
AATAACATCAGTTTAGGGGTGGTTGATTGCCCACAAATTAAATTGAAAGAGACCCATTGGGACACATGAAGAAGCCTTAGAGATTCCACATCTCCATGACCAAGGCCCTCTTTATGCACACAGGCTTTTCAATTCCTTTCCTTCCTCTTAACCATGCTATTATTAAATGTCCTGGCTATTGATGAAACAGCCAGTTCAACCCATCCAGATCCATCCCTGGCCATGGCAGCACCATGCAGGCTGTCCCACCTGGACATATCAGGGCCTCTCTGGGAGGCTAAAATATTTGTCATTACTCAAACAGCAACTCCAAACACAGCCTTTAGTCAGTCATCCTTCAAAGGGTGTGAAGCCTCTGGAGCACAGGAAAAAATAAAAAAGCCACTCTGAGTCAGGCAGATACATACAAGAGAACTTAGAAAGTTGCAAATAACAGCACAACCCTGGCAGGAAGAAGCAGAGTGCATTGCTTTTACAGTTCTTTCCTCTTTTCCTTCTGAAAGTGTTAGCTCCTCAACATTTCATTGACATGCTGGACAGTTTCCCCTAGCTCAGATGTTTTTCTAGGATCTCTGAGTGTTTAGTTTGCCTTTGTATATGCTGTACCACAGGAAGAGGAAACCATTGTGCCTAGGATGGAGTTACACATGTGCTCTTCCCCTAGTGATGGTTCAGCTATTGCTATCCTGCAAAATCCTTTGATTTAGTACCAAATCCCAGGCAACCCCCACCATAGATGCTTAGAGAGGCAGTGGCAAAAGCAGGAGATTTTTCTCAGCCACAAAGGTTTTCTTTCTTGTTTTCAGAAATCTTTAAACACTGGGTGGACACAGTTTATCATCGCCATGCACGTTAATCTGTTCCTTCTAGAGCATCTCTGAGTCACTTAGAGGCAAATGGGATGTGGTGAAAATCAATAGCTACCAAAGGACACTGGGACCCTCTGTACTGGTGGCCATTCATACTTCAATTCTTTAAAAATTGATATTTCACCAAGCAAATTAGGAGCCACGTCATACTCCCAGATCATTTGCAAGATACAGGACTATGTGAATACAAGCTAAGGACACATAAATGTGCCCTTTTTAGGCACTTACTTTATATATTTTGATAGAGATGCTGGATGAAGTTCCCACTAATAAATAGACACAGCAGAAATGTGAATCTGGGGCTCCTATGTCCCAGGTGAAAGCTGTGCAGCAGTTGCAGTGGTTTCAGATTTATATAGCCATAGGCAGTGTTTCGATGCAACTGTGCAAAATATTCCTGTTTATTTGTTTTCATTGTCACTCAAAATACATTTCCAGCTAGGAAAGTTTCACATGAAATAAAACTAGCCAAGAATCCTCTCTCTAGATAATGAAGAAACAGAGTCATATCTGAAACTGTTTTGTTTAGCTTCTTTTTGAATTTGTGTCCTCCATATCATCCCAGAAGTTTAACAAGAAGAAGATATTTATTCCTCTATGATGGAAATGCCTTTTTCTCATTTTGACCAAAGTGACATGTAATGGTGAGCTACCTCCTGAGGGAATTTTTAAATGTAATTATGTATCTTTCACCAAAACATTTCAACATTTGCAAAATGACACCTTAGCTGTTTAGTTTAGTTTTATTAGGAAAAAAAAAAAATCCATAACCTTTTCTTTCTTGATGTGCAGTTCCTGTGCTCTCTGGTGCTGGCACAGCGGCAATTCTGTGACTGTGTACAACAACCTGAGCCATTTCTGTCCCAGAAAAATTTTTCTCAGATGTGTTTTACCTGTAGTGAATTTCTGTTGTCTTTCCTTAAGTTTGCCTTTAAAGCACAACATCTATAAAGAAGCTAAGGAAAATAGAATGTAGTCCCTTTAGTTAAAGGTACAAGAGTTGTCCTCCCCTAGAAGATCATTTCATACATATTTTCCAGAAAAGACAACTTTTTAGTGGAAAATATGGAAAACATATTTTTTTAGCATTTCTCAGCACTTTATTGTTGTCTGATATTGAACCCTCTCCAGGTCTGTCTTGCTTCTTCCCTTCGATGTCATCTCTGTTGCCTCTCCAACCCCTGTCTTCTCTTATGGTCACCTCTGTGGTTTGTGCAGACAGTCAGACTCACACCACAAGATCTACCAGGAGATCTTTGCCATCTATAAAGTGTTGGCCAGTTTTCCACAGAAGTCCCAAAGCAGAAACTCAAGTTTTCTTTCTCCCCCACTCCCCATCTCCTCCAAGCCTGTTTACTAAGTAGTTTTCTCAGTGAGAACATTAAAAAAATACTAACACCTGATTTGATTAGATCAAGGCTTGCTTTTCTTTTTTTTGAGAATTGTTAATAAAATCACACTTCTGAAAAAAACCAGGATGGAATGTAAATGCTGCACTAATTTAATTACACTTTGGCGCTGGGAGACACTAATGTAAATATTCTGGTGAGTAGGCCTAAGACACTTGAAGTAATTACTTAAAGGCTTCCTTTCAAAGAATCTCCCCCTTTTTATTAAATGCCTTTTAACATTAGCACTTTCTTCCTGACAAATTAAATGAAATTTCATTACTCTCCCTGACTTAATGGCATGAGGCTGCCTGCTGCAAGTGAGAGTTAACCCTCTCTGGATGGAAGACACAGAGTTTGCATGCTCTGTTTGGCTCTGGGTGTCACCACCTCTCCTGAGCATCCCCCTGGATCACCATCATCATCCTCAAATGTGCCGCAAGTTCTGTCTTCTACCCCATGTCTCAGAGTACCCCAAATATCAGCTTATCGATGTATCCAGCTCTTCATTTTCTCCAGGTTTAGGGGAGCACAAGTTGAAGCTGGGAGCTAGTCATAGAGCATCATTAAGAGATATAAAATTAAAATCCCTATGAGGAATTTTGTAGAATTTGTAGAAATATAATAACAGCCTCATATTTATAATGATCATTGAACTGGGTAGACTGATATTCCAGCATCTCGTGACACTACAAAACTTCTAAAATATCACAATTCTGGGACCACAGTCACCTTTAATGCTGCATTCATGGACTCACAAAGAGAATTGAGAAAGAAATGATGTTGCTGATCAATACTTGCGTGAGCAGATTTACTTTTTGATCAAAGCCCACTTGACCAGTCCGTTTTGTAACTTCCCCCTCCCCATTGATTTCTCTTTAAATTAAATAAAAGTGAGGTCAGGTTATCTCCTGTTTTATTTACATACCTACATAGAATCCACAGGTCCCACCAGACCAGTATCCAGGCAAGGGAGCTGGTGACAAACTCTCTGTCATGCTGTTTATATACTGTCCCTGCAGCACTAGGAGCTGAGCAAAGCTTTTAAAACAGCTGTGGGAGCCAACACTCATAGGCTGGCAAAGAAAGTGAAGAGGGAGTGAAACAATAGCCCTCTGTCCATGGCATTGCAGGCAGGGAATCCCATCCTGTGGATATCTCCTGAAGTATGACTCCCAGAGGTGGGCAGAACCTGGCAGGTTGGGATGCTTCCAGCCCTCTGGAGGGTTTGATGTTGGGGTCTGCGGCAATTTCACCCCTCAGACAACTTCTGACCCTGAAAGGCTACCAGTGTGGTACCTGTTATCCACATAATTTTGTCCCTCTCTGTTTCTTCTTTCCCTCTCCTCTAATTCTGAGATTACTTCAAAGTCAGACTCCCACCAGATGTGCCTCATCTTGACACAGGAATATAGAATGGTTTGGGTTGGAAGGGATTTTAAAGATCATGTAGTTCCAATTCCCCTACCACGGTCAGGAAACCTTCCACTAGACTTCTCCAGTGTACATTCCTGCTAATCCCCTCTCTCTTGCATTATTGTCCCACAAGGGAATTGCTGTGTGAACACAGCTACAAACAGAAATATTGCCCCTTTGCTCTGGGGCTCAACTGTTGCCCCCAAATGGAGCTGATAAAGGGTGGATTGTTCCAGCTGAACATCACAGCCACCTCTAGCCAACATCTCTCTGTCAAGGTTCAAGCAAGTCAGCAAACTCTCCCTGTTTTACTCCAGCAGAGAATCTGGCCTAACATATAAATAGAAAAAAACTACTGAGCTGCTGTATCAAAGTCAATCCTGTCCTGCCTCCTGAAGCTGCCAGAAATTTATGCTAGTTTTAATAATTGCTTTAAAAAGTTCTTTCATGAAAAATTACCTCTGGGTCTTCCTCTTTGGAGTGTGCTTCACCCATAGTACATGAGTTACCAGTGCCAATTTCCATCTTATCACAGATGTCCTTTCTCAGAACGCAGAGTATTTGGGACTGAAAACAAGGGCCTTGCAAACTCAAGTTCACATGGAACATTTTTTTTGGCAGGGTCCATAGGTCAGCCCATAAAGAAAGAAAATATCTCTGTTTTCTTCTGCAGAGTTATCAGATTTTGTAAAGAGAGCTTTCTCCTCTTGTGAGGTCCAGGTAAAAGTTCACCCATTCCCTGGCTGCTTGCTTCTGACAAACAAAAATTAAGGACCTGAAAATAACTATTTTATCTGAAAAAATGCTAAACATCCCAAAACAAACATTCGGCTGTGCCGCTGCCAAATTCCACAAGTAAGAGAGCTGCAGGCCGAGACAGCTCTCGTCTCGCTGGGGAATAACGGGTAAAGTTTGGCCATCTGCCCCTTCCAACCCTTCGGGGACCCACAATCCAATTGCAGTGTCTTAGCGGATGTGAATTTCAAGGTTACACCTGGGTGTTCAAGGGCAGGGCCAAGTGTAATCGGCACTTAGATCATAGATTAATCTTATTTGCCATCTATTAGGTTTGATTCCTGCTTCCCGCTCTCCCTCCCTAAAGCCAGGATTATTGTGATAGTTTAAGATAATGGATTCTAACGGAAGAAAGGTCACGCAGGCATTGAGATTTGGAACCTTAAGATAATATGATTAATCTAAAAGCTTCTTTCTAAAAGGGGAGGGTATACTCTCATAAGTTTAATTGAGGGGAGAGAGCGAGAGAGAGGGAGGGAGGGATGGAATTAGCAACATGAAAGGAGGAGTGAAGGATCCTACTTTTTGTCAACTGCAATTAATTAACATAGTGAGGAAAAGCTCTTCATTCATTTTCAAGCTGACAAAACAGGTCTTTTTTCTTTTAAATCTCCAAAAGTGATGATTATTCTATTTTTAGATTTTTTTAATTGCAAGTCATTAACTGATAAAAACATGTATATTGATTTTCAGGGATACATACATGACAAATATAAACTACCTGGGGTGCATGCAGATATGCATGTAAAAATTCATGTGCTGAGGGATGGAATTTGCTGCATAAATGAGATGTTCTAGTATCAGGTGCTTGGATTTTATAGGCACTGTAAGAAAACTCCACAATAGAGAAATACACTGTAATAAGTTTATAGGGGTAGCCAAAATGTTCTGGGGACTGTGGAGAGAGACTTGCTGTCCCAAAGAACCAGAAATACTATATTGCTGCACAGTGTGACATAATAAAACCTATCCTTAGTTATTTATACTGCCTGAGATTATCAGATAAAGGAATTTGAGAACAAAGAAATAGTCCCTTTGTTATTTATGCCGTTTATTTACTTGGGCATTTGGATAACCAAACATAAAAAAAAAATAAAATCATGTCCTTATGTTCAGCACATGTTGTTTCAATACCACAGGAATTTTTTCAAATATTTTTTGAAAAATGTCTGTCACATTTCTATTCCATTTTTAAATCACAAAAATATTTCCCTTAAGATTTATAAACAACTACCGAATACTAATAAACATGTTACAGGCCCAAATCAGGATTGCTATTAACAAGTATCTAAGTATGATGACTCTGCCCACCCACTGACTTAGAAAAATAAAGTGAAAATACCTTTTAACTGACTCCTGGCTTTGAGATCTTTTGTCCCATCATGGAAATATTCAAGGCCAGGTTGGCTGGGGACCTGAGCAGCCTGATCTGGTGGGTTGCATCCCTGCCCGTGGCAATGGTGAGGGTTGGAACTGGATGATCTCTAAGGTCCCCTCCAAGCCAAACCTTTCCATGGTTCTGGGGTTCCATGATTCTGTGGTTCAAATGACATCCTTTCCTCCCTGGTGCTTTTCCTCAGTCAAAAAAAATTAAAGCAAGATATACACACACATCATTGTTCCCCATCTATAGGACTTTGTGCAACCACCAAAAAACCATAAACTTGTGGAGAAGGTCACTGGAGTTGGGAATGCTGTAGGTAAATGGGCTGTTTTGTATTTCTTTTGTCTGGACTTACCAGTTCTGGCTTAATGGTTGGACTCATTCATCTTAGAAGTCTTTTCTAACCTAAATGATTCTGTACTGGATGGATTTAGAAATCTTCACTCTGAGGTTCCTTGGGGCTCAGAAGACCAGCCCCATAACTCCAGCACCCTAAAGTGCACCCACATGTCTATGTGCACATCCCCAGAGCTCACTTCCCAGGGTGCCCATCCTGCCTGGAGCAGAGCCACGATGCTGCCACAGTCCTTGTTAACACGGAACGTGTGGAGCCTCTTATTTTAATCCCTTCCCTTCACAACCAGTTTTGTCCCTTTCCACAATACATCCTCTCAGCTCCTGCACGAAAAGAAGTGCAGGAGAATTTCCTTTCTCCCTGACCTTGCAGCCTGACAGAGAACTACTGGCGAGATTATTCCTAGAAACTCAAGAACCAAACCAAGTGTTACTGCTGCCGTGGCTGAAGGGTAATGTAATTAGAACTTGAGCTACGACTGCTTAATACAACCTGTAATAATAATATATGTCTATCATCATTCAGAGCTATTCTAAGACTCGGAGCAGTATTAAAAGCCATAGGAAATAATTAGTAGTGAAGAGGAATCATGAGTTGCAGGGTGCTGCATTCACACAAGAACCAGCTGCACATGGCTTTAAAAATGACTGTCTCCAACATATGCCACCCCTGCAAGAGCATCTATAGATAAATTAATATAAGACAAAATCCCAGCGATGGATTAAGCTATATATTAAGCTTTATAATTTTGTGGATAACTGAGGGAAGGACATTAAACTGATGGAGAGAGGACGGAGCACTTAAGATCTAACTGTGGGTATGCACAAGTCAAAGGGTTGCTGCAGTTTTTTCACTCAGTTAGTGAAAATGTGAGTTTCTACCAGGTAATATTGCTCTGTAAACAGTTTTAGAATATCATATGGAACAGGAAATACAGGTTTCCCAGGAAATACAGCAGTGAGAGCAGACAGAGCTGCTGGGTGAACAGATCTGCAGCAGCTGGATATGCCTTTGAGAGGGGCTGAACAGGAGTAGGTGGAGGTAGGAGTCAGTCACAGCTGTGATGGACAGACACACAGATCAGTCAGGAACTCACTGTCCTCCTTTTCAAGGTGCCACATTAGCACACAGTTAATTGTGCATAAAACATTTGAGAGTCTCTGTGTCATTTGCTACAGTTCTAATTTTCCTCCACAGAAGTGTCATATTTTTGATGGTGTTTTAGCCACATCATCATCATATTCCTTCTAGAGACTGCATTCAGGGAACTAATTGTGATGGCAGAAAAATAAACAATTAGGCCAATCCATACTTTTAAAAAATGCTCTATGAATTTACAAAAAAAGGGGATGTTTAAGACTGCCTGAAATTCATCACTTGGGAATGAAGGACCTGGTCCTCCAAAACTCCTTGTCCGGGGACACCAGACATTGAAACACACACACATCAAGTGCATAGACAGTTCCATAGGCCTTGGCATGAAAGTAAAGGTGTTTATGCCTCTTTTGCTGTGTCAGTACCCAAAATTAGGTGGCTTTCGGGAAAACAGTTTTCAGCCATCTCTTTCAGAATCAGGCCTTGTGTTTTTAGAGAAGGGTATCTCCACAACTGGCTTTGAGCTTCAAGTTCAAACAGCCCCAAATGTTCAAAAGCAAAATGCCTGTTATTTTGCTTTTTATCCGCCAGATTTTGCAGGATTTGTGACCCGCAGTGCTGCAAAATGGGGCACTCGGTTAAACAGTCATAAAGGGGACTTTGCTGTGACATTCACCAAAAATCCTCTCACTGTGAAGCAACATTAGCAAATCTCCAGGCTGAAGTTGCGTCTGTTGGTAGAGCAGAAACAAATATTTCCCATGCTGGGGCACTCCGATATTGCCCAGAAACACACTAACACCTGTAAACAAGAGGTACTGCATCACTTCCACCCTCATAATACAACCATCAGTTTTTAAAGCATGCAGACAGTTTCAAAGCTGATAACAAACCTAGAAAAGACATCAAGATGCAAATTAGTGGAATAAATGACAGAACTTGTTTTACACTGAGAAAAAATGAAAGTCTCCATAGGGCACTCTGTTGCCTGGGTCCTGGGGGGTTGCACAGACATGTAAAATCTCCCCATGGAAGGTTTCTTTCCTACAGAACAGAGTTGCATCTGGAAATGTTGGTCCCCATTTCCCACAGATGAGTCCTAAAATCTGCCATCACAGGACAACTGCCTAAATGCTTTCAATCACCTCAGCAGATAATGTTTTAGCAGAATATTTCCCCGCTCCTCCTTCATTCAGCTGCTGGGATGGGTATGTTTTTCACCTTCCTTGGAAGTAGTTGTCAGCTTTCTTGAGCCTCTCCAGAGGAAAAGCCTCTGACTAATATATGATGTGCTTATTCATCCCAGACGTAGGGCATATCATTCTCGAATGACTGACAAGCGTTCTAAAATGAAGAGAGCTCGAAGTGTGCTCTAATAGTGATGGGAAGCATTTCTAGTCAAACATAAAGCAAATTAATGTGAGCCCCCACTGCACCTTTAATCTGGAAATGTCATAAAGTAATAAGCAGAGTGACCCTGGCAATGTCTAAGGTTGGATTTCAATAGATTTACATCTTAAAGGGCAACTACATATTTTTAAGTAGTAGGGGACCAAATTCAGAGCTCTTCTTTCACCAGTGCAAATCTGGAGGGACTCCACCAATCTCAGCTACAACAGAGATCAGTGGATGATCTTATTTTATAAGTCTTCATTACAATACTCCTCTCTGTATCAGTGGGCACCTCCCCCATCAAAAAAAATCCAGGCCCCTCAATATCTCTCATTAACTTCAGAAAGGGCAGACTCCAGTCTGCGTGTCTCATTTCAAACTAGTTTCATCGGAAGTATATTTAATTAACACACTCTTTTGATTAGCATTCAGAATGAAAAGCTGTTTTGAGCAGCTCCCAAAACAGAAGATTCAATAATTCAGATAAAAAGGAGTAGACTACAGGTCACATCCCAGCGCAGAAGAAACAGTTTTCTTCCAGAAAGGGAGTATCGATCCAGACCTAAGACTTCTGTTGCTGTAGCAATGCCATATTTTCCAGGTGAATAAATGAATAAATATACAAAATACTCACATCAATGACACCTGGGGAAACTATTTAAATTATCTAATCCCTCCTCTCCATCAGTCTTATTTACAGGCCTCTGTTTTCCTTCTTAAAACCTATTTTAGATGGAGGAGGGCAAGAAATCCATTTCCTAACTAGACACAATGTTCCTCAAGACAATTAGGAAACCCAAAGGAGTGAATAGCGATTATAAAGTGGCAGTGACTCCCATGAGCTCTGCAGTACCTGACACCATATCCTGAAGGAGAAATATGCACTTGGTGAGAGGAAGGCTATACTGGGGCATCCAGCAGCTCTCTTCAGTGTTTGTAACTGTTATTTGCATTCTCTGCACTGCCTGTTCCAGGCTCAGCCCACACCAGGTGGTGCAGAACCTTCTCCCACTCTGGTCATGATCCTACTGCAGGTCCTATGAGCCTTCCCTGCCTATAGGACATGACTTTTGGAAAAATCCCTTCCAGCCACAGTTGGGCATCCTCTCTGGGTAGATTCATTGGTTTTCTCCTGACGGGCACCCAAGGTGGAAGCACGTGTGGCTCAGGAGTCCAAGGCTGAAGGAGCAAAACAGGGAGCAAAGCAAAATGAGAGCGTTGCCACACAGTTCCATCTCCTGCAAAAACAGAGCTCTGCTTGAAGAGGCAGCACATGCTCAGGGGATGGAAACTCAATAAGCATGAAAAAGTTAATACAATTCAACAATTTACAGCAAGATTTCATGTTAAAGACATCTATTTATTTCTGCACTAGGAAAAAAAAATAAGAGAGTTGCATTTTTGCATTAATCCCCTACTCTACCTGCCATTTTCTCTAAAATACAGGAAATTATCAAGAAAAGGTTGATAAAAGAATGAGGGGGAAGACATCAAGCAGCAGGTATATCGTTGTATTTGTGTGCTTTCACTCAATACAGGATTACATTTCAGCTTAAATCATTCCAGGGGTTAGAAAATAAAAGAAAAAAGAAAGAAAAAGGAAAAGAAAATACATTTTGTGATGGGTTGATCCTAGCTATATGCCAGATGCCCACCAAAGATGCTCCATCCCTCCCATACTCAGCTGGGGAGGGAAGAGAAAATATAACAAAAGGCTCATGGGTCAAGATAAGGCCAGGGCACATCAACCAGGTACGGCTTTTCTTCTTGACATTCCAGTCACTGGTATCACTTCACTGAGGAAATGGAAAGGCAGAAGTGTGCAAAAGCATGGGCTGTCCAACAGAGCAGGGAAGGGAAGACAGACCCTTTGGAGCATCAGGCACAGACTGGCCATGTAGCCCTGAGGCAGTGGCAAAGCGCCCGGCGCTCAGAAGTGTCAGGGATGACTCCTATTTAAATTACTGGGATCTGCAAGAGCCATGCACCTCTTGAGGAGAGAGGGACGTCAGGCTCTGAAATGTTATGGTTTCCCCCAATGTAAAATGGGGTTAATCATACATCCCTAACTCACAGGGGTGTTGTGAAGATTGATCAGTTAATGTTTGTACAGAGCTTTGGAAATGTAAAGTGCTATATAAATGCTAAGGATTATTATGTTCCACTCTTTCTCTGCAGCTGAACCCTTTGGGGAAAAGGAAGAAAAATCTATTAAAAAGTGCTACTTGCATTTTATATCACTGCTTCTTTTTCTCTTCCTTGATGCTTTTAGTAACTTGGGGGGGATGATCTCTAAAAAGGATTTGTGGGCTCATGTTCTGAATCCTCTGTCAGCCTCCCTCACCAGTAGCTAACCTCATTTTCATTCATACATATTTAAGGTGGGATATGACATCATTTAACATACACCTATACCCCACAGTCAGTGCTTGAGTTCAAACTGCAGCTTCTAGTGCAGGATTTGTCCCTAATCCTTGCTCAGTTAGAATATGGTGGCATTGGCTGCAGGGCTCGTGGACCAGATCTTCCACTTGGGCTTTGGCTTCCCCCAGGAATTGGCTGCTGTCTAGGTCATTTTAGCCCTGTGAGAAGAGCTGTCTAGCTCTTGGTGACTCGTGCCAGTGAGCCCTAAGTGCAGGTTTCATGGGCAGAAACACCATTGGAAGTTACCCCTAAATTTAAAAGTATGAAAGAAATAGGGTGGACAAAGGAAATCCACTCTGTCAAAATCAAGAGTGACTGTGGAGTTATTGAGGCAATATTTCTGTCTCCTCAGGCAAGAGAAAGTTGGGGCTGTTTAGCCTGGAGAAGAAAAGGCTGCATGAAGATCTTGCAGCAGCTTTCCAGTGTCTGAAAGGGACCTACAAGGAAGCCAGAGAGAGATAAGGCAAAGAGGAATGGCTTCAGGCTGAAAGACAGAAGATTTAGATTACATATTAGGAAAAAATTCTTCCCTGGGAGGATGCTGAGGTGCTGGAACAAGCTGCCCAGAGAAGTTGTGGATTCCCCATCCTTGGAAGTGCTGAAGGCCAGGCTAACAAGGCTTTGAGCAAACTGGTCTAGTGGAAGGTGTCCCTGCCCATGGCAGGGGGTTGGAACAAGATGAACTTTAAGGTCCCATCCAACCCGAACCATTCTCTGATAGGATCAGATAATAAAACCATACCTAAAGAAACTATGTCTTGTCCTACAGCTAAGTCTCCTTCCTGCCATGTAAAACCTTTAAACCACACAAACACAGGGTGTCTATAGGTGTGTGTGAAGGGTTCAATCACTCTGGGCACACCCTACAAGAGGGCTGAAGCCTTCCTAGACATAACCCACCCCAAAACTTCAGCATCTCATGCACAGTGAACATTATCCTGCACACCAACATGCACAGAGTCCCTTGTCCTCTCTCTCAGCCTTCCCTGACACTTAGGATTAGACCAGTAATACACTGAAACCAGTGGAAAGATTCCTGCAGGTCACTGGTCACGGTAATCCCTTTAGATGAAAAGCTGATTAAGTTGCTTATGATCATACATGAAAACAATGGCTAAACACAGGCAGGTGGCACTCGCCAGCCCCGGTGCCATTCCCGGCAAACACGCTCTGCCTCCTGGAAAGATGTGGAACAGTAAAGCAAGACCCAGGATAAAGATTTGCAAGCCAGAAAAGTATCAGAGTGGGGAATTAAACTTTCATTTGCAACAATAATTCAATCAGAGGATCTGCAAGAATAAATTAATTAAAAGAAAGACAAAACAACAACACAAATGGTCTCAATAACACACTTTAGCCGATACCAGTGTTGCTTCAACAATGTTTTAATAAATAAATGGTTCCCCCTTATTTTTAAGTAAAACTCCCTCTTAACTAAAATCCTCTTCAAGTAAGAGCTTTATTATCTCCAATTTCTTGGCAGTCACTAGAGTAAAGGTCACTTAATAAAGTGCATTTATTCTTTATTGCAGGAAAACAATATGTCATCCCTGCATTCATTATTTACCAAATTGTCTTCATTTTTTTCTTCACCTGCTGGGCTTAGGGCTATAAAAATAAATAATATTGTAAAACTAAGCCAGGTATTTTCAGAAAGGATCAGAATTTGTCAAACATACTCAGTTCACAGAAAGGAGAGTGGAAATCAGAGTGGTGGTGCTGAATGATTCATCCTCAGGAAAAGATATCCAGTTAGAAATGCAGACAGGGAGAGGGCTGAGTTTAAATAAGCTGAGAAAGAGTCATAAACTGTGAGTGTAATCACTGCTAATAGCTCAAAATGCATGACAAATAACAGCTGAAAAGAGTCATTTCAGGATTCTCTGATCCTGTGTCAACACTTGACCAAAGAAAAAGAAAAGATCTGAATTTTCTTTTTCTGAACCAGAGCCCAAATTATCATTTGACCTGATGAATCTTTGAAGATAACAAAAATAAACATTACAAATCTGATTGCAGATTTCAGGATCTTTGAAGATGGTACCTGAGAGCACAAATAGTCAACAGGTTTTAGGGTGTAGACATGAAAAATCTCACATGCTGGACGTTTATACATTCAAACACTCTGGTTCTTTTAACACTGTTTTCTTCCTCTGGCCTCTCACTTTCACTTGTGCACATCCTCAGCCTCAGGGTAAATGAAATGACACAAGGTAAAGCTAGAAGGAGGTTAAAATCTTTACATATCTCAACACCATTTTTTTTTAGCAACAATTTGAATTTTTATCCCTAGCATTTTTCAACAAGCTCTAGACAAAACTAATAGGATATGCGTCTACCACATCTGTGACTTTTTAATTTGTGTATGTTGCATCCTATTTCCCTGCTCTCCATCTGCTTGTTGTCTTTTTAAGCTATGATGGTGAAGCAAGTCTTACACAGGCGGATGCTGAGAGGCTGGAGTTTGATTGCCTGTATCCCCTTTCCAAATCCCAGCCTTGCTCCCTGGAACAGGGATGTGTCCCTCCATCCTTCCCACAGCGCCAAACTGCATGGGACTAAGATTAGAGCTGGGGGGAGATTTTATGATGACAAGGCATTAAGTTGCATTAGCATCCCTGTGTTGCAGATGTAAGTGCAATAAAATCATTACTTGCAATCTCCATGAATTTCTGTCTTGATCTTAAACACTTTAACTGGTAAAACTTCACTTGTGCCTACAGTACATCCATTCCTCCACAAGTTAGTGGAGCACCTAAAATGTAAAATGAAGCCTTTAGGGGGTTAATATGCCAGCTGGAATAACTCCTTTGGTTGAAGTTTATTAAATCCAGCCAGCAGACTGTCTGATTGCTAATAGGATTTCCAGTGTAATATCTCCTTGTAAACAAAAATACTGCACTTATCTGCTGGGCATCTCAGTTGCATGCGTGCGTGTGTGCAAATGCGTGGTCCTACGAATCTCTTTTCTGCATTTATTAAGCATCAGGAAGTAATCTCATGGTGCAGCCAAATTTAAAACAGGAAAACTCTTTAAAGCAGTCTGTAGCATGCAAAGCAAATCCCTGTAAAAAGCAGGTCCTCGGTGTAAAATTTGTTAAGTTCTTCAGAAAGCATATATTTAGCCTCTTGCTCACATACAGAACAGAGCTGTCTTTCTTTTGTGCTTCTTTTCCCTCTATCCACTCTTTCTTGTTTTCCCCCACATCCCAAAAATTTTGTCCCACCATTTGATCTTGTGCCTCGTGCACTGTGGCCCTATAACATCAGCCTGGCCACAGTGTCACTCTGAAGGAAAGTGTGCTCATTCTGTCACCCCCAAGGAGTCACGATTATCAAAAGCATTTATCATTTTTATGAGGTCCCCTCTCATTCACCTCTTCTTGACATTCAACAGGCCCAGCTCCCTCAGCCTTTCCCCACAGGAGTGATTTTCCAGACTCTTGACTAATTTAGTGGCTCTCCTGGACCTGGAGCTCCATGTCTCCCTTGTACTGAGGAGCCCAGAACTGGAGACAGCACCGCAGATGTGCCTCACCAGTCTTGAGTAGTGGGACACGATCACCTTGCTTGACCTGCTGGCAGTGCTCTTTCCAACGCATCCCAGGATACCACAGGATGCTCTGCTGGCTCATGGACAGCTTGTTGTCCACCAGGACCAGCAGGTCACCCCCCAGCTTCTACTGGTGCATATGAAAAGAGATATTATCGGATAATAATCTTTAATATGCCATTCCCTCTTGAGCTTACGCATTTGTCAGAGTATGAAAAGTCTCTGTCTTAAATTTCCCATAAGGATTGTCACATGTAAAACAATGACAGAAATAGAAAACTCATGTTATGATACCAATATTGGCTACTGGTGCCACCTGAGCTGTCACTCAGCCCTCACAGGTAACCTCATGCATCTTTCCTCTGTTTCTTCCCAAATGAAAGCAAGAGCAAGGCTAGGACATGAACAGGTAACAGAAGCAGCCCATAGCCATGGTGGTTCTGTGGATGGGAAAGCCATGGGAACAGCTGGTGCTTTAATCCAGACATTTTTCCTTCCACACCTCAAGGCTCCTTTGCCACCAGCTGTAGCAGCAAGAACTTTCCTCCCATTACTTCTAAGTAAAGCATTTGAGACTCGGGCACTAATGTAAAGTCACCTAAATTCTGCACAAAGCTGTAAGGCAGCCAGGATGGAAAAAATCCCTCCAAAATTGTTGCTGTTATGAATTCAGATATTTTTTGTCAACACTGTCCAGCAAAGAGCATTTCAGGAGTGAAGTGGGGAATGCACAGGAAGGCAAGCACATTGAATTCCCCTTCTCCATAAAGAAACACTTCCTAACTTTGCTGGCAACCTCACAGACAAAGCTGGCATCACTTTCTCTTGCTCACAGGGAATGACCACAGGGGTTCTGCCTTGCATGTATGAGCATAAGAACCCACTTTTTGACACCTGAATAGAGGCACAGACTGGATAGGCCACACTCAAATATCTGGCACGTTTCCTGGTTGCCAATTCACACTGCTTGAGATACCTATTATACAGAGAAAAGTAGTTCCCAATCTTAGCCTAGAAATCCACAGACTTTTTTTTTTTTTTTTTTTTTTAAATTAAAAGCAAATAAGACTCCTAAATTGCAACCCTCACTTATCAAATGGCTAATGTTATCTCATTCTGCAGTTTTAGCCAGCTCTCCCCAGTGGTCTGCCAAATAAATACCATTCTTTGTTTCATCCAGATTGATCTTCAAATCAGTCTGCCCTCCACCCAGCTTCTATCTTCTGAAGACACTAAATGTATCATTCTAGCACATTAGTGTAATTGCCTATAATAGAGATGTGCAGTTAGAGGTAATTTACATGCACATATGCCTAACAGTGCCCTCACATCCTCATTGAGCATAAGGGATGGCAGGTAGAACCTTGTGAATGAGTTAGATGAACACTTTCTCATTATTATTCTCTATATATTTCTTCTTTTTCTTTTTATTCTTTTTTTTTTTTCTTTTTGAAGAAAAGGAACAAAAGGACAAAAGTGACGTCAACGGCATCTCTGTGTACTTCTGTGAGGGGCCACATTTTCAAAACTCTCACTAATAGCAGAAGCTTTGCTGACAAATCAGAGCAGTTGTATATATTTACTTCATAGCTAGAATCCCACTAGGACAGACCCTGACCTACATGGAAATCTAAATTATGGCAGTAAAAAAAAAAAAATATGAAGGCTTCAGTAACTACTAAATCTGATTGTCATGTACTTACTCCACAATTCCTTATCCAGAACTCCAAAATTCAATATAATAAAAAACTCCATGGAATTTTCTGCATCAATATTTTCATAAAATCCTCACCAACACTGTTCTTGAGGTCCCTAAGGATGACTGAATTTCAAAGACCTGTCATGAACTGAATCTAAAGAAAATGTTTTGAGAATTCCTGTTTTAAAGGGAAAGAAAAAAAAAAAAAAAGAAAATAAAACTCTTTTCCACTGATTTCCTATATAACTTTACCTTCATTTTTCCAAGAAATTCCTGTGGATTGCGTTCCCTCTAATAGAAATAGTTTTTGCAAGAGATTGAAAAAGTGTTCCATATGGAAAACAGGAACAGGGACTCACTCTTACATGTGTATATGGGAGCCATACATTCTCTGCAAGTAAAGATTTCATTCCTGAAAGAATTTGGTGGTTTTTTAATAAGTAGAAGCTGAACTTAAAAAAAAAAAAAAAAAAAAAAAAAAGTGGTTTAGGATTCAAGTTTTATGTTTAGTAAATGATTCCACTATCCATTAATATCCTATGCTATTTTTGTATTTTCCACATGCAGAGTAATTCCCATTCCCACTCTGCCATGCAATGTTCTGTGGCACCCAGGCTCAGCTTCAGCACACACATGACGACATGGCATTTTGAGTTAAAGAAAAGGTTACTTAATGATGAGTTAAAATCCCTGAAGTGGATTTTAAACCTGGTCAGATTTCACTTTCAATGCCATAGAGAGGATCTACCCCATTGAGTCATGAAGCTGAAAATAAACCAAACCTAACATTTAAATTTTGATTTTGCGCAGCTGAGATGTTTCTTTCATACCTCATTGAGTAATTTGCAATGTAAAATTGCTGCCATAGAAGATCCTCATTCAGTGATTTTTATATGGATCTTGCTATTTAGGGAGAAGAAGCAGAAAGGAACCAAGAGCCTGCTCTAGAGGAGGCGTAAATCAGACTACTTCTGCTGAGGACCCAGTCTGGAGTGTCAGAAGCTTTTCTAGTCAAGTTCTGAAAGTGTAGTGTTTTCTTATGTGTCCAAAATGATTTTAGAACTTGCCTTACGCCTAATTTTTATACAGTTTTTGTACCGAAAGGACTTTTGTAGCTGGAAGTCTTCGGAGCTGGAACTCATCCTGTAGAAAATCCCTTATGCTGCATTAGTGGGGAGGAAATCTTTGCAAACCATCCTTCAGAGAGTTTCAGACAGTCTGTAACTCCGGAGGGAGCAGGATTTGAGTCCCCTTCCTCATCAGAGCATGAACCCAGCCCACGTGGAGAGCACTACTGGGGAGCTTGAGCTCCCTTGTGAGCACCATGCCAGGCAGAGACCTCCTTGCTTGTTGTTGTTACAAGAATGTAATTTTTTATGTTCTCCACAGTGATGAGACTCAGTGGGAGGCTTCAGGCTCAGTGTTGATGACTTTGGTGCCAACACATTTACACCCTAAGCCTGTTTCTCCAACCTTCTGCTGCAGGGACTCTCTGTGGAGGAGACACGTGGGTGGGAGAGCTGTGGCAGGAGTGCAGCCCTGGCTTGTCATCACAGGGAGACACAGATCCGTGTACAGAGATGCATGGCAGAGCAATAGATCATGTTTTTAATGGCACAGGTTTCTTTTCATAAACTGAAATGTTAATGTAAGTAATCATTGACTTTTAATCTGTATTAGTGGTATAAATGGATTGGACAGAGGCAAGCAAATTTACACACGCTTAAGTAAGAAGCTTCCTCAGGGACTTCCCTCTTCTTTGTTCTCCAGCATCAGGTACATTTTCCCTGCCTTTTTCTCGTAACTTTATCTTTATTGATTTTATAATAAACCAGATGTTTCAATGATCAGCAATTTTTGAGATACAATGATAATACTTTTGCTCTTATAGAATAATATTTTGCACTCCTGGCTTCTTCCATTCAAGTATCTCAAGCACTTTGCAAGCTTCACTTACTTAATGCAGATCAATTACAGGCAGCACCTCTTTTAATAACTCTGCTTTTCCTTCAAGGGAATTGCATTTGGCAAACCTGAATCACGGCTCAGTGTTAATATAAACACACAAATAATCCAATGCAAACACAAATTACTTCCCTCGTTTACAAAAGGCAGCATGGCACGTGGCATTAACCACTAATCCAAGCTTCCTAAGGTTACTTTTCTTTTGGATTCCCCAGAAATGAAAGTGTGTTCTGATTTTCCTCTCGTCATTTGTTGGGGTGGAGAAGTTGTCACTAGGAAGCCTGAAACTATTCCCACCTCTTCCCGTCTCAGCTGTCATCAAGTCCCTGGCAGATGAGGTGGCTGAAGCTGGATACCTCAGTCTCTTCTTCCCCACACTTGGGGTTTAGAGATTAGGGAAAACCACCACTGTTCTGCACATTATAAAACTTTTAGCAAGAGGCTAATGAAATGCAAAGCTTTCTATAAGGCCAGCACTAGCCTTCCTATCAAATCATCTGAAATATTTATTTGCCCTCTTGAATAATTGATAGGGGCATCAGCTCTCCCGGTCAATTGATTTATTAAGGGACTGTTTGGAATTAAACAGCTTAAAGATATTAGATTTAGCAGCGACCTTGCTTGTTAGCATATTCATTTACCTACGGGAGATCCCATTAGATATTGTTAATACATGACGTTCCCAGTCACGGCCTGGATCTCCTCAAATTGCATTAACACTGGGCTGTTTAGCCACAGAATAACAGGTTTGATTGAGTGCTTGGGCTGGGTGTAATTAGATTTTCCTAGAAAAGGGGGGACTATTTTAATGCTGCGTGTGTTAAACTAGATATGTCATCAGCATTACTGTAATTGGCAAACAGGAGCTTTGGAGACCTGGCTGTGTGTGAATGTTTGTGTTTATGACTTGTCCTGCCATTGTCATAGATGCCATATAACAGCCCTGCTTATTTACATGTGCATGACACTGATAGAAAATAGCTGGCCTCTTTAATAAGCATCCTGTTTGAAATCGGTGAAATATTCTATACTGAATAATGGGATCAATTTATTGTTAGTTAAAACTGCCAATTACTTCTCACACTGAAAAGGTCATGAAGCTGGTTAATCAATGATGAAAACATAGCATGTGTTGGTGTGTTTTCATTCTATGGATTTGTTAAATATACAGATATGTAGAATCATAGAATGGTTTGGGTGGGGAGGGACCTTAAAGATCATCTCATTCCACCCCCTGCCATGGGCAGGGACACCTTCCACTAGACCAGGTTCCTCAGAGGCCCATCCAACCTGGCCTTGAACACTGCCAGGAATGGGTCATCCATAGAGAAAGACAACCTTCCCAAGTCCCCTCACAAACTCTACCAAAACTTACCAGAGAACACATTTACACCCCTCTACACCACTTCCAGCAGGGCACAATCGTGTTCATTTCAATTATTCCAGCATGAAATGGAGTAACAGAGCAGTGAATCAGGCACTTCATTTTTAATTACTCGCAACTTGATATAATTAAAGGTGCACACAGGTAATCAAATGCTCACTGTCCTTGTCTAACCACAAGCTTCCTTGAGGGTCAGACAATGTCTTTGGATGTGTATGCATGAAATTGCCATTGGCTTTAAAAAGGTCTGTCTGCAAAACTCTATTTTAAGTGTACCTGAAATTCTGTGGTGGACACTGAATTAGCAGGAACACATGGAAGGAGGCCAGGGAAGAGATAAAAAACCATAAAATAATAGAACATATCATAAAACTGAAGAAAGCACAAGTGTTCATCGTGACTTTGAAAGGCAAAATCAGAGAAAAATGGCTGGAAGACATACTCAACTGGTTTGTAAAGTTCAGTGAGTGCTCAGCGTGGTCAATGGCAGCATTGTCTCCACCACCAGTTTGATTATAAAGATTTAGGATGGCTCATGAAAACACAGTTGTTCACAGCCAGTTCAGGAAGCTAACAACGAGCCTGTGTTTCAAGAAGCTACTGATGCAATTACAGAGGGCAGGGAATGTATTTATTTGTATGAGTAGACACACATACATATATTAGAGCGACTTGTTCAGCAGAAATGGGACTGAAGTTACCACAGGAGCGAAGTGCTGTGGAAGTAAGGAATGTGCTGCAGTCAGGAGGCTGGATGTAAGGCAGTGCTGTCAATATGGGAACTTCCATCGCTTAACAGAAGGAAGAGCAAAGGGAAAAAGAAATAAAATAAGAAAAAATATGTTTTTGCCTACTTCTCCCCAAAAATACTGCAAGACATCTTGAAAGATATACCCTGATATTAAAGAGTCTGACATGTTTTCCTTAAGTCTGTGCTCTCTTTAATGAACAGATTTTTTCTGCCAGTTCTTCAACAAGTGAGGAATCCAGTCTTCCCTTGTTTGGTTGTTTTGTTTTTTTTCCCTTCCAGTGGGACAGAAATACTGGAAATGTTGCAAGGTGGTTGGTTTATTTAAAAGCCAAATTATTTCATGTGCCAAAGTACCATACTTGGGAAAGAAGAGATTTCCAAGAAGGGTTGTGTGTACAGCCAAAGCAGTAAACAAAAAGGATCAACAAAAGTCATTTGTCCCTGAGCAAAGGCTAAGAGGATTTTAACTTGGAGGAAAGGACTTGAAGCAATAAACTGGCAGGTGACTGGCAGAGACAGCTGCCTGAATATTTGAAACTAGGCTGAGTTTTGTAAAATGTATTTATTTTAATTGAGCTCAAACATGCACTCATTAGTAATGTGATCCTGCTGCTGAACGCCAGGTCAGGACAAGGGTGCTTAGAGCCAGGGCTCCAGAGTTGGAGTCCGGTCCCACACAGGCAAACCAAGACTGGAGAAAGATGACTCTTGGTTACACAAACAAAATAACAAAACAGCTCTGATTTTCCCTGAAAGACAGGCACAAAACCAGAATAGAATGACCCACCCTCAGAGTTTGACTTGGGCCCAGAGATGTCAATACACCCATTTATTTTTGCAGGACTCATGCAAATTGTTTTTCTTGTGACACTGCATTTCCCGGCTCCAGCTGACCCTGGAGCTTCTCAGCCCAAGTATTCGCTTTACGAGGCAAGTTTCTTGGCTCGTAGGCACATGGGTCATCAACGTGCAGTTAAAGTTCACCAGAGTTTGCTATGCAAACTTCCAAGTGGTAACAAAAAGTAGCTTTTTATTTTGAAAGCCTCTGGCAAATTTCTTGAGGGCAAAACTTGGATTTTTTTAGACAAGGACTGTTGCGAAAAAAAAAACAAAAACAAAAAAAAAACAAAACAAAACAAAAAAACTACACAAAATAAAAGTAAATAAATCTCTCCTGTTTCAGTACTGGAAATCCCAGGAGGATCAGTAAGGAAATCTAATCATAAATGCAAAGTGCAAGTGGCAATCTGACTCCCTCCTCTCACTCACAGAGAAGCAAAATAAAATCACCACTATGATTAACAAATAAGCAAGTAGATTTTATTCGTAGTAACTAATAATCTGTCAGGTTTTTTGTTTTTGAAATCAACAAATCCTCTGCTAGTTCATGTTAATTAATGAAAATAAAAGGTACAAAGGTTTCCAGAATCTGGAGTTCTCTGCAGAATAACCCTTAGAAAGAGGCACATGTTCCCACAACACGAATCAAGCCTTTACACAAATCCCTCTGCACCCAAAAAAGCCACCTTCCCTCAGTGACTACCACAGTACCCAAGTAGTCCCACACTAATAATCAAATAGTCCCTCACCAGCAATCAATTCTGTTCAGTGGTAAAGAAATCCTTGCTGTAAATAAAAGTAGAATAAACTGGAACTAATGATTTATCCCATGTTTTCTGTGAATTGCTATTCCACTAGGCATGACAATGAACCAGGAAAAAAAAAAAAAAAAGACAGAGTAGATGTTGAATATAAACAGAGTAGAGTTTGCATTCCTGGGCTGATGTTTTATTTAAAAAGGCGATTCTGGTTGCCATTCCTTTTTTATATATATATAAGGAAGAAAATGAATATTTTCCGAGTATTGCTTTTCTCTTTCATTCATCTCATGTGCAAGAAACTACTCCCTAAAATAACTTGGAGCTTTTTTTTTTTTAATGCCTGAGCAAAAAACATGAATTCAAGTAACAACAGCAGAAAGCACTGCCCAATCCTTAATCACTGCTTACTGATTTAGGTCCATTTTATTAGCAGGCAGTCCTTTTCCAGAAAGCCATTTTCTTGGCAGGAAGCAGGGAGTGTTTGTGGGGGCAGAGGGGCTGTCCCCCCGTGGCTGTGCCCTCTGGGGCTGGGCAGCCTCAGGAGGCAGCGGGAGTTTGAGTGCCAGAGTTTTGTCTGACAATACTCATCTCTGGTAAGTGTGAATGAGTGTTAGATATAAAGCAGGAGGCTGGATACAAAGGACTCAACAGGGCATAAAAACAATACATATTGCACACTGTGACTCCTCTGATGGGCAAGGCAGGGGTGGAAGGAAAGAGAAACAGAGAACTGTACTCTTTGCACTGAGAGATTTTCTTGGTTCTGGGCTTGTTTGCAATTGTTTGTGTGTCAGAGTAAAAATAATGGATTTGGGGAGAACGACCTGTTAAAAACCTTCCTTGTTTTAGAACAGTTTTCCCCCCCCCTCCCTTCCCTAGTCACTATTTGTCACAGTCAACTACTGAAATCCTCTATTAATCGCTAAATCCAGATAATAGCGGAGGTGGGTTGGCTGACCTGTGAAATTAGGTCTGCTTGTAAAAAGGAATTGAACTGTGCGAGCTTTGGAAATAACTCTGTCGGTATTTACATTAGCATTTGAACATCAAAGATCTCCCCTGGGCTCCTGTAGGTGCCTCTAATCCAAGTACCAATCAACCAACTCAGCTTTTCCACCCAGCCAGCCCAGCTTGGAGACCCTCGGAGATATACCCCAGCAGACCAAGAGGCAGGTGAGAAGCTTCTTGCTGGTTGTCAGCCCCCAGGTTTCCATGAGAGTGGGGCCCCAGGAAACATGCTAACAAAAGAGATGGGGAAAAAAAAAAAAAAAAACAGCATCTTTATTTCACAGGAGAAACAGCCTACCCACCTCACCAGCAAGCATGTGCACAAATTGTAATTACCATCTTACAAAGAGGCCGTTAAATACAACAGGCTCAGCAGACCACAGGAAAGTAGAAATTAAGACTGGAAATTATTTCCTTTGGTTATTACTACAAATATTGCTATTCTTTTAAAGAAGCCTTTACCTCAGAGTCCTGCAGGGCTCTGTTTCAGTGACCCTCAGCTCACTTGCTGTTTGTGTGGGTACAGTTGCTGCCATTGCAGCTGCAGAGCTCAAAGCACAGATCTCACTTTAACAAAAGTCCCACAGTGACTTGGCCATGGGGATATCAGTCTTCTCATTCTACAGATGGGTAAAGAGAGGCTTCCAGCAAACATCCACCACCTGTTCCAGCTTCTCTTACTTCATAGAGACAGAATGGATGGGACCTTAAAGTTTATCTCTTTCCAACCTCCTGCCCTGGGCAGGGACGTTCCACTACACCACGTTGCTCCAAGCCCTATTCATCCTGGCCTTGGACACTTCCAGGGATGGGGCTC
This sequence comes from Aphelocoma coerulescens, assembly GCF_041296385.1. Classification (NCBI taxonomy): domain Eukaryota; kingdom Metazoa; phylum Chordata; class Aves; order Passeriformes; family Corvidae; genus Aphelocoma; species Aphelocoma coerulescens. The sequence continues at coordinate 8,093,291 of NC_091024.1, forward strand.
TCACAGCTTCTCTGGGCAACCTCTTCCAGTGCCTCAGCACCTTCTGAGTAAAGATTTTCTTCCCAACATCTAATCTAAACCTAGTCTGTGTCAGTTTGAAGCCATTCCCCGTTGTCCTGCAACTACATGCCCCTATAAAATGTCTCTCTCCCTGTAGGCTCCCTTTAGGTACTTAGGGTCACAATTAGGTCATCTCAAGTCTCCCACATTTCCTGCAGCAGATGGGTCCTCTGAAGTTCTGATAATTTGGACACAATTTTTCTCACCTGCTCCAGTTCAGTCCCAAGGCCTTTAATCTATGCCATTTGACAATGGGTTTAAATTTAGACAAAAGTATTTTCAAGAGTAGCAGAGAGCTGTATTCTGTCCCTATTAGCTCCAGCCTCTAAGGTTGTGGGAGAGGATTGGGAGAAGGGGAGGAATCATTTTCCACCATTTGCTAATAGGGTAGGTGAACTGCACAGCGTCAAGCGTGCTCCTCCTGAGATCCATTCTCAGACACATTAGCTATTTAGGTGAAGAAACCCAAGGTGAAGGTTGATCTAACATTTACCTTTCAATATTTTTAAGAACTTCAAAAAAAAAAAAAACATATTGGAAAGCAACCTAGGAAAAACTCCACAATGGCCATATAAAAAAATTGGCATGATTTTCCTGATATTTTAAAAAGTTGTCATCATCATGTAAGGCTGCAACAAAAATCTCTTACCTTTGGATTGCTCCACCACCGCTTATTTTTTTATGGACCTTTACTAAATTTACCCAGGGAGAAAGAAGAAGTAGAGAAGAGATCACCTTTAAAGCTTTTCCTTTCTTTTCCTGTCTTTTTTTTTTTTTTAATGACAATAGATTTTTTTTTTTTTCCTAAAGTTGTATTAGGGATTCACTTAAGCAGAAATGAACTGTAATATGCAAATAGTTCTAATTGGACTGCTAATAGAGCGTGTCTCTGTTGTTTTTTTGTAGGGAGTTTTATGCCTATGTAATCAGTGCAGACAGCCGTTAAGTAAATGAAGAGGCAACTAACAATGTCAGAAAAGAGACCGGGCGGTTCCAGCTGACACTACCCTAATCTTCCAGGACCCATTAAATGGCAGTTTCAACGCATTACCTACCATAACATCCTTGAATATCACTGATTTTATTTGCAGTATCAAACATTCCATTTCATGCCCCATTAACAGTAGGAGCCTGGGCTTTTTGACGCAGCTAAACATTTTACTAACTACCTGGACTAAGTAACCAATTAACTTTTGGAGACAATACGGCCAATTAAGCGCGAAAAGGTAAGGCTGTCATCCCCCACTAAAATTGAATTTCCTTTTCCTGATGGCACTTATTGTCGGTGTTCAATTGTTAATGGAGATTTGGTCCCTATTAAAAGGATGAAGCCGAAGGATAATGGGAAAGTTCAGAGGACTTGGTTCCTAAAGAGTAGGTCAGAAAATGTCCCAATTGGCCACTAATTCAGTCATCTTTTCTTCATGCCAGCTCTCTTACTGGAATAGGGTTGGCAACGTAGCTCTACTCTGACCCACCACGGTAACACCTTGTGCAATATGGCAGCCTCAGAGTCAGCGCACGCACGGGTAGTTAGGGAACTTACAAATAACCAAAAGTATAAACAAATATAGTGGTTGGATTTTCAGTGGTGGAATATCATTCTTCTCACATATTGAGCTATTCAGCACGGCACTGATCCTCTGAGAGAGCTCTTGAGCCCAGGGAGCAGGCGCTGTCATGGTGTTCCTGTGAGCCTCCCTGGCTGCTGTCAGGAGCCCTGCGAGAGACAGACACTTGTGCAAGCTTAAAGTGTTCATCTTCATAACCTACACGGATTTTTTTTCAGTTGTTGCCATCAGGCTGAACTCTTCTGCCTTGTCACCAATATATGAAGAAGCTGACACCTTAGATGCTCTCATAAATATGTTTTTCTTTTTCAGAGGGAGTCGCAATGTGCTCATATATACCATATAATGATAGAAATAGAAAATTTTAGGGTTGATACCTTCTAATTTTTGATATATTTTTTTTTTTTTAAATTTCATATGTCTGCTCTGAGTAAAAGTGTCATCCCCTACCACTGAAAAAAGTTTCCACCAAAAAACTTGGCAGCAATGGGTAAGCTAAGCATCTCCTCAAAGACATGCACTTCATGAGATCTTTCATTACATGATCTCAAAGCACTTCCCATACTACATTTTGTTAGAATACCCTTTTTATGTGATTTAGTGGTTTTTTTCCCCTCCCAGAAATGAGCTGAAGGAAGAAACAAAAGACAAAGTCAGTATCCAGAAAGAAGAAATGGCACAAATAAAGAAGGAGGTGCTTTTCAGAAGAGCTTTATAAACAGAAATGCATGGAAAATGTAAGCAATAGGCTGCAAAGTTTGCTGTGGGTCTACCCTGAAGCTGCTTTTTGGTCTCCAGCCAGACAAGCCAGTGTGCTTGGCTCTCTTTGTCAGACAGAAGGTGTGTGCAGATAATCCTCCATCCCAAAGAAAGCATCCTCTTTGGTAAGGACAGCACATATCCTCCAGGGGCACCTGGTGTCTGAGGGAGTGGCAAGCCAAGCATGGATGGGGCACAACATTCGAGAGCTACATTTTTGTCAAACTCTGTGGAGCCCCTCTCTCTGCAGCAAAGGTACCTGTTGCAAAGTACTGTAATCACAATACATGTATACTGTAACCATCACAAAGAGGTTGGGAAGCATCGTATTTTTGACACTGAATAAATCCCAGTGCTGGTCTGGTGGCTTTCCAGGCTTTGTGAACTTTTCCATCACATAAGACAAAAACCACATTAAGATGCAGGCCTACTCTGCCATAACGTATTTAAAGATTAGCCAGCCACCACACAGTCAGCTTAGACTGTTATTAATCTAATCTCTTAAACACATAGAATATCAAAACAAGAAAGCAAGTGAACTGATTTCTGTCTGCTCTAATAGCAAAAATATGACTTTGGCTTTTCTCTGCAATGCTTTACACCATTGAGCAATTACTTGTGGGCAAAACCTCAGCCCCCATATTGCTGCTTTTGGTTTTGGGGATTTTATTGGTTCACCAACTACTCCTTCCAATTAAATGTGGTGTCATTAGGCTTTTGTGGGACCCTGGCTCACATCACACCATGGAGTCTTCATTACCTTTAGTGAATTACTATCCCAGTTTGAAACATGTAATACCCAGGTTAACATATGAAACAAGGTTTACAACAGTTATTGAGTGATCAGAAAAGTAATTAGGAGTAACTTCCATCTAATTTTTTACCATAATGCATCTCCTACTCTTCTGCTAGTTAACTGTGCATTGAATGAAATCTGCAAAAGAAACAACTGGAGTATTTCTGCCTTGCACATCACTACTGACTATTGAAATGCCACAGAAAAACCACTCTTTACTGGAGTAAAAGTTTAAATCTGTTAATTTTTCTCTTTCTCTTTTATCCTGGCAGAGATCCCTGGTTGAAACAGACACAGCAATCGTTACACTTTAGCCTGCAAAATTCTTGAATTTGCATTATGGTTCAGATATAAACTACCCCAACCCATTTCTGTTTTTAACTTTGGCTTGTGGGGGTTTTTTAAAGTAAATAGATGTTGGCATATTCTCAGCTCCAAAAATATAAAGATTTGTTGCTTGGTTATAAAAATGGAAACACATTAATTTTAATTTGAAGAAGAATGTTTCATGAAACTATTTAATTTAATATCAAGTTGTAATGAGAAAAGCTAAGGGAAGAAAAAGCTTTTTAAATGAATTGTTTAAAAATATTTAAAACCCTCCCTCTCTACACCCTTGAAGATATATGGAGCTAAGTTAATGGCAGAGCACAGGGGAACGTTGCTCAATGGGAATTTTCCATTATTCTCAACAAAAAGCCCCTAATACTCATGGGTTCTGACAGAAACCATAGTTACAAGAAACATATGTCCCTAATAATAAATTAAATCTTTGGTCAAAGATCTAAATTGCTGCTGTGCAAGTGAGGACAGAACTCGGCTGGGCAGCAAGGCTGGAGGCAGCTATGGCAGTGACAGGGGTACCCAGCCCCTCTGCTCCTCCAGCTCCAGACACATACAGAAATATGCTGCAGTCTTCAGCTCCAGCAGCCCTCTCCATCCCAGGGGTACCAAGAACCATCTCCAAAGCATGTACAATTCAGAATCAGCCAGCAAGCGATGTAAGAATAATTTTCATGTGGTATTGGCAGACACATTTTCATGGAGAGCACCAAGCCCCCTCCTTCCTCCCTGAACAGCTCTACAGCTCAGGCTGCCACCCTGCTTGGAGACCCAGGTCCCACAGACAGATTCTCTATCTACAAGAGCTGATTTTCTAGAGAAAATGCAAATTTATTGAGCTAATCCTCATCCAGCTCTAACTGTGCTCCTACAGAAACTCTTCTATCTTCCTTTCACTGTGACCATCTTTACTTCTAGCTCCCTGGCCAACAGCAGGGGAGTGAGGGGAGGAAAACTCTCCCACATTCTTCAGCCCTCAGTATATCTCATCTGGTGTAATCAGAGTCACCTGTGAGCTGAGTTTCCCACACCTGCAAATTCCCCCAGGTTGGTGTAGTTTATGTAATTAGTAAAATACACACATTTTTCACTTCTCCATAGTAAGGCTGCATCTTAGCAAGCATAAAGCATGGGAAGAGACAGATTTCACACAGAAATGTGTCCTTTTGTTCCAGACTTTCAGCACAAGGCATGTAGGGCCTCTGGAGGGTCTCATTCCCCGAGTCAGAAACTCAGACTCCTGTGGACAGTGCTGCTTTCTACATCAGTGCAATTTATAAATCCTGAGTGTGTTTCAAAGCTTAATTGATCGAGAAACCAACTCTATCCCTGAAAGATTGTGTTGTGGAAGGGTAAAGGGCGCACTTCATTTACCTTGTGCTTCTCCACAGGTTCCCAAAACTGACCAGTGCTTCACAAAGCAGCTTCTTCTATGTACTGAGCAAAGAAAATGTGTAAGGTTTGCTATTGCAGCCTCTATAGACCTGTTTTAAACACCTTGCTCTTGTCTTTCGATGCTGGATAATGTGTACCCCAGGAGTGAAATTCTATATCAGTTGCAAAAGTACCATGTAATGTGCTAAGAATTTTGTGAGGAGTTATTCTGGTTTACACTGCAGATGATCACCATTCCTCCCATTCACCGGAGCTGAGATCCTGACCCTTCACAGCACCAGCAGCTCCATGTAGCCACACGAATCCTGCTTTGCAGGATCACAACTTTTCTTTCTTTTACCTGTATTGCCTCTTACTGTCTTCCCCTCCCTGCTTTCCTTGCACTATGCTCAAACCAGACATGGGGCTTATGCAGCAGCACAACCTGAAATCCCACCAAGGGGATGTTTTCCACTGGAAAACTCCAGGTACCAAACAGACCACCTTATGTTGCGCCAGAGGGTAACTTCTTGACTGCCTGGTAATTATCAGAGGTGTAGGGTTTCATATATAATTATGGAGATGTTGGAGCAGGCTGAGGCTGTAAATTCTCTGCTGTCTCTTGAGCAGTTGAGCACTGAAGCTGTTTGGGTACAAGTTCTTTGCCAGGTTAAAGTTGTTCCTCCCCATGACCTTGATGCAGCGTGTTTGTCTCTGGTAGGAACATATCTCGGGCCTTCAAAATTCACAACTGGAAAAATACGAGGGAAATTGGAGCTGGGACCCAATAAACACTACTGTCTTGGGATCACAGAGAGCAGATGTTTGTCTGCACTCAGTAGCAAGTCACTCATCGCTTCTGAATGTCTGATTAATCCATATTTCCCCTACTATTTTTGATATATGTTAATTTGCTGAAAGGTCTTCTATGTAGCTTGCAGACTTACACAACTTAAAAAACTGGCGGAAACAAACTTTTCATCATACCTAGTTTTGAATTACTTTCTTCTGCATATTTTCTTAAAAACAAATGACTGGATTTTGACTGCAACCTGTTAGATATGAGGTTGGCTTTAATTCATTGTCAAAATTATACTTTTAATAACCATACACCAAAAAAAAGAGGAGAAAGCACATATGAAATTTACCATTTCTTAAAATAATTTTTTCCAATACTTAAAATCATTACTAACTTCTGCAGCATTTATTTAATTGAAATTACTGTAGCTGTAGTGATCTGTGATGAAGAGGTCTCTAACAGTTACCTGCAATTCAACCTGGAATTCAAGCTAAAAGGTTCTTAAACAACATTTTCCAAGGAATGAAAAATAAAGACCCTGTTGAATTTAATCAATTATCCACTTCTTTTTATCCTGCTTGTTGTTTTCCCTTGGGGATTTGCTGGACATAACTCTTTGTCAGCTGATGTGCACAAAGTACCTGCCTTAGCACAACTTTGGATTTGGAAAAAAGATGAAATAACATATACAAACCACTTGTTTTGTTATTCAAACTACAGAAAAGTCAGTATTATTAAAAATCCTGACTCAAATCCAGTCTAAACTGCCCCTTGGCTGATGAGTATGGCTCATGTAATAGTTACAAGGATGACAAGCTCTCTGTGAGAGACACTCCCTGCTCATTCATATTTATGATAGCAAATTGTGATGTCCTAACCTGATTAATAAAGTTTGTGCTGGTCTATATTTCTCAGAAAGGATTCCCTCAGTGTTATCCAGCCAGTCTCCAGCAAATGCATGGGAATTGTTTTACCCATGGCAGAGACATGACTGATTCAGATACAGAACTCACCCATATTTAGTGGAATCAGTAAGAAAGGACTTGAAGGTGTGGGGGGAGACATAACAGAGTTATGTAATATAGGAAAGCATAAGGTAGTCATGCAAACTGTATCTGGTCAGAAGAAGGTTCTAAAAAGTCTTCTTAGTAATTAAAAGGGACATAGCAAGTTTATGAACTACAAATATTCAGAGTGATTCATTAATCCAGATTTCTGTGTATCCTGTGCATCCTAAAACAAGGGTGCCCAGGGAATCACAGGCTAGTATCACCATATCCTGAAATTGTTATCAATTATTTTTGTTCTTTGTGTTTGCTTAAAATCCCTAAATTTCTTCAAAATAAGCTGGCACTGTAGCCATTCTACACAGCACATCTTGTAAGTCTCACTATTCCTTTCAGTCTGTCCCAGAGGATAACAGGGAAAGAAGAGGGTGAACAATAAAAGTCTCAACACACAATTATACAAGCTGTTCAGACTTTCCTGGATTTTGTTATGAACCACATGAAACAAGGACTTAGGGACAGAGTTGTCTTATCAAAACTAACACTGCACCGTGCAGAAAAGATGTCACAGCTGTCCAGTCTGACTGAGGGGAGACCAATGCAATTATATCAAGGTATACTGAGGAACCCTCAGTGCTATAAATAATAATAAAGGGTAAATAATAAAAAAATAAAACAGAACCCCCAGAAGTGAGATGTTTTAAATGAAAGGTGATGCACTGTGAACTTAACACACTGGCCCTTTAGCCTTTCTGTTAAAAAGGTAATCTGATTGCCATTGATTTTTTTCACCTCTGTTACTAAGAAGGTGATGGAATGGTGTCCACGCAGATGTATTGAATCAGATACTAAACAGAGAGCAACATAAAGAACAATTATCAGCAGCCTTGCCTTCAGCTTGCTGATTATGACATTACTGAAAAGACAAGGTCTGGGTGACTTAAACCAAAAGGGAAAAAAAAAAAAAACGTCTAACTAAAGAGGAGAGGGAAGAAACTGATACACGTTTACCATCTGTCTGGGTACAGGCAGTTCTTTGCCTTTACCAAAAATATGTATTTCCCCTTTGCAGCGTGATAGGTGTCAGAGTGTGATCAAGCTAATTGGTTTGATCATGTTACAGAAAAAAAATAGCACAGAGGCAAAGGCCAATCTGTAGTTCATGTGTTTTATCCTACCTAGAAAATTCTGTATGGAGAATTTTAAGTTCATGGTTCTGTCTGCCTGAGTATTACTGGGGCTTAATTATTGCCTGTGTGACCATCAGGCAGATTTTCCTAAGGGCCTGTAAATACAGAGGCTGTTATAAGGCTCACAATAACTCAATAGGCCATTAATAGGTGTATATATAGCCACGTTTGAATGACGTACAGAGAATGGTTGGCCAAATTCTCCCAGGGCATAAAATGAGAAAACACCATGAGCCCACACAGCTCTTGATTGCAAAGCAGTTGGGCCAATTTCCACAGGGTGACAATCGGGACTGGATAATAGGAAGACTAGTGCTGTAAACTCTAACCTTGTGGTATTAAATTTCAGTCTGTCCAAATGGCACAGGCTGTTCCACTTGCATTTCCAGAGGCACAGTTTTACCTGACCCAGCCTGTGTGAAGAGTACAGCCAAGTAGCTCTGGTGCTTGGCTGCCTTTATGCACTAGCAAAAGTAATGACGCCTAGTATGTAGTATTATTATTTTATGACATCAGCATAGTATGACATTTTCTCAAGGGCAGCCCATATCCCTTGCCCTCCTCCATATTGGCAACCATCACTAATTGACTGTGAAAGTGGAGAATTCAATGGTTTAAGGTGATCTCTTCTCTGAACTCTAAAACAGTTTGTGGATGGAAATCAGCTGAAGCAAAACATTGGTTCACTTACACTGTCAGGGGATATAGCTCCTGTACAACAAAGAGGTAAACACTTAATCCACTGGTACGTATTGCTGATATTATAGTTCTATTTCAGATGTGAGAATCATGTGAATCAATAAAAGCCAGCTCTGACATGACCTAACTAAAATAAACCCTGATGAGCTTCTGTTGCTGTAAGGAATGAGTATTACATGTTTGGTCTGGATAACACCTCAGCACCCTTGCTGGGTTAGCAGCTCCCCCGTCCAGCTGAAGGTACCTTCCAAACTCTGTCACTCACTGAGAATATGACAGACAATTTTATCCTTGAAGATCAAAGGGCTAAATTGTGTTCTTCCTTCTTAGATGGAACAAAACTTATTCACATCATTCCCTTCATTGGTTTATTTAGGGCATAAAGCACTGGCTAATATGGATATGGAAGAGAAACTACTTGTATATTTAGTGTCTATGTGCTTCTGAATGTGTATTTTTTACTGTGCAATAATTAATAAAATTCTCCAAAGACAGCTTAAAAGACAGGTACATAAGCTGTAGAAATCCAGTGGACATACCTTGAATAGGATCTTGTGGTGCTGAGACTGCTCTCACTAAACACTTATTGAAGAATACTTGCTTTTGCCTATAAGGGGAAGAGCTGGTGGATCAGATATGGATGAGACCATTTAACAATTTACTATATCTTAAGCACACTATGGACTGCTTTTCTCTACAGATGAATAGTATCTAGTGGAAAATTAGGTTGCACACTTTCACATCACTGAGGAAAAACTCTGACATCTGTTAATGATCCTATAATCAATATGAATATCAATTTCAGCGATAATGAATTGGTTAGTCATTTTTTCAGCTTAGGAAAAACAAATTAAACTTCTCCTCAAATGCTTCTGCAGATAACCAAGAGCTCAGCATTTTAACTTTATGATCATCCACCACAGAATTAATTGGACATTGGTCCTGAAGATAAGAGTAGAAATACATTAGTCAGGTGTTATTTGAACTACTTTGTAGAGCAAATCACCAGATATACAAGTAAGTGAATGCCCACGTGTTAGCTTGTTTCATACCTCCCACCACAAACACCATCTCTTCCACAGAAAGTCCACCTTTGTTATAAGGTGTGGAGGCCAAGGCTGCAGCCAATGTCCTACCTGAACATGTCAAAGGGCATAAAATCAGCAGCAGCTGCCACCAGGAAGAAAAAAAAGAAATATTTAAAAAAAAGCTTCCACCCTTTCTAAAATAGGCCTAGAAATCTTGTAGCCCAGGCTGCTGTAAAAGACAGCATCATAACCTAGAAGAATTACAGGAATTTTTTTTTTTTTTTTTTTCAGAGTCTCTACTGATATGGGAACATTTTTGTCTTTTCTCCAAGAATTTAAACACATTTTGATGGAAATAAATATATGAAGGACTGAGAAAGTGATCAGAACTCCAGCAACGGAAATATTTTATCCCATATGAAGAGAAAAGCTATGTCTGACTTCAGAGGACAACAGTCTAGGACCTACACTTTATTTTGAAACATGGGGGAAAATAGAATAGAAATTGCTATTCTCAATGAGCTCCTCTCAAGGGAAGAATTCCACTCTGCACACCCTTCTGAATACCTGTGGAAAGGCAACAGGCTGCAACAAAGTATAAAAAAACCAAAGATGATGTCACACCTAAATTAATCTGGAGACTCCAGAAAAGTACTGAAACTGTCAAATGTATAAATTGCTAAAATCTCAGATTGAACTTGAGCTCCTCCATATGTCACCTTAGTCACCACAGGGTGTGAGGCAAGGAAACAGCCACAGTTTGCTTGGCTGGCAAAAGCAAAAGCAGAGATTTTGCCAAGTGACGACTATTTGAACATTGTTCAGTGAAATGGACTGTTTTCTTGGATCATGAAAATATCCAGAACTGGATTACAAATCCAGGTCAGGTAATTCCCAGCAGTTCTGCAGTCAAAGGAACTTTGCCCATAAATACTGAGGGGTCCAGCCTCATAAGATAAGGACTTTAAGAAAAGAACTATACAGAGAATAACTGAAAAAAATCCTTGCCTGTAATTCTAATTCCAAATGCAACTGTTGTTTGCTGGTCCAAAGTCAAGACATAAACTTGGACCTGAACTTACAGCTGAGAACTGTTTCGAAATTGAGAAACCAAGACTTTTACAAAGAAGTTTTGCTTAGGGCATCAATTAAACATTTTTCCTGATTTCTTCACTTCACTCCCAGCTTCTGGCTGTGACCAGAGGCATAATTACTGTAATTAAGGCTGGTTATTGGATCCAACCCAAGATGTAAGAGGATATACCATGTATAAATATATAGTTCCTCTTAATTGTCTTCTATTTAAGAATTTCAAGGTGATTTAAATTTAATCTCATAGCACTTTTGTGAAATGGCTATTATAATTTTAGTTGGACAAATAAAGAAACTGAGGTAGAGACAAGATTTATGTATGGTCAGAGCGGAGATATGAAATAAATCAGACCCTGGAAATGAGCTTCCTATCCTATAGACTTGTCCTTGTTCTTTTTCCATTAGTATAGCTATTTTCTCAAACTTTTCAGCTCATCACCAACAGATTAAAGTGATTTGGGGAATCATCCAAGTCTCTGGACGTGATTTCCAAGTAAAAGCAGAGACAATAAGTATAACAAAGCCAAACTTCTACCAACACTCAAAACTCAGCATTGGACTTCAGTGGAAGGAGAATGCTTGGAAGGAGGTGACTCTGGGAGAAATGTGGTCCAAAGATGAGAAAAATAAATAAAGTTGCAGAATGGAAGGGAGAACCTGACTGGAGAGAAATGATTCCTCTCCTGAGATGTGTTTTTGTTTTATCGCAATGACCTTTCAGAGGAAAGATGAAGCCTGCCTCAGGTAAAAAGAAATAGCCACATTTCATCTACAGTTAGCCTTTGTGACCTCTGAACTCTGCTTTTCTATCTGAACCTATTTCCATGCACCATTTCTCCTTACCACAGATAAGAGACTTCCAACTGTCAGAAAGAAACTTAGAGCTTCCATACAAAGGTTAGCAAGTGAGCATGACTACTCTTTAATTTGGGAAATTATCCCCGCCTTGATTTTTAATATATCGCCCCTCCTATATGCCACAGGAATCTGATAAATGGTGCAGGAGAGCTGGGGACACAGGGCACCTCTGGATGTGGGCTGGCACACGCAGCCGTGCGTGTGTGCTCACGTGTGTGCGTGTGTTTGTACAGCAGAGCTCATTATCGTATCATCACTTTTCTGCTATCTCTAACATGGGAGTCAAGGGGTTTGGGAGCACACACAAAAAAAGAGAGATTTCTAAGAGAGCAGGAGATTGGGCCGGGGTCATCCGAAAGGGTAATTATTGTTAAATGTCAGGTTAACTCTGAAGGCCTCAGCTCATCCAACTGAGAGCAGATTAGCCCAGATGGAGACATTTTCAACACGGTTCTGTCTGACCAATCAGCGACAGATGGGATTAACCAAATACCTTCTCTCATCTGCTTGCTCACAGAAAGGTCAGTTTCTGCTCATTGCTTCTCTTTTAAGATGTGCCTTTCTTTTTTTTTTTCTTTTTTGTTGTTTTTTATTTGTGGTGGCTTTATGCAGGAAATCAAGGTCCTTTTATCAGTGAATTAAATATTCAACATCTAAACCCCTTTTTTTTTGAGAATCAACTTCATTCACTTTCAAGAGCTCTTTTATCTTTTCTTTTCTTTCCCTTTTCTTCCTGTAATGCTGCATGCAGATAGATAAAATATATATGTAGCTATCAGACCCCCAGCTTGGGCAGAGTGATGTTATTTCATGGACTTCACTGGAGGTATATTGATTTCTACCCACTGAGAATCTGGCCCAGTATTTCAGCATCATTCCATGACTGCTACAAGACACAGATTATTTTTACTTGTTCTTTCCTTGATTTGCTTTCCTTTCTAGAAAGAAATCTTTGGTAATTTTATTCACAGCATTCATCTATTTAAGAGCTACAGTTTATGTCTTCTATCTAAAGTGAGAAAAGAAAAAAACAACAACCCCACCAACAAGTTAAAACAAAACAAAACAAAACAAAGAACTCTCCCTCAAACCAGCCCTGGAGTGCTTTAAAAACGAATCGTCTTTTATGTACAGCCTCTTTTCCCAGACAGCTTAAGTAAGTGCAAACATAAAACTCGGGCATAAAATGAACAGAAACTGAAAAAAAAAATTGCTCAGAATGTAGTTACCAATAATTTGACTTCATATCCCTAGAAAGTTCTTTCATGCCTTAATTATTCTGATTAAGAGGGAGATCCTTTTGGTCTCTTGTTAATTTTGTTTCTGGATTTCTGATGTGGGTTGTAGACATAAGTGGCAAGGGCCAAACTATCTGAAAATTTTAAAGGCTAGTGTTTTGTTTACACTTAAAGTCTGATGGTGCAAAGGGGCCTTTCCAAAGTATTTGCATCACCTTTATTTTTACTTTCTATTTCTAGGACTTTGCAACAAGGTCTCAGTGTGAAGGTGAAATGTTGGGCTTTATAAGAACTGCCATAGTGGGAGCCAGGTCCTGATGATGCTCTGGTGTGATTTCTTCAAGGGAAGTGATCCAACCCTGGAAGAAAGGGAATATTTCCTCCAAGGGCAGAAATGTTTTCCACTACTGAAAGAGTTCACTGGAGAAATGGCACAAAATTCTGAGCACCAAGCAGATCTTAAAACAGGATGGAGAGCTGGAACTAGAGAATCTTTAAAGTTCACTCCAACCCAAGACTTTCTATGGCTTTAAGCCTTTCTGTGATGAACAAAATGCGGGTTAACATTCAAAGAGGATTTGGAAAAATCCTCACGTTTAGTATATTTATAATGGAATTTAGAAGGACCTGCGACACACAGAAACAACTGAATAAATGGACAGAGTGAGAAAGGGGTTTATAAAGTCTTTCGCTTCTGCTGTTCCAAGCAGCATCCCTGTTCCCCTGGCCTGGAACCAGGTAGGTCTAGTTGAAAGTAGAACCTTAAATATGAAAATAATGAAATAAGACTCCTGGTCTGGAACAGCAGGGAAAATGCAGGCAAACTGCAGTCTAACTGTGTATTCTTCAGAGATGTGAAAAGCACGGATAAAATCTCAGAAGTTGTTATGGGCTAAATCGTGTTTATGAACACAAACCTGTCTAGAGGCACAAAGGAATGGAAGCTCCAAAGGTTACCTCCCTCATAAGTGGTCCAGAATGTAAGTCCAGATACAGACAAAAATATCTACTGTGAACACATGCCATGATGGACCTTCATCCCCAGTACCTAGTGGAGCAGAAAGGAGCTGCTCACGAGGAATACAACATTAGGGGTTTAAATTTTTTCCCTCTAGTGTGCATGAGGTTTCACTCACCATCCTATCTCCTAAAAGGACTATTATTACAATATTAATTGGAAGGGCTGAAGTGAATAACTCAAATTTGCCAAGCAGTTTAGCAACAGAAGCAAGTTCTGATTTCCCTGATCTGTTCCTTTTTTGGCCTATGGGTATCATTGGTTCTCTGCCTGCCTCAGCACAGTGCCTCCCTTTGCAGCATATAACCTTCACTCAAGCAGGTAATATCATCAAAATCAATTACTATGTCAATTAAGTAGCCCTGCCCATCATCACCACAAATTAAATGGAACTACTATGCAAGTTGAAACCATTTATTCATTTAAATTATGTGTCCACCGTTGCTCTCTGTGCCAAGCCTTTGAGCTCTGCCATGAGTTTGTATCTAGATGCAATTGGGCTTCCTACTTCTTCCTTAAATACAAGGGCTCTAACAGGCATCAATTATCTGTGAAAGATGCTAGGTTTTTACTTCTCAGGCATGTCCACATATCAAACTCTAGTGTGCTATGATGACACAAAACTATTTCTAAGGCAAATACAATTTTACTCCTGATGATTTTATGGACAGGAACAGAAAAGCAAAGGGTGAAATTATTTGCCCAGTGGAAAATAGTAGGTCAATGGCAGATTTCGGAGCAGAACCCAGGTGTCTGGAATCGTCGGCTACTTGCCTACCCATCGGACCACACTAATTCCAAGGAAGAGCTCAGCCTTGTTATTTTAAAGCTCACTTTCCTACACAGCTGCTCTTGCACTTCATACACTCTGCTTCTAGGAAATTAACATATTTAACAACATGTCACATACAAAAAATAAATGTCTTTGATAATCATTTGAATCAGGCGTACAGGGAGTCCAAATTCTTTTTAGTATTCAGAGCAAAGCATCTTATCAAAGATCTACTTAAAATATGACACAGCTTCTTTATGTAATTGTATTAATTCAATAAACCACTGTTTCAATAGCGTGGATTTTTTTTTTCCAGAAGTCTGCCAAGAAAAAAAAAAAACAGGACAAACCTTTCTTAAACTTAGGGAGAACCTACATTAATCTGAATGTCAGACCCAAAAATGCAAAGAATAAATCAGTTTATGCATGAATCAAGTAGACTAATACTTGAAACTAAATTCTAATCTACACATGCTTTTTTCTTCGTGTGCACAAAAATTTATATCTATCTATATATAGACATATAGATATATCTCAAGTCAAGCAGAGAAGATTCAGTGAGGTTATGAAAACAAGATTCCACAGGAAACAGCTGAGCTGAATTCTGTTTCCCAAACCTCCCAAGTTGTAAAGTTGTTTAAGAAAATCATATTAATTTACTGCAGAGCTAATTTAATAAATGAAAGTATTTGAGCAACTGACCTTCTTAGTACAAATATAAATCACAGTGTTGAATTCACATGAAGCAGGAACAGACTCCACCATAGAATATTTACAAAAGAGTAGGATGAACTTTGGGGTACAACATGGAACTGGACTCTGTCCCACCCTGTGCTGCACTTCTTTTCTTGACCAAGATTTACTTCTCGTCCAACTCACGAGTCTTGCCCTGTGTTGCTTTGCTTTTACATTCAAGGAGAAGAAGAAAGTCTTTTGTATAAACAATCTGGTTATAACACTGTTAATACTTTGTGATCTCAAAGTAAAAAGTGATGATCCATACTGTAACCAAGGTAAAACCCATGTAAAGAAAATGTGGGCAACACAGGCAGTTAATGTGTCTCTGCTCAAGCCAGGACAAAACACAGGTGAATTTATTTGCATTTTAGTTCACAACTACAAGACTGATGCTACAGTGTGAGTGCAGATTATGATTTTTCTACTCATTTTTTTTTTTTTTTTTAATAATTCTACTGCTTAACTGCAGGCCTTGATATTGGGAATTAAGTATATGCCTAGAAAAGATCTTTGGAAATCCAGGAGAAACATCTACACAAGGTCAAGCTTGGTTCTTTCAATCCATAAATAAAAGTATTTTTGACCCAGGCTCTAATTATCCCCTAACTACTCGACTGCTTAAGAAAGATGAAGAAAAAGTAGGAAGTAGTTATAAAATGGATATTATAATTTTTATGATTTTAAGGAAAGATTTAAATCATAAGTTAGGATCTTGCTGTTCATGGAATTATATTAGAAAAGCAGAATGAAGAGTCAGAAGGAACCATCTCTGATTTAAAAAGGAAAGAGTTTTCTGTGCAAAACCTTTATTCCTTGGAGTGACTAGAAGGGGTATATGTTAGCCAGCTAAACCAAAAGTCTCCCAGTACTAAATAGTTAATATTTATAGGTAACTTTGCAATCATTACTATCAACAGACAAAAAGCTACAATAATCCGATTGCCATCACTTTAACCAAAGCCCGTGTCGTAAACCTTGTAATTTTCTGCTGTCATGCTCAGGCACTTTCAACACATTTAAATTAGAAAGGACTATGCTAATTTTGCTTCATAGCCAGGGTAATTGTTGTAAGACATAATTATCTTTTTTTTTTTTTAAAGGATCGTTTTATTCTCCAGAGTTGTTTAAATTCAGTCTCAGTTACTGCTCGTCCTTTCATCCCTACCCTGCATTCTGGCTCCCACCTCCATTAAATTATTCTTTTCATCTTCGTTAGCTGGAGACAACTTAACCCTCCTTTCTGATGGACATTTCAGGCCCTGGCATAACTCTATTAAAAGGAGGAAAGTATGCTAAGGACAAATCTAGTTCTTTGTTTCCGCCTGACCTTCCTGAGGAGTCGTCAGAAGGTTTGACATGTTAAGTCATCTTTGATGCCAACTTAAACTTATAGCCCAGCATACAGCCGTCTTGATTATTGATGCATCAGAGCTTTGCCTTCGTATAAGCAATGAGTTTAAGTTGAATAATACTGAAATACAACCAAACACAAAGAGAATATGTGGATTTTCCACTTGAATAAAGTTCACCAGGTAGGGCGCTCCCCATAGCTTATTTCCAAGACTTTTAAGCCAGGATATTAGTAAGAGTTTTGACTCCTCTGCAAGCAAGAGGCACAGAATGTAGGGCCAGCCAGCAGTTTGGTGACTCTGGTAATTGGCCAGGTCTGCTCTGTCAGCTGCTCCACCCATTGGCAGGTACAACACATCAGAGCTGCCTTACAAGCCCCCTGCCTTGTGCTGCAGCTGAGGATATTCCATGGTGTGTCCTTACAGCAGGTAAATCGACTGCTCCCCCATTATCAGTGGTTGTTCCAGGGCACCTGGAACCAGAGCTGAAGGAAACACTCCTGAATGAAAATACCAGTGATACGAGTTACTGATTAAATTCTGGGAAGTGAATGGAAGCATTGTTAGCAGTCCAAGTGGACTGACATTGGCACCACGACATCTTCTGATGCCAAATGGAAGACCTGAGCAGAAAAAGGAGAAACATTTAGGCTTGATGCCAGCAGACCTTGGCAAGTCATATACTCTTCAGAGCATGTCAGTAAGTCAGTTTTTGGGCATGTTAAAAGGCGTGCCTTGGTAATTGAGAATCTGATGCCTCATCAGAGCTTCAAATTTCTCCTGTGGGGTTGCTCGGAGGAGTTTCCAGTAGAAAGCTTTTTCTTTCCCTTGCATGTTTTTTCTCTTCTAGAAGTTCAATAGGGTAGCTGAGGGGAAAGGGAAGAAATTTTAGTGATAAAGTTTCGGGTCTGTTATAGCTGTGGCTGTCACCACACATCAGCTGCCACAGATAGGACTCGTTAAGGAACACGTTCTCTGTGCTATAGAGTGGGTCCAAAGGAATGAGGCGCTGAAGAGGCAGTGCTGTGACCTAACCACAGGGTAAACATCTTGTTCTTGTGTCTGTAAAACAAAAAGTTGGTTTGTGTTATGGCAGAATAACTTCTTGCCCCACTCTTTAGCTGTGCATGAATGGTCTGATTTCCATTCAGGACTTTGACTGTAGGACTTTGACTGTAGGACTTTGACTGTCTGCTCTGATGTCCCCATGATAACCCCACTGCTTCTTTTTCTGGCCTTGCTGTTGTCTTCTTGTATTTTTTTTCTGGATTAAAAAGCAAGTCTCCACAGACTGGGTTTTAGTGATTTTTTTTTTCCTATTTATGTCCCTATACTGTCTTTTTCATCATTGCATCTGAACAATTTCTAGTTAGCAACAGGACAATCAGTTACCACATACCTCTTTGCTCTTCTGTCCTCTCTGCAAGGAAGGATATTTGTAGAGTGGAATGACATTGCTGTTTACAAACATCCTTTTATTGTCAAAGTAACCAATTCTGCTTGTATGGAATGAAATGATAACTAAATAACCACCAGCCTAATTGGTAATAGTCAAATCGGTTTGCATTATTCAAATATACTTGTACTAATATGGAGTTAGTGAATATCTATGACAGATATGACAGAAACAACGCCATTAAGGATAAATCCATTGTTTTCCCTGGAATGACTGGACCTTCACAAAACCACCAAACTGAGATCTTAAGTGCTGTTCCTTTACCATCTACCAACAGCCTTAGGGGTATGTCTGCGGCTGCAGTCAGGGAAACCACATGGCCCTTGAAGAACTCCCCACGTTACTGAGCAGCTGATGAAGAAACCAGGATCTTCACTCCCTGCAGTTCGATTTCTTGGCCATGTTTGCACCAAGCTGAGATTCTTGAATGGGGAAAATCCCAAAAATCATCTGCCTAAATGAGAAACTAAAATATCTCAGGATATTTGTCTGTGCCAGCATTGGCGGAGGAAAAGAATGTTAATGAAGGAGAATGTTTCTAATTAGGAACCTCTAACAGTGTCCTGGGATGAACGAGGAGTGAAAATTGTCTCTCTGGAAGCCCTGAATTCAGATGTTTTGTTTATGCATGCACACATGTGGATACACACACTCACAAACACACTTGATTTCCAAATGCCACAAGTCATTTGTATCACTGTTAATGACTCTGATGAGTTACATGTGCCATCACTGCTCCAGGCTCTGTGTTTCCATGTTCATATGGCATTAGGGGTTAAGTTAATTCCTGATGTGGTTGTCATGCTGGAAATGCCCAGGGTTAAGCAGAGATGACTGGGACCAGTGGAAATGCTGAATCTCATAAGGCTGTACCAAGCTGCAGATATTGTCATCTGCTCAGTCACAACTGATGCTTGGAATTGTTGCAGAGCCAGACCCCAAATCAATGTTCAGCACTTACTGTTTTGCCCAGCGGGAAAACTTGAGGTTATTGTGGTCTCTGGTAAACTTGGACTTCTCATGAGAAACACAGAAAAACTTTACAATAGCCATAAAACGTTCAATGAGATCATTTCTACAGTGGCCTGAGAACAGTCTCATAGCAACATTCCTCTTCCAGAAGATCCTCTTCTGTATTCTGGGGAAAATTATAGGTTTTGTTCCCCTTCATTTAACACTGAGATGCCCATCATAAGATAAGAGTCATCAGTGAGACAGACAGATGGACAAGCTGTAAGTCATTGCAGAGGTGTGTAATGAGACAGGCACAATTCCTTCCATTTCAACTCCTTGTTTCCTCTCTTTGACCCGACCTCGATCCCCAGTGTTCTTTAATGTCAGGGCACCTGGGGAGGGTCTGTTTATGGACATTCACCAAGCAGCAAATAAACCCTCATGTTGTTTGTAAGCATGGCATTTTCAAGAGGTATCCTTGGTTGTTTAACAACATACAGTGTTTTTGTAACTGCAGAAAAGGTCCTATGGGCCATTAAGCAATCATTTATTGGTTAAATATCTCCATTCTCAGTAATGAATTGCTATTTTGTGAGAACAAACATTTCCTTTCAGTTTAATTTTCAGATTTTGAGGTCGCAACGGTGTGTGCTCTGGAGAGGGAATAAAGTCTGGGACCATGACATTAATACACTCCCAACTTTTATTTCCTTCTCCAGCTGTGACTAGACCTCCAGTACATTAATTTCCCTGTTTTTCTTAAGCCTCCAGCCTCTCAAGGAGAGATATGTATGTCTTTACTACTCCTCTTGTCTGCCTAACTCACTTATCACTGAATATTTACCTGCAGTGAGATAAATATTGAATGCCTTTAATTGGGTGTTAGTAAGTTCTGCCCTTACAGATTTCTGAGTATAGGAGAGCAACCAGGTTGGTTTACTATCTTGCTTTAGTCTTCTGTTTTTTGGCTTAGTTCTTTTTTTAATTGAAGAATTGCAGTCCTAGATTAAGAAACTTGGAAAATTTATTTTGTTGTTTGTTCCACCACAGGGACTCATACAGATTTTACAAAAGTCTCTTAAGAACAAATCATGTTTTCCAATGAAGGTTTTTGGTTTTTTCACTTTTCTGAAGGTTGTGCTTTTGAGGATAAAGAGCTGGTTTCTGTAACCTCTATAATCCTTCTTTTTTCTTAGAAAACTCTGGATCTAGCTGGTGTCAGTGACTGATTTTTTTGACCCCAGTGAACTTCATGCCCTGCAGTTTTCCAGGAGCACCTCAGCCTGTTCCGTTGACTTGAGAAAATTATTTTTAGCCTCATGTTGTGAGTGGGAAATCTGAGATATGAAGATCTGAAGTACTGGAGGCTGCATGGCTGAGCAGGGGACATGACTGAGCAGAAGCCAGAATCATGGACCAGGGTCTGACCCAACACAGCAAGGATGAGCCAAAAGACCCAGCCTGAGACCTGGTCAAGGACAAAGTTCACAGCTTTCCCTTAACCCTCTGAAGTTATGAGATTTTGTTTTATATTTCTATAGAGATATATATATTGGAATGACTGGGATCATTATAAAGATTAAGGAAAATGTGGTAAAATGGGCAAAGCAGGTAGCTTTGATTCCATCCTTGGCTCTACCACTGAGTTTCTAGGATGGCCTCTGGCAAGACTTTTTGTCTTTTTCCTCTCTCAGACTGTTAATTTGCACTCTCTATTCTTGCCTGAAGGCACAGTGGGGCAGTGACAGCCTCTGCAAAATGTTAGTCCAGTTCCTAACATGATGGCTTACTGCATAGAGCAAAAACTATGAGGCACAACCATAATGTTATTTTTCTTCTGCTATTCATTACATTCGCTGTGAGCACTCTTGCAGCAGCCCTTCATTATTTTAATTTTTTTTAAGAGAAAAATGAGAAAACAAGTTCTGGACTATTCACAGGCTTTGTAGGCATGTATTTGTAATTTTATGAACTGGAAGGAATACTTAAGGCAGGTGTATGTTACATGGAGGTGAATATGACCCCTCTTGTCCCAGCTATTAAAGTCCATCTTATCTCAAGGGGTGAAAAGTGAGTCCAATTTGATATAACTCCTGCTAGAATCAGTGGGTATGGGCCAGGTTATATACCTCCAGTATCCAATTAAAGCAGCTGCAGTAACAGTATGAACTTTAATGCTTGCCACATGAATGCTGGCAAAAAGCAGGTTAAAACCCTTTTGGAAATTGTACCAATATCATTCCCACCTCTTTCCAGCATGTGATTCTGGAGCTTGGGCTCAAACATGGTGGCTGGGAGAAGGACAGGTCCCTGCTACAACCTGGGTGCACAAAGCCTTCCCTGTGCAAGCACATCTGGGATGGGAATCATTGAGGCAATCAGCACAAAGAAAATATCTCCTAGTTATCAGCTGCCAGCAGGACCCCAGCATGCTGGAAGAGGGAATAACAAAAATAGGACTTGCACCCAGATGAGCTCTTAATAAGC
Organism: Aphelocoma coerulescens; assembly: GCF_041296385.1. Classification (NCBI taxonomy): domain Eukaryota; kingdom Metazoa; phylum Chordata; class Aves; order Passeriformes; family Corvidae; genus Aphelocoma; species Aphelocoma coerulescens. The sequence goes on from NC_091024.1 coordinate 8,114,878, forward strand.
AAGTGCAAATCCAGAGTAAATAGAGTGATGGAGCTGTGTAGAGGTGGTACTACCTTAACCCATTGGCTGTTTACTCAGAAGTTCTTTTGCTGTGCAAACGAGCATTGGGAAGGCCACCTATTGATTCACTTTCTTCCCTCTGGACACTTACAATCTATCAAGCATGGAGAGCAAAACAGAGGGAATGAATCCTCACTGTGGCACAGCAGAAGTCGCTGAGAAGAGAGAAACTCTTTTTTCTGCCATGCTCCATGAGGGATGTTTCCCTGTATTTGGGCAGCACATCTGAATAACTCCTCTCCTCCCTATTAAGTCATCGGAAGGGGCAAGAGCCTGTTCCAGCCTCCCTGCTTGGATTTAACCTCAACGGGTTAACTTCATAAAACTGCAGCTCTTTATTCCAGCCTGTGATTTCCCATCATACTTTAGGACCAGCGAACCGTCCCTTCATTGATGGCACCTTTTGGCTTCACAATAGAAGCCAATTTGTTAGAATTCTTCACAGGTCAGGGGCTGCGTGAAGATGTGGAGGGCGCAGCAGTGGCCGCTGGAAAATGAAGTTGTATTCGCTTGGCAAATTATACGTCTGCTGCACTTTATGGGCCTTGATTTCCTTTCCCCTCTCTCTCCCTCTCCCTTCCCACCCCCCTCCCTCCAGCCCCTCCCTCATCCTCTCTTTCTTTTTTTTAAATCGGAGAAGCGTGTATGTGAGCTATCGTCACATATCCAGTTAATGTAGGTTAATAGATTGATTCCAGTGACACGGATCATAATGAACAGTAAATTGTTTTATCTCTTAAGTCTTATTTGGTCAGCCAGGAAAACATATGAGGTAATATGGCTTGGACTAAATGGACCGTATAATAGATCTCCCTCTAAAGAATAAGGACAGGGGTGACAGCGCCTCTTATGATTAATGAAAATAATAATGGTCCTGAAATTGAAATTTTTCTAATTTTTTTTCCTTCTTCTCTCTTGGCTGCCACCAAAAACTTCAGCCAGCAGATGATTTGTGCACAATAACCACCTCTGACTTCTCGCTCAACTCCTAATACAAGTTGGGGAGTGCTGGGGAGGGAGAGTTGAAGAGGGATGGATGGTTGCCTACACTTCTAAGAGCTTGGCTTAGCAGTAGAGTCGCATATAAACACAAATTGTTTGCTTTTAACCCTGAGTTTGAAGCAGATACTTTCAGGTTCTTGCAGCTTGCTCAAATACAGGATTTCCAAATGTGTCCAAAGGAGTTCTATTATTTAAGTGCTTTGGAAATATCGCAATAAAGTCTTAAACCTTCAGACACATCTGCTTGTTTATTTATGCAGGAGCCCCTGCATTTATTGGTTGTGTGAAGCATTCAGAATGATTTGTCATTATTAATGAATATTTACATTTGCTCAGTGCGAGTGCTTCTTGCTGTAGTACATGTATAAGAAGGTTAATTCTGCAGCTGAAAAAACAGGTTGGGGCAGAATCAGGCCTTTTACAGAGCAGCTATGTCAATTTTTTTCTTAGGGGTTTCACCAAAGTGCTTCCATTTGGCTCAAAAGGGCTTTCAAATAAGACTTATGAACATTTATCTTGAACAGCATCAGATGACCTGGCAGACAACATGAGATCTTTGTCAAATAGGAAATCTTTATCTAACAACTGTTAATAAGAGTAGGGAGAACAAGTCCAAATGGGACCAGTCAGGCACATGTGGAAGTATCACACACTGTAACCCAGCACGACCAGGGGCACTCAATGGCATTGGAGGGTATTTGTGCATGTGTGTGTGGGTCTGGTCACCTCCAGTAAAGCCACAGGGGAACAGAAATATCACACTGAATATAAATACAATCTTCAGTCCTTTCTTCAGGAGATTCATATGAAGTAAAACAAAAGCAAGGATCTAAAAAACTGTCCCGTGGAGCACCTTCCTGTATGAGCATGGCAATGTGAATTGCTGTACCTATGACCAATTTGCGCTCCCCCATTACTTTTTATGTTGCTAGTCTTTTTTTTCTTTCATTTTTTTTTCTACACTTAATTCCTTTTAAGACTGTAACAAACAACAGTAAGTGCTTTGTCCTTTTACTCCTCTTTTATCTTTGTGCTTTACAGCTTCTGTGTTGTATCTGTTTTCATTCTTATAGGATCAATAAAAGGTTTGTCACTTTGCAAAGTTTTGGAAACCAGAAATTGCATTTGAGGAGTGGGATGACAGGGGTTGTTTCCTGATGCTTCTGCACAGTTGCATCCCTTTTTTTTTCCTTTTAATTCTTTTTTTCTTCCATCTGCCAATATCTAATCTCAATATCTGCAGTCATGCTTTTGGGTTTTACACTGGCTGTCAGCAGGCAATCAGTTCAGGCATTCAGCTTCTTTGGATTAACATCAAGCTCTGCAGTTTGGGTATATTAGCAGCAGGGTCAATCACGGCAGCAGGAAGCAGCCTGAGCAATAAAAAGAAAAAAAAAAAAGAGGAAAAAAGGAAGACTAAAAGGAACTCTCTGAACTTCAAGGGTCTGGAAAACCCAAACTGAGACTAAACTTCATAAATATCCCTAATCTCTGGTTTAGAAGCCAGGATTGTTTATGATTCATGGCATTTGATGACATTTAACAGCATGCAACCCATTACAGCCCTTAAGTCATTACACAACACGGCAGAAAATGTCATCAGGTGCCACAACAACAAGGCAGGTTATTGGAGGGGCAGGGTTCAGTCCAGATTAGTTCAGACTTCTGACGGATGCTAGCCTAGTTCCAGACTGAACCCAAATTCTGCTTGTCAGGCTTGTCTCTCTAACAGATCATCCTTGCTTCTCTTTATGTTGTACAACTTCCTCCCCCACAGTTCAAAATCCAAATTCCCAGCTTCTGGTGGAGCACTGGCAAAAGTAATGATCATTCTTATGCAGGCATTGCATTAATTATTTTTGTAAGAAGAGCTGGGGTCAGTGTGGATCCTCTCTGAATATGCAGAGGGTTACTTGTATCTGACATTATGTCTTAGTGATCTGCACCTCAAGCCATTTCTGCTGGTCTGAGAAGATTACAACTTCCAGTGATGAAATCAGTGTTAGGCATTGGTTAGGAAACCCAGAGGATTAGTGAGCTGCAGCAATGTGTGTGAATAATGTGCTTCACAGCCATGTTTCAGGGCACTACAATTAACCTTAATAAAGTTACCAGCATCTGGAAACAAATGGGGCATTAAAAATCTGTATGAAATATTTAGCTGGAGATCTTCCCATAAGTGAGTGGAGATTGGCACACCACATCCTAATCCCCTGCACCAGGGGAGAATTTCCTCCAAGATAAGGAGAGTTTACAGATCCCTAGCAATAAACAGCTATAGGTAGAAAAGGAAAGAGTTTTTATGGTGCTGTGCTGGTTGAAAGAGCTGGATTCAGAAAAAGTCACCTGCATTTCTTAAATTTGAGCTTGACTGCCCTGACTCAATGACTTACAAGAGAAAATTCCACACCACCAAGGGAGCTGAGAAGATCCCACATCTCCTCGTGTATGTTCAGTGCCTAAACCCTACCAACCTATCCAACCTGGGCAGAAATTTTAGAAAAATGCTGTAGGGCATTCTGAGGGCCCTGCTTTCCAAATGTTGCTGATGTCTTAATTTCCAATGTTTAAAACACGAAGCATACACAGAAAGGCAGGAGAGTGAGTATTAGGGGTAAATAGATGGTGACCAAAGGAGACAATGAATCTTTCCAGCCTGAGAAAACTTTGGCTGTAAGATGCTGTTTTGTATTTCCATTTGATTTATCTGAACCAATTTAGACTCCTTGTAACTAATTACAACCTGGATATCTTTTAGAAGATTTTAAGTGGCTTAAAGTTACCTAAAGACACAAAGGCAACATTTTAATCTGCTGGTATCGTGTCTTGTCTGGTCAAAACCACAGCGGTCATATACAATTCGTTTATTTATTTTGGGGAAGTCTTGGGGTGTAGATATTGGAGGCCACGTATATGTCATCCATAACAATAATATACATGCATCCCATGCATCTGAATATCCTTTCCATTTGATAGTGAGATGTGTGCATATGCACACACTTATGTGTAACACAACGTTGCCTTATTTTGTCTCTTATGGAAGAAAAAAAGATATTAAAAAAATCCAGTGACTGATTTTGCTTCTTGAACCAAGTCAAATATTTTCTTGTCAGTATGCTCATAACTTCAGACTGCAGAGGTCATGGCCTTGACTTTCTCCTTCAGATGGTTTGTGAGTGGAATGTCCTTGAGATTAAGGTTCCTTTTGTTTTCCTTGGGAGGGGCTTTGCTTACACTGGCAAGCAGCTGAGACTTGCCAAGGTCCTCCAGACTCTGTTTATTAGATTTTTATCTTCTTATCAGAGTCTTCCTCCTTAAATCATGTCAGCATTTTACCACTCTTCAGGGATTCCTGGTGTTTTATTGTCTCTGAACTGCTTGGGGGGTGGGGGTAAAGGAAGATATCCTAGCAAAAATAACATTTATATAATGTGATGGGAAAGGTTCAACTGTCTCCTTAAGATTCTCATCCCGACCAAAGTGACCACTAACTGGCCATCTACTGTGGATTTAATTAAATCTATATTTAAACAAACTCCCATTGATTTTTTTGAGAATTTTGTGCCTGGGGAAGGACTTTATAATTTGGTCTGGCATTCCTGCCCAACTCTGACATGAGAAAAAGCCAACCCAGTTGGTTACTGTCATTATATTGTTTTTCTTGGCAAAGCAGAATTGCTTTTTGTTATTATTTTCACATTAAAAGGTACATTGGGACTTAATAAGATAAAAATAAAAAATATTCAATCTACTGGTTCCAATTCCTACTAAAATCAGCCAAATCTATTATTTAGAGCTGATACACGTCCATATATAATTAGAGTTTAATGTGTGTATACAAATATATACTCTAAAAGATACACATCTCTATTTTATCTTAAATTAAAAATCTCAAAGAACTCTGTAAATCTTAATGCCTAGCTCCTCCCAGATCTGCTCTGGAGTAAACCAACTATGAAAAAATTCCTTTTCCCAAGGTCTGAGCCAGGGAGTGAATAAATCCTTATCACACACAAAGCAAGTGTGGGGCATCTCTGGCTTGAGTGCTGCATAGTGTGCAGAGGAATGTAAATGATCCATGATAAAGACACAAGCAGATCACAATTTGTGCCACATGTGCCTACAGATGAGCAGAAGTGGAATCTCAAACAGTTTGAAAGCACATGAGCCTCTGGTGTGAAGGTGAAGGCTCACTTGGAGTTTCTAAGATGTTGATGAAGAAGTTAATCCTTTTGAGAAGATGACCTGGAATTGAAAAGCCAAAGAGAAAATTCAGCCAGTGCTTCAAAATATATGAACAGGTCCTCACACAGTGTAAAGCACTTATCATGGTTAAAGGTATCTGCCTGTTGGCATCCGTTAAAGATGTGCTCAATCTGGTCACACAGCAATAGCCATCTTATACGCAGAGACAGGCAGACCAAATTTGTACTAGTCTTTGAAATATATTCATCTTGGGATTGCTGTCACCCTTTGTCAGGGGAATGAATCAGTGGTACTGTTCATACTTTTCTGCTTTAGGTAACTACTCTTTTGATAATGAATCTTTAATGATAATTGCTCTTCTAAGGAGAGCGTTTTCCACCCTTGTTAAAGCAATACTTTCTTGTGGAAATGTGCTTAACATTAATGCTTCAAGACTGGTGTACTTTTCCAACTTGATAAAGATCTCCGTGAAGGACAGAGACCTGAAAATTTTGGCAAAGTGTCTAAGATGCAGAAGTTAAAAATTAATTGTGAAGAAAGATGTATGAGGTGTTTTTTCTGATGCTCTCTACATGTGACAAATGTCTTTAATCCCAATGCTAAACCTGACCTAAGCTAACATACTTTATAAAATGAGTAAGAAAATATCATTTTAACCTTATTACTTTATACAGACATTGTAAAACTTCAAAATAATTCCTGTTTAGGGACAACCAGAAACCATTCTACAGTTTGGCAACAGATGTCTTTACAAACTCAAAGACAACTTGTGGCAACCTTACACCTAATTGCTTGAATATTCAAAACAGAATTTAGCATTTCTTCAGCATTATGTCTTGGAGAAGTTTTTATGCCAGCAAAACCCAGTGAAGATATGGTTAAAAAAAAACCTATTTTGCAAAGTAGTTTAGTCACTATAAGTCCTAGACATGCAAGTCCACGTGTTCATCCAGCCTTTCAGGAACACACTCATCCTTCCTGTGCTGTCTGGAGGAGTGACAAATGCCTGCCAGAGCTACATGAAGGAGGAACTCTCACATTTTTAAGGAAATAAATATAAACTGCAACCCAACAAACATCAGCAGAATGGGGTTTTGTTATTCCTGGAACAGAAAGGGTGGAAAGTTTTGGTCCATTCAAGACTTTAGGACTGGTGCTACTTGTAACTACCTGATTGCAATGCCTCCAGCTTTTTCCTTCAGCTAAAATGAGCTTACTGAAAAAATAAACTGGGTATGTGTGCCAGGGCCAGCCTTCAGCTCCAGATTTGATCCAGAACCAGCAGGAATGGGAAAGGAAATGAAGGAGTGTAGTGGTTCATGTGGGCAGATCTCTGTGCAAGTGCGAGCATGAAAGGCTGCATCACAAATTCAGAAACATGAAGCTACTAAACTAATCTGGCAACTGAAAAACATGTTAAGGTTGTTTTGGCATTCATTTACTATAAAGAACTGAAATGACAGAGAGGAATTAAGAGTCCAGTGAGTTCCCTCCCCTGCCATTGCTTCAGGAGAAGGTGCCCTCTGCATAAGCCTGAGGAAATGTAAATATCTTACCAGCAAGTAGATCCATGACAGTTAGAGCCATGTGCAGGAGCTGTTGCAGCATGTGCCTGAGATGTGACTCTTTCAGTGGAAGTCTATTTACAGGATGGAGCATGTGATTTTAATTGCAAGTATGTTCCTCCTTCTTTTTAAATTCCTCATGTTTTCTCATATACCATTAAAAGATTGTCATACGAGCTTTCATTGCATTCTTTGGCGTGTCTTCCAGAATGAGAGGAGGAAAAATCCCTGTTAGTGCCAACAAAATCACATACCAAATATGAGAAACAGATAAGACAGCAGATTCAGCATGAAGCAGAGTGGGAGAAGTCAGATAAGAGGAGATCCAAAGCTTGGGCTTCCCACTCTCCACTCATTCATTTTACAGGATTGACTTTGTTCCCCCTCTTTTCCCTGGGATCATCTTCCTAATCTGACCTCACCTCCAAAAACTGGGAATTTGGCTCCATTACCTGGGAAAGCTCAGGAAAGGACTGAGAAAAGAATTAGGGATTCAGGAGGGGTCTCGTTGGCTTCAGCACACACATTTGAGAAGGAAAATATTTCTGGGGACTGTGGGCAGCTAAGTTCTGCCTTTGGAAGTGCAGAGGGAGCAATAGTGAGGGTTTCAAGGTATCAGGATTAATAACACTCAATAATTCAGGCCTTTGGATTTATGTGCATCATATAAGCAAACTTAAAATGATTTTTCTATTAAAAAATTGACTGTATTTTTAATGAGCTCACTGTATATTTCAGTGGGAAACATTCACAGTCTCCTTTTCCCTGCTCCAGGCTGGTGGTATTTCACTAGATCTGTCTTTAAAAAGAGACTCTCATGCTGGAACAGATAGAAAAAAATGATTAAAAAACAGGCAAACGAAGAATTACATAACTAAAATTTGGTTTTTGTCAGTAATTTATGGCAGCACTTGGTAGTTTTGCACTTCTTTCTCATTTGAATGTATTTTATTTCCTAACCAAAGTTGTTTCTGTTCTTGATGAATGTTTTAACAACATTCTACTTCATTTTTGTAAGGCAAATTAATAGCCAGAAATCTCAAGGAAAAATAAGGAGTATGATATATGCTTCATAATACATTAAAACCCCTCAAACAACCCTGACATTATCATTTCTTTGTGTCAGTGTCTATCCACATTTTGCAGAACTTCTATCATCATAACATCTTATTGGAAATAAGGAACATCAAAAATTAATCTAAACCATAGTGTCCTGGTACAGGATCAGATCCAAACTCCCCTAAAAGTTGAGAGGATTTTGGTGTTGACAACTACAAAGCTCAATTGTTGAGCACAGCCACAAGGTTACAATTTATATTCAAAACCACACAAATTTTCTGTTCAGGAGTGAGAAAGATAATCTCACAGGTTGTTCTACTGAAATTAAAAAAAAATCCATTAAAAAAAATCAGCATGATTTGACCCTGTATAATGAGCAAAAGTATTATTTGAGGGTTAGAGTCCATTCCATAATGAGCATGATCCTGTGGTTTTGCCCAATTTGAATTGTACTTTCTTGTTTTATTTTCATTGTACCTTTCCTGATAAAAGCATTTAAATTGTCAGACCTATCTGGGAAGTAAGGGACAGATCAACCTAGCTAACATCAGAACAGCCTGCCCTTGGCAAAACTGTAAACAAATTTCTCCAGCTGGCAGGATAAATCTGAAGAATTTTCACATTTCCTTTTTCCCAGTCTTCTGTGCTTCGAGGTGATATAGGAAGAGCCTACAGGTTTCCAGACTGAAATACCTTCTTCATAAGCAGTTTTATAAAGGAAATATTCATAAATATCAATTAACTCCCCACACTCACATATTCTGTGATTGCTTTTATTTGTGCAATTGAGGATGCTGCGTGTCGTGGCACATGGCTGGACGGGAGTCCTGAGAGCTTTCAGAGAAATTACAAGAGAGGGAAAACCTGCTGCAGAGGCACTAAATTGTATTCTGGCAGTCACACATCACACATGTTCCTCCATGCACACCAGTAATGACAGAGAGGTTTTCTTCAGCAATGGTGAAGAGTGAGGAGCTTTCCCTGGATTTGAAGTGGACCTTCATATTCTCGCTGTAATGCATCTCTTCTTTAAATGGCTCTTGCTTCCAAATTCATGTGAGCTGAAAGTTCAGAAAGTGCCATTCTCTGAGTGGTAGTAAATTGTTAGTGTGTTTGCTTAAAACTACTTGCTGGGATTAGCTCTGTCCTACTTTGTACGTTCTGGATTGAGGGTTAGACAAGGGTCAAGTAGGTGATTTCAACACTCTCTGATATGGGCTTACCCCCTCCAGTAAAAGGGAAGCTTTTCAACCAATCCAATGTAATGCTTCCATCTCAAACTCCACTTTGTTTTGCTTGTATGTGTAAGGAGGTTTGAGGGCAAGAGGGCACAATTTTAAACCCCAATCTCAATTCCATAACATCCATCATTATCTGTCTATGTGAGTCTATTATTGCCCTTCTCACAAAGCCGACTGTTCAAATACACCCCACTCTCCAGAAAAAGCCATGTTCAGCTGGCCTGTGCCACTGTTGAAACCATCCTGACTTTCTCACTCGTGTGCACACTTATGGTTAGAGGAAAGGAAAGCAGTTCTACCTTAGGCTGGGATTATCTAAATGGCCTCCAAAACTGAGAACATAAAACTCACAGTTTTACAACCCACAGAGACATAGTAGGAAATAGACAGCAACACCTTAACTAAGTAACCTTGCCAATTTTTTAAAGACCAAACCTCACCCTCACCAAAATTTTGATTTGCTTCCAGTGAAGAACACTGTGAACAGCTGGAAGCCTTAAGGGATGGATAAACAAACAGGTAGGCACAGACAAACACTAAACTTTCCCTCTCATTCATTTAAAAATCAGATATAAGTCTCACTATAAAGAAACTATGCAAAATGAGGAGGTTATAAAGAATTAATCAATATGGCCTTAAATTTTGTTAGATCATTTCTTTAGCCTGAAAATAGCAATGGATCAAAGTGGGCTTTTTATAATATAAAAAACTAGTTTTATTCAAGTGACAGAGCTAAAGCTTGCAGTGCCCAAGTATATTTTCTTACTGAGGTTCTTCTTTAGGTATGCTGAGGAAAGTGAGTGTAAAACCCCTTATTTGCATAGTCTACACAAAGCAAATTCTCCATGGATTTGTTCAGGTTCACACCAGGCACCATGGAATTTAAGGCTGTGCTTTGAACCTCAGTGCCAACTACTCACCCTGATTCCTCAGCCTTGTTTCTCTCCGGGTTTAATTTATGTGCAGTTTCCTTTCAAACAGATGAAAACTTCCAGTTGGTGGGGGAAATATCAACCTTAAATAAATTGTACTAAGGTTTAGCTTACATTATTTTCCTGGATAGGAAAGAAAATTTTAAAAGGAGAAGGAAATGGAAAGGAGAAGGAAAAAGGGAAAGAAACATGACCTTCCTAGGCCAGGGAGATCAAGAGTACACAAGCCACCTCTTTGGAGGTCAAGCTGAAAAGATTGACTGGTCCTCAGAGTAATGTGGTGGCCCCTCGACATTTATAGTAAGTAGTTGCTGAGGAGAGAATTGAATTCTGACCTTCCTAATTCAGCAACAGAGGTAAGAAGTCATCTCCAGCACAGTGGAATTACACAGCACATAAAGGAACTCCCCCTTCAACATTATTTATTTGGTGAACTCTCTCTGTATCCCAGAAAAGTCTACAGCATGCTTATTTTGCAAAGGGATCATGTTGTTTAGTTCCAAAGCAAGCACATTAGAAGAATTCCACATAGACTTCATAATAAATCCACCCAAGGCCCAGCACCCAGTTGCTGTTGTGTACAGGGCTTTTTATTTATTTAACCGCCTAAAAAATTGCACACATAATGAGAGAATGTCCTTCCCTTATGAGAGGAGAGTTCAATAGTTTAATTTTTGTTAACCAAAATCCCTTGTACTAAGGTAAATTACATTGCATTTTCTATTACTAGCTCTGTTAATTGTCAGGCAATAAGAGTTTATGCACTCATCCAAAGCAGCAGAGTATTTCCCATAATGTTACAAAATAAAACCTGACAAAGCACAATAATCTTTAGTTTATTGATGTGCTGCTAGGCTGTGGAAAGAATCAGATCTGTAATGTGCTTTTGGTTAGGAAATTGGGGCCTGGAAAGATATACTGGGAACAGCAGAGGAATGTCAGGTTCCAAGAATATATATACATATCCATGTGTGTGCATAAACTAGGGTGTTTTTTCTAAGGAAAATGATGATGAAAGACTTTAACATCAACAGTAAAGGCTCAAAGACTGAAAGAATAGCAAACAAAGAAAGTAAAAAGTGTGTGAATGCAAATAGAACTTGTTAGTAGTGTTTCAGACCAACAGGAATTAAAGACAATGTGAAAAAAAGCAAGGACGACATCCCTTGGATGGGATGTTTCACCATGTTCAGGTTGGCACAAACATCTGTAGTGAGCAAATTCATCTCTAATAGTCCTGAAAGAGCATCAGCTGTACCCTTACAGACCCAAAAGTTGTTTGGCTTTAACTAAACAGCCTCCCTTTGATTAAGGCTAGAAAAACTCTTGGAAATATTATTTAAAAGCTATATTTAAAATAAGTGGGGATTTAGGAAATTCAGCTTTCGGAGAAATGCCAAAAGAAAACCAAAACAACAAATTATTGGACTTTAATTTCCAAGCTCATGTTTGCCTACAAAAGAACACACAGACATGATTTCGGAAGGTTCTGACCTTCTTTAATGGCCTCTTTCAGGATCTCTTGTGGGTATGAGATTGCAAAGTGCAGGCTGTTTCTGACACCCAAAGTCTGGGTCCATCATATTGATATTTTTTCTACTTTTGATAGAGAATATTTATGCCAAGGACAACAAAACAGGGGGGTTTTTTTCCATTTTCATAGGAGAGGACTAAAGGATACTTGATTTCTATATCTGCTATGGTTCGGTGGATAAATGTGCATTAAGAGGAGGTTCTTAGCAATGCAGAAGAGGCTAAAATTTGGAGTTTTCCTGTATACTTTCCAGTAAGAACCAGCATGACTCTTGCCCTTTAACAGGCAATGATGGAGCATGATAATGTACATTTCTGCTTCTCAGAGCATTTATTTTAATTACAAGGGCTTATAAACAAATAGGGAGAGGGAAGAGAGGGAGGAAAAGGGGAGGGGGGTGTCTATTGTCCTGATTTTGCATTTAGAAAGTAGAAGAGAAACACAGAGAGAGAGATTCTCTACCTTGCATAAAAGATGGCAAGGTGATAAATTAGTGCTCTCAACTGAAATTGATTACTTTGTGCTTGTATCCAGTTCATACAGCAGCAACACAGATGCTCTGAAACACAGTAATGACACATTGGAGAAAAACCAATCAGGCTGGTCTGGTGGAACATTTTTCCCTTTCTCTCCCACCGGCTCAAAGGATAAACCACCATGTGCTCTGCCTGCACAAAAGAAAGGGGCACACACTCAACACCCCCAAGACTCCCACTTGGAAACTTTTCAGCCAGCCTAAGGACATTAATTGATAAAATGACAAATATCGCTGATTTTTATTCTCTTCTGTGCCTGGATATAGCTCTAATACTCAGAGGGAGCTGCTCATGAAGCAAAAGGTTGAAATAAAATCTAGTCACCTTCAGGCAATTATACCTGAGATAGTGCAAAGAAAACAAGAAACAGGGCATCCAAGATTCCAGATGATACATTCAGATGCATTGGGCATCGGGTTTTAAAATAATAATTTGGACTTCTGTAATAGTTCATCTCCTTTGTAACTACTACTATTTCATCTTTGCTAAGCTGGGAATCGACTGCTTTCATGGCAAAAGGTTTATGAGCACCAGGTCTTTCAGTACAAGACAGAGTCCTGCTCACATGCAACAGGATTGTTTCTGGAGTAGGAAAAAAAGAGAAAAAGTGCTGAGCAATTTATTTCTTCTCATTTGTTAGAGCTCCATGTACTGAATGTCTAAGTAAGGAGAGATGCCAACATGATGGACCACTCAAGAGCTGGAGGACATCAGAATATCATCCTAAATTTCTACTTCATATAACTAGATTTTAGAACTAGTGAGGGAATGGAGGAAGCAAGAAGATGAGATTTAGTGTAATTATTCAAACTTGTAAATGTTATGAATTTCCAAAGTTATCCCTCTGGTAGAAATGTTCTCTTTAGTGTCAACCCACTCTCTCTTTTCATTTGGCTTCAATAAAGATGATCAAATAAAGTAAAGAGCCTTTCCTAGAGAAAGTCAGCCAGAGGACTGAGTCCTCTTTACCCTCATACATTGCTGTATATGCCGTGCTGTCTCCCCATTTCTACTGATTTAAATCAGCTCAGTCTTTGTCTCCAAACCTTTTATCCTGGCAAAGGAAGGACAGAAGGCCTCAGATGCCTTTGATCACCTATGAAAAATGCCTTGTAGTCACTGCAACTTGTCCAATCAAGTTGCCTCAAACCAAAGCTGTTCATAAACTTCAAGTAAAGGAGAATCAGAGTTGTCCTTTAAAAGGAAGTCTTTCATTTAGCAGTGACTGTATAACTAAGATGAATGGAGCAAGCCACATAAAATTATACGTACAAAAATTTAAGCAGACTCTTGTTGAGGTAGTTTTCTTACATTTCCCTATATTGTATAAAATAATAAATTATTTGAATAGTTCTATTATCTGTCCTTAACTGAAATGTACAGTGCCTGTCCTAGTTCCTCAAAAAGCTTGTTAATATGCAATCACCTAGTACAACTGCTAAGTTTTTAAAGGTCACCTATGTTTTATTCATAAAGGGTGGTTTTCTGGAGGGAAAAAGGTTACAGTGTCATGTAATATCATATTCTGATAGAGGCTCAGCTTCAAAAATGTATTTCCTAACAGTTTGTAGTGAAGTAAGGTACATTTGTTTGGGGGCTCTTAGTTTGACTGAGATCTGCCATGTTCCACAAATTGTTTGCTGTGTGGGAACAGCACATCATTTCTCAGACATATTTAAAATATTTAGACTCTACTGGTGTCTCTCTTGTTTGCTCATTACCCCAGTCTCAGGACAAGAGTCATAATGGCCTGGTTGCATTTGTTTATTTCCATTTAAAACACTATTTAAAATGATACCAGTGGGAAACTGTGAACAATTTTGGGACAGGAATTCAGTATAATAACTGCAGTCTAGTGAGAAAAGCATAAGCCCCGAAGTGATGGGTGACTGTTCAAGCTTTGACATCAAAGTCTGATCTCTGTGGCATCTGTCTTTGGTAGGGTTTCTTTTACCTGCTCTATTACAATGGGATATTGGATGTTCATAAGCACCTCTTTCACAGGGCCCTGCATGTTTTGTAATATATTGAGCATTTAACTTTCATTCAAGAATAAATTCTCAAATCAATGCTACCTCTGATATATGCATTAGATGGCAACTGTTGTCTTTATTCTAGAAAACTCAGTTCTGCCTCTCAGGGACAAAGCAAGGAATTACTGTGTAGCTCAGACCCAGGCTATAAATTAACTTTTACTCTTCCCATGCTGCAGCAGGGTTTCCATCTGGATAAAGTTTAAAGCCTCTGCACCAAGGCTACCTGACATAAAGGGCCAAAACCAAATTTTGCAGAAATACTGATCCATAAGATATAAATCCGTTATGGTTTCTGCAAAGCAGACATTGTAACTTTCAGGGAGGAGTATGATGGACATACATTTTTATTATTTATTTGTCCAAGTGTCCCTTTTTTGGTTAACCAGCTGATATATGCTTCCCCCTAGGAAGGACTCACCAAAATGAATTAATTAATTTGGTTTTCGTTGCAGATTTTTGTTTGTCACAAAATGGGTGGTGAGGCTGACTATTAAAAGCAGTTCATATAAGGAATGTGACCTGAGTGAGTTAATTGGCCTATTTCAATGAAAAGCTCCCGATATGAAATTTCCAGCACTACTGGCAAGGGTGCCGAATTCAGCGAGGTTATGAAAATAAATGTGAACCCTTCAAAACACTTGAAACACAGGCAATTGATGTAATAAAACCATTTTGCTTAGGACAGAGTAAGCTGACTGTTGTTATTCACTCTGTCTCCAGCTGAACTCAGAGCTAAAAGCCACTTTACTTGCTGATCTGGGGATCTGCTGTATTATTAGCATTTTATTCAATTTGGGGAAACGTGACATTGCATTTGTAAGTGGATGTTGAGGCTCAGCCTTTTTCAAATGGACGAGGTCTTTGGAGTTATTAAATTATTGAGGAAACAGTTTGTCCCAATTTTCAGACCTAACTTGGCTTACTAAACAAATTTCAATGTAAATAAGGTTCTAAATCTATGCATTCATTAGTACTGTTTAACAGCAATGACATTTCTTTGGCAAGAAAGCTTTCTTTGAGAGCCTATTTAGCCTCAGGTCACTTTAGCTGAGGCCCCAATGGCAAAGAGAGAGAAAAAAAAAAAGTGTTCATCTCAACAAAAGTTTTGTTTTCACTTTTTATTTAATGGCCCAGTACAAAACTTTCGTTTGGCAACTGACGGAAAGAAAGGGGCCAGAGTAAAGAATGTATAAGGCAAAATTGTGTGGAATTTGGAGTGAAAAACAAAGCTGGTTTATTCTATGTTTTTATTTCCTGTACCAGAACATCATCTTAGCCATGACAAAATTATGTTAGCTTGAAGATACAGGCCAAGAAGTGGTAGCTTTGATCAGAACCACCCTGAATGTACACACAGATATATGAACACAGCCAGATATGCTAACCTTGGAGGAGGGGATTGGTTTATTTGTCATGATCCACCACTCCTTCCCACTCCATGACCTCTGAGTCTCATGTCCAGCAAAGAGTAATTCATTAGAAATCAAGAGCTGCAGGGCTGTCAGTGGCCTCACCAGTATCACAGAGCTGTGTGTATTTGGAATTGAGTGGCTTCAGGGAGACCAGTGAAGGATACTTTTGGAGGGGTAGAAAGTATTTTGGCTGATAAGCAGAGTGCAGGTGTAGGTATCCACAATGTAGATACTGTAGATGCTCCAGTGGAAGTGTGCAAACACGCAAGGATGTCATTTTGGTGATTTGCTGTGAGGTCTGAGAGCAATTCCCTACCTCAGAAAGTTCCCCACTGCCCAGAAAACTCAAGTATTTTAGGTTTCCAAAGAGTGGGAAAATTTTATCCTATTATTTTCCCTCCCAGACTTCTGCAGACTGTGTGGCCATTGCCACTGCATTCTGTCGTGACACACTTTATGCACTTCACCAAACTTCTCTGCCTCTCCAGGTGACTGTACAAGTTGAAACACTATTCAAATGGTCACATTGTATCTCCTTAACAAGGGTAACCTAGAAAAATAAGCTGCTACATATTTCATAAATATACATAGGTATGAAATTTTGGGTCACAGGAGAATGCCTTTCCAGTGTGTGACCCATCACTCAGAAATGCTGAACTTCTGTCTCTTTCACCCTAATACTTGTGTAATCTTTAATTTATTTTTCTTTAAATCTTTAGTTTTAAACTGCTTTGGTATGGAAAAGGGCTATTTGCACTCAGACAAGTAACAAGAGACTAGAGGCCGAGTCCAAACTGAAAATCAGGCACTCACATTCCATCCCTAAAAAACACGTCCTGTTTGTATTTTCAGTGTAGATCTGGGTTCATAAATATATTTGTGCTTCTGGTCTCAAACCAGTCACCTTTTTGGTACAATACACAAACAACAACCAACAAAGCTGGATGGGCCTAAGTGTGATCAGGTCTAGTGGAAGGTGTCCCTGTCCATAGCAGGGGGATTGGAACAAGATGGTCTTTAAGGTGCCTTCCAAAACAAGCCATTTTATGAAGAACAGGAACAATGATTTGAGTTCATATTTATCAAGGTCAGACTAGCAGTCTAATTGCTGGACTAGTCTTCATTTTTATTAGCTGGTTGAGGGGTAATATTGTTTAATATTAGGGCCCTGAGACCCACAGAGTACAGTCCAGCCCTGGCTTAATGTCTTCTACTTCTCACCAATGAAAGCAAAAATATTTCAAGCATGGGGAGCTGCCTCTTCCCTGTGAAAGTTATTTTGTCCCTTTATCTTTTCTTTTCTCTTCCTGATTGAGGAGCCAAGTGCAGAGCCCGTGGCTGGCAAGTGATGAAGGAAAAAAATAAAAATAATGGAAAGATCTCTCCAGGAATGTTTGCTTCACTATATTTTCTTTCCTATAACTAATTATTCTGGCTGGACAAAAAATAAAATATAATACAATAAAGCACAATAACATCCTGGATGTGCATTGGATTCCCAAGTTTGCTAGGAGCCAAAATTTTAGGTACACGAAGAGGAAGAAGAAACGATCCCCTTCATCACTCAGCCAAAGCATCAACACCACCCTTGCCAGTTATTCTCACCACGATTATCTGATTGACTCATGAACCAACAATTCCCATCCTGCTCAGAATGGAGCACACACACCTCAAACAAACTATTCCCTGGTGCTTGGTTTGATCAGTGACTCAAAACAACAACTGTAAAACACAGCAGTGAAATTTCCCCTTAGGCACAGCTGTGCCCCGGGTTTAATGTGCCAGCCTCCTGTGGGTCTGATAGGGAGGGAAAAGGTTACAAGTGTTACTACAAGGCTACTACAGCTTCTACAGCTTCCCTCCACCGTTCCTTCCTGTCATCTTCCAGAGCTGCTCATCAGCTATAGCAGAGGATGAAACCCTGGAAATGACTAAGAGCTTCATGGTTTTCCACAAATCCAATGTTTTTTCCTCTGTCACTCTGGCAGGACATTCTGCACTTTCTGTCTGACAGCAGATTTCTTTATGTTGAAGGACATCATATTTCTCCAGGTGAGGGAACTGGTGCAACCACAATTCATGGAAGGTACCTATAGCCTTCTGATTCAGGAGAAAGTCTAAGAATTATAAAAGTAGTTTAATTTTTTTTTTAATTATAGTAGTCCATGGCTTTTACAAACAGGGGAGAGGACAGAAAGAACAATAATCTTTCCTCTCCTCTGTGAAACGTGTCCAAATATCACAAGAAATGTAGTTCATTTATATTGTCAACTTAAGACATCGTGCCCATAGGAGAGTAAAAGATGAGCTTTCTCAGGAGAACTCTGACTTTAGTTTACCTCTTGACTCTGAGCAAGTAACATCTGTCTGAGCCCAGCCTTTGGATTTACCACAACATTTAGCAGAAAATAAACACAGCCCAAGATTCAAGTATGGATAAGTATTAGAAAGTTTGAGATCCAAAAGTGAAAGTGGACCAGGGCTTATTTGCATGTTCCCACAATTCTGACTATACTGAATATTCTGCACTAGCATTGTTTCAGCTTTTCTTCATCTGTCTGAATGTAGAAAACTTAAATCTCTAAGAAATGTTTTTGTTAAGATGTGCTCCAGGTTTATGTGGATGCTGAGATCAATAAGACCTGCTGTCCTTTAAATGAGCTGTCTGGCTGCAACCTACAACACAGGGGCCACATGCAAAGTACAACCACACAAACCACACTTAGTGCCTCTAGCCTGTAGTTCTGGACTGTTTTCAGAGTAAAAGCATTCAGGTAAAAATGGATAAATATGTATGGATCTCTATCCCAAACCATTCATGTCTTCCTTCTGCTCATTTTTACCTTAGGAATTTCAATGTTACAGCACACAGGATTTTCTGATCTCTGTATACTATTAAAAAAAAACCAAAAACCCACACAAAAAAAACCCCAAACTAAAAATCTAAAACAGCCCATACTTTTAAAAAATGGGTTTCTGTAATATGGCAGAAAACCATTGCAATGAAGATGCTGTTTCAAAATCCTTATTCATTATTATCGTGATAGACATTTTCGAGGAATTTCAATTTCAGAAGCCTCTACGGTCAACTAATAACTTATTAAATATTACTCAGTCATTAAATATCTTCAGTTTAAAAATGAATATTTAGGGGATAGACATCTGGTAATATGTCTTAATCCTATTTTTAGATTAGATCCTCTTAAGAAATTCCCATATGCTTTTAGATAATACTTGAACCTTGCTAATCTTCCTGAATATTCTCTGCCTGCTGCTATGTACACAAGAGCCCCTAAAAGCTGTACTTAGGGGTTGTGTTTAGGTTCAGATTTCACAAGGTAATTGTGCTCCCTCGTTTTCGTGTGTTTTAACACTAAAACCACAATGAAGGAGGAGGTGGAAGGAAAAATCAGGGGGAGTCCAACAGAAGTGCTTGCCTATTCATGAAATTACTACAAATGGACTAAAGTCAGAATCAAAAATAACCCTGACATTAATGGACTGGTTATTTGAATCAATTGGATAGGAAACTGCTCCATGTGTTGGGATTAACTAACAAATATATGATTAAATTAATTCCCAGCATTTAAAAAATGCTTGAAGCGATCTCTAGTATAAACCAATGGTGGGTGGTGAGTGTCTTTAGCAATGTTCCGGGGTTTTAACAGCATTGCTTTATCTAAATATATTTCTTAGAGTCACAAACCCTAAAAGGTATAAAATAAAGTAGATTGAGATGGATTAGTTTAATTAATGGGTATGAACTGGCCTTTCACCTCAACAATTGTAGACAAGTTCAACCTAAGAGCTTAAATCAGAGTTTGCTGTTCTAAGCTCTAGTAGACATTAATTCACATCATATAATTTGGCAGAGTTGGCCCAGAAATGAACTTGCCATGGATTTGACCCTCCAAGTCAGAGATGGGGCGGCAAACAAAGGAAAAAAAAGAGGAAGGAAAAAAAAAGGAAAAAAGCCGCAATGTGTCCCAGCTGCTTCCCTGACTTGTGGATAAAATCAGAGCATTTTTGAGTGTTTACACACACAGGCAGTACATGCTTTTGTGTGGAGATGAACACTTGGGACCTAAAATGCAAAACAAAGCATTAAGGGGAGTCATGGGACATTGGGGAAGTTCAGCTGGAGACTGGGTTTTAGGGCACTTTTGGGGAGACAGGGCCAATATGTGCTTTGAGCTCAGACTGATGGATTTGATATGTTTGCACAATTTCTGTGCATTTACAGTGACAAAACATCAACAGCTTTGCAAACACACCCAGTCACACAGGAGGTACAGCATCAGACCAATTTTTCTGCTCTTACTTACATGCCTGCAGCTCTGCAGGGGGCCACACACATAGGAAGGGATGAGAAATAAATTAATAAATTGCATTAATGCTTTTGTTTTGTTTTGTTTTTATTATCTACCTGGAATTCAGTCGTGAAACCACCAGATCATTATTCACTGATAACTGCACAGGCAATAGCAAACTGCTCCCTGAATAAATCTCTTCCCTGAATAAAACCATGGCAGTCGTAATACGCATTTAATGGATTTATCAGTTTTACATTAAATGGCTTTTATTTGAAAGCACCAATTAATTTCATAGATGTTCCCTTTAGGTCTAGGCAAGGCGGTTCATGGTGGTCTCCTGCCACAGCTGCCTTCTCCCAGGGAACACCGAGGGTTTGCAAGTGTACTGAACATCCACCACATTTATTTGGTTATGATAAGAAAACACAGCAAGCACCATGCCAGGAAAAGCAAATGTGGGAGCCCACACGTCTTTCACATTCTTTCCTGGAGCCCCAGTTGAACTCCCAGGATAAAGACCAGGAGCAGGACCAAGCCCAGAGCATCAGTGGGCTGGGAGGAATCCAGGATCAGTAAGAGTGGAGGATAGATTTAAGGGAAGCCCTCTGTCAAAAAGCAAGCCAGAAGAATAAGATGGAGCACTCCTCCAGGCCTGCAGGACAGCAACAGTTATTAGCAAATATTTGTACATTTGGCAGCAGGATAATTGTCTCGCTGTTAATATGATTTTTTTTCTTCTTCTTTTCCAGACCTGGGTGGCTGGAATATATATCACAGCCTTTTCATGAAGGTTATGGTTTAAAAGGAAAAAAAAAAAAAAAAGAAAAGGAAAGGAATGTAGTGTTCTAAAAATAGGTTTGTGCATTTGGAATTGTGTTCAGGTACCAGCAACCATCGATATAATCACAGCCTGACTGCTTTTAACTTTTGTACTGTAGGCTCTGTGTGCAGGCCAGCTGTAGAAAACATCCTCTATTTCTATAGATTTTGAATATGTAATAACAAAAGGAAGGTATGTAAGAGACTGACAATGTCTGGATAATTACTGCAGTTTAACCTGTCAAAATGCACTGCTTTAATAAATTTTGTCAAAAAATAGGGCTGGGCAAGGAAGAAAAACATGGAAAAATTAGTTATTTCCTAGTCCTAGTTTTCCATCTTGTTCTACTAAATAGTTTATGCATTAATAATGTATCTAAATTCTTTCAGTACTTTCAATGGGGCCTACACCTTAGAGGGAATTTCAGTATGAAATTCTGTTAACTTGCAATTCTTTAGCTGACTTGAATTAAATTCAGCCAATGACTGTTTCACAGTCCTTAATATTCTTTAGCTTTCTTGTTTTATTTACTATAGTTATGTACATGTCTATTTTTGTTTCTGTCTCAGTTCATCTTCTCTACACCTTTTCCACTCAAGATAGGGTTCAGAGATGCCTGTGAGCCTCATGCTGTCCTAGAAAGAAAGATTCCCCCAAAGTCAGTCTTTGCATGGGGAACATGAAGTCTGCAAAAACAGAAGAGGTTCTGGAATTGGGAGACCAAATATGCAGAATTTTCATGCTGTCACCAACTCTGAATAACTGCATTCCCAGAGAGAAGACATTCCCCTGCCTCATTACACAGTGCTCCCGCTGATCAAAAGAAAGTTAGAGAGATATTATCAATGTATGAAGCCACTCTGCCCTTTTCCCTCCCCTTTTTTTTTATTAAACATGGCACTTTTCCAGTTTGCTGAAATTCTCTCATTGACCTGGGTTACTATTCACTAGTTTTGCAAAGCTCAAGCTAAATTTGTACTGGTAAGGTCTTGCATTCCTGGCCTCAGGAGCAAAGAAAAGTAAAAAATCAAAGAACACCAACACTGATGAACTATTGCAACCCAAAGTCAGCTCAGGTGAAGGCAGAAATCCAGGTCAAAATCTTGTCCCACTGGTCTCTACGGTATAATCAGAGTAGAAAGGTCCTAAAATACCAAGATCACTCCATTTTATATTCCAAGTGAGTGAGCACTTAGAGAAAGATCCATAATTGCAATACCCAAACACAAATTTCTCACTAAAACTTTTCACTGGCGATTCTTGGCATTCAGTTGTGATTGCTCTAAGAAGTATTTCCCTGTGCAAAGTGAGATTCCTGTCTGGATGAGGTTTCATACTTACCAAACATGCACTCTGGGATCTATTTGCCACACTGTGCTGTAGGCAAAGCTTCTCAAAGTTGCAACTGGCCTGAAATTTATATAAATACTGTATTTGGCATCTATAACAAATTTCACAAAGAATGAATAATCTACATAAGTAGGAATGAACACTGGGAAAAGCACTGGCTACTGATAGAGGGCTGCATGGCATGAAAAATTGGGTCATTGACTTCTGGCCTTTGACAGTCTTGAGGTTAGATCTGGCTTACATCACAAGTGGAATAATCACAGGGGTTTTGCTTCAAAAATTAACACTCGGTTTGATTGAGTTTGACAGAAATAGCACACAGATGCCAAGGACCAAGTCAGACAGAACTGGGTTGTTTGGTGGTGCATCTGTTGATGCTTCATTCTTTCATTTCCCCTGAGCCAGCAACAACCAAAATGTAGCTTTGGCCTGTGACATAAGAAAGTACTGAAAAAATAAGATTTTTGACAGTATTTGCAGCATATAGAATATCAATTGTAAATACATTGGTGAGACATAGAAGGGAAATATACCATTTTTACAAATTAAAGCAAGATTTACTTTCAGATTTGACCAGCCTAATATCTGCTTGGTACAAAGGTCACCTAATCTCCCACTGACATTCTACTTGTTCGATATGATCTAGTCAAGCTACAAACCTCAAAGTCCAGCTAGCAGCCAAACATTCAGTATTTGTGAGGTCTCAAAATCAGAAAATATCTGGTCCACCAGTCAGAACACAACTTTTGTCATAAA
Organism: Aphelocoma coerulescens; assembly: GCF_041296385.1. Taxonomy (NCBI): domain Eukaryota; kingdom Metazoa; phylum Chordata; class Aves; order Passeriformes; family Corvidae; genus Aphelocoma; species Aphelocoma coerulescens. The sequence goes on from NC_091024.1 coordinate 8,137,700, forward strand.
TCAGGGCAGACATTGGATAAAAAAAAAACAAGAGTTATGTGAGGATTTTAAATGCATTCTCCTGCTTTTAGCCAGATCCAAATTGCCATCAGGAGAAGAAGTTTTTCTCATGGTATTTCAGCTGCCACGTCTGCTCCAAACAGGAAGCACTGAAATGTGTACAAATAACTTCATAAAAAATAATTTGAAGCACCACAAATAAAGAGAAAAACATTACACTAACTTTCTCATCCTTTTAAATGACTTGAGCTCCATGAGAATGAAGTACAAGGAGCTCCCACAGAACAGCTCCCTGTTCCTTCTCATGGAAGTCCTCAAACATGACCTTATGGAAGGTTGAGGACCTTGTTAATGCTGAGAGGAGGGGTTCAAATCCCACCCTCCAGATTTAGTCACAAAGGCAGGGGGAATTTAGGTAAAATACTCTCAGGGCCTGGTCCTGAACTCCTGAGTCAAAGGAATATCCGTTAGATGGGGGAAGTTAGCAATGTAACTGCATAGTAAAAAAAAATTGGTTCTGGCCTCAGCTGTACTTAGAGAAGATCTGAAAGAGTTTACGAGACTGGCACTGACTTCCTGAGGAGCTGGGAAAAGCAATCTGCTCATTCCCAGCAAGACTGAAACGTTTCATCCAAACAGCAAAAATACAGCCTGTTGCTGTAACTACCATACTTTTATTTTATTTAAATGCAAAATACTTTTCATTATGCCAGAACTAATAAAACTTTAGCAAATGCTTCACTGTAAGCCCTCAGAGATGGAACCAATTCTTTCTGGTTTTGGTTTGTTTTATTGCTGGATCACTACTATAATAGGAGATCTCTCAATAGATCCAAGAAAAGATCTGGATTTTTCAGTGTTTCTCACCAGACAGTAAGTAGGGGCACAATGCCAAAAAGACCCCTAATAACTCCTTCTGTATAGAAGCCTGGCTATGACTTTAATGATATTTTTCAGATGCAGAGGTGGTAATCAATTTACTGATTCTAATCAGGCATACAGTAGGAATAATTCAGGGGGGACATTGCCTTGTGTGTTTTTGCTGATATGCTTCTCAAATCAATTCCAATGGATGTCCCTGAAATAGAGAAGCAAAAACTAAACTAACATATATTCATTTTCCCATGTAGACATTGAAGGAAAATACAAAAGCACTTGGCTGAAATGTGCTCTGAGACCCTCAAAGCCTTCCAGAATATCCTGTGAGTCTGAATGAAGGACTCCACTAAACAAAAAAAATCAGAAAGAGTTTCTCCTGTGCAAGACAAGGGGAATTGCTTTGATGCCTAGGGATGCAAAGGCAGAACATGTGAATTATACACAAAAACTCTGGTTTCTCTTCCTTCTGCAGAAGGTGGAGAGAAGTCTTCCTGTTCTGGATGGTGGTGGCCACATCCTCTTTTCTCCTGTCTCTGTGGATGCTTCTCTTTTGCCCCAGACTTTGTGGCCCATGGTTCCAGAGGTGGCCAGGAAAGCTGGAGGGTTTGGGCCGCCTGGGAATTATTCAGGTCTGTAGCACTGTCGATGTTCAGCACTGAATAGTAAACCCAACTGGGAATGTTTATGTCAAAATGCTCTTCCAACCAAATAAATTCCTTTTTTTTTTAGGAGAGATTTTCCCAAGGAAAGTGTCCACTTTTGCAGAAAAGAAACCATAATCCACTGAGGAAATCCAGTCTAATGGAAGAGGGTTGTTAATGGCTCTTTTTAATGAGAATTATGTTTTGTGGACAGACTAAAAGGCTGCACATAAAATACTACGCAAACACACCTAATTTCACTTGCAGGGAATGTGAGGTTGACAAAACCTTCCAAGAGGAAAGCAGTCCAAAGCCAATGTGTTTTCTTTTGATTCGTCTAAAATCCAATGTTTTCTGGAAATCCCTACTAGAAAGAAATCACAGCTTTGTCTTTTCACACCCTTTTTGGATGGGAAAAAGTCAGAAACATGTAAAAGTCTTTACATCACATAACTCTAGCCATATGATTTAAGATTACATTATTATAATTAGGATAAAACAAACTTCAAAGTGTTTTACAAAGTATTTTGCTCATTCTGTTTTGTTGCTTTTTTTCTTTTAGGGAAACTGAGGCATAGCCAGGAGAACAGATTTGAGTGGGAGAGCTGCACTGTTGTGAATAGAGTTTCTGTAGAGTTTCTGTTCCGTTCTCAAAAAACAGGGTTACAACAGGGGGTATGATCCTACTGGAAACATGCACACTGCCTTTGTAGCTGTACTTGAAAAAGGAATCAAGAACACCAGGCACTTGTGCTCAAACTGATGGCACCTATGTGCTCCATCCCATAGGGCACCCAAAATTCAGCCACAGGCAGACCTCAGTTTTATGGCCCTCTCACATGTCCTTGTCCCTGACCCTTAGAAGGGCTTCCTGATACTTTTTCATTATTAAACATTCTGAAATAAATGATAAGCTGTATCTATTTTTAGATAGTTTCAACTTCCTTGAGCAGGCAGAACCCATTTGAGTGGTGGGACAAAGTGTGAGAGGAACTTCAAATGTTATCGCAATTTGGATTTCCTTCTCCAAAATATAGCTTAATTAGATACATCAACAGGTCCCAAAACATAGTGATCATTTGGGGAAGTTTGGAAATCATTGTGCATTTAATACATCTACACAGCAGATGTCTGTCCAAAATTTCTGCTTGCCCAAAAATGCAATTTTCTAAAAGCTCAGAAAATTGGGAAATAGCTGCTCAACAGAGTTGTCCACCACCCAAAGTAGTAGGAGCAGCAGGTGTGATGGAGTTATATTTCATCAGCGTGACATAAAACATGGCTCACTGACTTTATTTTAAATACTGCTCTTTCTAAAGCTTTCCCTTATAAAACTACAGGCATGGAGCTGTCAACTGGGGGAAAAGGATACCTTTAAATCTAGCCTGGCATGCATGTGTATATTTATTTTTGTAAGTGAAATATAAACGGACATGCTGAGTTCCAAGTGCTTGATGGATAAAGGAATTAAATGATTTCATATATCTCCCTGTATAAATATACAAAAAACTTTCCCCAATAGGTCACAGAGGATTTCATGTGGATGTGAACTCTGTTTACTGTTAGTATTAGGGAAATAGTGGCTTTTTAACAAGTTACTCATGCCTGGAAAAAATCCCAGTATTGCAAGTTGTCCTAGATTCTCTGCCAATTGTCCGTGGGAATCGTCAGGATGGGAAAAGTTCAGATGTGTTTTAAAGAACCAGCTTAATGGAAAATGGGAAGGAGAAAAAAAAAGCTACTGTGTCAATCTCCTGGGTAAGAAGAAGTAAAATGTGATTTGACTGTTTTATTTCTTCCTTTTTCTTCTTTTATTTTTTTTTTTCCTTTCCTCAATGCTTTTGGATTTTATTCTCACCCATGCAAAGCATTTTGTTCAGGTCATTTGCCCTAGAGAAGAATGGCTTCAGTTCCTGAGCAAAATCAAACCCGGAGTCTCTCTCTCTATCATTGGTGTGCAATTATAAACTCTTGGGGTTCATTCTTTCAGCCTGACAGGGTGTTTAGTGCTGTGCAGATGCCCTGGGGAGTCCTGGGCTCTGCCTTCAGGGATTTTGCAGTTCAGAAGTTGATCCTACGTGCTTTTCCTGCTTGTCCTTGCCCCACAGCCCATGAGGAGAGGGGCTGCGCTGAGCCGTGTGCTGGGGTGAAGGTCAGCAAAGGGCTGAGGACCAGCATCTCCCACGGGGCTCTTTGGGCAGAAAGAGTCAGCTCCTGCAGGATCCACCTCCCCCCACTCCCAAAAAAAAATCTACAATAATCACTTGTTTCTTATTTCAACCAAGACTTTTAAAACTCAGGGCATTGATCCTGTCACTCCGGAGACCACCAAGTGACTAACAGTGCTGGAGCGAGAATCCCTCATGGATGTCACATTTCGAGAAGCATTAACCCACTGATTTAGCTTTAAATAGCAATGGTGTTACAGAACATGTCACTAATTATTTGTTTTCCAGCAACAGTGTGGTGCCTTCTGGTACGTGCACACACAAAAAGATGAAGGTTAAGTAGGGGGCTTTCTTCGCCTGCAAATAGACACATTGTGTCATCATGACACCCAATAAATCCACCCGCCATAGGGGGGAAGGACTGTACTCTTCCCCTTTAAATCCCCAGATTTTCTAAACCTGCTTTTTTTTCCTTTCTTTTTTGTTTTTCCCCAGCAGCTTGTGAAGACCCCCCAGCCCGAACTTTGCAAAGTGGAGGGGGTAAAAAATCTAGAACCTGTATCCGATCTCTGTGTCACACAACCAGATACAAAAACCCGATTTTGGAAACCAAAAGGAGCATCCAATATCATCTGGAAACAAGCTGTTAGTCTGGATACATTTTTAAGACACAGTGTGGGGGGAAAAATATGGATTTTGTTGCAGATCCAATATTTTTTCTTCTCAAGACCTAGCCAAAAATTAGCTTCATTTAAAATAAGATTAGTCATTTATGGGAACTGGTCGTACAGTTTGGAATTTTTAAGGGAGTAGAGAAAGCAGCTTTTCAGTATCTTAAATATTTATATTTGAATAAAAAATTATTGAACATATCTAGCAGCTACAGAACTCGACCTCATTATTTTTCTTACATAAAGTTTTGCTAAACACTAACGTTGAATATTCAAACGTCCCCCCACTACGTCACTGCCTCACACCCCATCAGAGGTGTTCCCTGATTTTGGGGCTTTAATTGTCTTGGGTTTTTTCAAATCCCTTTTTGGATTTGCAATGGGAGATGCTGCCAGTCCCACTCAGCATATTTTCACATGTATAAAACTGAGCTGGTTTCTTTGGGGCTATTTTTGATTTACGGAGTTAAGGGGGTGGGGGGAGTGTTTAGATGACATTGGAACCCAGAAAAAATTCATTTCATTTGGGGGGAATTTTGTTATGATTATTGCTGTGATTGCTATTACTATTATTAGAACAGGAAACTAATTCTTCATGTGAGATAAAGCCTGTTGCCATTTTCACACACACCCCAAAAAAAACCCCTGCTGTCAAGCAACCCCAGAATTGGTGTCATTCACATTGCACAGTTTTTATTCCCTTTTCTGGCCCCAGCTCCCAGGATCACCGTGTGATGTTTCTCTGCACATGCCACTGAAGTGAATAAGACGCTGTTTACGACACTGCTCAAGAAAGGACATGACAGAGCAAGAACATGATGCAGCTGGGTTGTGCAACATCCTCTGGAAAGCGGCTGAGCAGGGCTGGGATCGCTACTGCTCCTCTGGAAAGGGATGGGCTCTCCATCAACTTTTTGCTGCCAACGCTCAGAGCATCCTCCTCTGAGCAGTGGTTCCAATTAAGCCAAATATGAAATGCTGGGAGCAGAGAAGTTTATTCCCTGACTACAAACAGCAACAGGCTCAGATGCTCCCAGTGGCTGTTAGACAGCAAAACCTTCTGTAGAAAAGGGGCTGTGGGTGCTGTGTTATCACCTCACCTATTCGTGCCACATTCATGGCAGAATTCCTTTCCAGTGTGCAATTTGGAGGGCACTTTTGCCAAAGGCCATTTCTGTTACTAAAAGATCAACATTAAAGAATAGAGCCAGGCAGATAAAATGGTTAGCTGTAATTCTCTCTGGAGTCAAAACCCTGAGAAGCAGGTTCCCAGTTAACTGAATACCTCTTTTTCCACTGAAATTTTGATTATTATTTCAATGCTGCCAGATATCCCTATTGCTTGTTATTTTAATGCATTTGTGAAGAGGAGCAGAGCCACAGATGAATAGTTCTCAAATTCCAGGGAATTTCTGTGTCTTCCTTTTTATCTGGTTTTGGTATGGAATGAAAAAGCTATTATTCTGCAAAAACCACACTTTCAGCAAGAAAATATGTACAGCTGGGTGAAAAAAAAAGATTTTATCATGAAATATCAAACTATTTTCCTTTTATTTTGCTTTATAATTTTAAATTTATATTTCATTTACACCAAGAAATTTCCAAACCCTTTTGTCCATAAAACGTGGAAATTTTCTACCTGACAACATCAAAATAGATTTTTTTTTTTGCACCCAAATACGATGTTTAAACTAAAACACTTTCTCTTCCCTGCTAATCCTTTCCCACTAATAATTTGACAGCTTGGAACAAAGAAAAAATTGTTCAGTGAAAATTATTGCTGGACATTTTGAAGTCTTTTATCTGGAGCAGGGACCTGCTGTGTGGGGCACAAGTGTGAGAGTCTTGTCTTGAAAACAAAGCGACCTGTTCATCAGCTGGTGTTTATACAGAAAATTTTCAACCCAGGGGTCAAAATCAGAAGTACATTAGAGTCAGCATTTGCTTACTGGCAGAAGATCAGTCTGTAAAATAGCGGCTGTGTAGATTTTTAGCAGGTTCAACTATTCTTTTGACTTCTATCCAGACTAATAATGGGTGTTCAGGTTTCCAGCTGAGTGTTCAGTGGTGGAAATACTTTTGCTCTTCAGCACTGCTGCCTTGCCTGCCCTGGCCAGAGAACAGCAGCTCCAAGGCATCTCTCCCAGGAGGAATTCCAGCTCAGGACAACCTCCGCCAACAAACAGCAATTTCCAACGGCACAGAATTCGAAATCTTCCATTAAAACATCTTGCAATGTGAACATTCAAATACTTTCAACAGGGGAACTGAACCCCCTTTTCACTTTGCAAGGTGGCAGGAGTGTTCCCATCACGACCTGCCTAATAAAAGCCCCTACCAAGGCTTTTGTGAGGCCCTAAGATTAATATTGATATAATGTCTCTATATTTCTCCTTGGCACCTGTTGAATTGTTGTACTTGCCCATTAGCACTCCATTTAACATCAGAAGTCAGTTAATAAATTCTTCCTTCCTGCATAGGAAATTGACTAAAAGACACAAAATTAGCTTTTAAATTTTAAAGAATTAAGATCTCTACAACTCACTTTTTTCCCTTTATTACATTACCTTGAAAATGAGTGTCAGGCTGCATTCTCAGCACTGCTGTAACCTGGAAAGATCCTTTTGCCTTTCAGCCCTCGCCTTTAATGGATGGTGCCATGAACAATGTGCATCTTTTCTCAGCCTTTGCCCTCGGGCAGTTCTCAGGAAAAAGCCCAGCTTGGTCAATTGTCCAGGCCCGAGGCCTGAGAGGTCAAAGAGTTCAGGCTTTTGTGCTGGGATACTCTTCTTGGATTTCTTTACAGTCTTTGTCTGGTAACAGATAAATAACTGTTGGTTTGGGGTTTTTTCCTGGCTTCTGCAAACAAAAAAGTAGTATCAGCCACCAAAATGGTAACAGAGTAGAGAGGCAGATTTTTACTTTCTTGGATGATTTTTATCATTTTTATTTTCAGATTAAAAAATTCAAAGGTGCATTAGAAACATCAGTTAGCTATTTTGTCATCTTGCTATCTAATTCTGGCTTTTCTTGTAAAACCTGTTGGAGAGATGACTATAAACTGGGACCCCAAACCACACATTCATTGCTACATATGAATTTCAGATCTGTTCCTCAGCCCTACCAAGAGATGCTCCATAGCTGCAGCATCACCATCAGCCTCAGACTCCAAACAGAAATTAATCAAACTTCAGGCTTGGTGTCCAAGCCACTTCCCAACTTCACAACATATGCCCATTCCTGTTTCCACTACAGAAGAGTCATTTCAGAAATATTACTCCTGTCAGTCGCCCAGTCTCTGATGTTACATATGCAAACTTCAAAATGCTTTAAAATTGTAACTATTTATATGAAAAGGAAAGTTTAAAAAGTAGATATTCAGTGTTTGAGTGGTACACAGAGGCTGAGGAGAAGCTATAAATCCAATTTAACTCAGAGTAATATGGATAGATACACATAATTACTGCTGGTGAACATCATTACTTCAATTTTATTTTTATCTTTTTGCTTTGTTTTGTTCTGTTTTAAATATCTACCTGTCTTGCTGATATCTCTTTTATCAAGCACTCTTTGAGGATATAGGTGAATTCCAATTGTCTCACTCTTGGCAAAAACCCTGTTTATCATTTACACTCGGAGCTCATGCTTCCCTTTAGTCCAGCCAAAGGCTTGGGTTAACGGGGGAAGGTCTAGCAAACCCTCTTTACTCCACAGCCTTGTTGTTGAAATCATAGAAGTCCAGAACCAGGGTGCAGAAAGCCATATTGTATAAACACCCTAATGCATGACACATGACTAAGTGATAAATCCTGACACGTTTACAAAACAAAATGAAAATCTTCATTTGTCTTTAGGAAAGGGAAGTGCTCCCACGTGTTTAGACATCTGCACACTCAACATGTGGCAATTACTGCGCTGAGGAATTGGAGCACTTAACTGCTGCAGCAAATTAAGGCTCTAGTGATCAGTACCTTCTCGACACCACAAACAAAGCAATTGGTGGTTTTAGGGCTATTCAAGTTGAGGGATGGTTCTGAATGGCTTAATCCCATCAAGATAGATTTACCTCCAGCCGAAGGAGTATCAGTTGTTTCCATTTTGTCACCGTTTCCTTTGACTGTACATAACCATCGTATCCTAAAGCAGTTTGTAAGCCCTACTTTTGTATGTTTGCTTAAGTACTGAAATTAAATACACATAATGAAGCCATCTGCAATGAGCAGAATTAATAACTGGCATACCATATTGCTCGGAGATTGTTGATTATACAAACACGTAGTACACACACACACACGCTGATCTCCCAAGATCTTGGCATTTCTCAAAACTTTACAGTGTTTGTTTGAATGTATCCCAAAATTCTTATTCCCGTGGGATTCTTATTTACTTAGACTGGAAAACTCACCATTAAGTTTATCTCATAAAAATCTTTTAGGCTCTCTGTAAAAAGTTTTCTTTGTAAAACAAAAAAAATTAAATGTAATGTAATATACACATTGAATGATTTGTTTGGGAAAATGGTCAAATATGGGTTGTAAAATGCAGAGAGTGATGTATTGCAATGATGATTCCTTGTGTGTATCTGGATCTATCAGTCCCACACATTTGACCCATCGAGAGCTGTGCTCTTCAGAGTTGCCAATGTTTGTTTGTGGGTGCACAATGCTCAGTTGTGATGACCTGGTATTATCTCCCAGGATTTCCTGCAAAAGCAAAGAGAAGCTAAGAAGCAATCAACACTGGATTGTACCTGTCTTCTATACAAACATGTAAGGATCGGATTATTAATGCCTTCTCAGGCAGACCTATGTTTGTCTTTATTTCACAAGCAATTTTCATAACAGACTGAAAAATCAGAAGGAAAAGCTCTGCTGAGCCAAGGTTAAACTGAATTTAGCCTTTGAACTTTTACCAAGAATGTAAAATTAAGTTTAAATTCACTTTTATGGAGTGACCTCTTTTGACAATTTATGGCATATATGCATGCACACACATGCACACGCAAACACAAATATACTTACATAATCCAATCAAAACATCCATTTAAATTACTGTGAATGGATTGCACATTCCCACATTTCCTTATAAACTGAATGTCACAGAGTGATAGTGCTTTGGCTGCAATTGTATTATATCAAGTTTCTTTTCAGGTTACCAAACACCAGAGGAAATGTAGGGCTTTTCAGTATATTTTTAGAGGAGAATAGAAAGGAAAATTGGTCTAAAATTGACATTTGTTTATTTTTTCATGATTACTGTTACAGTGGTGAAGGAGCAAGGGAAAGTGGGCCGTATTGTAGTAGGAATTCTACAAACAGAATTTGACTCCATGCCCTGAAAAACCCAGAATGTAATAGGAAGTGATAAATAACTCCAATTAAATGTGTCCATTCAGGTCCTTTGTTTTGTGTGTTTGGTTGATTATTTGAATTCTTCTCAGTTAAGGGGGAGTTGTTTGTGTGTTTGGTTTTTTTCAAGTTAAAAAATAACTTGTGAGAAAGATTACCTGGCTTTCCCAGGGGTTTAAAAAACAAACAAACAAAAACCACCACTTTTATCCTTGGAGCAAGAAAATCACAAAGTAGACTAGGGAAATAAAGGAAAAAGCAAATGTGACCTGGAAGGTGTTGAAGTTCTCTTGAGGGGTAACAAACAATGCAGAAAATTGCAGCCATGTTTTTGAGTTTTCTTTTCTTCATTCCATCATTTCAGGGTCTTGGTTTCCTTTTGTTGATGTGAACTATCAAACGCCCAAAGGCGTGCACTGGGCACCTGTTGCATTATCAGATTGGCAGCACCATCTGACTCCATAAGAGGATGTCACTGACACCACTTCTCCCCACAACTAGGAGGGGGTGTGCTGACATCAGCATCACCCCAGCCAGTCACCCATCCAAAAGGATCCTCAGTATCTTCCCCAGAGAATTCAATATCACTTTTGATGTGCAGGAGAAGCACAGCTCTTGACCACAACAGGCCTTTTAAAAGCCAAACCTACTTTTTGCCAAAGTGGTTGGGAAGGATTTTTTGTTTCTCACAGCAAATGAGCCAAATTATGAGATTTAATTTTTTTTAACATACATATATATATACATATAAGGCTTTGGGGTTGTTACTGACAGCACAGAAATAAATCACTTCTTGTAAATCTACTTAAGCCATTGGCTGGGGAACAATTTCCTGTTTGTCACCGTTAATGGTGCTCGCGGGCCTGAGAAAGCCCTCTTTGGGGCTGCTGAATTATTTGCCATGGCAGAGCTGTGTCACCACTGGCACACTGGGCCGTTCCTCCCACAAACATCTGTGTTTCCCTCGCTCCTCCTGCTGCTGCGCGAGGCTCCGCTGCCCTCGCGCGCATTAACGCAGTGCCAAGGAGGCAGCGACGCCGCCAGCCCAGCCAACGCACGCTCAAGCAGAGCTCTTAAAGAGCAACCAGGAGGCCTTTGTACAGGGGCCACAAAGGCTCTTTTTATTTGGAGCCCTTCTCAGCACAACCAGCTCATTGCTGATGCTGCAGCAATTGCAGCCTTTCCTCCAGGCGTGGCGGCACCGGGCTGAGCATGGCCCTGGTGTGGTGCAGAGCCCTGGGACTGCCACATCTTGTATCTCCCTGCCCAAGCAAGAGTCCCTGCAGGTCCTGCATCAAGGGATCAAGGCCCCTTCCTAAGAGTGGCCTGTACCCAATAGGCCAGGAAAGGGAAATCAAGAGGAGTCTCAATGCCCCAGGCACCCCCTGCCTGGTTCCCATATAGAAGTCCCATGATTATTTTTTTGGTTTTTACAGTGGGAGTAGTAAAACACTGGCACAGTTTACCCAGACAGGTGGTGGATACCCCTTCCCTGGAATCATTCAAGGCCAGGTTGAGGGGATCTCAGCAACCTGGTCTAGTAGATGTCCATGCTCATGGCAGGACACTGGACTATACAACCTTTAAAGGATCTTCCAACTCAAACTCTTCTATGATTTTATGATTCTGTGAAGCGCCATGAACAGAACTTTGGCATCCCCTCCTCTGAGGAACGCATTTTGGTGGAGCAGTTACATTAACAGCTAAAGGAGGTCACTGATATTCATTATTTAGCACACGAGGGCATCCTACACAGGCTAATATGAGGAGATTCCTGTCTTTATCTGAAGTGAAGCATGGTGGGTAAGCCTTTTCCAAAGGAAAAAAAAAGTATAAGAGAGAGAAGATATAAAATCAAACACCCAAACTAAGAAAGGAAAAAAATCAGGGCCTTTAATCTTCCTGATATGGGCAGAGTATTGACAGAATTTCCCAGCAGTAAATCCTTCACATACATGTACAGCAGTGAGTGAATTGGGATGCATTTGCAGTAGTGTGTGTTCATCATGTCTGAACTTTGGGTCCCCTGCCTCCCTCCTTGCTCTATTTTTCCATAGGGGAGAGATGGAAAATACCAAAGAGCTTGCCCGGAGCATGGCTACAGGAAAATAAAACCTGCATCTGTAAAAATGTGCTCTGCTTTTTCACCTGAGGGTTGCATGGGCAGGCGAAACAACCACGTGCAAGTTGCACATTCATTACATTGTGCACAGAGCCACGGCAAGGATGAGCATGAAGCGCAAGCCAAACAGGAAATAAGCGCTTGATTTTCACCTGTATTTGGGAGTTTCACTGAGTTTAAGTAGCCCAGGTTGATAAAAGTTTTAGCAAAATCATCCATTTACTTAGGAAAAGGGGAAAATTACTTGCATCAACCTTTTGCTTACTCCAGAATAAAACAAAGGTTTAACTAAACTGAGCAGCACTGATTTTAAAGCAATGTGAGGACAATCAGGCCCAATGGGTTTAAAATTTTCTATTAAAATGCTTACTTGCACTTCCTCAAATACAGCCTGTTTTGACGCATGGGAATTAACCTCTTTAATGGGGCATGCTTCGTTCTTGTTGATGTGGGAGCTGGGTATTGATGTGTGGGTAAAGATTATGTTCTTGCTTCCATGGGACTGGAGCTGAGTACAGTCTGGGGGGACTGCTGGGAGCTTTATGGCAAACAAAGAAATTCCTCAACCACTCTTCACTATATTGAGGAAAACCCAATTAAATCTGACCAGGGACAGCTATAATTTGCTGTCCTGTTCTTTTGATATTATTACTGTGCTATATTTTCTCACTAACTTCCTCCACCTTCTGCCCTTGAGGGTAGCTTGCCTATATATTTCTGTTTTCTACAGTTACACTGTGTCTGGGACATGTGCTCACCCCTTATCCCTGGAATAGCTGTGCATCTTGGACAAATAAAATTCTAAAAAAGTAATATAATATAACCTTAACAATTTGCAAAGCTTTGAGGGTGTCAGTTTTCCATACAATTCACTGCAATTTTCCTTCAGTCAAATAGGAGAAAACTAAAGGACTTAAGAAGGGTGCTAAAGGTCTCAGTCTTATTTGTATACATCTGGAATAACTTCTGCAATTTCTTCCATGAAGGATCAGACCTGCCATTTTTTGTAATGATTGAAAACAAATCTGGATGGCCAGACACACAACTTCAGATAAAATCATACATAAACCCTAAAGAAAACTGGATTGGCAGCTAAATTTTGTATGTGGTCTTTATCTCCATCTTGCCTCATGTTTTTGAACTTGTAGGAAATTGGTGACACTTGGAAGCAGATGTGAGTGGAGTGAATTGGCCTTATTTGCAGTAATATGAAGGAAATGTGTGAAAAAGAGAACTAAAAATCTTCCCTAAGCAATCCCAAAATAAACCACTTGACTCTTTCTGGAAAAAAAATAGAGAGATACAAGACAGATGTTGGCTACAATTTTAGTCACATCACTTAATGCAGCAGCAGGACAGAGTCAGAAACTACGAGGACAAGCACAGCAAAAGATCAGCAGAAAAGTGTGTAAGGTGGCTCCATTGCCAAAATGTTTGAAGACCCAGGACCATAATTCAGTGATCTTCTTTAACATCACAGTGAATGCCTTGTGGAAAAGTAGGTTTTCATTATTAATCTCAAAGTTTGGTCTGAAACCTTGGATTTATTCAACTCCAAAGCCACACTCCAGAAAGGGAGGTCCACCCGCAGCAACATCAAAAAGGAAAAATGCTTTATTGGGCACCAACTTCTAAAAAGTGCAAATGAAAGCAGGAGATGTTTCAATCTCCAGTCTCATATTTTAATTCTTACCTTTTTCTTGGCAGTCTTAGCAAGATTTTAACTTGCAGAAACAAATTTGTTTTCTTTTGAAAGATGAACCCAGGTCTGTGGATTGATGATGACACTTTAACTGCTCTGGCACAGTCTCCCTATGGCAGTAAGAGCTTGTATTCCTCCATGGTAAAGACAGTTGAGGTATCACATAAAGAGCTTGCTGAAGACCTTCATATGCTCTCTCAGGTTGAAAGCCAAAGGTCCTGTTTGCCTAGAACGGATCAATCAGAGGTTTGTACATCTAAGTTAAAGATACTACCCTGATAACTTTGCCAGACTTTTCATCTTTTCATCTCCCATATTAAATGGGACTCAGGGCCCAGAATTTAACTCATCAATAAAACGATGTAAACAACCAGTTAAGTAATTTTGGGGGAAGAGAGATTAAAAAAAAAAAAAAAAAAAAAAAAAAAAAAAGAGGAAAACCAACAGCAACCCTGCACATTTGATTATCATATCAATTCAAAATAAAATTATTGTTTTCTTCCTTTACCTCAGGAAATCTTGATATATTTATCGTTGATGTCACAGTGAAGACTTTTACTGAGAGCAGCACCAATTCAAAAAAATTCAGCCACGCTAATTCAGGTGATTGAAACAATAATAAAACATCCTCCCTTAAATATTACCAAGTTCTCATCACATACCTCAGGATTAAGCTGTGTGAATGGGCAACAGGAAAAACCCAGGAGTATCTGATTACAGGAAAGAGCTGTTCTTTATTTATTTAATTTCCCCCCCTTCTCACTATGGAAGGGGAAAAAAAAAGCCCTTGAAACCGACTCCAAGAACTGCCCCTGCTTGGGAGTTTGAACACAGGAGGAACAAGATAAATTCCTCAAAATTCTAATTGGGGAACAGTTGACTTAATTGGTGGCCATTTGGCAGACAATGGGAAAGGAGCCCTGGCTGGCGCTGATGGCACCCCAGGGGGATATAACCTTGCAACAGGCCAGAAAGCTCTCAGGGACAGATTGTTTCCAGAGAAGAAACCATGAGACCAAGGGTTGGATTAACCCCCCAACTGTCAAGCTTTATTAGGAGTAATCAGGCTAGATATAGCAAGGGTTAAACACAGGAAACTGAACTGGCAATGATGACATATGTCTCTTTAAAAACAAGGAAAGCAAAGAGGGGATAGAGAGGGAAGGGTTCAGGGAATGAAATACATCTGAATGAACCACAATGCAATTGTTTCTGTTTCAGGTGGGGTGTCTGCTGGCTCTCAGGTTTGCTTGTTCACAGTGTCACCTACTCAGAGTTTCTGGGCTTCCAGGCCGTGCTTAATTTGCTTAATTCCTGGGGGCTTCTTTTGCACAAGTTGGAGTTAGCAATGAAAGCAGTGTTGCTGGTTTCTGAGGGCCTGATCCTGCTCTGTGTGGAGCAGCCAGCACTTAGAGCCAAGAAATATTCAGATAGCTTTGTGCCTTACTCCCAGGGCATGCAGAATCACAGAGAGAGGTTCTGTCTATTAAAACAGCAAATTAATCAAAAATTAAATCATCTCCCAAGACTTTGGGATTAGCAACTCAGAGACATCCCAAGCACTTTTAAAAACCCCACTGGGCACTCTTGTTCCTTCCACACCCCAAGTCAGAGGCTTTCCAGGTCAGTCCCTTCTGGCTAGGCTCTGGGTCAGATTTCGTGGGTGGAAAGAGCAGAGTGCCATGAGAATATCTGAGGTACCTGAACTCTTTAGCAAACACATCAAGAACTTCCCAGCAGCTCAGCTCTCATCTTTTTCAATGCATAAAATGACAGTGTATTTGTAACACATGTGTAGGGCAGAAAAGAAGGAAAGGGGGGGTCTGTATATGTGTATATTATTTTCGTGATTTAAAATAGAAACAATTAACCTCAGGGTCAGGCATTCCCAGGCAGTTAATGACCACCTGGATTAAAAGCCCTCAGCTTTGCCTCAGGCCCTCAACTCCTGCAGTCAGTCATTAACTGCTGGAGATTCCCCTCCTGTCAAAAACCATTGTTTAATTATAAAGATGGCACTGTACCCAAATTGTCGCTCTCTTTTACCCCTGAATTTTGGAAAAAGTCAGAATTTGAATTCAAATCCAAGCATTGCTGTTCAGGGGCATCTCCGCTTAATTATAAACCTATCAGTTAATTACTGGCTATAAATTTCTGACAACCAATTGGTTATTCGACAGCTTGCTCACAAGGCAGCAGAGCCCATATTTTGGTCAGAACAGAGTGTCCATGGCAACCCACTGGCCAACATGGGGAAAAGGTAATTACTGGAGTTATTTCTCCAGTTTCTTCATCAAAGTCGCTGCCAAATCCTGTTCAAAGTAAGCAATGTTGCCCTCCAGTTGGGAAGTTTCTTGCCTGCTCGTGTCTCTGATTTAAAGATCCTCCATTCCCCTCAAATGTTGCAACAGGTCATTACTTCCAGGAATTTTTCTCACTCTGATCTGAGCGGGTTCAGGATGCCAAGGGAAGAAAAGGACCATTCTCCAGTCCCTTCTCCCACCATACCTGCTCGGAGGACACTGCTCTGCAGCAAAGCCAACAGCCTAATTAACCTTTTTCTCCACTGAGCATTTCAGAAAGAAAAGATCAAAATAAAAAAGACCAAAATAAAAATAAAAGAGTAAACAGTACCTGAGCACATGACGTATTTCATCTGTGTTGGAAACCAAGAGAGGGAAAGCTGGCTGAAAACCACTGCGGAGGCCTGACCTTTACAATGGAAGGTTGCAGAAATCCAATTGGATCTGTAGTCACCTGTCTGCCTCTGCCCCTTTCCTGAAATGTCAATCTTGTGGGAAAATTTGGTTATATAAGAGAAGAAAGATCCTCATAGGCAAAAAAAAAGGGAAACTGCTCTTAAATATAGTCCTTTCAATTCATATTCATTTCCAGCTTGTGCAGCAAAGACTTGTGCAGCAAAGCAGGCCACAAGTCTCCATCTAGGAAATTTGAATGGAAGTTGTTCTTGTGGATGTAGTCAGCAACTGTGTAGTTAGTGGAGGGTTTTAATTTAGGACGAAGATAGAAATTGCCAGCAACAGACGCAATGCAGCATGCAACATGGAATTTAAAGGGGGAAAAATGTGTGAATAGTACCGGATATCATTTGGGAAAAAAAGCAAATAGTGTATTTGATTCTCACTCTATTTCAGCAGTGTAATTGAGCAGACATATGCTCATAGAGGGACTGGGTACCAAAATAGTATCTCAGCACTCTGCAAGCACCAGAGGCTGAAACCCAAACTTGCAAGCTGGGAATCTCTGTCCGAACTAGGATTGAGCTGTCCTGAAAGTCCCCCAGGGGCTCTGTTGAGCCTCATCCTGAGCCAGGGGGGACCCCAGTGCCCAGTCTCCCCTCTGGTTGTTGCACTGCTCTGAACAAAGGCAGAAAAGATTAATACAACAGGAACAGGACTGGGGCCACTGGGTCCTGGGAGGATCAAGGTATCTGTTTGCTGCCCTGACTCAGATTATGTCACAATACACCTATTCTTTGCCTTTCTAATTATTATTTAACTAATCAGCAAATTATTTGATCAGGAGAGTTTTGAATTAACCTCCTGAGGGGCCTGAATTTCCCCAGAGCTCTACCCAAGTGCCAAAACCTGGCTGAAACCGTCAGCAGCCAGCAGCTAAAGCGGATCTAAAAACCACAGGATCTCACCCAGACTGATGTATTGTCTTTGTTTTCCTCTTGCCTGACAGTCCAAGCAGACTGGGGTCCCTGAGACTCAGTCCTTACAATTTGCATTCTCCATGTACAATCCTGCCTGGCATTTCGCATCTAATAACTGTGCCTTTTGTTTATCTATAATCCACCCCTGTCACTGTATACCTGTAGTGCACCTTTATCTCTAGGCCTCCTATCTCCCGTACAAAGACCATTCAGCCCTGGGGCTTGTCAGTTTTATGATTCATGGGTATATTGTACCTAAGATCCTACAAAGAAGGTCTTGAAGTAATTTAAAAAAAGAAAAAAAAAAAGGAAAGAAAACAGGTATTTCAGATGGCATGCTGTGTGAAAGAAATCCCTTATTGACTAGTCTAATCTTGTATAATGTAATCTAATAATAAAGCCTGTTCCCAGAGGTACTGCTCAATAGTTGTTATAGTGTTAAAACATGTTTTATGCTGTGTTCTGAAACATATTAAGTGTAACAAAATTGTCCAGCTACTTCTTACATACCAGCTACTAAATATGGCATGAATGCTGTCAATAAAGTAAGCAGTTACTATATTTTAGATTTCTCCGAGGCATAGAATTCAGTTATACTTTCAGTAATCAATTAATTGGCTGCTCATTACTGGCCCAGATTGCTTGCAGCCTTCCTGGCTGGGCTCCCTCTCTGCACTGGGTGTGGGACTGCTGAGGGCATCCCACCCTGTGTGCTGGAGCCATTGGTCCAGGGGATGCCAGGACACTGCCTACTCCTATGGATGCACATTGTCCCTTCAGAGATGGGAACCACCTCACAGCAGGGTTGGGAGCCACCTCACTGCAGGGATGGGTAGAAACACTCCTGCACAACTGTGAAAGACAGTGCTGGGAGGTTTGAGTGCATAGATTTTCCATAACATGTTGGATTGGGTTGAATAGGTGTTCAGTCCTTTATGTTCACCTCATCCTCCCCTTTTGGAGCAGCCTTGGCCTCCAGCTTCACACCAGGCTCTTGTCTTGGACCTAACAACATGCAAATCTCCTGCTGGTGACTCCCTCCAAAAAGAAGAGGAAGAAAAAAATTCTTGCCATAGTGAAGGGCGTAGAGATGCCACCCAAAGAATTGCCTGACCAAGGGGATATCCATCTGCAGAGATGGGATGCACTGCCAGGATGGGAACAATGCACAGCCAGAAAAAGAGCAGAAACTTCCTCAGCTGAGCTGAGCCCCTGGAAATGGCTGTGGAACAGCACCCACCCCAAGCCCCTTCTAAAAGGTACCAAACAGCAGCACTGCCCTGCACAGGGAGGGGTCATTGCACCCTCTCTGCACCCCAGCCCAGGCAGAAGTTTCCACATGAACTCCATAACAAAACAATCTGTCTTTCCGAGATGCTTTTCAAATCCAAACCCCATCCTCTCTCTCAGTACACGAATTTTCTTTGAACAGCTGCTGTTTTTTTCAGTGTAGTCATAGATTAGAAATTATATGTCTGGGGTCTCTTCCGATTATTTTTTATTGGGTGTGTGAATCACACAGAGTTGTTTCTGTTCCTTGATTAACTGAGTGCGACTCTTAGAACCAAGTTTTTAATAATAAATGTTGTATTTACAAATTCACAATTTGCAAATACTCTCCAGGCTTCTTTTAAATTGCTGTTTTCATGGAAACTTCTCTTGGCAAACTGACTTGTACAAGTTTGGTTTGATTTGTAGAAAGCAGGCACAAAATAGGAGTGAAGGCAAGAAAAGATAATGCCGTTGAGTTTTTCTCCCTTGAATGTAAATTCTTGGAAAAATTGTTGTTAGTCCTGTTGGAGTTTTAGGGAAGATTCAAAAATAATTTTATTGTTTTCATATAAAATGACAAATTAATATATTTGGGCAATAGCAAAACCACTGACACTACTATTGTATTACTGATAGGCTTTAATAGCAATAATTAGTACAAATATTATTAGTGATTTATATGACTGATCTTTATATATATATATATATTGTACACACACTAGAAATTAGCAAAACAGAGACCAGAATTACATACTGATATCTATATTTTCATGTAATCAACATAACAGCATGCATGGACTCTATGTGAAAAAGCATAAATACATTCCTAAAAATTATGACAGCATTTGTTTTGAAGTGCCAAGATATGTATTTTTCCTACCAGACCTGAATAGAAAAGTACAGTCCAGGAACAAATATGAATAACTGAAACAGATTCCCAGTGTATTTCATATATGTGCTTGCTATTAGCATAAGAGGAACATTGCCTTAAAATAGGTAATCTATCATGACACAATTAGCAATTATTTATCACAATAACAATCCAAATTTGTCCTCAATATGCTTCATTGTATATTTAAATTAAATACAGGCAGTCCATGTAAAGTAGAAATCAATCAATATATTGTAATTAATATAATCATATCTCTCTAGAGGTCTAGCAGGTGTGTTAGACACAGACACAGATACATATTTTGTAGCTTCTTAATACAACAGGACATTTGTGTGGCAGGAGAGCCTGAAATACAGACAGTAAATACAGATACATTAAGCAATATTAAGCATAGGTACATCATTATGGCCCATGAAATTGTTAGCCTTTATGTAGTCCCTGCATCTTTTCAGAATACAGAAGAATTATCAGTCTAGGAAACATTACATGTTGACATCCAATTGGTGCTTAACAACAAAACAATTGCCTTATTAAATCTAAATTAAATCCTGCTCAAGATAAATTTAATTTCAAGTGTGGCTTAAATGGCTCACAAGAGTGATGAATACCCAGAATGAAGCAATCCCAAATCATTTGTACTCCCTTACTTTTTCAGCCAGATAGTTGCTTATTATTTTTTGCATTATCATTTTAATTTACTGATATCCCTTCTGTTTGCATGGAGCTATTTGAACAACCAGAACTACAGAGCTGTCAGATGCTTTCTAATTCTAACCCTGAGCTGCTAACATTCCTCAGAAACTTTCACAAGCAGACAGAGTCATTAACATCATTTGACCATTTCATTTCAGGATTCATTTTACACAGCTGGAGTTGAGCTGTTCTGTGAATAAGACATGCCTGTAATTGACAAAACACAGGACCAACCCTGAGCCAGCAAAAAAAAAAAAAAAAAAATGTGTTACATCAGCTAAAGGTGCTCATACTTCTGGTGTTTCTTGCAACAGATTTTGTTTTCTATGTGCTATTGTGAATTTGTTTGGGTTTTTTCTGAAAAAGAATGGCTACAACATAATCTTCATCCAGTGTATAATTTAAATAATATCAAACAATAATCTATAACTGATGCAAGCTCTCTGGGCACGGTTGCCATTATAATACCTTTTTAGATTCTTCTAAAAAAACTAACTTTTCCTTTTTAAGCAGAAAATTAGAACGATATGGTCTGCATTTCATATTCCAGTGAATGGAACCCCTCAGCAGTCCAATTCCCTGAAAAATTTCCACATTGATTTGTAACCTTTGGGGGAAAAATTCTTAATTCTCCATGGTTTCTGATCACTTCGGCTTTTCTGGGCTTGGGTAACACAGCATGCCACATGTTTTCCTAACAAATTGCATTCGGACACTTTCCGACACTTTCATTATTTTAACTCAGGTAATAATTAGTCACTGTCAGAGCTAAGACTTAGGTTGTGCAAATCAGAATAAATTTACCTCGCTGTAGCAGCAGTCACAAATGAAGCAATAAATTAGAAATAGCAAATTGTTACGGACTTAAGAGATCACAACTCAGAATCGCTACCTGAAATCCAGGAAATGTTACAGCCCTGCCAAGATTTCCTTGAGAGCTTAATTTTTCCAGATAACTTCATGTTTCGAGAATGTTATTGCAAAAAGCCCTGGAGATATTATACTCATGACATTCCCTAAGAAAACATGGCGGGACTTTGCTATTGCAAAAAAAAAAAAAAAAAAAAAGAAAAAAAATAAAATGACCGAAGACTGTTTCTTATTAGTATGAAATGCATGTCTTTTGAAGGTCTTGAGGGTTCAGAGTCTCTCCCCCTCCACAGCTTCCCTCTCCCTTATCCTTACAGTTTGTATAGATTAAATGCATAGTGCAACCCCATGGGTTCTCTGTTGTAAAGCTATGTCTAATATGAGGCCACTAGACACTGTCACATAAAATCCATTAAAGTCCATCAGATGCACTGTCTTGGTAACATTCAGCTCATTGTCATTGGGCTGCTGCAATGAAGCATAGAGTGCCTGCTTTGAAACTTGATTAAAACAATTCATTAAAAGTAAGGCAACTAATCAGAACACAAGGATTGTCTTCATGGGACTTGAAAAGTTCATTAGTGCCCCCACTATGAAAAACAGGAGTGGGAAAAACAAAGAGGCAGGAAAGAGAAAGAGAGAGGAGTCCTCCTCCTCCTCCCCTCCTCTTTGAGCTGTTATCTGGGGGCTGGGAGCCAGTATCCTTCCCCAGTGCTTTAATTGGTTTGATCTGATCCTCCAGCATCATCCCAAAGCCTCTGTTTGAAATTGTTGGTCATTACAGTCTGATATCTCTTTTTTTCCATTTTCCTAAATAACTATAAAAAAGCCATTCCTAGCAGAGTTATTCCCAATTTCACCTCTCACCAAACCCAGAGATTTCATTATACAAATACCCTTCTGTGTGAAAGCCCAAGAAACCAGAAACAGCCTGTCTCTTTTACAGCGAACACTCAGTTTGTTTTCATTCAAGATCTCCTTCAATTTAATTTTTAACTCCCCAAAATAAAATAATTTAAAATTGAAAATTGTTTTGAATTTGTCAAAACAAAGCCAGTTCTAGAAACCAGAATTTATGCTTTTGAATTGCCAAAAAAATTATTTAAATTTATCATTTTCTTCTTAAACAATTTTTTTAAAGATTCCTTAAAAATAAGGGAAAAAATTACCCTCTTGCAAATGAAATCAATGTGTGGGGGCTGCTTTCTAGCATTCTTGTATAGTGTTTGAAGATGGAAGGGGCAGCTGCAGGTCTGGCACATCGTGTCAGCTGTTTGCAGAGGTGCATCAGTTCCTAATCTGAGCAGGTAAATAGCAGTAAATTCACAGAGACTATTTCAGTGGTGTTAATGTTCTTGTGAATAGTAATAGTGGAGCACCACTGCAGACACTCTTCAGGAGGGACGTGATTTACGGGGTATGGGAAAGGTCTATTCTCTTTGTTCAATACAGACCATAAACAAAATTCATCCAAATGACTGTTATGAAAAGTAGCTCCACAATATTGCATGAATCTTTCCACATCCTACGCCTTATCTAAAGTTTATGCCTGGAAGATGGACTACTTGTATTGCAGGAACTCTATAGATTATCTCCATTACCGATTAAAGAGAGTGTCTTTTTCCAAGCCTCCTGCCTACCCATTTGTTACCTCCTTAAATGAGTGAAGGGTCTTTTGATTAAAGGGTTCTTTGCTCAGGAAACCACCGTATTTGCAAACACAAATGCATATATACACTCTAATGAATAATGAAGGTTATTTATTGCTTGTGCTTGAAATAATGGTTGATTTTGGAGTGCCTTTCATAAAACCCACATCAGAAAGTGTGTTATGTCCTGACATTTTCATTGCAGTTCAAGTAAAACAGTCCTCGGAAATTGTCTTGCTACCAAATTGCAATCATAAAGGCATGGCTTCAGACTCTGAGAATCACTTCAGATTGTGAACTTCTGGATAATATATAACATAAAGAGTTTAATTGAATCAGCCAGTTGGGTTTTTGCCCAGAAAAGTAGAAATTTAAATGCTGATGCAGCTTTAGCTTCCAATGACACCAGTCAGCACTCCTTAGATTGGATTGTAAATAATCTTATTTGAGGATATGCAGTATGATGGGGATATACTTGTCTGTAAACTTGCTAGCAAAAGTAATTAAATAATTCCATTGTGTACTAAGACATATGAAAAATCACTGACCCCAAAGAAAGATTCGATAAGTATTTACCAGCAGCTAGAAGAAAATACTGACTTTTTAGTAATTCTTGTCATACTCTTGAGTTGCTAGGACAAAACAAAACAAAAAGAAAATCAGAACACAGCAACAGCGAAATCTGTTTCTGCCCCATGTTTGAAGACCTTTGTGGCAAATGCCTTTCAGTCCACTTGGAGGGTGATGTGAGCCCACGTCTGAATGCACGCTTGGTTCACATCCCAGGGTTCAATGTTCACCTGGATTAGTGTCCTGAACATCTCAATAAATCAGATTTTTCAATCTTCAGCTATAGCTGACAGAAACAGAAAAATAAATACAAATAAGTCTCCCACCTGATCCAGCATAAAACATTGCATTAAATTAAAAAAAAAAAAAAAGGAATGTGGTCACTGGTTTTTACTGAAAACAATAATTAGCCCCAACTCACAAATGTCTCAAATTTTTTTCATTTTCCAGACGTTTCACACTTGCTTAATGAGAAATGCTAAAAGTGAAAAATGAAACGATTATAAGCTGCACATTTAAACACTTGCAACACCTTTAATATTTCCTTTTGCTTTTTTTTTTCCAGGGACAATGTGAAAATGAAAACGAACTCTTGAAAGCATTAAGTGTAAATAGAAGAAAGTGAAGCAAAAGTTCAAAAAAGTGAAAACATTTGTTCTGTTTAAAAACCACAAAGCTACACAATTTCAGTGCTGTGGGGCTTTTACAGTTTCAAGTCCAATTCTCTCTTTAAAACAGAGCTCTCTGATCTTCAGTGAGGTGCAGCCATTCAATGCAAGAAGCACCTGAGCTGAAGAAGAGGAAAAACTGTTGCCTTGGTCAGAGACCACTTACTTAGGATGGGAGATGATGGTTTTTTACTACAGCTGTTTGTGTAGGGAAGCTGAAGGGTTTGTGTTAAGTATGAATTAAGAATTCACATTTCAGATGTTCTTGCTTCTCTGCCCAAACTCCTCACAGAGCTTAAATGCTACAGCTGCTGTCAACCATTCTGCTTTATGCTGTGCCATCATTAGTCCATGTAACATCAGTCACGTGTGCTAGACTGGATCACTCATTTAACTCCACTGGATCTCTAAGAGAATCGGATAAAAGCTCAGGCAATTCACAAAATAATGCACAATTCCTCTGAGACATTGCATCTCTACCCTCCAGCATCAGTACTTTGCTGCCAAAATTGTTGTTTACAGAAAAGTGTTGACATCAGAGACTGTTGATGTGTAATTTCAAAGATCATGTTTCACATAGAAGTACAATAGTGGCAATTTTATGGATCTAGTCAAATTCCAGTTGGAGTCATCTTTCCTTCCTGGTGGAGTTAGCCATGGTTGCTGTTGCAAAACAGAAACTTCATTCTACTTGGAAAATGGCTCCCTGTTGTAATAGCCAAGGATATGTGTCCTTGGGAACATTCACTCTCTTTTCCTTATCTTTATTTTCATTTTTAAAATAACCAAATAGCTGTTTGTCCCTACTCAAACTTTTTGTTTCTGCAAACTCCATGGAGAGCTCTCAAAACATCTCATCAAGCTTCATTTTCTAATACCTTTGTTTTATTTCCCTGCACAGCCTTTCTGTTTCTTTTCCCTTTGCCTGTTTTTTCATGACAATTATCACAATGCCTACAAGGAAATAATCTGTAGCTGGTGCAAACCTCAATGCACTTGTTTCATCCCACTGAAGATATGACCAGCTGTGTCTTTTGCCAGAAACACTCAAGATGTCTCCAAAACATTATACTTGCTAAGTCAGATATGGATTAATCTCTTTTTTTTTTTTTTTTCCTTCCAATTATCATCTTATCAAAAACATCTGATGGCTGAAAAATGTGATGCAATGTGGTTAGGTCACCTTGGTCACTGCACAAGGTGAAAACTACCTGACCAAGATAATCTTGCTACATCGTGATCATTTTCTTAGTGGTCCAGACACCAGGAGGGACCAGAGGGTTTGGGGAAAATTACAACAATTCTGCACTTCTTTTTGGTGCACCTTCACCTGCCTCTGCAATGCACCACTGACCCTTATTTTGCCACAGGTTTGTATCATAAGTAGCTCAGCGAGGATGGAGAGCCAGCAGCCCTCTTTCTCCCCAAAACTTATTAGCCACCAGACCTACTTCAGCTCCAAAAAATGTCAATATGTATCCAAAATCAACTTTGCAGATGGATTTTGCTTCCATTAAATTCCATGGTGAAAAAAAAGGCCATATATAGGGTTTAATTTAATTGTGGGCATACAGTACTTGCAAAAAAACAAATAGCTTCATATTTGGATTTATGGAATTATTTTACTGAAAGAGAATTACGTTACATATTTAAATCCCTGATGGCTACTAATGTTTTATTAAATACAGTGTAAATCCAGCTGCAACCATGCAATAAAACCTCCAAGGGGCAAAAAAAGGGAATGTTTTATATTTGATTTCTGCATGCAACAACTTGGTCTCCTGAATCCTGCACATATGCCACTGTGCTCTCCTTGACATTGATCTTTAATGAGGTCTCAGTGTGCTAAACCTCAGCTTCAATGTGCAGAAGGAACATGATGAGATTATGCACTACCTCCAAAATTTCACATATCTAATCAACTCTCAAAACAAAACCTTGTGCTAAGCTGTTGTACAAAAGTATTTATTGTTGGATAATAAAATACACAGAAATTCAGTTTGTACTGAGAGAAGTTTCATTTCATTACAGAACTTCAGGAAACAATGGTGTGACTCTGTGGACAGTCACCCACAGTAATTAGCTGGAAAGTAAATCCATTTGTTTTCTGCATTTTTTTCACCAGGACATGCATTTTCACTCTCATGTGCCCAGGGTTTGAAAGGTTTACATTACATAAAATTAGGACTATATAAACTATGAGCTTCATCTGTTTTCTAATATGATTGCCCCTTCCCTTCAGCAGAGTAGCCTAATTGATAGCCTCCATCGTATGCAATGCACGTCAATAAATACTGAACATGAATGTGAATCAATATTGTGTTAGTACTGGGATTAAGCAAGCTATTTTCCCTCTTTTTTTTTTTTTTTTTTCTTTTTCCAGAAGAGATGAATATAAGCAAATAAAATGACTGTTTGTCTGAAATTCTGCCTGGGGATTTAGTTTTGCATTTCCCTGTAGGAGCACAACATCAGAAGTCAACCCGGACCCTGGTTCTTTGGTCCTATGTGGACAATAGAAGCAAATACCTCAGCAGAGTGCTGAGAAGGACAGATCTTTTTTTCCTTTTTCTTTGAAAAAAACAAGTGCAGCTATAGAGGCAAAGAGATTTGACTTCTGATATCTTTTTTTTTTCCTTTTTCAAGCCACAAATTAGAGGACAATTTATGAGAGCCCAGACAAAAATTTATGGGCCCAATATTGACTGCTCTTGACCCTGTGTGCTAGTTTGCAGTCTAAACAATGCCAAATCTCTGAGATGACCCAACACCATGCCAAAATCCATAGACACCTGATATATATTACACAAATTTTTAAAGCATGGTAAAAGCACAACACAGTGATAAATGAGCACAATATTTTAGACCAGTCCTTGTAAATGCACAGCACAGAGCCAGCAAGACTCAAAGGTTTCGGGAAATGAGGACTGGAGAAGGAGGTTTATAATGCTGGGACGTGTGAGCTGTTAGATCAAAGATCGGATCTAAGCCTAGAACCACAAGAGATTAAAAAAATCTCTGGACGAGTCATTGTGCATAAAAGCTCAAGTGCTTCATCTGTAGAGGAGCCCACTTGGCTAAAGTGCTTGACATTGCTCTCCACGTCCTCAGGGGAATTGCCTCTGATTTCCAAGGGGTCAGAACTCTTATCACAACGGTGACAAGTTGGAGCAAAACCCCCCTGCATCCACCTGCCCCCTCCATAGGCACTGCTGAATCCTCCTTGCAGCTATCACCTGCTTTGAGACAGAGGGCAATTGGGTTTGGGTTTGGTTTTCCAAAAGCACCCAAGTGAAAAAAAGTAGATCTTAGATATTTAACAGACGTAGGAATTTAAAGTAATTTTTTTTCTAGAAACATTAAACTACACAATCATCTCCGAAGATGTGGTGTTCAAAAGGGCTCAGCACTGACATAAATACAAAGGTTAATGGATAAATTTCTAAAGACTCTAAGGCAGTGACAATGTTTGGCTTTCTGAGAGCTAACTTTTGGATTTAATCTGTTCATCATCAGCATATTTAGTTAGGAGGTAGAAACACTTCAATAGAAATCCTTTTTATCCCAATTTTTTGACAGAAGTGAAATCTATGCCACATCTGAAATAACTACCCTATCCACAGGTCTTTGTAGAGAAAAAACTCAGTATTGACTTTATAAGAATTGTTTTATACAGAATGGTTTTATTAGAGGAGAGGCTGGGACATAGGTCCCCCATTTTACTGCCCTAATTACACAGCTACAGAATCATTCCTGTACTTGTTTTAGTTGAGGGTTTTTTCATTGCAGAGACATGAAATAATTTTCATTTATTCCTAACCAGACGTATGGGGATTTCTATACTGAAAGTTAGGAAAACTTTTTTATTATATTTTTCCAAACATCTGTATGCTCATTTACACCTGCAAATCTGCATTTGCTAAGACTGTGTATTGTGTATGCCCAAATGCATTGTATACAGCAGGTGAAAAATCATTGCAGTGACCTCTTAAAAATGAGCTGCATTTCCTGCAACTGAATTTATTTACCTTAATACATTGAAAGGGAAAAGTACAGTATTTTAAAGATGTATTTTGCAGATTATTTTTCCAGCAGCAGCAAAACATTTCTGCACAACTACTCACAGCAGATGAATTATCGTTTTCCTACCTTGAATCTACAACAGTTAATTTAAT
This sequence comes from Aphelocoma coerulescens, assembly GCF_041296385.1. Lineage (NCBI taxonomy): Eukaryota > Metazoa > Chordata > Aves > Passeriformes > Corvidae > Aphelocoma > Aphelocoma coerulescens. Next base: position 8,165,699 of record NC_091024.1, read on the forward strand.
CGGTGACTTGTAGAGAATGTATGGCTAAATCAAGCCTTCACTTGAGGGCTCGGCTTAGTTTTCTGTGGCATCTTGTGTCACAATATGTCACATCAGTGTGGCTGCATGGGTGGATGGGTTACTCTTAAAGAAGACATCAGTCTTAAATAGGTTTTTTTGAAAAGCCAAGAAACCAACCAAACAAAAAATGTTAATGAACTGGATCTCCATGTGTCAATCTGTTCTTATGGTTAATTACTGTACCAGTGGAGGAGTTTGGGGAGAAAAGAGGACCCAGATTCGCACTGCACAGTCATTTCACATGGATCTTTTGAATTCCAATCTGTGCTGACAGGGTGTCTTAATCTGGAGTACCGCCCCAAAGTACCTGGTACATTAGACCACAAATTCCAACTTTTTTTTTTATTATTTGCCTCCCACCCCTTTCCCCTTTGTTGCTATAGTAAAAATGTTTCTACTTTTCTACATCTGTCTGCTGTTGCCAACAAAACACTGGAGAACAGGAGGTGATCTTTCTGTTTTCGTTCCAGCAGCCTGGCCCTGAATGAGTTTAATCGGCTGAGAAACACGACTGAAAAGGGCTTTGCTACCCTTTCTAACTTCACTGTGCTCAGGCTTTCTGTAGCCTAGAGAGTGACACCCTATGCCTTATTTCACTGTGGATTATTTAGAATGCTTCAATTGTGACTTGTCAATGTGGTCCGGGGTAGATCAAGGCAAAACCTCCGACAAGAAAACAGCAATGCGAATATGATGTGACTGACTGCCACACAATAGACTAATACCTCTTAATTTGGACTTTTAGCAATCGTTTACCATCCTTATGCACTTGAAGATTCCAAATCCACTCTTACAGAGAAGAAAAAAAGTCTTTTTCTTCCCTCTCCCTCCTTCCCCCCTCCCCATAACTCGAGTGTATCGATCAATGTCTCTGTATGCATTTAATAGCTTTATTTCAAAGCACTTTACTCTTAAAAGCCCCTCTCACCAAGACATACTATTGAAATACTGTGCAGGTGTAATTAAATGAGCCAATTTTTTGGCCTGGACTGTATCCCTGTTCTCTCTTTGGCATTAGAACTCCAAGATGAGGTTTGGTCATTTCTTATTTCTGAGCAGTACTGATTTTGGGTTTGTCTCCTTTTTTCTTTTTTTTTTTTAATTAAAAAAAATAATTAAACTGAAATTAATTGGTTAAAGGTTAATAGATGTAGAGATTGACATCCTTAGTAAAAGTACTCCACCTGAAATGACAGTGCAGGAGACTTAATATATTACTAGCTAGTTATGCCTGTATTACACCCAGGAGTACTGTGGCCAGGGCATCACACAATTCCAAGTATCCAGTGACTCTGCTGTGGAGACTGCTTCAAAATTATTCAGTTACATCTGGATGCTGTGACTCTATTTTCAATGTTCACTGAGAAATGAAGGGGAACTACTCATTTATTTCACACAGGAATTTTTCACACAACAGTTTTTTGCTCACATCAAGATGTAGGGAAAGAGTTCAAAAATAGCATTTCAGAACACCAGTGTGAATAAATTTCAGACATCTCTTGTTTCTCTTCTTCATCCGGCACTTTTCACTAACACTTGTCCGCATGAAATTTTGCCCACAAAAAAAAGCTGCAGGAGAGCCTTGTGGGCACTCGTGCACATATATTTTCTCCAAAAGGGTTAGAAGGTCAGTCAAAAGCTCTTTGCAATAAGGGTGTCATCCAATGAAGACAGAGAAACAGAGCTATGCATCTTAATCAGGCCTCGTGAATAGGAAATACTCAAAGCAACAGTCATGGTGAATAGTCTGTGATTAGTCCACAAGCTGAAATCGGCCCCCATAACCCACATGCCAAATCATTTTGGATTGTGCACATATTTTTAAAAACCCAAAATTTGCCATTACATAAGTCACAAGCAAAATAAAGGTATAAATTTCTCAGATGAATTGTTCACAAAGGATAGAGTGCAAAGCTACAACCTGGGATGGTATTGAACTCGGTGACCTAGAGGTGAAGGGCTGAAGAGCCCATAACCAATCACCTTTGAATTCAGTGTCCAGGATTGTCTTTTTGAAAATTAAACAAAGACCCAACTGTAGTAATTGTGTCACCTTATGTACTTAAAGTAATTTCCCCAGCTCAGCTCAATATCTAGAGGAGCAAATGGAGAAATTGCCTGTTGTGCCACTTCTCTAAGGCTTTATATCTACTCAATTTTTTCCTCAGTGCTTTCCTACTGCTCTTCACAAAAACACTGCAAAGTTCCTGAGAACAGGTAATAAAACCCACAGCTGTCTGAGCCAACAGAAATAAAACAAAAATAAGACCTTCACACAAATCCATAAGGGTGAGATAAAAAAATTCCACCTTTGCATAAGTGTTTTCTTTAAACATGGCTCCATTTCCACTGGAGTTACTCAGAAAATGCATTTATTTTTCAGACCACTGTTCTAATAAAATGAATTTACATTCTTTGCTTAAAAAAAAAAAGGAAAAAATTTGTTGTGATGGGTGTCAGTCATCCGCATGTGACATAAACGTGATCCTCTAGTTCTGTGTGGTCACTGACTGACTGAAACCCCAACATGTCCCAGAATGGACTAAGAGAACAGTTACTCTCTTCTGCAGGTAACACTGGCTGCTTGAAGAAGAGTTTTCATTGATAGTTCTCAGGTTCAGTGTCTGCCTCAGGAACCAAGCAGGCTTTTCCAGCCCATGGAGAAAATCAGACTTGAAAGACCCCTCTTGCCCCAAACCCAGATGAGATGCTATCAGCATTGCTACCGTCTCTGTAAGGGAGACATGTGAGATGCCCCAAGAACCCCAAATCAGTAAGGCAGCAGGGATAGAGAAAGCAGCTCCACTGATTCACAAGCTGTGGGAAAACAAAGTCTTTTCTGATGCCTCCTACTTCACCCCAGCATTTTGGCTTTGAGATCACTTCTGTATGTAGCATGTTCCCATCCCAGAGGAACAGACTAATGATGAGGGCCAAATTCTGCTAAAAAACACCATTAGCTTCTTGGAGCAGAACTGTTTCCTTCACTTTTTGTCTAGAAAACCTCAGGCCATCTCTACCTCAGCTGAACCATGTTCTCAGCCAGGGTAAGCCAGCATGAACTCCACTGAGCTTCAATGTTGTTGATTGACAACACCTAAAACACTGCCAGAAGGCATAATAAGGATAAGAGCAGCTTAAAAAATAAATTTCTCTATCAGAGTAATAGAATTATAGAATCATAGAATCATAGAATCATAGAATCAATCGTAGAATCACAGAATGGGCTGGTTTAGAAGGGCCCTTAAAGATCTGACTTAAACCAGAGCAGAACGAGCTTTAAAGTCCCCTGCAAGACTAAAAATAACCCTTCCAACTAATTGTGCTTATGTTACCTCCTCCAGCAGCAGCTATTTGGTTTCATCCTAACCTTCCTACTTACCCATAATTACCATCTCCTTTGACATGGCTAACTAAAAGTAGGTATTAATATGGATTTAATGTTGTTTCAGAAATTGGTGGGGGACAGAGAGTGTCAATGACCCTACTTTAACTTTGTACTAAAAATGTGTTGATCTGTGGGTTTTGGCTGCTGCTTGAATTTGACTTGAAGGTTGAAAGTAAACACATCACTCAAGCACATGGTGCATGAATTAAGGTCTTTCTGTCACCAGCCTCTGCTTTTTTTCCCTACTCTTGGGTCATGCACCCCAGAGTGCCCCCCCCTTCCCCTTTCCTCTCATGGGACCCTGGGGAAATATTTCTCTTGACATGAACTCCTGCGTGGCAACACCTGCATTTCTTTCAGAGCACATTTCCATGGGGGAAGGCTTGCTTTTTTCTTCATTTTTTTTCCCCTCCCCAGAAATTTTTTCTCTAAGAATGAGCAGATTTTCCTAGCCACTCCATAGAGACCTGTTGCATTTCCAACAGTGGAAAGCACACTTCCTGAATTTTAATTCCCGTACAGGAGATTACCTTCCAAAAATATGTACTTTAAATGAGCACAGTTCATTTTTTAATCTTTGATATTATATATTATGATAGAATTGGACACATTTTAAAGCCAGAAAAAAAAAATAATAGTAGTAGTAGTAATAGAATGCATTCAACACACCTTAGACAACACTACACCTACAAGGGTTTGCTGTGTCAGAAACTTCCCCCTTAGAGGATGCAGTTTTTGAGAGCAAAAATGGTCATTTACTATAGCTGAAGTAGTTCCTTAACAAAATAAAGCTATCCTGTAAAACAACTTTTCTCAACATAACTGACTACCCAGGGCTTGTGCTGGTATAAATGTGTTAGTCGAGGTGTCCGGGAGGGAAGATTGTTCTTTTTTTTTATTTTTACACACTAACTGACATCTTTATTCTGGGGAACAAAATTAAGTGCAAACCAAGCATTACTGTCTACAGCATTTTCTTGAGGTCAGGGTTTCCAGGGAATAATAGAAGGAGAAAGCTTCCTAAAGACATATCTTTGTGGAGTAGGGATGGGGGTTCCAATTTACTAGTCTTCATCTTATTGAGGGCAATAATTTCCCTGAAGACTTTATTGGCAGGGCATCACTGCAGAAAACGTTTGCTGCCGGCAACCCTATTATTTTCCATGAGAAATACAGTCCCGTGAGAAAGCACGTTCTCACTCTATTTCTGTGGGAAACACCAGGAGAAGAAGAATTCCAAATCCCGCGAGACCGAGCAACTGGAAACAACACCAGAAGCCTTCTTGTTTGTGTAACTTATTGCAAAAATATCAAAGGAGCAGGGGGGAGGAGAAGGGGGAGAGGGAAGAACATGTTTTCATAAAATTTTCAGTTTGCAAGAGCTCTGTTTTTAAAAAAAAATGGATTTATATTTGACAGCCCAAAAATCCCAAGGATGTTCAGTCTATTTCAGTTGTCAATTTATGATCTTTAAAACATTTTTAAAATTGACTGAACCTTAACTACATCCTACCTCATCTTGTACTAGCCAAGTTTTACAGATGCCATCTTAAAAATCAATTCAAAGAACAGCCATAAACTTGAAAGCTTCCTATTTGAAGTGTATATGGCAGAATGCAATTTTGTTTAATTTTAATTGACAGAGATGTCAGCCTAAGAGAATATTTTAGAATATTAGTAGGAACAGTAAACTCATGCCTTGACACTTTTATGATATAATGGTATAATTCTCAGGAAAAAAATCACCACTGTCAGGATTTACACAAAAGCGGTACATGTTTTACTTTTTCCTCAGTAAAGGAGTGACAAATGTATTACTAATTACACAATTACTTTATTATGTAGAACCAGTAATAAAACCCTTGACGTACCCTCAGAAAATCTAAGTTTCATTAAAAAAGACAGGATTTTTTATTTACTATTTCTTAAAATTAGTATTGCACATTTTCTTGGGAGGTTTTAGCCTGTGGGATGTAGTTCAGTTCATTTCCCTCTGCATTCTATAATTCAAAAAGCATATTTGTGAGGCCTGGTTTTTTTCCTAAGGAGACAAATCCTCAAGTGGTATAAAACTGCTGTCGCTACCTGTTTGGACAAGCTGAGAATTAAATTTGAAGTAATATAATCACATACTAAAAAATATCCAAACAAGTGATTTCTCTTGGATACTGATTTTTATGTCTTTCTATTCATTGATATGATAAAGCAACTTCACATGCAGAAATAAAGGCATGACAGCATAAACTACTTGTGTGTCAAGATCAGATGATACAGAACAGATAGGAAACTTCCCTAAATGTGAAGGTGGCTAGATTCTGAATCTACCTGTTTTTTCAAAAGTCTACAAAACTGAACACTAAATTCTCAATCCCACATTTTGGGAGGGGATGAAGTCCTGCTCCAAACTATACCCACTGCCTCTTTGCATCCCTGCTGTAAAGAAAATTCCCAGGCAACAAGGAGGACCAAAGTGGTGCAAAGGGAAACTAAGGAACTTGGTGCCGCGCTACAATAAATATAAATGCTCCCTAAACCCTCAAGGCCTGATCTAGAAAACTACTTCAATATGCAGCTGACTTTCAGCACATGAGTAATCCCTTTGACTTTAAAGAATTAGTCATGTGCTTAAAGTTTAGTGCTCTGCTGGATTGGGACCCAGCCTCCAAAACAAAGTATGGCTGCGATTCAGTGATTAATCATAGCCCTCAGATGGACAAGCCAGTTGGGTGAAACAAGAATTGGCCCAACCCTTTGCCCTTCTCCGAAAACAAATCTGAATAAAGGTCAAAAGAGTTTGGTTAAGGATGTACTTACCAAACTTTCAAACCTTTTGAGGATCCTTCCACCACTAGTAAAGGCTCTCGCATTGTGTCCCTCCGGGAGTCCCATAGGCGTAGTCGGTTGTAAACTCATTTTCCTATATGGTCAGGCACGCGTGTGGGGGACAGGAATGAATGACAATGTGGAACGGCCAAAGCTGCTGTCCTGTGACCATGGAGCTTTTAATATGGAGGCAACGGAATCAGGATTAAGAATTGCAGCTGCTAAGATGCTAAACCCCACATACAGCTCCTATGGCTCAGATGTTATCAAGCGTAAAATCTTTTGAATAAAGCCTTACATGGGGGCACCATTGTAAACTGCTTTCCCAGTTAAAGCCTTTGCGTAGCAGTAAGAGGGACAGGCTGTATTTTGCCGTATTATTTTCAGTAATATGTCAAAGGCCACTGAAATCAATTCCCATTAATTCTAAAGGATTTTCCATAGTGAAAATAATGCCGAGTAAAAGCACTATAATGAAAACACTGTTTAAACTATTCCACTCCTCTAAGGATGGCCAGCAACTGATTTTCTTACATGAGATGATATTGTAAAAATTCCAGTGTTCATTTCTACTATAGAAACTAAAGTCAGACAGGTTTCTGATCAGTAGACTCTGAAGGAGTGAGTGGGATTTTGGAGTAGTTTTTCCTTTAGTCTCTGTATACACTTGCTTATATCTAATCCAGATTTCCTCTCTTTGATATTTATGTCAATCTCTGTATGACACAGCATCAAATTCTAATCCCAGCACTGCCACTAACTGAAGCCATAGTTTTTATCTTGGAAGAGACATGAGGGAAAAAAGATGCAGTTAATATTGTAGCCCATTTAGGAAAGAAGTGATGGAAGTTATAGTTATGTAGAAAAATGACACAAGATTTCTGTATCCCACAGCCAAATGGATTGGCAAATCCAGGTAAAGGCTCCACATCATGGATGTTAAGTCAATCTTTGTATTAGAATCCTGTTCAACATAGTTCTAATGTTGTCTGTTGTGTGCCTTCCCAAAATCTCAGGTTTGGTCCCTATGCCAGGAGCTTCCAATTTAAAACACATTTTCACTGAAACAATTTCATATTCCCAGAAACCAAAAGCCATTTTCACACCAAGCCCTAAACTATTCCCTGAAATGCCTGAAATTGTCCCCAGCAAATCCAACATTCAGATCATATTTTCCAGGATTCTTGTAATGTAAATGAAAGTTGTCTCCAGTAGAAAACTTCCTGTTGATTTTCCTTACCAGAGTTGTGCTTATTACACATGCTGGAAGAGAACACCTTAGGGAAACAACCAAACCATTTTCCGAGGTGGGCAGTTACTCCCTGAAGAAAAATGCTGGTTGTTGCCCCAACGTACAGATGACTGACCAGATTAACTACATACCTTGTATTAATTCACAGCCTGTGGTCACCCTCAGTCATATGCATTTATCCAATACACAAACCATGATAGAAAACTTCCTCCATAGATATGAGAATCGTACATATTATATATCATGGAAATTCAAAGGACAGCACAGTCTTCAGTATTTTTTCTCTAAATATTCTTGCTGGTTTTGATGTTCAGTTTCCTGTATTCTATGTATAGAATTTGACTCCATGCACAAATAGTAAAAGTATTTTCAATTTAAATGGGTTTATACAGTTTTTTGACTGAGGAAAAACAACAAAAAAAACACAACAACAGCAAAGAAAAAAAAAATCAAGGCCACAGGTTTCCAAGGCTGAGACCACAGTGTATAAGACACCTCTGTGATGAGCAGCATAACACAAACAGCACTTTCTGACTCCTTGAAAAACTGAACTAGGAGCAACCACATGGGTGAAAACACCATCAACAAGGATAGACATTATGGGAGATGAGAAATGGACTGGCAAGAGTAGCAGGAAGGCTGAAGATGAGGAGATTTAAGGCGGAGAATAGGGAACAAGGAACAGACAGGATTTTTCTTTATTTTTGTGACAGAGATGGGTGGGAAAATAAAAGTCTCCTCCATCAGGTTTGCCCCTCCTCACTCACAACGGGCACTTGGCCCGTGTGAAGGATTAACTGGCTGCTTGTAGACTGTCATGTTTTGATATTAAAGCCATTTTTAGCAGCAACTTGGCCAAGCGACATGTGCATCTGCCACCCTGTAACTCAGCCATGGCTTCCATCATGCTTTGAAGAGAGCACCACACCTGGATTGGAATCTCCCATGCCAGCTTTCAGTCCTCTGAGGCTTGCATCTACTTTAGGGGATTATCACAGTTTAAAAGGCAGGCTTTGTAAAAAAAGAGTAAAAAACAGTCATCACTAAAGCAGTGTAGTCCTGCTTTGTGCAGCTGAAAAGCAACAGTGGAAATGCTTGGTGGCAAGCCTTTCTCAGGAGCTATTTTTAAATTCATCTAGTATTTTTTTGGACAGTATAAAGAGTTTCAGTTTGAGTTATTGATTAATAGGTTCTAAAATGTCAGGTGTGATCAAAAAAAATAGAGCTGATTTTTGTGATCCTTGAGGGGTTTCAAAGCCACTACAAAGAACCATTTAAATGCCCTTTCCTTGATTATCCAGAACTTTATATAGCTTACTAGATAGAGATCCTGGGATCAAAATCTGTTAAAGTCAATGAAAATATTTCCATTTCCTTCAATGAAAGTTGAATTTGGCCTAAAAATAATCCATTATGTGAGGAAAATTTGCCCACTGAGTTCTCGCCAGATCTGATTTTAGGGGAGTTCAATTGGAAATCATCACTCATTCTTTTGGATGCTGTGAAGAAAAAGATGTCTTTATTCCTTACCTCAGACTCATTAGGTTTAAGATCTACCATAGGATTTACCACATCTAACTAGCAACTATTAAGTAACCTTTTTCATTACTTTAGTCCTCTGCATGGCATAACATCAGGCTCTTTGTGTTTGGGGATGGTTTGGTTGTAGGTTTTTCTGACATCGGTATCTTACTCTACTTTATTGGCTCCACACTTTTTCATAAGATGCTGCCAGTGTGGATACATGACAGCCAAGCCCTTCCTAAGTCATATCAACATAACAATGCAATACAAAAGAAAAAAAGGGGGCAAAAAACCCTCAATATCTGACTTCTAGTAATATCTGGTGTGATATTTTAAGGTAAGCAATAACAAGAATGTGTCGTATAAACATATAAAATAATGCAATTCTGAAATCTATAAGAAAATCTGATTTGGCCACCAGCTTTTACACAGATTATCTGTTAGCTTCTATTTCTAACAAACCATGTTATGAGATCATGCTTCTCTGTCTCATTTATCAGCCAGTTCCAATTTTGATGACAGGAGGAGGAGGGAAAAGTCTCAAAAGATAATAAAATCTCTCACAAGTCTCACAGATGCTGAAGTTCACAGAAATGAGGGTTGGTTAGCAGAAAAGGATTTAAATTGGAGCTCTCACCACAGAAAAGGGTGAAGTAATCTATGTGTGGTTCTACAAAGGACAAAGCTGTGAAAATTCTGTACAGTTCCTCGCATTCGTCTTTTGCTTCCAAGCAGTGTTTTGGGAGACTCACATTCTACAGAACAAACAAGTACAATATTGAACGAACACACGTGAGCTGAGACAAATTTATTTTTCCGTGATGATCACATCACAGTGGATGTAGAGGCTTGCTTATGAGGGCAGAGTGCTGGGAATGGCCAAATGGTTTAGAAAGGCCAATCTGCTACCAGTTCCGACACCCCTTGGAACATGAGATTTGCCGTTGTGTAGAAAAACTGGAGTGGTTCATGGGCTTTGTTGCTTGGAGGCAAATCTCCCCACACAATGACCTTCAAAGTATATTTTTACACCCCCATGGGCTCTCAGATTCAAAATCTCCTCCAAATATTGTTAGCCAAAAGGGATTTACAATGGACCTAAGATTCAACCTGCCTTCTGCAACACTTGTTCACGCTAAATAAAAATGTGCTCCAGGAGGATTCTTCTGCTGAGGGTATATGACTGTATGGCCACCAAAACCATACCAAAGCCTAGATCAAAACCCAAATCATAGTTTGGCACCACCCATCTAAAATAATACTGTTTCACCCACAGAAAAAATGTTCAAAATGGGGAAGCCATCCAATTTAACAACAAACAACCTAGGATCTGCCACTAGTTTCTCAGTGGCTCTGGACTTCACTTCATTTCCCATGCCCTCATTTCCTCAGCAATAAGTGGTATAAACCTCCACCATGGATCAGTACTAGATCTGAAGATGGAAGTCACTGTGCAAAGCCCAGGTGTTATTAGTTGGGTTTTTAATAGAATATGGAAAGTGGTATGTAAAACCCAGCAATAGGAAGCACATGGGAGAGCAGAAGAGTAAAAATAGATAAATTGGATCACTTAAGCAGTAGAAATAGAAAACCTTTCTTTCATTTTTATGTGATACAGAAGGTTCATTATGTGCTGTATCGACAATATAGTATTTTTCAGTGTCACCTGTTCATTAAAGAGTCATTTTAAAGGCAGTTGATGGGTTCCAGTATCACACAATTCATCTAATAAAAGTATTCATTAGTTTGTATATTATATCTCTTTTCCTGCTGTTCTGGTAATCCTTAAATAAGATGTCCCAAAGGTACTGATTCTGATCTCACATCAATGTGTATTAGTAAATCCATTAAAGTTAATAGGTTATTGTCCATTGATGTAAGAAAATCAAGGCTAATGAGGCTACTTGAGTATGCAAAAGTTACAGGATCGGAACCTACTGTCATTAAATATTTTGGAAGGTTATGTGACTTTTCCAGATAGGACATAATTTTCCTTAACACAGCTTTCAATAGAGGTGCATTAGCCTCTAGTGGCAGTAGAGGTGATATATTGTATTGCTAATTTAAAGGATTATGCATGAAAAGTGAATATATTGCAATAATTATGAAGTCTTGTTTGACTTCACTTTTCCACAAGTGTACTTTGTCATGCTTTAAATACTTCACGGATCTGAAAAGCACAATCAAGATGCTGTAAATTGGGGTGAAATAAAAAGCTTATTAGCACGTTCTTAGAGCAGATTTAGGTTTGGAATATTTTCTGTGTGACTGCCATCATTACTGCATTTATACCCAAGCAATGCCTCCACCTCTTTGATTGTGAGCATGTGTGAGCCAGTGTGTGCACGCACGTGCAGGAGGGGTCATGACATTTATTAAAGCAGTCAATAAGGCACACACAGGACAGGCATCTAACCCTGGAATATATTTATATTTATACTCATTTCTGATATGGAAAGTAAAGCGGAAAAATCAATTGGAATCTAACGTTTCATTGTCCTTCACCTTGACTCTTTGGTTTAAAGTAAGCAGTTAAAGAATAAACATTGCTGGGGAGAAATAAATAAATAAATAGATGAAAAAGCCACTCTCTAACATTATTAGGACTTCCAAAGTAAATAAAAAGTGGTAGAGCTGAGAGCAAATTGCTGCAGTGGTACTAGGGAGAATCCTGATTTTAGCACCGCTGTACCAAATTTGTCATTTAGGAAAGCTCTTGTTCCCTTTATTGAGTTCCACTGTAGTGAACAATTTCTGCCTGCATCCCTCGTGTGTCCTTTTGGTTTATTATCTTTCACTGTGAATTGAGCATCCACAATCAGTTTCACAGGAAGCCTAATTTCACACACTGCTTATACATACGATGAGGACTTCCCTCTCCCTTCCCCCCTTCCCCATCCCTTCTCCCAATGTTCTTATCAAATGAAGAATTGTGGATAAGGGTTAGGTGCAGATAAACATGAGTGTAGCACTTCCAGAAAGGTCATGATCCCCCCATAAGGTGCTTCTTGTTATGCCTGACCTTCAGATTTTCATCATCAGCCCGCCTGACAACTTAATAATGCAGAGGTGCAGGATTCATTTCTCCCTTCTGAGAGCGCCAGTACGGGACGCCCTTTTCCCTGATTATTTCCCTGCACTCCCGGCTGCCCTTTATAAGCCAACCAGAACTCCATCAATCATGCTCTTCTCTCCTTTCCTCCTCAGCCCCCAGTCCTGAAAGCTCGAAAGCTGCAGTGTCCCCTTTTGTCTTGTGCTGCCACACAGCTACAACAACAACAACAGAAAAGACTCGACGCCTGAAAACAGCCTGTGCAGAGGCAGCAATCCCCTTCCCGTTTATAACCCAGAGCCTTTCAGCCTCCCTCCATGCTGATTATGTTATCTTACAGAACAACTCCTCGTGGGCTCTGTGACCTGTCAAAGAAGGGGAGAGATTTGAGTTGAAATTTGAAGTTTTGATCCCATTTTATTTTTTCATGTTTTCTTGTTTCCCTTTATTTTCCCTTTATTTTCCCTTTATTTTCCCTTCTTATTCTTGTACTTATATTCCAATAGTTCAATAATAATTAAATGAAAAGGAAAAGAAAACTTTCTAGAATTATTCACTCACTTTTTTTTCCTTCCAAAGATAAGGGAGAGGCAAAGACTTGATATTTTCACGGTATTAAGCATGTCTGTGTATTGGACTGAAATAACACAGAAAGGTTTGGAAGAAAGTCATCTTAGGATAGGAGAATTTTAGTTCAGATCAGATTGTAAATACCGCAATAAACTTATGTTACAAAATATGTATTCACTTTTCCCTTCAGCCTTCCCAGTGCTTTTTCAGCCAATGATTCCTAGAGTGAAAACGGGATGATAACGCACCATGAGCATCTGGTGAGAGCAAAGTACAGTATGTTCCCTGACGGAGCAGGGATATGCCAAGGCCATCTCCTATTGCCTAAAGCAGCTGCCATTTGTACCTCCAAGAGGGGAAGTATCCCCTGGTAAGCTACAGCTCAGCTGGGTTTGAGAGCTACACCATACCCAGCAAGCAAACTCAGATCCTACCCTGCCCGGTGGCAGCAGGACGCAAATCTGTGCCCAGCTGGATGGAGGAGTTAATGCCATAGCCCAGCTCACCCATTAAGGCACTGTGCTGGATCTGTTCGAATAAATAAATAAATAATAGAGCTGCATGAAGCACCGTAAAACCACTCGTTTGCCAAAGATCAGCATTGTGGCTGAAATTAAGTTTCCCTCACTCCTCCTGTGCCTGGATGCACTCACATAGTGCTGGTGCATGAGAAAGCCTAAACTCTTGGCTGTGGGGTTTCTTAACTGAACCATCACCTCCCCATGGAAAGCAAAAACCTGCTTAAAAGCAGAGAAAACAGCCTCAGCGCTATTCAGTCCCCCAAACAGGTATTGTGGGACTAATTGGGAAGCCCCTGAATAATGTTTTACCATCTGAATTATTTCATACATCATAGATCTGGAAAATCCCAACACAGATTTAGAGCCCGTAGTGAAATATGGAATTACATTTACTCATTGTGAAGGCTAAATATCTTTTCAGAGTCTTCTTTTTCTTAGTAAATATAAGAAAAAAATACAAACTTTCTATGAAGATTTTCCTTCAAACTAATAACATGTCAAAGATTGCAAACTACCATCAGCAGAGATCTGGAAAGACTAGCAAATGTTCAGGAGATTTGCTGACAGAAAGAACAGGGAGTTCACCCTAAATCCCATTGAGTCAATTAGTGTTGCTTCTAACTCTAGCATTCTTTGGACAAAATCCCAAAGGATTTCTGGTTCATTTTCAGGCTTTTCTCCAGTTCAGTCAAGAGTCTAAAACAAGTCTAAGGAACATCTTAGAAAGAACAGAAAATATGTGTCAAAACTAATCAGTTGTGAAAAAAATCTCAACAAACAGATGAAAGAAGGAAGGAAGGAAGAAAGAAAGAAAGGATAGAAAGGATGAGGCACAGTAGAGAAAAGGGAATGATCACACTGAGAGGTTGGAGAAGAAAAATAGATGAGTGATAATGATCTACAAGTGAGGGAGAACCTGTCAGAGGGAGAGAGGTAGGTTTGATCATTGAAGGGAAGCACAAACAAACGAAACAGAAAAACAGGAAGGAAAGCAAAGCAAACTTGTAGATACAGAGGAAAAGCAACAGGAAACCTGCAGTGCCCAGTATCCTTTCTTGAACACTGGGTGCAGGAAGTCACACTTCAAAAGGACAGCCAAGAACTGGGGACCTGATAAGAGTGATAAAGATGCCCTTACCACCAGATCAAAGTGTTGGAGGGAGGCAGAGAGGAAAAGAGGGAGGGAGGAGACAGAAGGAGAAAAATAAAAGAAATAAAGCACAAGTTCATCTTAGAAGAGACTGGAGTTTTTGTGCTTGTTTTTTTCAATTTTCATCCCAAAACATGTACAGCTTATGTCTCCACATGGGGAGCAAGTCTCCCTGGGGTATTAAAACCACTCCCAAGACAATCTCCATTTAAGCTCCACAACCTACAGCAAATGCAAATCCTTTCCTTGGCACCTCTTCTTCATTTCAGTCTTCATCAGCTGCAGCAGCAGTGCCAGTGCCTGTCCACAGCCCCTTGGCAAAGATTTCCTGGCAGTGCCTCACCTGGGACCTCGACTGCTGTACTCCCCTTCAGCCCCCAGGATCAGCACGAGGAGCTGCCACGGCCTCTGGGTGACATCTTTGCACAGCCCCACACAAATGAGGTGCAAAAGGACACTCAGGGTCAGGCTGTTCTCTGGATTTGAGTTTCCCTCCATGAAACACTAATTTTGTAAGGAGGAGGGAGGTTGTCCTCTACTAATATTTGCCAAGGGAAAATGAGGAATAGCTTGGATCCCGACCAGAGGGCCATGGCTATATCCAAGCCCTTGCAAATTGACTTGGCAAGAGAGGATTCTCTCGAGGAGTGAGGAAAACCAGAGACATGTCAGTCAGAGAAGTAAACACCATATGCTTGTCTCCCTGCATCTGACGGTAGTGAAGTGGACAGAGCAGAGAGGCTGGCAGAGCCGAGAAATAGGGCAGTGTAAATCAAGACACATTCTCCTTCCTCTGCTTCCCAGAGGAGCTGCACAGACGTGAGCAGTGAGTTCCTCCTAAATCCAGGGGCTCTTCAAAGCCAATTGGTGTTTTCCATACTGATTATTTACGCTAAACCTCGATTGAATGAACTGTAGGTTACAGAGAGGTGACTTTTTTTGAAATGTATGAGATAAATCCTTCTTCGTCTAGAGGGCAAAGAGTTAGTGAGAGAAAGGGAGGGATTTTAACATGGTCTACTTGGTTTTAAATAAAAAGAATCTTCTCCAGCTGCTTTTTATTTTATTTTCTCAATGCTGAAAATTTTGTAGGCAAGGGTTGTCCAATATCTTCAATTTTCATAATAAAATGTTGTCATTTGACTCGTGTGAGGGTAACAAAGGTGGGAGGTGACTGCTCCTTTTCCACCTACTGCCTCCTTCAGTTTAAATTTGTATCAGGGCCATGATTCCCTCTCTAGCCTTCTCCAGAAATGCTATTAAAAAAAGGAGACAGGCTGCAGAGACGCCAGTGAAATTCCAGTCTGTGAGAAAAATTCATTCCTGAGGTCCATTGGTAATTACCCATCAAGTTGCTATTGTTTTGAGAATTGATTTTAAGCATTTTGAAAACATTTTGAAAACATAGTGCAAAGGTTAGAGCTATGGAAATAAAGAGTTGAGAAGGCAGCCTGCAGACACAAAGGTAGGCTGTTGATAAGACAAGTTGGCGAGGAAGAAAAAAATTGCTCTAAGAAATGATTGAACTTCAGGTTAGAGCAACAGCTTCTGCAATGTGTAACGTTGTATTAACTTGTCCAAGACATATTTTGACAGCTCTAAGAGGAAATAGCTGAATTAGAAGTTTTACAAGTGTAATCTCTGACAGGTTTTACACCAAATATTTACTTTTTTATTCATCAGGTTAATAAACTCATAACCTTCTCTCACACTGGTCATTTCCTGATGGGATACAATTTTCTCCTATCTGGCAGCACCATGCCCATGTGTTCAAAGAAAGTTTCAAACACAGGTATATCTCCAGAACAGCCATTCAGCCCATCACATGGTGATCAATATAAATTTAAACTTTTCAGGAGTTCAGCAGAGCTTTCTATTCCTCTTCTTAGCTTAACCCAAGAGCTTCCTGCCTTTTAGCATAGAATTAGAAAGGCTTTCTGGGCTCTGTTCTGTCTCAATTCTAAGCTCTAGAAAACTGATATTGAGAGTGAAAAATTCTTCCTTTTCCTCTGATTCTGTTCTTTTATTTATCATGTATGTAATGCACACAGTAAGTCCTACTATCAGTAAAAACTTGGAAATGACACTCTAGGACATGGATATCATTTTCTCTGACATGCATGTTCTCTCAGTGTCGACCATGAACAGCCATTAAAAATCTCCTAATTCATTATAGGAAGAGGAATGTTGTCAGTGAGTAAGTGAGTAGTAAGCAATTACAGAATATGTCAAACTGGAGAACATTAAAAAAAAAAAGAAACCTAAACTAAATTGCATGTACATCTAGTGATTATTTGGATAATGAAAATTTTTATCAAAGAAAGTTCATAAAAAATAAAAGCAAAAGAAAATTATTGAAAAAAAATATGGGTCACATTCAGTAACACACAGAAAAGTTTTTTTTCTTTAAATACAATAAAAGTTCTAAAAAAACCAACTTCTTTCATACCAAGTCAAAGGCTCTTCTTTACCGTGTTCTATTTTTGATTTACTATTTTAAAGTTAAAAATTCCTCCTGACCAAAGACATATGGAAAATCAATCTTTTGTCATTTTATTATTTTTATATTCTTTTTTAATGATATGGTATAAAAATCCAATTCTAATAAAGGACATATATAGCATAAATACACTAAGACACTTTTATATCAGTGGAAAAAATCTGTAGTCATTTAATACCCTGATATGATGGATAAGGGTTTAAAAAAAGCTTCAGATGAGCAACCTTTTTATTAAATTAACAAAAATAAATATTAACTTCTGAAATATGTGATAGAAAATCTTTAATGCAAAACCCCCAAAGTATTCCTTCAAAGAGATGTATCAGCTCCTAACCCAACTCCACTGAAAATGGTCATTTTCATCTGCTAAATATTTTCCCATGAATAATCATTTTATTTGGTGAAAAGCTGAACAAAAGATAATATACAAAGAAAAATTTGTGTGAAAGGAGCATATCCTACATGAAACTGAAATATCAATTTCTGTAGGAGTCCTTTATACCTTTCTGCTAAAGCCTTTCTTTTTCAATTCTTCCTAAAACACTTCATCCAATTTTGTCATGTCCCAGTTCAGTGATCAGTACCACCATGATCAAAAATTTCCTTTTATATTTTTTTCCCTGTTGGACTATTTTATGTCTCTGCCTTTTTTTTACCAATATATTCCAAGTTGTGTCTCATTTGTAAACCAACTTAAATGATTGTTTAAAAGTAAAATTAGCAGAAATCTAATTTTCTCTTCAAATAATACATTATTTTTTTTTCTGATTTCATATTAAAAAGCCAGAAAAATAAAATTTTCAAACTTCTAATACATTTTCCAGTCAGTTTTTAATTACTTCATTCTACCACTGCACTGAAATCTTCCTAACACCTCCCAGTGTGATTGTTTCCTGTTAACAGAGACATTTTGCAGACAGATTGAGTGTCAATATTATTAGCAGCAAATTATTCACATTGCGTGAATAGCCTTATAATCCTTATTTACTGCAAATATGCAGGAGCCTATTGTTTTTAAAACAACTTTTAATAAGTTCTCATGGTTCTGATGGCATTTTCTGGATGTTATCAAGGCTTTTAGGTCAGCAGAGATAAAAATGTCATATTTTGATTCAAGGGGTGACAGTGACACCAATACCAAGTTTGTCCCTAAAATCCTAAAGACTGCAGAAAACGTGCAACAACCTTGTGTTTGTAATATCAGGTGCTTGTCTGCTTGTGTGGTACATAGATAAAGGTAGGAAATGAGTAGCTGCATCAACCAGTTTGCTGCTGAAATAGCCTTTCACTGTTTATTTTCCAGCTAAGTCAATTAGGCAAGGTGGTGCATCAACATTCAGTATGTGCTGATTTCAGATATATTGGCAGGGTTTTAAATAAACACCAATGAAGGGAGTATACATCTGTTAAAAAAAGGCAAGCTCTTAGGGAAATAAATACTAAAGATGGCATGCTATAATCTAAAAACACAGGAGTTGGAAGGCTGTTTTGTTGTTGTGTGGGTAATTTTTTTCTGCAGATGACTTCATTTCCCAAATAACGTGGGGGTTTTTTTAAACACAAGACTTTAAGCTTTCTCAGTTACAATGCTGTCTTGTTTGAATGCACGCATAAATAAATTTTGATCATCTGCCTCAAATCTAACTTTATGTGAAAAAATCAAGAGGTAGTTGCGAGCTACCTAATTAAAACACTGAGACTTGCCCCACTAAGTGATTCCAGTTCTATGTCACCATTGTGCTGCTGTAATTCAAAAAACCTAATTGTCCCAGTTCAGGTCAAGGTTTGTATAAATTTTGGAGGCAGAATCTGTAAATCCATTTTTAGAATGAGATGCCCTGAGCAAGAGGGTTATGCTCTGCAGGCACCTTGGCCTGAAGATGTGTGGATAAAATAGAAGAGGAAAGTTAAGTGTTCAAGGTCAGACAGCTACATATGACAGAATCAGGACTAAAGCCTGGAGATCCTAATCCCCAGATCAGTGTTTTTCTCACTGGATCTATAAATCAGTAACTATCCCAGTGTAACACTTAAATAACATCTTTGGTGCATTTGACCCACAAGCTGATTCACACCTTTGTTTCCCACTCCTGTCTCATGACTCAAAGCTCCATCCCATGGATTTCTTCCTGCCAAGCTACAAAGGGTTAAGAGATTCAGCCCACCAGAACAATGGCTTTCATGGAAGGCATTTCTCCTCCTCATCCCCTCAGCCTCTGCTTTATTAAACACTTGATCAGTTGGCTTAAAAATTAACCATATGGTGCTGTTTGTAGGGTAGAGATTCAAGTCTCAAGGAAGGGCATGATCTCTTTAGGCTGCCTGGGCAAACGATTTCAGTATGCACATCACTGTCTACTTTTTGTCATTAGTGGAAGATGAGCAGGAGAAGACTAGAAAACTTTTTTTGTCCATGGACCTACTAATAAAGAAACTGAATTCCCCAAAGAAGTTGTCTGATGACTGAAGAGAGTAGCATATAGAAAAAGCAACAATCTCACAATCACTAAAAAAGAATATTTTTTTTTAATCTGCATGTAAGCAGAAAATATGTTCATCCCTATAGTGACTGTAATATGAATAATTTAAGCAATTCGAATAAGCAACAATAAGTATCCTTTGCAGTGTCACCGAAATCATAGAAATGGCAGTCAGAAATCTTCTGTAGTCTTCTGACTCTGTGACTCAAGCGAAGTCATGGTACCTCTAGGTGACCCATGAGTTTGTCTGTCCATAAAATGTGTATTTTAAATAATATGAAACTAATCTCAAGGCTGTTCTCAGTCCAGCTAATTTTTGGGAAGTGTTCTCAGACCAATGGATAAATGATGATGATTATCTTTCAGGGATTTTTCTCCTCAGTGAAAAGCAAAAGGAATTACTGGCCAATTTTGCCTAGCAAATGCTGAATACTTGGAACACTTCCCGTTCATACTCATTCTGTGGCTTTCCTGTGTCTGACTTATGTTTATCTTCATTAAGTGGAATAATGCAAGTCAAAATAGCTACAAGTAAACTGTCTGCTGGATAGAGAACAGTTGTTAGTTCATGGGAAATGGATCGTAAAAATGTGCTACTCTGACTTCAGAAAAGAGCTCTAAATTGATCCATTTCCAGTTCAAAGCTCCTTAAAACACACTGAACAATCTCACCTGATATTTCATCACCATCATCTCATGTCTTTCTAGTTCAAGAGGGGATGGATTACGCTGAAAGTTTCTGTCTCTGTCAAAGTTCACCAGAAAGTTCTGATTCACATGGGGAGGCAGGGAGAGCATCTTCAATCCTAACTGGAAGCCCGTTCGAATAAGCAATTGTCCTGGGTTCTTTGAACTTTGGAAGAGGTGGGGATGCAGTCATATAGAAGACGAACTACTTCCCTTGAAGGAGTACAGCACATATCTGTGCAGATTGATGGAGTCATAAGTCACTGGGAGCTAACCTGGGTACAGCCTGAGGTAAGGCTGAAAGCTAAAGTCATTCCAGGTGGGCTGGTGGAAGGAAAAAAACAAATCCTAGACATTCACATATGAGGTCGTAACTTCTGTTCCATTGCAGCCTACATATAAATATTTGAGATTTATATTTTAGAAGTTTTAAGCCTCTCTATAAAATGCATTTAACTTTGGGTTTTATTTTAAAATGCCTCCCGAGTCAGAGAGGTGCCACAGTCTCTCAAGGATTTCAGGCAAATCTCTCTTGACCAATCCAAATCCATAAGCCAAACCATATGATTCCAAAATCCCTTCAATTGCCTCCTGGATCATATGTCCACATCTGGAAATGATGGATATTCTCTTCCCAGCTGCAGAAGAGGGAAATTCTGCATTAGGCTAGAAACACTGTGTAAATTGCAAGGGAGAAGGGTCAGCTTTCTAAAATTACAGTGGTCAAGGCAAGTCAAGCACTTTAATGGCAGGCTCAGGTCCAAGATCAAAATCATTTTACAAATTTCCAAGCAATTCTACCTAGGAACATGCAGAACTTTTTTGGTTGGTTTCATGGTGAAGAGAGACAACAGGCAACAAATTCCCGAAGCCAGAGACTAATCTCCCTTCACAAGGGACACAAAGCAGGTACTCTTCGTAAGGATGAAACTGTGCCCCAATTTTGGTTGACATAAAGCAGGAAAGAACTTTCTTATGGGAAATGGCTGTAAATCACAGGAAGATCAATAGAAAAGAACAATTCAAAGCTGAAATCACAGTTTTGAGCTCACCTTGCTGAAATCTCTTTGTCTAAAATATTCTTAAAACATCAAAGAATTTGTTGGTCAATAGCAATAGGAAAAGAAAACTTTAATAAAGAAACAACTACAGAATTTATGTTATGTATGACTGAATTTAAATTGGTCAGCTATATTACTGTTTCTTAACTTTTTCTGTATAATTATCCATGCTGAGATGCCATCTCTCACAGTCTCACTCTCACATTAAGTGATACACAAACAGAGGAGAATTCACTGGAAGATATGTCATAATATATTATTGTTAGGATAACACCACATAAATAATTAAGATGAAGCAAACAGTCCACTTGTCTGTCTGTGCCTCTGAGTCATTACTTCACTAAGTCTTGTCTGGAAAAAGCTTAGTATTTCCAAAATGAAGCCTGTTGCGTCAGACCTTAGGTAGAATGAAAATATTCTCTAGAAAGGACCACACTATAGACAACATTTCCCACAGGAAAAAAAAGGGGGGGGGGGAAGGACTTTTAATGTGTTTTTATTTTTCTTATATTTTTCCCTTCAGGTAACTTGGAAATATATGAAAATGGTGAGGCAAAAGGAAAATTGAAAAATATGGTTTTTGAGACCTCTGAAACTACAAGAGCTCATAGCTGGGGTGCTTTTGCTATGCAAATCAAAATGAATTACTGCTAAGGCAAAGAAAACTATGCTGAAGTTTGAGGATTGGTATAACTGCACATTCTTGTCAGAATCCATCTAAAAACTCTTAAGTGGGGAGCAAACCTCGCAAGATAGCTTTCTCACAGTATTTCTAATAGTTTCTGTTTATAGAGAGGCTAGAGATAACAGGAAAACAGTACATATCCATGTTATTTTGACTCTTGCAGCTAAGTGCTGGCTGGAATACAGGGGACTAATTCCAGAGCTGACGTAAATAAGCTTAGTCAAAGACAGTGAGACAACACCGATTTACACAAAGCGTGGTTCGAGCCTGGGAAATTCAGATCCGTGCAGGAGTTTAGATAAGATACATCTAGGCAAATATTTTAGGTATGTATACAAATCTATATAAAACACTTTCTAAACCACTTTAATCTCAATCTACGTATATGAGCTGCTAAAAAAGAGTAAGAATCTGCTTTTGGGAACTCAGTTGGAAGGAAGCCCCACAATGCCTAGTGAAGGAGGCTGCTCTCCCAGCACCATCACTGGAAGAAGAAGGAGAAAAGGAAAAGTCCTTCTGCCAAGGGGCAGTTCAGATATGCTCTGATCTGCGCTCTGGAGAATCTTTATTCCCTGTTTTTTACACGTGACTCCTTAGGAATGACACTCACATAATTTAATACTCTTAAATAACAAGTATCCTAAAATTATACCATTTGGTGGCCCCAGAAAAATCAGAAGTACATGAAATGGAGATGATCAGCTTAAGCATAAGACTAAACATTCCTGAATTTTAATTTCGTTTTGAAGAGCAGACATACTTCTACTGCTCTGGTCAAGGGTTAAAGTTGTTTGACTGAATTCCCCAGTCTTTAGAAGGAGAATGGGCCTAGCTCCCAAAAAAACACAAAAGTTTCATTAGTATTTGGAAAGCGTTTCAAGGATGGATTCTTCAATACATTTTACTTGTCCCGGTCCCCCATCTTTCTCAACCTATTTCCCATGCCTCTAGCAGAGCCACGTGAAACAAGAGTACTGCAATACTGTGCATTTTTCTTGGCTAAAAAATTAACCACGAAGTCCAGGGTATGTATTTTTTTAAACAGTATTCACACAGGGCTCAAATTATGCGCATAAACATTGCTAATGTGTTCGTTATTAGTCTGTGTGACACCTTATTCCTTTAAGTTTGCATCTCTTGGCACAGGCTAGGAGAAGTCAGTTGCTCTCTGAGAGGGCTAGTTAAGATGTATCTTGCTGTTTCCCCATATCTTTAGTATGCAGGGAGCGCAGAGATGGAGATAAAAGGAGAAATGTCTATCTTTGAGTCCTCTGCAATACAGAATAAGTTATCAACCTACTAACATGCATGTCTGAATAGACTCCTTTGGCAGGAGGGAGATTTTATCTGTCCTGACATGTGAATTCCTCCCTCATGTCAATCCATGAAAGTACTAAAGAATAAACTCTCTAGTAAAATGAATGTGGCATACCACTGGGACTTAGAGAGCACCATATTTTCCCCTAGTTACTTTTTTTTAATTTTCCAACTGAATCCTTGATATCCATATAAATTAGTCACTCTGAAGGGCTACTTGAAAATCTATTGCTTTAATCTCATAGGCTTGGGGAGGGTGCTCTCTCTATTAAGGCTCGGGAGTTTGTTGTCTCTATTTTCCCTCTTCAGCCGAGCGATGTGCCGTCACATCCAGCCCCCGCGCAGAGCGTTCGAGGAGCATTTGTGCTGGAAGCTTTGCAGCTGTGCAAGTTAAATGAGCAGGCACTCCACTGCCCTCAGATCTGGTAGGCCCCAAGGTACAGATATGAGCAGTCAAAATGTCCTATTTAGCATCCTGAACTGCCCACCCATGCGCAAGGGAAGAGGATGAAATGTTTTGAATGAAGCTGAACGCAGCTGCAGTTCCAGTTCGTGGGGGCATGAGAGGGAAAGTCACATCGGTCTGTTTGCAGATGAATTGTCAATCTGGTTTCACAAATACTTGTTTCTGTGCTCATCACCAGTGCGAGGACTCTTCATTCACCAGTCTCTATAGCACCTCAAACAAGGCTGCCTGGCTGCTGAAATGGATCCCGTACTCTTCACTTACACCATCATTTCACATCGATAGCAGTCATACGAGGAGAATAATAATCATTTTTATACAGCAAAACATAACTGAAATAGTAAAAAAGGCAACAAAAGAAGAGGTAAAATAAAAATGATCAATCTTTTCTTCTTTTGGTCTCCAGTGCTTATCCCTAGATATTTATGATGTACTACATAACAGCATATTGGTTCTCATTGTATTCTGCTGAAGCAAAACTTATACTTTGATTTATGTTTTGGCTGAGCTCTTGTGTCTCAATTAAGGAATTTAAACACTAGACAATTCTTACTACTCTTTATTAACATTTTTTAATTAGTCTCTTTAGAACCAGGCACACTGCAATCCGTAATAGTCTTTTTCACTTTCCCTTAATTTATTTGCACTGCATACATTATTTTCACCTGTTCTTTTTGTGTGGTGCATCTGATGCAAGTTACAGTCCATGGACTGATTCTCTTCCATTTTTTTTCAAGTCCTGTACATCTATAGCTGGAGTTCTGATTTCCAAACAAATGTAAAAACTCAAAGCAAGTCCATCAGGATCCTAATGGTCTGGATATAAAATGACAAAACAGTTTCACGGAAAAGGACAGCCTCTTCCTCTCTGTGACTTTCCAATCAATATTCAGGTACTTGATAGGAACCTACACATTGAACTTATTAACAGAACTCCAAATTTTAAAAAGAGCCCAGCTAAGGTCTACATAAACAAATATAGCATCCTAATAATCATACAGAAAATACAGGAATCAGGTGAAGATACTGGATTCAGATGAGAAGCATACTGGATTAATAAGTAGCCTCAAGACTGTGTCTATTTGTAGTTGAATGAGGGATGGAAGGACCTTGACAACAATGCTGACATGGCCAAAGGATGTGCTACCACTGGCAGCACATGCTTCTGCTCTTAGCTCTCTAACAGAGGAGTTGGAAGCTTTGCCACAAAAATAGATTGATAGCAACAGGTTGTAGTGGTACCTCACTCATTGCTTTATAAAAATCATTTGCACCCAGGATGACATTTCCAAACTTCTGTTTTCAAGTCTTTTCAGCTAAGCTAAGCTAAATCTTATTCAAAAACTTACAGAAGAGAAAAAAAATAAAATAAAACACAATCCTCTTATTTTACGGATCAGAGGATTTCCCAATAAAGTAAGACTTTTCCTTTATAATATTACAAATTTCTCATTTTGAGTGCAGAACTAGAAAAAAGAAAAGACTCAAGTGTCAGGTTTGAAGTCTGGAAAAGTGTTAGTGGGTTTTCCTTGGACCTGAAAATTAGTGAGGGAAATAATCATTTAAAACACAAATACTTATCCTCTAACTCTTTCCTTTACCCTGAACACCAACTGGAAAAGTCAAAATCCTGGAAATTTAAGTAACATTGAATGAAATGTTGGAATGAGTGTAAAGGAGAAGAGGCCCACACTGGGTGAAATCCAGAGTAGACAAAGAAAACAGTAGTAATCAGCTGTTTGATATCTGTCTCTCTCCAGACACATAGGCACATCCACACACAGACACAGCCAATGTGCTTGTTCCTGCCCGTTTCCACTCAAGAGGGTCTCCCAGAGCAGGCGATAAATCATCGCCTGGGCATGTGCACACAGAAGCCATTTGGAAAATACAAGAAGCAGAGGAATTGCCATATTGAATCAGCTTATTGGTCCATCAAGTTTGGTATCATTGCCTCCAGCAGTGGCTAAACCCTGATACTTCAGAGGAAGGCAACCCTCAAAATCCACAGAGCACTTAGCTCGGGAAAAATATTCATCCCTAACCCCTGCAGGCAGTAAATGTGTGTCCTATAGAACAAGCCTGGGTTTTCCCTATGCAGAGCTGCAACTGTAAGCACGAGTTCGAAGCAGGACAGCCGAATACTGTTTGCAAACATTCATTCACATGAAAAGCCACTAATTCCCTTTGACATCATTTGTGACCCTTTTCCAGGAAGGTTCATTGGAGCAAGCAGTTTTGTTTATGGAAAGCAAAAGTTTGCTAACTACTCTGGAAGTGCTTCTCTGAAGGTTTGTTTCAGAAATGATGCACTCAAACTGTTCATTTATCTCTGTGTGACCCAGGGGGTGGGATCAGGGCTGGCATACAGAAAATACTTGAAGTGAAAGATAACAAAATGCACAACAGATCAAAATGGTGAATTCCTGAAGAATTACTGCCTTTTCAGATAGAGAAAAATACAGAGAGCTACTTTTTCAAATAAATGGTTTCATGACCCAAAGTGTCCTTGAGGGACAGCCTGACATTCCTGGAAAATCATCCAGAGTATTTAACCTGACTTCCTGTGTCAGCAAAATTCACAGGCTGGATACATACTTCTGGGCTGAATCCAAAGTTAGCATAAAGCAGAGAGTCCTTGTCACCTGTTTCTAGATCAACTTAAATATGCCATGTGCCACTGCCGAGTTAAACACTGAGGAGAAATACTTTCCTGTGTTCTTTCCTGTCCACTTACACTCACATATTTGATTGCCCCCTGCTCCTAGTGTCAAATTTCCTTGTGCCAAAAGTCATCTGCAACAGAATCCTTCTACAAATCCCCAATTCCCTTCCTTTTTATGACTAAGGAGATAGCGGGGAACTATGGATGGCTTTCACAATAAATCGGTTTCATATGTAGTTTAATGGTACATAAAGGTTAGTTATATCAAACTTGTCTTTCTTGTTCCTAACTAGAAGTGGGTATGAGGGACAGAAGATTGTGTGAATAGGGAAGGATGCAAGAACAAAGGGTGGGCTCACAAAAGAAGTTAGGTTAAGAATAACTGCTGTTATGTTTGTATTATAAAAGACATAAAAAACTATCTTAATAAGACTGTAACTGTCAAAACATGCCGGCTCAAGTAAGCAATGACTTGGACAAAGAGTTTTATCCCAAAATATTTATCTACTTTAACAGGTCATATCTGCTTTTTTGTCACACCCTTCAGACTCCCAGTGCCCCTATTGCAATGCAAATACTCAATTTCACAACTAGCTTTGCTGAAATTTACTCTAGGCAACCTGGCTTAGGTCCATCCTGGCGTCCAACAAGTCCATGTGTCTCAGGGAACTCATCGGTCTGATTGGCTTGAATTGGGACATATCAAGTCCAGGTTAACTTCATCAAAATGAAATAAAACTTTGGTAGCTTGGTAACACCAGGGTGTGTAGAAAAAGGCTAAGAGCCTCATCCTGCTTTCCCTAAATCCTTCTTAGCCTGCTTTTCCTCTCCCAGCTCTTTGGATCAGCCTTGTCAGCATGAGCTGCACAATGCAGGGAACGGAACTCAGTGCAATGTTCTTCTGTTAAATCAATTCCTATTACAGTCATAATTTGTTTTGTAGCTTCTTTAAAAATAAAATTAAAAGCAAAAAGAAAAACATTTCTCCTGATTTTTTTTCTCCCCCTGCTCCCTATGTCCTCCCCAGGGCCTCAGCTTGTGCCTCTGTGTAAGTCCTGGGGTCTTGGGTGTCAAATGTCAGGCCTTGTACAGAGCTGTCAAAGAGGAGAATAGGCTGAGATGATTGATGACTGCAAAGCCTGAAATCCAAACCTCTGCTGCAAATGCTTCTTTTACAAAAAAGCTGGGGCAACCCACAGTGGCTATATTCAAGGTCAGCTCGCATACCATTACACCCACCGCTTTGGGCTTCTAACAAGCCAGCGCATTCATGAAGGATTTCTCGTCTCTCTGTCCCTGTGTGCGTCTCTCTCTCTCCCTCCCCTTACTCTCCTGGCAACCCCCTGCCAAAATTTTCAAGCACTTAATCCCAATAAAAAAAGGCATGCCCTTTTTTTTTTCTCCTCCCCTCCCTCCCTTTCCTCCAGGCTGCTTTCGCTATGAGGAGCCACGGGCTGAAGCTTAATGCTGCACAAGTCAGATGACAAGATTATTAATGGGAGCAGGGGAATGTCATATCTGATTTCATGCATATTCATGAACAGAGTCATACAGCTGGGACCATGCGCCATGAAGAGACAGAGCAAGAGAGAAACTTTTACACCCCCTCCTTGCCGTGAAGAATCTGATCGTGGAGATTAGAAGTCCTGCCTTGCAAAATTTAATTGTTCTCTTGATATGTTGATAATAAAGGGGAAGTGCTTGCATGACAAAATGACGTTGTGCCAAGTTGGTGCCAATATCTCTTTTTTTCCTGTCACTAAAGTAACTGCCCTGAAGCCGATCTTGGCCTGGAGAACACTTTCTACAGGGAAAAGTACATATGCTCTCACTGAAACCAGAATGATTTCTAAAAAATCAAGGCATATGTTAAAAAAAAGAACTAAAAATGGAAGAAAAAGAAGGTTTTCAAATACCCCAGCGTGCACAGTAGGCAAGAGGGGAGACGCTGAGTGCAGAAGAACTTTATTAGGGTTCTGATTTGTACTCAGAAAGTGCCTGTTCAAAAGAGGTGAGACATGAGGGTTAAAGTACTAATAGTATTTTACTCTGCAGCTTTAACTCTACAGTCAGCTCCTTTCGCTTTTTCAATGGTGTCTTACAAAACATGAGGAATTTTATTCCCATTTTACACCTGGGTAAATCGAGGCATAAAGTTGTTATGGTTTATTGGCCCCATATCTGCCTTATCAGAAAGGATCCCATTAACTTAGCAGGATAGGACCTGTAGGCACTTGAGCTGAAGTCAGGAAGTGAATAGCAGAGCAGTAATGCAGCCATATCAGGTAGCTAATTCCATCTTCTGTTCTATGTTGAGAAATAGCACACCTTCCTACAGGACACCAGAACAAATAGAAAAACGTAGGCGCTGTGACACTTAGCAAAAGATCTACAATATTATTCCCTTTTAAAAATCCATCAGCACTATTGCTGAGGCTTTGTGAGAATTAAACTCTGTTATATCTGCCTTGCACACTATTTCTATGTAAAGGTCTATTTTTGCAGGCACTTAAAATATTCTGTTCAGCTCTACAGTAGCATCTACTTACGCAGAGACGGAGGCACCCCGTTTCCTCAGACAGGTGAGGACCAAAATAAATAACAGAAACAGCGTGTGCAACTGTGAAATCAATTTAGAATTTAATTGCTGAAAACCATCTGACAATAAACTATAACAGTGCATGAAATGGTCCGGTAATGGAAGTGGTGGCTATTCCTGGAGTCATTTAGAATTAGTTGTGGATAAAGCACAAGATTACAGTAGGAGGCCACACTAGATATTGGCCCTAGCAAATAGACAGATGACTTCTTTGCACCTTTAATTGCTATCATTCAAGACCAGCAGCATATTCTCTCATGAGGATGCCAAACAACCCACGTGATCCAAATGCTCTTTGGTACAAGCTGATCTGAGTTGCCCGTAGGGCTATCACAACAGGCTTTCTGGCACAGAGTGACAGAATGGGAATGCCTGGGTAGATTCAGGCTTTCTGAAAAGCACTGGGTTTATTCTGGTTTGGGAAAAGGGGATGAAGACAGGGATTACTGTTATTTTTCCTAGATGGCTCATTTCATGACTGTACACAAACACATTCTCAGCTCTGCAGCCCTCATAGTGGGATATATATATAGTGAGAGACACAATCCATACCTACACAGGAGCAGGAAATAAAACCAGAAGTATCTCTGGTAAGAACTACTGGAAACTTGCTGGGCTGTGGCTCCAGCAGGTACAGTTTAGCATGGGTTGGGAAAAGTAGCTTCAATGTCCAGCTAATCAAGTTTCACAGCAAATGTGGGATAAAGCTTAGACACATCATAGGAACCTGGCTCTGCCACTGGGCTAGGAAATGACCTCGTGTGACTCACTTAACTTCCCCATCCCTCAGTTTCCCCATATGCAAAAGAACAGCAACAACTACCTTCATTAAGTGCTTTCCAAGCATTTCATAAAAGCAAGATACTGCTCTTATCACTATGCAGATGGCCACAACTGTCATAATCAACTATCAGATGATAGTGACAGTCTTAAGGATTCCTCTTCAGCCCATACTTAGCATATGGTTAAATATCAAACCATGTTTTAATTTCTATATTTGAGGATGTCACCTCCTATCTCTAAGCGTTTCTCAAGTAGTGGTTAATTTAAAGGGCTGAAAAAAATGTCATTTTTCTCATTCAAACAAGCAAAGCAAAAAAAAAAAGCCCACAACTGATAGAGATTAGAGCAGTGGGAAGAACATGACAGTGATATCAGAACAGAGGAAATAACATGTTAATGACATTCAATATTCTCCCCGTGTCAAGTCATCAGCATTTTTATTGCCACTTTTCCACCGAATACAGTATCAGAATTTATTGAGACAATCTGTCTCCATCACCTGTGATATAATATATTTTATTCAATAAGATATGGAATAATATTTATCTTTCAACTTCAATGACTAGTTTTAAGGGCAATAACAGCTTTTTACACAACAATTACAAGTGTAGAGTTTGTAAGTTTTTATACCAGACCTAAGGGCTATAAAGACTTCTCACCAGGTAGAGAACAGTGAAACCAGTTTTCTGATTGTTTGCCCTTCGCTATGTTTCTCATTCATAAAATAGATGGTGCCAAAAGACAAAACAAATGGTCTGAATGCAGCTCCTGTGAGCTGGTTGTTAATGGAAACTGAGGCTAGAAGAAGCCGGTCCTTGTCATAAATTCAGGAACTCAGCAGCAAGGCCTGTGTTTGATCTCCAAAGGGGAAGAGGACAGCCAAGAAAAACGTCTCACACTATTACAGAAGGAAGGCAAGCAGAAGACAAGCTGTAAGAGTGAAATGAAGAAGGCTGAGGGTTTATCATCTCTGGCATGGAGTGCATGTCTGCAGTTGAACCAAACCAAGCCAGCTTTTCATCTGGCCCTGCTGGGTAGCAATAAGAGCATAGCTTTGCAAATGTAAACGCCATAATCACCAACTCTGCAAGGGTTTCGGTTCCTCCTGTCTCCTGAGACAGGTGCATTTTGCAGTTACATGGTACAGGGTCATTCCCTTTGGCTGGGGGTGATGCTGTGGAAGGGAATTCTGGCTGTCTCTGCCAGACTCCGCACCACCTTCCTTCAGGGCTTTCCTTACCAGAGGTCTGGCCACCTTGTTTTGATCCTCAGTCATCTTAGGGTCCCTACTCAACCACTCGCAGACATTCACAGTATCCCTTAAACAGCTGCAATTCACTCCACAATCAGACCTAAGCAGGCTGTAAGAATCAGCAAGGGAGCTGTGGTTGGATTCAAATCAACTCTCTCCATGTACCTGTGATACCACCAGTCTAGGGCACTTATCCTTAAAAAAAGGAAAGAGGAGGGAAAGGAAGCAGAAACACACAGAGGGCTTTGGAGGGGGGAGGGGATTCTTTTGTTTGTTTGGGGTTTTGTTTTATTTTGATTTTGGGGTGCGCTTTTTGGTGGGGGAAGAAAAAGCAGTAATGCAAGAAAGAAGATGGAAACCAGCTTTGAAATACAACCACAGTTGCTCTTTCTCTTGCTCTCCTCCCTTTCCTCAATCACTTTACAAGAGAAGGCAGTGTACTTCAAATCATTTCCTGCCTGCAGCATCCTGATAAAGGCAGGCTTCCTGCAGCTTGCCCAGCGAGCTGGCACTCTGTCCTGTGCTTGTTCCCCTTGACATGTCCTAAGGCCTTCAATCAACCTGCTCTGCAGATCCTGTAGCTAGCTGTGATCAGAGACACCAGATGCTATCAAGGCCAAGAAGTAGTTTTACTTGTGCCTACAACAGCATCCAAGGCAGCAAGACCACCCCCTAAAACTAGTGAATCACTCCCAGCCCTACTTTCCTGCCCTCTTTTTTAAGCAGGTCCAGGTTGGCTGTCTGGCTAAAGCTGCCTTCAGCAAATACTTGCACTGCCTGGGCAGCCCTGGCTCATTCTTCTTGAGTGGCATTCCTGCTGCCTGCCAAAAAGAAAAATCACTTGGCTAAAAGTGAGGGCAATCACTCCCCCACGAGCCAGAGCTTTGGAAAGGGGCTGAAGTGTTCTCTTGTTTTCTTCATGCAGCTCCCAGCTCATCAGGGACAGACTGACATAAGGAGCAATAGACACAGCACCATCTTCCAAAGTTGAGGTTCTCAAAAGCTGGTGGTGGAGGAGTGAGGAAAGTATCAGGAGAGAGCAGGGAATAACCTGACAGTGTCAGGGTAGGAAAACAGTCAGGTTTTTATAGTCCAAGTGTCTGTGTCTCCACACACGCTGCCAAGTTAGGAGACTTTTGGAGTTGTGTACATGCCTCTGGAAACCTAGAAAGGCTGATCTGCCTTCTGCTAATAGTAGTCCTCAAAAAAACCTTATCTCCACGTGGTTGATTCACAGTTCAGTGGGTGTGGTGGGAATGTGACCAGCCATGGGCTCACCAGGGTCCCCCTCCCTCTGTGCTCCTTGCCCATGACCCCAAAGCAACAGGTATGAGTGGGCCACATCTGGTTGGCAACAAGCAAATGTCATTTTCAAGCACATCATGTTAAGCCTTAGTCCCTGTGGTCACATCCATCTCAACCTACTGCCAGTTTATACCCTTTAACTAATCCCCTATTAAACAGCCAGTGGCAAATATAAACCTTGTTTTTGAAGTTGTCTTTCACGGGCTGATGGAAACGACATCGCCACAGTTGGCATCAGAGCCTGTTCCCCAGCCAAGCTCACTCCAGCTTCCCATAGATCACAGAAGGTTTTGGTATTTTCAGAATTCCAGTACTTGCATCCTGCTGTCTGCTCCCACCCAGGCATCTGGGGTAGGGACCTGGTGGAGGGGCAAACATGAAAGCTTGGGCTCCTGCCTTCTTGGGGCTCTGCAACTGGGAGCCTCCTCCTACATCCACATCCACTGCTAGGAAGACAGAGGCTGGTGCTTCCAGACAACCTCACAAGTGCCCACAGAGGTGTGTTATCCCTCTGTCTCTCCCTCCCCTCTGCTCTCTCTCTCACACACACTCCTCTCTCCCCAGCAGTGTGGCTCCTTGCCAGCACATTGCACTGCCTCCGGGTATCTCTCACTCCTGTGCTTGGCTGACTCTTTACTCACCTGACCCCACTGGATCTTTCTGATTTCATTCCTGCCTTCCCTTTAGGCACAAAACTTGTCATTATTACATTTTCCACTCCCTGCTGGGCTGCTGCTTTGCCTTCCTAATAACTCAGGATACTTTCAACTAATTTGGGGTGTTTAATTTGAATCTTTCTTTTCTTCTCCCTCAGTTTGGAGAGAGTAGGCAGGTATGGAGAGGAAAGGAAGCTGTTACTTCCCTCTCTGCACATGTGCACACATGTCATATGCAACTTCTAGTGATAGATATTTGTAGCTTAAATACATATAAATACATGGTTTGATCACTGTGGAGTTCTGGCCACTCCCTTCTTCTGTGGCACTGAGACCTGTTGGTTTCCCATTGTTTCCTTTGCACAATTTTTTACTTGAGAAAGGGAGACAGAGGTCTTTTGTGACTAACTCACACAAAGTGCTTTCCTTATGTTGCTGCCTCCCTCACACACCTCCAACAGCATCACCCTGGTCAAATCAAACAGGGAAACTTGGGGGAGGGGTAGGAAAAAAAATCTGCTCCAATTATTTGGCATCCTATCCTCATTTACTGTGCACACATTATCACAGTCCCAGCTCATATAAGAAAACTAGTGTGAGCAAAATGGGCTGGATTTGGCCCACTGTATTCATTCCAACAGAAGTACCCACAGAGTTTTAAAGGGTTTCAGATACTGCAAAAGCATTAGAAGTAAAGCAAGCAGGTGGACTTTTATTAAAAGCAAAAAGACCTCAGCTTTATAAGCACATAATAGCAGACGATGTACATAGGAAATGTAAAACTCGTATGGGGAGGGGCAAGCAAGCACCCATCAAATTTTCATTTACAACATAAGCTCCCAGTCTCATGCCTGATATCTGAAATTGGACTGTTACTTCCTCATGGGGTACGGAGAAGGGCTTGTTCTCTGCTGCATTTCCCATCCTGCTGGACATGGTGGGAGGCCTTGAACCTGATTTTGGATATGACTGTCTGGTGATCTGTTTCCTTCCCCCCGCATCACTGTGACAGTGCTGCATCCTCATCTTTTTGATATAAGGAATTGAGCATCCTCAGTATCAAGACAGATTTATTGTTTGGCACTCCTAAGCCCAGGCTAGTTTGCCCTCAGAATGGAGTTTAGGAGATATTTGGGGAATTTTGCACAAGCCTCTTTCCCCCTGTACACCTTCTATATAACTAAGAGAAATGAAAGACAAGTCCCACAAAACAGAAGACTGGATTTTGATCATTACTGAAAATCATCTGACTTCATGGGAGTATCTTCAGTATTATAAAAACACACACAAAAATGCAATGTAGCCTCCTAAAAAAGTTTTCCAGAGGCCAAACTGAAGAAATGTCAAATATTTTGCTGAAAATTGGCATTGTCTTGCACCCCAAGAAACTTGTGGACACCCAAATTCTACCCATGTCTGTATGCCTCGTTTATAACTGGATGATTTTGGTTTCTTCAGAAGAAAATCTGAAGCTGTACTCTGGCAATGATTTCTAGAAGATTTCAAATTGGCCACCTACACATCCATCCAAGCTAAGCAAATTGTCTGGGTTCTTTCTGTAGACCACAGACAAAAGTTGCTCCTTTAACAGCACAATTCTTCCCTATAAGTTACCAGAAGCTGCATTTTTCCAGTCTGGTTCCACAGGCACTGGAGAACTGGAGGTAAATGCATCCTACAACAGATGTAGTTAATTGTCCAGTCAAATGGCTTTTTCTTCTCCATGGTCTACAGAGAGAGACCCCAAAACTGCTAATGATTGAGCTAGAAAACTAACTTAGATCAGGATAAAATTCAGAGGGGAAACCCACCTTTGTGATTCTGGGTCTCCAGTGACATCCAGCTCCCACTTCCACTCTGGAGCTACTGTGAGGCCAGGGATGTGGCCTCACACATATGAGGGAATTTCAAAGTACTATCAAAACTTCATGGACTTGAATGCCAGGTAAGAAGAGCCAGAACAACACACCCAGAGATGAGCTTGGATCAAATCTGTCTTCCCTGTGTGCACCATAAACAGCAGTGATGCCACCATGTGTGGACATTAACAATTTCCTGTTCTGTTTGAAGTAGGGCTCATGACATCTTTCAGGTAGCCCCATGGCATGTGGTGGAGAAGATGGGTGATGTAACAGAACCCTGTCAATGCCAACTGACACAGGGGCACTAAGAGCATGTTAAATTTACTAATCCCTTTTCAAATGATGCAATTTGCTAAGTCAATTCTAATGCCAACCTGCCTGCTTCTCTTCAACCAAAGAATTTAATATAGCAGAGGTCCCCTGAGAAAGAAAAATAGATTAACCAGCCCCCTAAAACTTTGGTAGTTGGTTTTACATACTGTGAGCCTCAGGCTGCTACTTGAATTTCACTTCAAACGTTTACTGCAAAGTATCAGCTATTTTTTTCCTATCCGCCTGGTTACTCTTTAAAGGAGAAAATTTCATTAACAAACCATGGATATAAAATATGAAATCAGAGATCAGCTACTGCAGAGAAGAAGCCAAACATCACTAAAAAAGATTAGTTTCTTTCACTGTCTAGAAATTTCTCATGGAAGACCTTGGCTGCCCTTTTGATATTAAAACTTCCTAACAAGTATTACACACGAGTTTTAAATTAGAACTTGCTGTCATTGGGACAGTTATAAACTCTTGAATACATCCCTTTGCAAGTTGAGCTCCTCCAAAATGCATGTATTCACAGTGGAAATCACTGGGAAATGGGTGTGTGTTTGTGGAAAACTGCCAGTCGGACCCATTAATTACGGCAGGAGTTCTGCCAGCTGATTTATAAAATGAGCACCCAAGTTATTCCAATTAATTCCCATAATTCCACTCTGGATAGCGAACCACCAGTTAAAGTAAAATAAAGTTTGCTCCCAAGTGTGACCTAGGAAAACCAATTTTCTTTCCTACGGTGAATTCAGTAAAGTTCCTCTGGTTTGTGCTGGGGGAGAGGATCATTGCTTCCCAGGTTGCTTTCTAATTAATAATTATATATAGTGCAGTTGGGCAAGGTTACAGGCCCCCTCCAGTGCCAGTTGGCACAGAAGCACCGGGAACATTTGAAATTTATTAATTTTTTTTTTCCCAAAGATGCAAATTGCTTTCAAAAAGAAAAAAAAAAATCAGAAAGGAGAGAGCAGTGCTGTGAGTTTTAGGCACAACCATGAGTCAGGGGCAAAGGCACCTGCCTGCTCCTAAGAAATATTGTCATTTCCATTTTCATGGCTTTCTTTTGCCCTTTACCTTCTGATATTGGCCACATTCCCAGCCATCACCTGAAAGCCTAAACAGTGTTCCAGGAAGCTGTAATGTGCTTGTGTGTGTGTGTATAAAGGACTTTTGGCTCCCTTGAATGTCTGTATCAGGTCTAGGAATACATGAACTGTGACTAGCATACCAATCACTAGAGGTAACTAGAAACTCTATTTTCCATGGAAATTTAAAATTTGTAAGTGAAAAGTCAAATCATTTTGGTGTTTGAGCATTCTGTTTCAACAGGACATCAAGGTTTCCTGCAGAGTTAACATTTTATTTCAAAGGGGGAAAGGGGAAGAGTATATTGTTAACTCAGAAACACTTTCAGACTTTCAAGAGAAATTCCAAGCAGGCTGCTAATAACACTTCAGTGGGATCTGGCATAATTGAAAACTCTACTGGAGCCAATCAAGTTAAGCCAGTGTAAAAATGGAGTAAGCGAAAAGAAGCCAGTCACGTTAAAATGGAACAAATTTATAAAACCGCACTTCCTTTTCACCTGTTGTAGAGGGTCTTTTCTCCCTTCCCCGGGAGTCGATCCAGTCTCCATTCAACTTCAATTCCTTTTTCTACTTCCTTAGCCCATGAGCAATGTGGCACTCTCTGGCTTTGAATGCTTTATTAGAACAAGTTAAAAAAACTACTGAGACTATTTTCCTTGAAAATATTTTTGTTCTAAACATGCAACTTCTGGTTTGGACTGTAAGGGATTGGCTTTCAATGTAGGAGAGTGAAGTCAAGCAGAACCTGACTGTACAACCTGTTATCCAAAAAAATATGGATTTTCCACATTATTACAGATGTAATAAGAAGAACGTATTACATCTGTTCTATGTCATCATATATTGGGTTCTTCACACTCATGATGTCACAGTCTCCCAAAGCCACAAACAAGATAAAGTTTACTCAGGTCAATTGCAAATCTTCCCCTCCTCCCAAATTTTTCCTTTGTTTGTTTTATTCCATTTCTGACAACAATAATCTCCTTTAATTCCTGGTTCTGCCAGTAGTACAATGGACCTTGCCTTCTGTTATCTGACCAGTAGAGCTCATAATTAGTGCTTAATTATAGTTTATAGAGCCACTTTGGTCTGATAGGAAAAATCTGCTTTGTTACAGTCAATGAAGTATTTAAAGCTACGTCCAGGGCTGGGATAGGTTTATTAAACACTTGGGTAAGCAATAATAAACTAACATTGACTGAGCAACTCAATAGCTTTCTTTTATGCATTGGTTTAAAAAAAAAATAATTTTAAAAAACCAGATAGAATTAAAAATAACTTGGCATGGTAATGGAATGTCTTCACTAAGAACACGCGGCTGCCAGTGGGGTCTATCACATTGGATGTAACTCAATCTCAGCTCCAGAAAAGAGCACTTTGCAAAATATGTGGCAGCATCATTGCTATTATCTGCAAAGGAGGAGGGAGAAAGAATTCACTAAGGTCCTTCAGTCTGTTCAGAGCTAAATAAAGAATGATACTGCTGAGTATGGGTGTGTTTCTAGGGGAAGCTGCCAGAACTAATGAAAAAGCATGGAGTTGATTTTCTTTTTAATTTTGCTTCCCCGCTTTCCAAGTCATTCAGGGGAAAATTGCAGATTGTCCTGAAATCATGACAATTTGGAGTTCTCTGTAGTAAATTCTGATACAAACAGAAACACATTTTATCTGCCTGCAGGTGCCCTCACACCTATCAGCTCACTGAGACAATATTATTGCAGGCTTGGTTCCAGTAGGTCTGCCAGGCCACACAGACTGAAGAAGGGAAAAGTGAAATAAAATAACAAATTTTGAGGTACAGATGAGGAATGGATTGTGCAACATCATTTCTTACTAGTTTTCATGGCAGGCAGTAGCCTGTCTAACCACATCATTCACCCTTCTCTACCAACAATAAGATTAAGAGGTGCCTTTTAAAAGACACAATTTTTCAGCAGGTATGATTTTCATAAGGGAAATTATTTTAAAGATCTGCATAGGAATTTAGTATATTCTTGGGTCACTGACAACTGTTGAGTGGGTTACATTTATCAAATAAAACCCATCAATTATTTCAGTTATATCAGTTCCTCTCCTCATGCAGGTGTTTTTTCTCACTTCTTTCCTTTTCTCCTGAAAATGTGATGCATTTTTCCATTTCAAGATGAGATCCTCTTTTTCAGAGCGATGTGGGTTTTTTCAACTGTTCTTGGAAGAGAGAGAAAAAGAAAGAAGGAAAAAAAACTTGCCAACATAAAGTCATCAAAGAAGTTGGGTTTTTTTGGAGTGACAGCAACATCCCTTCCTTGTTTAGCTGTGGACAGATGGAAAGCCACTGAAATGTGCAGTTTCCGTCTATAGTAGGTTTATTCCTCTCATAGGTTTTATTTCTTTGTCAGGGAGGGCAATTTCATCACACTTGAAATAAACAGATGATTTATTCGCCACACAGGGTAGAAAGGTGATTATATTTGACCTTTTATACACCTGGTTGTGGTTATTTAAACAGACTTGGATTAGAACAGGATTGCACATCTCTGAAAGTTGCATCTCCCTGCTGCTACTGAGTTTTCTTCTGTCTCTTCCCAACTGATGAAGTCATATTGTTATCAGTGGTGTATATAACACTGTAACATGGTATCACCATATCTTGGGGAAATGGAATTTGCACAGGATGCCTGTGCTGAGCTCACAGATGAATTTCTATTGTCCATTATCGTTTATATCTAATATGAACCGTTCTACACAGCTCGTCTCTAATCCCCATGCTTGTTAAGGAGCTTAAAGAGTAAAATCAGTTGATTTCAGGGCCTTTTGGAGTTCAAGGTCAAAATGATTATTTCCTTTTTTTTTAAAGGAATGGACTCATCACAGTTTCCAAAGTTCAGTTCTTTCCTGGTTCCCTAATTAGAAGCCATACCAAGAGCATATCTGGAGGCTTTTATACATGAGATCAACCCCTTGCCCTGGGACCAATTATGGAAAAATAGCTTTACACATTTCACTGTTTGAATGCCCAATGATCATACATGCTGTCGTGTTCTGTAGTGAAACCATGATAAAAATCATGCCATTAGCAGTTTTGGTCCATACCACTATTGTAGTTTAAAACAAATGTATGCACACCAGAGCATAAGCACATCAAGCAGCACTCAGGAATGCAGGATCATGACAGACACTTGCCTGTACGAAGTCACATTCATTGGAAACTTAGAAAATATTTCTAAATAAAAGTTAATTATCATATTTTCCTCTCTCCAACACCTTGCACCTTCCCTTAGGAAGATTCACAGGAAAACACATAAAGCAAATTTAAAAAATAACCTCAGTTTTCAAGGAAAATCTGGTATTTCTACAGAAAGTATATGTTTTCCATGATTTTTTTGTTTGTTTAGTTAAAACCTGATCACCCTCAGGTGTACATAAACATATATTTACACACATTCCAAATTCATGCACACTGCCAGTATAAAAGCATGGTTAAATAAATAAGAACTGGAATTACTGCACTGCAGTCTTTATGGCCTGAACACATATATTTGTACATATCATGTAGGTAGGTAGAGATATACATACCATGCATACATGTACAAATACAGGTGAGCAATAAGCAGGTGAACCCACTGTCAGAACATGTCCCCATGTCTAAGGCAAAGCCTCCTATAACCAGTGATTTTCTTTCAAATTGAAGCAGTATCCAAATGAGTTAAGGCAAGGGTCAGAGATTAGGGAGAACTGTTCAGGATTCAGAAGAGAGCTTTACATTCCCCTTTTTGAGAGCTAAGAAAGCATCTAATGCAGAAATGCCCCTAAAATGCTCATTGTTCCCTCTGCTCATCAGTGTTCTGGTCCCAGGTTGCTGCCAACGCGAGTCCTGGTCATTGGGCCCCTGTTTACCTCTGTAGCAACCCAGAGATATTGAAATGGAAGGCATGGGGTGATGCCTGAGCTGGTGAGAGACAGAATTAACTCCCCTGGGCTCAAGCCCACATCCAAAGCAGATGGTACCCTAGAAATCCAGGGAGTCCTTTACTAAAACATTCTTCCATGCCATGAGCACAGAAAAACTTTGCAAGGCCCTGTTGTGTCTAGAAGCATATTAGGAATTCAGAGCAGGCAGTATCAGCATTTATCAGACATTTAACTTTTAAGAAAGTGCTGCCTAAGCGTGACTTCATAAGCAGCTCCATCCTCTTGAAACGCTGCTGAAAACCTAATGGAGATGGCTCTGTTACATTCACCAGCTTTTGCTCGGTGCTTTACCACAGGACAAAACACTTGACTTTTCTTTTTTTCTTTCTTAAAGTCCATAATGAAGACCAAATACCACTTCTTCCATTTATTAGCATGGTTAGAGAGTCACAGAACCCCTTTGATCCTTTCAACTGGTGCCGATGCTCAGAGCCTACTGCATCTAAGCCCCTAAGCCACTCGCAGTGTCTGTCCTCCTCCTCCTCCTCTGCTGTGCCCAGCTTACAGAAAAGGGTTGATACCAGGTCAACAGGGTCAGGATCTGCTGTAATCCTGCAGGAGAGTTCAGGATGGAGTCTAAGCATATCAAGCCAAAAAAAAAAAAGTTTAGATTGCCTCTCACGCAGACCTTTTTTTCTGAAGTGTTTCACAGACAGGTTTCACAGACACTCCCAGGGCAGGGCATCCTAAAGGAATATCAACAGTATTAGACTTCACAACCATATTATTTCCTTGGGATATTACTGAAGGAAATCCAACCCTGTAAAAGCATTTAAGTGGCACATAAGTGGTCCAGGCCCTCTTCAGTGGTAAAAGTTTTGCAAGAGAGAAATAAAAAGATGTTCTGTGAGCAGTGGCACTAATGATTCCAAGTTTCTTCAAGCACGTCCTATGCTTTGTCTAAATCACCATGACACAATAATCCACCTCTAAACAGTCTAATCTGTATGTCTGCACTGCCTGAGCTGTCCTTTCTTCCAGCATGAGAACTCTCCCCTCCACCAGCTGTAAGTCCTCCAAAAACATTTAGCATCATAATGGTATTAAATATCTCCACTCTTGTGCCAAATTTTGCTGAAACTAACCAGCAAGTTGGAAACTTATGGGGGAGAGACTGGCAGATGGATGGACAGAATCAATGATACATTACCAGATATTAACAGGTTCTTCCCCAATGCCATTTTAGCTTAATTGCTCATATCAGCACCTTCTCAACTAAACAGATGAGTTGCATCATGGCCAACAGATCATGAAATAGGACCCTTGTTGAGCCAATAAGGGGAAATGGGTAAAGGAGTTCATGACCTTCAATTTGAATCAATCCTTACCAGCTTTTTTAATTCAAAAAACCATTAAAAGTAATTCCAAACAGATTTTATCTGCCATAATAGTGACTAGAATGCCCAGAGATGGTATTTAAAGTACCCAGTCACTAAATTTCACAGTGTTTTATAAACCAGCATCAACACCGTGAATTATTTCTGAAAGCAAACTTGGCCTCTTGCAAATTCTGGGATCAGTTCTGAGAACACAGAAATGTTTCAACCCATTTACAACAGCCAGGAGCCAGGTTAACCTAAATGCCTGGAATATTTACTTTAATAAACCCCATGGAAAAGTAATTCAGTGAAATTCCAAAGGGAAAGAGGAAATGGCTATCAAACTACTTCCATTTCACCTTGGAATAAGGGATGCATGTCCTTGCCGGTCCATCAGTGCAGGGGCAGAAGAAAAAATATCTGTTCTCACCATGCCAGGAGCACACAGCAAGAGATGGGAGTGTGAGAGATGCTGTGAAGAAAGCAATGGGGAGAAGAGGTTGGTTGGGATGGTTAAAGGCAAGGGTCCAACCTAACAAGGTAATGAACATTCATCCAGCTCACATCAACAAAGATACAAAGCTGTAGCGTATTGACAAATCCCTCACCAAGCCAAAATGCAAGTTGCAACTTGAAAGTCTAAAGCATGCACATACTTGCAAAATAGACCCTACAGCACTAATTCCAGCCCTACTCAGCCAACTCGGATACTCCTCCTTTGCATGAAGCACAGATAGCTTATTTCTGAGAGCTCATCACTCTGAGCAAAAATGCAGTTTCTTCCCAGCTCTATTAAGGAAACATGCCCGTTTCAGGCTTCCAACAGGGAAAAGGAATAATAATAAAAAAAAGAGTTTATAAATTATGAAAAGCAAGTTGACAGTGTGTCCTTATA
Organism: Aphelocoma coerulescens; assembly: GCF_041296385.1. NCBI lineage: Eukaryota > Metazoa > Chordata > Aves > Passeriformes > Corvidae > Aphelocoma > Aphelocoma coerulescens. The sequence goes on from NC_091024.1 coordinate 8,207,925, forward strand.
AATATGAAGATTACCTATGCTACCCTCATGAATCTGAAAAGTCACAGTTTTTAAAAAATGGTAAAAACTACAGATTCAGCAAACTGAAAAATAATGGGCGAGTTTTGCTGACCAGGGAATACTCTGCAATTTAGTTCTTTTCTTGTTTAACATTTACTGTATATTTCACTATCCAGAAATATTATGTTTACAGGAAAAGCCCCATTTTCCACAGAAAGGTCCCACTATTGACAATATGAATATCACAGTGAAATACAGTCAGATACCTGAGAATATCCTCTGAATCTACTTAGAGTCCCCAAGGAAAAGCCTCTTATTTCTAGAAACAAAAATATTTGTTATGTCAGCCAGTATACATTGACACACAGATGTATATGAGTGCATGAGCCTGTATGAAAAAGGCCCAGCTACAGTCCCATGCTTACAGGGTTACTACTTCTAATAGGGCACCAAATCACTGTGTTAGAAAGTTTATGGATAAATGATGGACTGATCAGTGTAAAAAAAAGACAGAGACGTGCAGAGAAAAGTGTGTCCTTTCTCCCATCTGATTCTAAATATGAAGCACCTTTTAGACTATAAGATATGCTGGTCTCAGCTGAAGAATCTGGGCACTGGTGTTACTAATATTTATTCTTGTTCTAAGCCATAGCAAGAACTCACTTCATTTTCATAGTCACTAAAGTCACTGGAGCCTGATGTCTCCCATCCAACAAATGGTTTGAAATTTCTAGAAGTTCCATAGCTCTAGACTAAAATGAAAGCTTCAAGTCAGGAAAATTTTTCCCAAATTTAAAATGGATAAAATGCTCCATTACCAAAAGTCAATTTAAAACATCAGTGTCAATTAATTCTGGCAAATTTTGTAAAAAAAGAGCATGCATATTTTGATTAGGAGCACAAACATTGATATGGGTCACTTAATGCTTTTAAAGCTTCCTCCCTTGCACTGTTAAGGGGCTGAGATTTTAATTGAAGCTGGTCTTTTGTTGCAAGAGAAGATAGTCAGACTTCCCTGATACATCTGGTGAACCCAGCTTTGGTTTACTTGGGAATTATTTTTTGAAACACACCAAGTTTTCTCTATTAGTGCTGTATAAATATCATCTCCAGTGCAGAAGCTGGAGGGATTTGGGGAGTATGACTTAATCTGAATAACTAACATGCATTCAGAACTTTAGTTTGGAAAGTAACTGAGAATACTGAACAGATTCAGCCAGCCCTTCACCTTTCTTTGATTACACAGCTTTGCATTTTGTGAGGAAGACAAGTTTTCTTCACCGTAAAAACAATCTTGTCAATCTGAAAAGGTGTCTGTCAAATCTGCATTCATCTTCAAAGTCCTGTTGAATTTTGGAAGCAGAGAAATAAAGAAATGTTGTAAGGAAATTTTTTAAAAGGAGCAATAATTTTGATTTATTAAGCAAGGTTAAAATTTACATTTTCAATTTAGGAGATGAAATATTTTCTCTTAGAAATATTTCCTACTGGAAAAATAAAATCACTTTTCCTTAAATAGAGCCTTTCTATAGAAAAAGAAAAGAAAATCTACTTTGTTCCCCAAAGTTTGATTTTCTGTCAGAATAGCTGAAATTATACTTTCTGTAAGCCAACATTGAAAGTTTCTGTCCAGTTTAGATGAAAGCTTATGAATGAATCCCACTATGAAAAGCTGGAACTATAACTGCCTTGTGTTGGTTAAACAAGGTTAAATGCATAAAAGACTATAAAACAGCTGTATCCTAAGGAAATAACCCAGCTGGAATTAACCCTAAAGGATTTCATGTTCTCCTCCCAGCACTTGGTAGAAGCCTGTGAGATAGCTGCAGGAAACCCACCTCAGACTGCACCTACCAACAAAGGGGGCAGATAAAGGCAAAAAAAGCCACCTTCAAGAGAAGTGGGAGATGCTTTAGAGCACGGATTTCAGCTTCATGGCCTGAACATTGTCTAGAGGAGAACAACTTCATCCACTGTGTCTGGTAAGCCCTGCAAACCTGTCAGCATCCAGGAGCCCCTCAGCACTAATACACATCCATATCATTTCATCTGAGCCTTTTTCTTAAGCTTTGCTCTCCCCATTCTGCCTCAGATTTACATATTGTGACAGTTTTTGGTCTGTCATGTACAGTTTCACATGCAGTGATCAGCTACAGATATCCAGACTGGATAAGGGAAGGCTGATTGGCAGCCCAGTTCATCCTGAACCACTAGAGAAGGGTCATAGAGAAGTTGTGAATCAGCAGTCACAGAATCTCATTATCCATTTGAAAGTCATTTGGTTTTGGTTTGTTATGAAGCATCCAAAATCAAGCATGGGTCTTCATCATTAAAAAAAAGTATTTTGTTATGAACAACTCAATAATAATTTTCTCATTTATGTTCTCAATACAAATTTTCCACAGCATACATTTCTCCTCTGGGAAGTACCTCAACTTTTCTATCCCAGCTCTTATCAATAAAAGCATATAGATATACTCCTTCCTTTGCAGGAAAATTTGGTGTCAGTTCTCCCCTAGAACTGTCTTTGGCTGCAGCCAGCTTTCACCCCAGCCTCCAGGAGTGGATGCAGTAGCCAAACTGGGATGCTCGTGCCGTCCTATCACTGCAGCTCCACCATTGCCTGCCTCAAGCATCCCACCAAAATTTGGGACCTCTCTCCCATTTTAGCGACTCTCCGAACCCTGGCTGTATCACAGCCTTTGTTTGTGCCGTGTGAATCCAGAACAAATCCCTGGGGATCAGCAAATGGCTTTTAAAAGCAACTTGATCAGCAAGTTCAGTTTTGCTGCGTTTGTCGCACAGCTTGGAAGGTGGCGTGTTTAACGTGGCATGACAGAGCACAGCCGGGTGGCTAGGGTGGGGACAAAGGGGGTGATCCCAGGGAAAACTCCTGCCCTGACACCAAAACCAGCTCAGACTCTATTCCTTAACCTCCAGCAATTCAACAGGCTTTGACTATGAGCTGGGGAAAAAGAGGAAGAAGTCAGGCTCCCAAAATTGATTTCATTCCAGGTAATACTTCTTACACAACAATCTGTTCCTTTCAGAAGGACACAGATTAGGGAAGTATTTGGTCAAGGGGCAGTAGAGGGCACTCCAGGCCAGATCAGGTTAAGTTTTGGTCACTTTATCTCTTCTTGTTGACGTAAATGCTCGAGGCCATGGCCTGGGGTTTTCCTGCAGAAATGTGTTTACAAGCAGGTCAAGGACTTGCAGACAGATAACCATTAGCAAAACAACTTTTCTATTGACAAAAGAGAACAGAATAACGTGTTGGCAGATGAATTCTCTTGTTTCATTAAACGAAATTTTTAAAAAAAAGAGAAAGCAAAAGAGAAGTTAAATCAAAGGGCTGAAGCCCATTTGATTCTCGCAACCAGTTTTCTCACCAGAATTTAAGAATGTGGCTTGTTCCCTGTCCACTTGCAAAATGACACTGAGGACTTAGGCCAAAGTGCTGTGTTCAGTAATAAATCGAGCTGGGATTTACTACTGGTCAGTAAGCGTGTTAGCAGATTTGTTAACTCCAGTTCCGTTTTCAAATGGAGAATTGCCTGCATGTCTGCAGCCCGAGGAAAGAGTTTGGGAATCTCACCTGGTTTCAGGTTTCCTTGTAAACCTCCCCACACTGGCAGCCCTGGTCCTGTCCCTTGCCTCCCCCCCTTCTCCAGCCCCCAACAGGTTCATCAAAAGGTTTGGCAAAGTTCAGGAACCTTTTGAGCAAGCCCAGCCAGTTTAGGGGTTTGTGGACAAAGCACAAGAGAGCTGCAGCTGCAGCTCGGGGGAACCCAGATGGGTCAGGCTGAGTTTTACCCTCATGTTCACTGTCCTCTCAGAATTCCCAGCCTCAGAGCTCAGTCAAAGGATGCCAATATTTCCAGAAAAATGTAACTAACCAAGACTTCTACAGCCACATCCAGCAGAAAGCACTGTCCTGTGCGTACACAAAAAGACAGGATTTTAAACAGCCATGAATTCAGCAGACAAAAATTTTAAGAAAAAGTAGGAGAAAAAAGTGCCACTCAAAACCCCGTGGTTATTTGCTACCTGTCAGTCAGGGTTAGAATATAACCAGAGGAGGAAGTGGCTTCTCAGAAAGCCTTGTTCAGTCCTACTGGAGGAATTTGTGGTCTATTCTGTGTACAGTTTGTGGTATCTGAGTCACAACCTGACTCCAAGTCATGCTGGATTCTAAATGACAAACGCTGTCTCTCTGACGGAGGCCGCGCATTAGTCAGAAACCAAATGTGTGTGCACTTGGGAGAGCTGGGACATTTAATGCCCAAACAATAAAGCAAGCTAAACAAAATGAGCTAAGCCAACTGGAATCAGCAGAAGAGGATTCGTGTAACTCATCTGCCTGTACAAGCGGATTAAAACTCAGCCCGAGGTGTGAGCAACTTCATACATGAGCCCGAGGAAAAGGCTGGTGTGTGCCTTTGGGGGCCAGCCACCTCTGGGCCTTTACACACAATGCAGGAAAAGTGAAACTATTTTCCAGGGTATGCTGGAAACTGAAGGGAAAGTACAGATGCTGTAAATCTGAGTTCTTTTTTAAATAGAGACTCTCTGCTCATTTTCCTTTCAGTTTCTCTTTTTCATCCCTCTCTCACTTGCACACACAACCAGACTCCATGCCAGCAAAGGGTCAGGAAGCCCTTGAGAGCTTCTGCTTGTGGAAGGTGGACAAGGTGACATCTGCAGGTTTGGCATCCAAATATCACTCAAAATCCCTGCCTTGGCTCTGGCCCTGCCTTTTAAAGCAACAGCTGCTCTGAAAGAGGCTATTTTTTCAAGGAAGAGCTGCCTTGTCTTTATTACTCAAGACACTAAGTGCCACTCCACCACAGCAGCATTCCTGCTGCCCCAACACCACTCACTTGCCTCCAGTCCCATTAATACTATTAAAAACTCAATAACTTTTTCTATCTTTTTCATTTAAATAATATTCCTCTATGAAGCGTAGCGATTAAAAATGCCTGTAAACTCTTCTATTAAAATGACATTTTAAAAGGCTTGATTTGAACATGGCTATGTCACTTAAAGTGGAAAAGTTTCTGCGAGTTCCCTTCCAAGCTGTTAAAGATTAGCTTGATGTAGATAAGACTATTCCCCAAACTCATTATCTGTCTTCAAAATGCACCTTAAGGACTACTTAATAAAGTCAAGGTTACGTGAAGAGTATTTCAGTGAAAACCAGTGAATGACTATTAATAAATCTGCATTACAGATTGGTTATTTTGTCTCTGTCTTTCATCTGAGCAATAGATGATCCTTCTGTTCTTTTTTTTTTTAACAGTAAGCATGTGTTGCCTCTTTCTACAGATCACCAACGAATCAGAGGCAGCAGCAGTAGCAGAGAGCATTTCAGCATGTTTACAATTAATCAGATCTAAGATACATAAAATATTTTGCAGAAAAGGATCACATATCTCTGACCAGTGTAAATTAAATTATAAGGAGTCCTGATTGGGCCAAGCCTACATTTGAAAAGAAGATCATCATGCTACTCTTTGTAAAACTGAATTTTTACTTCTCCAAAGTCATATTTCCTATTTCTTTCAATGTTATGGGTATGAAATATTAATTCTATGAGCTCTGGTGCCAGATAGCAGCAAGTCCATCCAGAAGGGAAGCACTACAGCTTCTTGAAACAGGAAAACTACTTGGCAGGATTTCTTCCTAAGACCTCCCCATCTGTTGTCCATAGCACTGCAGAGCTGGTGTTTTAAGGGTTAGACTGATGTTGTAGGGTCCTGCATCACCAAGTGCCAAGGACTCTCACAAAGCTTCATCCTCACCTCATTCTCACAGAGCAGATTGGGAAGTTTCTGATGTCTAAGGGCTGGAATCTTCTTCCTCAGTTGGACTCACATCCCTACCCATACAGTGGGAGGCCTGTGCTGCCCTGGGTTCACATGGGGAGCTCCCTCCCTGCCCCTCTCCATGGAGATGATAAAAATGCTCCAGGACACACTCATATGTCCCCCTAGGAATGTCCAAGGGAGTAACACAAGAGAGATGGAGTAAAACTTATCACAGTCAAGCTTGCTGGAAATTTGGTGCAAAAATCTCAGGCTGAAATCACTCTATCCTTTAGACATCTCAGTACCTCTAAGGTCTAAATTTTTTAATTTTTAACCTATTTCTGCTTTCAGCTGAAAGGAGTCAACACAGAAGCTCACAGCTGTGTATGCATCAAAAGGAACCCTGCAGATTTTTGCTGGACTGACTTGCTGGGGACTGTTGATTCATTCTACCTGGAACAGCTCCAAAATACAGTCAGTTACCTGCCATTCAACCATTTCAGAGGAATTTGCATAACACAGATGTTTCCATATTTGCCATGCTCTACCTTGTGTAGTAAAGATTAGCCTGATTCAAGGCCAGCAAAACAAAAAACACAACAAATCTGCATATATAATCACTAGCTGTCCCTTACCTTTAAGTAAATCCTTGAACTCTGTTAATTCTAGACCATGTATTTTTGAGATGGGTCTACATTTTTTCACATATTTATCTCATGTATTAGGCCCCTCAAAAACTTATGGGCATGTCCACAGGGATTTCTGCACACAACTGATGTCCTACTCAAGCCCATGCTCTAGACTTGCCAGATGGAAAACACCTTTTGTCCAAGAGCCACTTAGTTTATTAGCATGATGTTGAACCTGAGCCTCTCAGCAAGGTATCTTGCCTTGATCAGAGTAAAATTAAACCTCTCCACACTGCCAGCAGAGACAAGCCCACCACAGCCTGTGTGAGCAAGCATAAACAATAAGAGCAGCAGCCAATTACTCTGCAAAACCTTGGATCTGCTTTCAAACCACAACACAACTTTTAATGTTATATTTAGATTCAGGGGATTTACATATAAGTTTACATAAGTTATGGAAAATCTGGTAATTAGGAGACCTGCACCTTATGAATCTCCTTGTTCCACTCTATAGCTGAATTCCGGTTCACCCTGTGTTTTACCTGTAGGAAATTTTTACTCCATGAAACCAAAGAGGCTGCACAAATGCAAAACCTTCTCAGCCCTTCTGGTGCTGCTCACTTCCACTTGTTGAAACACAGAAACATGTCAGAGTGAGGACAGAGCAATGCCAGCACAGGTACTGGGACTTGAAGTGCAAAATTGCCCCCACAGAGCTGGTGGATCCAAGGGAAACATCATTTTGTTACCTACATAAAGGCCTGGCAGAAGCCTGGGAGAGAACAAGCTGGAAGAAGGTGTAAATCTCCCAGAAGATCAGGAGCAGGACCTTGCAGAAATGCTGGGAGCTGTTGTCATTGCTGCCTGGTAGAAGAGCTAGGCCACACTGAATTATCCTGAGGGACAACTCTTTCCGTATTTTTTCCACAGATAGCAAAAGATTTAAAACAGGTGAGTGGCATCATACAACCTAAACCTTTTATTCTGTATTTCACGTCTTCCTGGTTTATCTAAAACTCATGCTACATTGAGTGAATTAGGAGGTTGATTGAAAAGTACATTATATACTAGTTACCTGTGAGATGTGCACTTTAGAAGTGAAGGTTTAGGGGCAGAGGAAAGGCATATAATAAAGAGTAGTGCACTTTGAAAGGTCTAGGCAATGCTGCAAGAAATAGCATTACTTCACAGTTGTCAAGGCTCAGAAGTTTTATTACCAAGGAATTTCACTTTTGCCTCTTATTCTTAACACATTGACCAGTTCTGGGACTGAGAGGATTTGCTGATCTAATATAGATAGTGATTTCGTAGGTTTGTTCAGATTTATATAGACAGCACCCTGGGATCAGGAATTACATTTAAAATGTAATAAAATGTTCTTGTGCACTTTTACTCACAAATACTGTACTTAAAAAAGTAAACATCAAATAATCTCAGATATCTTTCAAGAAAATGTTGACATAGCTCCAAGAGCTCATACAGATGACTGAACAGTTTTCTGAGTAAACTTAATAAACTCATATTCTTATTCTTTCAGTGTACCATGAAGTATCACATCATGGAGAAGAGAGAAAACTAAGCCATATAATTTAGCAGAAATCTATTTTAAATACATATTTCAACATATGAAGACAGAATACAGACATTTATGTAGGCATGTTTTAGTACTACTTACAGTCTTAGTGTTTAAATAAGGGTAGCAATTGAGGGTTTCGCCCACATAAGGGAATCAAGCTCCCATTGCAAAAATTTTGTCCCTGCTCCTAAAGTGAGACCTCAGTCCTTTTCTACTCATCAGCAATGTTACAATGATCTCAAGAGGCAGGATCTGACCCCTAATGTGTTCAGAAGGACTTTGTGTAAGTTACGAGTTTTAGCACAATTGCTCCTCTAAGTAGTCAAAATGATTCATCTACATTATCTGTCTTTATTAAACAGTCATTTACCCTAGTGAGTCCCACTCAAGGGAATCTTTATTATTCAGACGAGCCCTTACAGTCATAATGACACAAAATATATATAGGAATTGTTAATAAAACTGTTATTCCTATGTCTGTGGATAAACATCAGCTGGTAATTTTATATCAACAATCCATCAGACCAGAGACAAAAATCTACAGCTAACAGGAGCAGGAAATCCATAATAACATGCCAGAGATCTGGTGAATACTATTGAGCAAGAGAGACCACCGTGAGGCAATAAATTTGGATTCTTAATTTATTTTGCACAACAACATTAAATGAAGTCTTTCTTACATAATTTAACAAAACAGTTGTAACCCTTAAGGCCTATGGAAGTCCAAAGCTATGTCAAAGCTGGTGGCATGGCTGATATTCTCAACCTAAAATCATTTAAGGATCAAAAAAGGAAAAATTATATTCTCTATTCTGCAGGAGAGAGATTTGTTAGAACCTATCCAAATTATTGATGGGACAATTGTTTCCCCCTCAAAGAGTGTACATGGACAATGCACTTTAACGTCTTAACATTGGCATGTCTCATGTCAGAATCCAACATTAAGTCTGAAGAAAGGCCTCAGGGAGGCCTTTCCGTGTTTGGGAATATCTACAACCCTTTGAAATTTTCATAACAATGCCAGGGCCCCCACTTCTAAGTCAAGGGAAGGTGAGAGAAGGGAGTTTCCAGTGTAACATCAGATTGGAAGCCCTTCATAGGAATGAGTGAGTGCTTTCACCTCCAAGGTACTTGTAGTTTCAGATGTGTTGGATGCTGAGAAGGCTCTTGATCCTTCAACTCTGATTTAATGGAAAAATACATATTTTTAGGATTTTTATATCACTTCTAACAAAGATCTGATAAAGATTTGTTACAATCTTGAGGGACTGGACCATGTATTTTGTGGGTTTTAATCTGCTGAAGGACTGAAACATCACTTCTAAGGTTTTGACTAGTCATATATTTCTATGAAACGTTTTTTTTTTTAAGAAAAGGAAACACTTAGCATCCCTCATAGCCTGCTTTAGATAACAGAGGTCTCACGACAGCCTCCAAAGGCCCTGTCCTGCTTCAGAGCAGTGCAAAACCCTTCCTTTTGAACATACAGCTGAAGAAGTTTAAATGTTTATGTGAAATAAACCTCATTTTTCTCTCTTCCTCGGTGTTCGGATGCTTTGTGCCAGCCCCGTGCAGTACCTCGGCCATGTGCAGGTGAATTAGAGCTGCAGGATGAACACTGCAAGACTTTATGGAGTATCCTGCTCTTTGATCTCCCTGGTTCCTGCCCAGAGATGAACACAGCAAGCTAAGTACAGCAATTAGCAGTAACAGCTATTAACAAGCTTCACAAAAGACACAAAAGGACACAAGTAGGTGGTTTACAGCTTGGCAGATAAAAACAAAGTGGGCACATTCTTTTACACACCACTCCTCCCGCAAGTTCAGGCTGAGGGACCAGAGGGCTAACTGTCAAACAGTCTGGTTCTGGTAAATAGACCTCAAAAATATAAAATGGCATAGTCCCTGTAGCAGAGGAAACATATTTGGCTTACCCTTAACAAAGTCCTTTGTGAAACAAAAATTTTTGGGAAAGACCATTTTTTTTACTGCATTGTTTTCTGAGTTTAAACTAAAGAAGCCAGCATGGACATCACCATAAACACTTGGATTTCAGTCCACGAGGAAACTGAAAGGAAGATCGAACACTGCCCTGTAGAATCATAGCAGTTTCCACTGACACTGCTGCCCAAGCAGAGGGTGTATACAGCAAAACTGTATTTTGTATTTCTGCACAACAGTTCACAAGCCTGTCCTCTACCCCAGCACCCTCTGAAAAGCCAAGGAGGGAACCTACCCCAGGTTTCTGCTGCTGATTCTGGTGCTCAGACCTGGATCAAAGGACTGAACTAAGTCATGTTTTGTTCCCTGCAGATCATTCAGCTGCTTGGCCCAAGGTGTACCACATCACACCCCCTGCCTTCCCAAACACGTCCCCCACTGCCTGGGAAACTGGAGCTGCAGGTGACACTTGTGTGCTGTGGCTGTGACAGATCACCCTGACTTTTCATGCTGTTTTAACAGCAGAAGCAGCCTCTCTCCTGTCCCCCACAAGTCTGTAAATGATGTGGCCACATTTGCTTGTTGTTGTTTTGACAAACAACACACGCTGACTAAAGTACCCCCACCAGATGATAGATCCACAAACGTGCTCTAACAAAAACTCATTTTTCTATACAAATACCAGTCTTGAGAGACATCTCATAATAGTATTGCATCAGGGATATCTCTAAAGCTGACAGATTTCCAAATACATGTATTTATATTATACATATATATAGGAATAAGAAGCTGGAAAGAAAAGGCGGGGGGAAATGGAAAAGAAGATGCAATAAGTCAGAGAGCATCTAAGGATTTTTAGCCATAAGCTATTTCTTAAATCAGGAAGCAAAATGTGCATTAATCAGAACATTAGCTCCAGACAGTGCAACAACATCAAGAACATTGCTACTGTTCAGAAAGTCATGAATCTTTATAGGCCTACAAAACATTTATATAACTTTATCATCATTGGCTTTGATCAATTATATAACATGAGAGCTAACAGGCTCATAATTTTCTCCCCCATGTGAACTCTGGATGTGCAAAAATCTATAGAAAAGCAAAAATAATAATGCATATTTTTACTTTTTGTCCCTGTGCACCATGTGTGAGGACATTTTTAAACAGATTAGAGACAGTGTCCTCTTATCCACAAACATCCAATTCCAAAATAGCTAAAAAGTTGTGCTGCAAAGCTTTGCTGATGCATAGACCAGTTCCTGCTGTGCATCCTGACCATGTCCTCCTGACCGTGATGGTGGATGCATCCTGAGGAAGGAGTGAGCTAGAGCAAAGGTTTTGGCCAGTAGAACAATCCCTACATGACCCTCTGGGGGAATCTCTGGGATTTTTTAGACACTGAAGCACTCTGAAATGTGTGAAAAAAATGCAATTCATTACGAATTTCTTTCTCACTTCAGGCTGTACCAAAAGTAAATCATTATCCAACTTTGGTAAATGGGGAAAACAAGACATGAAACATGGTTAGGAGCACAATGAATTCAGCCATTAAAGTCTAAGATCCCTTTTCTAAGGACCAAAAATCTGTTCCTGCCTCTTTTCACATGACAGTCAGACCACGTTTCCTCACTTCATCCCTTCCCCTCAGAAGTGGCTTTATCCACATCCACGAGAGATCAAGAGTTGTTCAATTTCCCTGCTACAGTGCTGCTTCCTCAGGCTGAGAATCTCCTCAGAAGAAAACTTTATGATCATTTACTTTCTTTTCAGCCACTGACTTCAAGTACTTATTCTGAATAAATGGAGAATGGAACACGCAGGTGCAATACAAAATGTTGAGCTATAGAATGCCCTCTTTAATGTCCTCCTCTTTTCTTTCCAATTAATAACTCTGGATGTTGCAACTAATCTAACTTGGACCTGGAAAAAGCACTTGGCTCATAACCCTTAATTGGTATGTCTAGCATGGTGGAGATGACTGTAAATTATCAAAAAGTCTGTTAAGTCTTTTCAGAATTTTAAGTTTAAAAAAAAACCCTCCAGCTGAAGGAGTTTCCATGGTCTTCCTACGTGCCAGTATTTAAGATTGAGTGCTTCGGTGAGGTGGGAGTTGTATTTAAAAATTCTATATACATTTATATCAACTTAGCCTTAAAGGGACATTTTAACCTTTCCTCGCAGGGAAAAGGTGTTCTTGGATTCAGCTTCATTTAATCACTTTTTAGTCCAGCCATTGGTGAAATTTCTTACAGCATTGATTGCTTGAGGTTTGCTTTAATTCCTTCCTTCAAGAATGAGTCGTGTAACGTATTCACTAAGACACGTATTTGAGGGCTGGCTGGGGAAACTGATAGAAGTAGATCTAGCAAAAAGATAAATTTTCCTTTCCACCCTCCCTCTTGTCCTGTCACTGAAACACTGAGTGTGGTTAAAACCTAAGAGGAAGTGGGTATGTTGTTGTAACACCCTTTCTTCCCATCTAATCTGTGGAACTGGTTATCTGATCCCAATTCTCCTGTTATTGCAGCGGGCACAACACAGATTACAATCCAGTGGTGGGATAAAGAGAACATAAAACCTTCAGAAACATTTGTCAAGATTTTCCTTTATACTTACAGATGTTAAAACCGGAGGCACAGAAGCAAGGAATTCAATACATATGCTAATGAACACCAAGCACTAAAATGATTTCTAATATTAATGCCTATAAAATAAAACTGATATTTCTATAAACATATTTCTATGGCACTTTGTCCACCATAAACTCTCCCTAATGCCTGTGCTTTTTTAACTTTATCTTCAAATTCTCAGAATCAGAATCACTAATACAGCTGCCTGACAATGAATATAGCAAATATATCCCAAATTGTATAACAGTTTTGACAAATACTTTTCTTTGTTTGGAAAGTGCTCACTTTAGCCAATCAACACTCATCATTATGTGTCTGGACATGCTAATCACCTACTATTTTTTTCCATTCTCTGATTGCAAGTGTGCAAGTTATTGTAAGAAGATAAATGTGTGATTATACATGTGTTTGAATATTTCACAGATTAAAAGTTACTCTTGTATATATTCAGTGATTCAAAACCATATGTATAAGTATCCACTGTCTGAATATTTGCAATAATTAATGATGTGATCTCCTTATATATACTAAATAAAAGCTAGCACTAGTATTCACAAAGATATCTGGAAATTTATTTTTGTTATTACTTAATTGCACTCTCAAAATTATTTCTCAACGGAAGAGTGAAAGCCATTAAAAAAAGATATATATACCTTATCATGCTTAGTAGATCACCATATCTTAATAATGAAAAATGATTAAAAAAGGAAAAACAAACCAAAGGTGTGAGATGACTTTTCCAGCAGCATTAATGTATCAGTTTCTCAACTGTGTAAACTGGTGTAAATCAAGTTAGGTCAACAGAACAAAACCAGACCCCTCTGTACCCTCTTAAAGAAAGCACTTTCTGCTTGTGAGTCTTAAAATAAAACAGTACTTACACTTTTGGGAGGTTTTCCTTTGTTTTGAAGGCAGACAAGTGAGAGTTTGGAGAATTATTTTCCTTTTGTTTTTGATAATTCTCTCTAAAATAGCTCTCAAACTTTTTTTTTTTTTTCCTCCTGAACTATCATATGAGAAAGGTCTAATGCCTCAAGTCAAAATGCTACCTTTAAAATACTAAGCAGTACAGCAGGGCAGACTTGTGGTATGTTGGTTTATTAAAACATATATAATAATTTGGTTATTAGTCATAAAGGCCTAGAAAATTCACTCAGTTCTTCAGACAGTACAGAAATCAGTGGACCTCAACTGTCCTTAATTACTTTGTTGGAATGTGATAACTCTTCTCAATGGGTCTGACACCCAGAGAAGCCACAGTAAATCCACAGGCTTTAACACTTTTGAACTAAGATATATTCTCCCTATTCTTTCCTCTGCTCTCTCAAAACAAGAGAAAATTAAATATTCTGTTTACAAACCCAATAGACTGTTCAATATTGGCCCATTTTAACTACTAGCTGAATTGGGACACGAAATCTGTATATCTCAGTTCAACAGGGGTTTATGGTGGCATCTGTTCTCAAATTTTAAAATATTTTCCTCTTACAAGAAAGGATCTTCAGTCTGACTAGAGGTACTTTCACTTTAATAAATTAATCATTCAACATAATTGTCGCTGAATTAAAATTTCTGTCTTTCTAAAACTTCCACAGTCACAGTGAAGTTTTAGGTAATTCTGAGGTAGGGGTGAGCCAGATTTTTTTCTTTTTAAAAAAAATTACTTACAACAGAAGCAGCTCTGAGAGCCAGACCCTCACACATGCACACACTCTCTCTCTCTCTCTGTTAGGCTTCATTTGATAGCTATGAACTGTGGATAAAGAATAAATATGGCTTTTCAGTGCCCTAGGACTCTCACCTGACTTATTTATGTCTGACCTGGTAGAACACCACTGACCTTGGAAAGTTTAATTGAGGCTGGGATTATATGGCACTGCTTGAGGCCACCTGAATTTAGAGGGTGTGACACACACTTTCTCTCTCTCGCTGACTCTCATCTGCCAGGGGATGCACGTGTGGGTGCACGTGTGTGTGTGTGTGTGTGTGTGCATTTGTGCACCCCAGAATGAGCCTGGCAGTGGGGAAATACCCTGGTGTAAGCTTTAAACATGCTGGATCTTAAGCAAAAAGATTAGTACTGCCAGGCAGACAGCAGGAATGTGTTAAGAGTTGTTTGATTTTTTTTTTTTTTTTTGGTAGATTTGTTGTCTTTTTTTTTTCTTCCCAGCATGTTTTCTCTGAGATATGATTTTTACAGTTGATTCTTAACTTTTTATAACCTGATTCTGCCTATGAACAGGGAACTTAAAGTGTGAAGGAGAAAGAATTATATAGACATAGATTATACACTTGTACGTGTTGCTTTGAACATTCTTTAGCTAAATTTAATTAACATGTATGATGAATGCTGATCATTTTCAGTCCTATTGGTTTTCAAGGAAGTTATAGATACTTAAAACTCCCCACATTTAAGTTAAATGTAAAGAGGGAGTGAGAGGAAGAAAAAAAAGGCAGAAGAAAAAGATCCATAAGACTGAAAGGAGGAATAAAATGAAATGGCATAGATATCCTATATCCAAAGAGAACTATCTTTCCTACTGGAGATTGTCCCTAGATGAATATAAACAGCTCTCATCCGGGTTTCTTCAAGGCAGAGGCCAACAAATACAACGTATTATGCATGGAAGCTTTTTATGGCACAGACTATTGTCCACTGGAGACCGGGCAGACACCACTAAGCAAACCTCACCTAAGGCCACAGACAAACATCAGGGCCCAAGGGGATTCCTCTCCCATCAAAAACACTCTCCCTTTCCCAGCTTGTAACATATATTTTTCCTGTCATTCAAAGTTTATCAGTGCCAAAGCCCTGAGACAGCCTGGCTTGAGCCACACAGGTAGATGTGAGCACTGAACTGCTGGAAAGGCTAAAATATTCCTGGGTGGAAGCAGTCTATGAAATGCCCTCAGAAATAAAACAACTCCATGGTACTTTCAAGGCCAAAATTATCCATTCTATGCTTTATTGCTAATGTGCTGCCTGGACTGGGACTGTGACCGCTTTCTGTTTGTAGGCATCACAGGAAATGAAATGAGCAGAGGATTGCTGTTGAGAGCAGCCACAATTCCCCTACCTCTCTCCAACAGGCTGTGCCATGAATCAGGATATATTTTATTATTTTTATAGTTCTGCACAGTGATGTAAAGCTTACCTGAGCCACTAGCAAGGTGATACCAAGATCTAGACACATTAAAATCCAAGAAAATCTGCCAATTAAATATGTGCTATTAGCAATTCATGGTCTGATTCCCAGCCTCTATATTACTAAGTCCACAAAAATTGCCAGTGAGGGATAACTGCATCTGCACAGGAAAATATCCAAGATGGTGAAGAAAGCCCAACAGTAAATCTATCCATGCCTGTCCTTCATTGCTGACATCCTACAGGCATTGCAGACAAACTGTATTTCTGGAAGTCTCAGGCAAACAGAAGGGATTTTAGAATGAATAGCAGACCTTTTTTCTCTCTTTTTTAGCAATTCCTCTCTTCCCACTTGATGAAGCAGCAGCTGAAGTGACAGAGACCTCTCTACCAGCCAAGAATAACATGGGTTTGTGTAGCTGAACTGCTTGAACAGAGCTGCACTCTGCACCACAAACCAATTCAATCCCTGCTATTGCCATCCCAGAGCCCATCTCTGAACAGCTGGGAAGCTGAATATGCCCCAAACCCAAATACTGCCAATACTGACCACATGAATATTTACACTGCTTTTAGCTCATTTTCGACCCAATTCATCAGCTTCCAAGCTTTATCATGCTCTCATAACTGCT
Source organism: Aphelocoma coerulescens (assembly GCF_041296385.1). Taxonomy (NCBI): domain Eukaryota; kingdom Metazoa; phylum Chordata; class Aves; order Passeriformes; family Corvidae; genus Aphelocoma; species Aphelocoma coerulescens. The sequence goes on from NC_091024.1 coordinate 8,224,288, forward strand.
GGTCATGATTTCAGGATCACTGACTTGCTAATACTGTGCCCAAGTCCCTAAACAGGCCAGTAAGTCAGTCCCACAAGACTGGAATTAAATCTATAAATTAAATATATATGTATACATACAAAAAAAAAAGAGTCTCATCATTAATTTTAACCTGTCAGACCTTGAATACAAGATGATCAGCATTTATTTATTACAAATGGGAAAACAACACTAGTACAGATACACTTGTGAAGCACTAGAGACAATAACAACAACAAAAAAAATAGTGCCAGTAAAAAAATAAGATTCTTTTTCTGTGATCCTTATTTATTACATTTTTAATAGAAAGTCAGTGGAGGTCTTATCTGATGTCATTTGGTTTAGGTTCCATGGTATTTTTTGTATTTGACCAAATTCCCTTATCTTCTCATTGCTTGTGTTCTGCTCTGCCAGCATCCAGCAAACTGATATACTTATCTTCAGTTTTATAATAAAGTTTTAGCTTCCACAGGATAAAAAAAGAAAGAGAGTGGGGAAAGGAAAATTGTGTCCGAGATACTAAACATATCAGACATGTGTGAGTGTCAAGGCATCCAGCAGTTAACCTTCTTCTTATACAGGAACTTTAATTGTTAAAAGGCATGTACTCATGGACTCATGACTTTTTCTTTTATTTAGGTTTTAGTTATATGGTCAAACTGAGAAAACTGTTATGATCTCAGGCACTACCCAGTAAATATTTTGAAGCAAGGCTGGTGATAATTAGTTTTCTGTGATTGCAGTTAATAACCAAAGGTGAAAAGATAATTAGAAGTGACAATTCTGTGGCAAAGAATATAAACCAAGGGCTAATGAGCAGGTTATTTTGCAAGCATCCATCTCCTCTTAAGAGCTTTATTTCCCATTCTGTCATGACATTTTTCCCTTCTCTTTCTTCCTTAGGTTTGGTGCTTTCTGTAGCTCCTCCCTATGTCCTCTCCACTCACTCTCCCCGTAATTTTACCAAAAATTACCTCAAATCATTATGGTCAGATGTCTCCTTATTACTCTGTTTGTTCACTTCTTCTGCTCCTTTCTTGTTACAGTTGACTTACCTAGACTTGCTGTGAGCACATCTTTTCTTGGGTTTACCTCTTCCCTAGAGCTCCCATCTTAAGCAGAGTCTCTTTCCTGTCTGTGGAATCCAAGATCAGATTTACAAACAACCTCCTCAATCATCCCTTTGCTTCTTCAATTCATAACTGAGGCACATGTGCTAAAATTTGAGGATAACAACATAATATTTTTTGTCATTTTTGTTGTAATTAAAAAAAAATGCAGAAATCCAAACTAAAGGGCTAAAGAGATGGAAGGGGACAAAGAATGAGAATATGAGGCAGAATCCCAGCTGAAATAAATATGTCTCATTGCCCAAATTGGATCAACACCAATTTTAAGCAGCTGAAGATCTGCTCCAAGTTTGCTTTACTATGCTTTGATAAAAAATACACATCAATAAAACTGGAAAACAAAGAACATGGCCTTAGTAGCTCAAACTGGGCTGGATCTGGAGAAAGGGAACTAACTGCCTTATTATATAGATGTTATACTTTGACAAAATGTGACAACTACGCCTTTTCATTTCCCCGGTGGCCTCCAGGAGACTTAAGATTTAGTATCCTGTAGAGCACTTTAAACTTGAGAAACTTCTTATAGTTTCTTATGAGTCCTGGAGGCTGTGAAAGAGATTACAATGCTTTATATTAACTTCCCTCAGCTTGCTAGAGATAAGCCAGTGGCCTGATACCAAAGTCTTCTCCTTGTCAGCGATCTGCAGAAGTGCTACATCTGAAACTACAAGTCCTTTCCCTCCAAGTCAGAAAATGAGCCATTTGCAACAGCAGCTCCACATATTTTCAGAGCCCTGCCAAGTTCCAGGCCAAAAGTGTCGGCACTGTCATGGCTTCTGCTCTTGTGCAGTCATCAGTTTAAAATGTGCCATTTCCATGCACATCTATGCTGGGCTCAGTGAAATTTCAATCCCCAGGACAGCCAAGGCATGGGGAGATCAAGTCTGCTTACTCTGTTTCAAAGTCAGGTTGGCTGAAAAATAAGAAGTAAAAAGGAGAGGCTCGTAAGACACAACAACAACAAAAAGTTCCTGCATTTTCCCCATCCTTCCTTTTTGCCCACCTGACAGGATCTGGTAAAATCAACTGGAATATTTTGTTGTGGGTTAGTGAATGTAATATTACCTGCACATCATTCTGCTGTCCTCAGAGGAAAGTACATGTGATTTTTGATATCTGAGCACACAGTGTAAACACGTTCAGATCTCCCCAATGTTCCTCAGAGGAGAAAATTTGTTGAGAGTCATCTGACCAAGGGAGGTTGTGTGCCTGCTACACATTTTACTCTCTCCATTCCCCAGTTTCAGCTAACGAAGGAATATTAACATGTACTTCTTGAACCCATCTTCTAGAGACTCACCTGGAGCCTGGGGAGTCCTTCACAGGTCAGAATGAGGTGCTTTGAGCAATTTACTGACTGCTCCTAAGTGATCTATGAGCATTGAAACAATGCTGATTTCCCCATATCCGAGTGCTAAAGATCAGTCCTGACATATTTATTTTCCTTGTCATGATATCTCTCAAAATTATGATGTTTTGGGAAGAAGAAACATCATCAGATGCTCTTGATTGGTGCAATGAACCACCCACAATGTCTGTTCTTCTCAAGATTCTTAAAGCAGCACCAGACTGGAAAGAGCTGGGCCCACTTTAGTTCCTGATTCATGACATTTCTGAGACGTTTTATACCTGCAGTGGAGACAAAATAGGGATGCCTGTCCCTGTGCAACAAAGTCCCCAAAGGATTAGTTACCACTGCCTATTGTTAACCCCCAAAAAATCACAGTTTTGATAAATCCTTTCCATAAATTAGAAGTTTCATGCTTTACACATGTGGGAAAATTTAGTTCTGGGTGGTTTCTTATGCTCCATATCTGGGGAAATGTAGGCCTTGCATTAGTCTTTTAGGCTAAGGATTTCCTTTTTGAGGAAGTGGGTGAGAAACATCTTGAGCTGGAAGGCCACAAGAGAAACAAAACACCATGGAAGAAGTATTGAAGGAATCCAGAGGAAGTCCTGGGTTGTGAGGCTATAAGATGGCCCTGCTGTTCTCTTAGGATAAAGCACTCCAAAGAAATAGGGCAAATAAGTTGGGTTTTTTGCATTAAGCTTCTTCTAAGTGTGTTTACAGTGTCTCATATGGAGGATAATATCTACCTGGGCCAGCAGAGATCAAGGATGCTTTTTACCTAGAGCTTGCAGACAGTCAGTATTCTGCAATAGAATCTTTACCATGCAGAAGTTACTCTGAAGCTTCTCCCTTTTGCTTTTTCTTATGCCATGTAGAAAAACTTAAGGATTTCCTGAGCATCCATAGCACAGGTCAGATCAAAGGCTTTTTTTTGGTCCAGCTAAGGAAGACAAATTACAAGGCCACAGGCTGAATTTCCTGGGGGCCTTCAGTACAAAACTCTTCCATATAGTACTGCCAGCTCGAATGTTAGGATCCTAGAAATTCAGCCAACATGTTAGGTGACTACTTGGTCTGGAATCAGGTCAAAATCTTTTGGAAGTTCAAGTGGTCTTTTTTTATTCCCTGTTTTTATATTTTCTCATGTATCTAAAATTTTTCAGTCCAAGAAAATGATTCAATTTGAAATATTGCAAGAGATGTCCAGTTCCTGTGAGGTTTTCAAAACGATTTTGGATTGGGGTTGGAACTTAATGATCTTTAAGGTCCTTTCCAACCCAAACCATTCTATGATTATGATTCGGCGATCTGCAGTACATTCGCCCAGACATGTATCAGATAAGCTTTACATTTTGAATGTCTATCAGCTCATCACAAATACATCTTTTTACACCCATACTCAGATCTTTGCACATGAAAATAAGAAAAATAAACACACAGATGAGGCAAAACTCCGTACATACACATGCAAACGGTTACGTGTTGCCAGACACAAATCCAAAGTACATCATTCAGACAAATAATGTGACAGTCATAAATCTGGTTTGCAAATTTTCATCACATTAATAAAATGGAATATTTGAGTCACTTTACTTTTCGATGACTATTAGACCTTGAGGAATGTTACCCTGTGTGTGTATGGGAGCGTGGGCACATGGACATATAGCTATGCACGTGTCTGTACATAGACATGCACTTCTGTATTTTGCTCTCCAGCCTTTTCTTGGGATATTTTTTATGCCTGTTTACCATTTCCCCCAGCCCATTTTCTTTCCTCCTCAGCTCACTAAGAACTACAGCTTCAATTGTATAAGAGGCACAATGTGATTTACAGTGTCAAGAGATTTTAAACAATATATTTAATGCCACAAGAGGCCTGAAGCAACATCCTGAAGCAACAGGCTATCTCTCCCTAGGCTTAAAAATTAAGATTCACTGGAGTATGAAGGTCAGTGGGAGACTAAGGAAAGGGCAAACGGTCTGGTATGATTACACCATGTCTGAACCAAGCTGGCTTTCCCAACAAAAATGTGTCAAGCAATACAGACAAGTCATAGATATGAATTTCTTCTCTGTGCTTCTGCCAGTGCTATATTTGAAGAATGCTGCCAAAGAGTTTATTCCCAAACCTTGTGTTTTGTATTAAGTAACAGGATTTAATAACAACTGTTTATATTTTCATGACATCGGAAAAAAGTGTAGTAATGACTTAGGGAAAAATCCTCTCTCCCAAGCTCAGATTTTAACATATCCTGAAACACAGAAGCTCAACCTCAATTGTTACTGACAACCCACAAGGAAAGGTCCATCTGTGGTTCCTCCTGCGCTCTTCTCCAGGACTGTGCATCCAGCCTGTGGCTCCTTCCTTGATGATCTTTTTTCTCAGGACACTTCACAAGCACACAGAGGACCAGAGGAGCCACCAGTGGTCCTTTCTGTATGTTTTGGTCCAGTGTAACAAATCTAAGAGGCCAACCCACATGATTAAAAGCAATTAGAGGTCGGATCAATTGAACTCAAAGCTGCAATGGAAGGTTTTGACTGATGAGATGAGACAGCTCCATTTGGGACATCTGATGAGTTTACTGTCCCAGATGTCCATCCTTCCACAGCTTTGTGAGCTACGGAGCCAATCAGCTCCTAAACCACTGAAGTTTAACACACACTGTTTGAAAACCAGCTGAAATGGGTGACGATTTGCCATAAAATGCTATGCTGTAAATGATGGTGTGTCAGGGCATGACTGACAAGCAATATAAATATCTCTCCAGAAGAGGCACGGCTGGAGGCAATAGCCTCATCAGACATCCTAAGCAAAGTCATTTTGCCAATCAAAGCCTTTGTAAACAGACCTACAGAACAGGATTTCAACATATGATACACACTGTTGTCGAGAGATGTGACAAAGTCTCCAAAATCATGCAGACTTTCTTCAAAATATGGCTAAGTTGGATGCAATAGGGATGTATCTGTTGTGCTGACCTTTTTCAGAGTTTCAGACTAAGGGATCTGTCCTTTACCAGGGAGATCTGGTCAGAGGAAACACGCCACCCAACAAAACCATCTGAACACTCCTCAGAGCCTTTCTGCAAAGGGACAGAAATTAAAACAAGACAATAAAAATAGTTCTTTCCCACTCTCTCACTGCTTTCCCCTTCACTGACACATCACTCTTGACTCATGTAATCACAGCAACGATAGAAATAAGGGGTTGGGAAAAAAAAGACATATCTTATATTTTTTGAAAAAAAAAACCCAAATTCTATCATAATATTATCCACATGTGGTCCTGTGTTAGCTACCAGACCCTGAAAAAGAGAAAAAAAAGACATAAATAGGAAGGTTAACACAGTTCTGGCTGAGTGGGAAAATGAGAAGGCCAAATGTACATTAGTCAAAGAAAGAAAAATAATATCCCAGAAAATGAATAAGAGATAACTATCCTCAAAATAATACTGTATAAATACATTTGCTGTAGGTCACATAAAAGATTCATGGCACACACATGTACAGGTCAAATTACCTTTAAATATTAAATTTCTTTCTAGCGAGGAAGAATTTCAGATTTATGCTGTTTTCATAAAGAAAAAGGATGCACCCCATGCATTATTATTTGCTGACAAATGATAGCTTCTGGGTTTGCCTGAAAAATGCACTTTACAAACTGTCTTCTTCATGATTAAAAAAAAAAAAGAGTGAATCATCACGAAATTCACCTCTTCTCCAAGAATTTTCTTCTTTCTTTTGGCTCATTAAATCAATATTTTCCTATTGTGGATCTCTAGAAGTTAGCGTTGGAGAACACCTATTAGGTCACTAAAGTACTCCATTTCCCTGCTAATGTAATATTATTTTCCTGCACCACATTTTGGTCAGTCTGGCTTTTAAAAGATTCAGCAACAAGGTCACGCTGTTCCCTGGAGATGTGATTCCACCCACACCTCAATGTTCAGACATTTTCATATTAACAGGTCTAAGGAGGAATAACAGAACCACAAAAAGTTACAATAAAGTAAGGTCTGAACTCAAAGCTCGGCATGAAGTGGCACAGAGTGGCAAATCTATCCAACAACAGGTAGCAAACTATAACCACTGAATTTATGGCTCCAGTTTGGCCTTTATCAGTTGAAAACAAATGCGTTATTATCTCTTGGCTCTTTGATGATCCTTGTGGAATGGGCTGTGACCCTTCCAGATGGAGAGATGTTCAGAGCATGTGACCAGCTTCACCCAGACAGCCCCAAAAACTGAGCCCAACCCTTGGTCAGAGTCAAGCAATTAATTTACTTAAAATATGTCTAAGAGTACAAGCCCAGAATAAAAATATCTTCCAAGCACATTATAATACCTATCTAAAAATATTTGGAGGGCCTTTAATAATATACAAATTAAGATTCTTAGTTGCACTGTGATTCTCTACCTAATGGAGGAGAAGTTGGTTCTCCTTCCAAACCGGCTGAGCCTGGGGAAGCTCAGCTTTTGTTTTCAGTGAGGCTCAGTGACACCAGCACCAGGGGGGACATCAGAAGGTGCTGCCAGGCCTTTGTTCACCTTCAGGATGAAACAGGTGATAAATGGTGTTGCCAAATTCTGGAAGATATCAACCATTTATCTCTCTGGTTCTAATGGCATGGGCTTAGTGGAAGAATAAAACCATCTCTGCTATTTTCTCTACCTAGAGAGTTTAAGAGATTTTTTTACTTTCCACATCTACTCAAAGAATTGCAGGGACCTGTTCTCTTTTAGAGCTCTGAGTTATAGGCCTCTGGTGGATTTAGTAATGGTGAACTCCACCATTCCCCTTTCTGCCTCCAGTAGTTAGAACCAATATTTCTGACTGCAAAGTTATTATCCATTATCAATTAATCTTCTTTGCTGCCTGTCTGGCAGGGTTTAGGAGAAACCTCCTCCCTAGACTATGCTAGGTACCAAAAAAACCCTTCCTGGCAAGTGATTTCATTGAGTCTTTAGCCACTGGTGTGCAAAGGTGGTGGCAAGATCTTCCTCTGGCTTACTACATTCCTGGTGGCATCACTCTGCTGAAGGCAGTACCAATCCAACCAGCATAATTTCCTTGGGCTTAATTTCAGTCATGGGTTGTCCATCATTCACAATTAAAACCCTGGTAAGACTTCTTGAATAGGACTTTTTATACTGATTTAAAACAACAGAAATAATAAATACATCGAAACATACCACTTCAGCCAGGAATTGTTAGACATGGGAGCTTGAAATTCACAGCCCTCAAGCCTTCATTAGACAAATAAAACTCAGTGGGTGGAGAGACTCATGGAAGGCAAGTACAAAAGAGGTGTGTTACACACGGGTGTAAATTTGTTTTCCTTTCGCTGCAAGTGAATGCTCAGGGGAAAGTGTTTGCAGCATGAGCCCAGCTCTAATTTCAGTAATCCCCACAGCTTCTTCTGAGGGCAGGAAAGCCATTCTGCCCATTCATGCCAGTGACTTTTTGTTGCCTTCTTGCTCCAACCAGTCCTGCAGACCATCTGGCAGAAGTGAACCAGCTAACCTCATTTTCCAAAGTACACACCTCACCCCCTTTCTCCAGCTGCTGTCCCTCTGCCTAAGGACACAGACACAGGACATCTCTTTCTCTTTTCTCTTTCTTTAAGAGGGATAGTGTCTGTCTTTCTTACCACAGCCCCTTGATCTCAGTATGCTCTCTTTTCCCTTTCTTTGCCCATACCCCTCTCCCTGGCTGCTTTGTATTTTATCTCTGCCTGTAAAGTTGTGTGATTATGGATAGAGAAGTCACCACACAAACAGGATAGAATTTACCACAATGGCTGTTTTGTTCATATACATTTCACTGTCTGTCTCTTGTCGGAGCACGGCTATCATCTTCTACTAACAATATCCCTGGGTAAATGATAAAGTCAACTCTGGAGTAAAGCTAGACGTTTTATCAGCATGTTCAAACTATCCCCTTACAGCTCTGTACTTGCCAACTGCACATCCTTTTCCTACACAAAGACTCAATGCACATTAAAAAGGCACTTATTGAAGGTGGTGTTTGTTTGCAGAGAGGGTGTGGATCCTGATCACTATGGCAGTCACTCTCCATGTTTTTTCTCTCATCACCCAGAGAAAACTGGGTGATACAGTTATACTCTCTGACAAGTTCTTGGCTCAAGTTTGAGGTTATTTTGCTCCTTGCCAGGTCATTCTTCTTCGTTCCTCTGCTGATGCTAACTGATGGATTTCCCCTAAGTTGACGACAGAGTTGATCTAATGCTTCGCTGCAGGAGAAAGTCACCGCAGACACAAAATAAAAGATTGGAAGCTCTGAGATCTCTGTTGGCTGGTATCCTGAAGCCACAAGAAATTGATAACAGGGGACCCTAATGTACTATCCATACATCAACAGGCAAGAGGATGATAAACCTCCAAAAGTCTTTCCCACTCTCAAATTTGACGATCACATTAATGCTGTGAAAAAAATCCCTTAATAAAACAATTGCATCCACATCTTGCCAGGCTAGAATTAGCAGACATCTGTATTGATAAAGTTTGACCTGTAACAAAAAGTAGAGTTGCGAACCAAAGGTAGTCCTTAAGTTCATTTATTTCTCTCTACAACATCAATAGCAGTTAAGGTTAGTGGGTTTGGATGCAACTGCAGTACTTTGCCCAGAAATGCCCTTATGTTTGTCTCTCCAAAGCTGACTCTGAGAGGATTTCTCACCAATCTAATTCTCTTTTGAGTACAGTATCCCTTTCTCTCCAACTTTTTCCTTGTGTGCCTTTAAAATAAAGAACCTTTGCAGAAGAACTGCTCTGTGTTCTGAGTTTATATAGCAGTTAGTGCAACAGGACCCTAATCCTGGCCGGATGTTTAAGAGATTAGGAAGAGGAGGAGGATGCCTGTTTATACAGAAGGCTTTCTCTTGTTAGTCAAATAAAGAGAAATTTTCCTATTGGTTTAATTCTTAACTGTTTTGACCTCTCACATTAGGGTTAAATTTGCCCCTTTGTTCTATTGCAAAGTAAGACACTGTGAGAAGAGATGAGCCAACTACTTAATTTAGTTTCATAGGGATTGGTGCAAAGGTTTGCGTTGCTCACAGTTTCCTGCTTCCTACATCCCAAGCTAATTCCACTTCAAGACCAATGGGAGCTTAGCACCTGAATGAATATAATGTCTCAGAAGTCAAATAAATAAGAAGACAAGAATGAAAGATTGAATTTAAAGGGAATGAAAAACATTTTTCCTTGTCTGACGATGTGAACCCTTCCAGTTTTGCCTGAACTTAATATTATTGAGCAGAAAAAGAATGCACTGTAATGATTGCTTATCTCTCTCTTTTCTCTATTTCCCTTGAACAGTGGTTGGGAGTTTTCATTTCCTATGTCATTTATAATGTGCTGAGTTTTGTATTTTTGTTTTTGTTTGTCACATGCGTTGTGAAAAGAAGGCCTGTTACAGATTGCATCACTCTTTTTCATCCCAACCAGCATTAATGATAAAACCACCATTTCTCCCTAGAGTGCACCATATTCTGATCATGGCTGCATAAATTGAATAAATATAGACAAGCTGTAAATCTCTTTAACACTTGATCATAGATCTGAATCCAGTCTACATCAACAGTAAGCTTAGGCAAAATAATGTCTCTAATTTTGAAGGTATACACATAGTGAGAAACTACTCCTAAAATGTTTATTTTATGGTAATTTCAGCCAAAAGACTGTGTCATCAATACAGCCTTCTAGGTCAGGGTTATGACACATTGGCAAACACGTGTTGGATGTGCTCAATAGTACGTGCCCTGTTCTGTTCAGTGTCTACGAGTGTTCATCTGGAATCACAGAAATTATCACAATTTTTCTTTATTTTTTTTTGGCCTGGTCCTAATCCAACTCCCATCAGTGTCCTATTAACCCCTTGCTGTAACAGTGACCAGGATGTTGAACTCTCCCCATATTTGTCCCAGTGAAAATTCTTCATTTAACAATTTTTCCTCAAGCCAAACCAGCTCTTGTCTAAAATCCTGCAATTTGTAACAGTAATATTTAGAAGAACCTTTTCTACTGCATCATCTTTTCAACACATATAACAAATGCTGTACCATAACTGTCTGGCTGTCCCAGGTCATTCCTCCTGGGGTCATTAGAAAAAGTTTAGGTTTAAGATCCACACTGAAGTGTTTCCATCAAAGCAACATAAAAGGTTTCTGCAATGTTAGATGCTGTTCTGCCTCCACCTTGCCTAACAAGTGGCTTTAAGACCACTGAGCAGCTGAACACATCTGGCTTCAGTCACCTAAGCTTGCAGGTCACTGGATTGCTCTTTCTGTTGTCTTTTGCCATAAGGATTTTTCCCAACCAGATCGAAAGCTTTTAAGTAGCTGTATGTTTCTGCCAAGCACTAATTGAATGAAAGGGAAAAAGATGTGAGCCAGATGCAACAGGCTGAATTCCCTCTAGAAGTTAATGGAGTTGCTTAAAATTTAAACCAATGAATCTCCAATGAGGATCAGTCCCAAGAACCAACAAGACATACTGAAAAATTGATACATCCTTGTCTGAAGTTAGAGAAGGAGCAGAAGAATGTCAGAAAAATATGATATACAGATCAATCAACTTTTGATTAAAGATACCTATTTCCTGTTACAAGCAACACTTTGTATTCCTCAGTTCTGCTAATGAGTGGAGGATTTTGCAGAAGTCAATTTACGTATTTTTTTGGACATCTTTTTCTTGTCTTTTATCTGATTTTTTTAATATCAGCAATTTGACAATTTTGCCCCTTCATAGCAGCTTATGAATCCTTGTTTATTGGTTATCTTCCTTGGTTATTGGTTATCTTCCTCACTGTCAGCAGGTACATGGATCACTTTTTAAAGATACATTTCATTGGAAGGCAGCACTCAGAAACAGTGATGGCTCAGTGAGAGAAATAAAAAAATATGTGGAGAGAAATATTGAGAGATTGAAATATTGGAGGGATTTCATCAACATTATGATCAAAGTTAAATCTGTAAAGAAATAATCTCCACAGTGGTTCCTATTTTCCTATGGTGTTCCCAAACTGAAGGAGGAGCCCATTTGAATGCATAACAAAAATTTGTGAATGAAAGTATAAAAAATGCATGTATTTGAGCAGGAAGATGTTCCACACCCAGGAAGGACTGCTACTTTATGTTTGTTTTCCTATTTCAAAGCAGTTTTAACATGAACTGAGGTCTCAAAATAAACTTTTTTTATGAGCCAAAACAAAACATTTCATCTGCCTAACATCAGAGTATTCATTCCAGAGTGATCTTTTAAACTTGAGAGAATTGCACAATTTTCTGTCATAAAAGTGACTTGAAATGAAAAAAAATCCATGGTTTAGTATAGACATATGATATTTCAACATTACCAAAGTACTTCATTGCATTTTTTACAAAATCAAATGTCATTAGAAAGGACATTTTTCTCTAAAATGGGTGATTTTCTTAAAAGCTGCATTTTGACCCTCCAAAATCATTCAACAAAATTTCTAGCTGGGTTGAAATCAGCTTTTCTCCTTTTGAGAAAAGTGGAAATGGAGGCTCTGAGTAAAAACCTGACCACCCATGAGAGGTTTGCTGTTTATTTCAATACAGCCCAGATTTCCCCCATGGAATTCAACGGCGTCATGAAATTTAGAAGTACTGGCTCCACACTATTCAATGGCAGCAGGAGATTAAAGAGGAGTTGCACAGGATGGTGATAGTAGAATGTAATGTATATGGTTCAGATTTAGTACATATCACAGAATAGGCCACAGAGGTGAAAGGGGAGCTGGGCAGGAATTCCAGCTGAACTAGCTCACTTGTCCCTAATCCCTGCTATCTGATGAACTGCCCTTGGCAAGGACCACAGTAGTACAAAAGTTATGCCAGTGTTCAAGTGTCAAAGGTGATAGAAAGCTAAAAATCACTTTGCATCAGATGGCTGTAATAGATTTCCAAAGTTTGTCCTGGATCAGTTTCCCCAGCCATTGAAGAAACAAAAGTAGAGCTCCCCTTCCGTGCATATCAGCACTAATTCCTGTGTATCATTTCTGAAAGGCTTCAGCTGCGAGACTCGTTTTGTCCATCAGCTTGGCTCAGAGGTGTGTCAACAGGGGAATATGAAGAGACCAGACTTAAAAACACTGTCTGGATTGGAAATGAAAGGGAGGGAGGAAGAGGGGGACCAGGAGTGGGGGTGTTTGATAAAAGCACACACATACACCAAAAAAAAAAAAATAAAGACAAAGGAAATAGGAAATTCTTTTACATTTATGAGAGTAAACTGGATTCCTCTGGTCTGACAGATGAGCATAACTGTAGGCCTAACTACAGACTTTGATAAGCACTTAAATGTAAACAAAAAGGATCAATTTGCATTTTCCTTTCTGTTGCCAAATGCAATGCATCATTTTACAATTGCCATTAAGGATTATTGCTATCCTAACGCAGCGTCTTACACAGTTTGTGCCCATCGTTTGTTTTCTACCCTGGCAGAACATCTCAGGCTGCTGGCAGTTTTGCACTGATGTTGTCTTTGTCCTGTTTTAATTTTCTGGAGTGTGCTTATTCCAAAAAGGGGGCTTTTTATCCTGAAAACTGTCTTCCATGAAAACATGTCACTCATCACCTCCTTGTGCACATTTAAGTGCTGATGGTCTCATCTCCCATGCCCAAACTCACTCCAGTTCTGGGTGACGAGGCTTATAAAGCTACTTTTGATCTTACTGGAGTGTAATCTCAACAGTATCTTGGAGTCCACTTATTTCATAATCAACATTTAAATTAGGAAATTCTTTTCTGATCTATGCCCTCCCTCCCCTCTTCCTCTTTTTCCTCTTTTTCCTCTTTTTTCTTTTTATAATTTCAGAGAAAGGGAAACAAGCCACAAGCATTCGTTAAGCAAACAGCTGTGGACTAGAGGAGATCAGAAGTTCAGTCTGGAGACCATGTGTGCTTCTCATGTTACAATAATTGGGAAAGTATGATCAATGGCAGGTATGGAAACACAACAGTCTTGGATATGCTGAAAAAACCAGAGTTTGTCCAAATCTTGCTCAGAATAATAGATCCACTCTGAGATCTTCTGATCACTTCAGCACTGCTTGGCAGCCCAGAGAGCAAAAACAGCAGCATGTGAAACTGCTCAAGTGCTGACAGAATCCCCTCCCCTCAAAAATATATTTATACAGAACATAACTCAAATGTCAATTAAAAAGATTGTGTTTAGCCACCACATTTTGTTTTGTTCTCAGCCTGTGATGTAATCTGCTCAGCTCTTAGCTGTTCCCTGTGTTGGGGACCTATGTATCATCCCAGCAATCAATGTGTCTCCAAGTGTTGTGCTTCCCAGGAATTACCTGAGCCAGGCAACTTTACAAGTTCTTGCTCCTCTGCCCAACAGTCTTACTGCCTCACAATGCCATGGGGCAGTTTAACATGTGAATCACTTGTCTGGTGCCCACAAATCAAAATCACATGTCAGCATGCAAAGCATTCAGCTGTCTTCACATCTTGAACAGAAATAACCTTATTTATGTCACAGATTTTTTTACTCATTTGAAACACCAAAGACTTTTGACTTGCTATCTCCCCAGTAAATTATCCTAAATCAGCTTAAGATATCTGGTCCATATATCACTTAATATTCTTTAGGTGGCTTGAGTAAAAGGACTTTTGGTTTAAGGTTGCATCCTTACACCATGGCCATGTTCCAGGGTTCATCAGGTGGGCTGTGGGACAATCCTGACAACATTCTCCACCTCAGAGCTGAAATTAGCAGTGCTGCAGATACTTTGCCATTGTTATTATCTTGTTATAGCATTATGCTGAATTGGAGGAATATCTGTTGGAAAAAAAAAACCTTTTTCCACTCAGTCATTGACCTCCCTGTTGAGAACACACACATGCACTCATAAAACCAAATTATATTATTAAAATACATCTGGACTAAGAACTTGGATTAAGACTGATGACCAGGCTTTCACAGGCTCCCCAGCTGACTTTGGCAGTACACTCCAATCACAACTGGCCAAAGTTGGCTTCACTCCAATGCTCAAAGGTTTTATTCCTTAAGATGATGTTTTTAAGAGTGAGTTCTCCACCTGTTCTCATACTAAGAGGAAAACTGATTAAAAATGCATCTTTTATTTTCCCATTCTCTTTATGTGAAACAGTTTCCCAAGAAGAGGATAAGAAGACAAAGAGACAGTCTCAGTGCTTGCCCTCATTATCAGACTCAGAAATACTTCTTTTCATGTAACCATCATGTGTGACTGCTCTCATCAGTGTAAATATTTCTACAGCATTTTAGCCATGGACCTTAATCACTTCTACACTGAGTTCAGGACAGACCCAGTCCTGGGAATAGGTCACTCCCTGCTCCAGATCGGCTAGAATAACCCTGAAAATTACTTAAGAACCACAAAATAACTATGCCTTAAATGAAATTAATGTATGCTGGTTTTCTTTGCCTTTTTCCTTTTGCTTTATCTTTTATTTACAGTCATCCTTTCATTATAAACAAGGTCATCCTAAAATTACAAAGATACCATCGAACATATGCTTTGGGGGCTTAGTGTTAACCATGTACAGTCAGTCTTTTTATAGGGAAACCCTAAAATTAAAAAGGATTTTGTCAAGTCCAGAGGCCTTCCCAGCATATTTCCACAGAGCAAAAAGCCTGCTCTGGTGAATGAGCACCCTGTTATAGTGAGCAATCATTCGGCAGCATAGGTTATTTTAATGGACACATCACTTTAAACGGAGCCTTCACCATCTGTTCTGCCCTCTAATTACAGATGCAAAAAGAACATAATTCACAATTGCATCATAAAAAAGTAAGATATAAGTGATTTAAATGCATGTGTATGTTCTTTATTCAATGCAGCATGCAGCTGTTATGTTGTTTTCATGTTTCAGACACAAATCAGGATGAAAATGGCTCTCCTTTGATAGAGAGAGTTCCCTCACACAGGACATTTTGTGTTCAGCAAGCAAGAATTTGCTAAGGGCAAAATCCCTACTTTTTGACACAAAAACCAAGCCTGGACTCCGTAACAGGAAGACGGAATTTATATCCCTCAGCCAGTGGATGCACAGGGCTCTGAGACAGCCTGTTCACAGCTACTCGCCTGGAGTACTGACAGCAAGAGCAGTGAGCAATACTCCACGAGGCTAATCCAGAGGGTGGCCAAGTCCTGGAGGGGTTAATCCACTGCTCCCTGGGGGTCAGAATGCACACACCTGCAGAGGACTCATTTTTTCTTTTTTTTTTTTCTTTTTTTTTTTTTATTCCTTTGGTGTCACAGCAACATCTTCCTCCCTGCATCATCCTGCCTGCTTCCCAGTTTGGCTTATTTTAATCCCCTGGAGAACACAACCTTGTGTTTGACCTGTAACCCAACATTTCAGTCCCCTTGAGCACCTTGCTGCAGGGCAGGAGTCACGGCAAGGCCCTCCCTCCAGCCCATTGCACCGGGCTGGGTTTCAGCCTAATAGAAGATTTCACAGTAGCTGCACAGTATATAGCTCAAAAAGAGAAATTGGAGAGTTCCTGCTGAGTAGGAATTCATCCATCAGCAGCAGCAAAAGGCAGGAATATGCAAGCAAATAATCCATTCTTAAACTTAAATGATGCCATAAAATGAAAGAAATGCCAATTATTCTCAAGTGAGTCAAGATAGTTAAAGTGCAACCTTTTATTGGACTAACAAATGGGTTAGAAATGAAGCACACAAGCTTTCAGGATGAAAATGTATTTTCTTCAAGTGTTGGCAGCTTTTAAATTGAGCTATGGTCCAATCCAAGTTTTTCTTAAGGATCAATATGACTCCAGACATTTTATTCTTTCTTCTTTTTTTTAGTCTTTTTGATCCAATAAGTTTTGTTTAAAGATGGCCGTTATTTTTCATCTACTTAGAGAAAAATCCAGTTTCAAATGAACAGTATTTTATTTTTTCACAGGCCCATAAAATTAGGATGTTTTTCTTTGCAGCTTTAACAGGAAAGCTAGTTTTAACAGAACATTATTCTCTGTGTAGTACTTCTTAAAAAAAAAAAAAAAACAACTTCTCATTTCAAGTTGGAGATTCTTCTTTTAGAGCTTTGCTTGTCTTGATACAAGAAGTTGATAATATCTTGATTTAGCTACCCATTTAAATAAGCATCTAACTTTAAACACAGAGCAGTCTTGGATTATTTCAGGAAAACTACTCTGTGCTTAAAGTTAGAAGCATGTTTAAATGTGTATTGTCAATACATGTTACCATCTCAACTTAGTTGACTCCAGAAGTTGTTTCCAACTCCCTTTCATTGCTGTGGAGAATGAACTAAAAGCCAGAAGGCCTTAATAGGTTCTATGGCTTCTCTTCCCAGACTGAGCAGTGGTCAGTGGTCCTACCAGAGTCAGGTTTTATTAGATGACAGGGACTATTGCATATGGTGAATGTGAGGAATATTTTTGTCTCACCATCTGTAAAAAAAGGGATACAAATGTTATCACCTTTTCCTTTCTTTGGAATGTCCTGAACTCTGCAAATTTTAAAGAAATTCCACATGAAGCCTTCAAAAGTATCTTTTTATCAGTAAGGTGAATGAAAAAAATGAAATTGCAACATTCCCATTAGCTATTTTTGTCTTTCCCTTTGCAGTCAGTTTATGAGGTAGTCAAAATACTTCATCATTCAAAATCCTCATCAGAAGTAATTTGCTTTTTCTTTTTTTTTTCTTTTTTTTTAATCCCCCAAATATTTTCTGTTCCTCATCTGTGTGCTGCAGATGTCAGCTCTGGGAAAACTCACATGTGGTGGGGATCTGGCTGCAGTGAAGGACAGGACACTCCCAGCTATCCTACACAAGGCGTTGGACCACTCTCCCCATATGTCATAGTGTTACAACCACTCTAGTCAATTCCACTTGATAGCTGAGCATATAATATGAAGTAAAAGAAAATTGGTTAGGTATGTTGAACCTCAGACAGTTAAGACTTAAATGTAAGTCAGAAAACTTCAAAATCAATGAGACTTTTTACAAGGCAACAATTCAGGGAAAGAGTTCACAGTGCCAAGACAGCTGTGTACTGGGAAGAATCCTAGCTGCTTCTTTGGAATAAAGCATATACTGGAAATAATGCAATGAAGCAACTCCTTAAAATGAAAAATTACAGTAAAACATCCTTAAAATAACAGAAGGCTCTGCCAGCAGTTCCAGACTTGGTATTGGTGGAGTGCAAGATGCTGCATTTCTTCTGAGTAAGCTATTACTGTCAATTCCCAAGAAAAAAAGTATTGACCAGTGTTGGACTTTCCCAGTGTCATAATGTTCAGCCAACATAAACAGTTCTGATAGAGTCATTATTTGTCTCCTTTCCAAGACAGTTTTCCAACGTATGCTAATTTGTTTAGAGAAAAGAATTGTATGGAGGAGGATGCCTATTTAAGCTCAGTATCAGTGATTTTCCCCAGGCAAACAGAAGGAAAATCTTGATAGCAGAAACTTGCAATGTTTTAAATAGCTCCTATAGAAATACTGGCTCTGGAAGGGATATCAAAAGGCTATTTTTTGGGCTGAAATGAGCTGGTTTTGACCTGGGTTTGGGATCGCAGCAGGGAGTGGGAGAAAGGAGACACATCTTCATGTTCTTCAGTCTGCTTGTTCATTCTTGGGGGAATCTGTCACACCCCTAGGGATGCTCTGATCCCAGCCAGCTGGAACAGTCTTACAACAAGTCCTGCCAGCCCCGACTGTGAGAATGTCCTGAGCCTTTTTCAGCCATGCTCTCAGCCCTCCACTTTTCACAGGGCAAGGAAAAGGTGGCACAGACCCAGCTCTGCTAGTTTTATATTGCACAAAGACACCTCTGTGAGAGAGGACTCTTGTTTTGGCTGCTTGGGACCATTTTACTCTGCTTGAAGGAGGGGTCTGCCCAAGTTCTTCAATTTTGCTACTGAACATTTCTTAAACTGTTGAAAAATAACACAATAATAGCATTTGGAGACCAGGGAGAGAAGAAGGGGGAGAGCAAGTAAACCCTTCTTATCCTGGCTATGATTTAGAGCTGAGGATCTCTCTGTACATTAAGCAGCACATCCCCACAGGGGTTGTAGAGACAAGTTAGGTGAGGATGAAAGGAAGATCATATCACCAACTTTCTGTACATGCTTCTGTGCAGATCAGATAATCCTGTCATGCTAAAGGATTGCCCCTTCCAAGGGGCTGACTCCAGTTGTATGGGGAAATGTGCACCCAGTGAGGCAGGGATCTCTACACCCACCCCCCTCCAACACGACTGAAGGGAAAGAGGTGCATTAAGGCCCCTAAATGATTCAATGCCTCCCCCCACCTCACAGACATAATCTTTACACTGCTCTAATTCCAGCACCTACTTGGCCCTCAGCCCAGTGAAAGGCTCGACCTCTTTCCAGACCTCAGACACGCATTTACATACACTGCAATGTGTCTGTGTACGTTAGAAGACCTGCTGTATAATTTTAGTGCCTTTCCTTTCAGTGAGGTCATGGAAGTATGGGCACCCTGGGGAAAAAAAAATGAAATGCTAAGTATACGGAGATGGAGTCAGATTTTTAAAGATACTTACATAGGTGCCAGCTGGTTTTCTAAGCTGCTTTAGCCCCTAATTTCAGCTGACTTCAAACAGCTTTGAAAATCAGACTTTAGTAGCCTGAGTTGATTTTGCTGACTGTGAAATAAATCTCAATTGATTTCTGGAAGTGTGAGTGAGCAAAGAACACCCTCAGCAGCCTTTGACTTCAGATGATGCTCAGTGCCCCAGAAATTAGGTCACTCAGTGCTCAGGAGGATCACTGAAAAATGCAGGCACAGAAAGAAGTGGGTAGTGTTTGCTGGGGTGACTTGGGAAAGCAAGAAGTTAGTCCCTGGCCAAATTGGCCAGGACTGCTCCCAAGGGACAGGTTCTGTCCCATCAGAGTCAGTTGGACTTTGTCATTGGCTCTTTGGGGTTAGCAGTTTTGCCCAGGACTGTTTTTGCTGCCAGACAGTTGTCAAATCCACTGGAATTTTTTTTTTTCTTTCTATTGAAATGCATAACACAGTGATGGGGTACTCAGTTACAACATTTGCAGAGGACAAAGTTCAGGCCAAAAAAGCCTCTTTTCCTGCCTATTCTTCATATCTTACAGAACTGAATTTATTTTTCAAATACATGATTTCTCATCTTCTGTTTAGTTTCCAAGTCCTAAGGGCTGATGGAACTCAAAACAGCCTGAGAGAACTTGCCTGTCTTTATTTTCTTAGATTTGCCGACAACTTATTAACCAGACACAAACCCCACTCTTTAAGCATACAAGGCAGCCTTTCAAGTCAGTCCAAGATCACAGGTCAACGAAAAGCCAAGAAACTTGACTAGGCAACAAGGCCCGAAAAACTAAAAATATTGTTACCTCAGAAAATGGAAGTAATCATAGTCAGGAGGGACCTTTCCTTGAGGCTTTCTTTCCACATACTTCTGTACAAAAAACAGCTACAGGTGCTCCTAGCTTTTGCCTTTTCACACCAGGGAGATGCCTAGTTCAGATTGAACCAGTCTGACTTAAATACCAAAAGCAGTCCAGCATAGATCATTGGCCAGATTATTTTGTTTCCCCACAGCCCTCATGTCCCAGGTCTAACATTTATTTTTCTTCCAAGAGTAGAAATCCCTTTAATATATTTTTAATTAGCTCATTCATCCTCTGTGGTGTTGTTACCACCAGTCCACCACAGAGAAGGAAAGGCAAGGATCAAGCTGGACAAATACAAATGACTTGCGATGTCCTGCTCATTGTTGAAGGAGTGAGTCACAGACTCATCCAAAAGGGCATTCCACAGGCAGTGAGCATAATACCAGACAGAGAATATCCTAAACAGCTGAACTTGGCTATGGCCTACCAAGTTCAGATATGAGCAGAAGCCTCCCCATTTCTATATTTCCTCCATTGCCGTCTGCAGTGGTAAAGATGCTACTATTTAAAACCTGCCTCCAACATATATTTTGATTCTATCTACTTTTCCAGGTGAAATACTTATGGTTCTGGTTACAAGACAACAAAGGAACTAATGAATGACCATTTTGCAAGGCAATTGCTTGCAGACACATTCTCACAAGCTTTTCTCCAGGAAATTGCCACAGAAAATTCAAGCCTTCTTCCTGGGGTAGATCTTGTGGGAGTATTTAATTTTTTAAGAGGTGGTGGTGTTTTAGTTCATACATTTTTCAGCTTCTTTCCAAGCTTTTCAGGCCATTTCCAGTTTTCCCACGAGAAAGAGAAGAAAGCCACCATAAAAAAGCAGGAAAAAATTACAGCCCACCTCGTTGCTGGGGAAGAGGTACCAGGGCTTGAGTTTCATCTCTCCTCCCTTTGCCCTCAACTACCTCTAGCCTGTCCCCACCCCCAGGGGAAGGAAGGTGGTTCTAGCTGCTCGAGGTAATAAAGTAAGGCCTGTGAGGAAATGTTGTCTTTTGGGAAAAGGCAAAATTGTGTGACTGCATTAAAGTCAACACTATTTATCTTCACCTCTTGTCCTACGGGATGACAAAGGGACACAACTGTTAGACCCAACCCCTCTGTGCAGCTGCAATGCAAAGAGGGCAGGGACTGGTACTTTCAAGTGTCAGACCTTTTGTGCCCAACTACTAGTTTATGAGGCTGATGTCAAGCATCTCACTCAATGAAGTCTTTGTCCTAGGTGTATAGGGCAGGACAGTGGAAAAACTACCCTGTCTTATATCCCAGGCTCATCCATCTTCTGCTCACCCGGTTGCTCCATTTTTATTTTTTTTTAGGCTACCCGTTGCATTGCTAGTACGGATTCCCCCCTCCCGGGTTAATGTACTGGAAAATTGCTCTGCATGTTTATGTGGGGGTCCCTTCCAACTGAAAGAGAAAAGGAAAGAGGAAAAAAGACTATTTGGAAAGAAGAATATTTTTCCCACTGAACTCACAGGGCAGACCCCAGCTTGTGGGTTCTGACCCTGATTAAGAGAATTTCAATGACCTGCTAGGAGGTTTATTGTGAAGTTTGGCAGAATGCACTTCCGAATGAAATTTTTTATTATTTATAATCACAAAGGTGGATTTGAATGGTCTACATTCCTCTCCTTCACCAGTCTACTCGCTTTGAGACCCCAACTTTAAACTATCACAGGTCACCTAGATCCAGTTTGCTTCAGTTCTCCTCCAGCTCCTGGACCTTAGCCAGGTTCTCTGTTTTGAACCAGTTCCTGTTGTGTTTTCTTGGGTTTTTTTTCTCTTTTATACATTTAAAACTGGGTTGCACAATACAAATTTAACTGTTGTTGACTTTGGACTCAAGGATAAGGCAACACAAGTGACAGCATGATATGAGATAACTTGTAGCTGCCACTGGATAAAAATAGCCAAAATATACGCCTACAAACAAAAAGTTTCCAGGGTTGAGGCTCTTTTTAGCTGAAATTAAACTTCACGTGGTCTCTGGGGTTTGAGCTAAGACTAACTTTGGACAGAAGCGAAATACCACGAATGTCACAAACAGTGTCTGTAAACAAGCTAAAAATCAACAATCCTCTTTTCCCAGGTCCAAAAATGCAGCCACTTGCTGTATGTTCCTAGATACAGTCATGGATTGAACCTCATAAGTAACTGGGATAAAACCAGGTACTAAAAGGAACTTCTTAATGCCTTGAAAATGCTCAATGCCCATTGTTAGTGCTCAGGTGCTTTTCTGTTCCCTTGAAATGGGGTAGTATTTTTTGTCCCTTGCACAATGACATAAACATAACAATAAAAACCTTCATCTAAGTCTGCCTCCCCAGAGCTCTGGTACTGGGAAAAATATCCACAACTGCTTATTTATCCTTATTTCAGCAACAGTGTGTCCTGCTGCTTAAGAACCAAGTTCTTTCTAGTTAGTGGGGGGAAAAAAGGAGACTTTTGTAAGTAAAAGGTCTTTAGAACACCTTTCTCTTGTTCCATACAATCAGAAGAAGATCTTTCCGGTTCTGGGATTATAGTTCACAAAGTGATGTCATTTCTGGTTATTGATTCTCAAAAGAGAAATTCAAAGACAACCGTGAGGGGGCATTAACTCCTCCTGTAAATAATAAAGAATTTCCATACATGGGGTGTTTTGGTCACAAAATCTACCACAGAAGTTAGAGAGGCCCTACCCTTTCTTTAAGCTTCTGGTTGCATCTTGGCATTTACTTTTTCATTACTACATATAGATGCAGGCAGGGACCAGGGGCTTGCTCCAGATGTTTATGACCCAGAGTATGCCCCAGACCAGGGGCTGGACTGAGACTCACCTCCCAGAGAAAGGGCTTCTACCCTTCCTACTCTCCTTTTTGGGAGTCAAGTGACGTCAAACGCCTCATGACCTCCAATCCTGGCCAAACCGTTGGCATGGTTGACCTGTTTATTTGGGTAGAGCATAAAAGAATTTTGGCAAAACTGACAAACTAGGCTCAGATAAGGGGAAACCTTCACGTCAAACACAAACATTAATATGAACACCCCTAATCTCCTGGTTTGTCCTTTTCCGTAGGCAAAGGTCAGGAGCATTTGGTCCCCACAGACCCTTAACAAGCAGATGTTACTGTAACATGCCCAGGGAATCAAGCATAAATACGACCCCTGACCCCAGTTGTCAGCTGATCCGCTGAGACTCTTAGAAATATACTCTTAACTTTTATAAATTCCCACTTTTTCCCACCGTCCCACTCCATTCTTTCCCTCCCCTCTCCCTTGTGTCTCCCAGACCCGTAGCTGCTGAGCGGCGCTTGCACAGTTGCTCGTGGCCTGACCCCTCTCTTCACCCGGGTCAAAGGCCCGAGACCCAGGGCAGAGCTCTTTTCTTGCCAAAGGCCAGCTGATGAATCATTCCCAACTTGAAGGGAACAGAGGAGAGGGGAGGAGTTTGCCTCTCAAAAGGCCCTCAAACAACTGTGGCCTATATATCAGCATTTACACTATTCTGACACTCTCAAAAATTCACTTTCCTTTCTGGGAATGGCAACAAAAAGTGAAGGGGGAAGGGATGAAGGAGCTGAGAGGCGCTCCCTGGACAGCCTCAGGAAATGCAGAGCCTGGTCCTGATGGCAGCAAAGGGGTTTCCCTTTGTCTGATGAGGAATGCTAACATGAGCATCCTTCCTTTCAAAAAACGCTCCTGTTAAATAGAAAAAAAAGTGGGAGGAAGGAAAAGGGGGTTTACAAGGAAAGCTTGGGCAAGCTGCACCAGATAGACAGGGCAGCTTTGTCCAGAGCTGGGAGCTGTCAGTGTTTCTCAGTCTTCGGGGGACTACCCCTTCTCCTTCCTCTCAGCCCCATGTGGGGTTCAACTTTTCTCCTGTAACACCCAGCCTCTCTTCCTGCCAGATGATCCACTGCAGACCTGCAGAGCTCATCTGCACAAAAACCTTTCCGTTCTGGACTGTGTCACACCATCTACCACAGAGGGAATCTCATTCTAAATGAGCTGCAGGGATCACAAAAACCAAACCCAGACACCTTCCAGCTCCACCGAGACATTGCTTGGGTTTTCCAGTGATTCCACCTCGGCATGTGTGACTCAGGCCCACAAATATCTGGAGACTGCAGGCGGAGGGATACGGAATGCTCCCGAGATGATGCTTATTTTTGTTTGACTCCCTTTACCTTTATAAAATCCCAGAGACATTTTTGGCCTCACACCAGGCTTTGATTAGAAGTGGGGATTTCCCTGTGTGGTTCACATTCTCTCTCCGGACACTGTTAAACAGTAACTGCAGGGAATGACTTTTACCCCTGGCTAACAGGATGCTTGGGAAGACAGGGCTGTGTTTCCACAGCACCTCGGAGATGGCTGCCTTCCCAGTTGGCCTTTCGCTCACTCCCACCCAATTATTTGATTCTAACATCACATGAAATAACATGGGTCTTCCTTTATTAGCACCAAAACCATTTAAACTGTTAGTTTCCCTTTGTCAAAACTGGGTCCTAACCCAAAGAGAGGGAAGGGGAATCTCTCTGCTCCCAACGCAGTTTAGGAATTTTCTCAGTCTCGTTTTCTATTTTTTAGGTTAAATACACACCATTATTTTGTCTGCAGCTGTTCTTTTTGAAGTACTTTTTTGTGCAAGGTGATCACTTTCATAGTTTAGAAATGTTTAAATATCACATAGAGCATTATCCAGGTCTCTTTCCTGCAGAATTTTGGCTGGATGCATGTGTGTCAACAAGTTTCAAACATTCTCCACTGCACATTTGATTGCCTCCTGGCTTAGTTATGAACATGGTGTTATTTTGGATGGTACTTTCTGAAGTAAAATCCTTTATTTGTCTTTGGTGTCCTTGTTTAGGTGGATGCCATTACAGTTTCCAAGTTCTTCATGATAGAATCTGCAATGTAGCCCCCCCATGAATTTGTTTTAATGGCTTATTGGGTATCAATGACAATATGGGGCTTGATAACAACAGGCCATCAGTTACTATATATCTGTCACAATCATTTTAAGACAGAAGAGCAAGACTTCATATTTATGTGACAGAGGGTTTGCCTCTTTTATTGATATTTTATATTTTTCTTAATTAATGTACATGTGTATTAAGGTGAGACATTCGAGAACAGTTGTGATCTACATCCCTTGGAAAAAGAAAGGAGTTTAAAATTTAAAAGTACACATCAGTGAAGCTTGGTGGTGCATTCTACAAATCACAGTCTTGGTTTAATAGTCTATCTAGTGTGGACAAGTCAGAAACATGGGTTTGTTCACGCAAAGACATTGCATCCTGGTTCCAGAAAAGTCAGTGAGAATTTTGCCATTAACTTTAAATGGAACTAAGGCTTCACCTCAAAGCTTTTAATCAAAAAGTGTGAGCTAGCATGTTCAAACAATGCCTTCGGATCGTAGTCACGGCAGAGTCTAAGACTGGCAGGAAAGAAGGCTCTTGTTCAAAAGCTTTTCATGCAATCTCCTGGTTACAGAGAGATGGCTGCAAGCCCCAGTCCTGGCTTCCTGGGCTGCTGGTCATTCACAGCATTTTCCCTCAGGAATACCCAGCCTTTTGGTGTATCCTGCAGTGGCCTTGCAATAAAAGAGCACGTCTGCATGAACCAGCAGCTCAGTTACTGTCATTCCTCCTTGGGACATAGAAATACCTGTTTTCTGCAACACCTTCTAATTTATGCAAAATTCAGAAACAAATTTCTTCTCTCTGCTACAAAGGTTACACTTACTGTGGGTGTCTCCACAAGTACACTTAATTTAACCTGGACTCTCTTGATATACAAGCCTTGATGGTTAGCCTTGAGATGACCCTACTTTGTCCAGATAGGTGCCTATGCTTATCTGTAAACCATCTAATAAGAATCCCATCATCATGTACTAGATCAGCAAATGGTTTATATTTCAAATGATCACCCCTCATTTTAAATAAAGAAATAAGCATTTAGAGGAATACAGTAAGTGGACTAGGAGAATATTTGGTTTCAGCATGGTCAAAAATAATTTGTGTGCATAAACATCAGACAGAGAATGAAAATCTCAGAGTTCAGTGGACTGGAGATTATTTTCTGGAACTCTGACTTTGAAATCCCAGTAGAAATTAATTTTCTCAAGAGTCATTATCCCTCCAGGGGCATTTTATCACTTTATAAAATCTTCAGATGATCCAGTAGCATTTGTTTTCCTGGGACTGGTTTAGTCTGTGCTGGGTCCAGCCCATGATGTAATTTCTAAACTGCATTCAGCCCTAATGGAGAGAGAATCCACAAAAGTACCCACAACATTTCCGTACACATAACTCACAATTTAGATCAAGACAGGAAATGTTTTTTCCATTCCATGTGTAAATATGACATTTTAAAAAGCTTTCCTATCTCAAGTCAAGACTAAAGGTTAAATAGCCAATATTTTTAGATACCAAAATTCCACACATTCACTAAGAAGAAGAGGATTTAATTCCTCTTCTAATTCTGTATTTTCTTTCACACGAATTTTCCTTAACTTACATTGCAAACAAAACAAAAGAGTTTGTTCCAGGCAGTGGAAGAATTTTTAGAAAGTATTGAAGTGGGCAGTTTACTTGTTTCATCAACCCTGTTTTTGAACAATTTGGCATCTCAGGGAAGGAGCACTGTTCTTTGGGAAAGGATTTGCTGACAAACCTCTTCTGATGACAAACCTTGTTTGCCTCCACTGCAGATACATTATTTAGGTTCAGAAATACTTCTAAGTACATTTGCTGCTGTGTGCACATCTCTGAATAGGTATGAGCCTGTGAGGAACTACTGAGAAACAGGTACATTTGTCCTGGGAGACCCCCCATGGCATGACACAAGGCAGAATGACAGTAAGTCATGGGAAAAATATCATTTATGAGCACGTCCTGACTCTACAGATCTGCTCCTCCAGACAATGTGGTGTAAGGCACAGCTTTGAGGATTGTCCTGGTCAGTGAACAGAGTGCAACAGATCCCCTCCATGTAATGATTTAAAACAGCTGAGATCCAGATCCTGTGGGCTGTCCCCACATCAAAAGTCAGTCTTTGGAAATCAGAATCTTCCCATCAGTGTAATTTCTTACCATAACATGGTTTCAAACTTGTTTCCTGCTTTTTTCTCTGTTACTTTTTGCAACACAGTCCCTAAGGTCTGATTTATTTATTTTGCCCAAATCTCATGCCTAGACCACTTTTATTAACTGAAAAACCATTAAATTAGATTGAATAAAGCTGCTAAGGAATGACAAATCTTTTTTTCCTACAGATTAAATAGCACTTATGGGAAAATAAAAGCTGCGTGTATTTCAAGTTTCCAAATCCTTGCAGCCTTCTGGAGTTTTCTCCCTCCACGTTTACTTACCCTCTTTTAGATTTCCAATCTCAGTTACTAACACACTACACAAATAGCAGGGGTCAAGGTTGAGGGCAGAAGCCTAACAGGTGAAAGGTTGAATAACTTGAAAGTCAGAAAGTGCACTTTTCGAGAAGAAGTTTAACAGGTTTGGGACTTCTCAAACACTCACAAGCTGTTGTTCTCTACTTACTTGGCCAGGTCAATGCTGACATTATGGTTTTGACGGTCACATGTCTTTTCTTTCATTGGCTTTCTACACTGCCTGTCTGATTTTGTCCTTGTCCTTGTAAACCTTTATCTTTTTACTGAGGTAAATCACTCTTCTCATTCCTTCCTTTGTTTTTTGTCCTTCCTTCTTTTTTTTTTCCCTTGTTCACTTTTTGGGGTTTGTTTTTTCCCCTCTTTTTGCTTTTGCCTTTTATATATTTGTGAATGATACAAGACCAAGTATTGGGGGTTATGTAGTATCTGCAATACTGGTGCCACTGTTCACCTGTTCTGGGAGAAGCTACACTAAGGCAGAGCATACTGAATTTTAAAATCTGTTCTGGGTCCTTGAAAAAAAATCTTCCCTTGGCTTCATAATTTAGATAGTTTTTGCATCTGATGGCAGTAGAAAAAATAGGGCAAATTTTCCCAGTTTGGATATGTTAACTGTGAGAAAATGTTATAACTTTCTTTCTAAACAAGGAGCTGTTTTGTCCTCTGTATGGCTCTTTGTTGTTGTGTTTATTTTTATTTGTTAACAAAATGGAAAAAAAATTAATTCCAGCTATAAGGAATAGAGAAACTTCTGAATTATTTCTATATCTGTTACAGATACTGCATCTGACCTAGTTAATTGTTTTTTATTCAATGCCATGAATTTTAGGGAATTGCATAAAAAATATCTGAATTCAGATAGAGTCAAGGTAGCAGCAGCAAAAATAAAGTTTTCCAGGTGCATGACAAAATTTGGAAAAGCTGGTTCCATATATATCAGGATTGGGACAAGTATTTTGTCTTCCAGAAGCAGGACTATTGCCTGTTGAAGTCCTTTGCCAGAAAGGAAGGAATGGTGAGGCAGTAGTGACTGAAGACAGATACTGAGGCAAAGTTGCTTGCAGTTGCTTTCAATTCCAAGATATCCAAGGAAAAATTCCATCTGCAGGCCTCCCTCTTTCATTTTGTTTTCCCCTATGGCATGCTCATTGCCTAGCAATCATATTTCAACTCCTGTGAGGAATGGAGACAGTCTGGCCATTGTTACCAGAAGCAAATGGTGTTTAGAGCTAATGACCAAATCAAAAAGCTCCTACATCAGATCCAGAGCTTATTCCCAGGAAGAAACTAGCAAGAGACCAAATGGACACATGAGGCCAAACACACCCTGTGCTTGACCTCTGGAAAACTGTCAGGGAACGTCAAATACAAAGAATGTCAAGCATCCAGCAAACAGCCACTGAAGCCTCAGCTCGCTTGCAGTGAATGCCCACAGGAATTTCAATCCTGCCTTTGCTAAAAAGCCAGTTCTGACCCTGTTGCAGGAGAGGTGGGTCCCTTCCATTTGAAAGGTGGATGAGTTTCTTTGCTGACGGGGTCTCATGGACT
The DNA here is from genome assembly GCF_041296385.1 of Aphelocoma coerulescens. Taxonomy (NCBI): domain Eukaryota; kingdom Metazoa; phylum Chordata; class Aves; order Passeriformes; family Corvidae; genus Aphelocoma; species Aphelocoma coerulescens. The sequence goes on from NC_091024.1 coordinate 8,253,210, forward strand.
GTAGGGATCACCATCCTGTCCTAGGCAGAAGTTCAAGCTGCCATCTGGGGAATCTCAGTGCACATGAGAAAGATAATTTTTTTTCCCTCTCGACTTAATTGCTAAAGTTTTCTTTTTACAGTAGCTGGAAAGCAAACATTCACAGAATAAGGAAACTTCCTTGTGCCACAGAACAACATTACCACAGCGGAACAGCAGCTTAAGCTGTGCTTTCCTGTGTTCAGGATATGTACTTTGACCATAGGCCATTCATCATGCATTCAGCTATTGCTGGTGGTTAGACCACAGACATCCAATTGCTCAGAATTAGCTCCATGACATTCTCTGGTTAAGTCAGTGCACATGGCAAAATACATCATATACTTATGGTTAAACCTTAAATGTGACTCTCAAAAAGTCCTTTCAGCAGGACTTGGTGGAGCTGTCTCCTGCAGTCGGCCACCAACTCGCCCTTTGAGCATGGTTGTTTCCAGTGTCTTTTTTCCTGGTCTGATAGAATTAGAAATGTAAGTACCTGGAACAATGAGAGGAGTAGGCTCGGGCCTGATGGAAATGTAAGGGCTGAGAGCTGCGATCATGTTACTGGACAGACAGCACATGTTGTTTTGACTGATCCCGGAGTGGAAAGGCCACATACAGTTAATCTACCAAAGGTGCACATATATTTCAACTACCTTTGACCCACCAGTAAATTCAAAGCTGGCCATTGCAAACACCAGAAGCATCCTTCAAGGCTTTGGGAAACACCTCCACTACAGTAAAGACGGATGAATATAAAGCCGTGTTTTTATTAACCCTACAAACAAACACTACTGTGGCCATGGGGTATCTTCCAAACGTGCAGAGAAGGCAGTGCCCTCACTTTGGAGCCACACAGACCCCTTTGCATTGGCTGCAGTTTTTTTCATGAGTAATAATCCCTCTCATAACTGGGAAATTCTCACCCCAACATCTCTGTATGGAACCACTCCAAGACGCACTTTGTGCTCCAGGAAAGCTGGTCTCCGGTCAGATGGTAGACTGAAGTTCAAGTTTTCAGTTTAACCACAGTTTGGTGAGGATCTGTGTGTACAACTATAATTTAAAAATCCCACAATGATACTAATATCCCCAGCACCCTGTAGGGAAATGAAATACAGCTCCTAAGACAAACTATGACTGTACGGAGCAAAAAGCAAAGGAGAGGGCATGGGATGGGGCAAGAAATTGGAACACTTCAGGTTTCACATTCAGTTGATCTTAAAGACCTGATTCAGCTCTGGCAAAGGGAACTATATTCACTCAAACAAAAATTTGTCCAAAAGGGTAGTTTAGTTTGGTTTTTTTAATTGTTTAAATGCCTAAAATTATCTCTTATGCTCCAAAGAGTCAAGAGAAGCCATATTCATGTATTTTCAATTTCACCCAAGTATAAATATTCATTGCATTGTCTTCTTTCTGTTAAGTGAAATTTCAGGTATGTGAAATTACCTTGCCTCACAAAATTCCCTTACTTTCACAACACTAATTATAAGTAATTACTTGTGCTGTTCCTTTAAGAATAAGAACATTATCAGCCAGCCCACCTCAGGGAATAAATATGCATCTCACTTTGATGAAATTTGCACACAATACAGGTCAGGTAGTTAATGAAGCCATAAACCATAATATGTCTGAGGCACTAAACATCACCTTATTCATTTGGCCTTGGTGTGTAAGAGAGCAAGAGATGTTTATTGCCATGAGACACCCTCCTCGCCTTTAGGATCACCATTCATAGCCAGCTCTTTGTAAATAAACATATAACCTTTGCAATGGTAATTTAAGACTGTGCAGTAAAGAAGATGCAGTGAGTGCATGGAGAGTGGAAGAGAAGATAAAAAACCTCATGAATAAAGTCGAAGGCTGCAGGCTAAGGTGTTTATTAAGTCCCAAGCTGTTTTTTTCCTCCACTTTTCCTCTCTACTGAAATAAAAACAATGATTGCTATGATGCTCTAAAATTAGAGCACATTTGTCGTTTTTAAAAGCAGCTAACAACTGAACTTCAACTGTGCAACAGCATAATACGTGTAGAAAATAGATCTGCCCCAGGCCTAGCCTCTTCTGTTGTGTAATCAGCCAGTAAGAAAGCAGGAGATCGGACCAGATAATGTCAGTTTTCCACTTCAGAGTGGCGAAGGTATAAAAGCTATACATTAAAATGCATCAATGAAATGCTGCAGTCCATCAGACTGACTTCCTGGGACAGAGAGAGTTCACTTTCCAGCCACAGTGCCATCTTTAGCATGTGTCACAAAAAAAAAAAAAACTATATTAAAATGAATGAAACTCTGAATCATAAAAAGGCTTTGCATTTCAGCCCCAGGATGTCAAAGTGTTTTGCAAGGAGGCATGAATTCAACCTTCCAGTGTCCTGAAAGGTAGTGAAAGAAGATAACCCTGTCTGGTTTATGGTAAGGAAACCAACACATGAGGCCCTGACCAAGGGCACGTAGCAAGTGTGACACAGATAATAGTTAGATCTGATCTCTGCTCCTGTACTTACTCCTTCTTTTTCTTACTCTGAAAAATGCTGTAATAGTTTTCTTAAAAATTCTCATCATTCTCATTAATCACTCTCCACTCCTTTTACAGCAGAAAAAGTCTCCACGATCACACGTCAGAGAGGTTCAAAAAGTACTGCAAATCATCTGTTTTACCACCAAATCATAATGAAATCACGTGTTTCTAGGTCTTGCTAAACACTCTGCAAAGAACATGGGTGACCCTTTGACTTCACAAACAGCACAAATACTGACCCCATCATTGCCTTGCCTGAAACAGTGCATGCAAACACAGACATGCACAGTTTGTGACTTAATTACCTGTTACTATCTGGGGGGGGCAGGACTTTTTGATCTGTGGAGATGCTCAGCAGTGATGGTGTGAATTATTCAGTGCAATCAACTTGTTGAATCACAGCAGCTTTCAAGCAAACTTTATTTCACGCAAACTTTACTTCACCCAATAATTTATTTGTGACAACTTTGAGAAACCTCAAGGCTGTTCACTTGTCTGTGCTTGGCATAGGACCCTAAGCTGCCTTGAGAACCAGCGAATGGCAAATACCAGGAATAGGTTATAATCCCTTTCCCCTTCATCTATGTACACTGTGCTCAGCGAGGTCTATCATCAATGTCACTTAACAGCTCACGAGCCAGAGAATGCCACACCATGGTACAAGTCACTTATGCAGAAAAATCAATTACTAGTTTGCATTGGGATCACAGAGTAAATAGCTGAGGTATTCTGGTGAATATCATCTCATCCCTTTCAAACATTCACATGGTTTGGTACCTCCAGAGGACTTCTACACCCTGTTGCATCCAGAGCAGCCAGTGTCTGTGGTTTAGAGCGTGAACCCGCCCTGCTAGGGCTGGCTGCTAACAAGGAAAGTGGATAGATCCAATAATAAATATGCTATAATGACATAATAAAAGTTTGGGAAATTGCAGGAGTCATGTTTCTCATTCAGAAGCAAACTTAAAATAAACTTGAAAGCCTGAAAACATCACAATTTTTGTCTGATGAAAAAGTCCCGACTGAAGAGCCCAGTGAAATGACTTTGCAGGAGTATATGAAAGACATACCACAGGCAAATTGAGATACAAAGTTTGAGTTTTTGATCCCAGAGAGAGAGAATAATGTGTCCCTCAATTTATCCATGAACTCTGCAGCTGGCAGGGGCTGAGTTCTGTTAGTAATTACCGTGAACAGATGAGGGAAGATTTTTTTTTTCTCCCTTTTATTTTGACCTGCAGTTAAAGAAAATTTGCTTGTTTTATTTTAGGTTTGAAAATGATGAGGCAGCATCAACCTGTGTTTCACCCCAGAGCTGTTGATTTTCCCCTGTCTTCTCCCCCTCCCTTCCTTTCTTCCTCCCCTCCACCCCCCAGCATCTTAATTTATTTCAGACTATGAGTGTGCAGATTCCCAATTTAGTGGGAACAGTTTGCTGCCAAGGCCCTTCAGGGGCTTTCTCTGCAGTTTATTTTCTTAACTACAAGCTTCAGGTTGTTTTGTGTGTGCGAGTGGTGGGGAAGGAAGGAGGGGACTGCATTCCTTCCTCCAAATTTACAATATAAAAACTTTGGATTTGCTTTTAGCCAAGTAAGTTTTGTCCTTCCTTGTCCTGCTCTGTATTTTGTTGTTCTCTTCCTACAGCAAACACCCAGCTGGCAGCCTCAGTGACTCATGAAGGAAAAGTATTAGACATATTTCTTGCTGAAATGATTATTTGCCTCTGCTCCCTTTTTCCCTGTGTGAAATAACAGCTTACAGAAGGGTGACAGGGACAACCCTGGGCTTGTGCCTGCTTCTGCACAGCTGCAGTGGGAATATCTTTTTTTTAGATGTTTCCTTTTTCTTCAAGGTGGGATATCATAGGAGCCCTGCCTGAATCCTTAGTAGGTGGAACCACAGATGTACCTAAAGGAGCTGCTCTGGTACTGCTCAAACAACTTCGATTTTAGCAGCAAAACCAGAAAAATATCATTTTTTTTGAGCACCTGATGTGCCACCTAGCTATTGAACCTATTGACCTCTTTTTTTCCTAATGGGAATTTTGTCAGGGCAAAAATAATGATGAATTAGCCAGTCAGCCAGGATATCTGAACTACAGGGCTGGAGCAAAGAATGGTCCAGGCAAGGACCCCAAGTGCCCAGGTAGTCCCCACAGTGTCCCACAGCAGTGTCCCATGCTGCCAGAGCTTGGCCAGCAGCGGTGGCACCCAGCATGATCACCCCATTAGCCCCAAGGATTTCCCAGGCGGAAACACAAGAGGCCTTGCCTCGCTCCAAGTTTTAAAAAATGTTGGTTGCTGTTCAAATGGGAGTAAAGCCAAAAGGATAACAAAAACCAAACCTGTTTCCTGCAAACTGGGAAGCCTGTGTTGCAGCAGCCTGCTGTGCTCCAGCCAGGGGACAGCCCTGGAGAGGGACAAAAGGTCCCCTTGGGTGATGGTCCCTGCTCAGAGTTGGTCCTTGCTCCAGTGAGCAAAGGAGAAAGCTCACACAGCCTTTTCTCCTTTCATCACCTTCTCCAGAGCCCACCCCAACAGGAATAATTCTTGGATTTGCTCTATTTCAGGGATCCCCAGTGACATCCCTTCCAAAAGGGGCCGTGGGAAAGGTGAAAAGTGAAGGAGGCTGTCACAATAACTGATAGAGCACCAATGCCATAAGGGTATCAAACACTCAACCCAAACCCTGATCAATCCTTAGAGGAATACACATATACAATTTCAAGCTGTTGAACAATCAGAAATGAAGAGTAAGCACAGGAAACTCCAGTATGTTATCAACAGTCTTTGAGCAACAATAATAGAAGGTTCATTTCATGGAGGAAATTATTTAATCCAAACTATCCACCCAACTCCAAACACAGGACAGCAATATGAGAGAAATATGAAAGTAGCTTTATGTCTACAAAAAAAAAAAAAAAATCCCAAGCAGGTTTTCTTTAGGGAAAGCAAAGCTTCCCTCCCATTAGCCCACTTCCTGCAATTCCACAGTGCGATTGTGTGTTGGGAATATACCCAAATTTATTTTTATGCAGATTACAGTGGTCTCATATTTCCTTAATACAGTTTCATAGCCGATTTCCTTTGCCCATGTTAACCCAAAACTGTTTAACATATGTCTCACAACCAGCCATTGTCAGGCTCAGGTTAGCTTAGAGACTCTTCTTTTTCTGGTTTGTTGTAGAGGGGAGCTGGGGGTAAAGGTGGTTGCAGGAACTTTTCATTGTGCTGTTTCAACTGATGAGCTTTAAAGTTATATAGAATATTTTCCACTTTCCCAGAGATTTCCACACATGGCGGTTTTTTACTTGTCCCTTTCCTCCTTTTATTTGGTGGTTGTCCAGTGCTTCAGGTGATTGCAAGGGATCTGTTCTATTCTTTTCATGGTTACAAATAAACAAAGAGTTAAATATAAACAGAGTTTTCATAGGACTGATCCAGAAGACACAGGGGTGACTTTCAGCATCTGGTCACTGTGCTGGTCCAAGCCATTCCTGGGAGAGCTGCCTCCATTTTATGGGATCATGAGAGGAGTGGGTGAGGTGAACACAAATAGCGGCAAGATGTGTGTCTCCTATGATAAACCAACTCTCCTTAAGCCCAACAGCATCACCTCTCTCAGACTAAGTCTGCCACAGGACTATGGCAACATGATCTGCTCTCCATCACCTCAGGGAAAGAGCAATAAGAGAGGCTGTTTCGGAGGGAAGAGGAGACAGACAGCAGATCACACCAAGAAAGGGAAAATTCTAGCCCAGAAGAATGGGGGGACCAGATCAAACAGAGAAAAACAAAACAAAACAAAAAAAAAACCCTCATGTGCCATCTGCAAGTCCTTTGTGGTCAAGTCATGGAACAGTGGGACACAAAATGGGAGATGAGAGAAAGAGATATTTCTGCATTTGTTCCCCTCCTTCTAGTGCAATGTATATTGGATCAGTTCACCCAGTTTTTCTAACTCAGGGAACAGATGGTGTCATATTTGAATATAAAATGAGTTTTCATTTGCTTTGCCATAAAAAAAAAAAAAAAAAACAACACAAACAAACAAGAAAAAAAAGAGCTCACCCAAAAATGGTGCTATAGTTTTTTTACAGACCTGTGGTCTCAGTTACAAGCTGAGCTTATTTCAGTTCCCGGATCTAATTTGTGGTCTATTATGGTCCTTTTATGCCTGCAGATGTACAAAATGAAAAAAAGTCCCTTCTACAAATGGAAATACTTTTCTACTTAGACAATGTTCATGTTTTGGGGAAAAGTGAAAAACTGTTTAACCACATTTGGCAGCAAAATTCCAACTGTACAGGCACAGAGTTTGCTGTTGTTGCTCTGTGCTGTGTAGCTTTGAATTCAATTAGAATTCAAACCCACTCCTTTTTTAAGTTTCTGTTATGTTACTGGAAACAGCTTCCGAAATGAATACTTTTCTTATGGTTCCTCTTGTCAGGACCTGTGAGAAGGACTAAGAAAACACAAGAGAGAACCCCTTCCTATGGCAATCCCAGGACAAAGATGAAGTAACCAGATTAAACAGCACAGGATTTATGAGATGGATGTCTGTGGCTTCTGTTCTTCTTTTCTAAGTCATGAGTCTCATCCCTGTAGATTAAATCCTCCAGTTGTATGCCAGTGAGACTTCCTAATGTCATCATGGGAATCAGTGGAGTTAGACAGTCATAAAAGTAAGCTCATGTAGCAACAGAGGAAGCCAACAGGTCAGATGAACAATCAAGACCTTTTCCTGAGTCTATCTGCAGTCTTTCACTTGCATCACTTTTCCCCTGCTATGATGCTTATAAAAGTTTTGGGCTGCTTGCAGGTGCCAAAATATTCTCAGAATAAATTTGCACTGAATTTGAGACAAGCTGACTGAAGACCTCTCCTGAGTCCCTTATTTTCTCAAATGCCACAATTACGATGTTATTGCAAGTAGAGCCTTTTTTTCCTCTTTAATTTACACTCTGCTGGCTTACATATTACCCTCTAGCACATCTATAAAAGACCTTGGCTGCTGAGGTGGGGCAGGAATTGAGTGGTTTAGGATTTGGTAAAGGGATTAAGGAGTCTTTCATTTCTAGGTCACTAGTTCAAGACTGTCATGACTGTAGGCTGTCTACTGACCTGTGTGAAATATATTGGTGGATGTCGTTTATTCCCTATCAAAAAATCACCACCACATTTGGCATTGATTTGACTTTATAACAGAGTAGGTTTGGTATGCATTAATCAGAAATGGGAGCACGTTGGAAAGTTCAGATCAGGATGTGAAATCTCCCAAGGTTTGAGAATGGATGTGTTTGGGGTTTTGGTTTGACTTCTCCAAGCAAAAAGTCAAGCAGTGAAATGTGGGTTTCAAATTGTCTGGTAATTTAGAGTTGTTAAGAACTAAGTCCTACTTTTAATTTTAGCTCTGCTGTTTTCTTATGAAAAGCAGTTTCTTTCCCTACTTCCCACCTGTCAAACTGAAGAAAAGCTCACAGTAAAATACCTTTTTTCTTATTACACTTCCTGAGATCCCTGAAGACAGAAAGAGAGGAAAACACAGAAATTAGGAGATTATTAATCTCTCAGTGGTAAAAGGGAACTGTTATCACTTGCAGTATATTTTGGCGAAACATTGGAAGAAATACTGGAAGTTTGAAGCTTTAAATTCATCCAAATTAGAAAATAGAATTCCCAAACAATTTCAAACATTAGACTTTCAAAGAGGTTTTCTGCAACACTTTAGAAGGAAAGGTCCTCTACTTTCTCTTTTTCTCATACAGACACACTCTTCAACAGGCTCTTTGACCTTAATGGGATGCTATTTGCTGATTTGGAGTCTCAGTCTCAGCAGTGAGTTCATAATAAGAGTCAGCTGAAGAAAGGCTCTTCCCCTACCTTCCATCAATTGCACATTTTAAAGCATCAAACTACGCATTGCTTCTGCCGGCTCTCAGAAAGATGTCAAATTGAGTAAAAATTCAAAAAGCAGAAAGCTCATTGAAAGTAAACTCAGATAAAGTGTTAAAATGCAGCATTATCTCTGGTTGGGAGGCAGCTTTCATAAACGGCACCGAAAAACAATCAAATTAGAAGATAAATACAACCTGGAAACAGCAGGAGAGGTTATGCCAGACATAAATCTGCTTGTGATACTTTTAATTAAAACTGGATGTGATACAGTGCTCAATATGACATTTCCTTTATTCCCGTTCATTATTTGGATTACATTTGTATATTCTGCTCTGTTGTAGGCCTGCACCATCAAGTCCAAGGGAGTTCAGATGCAGTTAGCCCAAAACAAAGGCTTAAAGGAGGCAGGCAAGCAGAAAATATTGGGGGAAGGGGAAATAAAAAGAAAGAAGGAAAAAAAAAAAAAAAAAAGGAGATTCCCAGTTGCTTTTGTAAGCCTTCACCTCTCACAGCCTCCAGGATGCTGTGGTGACCACATGTTCCATACCTGACCATATTTTGGTTTGGGACCTATTAGCTCTGAGGAATTTTCTTCTTTGAAGTTTGAGATTAAGCATAGGCCTGGTTCTGCTGCTTTGCCTGAGCTAATGCCTCCCCCCACAGTGTTTCTGGGTGCTGTCAATAGGTCTTTCTTTTTCCTTAATCTCCTCTTGTGGCCAGGTGCGTCCAGAAGTTGAGTTTGCTCCTTTTCCCTCATCTCACTGTGGACTTCAGCCCTCAGTGGACATGAGTCTCTGTTCTTATCCTTGAGTTCAGAGAGAAATACCAAGGGATGGCAGAGCCTCTCTGCCTGACTGTAGGATGCTGGATGTTCATCAGCCTTTAGCTGCAATAAGCACACTCTTTTCACACTTAAATATTTTGTCATGTGTCCAGAATAACTAGTTTATCAAACCAGCGGCAGCAGAAGGAAGAAAATTGTTTTCTGGTGTTGTTGGGGCAAAGATTTCTATCTGTCTTCTCTACTGGAAGAGCATCAAAGATTCTGCCATTTTCCAAGTGATGCAGAAACCAAAACAAACCACTCTTTCCCTTCTTTAGGCATGCTTGACTCCAGGTTTACTAACAGTGAGTATGTTACACTGGTGTGAGGGAAAGAAAGCCGGAATTTAGAGATGCTTCCCCACTCTTGAGTTGGTTGCTTCAGGCTACAGCTTTTCCTGATCTGCTTCTTCTGAAATCACCATGGCTAGCACTTTCCTTGCTAGCTAGAGAAAGCTTAATTTTCAGCTTCAACAAATTGGTGTTCCCCATGGAATTGGGTTAGCATAGAAAATTCCCCGTTCCACCCAATTATGACTGCAGAGGTAACAGTCATATGGATAGCTACAATACTTTACATAGTCCTGATTTTTATTTTTCCAAGGTGAAATAGGGAGGCAGTTTGATGCTGCACCTAGATTTGCCTTTGATCTACCAGGATCTGTACCCCTGCACTGCACACCTTGGCCTGGCTGAGGTTTTGCCTTGATAGAAAGGACTGTAGGAATTCAGCAAACTGGATGGAGATATTTGCAGGTGATTGGGAAATGGGAAATTTATCTATTTTCTCAAAGAATTTGCTGACAGGCCAAATATTTCAGGATTGTGTGGACTGGAGAGAAAGGAAGACATTTGACTGTTTATGCGAATCCTATTTCCCTTGTCTGGGATGTTTTTGCTTCAAGAAGTGGTATCATCGTGGGCTGGGGATATCTGCTTACAACTTTTGAAGGAGACCTTTAGTCATAATCTATCAAAGCTTTAAATGAACATGAAACCAAGGAGACAAAATGAATAACTCACCCTAATGGAATAGCAGATGGTAAGATCTCACAGCTCATCATGGTAGTGTTCCAGCATCCACTATATAATGTTTCTTTTTCTGAGTGAGAATAGTGCTCATTCTTGTTGTTTAATGTCTACAAGGTCTAGTAGAGACTAAATCATGATAAGAACCACAGACATTTTGGAAAGCCTGAAATTGGATAAGTGTCAGTCACTATCACCTCCATCAACCTTAACTTCCTTAGTCACAATGCAAACAGCTCTACGTGGTTTTATTTCATCATTTACTGAGACAGGAGGGAAAAAATATCCTAAACACTTCTGGACAGCAGCTGTGGGTGGAAAATATATAGGATGGTGAAGCTTGTGAAGTGTGCAAGAAAAATAGTGCTAGTTAAACATGCCTGAAGATTGGGAATCCCAGGGCATTCATGTGCTTCGGCTCAGAAAAGGGAGGGATGCTGCATTTCACAACAGAAAGCCCTAAAAATAAAATAAAATAAAAATAATTGCTTTGGGGACCCAAGTTAAAATGCAGGTGTTTTGAGGGGAACATAAACATTTTTTCCTAAATGAGGCGTTGAGGGCTGGGAGAAGGGCAGTAAAATTAGTGGAATTACTGCCTGATTTTAACCAGATGATTGCTGCAGTTGGACACCAGCACGGTTTCATTAGGGACTCTAATTTACAAGCCATTCGCCGCATTCCAGGGGAATGCAGCAACTCCCCCCGCCCCACGCTCCCAAAGAATGCCAGCACTGAGCTTTAGGGCAGCAAAGCCTGACTACACACTTGCTGGCTTTGGGGCTTGTTTTTGTCATTGTTGCTATTGTGGCTTGTTATTTTAAAGGCCAGCTTGGCTGTAGCACTGCAGCCAAGCCTTTTGGGAAGGGAGAAAGAGAGTCACAGTGCCTTAACCCAGGCAGGTAGTCCCAGGAATCTGTGTAAATCTCCACTGGCGTGGAAAACATATGGTGCTTCTACTAAAGAGCTGTCCTGATTTATACATAATGTGCAATCAGATATATTACATCATTTTGGCGTTAGATACTAGTATATTCCAGATATAAAATGACCCTTTTCCTGGCCTTCCATTAGATCCTAAATTGTCATTAAAGTACAGTTCTGAAAGCCTGAAGCAGGTGAGGTTTTGGCCTCATGTGACCTAGCTCAACATAAATTTGTCTGATCTTTATAGAGGCAAATGGCCTAATGAACACTGTGGATAGAGGAGATTTCCATGTAGCCAGCCCTTGGGATCTGGTATTACTTTCAGAGGTATGAGATTTCTGCCTCAACCCACCTGGCAAAGCAGCAATAACTCCTTTTCTCTAACAAATAGCAGAGCCCTCCTACATTCCTCCTGTTCACCCTGCTTAGCCATCTTCTGGACATATCCACACAACATTATAACCTCCCCATGTATCCCCGAGTTTTACTCCTCTGCCACAATGCAAGCACCAAAGCCAAAAGAGGGTGATATGAATTCTTTTCTTGTTACATGGATTCAGAGCCCTCTTTGCAGAGGATAAGCATCCTTTTGACATACCATTATTTTCTGGTTGCCTCCTATTCCTTCTCACTATTGCTTTTTTCACTGACTTTCACCTTTTCTATCAAAAGCTGCAAAGGTTCCCAATTTTGTCCAATCAACTTCCTTCCCCGTGCTGCTTGCAATTTTCTTTTACATTTTCAGTACATCTGAGTTTCATTTTTCCCCAGTGATTATTCTCTTGGCTAACCCGCTCGCCACTTTTGGTAGGCTTGCTGAGGTCCAGCAGCCATGGTTAATGTTTGCCTGCTGTTAATCCTAACCCTCACACCTAAATTATTATTAAAATAGTGAACAGAATCCCAAAGTTGGCTGGGGTTTAGAGTCTGTCACCAAGTAGTTATAATACATGAATGTTACATATTAAAACACACAAAAGCAGGGAATGAGGTTTCTTTTCAGTTGTAATATTTATCTCCCATTTTTTGAGGGCAGCCATTCTGGTCTACCGCTGCCACTCTGCTCCTGTCATATCTCAAAAATTCTGCTGGGTTGGCTCAGATAGCTATTTCAATGCAAAACCTCCTATTTAAAACCCAAAACAAATATATTAAATAATATCCTTCCCCTGAGGCAGGAATGAGCTGGCAGAGCAGGAACTGTGCCGATGAGGAGTAACCTCACACAAAAGAGAGGAAAAGAGCAAGTCCCCTTGCATTAATTCATTCTTCAGGATCTTGTGTCCTACTTAAGAACCTCTAGTGAAATACTGTGCAGGGCCTCATCTTGACTAAATTTAAATTCCCCTGGCCTGCTTGAGTCATTTAAATTCCATCCCTGGAAGTGTCCAAGGCCAGGCTGGATGAGGCCTGGTCCTGTGGAACATGTTTCTGCCTGTGGCAGGGGGGTTTGTATCTAGATGAGCTTTAAGGTCCCTTCCAACCCAAAACATTTATGACTCTATGAAATTATTCTTCAGGGGATTTTTCACCATTTGGGTTTTTCTTCAGTTACATAAGGCTTGTGTTTGGGTAGGTAAAACTGAACATCTTAGGTCCCTTCCAAAGACACTTTGACTGAGAAGATGTGGTTTTTAGACTGCCTAAGAGCTGTTCTAATTATTCCCTTCAAATATGACTCAGTATTTGGGTAATTATTTCTGTGCCAAAAAGCATTTGTGAATCAATCCGGCATCCTGTCCATGCCTTTGTTAACCATAAATATTTGCCAACTGCCTATATGATCAATTGGCAGCCTGCAGCTGTTTGGAAATGCTTCTCTCAGGGAATATTTGGAGATCACTGTTCTGCTCACTACCTGAATGTGAGGGAGCCACCTGAGCTGCAGGGTGATGATGTTAGTCCAGAACTGCCTGAAGCTCTATAAACTGCATGATGACTTGTGGCAAGAAGTTAATGATGAAGAAAAAAACATTTCCTTTTCAGATTGCATTTTAAACTATTTGTGATACTATGAATATGCACCAATTTGCAAAATGACTCAGTTTTGCAGGTGTCTGAACTGGTACAGCCTCCCAAACACCAACCATGTACTTTCACCAAGGGCAAAAGTAATTTCCTCACTCTGATAGAAATCTAACCTGAACTGGTTGTTGCTTTTAAATGAAGTAATTTCAGCACTGGACTTTTTTTGCAAAGGTAGATATGTTTGACCAGGCACCTTCCATTTTACACTTTGTTACATCTGTACACTTACTGGAAATCTTCATGAATGAAAAATATTATTATGATAACTTGCTGTGGTATCTTTCCATTCCTCTATAGAGCTGAGGTGGCAAAGGCCCTGACACACATCTTCCTGCAGTTTATAAAGCAGTTATTTAGACCATCAGACTATCAGATGAATTGTCATGAAGCCATTTTGATTTCTCTCATCTCACCCTTTGAAAGATAACAGACTTCATAACTTTGAAGACCTTTTATTTGCTGGGTTGATGCTACAGAGTCAGGATTCACTGCCCCATAAGGGCATCTTCAAATGCTTCATGACCCAAGTATTATATACTTCATTGACTTTCACTGGCATTTAGGCTTCTAACTCACCTGTTAGAATAACTGCTTTTATCAGTTTGTAAAACCAAAGAAACTACTCTTTAAGCATGAAGAATATCCATCAGCTCTCTGTGTTAATCAATTTATAACAGTCGCTCTTTACTACTAACAACGAACAATCTGGCATGAATTATTTTCCATTGCTATTCAGAGACCTTTCAGGACTTTACTTCTTGTTTTCTTAGGATCACCTTGTATAATTGAGGGCTAAAATGCAGGGCAATTTCTTCAGATCCCTCCCCAGTCTGCTTATCATCATCTCATGGGTGTGTGCAACTTCCATGGAGAAAAGTTGGACAAAAGAAGAAGTTGAATTTTTTCTAACACCAGAGTGAATCCATGCAACTTCTGGAGATCAGTTTGTTAAATAATTATTCTGAGCAAAATTTGAAATGAGAAAATAAATACTTTATATAGCTAAAATTAAAACTTTGAAATTTTGCTGATTTACTGAGGAAAACACTATTCTTTTACATTATAATTCTCAAATATGAATAAAACTCAGTCTCTTTACCAAAAAAAAAAAAAAAAATCTATTTCTTCTCCCTTAGAAATATTTCAAGAATAAATATGTTTCTGAATGTTTGGATAACATGAAATCTGCATTGAGAATGTCTTCTACAAGATTGACTGATCTTGAAGGCTTCTTAGGATAAGATCACCGGCTTTATAAAAATGCTATTCACATAAGGTTAAAATCAAAGCATCATCACTGATCCACAATATAGGACAAATCTTATGTCTCTTCATAATTTGTATCAGTGTAATTGAAACTAGTGTCCTTTATGGATTTGTTTATTAGATGTATGATTAATAACTAGAGAAGTAGTAAGACTAGAACTAACGTATAATGTAAGTTTTTATAATGTTACAATTAACATTATAAGAAAACTGATTTTTGCATAAGTCACTAAAAAAGTAATGTCCTCACTGACAAAATGCAAAACTTGGTGAGACAGAGCGAGTCAGGTGCCTGAGACAGGAGACTGATGCTGGTTGGAAGATCTCCATCTCTGCTGAATGGTCCTGAGGAAGGTGAAGCAGAGCACAGATGTTGCACTCCAGTGCTCTGCAGTTGAAAGGAGATGAATGACTAATAGCTGTCTCAAAAGACCAAACAAAGTGTCATAAGCTCCTAAAAGCTCCAAAGACGTGTTTCAGCTTTTTTTTCCCCTATAATTATCTCACTTCTAGGCTAAACTTAACAGGAAACCCACTTGGTTTTGTAAGAAATACTCCTGTTGTTTTAAGAATGCAGATGCTGCTGAGACTCAGAAGGAAGTCTACGTCCATTTGGCCAGCTGTCTCCTAACAAGACATCCACAGAACTCTTCATTGTAGCCCTAAAACTTAATCCAGACAGATAATGACTTAATGCTAGCTCTTGACACAACTGCACTATATAGTATAAGGCTGTGGCCATCAAAATAATCCTCATTTGAGAACCCAAGTTTGGGAGTCTGCTGAGTAAACACTACCAAAGGAGAAATAAACATGTTCTCTTGGCCTGAACTACCATAACTCTCTCAGCTGCAGAAAGAAAATACAGCACAAGAGAAAGAGGAATGTTTAGATATGACTTAGAGGGCGGAAATTTTCTGTTCATGTTTAGGAGATCTCACAATATCTGACCACAGCCATGTGTGGTAGCTGAAGCCTACCCCTTACCCAAAAATATGTTCAGGCAGATGGAGAATGAGATTTCTGGGATTTGATTATCAAGAATAAAGCCACAGACCTGGATGAGCTAATGTTGTTCCAGATGCATTATCTTATAATCTCCATGAAGAGAGAAGGGAATATTGAATCCTCCCTTAAAGAGGTCTTTCAGCAGGCTTAATCTCCCCATTGCATGAGATGAAATTGCTGCCTGAAACTGGAGGGGATCTCTGCCTGAGTCCCTCCCTACCAGAAGAAAAACCAGATCTGAAGGAACAGCAAACAGGGGAATGAATCACAATTTTCCATTCATGTGCTGTGGCACAAAGATCCCTGGGTCCTTTCTCTACTCTGTATTGTTCAGAAAATGGACCCAGATTGATGGCCTATTATTTCACTTTTTGTTTATTCTTGTCACAGACCACCTTTCCTGTTTCCCAAATTCCTTTTTTCTTGCATCAAACTATATGTCAGAGCACAGCCCAAAGAGAACTCTCCAAAAACCTTCCTGGGACAGTATCTTCAAACAGAATCCTTATTTAGGCACTTAAACCATTAGCAGAATGGTTATTTTTGAACAAAATTCACTTCAGAAATACTTGCAGAATGATTGTGACCCCTTTAAAGCCCCCTTGCTCTCCCTGGGAGGAGTGGCTGCATCGGGTGTGCTGCACTGGGCGCTGCAGTGGAGCCCACACTGGGACTTTTGTTTGACCCACGGGCTGCTGAGCTCACTGATAAGGTGGCTGCTCTCCAAGGAGACATCCAAACCTCCAGGCAGGTCCCACAGCAATTGCAGGGTCAGCTTTTTTGCCACATACGGTGACCATTAGCTGAAAATGTCAGAGACCAAAGGTCACTGAAGGGCCCTGGCAGTATTTATATGCTTGAAAAGTACCTGGATGCCCTTGTGTATCCCAGTGTTACTGCTCCTATGTAAAACCAAGGATTTGCCTTTTTAAAACAAGATATGTTTTCTCTCTCTTATACATGTCACATACATGCTCTGCCTTCTAAAGAGTTATCTCATGTTTAAAATAATGTGATGGGGAACAGAATTCTGCTCTCAATAAGCTGTAGGGGAAGAAAGCTGTAAAGCAAAGGATGCTCCTACCATTGTTTCTGCATTGTTAAAAGGTGAAAACCTCAGACAACAAGAAAAAAAAAAAAAACAAGGAAAAAGAAAAGAGACAGTTTTAAGGGCTTTTAAAATATCTAATGCTGTGGGATCTAAATTGGCAAGGATCCAAGCAGTGTCTTAAAGGGACAAGCACTTTATTATACTTTCTAATTCTTCCAAAGTCTGTCCGTAGGATATATGAGCTGGCTCTAATATGACTACTCTATTCTCATCCTCCAGTGGTATACTCTGGTCTCAGCTCATAAATTGAAAGTGGAAGATCAGTAAATCAGCATGGACTGTTTCAGAGGGACATTGCGAATTTCCACTCAAATCTTCTGGTTTATCTTAAATATTTCATCTTAATGTCACCTTTAGAAAAAAACCTTTCATTCAAGTAAGTTACAACATCCAGTTCTAAACTGATTACACTCCCCCACCAACCTTCTGCAGAAAGGCTGCCACAGCAATACAAATATCATGTTGGCAACTCTCTGCTACAGCTTAGGAAGGAGAAAATCTGGCCTGGTGGAGATCCTTAAAATGATCCCAAGGCATGTTTTGGTGCACAAATAAGGTAGAATGAGGTGCACACTGCTTTCACACAGCATGTGCACCACCTCAGTTCTTGGCCAAGGCTCCTTTCCATTTCTGTCCTTTCCATCAGCATGAAAACATACTGGAATTCATCATCATTTACTGGGCCAAAATATTCTCTGTTTGGTCAAAAATTTCAGCAGTCTAAGCAAGGGGAGCCATCTTTGGAGGCGGGAGGGGCTGCAGTACTGAAAAGGATTAAATAAAGAAAGACACAGATGAATACTCTCAATGAGTCTCTCAGGTACAGCCTGGCTGAATCTCCTTACAATAATAATAGCAACTTCCTCCCCTGAGGAGAAGCACTTCCCCAAAAGCTCAAAGAAACACCAAGAAGGGAAAGATTTAACTGAAAAATTGTATCATGAAATGCACTGTAAATGTCATTCATTACAACCAATACCAGTTGTACTGGCCAATAAACAATGGACCCTGAAAATACAAATTTTCTGTATTTTGCTTTTAAAATAATTGCGGAATTCTTTTAAAATGAGAAATACATGCTGATAAAATTGCTCAGAAAGCTTGGGCCTGTCCTCTTTCTTCCTACACTGGCCTTACTCTTTTTTTCTTCTGAATGGAGATAATTTTCTTTTTCAGGACTTTAAATGAAGCTGGGAGTTTCCATGGCTGCTTATTATACAGGGCTATACACCACAGTTAATTCGCCCTGACAAGAATGATGTTGAGCTTTCTTGCCATATGATCTTGTATTTAAGATCCTGTCAGTTTTGAGGACTCTAAATAAACCTTCTTTTAAATATTTAATACCCTTCAGTGATATATGCCTTTAGGCTCTGAGCCTGGTCCAACCATCAAAACTTAGAGTTTTCTATATTTCCCATCACCACAGTCTTCTCATATAAATTAAATTTGCACTCCAAATTCTCTGGTGAATTTCAAGTTGTTTGCTTCTCAGTTGCCATTCCCTTACATCTAGAGAGAAAAAAAACTCTACTTGAGTTCCTCCTATAGGACTTCTAAGCCCTTTTTGTAATAAAGTCATCCCATACCAAAAATAAATAGCCATAATATTTTGTGATAATGTCTCTGATGATGTGAATGATGCTCAGGTTCTCTACATCCTCCCTCTTTTTTATTAGGGACCTGCATGTGGAATGCTAAAAGAAAATAAAGAAAGGGTGATTTCTCCCTCTACTTCTTGGCCCAGTGACCTCCTCCCTTTTGTTTTGGTAACTACAGGAATAAGAAAAACAACAGTTGTTGTGGGAAATGTAGGGCTTGACCAAATCAGCCAACAACCTGTTACTTGGGGACCTCACCCAGGTCACTAAGAAAAGCACAAAGCTCTTGCTTTGAGTGAGCCTGATGGAGGTTTGGGCCTCTCCCTTCATGGCTATGCCAAGCTGGTTTCCATTTTGGCCACAAGTTCCACTGCAGACCTGGAGAGCTTTCCTTCTAGTTAAATATATCAGGTAGTCACAGCCTCAAATTGATGCAGATCCTCATTCAGGCTTCTCAGCACTATTAAGAAAAAGGAGGTTAAAGGAGTTGGTAGATTAGAGGTTTTCTCTTATCCTTCCTCTCCCAAGCAGCAGCCTCAACCACCAACACACTTCTTGAGGCACATAAAGACTGTGTCCTTCCCAGATTTATTTGCTCCTTGGTGCTCAAAGTCCTGCAGAACCTGTCTTTTCCGTGTATCTCCCCACTTGCACTTCTGGATGTGTGACATGTGCACACACACCCCTGCTAGAAAATCTGGGAGACACACAACAAAAAGCCTGACCCAAGAATCCCAGGATGTGCCCCAAGTAGGAACTCAGGCGATCAGGATGCCTGTCACATGCTCCAGCCACGATCAATAGCAAAGGCAAAAGAGCACCAGCAAGAGCCTTCATCAAATGGAAACATAACTAAAACAAACAAAGTGTGTGTCAGGTTCAGTTCAAGAGAGGTTCCTGGAAGCTAACTCATAACAGCTAGGACAGAAAATCCAGCTCTTTGACAGGAATTGTCCCTAACTCTAAGTAAAAGTGTTTAGACTTCACAGAACTCAGCAAAATTGCCTTTGAGTGTCAGCAGGGAACACTGTATATTCTTCTAAGACTTCACAGTACAACTGTCAGCTGTCTGTTTTCTTTCTGCTACATGTAGAGTTTATACAGACACTCCCAGAGGAGCCTTTAATTGCATGTCATGACAAGTCTCCCAACCTCTTTGCAGCTCTTCCACTTAACACATAGTGTAAACTCACCCAATCTCCCTTCACTTTCTCCTTCCCAGATTTCTCTCCTGGAGCTCTGTGGAGGCCTGTGTTGAAGCTTCATTATGATGGAGTGGACCCAGTGGAGAACTCTATAAAAAGCATCCGACCCATTTATCAGGACAGATCTCTTTAGCAAGTCTATATAAACCTCCCATGTTGAAGAGCCATAACCTGTGACTCAGAGACAAAACTAAAACCTGAATAACTAAGAGCAAGACTTGGGGATCTTTTCCAATTTCCTATTCCTACAGGGTTTATTTTATTGTGCAAGATAGTCACTAGATTTTACTAACGACAGCACTGTGCGATCCCAGCAGAGAGACAACATCATTATGGAGAGAGCTATGCAAACACAGAGACTGTCCCTGCCCCAGAGTTCTTATAATATAAATAGTAAAGACAGTGGGGGGGGTGGGGAAGAGAAGCACAGAGAGGTGAAATGTGGTGCTCAAGAGGACACAAAATCTCAGTAGTCACTACAGAGTATTGCCTCTCAGGGCGAGTGTTTTTGTAGGGGGTCTGGCTTTGCATTTGAAAAAAAAAGTTAAAGCAATTCTCACGGCAAAGATTGTAAAGTCTGGTTACACTTGTGAAGGGATTCTGTAGAACATCATGCCCCAGTGTGCCATATTATTCCCTTTTTGTGATTCTCGGAACAAATTTCCTCAATTTTCAAGTCTAAAGAGACTTTTTCTTCACTGCTTCTGCCTCAAACCAGTATCCAAAAATTAAGGTGTGATAGTGAAACATTTATATTTAAAGCACTGTATGTTTTCACCAAATTCCTCCCCCACCCATTGTGGCCATGGTTTAACTGCACATTTAAGCACATGTTTAACCACACGAGTAGTGCTACACACATCAATGAAACTACCTGCACTTAAAATTAAGCACTTGTTTAAGGGCAAGATATAGAGAGACACATAGTGGGATTTTAAAAACCCCTTGAGCATTCAGTGGGAGTTAGGTGCTTAATGCGCTTAAGAGACATTCGAAAAATCCCACTGAGATGGTGTATCTGCAGCTGAATGCCTCTGGAAATCTGTCAGTGATGCTCAGAATGATACAGTGATTGATTGCAGTGACAATTACACCTCTAATGAAGTCCTGATTACACAGAGAATTTACAACAGATATGTCTAAAATTGGTGCAAGGATCGGCTCCTTTTTCTAAAGCACCACTTAGATCTCAATCCAAAATAGCTCTCGGGTGATGTGTGATTCTGTGAGCGACACGAGCAGCCACTCTCAGAGGGCTCACAGGGCCAGCCAGCCAGCTTCTGGCTCATTTATATTTATTATTGGCCAGACTTCTTCTAACCAGGTATTTTTCACCCTATATAGTGATCAAAGACCCCAGTCCTCTCCTCCCCATCCTGCCTTACCAAATCCTGCAGCAGAGGAATCTCTACACTCCCTCTTGCTAGTTGATCCTGGACTTATCCCTAAAAGAGGACCCAAAACACCTAGAGTCTGGAGCTCTGACAAAATCAGCACTCACCCAGCAACACATCCAAATGCCTGGGGACACTCAGGAGCTGAACAAACACCTCTAATGAAGTGATATAATTTTTCTAAGCTAATGAGAAGAAGGTGACCTGAGCCCACAGGTATGAACCCTAATGGACAACAAGCCGAGGAGATAAGCCCCCGCTTTCCACACAAGCTAACAGAGGTCACACTGGCCAGGGTTTGAATCTTTCTGGCAAGCAGCTCACTGCAGCTCTACACCTGGCTGGGTTTAATTTGTTATTTATGTCAGCTTTGCATATTTGTAAAGTTCAAGGGTTTATTGCCCTGGCCTGACCTTGCCAAGTCAGAGCTCACATGTGGTTCTCTAGTAGCAATTTCTTTCTAATAAACTTTACTTGAAAGAACATGTGTGATAGATTTTGTTGATGATTAAAAAGAATGGGGCTATGTTCATTGTTAGCCAAGCTGGTTTTGAAGTTTTGTTGGAAGTCACCTCTGTGCTCATTTTTTTTTAAAATGTCCCCTTCCCCCTCATCCCTTTATTTTAGTGCACACCCTAATTATGTTTCATGTTGAAGCATGTAGCATTGTTTGTGTCTATACAGTAAAGACAATTCCCCCATGTGCTTATTAAGATCATTAAATTAAAGAGCATTGTTCAGAACTGGTCTTTAATCAGAGCATGTACAAGCACCAAAACCTCGGGCACACACAGGAGCAGGAAAATGCAAGTCTCTGATGTACAAACATGTAAAAAGCAACTAATACCTGGCATATTCTCTGCCAAACCCAAAGATTGTTGCTTCTAATTTGCTTTGTTTTCCCCTATTAGCAAAGGAAACAAATACTTTCTATCCCTACAGGCTGTGTAACAGGGTATGATCCTTTCTCCATAGGAAGCAACACCAAATTCCCTTCAGTTTCAAAGGGCTGGAAAATTCACTCCCTTATGCCCAGGAACAAATATGCCAGTGGTTCCCTGGGAATTTCTAAAACCTGATATTTGACCTTTCTGTAGGGTAAGTGCTAATGTGCCTAAAAGCATGGTTGTGCCTGTGTTGTTTTCCAGTGCTCCACTGTGAGCAGCTGGGTACCATGAAAGCTCTAACCCTGGAAGAATTTTGGGAACTGGACAAATGGCAGGCTTTGTGCTTCTGCCCACAGACCTACGTTTAATCCAGAGCTGCCCATCCTGCTGCCAAGGGCGGTTAGCATTGTCCAAGTTTAAGGTTATTATTGGTAGATTGACAGAAAACACAATTGCATAAATCTCATTTTCTTATAAAACCTGGCTGAAAGTGTTCCAACACTTCTAGTATATCCCGAAATCCTTACTTCCCCTACTTTATTTTCTCACAGCTTGTTCTGTTCTTAGCTCAGGACCGAATTTGGGACAGAGAGCACTGAAGAGAGTTTTCATCTATGTATGACAGCAAGTTAACGTGCTTTTGTGATTCCTGGAAGATATATATGTACAAGTACTTCCCTGAATCAAGTTTTGTCTATAAGTCATTTGAGGCAGGATTGTCATTTATTAAATGTGTGTACAATGACCTTCCTGAGATCCCCAACACTACTTTAAAATTACTAAATAAGTAACTAATAGTGACATCCATGCTCTGACAGCACCTGTGAGATTTTGCATTAAATTAAGAGCTCAAGAGGCAATTGTAACTAGTAGTCAAAGCAGGGACCGGGAAACAGAATTTCTGGTTGTCACTCATGGAGCAGGGTCAGGATGTCTGAAGTATAGGTTCCTTGCTCCGTCTGTGAACAGGACACTGGATTAAGGAACTGTCAGCCTGGCATAAGGCTTTGCTCTCTTTGCTAAGTGGCAAAAGACTCCAGCTTGAATTATGCTTAGCGTGGGTAGGCTGGAAAAAGCTGCAGGGCAATCCGCAATGATCAGCCCTCTGCCAACTGATTATGAAAGCTCAGCCTTCAGTCCTGTCTGAGATTTGTTTTCCCACTGCCTGTAAAACAAATCTTGAGTCTTATTGCTTGTCTTGCTTTTGTATGGGGTGATTTTCAGAAGACCCAGGCAACTTTAGCAAACCATAAGAAACACACAGGTTTATATGCATATACGTAAAACTTCAAAAGTTTCTTCTTCTCTTTTCTTTAGCTTCTCTCTTCATTTGACACCACTCCTATCTCCAAGTCTCTACACAATTTTGTCATCATATTCACTGCCCATACCTTTCCCATCTCTATTTTTCCTTCAAATTCTTCCCCCCTGAAAATCTCACATCTTTTTAGGTCTAAGTGTCCTTTCCTGGCCCAACTAACACCACACATTTTTATTCAGATAATATCTGTTTTTCCCCTCTTACATAACTTCTTTAATAGTGTTCTCACGTAAAATGCAAAAGATGTTTGGCAAGAGCACATTTTTGCAAGGAACAACAAAATTAAGGAGATACAAAGCCAAATACAAAACCCCATGTAGGCAAGGAGGTACAACCAAGAGTACAGTAAAATTGGAGTTTCCAAAACAAACTGGAAAAGTTTCATCAAAGTCCCAGCCCTTATTCTTAATTGGACACCCTGGTGTTTGAAGGGGCTTGGTGGAAAATAAAACAAATGTGCCTATTGTTCTTAGAATAAGTATTACAATAATAATCATTCTTTAAGCATCAGTAGTGCCTTTCATCTAAGGACCATAAAGCACAGTGCCAACATGGATGAAAAGCCTCTCGGTGTTCCTATAAACAACACAGGCATTTTAGATCCATTTTTAACAGGAGAGTGAGGCCCAGGTAAGATAATAGAAATTTTGTTTTAACATTTGCTGTTGGTTATTTAATTCTATGTATATTTAGGCCCCACAGTATTACTTGATTTTCACAAGTGATAAACATCCCTGGTTCCAGTGGCTCTTCACGTGCAGCTGCTCTCAAACTCAAGTCCTGCTTTAGTTGCTTTAAAAGTACGTGCTTATATCCTGCTTTCTGCAGATCTCTGCTGGAATCAGACCACACATTTCTGCAAGGACTGGAGGAATTTAAGGCTACTACACCCTTCATCTACCCACGATTTTCATAGTATAGCCAATGTCCTGTGAAGACCTAAGCATAGTCTTCTCTTTCAGCATGAGCAGTTCCATTCAATACCATACTGAACACAGTGAATACAGTTGATTCAGCGGGCTGAGGTTTGTACAGGTTTGGGTCTCACATATTTCCTTTCTAGTCTTTAGCAGCTCTCAGGTGGCTTCACATACTCAGCCAAGGGTTTAAAATATGAAATGTACCTAAATCCCCACAAACCCTTGTTTTATCAACCTTTGCTATCCCCTCAGTGATTGGTTAAGAAATTTGTAAGCAGCATTTCCTGGGCATTGGCTTACTCAGAAGCTTTCAGCCTTACTCCCAGCCAATCCAAGTGCTAAACACAACACTGCCCAATTTATTTTTTAACAAGGTTCTCTACTGTTGAAACCAGTATGACGTGCAATTATGGGCTTAACATTCAACTGTTAAATTATCCTCCCAACATCTTTCCAGGCCACTCTCTTAGCTCTTCAGAAGAATATTTTATTGGAAAGGGTAAATGTATAAAAATCTACTGTTAAAACACTCAACAAATCTCCCCTGTCAGGCCAGTAAACTGTAGTCCACCCACTCTGATCTGAGATTGCTGTTTCTCTGCTCCCCCTTCCCCACCTCCCTTTTCTTTGTTTAAAATATGCTGACCACACAGTGACCTCTCGTAACCCATTGGTCGAAAATTACAACCAGCCACACAAACAAGCAGCTCGAGGTCAGAAAGAGCAGGGTCTGCTAAAAGTTAGTAATCATACATTAATTCCCTGACATAATTAATCAAAATGAACCACCGTTATCTTGCGCGGAACCTTTAACCTATTACAAAGGGGTCAATTTGCAAACCACTTGAGCATGGGAGTTTGGTACAAATAGCATACTCCCTTCATCTGGGATGCCCTAAGTAGGCAAAAATGCCTTTGAAGTCCCAAATCTACTAGATTTAGATATAATTTCATCAATCAAGTTAAAAGGCTGCCTTCTCTCCAAAAAGGATTTCATGTAGATCTGTCATCTAGCTCTGTTCAGTGGGTGACTGAAAATCCATTTGTTAGGCTCTTTTTGTCAGGATGGAGTAGGCTGCAGTTGGCTCTACATGTCAAAATAGCTGAAAGTTTATCAAATTGAAGGCTAAGAGGCATGATTTGTGTTAGAACCTGCACTGGTCTGGTGAAGGAAGCAGTAAATCTCAGCTTTGTTATGCCAATCAGCTCCAATTCTGGAACTTAATTGTGTTTTCATTTGATATGACTATAATTACATCTATATAGTACATGCAGCTATTCACAGGGAATCAGAAACAGCACTTCACACATTTGTACAGCTACCAGGACCATGCTGCCTTATGATCCTTGAGGCTCTCACCCAAGCAGAGTCCCTGTGAAATAGCAGGATCTCCATCTTGGTTAAGCCCCCGAGAAAATTAACCCTGATCTTTCAAGGGTTTTTAGTGCTCAGTTCCTTTTCAGATCTTAAAATCCCACTGAAATCAGCATGAATCAGGCATCTCGTCAGGAATCAGGAGACTAAATACTTTTAGGATTTGGGTTTAAACAGCATGTCCAAGGTCACACAGGAGGAACTTGCAGCAGAGAGGGGAGCAGAATCCAGGTCTCTGCAGTCCACTGAATCAAGCTTCCTTCATCAACTTTAAGATCCCTACAGTCCATGGAGTCTCCCTTGAGTGTTTTCTAATCCACTTTCACATGCACCAATACAAACACTCATCCGTATGTATATCTAATGTATTTATTTATTGCATGCAAGAATGGATGAGCTGTAGAGTTTTAGAAGAATATCATCTTATCAGTGATACCATATGTCACACAGGTGAACCTCAAGGGGTTTATGATGTTACCAAAACCCCAAAATAGAATTAATTTTAAGCCATTCACTGAATCTCATTTTCTGTGCCATATAATATATGAGCACAACAAAGGTGTCAAATACATTTTAAATTACTTTATATAAGCATTAGTGCAACAACTGCATTTGAAAAGTATCACACCTACTTTAAAAGTTTCTGGTAAATGTAAAACAAAGTCATTGTTAAGGTCAGCATTTTAGCAGAGGTCATTTGAACTACAATTCCCAATATGCACATGGAGTTGACATGTCTGGCTTTTAAAACAAAATCACAATTCATCATCTGAACGTCAGATCTGTGGCTTATGAGTTCCTGGTGTCTGAATGATTATGACACTTATAAAGTATATTTTATTATTACAGCCCACTCATTGCCACTCTCCATATGTGAAGTGATGGATATTTTAAATGTAATTCTACTTATTTATATTTATATCTTACAAGTGACAGGTAAAAAGCATCAACAAATCACTGCAATTTTTAACTAGTCAGAGACAAGATTTATTTTTAGTATAGTTAGCATGCACACTGTGGTTATTAGGAAGAATGATTCCCACTCAGAGAATCATTGTTTAGTCATGTTTAATTAAAATAAACAATAAAAAAAAATAAATAAAGCAACCTCAAAACATTCAGAAATGTCGCAGAAAGGTAAAAGGGAGAATGTTAGAAACACACATCAAGATAAGTCTTTGTGTGCAAACAAGGGGCTGGACTGTGCTCACCTCGCTCCCTTGGCTGCTGCAAAGGCTGGTCTGATGCAGTGATGTCCAGCCAGGAGCCAGGAACTGCAACAACTTCCAGTGCTGAAAGAGACCACTGGAAATTAAGAGGCTAAAACCTTCTTTAACAGGAAGAGAAGAGATTGCCTGCAATGAACTGCTTCTTCAGGTTGCTGCCTTTTCCAGTATCTGGACAACATGTTAGACAAAAAGCTGGAGTTGTTCAGCATGGAGATGAGAAGGCTCTGAGCAGACCTTATTTTGGCCTTCCAGTACTGAAAAGAAAGCAAAAACAAAAAGATGGAGAGTGACTTTTTACATGGACAGTCTGTGCTAGGACAAAGGGAAGGAATTTAAGCTGAAAGAGAACAGATTTAGATTGAATGTTAGGAGGTTTTTACTCAGAGGGTGGTGAGACACTGGAACAGGTTGCCCAGAGAAGCTGTGGATGCACCATCCCTGGAAGAGGGGTTGAAACCAGATGACCTTTCAAGTCCCTTCCAAACCAAACTCAGTCTCTGATTCCATGAAAATGAGGGATGCTGGGGTTCGGCAGCTCTTCTCCTTCCAGGTCTAAAAACCACAACTCATCACCCAAAGTGCAAATAGTGCTGAGCCTGCTTCCTCCTCATCATTTCAAAAACTCTTTTGCACCTAAATTTTGTAGCTGCTCCTGCTCACAGCTCAGTGCATTCCTCTCAAAAAGAGCAGTGCTGGACATGCACTGAAGGATGGGATCAAGGACCACGGTGGGAATGCTGGGCAGCTTTGTGCCACGGGATAGTACAGCTCTAGGGTGCTGACAGACTCTTGGCTATGCAATTTCACGTCTCCCATAAGAAAATTGGGGGGAAATAAAAAGTCTTTTCCCAAGAAAATCAGATCTTTGCTCCATGGCCAGACTCCAAGTACATGAGCTGAATGGCTCACATTAGACTCTTCATAGGGAAATTTTGTAGATTAACAGAAAACTTTTAGGCTTATCTCTACTTCACTCCACTTGACTCCAGCAAGTCACCACATGCTCTAGTACAAACTATTGAAACCCCCACTTAGCATGTGTGCAAAATGACTATAACTATAATTAATGACCTTCAGGGTCTCTGGTAAAACCATTTAGCATTTGTCAGGCACTTTGTGGGCTTTTGGGTCAAAAACAATAAGTGCAAGGTAGCATTAGGAAGAGTTTCATCCTCAAGTTATAATAATATATAATAGCAGGATCTTCGAGTTACAAATAAAATCAGATTGCAGGAATGTGTAACACAGAAAATGTGACTTGACACATCACACATGCAGATAGACTTCGGGGTGTGCAACACGTAGATATTTTCTGGACCTGGGGTTTTACAGCTGATTGTGCATAGGTAACTTCTGTTGTTAACAGATGGGAAACAAGTGTGAAAACACCATTTACAGCAACTCACTGACAATGGCTGGTTGCTCTGAGGAATTAGTTACCTTGAGCTTATTCAATGACATAACTTGAAGGACAAAGAGGTTGCTGGTAGCTCACTCCACAAAATTGTCTGAGCTGCAAAGGCTTGTGAGTCACACTCCAGAGCATCTGCAAGAAAAAACATGTTACATTTTCCAGGCCACCAAAACTCCTGTTCAAAGTGGGAAACTCGCACATGTTCAATCCATTCCCTCCCCCACACCCCCTGTCTCAGCTCCTATGGGATAGGGAGTTTATTAGTTAATACTTGAGCTTAAATCTTCGTCTGAGGAAGTGATGAGCATCTAAGCCTCTCCTCCCTTCTTGCACAGAGATGAAAGTTTCTTCGCTGGCCTGTTCACTCCATCTTCCCCCTTCCTGGAAGAGATGAATCCCTGCTGAAGAAATCTGAAACCTCTGGCCACCCAGCATATCCTTCAGAAATAAAAGCATCTTCTCTGAGAAAATGCATGCATGGAATGGAGCACAATGCAAGGCAAGGTCTGCTTGCACAGAGCTGTAGGAAATGAAAGGTAAAAGCCAAAAAAGCCAAACGGAGTTGTGTTAAGATAACAACAGGACATTGTTTTGATCCCAGGAGATCCTGTGGTTTTTCTTTTTAATAGTGTCACTTAGAGTAACTTATAAGGGAGGCAGGGAAGGTGACACAATTTTATAACTCTGCAGGGGCTTCACACCATGGGACAAGATTCCTATTGTACTGAGGAGTATTGGAAAGAAAAGGGGGAAAAGAAAAAAAAGAGCTTGCAAAGCAGATCTAAAATTACACCTATTCTCAAGGAAGATACAAATCTAGGCCAGAAGGATTGCTCATTACAATGAACTCCTAGGAACTTTTCTAGCAAACGCATCACAGGTATTTATCAACCTAGCTGAGGGCAGGTGAGTGGGAGCAGGAAAAAAAAATCAGCCTGCTTTCTCCCCAGAAAACCCTCAGCCTAGTTTCCACAATGGATCATGGTTTGTTTTCTATTCCCCCTGCTCAAAATTTGTCCAAGAAACCTCCAGTTAATGGGAAGGGTATGGCAGGGACACAATAGAAAGACAGGAAATTTCAGATGTAACAAACTCTCATGATTTCCCCACACAAGATCATGTTCAGGGAAAAACAGAAACAACCTTTAGCAAGGAGGACAAAGTAAAAACAGCAGAGAGGGCTTGTAGGGCTGTCTGTGTATCACATCCAGGTCTGCATCAGTCTCTTGAGGTGCAGCCCCTTTACACTTCCCCTGCTGATCCAGACCCCTGCTTTTCACATTGTTTACTGCAATCAGTCTCTGCTTGATGTGTTTTTCACTTGAGCAACTTCCTTTACCCAGCTGCATCCCACAAGGATGCAGGACACTTCTGAAGTTGTTTCTTTATTTCAGAAATGCAAAATCGTGTAGTCAACAGTGTCCTTTCCATTCTTCTTTCATCTGTCCTATCAATTGCAACAGAGGTGGACACAGTCCATGGAACCAGTGAGCTCAGGACCACTTGAGGCAGCTGCTGTACCCCAATCAGGTGCAGAGAAGAGTTCCAGAGGCAGGCACTAACAAATCAGTTGTAAATTTCAATCCACAAAAGTTGAAACAAACCAAAGATGTTGCTGTCCTCTTACAAGAAAAAATCATAAACATTTAAACCCAAAATCACAGAAAACAGGCAGATTCAAAGAGAGAAACAAAAACCAACAAAAGCATGTGGGCATCTGTAATTTTTAGACTGTAATACAAATCCATGACAATAATTACAGTGGGATGGCCCTAAGGTCTCACTATTAGTACTTTGAAGGTCTTCAAAGATCTTTATCTGAGCTAATTTCAGCTATTGGGTACAGAACTTCTTTTATTCCCTTCCCACTCTGCACCACACAATGCTCTTTTTGGTGTTTCCGTTCACACAGCGGGCACTGATCCCTGCTAGGAGAGGTGTCAAAACTTCTAATAAGATGACTGCTCACGCAGAAAGTCTCACAGCTGAAATTTTGGAGTCGTACAAACTCCCACACAAAGCAGGGCTGTCAGATCAGATTGCAAGGTGTCAGTTTACCCAATTCAAACCTGAGGTTCTATGAAAAAAATGCACAACAACCCCCCCCTACACACACACACACAAATGGAAAATGTCAATCAAAAGTAATTAATAGTTTTCCTTCCTCTTTCGCACTCCAAAGAATGCCATGAGACAATATTCTGGGAGCTCAAATGACTGATGAGTAACATTCACTCAAAAATCACACACATGGTAAAATATTCACAGGCGTTGTCAGTGGTACCTGAAGAGTTGTATTCCAGACACACAACTATCCCAAATTCCTCTGCAGTTTCTGTGCTGAAATGTGCTGTGCAATGTAAGGTTTGGGAGGTGACAGAAGGTGTCAGTACAGATGGGGAGGACAGATGTGGGGTTAAGCCAGATGTGAGGGAAAGAGCTTGGGGGCAGATTTCAGCCTTCAGCACCTCCCATTTACATCAAGCAACTGTGAATGATCTCATTTCCCAAGTCATCTGGGGCAAAATATGGCTTTGTGTAGAGGAGCCAATGCCTATGGGAACTTATAAAAAAGAATAAAAAATCTTATTGAGCTTAACAAAGACCTGAAGATCTTTAAACCAAGCTCCTTCAAGCTGACAGACCAAGTTCTTCATTTATCCAGCAATATCTGGATAAAAGAACAGGGGTACAGGTTGCTGGCCCTTCTGCTTGACATCAGACGGTGCACCAAGTGCTGGAGGGCTGGTTTGTACTTTATTTTCAGTATTTAGGTACAGATTTACTCACAGGATATAGAGAGACTAACTTGGTTGTAGCCCCACACTTTCTTCCCCATTAGCCCATTAAATCCTGTGCCTTGTTTGCCTCTATCCATATCCTACATCTCAGCTGTGCTTCTCTCCTCTCGTCTCTCCTCAACACAGCCATGGATCCAGTCCATGGGGATGGAAATACATTAGAGACAAGTAACTATGAGTGTAGGAAAGAAAAAATCCTTCCATTTCCTTCATATTCCTTGCTCTGGAAAGGAATAGCCCTGCTTTGGTGCACCTTTCTCTCCCCTAACCAGGGATTTTAGGAGACAGACAGCCCTGGTTGCCAAAGGTGGCACTCTAACTGCACATCGCCCTCTCATGTGAGTTCTCCCTAACTCCCCTCACTCAAACTGATCTGACTTAGCCAAGAGAGCCTATTAAAACTGTTTTGCAATTTTTTTTCTTGCCATTTCCCATTCAGTTCCCTGTGTAAAGGCATGATCCTGCAAAGATTTATGTTTAAGCTTTACTTACCCAAGTAATCTCCTTAAAGTCAATTGAATGGCAAAGAGGGGTTTCTCAACACAACGTACTGGAGCCCTTTTTCATGATTATGGGCACTAAATGACTCTGCACCATTTCCTTTCACCACAGAACACCTGCAGATTTTTATACACAGATGCCATTTATATGTTTTGGATTTTTCCCAAAATTTATTTTTTTTCCCTCCATAAGTTTTAACCTTTTGACTGGAATACTCTTGATACATCCTTAATCTACTCTGAACAGTAAGCAGTATGGGATACAGGTAGCTCCTCCCAGCCTACTTGCAGGCAATCTAGTGGCAAGAGGACCACTACTCTGGATATCTTTAAAGTACCAGGTCTGTAAGTTGTTGCTGCAGTTGTAACCCCATGAAGCTCTTTTCTTTTGTTCTCTTCTTGAGACTGGTTCCTAGTACCCTTCAGACATTTTATTGATCTTTCTCCCCCTCTAGCTCATACATGCTAATTGTACCTCTGTAGCAAAACAATCTTATTATCATGTTAATTAGTGGGAGGGTTGTTGAGGGTTTCCAGTTCATTACCTGCTAATTTCAAGATAAATGAATCCACAGGTTACTAAGTAAATAAGGTCACCTATCAAGTACTTGTAAACGTGTTTGTAAACAAGGAGGGGAGATGGGGAGCGAGAGAAAGGGAAGCATGTTTAGCGTGGACGGTGGGAAGTAGCTTTGGATACGGATTTGGCATCCCATGCTGGGGTGACTCCATTTCCCTTGAACTCATTTGTAATGGAAAGCGAATGTTTGCTGTCCACCTGGTTCCCCAGTGGGACGTTTCCTCCTGCAACTACTTTGTGAGCTCAAAGGGCTCTTTGTGAGCAGATTACTCACTCGGAGGTTTGGTTGATTGTTGCTGCCTTTTGTGGTGAGAGCCAGGAGTGAGGACATGCACTAGGAAATACAGCACCAAAGGGGGAAGAAAAAAGCATGGTAGTGTGAGTCACAGAAACCTCCCCCTCCACATGGCTCAGGGTTATTCATATTGCCTTTATACACAGGGCACCAGCACAAAGGAATTCAATGGGAGAGGGGAAATAAACAGTCAGATTCTCTGCTGGGGTAAAGTGACATGTGGCTTTGAAATCTGTGCCTTTCCACCACACCCCAAATCTCCAGGAAAATTACTCTCCGAGAGGAGAAAATGGATGAAAGGACCATGTAGAAAAGCATATCTGAAGTATGGGGATTGAAGAGGTAATGTATCAGGGGTCAAAATGGAAAGTGATACTGAACAGGGTCCCCTGGGCTCTGTCCTCGGACCGTGTTCGTTAAAGTCGGTGAAATAAAGAATGTGTGTGTGAACTGTTCAGAGCACACAGGGCTGGGGCAGGTAGCAAGCCTGCTGAAAAGGAGAGAAGTTTTAAGAGTTATTGATAAACTGGGGGGGGGTGGGGGGGGAGTAGTGTACCAATTGCCCAATAGTGGGCAATTTCAGAGTCCAGGTCTGAGTAGGAATAAGGTACACGAATACAGAGTGAGCCAAGGAAAGTGGTGATTCCTCATTAAAGGTTGTGAGGAGTTGAGCAGACCCCAAGTTAAAGAGAAGAGAACACTGTTACAATGCTGCAGACCCAGCAAAAGTGACATTAGCATATATAAGTGGGAGTTTTGCCTGCCAGACTCCTGGGTGACCTCCAGCCCATGCAGTGCTGGCTGGGGACAGGTTTAGGAGGAGAGCAAAGCTCTGATCTGTGGGAAAAAAAGAGACCAAATGAACACAATTGTTTTAACTGAGGGTGTTCAGAAATTTAAAATATGAAAGATGGAAAAAATCTACCCTCAAGAGCCCTACTGGCTAGGCTAGCAAGTAAAGTGTAGCAAGAAGGACTCAGGTCGGGGGGAATACTCAGGTGCCTACATATAAATACTTACTGTCAATATAGGGACCCAAGGACATCCAAGGCAGGCTGGCTAATATAATAAGGGACCTGTAGGAGGCTTGTTCCCATTGAGATGAGGCTCTAGATTTGGTGAAGTATCATAAGAGATTTTAGATGGCAGTGGAGACCCCTATTTTGGCATCTGAGTCATTCCCTAGGTAAAACTTTTAGCTATGGGTAGTGAAACACTGGAGCAGCACCTGGCTCTAAAGCCTTCACCTTTGGAAGCAGACAGGACAGCCTGCCAGCCTTGGTGCACTGGGATCCAGCAGATTGCCATCAAAACCACCTCAAGTCCTTCTTATTTTGTATTGAGTTGACAATTCACAAGTGAATCCCTTTTTCTGGCTGTGGTGATCCTGGATTCAGCTTTCTGTTTAACCTGAGTCTGTTTCAGAGGTTCACAAAACCTCCAAGGGTGGTCCAGTGGGTTAGACCTGAGGGCACAGGAGAGCTGGGAAAAATTCAGTGACTAATTCATCTGCCCCATCCCGTCTTTTTCTCCGAGGGAGATCTCTGGAAACACTGTATGTCAGATTTAATTCAAATTCCATTTAAGAGATACACTTGTGGGGAGTTTCCTTTTCCCTAGTTGCTTTTAAAATTTGTTATTTGTGCCAGGAGCTCTGCCATTTGAGTCACCTGATCTTCTTCCACCAGCTGGGCGAGCATATAGCAACTTGTATCATCAGCTTCCAAGGGCGAACAATCATGAAAAACAAATTTAAAGTTGCTTTTTGCGAGCATGCAAGATAGAAATAACCATATGAATGTTTGCTAAAAACAAGTGCAAAGGCACCAAAAAAACAGTCCAGGCAAATCCATTTAGTCTTCCTTTTTTTTCTCCCCTCCATTTTATTTGGAGAGCTAAGGATTTTTTTATTTTACACAAATTAGAGAGTAGAAATAGCATTTTTTCTTTTTTGAGTAGTGGTTGATATCAAATGCCTGTGAAACAGAGCAAGCCCTTCTCTGAACTCTGAGTTGCTTGTGCATTTATTTGGATACCAGAGACTCGGGGATTTTAAATTTCAAGACCAGCAGTTACAAGGAATATTCAGCATGATCTTATTATTGTAACTAAGCAGCTAAAATATATGCATGAAACACAATCACAGGGAAATATATGTGTTTATTTTGTTTTCACCTGCTTCACATAGGATCAGAACAGACTTTGAGAAGGGATGCCTTCTGTGTTCATTTTTTTAGCATGCTCAGAAATTTTGGGGTTGCTTTTCTGTGGTTAGCTGCACGATTAATACAATGTTTATTAAGATTGGCTGAAATGCTTGGTTTTGGCTTCCCTTTCAGAACACCTTTAAAGTTTCTAACTGTGCAAAATGTAGATACTTCAGAGGCATCTGGTTTAGCAATCCAACTGGCTTCTGAAACACTGAATTCTCCCTTCGTCTTATTTTTAATTAAGATAATAAATTGGTCTTAAATTATCCCTGAAATCAGACCAGTGTTGATTACAATGGGTTTCATGCTGTGACAGCTCAAGATGATGTTATTTTTATTCCTTTTCAACGAGATCTTAATCTCTCCCTGCGTGTAAACAAATTGTCACAGTAACCTTGTTCTTTAATCTCCCAGCTGAAGACCTTTAAAGCATTGGGAGATAACAGATCTAACTGAGATTTCATCAGCTTTCAGGCTTTTACAGATATGCCGCATGCCTCTCCCACTGCTGCAGTCTTTAAATGTTGAAGGAGAGAAGTGCACATTACACTCAAAAGCTTTCCTTAAACGTTTGAAAATAGTATCCGCCTAGCAACATGCGATCCAGGGCTCAAATCCACAGACAAAATTTGGATGCAGGCACAGCAAGCCAAATTGCTACCTGTTGTAGCTAGTGCAGAACTTTCCCACTGCCTCCCCTGTATCGCTCTGGCTTCCACCAGCCAACCTCACTAAAAAGGTCAGCGCATTTTAATGCTCAGAGGAACATTGTATGTCAGGAAGGAACACCAGCTTGCATTTCTTAATCTCCTCCTAGCAAAGGAAAGCAATTTCAAGGGGCAGTTAGTGAAAAGAGGAGTGAAAAGACCAAAGGTAACTTGCTTGCTTTTTTTTTCCTCCCTCCACCTGCTTTGCAAATATGAACTAATTTATCTTCTAACGCAACAGATACATAATTATACCCAGTCAGCTCTTACAAATGGGGTAAAAGAGGCAACAAGCAGCAAAGTTATTTCCCTAAGGCCCTGCAGACAGTCTCACAGGCAGTGAGCAATCACCCGCCCTGGGGAATCCAAATCTTCAGCCTCGCTGCTCTCCCCTGAGTGCTTTGGAGCAAACTCCCAGGTTTAGCCAGCCTTGACAACTGGTTTTCTTTTAAGCTCCCAAAACTCATGCGCCCAAACTGGCACATGGCTGGGATAATGCCGTCAGCTCCGGCTGTGAATACTTCTTTAAAAAGTAATGTCAACAGTCTGTATGTCAGGCTATTTCAGTGCATTCAGATGAGCGTTTTTCATGTTTGAGGGCATGTAAGCATCATTATTCATAGTGGTAGGACTGGGAATACTCAATAGCATCCATAAACCTGGTGTGCATTTCCTTACAGGTGAACATTATTTGTGAGTAGACATATGGGTACATTTTCCAAACACTATACAGGAGCCACTGCACACACACACAAAAATCTGTTCCTGTTAAAATAGCTTTTGCCCAGGCATCTATTGATGTTTGGAAAATGTGCTCCATTTATTTACTGGCATGCCAGTTATTTGTCTATATAACAATGTTTTCTGTCAAGTCAAAAAATTTACTGTTCCTGTAGTTTAAATTCTTTCCTTGAAAATTCAGCCAAAACTATTCTGACAGAAAGCTTCTCTGCAAACAACAGAGATATCTGCATTGGGTTTGCAATAATGTTGTCCCAGATTTGCTACTGACTTTCATTTGTTTTAATATGCTTCCATATCAAATTTAAAAGCATTTCATATATTTCAGAGTATTCCAAAGTTCTAACAGATATGTGTTAACAACATATAAGTAGCAAATAAATATATATATACATAAATAGATTTATAATGTAAATTACATTTTATTTATTATTACCATCAACTGAGAACTATTTCTTTCCTTCTGGATGTTTGGCTTCCTGAGAAATCTGAGTAAATAAGCAACTTTCTGAAGGAAAACAGGCAAAACTCAGGTAAAAAAATCTTAAGTTGATGAGGCATATTAGACCCAAAAATTCCTCATCAGGAATAAAAAAATGAGTCAACAGTAATAGCAAAAAATAATCAAGTTTCTCCATATAAAATTATTCTGCAAATGTCGCTCAGGTTTGTCAAACTAATGATCAAGAGAAGAAAGAGCCACAGAGAAATTAATCTGAAGATACGAAAAGTTGCACTCAATCCATTTTAAGCACCCACTTTTTTTTTCAGAGGGTTTTTTTTATTCTGAAATTCTTTCAACTTTATTTTTATCAACATCTGCAATTGAAAATGTAGGTAAATGGGTATAATCACCTCAGGAATGCTGCCATGGAATCACTTACATGTAATTTTCTGAAAATATTTTAAGTAAATAGAAAGTATTTACTTACTCATTTATTTGACAGGAAGCTGATAAGGTGACCACGTGCAGAGTGGATTTTGAGCATATTTACCAATGAAGTCTGAAAGTAACAGGAGGGGGGAAATCATTACTCCCTATTTTTATGTTTCACAATTTCAGTAGGTTTAAAAAAATAAAAACGAAATCCACAACTTTTGCCACAGCTGAGAGGTGTGATTGCTCTAGAGGGACATTGTCCCTGTGACTATGAAACTCTGAGCATGTGTCAAACCTGAGTACTGATCCTCCCTGTTATCTCCACCCTCTCCAGTGACGAGGAAGGACAGCCAAAAGCAAAGCCCGCTCCATGTGAAGCCAGGGCAGGAGTCTGGCCTCTGACAGCTCTAAGAGAAGACTATCAAGTTGTCCCATTGCAGCAGAGCAAACTACACCTCCCACAGCTGCTTCACTAGGGATAACTCCTACCTGTCCTAGGCACATGGAAGAGTACTTGGGATACTTGTGTTATCACATGAGTTTGCCTCATCACTTCTATCCTTACAACATCCACAGGTTGCAGTGCAAGATAAAAACATTAGTTTTGCCCTCTCATCTGAGAGTATCTAGCATCCTTTCTCCTTTTAATCTTTCCAGAAAGAAGACCTCCCTGGTAAAACATCATTAAAAATGAGCAGTGGTTTTAAGAGCTAAAGAGAAGGCTTTAAATGTAAATACCAATGAGAGTCTCTGTTTCAGTTGCTGCAGCTGCAGTTCAAGTCTATATACTCAGTAACATCTATTTCTTATCCTAGCACAGGCTAGCAAAATACCACAGCCTGAACTAAGCATAACTTGTCTTGCAACTTCTGTAAGAGTGAAGATCAATTTTCTCCCTGAGCAACAGACTAATTCATCAGCAGAGACTAAGATGTGGCAAGAACAAATAGCAGAGAGCAGAGAAGAGAAACAGAGAGAAAGGAAGAGAAGAGACTGGAGGGAAAATGAAGACAAAGTAATTTCCTAACTAATGTGACTCGATGGAGCCCCCAGTTCTGTGTCCCCAGGAAGGGAAGAGGCTATACCTGTGTGCAGCCCCCTGTTACTCTTTGCATAGCATAAGCCCCAGAGGCAGAGTAAGCGCCTACCAGAGACTGGCTGCAGTGCCAGGAGTTGGGATCTGTCATTCACTAAACCCTCAGCATTGCTTTGCCTTCCTCATATAAACACATTCTTCTCTCTCATCAGTGTATTTTGAGCCTTCTGAAATGAGGAGAGCCGGATATCTCCATCCACCATGCTGAACTGACTTTCCCCTTGGTGCTGCCAACACAATTTTAAAGCAGATAGTGTAGATGATTACTTAAGTGAATTTACACATGATGGCAAATAACTATGCTTAATAAAACTGAGAGAGCCTTAATGATTTCATTTTGGTGATTTAATTTATAAAAGAAAAGCTTAATCATTTAATAGCATCATTAAGAAAACACCACAGGAAGTTTAGAAATAAAGAATCATCCATATCTCCTGAGAAATGAGTTTTCTTCTAACATTCCGCTCATGACAAAATAAAACGGAAAGCTTACAGCTTCCTAAATAATTGCACTTGAAATATAAGCAATCCCTAAAGAATCCATTCAGCCTCATCTTCTGCAGCACAGAAGAATTGCATTTCTGTTCACCACAGTGTGAAAGAGGCTTCACAAGTAAAAGGCACCATCAGTGATGGGATCGCTTGTATTTTTTTTTTTTTGTTGTTAAAGACTGCCTTGTGAACAAAACGCAAATGTCAGAGCAATTAAAATTAAATGTTTCTTTCAAAAGCAGTTTAAAATAAAACCATATTTTGGCATCCCTTTTGACAACGGAAGCATCCCTTACCAGCATGTGCACACTCTGTGTGTCTGTGCATACATGTGCACACACAAGGGTTCCTGAGTTCCACATGGAAATCTCCAAGGACTGGATTAACCAAGAGTTTGCATTGGGGTAATGGAAAATATGACCTCATTAGCACCAGGTTTGTCATTTGCTCCATAATACAAAAGTAAATTACAGTGTATTAATGCAGTTAGTGTTGTTTTTAATGTGCACTGGGATACAATAAAAGTTTTTATTGGGGAAGTGTGATGGCATGTTTTCACTATGGCATTAGCACTGGTCTTCTGATAGGGCGGCCAGTCATATTACCCAGTGGAACACTCCTATAATGATGTAGTAAAATTTGACTCTGATATAGTAAAATCTGTTTATGGTAAAGCTGCTTTTTCACACAATTGGGCTGGGGCAGGGAGCAGAGAGGATGGAGCTAAAAGAATTATTTTCTAAGTGTGCTTTCATAGAAGTGCTCAAAAACAAATAGATATTCCTAGGCTTCAGGCCCATCCAAAGGAGTTACCACGCCATACCCTCTGTTTTTTTGTGCCTAGCTCCTTCTCTTCCTCAATTCATCCATAGGTTTGTGATCCAGGACCCTCTGTAAATTAGTGCCCGCATCTTGGTGAAGGAGCCTAAACAGGAGCATTGAAATTTAACACACTTTTAATAGGCTTGTCATGGAGTTTTGCGTGTACAATCCAGCCCGTGTAAAACAACCTCAGGCACATTCATGGGTTCAGAGCAGGAAGGTGATGGTGGAGAGCAGGGGTGGGGTGGGATCCTGTCCCTGCTGAGGACAGAGCTTGCTTGTGTGTGCACCCTGCACCCTCCTGCCCCTGCTCCTTCATTGTGTTACCAAAAACAGGTCTGTGCTAATAATGAAGGTTTGCAGGTGTGTGTTTAAGCTGTGATTTTGTCTTTCATTCCTAACTGGACAAAGAGAGTTTCATGCATTTAAACTCGTTTTTCATTAGGTTTAGGCCCTGGCTAGCAATGGCCAGCTCACTGTCATGCCCCAACCAGACTGTAAATAACACCAGTCACGGTTGTCTATCCAGCTCCCCATCCCAACAAACCATGATCCACAATTCCTTGATTTCCAGACTCTTGTTCCTCAGCCTGTTTCAAAACCAAGGCTGAATCTGGGTTTCTGTAGCAGTAGCTCAGTACAGGCTGAGCCTGGACAAAGGTGCCACCCTGCACCATGGCTGATGGGTGGTGTGCCCTCAGAGCCATAGAAAGCCACGTTGCCTGCTGATGTGTCATGGGCAGCAGCTACTGTTCAGAGTGGAAAATATAATGGGAAAAAAAAGGGGATCATTGCAACAGCAGTGATCACTGTTCCCATCCCTCCCTGAAAAAACAGCGAGATTCAAGCCAGCAGCCAGTTCCCATTTCTTTCCTCTCTGCTCCTTCTCCTTTCCCCTCCCCTCAACAAGACCAAACATTTCATCTGTGGGGAAGCTAATTTGGATTTTGCTTTTGTTTCTGAGGTGCCTTGAACCAGGTTGAATATCCCTTTGGAAGGATAGATGCAAATAAGAGCTGGAAAGGAATATTTGCTAGGACAAAGCTGTGAGAGGCATTCATTAAAATAAAAAGAGAAAGATATCCATAAAGTAATGAATAAGGCTTTGTAATGAATGGACCCAACTAGCCTGTGCCTGTGGCTCTCTCGCTAGACTAGTGACAGTAGTTGAAAGTTATTTATTTGTTTGTAATATACTTTTCCACCGAAACACTTTAGTAATAAAGAGACATGAGGGGAGACACATTAGAAAGTGTGCCATACATCAAAATGAAAAGTACCACATAAGCTACATGATAAACGTAGGATAAAATGTACTTTGTTTTCCACAAGACAAAGCAGTAAGGAAAATGCTGTGTCTGGAGTAATTCTGTGCTTGGAACTTCTGCTGGTTATTTATTTTTATTAAGCAAATATACAACCCTGTAAATGTACCTGGTGCTAACTAAACAAGAACAGCACACAGTCCCAGGTCTGAAAAGTTCACAGCCCATAATGGAGAAGACACAACAAAAGCCAACAATTCAGGGAAGCACTGAGATATTTTCAGTGAAAACAAGCAGAATTTATAAAAGAAGAAAATAATATGGCTCTTGAAACTCCCCATAATCATTAACAGGTATAAACATATCTCCTCTCCTTTCCATTTATTGATTTATTCCCCTGTGGCATATTGTCTAAATCCTGCACGGCGAGTCCCGAGGCAAGGACAGCCTTTGTGTTATTTGTACAGTGCTTAGCACCGCTGGGCCCCGATCTTTCATGGGGTCTTTTCTATTTCTTTTTCCAGCATAGCTAATATAATGAGCAGATCTGAAGATGACAGTGAGGGAAGAAAATCATCTGCAAGATGAGAGTCAACAGAATCTGTGAGTGACACCAGGGGATTCTGTTTGTGAACTAAGAGAGGAGGAACAGAGAGTTAAAGCTGGGGCAGAGACACAGGTTACCTGCCTTTCTTACTTATTTACTTAAGAGCTCTTGCAGTTTTACTTGAAAATGCACAAGGAGACAAGAAAAAAAAAAAGTTATTTTGACTTACAAAAGCGTGGAAAGGTCATTAGGAAGACTTGAGAACCAATAAAGCTCTTTAAATCCTTCCTACTTGTAATGCATAGAGCAAAGCTTACAGGAAAGCTGCAGCTAAGAAAATTACAAATGGTAATGCTATTATTTGGCATATAGTTGCCAAAGGCATTCAATATAAAGATTTTACAGAGGTGTCAACTGATATATAGCAAACACACAAACAGTCTCCAGCTCTGTAACATATGCAAGGAGAGCCCAGACTAAATATTAAGCATATGAATTATATATTCTTGCAATGTGAGGCTGAGAAAATGCTTGCTGTGCACCATAGTTAAAATGAGCAATAAATACCAGGGTTAATGCTGGCAATGTCTTGTTGGGGAAGGTTTCTCTATGCCCCCCTCTCCCAAGTTTGGGTTTGAAACTATTTTCTGCTGTGTTGGATAATGAAGTGATTAGACTGCTCCTTCCCGAGACTGTTACATATTTAAAACAGGTTCCACCACTGCCTCATTTTGAACATCAGAACCTGTTTGGGTGCCAGAAATGTGAAACATGAACATCAATAGCTTTCTCCTGCCAAGATAAGAGCTTGCTGCAGAGGCCAAACATATGTCTCTCCTTCTTTCCCTGAGGAGGTTGCTGGATAAGGAAGAGGTGTGTTGGTACCTGAGCTGCTCAAAATGACTCAGACACATATGGGCCTTTTGTAAACTTCCCTTTGCTCTTTCTCTGTGGGGCAGCAAGACACTTCAGCCTCAAAGTTGTTTCCATCTGGGTTTGAAAGGCTGGGTCTGCCTGAGAGCAGCCTCCCCAGTAAAAGTCCCTTTAACTGCCAGGGTCTGACCCCCTTGGTAGGTGCAAGCCCTTATGGAGGCAGAAATGTGGGCTGCTTTGCTTCCTTGGGAAGGGTCATCCCGAGGCTTCCACGTTGTAAGCAGCAGCAGGACTATCGTGATAGAACACTCTGTGCTTCATTGGTACCTGCCTTGGCACCAGTAAAATTCAGGCAAATGAGGGAGCAAATGTGAAGCACTGCTGTGTTCCAAACTCAAGCTCTCTCAGCAGGCCAGGAAAATCAGGATCTTGCTTTGCACACCAGTCGCAGCAGGGCCTTTGCCCCCT
Source organism: Aphelocoma coerulescens (assembly GCF_041296385.1). Lineage (NCBI taxonomy): Eukaryota > Metazoa > Chordata > Aves > Passeriformes > Corvidae > Aphelocoma > Aphelocoma coerulescens. Next base: position 8,295,461 of record NC_091024.1, read on the forward strand.
CTGAGGTGCTGGAAGCGCTGCAGTGCCTGATGCGCTGGGCAAGCGCTGCACAGACCCATCGTGTGAGTGGGACAAGGCACAGCTTTGTATTCAGCAACCTTGCCCAAAAGGCAAATTAGTTCTTGCAGCTCAGGTTTAATGAACAAAAAGTGCTCGTAGTAACCAGACTCTTGCCTTCCTCAAACAAGGTGGGGTAGTGTCAGGGCAAACTCAGCTGGGGACCTGGAGAAAGATTTTCCTTGTGTTTTGCTCTGCTTGACCGACTCTGTGCAACCGAATGCAGATCTGAGCCACCCTGGCTGCCTTCCCTGCTGTCTCTGCAGAGAAGAGAGACACCTGAGACAGCCTCTCTGCCAGTGGACTGGGATGTGTGCCTCCCAAAGTGACTGCCACTGTGTTTTCCTCCTCTCGGGCGCAGAAAGCATCAATTTCATGTCATGCCCTCACAAGACAAGAGTGACACAACTTAGCAGCTCCCCACCCCAGGATGCTGGCTCCCAGCCCTGGGACACTATCTAGAGACAGAATTGCAACCCTCAACTGGTGTTTCCCAGCCAAGCCAGCAGCTGAGATTTCTTCTGATCCGTTCCAGTTTACCACAGTGTGTGGGGAGCTCTGCCCTTTCCAGAGCCATCTCTGCATTCTAGGCACTTGCTCATGCCTTGAAAGCACAGCCCAAAAAAACCACAAGAAAATATGTCAGGCAAACCCAAGCACTCCGTCTGAGTGTAAAAGTGTCGGTATTTAATTTTTACTTCTTCAAACATATGTCATCAAAATCAGCACTTCATCAGGCCACCCTTACTGTGGGGACTCATGGGGACTCACACCTGGGCTGAGGGATGCTGGACAAGAAGCCGCAGGGCAACTTCAACTTCTCCATTTCTTTAATATTTTAAAAGCCTTAAGCATGGTCTGGCCATGTGTATACAGCAAATCCTTCCCCAGGCACTAAAATACAGCCACCTTTAAAGTGGAAACAGCAGTAAAAGACTGTAGACCTGGACAGGCACAGCAAACACTCCCCAAAATATAGGGAGTTTTGGACAGGGAAAATGATGGTTGCTTCATGGGATTTTGGCTCTGGTGAAGAGACAGGCCTCCTAAATCTTCAGAGTCAGCACCATCCAATTTTTAAGCAGTTAGGCAGTGACAAATAAATGCACCATTTAACTGCCTCTTATTGAAATTAATAGAAATGAATCATCTTGGCATTTTTGAAAAATCTTTCTGAAGCAGCTTAGGTGCCTAAATATCTTTAGCAGCATAGACCTAAGCAACTTTTCAAGTACTAGTTAGCTTCTGCTTCCTAATGTGTCTCATAGCACTAAATCACACAGAATAAATGGGGTTTTTAATGAATGTGAGAGGATGGGGCTTTAGCTGCCAAATTCCTCTTAGCCTTGAGCAAAGAGTGGCAGTAGCTGTGAAACTGGTCCTCCCTTAGCCAGCTGAAAGTCGGGCAAAAATGTTGCACCCTAATTCTCCCAGCCTCCTGGTAGCACATGCATCAGTTTTATTGCAGTGCTGCTCTTGCTGCTCTTAATTCATCAGGTTTCCTGATGCTTTTTTCATTTTTTTCCTGGGATCCTGAGCATGCGACAACCCCAGCTGCCTCTGAGGAAGGTCACACCAATGTCTGACATGCTCTCTCCCACAGCACAGCAGCACACAGCAAACCACAGCCTGGCCCCTAAAACCCTGCCAAACAAGGTCCTTCTTCATACAGGCCTACTCACAATCTTCCCTTAAGCTCCTGATGTACTTGAAATAGCCAAAAAAAATCTGAGCTGCTGCAAACAGACGTTGGAGAGAGATGGAGAAGGGCTGCTGGAGTGGGAAAGAGCAGCCAAATCACTGCTGTGGTCATAAGTTTGTTCTCAGTCAAAGGCTTTAGTCCATTGGAGTTGCTGTGAGAAGTGAAGGGAAGGCATTTGGGAATGCTTTGCATCCTTTTGTGTTTGATTTTGGATGGTTTGGGAGGCACAGCACATTCAGATCCCAATGTCATTGTTTAAGGGGTTGTTTGTTTTCATTCCTCTCCTCCCTACTCTGAAAATTAAATTTGGCACACAGAGACCAGTCACTGATGACTCTTCAGGGATAGATTTTTATTACATTTAGGAGACATTGAAAATAGTTTTTGACATTATTTTATACTAGGAATTATAACTGAGACCCCAAGGGACGGAGACATGCAAAGCTCACAGTAAAGCAGTGGGAGATGCTGATTGCCCAAGGCTCCTTTGAAATCCCAGATAATGTTATGGATATAGTCACAGAATTGAAAGTGATCCCTTTGCCACAATTTAACCAGTTGCTGCCTGCCAGATGAGGCATGTCCACTGTCATGGTCTAAACACACGTGTCAACTCCCAAGTTGTGGTGCTTCAAGAACATGCACGGGTTGCTGGGGCTCAGTCTGTGGGAGGTTGCTGGTTGAACAGAGTCATTTTCAACCACCTCAGCCATGTGCCCATCTCATGGAAAGGACAGATTTCTCCTATCAGACAGCACTGCTAAGCTTCAAGCCTGTCATGGCCTCAAAGCCTGCTGTGGCTCCTGCATGCACAGCTCACGATGATGAGAGCAAGAGGTGCAGGGCAAATCAACAAACCAGTGGGTGAAGGGCAGAAGGCAGTAGTAGTACTGGGTAAAAAGAATAACAGGTAAATAACCTATTTTCCACAACTGCTGGATGCCCAGAATTGTGATTCTTTCCTAAATTTGAGGAAGAACCACTTCACTGTGGACATACAAATGTATTATAGGATTTCTCTTTCAAACTCATTCCAGTTTTGTTTTGGGGAGCAAAATTTTTGCCTCTATTTGTTCATGGCTGCAACTCTGCCTGTACAAAAAAAAATATTCCACATGTAAAACATTTTAAAAAACTGAAAACATGAAGTTTTACTCTTTGAGAAACTCTCATTGTTTAACATTTGGAAAATCTAAACCAAACTCTCCATAATTTTGGACCGGGAACTTCAGCTGGCTACTTGAATTGAACTGGCCAGCTACATCTTTTCCACAGCTCTGTGTTCACTTAATAATAGTAGTACTTTGAAGTTAGCCAATTCCTTTCCTCTAACAGTCTCACAGGGCTTTTGAACTGGGTCTAGATGTTATTATTCCCATGTATTGGATCAGAATAAACCATGAAATACATTATTTGCTAAAGGGTACGGAGTAAACTAGTGGCAGAGCCTTAGTTTTCCACGTCCTAGTCTATTCCTGTAGGCCAATGAGATCCATTTTTGGGGTCCTAAAATGCCATATATTCCCTTAAGGGAGCATTTTAATGCTTTTCACACTTCCTTTGTCACATGGATACTAGGGAATTGAACTGGAGCTGTCCCCATGCAATAGGGCCATATGACAGATGTGTGTCCCACACCACATGAGGAAGTAACTGTTGTGGGACTCAGGGAAAATAAAAAAACAAATGCAGGAATTGACCTGATCACCACAAAACCTGGCCAACAGCTCTCTCCCTGCCCAAATCAAAATATCAGGCAGAAAACAGGGCTGCAGAGAGCGGGCTCTGAGTGGGATAAATTGTTGTGATGGGCTGGAAGCAATAGATATGACACTTCTGTTTTTACTAATACACCTGCCATCATTCACTGTGTTCATTATCACAACGGTTCTTGTATTTTTATTCATCAGTGAGAGCAAAATGACCGAGCCTCTTGATGCCTTTGTCTGTGAAACACCTTTGTCTGCTGTTTTTGTATCACCTTTGCCATCGCAGCTATAACAAATCACCTTGTTAATGTTACAGTGCTTGTTCTTGTGGCCCAGGGTGATCCCATGTAGACTGGTGGGCAATGTGCACATAACTATAATCCGCCACATTTTCATGCAATTAGTATGCAGCAGAATTGTTCTCGGATACTCACAGACATACAAAAAGATTAAATAAAACCCATTTAATGTCATGAATTGTCCTGTTAGGAGTTAATAAGGTCTGGTAGGTTGCCAAAGTCCAGCACACAGAAAGCTCAGGCAGGCCAGGAGGGAGAAAGGGAGGAGTTGCTGGGTTCAGCCAGATAGACCTTGAAGTGCAACAGCTGTGCCTTGTCTTTGAGGAGAGGATCAAGTAGAGAATATGAGATAGGCAAACGTTGGCTTAAACTTTCTTCTCTCTTTGATTGTCCTTGGACATCTGCCTCATCTCCTGTCAAGAATGTTTGGCAGCTGTGAGCCCAGAATAACAGTGCCGCTCAGCCAGGGCGCTATCGCAGGCGTCTAATACTTTAAGCCAACTACTCTGTGCTGTGTGCCTCACCCGATCCTGAACTATGCTAATGCCTTGAGCTAACTGGGTTTTCTAACAGCCCGGGAAACACACAGAAGTGGGCTCTGCGGTTTATTTTCCTCACGTGCTAATTGGCTTTAATTGTTGGCCAATTGGATTTCAAGTTTAGAAAAGGGTGCCCCAGACAAAAGGAAAAGTGTTAACTTAAGACCGTGGGAGAGACGGGCCATTCTGTTCAGTTTCTAATGTAGCAGACTTTATGCAGATGCATAAGTCTCAGGGCAATGGCTGTCCTAGAAAGATTTCTCAAGCATAACCAATGTGGTTTCCTATAAAATATATGCTTCCATAGAGGCTGAATGTCATTAATGTTCAGCTATTTCCTGGAGTGCAAATTCCCACCTTTCACAATCAAGGTGTTTGTGCTCATTTTGCCTCAAAAATACAGGGGTAGGTAAGAGGAATGCCAGGTTAATTTTGGTATTTAAACTGGTTTATATAGTGGCTTTAGAAGTGTTCTGCAAAATCCAGCCTTCATTTGTCTCCACAGTCATGGCAAAAGAGAAGGAAGAAGAGGTTCCATCCTCATGTACCTTAACACTTGTCAAATAGAAAAAAGCTCTCTCTGAATAAGAGGTCCCTCAGGTTCTGCACCCATTTCCCCTCTGATCAGCATATCACATCATAAGATTCATTCTCTGGTGACACCAGTTTTATGACCACTGCATTTCCATTTATTTCAGACTAGTTCATGGGGAAAGAATTCAGCCATGTAAATACAGCTGTGAGATCAACCAACCTAAATTATTTCTATGTCATCTTTAAAGCACACGTCCTCCCAACACCCCTGCTAGGTAAGAGTGTGCTATTATCCATCTTTTCCTGAAGGCACAGAGGGGCAAATCCTCAGAGGTAGTTGGGATCATAAATACCTATGAAAATATGTGCTAGAGAGACTAAAGGCTGGCTTCTCAAAAATAAATTAATAGGATTTGGGTACTTAACCTGCTTAAGCACTTATAAGAACTTGCTGAAGAACTACTGAAAACCTGATCAGAAGTGATTTGCCTAGGTCATATAAGCTGGTTTTTGCAGAGGAGGAATACGTGTCCTAAAATCCTGATAGGAATTTAGTGCCATTAGGACCCGACCAAGATCCTGAGCAAAACATCAAACAACTCCTCATCATTATACATAAACCATCTAGAAACAGGAACAGATTATGGCATTGTGGTGATCTGCTGATCAGCGATGAAGTTTTCTGCCACTCTTTTTTCTTCTGGTTTTCTGAAGTGTATCCCTTACACAAAGCTCATCTCAACCCATTTTCATTTGCCCATCCAGAAGAAAGCAGAGTGATGCTGTTACACAGAGGCAGAAACTGGTTTTTAAAGCTATGGATCATAGCTTTACAAGATGCTGATGAATCAGGCATAAAACTTTCTCTTTGACATAATTTTTTCAAACTGTTAGAGATTGTTGTGTAGTAAAGGCCCAGATCTTTTTCCATTACTTCTTGTTAATTAATACTACCCAGGCAGTATAAAAAGATAGTGTTCATCTCTAAGAAGATGCTGGAGAATCCTTGCCAGGGAGGAATTTCAACAGTGGTTGGGATTATTGGAGATGGTCTTGGTAGAATAACATATGATATACCAATTTACATGTAGTCTTTGAAGGGCTGTAGTTAATGACACTATATTTGTCAGACTGCCTAATTTAGATCTGTAAATTGAGGTTAATGCACATGCATAACAAGATTTAAGAAAAGCAACTTTTCTATGGAAGATCCATGCATTTTTTGTTCGAGCTACATTTGCCTAAGGATAGGTAATAAAGGTATTCAGGCACGTGCTCATTCTTATGCAAAACTTAATGAAGTTTTCTCTGGCCATTGAATTCTAGGGTTGTCAACATGTCTCCTCTGTGCCTGTGTCCTGGAAGTCCAGGACTGTCTTTTTTGGAGCAAATACAAGATTGTTCTTGAGAACCCTTAGGTCTCAGTCTCTGGTGTTGTGGTTCAGTGTTCTGAAAAGTTCACTGTAAGTGTTTCCCACTCAGGTGCATTTTACTCACTCACTCCAGATGGGATCAGAGCTGACTATGCCAGACCCACATGCAAAAATCTTCCAGTGGTAGTTCCAGCTGGGATGAGAAATAGAAGTGTTATAAATCTCCTGACTCATTGTCCTAACAGAAGCAGAGGTAATTTGGATAACTTCAGACAGAGGGCTGCTTTATCCAAATCGAGCTTGAGCTATGAACATCTTGAGCCCTTCCCTTGTAAAGAAGTTTTTGAACAAAAATAAAAAGGGGATTTCAGTTCCATCCTATCTCCTTACCCTATGTAAGCTGCTATAACAAAAGCAAAAACATAAGAACTATGCAGGGGAGCAACAAATTCACCAAATTCCTCTTCGTTAAAACTAATGCCTAGTGATAACACCATGCTCTTCTCTATGAAACATGATATTATCTCCTGGTTTACAAAGCACCAGGGGGTAACATCCTTGGAAAAACTTCCAGCCATGGTGAATCTGACTTGAAGCATCTGTCTTTAGGGGCCAGACCTAAGATCAGTCTCCTTGGGAGTTCAGAGACACCATGGGATTAGCACGATGGGGCTCCACCGGCTTCTTCACAGCCCCATGCAAAACACTGATCCAGTGCTCCTCTCTGCTGCCTGTAGGAGCACATTGCTCAAACTAAATAATTTGTTTCTCTTTCAGTGTTCCAAGAGCATCTCAGCATCCACAACAGGAGGAAAAAGTGGTTGATAGCAGCCCTGGAGATGGGACTATCACATCATTCTTCCCCTGCCTAATTTTTACTTGAGACTGTCCCAGTTTGGCTTCCTTTGTGTTTTATGCTGCATGAGATCCTGCGGCCATCCCTGAGGAAAGCTGGACACTAGACACCTTCTGCAGCTAGTCATCACATCCCTGGGGTTTGTCACAGGGGTTAGCTGCAGGCTGACGCCAGTCACCTGCTTTCGAGGCAGTGAAGTGTGCTGCTTGCCAGGGCTCAGCAGTTCCCAGGAAGCCGCAAGTGGATGCAAGTGGCAGATGCTAACAGACACCAGAGAGCCTGGATCGCCAGCCTCGCCTCTCCCTGACAAATTGCACCTTCCCTGCAAACATTTCAGCGTGTAACTTATCTCCCAATCAGCGGGCTGGCCGCCCCTCCTTGCAAAGGCAGTGTCCTTCCAGGTGGATTATTTTCCACTCAAAGACTGATGCCTGCAACAGCAATCTTGAAAGTCTCCTGCTATCTGCTTCTCACTCTTCACAAGACAAGACAAGACCACCCAGAGATTTGCCTGGAGAAATATTACACCAGCCTGTGGGCCGGCGTGCCTGAAATTGGCCCGGGGAGCATATCGACACCAGTTACCCAGCTTAGGGAACACAAGGGGATTAATAACTTGGACAGTGTGTGGGATAAAACTAACCTCAGAAACAATTCCCCATCCAAACCCCATCAGAATTTTAATCTTTACAGACTTTTAGCTCCATAGCCCAATAAATCCTTTCCATAGTGACTCATTGTTACCCTGATCTTCCTTATAAAACACACGGTGCAAACAGTGTAACATTTTCCTTTCTTATTGCTCTCCTTTGTAAAACCATCTCTCCTTGTATCTCGCTGCCATTTGCCTGTTAGTCATGGGCTTCACTCCTGAATGAGCCACTTAAGAAATGCTACACTGGTGTCAAATTGATACATGTCTTGTGAATACTTTATACTTTCTCTTTATTTAACGTGAAAGGACAGTGTTTGGTACTGATCAAAAACTGGGGCCGAAGTTTCAGCCAAAATGCAATTTTTCCATTTAAAAAAATAACCTTTAGCAGAAAACAGAATATAGGAGCTCAACCAAGGCCATAAATATTTCACATTTCAGATTTTTCTTTTCTTTCAACCCTCTTGAAAAAATTTAAATTCCTCATAGAGGACATTATTTTCACTTCTTAAGGAGCCCTCAAAACACATTTTCAAAATAATTCTGTTGCCAGGACTTGAAAGCTACAACTGCAAATCATTGGGTTTTGCCTGTGAACTCAAGCCTGGTAAAGTGTTTTCTCAGATATTTCAAATCTGGGAGTCCAGAGTGACCAGTTTTACACAAGTTCTGAGCAGGCAGAGTGGCAACACCAGGGAGGAAGAACAAAAAGAATATTGCTCTGTGAACCAGTTATCTATCTCAGGCTGCTCCATTCCCTTCCACAGGACAGGACCAGGAACAGCACACAGGACTTCATGAAGCCCTTTTCCCCAAGTACACAAGTTGCCTTTTCACGATCAACCTCATTTATGGTGAGGTCACAGTAAGTGAATCTTAAATTCATTCAAGTTTCTAATATTTTAATTGGGTGAGAACATGAGGACATCATTATAGATCCCCAGGAGCAATGCAGGGAGGACACTGAGGTCCTTGTTGAAGCAGGGCAGCAAGGTGTGCAGCCCTGAGCACATGGCCAGCCTTACGAACCACCGTGTCATTTCCCACAAGCTTAAAGCAGTCAGCTTACATTTTGAAATTCAGCCTTCAACACATAGCAGAGTCCTTGACCACCCTCCTATAGAAAACAAAATCCTGCTTATTTTGGCAGATGTTCATTTTTCCTTTCAAGCACGCCATTCTGTCTTCTTTCTGGCTGTTTAGGGTCTTTTCCCTAAGTACAACGTTATTGTGGGTTTAGCCTGAGACGTGAGTCAATCCCTTCCTTTAAAGCAAACTGATTTCTTCACTTCTTTCCCTGTGATATCTATTTTGGAGGCTCTCAACTCCCTGGTGGGCCAGTGGGACATCCCGCAGCCTCTTTATGGCTGGTGGTCTGCAGGAGGGAATAGGATTACATCTCTCAGCAGCCAATGGTGCTGCCTGTAGGTTCAATAAACAAGCTTTAAAAAAAAAGACACACACACAGCATGTTCTTCTTACTCTGCTTTGCGTGGTGTGACTGAACCTGCAGAGCCAGTGAGAGCGAGTTCTATAGTGATAACGGTAACCATTGACTTTCTCTTTCCTGATTTCACCTCTTTCATTATGTTGGAGAGCTTTGTTCCAGACTAGGAGATTATGCAACGAGCTGAGGAGGAGATGTGACTTCAGTGAGATATAGCACACAAAAAAGTGTGACAAATTGCAATGACAGGGGCTCCAATGGTAGCTTGTGATGGAGTGAAATTAAATCCCTAACCCAACAATGCAGCATTATGCTATATTCTATAGGCACCCTTGTTGAGGGTAGATTGGGAGAAAAAGAGATGGGCAAAAAGAAAGATGCACACATACTTTCCCCATCCATGTTCCCAGCTAGCCCTTTCCCCCAGCGTTAGCTTGGGGGTAAACAAAAAAAAAGTTCTTAATGCTTGGGCCCAGATGTAAGAGATGTGTGACACAGGGAGAAGTGGAACGGATTGAACGGATGCCCAGTGAACACCCTCAGCTTGCAGTGCCATCCCCTGCTCTGTCCCCTCGGGACACAGGGCTGGGACAGCCTGTCTCCATACCTCCACACACAGCATCCCAAGTAATTTGCCCTCCTTCCTAATTAAAGTGCTCCCTGAGGGGCGCTGGAGGAGGAGGATGTGTGTACACCTTTGTACTCAGCTGCTCCAAACTTCCTTGGGCAATACCGCAGGGTGATCCTGATGGCTTTTTTCATGCTAAATAACTGACCTAGACGCCCTTACTGCCCCATTCATCTCTTCTACATAAACAAACTATTCATTCCCTAAGGAATAGGTGCATCTGTTCACTCATGCCCAGCTCCTGAGGGAAGCCAACAAGAGACTTGAAACTATTTAAGGAAGAAGGGAGCACAACACACTGTTAAGAGTATCTTTGCTGTCCCGGGGCCATCCAGGTGTTAAATCACTCAGTGGCCTCTGAAGGGTCCAGAGCCAAACACTAAAACAAAAGGCAAAGATGGGGAAGGAGAGTGCCAGATATCACAGCTCACACTCCTTGAGTTTCTCTTTTGCTTGCTGAGGTTTTCGGGAGCTGTGTATTGACAAGACAGAAAATGAAGTTGACTGTAGAAGGCTTGGAGCACTCAACACGGCTGCAAACTTTATGAGCTGGTCAGCATTACTAATGTTCTCAGAGTAACACTCTTGTGGGACTCCTGAGCTTAGTTTTCACTGGAAAGAAACAATAGTTTTAGCTGTGAAATGTTTTACATTCAACTTCCACCTCTCCCCCCCTCTTCAGTGGAGTTGCCATGAGCCCAGACTTTAAAAACATTTCAGACTTAAAAGGTTAAGATTTAAGTGCTGCTGATTTTATCTGGGCTTTTAACTAACATAGGCAGGTGGATTAGAGATATGTGTACAATCTCCACTCTAGACACTTGGGTAAATATGCACAAGTGCTGAGTGAGCCAAGGAAGGAATCTGATGTTATTGTCTATTAATTTGAAAGCAGAGATTAAAGAAAGTGCAGAAATCAGTAGTGTAAATATCAAAAAGGATTTCCATTTATATGTAAGAACATTACTCTAGCAGTCTGGCTATTTCAAATAACATGAAAGCTTTTTTTCTGAGGAAAAAGAATTGTGAATTTGTTTAAATTTACATATTTTCCTCTCTCTTTGTTTGCAGGAATGGTCGCCATGCTTGCAGCTAGGAAGCAGTTTGCTCAACAGGGCTGGGTTTTGTTCAGAGCCTGCATTTGGCTGGAGGACCTAAAACCAGCAAAAGTATTTCACAAAGTTATATGACAGGCAACCAGGCTGGGATTTCCTCCTCCTTGCCTTCCTTTCTCACAGTAATATTTGTGACTACTTTTTCCTTTTTTATTTTCACTGAAAATCAGCTTGAAAACAGCTTCTGATCTTCTACTAACATTTTTGTCATTCAGAAATATTCATGGAAACTTGGCAGAAATGATATGCAGGTGATGGGGCATTCCAAACCAATTTTGGCTGTGGCTATTGATTGAGTCAGTGATGTGATTGCTTATCCAGTTCCTATGCATCACTTTTGCCTCCTCCTTAGATGCCTACAACCAATTTTTTAATTAATTATGACAACAAACAGTGAACATCTTCAAAACAAGTTAAGTGCTTATGCTTTCTCCTAGAAAAGAGAAAAAAAAAATTATATATGCTCTGTTAATATAGCCTATGATTTTAATACTGGAAGCAACAATATTTTCTCTAGAATTGGAATTAAGTTGTGTCTGTATGAGATTGGTGCTCTTTAAAAGCATACTCGGGGCTAAAATATCAAGAAATTCTCTACTTTTATGAAAGCTTTACAAATTCCTGTAGGTCATCTGAATACTCAAAAATAATGCATAATATGACCCCATGAATCAAATAGGCCAAGCTCAGCACTTTTTATTAGTAGAAATATTCATGAATCTTTTATCCTCTTCCTTAGTCCACCAGCTCTTATTTTCACCCTGTTCTCTACTTAATGCAACATTTCATAGGAATGCTGAGAAAAAGGAACCCAGCTTCAGGTTTAATTGCTAATATTTCTAAATTTAGTCAGCATAAAATCCATCTGAGGCTCCAAAGATTTTCCTTGTAATCTGCAGAACCTGAGTTTGAATCTAGCCCAAGAGAGCACCACAGCAAATAAATACCATCTGATCTCTACAGAAATCTGACAAGAGTTCAACTGTTTTCCACCTTGCTACAAGTATATCAGAGCTGATTTCCCAATGCAATGCTGTAAGGGAAAAAGTCAATTAAAATGCAACTGTCCCAATTTCAGTGAAAGTTACTGATCAGCAGGAATCTCTATACATGTGGTTATTATTTTTTTCTTTTGAATTAAGCAGGCCAATATATTCTGTGATATTATGCTGGCTTGCTTTCTGACTCATGTAACCCTGGACAAGCAGCAGTGACTGTGAGCAAAATGACCCCCGTTTTCCACACAACAATATGGGAGTTGCTGGACTTGGCTCGTTCCTCCCATCTTTCTCACCTGCTTCTGTGACCATTAGAGATACCACAGTGAAACTCTGCAATATTTGGCTGAAGGCACATGGATAGTACTGCCAGTTTTGTTATATACCAGCACTTTCCCTATCAGTGTAGCCTAAATAGGATTAAGCTGGACAGAAAGGAACCAATTCTGGATGCTGGAAACCATTCAGATTTGGTTATCATTTGATTCTTTACTTTGGTCCATGTAAGTGTCTGATGGAAGATTTCAAGTTTTAGCAGCCAAAGAAAAAGGGAAGCATTTCCAGCTCTCTCTCTCTAGTATCACAGGTCTGACTCTAGGTTATCAGCCCAGTAACATGTCCCAACTCTTGCTAGCATCAGGGAAACATAGACATTATCTGATTGAATACCGGATTTACACATTTTTATGCTGCAGCTATTAGCTTTAAATAGAAAGTTTTCAATATTTCAGTGAGAAAGCCTCAGATTCAACAATGATTCCTCTTGGAGTGGCTTTTGCTCAAGAATACAAATTTTTGTTTGTCAGATCATTTTGCAACTAACATTTGGAAAATTATAACGTGGAAAAAACCTCTAGTTACCACTCAGTTCTGATATTAAATGTCCATAAAACACAGAGGAATCTCCTCAGTGAAGCACTTAAAGTATCGGGTCTTCCTAATCCAGTAAGATTAATTGTCATGTATAAGTAAATAGGAATTGTTTTTAATTCATTTCCCATTTCCAGATGTAGGATGATTAGGCCTGCAAATTAGTTTGTTCCAATACTGAATACTGAGACTGCATCAATAATTACTGAATAAAAAGCTGAGCCCTGGGGTTTGGGCTCCCCTGAACAGTTTGGATCAAGATTTCCCTCACATTATGTTACAGATAACAGCTCTGCACAACATTTGGCTCAGGTTCAGTTGCTCTAAGGCCAGGATAGACTTTCAGTTCATCTCCTTCGACTCTCTTTCTAGCCCACACAATTATATTTCACTCACATATTTCTACACTGAGCCCAGTGACATTAATTAAATGGGAACATTTCAGAAATCAAGAGACAGAATTGTTGCCTGCTCTAGGCAGAGAGCGGGAGGGAGAGGCGAACCCGGCCCTTGCCGCGGCAAAGAGCTGATAAAGGTGAGCACGCCCGGGATTTGTCTCCTGTAGCTTTACATGTCTATAAGGTAGATGTCTACATCTGATCTTGTCATGCTCACACCCCACTGCAGTCAGAGAAAAGGGCATTTCTAGTGCTCAATGCATCTGCTCTGCCTACGTCAGGATGAGACTCAGTGCCCCCTTTCCACTGAAGGGTGACCTCCTCAGGTGTGGACAGCTGTGATCCAGGTATCTGAGAGCCACACAAGGACACCCTCACCTTTCCTGGCCACACCACAAACCCTACAAAAACAGAGCAGCTCTCAGGCCATTAAGGATCTGTGCTGGTTTAACCAAGCAAAGTTTCAGATTATCATTCCCTCCTGATGCAGGAGAGCAATAAAGGTGGGATTTCTAGTTTAGGTTTGCATCTACTACAAAGGAGAGCTGTCTGTCATGCAACATTATCTTCAAGGTTAAGATGGGGCTGACTGCATTCTCTTGCTTTATGAAAGCGAGAATTGGTATTATTGTCCTTTCACTCTCATGAGAGACACTTAATTTGAAAAGAGGCCTTGAATTTTGTTAAACATTATCAGTTCCTATTTTATTCTAGATTGATATGCAGATTAGGCAATGCCTGACACTCAAAATTAAATATGAATAACACAAAATAAGAATAAATTAAAAGACTGCAAGATGTCCTGGGTACCCTAGCTTTTGTCATAATATTCTTAGTATTACATGGTTAGAGGTGTTGGTTAGGAAAATTCCGTTTGATCCCTATGGAAACGTGCTACAGAGGAAAATAAACTATAGAAAATGTGAATTTAGGAATTTAAAGTCCTGTAAACCATTGTCTTATGCTTATCTAGCTAGGAATAGAAAACACCCACTAGTGCAGTGCAATCTTTTCCAACATTTCATCTCAGCCATCATGTGTTTCAACTCTCTCCTGAACGAATAGCCTCTAGGAAGAGGCTGAGTGCAAAATTCACAGCACATAAATTAGCCTCTTTCTCCAGCTAGTGGGTTATTGAGAGGAGATTGGAATTGCTTTGTTACTCAAATGTATTTGACATACTCTTTTGCCATTTTTTTAAACTCTCTTGGCTACTCAGTGTTTTGCCCTGAGTAGCTGTGATCCTTATTTAAAGGTGAATTGCTTTCCTTAAATCTAATAAATGAGCAACTTGGCTTGTGTGAACAAATGTTGCAGTTTTCAGAAGAACTTGCATCCACACTGGTGATATTGCCATTTGAGAGCCAGAGCATGAGCAATCACACAAAATTAATGGAAAATTGGAACAAAAGAGGGGCAGGCAGGGTGAAAATGAATTCTTTAGAAAATCTGGATGTCTGTGGATTACTTAAGCTTAACTCTACACCTTCACATAGGCACAAGACATCCTGTAGCCCACAGGAGTCTCAACACGTTACACATTCAGCATGCAAGACACATTAAGAAACTCAATATTAGGTTTCCCACTGATTTCTGAGTGACTGGATGTGCAGTGGACTGTCTGCCTTTTCCCTTCTCCCAGCATGCCTGGATACGTCGTTTTGCTGTCATCAGTTAAAACACATGCTCTATTTTCCCCTTTTTCTAAGCAAAATCCTCTTTCCCTCTCCCCCTCTCCATACATTACTCTTTCCTTTCTATTCTTGTTTCTCCAAAGCGGTGATGCCTGCCAGGAATCAGAGAGATTCAGTGTGTGTATTGAGCGACCTGGGAAAGGAGCACTTAGAACAGAATTGCCTGTTTTGGGCCCAAAACACGAGGTTTTCAAGCTCTGTGTTAGTCCCATGAAAAACCAGGAATTAGGAGAAGCAGCAGAAAGCATCTTGCATGTGTCAGTGTCTGTGTGTGTGCGCACACTCTAACCTGGAGTAATACTGGTGATTAAATGGTCTTTAAATCAAAGCTGATAGATAAATAAGGGAACTATTCCAAAACCAAGGGGGTTAAAAAACACTCCACATGCACCTGCTGGAGACGCTGTGCTGCTGGCTCTACATTTCAACCCTAACCTGTATTTGATATGGTGTTGTTGCAGCTGTGGGTTGGGGTGGTTTATTTAAGTGGCTCCAAATGCTTGTCAGTGTGGCAACCAGCTGAATACATAAAACAGGCTCTCCAAACCCTTTATGGCCCAGGGTCAGAGTAAATGGAATAATAAAATCCAAATGCTTTTGTCTCATTTTCCATCACCCAAGCCCTCCGCATAAATCTACAGCTTTGCAATGACCTTCGCATTCAGTGTCGGGGATGAGGCCGCAGGTCTGAGATACATTTGGTCTTCATCTTAGGTCTTTAAAAGCTTTTTCCAATTAATTTTAACTGACTTCCATAAGGATCAAGTACAGTTTCCTCCTCCCAGCCCCCTCACTCCACATCCCACCCCCTTTTTCTCCTGCCTGGCATCTTCAACCAGTCAATTGGGGAACACTAGAGAATAAGACTATTGATCATATTAAATGTGGTAGCACCAACAGCAAAGTGAGTGATTTAGCAAATAGGAAGTGAGAGATTTCTTTAAAGAGTTTTAATTTGATGTCTTCCTCACTGCAGGGTGTCTGGTTTTCTTTATTTCTCCAGTTGCCACATTATCCTTGTTCAGATGTCATCATGGAGGCCCACATGTTTACAAAGTGTAGGTCACTATGAAACTAAAATATGCATGTTTGGCTTTACTGAATCAAAAATCACCTTGTCTGGAACTGCTGAGGGCTACTCCTTGCACCCTCTCCATCTGATCTACATTAGATGTAAAGTCACTTCTAGGTGTTTCAATTACAGTGAACAGCAATTCAAACCTCTGTCAAAAGAAGTCCTCAGGACACCTCTGAACATTCTTCCTTCAAGAACACACAGATTCCCCTCTCCGAATTCCCAACCAGGTTTTTAACAACCAGCTAATAAACTGGTGCCTAAAAAAGTGCTCATTCCTAGTTTTGCACTCAGTAAAGCTGGGCCAGACTTTGAGAGCTGTAGTGAGCGTTAGGGGACACATTCATAGCAGAGTTTCCATGTTTATTGTGGCTCCGTTGACTTCTGTACAGCTGAACAGGTCTACAGGATTGGAAGGCTCGGCCCATACTGAGCAGATGTGGTCCATAAAACCAACAGTCAGGTACCTCACTACTGGGGACTTGGGCTCAATTAACTTTAGAAAAAACAAAGAAACAAAAACATCCATAGGATAAGTACTTTCCCATGGCCTGCCCAAAGGAAAACAATGACTAAATGGCATCTCCAAGGAAGATCCATATTTCTTGAGTTTGCTGTCTAAAATTTTAAGCATTTTAAAAATCAAGGAAGTTTTGATCATGTTGGCACAGCATTGGAAGTCCTGTCTCTCTAATCAAACCAAGCGCTCCTACCTGATGCTTTATGAGATTTATCCATCACCAATTCAAACTTCTCTTTCAGCTCTGACAGGAACATCAACGAAGTTTTAAAACACAAGGCTTAAAGTAGTAAAATCCTTCAACCTCCACATCATGATGATGTATGGGGAGACCTAATTGTGCTATTAATGACAGCGTGAATCAGTAACCAATGAAGTTCATGGAGTTGTTTCCCTGCGATCTGTTGACAAAATACAACTTTTTAGTTGGAATCAGCTTCCTCAGTTTTTTCTTGCTTGGTGAAACTGCCCATCCAAGCAACAAATAGGCCAGTAGCTCACAGAAGTGCAACCACTTGGTTTCCCACGACATCAAAGCTGTCCTTGGAGTCTCTGACATCCAAGAAACTGGAAATATCAGCTGAAGCTTTGCTTGTGAGCAGAGCATTGGAAGTGGTTCTCTGATGTGAACTCTCTGGTAGATCAGTACTGACCACAAGTTGGGGTCTTTCCCTCAATGGGTGCTTTATGAGAACCTCACAGGTCTGACTATCTGTTTTTATCAAACTTGAAAGATTTAAATAGTTTTCTCCTTTAAATCTGTCCAAAATTTCCTGATAGATTCAGAATTGTCAAGAACGGACAGGCAGATGAGCAGAAATGCCCATCCAATTATGTAGGCAATGGGAGATCAGGTAAAAGCCACTCCTGTAGGAAACCAGGCTAAGAAAAAAAGTTATACTGTCCCTTTTTTCTCCTCCAAAAATGAGAAGAAACCATACACCTGACCATGGAAGTTGGATAAGGAAGGGCAGATCCATTCCATCTTGGAGCCTATGGGATTAAATGCATACGACTAAAGGTTCACTTCCCTCCCCTGAAAACAGGATCTTTGTGTTAATTGGTGTGAATGTATGGATTAGAGACCCTAACTAACTTATGTTGAGTCCACAAATGTCCAGCTTTATATTCGCTATGCACAAAAACTATTTGTGGCCCTATCAAAAAGTCCTGAATAGATTTAAATTATATAAAAAAAAAAAAAAAAAAACAAACCACCAAACCATAACAGGAAAAAAACAAACACAGAGCAAGTGTTTAGCCACTTAATTAATTTCAGTGTTGTCTAGCATGGCACAGGGCATTAGCACCCCCCAGCAGGGTGCCAGGGTGCTTGGCTGGGAGTTGGGCAGGCAGCAAGACATACTGTGAATTTTCTCCCTGAGCAACACGATTACAGAAACAACTGCAAATAACTTTGTGCTGATTCCCAGCAATGCATTCAGCAGCCCCTAATCTTCCAAACGTCTGCTTATGTGATGGTATGAAAACTGTGGCATTCCTGCAGCCCTCACCTATGGAGACACATCTGGGCTTTTCTATTGATTCTTAATTTATGGGTTTCTGTTTGAAAAGCGAGTTAAATGAAGATCACTAATACAACCCTGAGAATTCAAGAAGATGCTGAAACACTATCAGAATGTACAAACAAAAGACATGCTACATATATTTCCACCTGGATTTTTTAAGTGTTTTTGGGCATACACATTTGTAAGAAAAGGAAACTGAGGCATGAGGTGAAACAATATGACCATGCCTTGTAGCAGGGGCAGAAATTGAACTCAGATCTCTTGCCTCAGTCCTTCACATGAGCTCCAGGAGCCTCCATGCCTTGGTTTCACACGTGAAACTTTAAAAGCTTTAATTGAGAGGCTGCATTTCCCCTGGAGTGGAATCAAATGAAACAAGCTAGACACTCAAGTAGGCTTACTGGTTTAATTTAAAAGCGAGGGGGACTGGTAGCAGGGAGCGCTCGGTCAGGGGTCATTTGTTGTGGAATATACTTCTCACCTTTGTGTTCCTCAGCGCTGGGCTCTGGCAAACTTAATGACATTTGGCATCTCCACCTGCTCTATCAGTTTATCCTTGAATTAGACATCTCAGCCTAGAGAGGCTAGAGAGCTTATTTGGGGCTCGAGATTTATTATTTTTAGGGGATTTTTAAAAGAAATCTTTAGCTTTTAATGTCAGATTAGTAGTAATAGTAGTAGCAGTAGGAGGAAGAAGACCTCACAAAGTATAAGGGGGAAAAACAAGTGTAGTGGATGATGTAGTTTGCCTGGAGGAATGACGTTAATTTGGACCACTCGGCTTTACCCTGGCATCTGCTTTGTGATTATACAAAAATAGGAATTTCACAGGATCTTGATCCAGGACATGAAGCTGACTTCATTCCTGTTTAAGTCTGAGGATTTCAGACCAAACATCTGTTTGAAACTTGAGATGAAATTCACATGATCTAGACACAAAGTCATGAGTCAATTAGATGTCCAGCATGCGTGGTCAATACCCTTGGCTCGGATCCTCTGAAAAATTAGCACGTAAGTAATTTTATACACAGAAGAAGGCCCAGGACATTCAGTGTGATTACTCTGGGTTATTCAGCTTTTTCCCAGGGCGGGGTTCTCAGTTGGAACCAAACCTCAAACCACATCAAGCCCATAGAGTTCTCATATAGATATTTTGCACTTCTGAAACCAGAATGATTTTCTCTTCAAGCCTCTGACATCACCACTCAGCAACAGGAATACTCCTGATGGACATTTTGGACTCCTTCAGAAGCAAAGATGGGCTGAGAGGTGCCAAATATCCCAACCAGCACTACTCTGTTTGCACCCCACATAATCCCTTAATAAAATCCCCAATAAGGACACCCAAAGCACGTTGCTGTTGAAGCTAAATTTCTTCCAAAATTAATGTTGTTTTCCCCAAAAGCCTTTAAATATTGTCAATATATGTAATATATAGCTTTTTCCATGGCATCAAAAGCTTTTCACAGAGCGATTTCTTCCCCTTTGCCCCTTCTGATATCAGGAAAAGCAGTCCCATTTGGTTTCCAGAGGGTGACCTGATCATCTCCATGAGCTATGGGGATGTTGGGAGAGGAGGACCGCCCTCTTAAATTACAAATTCTTGTCAGACTCAGTGGGTGAGAGACCCACGTGCCCTCATCTGGTCACAGAGCACAGCACACTGGCACATTAGCTTCTGAAGCTGCCTTTTCAGTGCTGACCTTTATATTAATGCTAATAGGGTTTGGAGAAATAAAATGTAAATTTGTCTCTAAATGGATTAGTCTAGGCTGGGGGTGGGAAAGAAGGGTGCAGGAGGGGGTATTGCTTGGAGCATTTGCACTAAAATTAAAACATTTATGTTCCAACACTTAATTTTATTAGTGGCACATTGAAGTTGCCTGAATGCGTAATGCATCTCTCAAGTCCACTCTGCTCTCACTCAGGCTCTAAGTGTGTGTGCATGCACACAGTGCCTCCCCAGTTATACACTGTATTTACCTCATCCACGGCCTTTTCCTCTCACATTTTATCATCAGGGATATCTGTTGGTTGTCGCATCCCAAATTCAAGAGGGAAGGAAATAAACAGTCTTCAGCTCTGCCCTGGAACCATAAAACTACAATCTGAGCCCAAAATAAACCCTGTTCTTTTATTTTTTGTGTATCTGCACTACAGTGTGGGTGCCCACTTCACATCAGCGGTGTGTTTACACGCAGGAATTGGGTAATAAGGGTAATTGGTGCTTACCAGTGCTTTATGTAAGAAGAGATCTTAAGAAAGGTGAGTAAGCAGCAGTATTTGCACCTTTTACATAGGGAAATTGAGCCATAATTGGCTGAGATTGGTTGCAGTGTCTGTGGAGGAAGAGTGAAGAGGGCAATATTAACCCAACAAAGCACAGTTTAGCATTTGTTAAACCATTAAAGCACCTTCTTGCTCTGCTTGAGCTCCAAGAGCTGACTCTCCACAAGCAAACTTGGGAGGGTTGGGAGTTTATTTAGATATTGGTGATAAATGCCTCTTCAGTAGGAAAAGTCTGGGGCTCTCTCACATGGTGCCATTTGTTTTCTTTCTTTGTACAAAATAATTATCAGTGGGAACTACACAGTTTCATCAAAATCAAAACATTTTCATAGGAATAGATCAGCTGTGGCAAAAAAACTTGGTGAGAAGAAGTAATGATATCTCATTTCAGCAACATAAAACATTTCTGTTAATTTCACTTAAATATTTATATTAAAATATGAATTTTCATGTTCTGTGTTTATATATTTTCCTTAA
Organism: Aphelocoma coerulescens; assembly: GCF_041296385.1. Classification (NCBI taxonomy): domain Eukaryota; kingdom Metazoa; phylum Chordata; class Aves; order Passeriformes; family Corvidae; genus Aphelocoma; species Aphelocoma coerulescens. The sequence continues at coordinate 8,316,225 of NC_091024.1, forward strand.
ATTGGCACCTAACTGGTTTTTAGTGTTTTAATACTGTGCACATTTTTCAGAGCACCTTTTTTTTTGGCTTGGAAAAGATAAAAATTTCAGCTATTCGTTCTGACAGGGACTCAGGTTTTCCGAAATGTCAGCATTTCTTTGGAATAGAACCTCTGGGTTGGAGCCAGGTCTAAGTCCTTCTTATTGTAAATGAGGCCATATTCATTAGACATCCAGCCATGGCACACTTATCTTACATGAGCATATATCTCCAGCATCATGGCTGGGCCAAGGCAGGGATCAGAATTGGCACAAGGGGCTGACATAGATTCATTCCTAATGAAACACTTCTACATAAAAGTGATTAAGCCAGCAGTGTGCCAGAAAAATGACTCTAAAATCTATTGTTTTCAGGGAAGATCTGATCTCTGGAGTTGTGTCTAAAGCCACTCATAGGATTCTGTATGCTGACAGACTCCTATAGAATTTCATGAAGCCTTTCTCTTTACATAAAGTCCTGTAGGATTTTTCCATATCTAGGTAACCCCCAGGTTAAATTAATCAAGTGATTCAGCACAGAAACAGGCAAAAGTCAGGCTAGGGGAGCTGGAGGATGAAGGAGAGCAGCAGTGATTTGGGCTCCTCGTGGCTGCCTGAGCTGAGGTTGGTAGCTCTGCCTTAGATACGGCTCAAAACATGATGCAGATGTGGAGCACTGAGGTACTGTATATACACACAGGGTCCTGTAAGGTGAAAAAAGAGGGGGAAAGAGCAGATCATTCAGTAGTTGAAAAGTATCTGATTGCCTAATGTAAACTGTGATTAGTGGCTCGGTGCCTGGACAGTGAGTACTTCGCGGGCCCCCAAATACAGTCCCCAAATCAGCGTGTGTGCTGCCAATCTGTCAGGCAGCCCAGCTGTAACACTTTCTGGCATTGCAATGTCTTCAGCTGGTTTGTGTCAGAGCCGGCCAGTGCGGGGGGAGGTTTCCCAGAAGTTGGCTATTGAGTGTCTGTCTGCCTGGATCAAGGGTGTTGCCAGTTTGACATCCCAGCAAGGGGCCACCACATCTGGCCGCAGAGCCATTAGGAAAAGGGAAAGGTGGGGGGGTGCCTAGGAGGGGGCAGCCCTGCAGGATTCAGAGCTGGGAGATACCCCCAACAACAGTAAAGGCCACAGGTCTGAAAACACAGGACTTCTGGAGAAAGCTGAGACCACTGCATGGAGAAAGGTTTTGAAGTGCTCAGAGCACAGCCTAAAATTCACAAGGGGCATTAAACTCCCGAATCAAATTGGGTCTCAAAGCCCTAAGCATGCAGACCTCTCGCTGAGCCTTTTCCTCCCTGTTACAAATTGATATTTTATTAGCTCAAAGCCAGATGCTTCCCCTTAAAACAGATTAATCTCCAGTTCATCATATCACCAGAGACTGAGCAAGGCGAAGGGTAGCAGCCATGCCAAACACGTGTGAAGTGAACAAGACCCCCAGGTACTGTGGGAGGAGAAGAGAAGAGAGGAAACAAATATTTTTCTTCTTTTTTAATAAAGCACCAGTCTGTTTTATGTGATACCTTCAATTTTCTCCAGTGCAGAGGGGTTTTGCCCAAAATCCATACAACAACCCTGGCAGGTACACAGAGGTGGTTACTGCTGCACAAACCACAGCAATCCCGAAGGATAAAGCTGTTCCCATGCAAGGAGCAAGGCAAGGATGCAATGGGCTGCAGAAAAGAAGAAGAGAGCCTGGAAAAGGATTCTTTAAGAGGATCTTGAATCAAGGGTTAATTGTTTCCAAATGACCACTGTGTGGGAGACTATTATGGGATGGGACCCATTCAGGATTGGTTTAAAGCTGCTGGTTAGGTACCTTAAAAGAGGGCTAAGCAGCAGCAGCTGTTTTACATTTAAAGTGACTGAAGTGAGTAGTGAATTACTGTGGGAGACAAATGAGCCCATGACATGATTGGACCTGGGACGGCTCTCCCAAGTGGCCACTTGTTTCATGAGAACTCCCACCCTCAGGCTCTGCATTTGAGTATCAAAGGCACAAATAGCACCAATTAATTCAGATTAGCCCAAGAGAGAGCAAGCAGCCAGGTTAGCTGCCTCTTTATGGATGCAAGAATGCCTGTTGCTGCCATCTTTCCTGTCTTTGGGATGCCCCTCTCCACTCTCAGGCTCTTGTCTTGTTATTCCAGATTGTTTCTTGAGGAACTCATGGGGAGCATCAGCGTTAAGTCAGAAGCCAGCAAGGCAAGAGGAGTTGTCTTGGTGTAAGCTATCCCCTAGCAACACAAGGTACTAACGAGGCAGTGTGCTGTGGGCCTTGTGTTTTCTGTCCAGGAGTTCAGGGCCCTGACACAGTTCACTTTAGTGTTTCCAAATAAGTACATAGATTCAGCTTTTCTTGGGGATAAGCATGAAGAAAACATAAGATTGATCAGAATTAGGAGTCTACAGCTGGGAAAAACTGCCTGGACTCTGTTTTACCAGTCAGATTTCAAGCCAAATTCCAGTTTCTGACAAATTTCCAGTCTTTGCCAGACATGCAGGATTAACTGCCTACCCTTTTCTCCTTTTTTTTTTTTTCTTTATTATTATTCTATATCATCCTCAATTTGTAATAGAAAAACCTTTATCCTCACTGCTAACATGCAGCTGCAAAGTGCCCAGAGCCACCTGAACACCCATTTTGGGATTCAATGTTCAGGTTGGTGACTTCCTGGCGATACCAAGGGCTTGCGTCAGCCTTCCCAGAATTGAGAGGAAGAAACAGTCCTGCGTGCTATTTACCAACCTGCATTAGTCAAAATACTACATTTTAAAGCCCCTTAAGTTGTTATACATCATCATATAAGTCATCACAAAATAGTGAGCATGAATTCCTAAGAATTATGTTGACATGGAAATTGTCAGCAGAAGTGCTGGAAATTTACATCTCCTCATATATCTGTACTCCTATCCTCCACAGAAATTAACATATTATAACACTAATATTTCAAGGTAATGTTTTCTCATGAGGATGCCATATTTTATCAGTTAATATCATCTGTGTAAAAACTATTCAATTACAGTATCAAGCAACGTGTGATTAATACTAATATCACTAATGTAATGGCAACTTTGTGAGGTGTCATCATAGCTGTTCAGGCAGCTGGAAATGGCAGGAGGAGGGAAAAAAAAATCATTCTTTTTAATTAAAAAAAGAAAAGTTCGATATCCATGAAATGGATAAAAAAATGAATGGCCAGTGATATCTGGAGTGTCGTCCTACCCTGCCTAGAGAGTGGAAGTTGGGCTACAGATCTTAGTGGGGCAAGGATTACACTCCAGAACCTTCATGCTCATGTGTTCAGCCTTGAGCTTCATCCCTTACATCCCTACATTATTAAACGTAAGCACGGGAGGAACTCAAGTCTTTTACCCAAGAAGCAAGAAAACCACCCCTGAAATTTATATTTTATTATTATTGTTATTGCAGAGGTACTGTTGAAAAGTCCTTGGATGCTCATTTCTCCCTATTTTTACCTACACACAGAAGAGCACACTGCAGGAATGAGTGACCTGGGGCAGAAAACTGTATTACTACAAGGATTATCAAGGTGTGAGGAAACCTAAGATGGAACCTGTCTTACCTAGGAAACACAATATTTTTTTAAACAGCAATAACCCTGCTTTGTCCCTCTGGATCCTGAGTCCTGTGAAGGACAGGGTTCTCAAGAGGAAGAATCTTAGAGGAGATCCCAGAAGGCACAGAAATGAAAAAAGAAAGACAGGATATCATCAACTGTTCACAAAGCTAAAACTTCCAAAATTGAGAATGCCTGTGACACACCATTGCAGATAGAATAACTGCCCTTCCCCCTTAACCTGCAGATTTGTTGCCAAAGCTGAGTAGTTCTGTAATGAATAATTTATTTCAAATCATTTCCCTCTTCAGGAATTGTCAGAAGGGGATAACAAATTTTTTTACATGTATATGTTATGCATACCACTGACACTGTCCAAGGGAGTCATAGGAAAGCCGTGGGACTTGTATCTCATGTGAGCTAACTTTTCCAAGCTTTCTCCCAGCCTTTTGCCCAAGGGTGAATTCCAGTCTATTCACATAGATATGCCATATCATCGTGTGAATCCTTTTGGGTCTGTAGCTCATCCACATGCATATTCACAATTTCAAATTCAAGCTGTCTTGACAAGATGCTTAGGTCACATGGGCCATTTCTGTTCCCAAATTGGAAATGGGTGATTTGGAATCAGCTTCCCAAGTCCGCCCCCACATCCAAAAACCTCTTCCCACAGAGAAATCTCTATCATGCTCCTGAAGCTCACTCTTCCAGCCATGCTCCTGTTCATGTACATCTAGGAGAGGATTCATGGGAAGTGCTGAAAAACCTGGCCCAAGTGAATTGATTTGAATGTTAGGATAGTACAAACCCCAGTTTTGGCAGCATTCCCCTAATTTATTTCACCAATTTAGGCAGATTTTACAAAGGCAGCTAAGCACAAAATGAAAAGGAGACTCTAACAATTCTGAATCGTAAACACATTTTGAGCAGATTGTGCAAAGCAATTCAACTAAAATTAGATTATGAAAAGTACACTAAGTAAAACTGTATTATGGAAATGTTATGAAATTAATTAATCTAAGAAGCAGCATTGCCACCAGCATGTGCTGGCCCTGTAAACTCCTGAGTGCATTTGTTCCACTCAGCCTTCATTTCAGCTGAAGTTAACACAAGTCAGAGACATGACATTTCTAGGTCTGTGGCCCCAGTGAATATTGTGACCTAATACAGATTTCCATTTGATCCTTAATTTGAGCCTGGTCAGTGACACTTGCACCCACTAAGAATTGCTCTGGTGACCACAGAGTGACAGCTAGTTACAACCAGTACAGCATTTCTTTAATGGGTTTAGTTACCAGTGTGGATTGTTGCTCAGCTAAACCAATAAATAATGTATTTTCAATTAATAGACAAATCTTAGAAGGATTTGTACAATATGTAGGACTAAATGAAGAAACACATTATAATTATATGGTAATTTGTTAAAATGATCATTAATACTTCTGATGTTAATTATCTAATGGCAGAAAATTACTGAGGGTAAAAGTAATTTGCCCTTTGCAATTGCTTATTAGGTTGTAGGATAATAATTTTGTTTTCTTTGCATAGCACTGTTTATTGCCTTTTTCTTCTGACAGTAGCTGAAGTGTATGTGAGGTCAGAAGTTATTGGATACTTTTCTGAAGAAACAAGACCACATTTTTAGTTGAAGATCAACAGAGGACACCAACCTTGATTGCTACACAGAGTCCTCACTTTTTAAAAAATTTGGAAAGAACACAATACAAAGTGAAAATTATACTTTTGGTTGTAGACTATCTGCACACAATTATATAAAATAACCATCTACAAGTGGTTTCTACAGATAGCAAGGAACCACACGTAGTGCACTTGTACTCCTGGGTCTGCCAGAGATTTGCTGTATGACTTTGGGTGAGGTACGTGACATTATCTGCAGTTCATCACAGCTGTGTACGTGACTTCCAAAAAAAGAGCTTCTGTGCCAAAAATTATTATAGATTTCACCTCTGTTCATTTTTCCCGCCTTAAGGGTGAGTAAATGATTCCTCAAATGCAGGGGCTCTGATTCACCTCTTCCCTCAGGTTAATCAAGAGTAGATTTTAAAGGCATATTTTTTCTGAGAAACATATTCCCGGAATACGTGTTAAACCCTGAATAACTTATTGGGAGCATGGAAAGAAAAAGTTAAAATCTTTTGGTTTAATGTTCTTGAAACAAATAATTTCATTTTTCTGTTTCAGAAGGATATTTTTAGAACAAAGTCAGACTTAAATTTTAAAAGTTTAAAATAATAATAACTTTCAAATAAATGAAACATTTCACGTAATGCATGGGGGTTTTTCCAGATCCAATTTCAGTCAGAAAACTGAAATTTCTCTTTAATTTCTTTTCCTTCTACTTTTCAAAGAGCAAAGAGAAAAAGAAAAAAAAAATTAGAAAAAATTAAGGAAAAAAATCGGTTAGTTTGCTCTTTTGCATATATTGAGTATTCCCTAAAAAGCACTGACATTTGAAAATGCATCCCCAGATGGCTTCTCACAAACCACACAGAATCAGAGGTGAAGAGGGCAGAGCAGAACCCAAAGTAAGGAGGAATCCGAAGCAGTGGGACTTGGGGGAAAAGGAAGCAAATGGAGGAGGAATTAGAGGCAATGGGACTACTGGGAAAGAGGGGGCCCCAGAGTAAACTTCCCCTCACATAACTTACATATGCCTGTAAACCACACTGCTGACGAATCACAGTTTTTATAGATAATCTGTGGGTGATACTTAGGAAAATATGGTATTCATCAAATCCCAATCAGGAACAATCCCACTGAAGTCCATGGGATTGCACAAGCACAAGCCAGATGTGAGGGAAGGAAGAGTCAGAATCAGGCCTGCTGCACATGCACACAGGCTGCAAAGCATGCAGAGTTTTGATATCATTCTGGGAAAGGATCGTCCTCTTAAACCTGGAGTTCAAGCTGACTTAATAATGAGACCTGTAAATATGGAAGTTGTCATCAGTAAAGCTCAGTTAGCATGTTCCCAGGTGAAAACTGATGTCTTGTGAGGGTTAGGGATGAATCTCTATCCAGCAAAGCATCACACGTTACCCATCACGACAGCAGATTTTCTTGCAGAATGATGCCCAAATGCAAGCGATTACATGGGGTGTAGTGAGAAGCAATAGGGCCATTCACACATAATCACAGAGTAAATGTAGCAGAGATGGGTGTCAGCCAGCCTCCGGATCCAAGCACATTTGGATGGGAGAGAAGTTCAGATCTTGATCCAAACTTTGTTGTTCAGACCTGCCTCTCACTGTCAGGAGGTGGCTTCTGGCCAACTCCATCTTCCATGAGTGATCTCACTTCACCAGACAACAGGTGGGATGTCCATTTAACTTAACTGGCGGGAAAAAAATTCCTCATCCTTAAGTGGATGCTATTTTTGGTGGTCTTTAACAGGCACGCAAGGGGAATAGGAAGATAATTAGCCCTTTTACGCCACTTCTCCCCATACGCCTCAGTTTTCAAGCTTGCTCCCTTTTTCTGTGGCGATTCCCCCACTCACTGTTCAGGGGGATGTTGACAGTCTCCTTTTTGGATGCTCAGCCTTCTGGAAGGCTTTGCTCTCTGCAGGCGGAGCTGTCTGGCACACAGCCATTGACAGTGAGCTGGAGTTTGCTCTGAAGTCCCAGTGCAATCATGCACTGTCTGCTGCCTGCTGCTCCACAGTGCTGCAGGAGCTTAAAAAAGACTCCTCCAGTCCTGTCAAAAAGACAACCGAATTATTAAAGCAGCAGCTCTTCAGGTGTTCAGAAGGACTGTGGGAACCAGGGGCAGAAACTGATGGCAATGATCTGCCCCTTATGCTAAAATGCAGTGGAGTAGGAGGGATGTGGATGTTGCAGGAGAAACAAGGCCAAATATTGCTCTCTGAATGGTGTCACTAAAATATTTGAGTGGATTCAGGTCCCTAATATTCCTCGCTGTGCTGGCTTTGGACTGTCCAAGTTTTAAAAATATCCACTCCTAGCCCCTGTTTAGCCTCTCTCTTTCCCACAGACCCAGGAAAATGTGGTAATCCTTGGAGAGATCCACATTAAATTAAAACAGCGTGCAAGAATCTGTTTTCCCAGTTCTACCCCATGAGATGGAAGCAATGGCAGCATCCATAAACAGCAACTTGAAAATCATCTGACACCTACGGATCCTCAAGGCTCTTTGGTGAGGTACAGAGCCTCATGTGAGAGCAAAGTTAATGTGTGACTTGTTATTGGCAGAGCGAGGGGAAGGACAAAGGTCTTTTGGCCATGTGCCTGTCCCACTCTCCCCCCCTTTTCTCTATAACTCAAAACTTAATAATATTTGCTTGTTATTAAGCATTAACATCTTAACCTTAGCAGCCTCCTTCCCTACTCACTTCTGAATGCTCTGTACTATATTATATTCCTGTACTAATTCTGTATTTTTTTGAAATATCATCATTTTCAAGTGATTGCCTTTTTAACTAACCAGTTTCTGAACTCTAAGACTTTTTATGTGGAAGACAGCCAACCTGCATCTTTCCAGGAGTCAGGCCCTAAATGGAGAACCAAAACCACAAACCAGCCCTGAAATCTTTGGCTTATTCCATCCCTAGGCATGTCGTTGCCTAGAAAAGGCTTAGTCACAGCAATTTCTAGATTGCTAAACTTCTCACCATCTAGTTTCTTGGCTAAGGCACCAGAATTCTCACGTTAACAACTTATGGAGCACTTCTCTGTCTATATGGGAGCATCCTCTTTAAGGTGGTGACATAACCATACCCTCAGCTGCTTTTTTTTGGGGGGGGGGAGGGGGAGGAGTGGACAGGGCTTTTTTCACGTCTGCTCTTCATAAATGCTTTCCTTCAGTGCAGCTTCCACAGCCCCCCTGCACTGCCCTGCCTGACTCTGAGCATCCTATTAACCCAGCAGCTTGGCTTAAAAAACAGCAAGTCAGCATTTTGCTTGCAAGATGTATTATTTTATTAATAAGAAATATAAACTCTTGCAACCCTGCAGTAGGAAAGAGGGTAGAGAAAGCCAACTAAGTCGACGAGAAGCACTTTTTCCCATCTCCAGACAAGCTTGCTAAGACACAAGGCAACATATCCTGCATTATCCAGCAGCTTTCTGAATGAATACTTTCCTCCCTGTGACAGAACGTAAACTGCTTTAGCCTCACTCTCCTCCTGACAGACCTTCTAATTATCTCAGCTGTTTACAGCGCCCAGGCCCTCTGCTACCAATTTCTCCATTATTCTGACAGTCAACAAACTAGACCTATTAGAGCTCAGCACAGTTCTTGCCCAAGGCAGGAACTTTGTGAGACCACAAATCGTCTCGGTATTAAAAGTCGGTGCATAAGAACTGCCCTCAGCTTTAGCGCTAAATTGTTGGTTTGGAGACATTCATTGCTGTATATTGTATTTCCACTATATTCCACTTTAATAGACTTCGTGCTGAAGTGTGTAAGAAGAGTTTTAAAGCCTGAGGTGGCAAGTAGACCTTTTATTTTTTTTTACCATTTTATATATTTTTCCATCTTTTTTGTTTGTCACCTTATATTGCAAGGTTGGCTCACATACATAAAACAACACCGCAGTCATGGAAGAATATCTAACAGTTAGTGGAAGGCACAGATTTTGCCATTAGAAGTTCAGCAACAAGGTTTGGGCAATACAAGATTTGTTATTCTTTGATTTGTACAGGGCCTCAGATGTATGATTATTTCTTTCATGCTTTGCAATATTTTATTTTCCTATTTGGCAAAGCTAACTTGGTTTTGTTCTTCTAATCTTCTGGTATCAAAGTAGTTAGGGTCCAGTAAGAATAATAGTTGGAGAGGGAGATTACAGTTTCTACTAATAATTTGCGTCCATTTGTTTAAACAATGTTTATTCAAGGTTCAGAAAGCTCTTAGAAAATTGTGTTTATTAATTAGTGTACACAACACTCTATAAAGTATTTATGTATGGCCTGTCTCCAGACTTCTCTTAGTTTGAGTTAGTACAGACCCAGGATTTCTTTGACTAAACACATAGGAACCATCTGATTCAGGTATCTTTGTATCTGAAACCTGGACTAATTTGCTAAATTATCTTAAATTCAAGGTGTCTGCAGGTTCATACCAGGTTCCAATCTCCCAGGTTACCTACCAAGGTGTAGAAAGAATTCCAGATATCTAAGATACACATTATTATCAAGCTGATATTAATGACTAATGCCACCAGTTAGCCCAAACTGCAAAAGCTCCAACTATATTTTCCTGAGCCATTCAATTGATCCTAACACAGCTAGGAATACTCTCACAGTAAATTTCATTCAGCCTTCCATTTGCCAAGCAAAAGTGGTTACATTTATGAAAAATTAAAGCTTGTAAATTGAAAGAAATCTTTTAAAGACCAAGCCAAAGAGAAAATATGTAAAATGTACATACACACCATTTCATCTAAATGACGTGTTGGAAGGAACGTGAGCTTTCACTGAACTATGTTACCTCTGCCTGCTGGAATGCTGGAATATAAAATGACATGTTATATTAGATTCTACTGAATTTGAATTCTTCCTTCGAGGCATTTATAGAGAAATAAAATATTTTCCAATGAAGATTCTTTGAAAAGTGACATTTCTTTCAGCAAAAACTTCCTGAAGACAACTTCCAGTTTAGTGACACAAGGCTGAGTGAATTGTTACCTAGTCAATCACATGAAATCCTGTACTGGACATGGTCATCATGGAAAAACAGAGGAAAAGCCTTAGCACAGGATTTGTGGTAAAGGCCATTGCATTCCTGTGAGATCAGTGTCAGTACTAAGGCAAATCTAACTCAAAAGCTGACCACTTAATAGCTTTAAAGTGTTCAAAGTTCTTAAGTTCTTCCAAACACGGCTTTGAAAGAGAAATGTGTCTGTGTTGTGCCGTGGTTTCACATTTCATCTTGCAGGATGTACTAATTTGGGCTAAATACTTCTGTGACTTAGTCAAACAAAACTTAAACCAAATTGTCAGGCCACATTGCTCTAAACACAGATAACTTTAGGAGAACTGTGTGAGATTTGAAGTTTTGCTACTGAGATTAGGAGCAGCTCTAATGATTTCCACAGAACTTGCGTGAAATGTAAATTAGCAGAGTCTAGAGTCATTTGTCATCCTTTTAAATCTGTTTCCAAAACTTGATTTCCTGTTCAGAAGAAGGGCATGTTCCTGGGTCAAAGCCACGCAGAAAGCAATTGGGCCCTGGATGGCACTTTTAATTGGGTTTGGATCAGATTGCCCAATGGGACACCCTGGATTTCTGCCTGCCAAAGGACTTTTCTACACAGAAGACTCATGTCCACAGTCTTAACCATGTCTGGAGTAACTCTAAGGTAACAATGGTATTTTTCTCTACCCTGACAGAAAATACAGGTTTCTGCTCTCAGAACCAAGAGGGAATCAGAATACAAAATGAAGACATCAGAATTCCTTGGACCATGATGGATGGAACTGGTGTCATACAAAGGGAAATAAATAGAATAATTGAACTTTAACATGGAAGCAAGAAAGATTGGTTAATACTAGTTTGGGGGGGCCTGTATGTAAATAAATGTATTAAACTATATTTTAAATAGTCTATCAGATGTTGTACTTTCATGTTTGCTTATTTTTTAATCTGAAAGAAACCCATGTTGATGGGGCATACAAGCCATAATTTAAGTTGACCTTAGTGAATTAATTTACTGGTAACTATTTTCAAAGTATGTCTTAAGTAAATAACACATGAAGTAATTGAAAGAGAATTTCAGGCTTGCAACCACAACTATTTGTAGTGTAGACCTAAGTCTAAGCTTTGGGTTCATCCAATTATGGTATCAAATCGTTGCCATGTATACGATCAGCCCCAAGCGTGTGGGATGACAGTCAACACATCAGCCAGAATATTTGTAGGCAAGTCATTATGCACTGCAATCTTTTCAGCTCTCAAAAACTAAGCAAGAATTGTTTGCAAATCTTGGCAAAACAGGCAAGCTGCTTAGTAACATGGTTTGGATAGAGAGGATATAGTGAGCCTTCCTCTGAGACCTTGCAGAGCACCAGGGAAGCGTTGGCATTGGAGGCTGTTTCAGACACAGCCTGTCTTAACTGTTGGTCAAGCCTCTGTGGCACTTTTCAGATCTAAAATATTAAGTCTGGTCCCCTAGCCAGTACTATATTCAGAAAATTGTGGTTTTTCTATCTGAAATTGCCGCTCCAAAATATAACTGGAAAATATATTCATTCTTCCCTATTTCATGCCCTAGACTACTGAGAGAGTTTTGGCTTTATGATTTCTGGTCTGGACCCCTCTCTATCTCCAAAATTAATTAAACCAAACCAGTGGGATAGTCTTAAATTCATATTGGCTTCTGAAAAGAAAAAAAAAGTAACCCTTGTCTATTATGGGAGCCTGGCAGCAACAGATTACATATTTAGGGAGCCTTGTTCCTGGTCGTTTCTGCAGCTTTCATTAAAAAGATATGCATGCTAATCGTGGAAATGGGAGGCAACCTAGAAAAAAGATGTATTATTATGAGAGGCTGGGACATTGTATTTGTGCATACAGCAGGGAAAACGATATTGGAATGAGTGCTAAAAACAGCCCAAGAGCGATGTGGGGAATGACGAGGAGGAAAATCCAGAGCCGGAGCATCGTAAGGGGAGCAGCGGAGTTGGAGTCAGAGATGCAGAAAGGAGAACAGGTGAGGGTCAGAAAGATAGAAAGGAGAGAGAGCAGCACTGGGAGAAGACATGAGAAATTAGATCAGAATCTAAAAGCACTCAGGAGAGCAGGGAAAAAGGCAGAAATTAGAACAGGAGCTAAGAGGAGAGCTGAAGAGGCAATAAAAACTCAAGGAGGAGAAAGAAAAACTGCAAGATGAAGAGAGGAGGACAGGAAAAAAAGGGCAGGAGATAAATACGAGGCAACATAAAAGGGCCTTGATCTCCAGTTTGTAAAGATGACATGATCTGTGGTGTGAAAGAAAAGAAATACTTTGCATTTTTTCAAATGGCCGTGAAGAGAGGACCAGGCTACATCTCAGAAATCAATATCACATTTTATGCCTGCTGCACCCTTCACGAAGAATCAAGACAACATTGATTCAAGTAAGTAATATTTCATTGAAAACTGATCTTTGATTGCATAGCTGCAAGGGACTGGCTCTGAAAATCCCTCGGTGGTGTCTGTGCTGAACAGGTGTCATTTTCAGGATTGTGTTAGAAGTGGTGTGGCTTCATTCGCGGTCCGCGGAACACGTGGAGAGCAGAGGACACGTCACTTTAGTCTTTGAGAGCAGATGATGCTGCATCAGAAGGGCTGGCCTGCTCTCTAGGGTCATTAGTCTGTGTCTGTTATTTTGTGGTGAGCAGCCTGGAAGGTTTGCTTTGTGGCTGTATTCATTTCAAGCAGTGAAACGATTATTTTAAGATAATTAGAAAAGCCTTAGACCGGTATTTTAAATCTGCTTTCCTGATCAATTGTAGCAGTGTTAGAGCTGGTGTGCAGTCATGAGGCACATGACCATCTCCCCAGACCGCAAGGCCAGGCTCTTGTAATGGAATTAACTGTTTCCAAGACATTTTTTCCCAGTATTTGAGAATGCAAAATCTCCCCTTGATTTTATTTCCCTGGCCACTAATTCCCTCCGGAAAAGAGATTCACTGTTTTGCTTGCAGATGTAGATGTGTTTCAGCTTCTTTGTACCATGAAGGGTGACAGTGAAGCAATTTATAGCAAAACCTATGTTAGAATTCCCTTTTGGACAATCACTTTCTTATCTTCATAAAATCAAAACATGTGGGTGAAATGCTATGTTAATGGGGAAGAGGGCACAGAAGATTTTTAGACATAAACATCAATGTATTTCATTGAAAACTGGCTTGTCCCAATCAGGATATTTAGCCATTTGAATTAAGCTGGAGCAATAATACTGTATAAACTTCCCACTGAGGCATGTCACACAATTCAGGGACACTGCAGGAGATTTATTTCTGCCTTTTTTTGGTCCTTTCAGAGAAATGTAGCCTCAAACTTCTCACTCACAAATCCTGGTGGTAATTTACCACCAGGAAAACTGAATTGCAGGATTTTATTTTCACAAAATGAAATTATTTGGGCCATCTCAGAAAAGCCAAACTAGGACATTTTGTTTCAACAAAGTCAAAATATTTTGTTTCAATTGAAAATGCATAAACAAAATATTTCCACAACTCTTCAAAGTGCCTTTGAGGAAACAAGGGCTCCACATCCCACCCGGGGATGAAGGCAAATGTTGAGATGCTGACTGTTGTTCCATAAACCAGTTCCTGTGTTAACTCAGTTCTCCATTGGTGCAGTACCTCCGAATTGCAACTGAAAATTCATTTTGAGACTGAAGGAAACAAAAACACAACTGAGAGGCTGATAGATGAGGTCTGTGAACCTGCTTTTGAGGATAAGCCTTTGTTCAGGAGGGTATGATGGTCCTACCTCCCAAAAAGCTGGTCTAATGGAAGGCAAGTGGAGTCTTGGCCTTTGCAGGAAACTTTGACACTTATTTTGGGAAGCTCTTTGGAATGCAGCACTCAAGCAAAGCGGAGGCGGTGTGTTACAGTATGGCCACAGGAATTAGTGATAATTAATCTAGACTCTGAACATTTATCACCATGGTCAAGAGAGAAATGTGATATTGGAGAACATATTATTGTGACTAACACCAGTTTGGCTCTGGTGGTGTGAGTGAGGATTGGGGAAGGTTCACTGTAGCTAGGTGGTGATCCCCAGCCAGGGGCTTAGGAAAGGAAAGCTCCTTGTGTTTATGAAATTTCATTCAGCAAAGGCTGCAAAGAGCTTCCGGTGGAGCAGTCCTGGAGTTCCCTCATCTCAGTGGACAACAGTGACCACTCTGAGGAAACCTGGCTTCTCAGCAGCAGGGAACCCTGAACCACCACCTCCTCCTCCACTTTTCCTCCCAGGCCTGGAATATCCAAGGACTTTTCAAGCTCGTGTATCAAGAGCTAGTCTATCAGGGAGCAGTGTCTCTTTAAATACATTACCCCACAGGACAGGTAATTTCCTTTTCAAGCAAAATCTTGAGCTTCACACCATTTCTCTCAAGCTATAAGAGTGATAGTAATACATACACATATTTACAAATAGTTCATTTTTTCTCATATATTCATGCCCCCTGCATCCTTCCACCCTTCCCACACAAAGGTAAAAAATAAACATTTTGGGTGTTTTCCTCGTATTCAATGACAGTGCAACTACTCAGATGCAGATGCAATGAATGAGTTCAAATTTCACAGTAGCACTGTAGTAGAAGCAGAACAAAATATAGTAATATCCAGGTTATTATGGTTTTCTGACACATATGACTCAAAGCCATCTAACTTGCTCCAGAACTTGAAAATTGTTCAGCAAGCAGAATTGATAACTCTTAAAAAATGAATAATAATGTCAAGTCAGATCCTTTGAGCATAGTTACAAGACAATGTCAAAAACTAATGTACAGTTACTGTTCAATAATCCTTCAAAACATAGTTGCAGAACTATTTTGAAAACAAGTGAATTAGGAAGACACTTTGAAGAGTTGAAAACAATGAAAAGGACTTGTGGCCTAAGAAAATACCAGGTGAAAAGATACTGCATATGTGTGCACATACAGGTGTGTTTTGTGTACATTAAAGAGACAAAAAATTAACAACAATTGTGAAATATATTCAACAAATAATGGGAGAAAATGCAATCATTATTTGTCATGAGTATGGGTACTGATGAGAAGTGTTTGTAGTATTTCTGACTTCCCTAAGCCTAATACAAATGTGGAGAAAGTGGCATGACCCACTGAGCTGACATTAAAAGCTTTACATTGAATTAAACTGACAGAAACCTTCAAAAATTGTTTGGGGAGGGTAAAAAAATTTCATGACAGAGCATAACAGATGTATGAAATTAAGAGCATTTAGGATACATTATCTTTGCTGTATGATGGGAAATGTTTCTAATTGCACTCGCAGGGTGCCTTTAAGATGTGTTTTTATTTAAGAAGTGTTCTTTATGATCTGTTATGGATTTTCAGCAGAAATATAGAGGCAAAAGAATAAAATGCATATTAAGATCTATATTTTTGCAACAATCAACACATTTGTTGTTCAGTGAAGCAAACTGTAAAGGCAAAGTTACTGAATCTATAGGAGTGGAATGAAAAGAAAAAATCCTATTGGGTAAGGAGGAACCTGTACTATACTGATGGACAGATATTCAGGTGCCCGTGGGTGCCCTTGTAACTCTTATCAGTGCTGGACTGTATGGATTTTCAGGTACATCTGCACCTCACTTCCTGTAAAGTTATTGCTCTTCTTTTCCTGGATGCTGGATGATCATTAAATCCAGTAATTGAGATGCAACTGGAAATACTGTACGTGGATTTCAGCATTATTAATAATGTCTGTGCTGCAAGGCATCCCCAACCAGCATTCAGTGTTCAAAAGTCCTGCTCAGTATGTAGTGAAAACTGGATAAAAATGCAATGGAATTTGTCTTCTTGTATATTGCAGAATCTCAGTTAGTTCTTGCTGTGTCATTGACTCCCACAGATTTAATATGTATTGAATCAAATTTCAATAAGAGGTATCTTCTGAAATTACAGCATCTCCTATTGTGTTCACCAAGAGGTTCACAAATGGAACTAACTAATGAATATGGTGTTCCAGGGGTTTTTTGCTGCTTTTGATGCTTCCAATGAGAATCATCATTTTAAGGCCAAATAAAACTGTCCAATCAATGCTGCTGACTTGCAGCATTGAGTTGAGTCTAGAATGTTCCAGCTGCTTTTCTCCACATACCCTGATTTCCATTATGATGGGACTTCTTTGATCTTTTTTTTTTTCTAGATGGATGGAAAATTTCATACTTGCACAAAAGAACTAGAGGTGTTTCTGCTCTGAGCTGGTACATTTGGGTCTAAGCTCCTGTGCATCACATCCAATCAGAGCTTTTTGTCTCATTCAGTCAGGTCTTGTCATGCACAGCTTTTCTATTCTATGTCAAATTTCTTTGCTCTGTCCCAAAATACAGAGAATCATAGAATCATTTAGGTTGGAACAGACCTTTAAGATCATTGAGTTACACTATTATTGTGACACTGCCAAGCCCACCACTAAACCACATCCCCTGTGAACACATTCCCATTGTCTTTTCTTGGTATGTAGCATCCTTGCCTTAGATGTGGAAAAAATCTAGACTGTAGTGATTTTCTGGTGACCTCATAGATTTACTCCTGATCACAGATCACGAGTTGGGAGTTACAGCTGTAAAAGCCATGTCAATCCATTAAAGTAAATATTCAAAACCACATGGCATCTGCTAGTCTTAGATGGAAATAGAATAAACTCTTTCTTTGTTATAACCACAAGAAAATCAAATGTTTACTAACATCAGAACTGGTTCAGCCCCTTAATAGTGAAAAGTGACAAGACAGATTATTATCTCTGACATAAATTTGAGTAGGAAAAGGATTCTTTGCAATGGAAACAAACGTTAATGGAATAAAAATGACCCGCGCTGTCCAATGGATGTCAAACCTAGTGGAGTCCAGGATGACTTAGAACCATTCGGTTTCCATCAGAGAAAACAAATTGGCTGAATGAAATAACCTCTCATTCAGTTCTATATTTTTGTCACCAACAGTAAAAATAAATAAATAAACCATACAAAACCACTTTCTTAACTTTCTCCAAATGAAATCATCCAACTGTGTGATCATGTTTCAGGTCCATTGCTCAAACTCAGAAAGGGGAAAATAAATAAATTTTTCAAAAAAGAAATTATATTAACTAACTCCAAATTAGGATTATTCTGTTGCAGCCACACAACCTGCGTTGTAAAGTCTGTGTTTTAAATTTTCTCCTGGAGGATGTCCACCAGTAAAAGGAATGGGCAATGAGTAAATAACCCACCAATTATTGTACATGTAAAAGATGAGGAAGCCAAATACTTTTTAGATTGAAAAATTGGTTTCAAAAGCAATACTAGAAAGAAACTGCTAAAAATCTAACGAGAAAATGGAACAGTTAAACAGAGAAAAGTCTGGGCTGCTAGGTGGGGACAGAGATCTGATCGCTAATTCCATCAGACAATGCACATAGCCCTGAGCTGATCTGTGAGGAGCCATCAGGAAAAACAGAGCAAGAGGAAAGTCACGGGCCAGAAAAATCATCCCAGATTGCAAATGGCCCAAAGGCTGTAGGTTGTGGAATGTAGTATCAGTTTAAAACTTAATGGCTTCATGAAGGCTACATGTGCAGGTAATGCATTAGACCCAAGAGATCTAGGCCCAAACTTTCCTTTTATTAAGACTTACCCAGAATTGCTTTGCATTTAAAATGATTTAAGAGTACAGTTTTTCAAACTGGATATTCATTTAAAAAAAAAAAAAAGAAAGAAAGAAAAAGACAGGACTGATTATTTTCAATTAAATAGTTTTATATTTGAATCAGTGAAATTATGTGATCTGTTGAGGGGAAAAAAGTATTATGTCATATAATTATATATAATATATACTTTAGTGCAAATAGTTGTTTTGCTCTGATAAAACATGAATGAATCAGTGTTAACATGTAGCAAATTAAATCCTTCTCATTCCTTGAAAAAATCACTTTCAAAGCTGTTGTTTCTATAAGCCATTAAATTCTGGGTCAGGCTATGTGTTAAAGTGCCAAAAAAAACTCATTGAAAAGGATATATTTCATCCAAAACAAGTAAACTTAGAAGAAAAAAAAAAAAAGAGAGAGAAAAATAAAGCAAGCACAGAACCCTACCTTCCCTACCTTTAGCCTGAAGAAATCTTTGGATTTGGATATCCCTTTAGATTGGAATCCCTTTAGTTAAAAATTATACAATAATGGTTTTTACCCAACGTGTTGCTTTTTTGTAGAGAACAGACGAACCCACTGGGAATATTTCTCTCATCTCAGTGGGTTCAGAAAACTCTCTGAATATATGAAGAATTATAAAATTATGGAATCACAGAATGGTTTGGTTTGGAAGGGATCTTAAATATCATCTCATTCCACGTCCCACCATGGGCAAGGACACCTTCCACTAGACCAGGTTTCTCCAAGACCATTCGAACCTGGCCTTGAACACTTCCAGGACTGGGGCAGCCGCAGCTTCTCTGGGCGACACTTCCAAATCTTTATTTGCACCAAATCTTTTGGTGAGCACTCAGTGCTGGCAATGAGCCCAGCAATTACAGGGTTCCCAGGGCCCCTGCAAGTGTCATCGGCCCTGTTGTGTTGCTGGAAACTGAGGCACAAAGGTTGTGGGGTTGTGGGGGCAATACAAGAGCCAGAGTTTCAAGAGCAATGATGTCTCACAGAGAGCACTCCCAGCACAAATAATTGAATCCCGTTTATCCACCAAGTTCAGCGGCCTTCTCCCTTGCAATGCAATCCTGCTGCCTCTGGAGCAAGTAGAAAAAAGCCCAGATTTTTGGAGAAGAGATTCACACCACAAGTCAAGGGATAATGTGTTCTTCCTAAGCATATAAACAGGCACAAAGCACTGAAATTAGAGTATTAAAAAATATTTCTTTTTATCAGTCTTTTTGTATTACTGAAATGTAGAGAGAATTCTTTCATTAACCATTTCCCCAGATTACACACGCATACATTTGACACTAATGTAAAGTGCAGTGTGTTACTTGGTAAATCTCCCTTTAAAATACAAAGTACTCACCTCCTGTAGAGAAGCCTCCTGGGGAGCTGGCAGCTAATGAAGCAAAAAAATATTGGGGTTCATTACGCATGCAAGCATCCTGGTAAAATCAAAGATCACTCTGGAACCCCCTTGAACATATTATAGTTACCATTAAAATCATCATCATAGGATTTGATGTTAGTAAAACATATTGCTTAGGCTATAAAACATTCTAAACTAGTATCCCAAATGTCTTGCCTCAAGCAAGCACTTAAATTAAAGTTTCAGACAGCTGGCACTAGAATCAAAATAACAGTTTTGCACAAAGAGATTGGATAAACATGATTATTGTTTTCATAATTTATTTTGTCAACGTGCAGTATTGTGCCTTGATCCCTCCATTGTGCTTGGGCACAATTTCTTTCACTTTTCAACAGGTAACTATATTTCACTGAGGTTTTTTTTTTTTTACAGAAAGCAATCCTAATTGATCTGGTGCTCTTGAATAATCTAATCCCTAATTAGTCGAGTCTGAATGTTGAGAAAGGCAGCATTGTGTGCTTTAATTAATTTCCATAATCTGGAATTTCTGTTTGCTTGCCTCATAAGATCTTTTGGTTTCCAAGAAGAGGGTAGCAGAACAATATCACTACTTAGCGTATGAAAAAGGGGGCAGTGTTCTGGATATTTGATACTGAGCGATTGCAAAGGCTACAAACATATAGTTCTTAATTAAGACTGAACCCATTTCCTGTTTACCTTGAGTAACAATTTTAAGAAGGTGTTCTTCCTGCATTTATTCCAGTTCAGCTGCTCCCTGCCTCTTAGGTAGAGTGAGGATGATATTCTTTCCTTTTATTTCAATTTAATCCAGACATCCCAAACCAAGTAGCTGTTGAAATGTAGAGAAATAAAGTGCCAGAAAAATGCTGCAGCAATCTCTTGCGCAAATACACATTTTCATAGACATATACCAAAACATTTTACATTTCCAACCCTCTTTCAAAGACAAAATGTGGCTTGTTGAACAAATCTCAGCAATTTCTGCATTCTTTTACCCAAGTGGTGAGCAAGAAAATATCTTTCCGCAAAAAGCAAACGTCCATCCAAGACTGACAATTAGAAAAGAAGAACCAGGGTTAAGAGAAACTCCTGCTTTGCAGACACGGAGAAGTGTCTGGACATTGCTGGAGAGTGCAAAGCACTTTTATGGTCCACAGTGCTCTTTTGTACTGTTTTGTATCCAGTTCTTAAACATTTCTCAACATCAAAAAATATCCTCATTTTGGTAAATGGTTTTCTTGCAGGCTCCTTTGAATATTATCAGTACAGATTTTTCACACAAATGAGAAATTAAACAATGGCATTGTCAGGAGCTGAGATCTCCCACCTCATTTTACACACTGCATATTGGAAATATATCGATATATTTTGTATATGCAGCATTCTACATATATTCTTTATATATCTGCCTCATAGGGATGTTACAGAGTTTATGAAGAGTTGCAAATGACATCGAGTCATTCTGCTGAAAGTATTTCATGGACAAAATGCAGCCCTCTCACAAATATAAATTAGGAATTACCCCCATTGAATTTACTAGAATCAGTGTAAATTTATTGCACATGTGGGACTGAGAGCAAAACTCGTCTCTGTTTATGCAAACTAATTGTGTGGTGTTTGCAAGCGTGAAAAATGATCAGTCATTCTCACATTTGTGAAAAAGATTTATCAAGCCAACACAGACCAAACAGGTGCTGTTCAAGGCTGCCCTTTGCTTTCCACACCTGCAGTAAAATAAACTTTGCTTCTCTGATGGGAAGTCCACATGGAAGTTTGACCACCAGGGCACCAAAAGATATAACCAACCTTTCAGCTCTGGAAGGCCACCCATTTACCATCACCTGGGGCCTTAAGACGGGCCTTGGCTGGACTCAGGTCTCCAGAGGTCAGTGTGTTAAGACACTGCAGCAAAGCATGCAAAATTTTGGACACTGATCAAGGAAAGGCTCAGACACTGAAAATCTGAGAGAATTGCCTATACTGCGGTTCAGCCCTTTTCTTTCCTTCCTTGGACATGTCTCTGTTGCTTTTAATTAAGCTCTCAGATTCATAGCTTGGAGATCTTTAATAACTAAAGAAAGTGCTTGCAAGGCAAATTTTTCAGTTCTAAGAAGGATCCTTAGAATAAATGTTACCTTCTAATTTATAGGTAAACTTAACCCAGTTTTACCTTTACAGTAATATATTGCATGGCCATTTGTGTGCAACAGAGTGGTGACATGAAAGATTTTAACTTTTACTAAATGGTGAAAATGTTGGATCACACACCTCCAAGACACTGTAAGCATAGTGCCTGTTGATGAATTAATCTAATTAACAAAGGTGAAGGTTTATAATTGGGGTTAACTAGAATTTAACTGGTCATTGTTCATACCCCCCACTGCATTGTCCCCTAGGTAACTCACTCTGGTAGCCCTCCATGGTCCCTCGACCCCAACATCAAGCTCAGGGATCAACCAGCTTCAAGCAAAAGTAGATACAATCATATTTCCAAGACTGTAATAACAGCAGAATTTAATGGTGTGATATTTTTATACTGTTTGGGAAAGAGACCCTATTTTTTCTTACTCATAAGCCCAGAGTATTTTTAAATAGTTCAAGTCCCTGTAGTACTTCACAGTTTGCAGTGCAGTTTAAAAAGTAATACATCTTTTCTTAGATGTACCCCAGATTCTGCCTTTTAATAGACATGATAATGAGATTCTGTGTCTTCATTTCCCAGTGTGCAGAAAGCTCAAATAAATCTTTGATTGTTCACAACCCTGGAGAAGGCTCCCAAGCCCAGGAATGTAATGATGTTTCTCTAAACAATCATTGCTAATGAAATTTAAGTGTATTTAAAATATATAGATGCTTGTGTGTTTATATATTAGTAGCATCAAAATTGGGCTTTATTCATTTTGCTTTTTAAATCTGAATCTGATTGCAGTAAACTGAGCTCTCAAGAGATTCATTTCCAGGAGAAGGAATGTCCTGAGTTATTTCTATGACCTGCAAGACACACATTGAGCTTCTGCCTTTGAGTGAACTCCCTCTAATAAGGAAATCAAGGGATGTTTGAAAGACCCATTCAGTGACTTCTTCATAAGATTAGGGACCATGTCCCCAGACCACTGCTGAAGGCATCACACAGCTAAATGCAATCAAATTGCTGTAATAACTTTGAACAAACAGGGTGTCCAAGTAACTTGAAGGAACAGTAAAGGGCAAAACAGGCAGAGGGGATACAGGGATCCATCACAAAGGGTTAAAAGGGGGATGCTTCAGAATGGAAGCAGTGATGTTTTTAACAATTTTTAATATCTGACCAGCACTCTAACACTTTTAGAAGGAGACTCAATCAAAAAAGCCCTTTCGTATTGGCATCCATTTTAAGGACTGTGTATTACATGGTCTTCAGACTGACACCTCTCTGTGTCCAGGCCACTGGCCAGTTCCTCTGCCAGGGTGTTACACACAGACTTGTGCAGAGTCCCTTGCACTCATGGGAATTCCTTCACAGCAAAAGCATGAGAAACCCCAAACTTTTAATCATCAGCCTGAAGAAAACAGTCCTGAGACAGTATTGAGAAGATATGGCCCTCAAGACCAAGCTGTGGCAGCCAGGCGTGATGCAGCTTATTATAAAATTCAGACTTGGCAAAGTTCAGTGAAATATCAGTTAATATCAGCCAAAAGCATGAATAAACCTGGGACTGGCTTTATGTGATCTGTACACCTCCAAACCTCTTTCACGTGCAAAGACATGAAATAATGTGGTTTCCTTTGGGTGCTGTCAGACTTGTGGATAACTGAGTTCCAAGATAAAACCCAATGGGAACCAGTTCATAGGAAGTTGAAGACCCATCAGCTTTCATCTGTTGTGTCATTGCTCTGCACAGTTTGATTGTTGAATACCATTATCCATGTTCAAGATGTGCACATCATACTTTTCCTCAGGAAAAATGCCAATGACTTATATCCTCTGTAGTTGTTAAATTTGTTTTAATAGGAATTCAGTCCGAATGCACTCCTCCTTTTATTTCAGGTCTCAAATTTGTCAACACAGCTTCCAGTTAATTTCTGTTCCCTTTATATCTGTATGTATCCCAGCCATTTTAGTGATACAAATGATCATTCACATTCCTAATTTTTACCAAATCCTGATGGTCTTCAGAGACACTGCAGGAAAAGCATTTTGGTTGTAATTCTCTCCATTTCATAAAGCCTGTTAGGGCTTTGGATATCACTGACTTTTAATGGTTATAGCATAGAGAGGCTTATGGAAGAGAACACCTCACAGAAGCATAGATAGGATAGAAATCTCACTCCTAAGTAGAAGAGCCACTTGAGTGTGAAGAGTAGGAGAAAAAAGTGATAAGAGAGCTGCCTTCTCTTCCCCTGAGATTTATGCAAATCCCACAAAGTACCCACCTGCGACACTCTACCTGTTATTGGATGCTCAAAGGATTTCTTGTGGAGATTAGTAGCCTAAAATAATTAGTTAGCCTCACTGCCATTCAGATTTCACCTTTTTTTTTTTCCCCTCCCCTTTCCACTTTGACTATAATATTTAAAAATCTTACCAAAAAAACATCTCCCTGATTGAGAAAGAATTCCCTCTGCCCTGGAGATTTAAGTACATGTTCTATGGTAGCATCAGTATTGTTTCATAAATATGTTTTCTTTCTTAAAAAAAGCAACCCTTTTTTCCCCTCCTGACTACAGAATGGAGTGCTGAGGTCTTAGTTCTTGGTTATGATATAAAATAAAGAGAACTAGACCCACAGTGGTTGTAGGCAAGCATTAGGTACACTTTACCTCTGATGAAGTTGGGTTTGGCCTAGCATGCAATCTTTTGGATAATTTTGGCATAAATTGTGTCTCCTACTTAAAAATGGCAGATAGCATCAGAGAAGCTGATATCTTTCAGAGACAAGATTCAATAGGATCAAATCAAGGCCAATTTTTTTGCAAAATTGATGAGGAATAATGAGCTTACCTATATAAGCAGAAAGCTGAATAGTGACATGATTAATTCCTCCATCTTGGAGAAGATTTCTCTCAATTCTCAATTTCTTTTGCATATGGCCTGAAAGCACATCAGAGAAAGGCAAGCAGAAATGAGAAAGGGAAGAAAAAAAAAAAAAAAAGAGAGAGAAATATTAAATACCTTGAAAGCCACTTAATTATTGGAATGGTGCTGGATAATCAGGAGAGCTGTGGCTGAATATTGTTTACAAAGCCAAGATGGCCTGAGTCTCAAACTCAGACACACCAAGACAGCAAT
Source organism: Aphelocoma coerulescens (assembly GCF_041296385.1). Taxonomy (NCBI): domain Eukaryota; kingdom Metazoa; phylum Chordata; class Aves; order Passeriformes; family Corvidae; genus Aphelocoma; species Aphelocoma coerulescens. The sequence goes on from NC_091024.1 coordinate 8,340,837, forward strand.
GTTAAGACCTGGCTCTATCTGGCAAGCAGCTGCAGCCCCCTTTTAATTAACAGCATATTCCTGACTTGGTGCAGCCTGTATGGAGGGAAAGGTGTTTCCCAAGGAAATCAGAGTAAGGACAGCATAGGGAAAACGGGGTGGGGAAAAAAGAGGGGGGGAGGGAAAAGGTGAGTTCAGGAGGGCAATGAGGTGGGGGTTAACAATGCAGTTGAAGATCAAGGGCTGAAGTGCTGAGATGCTGCCAGACTTGAAAACTTTAATTTACTGTCACTGTTAGCCCCCTTTGAGGTTTATGGTGGTATTTATACACACAGCATCAATCACATGAAACAAGGAGGGGATTTATAGTTTGTTTTAAAGACTGTAAATGCAATGTAATGCAAATAGCATGCCTCATGGGCATTTACATTTAATGGGAAAATTACAGATGCAAAAGATTGGTAGAACAAATTTTAAATTGACTTTATTACATCTAGTGCTTTTCAGAGAATACTATTAAAAAAAAGCGAGGAGATATGGTAATGGAGTTCTACAGTGTAGCTTGACAGCTTAAATTCCACTTAACTGACTTTGCTTGCATCTTTCTGTTTACATTACTTCTTCCAATAAGTTTGGTTGGCAAAATCTCTGGATCATAAACTGATTAGAAGCTTTGATTCTGTTTTGTTTCCTTTTTGGGGTTGGAATATTTAATGTGTAAAGCTGATTGTATCTCGATAACTGTTTTTAACTAAGGTTCATCATCAGAATTGCTTCATCTAGACACAGTCAGGAACAGCTCTTTGAATCTATTATCGCCTTAATATGTGACCATACATTCATTCTCCTTAATTTGTATAATCTTCTGGTATCTCCCCCATATCTCTATAGATGCAATAGAAAAATATGGCTGCATTACTGTGCTCACTGACGGAGTGAACATTCAGAACTAATCACAGCTACTTGTGGAAAGCCCATTCTTTCTCAAAACAGGTTTATTTCCCAGTATTCCCATGTGGCTCTCTGAACACTTCTGGAATGAGGATTGTTTGCTGGTGGGGTTGAAGGTTGTTATCATCTGTTGTTGACTTATGGTAGATCCATCTGAAAGGTGTTGGTGGGCCTCAAACTCACCTTCAACAGACCAGATGAAGCCCTGGTTGAAACAGGTGCAGCTCTACTTGCTTCAGGGGAGCTGTGCTCTATTACATGAGGGCTGATTTGTTTTTAACACCCTGTAATAATTGCTGGATTTCTCTCCCATACAAGCCTCAAACAAGCAAAATCATTTAAAGGAGTTTTTTTAAGCCCATTCCCATTCAGCAAAGATTGAAGTACACATGTTGGGTTTCAGTCGGTTTTAAAGCCACCAGCCCAACAGCCTCTCTATGTGTTTAAATCTGCATCTATCTGGCAGGAGCCTTCTACCCTTTGTTTCTTCGGATTTCAAAATCTTCGCTATCAACATAACACCCTTGAAGCATCTTTTCAGTCCTTGCACTGTATTTTGCACTGTATTTTAGCCAGAGTATAAGTAAATGATGTCCTGACCTTTGTAGGACATACAGCACCAGTGTCGTCAAAGATTACTAGATCTTAGCCTATCAGGATTGTGTCTTTCCAGGACTTCAAATCTCCCAGAAATGCCATCCTCCTTTTTTGTCTCCATTCATCATGACACATACACTTTTGTTATCACCAAAAAATCGTGAAGGAGATGGTTTGTTATTCATTAGTGATTCAACAAAGTCTGCTCGACTCAGTAGAATAGTTGAACAAATATCCCTCCAGAACTTTCTGCTGTGTCCCTGTTTGCAGACCCCTCAGGTCTCCTTTTCATCTATCAGGATCTACCTTGTGAGTAGACTAATTACAAACTCTGTGGCATCTCAATGCATTTATTAGTGTGGAACTGAGTCAGACCCCGTGTTTATTCTTCACCCAGTCCTGAAAGATACATTCTCCAGGTGTTGTCACCCATAACAAATACATAATGGCAGAGAGCAGCCTGTATTAACATCTGAACTAATACAAACATGCACTGTTTAAGCAATTCACCTGAGATTGAGTGCCTTGCTGCTGTGACTTTTGTTTAAGGTTGTAATCCCATGTGATGACATTCTCTTGTGCAGAAGAAGCATGTTAGCACCATGCTTGGCAATGTCACGATGATGAGGAAACCATAGACTCAGGAAGCAAGAGCAGAAGGGAAACAAACTTTCACACTCAGGAATCATTAATGAAGTAAACACACTTCAATGCTGACAGGTAACTCACAAAACTTCCTACCAGTCCTGTTCCAAACTGAACCAACACATAGCAAAAATGCAAACCTATGTGTAAACAAAATTTAGAATAATTCTAAAGTTAGACTGTGCTGTGATAGCCAAGTAAATAATGCCCAAGCAGACACAACAGCTTCTAAATACAGCAGGAAAAGGCCTCTCTTCCTCCTGCGTAGAAGGCTGTGCTTCCATTTTATATCTGTTTCTGATGATCCATAAAGAAACTAAATTTACTGCAAAGGTGAACATCATAATACAGAATCCTAATCCTACAACACTCATGAATGTTGCTACCTTACCTTTAGGCAATGTAAGTGTCACTGTTTTCAATAAGATACTCACCAATTTTAACTGTACTTGGAAGAACTTGGAGTGCTGAAACATGTTGTGGTTCTTGGGAACACACACACATGTCCGTGTAACAATGGGTAAATCCACGTGTTCAAGCGTCATTAGTTATCAGAGTTGCAAAAAACTAGTGCATTGTTTCTTGTTGGGAAAGGCTACCTCAATCATGCACAAATCACAATATTTGGATCAGTTTCACAACTCACAAATGACAAATTCTACCAAATTTATGGAAATGGTAAACTAAACCCCCCCTGCCCCAAACCATGTTTCAATGAAAATTAACATCTCTTCTGAAGCTAAAAGATTACACTGACAAAATTTGTAGCAGGTTGGAACAAAATAATAAGATATTAAATGCCTTAAATTTCAAGTACTTTTATCTTTCTTGATAAACGTTTTGCACATCTCCAGAAACAAACACTATTCAGTTTAGCCCAAGCTTGTGAAAGACACCGATTACACTGCAGAATTTCAGGACTGTCATGTGAATTTAAAGACAAATACTGTCCAGGCAGCACATACCAGCTGCCAGTTACTGCATAGTAGGATATTCCCTCACCTTCTGTTTTAGTTTTATGAAAGATTGTTTTCTTTTAAAATGGCAGGTCCCCTCCATTCCTTCTCCTCTGCTCACAGTGAGACGTGTCATCTGATACTAATTTGTACTTGCTTTGTGTTTTGACTTAATTTGATTAATAACTATATCCTTTAATGGCAGTGTGACTTAACAATATGCTATTATGTTGGTGCAGTGCACTTCGGCATCGAGGAGCAATTCGTCTGCATCACAGCAACGTTTTGAAACTAATTCAAAGAGGCATTATTCTGTACCTCTTTACCACAGGGTAGAGGTCTGCTCTTCTACTGGAATTGCCAGCTCAGAGCTGGAGGCCAAATCTGTGTTGAATTTGTCCAAAGACTTTTCTTAGCACTCACATTCCAGCCTGAATATCTACGGAATTGTTTTACCCCTTTTTTCACCCTCATATTATTGATTGTGCTTTGTGTCTTTTTTTTTTTTCTTTGTGTCTCTTTTTTTTTAAATTCCCTTATGGATTCATATTTTAGATATTTTAAAGAGTTTAAATACTACCACACTTCAGGCAATGACAAAAATGTATCAGAATTGTAAAAATTCTTTTAAAACTTTATCAAAGAGTTTACAAACACACGCCTCCCCCCCCCCCCCCCCAAAAAATACTACAAAAGAGACAAAATTAAAAGTATAACTGAACTTTAGGGTGTCTTAAGAGATAACACATGTTTTCAGCTGTATAGGATGAAACTAGTAAATAAGGTTTAGCATGCCTGCAGGAATACAGGGAGATCCAGTGAATTCCCTGCAGCTCCAGACAAATTCAGGAGAAGGAATAATTGCACATGACCAAATGTATTTTATCATCAACACCAAAGAAGAACTCACAGAAAAAAAAGAGAGAGCCAAAGTTTAATCTATGGCAGTGGTAGGTTGTTCTTGTTTGTGCTGTTGTAAAGACTCTGTTCCCTAATGAGAATAGTTGGGAAGAAAAAAGAAAAAGGGAGAAGTTTCTTAAAAGATTTCAGGTCTAAGGGAACGGGACAACTCAAAGCGTGCCAGAGAAGCCAGTGCTTGGGAGAAAGAGGAGCACAGGACAGAAGGAGGATGTATCAGAGTTGAATTTACCTGTTGCTTACCTAGTCAGTAAATGCTGTTCAGAATTCTTGTTTCTGTAAAAGGAAGATTTAAACCAATATCCATGGTACCACAAAGCAAAACTGTCTGAGTATTGGACAATTAAACCCTTTAAAAAATAATTTTAAAAAAGGATTTAAAAGGCAATTGCCCTTAGAGTGGAAACAATGGCACTAAAGTTTATGCATCATGCTTTCCTTTGTATCAGACCAATGTTTGCCACATGCCAAAACATAAACCAGGTTGCATAATATGTAGGTTTTTCATAATTTCCTCAGATTAGGTTTTTATTAATGCCTGTCAACAGCAAATGACAGGCATGTGTTGCATTAACAGCTGCTCTAAGCCATGCCAGTGCTGATTTCTCTGCAAATCTCAAGCCTGGAGGAAGCTTAAAAGCCCATTGACTGAGGAGGAATCAACCCCATTTGCATTAAATATCTGAGGTTTTTACCTTCTCCTTTTTTTTAACCAACTCTTAGTTTCCATTACATTTTCACTAATAATAGTCAATAATTACAGAGTTATTAACAATCACCTGGAATGAACAAATCTGATTATCTTCTCCAGTGTGTTTCAGCCACTTTGGGTTATTTTTAAGCTTCCTGATTTAAATCATCCCGAGAAATTATTTTCTTTTTTATTTCTCTGTGTTACTAGTAGAAAATAACTACCTATCTCCAAGCCTCCAGAGTTTACCCATCCTCTTAATGAAAATCTGTAAAATACACTCACAATAAAGCAAAAAAGCAGAAAGAAATAGATTCCATATCAGTAGCTGGTATGAGCTAGACCTGAGACATGTGTGTTGTCCAGTTCTAAAGTGTATACAAGCATATATTTTATAGATTGGAAAAAGACACAACGATTTTAACGTTTCAATTTCTGGAACAACAGGAAAAAAAAAATGATTTACAGACCCTTAAAAGGAAATCATGACTAAAATTTTTAAATAGGAAGTGACTGGTAAAACAGTAGGGTCTATTTGGTGAAATAAGAGTTCATTTTTCTTTTCCTATTAGGTAACACTCCCACTACATAATAAAAGTGATGCACAAATTTGCAAAATTCTTAAATTAAAAATGGACACAATGTGTTCTTCTGTGTTTTTTTTCACTTCGCCATATAACCACTCAAGTCTCTAAAACTTAAGCATTTATCACACCAAAATGAATTAATCCAAAAAAAAATAGTAGGAGGAATATCTGGGGTTAGAGGAACATCGTGAACATTGATAACATGGTATTCAGGGAATTTATTAGCAAGGTCTACAGCTGTTGGCCTGCTATTCAGCTGAGCTGTGTATCGCTCATATACATTTCATGGCAGGAACATTTCAGTTTGATGAGTGGAAAGTCCATGAGAGTTTGGCCCAGACTGCACAAATGTAAAACAGAACTCCTCTGTGTTGGGCTGCATATTTCTAGGTTCAGATTAATTAATGTTGCTGACACAAATCCAAGTTTTCTGTGAATGTCCATCAACCTCAGATGAATTTCGTCCAAGGACAAGAAAAGAATTAAGGCAGAAAATATATGGGTCAGCTTTAGGAAAGATCAGTTATTTGTGCATGTGCCACTCTTTATCTGATAGAATATATTTAACAAAAGAAAGATTTTTTTTTTCCATTCTGGCCAAACTGAAATCAAAGTCAGTATTCTGATTGGCTTCAGTATTGGGTAGGAGTTGTGTTTCTGTGATTTTAAGTTTTAAAGGTTATTTTCTTTTAATATTTTATGACTGTGGAGCCAGCCGGGCATTTCTCCCCAGCACTGCCCATCACAGATGTTTGGTACTCACTCCAGCACAGCTCCTGTGGGCAAAGGAGCAGACCTGGGACATGGACACTTAAAACAGGTTAAGATGCAAAAAAAACCTGATCCCTCTGCATCAGAGCACTCCAGTACAGAACAACAGTCCTTACATATATTTATATTCATAGAATCAGAGAGGTGGCACAATCACCATCAACAAAAATAAAAAACAAAAACAGTGTGCAGAAAAGCTATCTCCATTGTTTGTTCAAGGCAAAATTCTTGAACCTACAACAGGCAATAATTGATGGGATGGAAAAATTCCTGAAAGGCCACTTTTGCCTGTTTTACCTTGTGCACAATGTCAGCTATTTTATTGTCATTGAAAAATTAATCTGGCTGCCTAAGTGAGTTGCCATTTTGCCTTGTGTGCAATCAAGGCCTACACATTTTTTATTGCACTCCACGACCCACGCAGGGGGGAGAGAACTTTCCAAAAGAAAAGCTGACAGCTCACTTGGGAAAAGACTGAGTAAATAGATACGATGTGAACGGTGCCTGAAGGTCACCAAACAGGCCCCTGAATTAACGGCAGATGCAAATTCCATCCTCAAAGTCCCACTCTGACAGATCCCCTCTGACTCCCATCCCAATTAAAAATGGCCAAGCCGATTCACCACCCAATACCCATCCCTGAAGCTCTCCTGAAAGAAAGAGAGCACCTCTTAGTCCAGAGCCACCAACTTAGAGATGTGGCCAGGTGATGAGCCGGGCATTCTTTTTACCCCAAAATGGGAACCATCCACCAGATTGGCACTGTGGGAATCCAGTTCTGGAATATTAGGATTCTAATATAAGATATTAATACCTTTGTGTTGGCAGGTTGTGTGCCAGTGGTTGTTACTGCAACCAGAAGACTGTTGGGCCATTATTAAGAAATAGTGACCTGCATTTCAAACAAACCCAACTAATCAGTGGCTAAGATTTTGCACCAGCTGTTTAATAATAGTTTGTCTAATAAAATATTCATATTATCATATATTTTCCATCTTAGAGGATGATAAGAATGTCATTTTAATATTTTCCCCCTACTAAAATAAAATTTTAATTAAGGCTAAAGATATATTGCCTACGGAAAGCTAAACTGTTTAAAATTATTAACTGCTTGAATACTTGTTGCTATACTACAAGCTGCCATAAAAGAAAAGAAATTAAGTACATGGGGGATTAACGCAATTTTGAAAGCTGCGTTCCCCTCCCTCCTCCTTTTAGATACGCCTAACTGAGCCATAACTATTTTTCTCCACTCAGCCAGACTCCAGCTTTGTGGCTTTTTTAATAACCTGGCTTTTCAAGCTTGTGCCCCCGAGAGCCTTTTCATTTCTGCCGCACTACCTACAAGCAAATTTCTTCCAGTTGCTCAACAGCCTAATGCCTCCCTTTCTTCGTTGTTGAAGCATTTCATTGCAGTTTCATTGACGGGGAGGTGTTCTGTTACAGTGGAATCAATAGCTCAGGGCTTCCCAGCACACCGATTAGCTTGTCAGTCAGAGCCTGGGGGAGGTAGTGTAAATCCCAGAATACCAGGGGCCACCAGTTTGAAAAGTAAGGAATGCAAGGAGCCCGCATGGGTTTTTCTACCACCTGTTGCTCTGCAACATGTGCAAAGTGTATTAACTTCTTTGCTGCTACATGCCTTAAAGGTCAACTGTGATAGAAGCTTTAAGCTTTTGGAATATTTTAATTCATTACAGGAATCAACTTTTACTGATTTGCAACAAAGAGTGCCTTACAAAAGGCGTGTTTTTTCGGTGGTTGGGCTTTTTGTTGGGGTTTTTCGGTAGGTTTGCGTTTGGCAACATGTTGGTTCCTCTTTCAGCTTTTTTTTTTTTTCTTTTTTAAATCAGTACTTCATCTGCTTCTTAATTGTGTACAGATAGAAACCAGTTTCTATAGCAAATGTGGTTCCTTCCTGTGCCCTCCCTTCCACCACAGCAATAGTATCAGTTTAGATGATCCAGGCTGTCACAAGGGGGATATTTCATCTTTCACCAGTTTAGATTTGAAGAGCGGGGAATTATGAAACATGAAGTTGGAAAACTTCTGCTGTACATATGTTCCCAGTGGGGGCAAGGTCCTCCATGTACTGGGGGACAGCAGAGCTGGGCCAGCTCCTTCTAGCCTTTTTAGGAACTTCTGGTATTGACCAGGAAAAACTAGAGAAGCTCAAAATTGCTTTTAACTGCACATTCAAAGGGCCATCAAGTCACCTGAAGCTCGCTTCCCTTCACCTACCTCTCTTGGATGCTGCTGCTGGATAGAATAATGTCCTAATGACTGGCCAAGGTAATACAGAGGACTATTGTCAACATCTGTGGTCTGAAGTGGTGAGTGAGCAATGTGTCCCTGGATCAGCCTCGAGGTGATTAAATGCTGTCTCTAAGAAGTGCTCAAATTCTAAGAAAATATATGTAACCAAAACTCCTCCAAAGACAGCCATTAAAAACAGAGGCTCAGGCCCTGTGAGCCAACCTAAGGAAACCTTATTACAGACATTTATTATCCAAAAACCACGTCACACACGACCACAAAAGGAAATTCTGTGCTTAGATCATAAAAGTCTGTGCTTTGGAAAGGTTTTGCTGTCACCACATTTGGGTTTGCACACAAAACCTCTACAAACTCACCACAAACCACAAAGTAAACCTGTGCAGTGCAAATTGTGCTTATTAACATAATTCTACAAAATTAACTCAATAGAGCTTTTTTTATTAATTTTCTTTTAAAAGCATGGCACTTGGATTTTCTAACTAATAGCATAAACAACAGCTGGAAGCTCTGAGCTGTCCAAGTGGATTTCAAAGTTTGGATTGAAAATATTAATCTTTTCAATACAGACTAATCTTAGATTCATGTCTTTCCAAATGTGAGGAATGAAGAAAAGTTTACATTAATTTAAGGACTCTTAGTGAAATGCCCTCTGCTTTAGAGGGAAGAAGGAATCCAAGCTGTTCTTCTAACTTTTCCCCTTTCACCACTAAGTGTAAACCTGCTTTAGTTTTAAAATACAAATATGCACCTTGATCTTTTAATTGCATTACTCCAGATTTTAGTTGCTTAAACAACACACCAAACTTTTTGTGATACTGTAGACCACATATCATTCCTATCACCTGGCAATTAATAAGGTTGGGAATGTCCATAACAGATCTCTCTTCTTTATTTTTTTTTTTCCCCTCTTCCCCTCCACCCACTACTAGTCGTGCTGTTAATTCAGCAAAATTAGTAGTCTTGTGTTGTCAGAACAAATCACTCCCACTCGGTTATGAATGTGGTTACTCAGCAAGACTGCATGTTGAGAATTTAGGGGATGTTTTTTCTCTCTGTTTCCATCTTTCATTTCTTTTCCTCCCCCTGCATGCATTGTAGTTGTGAACATCTGATATGGGTAAAATTGCACTGGGTGATTACTTAAATTCAACCTTTGACTGCAGAAAAATACTCTGTGTCTTGACACTTCACCAAAACCCTCCCCGTGCTGAATCAAAGCACTTGCAATAAAAGCTTGCGATCATATATCATTTCCCCCATTTTAACCACTGATTGTAATTAATTATTTCTTTACCTTGCACCTTATAGACAGTTACCTCAGGCATCTGAAAAGCAGGTCTGCTACTTGTAACCACTTGAAGCCTCTGTCATCAGAAGGGGATTACCCTTATTACTTATTACACACAGGCGCACGCGGGGACGCACAGACATTATATTCCAAAAAGGAATGTGAGACCGCCCAGCCACGAGCTATCAACGCCAGGCTGGGCCTGGGGAGCAGCAAACCCGCAGGCAGGGCAGGACCCATGCAGCACAGCGTGGCCTGAGGTTTGCACTGACCAGCAGATTTGCCAGGCAGAAATCAGGTTTCAGTGCAATTAAAGGCTCTTGTTAGCTGTAGGCTGGGAAAGATGGAACTATGCACAGTGAGTAGGTGTATGTGTATGTTCACTCTCATACTGCTAATGCCCCGGGTTTAAAAAGAGTGAATAGACCAGTAAACACTTTCACAGACTGCTTGGGAAAACATATCAAAAGTAAGCAAAATAAAAAGAGAAAGAAAAGGAGGTCATTCATAGGTAAAGTGGTATTGCCTTTCAGACATATTATTTTTGCAAATTATCACTATTTATAAAACTCATTAATGGATTCATGAACAAAGCTATAAAATATTCATGAGCTTTCTACAGGCGTGGAAGTTTTGTCTGAACATGAAAATGCACGTGCAGAATATACACACACAAACAAAAACATGTATACAAAGAGGTATAAATGTCACTAACATCCAGCTGAGAAACCTGCTAGATGAACCCACAGGCATGGTAAATTGGAATAGTCTCTAAGGGCATGGTGTCCAAACACATTTTTATAAAAAATATTTCTGCACATCAAATTGTTTGTTAACAGGGTAATATCCTGTCTTGGGCTCATTCTCTCTGTCCCTACACCTGCAGTTTTCTCTGCACTGTGCACTGAAAACTTGTCTCTGTTAATTGGTGCTGCATAAGCTAGGTTATACATTTAATATCCAAATCAACACCTACAGCCATCATGACTTCATGTGTTTGGATTCTGTCCTAACTGGCAGTAAAAGCTGTCATTAGGAGCAGGAAACAGTATGAAAGACCTTTCACGGCCTCTTTCAGCATGCAATGTCATCTGTTACCATGGGTTGTATAGTACTGATGGCTATAAATGCCACTATGAATGATGCAATCTCCTGTGTGATGATGAACTTGAAAAAACCTTTGTTGAATTTGTGCTTAAGGTGCTCATATTCCAGTTATTCATGAGCATCCAAAATGTTGATCACCAGCCGGGTGTTTCAGCAACCCCAGCAGCAATGCTACAAAACTCACGCACAGCCCTTCCTGTTAAAGATGGCACAAATAAACTCACTTTATAGATTCCGTGAGAGTTATTTGTCAGGCACGTCAGCTGTGGCTCATTTCCCTAAATTTTGCAACCTTTCCTAGTGGAAAGGTTTAGAAATAAAATTTGCAGTTTCCCTTCCTTTTTTTTTTCTTTAATGATAGCACTTCTCTGTCCAGCCTTCCTGCAATCATTTCATTGAGATCTTTCTACAAATCCATTTTGGATGCCCAATTGTGCCTATATGTAAACTACCTTATCTACCAGGGGTAAAGCAATTTATTTCCCAAATTTTAGGTGTGAGGCAAAGAACAGGGTGAACCCCAAAGCGAGCAGTGTGGAAGGCTCCCAGTGCATTCCTCAAAGGGATGTTGTGGGCAAGTCCCTGTCACCGACTGCCAATGGCTCTCCATCCCAGCAGCTGCAACCTTTCCTGCACAGCCATGGGCTCCTCTCAGGAAGCAGCTGCCAATCATGCTGCATTGTGTGGAGATTTCGTGCTGCCACAAAATATCCCCACCATGGGCTGTGGAGAGCTCACTGCACATGTTCTTCCCTGTAAATTAATGGAGCCTGAGCCTCAGCCTCCAAGGACAATGATGTCGAGCTTTAACCCACAAAGAACTAAACTTCAGGTGTTGAATTTACTTTGTTGAGAGTCAGATTTTGCGACTCCAGAGTGGTTACTTGTTCTTGTTGGTTCTCCATTCTGGATGATCACTGTTGGAGCTTTCCAGGATGGAGAAAAGTCATCTAGTAGTTTCAATCTTCTTGATATCTCCAGGCCTTCCTTCTGAAGGAGAAGGTTGCAAATTTAGCTCCTATCCCTGAAAGATTTTGAAGTAAAAGGTGCAAAAGTATAATTAAGAAGACCGCAAAAAAGTGTAATTAAGAAGACTGGAAAATGTGGACATCAGCTATCAAAGCCTAACTGCTGCAGAGAGCAGGAGAAAAAGATCATTTAGTTAACAGAAACACTGAAGAAAATAAAATTCAGACACTGTGCACTAGCTGATATGCAACATTGTGAAGTTAAGGATCACAGTCTGTAAAGCCTGGAGTCAAATCAGGCTTTCAGCACTGACTTTGGAAATCCAGAGTCCTATTACCTGTTAGTTGGAAAAAAAATCTTTGTGGAGGAGTCTAACATTGTGATAAATATAGAATTTTATAATCTAATTTTGTTTTTTGCATACCATATGGGATATAATAGTTAGGAATCTCCACTAATGCATTTTCTAGATATCCTTTATTTTTTTTTTTAACAAGAATGACTGACAGTGTGTAACAATTTATTAACTTTAACAATATAGAAGAGAGTAATAACTTCAAGTAGCAGAGAATCTTGAATATGTGGGAATTTGTAAGAAAGAAAACACATGGAAAAGAAAACCTAGAAAGAAATAACATGAGAAAAAAAAGAAATGTAAAGTGAGAAGCTGCATGAGACAGATGTACTCTATTAATCAACGTTGAAGTAAGCATTAAAAAAATGGGAGAGGTGAGTGGGCTACTGAGATGCAAGTAGCCTTTTTCAAGACCCAAGAACACACAGCTAAACGTGGGGAGGGCTTGAAAGCTAAGGGATCATATCACACCCATGACCTCCCAGACCTTCCATGCCTGTCCTTTGGAATAGTGACTGATTTCAATCCCAAGTCAAATGTGAAAGTCTCCAGACTGACTGCACACAGACTAGGCAGGCACATCTTCAACTGTCCTGATGTGCTAAATATGACAGCACAGTGTTCTTTATGCTGTTTTAGATATACTTGCCTCTAATTGCCTAACCTTAGAAATGTCCCATTCTCTTCATTCTTAGCCAAATCAGCAGAGATGCTCGCCATCTTTCTTCCTCTTACGAGGAGATCATGAAAAAGACGGGTCCACGGAATTTCTTAGATGGACTGAATATGCTTGGCCAGAAAGACAAGAGATTTCCCTGTCAAAACCTGGGGCTATACAGAGAAAAATAATAAAAAAAAGATTAGGGGAAAGGGGGTTTTCAGGTCTAGAACCAGAGCCTTGTAACAAGGATAGCCCCTTTTGTTCTCCTCTCTTTTAACTTTCTTTTTCCCTCGTAACAGTTGTCCAGTGGTTATGAAGAGCTTCAGTCCTGCATTTCAACTAAGGGGCCCTTCTTTATTCTCTCAGAAGAGGGCTGTCTCAAGAACACCATGCTAAAGTGCTAAGTTATCATCAGGCTGGGGCTTTCGTGCAACTGTTTGTGTGTGTGTGAAACAAGCTCTCAACATGTTAGTAAGAAGCCTTTAACCCAGATTACGCCACCTCTCTTTCTATAGTGTTCTTTTAGGGCAGAGTGTGAAAGGTCACCCTCTCAGGCTGGATAGCAGCACTCAACCAATTACAGTGCACCAGTGTTTCCACAAAAGAGAGTTTCGAGCCCACAGCTACAAAAGATTTTACGTGTCTGATTTTCAAAAACACAATTACAAAAGGAGGAGGCTCGCTTATGTCTATTTTTGGGCCCTGAATGATTTTTTTGTTTCAAAAAAGAAAAAAAATCAATTCTGCTTCTCCAAAGAGGTCTGAAAAATTGCAGCCAGCCCAGCACCTATGCTATTTAAAAAGCAAAACCTCTAATCCCTCAGGTTCAAGTAGGTGTGATTCAGGAGTCCTGGAGCTGTGAAAATAATAGGATGGGTTATCTGAGTATATGATTAGTCTGGCTTTATGAAAACAATATTTACAGCAAGTGATATGTAATGACTTTGAATTACACCTCTCGTTCCTGACACTTTGAAAATTGTATTTCGTGTGCACAGATACATTTTCAGGCCTATTACACAGACTAAAGTTTTGCCATTATCCTAAATGGAAGTTCTTCAGAAGTCTGCATGAGAATGAGCCAGCAACCAGTGTCCTTCCACAGTGATGCTGAAGCCAGTGCAATGACATCCATGTTGGGCATTGTGTGTATCTACAGGGAGCTCACAGTAAATACAGTCAGACAAAAATCCTTCCCTGAACATTAGCCATATTAAAAGTCCTAAGGCAGATAGTTCTCCATTTAACGTGGAGACTCAGTGTTTTCCTTTACTCTGTGTAGCTAAAGGTCTCTCATTACTTAGGGGGGGAAAAAAAATCTCAAATGCTTTAAAATTGTGTGGTTGAGTATTCAAAAGACAGAGGATTTAGGCCATCAGTTCTTCCTAGTTAGTTCTCAGGGAACACTCCATGCTTTTAACTTAATTGTTAAAAACATTATAATGAAAATTTCAAAGCTATCTTGGAGTGTTGAGTACCTGCTGTAATCAAATCAAATAGGCAACCTTGAAAATCACAGCCTGGAAATCTTATTTCTAGTAAGTCCATCACAATGGCACCTAGTACCTATGTTTGGAAATTATTGTATTTCTCCCTAAGAAAGAAGTATATTCCCTAGTCTCTTTCTTCTGGACCCTTCAAAACCCATTAAAAGCTCAGAAATCAAGTGGGTTTTGTAGACAAAGGTAACAACTAAAGGAATTGAAAAAATCATGATATTAAAATTGGCAGTAAAATATTCCAGGGATCACAGACTGTAGATTAACTTCTACAACAGCATTTATTTGAAAAATATTGACAGGAAGGCAAAGTTTTATTGTATGTCATGTAGAAGACTTTCAAAGTTAGAGAATAAAAACTAAAGACTGGTGCTATTTATGTCAGGGCAGAAAACAAAGTCTATGGGATTCCTGTGAAGCACCGTGGAGATAAGAGCCACCCATGCTATAAACTCCTTTGGTGGTTCTGGGAAAACTGGTTAAAATTCCTGTACCTCGTTGTATGTATCTGCAGAATGATTACTGATGTAATTCTAAAATGTGTTGTGAGGTTTACTTGCCAAGTTTTGGGGATTCTTGAAAGAGAAGAGCCAAGTGAAGTTTCACACCATCTCGCAGAAGATATATGCAAGATTTTATATGAGCCTATCTACGTGCTCCTATATGGATTCCCCACAGATAAAATATAACAGTGCTTGCTGCACATTTCCAGCAATGGTCCCATGTCTTTTTCTCCTCTTCCTCCATTCAACGAACTGTTAAAAGGCCAAGAAGAACTGTTGTGCAGATGATACGAAACTAGAGAACTTGTGGTAGGTGTTACACATTTTGGTACCATCTGTGCTATCTAATCCCAGCCAAAACAGTCTCCTGTTCCTATGTAACTCTGAATCTCACTGGGAAAGGGGGGGAGTAGTGTGACTGGCTCAAACCTTCCTGTGTAGGAGTATTATTATCAGTGTTTGCAAATTTTTTCCCTCTTTATAACTACCATAACTCTTCTTTAAAACCCCTCATCTGGCTGCTGGCCTACTACAGAAACTGAGCTCTCTACAGAAAAATGGCTCATGTTGGTTGGTTCGCTTCTGGTGTGTTGGAGGAAATCCTCACCCAAGAGAAATTCACCAATTCACACAAAAAAAAAAATCATGTTTTGTGTCCTTACTTTCTCTAATTTTGCCCTCCTTTGGTTCAGGAACACAGACAACATCCTGATGACACATTTTCTAGCACAACTCAACACAAGTATTTCCTGGAAATTGTTCAGTATTGAAACCACTTGTGGTAGATGTTTCCAGACACTGATGCCATTACAGCTCCTCATAAGACCTGAAATTAGTTTGGGGTTTGTTTCATTCTTCATTTTGTTTTTAGATTCAATCCATGCTCTGATCTGCTCACAGGGAGCTTGCTCTTCCCTAACAGTTTATGGGAAAACCTGTTTGTGCAAGGGCTTCACACATGCACGCACATTAGTCATCCTGTATGTGACACACACACCATGTTGTCATCACTGTCAAACATAATAAAAGTAAGGCTAAAACACTCAGACACATATTGATCTGCTTCTGTACCTCCTGTAGTATCCTTAGTGGAATAGGGTCTTTCCACAGAGCTCTAATGTGGGCAGCAGCCTGTTTCCTGAAAATGTTTCCTTTGGAAACAGTAGAGGAAGCATCTGATCTCAAACTTGTCCATTGTTCAGCTCTTCTGCTGTTGCCATATAATCCTTGGGAACCTGTGGCCTTCACCAGAAGCCCAAAGGAGCATGATTGGGCTCCCATGACTCTTCACAAGGCCGGTTTGTCCTGGAGATAATTTTCTATGAGAGAAATATTTGAAAGGACCATGCTAATAGGGAAAAGAGAGAGTGATAAAATTAAAAAATTATAAATCCACTCAGTCACAAAGTCCATGCCCTGCCCAGTGTGGAATGATGCCATATTCCTCATTTTTCAGTGCTGTGGTATCTCCTAGCAATGGAGCATTCCTTCATGGCTAGACAGGGAATAACCCTCTTCCCCAGAACTCTACTTTTTTGTGTTGTCAATATGTATTTCCATTTTAGTCCAACACACCTGTTTATACTGAAAGCCCATGCAAAATATTCTGTGCAATTTCATTCATCCACTGATTTTTGTTTTTTTTAAATTGCTACTGAAAGATGGGAACTCTTGTAAATTACATAAACTTGATTACTGTAATTGCTGTCGAGATGAACAAAGTTTGCCTTGTAATGAAGCAATAGATGTAGCACTGGAGCCTTTCACTGTACTTCCCGAGCAACACTTTTTTGTATTTTATTGCCCTTGGAAGCTGGCATCTGTAGACTGAACTTTTTCACAAATAATCAGCATGTTTGAAACAGATGAATATACAGCAACATCACTGAAAGAGTAACTTCCTGCATCTACTTACTGATTCCTTACCTTCAACCTACTCTCTTCCCTTTAGTGGTTTTTTTGTCATCTCTGCACTTACCACATCACCTGGAGCAGATAAATGCATGCTCTGTTTAATCTTATTAAAGCAAAATCCACTCAACTATCTTATAGTTAAGTACAAAATCTTAGCTCCAGAACATTGGTTTTGCCCAGGGATATGGAAGAGATAGAAGTGCTTTACTCAAGGATAGATTGGTCTCATTGAGACATGTGGCCAACCTGCTAATAAGTTTGTACAATGTGAGACTGTGCAGTCCAACTTCAGGGGAAAAGTTGAAGCCTTTTATTCTTTTTCCTTTTTTTTCAAATGTAATCACTCAGTTTGCAGGAAGAGAGGTATTTACTGCGTTACCTTTGGCTTTTTTTCTCTCTTTGGTGAATCACAGGAAATATCTTGCTTTTCATCACAGCCATCTTCTCAAAAGAGAGGTGAAAAAGATGTAAACTCTTAATCAAGGATTTTAAAAAATTATCTCTCCTTTGGTTCAATCATCAGTAATCCTTTGTATAATAAAAGCAGATCAAGTACCTTTAACAAAATGGTATTTCTAAATTACCCCCAGGTAATTCAGAATGATAGGTATTTTAATCCCTACAATCCCTACTATGTATCTATTTATTTTCACTGGCTTTTGGTACCCATCTGGCAAGAATCCAGTCCCCACGGCAAGAGAACTATCAGAAACAATGGGAACTTCAGAGAGGAACACAGACAGTGAAAGAATGATCAAATTAACTTTTTTTTTTTTTAATTTGGTTTCTGCTGGCATTTAGCTGGCATGGACACACATGTCCAGATACACACACACAATAACTAATACGAGGCAAGGAAAAGCAAGGGAAGAGGAAGAGGGAGTGAAACTGGAGCACAATACATGTGGAGAAATCCCAACAGACCCACTACATTTTTATTCAAGCTTTCTTGTTTTCCCAAGCCTCTCTAACTGGCATTACTCCACTGTAGAGAAGCACAGAAGAAAATCTGAATGAGAAAACAGCAGTGTCCCGATTCCAACATGCACCCTGTGCGTTCAGAAGCCGCTTTGCCACCCTTTTGCCAAGTACTCTGTGCGTGTCTGCATGAGTGAGAGAGTTCATAAGTACCCAACATCAGAGACATCGGTGACAGTATTTATTATATTGCTTACAAATCTCAACAAATCATTCAGATTTTTGTATTGTGGTCATGAAGTTGGTCAAATCTCGAAAACTTAACAAATCATGTTTTAATGGTATGGTTAATGCAGTTGTTCAACTAGTGGAGGATTCCAAACCAGAAGGATTTGCAGACAGATTAGGAAGTAACATTAAATGCAAAGTGATCTTGGTTAATTGCAGGAATGGTTTTAAATAAACCAAGTGGTTCAAGAGGGGCTGACTCAAGCTGCTGCATTCTGAAGGAAACCCAGGGAGCATTTCTGTGGAAGATGATCGGGGAGATACAATTAGTGACAGATAAAACTTGAATGAACAACATTAGGATGTTGGAGGCATAAAAAAGGAAAATGTCCCACTGGAATAATGTGCAATCTGTAGAGTATCTGATGCTCCCCAGCATCAGATACCAGCTGGAGGACTGGGATCTACCTTTGGTACTGCAGTACAAGAAAAGTTTGCACCAAATAGAAAGGGTCCCCTTTCCACCAGCATGGAAATATCGAGGACTTAGATTTGCTCAAATCTCCATAAGAGAAGGAAAGGAATGGCAGCAAAAATATAAAACTAGAAATAAAGGTGAATGGAATAAACTTATTTCACATGTCCATTCAAATTTATATGATTCAAGGTACATATCAAGAAGCATTTAAGGAAATTGAATACGGCTGAGTGCTAGCATAGACCACTGAGGTACTGTGGCACTAGAGGCTGTCAAGAAAAAGAAGGACAGGTAAACTTTGTCCAGACTATTTCCTATTCCCATCATAGCCCAGAAAAGGACAAGATAATCTCCTGACGTCCTTTCCCAGCCCACTCCTGATGATTCCATGGCAAAACCTAGGAAATGTCAAAATCACACCATGTCCATTCCTCATTGTCCTCCACACAGCATGAGCTCCAGCTGGTAAGAAATAACCAGCAAGAAAATTATCTCTGCTCTCAGTCCTGGCACCACAGCAGCTCTCAGGAAAGAGGAGGGCTCAATTCCAGCAGAAGTGAGCCTCAGTCCCTCAGTCCCTCAAGAAAGCTCCTGCTCTTCTTGGTCTTGGTACAATCTGGTTAGATGCACAAAGACTGGCACATATTCAGTGTATACACTACCTGGAAACTTGGCTACCAACCTCCAGCACATTTCTGCTGACCATGAGTCAAATGACCTTTTTTTTTTTTTTTTTTTTCTCAGAATCTTAGATTCTGGATGAAAAGTGGGGCAAATTTTCCATAGGGCAGCAAATTGCACAAAGAGACCCACCCTGCCAAGTTCCATTCCCACCTTCCAGAGATGGAAACACAAAGTTTTTCCATTAATCTGGTCTGCAGTGCATGAGCAAAACAACAATTTTTTCTGTAACAGGCACAGATAATTTCACTAAAAAAATTTTAGGAGGAAAAAAAAGTGCTAAACTCCATGTTAGAAATGCAAAATTTCAACAAAAATATTTGAAGTTTTGGTAAGTTAGAAGAGAAAACTGAAAAAAGGTCATGCTGAAGGTTAGTTCTAAGCAATAATTAGAAGGAATAGTGTAATGTAAGACTGGAGAGAACTTCCAAGGTCACTTAACCCAGCTCTCTGCTATGCATCTACATTGTGTAATCCCATTTATAAATTCACTGAACTCCAAGTTAAAACTAGTTTCATTATTTGACTTAACTGCACCTATTAGAAGGCTTTTCAAGAATGTCAGTCTCTGACTAGAAAGCTTCTTCTAATTTCCAATTTAGATTTATTCATCATCAGTTTATCCCATTTGTTTGTGTGCCAGCACTGTTTACTAATTTAAATAACTCTTTTTCTCACTTCTTTACTTCTCTGATGTATTTCTAAGGAGAATCATACCCCATATTCATCAGTACTTGTCCTGCTAATGATATTTAGCTCATATGGTGTTTTATGTCTGCTTTGTATCTCAAGAAACAAAAAATGCCTAAATTTATGTGTGTATCTCTTCAGGTGCACCTACTGCAGACAATGCAAAGGGACAAACCTACAGAAAGCAACTTTTATATAGGCAAGTTATTTCAGAAATGACTTCTGCAGACCATTTTTCTGAAGGTTTAAGTATTGGTCATTGCACCTGGCTGAGTCTCCTGTGATCTTCCCATTTTTTTTGTTCCTACAACAGTGCTGACACTTTGTGATGGCAGAACTGCTTTTAGTTAAAGGAACCAAAAGTGAGCCCTTCAGCAAACAGCTTCTGGGACCAGGAAAAGGACATCAGGAGCTTATCATAAACCTCATTAAAAGCAATTCTGCTCTGCAAGGCTATGGAGAGGGAATTCTGTATGAGAGAAAACAGATAGGAGGGAGTAAATGGGTAGGAGCTCAGTGCTCCCAGCTCTATCACTGTGTGGTCCAGTCAGGATAGATGCTTCTGCACTCCGTTACAGATAACAGAGGCTCTTTATAGCACAGATGAGAACAATCCTTGAAACACAAAGAGGAAAGAGTTCAAAGAGACTGAATTTCTTGGAGTACCAAATCCAAACTCCAGCTAAGAGCAAAAGAAGGGCCTGTGGAATCTGGGGACTTTGCAATGATAGTTTAATTAGACGAGCCTTATCTGTACAACAAATGTGGCAGCTCTCTCAAAAATTCAGCTTTTTATTCCTCATTTAAAACTCTGTCACTTTCTCCAGCACTGAAATGGCCTTTTGCCTAGTAACAGGCACACTGCCTATGATCCAGAGAACATCCATGCTCTGAAACTTGAAGCATTGACCCCTAAATGTGCAGCATTTTTCATGTAAAACTAGAAAATGTTGTAACATTTAGCCACTAGATAAAGGGAGCCTTTCCAAAAACACTTAGGAAAAGCTGTATTTAGCACATGTATTTATAGCTTATTATTTTACATATTTGGTACCTATCTGTCTGGACCTTCTTTTAAAAAATATCTTATCATTATTAGTCTAAATAAAGTCTCTCAGATTGTTTCCCATCTCTATTTTGTTATCCAATTGAGTGCTCTTATCTGTATATTTTAAATGTTTGTTTAAAATTATTAAGATTTCTTTGTAAAGTTTCCAGGGAAAAAGGAGAAAAGCCTTGACTCTTATTTTCTCATAGCAAAAGAACAAGGGCAGAATCAGTAATGCTAAAACAAAAAGAAATACTTTTTATTCAAATAATTTAGTAATTTTACCATCAAAGGATATCGCTGAGGTCCATCTTAAAAAAAAAAACAGCATGTAGGAATGAGCATCCTCCAGGGATTCATGGGAAGAATAAAGCACTACTAGGTTTCATATAGTCCATATATTGAGGTCTTCAGGAGGTTTTCAGTCACAGAATCACAGAATCATGGAATGGTTTGGTTTGAAAGGAACTTTAAAAATCTTCCAGTCCCAACACCCCTGCCATGGGCAGGGACACATTCCACTATCCCAGGTGGCTCCAAGCCCTGTCCAACCTGGCCTTGGACACTTCCAGGGATGGGGCAGCCACAGCTCCTCTTTTCAACCTGTACCAGGGCATCAACACCCTCACAGGGAAGAATTTCTTCCTACTCTCTAATCTAACATTGTCCTCTGTCACTTTGAAGCCATTCCTCCTTGTGCTATCACTACATGACCTTGTAAAAACTCCTTCTCCAGCTTTCTTGTAGCTCCTTTAGGTACTGGAAGGCCTCAACAAGGTCACTCCAGAGCCTTCCCTTATCCAGACTGAACAATCCCAATTCTTGAGAGAATTAGGCCTTTCAATCAGTCAATTAGCTACTATTTAGCTGTAGAAACTTAATTCCAATGCATTGAATTCAGATTTCTTTACCTAGCATAGGATTGTCTTCATTTTAACACATCATGATCAATGACATCAGCCTTAACCTCCAGAGTTATCAACAGTGTCACAATCAGCTACCCGAGAAACATCCTAGATGAACCTGTATGACAGATAATGCTTTAGAAGTGAAGTTTAGATACTTTAGGCAAAAGTAAGAATGCTTTCTTTTCCAGACTCTCATTCAGAAGGGGAAGAAGGAGATAGCTCTTGAATTGGAGAGGGAGCTTACTCCCAAGTTTTCCCATCTTTTCTTGTAGGAGAAGAGGAGACAGGATCAGAAACTTTCCTCCTGTTCACAAACAAACCAAAAGATCCAGGAAGATGCAATTTGACTAAGAAAGAGAACTATTCTGGGGAAAGCGGAGGGATGTGGCAGGTCCAGGGTATACAAGAATAATATGCCATGCATAAGACTAAGAGAGAAAAACCCTCTTGCTCATAAGTAATAGCCTCCTATTCCTGCCTGTCCTGTGCATCTGGAGGTGGGAGCAGCCCCAGAACCGCTCTGCCCTGCACAGACTGACACACTTTTACAGGACAAGGCATTAAAGGCCACCAGCGGGTGGGAAAGGCCGGCAGCACAGCCGGGGTACCCACCCTTTTTGGAGACCAGGTGAAAGCCGCCTGCCAAGGTCAGGCATTCAGTCACCAGGTGGTGTATTTAATTTAAAAGGAGTGTTAACCTTGTTTACACAAAATAACACCAATATGCAGAGAAGCAGTAAATCCATTGTCGTTAAACAGCGGGGAGGCCGGGCTGTGCTGGCAGCCTGCCCGCCCTGAGCTCGGCTGGCACCCGCCGCACGCCGCCACCGCCGGCCACCGCAGCCCCGGCCCGCCGATGCTGGCAGCAGAACGCTTTGTGGTGTGCCCTTTCTACCCTCCGGTTGACTCTTTACATTCTTGTCAAATATATTTAGAACAAGAGGTGTCCACTTGAAGGGAAACATTTGTTAATCACTTAAATGCAGGAGTCTGGCGGCGCTCCAAGTTTACATTTATAAATATGTAGTATCTGTTTCCAGCTAAACAAGGAACTCCTGACCCCCCTCACCCGCAATCCCGCAAATATATCTACATATACAGGAGGGGAACTTGCAAGGGGCTGGTGGGGGGAACTGGAAATGATGAACAGAACCAGCCTGGCTGAGGCAGGAACGGTCCAACCTCCCTCCCCGCTGTCAATTTGTTCTCCGTCTTTGTCTGCGAGTGATGTAGATAACAGCACAGAAAGAGGATGATGTATCTTTAAGTAATGAACAGATTAAAGTTAAATTCCTGTTGACCGAGACAGTTGTGTTGACATTCCTGTTGTTTACAGGCAGCTGTCTCTACTAATGACACTTTGATAACTGGAGTGAGGCTGCTGTTGGGCAGGGGGATGGGGGCAGGCAGAGTCAGCCGGGTTAAAGAATGCTCTGTTTAAAACCCGGTCATCCAATTAAACATTAAAGCTGGATCAGAGATCGTGGGCAGCGGTGCTATTCGGGAAAGGGAAAATTCTGGGCTTCTCTTTTAACTTATGCTCAGATTATGTGGCTTAGAGGTCAGCCTGCCCCAGTTTGCTAGAGGATGCGGAAGATTCCAAGAGTACTTAAAATAAGCCAGAAAGCAGTAAACTCTGTCAAGCCATCCGTGCACTGCCATGACATGGGCAAGCACACACAGAGTTGCCGGCGGCTGGTTGGGACTGGGGTCACGCAGAGGTCCTGTGGGGCAGCCTCCCTCTCCCACAGCTTTTTAAACAGGCAGAGAGAAAGGATCTGTGAGCATCCCAGTCACGGCAGCACCATTCCTGTGATCCTCTGCCATCTTCTTCTCTGAAATAAGTTGCTTTGCAGGGCACTGGCTGCTGCTGGAGCTTTGCTTACTGCTTCCTCTTGAATTAATATGTTTACTATTAACAGCTCCCCTGTTTGGCTGCGGGCTTCTCACCAGCAAGGGCTACACTGAAATCCTGGAGCCTTCTCTTGAAGTCCTTGCTCGGGTCAAATTCCCAAGGGGAACCTGTAAAGCCCAAGATCTGCCAGGTGATAAACTTCAGACGTGCAAATAGCCTACTAGATATTGTCCTCTGGTGAAAATTAAACAGATGTTAAGGCACTCTCCCAAATCAATGCCCAGCAAAGATAGCACAGCCCACCAGCCCAGGTCAGTGCAGCCCTATAGCCTTTGTATCAGCAAAGTTTGGTCCTACTCAGACCTAGAAAGCAGCTTTTCAGCTGCTGAATGCACCTGACATTATGTTACTGCCTCAAAGTTTCCAACACTCCAGAGATCCGCTTAAAATGCAGATACTCCTTCCCCATCTTTTTGTTAATGAAGCCTAAATTTAAGGCCTTTAAAACAATGTGATAATGCCTCTTTAATTCTAAATCAAATGCCACATGCTAATTAACTATAAGCATTCATAGAAATAAATGGATTTATTTTTGAATTTATGAAGTCACTTTAATGGACTTCAAACTCCAAATAAAAGTACTGAATAGGCAGCACTTCCTGCCATCAGTAAAAACATCACTGCTGCTGTAGTGGAAGTACATTTCATGCAGCAAGAACATTTACAGTAAACACAAGTTAATTTAAATGAGTATCAATTAGAGGAGGGAATAGAGGGAACGTACCCTGCTAAGAAATATTTGCTACAGATTGATTGATCCAGACAATTAGAAATCCAGACAATTGATCTTTTATTGATCCAGACAATTAGAAATTGAATCTTTCTAAGGGTAAAAGCATCAGTTGGTTTGACAATTTTTCCTCAAACCTGTCATTTGGAATGGGAGGAGTGTAGTTGTGTTTCACTTAGTTTGAAATATTTTGTAGATGGAAAGGCACAGATATTTCAGCTAAATTCCCAACATGCACGAGAAATAGAATCCCAAATTTTTAACAGCACAGAAAATTGCCACTGATCTCCAAAAATAAAAGTTTGACTTTAAGACGTGTCATTTGCACACATGCCTGACTTAACCTTAATCCTCTGCAAACAGCAGCCTGGGGGCCATCCCCAAGCCAGGTCGTAGCCAATTTCACCTTTACCAGAGAAGCAGGGTCACATCAGCCCCATTTCCAGCGGGAGAGCCTCCAAGGAAAACCCGGAGCTGCTGCAAGAATCCGCACTGGGGGTGAAGCAGCAGCTGCCGTGCTCCCCTGAGACCGTGTTGTACCAGTGCCTCCGTGTTCCTGATAAGGCACCAGACCCAGCTCTGACTTATGGTCACTTAAAGATACTACAGCACTTTCCTCTGCAGGAACAGGGGTGTCAGAAGCAGAGCGTTGGCTGCAGGCCAGCCTGGTAATTACTCTGTGCATTTCTGAGCATCGCCGGTGCAGAGGTTATTCCCTACTCTTGAGCAATGCCCAGCCACAAAGAGCGGCCAGAAGAGCCCGGCTGTGCCTCACTGCGAGTGGGAGAGATCTCTGCGGTCTCTAAAGTGCTTTGGGATCCTTCAGGATGAAAGGTTCATTAACAATTGGAAGTTAATATTAGCATAATAATCGGTCATAGCTCTTCTGGTAAAACCTACTCGAGAGATCCCACGCTGCAGGTTCCCATTCCCCGGCGCACATTTATAGGTCTCTCCCAACCTGCAACGAGCAGAGTCCAGCCAGAGTTTTCCATTTGAATGGTTTTCCAATAGAAAATGCAGGTTTTTTAAGAAGCAGGATACCTGGGGGGAGGGAAAAGTTAACTGAGCCCCAAATTGCTGTTTTTCCACTTGGTTCTTGGAAGACCGGGATGATTTTTTTTTATTTCTTTGGTCTGAAAAAGTACATATCAATTGCTGAAATTATTGCAAGGTAGATCCTGTGTAGTCAAAGCCTTTTAGGAAGAAAATTCAAGAAATATCATTTTATTATAAGAAGGGAGATTTAATAGGAATACATACATTCTTGGAAATAATCTATTTAACATGGAAAAAATGCAAAAATATAAAATTATGCTTTTTAGATTAAATGTTTCAGTATTTCTTTTCCAAATAGCATTTTTCTTTTGGAATTCAATTCTACTCAGAAAACACTAAATAATGCAAATGCTCAGAGAGCTACATAGTTTCAGGTCAAGGTAAATTTTTTGTATTGATTCAAAACAAAAATTTCCCTTGTCAAGGTCTAAACAAATCCATCCTTCAGTGATTCTAACATATAAAGGTGATGATAGTTACATTATTTGCTACTATTTGCATCCCATACTCTTGTCAGGACCAAACATATAATTTCCTTGGCAATCTATGTGATTTTTACTTTTTTGTAGCATGAAGTGAATTAATACTCACTGTATTGAAATGAACTGGTCTTTGATCAAGTGTTTTTACCTCTTGAAATCTGTTCAGCAAGAACAGATGGGGGAGTTTGAGAGTCAGATACAAGTTTGAATAAGAAAATGAATTATTTTACTTTGCAAGAAGCTCCAGTGGAAGAAACTCATTTACCTACACTCTTCCACTGCTGGGTTTGTCACGCTGCCCAGAGAGGTACTGTCAGTACCATCATCAGTCTCCTTAATGAGCACTTTTTTTCCAGCAAGAGAAAAATAAAGCTGAGCCTTTTAGGGGGAAAAAAAATCCTGCAGATAATCCACAGGGTGGATTTTTAATCCTGTGTTCTTATTTTCATTTGCTGAGGTTGCTGGGGTTTTTATGTCTTGGAAACTTAGACATCAAAGGCAAGTCAGAATAGTTAGATGCTTAACCAATTAATTAGCTTTGGTCTAAACTGCAAAAATATAGACAACAATTTTGTTTCACTCCAAAACCAAAGGCAACATTGAAAAAAATGGGTGGCCAATTGAAATAAATAGGATATTAGACAGGATATTAGCACTTAAAAATAATTCAAGTTCTGAAGGAAAAAGCAATTTTCAAATTTATTGTAAGGGTGAGATCCTATTGCAGTGGAGGCAGAACCTTAATTCCAAAATACACCTGGAATGCGAAACCCAGCAAATTTTGTAAATATTGAGCGAGTATGTTCTTAGTTTCCATGATGCACTGGCAGACATTGTTAAGAAAAGTCATTCCCTGAACAAATTTTGTTGGAGTTATTTCAATCATTCAAGAATGAGTCACAAGTTTGATGTTCACTTTTGCTGATCAGTTAGATTTCAAAGGCTGAGGAGGAACCAGACGACAGCAATTTCATCTTAATTCAACTGTCAACCTTCTTCCTGAACCTTGCACATTAGTTGGGGTGTTAGTAAGATTTATTGTGCTACAAGACAGACTTTTCACACCAGAAAATGGTGTCTTGATTAGTACTGAATGTGCATCATGAGAGATTCCTTGGATTACAAAATAATGACCAGTTTCTAACCAGCACTCCTGTGTCTTTTACCTTTATAACACTATCAACCAACTCAGTTGACACAAATTACCTCATTTTGCCTCTGACGCATCATTTTATTTCCATTTACCACTGACTTAAGCACACATAATTACTAACTTAGGTCACAAACAAATGTGACGGACAAGTTTCACACTGAGCAAAATGTTTTATTACATGGCATTACTATCCAACTAAATTAATTAATTAAAATTAACATAAGCTGTTGGCTAATTGCAGCCCAGGAGAAATTCTACTGCACCCGACGGTATAACATTCGAAAATTATCACAATATTTTAGAGCTTGACAAGTTCCAGTGAAAAGCTGAACATTATTGGAAGCAGGTTATCATGGTAAATAGACCAGTGCTGACTTTCAGCATGGAAAATAGATGCCTTCAGCTTTTTAGTTGGTGCAGAAGCAGCAGCAGCAGCAATCCTGTTCTGAACATTTCTGTGTTTACATTGCAATACAAATATCCTCTAAATAAAACAGATCCTTTTGCAGCAGTCTTCTGACTACAGCTGCATGCAAAAAACCTTCCTAATGACAAAGGCCAAAGAAATTATATCAATACCAATGAAAAAAATTATAAAAAACTCTTCTGTGAGGAAGTGAAGAAGGGGAAAACCAGTGTATTTCATGTATGGGACTATAAGACCCAGGGGAGATTGGTTTAGTGACATTGCCTAAACAGAAAGTGGCAGCTACATAAAGATATTTAGGAACCTAATTCTTACCGAGGTGCCTACCTGCTCTTTAAGTTGATGGAAATTTAAGTCCTCCTGTGACCTGCTTTCGTGTGCCTCCTTGGTGATGGTGGCATTTGCAGAAAGTAAGGTTTTTCCCATTTACTAGATTCTTTAAAAAGAAATAATTAAACAAGAGATGGATCCACTTACTTTATTTTGAACACCCAAAATTTAAAAGGCCAATGAGAGTACCATGATCACCAAAACCACCCAGGAGGTGCAATGGAAGATCCTGAAATAGCAGCACCTTTGATGGTCATGAGACACCACAACAAGTGGATAGAGGAAAAAAAGTTTTGAGTTTCCCATCCCAAGCAGTCTGAGCAGCCTCCCCTCATGCTGTGGTGCTGCTCCAGACAGGAATAATGGGCATATAAAGATAGTTTGGGGGCTGTAGTGAAAGACAGTCAGTACAAGCAAAGCAATTATGTCTTTACCTCCTGAATAGGTGTCTGTGGCACTTCTCTCCCCTGTAGTCACAGTGAGCTGTCAGAAGCACTGGCCTGGCCAGCCCCAAACTCTCAACTGCAAAAGGGCTGTTTTGTTTCATTACCAATAGAAAATCTCAGAATAACTTCATTTTAAAAGGGTCTCTGGAGTCATATGGCTCCAACCCTCCCACTCCAGACTGGTCCAGCTTCTAAGTTAGATGCAAAGCACCAAGCTGCTGCACCTGCCTGGGTATGTGCAGTATATAGGCACAGGGTTGATTAAAGCTTCCAATGCCATTTTGCTGGAAGCAGCTTCTGTTTAAGGAAGGCGCTACATTTTTGTTCTGCTAATGCAATCTTTTAGTTATCTGCTGTCAAACGTATAATAATTCTGGCTGTTTATATAGCTGCTTAAAACTAGCACATAAATTTCAATTAAAGCAAAAAATGCAGAGGAGGGGGAGGCTGCGAGGTTACCAAGTTTATGGGAATATATCAATCATTGACCTGGGCAGTATTTAATGCAGTTCTTTCTCATATTCTGTCCACACTCACTGACCAGTACACTCCTATCCAAATGTCTATTCCTATTTCCCCCAAAGTCACACAGCAAACAAAGCAAACTACTGTCCCTTTGGCTTTTTTTGTAAGCAAAAATACTCAGTATTGGTATGCCTTTTGATATTTTTATTTGCTGTTTTACAACCTTATAAAAGTCTCTTTTTCTACCTAATACTGCTTTTTAAATGAGTTAATGCTAGAAGAAATCAGAATGCATTACCTATATCATCTTTATTGCCTCCTGGTGTTTTGGTATTCCTGGGATGATTTCACATCCTAATGAACCTCCAAGCCTGAGACAGTTGAGCCATCTAAGAAATATATCTTGGTTTGGTCTCCTACCCCCTTGGCAGGCTGTAACTTGTGGCAGCACTGATGCACAGCAACAATTTGGGAGGTCACCATCTACTGATTCTGCTCGCAGTTTTGTTCCCTTATTTGTGTCCCTTCCCTCTTTCTCCTTGTCCTCAGCAAACACCAAATTTTATATGCATTTTGTAAGTCATTTTTTCAGGGTAAGGATAACGCACAGAGGAAAGATTTGGCTTCCACAGACCCCACAGCTGTAGCACTGACTGACAGCTCCCAAGCTTTCCCCCACCCTTGCACCACTCCTACAGCTGACACCAAAGCTCCCACACCGGATCTCCACCCTACCCATGGAAACATGGACAATGTCAGCTGCTTCCTAGAACAGGTGAAATAATCAGGCCCTTTGACAGCAAAAAATTCAGGAGCAATTCATTAGCACAATGAACAACAGAGATTTTGTATTCATCAGGGTCACTGGATACTTATTGCCCTTTTTTCACTATACCTTGGCAGAAATTCCAGGCTCAGCAAGGCTGATGGTTAAATGTCCACAGCCCAGATATTTTCTTTCACTTTTATTGCGTGGCAGAAGATTAAATTCATGTTGGTCCTGTTTTGTCCAGAAGTGAAGAATGTCATGAGAGTCCCACAACAGCTCCTTAAATTAGCTATTACCCCTCCAAATGTCCTGTGTGATGAAGGCTCCTGGGCCAGTTGAGCAGGGTGAGTGTGTCACACCATGCTGTCTCCAGTGTTTGGGCTGGGAGATGCAGATGTCTGTTGCTGAAATTTATTATTGAATTTTCCACTTAACACTGAAGATTTACAGCAAGCTTATTTGCTCTCCCGAAACCCCCTAGATTAGCCTGCTGCCATGATCTCAGATGCAATATGAGGATGTAAAGGTGAGGAAGAACTGCACAGGAATGAGAAGCAGGTTGTCTTGTCTAATATATTTCTAATTCTATTTTTTGTTTCTATTTGATTTGGTAAATCCCATAGAAAGCTAATCATGAAAATAGATAGATAAAGAGATAGAGAGATAGAGAGATAGAGAGATAGAGAGATAGAGAGATAGAGAGATAGAGAGATAGATAGATAGATAGATAGATAGATAGATAGATAGATAGATAGATAGATAGATAGATAGAATAAGCAAATAAATAAACAAACCCCACCCCATCTGGTTATTTTCCTCACAACAAAAAATTCTGAAATATTTTATTCTAAGGGTTGGTGTATCATGATACTTCTGTTCTGCTCTCTCTGACTATTGACAAAAGTAATCCTGCATGTTGTTGGTTGAGAAAGTAATATTCTTTGTCTTTCTAACAAAGGTGTTAGTCCTACAATGTTGGGTCAAAGGATTCCATACTGACCTGTGAAGGGAAAAAAAACTCCCATAAAATTAATGTCTTTCAGAGTTACAATTATTTGCAATTATCTAATTCAGCATAAAAGGCAAACATGATGTCACAGGGCCTTTGATACTATAGGAGGTTCTTTTTCTGAAAGGCCTTTGATCCCTTCTAATCCACACGCCAGGTATTGCTGATTTAATTGCCTGAAATGTAAATATAAATTGCTGAAGATGTCTTTGTGCTAATTTTATTTATTTCACTTGTATTTTTAATACGTTTTTGCACTCTGAAGTGTTCTTGTAGAATTTCTATATTATTTTAATGAGCTCTGCATAGATACTTGTAGCTATATAGAAAAAATAATTACTATTGTGAATTTGATAATATTTGCTCAGAAACACACATGATGGAGGGAACAGTTCTGACTTCATCACGTGTTCTATGTGTATATATGCATGTGTGTTCTCCAGGAAAATGAATTATATCTTCCTGAATATGTCTCAGGAGTAAAATTTTTCACATTTAAAACATATGCAGGCTTCAAACTTTTAATCCCTGTTGAAAAATGAGGTAGTTTATGCTATTTTCTTAGGACTTCTGTCCTTTTAGTCCTTTTAATTCTTTGTCATCTTATTTAGTTGGGAGCCAATGTCATTCCTGTATTGCCAGGCAAGTGTAGCTAAAAGAGAAATCGAAGCTGATTTTCTATATCAAAAACTTAATATAAAATTGACGTAGTGGAATAGCTAATTTAGGCTACATGTGTAAAAGAGCAAAAAGAGAAAGAGAATCATGAAAAATAGGGAACTCAAGTTTGTCAAATGTGTTTTTTCCCAGCAGTCCTGTGCAATCTCCCCTACAAACTATGCATCTCTCTGCCCTCTGCTATGAAGTGTGAGCTTTGCTGCTGTGAATATTTCCTCATCCACATCAGGATTTCTTGGTAACCCTGGTGAAATAAAACAAAGGGATACTTGCTGCAGAAAGCTTTGATCCCTTTTAATTTTACATGGTATTTTAGTGTTGCCAATTAATATGCATTCTTCTCACAGAAATCTAAAAAAATGCGCAGAAAGCTATAAGAATGATTTTGCCACCCTAAGAAAACTGAGCACAGATTCACACTAAAATGACAATCTCAGTCAAAACAATGACAGGCATTGTCTTGCAATAACATCTGAAAATGGAGAAGTTGCTGGCCTGAGGTGAATCTCAGGGCAGTGAAGACAACCAACTTTCAAAGCATTATTAGCTGACATCAGTAACTCTATCTTATTAAAATCTCCAATGATAGCACACATGAAATCACCTTTGTTAATGGAATACAAATGCAGTTGCTGAAATCAGACTGGCTCTTGCTTCAGAAAACATCACATAGGGGGTTTGGAGGAGGAGCACTCAAATATTAACACTGGTCAATGACACAAGTGCTAGAAAAGAAAGGAAGGAAAAAGAAAGGGAGGGGAGAAGAAAGGAAAAAGAAAACTCCAATTAGAAGTATCCTGGGGTTATTAGAGATAACACTGCTCATATCCAATTAAGATGAAAACCATTTTACCAGTTTAATGTGCCACCTCTGGCAGTTTTGGTTTATTAGTTTTATCAGACTTCAGAACTGAAACTCACAGTGATATGTGTGCTGTGTACTGGAGAGATAAATGTTAAGGCTTAGAGATTAATTAGTATAGAATAAGATGCTTGAAATGTTGTCCCTCAACCATGGGCAAACTATATTTTCTCAGGGAAAAATAGTCATTTTTGAGGCATTTGCTTCAAAGGGTTACTTTGGATATTGCAACAGGAGATTACCTACCTGGAACAAGATATCTTAACCTGCTTTGCTGCCCTTCCCGGCAGATGTGTCAGGTACACAGCCAGCCCAGCACCAAACCACCTCTCCATGCTGGGAGAAGATGCTGATCTCAGGTCAAAAGCTGAGAGCTGGGTGCTTTGGAGAGTAGACACTCTCAGGCCTCTGATTCACCTGTTGGACTCAAGATATTTTCAGTTTTACCAGTTCTGTCTCATTTGGGGACTCTAGGGTATCAAGAAGACAAATAATTATTTTTTTAAAAAACCAAACACACAGTTTCTTTAATATCTGGTGTTTCATCAGCCAAAATTATGAGAGACTACTTATATAAAAGCTAGGAAGCAAAAGGAAACTCTCTTGCACAATAAGAACCTGGACTTAAGAACAGAGATTAGATGGATGAACAAAAACGGAATTTAGTTCGTGTGGAGGTGAAAACTCGTGATTGCTTTCATAGTGAATTATCACCAGAATAACTGTAAAATCACCAGAGTAACATCTGTGCTGTACAGGCCTCTAAAGACTAAGAAGTTGGGGCAGCATATTTGTACAAAGCAAATTCTTCCTCTAAGAGTACAAAACTCTCCTACAGCATTTCCACAACTTCCTCCTATGGGTGGATCAAAAGTAGCTTTTATTAATCCCACTTCCTAACCAGGATAAAATTAGCAAGTTTGAATGAAATATGGAAATTTAGAACAGAAGTCTTTCCTTTTCTTTTCAACTGAATTTTAAGCCAGAGAAAGCACTGAAGATTGTTTGAGCTCTCATTAACTTAAAATACCAAACACAGCTCAGTTCTTAATTCTATTCAAAACAGGTGTCCAAAAATGTACTTATGTGAAAAGCAACTGAAGAAGTTCAGAAGCAAGTGGTCTTCTTCAGTGTCTGCTTGCAGTCACTACATCATGCCCTTGATTCATTTAGGTTGCAAATCTCAGTTTAACAACAAAAGAGTTGAGAGGAATTTGTTGCAGCTCTCAGGAAATTACTGAGAAATGGATTTGGTTTCTTGATCAGGTGATTACTTTGAAAATTTTAATTGGCTTGATCGAGGTGAGCTATAACAATGGGATTACAATAAATAAATAAATAAGCAGCCTAAATCAAGGCTCCTAAATATCAAGGAAGCCACATCATGGAGTTCGCACAAGCAGTGTTTATGCACAAGCTGAACTACAAGAAACTTGTATGGGTTTCCAGCAGTGAAACCTTAAATTTGATTACAAGAAATCACAAGCAGGGAGGTTTCTTTTAGACCACTGCAGCTTCAGAAATAAACACCTTTGCACACATATATATGTGTGTATATATCTATATATGCAAACATAGAGATGTGTATTGTTATTACATTTCTTTATCAAAAGCTCTATCTCATGTATTTATTTGCACTCTACTTCCAACATTTCAAAATAATTTTAAAATCTACCACAGGACTAGAGACTGGGTACAGAGCAGGTCTCATCCCACTAGTACCACCAATTTTCTCTATGAGCTGGAAAAATGGAATCCAGAACAATAAAACTCAGGTAACATACAGTCATACAGTCTAATGGCAACTATTACACAGTACTTTAAAAACATTTCCATTATGAGCATTGACTCTATATATTTTATGAATCACTCACTGTGTTCCGATGCTCTTATGTTTTACACTTTTAGGTTACTTCAGGTCCAAAGTTTGAGAAACATTTCCACGAGAGCATTTTCTTTCCCTATTGGGAAAAAACCATACCAAAAGCTTAGACTTTCATTGCATTGTTAATCAATACATTTAATAACTTAAATGTGGCCTCTGATATCAAATTAACAAATAAAACTTCCATTCTAGGATCACTTTCATGTATTCTTAAAACATCTAATGAATTAATTGTGAGATTGAACCCATCACACATTTTCACCATCTTCAGCATTTATTGCACTGTAGAGTAGGCTGCCCCTACTTCAGAGCCACATGAAAAAAAAGGCCCTGAAAAATATCTCTGCTTGTTTAGCCAGTGTGATTAATCTAGCTGAAGGTACATGAACAAAAAGAGAAGGGTCTTGAAGTCAAAAGGCCCACAGAGAAGCTGAATCTCTGATTGACTTCAAGCAATGTATCCAATTAAGGTCCCCCTTCTGCTAAAATCCCTACAATAGTTTCCCTATTTCTCAATCTATTTCTCTCTGAAAGAGTTTCATGTCCACCCACATATAAGGCCCATAATTTGTGGCTAAATGGCAGCTGCAGCTCAGTGCTGGAGGCCTTTCCTCAAATTGGTCTTTAATTGGTATAATCAGGAGCTTGAATTATTGGTTCAACCAAAGGAAAAGTATTCATTCGAACCAACAGGATCGCTCTCTCTTTTTCTTTTAAATTAGCAATAAATTAATGACTTTTCAAGATGTTAAAGAGAAACTGAAACCTATGCACAAAAGATGGGGTTCATTAATAAAAGCCAGTCGTTTTCATTCTCATTAAGGAGAAGAGCATTTAGGCAGCGACTTAAAGTCTTAAAAAAAATAGCAAGGGAGAAAGAGTACAGACTTGGGTGGGTACAATTGAAAATCAAGATAACTTGAACCGTGACCTGAAGAGATCATCAACCTAAGAGGACTTTGGGCTGGCTTCCTTTATCCCATACAGCCTCTTTTCTTTTGCAAATTCTGCTGAATTGTGACAGGTTTTTTTGTTTGGGTTTTTGGGGTTTTTCTGGTTTGTTCTAAAATGTCAGGCGCCATCTTTTAATCCTTAAACATAGCTTGATAAATTAATTCCAGAAACTGAAAGCAGTTGACAGGTAGGAATTGGATCAGTCATTCCTATTATATTGAAATGGACTCCACCTCAAAAGCAAGCTCCTGTAAGGGCTCAGGTTGTGTTCTTCCCTCTGTTTATTTAGAGCCTGGTTTTAACCAAAGAACTCATCTTGGTCAAAGCCTTTGGGCTTTAAAAATCTCTATAAATATTCAGTGCGTCAAAATCATCTGCTTTGGTCAGAAGGCCAAAGTATACAAGTTATCATCCCCAGACTTCTGAGAGCTGCAACTTTTCCAATAGCCATGACTTATTTGGGACAGTTAAAATTAAAAAAAGATACTTATAAAAGGCAAGGCGCATCCCCTCCTCTAAAGATTTGCAAGCAGGGCCACTCCTGGCCATTGATTTGGTAAGGCTACTTCAAATGATGTTTCCTTACATTCCTTACATAAATGTAAACA
Organism: Aphelocoma coerulescens; assembly: GCF_041296385.1. Lineage (NCBI taxonomy): Eukaryota > Metazoa > Chordata > Aves > Passeriformes > Corvidae > Aphelocoma > Aphelocoma coerulescens. The sequence continues at coordinate 8,376,228 of NC_091024.1, forward strand.
TATGGCTGTGGACAGCAGAACCATGGCCTTGATTCCTATGTCGACACCTACCTATGCAGAGAGCTCAAAATTGAGAAAGTAAGGAAATAGCAGCATTTCCCTTCTTCATGTGATGATCAACAGGGAGGGAGCAGGGCAGCTGTGAGATCCCTCTCTGGAGGGCTTGCTTGATGAGACTCATTGTCCAAGCAAAATCATGAGTCTACAAACACAAGAACTTTGTTTGCCTGCACTGTAAATAGGCAAGACTTCACTATTCAATGTCCAGAAGGCTTTGCAACATTTAAAGAGTTAACAGACATCTGCATCATTAATATTTTCTGCCTCTTTACACAGTACAGTTTCCCGTACTTCCAGGTAGGTCTGGATCAAGGACACAAACTCAAGAGTAAATCACCATAAATGGTCCTGTGGACACAAATATGCTTCCCTTTAAGTATCATCTCCTCCAAACTAGCTAAGCCTGGGGCCAACTCAATTTCTTTCGTGTAGTTGATGAAAAGAAGAGAGCTGGCCTGTGCTCCAGTTCTGTGGAGTGATGGAAATCCTATAATCCTGGAATGGAAGTGACCTTCAAAAGTCATCCAGTCCAACCCCTCTGCACTCAGCACAGACCTCAACCTAGAGGCAGGGTTGAGACCTAGGGTCTGCTCTTCTCCTATCCAGATGTGATCTTACTCCTGCAAAGAGCTTTGTTACACTAAGGAGAAGCTGAGGCCTTGTGCCTGGGAGTCTTCAGCTGCTGTTGCTGCAGACTTCAGCAGTGAATTGGAGCTACCATCCGTTTGCTGATTATATTGGACAAAAGAAGCAAAATTACTATCTACAGCTGAGTCATGTGCTCTCTTAGCTTCCCCCTTTGGAAGAGCAATTTTTCAACCACTTCTTGCCAGGTCTCAATCAGAGCCCTTCTTAGCTGGAATTACAACAAATGGGAAAATAACGGTGCTTACAGCATTTAATTACCATGGCTGAAATATTATTGTTGTCTCTCTTGGCCCTGACATGGGGCTAGAATTCCTTAAGGTGACATTTTCAAGGCACAATGAAACATGTTTTACATGAGATTCCTTAAAACCCATCAATTATGCATGCTACAAAAACTTGTTATTGTACTCCAAGGACATGATCCAAACACCAATTGTGGTTATTGGAGATCCACAGGACTTGGATCATATCCTAAATCAACACTATGGCCAGCTATCAAAGTAATAGCTTTTTTCTTTTCATTTCTGACTAGGTTCTTTAAAGGTTGAATCTTTTACCTTTACTGTCTTAAAAATACAGATAAAGTCTCTCATTTTATGAATGTTTTTACACTTTTTTTTTCGACTTGGGTAAATTAGCAAAATTTAATAATTTCTATAGTATAGAGTGATTGAGTACATGTGTGTGCACATGTGTAGGTCATCCTCAAATATGTTTGTAAGGTCTCAAAAAAACTTGTATTTGTACATTCCTCTTATCCTTTCATTAATTAAAAACAGGATACTCCATATTAAAAAATGTAAAAAAACAAGTATTGAGAATATTAGCCACATAAGTAGCATGAAACACCTTGGTATATGTCCTTTTTCCCCTGTCCAGAGCAAAGGGATGTTGTAGCTTCCTTTCCTTCAGTGAAGTTTGACCAACTTGCTTCAGGTTTTCTCCACTCATATGTTAGCACCAGGAAGTTATTTACAAGCCTCTTATCAAAAGTTCTTTTGACACACAAGAGAGTTGTGAATTATGTTGACACAGCCCTTCCACATTTACCACCTTGTCCTAAAAGTTAGAAGGATTGGCAGAAAAACACCCAATAAGGGAGAAGTTTAGTTAATGCAGTGGATTAGCCATTGCTTTTTGGTTTTTTTCTTTTCCTTCCCCTCCCTTTTTAAATTTGAATATTTAACACCAGGAGAGAAACCCGTCCTGTTTTTCGGCTGGAATAACAGCAGTTTCTGTTTCTAACCTGGGAAGAATGTGATGGGGATTGAAAAGCACCCCTGTCCTATTGTTAGACTCCCCCAGCACTGATCCTTGCTTTTAACATCATAATGAAGGATGCTCTTTAGTGGATTATCTTGAGAAGGGATTAACTCCTTCAAGACTTCTTAGGAGGCAAGGTGTTTTGAGCCCTAAATACACACCAATTGCCTGCTTAACTTTTCATCTTATTTTGAAAACTGCCCAGCTGGAATTCAAATTCTTTTCCATAGAGCTGAATTTTCTTAGTAGCAAAGTTTGAGTCGGGGGCAGCAGATGCTAAAAATAAATACTGTTCATTTAATCGCGTGCAGCCAAATGTTTCGGATACTTTGCCGAGACAGGCATGGCAAGGTAAGACTCAATCAAAACTTTTGCTGCAAATTCAGCAAACCTCTAAATTCTGTCTCTGTCCCTCAGGCACATGAAATAAGCCTCCATGGCCTAACCTCTGTTACAAGGCTTTCTTTTTAACACGACAGAGAGACATAATGTAGTCAGACAGATAGATATAGTACAGTCCACGACACTCATATAGATTTCATTTTTAATTTGTACTAATATATTGCTTCAATAAGGAATTAATAGGACTGCACGTGGATGTGCCTTGTGATATTTATGCTGTAGTCAGACACCCATGAACACCCACAAGAATGTGCACACATATATATATATATATACACACACTTATGGGTACACATCCTGTATGCCACTCACAACCCTATTAATAAGCACATATATATATACACATATATATATATCAGATTTGGCCACTATGCCTTGGATTTCAATATCATTATCAGCATTGTTTTATGACACATTTGCTGTAGAATACAAAATGCCTAGTCAAAAAAAAAGAAGCAAGGAAAGAGGACTAATTGCTCTATAATTTATAATCAAGTGACTTCTTCAACCTATGCTTTTTTATCTTAATAACCATTCATTTATTTGCCTAATTTATTGGAAGTGAAATCTTGTATTTTTTCCTGCAGCCAACCTTGTCTCCATTATTAACCTGCTCCTTTGTTTCGTGTTCCACTTGGCAAGGAAGAAGGAAGAGTAGCCCCAAGTTTTTCTTTCTTTCTTGTTATTTTTCACTTTACTAAAAACTTGCTAGGTTTGAAGAATTTAAAATCTTCTTTTTATTGACAAGGGTTTTTTCCATTTCTGTAGGATTGGCTGAAGGGGTGGGGATGTGAAGAGTATTTTTCACTAAAAAGCAGAAGAAACTGTTACTTTGGAGAAGTTTTTCCTCTTTTAAAGGAGGGAAGTTCTCAACTTGCCTGTTTTTCTCTCCCTGTTTTTGTCCTTTCCTTCTGCACCTTCTGTAGCTACAACATAGATAATTTGCAACTTCATAAACAAGGTTTTTCAACTGGATTACCCAGACTGGAACTTGAGAAAGAGTTTGCTAAAAGTGACCAAACAGATGATTCTGAGGGCAAGTGAGTTTTCTCCAGCTTTAACAAATGGAGAAGACCCAGGTGCATTCTTATTGTGAGCTAAATGAAATACCCTCTTATTCATTTTTGTAATAATAACTGTATTTCACAGACTATGCTTTAATTGTAAATAATCCCCCACATTCTTTCAGTGTAAACTCTTTAAGGAGTCATGAATTTTATTTATACTCTCTCACTCTTTGAGAGTCTTTTGTTTATTTGCTGTTTAGTTCTTTGTGAAATAACACTCCCAGAAGAAAATCCCCCTCTCTGCTTAAGGAATTAGCCCAGAGACAAAAGCAGGGAATTCTTTAAGCCTTGTTTTGTGCTAAGAGAAATGTTTGACATTTCTGTGGAGAGGTGTTTAGTTTGGATTCATTAGGTCTTAGGGACTCTTTTCTCTTTTTTGGCCTTTCAGTTTCTGTCACTGTTTTTTTTCTGTGTTTGGTAGACTGAAGAGAATTTACCAATGTGTAATTAGGTTTCCTACATTTGAATAGCAAAATCCAGTTGTGTTTTAAATAGGCAAGCTAAGCATTCCCCTCGACCAGCAGGCCCAAACCTGAAATCTGCTTTGTGAGCGGACGAAAGGACGGCAGAAGGAAGAAAAAGGCTTCCCCAAGGTTACTTAATGCTTGAAACAAACACCAATAAGGCTCCACTGGTGCAATGCCATCGGCTGTAGCAAAGGGGGAAGCTGTGGTCTTGGGAAACACAGTTTCCCATAAAACTGGGCCTTACAATGGCAAAAACATATGTGTCATATGTAACACACTACTGCTTCTTCCTCAGGTTTGTACAGCTGGGAATTTATCAGCATCAATTGATATCGTGTAATACTACTTTTAATGGAATGTAACAGCTTTATGAATAAGTTAGATCAAATTAGAATCGTTAGCTCAGCCCAGCGTATTTAAACATTTTGTTGAAAGCAACAAAATTGTTGATCCAAGGGCAAAACTATGAGGTAAATTAGCCTAAATTAACATAACACAAAGCTTTATTTTTGGTTATGAAACACAGGTAAGGCCGTTAGGAGGGAAATGGGACTGAAAATCTAAAACACAAAAGTAAAGCATGGGTTTGTAATAAGAGATTAGGAGGAAGCCAGCCACTGAAACAGCTGTTTTGACCATTTTGAACTGTTTGTGTAGGTACTAGCGCTGGGCTGCTTTTCTTTTGAAAATGGCAGAAAGGAATGTGCTGGCAATTTCAAATTTTTTCTTCCCAGATTCTTATCGAAGTGGGAAAATTGTCCAAACTGATCATTCCTTAAACAGTTTCCATTTTCAAGCAGTCAGCAAATTTCTAGTGAATAAGGAATTTTCTTTAAAAAAAAAATCCCAGCAGACTACAATTTGAAACCTTGTTCTTAGCCAAAGCTGTGCTTGTAGGTAAAAACTGCCTGAAGTTTTCCATTGGGACTGTGCAACATAGTGGAAAATCAGAAGGTTAAAGACCAAGCAGAGTACAAAAAAATCAGCCCTAGAATACACACACACCATCCCTGGACATTAACATCACAGTCTTACCAGATTTCTTTTTGTACAGAAGCTTTACCTCATTTCTCAGTTTTCTTCTCTAAATGTAAAGAGCCTGTTAAAGGACATTTTTAATAATGAGTCCCCTACTTATTTAACCATTTCATTCAACATTGCCCAGATTTATTGACTGTCAGAGCTTTCTTCCTTTTCTGTTTTCTCTAGGACTTCCATTCTGGGTGAGTCACTGCTGAAAAACAATGTTATTTAGCTGGCTTTTTAATGCTACAATAGTTATGAACTCCAGATCATTCTTTATTTACTAACTGACTGCTGCCAAATACACCCAATTCATCTGGTGGAAAGACTTTGTGCAATAGCTGACAAATCTGGAATATTCTTCATTGGTATATCTGGCAGTAACCACCTGTTGTGATGCCAAACATACAGTGTGAAACATATCTGGATGTTGACAGACTTCAGCTTCATTGCAGAGCATCATTGCTAGAACATAAAAGTTTGCATTTCTGCCTTTCAAATATGCTGAACACCTGCTCCTCTCATTGTATCCCTACTTATTATTGCTTTTTTATCTTTAATTCAAGTCATAGTTGTGCTTTCTGGTGGATAGAAGAGCTCTCTGGAGTGTTTCCACTGACTTTGGTGATTTTGATGCTGGTCCCAGAGGTATAGGTGCATAGGCTTTTTTAAAAAGCTGGGTATCCTTTGCACAGCCCTCTGCCAGTATGTTCCAAAATGCCATTTCAGACAGTACAGTTTCTCCTGTAACACAAGCAGGGGTGATCTAGAGCCCATGACTCCTCTCCTGGAGGAACAAAAGATGCTGAAGGGAGCTGTTGAAAAGTATCAACCTGTTACTGTGAGGCTGGGTTTCACCACAAATGTCTTTTCCATTTAAAACTTTTGGCTGTGCAAAATGTGAGAGCCTTGGATGCTTATTTAGGATTTAATATACATTCTGGTCTTCTGACAGCAAGGGTGAAGGAATCTACAAACAAGTGTTTCTCAAGAGGCTACAGCCAAAAGAAGTAAAAGGATGACAAAATATAAGAGGATGTGGACTTCTTTTCCCCTCTCCAACAAGAAGGTCTTAGTAGGTAGGCTCAGAAAGGGACATGACACATTCCCTGCTGTCATACCCAGAGCTCCACAGAGAATTCAGAGGACTTATTGCATATGTTCCTGATGAAGGAACCACTAGCACAGGAAAAAAAAAAAAACAAATATTGTTTGTTTATTTGTTTTCCTGTTCTAAAGACAATTTGATGCTGAAAATACTTTGGTTCTGAAATAGGTCAAGGGCAATTCAATCCCATCCAATGCATTCTTTCCACTTCTGTAGGCTGTGCTCTATCTTATATGATACTACAAGATCCTCCGCTTTGGCTGGGAGAAGAAGGAACAAGAAAATCTTAGAAACCTGGAGTTGATCATATAAAGTCTTTATGCAAATATGTGTAACATCAGCTAAAGCCATGTCCTTAGTTCCTCATTCTAATTTTAAAAGAAAATATATGAACAACAGATGATATTCAGTTCCTATATTGAAGGAGGCAGGGACCCGCTTCAGAAGTCTCAATAAGTCTTAGATTAATTTTTCATTTCTCATTCTCAATTTTTTTTTTTTAATAAAAGACTGTAATAATTACTATTAGGTGAGGAAAATAAGACATTATCTTTAAACATAAAAGAAATCATAATTTCATTATTTTTCCTGTATTTCCTGTGTTCCAACATTTCCTGTAAGGCAGTATCCCATTCATGACAGTGCTCACAGTAGAACTTTTAGAAAAGGTGCATAAAATCCTGGATAATTATGGAGTGAATTTCCTCCTTAACTCTATTAGTCAGTAGTTGGCTTCTATCCTGAAGCATAATTGTTTATATCCCTAATGTATGGTTTCATCCTGTGTAATGTAGCTGCGGATGGTCTCATTATCCATATAAGTGTTTAATAAATCCCTTTAATCCCGCTAAACTCATGCCTCAAAGATACTGTATTTTGAGGCAGTGAGTTCCACATGTTAATTAACTACTATAAAAGAATGATCCTAAGTATAATTTTTGGATAATTTTTTCTTAGAAGGTTCACATAAATTCACTTTGACACCCGACTTTGCTGTTTCTTCTGTTTCAGTAATGATACCCCAGTCCATCAATCAACCAGTAAAAAACTGGTGGTTTCCAAACAGTTGATTTTAATTGAGTATTTTAAAGTATTCACAGAAAATGGATGCCTGCTCTGTCTTCAGCAGAGATATCATCAGAGACAGGATTTTTTCTTATCTGCTTCATGCACTGAAACAGAAACACGACCTGTGAGCCCAATTCAGGTGGGGTGTGACTTCCCAGACACTTGGCAGATGGTGCCCCAGGAGAGGGGACATCCTGCCTTTTTGAAGGGCAGCATCTCCCAGTTCCTTGGCAAGTTTTGTTTCCAATTTGGGATACAACAGCTCAGCCCAGGAGACCGGCCTGGACAGGCTGTTAACCAGTCTTCTGCCCTGTAAAGGACATCTCCTGCACAACCTCAAACTAGAACACCCTGTTCTGGCAGTGATCATTCACCTCCAAGTAGCAATATAAGGTTCTCCATCCATCACACCTCTGAAAGGAGATGACATAACCTGAAATAAAAGATTAAATGTCTATCAACATCTTATACAGTAGATCTGACACCATTGGACAAATATTTAAGACACTGGTCAGGTTTTGGGAAGTGAAGGAGTTCAGGGTGCTGGGCTCCAGTGCTTAGCCTTGCTCTGTCACTCTTCACCTCTCCTTTCCCTCTTTTTCCAAACTACCATTTCCATACCAAGCCTTACCCCTACCATGAAACTAAATTATTTGAAAGTCTAAAGATTAGAGGTAAGCTTTAAAAGGTGAAGGGTGTGATATCTAAAGCACTCAGAGGTACCAGAAAGAATATAGACTGATTTCTAAAAGAGAATTTCAGCCAGAAAAGAAGCTAAAACAGTTTGGATATTTGCACAAAGAAGTAAAAACTCCTCAGAAGCTCCCCAAAACATACAGATTGCTCCTTTATTGTTATTGAATGCAGTTTATTTATACCTTCCATTGCAGCATGGGCCATAGCTCTTTTATGGGAAAGAATTAAATTTAATGTTATATTTTCCAACAATTTAAAATGCTGATCCTGCTTTTCTCCATATATCAGCTCTTATTACTCAATAAAATTTTGGGGTGCTGTTTCTTCTGAGGTGGACAACACAAAAAAAATCAAATATTTTATTTACAAGATGAACCAGAGAGGATCTGTGGGTATTGTTAACAAAACCTATCCCACTTTTCTGTAATGGAAGTCAGATCTGAGGGGACTTTAAGTTTTCATTTTAGGATATTGTTTCCATTATCATTTGTTGGTTTTCTTTTGTTGCAAAATGGACTATTTTGTGAAGTTGGCTGTCACTTTTGAAATGGAAATCATGATGAATTATGGCCCATTTTCCTTACTATGCTTTATCAAGCTCATTAGAGATGATGCATGGTCTGAAGTTAACGAAACAAAAGACAAAAAGCAGCAGAGGAAGCTTCTCTTTCTTACAGCTATTGCTTACATATGAAATTAAATCATCCTGTTGCACTTGTTGCACTCAATGGCCACCTCTTATGGGCATATTGAACCCTCTCACTGTGGCCACAGCTCCCCTGTAATTAGAACACAAAAACCCCTGCTGCAAAATTTTAAGGGCATAAGTTATCCCAAAACTTTTGTTCCTCATTGTCACTATCTCATTCTAGATTCATTTTGACAAGGAATGCACACGCCAAGAAGCTTTTCATATTTTTACAACGTTAAATGTGAAGAAATGTGAATTTGTTCTGGAAAATAAGGTTTTTGGAGAATGCATTTCACTGAAATAACCATGTAACAAAAGATGTTTCCTAAATCTCATAGATGGTGATGCATCTTATCCAACAAGCCAAGACTTTCATCCAAAACTAAACAGCTGTGGTGTAGTTTTCAGGCACTTAATATTTGCATAAACACATTTTTTCCCTTGCAACTTGAATTAATCTTTGTATCAATAACAAAGCAAACCTCCAAACAATTGTTTGAAGGGAAGAATTCAGTAAGCTTTTCAATATTGGAAGAAATTCTGCTTATATATTTTAAAGGAAATCTAACTCCTGTAAAAAATATTTGAACTTGCTGGAAATGTTTGGTAGACATGCTGCCTTATATGGGCCCTGATTCAGAAAAGCACTTAAGCACACGCTTAACTGTTATCACGTGTTAAAGTGCTTTTCTGGATAGGGATCCATTCTTAAATCTTAGGCAACAGGGCTAATCCGGCACTTCTGAAGAGGCCAGTGAAATGATGCTCTTTGATTTCACTGGACCTTGTCTGACCACTCCACTCAATCAATAGCCTGGTGCTAAAATATGATACTGGAAAAATGGGAAAAACATTAAATAGGAGTGTGGAAAGGCAAGTGTGCTGTCGAAGAAGGAATGGCTGTTACTGGCAATGTAACTTTTAATTTGAAAGGTAAAGGCCCTTTTATTATGTCTGAAGTGCATTAATTGGTACAGTGCCCCATGACTATCTATTGTAATTGTCCACAGGCTGACAAACTGACATTTAATCCAGGAAAAACAGGATTTAATTGCTAAAACATGCTGGAAATTGTAAAGCAAGAACATACATCTGGCAACATTGAGGTGCTGGTGTTTTGCAAGCCATCTTCCAGCTTGTTCCTCGAGTAGATGGGTTTGAGAAGACTCTGCTGCCTGTGGCCTTTGCTTAAAGCTGCCAAGAAGAAGGAGAGAGTGTGCTGCACTTTTCTACTAGTTTAGGTTGTATCCACATTTTCCAAGCTCTGCTCCAAAATTAAGTGAGGCTATTATTCTGTGCAGTCACTGCTGTGGTTTTATTTGAATTGTACATTTGCCTTTGTAGACCCCTGAAAATAAAACATCTTGAAGTTGATGAAAAAGGGGGAAAGAACCTTGTTTGCATTGGACTTGTTAAATGCGCAAAACCAGTGTGGTCACCTTGATAGTTAAATAATGGGAGGAATTGCGTGAGGAGGAAGCCAAGAAAATTTTTTTCTCTACTCCCACCTTTAATGCAGAATCACTACGAGCCTCCTTCAAATCCATTATGTTGCCTTGGTTTTGTCTAGACTGTGGGGATAAGGCTTTGCAGTGCAGCCCACAGCCTGACAACACCCAGCCGTGATTGCCAGCCCTCCCCACACGAGCACTCAGGGCTCCTTCCTACGGAAACCAAGGTCCTCAGGGAGAAAGAGCCTGGCTTTTGCCCCAGCACAGATTTGGGATGTGGCCAGGGCATGCACCTGGAACCTGGATGCCGGCAAGTATCTGCAAATCTCACAATTCAAATACACCCTTAGTTCCTCGACCTGTAAAATGGGCACCCGAGCTCTCGTCAGAGGTCAGGAGCTCTCATCACCTGTCAGAAGCATTGAGAGGTTTATTTAATTAGTGTTTATAATGCTGATTCAAGATGCCAGATGCTACAGTGCTGAGCTCTCTCTGTGTAGCTACATCAATAGCTAAGGAGGAGGGAAGGCACTAAAGACATGCAAAGCATTCTCAGCTTCTTGCTGATGCAAATTGCTGCAGGTAATTAAGAAAAGCACTACAATAGAAGGCAGTAGAAGTGAAAGCTTAAACTTGAAGAAATAATGACTTTTTTAGAATTTAAGTGAAAAATTAATCAACTAGTAAAAAGAACAGCATATTATAAGCTAACTCATTTTTTTTATAATTGAAACACATGGGCTTGCCTCTAAATTGCTATGAAAAATAACCAATAATGGTTTATTTCTTTAGACCTATCATGGGGCATAATCTTCTTCACATGTGTCTCTGAAGAGTGGAAGTTGCTTAATACAGATTTGGAGAATCAAGCTACCAAAATGCCTCCTTACTCAGCTGAGAAGCAGATTTTTTCTGGGCTGAGAGATGTCATCTGAAACATTCAGAGCAAGAAACTCTGCCAGCATCAGGACTCAGCTTTTCCTATTGATTGCTGCACAGCATCCTACAGATATAAAGGATCCTATGAGGATATATGCATATACATATATATATATATACATAATGTAGATAGTAAAAACAACAAGGAAGCATGGTTTCAGCTGAATGTCTAGGAGCAGAGCATCAATGGCCTCCAGCTTCTCTCAGGACATTTCCAAGCCCTGCTCAGCCTTCCCTTCAGTGTCAGGCCTTCTTCACAGAGACCAGTAAATCACCATTTTTCTCTGTAATTCTCCACTCAGGCATAGCCCCATGCAGACTTGTGACATGTCCTAATTGTGCTGAGCGATATCACACCTTAATGACCGGCAATAACCTTTGTTTTATGTCCAGGTTGTTAATCCCTTTATAAGGGCCATAGCAGCTGTCAGATGAGGTCAGGCATGAGTTCTGATTTTCCACTGCTGCATTTTGAGAAATAGTTTTTAAAACTCTTGAGCAATTCCCTTTTAGCAAACAGCAAAGTCCAGATATTTCCCCACTATCACTCCATCACATATCTGTATCTGTAAGTAAAGAAGGAGCGTGTTTTCAGATACTAATTTAACACTTCTATAATTACACAGGGATATGTAAATTACAAATCTGTATTACACACTATAGGAGTAAGGCCAGAAGAGGCTTTAAGAAGTTGTTTGTACTAAGCACTGCTTTGAAGCAGAAGCAGATCTAAAACATCCCTTACAAAGTTTGTTCAACTCATTCTTAAAAACCTTTAGTACCCAGGGAGGCTGTGGAAATTGCTAATGCGCTCCAGTGCCATCAGAAATCTTTCCAACTGGAATCCTCCTCTTGCAAATTAAAGACATTCCTAATTTCTTGTCCAGTTCTTAGTGGACATGAATAATTGATCTCCTTCCTCTTTATAACAACCGTTTAAATACTTGAAGTCTGTTATCATGTACCTCCTCAGTCTTCTCTTTTCTAGACTAAACAAACCAAGTTCTTTCAACCTTTCCTCATAGGTCACTTTTTCTAAACCTCTCATCATTTTGGTTGCTGTCCTGTGGACTCTCTCAGATTTGTCTGTGCCTTGAAGTGAGGTCCTGAATGCTGGACTCAAAATTGCAGCCAAAATCTCACCAGAGGCTCAGGAATACGTGCTACACTCCTATTTCACCCTGGGATGAAGTAGCAGCCTCCTACTGACTTACAGTCTGTGGTCCAGCTCTAACCTTCCAAATTACTTCTGCAGAACACCAGTTATATCTTTAAACTTCCCCCTTTTTATTGCAGTGCTTTCAAGACATCTTTATTGAATTGCAGGTCACTTCTGAAATTTAATTGAATCATTCCGGATTCTAATCCTGCTCCAGAGGCACTCGCGCCCTGGCAGCTCAGTGCCACCTGCAAACTTGATAAGGCCATGCTCTATTGCACAGTCCTAGAGGCTGGTGAATATTGAACAAACCAGGCTTAGGATAAAGCCTTGTAAGATCCCTAATGGCACAACCACCCAGTTTGATAGCAAAGAATCGACACATACTCCGAGGAAGGTTTTCCAGCTAAAGGGTGGTTACGCTTCTCAGCAATTAGAGCTGGGGAAGGGGCGAAATATTCAGATACAGCAAAGAGTGAAAGATAAAACTTTGGAGCAAGGATGCTATAAGATCTTAAAAATAGTAAATTATCTTGCATCTAAATGACTATAATATGTCTTTCTTATTGTGTCTACTGCTGCGCAAGCAAAGCTTAATGTGATGCTTAGATTACTTTAATAGCTTTTGTTAATAAGGCAGTTTTCCCTGCATTTTTTATTTCATTTTAGAGTGAAAGCAGTCCAACCAGTGCAGAGGGGATAAAATCATCTCGTGGTTGTATCTCTTATGACTTTTTTGTAACTTAGATATCTGTTAAGTAGTAAATTGTGGAGCATTTGTGCATGGAGCTGTAGATGGAACCCTAGAGAGTGAAGTGCTTTAGCCTGACCTGGGTTAAAGGAAGGTGCTTCCCAAAACACAGGCTTCAGTTCAGCCTGAATTGCATGGCCTGTAGCAGGGAGAGATTATTCTAGCCAGTGTTTTACAGCTTTTTGTCTCATTTTATGGGGTTTTGCTGAATGTTTCATGTTCCAGACACCAGTTACTTAAGTCTGCAAGAGAAACAGTCTGTGGCTGCTGGTTTAGATGTCAAAAGTGAAACCTGTATGAAATGAGATGATGAGCATCACTTAAAGATGCTTACAAGCTTTCAGTTACATGAAAGGAAGAGTATCTTTCCCCTTCTCCTTGAATATTCTATTCACTTAGCCCTTTTTCTCCTAGTCAGCATCGTGCTTCATAGAAGAGCTGTTTTTTCATCCAACCACAGGTCTGAGAAGTCAATTTGTTTCAGTAGCTTTGATTACTACCAGCAGCCTTCCTCCTGGAAATTCACAGCATCCAGTGAGCTTCAGTAAAGCTCACCTTGAACTGCATTTATAGCTTGCCACAATCTGATTCTGGATTTAAAGCACCAGAAGCATTTTCAGACAGGCAAAAACCCACACTTAAAACAACAAGGGCTTGTTTGTCCACTCAAAGTACCTGATTGAGGAAGTGTCTGGTAAAAGTAGCAGCTACTAATGTTCTGAAAACATGGAGACTGGGAATTGCCTTAGGAGACAGAAGGTGTCCATGTCTAGTCTGGAAGTCAATGCAAGTCCCTCTGCTAAAGCTCCCAGTAGGATGTGTATTTCCCTCCTGTTTCAATTAACTTCTCGTCCTTGGTTTTTGTGTCTGCAAAGGGAATCAGCAGGTGCTGACCCACTTGTCCCGCCTGCTTGTGGGGTTGAGGATCAAAAATGGGAACTGTTAGATGGCAGATACCACATCATGGCTTAAATAAGTATAAAATACAAGTTAGGAAAGCCACCACATAGTCATAGAAACTGAGACGGAGTTTTTCTTCCATCACACAGTTATACCAGGTCATCTGAACAGAAAAGTAGGTGATCAGTCCAGACACAGGTGTATCGTTAATATCAAGTATATATTAAATCAGTTTTTGCTCAGAAAAATTAAGAAATTCTAGATTTGTCTGGGGAAGAGAGGATAACAGGAGATACTGTCAAGATAGTTTGCCATTGTTTTAATATCTCTTTAGGTAAGCAAAAGTCCCTTTATTTTCTGTTTATTAGAGAAATTAATGTCAGACTTTCTAAAGTAACCTGGAGCTTACAAATGAGGACTAATTGGTTAATATCCTGAAAACGTAAGCAACTCTATAAATAGCGATTGTAAGGAGCCTGAAAATGTTACCAAACAAATGTGCTAAATCTAAGAAGAAAAAGTGGCTGAAACAGTGAACTTCCAGAGACATTTTCTGGGCTCCTTCTGCTTTGAGTAACACGAACACAATCTTCCTAATCCGCCGCTCCTGCTCTGACATTCCAGCCTCATGCATAGCCATTGGCAAACTTGGAACGTGCATCCGGTGCATTTTTTTGGTTGAAATGCTACATCTGGCTTAGCTGGCAAGTGTTACTATGCCTCTAGAAAGTAAGCCAAAGTGAAAAAAAAAAAAAAAAAAAAAAAAAAAAAGAGGAATCTTAACTACATGCGGGAAAAGATTGCTGAAATATACTGTCCTCTTTGTTTCCTGGAAAACTGAAACTCCATTTATGGCCTCTGACCTTTGGAAAGATGGCCCCAGAGGAAAACCAGCTACCTAAGAGTTAATGTATGCAGTATACTGTAAGTATTTCATTAATTTGCTTATTAAAAACATGAAAAGCTTTTGCCTCCTTGACACCCAAACAAAAGGCAAGCAATTGGGAGACTTTTGACCCGAGCTTATCAGATGACTGGTGTAATGCTGTCAAACCTTCCCCACTGCATGCAAGTAGGGTCACATTTTAGAGGTGTTTATGACATCCTAAGGTTCATAACGCCTATCTTTGTCAACACGAGAATGATGCAGGTCAACTGGATGGGTTAATGAGGCTGAGCACGTTAGGAAAAACATACAAGAGAGATGGATGTCTAAATTAAAAATTGTAATTTAAATAACCTATAGTGCAAACATGTTCTACCAAGAGATAGAAATATCACAAGTTGCTTATACTTATCATAAACTTTGGTGCCCACTGGTATAAGTAGACTTAGGAGCTGGATGTTTTCAGTTGTAAGGCAATATTAGACAGCTTTGAAAACCCAAGGACAAAAGTGTTGTGATAAACTTCTTATAGTTCTTGCAATTTCCTTTCATCCTTTTTGAGAGCAGGGAATGTATATCATCTTCTTAAATATCTCCATAAACAGCTATTTCAATGAAAATGAGGGGGGGAAAATTGCCCAAATAGTTTCACAGGGCAGCATGATCTTTGGGGGAAAAAAAACTAGGTTGTTCTTAAATTTTGCAACAAAAGAAACAGGCACAAGCTCAGATCATTTAAAATTCATTTAAGAATATTTGCACCAGATCCAAGGAAAAGAGAAGTGAAAAACAACTAACACAGAAAACATTTGTAAAATCTGGAATACTTTCAAGATGTCATAGGCTACATCTACTTTCTCAAGGCAGCTGTGGCCACAGGGGCAGATCAATAGATTGGAGCGGTTGGAGCTGAGGGTTCTTTATCTGCACGATGAGGGAGATAGAGACAGGATTGCTTTAAACTTGATTTAGCCCAAATCCCCAAAATGAAATATACCAAAGTGTGATTCCAAGATTTCAGGAGGTCTAGTCATTGGTTTGGCCTCTTATTCCTGTAATGGGAGTTGGAGAACATTTGGCACTTGCCTGGATCAAAACCTCCAGTTTAGTTTTGTCCAAACAGAATCCAGATTATGTGCTGCAAAACCACTTTGGGAAGTGAACTACTGCACAGTAAATGGGACAGTCTGGGGGATGTGCTTCAAAACAGCATCACTGCTCTGAATCACAGCACTGATGTGGATGCAGTCATAAAAGCCTCCCAAAAGGCAATTTAAAAACAAGCATCCCAGAGGAGACATTACTGACAATTCCTGATTCAGTGATAAGCCTGTTTTTCGGGATGGAGAATTTTTCTCTAATAGCTTGATCCTCTGAATGCACATATTCTAAATCACTGGACAACGTGTTGTGAGGATCTAGGCTAGTGAAGCATCTAAAGTCATTTGACTTCTCATTCCAAATTTCAGTCCATTGGTTGATTTGGGGTTTTTTCCTCCCAGTAAGCATCAGCTAAAACGTACAGGGAATAACAATATTCTTTGTGCAAACATTTTAGGGATTTTCCATGTATTAAACACAGAAGTGGTACATGTGAGTATACAGCAGAATACTCCCAAACATTTTCTCTGCCAGGAAAATGTAGTGGAATAGATGTACACAGGGAGTTTTCCTGTTCTTCTACATCAATGCTTCTGAGCATTAATGAAAAGACCCCTGATTTTAAACTCCTAACAACGCCAATATTTTGTTCAACCTAAATGTGTCTTCAACTTACTTTGACAGAGGAGTGAGACTTTTCAGGGAGTCTAAGTAAAGGGTCTAAGACAGGAGAGAAGTAACATGAAAAACAAGATGTTGTGATAATATGATAAAACCAAGACATATATTCTTGTTAGATTTTTTTTTTAACCTTAGAAAACACCAGTGCTTTAAGACAATTGAAAATTCAGAGAGATTATTTTAGTCCCAGGTTCAATGGTGGTTGCTTGGTTGATCATTTTTTTTCCTCAAGATAAAGCTATTATTATGATGGTATTATTATAATGATTGTCTTAAAAGCTTTCTTATTCCCACCTAGCACTTTCACAAATTCCTTCCCTCTCCCCCTCCCCAGCATTAGGGCTTCTTGGAATTTTTAGTATTATTTCAATTATTTGTAAGAAAAACACAACGTCATTATATTCAAGTTTTCCCTCACAGAGATTTTGAGCTACAATCACTGCTTAGCTGAAGAAATGCCAAAAAAAAAAAAAAGAAAAAGAGTACATCTTAAAAAATAATAATGTTAACTTCTAGTTAGTCTGATCATATATGTGGGAACTATTTTTCAACATCTTTTTGATGGTGTCTGTGTGATATCTTCTGAGATGACAATGAATCCACACAGAGGATTAGCACACACTCCTCTACCTAAATTTAGAAATCCTACAGATAGATCTGCACAGGAGAATGCAGAAAAGCCCCAAAAAAGAAGGAAGGTACTTTAGGTACTCCAGCAGGTCCCCAAAGCCATCTGAGGAGTTAAAACATGGAAGAGTATCTTGTTGGACCCGGATCAAGAGCTGGATCTGATGATTCTTGTGGGTCCCTTTCAAGTCAGGATATTCTGTGATACTCTGAGTTTAGAAGGACTAAAAGTAAGATTTCATTTTGTCACCCTTACCTGGCTCTATGATCTCCCACCTTGATATTCATCATAAGCCTCTCGACACCTGTATTTTCTCAGCAATTACCAGAATCCCAGTGATATCTTTGGGATCACAGCTAGTGACTCAGATGGATCTTCACATGCCAAACAAATTGGCACCAATATGCTACACTATATTTCAAAGACATACTAACAATATTTTCTAGTCAGGAAACAGGGTCAAGTATGTATCCATACAGATAAAATTATGTATTCATGTCTATATTTATTAATTTTTGTCTTGACTACTGAATTTTTTTCTGCTTGACCCAAATTTTCTTTTTTTAATTTATTTTGCAAAAAAGCAAGCTCAAAAAAGGTGATTTTTTGTTATGTACTTCTGTGAATTTCACATGTGTAATTGGACATTTTCAGAGCAAAACCCAAATTATATCCAAAAAATCGGAGCATCACACAAAGTGAGATTAATACGGACCAGTGGAAAGTTATGGAAATTCACAGAGTTAATGGTGAAAGAGACCATATGTCCTCTGACACCCTGACTTGATGGAATGCCTCTCCATAAATGCTTCCTTAATGCATCCCGTTGTGCCTAGGTGTGGGATGACGTATGGTCTGCCTCCGTCCTTTCATGAGCTTTCATCCCTTTCATTTACAAGCCGTGTGTTCTCATAATGAAGATTTTTCTGTTAACCAGAATATTAGAAAAGGGCAATTAGGGCTAATTGTTCAAAACCTTTGTTAGATGCACATGCAAGCCTATGGGCAATATTTGGATACTGGCAACTTTGGGAGTGGTTTTGTCAGGACTCTCTATAAATCAAAATATAACTTTTATCCTTTCCCTTTTCTTAACACCAAGGTTCAAAGCATTTGCAAAGGTGATTACTACTCTACAACCACTTTTAAGCACCCTACTCTCTGATACGTTCTGATAACAAGAGTTGCACATTTCTTTATCAGGGCAAAAGAATTCCTAGCAGATTTTTATTGTTACAATCACTCCCAGTCAGTTCCACATCAGTAGGGCCTAAATAGAGCAGCAATACACAGGAAGACATGGTCCCTGCCTCAAAATGTTTATGATCTAATTAAAGACAAGACACAACAAGTGAGTATAACAAATGTTCAACACAGGTTCCAAATGTAAACATACGGTAGATAGGAAAATGGCCATAAATTCCTCTATCAAAGATAACGCCTCTCAAAGTCTCTCACACAGACTCTGTAACATGAAACATGTCAAGCGAAACAACTGGGGAGGGGATTGCACATGTTGGTGCTGCTGCTGAAGATTCAAGTGAGAAGTAATGCAAACTTCAAAATTTTTGAGTTATTTAGGAAATACATTCAGCCCCAGGAAGATAAAATATCCACATGGTTGTGATTCAAACAGATGGGATTTTTCCAGAGTGGACACTCCTATAGAAATATTTTCTAGCTGATAATAAAATAATAAATAGAAAAATGTGTGTGTTTGTGGCTGTTCTCTGGTTTTATGTTATCTAACAAAGGAAAGACATCTGGAGTGTTGGGTTTATGGTTTGTTTATTGCTTTATTGTTTTGTTTAAAAAGGTAATCTTGTCTCCTTGGATCTGGTAGTGACTATGAGCATAACAGATTGTGAACCTGTGAGCAGAGCAGTGGAGCTGGATGTATGTGGCATCCAGGGAGGGACAACCCTGAACTTGTACGTATTCAGAACTGCTTTGGGGCCATGCTCCAAGTGAAAACCACAGACAATTCCAAGAGCAAGCAGCTAAGCTCTCTCCAGTCCCCCTCATGCCAAGATTTAGAACTCAATGCATTCAGACAATCCACAACCAGGTCCCTTTTCCAGCCAGGGCCTCTGAAAATGAACATGACACACCTTATAAACATTTCTAGCTATACCTCAAGTCATTTGCTCTAACAAAACTCAAAGGTCACATCCTAAATTGGCCCCAGGAAATGAGAAGGTTCAATATTTTGCTCCAGCAGATTATTTGGGCTGTGAGCTTTTGTTCAAGTCACCTTTGAAGGTCTTGGAATAGCTGGTTGTTCTGTGACCACCCTAGCCTCTCCCCCTTCCCCTGGTCTATAGAACAATCATAAGCCTCAAAATCAATAATTACAGAGTCAGCTTTACCAACAGGTAATATTCAGACTCACAGGTTCAAAATGTAAACATAATATAGGAAGCAAAGCAGCTGTAAATTTATCTCCCGAAGATAACGCCTCTCAAAGTCCCCTTTGCAGACTTAATAAAATAAAACAGACCTGAGCACCAAAGGGACTGTGAAGCAGTCTAAGGAGCAGGTTGGAAATATCCAGGCTGCCTGGGCTTAGCTCTGCCAACCAGCAGAGCTTCCCACTCCCAAATCACCCCACGTGAGCCCCACGTTATTTCCAGTAAGGGCTCACTTAGCTGAGCCCCAAGGTCCATGGTCTTTGTTGGGCTGGATATTGAGATTACAGATTCTGCAGCTTTTTTACTGCAGGGATTATTTCTGCTCTTGGCTAGGACTAAATTCCCCCTCTGCTGTTCATGGGCTCTCTGCTGTGAGGCAATTCTCTGCTCAGCTTCCCTCACCTGCCTCTAGCAGCCTCCGCCACTCCATGGTTCATGAATAGATATAAAACCCCACTGTGCAAAATACTCTATTCACCCAGGCACTTGCATGCTATTTGTTATTGATAAATATCAATATTATCATCATTAGTAGAGCAGAAAAATTACCATTATTATCTACTTAACTGGCTGCACATACAAAGGGATTTGGTTTGTTGATTTGGGTTTGTTTTGTTGTTTTTTTCTGGGTTTAAACTCTATTATGAGAACACTGTGAAAGAAATAAAGAAAAAAAGGAGCACTCTACCATATAAAAAACTACATTCAGCATCTACAAACAAATTAAAATCACATATGGAAAAAGTAGCTTCCACAAGAGAGAATTAATGAACAAGCACAGTGGCCCAAGTTCTGCCCTTAGGTGAAGTCAATGAAAAAAAGTGCGTATTTTTGGCCCATTATGCCTTTTCTTACAATGTTTTCTTAATATAAATCCAAATCTAGGGACCTGATCAACTCCAAAGTTTCACAAGTTTTCTCTTGAGCAATATGAAATCTTATGGAAAATGATTTCTAATATCACAGAAAACAGAACACGTTCAGTACAACTGGGAACACACTTATTTCACACAAATGAAAGAAATAATCCCGCTCATTCTAATTGGAGAATATTTTTCTGGGGCAGTGATTTTGTCAGCTGTAAAAATGATTAATGCTGCAATTCAGCAGGATACTTAAGCACATGTTCAGTCAATTCCTATTCAGCAAAGCATTTAAGTACTTAACTTTACTCACATGCTCAGGAATTTCAGCATGGGCTCATGGGCCGGATACGGGCGCATGGAGCATCAAATGACACAGTGGCACTGAGGAGGTTTCCATCCATTGCCCAGCAGACGTGGGGTACAGCACACTGACCTTCCTCTTGCCATGGGCTGCTCTCAATGCTCCATTAAATAAGTTTTGACTAGGAAACAGAGCCTAAGGCAATATTTTTGTTATAAACCTAATACACGGCATTTCCAGTGCCAGTGGCCACAGACACAGCCCACTCCCTTTGCTCAGGGTAAGTTTTCACACTGAGCCATGCTCTGCTCCAAAGCAGCATCAATTTGGATGCAGAGGCAACCACACTGAACCCTCCCAGGGCAGCTCAGCTCCCCACTTGCACAATCCCATCTCCTCTCCACGTGGACTGCTGAGGTGGAAACAGCTCTGGTTGGAGTTCCAGCAGGCAGGATGTGTGCTGGGAGAGGCTGGGGGAGCAGAGTGGGTCACACACGCTGCAAGCACAGGCACGAGGAAACACGTCTCCCTCTCTTGCTCGGGGACAAGTGCAGACACATGCCTGTGGCTGCAATGACAATATGATGTAAAACAACAGCATTTGTGCATGCCCTATGGAAAAACATTGTTTGAGGAGAGCACAGGGAGCAGGGAGAGCAGGGGAGCTGTTTCTGTCGCTGGAGGAGGGGAATATCCCCACTGGTGGTGAAGAAGAGTGGGGACAGAAAGAACAGAAGTATGGCCAAGCACATCATCAGGCAAAATATCTCTCTAAACTATCCATAGAAGGCTTGAGCAGGGACAAATCTACTATTTGCCAAACTGTTTGGTGGCAGTTATCATCTTATCCAGATGTTCAGATGATCATAACATTCCCATATCTAACCAGATGGATCCAAATGTTTCACTGTATTTTTTTCCCCAGTTCCCTTAAACATGGGGGTTCAAAAACAGGTGTCCCCAGTGTGAAAATGTCTTCAACCTTCAAGTAAAAATACACAGAGGGCATCTCTGCATAAGGGAAAAATAAGACTTTTTAAAAAGATAAGTAGTTTTTATAAAAGCATGAGAGAAAAGTACACGTGTGTTGCCACTGACCGCCATAAAACCTTTAGCCTGGGAAATCTGGAAGCAGAGGATGTTTTGTTACAGGGTGGGGGTTATTTTTCCCCTGTTGTCCAGACATCTGTTGAAATCAGAGCTGGATAAATACTTTCAATTAAAGTTATACAGTCTAAGCATTTCACGACATCTTTATGAATTTTTGAGGAACAGTAATTCCAAACAGCATCCAGTTTTTTCTTAAATTGTGCATATCCACATGTAGAGAATTGGAAGCCATCTAACATCTTTAAACATGTATGAAAACAGGTCTTTGGTGGTGTCTCTAAACATTTATCTGAGCAGAATTTGTAGAAATCTGTAACATACACATATAAGTTAGCAATCAATAAGCTGCTAGAAGCTCTGGGGGCAAGTTTCTTACTGTTGAAACCACAGTCCTTTAGTGAAGGTGAAACAGCACTTCTCTCACGTGATGAACTTAGAGTAACCCACAGGTTCTAAAAAAAAATGCTTTTGATTTACAATACAATCCAGTTTCAGCTTTTTAATAAAAACAAGAAAAATAACACCTTTAAGTAACCCACAGAAAATGCAGCATGAAATTTAGTGCAGAGGACTTTTGGCATGAAAAGCTGAGCTACATATTCAGGATGGGTGGCCCAAATACAGATGCACATAGAAATATTTGTCTTTGACATGCCTGATGGAACACCAGGAATGAACAATTTCCCAGTACCTGAGGAAAAAAATTATATGCAAAGGGCCTATTTTTAAGGGAGCAGCTACAGATTAATAAATATGTCATTGTGATGGAAACTTTATGAAATACCAAAATTCTACCCTATAAATGGTGTCTCATCTTAACCATGGAGCAGCTCAGTTTTCTCTTCCTTCCCCCAACACTGAAAATAAAAATACTATTTCACAGAGGACAAAAGGGGAATAGCAATATTTTTAGTTCTGGTCAAACTTTGCAAATAAGCTCAGGAAATATTTTTAACTTCACTTGCAAAAAAAAAAAGTCTTTCAACATGTTATTTAGAAATCTTATATCATCAAGAAATATGTTTAAAAATCTATCATGATGATAATCATATAAATCAGAAAATATTTTAAATGTATAAAGTCAGCCTCTCTAGGGCAGTTTTTCATCCTTTTTAGCAAGGATAAAAATGTAATTTGGCACCAAAAAAATCCTAAATATTTGTTAAAGTCAATCACTAAGCAGGAAAAAAATTACATTTTTATTAATCCGAGTAAGAATAAACAAAACGGGAAAAAATAGGCAGCCTGAGGTATTTCAGATGGGATGGGAGGGTCAGGGAAGCAACAAAGTACAAGATCTTGGATATGAGAAAGCAGGGCACAGTAAATGAGAGAGATGGGAAGATGTGTGGGGCAAGAGTGGAGGAGATGGAGTACGATTTCCTACAAAGGATATGGAAACAGCACAACAGAACTTTTCTGTTTCAATTTGATTTTAAAACCACCATCCTGTCTGGGTCACAAGTGAGCACACCCTAACAACTCAAACTGGCTCTACGAGTTTTTCACTGCTTTAGACTGGGCTACTGTGTTGAACTTTAAAACCTGTTTTTCCTGTGGTCAACAAAAAGTCAATGAAAAAGAACAATACAGCTCCAAGTGCATTTTTGGCCTGCAGTTGATAACATTGCTTGAATATATTTGTACAAAATTATTTCTGCTATACTTCTATGGTCATACTCAGATTCAAGTTATTGATGAGAAGCTGCATCATTAAGGGACCTACCATCAATAGTCCAGTAGTTTATTATTATTATTATTATTATTATTATTATTATTATTATTATTATTATCTTTCCTAATTTAAATTCAGATTAATTTGGTTCCTTTCAGAAATCAAGCCAGGGTAATTTCAAGTGTATCCAAAATCTACTTTACCTGGAGATACCTGTCTGAAGCCATATAGGCAAGAGGATTGTTAAAAACAAATTTTAGCAGGAGAGCAGCTCCTCTCAGAGATTCAGGCTGAATTAATTTTCATTTTCATTATGTTGATTGTACTTATAGTTAACTCATTTCTTAAGAAGACCAATAAGTCTTGCCCCCTTCCATCCTGCAGGTTGACCCAGGTGAACCAACTCGAGGAGTTTGCACAGACTGTTTGCAGAAGTGTTTGTTTAATAGACTGATTAATATAGACAGGAACTTTCCAGAGCCCTAAAAAACACACAAGTCTATAGCAAATTCCGTTAAAACTTGAGAAACTTTTCTTCTCCCCTTATCCTGGCTATCCCTGTGTGCCCATCATACATTTCTTTCTTGCCCAGTGCTGGCAGTGCCTTCCACACCCTCTCTCACTCTGCACTTTGTGACTCTGTGCCAAAGTTACAATACCTCGTACAACACTTCTATTTTCAGCACTTAACTGTTCCTTCTCATCTCATTTTCTGAGCAAGATAACATCATTTTCTGGAGTTTTCGCATTTGTTATTATTTCCAAACTGATGAGCCTGTCTGGGATTGGTGGAATCACCTGCAGATAGCGTGGACTGTAATTTTTGGCATTTGCTGTAACTGAGCTGTTATTTACAGATATTTTTTTCCATTATGAGCTAGCTGAGAGTACACCTGCAGCATTAGCAGATATGTGGTTTACTTGCTGTGCCAGTTACAGAAGGTAGCAGGTAAACAGCGAAACACAGCAGGTTCAGCCTCTTTGTACTTATTTCCCTACTTATTTTCCACCAGTCCCAACTGGTGTAGTTCCCCTCTCACATTTAACATTCCTACAATGAAATCTGTTCCATTAAGTTATCCTTAAAAAGCCACTGTCAAGGATCATTATCCTACCTCTCTGTATTTATATACAGATGGAGAACCAATGGAAAGATTAGGTACTTTGTATGAATTCCCAGCATATAAGGCCTGTTTGAAATACCAGGCTGACAGTGTCCTGACCCTAAGGGGTCCTCAAGGAGCTTCCCAAGGAGTCCCACCATGGCAGAGTGCCTCCAGCATGGGCAGGTCCTGCACCTCAGTGGTGGGAGCAGAGAGGAGGCTCTTTCTTTTCTACCCATCTTTTTCATGGACATGTAGGACTATTCACATCCAGCCCAATGTAAAAACAAAGCTGACTGATGCATGAACCCACTCCTATTCTCTAAGTTAGGATCAGCCCTGTAGGATCCTGCCCTTTGAGTGAATTGGTTTGCTCAATAATATTTGAACTTCTCCCTTCCCCACTCCAAAGTCTGAAGAGTCTTATAGCCCTCCTGAATGTTATTCCTCCTTCCTACACATTAAAACTCGGGAACCCCCTCTCCTCCCTGCCCCCTCAGCTGCCACTGTCCAAAACAATCTCCTGGAGGATAAATTCTTCAGGAATAATAGACTTTCAAAAGGCCATGGAGATAAAACTTCGTAAAGAAGGAAGGAAAACCAACAATGGGGCACTGCCCTATCTAGGTTAAATACATATTTTGATATATATACTATTTACGCAATGGAGCCTAATGGCTTCTTCAAAAGCCATTAAGGTGTATTAAGTAAATACATAATTTGGTACAGGAGCTAATTTTGAAAGCACGTTATTCTGTTTACAATACATTCTTTCAGGTCTGAAATCTCCTCTTCTGAAGTGCCTGAAGAGTGACTCACAAATGGATCCTTAATCCACAGCGAGGAAATCACCTCCTAAAACCAGACCGGCTGTCTTAGAGTTTACATAGATGGTTGGAAAGAAAAGAGAAAAGAATCCATATGAAATATTAACCAGCTGAGTGCTCTCCAGTGGACTGAGTCCATGGGATAAAACACACCACCAGTGATACTCTATCCACCTAATTCACAACATGCCATCTGAAATACCACGGCATGTGAGATCCACATGTGAGGGCATGCACTCTCTATGGCAGGAGAAGGGTTAGAGGAGCTCTGCCTTTCACTGTGAAGTAAAATAAATGAAATGAAAAGTGATGTTTCAGGAAAGATCTATTTGTGTAGCACAGTATGTGAATTGATGTAATAAATGACAACAGTAATTCCTTTTTAGAGATTCATCCAAGCTAAGACTGCAGATCCAAATGCTCAGATTTTCAAAAAGTTTGGTTCCAGGTTTGAATTTTTCAGTTTAGGTCAGCTGTAGTAACAGTAAACATGCTGTTTGCCTTTATATAGAAGATTGTGTGCCAATGTTGAGACCTCCAAGAACCTCCTAAGTATTTTTGAAGGGAAGACACAAACATCTTTTCTTTTTACAGTGTGCATTTTGCAGCAGGAATTTTCATCTTATGATTACAAATGCACAACTTGGCCCAATCCCCAGCTGTGCCTAATGATTTCAATGTCAAACCAAAGTAAGGGTAATCCATAGGTGTTTCTGGGGAAGGCTGTGCACTTCCACTGCTGGCAGCACACATGGCAGTAGACTGTAGACTGAAGAGCGACTAACTAATTTTTGTGTGTATTTTATGACTAAAGGGGAGCAGTATTTGTTTTTGAAAGTCATGATGTGGGCTAAGAGACATAAAACTTTAACCTGATCTGTCTGAGTACAGGTTTGGGAGGCAGGAAGTTCTGTGCTCCAAATCCAATTATCCACAAATATTGACCTGTCCTCTTATAGAGAGGACTCTGGCTATTTATCCTAAAACCAAGTCACATAAGAAGTTGTATTAGAGGGTCTGGGGACCAAATTATCTCAATTTTTCCCCAATACCTTGTTACAGGGCTTTAGGCCTTGCTGCTAACAAAAGAGTGTATTGAACCAGATGTGATTAAACTCAATATAAATGGGACATACTAATAAACCAGATTTCTTTGTCTGAAAAACACGAGAAATTTAAGACAAGGAATGGGGTGGGAGGACTAGATTGAAGGAATAATATTCAATGTTAAGAAAATGAAGTCATAAAATCTTTGTCAAGCATTGCTCAACTCTTCAAACCATATGGAGCATGACTGCTGGGCTTCATATAATGCCCCAAATGTTTTTCATTTTCTATTCCACCGTTCACAGCAAAGGCACAGTGCTGTAATCCCGTCCTTCCGTTAACTACCAATTGTTTCTTTTGCCAACCTTTTTGCTTTAAAATATCATTTTTTATGAAGGATAATGTTATATAGTGGAAAACTGTAAAAATTTTATGGATAGCCTTGGTGCTGAGAAAATGCATTCTTTCAACAGTTTTATTATATATATATTTTTTTGTCCATTACACATTTACAGGGTTTTCTCCATTGTATATATGTGTGTTTTATAGTTCATTCTAGACAAAAGGCATTATGTTAACAGTCCTATCATTTAGAACTTTAATTCACTATTATGTTTTTACCTTTTTGTGGAAAGAATATTATTTTTTTCCTTCTCCTTGGTAGTGCTCACTGTTGTTAATAAGAGTAATGGGTGATCCTAAAAAGGGCTAGGTGTGAATAACCACTCAATGGTTCTCTGAGCTACAAGAACGAGTGCAGAGATCCAGCTCCCAGCACATGAGAGGGGATGATTTAGTTCCAATATAAGGCAGGCTTACACATTATGTGCCCTCAGTCAAATGTTAACCAGCCCCCCAGTCTCTGTGCTTCCCTCCTGTCCTTTCAAGCATCTGTTAACCAGCTCTAGCTCTTGTGACATTCATTCACAGGTAAATCAAGAAGAAACGTGCTCATATCAAAGGAATGAAATACATTTGCTTCAACTTTAAGAGATTCCTATAAACTCTCTTTTGACATTCCTTCGTACTAACCAGCCCAGTCCGCTCTTTTAAAGATTGACATTTCTTTGCTCTCCAGCAGGCCTCAAGCCTTTAAATGTCAGCCTGGACTCCAAAGGTCTAGTTATCATCTCTGCTGGTTCACAACCACCCCACTGCAGCCCTACCTTTTTTGAAGCTGAACTCTTAAGGCAGGGCTGAGCCACTGGTGCCACTTCTCTCCCTTCTGTGCTCTCCTGCACAGCCCAGTCCCCAGGAACATGAGCCCAGGGAGGATTTCACACCGGTGACCACGGCTCAGCCCAGAGACAGCCAGGTTACCACAGCCAGAGTGAAGCCAGAAGGTCAGAAACTGAGACAGCAGAGGGCCAAGAATGCCAATCAGAGAGCATGACCTCCTGAAAACCTCCTGTTATCCCAGATCTTCAGCCAAGTGGCTTTGAAACTTTTACGGTGACAATGGGGTCCAATCTGAGAAGAAATTTAAGAGCAAGGGGTTTTTTTTATGCTATGGATTTTGATAGGATACGATCCTTATGCTTTCAGGCAGCTAATCACACTGACAAGTAATTAAATACTGCAACTTGTCTTCCTTCTTTTTGACCATAAATTGATATTTGCAGCAACCCAGAACAACTGCTATAGTTATAAGTTTGGGAGATATTTTTAGCTCCATTGTTCATTGTCTTTCATACATGACATTTTATGGGGAGTCCCTGAGCACCTTCTTTCCCCCTCTAGCTGAAAGGGGTTTCAGCAAGTTTCTACCACAACAGAATAAGTTGATCATACAAGACTGAAACTCAGAGGTGAGAGGGAGACACAAATCAGATTTCCTACCTAGAGGTGGCTATATCATGAGGAAAAATGAATAATAATTAAAATAAAAGTAGCAGTACATTTGGAAAGATAAAACCCAAGTTTTCACTTGCACAAAAATGACTTGCACTACTCAAGTCAGACTCTAGTTCTGTGTTTACATCAGTGAAGTAACAGGAGTTATAAATTGTGCATACTCAAAGCAAAGTGTTCTCAAATAACCTGCAAGCCAGATCAGAAAATATTTAACTAATAATTTGAAATGATAAACAGAACAAAAAAAAAAAAAAAAAAAGAGCAGCAGATTATTTGCAGACCATTCATAAGCAGGAGAAAGAGATTATATATCAGATAAATGATTCATTATGGATTTTTCATTCAGCCTATGTGTGAACACGTGACCAGAGAAAACCAGTTATATCCATTCCCTGGATTTTTGCTTTAAATGAGCATGCTCAGTATAGGCTATTGTTTAGTTGGATTACAGAAGCATTTCATGAGAAGGGCTTCCCCATTTATCACTCAAAAAAATTAGAAATTTTAAAAAAAAAAAAAAAGTGAGGACAACGACCCTTCTGGAGTCTGAGTATACATATGTTCAAAGTAACTCTGCTGCATAAGCCAACAGAAAATTGGCCCCCAAAATGACTTATAAAGGGATTTTGTAAGACATGAACAGAACAGCATGGGCTCTGGCTAGGCAAAGTATTCAGAGTTGTAATAGAAAACATTTATTTGGCTACAGCTAAACATCCCAACACATGTTAGCATTTGCTGCCAATATGCTTCCTAATTAAGAACAACATAAAATCATAGGAAATCCTGTATCCCTGTCTTCATGCACTTTCCTTGTATCTTCGGTGTCCTGGCTCTGTTTCTCAAGTAGAGCCTGCACAAGAGAAAGGTTAATTCAAAAGTAATGTTTTGCCAGCCATTAACTGTGTTGTCATTAACAAGATTAATGTACATTCCACTATGCATCACCAAGTGCATTCCCCCTCCCGCCCCCACCCACCCCTTAAACAACTGCTCCTATTAAAACCTAATGAGCACAGCACAATTTAAAGAACAGCACCATTTCTGTTGGGCAAAGTGTCGTCTGTAAACCATATAAAGCTGCAGGATTATTACAGATCTAATTGAAGGGCAGCTGAAAAAAAATCTGTTCTCTCTTGGACTATGAAGTCCTGGCCATGTTTATATATTTTATCACAATGAACAGATTTCAAGACGAAGGACAGACTAGTATCTGTTTTTCTTCCTACCCCTCTCTTCCTTCAATCTCTACTCTTTCTTCATCTGAAACCATTCAGAGACTCCTGCTATGCACAGTCCCACACCCAGGTTACCTCCAACTCATCATCCAGTGATTACTGCACAGATAAACAGTTGACTGGATCCTTCTAAACAATCATGAGATACATTTTTTTATAAGCTGCTCTTAGAGGGCCCTAATTCATCAGCATGGATAGAGTTCAGACTCTCTTGCCCAGCCAAAATTGCTGTTTTTCCCAGCAGAGGCAGCAAACAAATTGCTGGCCAATTATACACAGTGGTCTGTCTTCATTTTCATATTGAAAGGGCCACCAGTTTGGAGATCAAAGATCAAACATGAGACGCTTCCAATTTTTCATCAGATTCTTTAGAGTTCTCAGAATTATTTATTTTATTTCCAGAAAATCCATACTCCCTGCCCTGCTCTTTTCCTGCTTGGTTGCTTTACATTTCTCTTCCCTCCACAATTTTTTTTTTTTTAAATCTATTTATTGCATGTTTTTCTTGGCTCATTCTCACTTTCCATTTTTCATTATTAGTTCTTTATGATCTTCTGTTTCCTTTTTTTTTTTTTTTCTCTGTCATGGCTGCTCTCCCAGTTGTTCTCCTCTGGGGCCCTGAGTTTCCCTTAGCTAATGAAACTAGAGCTGCCTACCTCCCTTGCTTTTGCAATCCAGCTGTTTCCTTTTTAAAATATAAACTCATCTTTATTCAGTGAAGTTCCTGTGCAGGGTCTGATCCTTTAAGAGGAGATTGCATTTTGTGACAGCAAGTGGGAGGGAAAAAATAAACTTTGCTGGAGGAAAAGCCCTTTGGGTAGAAATCCAACCAGCTTGCTTTTGGAAGGCAGAGCCTTCTCTAGTAAAACCGGGTTGTTATTTTACTTTGGCACCTTGACATTGCAAAATTCTCCTCGTCACTCTCCCCTCCCTTTTCCTCCTAAAACCTCCCACCTTGAAAGCTTAATGTTTCCTGGCCTCTGTGAAAGTGTAGTCCAACTAACACCACAAACCTGGATTTTATATGATTAGTCAGTGAAAACTTGCCAACTTTAGGTGCTGCCTGCCAAGTCAAGTCAATTTACTGTGATGCTTTGACTGTGCAAGTAGGCCTTAATCCCCCTTTAATCTCCAGTGTACCCTTGACATCATGGAAATTACTTACAAAGCTAATGTCATCAGATGATCCATGTTAGCTATTTCAGTGAATGTTCTTCTGCACAATAGAGCAAGTTTACCTTGCAAGACACAGGCCCCAAAATATTTTCATTTAATGAGCCCAGCAGATATCATCTTACAAATGGGGAATGAAAACTCCTTCTTCTGCACTGTAGCTCCCCAATCCTCATATGACTTGGAATTTACACGCTAGCCAAGCATCAGGTCAGTGTATTTTATTTCATGTCTGATTGATTGGATAAAGAGATTTGCATAGTAGCCACAACAGCCATGAGTTATTAGGAAGGCAAGTTTCCCTTTTCAACTCTGCAAGGCCCCTCCTGTGCTGAAAACATTTGTCCAACGTAAAAATTTCTACAAGAATCATTTTTGAAAGAACATAACGGAAATGGAAAATTCAGGCCATGCTGTGCATGTGGCAACCAAGGTGAAAATCAGCATGTCTGACAGCAAGGAGCCAACTCTGGTATTATTTATTGATTTAATAATAAGGAATTCCATTTATATAGTCCAAATGACTTTATCTCAAAATGACCCCTAGTTCTCCACATACCCAAAAAATCATGTGGAATCTATGTAAAAGTATCGTTTCAGCCCTGACAGGAGCAGTGCTGGTGCTGGGAGAGGAACGGGACAAACAGCCATCTCCCGGGCAGCCCGTGCTAAGGCTGAGGCCAGAGTTTAAGACAGGAAGTGGAAGGAATGCTATATACCCCCACTTCTACAGGATGAGCTCATGATTTGGAGAGGAGCAAGGTCACTGGGGTCAGCTATCTCCTGTAAAAGAAGGAAAGCCTAGAGGGCTCATTTTAGAGGTCTGCAGAGGTGAAGCTTGTCCTTGTGTCAGGAGGGCAGTGCTCTGCATAGGCAGTTTGTGATTAAGGACTGACTCATTAGTGTCTTAGAGGGAAGAGGAGCCCTTACAAATGCTCCTTCCTGGGTCACTCAAGAGGCTTTTAGGAGTGTCTCATCCCAGCACCATCCTACCTCTCCCTCATTTAGGTTTGACATTGCCCTTTGAAAGCCAAGGAGATGTCTAACATTCATTTGCTTGGGAACAGGACCAGATACTTCACTTGTGATACAAGATGAGAAAATAACACACAGCAGAATCTCTGTGACGAGACAGACCCTGAGGAAAAAAAAACAAACATTTGCATCTATCAAAATGAAAGTGCTAAAGATTGCACGTGCTCTGTACCTGTGTGCAAAGCTCCTTCTTCAATTGCAAAGTGCACAACTGGATGTCCAGGACCAGTATTTACGTAGGCTCTTGGCGTAATTGAGAATAAAACACCAACTTTCCTTCAGCATATGTCTCCAGTCAACTAAAACTTTGCTCACTGTGAGAGGAGATCTCTTTTCTTCCCCAGACATGTGACCCTTGGGACAGCAAACGGCGGCTCCATGTCAAAGAACATTACAACAGTTGAGGGAGAGAGTAAGATACAAATCCAGATTCGGAGTTTATGTGGTGAATAGATGTCTCCATCAATGGTGCTAATCTGTGTCAGTGAGAGAAAGGGAAAATAAAAATTAACCTGGGCAACAAAAACTAAGAGAGTGTTTAATTAGGAAGGTAAAGTACAGCCACCCTGTTTGAGATTCACTAATACACTGAGCTCGCAGCCTCCCAAGCTCTCACAGCAATTTTTAACTAACAGATGCAGTCAAGCTTTCCGTTTTATATTGCCCTCATAACTCATGATACACAATCTTGGGCTGCTTTCAGAAGGTCCAGCTTGCGATTTCATTCCGGAGCTGTGGCGCTGCTCCGCTGCCAGCACCTGTGCCCGACATCTGATCTTAGGGCTGGAGCACATCCTCTCCCCCCTCTTCCCTCTGCAGGACTGGCTATGCCAAGCCAGCTAAGAAGCATTCCAGCAGATTATGAAGTACAACTATCTAGGCACTCACTGCTCAGAAGAAACTGGACCTAGCAGGAATTTCGCACACCATTCTCATGGATCTAAAGCAAGCTATATGGGCAGGCCTGTGCGGCAGTTTCTGTCCATGTGCTCATCCATGGCCACGGGACACGCGGATCCTGAAATGCTATGAGTAGGTCAAGGATAATGGCAGGGACAACTGCTGCGTTGAAACACGGGATCAATGAAATGAACACATTCTCAGAAAAGGTGGCAAAGACGTAAATGGGAGTCACTGTTGCTTCCAGAGAATGGCTTGGATTACTGAATCCGTACAGGGACAGGGGTACCGAACATGAGGGAGAGAGGAAATGGGGAAACACATCATGCTAAGTGCTGCTTCAGGAGTATTGAGGCCTCCTAAACAAAGGCCATTATCTCTGAGCCAGGCATTTGGATAGAGGGAAGTATGAGCCTAACTCCAAGCTTCCACAACTCTAATCCTCCTGGGACAGTGACAGGAATGAAACAGAAATCCCTCAACACTGTTGCTCTTTTTATAGATCCCAAAGCAATGCAACAAAGAATGGAAAAGCACTTTGGTGTCACAAAGTGCACAGGAGGGGTCATGACAGATCAAACGATTGAAAAGGAAAATATGAAATTCACCTTCTCCTGAACTGTAAAAAATGGGGAAAAAAATGAAAGTTCACCATTCTCTCTCTCAACTGAAGGATCCAAAAGGGCTTCCTTTTAGCCAGGACTTCTTTTCAGAATATTAGAATCACCACAAAAAATCCTGCAGCTGTTTTTAACAGGAATCAGTGGGAATTTCCCATCAGTTTTGAAGGTCAGAACTCTGACTCCTGGCTGTCAGGCAGGTGAGCTAAATGGGGCTAAGGCCAGTCCCACAAGAACTATTG
Organism: Aphelocoma coerulescens; assembly: GCF_041296385.1. NCBI lineage: Eukaryota > Metazoa > Chordata > Aves > Passeriformes > Corvidae > Aphelocoma > Aphelocoma coerulescens. The sequence continues at coordinate 8,409,619 of NC_091024.1, forward strand.
AGGCACCTTGCTCCTACTGAAGTGCCTAAATATCTTTGTGGATATGGCCTTTAATCTTTGCATGAGCTGTGATCCCAGCAGAGAAATCTGAGTCCTCTAGATGAAATCTTCACTACTACCTGATCCAGCATAATTCCAAAGATTACTACTCTGAATATTGGGAGAATCGACTGTCGTGCTGTTTCCAGGCAGACAGCGCTTTAAAATACCCAGCTAACACTAGATGCACACCGAGCTCCCGTGTCAAGCTAAAGGATAGGAAATTGCAGTGAAATCCTATTAACCAAGGGCATTACAGTCATTAAGTGAAGCGCTGGATGCAATTTTGTGTGGAGGAACAAGGGGAAGGAGATAAAAAAGGAAACTACATCTCATGAGGGAAGGGAATTCCCTGTCCTTTCAGAGGTAAACTTTGGGCTTTGGAGACATCTAGAAGCTTCAGAAACAAGACATACAACAACTGACACATGCTGGTTTTTTAATTTGTTTAGTGCAAGACTTCACGCTTGGTCTTGTTAGCAACCCTGATACTTCATGTTCCCTTGTGCCCTTTAGTGCCAGGGGAACTGATGGGCTGTATAGTCCTGCAAACAGGGAGCATTCCACCTGCATCCACCAAAGCATTTAAAGATTTTATTAATCTGATGTCTTAATTGTTTTTGAGATTAGGAAAGAGCAGGGCCTTTGTTCTGACAATCTGAGTGCTCTTCTGGAGGAGTGGCAGAAGTTGTTTGGTTTTTGTATACTGAGGTTGTTGATAGGACAGGGAAAGGATCATGACTCAGTGAAGGTGATTCATAAGAATCACAGACTAGAAGCCAGCTTCTTTGGAATCTCATGACATTTCACAGATCAGGAATAAAAATGTTCTGCTGGGTTGTCCCTGCACAGTAGCTCTGTGGCAACAGAGCTCCTGTTCCACCCATCTATCTGCTGTTGTCTGCCAAAACTACAAATCATGTTTGCTCACATTTCAGGGCTGTTAAATTAGGAGCAAAGAACTTTTCCTGTTGGATTTTATGCCAAGTGAAGTAGGACATTTAGACTGATTAAAGTTCTTTCCAAATGTCAAGGCAGGGTCAGAGTGGGATGAAAATGAGATACTGGAGGGGACAAGAACAGAAGGGGATCAGAAGGAAAGAAAGAAATAACTCTGGGAGGAGAATGGAAACCAAAGTGGAAAAATCAGGCTACCAAGTCTCTACCAAATGTCTCCACTGGGCTGCTGAGGCAAGAAGGTCAGACATTATTGAACAAGATAGTCCTTAGCTGTTGGGTAAGCAGTGTCCCTGCTAGTCACCATAAATGTCCTGATGCCATAAAAAGAAAAGGACATGGTAAAAGTGTTACACAACTTGGGCAATGCCCTGCTCAGACCAGAAGAGAACCAGGTGCAGATAAAGAACTCCAAAGGGAAGCAATGATAAGATCTGAGCATCTATAAAGTGTGCCATGGGGAGGTACCTACCAGCAAAGCTTGGATAAACCAGCAGTGATTTGGCCTTAGGTCTGAGGGGATAGAGGTGGGTCACAGTGAAGAAACATATATATTTCCATATATCACCTGGAAAGACCAAACTGTACAAGATCAGACCTGGCTGCCCTATGAACTCCACCTAATTATGCTGTACGGACTCCACCTAAATGTATCTGTGAGCTCCAGGGATGGTTCCTGCTTTTTCCATGCAGGATAGTCCAATCTAACAATATTTGGACTGTCCTTTCCCATGTATGCATGAGTTTTGTTGCTAAAAATGCCTCTCAGCCGTTACCCAACCCCATGAGTTTTACAGCAGAGCAGACACTTTACAGAGTGGCATAGCCAGCTCACCCTGTTGACTTTCTAGCAGCAATAGATTTTTTTTTCCTTCGCTTGAGACGCCTATGAGCTTATTTACAGAGTCAATTAACAAAAGATAACCTCCCATTGTGCAATCATCAATAAATCAATTGTGTTAATACTATCTTGGAATGTCCTCCACTATTTACTTTAATATTGTTGACTGTCGGCACTTAAGAAAGGCAGCACCTTCAAGTTTCACTTGATTATGGGCAAATGGATTTTGTAGTAGCCATTAATAAATATAAATTGTTTTGGAAAATATTTAAGTTTGTTGAATTTAACCCCTTGCTGAGCACTTAAAAACTATCCCTTATTGAACACGTTTGACAACTGCATCAGTCCCACACTCTAAGACCATACTACTGCCCCTGTGTATTTTGGTGGCTTACAGCATTCTTACAGCTCCTTTCAGCTGTGAACTGTAATTATTGGTATAAACATATAATTTAAGACTTAATTAAACCAGCTCAGTAAAATGCTTTTCTGTCACTTGGCAGATTCCCACCCCAGGTAGTTTACTTATCCATAGCTGGCGTGTTGCTGCATTTACTCGCAGTGAGTAGCAGTTTACTCCGTGAGCAGTACCACTGCTTTCAACTCCACAAGGATGTACGATGCCACATCCATTAATGTTCATCAGCACAGAGGGCTCCGTTAGTCACGCTGAATTGTGCCTGCTTCCACAGCGGGATGATTTATATCTACAGGGCTGCTCAGCATGAGCAAGGACAGTGGAATGTTTCCCTAAATAGACAATATATAGGCATAGGAATGGGGCAGGGTCATGTTAAGGAAATCCGATGCCCTCTGCTCATTCTGCAAGGACCTCCACCCAAAGCTCCAACATGAACATGTTGCTTTCGGGGCAGAATACAATGCGTGGCAAAGGGGCAGCTTAGGTTTTGTTGCAGGATGTTTGCAATCTCAGGCAGTCAAAATAACCTGGGTTTTGGTAGGCATGTATTTCAGATTTTTCTTTGCACCCCTAACATACTAAGAAAGAGGGTTTTTTCATAGTATGGCCCCAAGAGAGCCTTAAGAACTTCTGTTTTTACAGAGGACCAATACAGAATCCAGAAAGTTGCTTAAAAAAAGATGATGGAAATAGCTAGTGTAATTCCTATGCCATGTTACCTTTGAGGTATGAAATCAATTATTTCACTTATTCTCCTATTGCTCCAGAAGTCAGTAGCCTTGGCAGTAAATTGAATATTATGGTGCCACAGACAGCATCTTTCTTGTCAAGCATGTATCTCCATTCTTCTCTTGATGATGATTGGTGACTTAAAAACTCACATGACATCTAGATAATAAATTAAAACTGTCATTGTTCTGAGGCTGCTGGGAATATTTTTTTTTTCCCTTTCCTCCACTTTGACCTCATTGTGATGTATTGTCTATTTTAGGGTGTTTGGAAAAGTAAGGGAAATACTAGGCAAGGACTCTTAAAGAAAAAACAGACCTCTAATTAGATCCCTCCAACAGACCCTGCAATGACCCTGTTTAGACAGACATTAATGGATGGGCCTAACCTCCATGTCTGTAGTGCTGTCTTGGTCAAAACAGCCCTGGCAGAGATTTTTGCTGGTGCCCAAGCTGCTGCCAATCTCATCTTCATCTTCTCTGTGGGCTGCACGTCCCTGACGTGCCCACTGCATGGGTACTGGCCGTTGTGTGGATGCACACGCAGCTGGGTCAGGTCATTGAACAGTCTGAAAACCAACCTTACTGAGGGGTCAAAGACACAGAAGCTCTCAGTCAGGTTCACCTGGATAGATATTGGGTGTAGATGTGAATTAAATTGCAATAGCATGTAACTAAGGCCAGAACTGACTTCTATTGTCAACCTGTGGCTAAATTGACCATGTAACCACTCCTGTAACTATCTGCACACCTCTGCAGCTTAAACATTTGATATTTATCCATTCCTTTTTCAACCAGGAAAAAAGTTTCTTTAAGTGGTTTTGTTCAGAGAATACCTCTGGCTCTAACCCCACACTAGACAGTTCCAGAACTTCAGGAGATTTCAGTTCTTGTAACTCAGCATAACTTCAAAACCCAAACTATGTTTCACCGTTCAAATGCTTTTTGAATTGCTCATCTGGGATATAAATCAAAATTAGGTTTCTGGAAGAAAGAAAATATTTTGTGTTTTTAGAGGCCTGTAGTGGAGCTGGAACTAAACCAGCTGACTATGGGGAGGCATGAGGAGAACATGACAGAGGACAGAGAACTTGCTGACAGGGCAGTTTCTTTGAAGAAAGGGGCTGTGAGAGAAAGGAGTCACAGAGCCGGACGAAATGCACAATGTGAAAAAAAGGAAATTAAACAGTTTAGTCGTCCTGCAGTTCAGCCATCATCACGTGTAGGTGAAAAATACAACCATACCATGCAGCATCTTTGGTTAACCTCTTAAATGAAGACAATTGTATACACCAAAACTGGTGTCTACATCTGCTTCTGTGGCTGCATATTAACATACTGGCTAAGGGAGACACAAAGTCTGGAAAAAATAAGTTAGAGAAGGGTGTTGCCTGATGGATCATATATTTCAGCACGAGAGAAAATGGTTTGGATATGTTTTGTTCTTAGTTCTGAAGTGACCACATTTGATTCTCTGTATTAATTTTAAAACAAAATTGTTAAAAGAAAAGAAAGGAAGAATAAGGCCTGATCAAAAATAAGGGAATGTGATGCAGATAAAATGTGTATTTAAATATGGGAATTAAGGAGAGGAATTAAGAGATCTAAAAGGACATGTAAAATGTATGTAAAGGCCATCATTTAACATCAGGGAGCCCCAAGCCAATGCTCACTGATGACACTGAGAGTTTTAGTTGCTAATTTTCCTTGCTGGGTGAATCAATCCCAAGGTTTTTGAAAGTCTGAAGCAGCATTGCCCACACATGAGGAAACTACTGCAGCAGAAATATCTCCTTTATACCACTAGGAAGTACTTCTAATTATACCATTAGTAAGTGCTTCTGAACATGTATCTCCTCTGCTGCAGCCCTTATGGTATCAAGCACTCTGCTAGCTCTCCAAAAATAAATAACAAGACAGTGTCTATCCCTGCAGTATGGATTTATGCTCCAGCCTTCTGAGGTCACACAAAAATAAAGCAGGAAAGTAATAATCACATGGAAATTACTCTCGTGCTTTCTTATATACACACACACCTATACATGTATATAACAAAATCATGCCCTAACCACTCACCTTGTCAGCATATGGGCGTTTAAAATATCTCCCACCTGCACTGCACAGAACACATGGCTGAATAACCTGCTCTCAAACTGAACTGGAGGGAGAAATGAGCGATACGTTATAAATAAAAACAGCCATGGAAGCAGTTGGTCCTTAATCTCTCCCTATTATCTCTAGATCTGCAACCAGACTTTCAGAAGATGATGGGCTGTATGAGACAACCCTTGCCCCTTTTACTCACTCACCCAGGTGATCCCCATCCACTTGGGTACAAAATAAGTAATGCAAGCAGAATCTGTATTTAAATAATTGTGGCATAATAGAGGGAGTAAAGGCTAAGAAGGAGCTGTTCTGGTCCATTGGGTAAATATTATGATCTTTATAGTGGAAAATAAATGCTCAGCTATCTATGAAACCAATAGAGCTGTTCCCGTCTATCAAATTATACCTTGTGTTTTTAAAAACAATTTTAAATGGAGTTGCTCTGATCTATAGAGCACATTATATGGTTTGGAAAGACTCTGAATACATATTTATCTGGAAAATTTAAACAGCTCCCTATAAATAATAAGCATTGGAGGGGGGGAAGGTGGAAACCCTGATTAAATATGTCATTGCTTTGCACATAAAAGCAGATGAACAGAGAACATCCCTTCCCTCAAGAATATTATATTTGATCCTTGTCCCTTGTCTCACAGGCTAAGATGTGTCGAGTTAGGTCAGTCTTAGATGAGGCACCTCCAAGGAAGCCCTGGCTATTGCAAGGAATGGTGCTGACAATTCCAGTTCATGCACTGTCCTCTGAGTCAGCACTGGATTCCTTTTCTGGCCTGACGATGCTGAGGTGTGCTGAGTTGTTGTCTTTCAATATGTCTCAAAAAAAGCCTCCCCTCCACAACTGCAACTCATTAAAGTTTCCACGGCGCGCTTTGAGGGGCCGGGGTGCCAAAGCCAATGTTCTGAAGAAGTTCCAGCAGAAGTAATTAAATTCCCACTCAGGTCTCCCTGCAGTTCCAATCGGATGTGGAATGCTTCCTCACATCCTACCCTGGTGTGCAGTGTCACCGTACACCATTAGACAGCTGTTGTGCTTGAACCTTGGGATAACTCCCTATCAGCAGTGGGTGATGCTAATTCCATGTAACACTCAACCAACTCACAAAGTTTTTGCTGACTTAATTAAGGTGCTGGTTAAAAACACTCTCAAGAAAGTATAGTATGTATATTTTTTTCTTTCTCTTTTAGTTGTATATTTACATGTTTAACAAATAAACCTCGTGGTTATCACAGCAAAAAGCAGGAACACAGCATGGATTAATGGCTGCAGCACTACTTGTCCATACCTCCAGGCTAAGATGGATTTGACCAAGTCCTGCCCCTCAGTCCTTCATAATAGTAATGCATGTTTTAAAAAATATTTTTCTTTGTCTCCACAGTGCTGTATCTCCAGGTCAAAATGTCAGAAGAGCTTGATATTCTTGCCTTTTTTCTGGTTTTGTCATACCGTTATTTAAACATAGGTTTTTGGATTTAATTTGACAATCTTTATGTAGTTGCTGGCATGGTAATTGAGTCTACTTGTCTTTTTCAGGACACCAGAAGATCTAACTAAGTCAGAATGTCTCAGTTACAGTCCAGATTTCTATTTATTACCTACCTCACCGAGAAAGACAAGGTGAGTTATCATTCAGTACAAAAAACCTGAAAGGCATTTATATGCTTGAAGTACTGTATAACCACCCTGTACAGAAGCACAGGGCTTAAGTAAATGTGTTACAGCACAGACAAACCCCTTTGAAACAATACTATTGATCCCAAATTGTCTCTGTAACCGAGGGTACAAATCTAGAAAGCTTACCTCCCAGCCAGGACCAAAACAAACCCTTTCAGAGATTATTGATACAATGGCTTATGACAGATTGCTCCTCAGCCTTACAACTCATATGCTGTACCATAAATTCAACATAAAGTGACAGTCACAGCAAGTGTTCAAGGCTGTAACTAAAAAAAAAAAAGAAACCTAATTTTTACTGAAGTTAGAACTCCAATGAACGTGAAAATGTGAACATATACCTATGTATATATCAAAGCTGCAATCTCTGTAAATGCCATCGCCATTACTTATGGCTGGGATGATGTTAATATTTGAAAATATTTCAATGGGAAGCCAATTTCCAACCTGCAAATTGTAATCACAAAGACAATATTTCAAGGCTTTTCTTAGGAAAGGATGTTAGTGGACCAAGGAAAAAGAAACCTGCCTATTCCACTTATCTCCATAGCAGACTGGATGAGGGCATCCTACACCTACATCAATTTGGGTGGGAAGTGCCCTCATATTCTTTATGATCCTGGGCTACTGCTTGTCTTTTTAAATTAGGCCCATTTAGTGCGAAAATAAAATTTGCTATTATGGGTAAAAATTAGTGTCACCACTTTCAGGTTTAATCCAGTTGTGTCCATCATGTAGCCTTTAACTAATAGTAGAACACATGGAAGAGACATCTTACTTGTGTTCAGGTTAATACTGAAATTATGAGAAAAAAAATGAGGATTTACCCACAGTAAATCTTTTTGTGAAGCATTTTATTATGCCTGCATGCTGGACCTACACTTTTTCCTGCTGTAATGTATTTTAAAACAAAACCATAAGTAAGGAATTTAAGCAAAGATTTTTTTTTCTTTTACATTCACTGTTCCATTTGACTGAAAAACCTTTACACAGATGTATGTGGATTATAAGTAATATTTAAATTTTGGGTTTCACTTAAAAAAAATTAGGTAGATAAGCTATGAAGAGTATTTTTTAGGTTATTAAAAAATGTTGACATTTACTGGCCAAGTGCCTGGCATGTAGTTGCAAAGGTCATCAATGGGTAAACAGACATTAATGGTTAGCTGGATAACTGGTACATAAACAGGTCATATTAATAATTAACAGAGAGGAAAACTGGCAGTTTATAGCAAGCTTAGGAAAGTAGCTAATAGAAATAACTTTGGAAAGGGCAAGGACCAATATTTTAAAAGCATCAGAAAATCAAACCTAGAGGAGCCTGAATTTTAAGACATTCATTTCTCATTTTTTCTACTCTCTCTCATCTTATGAACAAATTATTTTTTAATTCATGGAGAGCAAATTTATTTGAATCACTGAAAAAAGTACTTCACAGATGTTCATTCTGCAATTGATTCTCAGACTGATGCTGTCCTGTTGACAACCCTGCAGAATATAAAATATTTAAAGTATTGGTTTCAGCCCCAAACATATCACTAGTCCCTTTTTTCATTGCAGGAAAGATATTGAAATATATGAATATTTGGATTTAACATTCCATCAGCAACCACTAGAACTGCTTATTAATTCTAAATATATTCTAACTGTAATTTAAGTTGCCAATGGTAAAAGTTTTACCAACACCTTTTTTTTCTAAAATATAAATTCTCAGCATTTCTCCCCCACATCCTAAAAACTGGGATTTTTTTTTCTCAATTCCTCTAGGCTTGTCAGCTCAGCAGCAGTTTTCCTGTGCAGTCCTATCTATTTATTCCAGATGAATATCAAACTCACCATGAAGCCAGGCCTCACTCTTAGGTCCACAATTAGTCCTAGTTGACTTGGCTCTAAATAGGTCCCTGGTTTTTCAGGTTGGGAAATGAAGGCAGCCAGATCTGAGACTAATTGCATCTCTCCTGCCATGTTTTCATCATGCAAACTTCAGTGGACACGAATCAGTTGGTTTTTACCTTTAATTATTATTTCAACTAAAAATTATACAAAATGTATGGAACCTTACTTTAGAAGGGAGTGGAATTTCCATTTCTTCAACAATAATCATCATGGTTCTCATACTATGGGAAAATGTGGAAGAATATTTCTCTGGATAAGCATTATAATTTTCTAGTGCTTAGAAAAATGTTGCTTTTGAATATAAGCAAAGCCGTGTTATCTGAACATTGAGTAAAATTGGAGAAGCATCTAAGATCATCTAAAATGTACAGCCAGAAAGCTGAGGGCATTTTAGGAGTGCCAAAAGAAAGGTAGATGGCCCATTTTGTGGTGCAACTGAAAGGGTTTCTGTTTATGGACTTGGAGAGCCAAGAGTCTGCTCTGGGTCTGGAGATGTAACACACAATTCATGGTGTGCTGGAACTCTCCCTGAGTTCTTACCAAAATGCAATTTATTAAAGTTTGCTTAATTATATGCAGAAGTCACCCTCTCTGTGTGCCAGCATATGGATTTTACAAACGCAGAAGTATTTATGTTTTTATATAGTTTATAGGGAGTCTCGGGCTAAAAATGCAACTCAGACTAATAACTTGGCTGAAGAACAGAGAATTAACATTTCTATCTTCTCATGAACATGTGACCATTTTATTTTGTGGTTCCTGTTCCCTGTTTGACAAATGAAATCTAGTTCATGATTCTGAAAACTAGTTAATGATAGAGAGCTATTAACTAATATCTGTTTTACCCACCAAATTAAATAAAATATTAAAAATATTTTTAAAAATGTGTCTTGTTACAGCAGAATAAGAGGAGGGCAGCCGTAGATGTTTTTACCCTTGATGTTTTTAACATGCCTTGCCTTTTGGCACCCTGTTTGGTATCATAGAAACACAGACTGGTTTGGTTTGGAAGGGACCACAGAGATCATCTGGTTCCAGCCCTCTGCCATGGGCAGGGACACCTTCCACTAGATCAGGTCACTTGGAGTCCCATCCAACGAGGCCTCAAACATTTCCAGGGATGGGGCATTCACTGCTCCTCTGGGCAGCCTGTGCCAGTGCCTCTCTACTCTCACAGTGAAGAATTTTTTTCTAATATCTAATCTAAGCCAGCCTTCTGAGTTTAAAGCCATTCCCCTTGGCCCTATCACTGCACACCCTTGTATGACCTGAGGTTCAATCCCACCTAAAACACTTCACTCTCTCCCTCCACTCATCCTATGAACTCTAGTTCTGTCCAAAGACCAGCACAGGTCTAGAGTTACTAAAGGCCTTTAGATTTAATCTAGATTTGAAAATACATCTTCACACAGCAGAAATCTCTGTGAAGGATGAAGAGCTGTCCATTTGGTGCGGATGTCTGATTTGTCAACTGCTTGTTTCTGTGGCTCAGGAGACTCATGATAGCAAAAGGTCAATAGTTATTGATGTTCATTGCAACAAAATTCTGTTTAATGTTTTTAGAAATAGACCATCTCCTATTTGTTCAAATTCCTTATTCAATACAGCTAAGGTTTTCAAGACATTTAATGGCTACACTTTAATATACAACCTATTCTTATTCATGGACAGCCATATTTCTCCCCCTTCTTCCTTTACGTGTATCTTTTTCTCATAAATTTACCTTAGAAAATCTATCTATAATTAAAATATGTCATTTTATAATCCTTTTCATGCCACTAAAATGTATTCTGAAGAATTTTACAGTCTGAGTCAAAAGGGTATTTTGGCAAACGAATATTGTAGCTGCGTTGCCTGAAACATCTTAGAAGATAGTGTCCACAGGGAGAAGGAGAGCTCAGTAAAATACTGACAGATGTAAATAACAGTGTCACATTTTGGGATGAAAACCAGTTCATGGCTGTGCTCATTAAGAGCAATTTCTGTGTCTCTGCAAGGCTCCACGGAAATGGGGAGGTCTGCACCCCAGGCAGCAGATACTGCAGCAGCAGAGAGAGGAGACTCGCTTTGCATGGCTAATCCAGTTAATCCCGGTGGTTTCAGGGTTCCCTCTGCAGCAATGCAGGGAGAGATGTGCCTGGGAGGAAGGGATGAGCCCGAAAGAGATAGTGGGCAAGGACAAAGCAGCAGATTCCCCCTGGTCCTCCCTTTTTTTCCAAGGGAGAGCAGGCAAGCCAGGGTGTCTCCGGCCATCAGGCCACAACAGCTAACACGAAGCGACACTTTCGTCCCCTGAAAATTTTGCTGCTCAGCGGAAATAATGAAGCTGTGCATGGTGGACACAATTTTCCCCCAAGGCCCTAATTTGGCAGCCCTTCCTGAGCTAAACATACAGAGGAGGTCCAAAATAGAGGCTGTCTGGAAGATGGGAGGAAGAAGCACATGCACAGGTTCTGCTCCACCATCCAAGCTCCAGCCTGCAGTGCCCAGATGCAGGTTGAGCTGGAAATGGCTGTAGAAAAATGTGTTTGGGATTTCAAGGGAAAAAAATAAAAATAAAAAATAAAAAAACCACCCTAAGAAAATAAACTGAGAAATAAAAACGTGAAAGCCATTAAAAAACGTGCTTTAAACTTAAGAATAAATGCAATGGCATAGTCACATTCTTTAAAAGCTTTGCTCTGCTCCGAATGACTTTGTTATTAGTGATTCTTAATGCATGAGATAGTGGTTTGGAATAAATCTTTAAGTAATTCAAAACAAGGACTCTTCAGTAAATAGTTGAAATTAAAGGGGGAGTTAGAGTCATCTGGTTTCCATTAGGATGATAAAATAGTTCACTTGAAACCTTTTACAAGATGCTTTGTTACTGGGAGGTGTCTGTGCATCTCACTCCATCACTAGCCATTTGACACAACATAAAAGGCTTCAAAAGCCATGCTAGGCTTCTTAATCAAAAACTAATTGTAATAGATATTGGGGAGTGTTAACACTGTGACCGCTAGGTTGTATCTTCAGCATATAAGCAGGAGTGAACATTAAACACAACCCTGAGTTGATAGGGCTTATCAGAATTTCAGAGTTAAGTGCTAAGTACTGCAGCCCGGTATCTGCGCGCCGTTGCTTTGTACCACTTTTGGAGTTAATTGCGCTGTAGGACTTCATCTTCCCAACAAAATTTATAGGATTGGCAGAGAAACTGGAAGCCTGCTGAAGAAACTGCTGCAGTTTACAGGAGTTCTGTGAAACCACGGGGGAAAAAATTGTGGTTTTTACTTCAGCATCTTAGAAGAGTTCCCTCCACAGCCCCTCCCCAGTTCGCCCCATAATAAAAATGAATTGTTTCTCCCTCTTGAAGCTTTACTTGCTGCTAGTGCTGTAGCAGAGGAATTACAGCACCAGCTCCCCAAAACAATGCTGGCCCTAAAATTATCACTAAATTGTCATACATGCATGCTTTACATTCCCGTATGTCTTATTATGATTGTTGACATGAATATTCACAGTGCTCATGGAAACAGCTTTATTGATTTTACTGATACAGTGGGCTCAGAGTTACTGATTTTAACTTAATTCATGCATTTTTCCAGATAACAGATGACCTTAATATTTACACACAATTGTACCACAATAAACCCAGGACAAATCCTCTCCTGTTATGAACTGTTGACAATGAGAGTTACATTTTTTTTAAGCAAGGGGCTCAGAACCAGGCTGTTGTACAGTGAGGAAATCAGAGATATGGCAATTTACCCCAGCTGAGAATGTAGCCCACAGTGTAAAATTCCTTGTTCAGTGCAGTAAAGTGCATTAAAGAGACTGCTATGTTATTTCTCATGAGTTCATTATAACCTGTATGCTACCAAAATCTCCAGACAGCTGTGTTCCTTTTTACTCCAATTTCAAACAATATAATTAAAAAAGCATTTGATGAAATGTAGACACTTTTACCATTTACACTGGAATGCTGGCACCATCCAAAATCAGCCAGCCTGTAAATACCAGATTAGGATCTGTGTAGTCAAGGTTTTTATTCTAGGAAAACGTACTCAAAAGAAAGTCTCAACCTTTCTTGGTGAAGAATAAGCTTTATTTGTAAAACCCATAATTATCTCAAATGTTCCTAGAAGCTGAGAGAGCTGCAAATGGTAAAGAAAAACATAAGGAAACAGTTTGGGGCATTTAAGTGAAGGCAAATAAGGATGATGTACTTTTTCCCTATTAGTTTACTATATGAACGAGAGGACATTACAGAGTGAAATTTAATTAAAGTAATTGACCAAATTGCATTTTGTAGTAGTTATTGTCGTTAGCAGCCCTAACTCCTCTGTCAAAAGGATTTGCTGAAGATTATTTCTAAGGGGTATTTATTATGAATATTAATCTCTCCAGTAAGTACCATCAACATATTAAAATTCACTTGAAACACTTTATGGCAGACTGCAAACAGAAATGACTGGTGAAAAACAAGGTGTCTAATCATGTAAGCTTGGTTCACACATGGTTAAAGCAGAAGTAGAACAGGGAAAGGAAATATAATAAAATGTATATTAGTTATATTATGATGAAAATGTGCTTAAAGGGTGCCTGATTTTCAAAGATACACAGCTGCACTACCAGGAACGCTGATGACTCTGCTGTTTAGGGCAGGTTTTTAAATAGTCTTGCACTGTCTCACTGGGAAAGTCTCATTCTCAGCCTGTGTGTTAATTTCTGCTTGATCTTTTCAGCTCTTGTTTGCTGGAAGTATATATTTAAAGAAGGCTATAACTCCTAGGTTTATAGAGAAATTGGTTCACAGGTGCCACCCACACTACTGATACCAGCAACGGTCAGCTTGGGTTTGGTGTTCCATACCCCAAATTGGTCAAGGCCCTCTCTTCAGCAAGGGGAAAGACACAACTTTTAATTACAGTGTACATAGGAAGGGCTGTGCATAGTTTCATCACTGTCTCTTCCAGCAGTGAGCTGATGCAGTTTCTTCTCTTCAGTGCTGCTCAATCTTCTTGAGAAAAAGAGAAAAGTGGAGGAAAGATGAGAAAGTAGGGATTGGCACTGAAAGAAAAGCACAAAGTGAGAAAAACTAGGAAATCTTGACCTGCTCTTTTCAATTTTCTATGCTTTGGAGACAGCGTTTGAGGACTGATGGCTGTATGCTGGAGGAGCAAAAGGTGTTTATGAGGTTGCCACGTCTGCAAGTTGCAGGTTGGGTCAGTCTCCGTCCTACTCAGACTCACCTCATCCTTCCTCTCCTTCACCCCTTTGTTTTGAATGTTTTTTTCTTCCCTTTCAACGAGGCCATCTGCAACTTTCAGACCACCTGTGTTTAAAATAAACACCTGGCATCAAATAAGCCCTAAGTATACACAAGTTGGGCATCCCAAGTCGTGTTGCAGCTCCGGATGTCAGATTCACTTGTCCTTTTAATAAAGGCTCAGATCCGCACCGTTTTAGTGCTCTGCCTCTGTTCTGCCAGGAGGCATTCCTTTCTCTTCCTTACGAAACAGGCTGAACATTTTCCCCATGTAAACATTGTTCCACATCTGTTCATGCTGAAGAACATCAGAGCACCACTTCCCAGAAACCATTCTGGCTATGTGTGACCAAATGTACCGCAGAGGAACCAGCACGAGGTCAGGAATTTCCTCAAAGTTGAGAGTGGGAAGAGTCATTTAGCCACAATGCCACAGTTACTAGGATAACTTTTTTACAGGTTTTATTCACCTATTAGCACCAGTCATTGTGGCTTTGGCTGCACAATCGATTTGCATAGATCAGGGTTGTGGAGGCCACTGAAGCACCGACCTGAAAGTAAAAACCCCAAACTAAATCTGATCCTGAATAGAATGAAAAAGAGAAACCATTTCAATTGCTGAATATGACAAAAATTCTTAAGGGAGTCCACTGATTATACTACTGAGATTTGTATGAACTAACTAGGGTAAATAATTAGTCTATATTTTAATTAATATATCAGTGCCTGCTAGCACAATATAGTTAAATTTGTGCCACTATTAGAGCTGAATGAAAGAAAATTATCCTATTTGTGGTGAAATTATAATCATGACCTTTCTAAGAAAAAGGGAAAGCAAGAAAAATCCTGCAACTCTTTTTGTGCTGAAAGAAGTCAAAAGGTGCCTTTAGCTCACCAAGTGCCCATGTGCCTCTTCTCTCGGTAGCAAACCTGAATATGGCAAAAGTGTCTCTGGTGAGCAGGGAAATGAGCCACACACACATATATATATGTGACACAGATCACAAAATGAGGGCTAAAAATACAGCTCAATTATTCAAAGTATATAATTTTTTTTTCAAGCTTGACCTTGTTATTACATTGAAGCACCTGTGTCACTCGAAGGGCGCCCTTCTTGCACAAACAAGAAAAAAATATGTATGCATTGCAATGCAGGCTTTTCCCAAAACCTTTCTCCTCAAATAATATTGCAGGCTTTCCCCACATTTTTCCTCCATGGAGAAAGTTGCACTTTTGGGTAACAGAAATCTCCCTCCCTGTGAAATGTTAGCAGTGGTTTTGCACAATCAAATATGATCAAGACACAGAGAGGGTCTCTTTTCCTGCCTCCACAAATCAGACTTTCTTCCTTACTGCCAGAGGAGGCAGCTCCTTACCATCTTTCCATCAGGAGCAAGGATGGAGGGACAATAATTTGATAGAACAAGGGGTAATGATTTTAAGCTGAACAAGGGTAACTTCAGATTGGATATTAGGAAGAAATTCCTTTCTGTGAGGGTATTGATGCCCTGGCACAGGTTGCCCAGAGAAGCTGTGGATGCCCCATCCCTGGAAGTGTTCCAAGCCAGGTTGGATGGGGCTTGGAGCAACCTGGGATAGTGGATGGCATCTCTGCCCAGGGCAGGGGGTGGAGCAAGATGATCTGTAAGATCCCTTCCAACCCAAACCAGTCTTTGACTTGATGAGTTTATGATAATTAATCCTTTGGACTTCTCTACATAAGAGGTGGTCTTTGCAACAGCAAAACGGGGCCACGTGCCCAGGGCGAGGCTGGCATCCAGAGCTCTCATCTGACATTCCATTGGAACTCCTTTATCTTGAGGATGACCAGGAGTCCAGGGATGTGGAGGGAGGGCTCACCAGCAGAACAGTGTGATGGTGGCTATTTTCTAGCCACTTCTCTGATGGCACCAGAATACCGTGCTGGCCCACCCCAGGCCTCCAAAGACATCAGAGAGGTGCACCAGGGGGGGAGCCTGAGACAGGGAACTGCTTTCCAGCAGCAAAGAGCCCATCTCTGCAAAGGGACCCTCCCTGTGCTGGCTTTGCAGGGGAAGAGGCTTTTGGAGCCTACGCTTCCCAAGGTGGCAGCTGATCTCCGCTCAGTGGCAGCCAGCGCGAAACACGAGGGCTTGATTTTCAGAAGGTGGGAGGCTTAACACTCGCTTAAAATAAGACCCATATAAGTTGTCAAGACAGCAGTCACCTTGAAAGATTTAGGCCACGCTGTCTGGTTAGTTGGTTGCTCCCCTCACTCTGCCACATTCACCAACCCCCCCAACAATTCCTTCCCATTCAAAAGATGTGTGTTTTTGATCTCCTCATGAATGTTAAGGTATCACATTGGTTAATACTATTGCTCCTCCAAAATTTCCCACTTTTGGCCCACACAAGGCTGAGGATAACCCCTTCCCTTCTGCCCCAGCACCACTTATCAAAAACACAGAGTGAAGGAGGCACCACACAATTCAGTTTTAACATTAATCTTCCCACAAGATTCTCATTACTTTGCCAATAAGATGATCTTCCTCATACCACCTTTCGATATATTTGACATCTGTCATAAAACTCAGGTCACATATATCTGTCTTCTGGTAAAAGGAGTCATCCTACAGAGACCCATACTACACTGGTCAGGTCTCACCAGAAACAATTATTGATATATTGTCAACACGTCCAGCCTACAGTATTAACAGGAGTCATAAATTACCAGCCTTTTCTCTACTCACTATCTAGCAGGGAAATGAGGGGACATAGAGCAGGAAAACAGGTACATGGCAGTTGGGTGATGGATCCAGGCATGGCCTTTCACTGTTTCCTAGAAGATTTGCACAATTTAATCCCATTTAAGTAAGTGACTACTTTCAGAAATCATTCAAAACTAATAATAACTTTCCCTTTGTTTTGGTGCTATTAGGTGTCATACAGGTCCTGATCTCTTATCAAACCAACCATTCACAGACTCCCTAAAACTTGTAGCTGATAAACAGTAGTTATTTATGGAAGAATGGTTATAGACAGGTAGAAGCTGAACTATCCTTGGTATAGTGTCATTGACTGCATTGAAGAGAAAAGGTTAACCTGTTCTTGGCACTAGCTGTGGAAGACAAAGGCAACTTTTCTGTTTCATCACATATATGAGGTGCTCCCCAGTTGATTTCATTAACAACTCAGGCATTGGGTTATTATTCTGCTCTTCTTCTTTTAAACTGTAAGCTCACACAGCTAAAGGTGAAAGAGAGATTCCAGCCAGAGATGGAAGAGGAAAAAAGCCTTTCCCCCAGGCAGTATCTCCTGCAGAGCAGTCACTGGGTTAAAACACTGTTGCAGTCCCCTTTTGGGGTTCCCACCCTTCGGTGGGTTCCCACCTCCATGCAGTTTAGGGTACCAGGGGCTCCCCTTGCTCCATGTTTTGGTGACAGAGGCACAAGATCAAGGTGGTTACAATGTCTTCCTGCAGGCCTAGAGAGAGGAGCAAAAGCTTTGCTTTAAAGCCAGGACGGAGCTGTAGGTGGTACCGGGAAGTCGGTGATAGACATCACATGATGTTCTGCTCCATCGGCCGCAGAGCAAGGCCATTAGGCTGCTGTGATTAAGGTGTGTTGGGCTGCAGCCAGGCAGGCTCTGACCTTGACCTTTAACAGGTGAATACCACGGTTTGCAGCACTCCTCCTGTGCTCTCTGGAGTAGGGTCTGTGATTGCCTTGCTAGAGAGCAGAGAGAACCAGGGCCACCTTGGGGAGGTCCTCCCTGGAAAGGATATTCATTTTGTACCAACAAACCTCCAAAGGCTGCTGTGTTAGGGAACATGGAGCACTCCCTGCAAGAAGGCTCTAGCATAGGGTTTTGCTGAGGACAAGGACAGGGGAGTGCAAACCCACCAAATACCACATGCACACAATGGATAAGTTGTGGGAGAATATTCCTTCTTGTGTAAATCGAGCCCAAATCCCAATCCCCAGCTCCAGTGCCAAAACCTCAAATCCTTTTGTGCAACTTTTGTTTGGTTTTATAAGACAGCAGCTGGGATGACACTGAGAGTGAGTTACCCAAGCAAGGGTGCTCTGCACATCACAGTAACACTCCACAGGCCCAGCACCAGCTAAAATGTCACCTCAGTGTTTTACGTTTTCAGCCCTTCTGTATATACAGGAGCACTGAGAGCACCTCACACTAATTAATAAGCCACTCTGTATCTTTGTGCATTACCTTTCTTTTCCCCCTTTGATTCACATACAAATTATTTTTAGAAAAGAGAAAAAGGTTTGGGGGGGGGGGGGGGGGTTTAAGGAAAAGCAATGAAATGAAGTCTGGCACTGCTCATCTGCTCTGTTCAGTGCCTCAGTAGTGTATTAGTAGAATGTGGAGGACAGACGGACAGACAAAATGTGGGGAGTCCCCTCACTCCTGTCACCTCCTTCACCCCAAAATTCCCAAGTCCTCAACAAGCACCAAATCCTTTCCTTCCTCCCCCTCAAAAAGCCCTGTGGTTTTACTCACAAAATCCTGGTATGAATCTTTGAACCGTGCTCACTTTCCATCCTTTTTGGAAGGGAAAGCTGTTGTCCCAAGGCAGTTTGTTTTTCTGGAGTACCTGTGGGTGGCACATACCCAGGTTAACTGCCTTGGTGGCACCTCCAGCCTTACACTGTAGGCACCACGTGATGGCACAGGCACCTCAGATATTCGGTTCAGGTGTCGAGTTCTTGGGCAATTCTGGGCCAAGAAAAGTGACCTGAAGAGATCATTTTAAATCCTGCTAATTACAGTATCCCTGAATCTGCTCTAGTTTTTTTCCAGGTTGAATTTAGCAAAGATGGGAGTGCAAAAAGGCACTCTTGCTTTTCTTCTTGGGCACTGAGCTCTGACACACCAGAGGATGTCGTCTTTCATTATTAACTTTGGCAGCATTTAAATTAAGTAATATCTTGACAGGGGAAAGGAAGGGAATGAAGGGCCCTGGGAATATTTTTTTCTCCTGTTTAATTGTACTGCATTTGATGTGTTCCAAAAAACACTAAAAAAGCTACTCTTCAGAGACCAGAAAAAAGTTTATAAACCCCCACCAGTTGAGGTAGTTTGGCAGCACATAGAAGGATGGAGAATTATCATCTGTCCAGGGAAATCCACCCCCCACTCCTCCCAACCCTCTTTCAGCTGGTGCACGCAAGATGTTCCTGCTCACTTCATCTTCAAACATTTAAACACTTTGAGGACCACACACCTACAGTGCGTTATTTGCAGGGCTTTCTGAGCCGAAATCCAGCGTGTGTGTGTATCTGTGGGTGGGAATGACTGGATAATGTTACCCTGATAGCTGATGATAATATTTCTACCAATTGTTAAGCTTCCTAAGTCTCCACTTTGCAAATGCTTCAGCAGATTGGTTTCTGAAAAACCCAGCTCTCCTTGCCTAGGGAAAGGGACGAGTCAATAACGTGTTTGTGCAGATTATCTCGGAGGCTCTGATTTCCTCCAGAGGAAAAAAGTCTTCCTTACACAAATGCACCATTCTAAACACTTTGGGGGTCGCATGGTTCACTGCAGGATTGTGTCAGTGCAGCCATAAAATAAGGCGGCCGTTCAAGCTGTCTCGGGCTGGCAGCGTAGCAGGTCCTGCAGAAACACAGATGTGCTGGGGCTGAGCTCGTCAAAAGTGGCTGCCTGCTTGTGAGCTCTCTGCTTTGGGTCCAAACAGACATTAGGAAAATGTGTGAGGGACAAGGGAGTGTGTTCCATCAGTGTTTCAGGGGGAAAAAGCGTGGGAGGAGAGATAATTTTGTTGAGTCAAATTCCTAATTCCCTTCAGACCTGTAAAGTCAGCAGGAGTTGCTTCACTTTCATCTTAGCATGTAAAGAGGGGTGAAGTTAGAACAAAGGAAGGTGGAAAAAAATAAATAAGTTGTTTTTTTGGAAAGTGAGTTTAAGGAAGACCAAAAGAAACAGCAATGTTTTCAGTGTAAGGACAAAGACAAAAGCAAATTACAATTCTGCATAACATACTTTTATCTCATAATACTTATTCAGATCCTGGATTCTGAGAAGTCCTCTGCCCATCTTTTTTCCATTTCTTCTGCTGTGGGGACGCTTCTGGGCTGTGCATGCGTCAGACAAAGCATAATATCTTCTGGGACTTGGTTAAAATACTATTTAAGACCAACTTCAGGCCCAATTTTGGCTTTACCACGCCTTTGCTTCATGTTTTCCATCAGTGCCTCTCTTCATCTACTGCATTAAGGCAAATTCTTCTTTTATTCAAAGATGTTTACAAGTTAAATCCTCCACAACACTCTTCTCAGCTGTTTTTGTCCCCAAAAAATCAAACTTGACTGTACATTTCTCCCCCAAGCATGTGTAGTCTCAAAATTTTTTCAAACTCCACAAGCTAACAATTCCTTTTGGGGTAGGGATTCATTTACTACCACTCAAAATTTACCTTAATTATAAGACTGAGCACTTTTGCACCCCAAGTTCTGCATTAATTTTTTGTTTAGTCTTGAGGCAAGGAATATCTTTTTAGAGATCCATGGGAGGCAATTTATATATGTAAACCTGATTCTTAGAGTGTTTAAATCTGCCATAGAAGACAAAAAATGCTGTGGGTTCATAATTCAAAATGAGTTGAAAAATCACAGTTTAGATATTTGTAGATTTCCTGGTACTAAAATGTTTCTGACTTTAATAAAACCATGCAGATTCTACTGTAAAATATACAGTAAAAGCTGTACTGCTCCCATCAAAGTGTTAGGCTCCCATACTCTTATCCTGAGAGCTCCCAGGCTTCTTCTGGAGAGCACTGAAGAAATAGATTATATGAAAATCTGTCTATGCCCAGGGAGAGAACACCAGCACCAAGGCTAAGCTAAGCAGTAGCAATGAATCACGTGTTTCATCTGGAAAGCAGAGAGCTCTAGTTTTGTTTATCTTTTGTGAGGACAAGCCCCCTGGTCTGGGTCCCTATCTTTTTTGAAAGCCCCATCCCCCATCAGTCCCCAGCTGACAGCCTCATTGCCCCCATGGCTGTCGTGGGAAGTCATGACAGATGGTTGCACCCCGACCCTTTTAGAAGGTGCATGTTCATGTTATGCTCAGAGACATTTTTTTGATCAATAGTCATTTTGAACCTTTTCACTTGTGGAGACACAAAAATTCATTTATGTTTGTGATATATGTACGTATAAATAAGTGGCTGGAGAATTGTTAAGATGAGCAAAACTACTTCAAGAGGTTTAAGCATTCTGGAACCCAAATCAGTGACATCTCATGAGTAAATGTGGTCATTTGCAGGGTTTGCAGTATTTTTTTTCAATATTTTAGTCAAAGGAAGAGCAGCCAGAATACTTTCATTGTGGAGAGCACAGACACTTGAAATAACTAGGGTTTGATACTAGCCATATTGCACTTCACTTTTCCTCAGCACAGAATGCCAGCTTGTTTCTTCAAATTAAGACAATATGCTTACAGTGATGAACCTTATTGGCCATCTATCTTCCTTTTGTAATCTGGCTCTCATCAAGCTGAAATGAAGCCATTTCTTCTGACTGTGGCTGATTAAACACAGAGTAAACCTAGATCTCTGAGGAGGCTCTAATGATTCTCCACAGGCCTGGTGTCAGCCCAGCACCTGCAGCATTCAGCTTCCCCATTTCCATCATAAAATGAAGCATCTGTTACAGAGAAGTGTTATCTTTTTATCATCGATGGTATCTTTCTGTTTGAATTCACCTACCCCATTTGGTATAAATTACAGCCATTTCATATGTAATGAATGGTCACACAGGATGCACTCTGGTTATTGGGGGTTAAAAGGGCACAAAATCCTTTTACTAAACCTTTATTTAGCTTGGTGAAAGTTAAGACTACATGGCTTGTGTAAAACCTTCTTTCTTATAACAAACAGGAGGAAATACTTACCACAGCTTAATGCTGAAGCATTTTGATATTGCTTATCTAAATACTGGCCTTTGAGTTTTTTGGAAGCGATTCCTGGAGAAACATTATTAGTTGCAGGGAAGAGAAACAGAGAAACATGTTCATGCCAAAGACATTTCTGTCTCAGTAACTTGATTAACTATAAGCCTGAGATGTAAAAGTAGACAAGATTTGTTTGCTAGAAAGGGTAGTTGCCAGCTTAGAACCTGCTGCAAATCCCACAGAAGTCAATTGGCATATTTTCAATTATTTCAACAGCATTTGTTTGGATCAGGCCAAAGATCAGCTGGCTGTTTACTTTTTGTGTGGTCCACATGCTCCTCTATGTTTTACCTTCTCCAGTTTTCCATCTGAGCTAAAAGAGGAGAGGCAACTCGGTCTCAGAAACAATTTATTTTCCTCTGTGGGGGATTTGGGACACAACTTTGCCAAGCATTTTGCTGTTTCCAGCCTACAACATGGATATTCTGGACAACATCACATCTCAAAGAAGGAAAGAAAAACTTCCAAAGACGCTAACTCAGAAGTGAAACTTTGCTCACTGAAGTAGCAATATAATTGATGGTAAAAGCAGTTGTAAAACTGCTGAATAATTCCACCTATGAACATGTAGCTACAGGATATAGAGGTGGGGACAACAACTGCACAATGGCCTTCCTGGTCACATGGATCTGAAAGACGTTATAACATAGCAACCACTCTGATAACATCTAAAGATTGCAAATAAGAGATGCCTTGCTGTGTTTGATGTAAGTAGAGATAAGGTCTTCAGTGAGCCAAAGAGCAGCACAGAGAGACTAAACCAGCTTGCTCAGGTATTGGTATGAGACTATTTGAAATTTCAGCACCAGCTATTTCTTGGCAAATTCTTGGAGTGTTGAACCGTTGAGGTATTACATAAATCTGGGACAGGAAAGGCAGTTACAATCCAAAAATTTCATTCCACTCGTTGGCCTATGCCACACTCTGAACAGGATGTGCCACCACGGAGGGCACTGTGATCTACAGCCTGGCATAGCTCAGCAGCCACACAAAGTAGTGCTGTCAATGTTCTATTGAATTACAGATGTTGAACAATCAAAAAGGAAATTATGGTCACATAGCCACAGCCTCTCTGGTGGATCATTTGCCTAGGTGTTTTTGGTAGCAGTCTACAGGTGAAATAATTTTACAGCATAAAAGTAACTTAAAATAATGTACTTTATTGTCATGTTTAAACTTTCAACTACCTGTTATCTACAAAGCCAGGAATTGCTTAATGGACTCATTAACAGGGGGGGAAAATCATCCCTGTGAAAATAATGAAGAATGAACAATTTTGTACCAACATGCATTTTCATGATCGCTTTACTAACCTGAATTATGTGGCGACTTTCTGCTGATCCACTTTGTAGCAAGCAAAATCATATTGTCCTACCACAAGAGCATGCTTGTTATTCAAAATGATTAGGACATGAGTCATCTTAGTATCAAAGTTGGCATTAGTGATATATGGGGCTGATGACTGATGAGTCCAATGAACGTTTGACTCATGTAGACTTAAAATATGCAGCTGAAAAGCTCAGTTAATTCAGAAGAGACACAGCAGAGCTGTGATAGCATCTTGTAAAAGCAAGATCCAAGACAAGTAGAAATGCAGTAACACTGGTGATGAAAATAGCTGAGGTCTTTGGATTTCTCAGAACAGCTGAAAAATGGAAGAACTTTTTCATTAAAAATTTCAAAATTCCATTGTTTTCCCCTTGACAAGGTACAAAATGTAACAATTTTTTTTCTACTGTTTACATGATATTTTTGTAAGCACTTGAATTATTTTTGTTCCCTGTCCATTTCTTTTCATTTTTCCTTTTTGTTGCTTTAGTTGAATAAGTGACTAATATCCAAAATTTCAGTTTGGTTTGGAAAAGCTATAACGGCAGAAAGAAAAATGAAACTAGTTTAACCACTTTAGAGAGTTTCAGTTTTCCTTTGTTCTCCTCTGTAACTTCTCCAGAATTAACAATTTGTAAGAATTAGTCTGAAAATAGGAAAAATAAGGTGAAGAAGGATGAGGAGTGCAAAAGGAGTGAAAAAGAAAACTAAAGGAAAAAATCCAAACTGCTGCTTATTCTTAGAGGGGGGAAAAAGGAAAAATTGGGAAATAGGTGTTTAATATTTGTTCCAAACCAAAGAAATAGGAAAATCTGAAAAGAAGCTTTTGTTTTAGTCTTTTCTTGTGGATGCCAACCATTTCCCTGTCAGCAACTGTGTAATTGACTCATACAGTGAACATGTGGCAACTATTTTCAGCTGTATTTAGCCAAGTCTGCTGCTGTGTTTCAGACATAATGAAGGCTTCCAATGCCCAATACTTGCTTTTCCAGCTTTACTATGGGATCTAACAAAAGCCATTGCACCTAACAGCCTTTGACTTAGTTTAAAAAGTAGCAATGTTTGCATCTAAATATGATTTAGGGCAGTATCAAGGGATGAATCTGTGTCTGATACAATTAATTTTGAAGGCCAGCTCTTGTAAGGACTTCCACTTGGTACCCCAGTCAAGGTGTCCCAAAATCAACTACCTTCAAAGCTGCTTCATGGAGTTGTAAAACTAATAAAAGTTTGTACTGCAGCAGCTGGACACCCTGAGGCAAACAAGGCAATCAGAGCCAGAAACTCCAGTTAGTGTTTTCTTCCTCCATGGGACAGCTCTGGGTGACGTGAGGGTGCTCCCCACCTTCGTGTTAGACCCAAATGTCACTGGAGTTAACAGGCTGTAAAGCAGTGGAGACCACAGCAAGCTGCTCATTTAACTGGGGACTGTAAAACTTAAAGGCCCTTGTTTCTACCTGACACCTCACAGAGAAATCTGGTTTGTAATGGGTCAAAAATAAACATTTAAAAATTGGGAGAATACATGTCTACCTCTGCAACAGTGGCAAACATCAAAGCATCTAATCACAAGCTTAATGTTGAAGGATTTGAAATCTCTGGAACCAGTCTTAGGTTTACAATTAGGCCTGTAGCACAGTGCTCCCCTAGAAAAAATTTGATGATTTCACTCCTCTTATTCTTTTTTAAAGCGATGCTCTTTTACGTTTAAAATCTACGAGTGACAAAACTATATTTGTGATCAAGTGTCTTCTTGCTGTAAGATTTTTTTCTTCCCTGATTCAAATGCTGTAATATATATAGCTCATATATAATGGTGTCTGTAGAGGCTCCATTAACGGACTGAGACCATTCACTACTTTATTCTAAGACATCAAATCATTCTGCAGTTATTCTGGGTGGAAAAAATTACCCAAGCTAGAATGAAATATCAGAGGTGGACACCAAGTTACATGATTGTGAAGAACAATATGTGAAAAATGTTGTGATCATGGCAGATGAAGAAACTTTGAGATGAAATTGGTCTTTCACAGTAATATCAGTTCTGTTCATCAACAACAATGTATCTGGACAATGCACCAGTGTCATTGACTTTCACCATTTTAAAGGCCTTTAATACTGATTACTGCCAGCGAACAAAAGCTTTTCTTGTGAGGACTCTGAAAAGGTTGATTATATGTACATTACAGCTGAAAATGGATCAGACAAGTAGTAAGTTATGAAAGTACGGACACAAGAGAATAAAACCATTCACTGGGCTTGAATTACTTTAGTTTATCTTCTTAGGCTGAATTGTGGCTGTGGTCTTTTGCAACTCAAATAAAAAGCATAGATCAAGATGAGATAAAGATAACGGAGTATTGCCAGCATTAGGCAATAAAATCAGTTGCTGGAATGGAAGAAAACTTTGATAACTACACAGAAAAAATTTTAAAGGTGATAGTAATAGAGACAAAAGTCCTCTGTAGCTACTGCAGTTGAGTTAATTAGGCACTGAGACGATAAGAAGATACAAACATCTGCACTTGCATTTCTTCATGAAGACATTTGGAACCGAAATTATTCTGACCAGCTGAAGGGACTGTCACTGATGTTCTACTTAAACATGGTTTGAAAACTTCTAAAAGTTGAGAGTTGTAACAACTTTCATATTCAGGCCCGCACAGGATGGTAATTGAGATTCAAATTTTATTCAAAATTATGTATTACACTGGGAAGAAAAGAAACAATTCTTTTCAAAAAAGCAGTTTGGTTCTCGAAAGAATTGTCCAAGGTGTTTTAAAATCATGTTTCTTTCCATGTCTTGCAAAGAAAATTAAGTTTTAATTACTTTATGCTTGTTTTAGCACGAAGGAGGCAACAAAGCCATCACTGGAAGAATTTGTCTTGGTAACAAGAGCTCACACCAGGAGGAACACAGCCTGGTCTCCAAGGTTGAGCAGAGTTTGCAGATTGAGCAGTCAGGAAAAAAAAATCTCATAAATATCTTTCAAATATGCATTTTCACTCTAACAGTCACAATAAAAACCATGGAAGCCCCATTGTTATTCCTGTGCAACAAGGCACACACTTTTTAAAACAAAGGATCCTAAATTAAATTTTAGCCACTGCATTAAAGGGTCATTTCCAAAAGATGAAAGTACATTCTGTGGCAGTGTAAAAGGATAATAGAGGGCAAAAAAGAATTACAACCCACTAGTATTGCGGAAAAAAGAGCATGAGTTGTGATATCCATGAAATGTTAGATTTTCCGCTATTCACAAGGCTCTGCATTCTTAATATCTGTAAAGAATGGTCATCTCGCTTGCTAAAATATAACCCAAATGCTCAAGCCACAAGGCCAAAATACTCTAAAGTAGCCACTCCATCCAGCTGATTCTGTCATCTGGCACTTCTCCTGTAACATCAGCGGTGTAACTTTAGTCCCCAAAAATTGGAGGGCAAGTTATGCCATTGACCTCAGTCTGATCTGGCTCTAGGACAAGCAGCTGTGCAGCCCCTTGAGGCTGTGAGCCATGGGGAAACTCCAGGGCTCTGGAAGAGGAAAACAGCCCCAGATGCCTCAGCTGAAGGGGACAGTCAGAGCTATAGCCTCTCCCTGCAGCCGCCAGGAGCCTGAACTAGTGGGGCCAGGTTTTCAGAGAATCACATAATGGTTTGGGTTCAAAGAGACCTTAAAGACCATCTTCTTCCAACCCCTGTCATGGTCAGGGACACCTTCCATGAGACCAGGTTGCTCAAAGCCTGGTCCAACCTCTCCCTGAACACTTCCGAGGACTTGTTCTACCCTCACAGTAAAGATTTTCTTCCATATATCTAATCTAACCCTGCTGTCTTTCAGTTTAAAGCCATTCCCCCTTGCCCTGTCACTCCATGCTCTTGTCAAAAGTTCCTCTCAGCTCTCTTGGAGTCCCTTTAGGCATTGAAAGGTGCTGTGAGGTCTCCTCAGAGCCTTCTCCTCTCCAGGCTGAACAACCCCAGCTCTCTCGACCTGTCTCCATAGCGGAGGTGTTCCAACTCTTGGTTCATCTTCATGGCCTCCTCTGGACTCACTCCAAAAGGTCCCCATCCTTCTCATCCTGGGGGTCTCAGAGCTGGATGCAGAACTCCTGGTGGAATGTCACAAGAGTTCACCCTGGCACACAAAAATGGAGACATTCCCAATCAGTGCCCACCTGGTGACACACTGGAAGGTGCTGGTGCAGCCCCACGTACGAACAGCCAGTGCTGGCCACTGGGTTTCTGGTGTTGATGCATGCTACATTCATCATAGTGAGAAATTCATGTGTCCATGTCCTTAGACACATTGCTCAGACACCAATCCACCTTGCATTGAGTGCTGGGGGACACGTGAGACCCCTCCATCACCACGTGTCACGTGCTCCAATGTGCACATCCGTACACTCCCCTGCGTGGACACTTGCATGCAACAGCTGTCTTCTCAGCCACAGACAAAACCTTGCTAATTAATGTTTGTTAAAATTAATATTTTTTCCAGACAGGATTAGTCACACTTGAAGCATCCTGAGCTTCCAGTAGGCTGTCTTAATTAAAGTTTTATCTGCCACTTAATGGAAGAATTATTACCAATTTTGATCACTCTGTTTTTCTTTTAGATAACAGCAGTGCTGTATCAGGCTTTGTGTCCCTGTATAAAAAGCAAAATTTCTTTCAGATTTCAAAGGCAGGCTGATTTATTTTGCAATATTCTACTGCATCCTGGGGTGTCTTGGATCCAATGCTCTCACCCCACATAGTGCAGAAACCACACAAACAGGTGTTCCCACAAAAGGAAAGGACACTTTCCATGACAGATATTTTTATGGAAAGCAATACCATTTGCACAGACTGCTTCAGACAATTTCAACAGCAAAAAGCCATCAAAGTACTGCTTTTAGTGACAACTGAAGGTTCTTTCTTTTTTTTAATCAAATAATAATTCAGTAACACTGATTTCCCTAATGTATGGTCTATTGCCCTTATACAAGTCTGGAATAATAGCACCATCATGAATGGAATTCAATCTGGAGTCATTAAGGAGCAGCTGAGATCCAAATTCCCCAATCAGTAACATTTTGTTCCAGATTGCAAAACTTCTTATTAGAACACAAACACCCTTTTTACAAGAAGAGTTTAAATGAGTTGTTAGTGACATCTTCACAGAGAGAGATGGAGAATTTATTTGTACGTCACAAAGAACCTCTTCCTCTCTTTAAAAGCACCAGTTGTTTTAATTTAAACTATTATTAAAAGTTTCTTGCCCTGAGTCTGGTTTTGGAGGTACAACTGTACAGCATCTCTTTATCAGTGTAGGAATTCAATGGCATAAAGACCATGCACTGGAGTGAGACAGATCCTTATATTGCTTCCCTCAGGTTGCTAGAATTAATCCAGGTTTACATGCCACTCATCCATAAGGGATGGTTAGTGCCTAATTCTTTCCTCATAACCATGGAGTCAATCCCAACTGCAGGGAAGACAGGATGCTCTACATATTTTAATTGAAAAGAATGGATTGGTAAACCAAAATTCTCCCTTTTTCAATCACAGATTCAGAGCTGGATCGAGTGACAATATGTCCTAGAAACTGCAGCGTCACCAGCATAGTGGCCTAAGTAAGGAATGCTTTGGTGGCACTTCTAAGCATTTCTTTTTCTCTTAAAAAAAAAAATAGCAGCCAATCTTCCTCTTGTGCCAGACTGATGTCAGGAAACACAGAAATCTACAGAATTCTCTTTAAAGTATTTTGGCAGCATGCAGCGGAGCTTAAATAGGATCAGCTCTTTCCTGACAGGTCACAGTATGCTGACTAAGTTTAGTTACACTTTATGATTTCAAAGGCTTCTCCCCTAAAGATACTCCCCTCTCTCCTCTGTTGTTTTTTTAACAGAGCAATGATCAAAGTGCTTTTCAAAATGCTATTCATGACTACTCTGAGCTAAAAAATGAAACCTAAAGTGATTCCAAGCAGCATTTCTTTTTAATTTAAGTGTTGCATAAATTTTGCACGACTGCTCAGCTTCCTCCATTCAACCACTACAGAAAATAAAGAGTTATTTGAAATACGTGGGATATGTGAATAGTTTTATTTGAGTGAAATTATACCATGTACAAGCCAAAAGCTGAAGACATGCCCAAGGGCTTTAAAATGCCCAAGAACTTTAAACCAGCACAAGGGTGCTGGGTGCCATGAGGAATCAAGGCAACAAGATACAAGTGAAACAAAGTCATCACCTTTGATTTAATTGTTATCATTTTATTTAAGCTGTGAGTTATATTGAACAAAGTTTAAGAAACTGGAGAGCTTTATTGCAACTGAAAGGGAGCAGGAGGAATATTTCTGCCACTCGCACAAGGTATCTCAAGCAATGTGAAACGCAGCCTTGTGCAGGACTTCAGCAGAGATGAGAAGCACTTTAGTCTCCACAGCAAGTTTATATTTTTGTGGTGTTATCTAAAATACCCACTCCATGCAAACTCCATACTTACCTTGGGAGGAAAAGCCAAGCTCTTTCTGCCAGGATTTAAGCACACTGTTCCTGGGAAGTGTATGTTTTCCATGCTCAGACTGCCAAACCTCCTGCACCAGCACTCATTACATGGTCCAGTGAGACTTACTTTCCCCAAAAACCAGACCTTTTGCTCATTTCACCATTTTTTCTGAAATATAGGGCTTCTCCAGGGGACCGACTTCATCCTCTAAGTAGGTAGTATATAATGACATCATATTCTAGGCACAGTGTCTGCAAAGGTACACCCACCCCATGTGAAAGGCTGTTACCAAAAAACATTGCCATCTCTCTGCTATCCTTGGAAAAAAGTGAAGGGGAAAAACACATTAAGTGTTAGAGTAGAGAAGAGGGAGCCACTGGCATTTGTGCTGTTGATTCTCCCCAGTTTGAGGGCCAAGAAATTAATGCATTCATCTTGTCTTGAACGGCAGCCTTCCCTCACGTTATTCATCCAACTTAACTCTGGCTGCCTCCTCCTCATCCCTCCTGCTTTGCCTCATGCTTCTCAAAAGACATTTCTCTGCACGGCACATCAGAAACTAAAAATCTAAGTTGCTATCTTACTTCCAAACCAAGCTGTTGTCAGCATTAAACCTACACAATGCATTACAATATAATCCATTTACAGGGTTTCTTATCATGCAAATAACTCAAGGTGCCTCACAATGAAATAAAAAGGAGGAGAGGAATAAACCTCAGCCATTGGAACACACAAAAAGGAAACCTTGAAATTTACTTTTGAACACACTAATGGCTCTTTTCTCCCAGTGAGGCATGAAGAGGGACAGGGTGGAGGATTTGACCAAGGAATTCCTATTAGCATTTGATGGGACTTAAACGTGCAAATCCACCCCAAGATTACTGGGAGACTGGACTCCTTAAAAGGAGAAACTTCCTTCATATCTTGAAGAGAGGAGATTCATAAAGACACAAATGTTAGGGGAAACCTGGTCACCAAAAGATCATCTTGTTGGCCTAGATCTTAAGAGGAGTAAGGCCTGAATTATCTGATTCAGGGCACAAAACATGAAAGTTCCCTATAACAAAGCAGCAGAAATAGTGTTTAAAAGTGGAAGGAAGGAAGGAAATAAGGAGGACTGGAGCACCTCAACCATTAGGAGATAATGGAAAGCAGAGAATTCAGTGTAGAATGGAAAGCCTGTGGATATCCTGGCAGAGTTGAACAATTCTTTCTGCTCCCAAAAAAAAAAAAATCTTCCACAACCCTAATATAGCCAGCATCCAAAGTTTGCTGTATTTTTTTAATTAGTGGGCATTAACACAGCATCAGAACCATAGTTCAGCTAACATCCATCTATCACATTCTAATTTTACTGAGGAATGTATAAGCTATTTCCAAATCTATATGGGCAGCCATTTTAGAATATTTTTATTATGCACCAATATTTACTCTACTCCTGCAGCTCTTTGCAGCCAGCCTTGCCTACAAGCTGGGTTAAATCTACAGACAAATTAACAGAAATTTAAATTGCAATTTTACATTTTTAACACCACTCCCTTTCTTTCAAGGTGAAAATAGCCATGGTTTCTGTGTTGCTGATCATTGGCTCTACTCAGATTTGAGTGATCTTTTTCTTCAGGATTTCCATTTCTACATTCGTTCCCACAGATTTAAATCCAGAGTAATACTTAAATAGTGAATGATTTTCCACATCTCTAAATGCTATCAGATATTTTCCTATGGCCCAGGCTAAGCAATAATGAACTCCTAATGTTACTTTAAGAAATAAAAGGCTAAAGTAAAAATGCAATTTAAATTGGAAAGCACTGTGTTGTTTGACTTCTCTTCCTTCAAAGTAAAAAGGCCAATTTATTTGCCATTTGAAGAGGATGAAAGCCTTTCTAAGACACTATTTCCCCTTCATCTATCATATATTGCTGGACATGTATGGCACCCATGGTTTGTGAGAGCCCTTCCTGGAGGATCATAGCTAATTTCAGAAGACACAGAGGGATATGTATCATCTGCCTTTCCAAGATCAGAATCAGGTCTGCCTTGGTAAGCTACGCTTTAGCTTGGAGAGAGTTTTTATGGCTGAGTTATAAAAACCCTGGAAACAGGGGAGTTTATGACAGAACCACTGACAGACCCTTAACTATGGCAGTATTCATGGTTACCACTACAAGACAGGCATTATGTTGGAGGGCAGTAAAGTTAAACCTGCCCATAGGGCATTCCCAAATGTTAACTGCTGGTGCATATAGTAAAATTTTTAGCACAGGTGCACTCTCCAAATAAACTTGACTTCCAGAAACCCCCTTTAAAAAAAAAAAAAATAGAAAGAAAAAAAAGGGTTTTCATCTGTGCCACTGGAAACATTTCTATAGTTGTGAACAACTACATTTGATTAAAATCTGTCAGATTTATCTTCTTAGCAGGAGGGAAGAAATATGTGTTTCCCTCCGAAAGGAAATCAATGTGTCTTTATGACAGATGCAGAGTGAAAACAGGGATGGTGTCACTTCAAAAGGGGAGGGAGGAAGGACGGGTGACCCACTGGATGTGACCATTAGCAGCTGGCATAATCGTTGTGAGGAAATGCCCTGTTCAGATCTTATATTCTGCATTTATAGGACTGGCTTATAGTCACTGACCCAACAGTTATCACTCAGACTCTGAAGGCACAACA
Organism: Aphelocoma coerulescens; assembly: GCF_041296385.1. Classification (NCBI taxonomy): domain Eukaryota; kingdom Metazoa; phylum Chordata; class Aves; order Passeriformes; family Corvidae; genus Aphelocoma; species Aphelocoma coerulescens. Next base: position 8,442,017 of record NC_091024.1, read on the forward strand.
TCTTCAGTGCTGAGGCACTGTGATTTTTTGTCCTCTTCCTGTTTCTTAACTATCACACCTTAATGAAATCTCATGAAATGAGATTCTCGTGACTTTTCCTTTACTCTTATTATTACTGCTAGAGACAAACCAGTTTCTTTAAAACAACAGAATAAAAGCAAATTAATTTTACTCAAAATAACACAGGATTTTGTATTTTGGCATGCTGGTTGATTTAGTGGCCAAAAAAAATATTCTCATTGAGACAATGTATTACTGAAATTGAAAAAAAGTATTAACTGAAAGAGTGAAATGGAGCTTGATTAAAAGGAGTGACTTAACACCCTTATCAGACTATTTGACCTTAACAAATGCATTATCAGCTTGGATCACGACATCATCCAGAGTTACCAAACAAAATGGTTTAAAGAAAAATCTAGTTATAAATATGCTGCCCCTATGCTGGAAAGCTTAGAAGCTAAAGAGAGGACATGGAAGAAATAAGTAATGATTGCACCGCTGAGCAACTGCACTGCAGGAAGATGAAACAACTTGCTCAGTAAGACAGATTTTTGGCAGAGAAGGAGTACAACCTGTATATCCCAAATGCCAGATCACAGTCTTAAGTAGAAAAACACATTCTCCTTTTGAAATTATTTTAAATTTAACCAAGCAAAACCACCATGGCTTTTAATGCCAAGTGATATTCAGAACCATTCCTTGCTCTGCACAAAGTCCTTTTAGCAAGGTTCTGCCAAAGGAATCAGTAACTTCATGTGCATCTCCAGCAAGGGCACACAGATTTTTAGACAGGCTTTGAGAAGGTTTCAATGCTTTAAACTGAGCTGATGTAAATGTGATGGTTACAAGAGTAAATACTCAGTTTTCAGAGTGGGGGAAGTTACCGAGCAGGGCCCCCCCAGGAGTCTGTCACCAACTATGATGATCAAATATGTATAAGTGATAGAGAATTATCCAACACTATCCAAGCTAAAATATCTCACCATACTAAGTGCCAGAGTACTAGAAAAACAGGCGAAATTCAGTATCACTGGGGGGAGAGTAATAAAAGTGCAATACAGACACACACAGAGGCTGTAGATGCACCTGTGCCAGAAAGATCTCAGTGATTGTGAATAATTCACTGTAAAGCATCTATTCAGTGCCCCACAAAAGGGAAAATAAGATAGAAGAATATGAGTAGAGAATGAAAATGTAGAAAATATCCTCATGCCACATATAAATCCACAGTAGTTCTGGTCACTCTGACTCAAAAGAGATGCAGAAAATTATAACACCTTCCTGCTTCTTTTAAGTAAAGGATATCTGAAAAAGAAAAAGAGAACACAATGTCTGACCTATAAAATCTGGTATAGAGAAGGTAAGTAGGGAATGATTATTCACTCTTTTTCATAATACGATATAGGGCACCTGCTACAAGAAAGTATTTTTCTCCTCAGTGTGAATTCAATGATGGAACTCATTTTCAAAAATCTTGGAGACAACAGAAGTATATATGGATTTTAAAAACCATAAAACCTCACTGAGTAATATTAAACATCATCTTTGGATGTCTTTTAACTGCTGATTTTGAAATCAGGAAGGTACAGAGCTGTCCTTCCAATAATCTTTCCCTAATCTGTCACAGATTATGGCTAGGTCAGGTTTTACTTTGGTTTGACACAAATTGCAGTTAATAGTATCATGAACTTTATTATGAAATTTTCATATAGTACATAAAATTGTGCTAATAAAATCTGTAGATGACAGGAAGAATTATTATTTCAGCAAGCAGTGGGAGAGGATGAGGTTCTGGTTCAGGGCGGTCTGCTATGCTGTATTTACTGCAATACAGCTAAACAGCAAAAATCAGGGAACAAGGCTGCTTTTTTAGATTGGGAAACTGTCTCAAAACATTTGAACCGGAAGTATTTAATCTCCACCTCTACTCAGCATAACGAGGCCAAAACTATCTGGAGTCCAGAGCTAGAATGAAAAAAAAAAAAGAGAGATTCAAGTAGAAACAAGGAAATTATCTGCTCTGACAAAAACTGGTAATTCAAATCATTTGACAGCTGGGTCTAACTTTACTTTCAAAAGGGAGACATTACAAAGTAAGACCATAGGAGAACAAAATAATCTAGGTACGAGAAACAAGCACTGCTGTGCAACATGTAAACTCAAATTCTTCAGCTGAACAAAAAAGGAGGAAGAGGACTTGATTTCTAAGCAATAGGACCTGTGTGCAGGGAGAATATCGGATAACATGGGGCATTTGACCTTGCTGCCAACAATATGACAAGGTGCAAAAATGGAAACAGGGATTACAGAAACTCAGCTTTGAAGTAAGATGCAGTTTCCCAGTACTGCAAACTGCTAAACTTTGAGACCATTTGGCTTGGACAACATGGAATTTATCTTCTTCATCATCTGACTTGGAACATCCAGCCATTTATACACCCTCCTGCTTGAGAGGATATGGAGAAAGGAGGAGGAGGATCCTTATGCAGGTGAGAGAAATACAAATGCTCAACATCTATAAACCAGAGCTTTTCTCTTACCACTCTGAGAATCTGGAGCTTTGCCTTGTCCCCTTTTATTAACCTTATGTTCCAACATTAGGGAAATATTTATGCTTCAGAGTCCCAAACATTAGACAGGTACTTGCAGTGTCAAGAATAATTCTCACACCTTGATGTGTAACTCAGCTTCTGGTCTTGCTTTATTGCAGTATTTTTTCCCCTTGGCTACATCCAAGGTTTTGCAATGCTGGATATGAAATGCTGAAGAGGTGATCAGTGTCTGGGGGGACAATGAAGAGGTCTCACCAGTGGTAGGTGGTGTCTGTTCTTGTCATATTCAGGATTGCACTGATCACCAGTTTCAGATTTGAGAAGGAAATTAGGCCAGATCCGATTATCAGGGACAGTGAGGGGATTCTTACTGTGCTGGAATACCCAGGTATATTTCAGCCAGTTTCTCTGGACTTTAGTATTACCTTGCTATGACCCATTCCGTGCCTACATTTAATATTTGAGGAACACAAAAGGGCAGACCAGAGGGGGAAAAAAATGTACAGAGTTTTAAATAGGTTGCAATCTCTGGTTTTATCATAGGTAATTTGTAGTATTTAATAGCCCTGATATACTGGAGGTCACATGAAATCATTTAGAAGTCCTGTCTGGATTCAATTTCTAAGAATGTATTAATCTCTGCCTGGCACGGGAAAGATAATGGCATTTCCTTCAGTAGAGCCTCGGTCAGTGCCAAGAGCAGGAGCCCGACTGTCATCGAATCAGCCAGTGAAAACAAGAGGGGTATTTGGTTGTTTATTTATTGAGTCATTCCAACTTGATATTGGCTTTATGCCACTGCATATAAGTTCAGAGATAAAAAGTTATTCCTAACAATAGCAGGACAATCCATTTCTCCCCATCTCAGCACAGAAATCCAGTGCTAAACTAAATCCAACCCCAGATATGCAGGTAACCTGAATCTCGACATTCACAAGGGAGAAAAGGTTCAGGAGACAAGTTGGGGCAAATCCAGTGAGGGGTCATAAAGGTGCAATGAGCCAGATCCCTGCATAAACCTTTTGCTGTCTTTCAACAGCCCAGTGCAGATCTGAACTTGGAAAGGTCCAAAGGAAACTATTTAAACCCAGGTCTCAGAATGCAAAGTGAGCTGGTAGGATTGCTGGGGAGCCTGAAGTGGCATTTTTTAATAGAGCAAACAATATAAAGTAAATAAAGGGGAATGACAACCCTCCGTGTACTCTGAAAGAAGACTAAAAGCCCCACTGGTGTGTGCTGCTTGTCAGAGGATACAGGCACAGAATGCACGCATGTTAAAAGCCTCTAGCCTGGAAAAACCTTTTTTTTTTCCTTCTTCTTTAAAGTAATGAAATGGTTCAACAACCTTCTGAGAAGGTGAAAAATCTTGCCTGTTTACATTTGTAAGAGAAGCCTGAATTACCTGCCTTTCCCTTTAAGCATTTTCAGATACAAATCAAACACAGATGGCCCATTATGTTTATGACCTCACTGTCAATTGCTCTAGATAGTGCATGCATTAATTATTGAAATATTTTCATAGTATACAACTTTTTAGTGTTCACATTGTCACAGATAATTTCAACTTTCTGATTAGGAGATATAAACAGCGTTATGTATGAGAATTAATCTCTCGAATGCCATAAAAGTCACAAATATACTGGGGGGGAAGGGAGGTTTTATATATATATATATATAAATATGTAATGAATCCAGCCAAAAAAAAATCTAAAAAATAAAATAAAAAATTGGCCTCAGTCCTGAAAGTCAACATTATGTTAACATTCCCTGCCATACATAAATGATGCCAAAACCTATTACAATTGCAGTAAATTTTGATTACTGGAGTTGTTTGTTATTTATGTCCAGAAGATAAAGATAATATTGGGAATAGCCCTCTTCTTTTCTGCTTATAAATTACATCCATAAAATACTGTGGTTTTTAGCTGGTAAAAACTTGATTGAGGTTTTCAGCTTGGGTCTATTCTGCTTCAAGAAAACCACCTTTGGCAAGTGAGCAGGTAGTAGCATTTATTTTAATTCTCATTTACTTTCGTCAGTAAAAATTGAGCAGCTCTAGACCAAGTCCAGAGAATTCTACAGAGGAACAAACAGCTCCTAGGGGTGGCAAAGTGACCATTTTCAGAGTAAGGTCATTAAAAACACCAGTTTCACCAGAAACTGTCCATTGACACTTGCTTGGTAATCACTATATCCTTTTAAAAAATTAAAGTAAAAAATTAACCTTGAATTCCAATACTATTTTTCCCTCCCAAAAAACTGCATTCATATTGTGATAAACTTTTCTAGGTAGCATCTGGCTTCCTCCAGCAGAGAAGAATGGAATTTTTTTATCCTAGTTGCTATTTAAAATGAAAGATCTCCTGGAGATTAAGGTTGCAAAAGTATATCTACATTAAAAAAAAAATTCATTTTTTTTTACTTATACTTCTCATGCCTTAGTATCTCTGCAAGGCAAAACTAGAGGGGAAACCCCAAATTTATGGGGTGAAGAATTCAATGAGTTAATCCCCCCCAAAATGTTCCAGATGAGCAAACAGAAAACATGCCTTTTTAATATTTCTATTTTCAGCAAACCCATCCAATCAGCTGATGGCATCCAAAAAAGCAAAGGTAGAATGAGGAGGGGGGAAGGAAGAGAATAAAACATCTCATGGAAGTAGCCCAAGGGAGAAATAAGTTCATGACTAGCACATTTACACCTTTCTTGATTTATTTAAGGTACAAGAATAGTGTAATATGACCTGTTTGCTACCCTAACAAGCATTTCTATTTGCAGCAGATCAAGTCCAGACCCACTTCTTGTGGCACAGGCACCTCTCACAGCCCTTCAGGAGACCATGAGCACAGACCTGAGCCCTCTGCAGCACCCCACAAGCATGGGGGGCAAAGAGCAGCAGAAGTAGAAGGAAAAACCCTATACCCCTCCTCTTTAACCAAATTTTGTGGCAAAGCAGCATCCTCTCTTTTAATCATGGCCTCCAACTTCACAGTCTCCACCTGTAATTTTTCAGTCTAAGTGGGTTTTGGGTTCTCATAGACCCCAGATTTGTTTCCCCACCCCAAGGAAGAACCATGCCTGACAGCAGAGCATTTTCTTGGTACTTCCATTAAACCCTCCTAAACAAATATTCCCCCTCCCCTCATGTCACTCTCCTCAAAGATGTCTGTTGTAGATTCTCTGATAGTCAAACTAATAGAGAAACAACTGGCAAATAAAAGCCTACATTTTCCAAGACACCCCTTGTCTCGTGATGGAGATTTCTAAGTCCTGCAAGGTCCCAGAATTCCTTTAGTCCAATTTATATGCAGGCTCCAACTCTCTATAAATTTCCTTAATACAACTTCTTCCCTTGGTGGGTTCTGTGCATTGTAAGAAGGGAACTGGGAAGGAAAGAAGAGGTTTGCATCTAGGTAGAAGTTTTTCTGACCTTGAAGGAAGGAAAGATGTAGGTTTTCCATGCTCCTCTTTCTATGCAAAGTTGCTCTTAATCCATCCTGCTGATTTTATTGATTCTGAAATTGTTAGCACTAGGTTTTGCTAGAGCTGTGAAACAGGAGAAGAATTAGATTTCTTTATTCATTGTGGGTCTTCTTTTATTCTGTAGAGGATCGTTATGGTTTTTCTATGGCTTGAAGAGCTGAACCTTACACTTGTGATCATTTAAAATGGATGGTCCCTACCAGCTCTTCCAGTGCTTATGAGATAGTAAATATTAACCCTTTTTCTTTCCTTTTTTTGCTTCTAAACAGAAAGCAGAGGCCAGGTGAAGCTTCTGTCCTGGTAGATAACTAGGAAGTTTACTGTTTAACTATTGTTTAACAGCAGCAAACCTTTCCTGCTTTTTTTCCCCTATATACTCTGAGAAAAAGTGGATGTTCAGGAAAAGACAGACCCTACTGGAACAGGTTTGGGGCTGATGGAGGCAGGCTGGCTGTGCAAACAGAACTTTAGGGATTTATGATGATCAGTTTTTCAAGCATTAGGAAAGCCTGAGAGCACATTATTTTTAAATGAGTTATATATTTAGCACTATGCCCACCATTCTTTCAGTTCTAATTTTAGAGGGCAGGGGACAACTCTGGCACTATTGTAGCCTTGTCTAAATTTAATATAGTTGAGCAGCTGATGATTATCAGAGAGATTGGCTTTTTGCTCCTTCAGGAATTTTTCACACAGGAAAAAAAATCACTGCATAGTACTCTGCTTGGGGTATTGTACAAGCTGTTGTGGTACATGAGAAGAAAGTGTGCTCTGAAACAGTCTTTTAAGCCTCATCTCTTACTCCAGATGGGGCTTTTAGATATAGGAGAAGGGGAATGAGGTTGGTTTGGTCAAGGTTTTCCTTTCCCTTCTTTAGAAAGAGCAGTACCTCGTGCTGTCATGTACCAGTAGAGCAGACCTTTCCCAACTCCTTCTGAGTACAGATGCAACTGAATACAGAACAGGGCTCAGGAACTTCCAGCTCACCCTTTCTCCTGTGGAAGAGGTGAGGAGTGTTGTTCCCAACATCTTGCCCACTGCCAAAAGTCAGGTGGTCCATCCAGAGCCATGGGTTGTAGACCAGAAGAGGAACTTTTGTAATCCTTCAGCTCAGTCTCCCATAAATCCCCCAGTCCCAGACACGGGTAAGCATGACTTTTAAGTGGGCTGCAAGACAGGCCAGACCTTGTGTTGTCTTTCTTGCTATGACCTTAGTGAGCAGTGTCATCTCAAGCAGTGTCTCTGAATTTGACACATGATATGCCAGTCATAGTTTATGGAAACAGGGACATGGTGCAGGGAGGGTGTTTAAGTGTTTGTAAGTGATTAAAGGCAACATTCACAAACACTTTAGTATTAGAGGCAAGCTCAATCTGCATAACTCTACACAGTGTCAAAGACTCACTCGAGACAAAGGATGTTTAAGGAAAATCTCTCTAAAAAGAGGCCTTGCAACTTCCCATAAATATTAGGCTTTCTGCTTTCCTTCTGAAATATATTAGCAGCCTCAAGAGGGATTATTGATGCTGGCAAGTTTAAACAGCCCTCAGAAGTTCCTGACAATGTGTACAGCATTCGGTTTTTGCATATGGTTCCCCCCACATGCACTGGAGTGTTTTGAGGTTGGGGTGACTGCAGGTCTCCGAGAAAGCAAGATTGATAAAGCAAAGCAATCGGAGTTATTTCCTATGCATGAAATTGATTAAATGCTTCACTAAATGGCTTATAAATTTGGCTCTCATATTTCTGTCACCCACTGCAAAGATTACAGAAACTCCGTCTATAACCATGTTGTATACAATACCAAATTACAAAAGGTTGTAAAAACTAATGTTTTGTTTAAAGTTTTGAGCAGGACCATATGCCTTCGGTGACCTTGAGTAAGCTATTTTAATTCAAAACATTTTAAAGAGTAGACGAGAAGGAAAAAAATCCATCTGCATAACAAAACTGAACTAACAAAATTTAATACTTAGGATGCTGCATATCATTTTTTACTTCTTGCCAGAAAAAATGTTGAATCCCCTTCTACCAGAGTATTCTAATTTTATAGCTACTAAATGTACATGGCATGAAACCTAGAAGCTCAGGTTTCCCCAGACTGAATTTGCTTTTCTTATTTTATGAACTCTGTTATCAAATCTACCTGGGAACTTACATGGCCCCCTCTACTCGTGTGCTTCAGGCACCGGTGTTTTCCTGACCTCATCAAACCCTTTAAAGTGAAGCTTTATTGATTTTTGCCTTAGCTTAGAGTTTCATTACCTCCCAAAACAGGGTGAAAAACAGAGCCACAGGAACACTGAGGTTGTCTAGATGCCAAAATGAGTGTAGTTTGCACCCAAATCTGCTTGTTTCCCTTTCATGTGAGACAGCTGTAGGACTTCCTAGAGTCTGTGCACTGGTACATGAGCATTGTCAGCTGCTGAGATCTACTGGTACAACATTATCCTGACTGTGCTCAGCCATGTGCAGTGTCCTGCACACATTTGACAACAGCTGCTGCTCGCACTCAGTTGTGCTCTTGGTCCAAAGCAGAATACACTTTGGGGTATCTGAGTCTTCTGTTATTTTAAAATTTTGTGCTGGCTTATGCCTTGGCTGTCCTTGTGTAAGCACCTGGCCTGGAAACCTAAGGTATTCCAAAGTGTCTAATTGTGGATGTGCCCAATGTCAGATTACACAAAGCTTGGAGCAACCTGGTCTAGTGGAAAGCTCCCTGCCCACAGAAGGGGAGTTGGAACAAGATGATCCCGAAGGTTCCAACCCAAATCATTCTGTGATTCTATGACTGTAGGAAAGGACATTACTTAGAAAGTTACAGCTCTGTAGTTAGCCACACTAAAATAGGTAGATTGCTTTATAAATCCAATACACCCTGAACTTCTGACATCACAAATAAAATTTTACAGGATCTTTTTTACATGGAGCTCCATTTTGCAGAGGAGAAAAGTTCAGCAGGCACGTTGCCTTTGCCCAGTTTCACAGTGCAAGTCCTTTGGCAAAACTTGAGGCTGAGCTCTGGCTCTTCTGCTCCCCAGTGCTCCAAAAGCTCAACCATTCTCTCCTCAACTATACAACTAAAGACCTTAAGTGATTAAATGTAAGTACTGAAGCGAAGCTCATAGCAAGCAAGAGTGAATTGGCATGAAATGCAAACATAAGCATGAGAAAACAATCCATGTTTTAACCATAAATGCCTGTTTTCTACAGGAAAGGCTATGTTCTCCCATAACATTTACAAGCCATCTTGTCCCCTGCAAGGATTAACATTTGGCATCGAAGTACTGATCTGGCAAAGGGCTGCCAGTAACATAATCTTTTTTACAACCAACAACATGCTTAAAGACTTGACAGACTTGACCTCTGCCCATTGCTAATCCCTAACTTTCTTGCCCATTGAGATGTACACCGTTAAAGAGATGGCACCGAATGTATAGCAAACAGCTTAACTTTAAGTGATGGCAAAACAAGAGCTGCCCAGGGAAAAGCATTGAGCAGAGGGAAATCCAACTGTGCCTTACCCAGCCTGGCTGGGAGTTTGACCCCACGATGGGTAGAGGTGCCTGCTCAGTTATACATTTGTGGAGACTTTGTGGCTGCCCAGATGGGAGAACGCACCTTTTGGCAAGGGAGGATGCAATGTATTTGCTTGGATTACTGGAGAGCCCAAACTGTAATCAGACTCTTTGTGCTCAGACAGTCTGAACAGTCCCTGTTCCCAAAGGATAAAACTAAACAAAGTAGATGAAACTCATGGAAAAATGAGATATAAAGAGACCTTATATTTTAATGAACCAGTTTCTCACCTCCCAGTTCAGGCGTCTGGTTAAAAACCCAGAGTGGTAGATTTACATTATATTCACAGAAAATAACAGTCAATCCAAAAAGATTCCAGCTGTCTTTTCTTTCATTTGTGTGACAACCAGTCCTGGGACACATGCCAGCTCCTCAGATATTGCTACTCCACAGTCTAGTTATTTTAACTTCTGGCAACTGGTTATTTGACCTCTTGGTGGCTTGTCATTTTAGTATCACTTTCTCTATGTGGATAATCTAGTGGGAATCCCTCCTTTATAAGGCAACAGTCTATACGTGGTAATTGGCCAGAACACTGAAGTATTGTGCTGTTAAGTCCAGTCTTGAGCTACAGCTGAGGAGCTGTGGCTGGGAAGCACAAAAAATGTGTTACAGTGCCTTGTTCATGAATTAGTGGTCGTCAGACACTGGGAGAAAACTAATTTTTTCTATGCCACGTGTTATATATCAGCTTTGGGCCACTCCATAAAGCCATGTGAGAGCAACCTCCTTCTCCTGGATGAGCACAGCCCAGGCTCCAAAGGATACACAAGGAGGAGATTCGAGCAGCATCACCCTCAGCTTTCACTGGCTTGAGAATGCTGAGTTAGGTCACTTTGGTGGGAGAAACCAGCCAGGTGTAAGACCTGCTCTGTCTCAGAAAAGCCTTATGTCTGTAGACAGTCTCATCTTCTGATGCTGTACTCGGTGAAAAAGCATGCAAATAAAAGAAGCAGCCATATATCTTTAATTTAAGGTGATATTCCTTTGTCCACCTTGAGCAATCAAAGCACAGCCATAGATTTTTCTGGTAGTCTGGGAATGGGATCTTAGCAAATGGTGTACTCAGTCTGACATGAACTTAAATAGGTTTCAGAATAATCCATTATGCATCAAGTGTTTAATTGACATAATTAATATTTTTAAGGGGAGCCATTTACATTGTAAGTTCTATACACATTATTTACAATTTCAACAGTAACAGTTAATGCTCTGTGACAAACTATATTGTTTCCAGCTTGTTATCCATTCATAACAAGGTCAATCTATTACCATTATTTTTGTGAATGTAGCTGTTACCTTGAGGCAAAAAGTTAATTGTAAATTACAGAGGAGGGATTATTGAGTTGTTTTTTTTTAAACTGTATTCACTGCAATGTATGGTAATGGTGCTATTTTTATGAAACATTTACATTTAAAAGCATTTTGTTATTCATGTCACACATGCTGGACAAATTCACTTTTAAACTTTTCAAGAACTTGCTCAATGGGAAGGGAAGAGCCATTTGGAAGGATCCAGCTGAACACTTCATAACCACTGCAGTTAAAACCAGATGCAGTCTCATCTATTTTTCCCCTTTGTCTGAGGCTGGTCCCTCTGCCATCACCATTCAACACAACTCTGAGAAGTGCTTAGTGCTCTGAGCAGCAGGAGCAGATTTGATTGTAATTTAGAGTAACATCACAAAAGTGATCTGTAAGAGATGTATCTTCAGATTTTATTCAGCCCCTGACACACAGCGAGTACTCAGGGCCATCTGATGCCAGAACTCTTCTCCTCCCTACTTCTGCACAATTTCTCCTGCATGCGTTGGTGCCCTGGCAGACAGAGTTAAGTTTTATATTTACACCCTGCCTTGTTTCCTCCCACCTGAGCAAAAGTCAAAGGGTCCGTGGCATTGCTGCTTCCCAGATGGTAGTAAAATTGTCATTCAGAGACTACACAGAAAAGGATGGAGAACCATCATAAAACCTGTCTTTCCCATATCATTTTAACAATGCATCTCAGGGCAAACCCATGAGCTTTCCTTTAGATCATGGACTTGTCCATCTTAATGGAGAGCTGGCACCATTTAACTCCAATCTAGATCTGCCTGCAACATTTATCTCCACTTCAGTTTTCTTCTATATTGTATTCAGAATTAGGTGACTTTTATAATCCCATTCTATTCTGGCTTCAATTAAAATACTGTCATTTTATCTTCACAATCACTTCCAGAATAAGAGAAGACAAACTCATAAACACTGAATATTTTGAGCACACTAAAGAATGTAAGAGACTGATCAGATGCAGAAATGCATTTCCAGTCACACAGAAATAAAGAAGCGTGTTAGAGTTTTATCTTCCTTTCTCTACTTAAGAACAGGCAGGTGAGAGTTGTTGGGATATTTCCTTAACCAACCCATAAGAGACATGTTCTAAATTCTCAGTGATTAAATTTGTGTAGTGTGCTGGGGGTGTTTGGGTGAAATTTTATGGAGAAAAATTGAAGCCTGTTAGAATCCATTGCTCCAACATTCAGTTGCTCACTTGAAAAAATCTATTCCTTTCTTCCTCAAGTCCTAATGAAAAATAAATTTGTTAGGCTTGTGTCTTATATTTAAAATGTTTCATGTGCTATATCAGACCAGGGTTATTTCTACCTCATGATCTCAGAAACTCCAAGGCATCATCAGGTATTAGCATACCAAGCTTGGAACGGGTTAATTAACATTATTTCTGTGCTCTCCTTTGCTGGTAGCATGTTCAAAGTGCACAGAGCTCAGAACATGTGCATTCTTCATCCAATAACTTGTCCAGTAATTGGTATATTGATTGCTAATGTCATCATGTTTTAGTATATATAAACCCTCTCACTCTATCACACAGCCGCCAACAATCCAAGAAGTCATTGTTTATTCATTGTGACTCCCAAACTGGCCGTGTCAGATTCTGCTTCAGGCCTTGCTGATAAAAATCAGCAGATGATTGGGCACACACATTCTTGACATGGCTGACCCATGACATCTTAGGGCCAGCAGGGAGCCTGTCATTATGTGTACAATACTCTTCTTTCTTCCCCCTTATCTATTCCCAGATGACTTTGAGATTTTTATTAACTCATTAATGACTGAAGATGTCATTAAAGAAAGTGGGGGGGTGGGGGAGAAGGAGGTTTTGTTTGTTTGTTTAAAAGTGGGGAGCAGCAAGCCATTGGCTCCACTTGGAGAAAGATGAGGAGCCTCAAAGACAAAGCTGAAGTATATCCAGAGGAAAAGATCATTAGCTCATTAGGATGACTAAAGCCAAGCTTTGGACAGAGAAAATAATATTAGGTCATATTTGAAACAGAACTAAAGAGGAAGGGATTAATTTCTCCACAAAAGTAGCAAAAAAAGGCTGATCAGGTTTATTTAGCACCATCAGGAGCCCTCACTAGTACATGAGGATATGTCCCTGGCATTGCCTGGCTGTTCAAACACTTCAGTATTCACTCAGGAGGAGTTTTGTGTTCAGCGTGGGCATTTTATGATGCCATTTAAAGTGTGTCACTTTGCACAGAGAAATAGTATCTGGTTTTATGAATTTTTAAAATTTTTTTGTATATATGTCCGTTCAAAGGACATTGAAGATCACTAAATAATAATCACACCTGAAGTTTTTTTCAGGTTCTTTTTTTTATCCTAAGTTTGTGAATTCTGTCTGTAAATGTAGAAAACTATTGCATATATAATTTTGCATATTTTTACTATATGGTCAGAATTTTACTACATTCAAATATATATATATAAAGCAGAATTCTCATGTGAGTCTGTTGACAGCCTATTTCTGACCCTACAGCACTCAGTCATGAAAATTACCCTAAATTCAGGATAAACAGCTAGTCCCACCTTGTAGATTTATCTTTCACTTGAAAATATCGCTTATATTTCTTAATTTCTCTATGAAACAATCTCAAACCTGATATTTTTATTGGAAGCTGGATTCATCTGACAATGAAAGTCACCTTTCTCCTCCCGAAATTTGTGTGTTTCCTATCTTTAGAGTCCTGTCAGCTTAGAACCAAGGACTTAATATTTTAAAGACTGCAATTATTTTATTTTAATGGTTGCCATTTGTGGGTTGACTGAGGAATAGTGAACATTTTCCTTTCCTGGGCAGCTGCCCTCCATATGGCTGTTGATCTCAACCTAGAAAACTCTGATGTGATTCTGTGATTCCAGTGGTTCTGGGTGCTAAAGTGACACGAGCTCAGTGTCATGAGCCTTGGCTGGCCCTTAATAGTCCTTGTTTCCATGTCTATCTGCTCGACGAGGTGAGTGGAAGAAAGATGAGCCTGTTTCCCAAAGGGAGCTGCAAGTATTGGTATAAGATACTGGAATAAGCTCCAGAGATAGGAGCTGTGAGTTACTGCAAGCAACTCAAACAAGAATCTGCTTATTCCATCACATAAGCTACAGATAATGGTCTGGCAATCAGATGTATCAATCTGATCTCTTAGACTGAGTACAGTCAGTTTTAGTACTCCTAATAGGAGCTAAATTAAAATAATTTAATTAAACCACACTTTTTGTGACAACTCTCCATTCTCTCCACTCAATAGATGGTCAGATCACCTGGGTCATAGGGCAAACATTTATTCTCAGGAATAATGATAATATTTGCTGTATCCTGAGTCCTTGTGAAGATAGTGGACATTTTCTGCAGTATTAGATGTCATTTCTGGTTTGCTTCTTTAAGAGCAATTTCTATTCTTCTTTTGTCTCCCGATAATTAGCAGAATATTGTTTGTATTGTAGTGGGAGCTGGAGTTCTCCATCAAAGGTCAGGGACTTGTGCAAGATGCTGTCTGGGGCTTTAAAAAACTGCACATACATATATCTTTATATATCTATATTCTCCAAAGGAACACAGATGGGTTTGAAAAAGGAAAAAAAATGGCAAGCATTTCCTGGCCTAATCAGCTATGCCCTGATTAATCAAGGTGTGTCATTTCCCAAATGCACCTTTCTGAGAGGAAGTTTTCCTTCCTCCTCCCTTGCTGACATCCAGGCTCTCTTCCACAGTGTACCAGAGTGGGAACCTGTGATGAATCTTGGGATAATGGACTGTTGCTTTGACAAACTACTCCTAGTGAAACACGTGCCTGTCTTGGCAACAATAATAGCAAAGTGCTGATTTTGTGGAAGAAATAGAGGCTTTGAGGGCTACAGCGCCAGACTTTGAGTCTATAAATTGCTGGCCTGGGATGTTAGATGCCTTTTAATATTTTCAAACATCCAGTAGAGTAATGAAAGAGCTGTAGGACTACCCTGATGTAAGACCTCGGGAGAGTTGTTTTCGGAGATCATGGAAGCTCACAACTTGTTTAAGAACATGAAGTCCTATCCAAGTAATAGCTGGAAATAAGTTGCTTGATTTTTCTATCCCTAAAGACAAATTCTTGTAATAGCAAAAGTGTAAAATCTAACAAAGAGAGGCTTGATACTTTCAGATACTCCAGCCACTTCACAGTGGAAAAAAAAAAGACAGACTGACAGTGAAACTATTTGGGGTAAATAATGAGGACAGACTTCTCAGAAATAAACTGGCATGGATTTGGCCATGAGATGTCAGATTCATAACTTGGGAAATGAAAGCCTCTATATAGTAGAGAGCAGGCCCTAGCCCAGCAGTGGCAATTCAGTGTTCTGAGCCACAGGGATTTCTTTATAAGCAGTGGTATATTAAATGTGGGATCGGGTAGGCCAAAAGGACAGCAGTAAAACAGACAACGTGCAGTGACCAAAAATGAGCTGAAGCCAGGCACTAATTACTTCACAGTAATTTTGTTTTCCTGTAGAGTGACTAATATTGCTTGCTCCTGGAAGGTAAATGCCTTCCCTATCACTTAGGTTTTACACCTACTACATTTTTTTTTTGTTTAAGTGAAACTGGGGAGAAAGCAGCTTTTGTTTATTTATCCGATTTTGTACCTTTTTCAGTTTGAAGATGAGGGGTGGATTGTTACACTGTGCACATAGCTGGAGTGGGCTGAGGAAGAGCACTTTTAGATGGGCCTAGGTCAACAAAACAGATTCATCCATCACATCTGCCAGAGTGGAAAAGATAGTTGTCTGGATGCTCGGTCAATCCGAGACCTTTCTGCTGAGTCAACTGACAAGACTGCAGATACTTGTGACAATGAGGACACTTATCCACTGGTAAGTGGACTGAAGACCACCAACACATTTGGCAGTGGGTCTTCAGCTTGGGAAGCTCTAAACTCTTGAACACCAATGTTTGCAGCCCTCCTCTCCTTATTGCCTGAGAATCGTTACCAAAAACTAGGATGGAATAAGATGAGAGAACAAAAGGAAGGGATTCTGAGGTGCTGATGGTGGAAGGTGAGAGAGTCAGTAGAAAGTACAGTAAAGAAACCCATGACAAGTCATGATAAATGGGTCGTTATAAAATTCATGTTTAGGCTGCACCAGTCTGGGGATAATGCCATTCGTCATGGCAACACTGGGGCACTAATGAGCCCTCATTGCATATTCATGGCTTTGGTGCCTCTCTCCTCTCTCTGCCTCCCTCCCACCCCGAACCAATGCCTGGTAAATATCTCCACCTCAAGCTGAAACTCGACTTAGGCTGCTTTTTTTTTTTTTTTATTTGTTATGTTGCAGCAATTACACTGTAAAAGTGCTGCACAAGATTGATTGCTCTGATCTGTAGTTCAATTGTAAATTAGAATACACATCCCCCTGGGGACACACGGCCCCTATTTGTGATTAAGAAAAAAGCCCCATAATAGACTAATAGCTAAAGTTCTCTCTCTTTTACTTTCAGGCAATTAGCTTGATGAAATGGCCTCTTTTTGTGTACCCTGGAAGTGTAAACCGATATCATAATGAAGTATATGATGTTTATTCTATTATTTTCACCTTGCCATGTATGCAGGAATGCATAAATAATGGCTGCTTTGTCTAGTACATTTACTGATTCAGAAGTAAACTCTGTCTTAAAGATGCAGCATGTGATCCCATAGCCTTCTGTTAAGCTGGACACTGTGACTAGTCCCTATAAAAACTCATATTCTGCCCAAATAAGTTGGAGACCATTTTTAGCCAGGTGATTAAATACTGTTTGCAAGACACTTTCATTTATGACAAACCTTAATTGGAAAATCCTCTTAACAACCTTGTGAGGAAAACAAGGTGTGTCCATTTTACAGGAAGGGAAACTGAGGGACAGATGTTGAATGCATTACACAAGCCCACACAAGACTTTAATAAGTGTTTAAGAAATCCTACCTCCTTGAAGGCTTTTTCAGGCTCTTTCCCCTCTCTCTGTAAAGTGTTATTAATGCTGTCCTGGATGGGTCATGGAGTGGCTCTGACCTTAGTCTTCCTCAAGGACCTACAACTCCACGGTGTCACGGTTGCCTTCATCCCCCTGTGACACATATGGCTAAAGCTCTTTCACCTGAATCCAAGGTGGATATGGTCGTGCCCATATTCAGTATCATGTGTTGGATGTTGGCTTTCCCAAGGCTCAATTTGAGCTGTCAGTCTGAGCAAATGAGTGATGTTGTGCAACAGTGTTCTAACACAGGGATGGTGTTCATGCAGTTGAGCTCCAGATAAATATCTGGGAAGAAAACTGCCATGTGATGATAGCTCTGGGCATATCTGCCTGGTGAGGAAAGGTGCTTCTGCATTAGCCTTTCACTTTGGCCCAGGAGTGCACTTTTGAAGAGAATCCTCCAAATGACCCTGCTTACCCTGTCCCACCAGGCCAGGCAGCCTGGCAGCCTGCAAACAGAATTCTTTCGTGTGGAATTAAAGCAGGTGGTGTGGTCTGGGAGCTCCAGCAGCTAACGGAATTCAGTCCACAGGAGCAGGCTAGGGCTAGTCTGAGTAAACCTCTGCCATGCAGTGACCTGGGGTCAATCCTCAGAACACAGTGTAGACAGACCTTTCTCTGCCTATTTGCTGAGTAGAGCGGGGTTCCTATCCAAGAAGTTATGACAAACTTGGATAATACAGCAGCGAGGACATGTGAAATGGCCTGAAAATCGTGCCTGAGGAAATGCACTGCTTTATGTATAACCCCATCAGTTTGCCTGCAATAGAAATGTCTACATTTAGTTTAAATTCTGTGTGAGAGGGGTTCTGTAGGGGAATAAAACGGAGCTTGGAAACATTTTGCTAAGAAGCACTACCAGTGCAAACCTTCAAAGGGTAACTCTGTACATGGCTACAAAACCATATTCTGTTTAAACTTGTTCATCATTGTCTTCTTGCATGACAGCCCTGGCATTTAAAATATGTTAGGGGTGACACAATACTTTCACCTGGTGCAGACATATATCACTGGAAGGATGTTCTCATAAACAAAGTGCTGCAGGCTATGATCTTATCATTCTCCTCTTCCTTCTTCTCAGCTCAGTTCAATGACAAACACGTATTTCTCTTCTTTGCTCCAGTTTCTGCTCTACAGGAGCCTGGTGTTGGAGCAACAGGTGATGCTGCAAATCAGGAATGACAAGCGTTGGTGGTGGCCTGGTGGGGGGAAGCATCAGAGGGGGCAGAAAACAAATGACACAAATTTTATCCTGGTTCAGCTGGTGCAACTCCATGGCAAGAGCAGAAGTGCACTCGCGTGCGTGCCTGCACACGCGTGGGTTTTTCGAGGAAGACAAAGCAAATTAGAGTGTTCATGTGTAATTAGCTGACTATTAGTGTGGTTCAGCCAAGGCAATAGGCAGACAGTTAACTTGAAGATAGCTCGCAGATAAAAGGGCTGAGAAGGGTGTTGTGGAGAAAGCTGAAGGTAATAGTTCAGAAGATAAAATCCTGACAAATTGAGCAGGCATCTCAGAGCGTTCTTTACCCACACCATTAGCACACTGAAGCTACACAGGCCTTCCCTCTCTCCCCTACAAAGCTTAACCCTTCATGGCATCTGGGGCTCTTTGTCCTTGGATAGCTCACTTCTATTTTATTTGAGAATTCTAATTTTCTGTTTAAACACATTAGTTTGGACTAAAACTGAAATTTCCTGCTCCTTCTTCCTGCCCTCCTTCTCGTGCCATATGAAACAGAGATTATTACCCCTGTAGAGGCTGGAATGCCTTCCAGCTCTTTATCTGAGAGTTTGGGTGACCAGGTCTAGTAAAAACACTATCATTAAGCATCACACCTGGGGAGAAACCAAAAGTGTGTCCGAGTTCAAGTCTTTGCAACTTCTGTGAAAATGCGGGTGTTTTAGTAAATCTCTGTGCTAAATGAAAATGTCATTATAATTTTCTCTCATTTTATCCCTGACAGGGAAATGTTTTTTCTGTCCTTTGGGAGTTTTCAAGATTCCTTTTTTTTTTCAGCTAATTCTGTGGCTAACCAATAAGCTGCTAAAAAGTGAAAAATCTAACTGAGCCATTTGCTTCAGTAGTTTCAAAATATTTCAATTTTTTACTTTCACTTACAAATTAAAAATTAAAATCAAAATATTTTTCAAAGCAAATATATGTTCACTTGTAGAACAATATGTATTGGGACACTTGCAATTATTTTGAAAAATCTTTAACATCTTTTTCTTAGCTGAGATGCTTCATGTGAACTGTTTTATTCAATCCCAACCTTTTTGCTTGTTTGGCATTTCCCAGCACAGGGTTTTCATGGAAAACCCTAGACACAATTCACTTTTATCATCAATTCAATGTATGTTTGGGATGACTTCTGGGAAAGAATAATTGAGAATTTCATGCTGAGTTGATCCAGCACTGAAATTCTCAAATACTGCTGAAATTATCCATACTTCTGAGTATCCAGTCATGAAAAACTTATATTTCTCAAAGGTCATTAAGCCTATGGCCCCTTCCATTCCTCTCAAGTAGAATTGATTAAAAGTTTTTCTGTTGAAGAAAAGGTTAATCATAGGTTTTGCACAACTTGTGCACTATTTCTTTGTCAGTGTGTAAACTCTCTAGCAAGACTGTTAGAACTTTTTCTTGCAAGGAAAATGCACTCAGATGAGATGTTCTTCTTTTCTGTCATGCCAAACACAGAATTCACCAAATAGACAGGAAAACCTTCACCATTGGTGGGGGTAAAGCCATATTCACTGAAGAACATGCTATTTTTGCAGGCAATAAATCACCTCTCAGCATACAGTTAGCAAATTTTGGTTCATAGTTATTCTTTAACCCCCAAAGAAAATTCCCACTGCTACTTTTAATGCTTGTTTGTCCAAGCCTTGTGTAAGCATTTGTCACGAGCAAAATTTGGAGTAAATTCTCTACAGAAGAAATGTGGAATCAAGAGTGGGCAAGATTTCGTTGGTGTTTCTGTTCATCTTGAAGGAGGGAACCTTCTACTGTAGATCTCAAGTGATGCTCAAGAGGGACAGGCAGGTACAAGGAGGAGAGCCAAGAGCCTGCCACTAGAGAGAAACCCTGGGGACAGTGTCAAGGTAAGGGCCCTCACCAGCCACTCAGCAAATGCTTTCTTTGTGACTTTTGCTGCCCCTCTTACCTTCTGCCCATGACCTGTCATTTTCTTCATCCCACTTTGCACAATGACAGGAAAGCCTGAGGTTTTGCACAGGTTTCTGGAGAGAGGAGCAAGCTTTCAAACAACTGTTTACCTTGCCTAAAATCAGCAGCTGGGTTACACCAGAGATCCTGCAAGCCCCTCACCATCTCCTCTGAGGAGCAGCTGAGGGAACCTGGGGTGTTCAGCCTGGGGAAAAGGAGGCTCAGGGAGGACCTTATCACTCTGTACAACTCTCTGACAGGAGGTTGTAGCCAGGTATGGGCCGGTCTCTTCTCCCTGGTAACAAGCGACAGAACAAGAAGAAGAGACCTCAAGTTGCACCAGGGGAGGTTTATGTTGGATATTAGGGAAAATTTCATCACTGAGAGGGTGATCCAGCATGTGAACAGGCTGTCCAGAGAAGCAGTGCAGTCATTACCCCTGGAGGTGTTCAAAAAATGTGTGGATGTGGTTCTCAGGAACATGGTTTAGTGGTGGACCTGGCAGTGTTGGGTTAATGGTTGAACTTGATGATCTTAGAGGTCTTTTCCAACCTTAATGATTCCATGATTCTATGACCCCTGTGGCAGAAACCCCCAGCAGATATACAGAGAAATGTCAGAAGTCAAATTAATTCTTCTCATGAGGTATTTTCCCTGTTCCTATCACTCAGTGCATTAGAGACTGGCAATGGAAGTTGCATAAAACAAGAATGTTTACTGGTATGTAATGTTTTAAGTTGATAATATTTTTCGTATTCTTTTGGCAGAAATTCCTGCAATTTAATTAACTAATTGTGCTGCATGAAAAAATTTTGTTCACTTTAAACCTCTTTTGCTCCTTGTATTAACATAGTCTATAAATATTCACCTCTTAAGAACATTCTTCATGGCATTTGCCATGATATAAACCTCAGCCATCTCCTTCCAAAGAGTTCTAAATTTATCTAGTTTATCCTTGCATGGAAGCAGATACATACAATTACTGACAAGACAACCACTATCAAACCCAACTGTTGTTACTGAGACTGAAATGCTTCCAAAAATTAATTATTTAAAATAATCCAAACGGTGCAAATATCCAAAGATCAAGCAGATCTATAAAACTTGCCTGTAGCAAAATCATGCAATTAGAATCATGCTCATAAGTGTTGCAGTCTTAAAACATTAATGGAAAGAGTTATTAAAATTGTATTTGATTTGCATTATTACAACACTGAATGCACTATGGAAAACTGAATCCATGAGTGAGGTGCAGCACAAACCAGAGTCTTATTATCTGAGTTGGAACTTTAAAATAGACCATGCTTTACAGTTCTGCCAGAATTTTCTTTAGTTTTATTGCTCTTCTAAATTGATAAGGACTTCTGTTTTTATATTAGAAATAGAAAATGAGGAGGAGGAGAAGAAAATAGTTGGAGATAAAATTAAGACTCAGAAAAGCAATTTGAGAAAAAAACAATCCTTCCCAAAGTAAGTCATTTTTATCAGAAATGAGATGTGTTGTTGTGATCATAACTGCCATCAAAAGCACAAAGAATGGCAGGGTTTCTGAAGACAACTTAGGAGAATGTTGTCCCAAACGTGGAAGCAATTATAAAGAAATTCATGACTCATGGTAAGAATTCCTGGTTTTATTTCCATTACAAATAGACTGTAATTTGTGGATCTCTATCTGACATCTTTTTATTGGGCACTTACCCTTCCTGACATGTTTATAAAATTACCTGTTTCATTAGTGAGACATCACCAGCAAATCTAATGCACAAAACCACCTTTAATCCGGTAGGAAACAGAGTTTGTTAAAGTCAATGGAATCATTTCAATCATTTCCAACAGAATTAGGGATAAACCTGTGAGGGTTAAAAAAGATATATATATATATAACCACTATTACGAAGTGTAAGAAGTAATACAGGGAATTTTCTTTGCAACTAAGATATTTTTAGGGTTTTTATTCTTTAGAATCCCTGTACAGGCACGTCCCTCATGCACAGTTGTCAAAAATAGTGTTTAGGCATTTAGACTTGAGTTGATTTAATCCAGTACAGAAGTGTGTTCTAAATTTTTCAGGGCAGTGAAAATGTGTAAAAATGGTGTCTTCATGTTCAAAAGCTCCATTTCATTTAGAAGAACTGTGACAATAAATTAAATAAATGAGAGTATTTCTATTAAAAATAGAAATAGTGTCTTGTATAAAAAATACTCTGTCTTCTGAACTTAAAATATGTTTTAAAATTCAGTATTCAGATCCTTAGCAGGTGTAAATCATCACAGAAATTATGCTGTTACACTTTACATGATATTACCAAATTGTCTTGCTGGTAATTAAGAATATCCTCTATGGAATAAGGACCAATGACAGGAGAAAGTATAAGTTGATATTGTCTCAGCACGCATAAGTGGTAGACAGAAATATTCATGTGCATAATCTTACACCTTCCCTACATGATACCCAGTGGGCTAAAGTAATAGCGTACAGAATTATCTTGGAAGAGGCAATTCTCAACAGAAACAAAAAAAATCTTATGAGTTGTCTGTTTTTCTCATAATTATACATGGCAAAAATGATGATAAAACTAACAGGCATGCTCCTGGAAAATATTTTTTTGAAAATGTTTCTTTAAACTTTCAGCATATTATACTCAAATGCTTTTCCAGGCCAAATTTTCTGTATTTCATTCCAAGAAAATCAGTATCCCTTTCTCCGTTTCTTTTCATGAGTCTATTATGTCTATAATGTACAGCCCAGGGAAAAAAATGTCATTCCTATTAGTCAGGAAGGTAATGAAGTTGTTCTGATCGAAGATGAAATTTCTGAATTTCTGGTGTAAATTTCAGGGGAAAGGCCACCTCTGAATTCAACAGACACTCCCATGAAGAGCCAACCAACCACTCTGTCTTCTACAGCACAGTTCCTTTAACTTACCAACACAGAGTCTTTTCCAGAATTCAACTTTTCTTTAAAAAGCAAGCGATCCTCTTCCTCAGTATTAAAATTGAATCTCTTCTGATTCTGTTGAAAATTATTTTCAACAGATTCCTTGAGGAGATGTCCATTACAAGCAGCAGAGGCTCGGGGCTGGAATTTCAGGTGTTCATGAAACATGCTCTGACCTATGTGCTCAGCTCTCCCCAGTATGCTTTGGGGAAATCACTTTTCTTTAATTCCTGCTAAGTTACTGTGAGGATGCAAGGTCTAAATTTCATGTAACAAAGCATACAGCTGATGACCATGTCCCTGTTTCCTCATTTTGGATATAAAGATCAATGTTGCTTTCACTACCCTCCAAAAAAATTTGGAAATAGTCAACTGGGGGAGGAAAAATACAGTGGATAGTGGTGAATGATGCTTGGATGCTTGGATGCATGTGTTTAAAATGTCCTGTAAGCGCAGACTAAGCGGCATCATGATGTCATAAACATGTGACATTAAAAGGCCAAACACATGAAGACCAAAAAGTACTCTGTATAGATTACTTGTGAGCATGCTTATGGCAGATACTGGGGTATATATTGGATTCTAGCAGAAATCAAGAAAGAATTAGGCATATATGTATAGATAGGAGGAGTCTTTGATCGCAAATAAAATGTAGAAAGCATAAAATACTGTGTTTTAGAGGTCCCCTGAGTGAGAGCTATTATCTAGGCATCAACTGCAAACACACTACCATGGGAAGACTTATTCCAAGGTATGAAAAAATCCACTAACAGCAGGGAATAGAAATATTTGAAAGCTCCTCTGGAAGCCTTCAGAACCAAACCAGGATGCCTCTGTGTAAGGCAGGCTCCAGCAGCACATCCCTCCAGGAGCTCTGATCAGGCACTTTCCTGCTCTTTGTATCTGCACACTCCAAGCAGGGACATGCTGAACATTAGAATCTTTCTGAAGCTGCTTAATGTGGGAGGTTCTTTTTTAACCTCCTGGTATCCTGTCTTCTCGTGGAATGCAGAGAAATGTAGTTTTTTCCTTATTAATATAGAACTTACAAGTAAAAGATCGCCTGTTGTAATAGAGGAAGTATTTTGTACAGAGGGAAAATTCTGTGTCCTGCCTACTAAATGACAGGCACATTCCACGTTCCTTCTGTAGTGATCACATCCCATTTTGTACATATTGGAGCTTTTCAAACCTCCAGAGTTTTGTGTTTAGCAAAGCAGATGTGCAAATGGAGATCTGTGTGACCTCCCCTCTGAGAACCAGGTCTTTGACACACATTACTCCCCTGCTGACAGCACAAGAAGTGTAGATCAGTTGGCATTTCACACCTGCAACTAATGTAGGAGTTGTAACAATATGAGTGAGCATTAGGGAAAGAAGGGATCCTTTGGACATAAACCAGCTATATTTAACAGGAAAGGTGCAAATCCACATTATGACTCAGGATATGTACTAACTGCAGCCCTTCTTTAACCTAGAAAGAAAGAATTATATCCAAGGGAACTTACCTCAAAGAGTTTCTCTTTCCTGCAGCAGAAGTGATGATTAGGCTAAAACTGGCCATTTGTTTTATCTGTGGGCTGGGAATAGACCATTTAGTCCGTGCAGCTTCAGCTTTCTTGGCTCAAGATTCTGATCTACAATAAATACCTCTTCCCAATCAATAGAGCAATGAACTTGGAGTAGAGCCGAGGACCTTTCCCGGCAACTTTGGCCTGGACTGAGCTGACCTGGTAAATCTGCAGGGCTTGGGGAGAGATCTCACTGAACATCCTGAGTTTTCCAAGTCCTCTCTGCCTTGGGAAGTCTGTGCTTCCAGTTAGGCTGCTGGGGACAGGAATTACAACAGCTTTTCACATGCTATTCTCTTGTTGGCAACAGATGCTCTGCACTGCTCCTTGGGCTTTTTGGACCTTCCTAATGCTGCAGCACATATCCTACAACACTCCATCACTGATCAGGGCTCTCTTCACTGAAGTAGGTCTATCAACTGCACAGTATTTGGGGTTGGTTTTATTTGCTCCCCCATTTAGGAGTAGCAAGTCTTGTTGGGTGGATAGAAAGGTACCACCATCCTTTGTACCAACATGGTCTACCACTAGGAGGTCATCTTCCCTGGATGGGTTCTGGAGGTTTCTTTGTCAGTGTCTAAAGGTGGCTACTCTGATCCCCCTCTACAGCCTTCTGCCTTTCTTCCTGCCTGAGAAATGTCACAGCTGTAAATGAGCAATTTCGTCTCCTCCTGCCAGGGGTGCAGGGTGGGAAGGGGCCACAGCAGCACATCTCTCCTCGAAAAGTCAGGGTGCAACCCTCACCAAAACGGGCCCCTGGGCAGTTACGTGACATTCGGCTTGAGAAAGGAAACCGGTTTGTCACCTCTTGCTTAACGGTGTCACCTCAAGGCAGAGCTGAGGAGCACCTGTGGGCACAACAGATAAGATTGCATTATTAACACTGTATTCATCATGTCCTGAAGATGATAGAATCATAGAAAGGCTTGGGTTGAAAAAGACCTTGATCATCCAGTCCCAAGAAATTCCAGTTTCCAACCTCAAAATGTGATACAACATTAAAAGTGTGGTGAAAGTCTCACTTACATAAATATTAATTTATAGATTCTCCTACCAAAGAAAGCAAAGCATCTCTCCCTACTCATCTTTCTGATTTCTCTTAGAAGATACAACAGCTCCAAAGTAGATGAGAGCTGTCATCATCCATGACCCCGTGGCCTGAGAACTGTATGAAAACATGGAAAAGGTGTTCTTAATCCAGAATAACATAAACCACAGATGAAGTATGTGTGAATATTTTTGTGTAAGGTGATTGTAAATACGTACTCTGCAAAATGCATTTTGGACGTAGTTGAGAATAGTAGTGTGTACAATTCAGAGTTACCAGGAATATTAAAACAGGGAGGAAGGGCACAGGAGAGACAAGGGAAATTGTAGATGAAGGCAGGAAAAAAGGAAAGATGATAGATGTGGAGACAGCTAAGAGGATGACAGGTGTGACAGGCAGGATCAGGTAGAACAAATCCAAATGGTTCATAAGATGGAAAATGCTTCTCTGGCATTGTACCTTTAGTTTGTTTTTCCACAGTGGTGTTACAGTGCTTTTTCTACTGCTACTACAAATGCAGCACTGAAGTTCTCCTGATTAGTTTTTTCCCCTGTGTAAGATGTCCTTTATGCTGTGATGAGATCACTGGTGTATTAGTTCATTTTAATCTTTTCAGAAGGAATCCAGGAACTGCAGTAAGGTCATGACTGCAGTAATGTCCAAAAGGATGGTTTTATGGAGAAGAGGAGAAATATTCCTCTCATTTAGCAAAACTGTAACAGAATTTGTGGCTCTCAAGTGTGTTGGGCAAGTTAAGGTTTGGGTTTTTTCTGTTACATGTGTTTGCAAAAGACAGCCTGCTTCATATTCTTGGTTTTTTTCCCTAAATATTGCATAAATCTAATAAAAGCTGCAGAGAAAGCTCCACCTGAACAATCCTCTAGCATCATCCCAACCCATGGCACCTCCCAGTCTTACAGGCAAGAGCAGGGATAAAAACCCCAGACTCCTCCAACAGCCTGAATGTCCTCACATTAGACCTTCTGTACCGTTGAGAAGGCAGATGCCTCACTGAGAACGCCCTTGTCCCCATCTCTTTCAAGGAGAAAAATCCTTGGAGCATCTCCCAGGGCCGTGGTAGCACTCTTTAATATGACGTATTTGTGCCTCATGGATCAAGACAGCAATGTCAGGCATGAATTTGGACCATGACATTTCAGGCAATGACCCAAAAATAAAAGTGACTTAGAAACACCAAAATTTCACTGTTACTCTAATTTTCACCTCCAGTCTTTTCCACTCTCTGTGGAAGTGACAAGACTTAAGGATAGAATTCTGAAAGGTCTCTGGATGGATTTAGTACTGAAAGAGACACATGGACAGATGGAATCATGTGCCTCGCTTTGCCATGGCTGATGTATTATATTTTAATGTGTTCTAATGACCTTTATACTTCCCAGCATGCATTGGTCAGAGGGGTTATTCTGAGTGAGCCATCTTCCTGGGTTCTTGAGATCATTCCCTCTGGACTTGTCGGGTTAACAACAAAGTGTTGATAACAAATACCCTGCTGCTTTAACCCAGCACTGTGCTTTCCCCCTCTTTGCTAAGTGGATTTGTGCATAGTAAGAGTTACACTGCTGCTCTTTTAGCAAATTCAGGGCATTAGTGACACACACAAAACCAGTTTCCCTTTCATATCTAGAGACCAAACATCTTGGATGATCCATGGGACACAGAAGATGTTACAGGCTTAGTTTTGCTCCAGAGGTTTAAGAGATTTAGTTACCCAGAGAGGAGTGGCAGATTAATGGTTCTCGCTGATGGTGACAGGGACCTGTGTGCTCTAAATCCCATCATGAGCAGAGAAGAACCCACCTCTACACACTACTAATATGCATAACTATGGAAAGTCTTTTAAATAAAAAAGACTAATTAATAATGCTTAGTGGTCTAGGTGTCTAAGTATGAATTGTCAGGGATTTCTGCAGTCTTAGGGAGGTGGGGAAATGGGTTAACATCACATTGTTTCAAATTACAGGGTTTTAGATTGTTTCAAACGAGAAGCAGAGAGGGTTTCCACACCAGATTTGAGACGTTTGTTCTCTTTTATTTGTACTAAAATTTCGGCTTCAGCTCACACTGTCATTCTACCCAGGCTGCTTCCCTGACCAGCTAATTTGTCTACCTGTGTTGCATTTTAGGCCTTGGTTTTAATTTGAGGGTGATTTCTGCTAATACCAAAGACTGGATAGGACATCCATTAAAAGTCTACACAGCAATTGAAATGGAAAATTCCAAAAGAAACCCTATTAGAGTTTTTCTCCATCAAATCAACATTACAGACTTCTTATGCATTTCTTAATTAGACATTGATATTAACTGGACTGTTGCATGATTTAAATCTAGCCCTTAATCTCAGCTATTCTATGCTGCTGTAGTTTTTATGACATCCAACTAGCGACTGCTTTAAGCATTAATCTATCTGGAAAACCACCTTCACATTTTTTTGGTCTTTTTTTAGAAGAATAAAGGCCCCAAGAAGGAAATGAAAGCTTTTGGGTTCAGCCATTAGTAATTTTCTGCTTAGTATTTGAAAAATTGCTTATTTTAATTGCTTCATAGAAGAAAAAGATATCAAAGCTAACGTTCTTTCTCTCCAAACTTTGTAATTATTTCTCTCAGACTCTTATTTGAAATGCCTTGAAAGGATTTTCATTGAAATGTAGATTTCTTCTCTTTCAAAAGTACTTTTATTCCCCTGTGCTTCTTTCCTTTTTTTTTTCCTAGTGACTTCCTCTCTAGATTTAGAGCAAAAACATAGTCTCCAATGTCTGGACACTGCAGCATGTGTCACACAGATGTCCCTAAAGTGTCATCTTCTTTAAACCTAACCTTCCCATGGCCTATAGACTGTGCTGAAAATTGGCCTTAGGCCTTAGTCTGGTATCCTTGGGCTTCCTCCAGGGAGAGTGAAGAAAAGTCATAGGTCTTATAGGGGTTTGCTCTATCAGACTCTACTCATTCTGAAAAGTATTGTGTGATTTGCTAATTAATGTCACCACCAAAATTAGGAATCTAATAGAAAAATTCTGTAAATATGAGTATGAGGGTGTCAGTGAGCTGAAGTTGTTTTTGGTGATGCAGCCAAGGCACAGGTAAGCCTTGTATAGTTTTGGGTTCTGTTTCCAGCAGTGTAAATCCTGAATATCCTAATCCAGAAAGGAATTTGCTAACCCAACCCTGTAGTTAATTCTGCATTGTATTTAAATGTCAGCAGCACAAAGCCTCAGGATCATGCTGGCCTCCTCAGTAATCCTTGATACCAATACAGCAATAGTAGCAAGAAGTTCTTTATTTCACCTATACACTTTCAGAGAGCATTATTTACTAATAGATTATGATCTGGTCAAAATGATCTATACATTCATTACTTCTGGAGGGGGCTTTCATAACTCACAGGATCTAAGAATGAGGCAAAACTCACATTTGTTTATAGTGCTGCAATTCTGCTCAGCAAAAAAAGGTGCAGAGAAAACACTGTCCTAAGCACTTGTGGTGTGCTCTGAGTCCCAGGTGATTTCTCATGCCAGCTCACGAACATCTTTAAGAGCCTCAGAAGAGTGGGGATCTGGCTGCCTCAGAGCCACCTCAAAATAAAGCTGTTCCTCTGCAAATAAGTCACCCCACAAGCCTCATGCAGTCATGGCTGAGGTTATCTCACAGGGGGAACCTTCCCAGTGGAACAAAACCTTTTGAGAATAGAAGATTGAAATGAAGCTAAAGCATTCTCAATATCAGATTTCGCACGCATTTTTGCAATAACACAAAAGGAAGAAAGAGAATAAGAAAATGAGTTAGAGGGAGATGGAGAGAGAGATGGTCTATTAAGCAAAGATACTTTTTTACTCTCTGAATTTACAGTCCTGATAGACATCTTTATTCAAAATTACTCATTTTTTATATTCAGATACTACAGCTTTCAGTACTGGGTCCTAGATTTGTCTGGACAGATTACCCTCTTATTTCCACAATGAAACTTAATTATCCTTTTTATGTCTTCAGATACTTCCAGTTATTTCCTGAACTGTTTCTGGGGACAGAGAGCAGCTGATGGGTCAGTCAGTAAAGTAAATACTGCGCCTCCCTACTGTTTTTAAGGTAAAAGCCCTTTGGTCCCAGGTCTTCTTAGAACATTTTGAGGGATAGTACATTTAATTTGCTCAGATCTACTTTTTCTGAGCTTTTTTTCTTTTTTTGTGACGAGGCAGAGACACATCATTTTCTCAGCACCTTTCTCTGTATTACTTGGAAGCATCTAAATGTGACTAACTCACCTGGAATCCATAGGAGGATATTTGAATGCGTCATCTCTGAGACAAGAATAACTCCTCATGAAATCCAGGGTGGAAATGACTGCGTGGTTTCAAACACCCCTTCCTGTATCCCTGCTGTTGCAGCAAGAAGGAATGCATCTGAGTACTTAAAGCCCAAATGAATAAATAAATAAATTGGTTCAAAGCAATGGTAGGAGCACAGAGGGATGTGGAAGTTGCTGGTATTGAGTAGAGGCTGGACTTTAGGACACTCTGTAGGTTTCATCTGCAGAGAAACCTCTAACACACGATCCATTGTCACTACCTTCTGTCTGAGCAGAACTAACACAGAGCAATCAACATGAAAATGTCAACTAAGATAGGTGGTCTAATGTCACCTAACCTAGGTCCTGCAAGTACTGAAGAGAAAACTATAATGAGTATCCATTCCGACTTTGAGAGTTATTTTTTAGCTTTTTTTTTTTTTAAGTCTCAGTTGTTCAAATTAGAAAGTAAAGGAGTGCTACAATTAATTAAAATATAAATTGGCTAAAGAAAATCACCCAAAGCATCGGGAAGTAGAGAGAGAGCACAACTGGACGTGTTATAAAATCCTTTATGAATGAAATGCTAAGTCCTAAAGGGCTCACTTGGCAAAATAATTTTAATATATAAGTAGAGCAGGTGTTGCTGTGGTAGTGGTCAAATACAGTTTCACTAGGCTGGGATGAACAACAGACTTTATATGGACTTTATACATTGTATAAACCCTGAATTAAACAAAATTTCTCTTACCCTGGCACAGTATTCACACTATAGTCACATCTCTGCATGGAAGTTTCTTCTTCCAAGTCCAACTTGTGACCCCAGCCTGAAAGCAGGAGCCAGGATGGCTCAGTATCCCTGAGTCTGTCATAGCAATACCAGAAATTAAGATGTCACTGTGGTAAAAAACACAAGTTTCTCTGTCACACCCAAACTACATTTTTTCCTGATGAGTTCATCATACTCAGTTTCCACTATCCTGAGAGGACAGATGATCTGTTTCCTATAAATACAATAAAGAGTGCTTCAAATGACATGGCATTTTTTCAATTCATCATTTCAGTGATTCAGAATAAGCATAAAAAAAAAAAAAGATGATGAAAGCAGCAAGCAGTAGGATCCCAGGACTGAGAGTCCCTATTTTTGCTGTGATGGGTTCTCCCATCTCAAACGTGTCACCTGAACCTTCAGCCTGGGTGCATTTACCTGCCCCCACAGGGTCCTGCAGCCCTGTGTGCTGCACAGCCTGCACAGTAATAAACTGGGTCCTGATCTCATCTCTGCCTTCACTCCCTGCAACTGGAAAAGGAGTGATAAAAAATAATAATAAGCCCAGAATAATTATGTATTGTCTTTATAGTGAAACAGGCCTTGAGCATTGTGAGCTCTCCACTGGGAGAAGTCCCATTTAAAAAATCTCCCTGGCATAAAAATGAATTGGATCCTGTTACATGAATGGCCTGCATTTACTATTCTTTTCACTTACCTTCTAGTCGTTCATTTTCTGAGCTGACTTGTGCCTCTTTCCCTGTTGTCAGTGGGAACTGGGTAACAAGGACTTGCTGGAAATGGAGTGGTAAATAAATAAACAAACAGAAAAAAACCTGCTGGCTTGGCAGATGCACTATTACAACAATGATGTAAAATTATCGAACTACAAATGCAACTTCTGAATGTCTCATGACTCACATCACAAAGAACAAGGGAGGAAACTGAAAGAGGATTTTAATCAGTGATAATGAATTTGGAACAGCACTGATTTTCAGATCATTGGAAATTCAGAACAAGTCTGGGTTGAATTCTTGGTCTGAACCAGATATCCTTCTTCCTGTAACCATCAAGCACTGCATCCATCATTTGTGAAAAGGCAGCACTTGGACTACTGCAATAGCAATGACCACTCCACTACAACCAAGAAAATTAGTCAGCATCTTTGCTCTAGGGTAAGGAAAATATTTGGACACTTGAGGAGTACTCTTTTCTCCTCCCAAGAGCCCAACACCTCTAAGTGTGATAGGAGGACTCCTTGTTTCATCTGTGTCAGTTTTGAAGCTCTTGGAAAAGGTAACAGTTCACAACTGCTGTAATGGTCTTGCCCAAGGAGATGGACAAAACAGCAGGGCAGAGGCAGAAACACCACAAGTAACCTAACGGATGTTTTGTTGGGAAAAAGGGGAGATTAATTAAAGTGGAAAATCTGCTGGTCATTAAGTGTCCTGGAGCAACTATTGTGACACTGAATCAGTGAGTTTCTGTGTGGCTTTAAGACATCTGCCCTAAGGAAACATTTGCAATTGAAACTGTGTCCTCTTTTTCCCAAGTCTCCGATTCCCATGGGCCAGCAGTTGCCTTGCTAAATGAAATGCTTCTTTAGGGAGACTGGCTGGCCCCAGGGATTGGTAATGCAATATACAGCCTTTCATCTCTCACCCATGAACCCAAGTCAAACAGAGTTTGGTAAATGGCCAATAACCCCTACCATCCCGGGGCTGTTTGGTGACCTGTGCGAAATGAGGAGGGTCATCTCTGTGTCTGTTTACTAGAAGGCAAGTGTCAACTTCACCATAAAAAAGGACACAGTTACCACTCATTATCACCCAATTTAACATTCTGAAGACAAGAGAATGAGCCTGGAAAACTCAGCCATCTTCTGACCCAACGGTGGCAGTCCCAGTACATCAGGGTTTGAAGAACATTAATGAGGACTGTCGCATTGTAGCAAACTAGTCTGTGCCCCTCCTGCCAACAAGAAATCCAAGTCTGAGCTACTCTCAGCAGCATGTGATTACAGTTCTTCCCAGATCCATGTGGAAATCCACAGAATTCAGTCCAGTTTTTAGGTGCATCAGGCAGTAAAGCACAACCATGAAGTTACAGAATGCTGCAGACTTCTGCAAATCTGCATTTATGGTCTTAAAAAGACACAGACAACTTGCATAGGGACGCAGCATCCAGCACTGATAGAGTTAATGTGCTGAGAAGCCCTGCACTGGAAGGCTCTGTTCCCTCACCCATCATGAATATACTGTTCTGGTTACCAAAATAGCTGTATTTGGAAGGGTTGAAGGCCAGAAGCTCACTGCAGTACCCACTCTTGCCCTATGCACTGCTCATTTTAAGGTCAGACCTTTAGCATCAGGAATCTGTTAGAGGAAAGAGGAGTCACTTTAAAAGTTGTTGCCACTCTGGGGATTACCCTGGAAGGTCTGAGAGGGTAAAGGAAAGGGCAGGGGCAGATAAACACTTGGCCACATGGAAAATCAGCTGCCCCTAAATTTCAATACATCTGCATAAACCTCCCAAAACTGCAGCCAGCTTGTTCTTCCTCACAGTGTTCCCAGCCACCACTCTCATTTTGCAGCCCTTCTTATGCCACAGCAATGCTAACACTGTCATTGTCAACTGTGAGTTACTGTTTAATCCTTCCTATCTTGATTAATTGCATTAAATTGGTATACCTATGTTAATTAAGCAGAAGATGGCAGAGGCAGCTTTTACTTCTTGTTCTTTTGTGTAGATCATTCCCCAGGTCTTCACAGGTTGTAGAAAAATAACAATACAGAGACACCACACATCATATTTCAGCACAGCTGATAAAGCTATTTTACTCATACAGTGGTCCATGATTCTTTTTGCATATCGCAGTATAGGTTTAATTACCACACTGCTGCTGCATGGCAGCTCTTCTCACTTTTTCTTTTTTTTTTATTCGTATTATTTGCAAGTCATAATCATGTTTTCCTGTCATCCCCGAGCAATGTGCATGCGTGCGTACAGGCAAATGCCAAGCCTGGAAAGGAAATTTGATGCGTGTCCATGAATTGGAGTTTTCAAACTTTGGCTGAAGATTAGTACATGTAAACATAGCTCTGCCCCCTTCATCTTGGATAATTGGTCACAAATGCTACTTGACACTTCTCAAATCAGACACTTTGCATACTTCTGAGCATAGCTGAACTTTTTTGGCAGGAATTAATTTGCTTTGCAACTTAGCTGCTCATTCCTGGCCCGATCCCTGCTCCAGTGATTTCAGGGCACTGTTCTGCCAGTGTGAGGAGCACAGAGGCAGGACCAGATCTGTTTGCTAGCACAGACGAGCCCGGCTTTGTTGACTCCCTCAGAAAAACAATTACTGCAGCTAATGTTCTGCCCTTTACCAGCCTTGATTAACATCGGGATTTTTACCTTCAGGTCCCTCTTTCTTTTCCAATTACTGTGCGAGTTACAATGCATCAGGGGACATCTCAAAAGAACGGAGAAGGTGATGTAGTATCACCAGAAAATGTAACTTCTGACATGCCAAGACCCTTCCACAGCATTACCAGCTTTGTGGGAGATGGTTACAGACACCATCCAAGGAGACTCTCTCACTTTTTATCCTGCGCCTCCTGCAAACCACACACACTCCAGCAGAGAAGATAAATCCATTTCTGGAGTACTGATGGAGTTTGAAGCATGCACAGAATTTCATGCTATTAAAGAGCCCCCTGTTTGCTCTGACAGTATGGCATGTTTACTCACCAAGCACCAGTACTGCGAGAGCTGAGCAGACCATATGCTCACTTAGAAGGGCTGCCAGGTCTCAGGGAGCATTACTGTGCCTATTCCAGGAGGGGTTTGGGGCAAGAACACATTCCAAAAAGGATCTCACTAGGAATATTGTATTTTACCTGGTGATTTATTTCTGTCCATTCTCTGGACTAAATGGCAGTTTATCAGCATATCCATGTAGATCTATGAGTAACCAGTGGAAAATATCATTCACCTTTTATTCACTGGGATGTTGATAAGCTGCAGCATATTAAAAATGTTTGTCAGTTTGTTCTTTTCAGCTATCAAGTGGGGTGTGTGCCAGCATGCCCTCCACGCTGGCTGCTTCATCCGGAAAATGGACAGAAAATGACAAAACAATGTTGGTTCTAGAAGAGGGCGACCATTTGCATGAGTTATTTTAGCATTATTGCCTTTCTTCTCACTAAAACTAAATCTGTAAATTAGATTGAGCTCCTACCTGCAGAGGCAAAGGGTGGAACTTTGTGCTGTGCTTCAGGTGTAGACCATGAGAGGAGAAAATCCCTGGTGGTGCACTCGTGTTGGCTTGGTTCTCAGGGCTTCATGCAGCTCAAAACACTGATGAGGAGCAGTCAAGACAGAAACAGTCCCCATGATGTTTCTCTGGCTTCTGGTAGCTTGTGCCATGACCAAGAGCTGACCCACTGCCCAGGGCCAGAGAACAAGCTGCATCAGCCATCTCCCTGAGTGCTTGGTTCCCACACTTTCCAATCATGGTTTTGTGATGGTGCATCCCTAGAAAAGAAGGGTAGCTCATGTTATCAGAAATATGGCAGATTCACTGTGGAGAAGCAATAATTGCCCCAGAATTTGCCATGGCATAATTCAAAAAAAGATATTACATGTTAGTGTGCCTTGAGTTTTTACAGATTCTTACCTTAAAATAAACAAATGAAGATGTATTTTGCTTCCTTCTGTTTAACTCTGATATTTGAATCACTGTGGGAGCGGTGGGTACGATATTTCTAGGTGAACAAGGCAACAATTGGCCAAGAGATACAACACAGCCCCTAAAGCCTGAGCTAAGAAGGAGGCTTGGTTTCCATTGCTACTGTCTATCACTATAAATTTAGCTTTCAGGTCCTAGACATTTTAAAATAACATGTCTAGTGTTAGAATGGGAGACTATCAGAAAAAGTGAATTACAGGTTACAGGCTTCTAGTATTTGCAGTAAAAGAACTATTACTGTAATTACTCCTGTTGAGTACTCCTTTGTGTTGTTATTAGGGGAAAGGGATGGTAGAATTAGGATGTGAGGAAAGAAAACATTGCAGAAGGGGAGCTAAATAGTTTAGCTGGGACAAAGAACTATGGTGGCTACCGGATACACTTCTGTTTTCAGCACGTGAAGTCACCACGTGCGCGTGGACCTGCAATGTCCAGGGATTTAGGTGAAACCACTATAGATCACCGATGTCTGGTACAAATGGAAACAAACCACAGCCCACAGAAAGGTCCAGCCTCACACTCACCCCCCAGATTGGGAGCTGATGCCTTTTTGTACCACTGAACATCTCCATAGTCTTTGCTGGGTACAAATGGGAATTCACCAAGTGACTCCATGAGCTCGATTGTTCATAGACAAAAGTCCTTCCTCATCCTCAAAGAAGATCAAAACCAGATTCTTGAACATTTGAAATGAGGCTAGAACAAGGAAAAACAAAATCTTTCTTTTCAGGGGAAAGTGAACCTCCATTTTGACTCATTATTTTATGGTCAGGGCTAAGTGGTCATTATTAGTCCATAGGTACTTGCTACTGTAAATCCACTGCATCACCTCCTGGATGTCATTACTTAAAGTCAGCAAACTCGTGCTTCAGTGGCTGAAGATTTACTTCCTTAATGCCTGGTGTCATCAACAAATTCAGGCTGGCAATGACATCCTACTTGTCTAAGCTAATATACAGCCTTGCACTGTCCTTGTTTTCCTTCCCATTCAAACTTATGGCTCAGTGTCAGTGTCTACCAAAAACCAACACTACAGCTGAAGAGAATGAAGTGATGAATGAACATGAGGTTTGCATGTAGATAATTAGAAGTCCGGCTGAGTAGATCACATTTAATGTATCATCATTATGTTTGTATTTAAAAAACATTTAAAATATATTATTTCTTCTATTACTCCATCTCTGCAGCGCTCTGACTCCAGGGATGAATCGTGCCATGTGTTTTGGTAGAGATTTGGTTTTAAAAATATGATGGGACCATGTGGAGCTTAAATCATTGCTGTAATAATTTTGGAAGTTTTCCCTACTTGAGGAAACTCTTGTGTCAGGAGTACAAGTCCTTGTATGGCTGTGCTGCAAGAAGCAGGATGATATTTAATTATGACAGTTAAAACTCATCTCCAAGTGCAGACAATATTGATTTGTTCTAATATAGAAAAGGTGGAACAAAAAAGCTGGTTTATTTAGAAATTTACTTATTCCTAAAAATGTCTGTTCAGCTCATTTTTAAATTTGATTTCCTATCCCGGGTGAATTACACTGCATTTCTGAATCTCAAGAACTGCCTGTGCCTGATAAAAGCTGATCGAAGTACCAGCATAATTCAGTTGTTTTGATTGTAAGATTTTTGTTTGCTGCTTTATTGGACAATGGTGTTTGGAAAAGAGAGGTTAAGAGCACCAGAGACAGAATTACAGCCCACAGTTGGTGCATGAGACTTACTAGTATAGGACTACAGTCTAGAATGTCAGTGGCAAATGATACCAGCTTGCAGGCAAAATCAGTGCCTGGTTCTGAAAAAAACCAGCAAGGAAAATCTGTGCCAGTGTCCCAGCATGACAAATGAACTTAGGCAAGTTGAAGATAATCGTGATTATTTAATATTCCACAGATTTACAACTTGATACTCTGTGGACAAAAGATCAGAAGTCTGTTGAATACAAAGTTTTGAATCTTTGGGTCAATATGCTTCTCATGTCTTCAACATTTAGTTTCATTTAGGAGGAAGCAGTTCTGAGCTAAGATAAGATCTCAGACAAAATTGACGTGGACTCACAACATGGCCTAACATAACAGTTTAATCTATCCTGTGCTTCCCCTGAAAGAAAGCTTAATAACTGTGGTATGATTTCACCTGCTGCTTCTAACATTTGCTCATTTTTTTTCCTGAGCAAATTTGGATTATCAGATGGCGAGCAGCTTTGTTCATGGTAGACAAACTTGAATTCATTTAGGATTAATAACAATAGGTTCAATCTTGGATTCAATGGCAGTTCTTAATGAATGGAGTCTTTGGAAGACAAATGTTTGTTTGTGTTAAAAGAGAAATAATTAATTCTCCATTTTTCTGGGTATGAGGTGATTATAGCACATATCACAAAATGTTTTCCCTGTGTTTCCTCCTGGGTATAAGAACTGCGGGAATGTTCCCCAAGCCCCAGCATAGCAGATATGAGCCATTTTGACCTTGTAATTTCAAAATCTGAAGTTTTGCGATGAATTATTTGGTGTGAGAAAAAAATGTATCTCTTACTCACAGTACTCTCAGGTCCTGCTGGTGATCTGATGCAGGGCAGTGAGGAGGGAGGAAGGTCCGCATCGCTGCAATCCATCAGCAGTCGTGGGTCAACACAGGGTTACTTGGATGAAGGAATCAGGGCTGGATCTGGATTTTGGCCCAATCCTCACCATTGTCTTAGCCATGGGCCTCTTCCAAATTCCTTTGGGAAATCCCACGTTCTTCGTTACTGTCCCTGTCTCTTGGGAAGCGGCCGGAGCACACACGACCACCGTGCCTGGCCAGGAGAGGCTGGGCTGCCCAACACTGGGTACCCGCTGACCTCAGGAAAAATTAACAGGCTTCAGCAAATGTACCCTGCAGGCAACTTTACCCTAGAAAAACATCACCCACATTGTTAGAGTTTAGGAAAACAAATTAGAGCTTTTAATATGCACTGGCCGCTTTTTTTTTTTCTTCCCCATCCCCACATCACCACCATCCCCCCCCCCAGCCCAGTAACATCCAGTTGCTTAATTCCATTTGAAATCACCCGGGTTAGGCACCTAAATAATCTTGTCCTTCATGCCTGTCAACATCTTGAGGCACCTAACCACCTTTAGAGATGTGGTGTGAAAGCTTGTGAACGATGCAATCGAGGAGGGAAACAAAAGACAAGTATCCCTATTTGCTGCCCAAGAATCCACAAAGAATGCTGCTTCAGCTCTGCTCTGATTTCTAATTAGATTATGAGTGATGTAGGACTCTGAAGCCAAGCTGGAGTTTGTGCTAGCACTTTGCATGTATGAATGACAAAGGGACACCACTTTCATATTGATTTAAGCAAGCCAGTGGAAGAATGTTTAAACATCAAGTGCTTGATGTACCAGTTTGCCAGAGCACCTGGAAATATCAAATTAATTCCAGGTGTTCTGCCATTAAGACAGGCTTGCTGCTTTTACAGCCACACATACAAAACGTGGCTCCCAGTTCCACAAATAAAAACAGAATGGTTTCTGCTCCTAATGCCTCGATAATTCCGACATGTTGCAAGTTCTGGAAAGAATTTTAATCTACATAGTTTTTTTTTTTAATGGGGAGGGGAGCGAGGGGGGAGAGATTTTAAATATGCTGCATACAATTTGTGATGGTCATCTCTAAAATGCAGCTCCATTATCCTTTTCCATTTGGAATGAATGAGGCTAATTAATTTCAGGCCATACTTGATGAGGTCAGCACCATACGAAGGGTGCGTGCTAGACATTGCTAATCTCTTTCAGCTGAGAGTGATGAATTAAAGATGAAGCATTCCTTTGCAGGCCTAATTTAGAATGTATATCAAAAACCTACAGCAAATAATACTATACCCTACAACAAAGGAAAACTTGTTCTCTCAGGCTCCCATGTAGGGTTGATTTTAAAGGCATTTTCATTTCGCTTTGGAATTCCAGCTGTGGATGGGTGAAACAGTTCAGAAAATTCAAGCCTTCTCTCTTTCTATTGCTTTTATGGACAAAAGTAGGCAAGGGGGGGCCTAAGGGGAGAGAGAAACTGGTCCGTGTTTGATCCTGTATATCCTGTGATTCTGACTGTACGCTCGGCGTTTAGGAAACCAAGTACCTGTGACGTGACACCCCCCATGGCCCACACTCACATTTTACTGTTGGGGTTTTTTAAGTCTGAGGGGAAAACAGTCAAGGGTCCCCTTTGGTTCGGCATCATCCCATGAATGTTTTGTTGGATGTTGCAGGCAGGAAACAGGACTGTCCAGCAGTTCTGCTGGGTCACCTAACAAGGACAGGAGCTTCCAAGCCCTAACAGAGCTGTAATTCTCCCTAGGGATAAACACCTCCCTAAGCAAAAAGGTCCCATCACATCTAGAAGTGCAGATAGCAAAACTGAATAGAATAAGTCACTGCAAAAGCAACCAGGTCTGGGAGCAGGACAAATTGCTACACAGCTCCCAGACTGGCTGGAGGTGAGGCTCAGCCAAGCTTTGCCACCTTTCCCTCAAGGCAAAGCCACCCACAAAGTCCATAGGGGTTTTCCTCAGGTGAGGGACTGCAGGATTTGGCCATGTGGGCAGCAACAAGCTTAATTATCATTTTAGTAAAATAAGGACTTACGAAATCTTAACCCAGCCTCCGAAGGAGGCTGCAAACAATAGACAATGGTCTTCCCCACCACTTCACTGTTCAATACCTGGCAGTTTCTTGGAATTCTTGACAGGTTGCTGCAGCGAGTCGAAGTTCCCAACTGGTGGCCATAAGCGGCTGCCGTCTTTGTATCCCAGTAGTCCTCATTAGAACAAAGCTGCTTCGAATTAAATCCAATCTACATGCCGAATCAATCTTTCAACCCTTTGATTGCTTCTGAAAATATTTATACTTCTTAATAATGCACATTTTGTCCCAAAGCCTGTGATTAAACCCAGACAAGGTCCGGAGAAGCCTGAAGTATATGTGGAAGGGGTTATTTTGGACAGGAAAAGAAAGATAAAGACACAGGTTTTTCTTATTGTGAAACCATTAGAGTGTATAAATCTAGCAATTGCAGTTGTATAAGCATCAGAGTGGGGTTGTAATAAATACAGATTGGAGTATTATAGTAACCAAATGGAGTTTATGGATTATGTTCACTAGTTCATATTTCTCAGCTACTACAACCTAACTAGCATCATGCTGCACTCACCTCTGTTAATATTCCCTATTAATATTCTCTTTACGTGTTTGTGGGGAGAAAAAAGTTAGGATTCAACTGCTGCTCTGTGTAAAACAAATATGTTTAAAGAATCATGCCCTCCAAAGAAAAAAAATAAACACAGGGATGCTGTAAAGCGACTGTGTTCGAAGGGCACGGGCTGTGGCTGGCTGAAATCAGCCCCGTTCTGCTGAAAGTTGATAACTTCCATCTGAGTGGAATCTGGTCCTAATGCAGGGTATTTGCTGCGTGAAAATTAGGGTGTAAAAATGAAGAAAATAACTTCTGCTTTCTCTTATCCTGGTAAATTTTTAAGGTGGTAAATAATAAGCTTTGGCTGGAGATGAGAAACACACAAAGGCTTTGAAATTGTGCTATGTGGTAAACAACATATTATTCCCTTCTCAAAAAGCAGCATACATCACAGGTGTGATATGTAGAGATGAAGGGAAGGATGCATTCCTTGGCTAAGAAGTAACCCAGACAGGGCCAGATCCTCCAGAGTGGGAATCTGCCGTCGATTAAGAAGGTAGAGGTGGCTGGGGACGCAGATCAGATAAAGGCTCTGTACCTGTCTCCCTCCCTCAACACAAATGACTGCCCTTGTCTCTAATAAAAGGGAAAATTTGACTTTGGAAAACACACCGTGATAAATCTCCTTGGATAAAATATGCAGTGCCTGGGTGAGAGGGAAAGAAATCCTAGAAACTAAAAGTATATAACGCTTATTTAATATCTCTGTCATCAGCAGCATCAGGGCAAATGCAGGTAATATTCTCAGGAGTAGGCTGGTAAATGCTTGTGGTAGTTTTGCTTGTGACAGTTTCCCTTTTCATAAAGGAGAGAAAGAAATATTCTCACTTAAAACATTATTCATTGACTCTTTCATCACATAGTTCATTATACTAAACTGTAATTTCCTAAATATGTTGGAGGGTGGTATTATTATTATACAAATATCCTGAGTCACAATGGCTATTTTGCATTAATGTATGATTTGGATGCTCAGTCTTTAAGGTAGAGGGGAGGGGGGGTTTATCATCACCATAAATAAGAAGAGACCAGAGATTTAAAAAACCTCTCATAAATAAGGATGGATCCAAAATCTAATGACATGCATGAAAATCCATTTTGGATCAGGCCCCCAGCAGAACTCTGTATTATGTAACCAGCATTCTCTGAGTATCTTCTATTGTTTGACAACCCTGATTTCACACTGAACTTGGAGCTCATTTCTGAACAGAAGCTTTCTGTATAGAAACTTTAAATCATATCCCTTCGTGAACACACACATACCATCGAGGATATTGTCTTATTAAAGAGTTTAAGCCTAAAGGTGTATGCCTATTTTTAAAAGAAATTTTCTGATTGTAGATAACTGCTCAATTTGATTTAGTGTCCAATGATAGTGATGGGGTTGATAACTGAGCATTCATCGGTAATTCATCTTGTGCTAGTAGAAATTTACAGCAAAGCAGTGCTTTCCCAACACTGACAAGTCCTATTAATCTTCTTCAGACACATTTCAATAGGTGTCTCCATCTGTGCCCAACATCTAAACACTCTGACATCACTGGGGACTTGGAGACACCTTCATTTCAGGTTACACTAGTGAAAATGTGATACTAGATTGTACTCTATTTTTAACCTAATTCTCTCTTTTCATTCAATTAGCCTTTCTTGCCTGCATTTTTCTACTCATGTGTAACATCCTTTTCCTAGGAATAGCTTAAAAATGAGATTTAGTCACTTAAAGAGACAGAATCTGCCAGGCCAAGAGCAACCAAGAGCTTAGTACATAAAAGCAGAATAATAAAGCTCAGGGACACAGTGTGGAGACCGAACCGCCAATCACCAAACATGTCCTGAGCAGCATTCTCACGATATTCCCCTCCTTATGCACCTCTTGCAGGCACCATTGGGTTAGGACAGGTCTGAAACTAAATACCCCAAAATTGAAAACAATTGCAGGATGTTTGGGTGTTGAAATCCAAAACACCTCTGTTTGTTCGTGCTGTACAGGGATCCCGACCATCCATCCCCACTTCGCTTTACATATACAACTAATGCATGAACAAACACAGAGCAGTCAAATTACAGCAATAACATTTATGGGTGGATTATGTTCCAACTTCCTCACTTATTATTAAAAGCGAGTAAATTGC
Source organism: Aphelocoma coerulescens (assembly GCF_041296385.1). NCBI lineage: Eukaryota > Metazoa > Chordata > Aves > Passeriformes > Corvidae > Aphelocoma > Aphelocoma coerulescens. The sequence goes on from NC_091024.1 coordinate 8,484,871, forward strand.
GAAGCACATGGAAGAGGTAGGGTGCAAATGCAGGCGAATTTCCACTCTGAACCAAATGTTGTTTTTTCACTTTCAAAGCTGCGATGAGTTTGCAAGCAGACGCAGCACAGCTTTAAAGCTTACTCATTCAAAAATGTGTGTTTGGGTTCCTTTTTTTTTTTTTCTCCCCTCCTTACTCCATTTACGTTTGCCTTTCAAAGAGGAGCAGATGCACACCATTTGGGTTTGGGTGGCTCCTACTTGCTCTGAACTTTCTTCTGAAAAGAGCAAACCGTGAGCCGTGCGTCTGCTCCACGCCTCAGAGGCAGTTTCAAACTTTGTTTCTGGCTTTATGAAGTTCTCTCATGAGTCGTATTATAGATCTAAATGACCTTATTGTAGGTGGCAAGTTTAAATGTGCCATATTAATAACTTGTTATCCAAGACAAATTAAGTCCTTATGTGTCAAAAGCACTCTGTTCTGGATTACCTACAAGACAAGTATTTATTGAATAAACGTTGGATCCAATTTCATTTTAATGTGACTGACTGTATGCTGCAGCCCCTCAGAATGAGATAAAAACACTCAAACCTACAACTGTGTTGCAACATTACACCTAACTTGTCTATTTCTATTATTGTCTTTTTAACACGGGATATCAAAACTGTTTGGGGGGTTTAAGGATTTATTATTATTATTGTTATTATTTTTTCTGAAGAGCAAGGAGAGAGATAGAAAAAAAGACTGGCATTCAGCCTAAAGAGAAATCATTGAAACAAATTAATCCTATGCCATTTAAATTGACATGGTAATCCATCATCAGCAAAGGGAAACTCTGAAAGCAATCTAGAATCTGCAGTGTTCTTTCACTGGCCCTCAGGCATAAAGACAGATAGTAAAAGAGGAAGGGGGAAAAAATCATAAAAGTTAGCAGCATCTTAGCATAGGGAAGGGCTAGAGAGAGCAGCTTTCACTTTTTCCTGCTTTCAAGCACCCAGCTCAGAAAGCAGCGCTGATTAACCTTCAGTCACTGCCTGCTAACGTTTACTTGTGTGTCAGATCATCTTCAGCTGCTGGGATAGGAGTAATCTCAAATAGTGCAGAGCCCCTGTCCTGTATAAACTCCACCATTGAAAACTCTGCCAAACATCAACTTGGGCATTTCTGCTTACAGAGGACCTTTTATTAGCCTAAACCTGATCATTCCAAATGGACAATAAATTCTATCTGCACAGCCCTGGAGAAAAGAGCTGTACTATCCTTGGGAGTTTAATAGCCAGGATTTTCATAGAGCTAGCATGAAAAAAACTGGGGGGGCTTATTTGGATTTGGACTCAGGGTATATTTTTTGTCTATCCCCTGCTTTCTCAGTGGGGCTATCCACCATAATGTACGTTTCCCAAGAGATTTTCATGCTAGTTTTAAATATCTAAAGTGATGAGACTTTGTGCACCTTTAAAATTTTATTAGACTTATGGTCAGAAGAAAGCATAAACCTCTTGGGCCTTGAAAGCCCATTGCAATACAGCCGTTATCCCTATAATGTCAACAGAGTTACAAAATTCTCTAGAAATAAACCTTTTAAGAGCAGCTTTCCCTGCTGCATGTTTTCTTTTAAGGTCAGTGGTGCATCACTTTTCTGGAAAACGTTTCCCCTCTCTGGCTAGGTTTAGCAATGTGAAATAGAATGTATATTACTAAATGAATAGGTTTAATTTTAGACACTGAAAAAATAAATAGAAGAAGAGAGCCAGGGCAGGAATAATACCTTTCAGTTAGAAACAGACATAGTAGAAAGAAAAAGTCAGAACTTTAGTGCCAGGGGCAAAGGGGTGAAAGGCTGGCTAATATGAACCATATCCAACATCTGCCCTATTTTAATTTAGCAGGGATAAAGTTTCTTCTTTTTTATTATTAAGAAAACTTTATGTGGCAGAGAAACCCATGAGCTATGTTATCAAAACTGTTTTATTGTCACATCGAAACTTAGAACTATTAAGAATTGGCAGGGCAAAGAGATAAAAACTCCCCTTCTCTCTCCTTTTATACTCTGTGACAGGCCTGGGCTCGAGTCCTGCTGACTGGGATGTCCTTTTCATGTCTTTATGAAGTACTGCACTTGGGGCTGTAATATAATGGGGAGGTTAATTGTTCAGGATGGGTCCAAATGATTGATTCTCCAGGTTAAAAATAAAAACCCTAAAAAAATCTGAATATTTAAAACAAAATCCTGACGCGGCGGTCGCCCTCAGAGGTGAGCCATGGTGGTGGTGCACAACAAGTGTAAAGAAGGGCTGGACCGGAGACCTGTATGAGAAACAGCCCAAATTGCCAGGCTGGAACATGATCTCCTTCCATCTAAAAGTTTTCCACCTCGATAGTGCAAATTCCACTATAAAATAACAAAGTATACTAAACCGCATGTGAGTAGCTGTAGGAGTAAGAGAGCAAATTGGTTTTTGACAAAAAGAGGGATGAATACCTTCAGATATAAAGTTAAAATTTGATTGAAAGCATAACATTCCTCTAAGCATCAATATGCTTAAGATCCAAAATATGGTTATTTTATTACCAGTTAATACCTAGATCAAAGCAAAACACTGTAGCTGGAAGGGACATTCTCTCTGGAAATAAAGTTCCATGTAATTATTTCCTATTAAAAACTAAAACTGGTCTTAGATTCAAAAATTTGGGCTTCCTTACATGTGGTATAATGCAAGCTTGTCAAGAGAGAGCAGATGTACCATTTTTCACTGTTTGCTGGTATCTCTTTGCTTTAAAGTTTTCGGTTTAGCTTTAACCCTTTGAATGTGAAAGATTCTCATCCAATTCACCTCAATCAGACCAGGGGGACTGTTTTGGATTATATTGACTCAGCTCTTATGATAAGAAATTAGGATTTGATATAAGCGAATAGCATTTTAAATAAAGTCTGCAAATGTGAGGAGGTGAAATCTAAAGAAAATGATATGGCGATGGGTAGGCAGCTGAAAGTTAAACATTAAATTGTAAACAAGGGTTTTACTCTTGGGCAAAACAGCTCATCTTAATTCAATTCGAGACATGGAGTTTAAAATATGCACTCAAAATACTTCCAAGAAAGCTGCAACCTTTCAGAAGGGAGAGATAAGAATGGATTTTAATTATGAGGTTATAAATATGCGATAGATTTAATTTTTTTTACCAACTCCTAATGTGCTACGTAACATTGTTCAGATGCAGTTATACATTTATCTGCCTGTCTCTATTCCTGTCCAGGGTTTTGCTTTTATTTTATTCTTTCTCTTTTTTTTTCTTCCTGATAGCCCTATCTCTATTTATGGCATCGCTGAGGCAGGCCCTGGGAAAAAAAAAGAATCTATCCTTCTGTATTTATAAACCACCGCAGAATAAATAGGGAATGGCTCCTTTTTACAACTGAAGGGCTGGTATTATAAGTAGCAATATGAAATATTTAGACACATTATTTCAAGCTTCCCGGCTGCTTCTGGTTCTGCTAATTATTTTTGATCTGTCATTCAGAAATAAAAAAATAAATAAATAAAACTTTAAAGAGTTCATTAGGACTGCGGAAAGGAAGAAGAGTCAGATATAAGGCAGCAATTATAATTTGGTTTTAACATGTTTTTTTCATTTTTTGCTGACTCCTCAGCTGCATTGTTTAGTAGAAGGGTGACTACAATATACTTCTACATTAAAGCCTGTTAAATAGGCAAGAAGCTGAGACATTCAGCTGGGATATTGTTTGCTAGCTCAATTAGTATCCCAAGAATTTGAAAGTACAATAAATGTATCTGAAGATCATATCTAAACATACTTACCAAAAAGTACCCACCTCTCTCAGCAGTTCACATATTTCTGCCTTCAAACTGGGAGGGGGGAGAAAAAGGCAGTTCGATGTGTGTAGGTTAAGATTGGCGTGTGGCAAGGTTTGTGTGAGATACAAAGAAATCTGTATTTCACTCAACAATTTCATTGCTTAAACATATAGTTTAGAAGCATCTTTTCCTTAAACATGTGGTTCAATAACATTTTCTTCAAAGGAACAATTCAATGCGTTAAAAGATTTAAGAACAAAGAATGTGCTGCAAAATGCAAATTCCCCCAGTGTTATACTGTGTATGCAATTATGTATGTAGGCAGATAGATATAATTTGAGAGTTATTAACTTTCAACATCAATGATGTACCCTGAATCAATACAATGTAACTACCTATTAAAATATAAACCAGGTGTGTTCCCAGGCAAATACAGTCTGAGAAGCTTTTCTAGGTATTTTTTTTTTCTTTAAAGATTACAGCTCTACTGTGGACAAGAAGCTCAAGAGATTGGTGCTGGTCCTAAAGATGGAGATTGCTTTGCTTTTTGCTGATGGTTCTAGAATGTTTCATTTCCTCCACGTTTGGGGGGAAAAAAAAAAATTAGAAATAATAAACAGTAATGAAATGGTGTAAAGGGGAGGAATTGCCTCACAAACATCCGTACATTTATGCACCTCCGGATGCATGGGAGAGAAAAGTTCCCTATTTCCATATTTCCTTTGGTTGAAGGGAGGGAATGAAGGGAGCAGAAAACATTTTAAGCTTTGCCCTCCCGTCGGATCGAGCCCTCTTGCAAATCCCTTTCTCCTGGCCGCCCTCCCTCGCTCCCCCGAGCACACAGCCCGGCGCAGTTAACCTTGGAGCGGCGCCGGGGAGGGAAGGGTTAATGAAACCCAGCTCTTTACGACCTCCAGGGTCAGACTCTTCCTATCTGCAATCTAAGGAATTAGGTAAGGAGGTTATAAGATTATAGTGAAAGGAGTTATAGGCCCTCGTAGCCTCACACCTGAACATATTGGGCTAATCCACTGGGATTCTTAAAAATCGCTTCAGCTATGGAAAACTGTTAATTAGGCTGAGTCTGTCCCGAGGTTTCCTGTTGCATTAGTGATCCAGCCGAGCTGCCTGCACTCCACAGGCTCACATGAAATGCTCTTAATATGCCTATACTTTTTGTCCCTTCTCCACGACTGAAATCAGCATCAGCCCCTGATTTCGGGATAAAAAAAAAAAGCAAAGCTGGGGGAACATTCAGCCCGAGAAATGAACAAAAGTCAACCCCCTCCGGTCCCCGAGCCCTGGGTGCCCGGCAGGCTATTTGCAGCTGTTTCTAACTTCAGTGTTTGTTTACAGTAGCAAAATTAGCACTTGGAGGAGAAGTGAAAAGCTGTTTTCACATCAGTTTTACTCCTCGGTTCCTAGCTTGAGATGCCTTTCCTCCCTCTCAGCAAACAGCATCATTTAAAGTGCGGTTCAAACTTTCTCTCGCCCATTTGACTTAGTTCTCTGCAGCCGCATCCTATTTTCTGCTAAAGAAAAATACGCGGAGAGAAGGTATCATGTGAACACGGGCCAAACATCACGGATTCGAGGCAAAATAATAATAATAATAATCCCGAGCATCCCTACAGAACGTATTTTAACGTCTCTTGGCAGAGTCCTGCCCTACTCCCAGCTTTCTGCCCTTTGGCACTCAGATATTTGCTTGTCTCCAGCAAAGTTTTCTTTAATCCGCCGAGACACCCCAGGGCTGTACCTGAACCACGGCTAAATTGCTCCCTACGACCGATAAAATCCTGCAGCAGCAACTCCCCAACTTCAGTACTTAAAGCAAGGACTGATTTTAGCCATTTTTTTCATTTGCAGAAATGCTGATTTTTTTTTTCTCCTTTTTTTTAAATTTTTTTTATGCCACTTGTGGTCACCCTCGAATGGCAGTAATCTGTAGATTACATATTACGAGCCTTGTCATTAGGTGGATAAAATGAGGTGGTTAAACGCTAAAATCCATTTTACTCACCACATTTGCTTGTGGGGAGGGAGGGGGGCGGGAAGGAGAGGGTAGGACAAACTTGTAGGAGAAGGATTTAAACCCCTCGGATGGGAGCTGGATGTGCCCTCGCTTCTGCTGTTAGAGCCCTCTCTGCCTGGTGGGTACAAGGGCTGGGGACCCCTCAACTTCACCTCCAAGGCGGGCGCCCGATTACTCCAGCCCTCTCCCTCGCTCGTGAGCCTTTTGTCCCCATTTTCGTGGCATCTCAGCTTTGCTCCACAGAGTCGACTTTTCTCTGCCTCTTCCTAGATTTGCTCTGTAGCATTTCTAGGCTCCTACTCTCCAGCTCTCCCCCCGCTTGCCTCTTTCATGTGTGTCCCTGATCCCTCTCCAGCTGATGTGATTCTTTAGAAATGTGGGTCTTATCCCGTCCCTACCTTTGCCGGCTCTGATTAGATATTATTTTTTCATTGGCTCTGCTACAATGGGTTCCTCCCTTTAATCTCTCGGTATATTTTCCCCCTCCCGGTATAACCAAATCCATGAAATTCACAGCCTCTCTCTTTGACACGACTGGTTCGTCTAATCACTCCATATCGATTTCCCTAACTCTTTTCATCCAGCTGAAGACACATCTTAAAACACTCCAAGCCAGAGTGTGCTCTTTGCTTTATACACACTAATAAAATGATTTACCCTTCTCTCTCTGCTCTCCTCACAGGAGAAAATCGTTCAAGTCGCGGCTATTTGTGTGTGATCAGTAAATATTTAGTGTGGCGACATCCTCAGCTCCTCTCCTGATCAATACGCAACCCAACAGGAGGTGGACTATTGTCCGGGTAGTGACTTGCTGAGATCTCCTTTAGATGAATTCTTTGCCCCTCATACTGTCTGTTATGATTTATCCTCGAAGGTGACCAATAAAGAAAAATTGAGTCTTTAAAAACGTCTGTTTCTAACCTGTTTACCGTGCCATTAAAGCACCTAAGCAAGGAATGGCTTACTCCTCCCTGTCTCCCATATCCCTGGGATGGGCTGACACATGCAGAGCGCTGCTGGAAAATGGGTACCAAAGCGGGCAGCCCCCGCACCGCTGCTCTGCATCCCTGAACCCCTCGGTCCCCTCTTCCCCGACCCCTCCAGAAAAACCCCGTCCGCTCTCTGCGGTGCAGTGTCACGGCAAAAGGGCGATTCCCCAGTCGCACCCTGCAGCATCTTCGGGCACAGGGCTCGCTCCCACAGCTCAGCCTCAGCGGGTGGAAACGATGTGCCCAGGGATGGAGGGTGCCCCAGCAACTTCCAGCCCACCTCCCTCCTCCTCCTCGCATCCCGCGGCTCTGCCTGCCCCAGGACCAGGCTGAGGCAGGGCTGTGGGCTCAGAGGTTTTTTGTTTGTTTGTCTGGGTTTTTGTTTGGGGTGTTTTTTTGAACGACATGGAAAATCTGCAGTGAAGAAAAAAAAAATAAAAGTAATAATAATGGAAATGGAGAAGAGCTTAAAGACCGTTTCCTGTGGTTAACCATAACGAGAGCTTTCCCAGAGTGATAAAATGGGCAGAAAGAGAAGTTCGCGTGTGTATGTGTATGTTTTATCCTGATCTGCTATTTCACTCCTGGGAAAGCCAATGCCTCCCCTTGTAATTACCCCAGGAGTGTGCTGTGCCCGGTGAGATGTCTGAGCCAGCAGTGCCTGGTGTGTGGGTGCCGGTCTGGCGCAGCCTGGGTGCCTCCACACAATGGCTTCACAGTTCTATCTGCATCGTCTGTTTGTGCTCACTCACATCGTGTCCTGCAGCCCACAGAGGTGCCCAGATATTTACTTTATTCCCGTGCGTGTGCGTTTGCACCTCAGCTCTAGGTCGAAGGCGTTTATCTCTGCAAATGGACATTGCCTGCACAGGCGCTGCATAAATCCAGGGCTGTGTATTACAGATGTGCGACTGTTATTCAAATGTAAAAACAGCTACATCCACCTGTTAACTTTGTTTAGAAACCACTTTCACTAATGGCTTTTCGCTAACTTATTCAGCCCGTTACTCGAGTATAGGAGGCAATGGTGGGGAAAAATCCATATGAAACCCTGCTCACAGCCTCTCTGCGAGAGGACACTTTCCACACCTTGCCTAGACAGGGCTCCTATAGAGCGCTTATCTCTCGAATATATCTTTATACTAATGCATACTTAATTGGTCTGTCTTGACTGTCCATATAAAACAATTTAATTAGGGTTCTTTCTGCTTTGGAAAGAAAGAAAAAAAAAATCTGCCCAGCATTTATTGTATTTAGCACCAATACAGGCAGAAAATGTTGCACAAGTTTTTGGTTGAAAGAGCACCTATGTGTCCATTGAAGGGCGTTGATCCGAAAAGACAGAGAGGACAAGTAAAATCGATTTGAAGCAACCCTCTCTGTCCCTTTCACACCATTCAGACACTCCATTCCTTCTAAGACAAAGACCCAGCGCCTTGGGAATGCTGGCAAGGGGGGGGAAAAAAAGGAGGAAAAAAAAAAAAAGAGAAAAAAAAAAAAAGGAAAAAAGCTTCAATCCCCCCAAGCAAAAGGGAGAGCTCTGAAATTCCTTCATATTGCTGTTATTTACCCCCGAAGATACGTTCAACTCCAGGATTTTCTTCAATTCGGCGTCTAACACTGCTGCTGCGAGGAATGTCCCTGGAAGGGGAGGAGGTAATTATGGCTATTAGTGCTGCGAGCCCAGCCGCAACCTTGGTCACTCGCAGGCTTTTAGGGTTAAAATAGCCCTCACCTCTGACCCCTGCGGAGCAAAGTTGTAGCTATTGCCACAAGTTGGGCCAAAGTTTTCAAATCCAGGGCTGGGCAACACCGGAGGGGGCAAACTTCTCCCTGGAATTATTTTTGGTTGGGATTTAAATCATCTTTAGTCTATTTAATTGCCTTTCCCTCCTCCTTTGGCCAAACAATCCCTTTCGGAGAGGTGGGGGGGGATTTCAAAATGCCCTGCTCTCACTACCTTTCCCACTGCTCTTTCCATTTAGGTTTAATTTGGCAGATTGTTTTCAAGCATGAAAATGGTTATCATCAAACTGAATTACTGGGTCAGCCTTTCATCCAGAGAGCTCAAGGATAAAAGGGGGGCTGGGTGGGTCGGGGAGAGGACTCCCACCTTTAGGCTTTCCCCACCACCACCCGTTCAGCTTTACAAAAAATAAAGGAGCATTTGGAAAAATGAAGAAAGGATGAAAAGCTTGGATTTGTCTCCTTTGCTTTCTGCACACCTTCATGATCCTCCTCTGCAAGGGGGGATTTTGGAAGGGGGGGCGGGGGGGTGCTCAAATAGAGGAGGGGAGGGAGCCCACAGATGCAAGTACCCCTCTGGCAATAATAAAAATTCATTCAAGTGGGCTATGTCTCCATCTTCCATGTACTGATTAGACTTAACAAGAGTGGAAAGTTGTGTAGACCATATTTATGGTATTAACAAGCAGTTAAAAGATTTATCCTTCTTCTGATCAATATTGTTCGTGCTCGGTCCTTCCCCCTCACCCCCCAGGCCCTCCCCGAAGGCTGCAATGACAATCGCCTTCATACTTTTTCATCACCGATCGAGGTGGCAAAACCCTTTTGTAATTTTCATTAGCCCAGTAAACATGCAATTAACATGCAGCACTGTGGTTAACTTAATTCCTGTTTTAAGGCAAGGACAAGCAAGAAATGGAAGAGCGTTTGTTCCATTTGTCAAGTATGACACACTCCCTACCCTAACAGTTTCTTAAAATAAAAGCTCGGCTCCCCACCACCACGACCACCACCCCTCTTTCCAGAAACCCCCCACACTGATACACACACACACACAAAAAGGAGCAGGAATCCATTAGTTGGAGAGTATTCTCCTGCCAAAGGCGGTATAATGTATTCCAAATTTTCCCAAGCCCTCACTGTACCGGGGTCCCGTTCCCCCCACTCCCCCCCTCCCATCCCGGGGAAGGGGGCTGACTCGCTGATATTTCTCGTGGGTGAAAGATTCAGCCTTTTCGTAACCGTATTTTTTTTTTTTTAATAAAATAAAACTAAACGTGCTTCCCATGTCTAAAAGTTGCCATGTTTGTGAAGGGGGTGGGGAAAAATGTCTCCAAGGGTTTCAATTAGCAACAAATGATTATTGCAACGGATTTTTGGTAATGAAAAAATGTGGAGTACCTCTTTCGAGCTGGGATCTCAGGGGCAGTGAGAGAGAGAGAGAGGGGGAGAGGGAGAGAAGGAGAGAGAGAGAAAGAGATTGCTGATTAGCTCGGATTCTTTCCCAACTTGCTTTAGCGTGTGCTTGCGTTCCCTGCCGACCCTACACAGGACACTATATATTTTTTCCCCTTCGGTGCATGTGTTGATAGTTCAGCCTGTAGTTGTTTGCGGTTGGCTTTTTTTTTCCCTTTTCGTTTTTTTTTTTTTTTTCCTGCTGGGGAGGGGGGAGGTGGGAAAGGGGGTGAGGGGGGGCTGAAATCCGTCGCATCCATCCTACCCCCACAGTCATTAACTTAGGAGATTTCCCTCTCTTATTTTTTTTTCTCCCCAGTTGGAAGGGTGGGTTGTGAATATTTTTCCCCCTTTTTTTTTTTTTTTTTTTTTTTTTAAAGTCTCGCCTTTCCAGCTCCAAACAAGGTGTAGCGAGACGCTCTTCCTTCTAAGGAATGAAATGAGACAAGGATCACTCAAAGACATCTCCTACCTTGGGCTTGGGGATTTTTTCTTAAAGGCAAGGCGCACATTCCTAAGCAGCTGTGTACAAAGCCCCCCCTGAAATCTTGTCTGTGTAAAGTTAGAGTGTGTTCAGGGTGTTTTTTTTTTTTTCCTCTCTCTCCCAAGGCTGATCGCTAATAATACATCGAAAGCACTTCCCTTTAGGTTGTGGGAAATCTATTCCCTTCACCTTGCTTCCTTTTTTTCCCCCCCGAAGGCTGTAACTTTACTTTTTTTTTCTCTCTCTCTCTCTCTTTTTTTTTTTTTTTTTTAATCAGTTTGCACAATCGCTTAGATAAACACCAAGAAGGAGACTTCTCTTTAATTACCCAACGCACATCTTTCTGGGGGGCAAACAGCGGTCTGAATTTTTTTTTTTTATTTGTTTGTTTCACCTGCCAAACTAAAGGAGAGGTAGAAAAAGGAAGATGCAAGCGATTTGGGACCTTGAACAAGGCAAATATGGTTTTGGTATGTTTACTTATAGTTTTTTTTCTTCTTCTTTGACACTTTTTTCGGGCAATGTGTTGTGATTCTTGTGTTTCTCTTTTAAGGAAAACAAAAAATCCAAAAAAGCAAATGTTAGCTAACGTGCGTCTTAAACGATCGTTTCTAAGGTTACGTGGGTTGCTCTAAGGAGGGGAAGAGGGGAGGGGGGCAGACCCAAGTATGTGTAATTGCAGCACCATCAGTTAGCACGTCCTTTAGCTAAATAAAGCAAAGCAGCAAACAAACAAACAAGCGAACAAACCCAACGACCGGACCCGGCTTCCAGGTCCGAGGCAAAGCGCTTCCAAGTCATTTCCCCAGGAGCAGCGCCCGGGCGCTGCCGCCCCTGCCCGGCGCCGGGGCTGCTCGGGGGGAGCGCGGACCGACCTGCTCCGGAGGGTGGGAGGGTAGGACGAGGCTCTTAACTTAAGTGATAGGTATTAAACTGCCCGGGATCGCGTCGCCGTGTGCAGCTGGCAGCGTTTATTTCGGGGAAGGAAAAAAAAAAAAGGTCGGTGGGGAAGGTAGAGCGCCGAGATCCCCTCTCCCCCTCCGGTCCCTTCCCTGGCTAAGCAAGTACAATGGAAAGAAGCTGGAATATACTCACCATCCGAAGGTGTGGTTGGCAGTTCGGCTGAGGCTTTAAGGCAATTATTTATCCTTTTTTTTTTTTAAGTGTTATTGCAAAAGACGTAGATCTGACTTTAAGCAGCAGAAGTGTTTTGCTCTGACAGCAGCAAGCGAGGCACGGATCCTCGTTAAAAAAAAAAAAAAAAATCACAAAACAGGATCTCCCCCCCCCCAATCCCTTACCACTATCCCTTAAAAATACCTATTCGGCACAGCTCTCGCAGAAACCCTGATGCAGAAATCTTATAGTCCGGTCTAGGAGTGCCCAAGCCAATTAATTTTAAATCCTCAGGAATTAATCAGATTAAAATGTACAGAAGTTTCATTCTCGTATGCATACGTGAGCCAAAAGTCGTTTCCCTTTAAGAGATCCTTTTCTTTTAAAGTTGAATTTTAGGCAGATAAGAGACTTACACTAGGGGGCAGCCAGATACTGTACTTGCTCCAATCTTAAGCAATTTTTTTTCTTCTCTCACAGCATATGCTCTGATTTAGCACTGTAAATTTTTCAGAGGACCCAACTCTGACAGCCCCTGGTGATTTTCAAAGTACCACAAGCCAGTGGTTAAAAATTGCATTGACTTGGAAGTTCAGAGGCACACAATAGGAGCCACTTTCCCTATTCATGGAACTTCAGTGTGGTGGAAGAGAAAAACACACACATACTACATTGAGGGAGAAGAGGAATTCATTGAATTCTGTCAGACGTAACTGCTTTCCACTGAGTTCAGAGCGAAACTCGGTATTTGTTCGATGCTGTATTCATATTGCGATTTAATCTAGAAAGAATTAGAGGACTGTTAGGCAGCTTTCTGCCAGGAAAGCAGCTTCCCCCTCCTTCCTCCTCTCTTTTTGAAACCTAAAGATTTACACCGGCTCTATCCCCAACTCTATTTTAGCAAAATAAATCCTTCCACTCCCTCTCATTAAAATAAATTTACATCTGCAGTAAAATGGCAGGAGGGATGCGTTTGTTTATTTGGAAAACCAACACGGTCTCACTTTTAAACCAGAGCATTTCTATTGTCATTTGCCTCGGAGAAGGACAGTGGAGAATCTCCCCCTTCCTTGCGAGGCGCTCAGGTTTCGAGGATTATATAGCGAAATTAGCTGCAGTTCATTTTTACATTCATCTGTTCTCTCAACCCACTCGCAGGGGTGTTTTCAAATAAATAGCAAAGCATCTAATGGTGTTAATAGATAGTTATATCGCTGCATCCCTCGAAGAGCAAATAGTTAATCTGGGGCATTCTTCATTAATGCTTGAGCAATCAGCGTATACGGCAGCTTTTAAGCGTATATCAATGGCTTTTCATTTTTACGATCATACGTTCAAACTATTAATATTGTGCGTCCTGTTAAAACTGCTTTCTCTTCTGATTTCTGCATTTGTTAGGATGGCGTTTATGTTTTTTCATATGGTGAATTAATCCTGTTTACTTTGTCAGATTCGAGAAAGGAAAGGTTGGTGTTGGGTTGTGGTTTGGGTTTTGGCTTTTTTTTCCCCCCTCAGGAAATTCAACATCAGCAACAATGTGTGACTATTCTGCGTTTTGAGCCCCCACCTTCTCCTACCCTCCCCGAAAGGTGACCTCCTCAGCTCTGAGTTGTTTGGAAATCATAAGGCAGTTCCCCACATTTTAACTAGGAAAGATTGCTTTCCCCCTTTCTGGCTTCCCAGTCTCTCCTGGTCCCTGTTTCTGGTAAAGGTTATTTTTTGCTCCGTGAGGATCAGTGGGAACGCTGCAGCCTTGTCTTTGAAACTGAGCTGCAAAAACATCTTCGCCGGTGGGGTCTGAACACACCAGGTTTCCAGGCAGGACACTCTCAGGTCGAGGTGCTTTTTACAACTTTCCAATCATCTCCGCACCTGCGGCTTTAGTATTATTTCTGCGGCAGGAGTGGGTGGGCATGTGGCAACATGAAAAAGTGTGTGTGAGGAAGTAAGGGGCAATCCATCCCTTACAGAGTTGTGCCCAGGTCTGTGTCCCCGCGGCCGTGCTTGGTGACCGGCTCAGATGTAAGCGCTCATACACGTGTGTGTCCGCAGAGGAGGAATGGTCCGGCCGTGCATTTATCTGTCTATGTTAACCTGTTTTCTATTTTATCTCTCCGTCCCTTCGCTTGTTCGAGTGTCTTTTGGCCATTTTCACCGGGAGACGGACTCGAGTCCCCGCTCCGCTGGCCGGTAGCTCCATTCAGCGGGAAATAAACACGTCCCCGTGCTTAGCTCTGCTACCTGCTCGTGGTACGGCACGGAGGTCGTGTTACAGTGTCAGGGTACGTGTGGTCATGAAACCCCCGAAGCCGCAAAACCCCGAAATAAAGTTAAAGGGGTTGAGACGAGCTACGCCGTAGCGATGCCGTGCAAAAGGCACGGGTGTCACGCTCTGCAGAGCGGCGTGCCGGGCTTCGGTGGTGTCTGGAGCGGAGCCGCGGTTCCCGTGCTTCGGGGCGAGCGGAGACGAGGAGCGGTCGGGCGGAGCGGCGGAGCCCCCCCCGCCCCGTCCCGCCGGAATGTGCGAGCGGCCGGTCCCGGAGCGCCGGGCGCGGACACGCTGGGCTCAGCGCGGCTCCGCTCAGCCCGGCTGGGCTCGGCGCGGCTCCGCGGGCGGCCGGGGCACGACTCCGGCGGGCGGCGGGACGCGGGGCGGCCGCGGCGAGCGCAGGTGCCCAGAGCGGGGCTGGGGGGGCTCCGCTGTGAGATCCCCGGCGGGAGCCAGCCCGCATTGTGCGCCCCGACCGCTTCCGCGGAACCTGCGGCCGCTCCTTCCTCGCGGCGGCGGCGGCGGCAGCGCCGGGGCTCGGCTTTACTTTATTCCGTGGAGTTTTCCCTCGGTTTAGCGCCTGCTTTCTGCTTTGCACCCCGCCCCCCGAGGCTTTGCACCGACCCCCGAGGCCGTGCCCCGGCGGGCAGCCCCAGGTGAGGCGGCGGCGGCGCCGCGCTCCGCACGCCGGGCTCGCCTTAACCCCTGGCCCCGGCGGGGCGGGAGGGCGCGGCGAGGGGCGCGGGGCGGCGGGCGGCGCTAGGACCGCGCGGGCGGCGGCGGCGGCCATGGCGGGCCGCGCAAGGGCGGCGCGGCCCAATGAGGGCCGAGGGGCGGGGCGCGCGCTCCTGACCAGTCAGGCGCCGGCCCGGTTGCCTTATAAGGCGCGCGGTCGCCATGGCGACGCGCGCTGAGTTGCAGCAGCCGTGTCAAAGTTCACTCTCCCGCCAGCGGGGCGAGCGGCCGGCGGGGAGCGCGCTCGCCGCTCCTCGGCCCACACGCCGCCCGCACCGCCCGCCCGCCCCGCCCCGCGCCGCCCCTCCCCGCCGCCGCGAGGGGAGGGGAGCGGGGGGGAGCCCCCGCTTCTTTTTATTTTGGGGCGGGGGGGGGGGGGGAGCGCTGGCGCGCTCTCCCCGTGGTGATTTTTTTCCCCTCCTCCCTCCCTCCCCGGCTGAGGAACGATGCTGCGCGCTGGGTTATGATCCTTCCCTCTCTCTCTCTCCCTCCTCCTCCTCCTCCTCCTCCTCCTCCTCTCCTCCTCCTCCTCCTCCTCCTCCTCCTCCTCCTCCCGCTCCCCTCTTTTATCATCCTGGCTGGCTGGGCGCTGCTGCGCTGGCGAGTTGACTCCTTCCCTCCCCCCCGCCCCGCGGCCCCCCTCCCCCTGCCCGCGCCGTGAGCACCGGCGGCGCGGAGGCGAGAGCCCACTTGCGAGGCGGCAGAAGCAGCATAAGGCAGCGCGGCGGCGGCGGCGGCAGCGGCGGCGGGAGCGGCGGCGGCGGGAGCGGCGGCGGCAGCACCCGAGCGGCGGCGGGAGCGGGAGCGGCGGCGGGGACGCGGCGCGGCGGGAGCGGCGAACCGGCGGAGCGGGGCAGAGCAGAGCGGCGGCGCCGGAGAGGAGGAGGAGGAACAAATAAACAATCATAATAATAATTCATAATAATCGTAATCATAACGATAATAAGAATTTTTTTATAAAACAAAAAAAAAAAAAAGAGAGCGAGGAGGAGGAGGAGGAAAAAAAAAAGCCAACAGCCCCCCCACACCCCCGAGCCCAAAAGAGGGAGCGAGAGAGAGCAAGAGCGCAGCGGCCGGGCGGAGCGGCGGAGAGGAAGAATTAAAGCGAGCGAAGGAGGGAGGAGAGACAGAGCAGAGAGAGAGAGGAGGAAAGAGGAGGAGGAGGAAAAAAAAGCCCACAAAAACAAAGCGATCGCAGTTGATGTTGCTGCTGCAAGCTGGACTTCCAAAAACTACGGCGAGACCGACCGCTCTCCGCGCCGAGAAGAGTCTCCTCTGCTGTGCGTGTTTTTTTCCGCTGTGTGTGTAATCTTTAACCTTTTATTCATTCTTATTTTGATGGCTTTCCTGAATGGCTGACTGCGAGCTTCCCTGGACCTGGCCCCCAGACACCCGCCTCTCCTCCTTCAACTACTCTGCTGCAGATCAGCTCTAAGAGAGAGAGAGGGAGATCTTTGAAGAGATTTTTTTTTTTCTCCTCTCTCTCTCTCTCTCTCTCCCCCTCTCTCCCCCACCCCCACCACCCCTTTACTTTGCTCTCCTGGAGCCCAGACAATCGACTCGCACCTCACCCCCCCGCACACACACCTCCATCGCCCCGTGCTTCTGCACCTTCGCCGGTACCGGGAGATCCCCCCCACCCCGACCCTCCTGAAAAAAAAAAAAAAAAAAAAAAAAAGGCAAAACAACAAAAGAGAGAGGGGGAAAGAGAGAGAGAGAGAGAGGGGAGGACAAAAAATAAAAAGACTGCTGCAAAGCTGATCTGAAAAGCAAAGCAAACAAACTTTGAAAATAAAGGGGGAACAGGAAGTTTGGCAACGGTGTCCAATAGATATGGCAATGGTAGTCGGTGCGTGGCGAGACCCCCAGGACGATGTGCCCGGAGCTCAGGGAACGCAGCCTTCGCAAGCCCCGCCGGTGCAGGGACCCCCGGCCGGGGCCCCGCACACCCCACAGACCCCGGGGCCCGGGGGCCCTCCCAGTACGCCAGCCCAGACCAACCCGCCGAGCCAGCAGAACCAAGGAGACAAGCAGCAGCAGCAGCAGCACATTGAATGTGTGGTTTGTGGGGACAAGTCTAGTGGCAAACATTATGGCCAGTTTACCTGCGAGGGTTGCAAGAGTTTCTTCAAGCGGAGTGTAAGGAGGAATCTCAGCTACACTTGTCGTGCCAACAGGAACTGTCCCATTGACCAGCACCACCGCAATCAGTGTCAGTACTGCCGCCTCAAAAAATGCCTCAAAGTTGGCATGAGACGGGAAGGTATTGGGATTTCATTTGTTTTGCAATTTTTTTTTTCACTCGCTGCGTTTTGGGGTTTGTTTGGTTTTCTTTTTTTTTATTATTTTTAAGTAATATATATAATTACTCTTAATATTTTTAACCTCCTTCTCCAAACCCCAAACCCAACCAGAACCTTTCCTCCCCCCCACCCACCCCCCTCAAATAAACCAGCCAGAAACTTTCTCGTAATGAAAGAAAGCGGTGTTGGGGAGGGTGGGCAGGGAGGCAGGGGCTCTCGCATGCTTTCTCCTGCACTCGTAATTGATTTGTGTTTGTTTTGATTTTGCTGATGGAGGTTTATTGAAAGTGGATTTTTAGTTTCACGCTGCTTAGGAGCGAGATGATGATTCTGACGTGTGGTTACTTTTCCTTCGTGTTTCCTCCTGCATGCTCAGCCTTAGCCCCCGTCCCCCGAGCAGCCCTGTGTGTGTGTGTCTGTGCCTCTGTGTGCACACACACACGGAGCCTCCCGAGATGCACACACACACACACACATATATATATATCCTCCAGCACCCTGCCTTAGATTGCAATTTTACACAGGCGGTTCAAATTACTATTACAATGGGACTCACCCTACCGAGGCTCTACAGCACTCCACTGTGGATTTCCAGCCGGATTTTTCCTCCTTTAAAAATATATGTACACACACACATCTCCACGCGTGTGTGTGTATATACACACTGCAGAGTGCCTGCCTTCACTGGTTGTTATTACCTCACTTTTCTCTTCTTCCTCTTATTTTCTTGTTCCTCCAGGAGAGGCAGGAGGGGGTAGAAGGGATGGGGTGGGGGGTGTAGGGAGCAGTCCAGAAGTAAGTGTGGGGTGCTCGGATCCCTGCAAGTGGAGTCTTTGTGATATAAAATTAGACGGGAAATGTGAGCCTGCAGTTTTCCAGTGCGTGCTCTGTGTCTGGACGCTGCTATGTAGGTTAAGGGTGAGGGGGCTTGGGACTCGCCGGGCTCCTCTCTTTGTGTTTCTGCAAGAGTAACTAACCTTGGAATACAGGCGATAACAAATATAAATCAAGCACATTTTTAGGCGTTCTCCCTTCTTGCCGTCTCTCTGCCTCTGAGCCCTTTTTCTCTTTCCTTTTTCTTTCGCTGTCACCGTGTAAATTTATTAACAAAATGAAAGGCCCACTTTCCATGGGCAGCGGGGGAAGGTGCCTTTGGATAATGCCCTCAGCCTCACCAGGGGACCTGCCGGGGATGTTGTGGGGTGATTTCGCCTCCTTTGGTATTTTTTTACGAGAGGGGGGATATATAATACCAGCAGCAACAATGTATTCAGTGGGCGAGAAACGCGTGTGGGACCAGAGCCGGGGATTTCGAACTGAAGTGTTTCTTCCTTCTCCCCTCCTCCTTCCCCATCCCGCTCCCCCAGCCTCAAATCAATGAGCTGTTTTAGATGTAATGGAGAAAAAACACACAAAGACGTATCCTGCACCTCTTGAAGGAGGGGGTGGCGGTGGAGGGGAGGGGGGAAATAACTGAACTGAGGTGTGTTTTGGGAAGTGAGGAGCTGGGCTCCCGCAGCAGCCCTGGCCGAGCCCACAGTGTCCCTCAGCTTTTATTGTTGCTTTGACTTGACCCGAGAACTGCAGAGCCTTAGAGCGGGGCTGGGGCTGAACTCTGACTGGGAAAATGCATGCTCCCCCTGAAGCTGGCCGGGTCCGGGGTCACACAGGCACGCACAAGCACACAAAGCAGGCTGTATTTGAACCGATGGTCGCAATTCAGATATTAATAGCTGTAGTTTCTTCTTTATTTACTGCAGCGGTCCAGAGGGGCAGAATGCCACCCACACAGCCAACTCATGGTCAGTTCGCCTTGACAAATGGGGACCCTCTCAACTGCCATTCCTACCTATCCGGATATATCTCCCTTCTTCTGAGAGCAGAGCCCTACCCCACCTCCCGCTTTGGCAGTCAGTGCATGCAACCCAACAACATCATGGGCATCGAGAACATTTGTGAACTGGCAGCTAGGATGCTCTTCAGCGCGGTGGAGTGGGCCAGGAATATCCCCTTCTTCCCAGACCTCCAGATCACAGACCAGGTGGCCCTCCTGAGGCTGACCTGGAGCGAGTTATTTGTCCTCAACGCTGCCCAGTGCTCCATGCCCCTCCACGTAGCTCCGCTCCTGGCAGCTGCTGGCCTTCACGCTTCGCCAATGTCTGCTGACCGAGTGGTCGCCTTTATGGACCACATACGAATCTTCCAAGAGCAAGTAGAAAAACTGAAAGCATTGCATGTCGACTCTGCAGAATATAGCTGTTTAAAGGCCATAGTCCTCTTCACCTCAGGTAGGCGGCATTTCTTTGCTCCTTTTTTTTCTCCTTCCCCGGGCCCCCCTTGAGAACTGTTTGCTCTTGCAAAGTGTTATTGCCTGCACCCCATCCCCGCTCCCTGCCCCCTGAGAACCAGCGCGGTCTCTTTTCCTTTTAGGAAGCGGTGCCCTGTGCTCTCCCCTTCAGGGCCTCGGATCCGAGCATCCTATCTTCCAGGGAGTGCAAATCAGAAAAATAAAATAAAAATAAAATATACACACACACACACACACACACACTTTTTTTTTTTTTTAAGAAAAAAACAGGCAGCCAAAATACACCCCAACCCTAGCTTGGATAATGCTGGGGACTGTGAAAGAAGGGGGCCTGGGAAGAGGCACCCATTCGCCACGAGAGACTGCGCTCTTCCCATTGAAAATAATATTTTATTTAACAGTATAGCTCTGGGTTGTTGCATTTAATGACACGCATCCGAACAGCAGCAAAATCTGTTTGATGTTGTTAAATACAAGTCGTCCTATCAGTGAAACCACTTTAAAAAGAGGATCATTTTATGGGCAGCCAGGAAGGAAAAAAAGCCCTGCAGGATTAAAAATTGAATTTAAAAAAAAAAAAAAAAGTTAAATGCGCAAAGCTGAGTTTAAAATATGTTCCCTGCCATCCCATAAAATAAAATAAATCAACTTTGCAAAGAGCTGTCTCTGATTTAAACAGAATGTGGCAGTGAGCAGTTCTGTGTCATTTAAGCTAAGGGGAAAAGTTTGCATTTGTACCCAGCAGGAACTGCATAGTCCAAAGCGAGTAGCGGGTGCGAAAAGATCATTACCATAAGTAGACAGGGATAGTATGGAAAAGTAAGGGGAGGCTGAAGCTGCCGCTCTGCAGTGTAATTCCGGGGTGGCACAACCATGACTCTCCCGAGGAAAAGACCTCGAGGTGTTTCTTAGATAATCAAAGAGGGGAGGGGGGGGGAAATATGTGTCAACTTTTGCTGCCTAGAAATAGTGCATGAGTTATAAAGCAATAATTGAGTGCGTTGTGAAATCTAATTAGCTTGCACTAGAGTTTAACCTGAGTGAGTAATAATCCTGATATTAACTCTGGAGGCTAAATTTTTTTTTTTTTCTTCTGAGGGGAAAAAAAAAAAAATCTGCTCGCTAATTTGTGCAATACGTTATCTCAGATCACTAACTTTGAGGCTGCACTGGCAACCCAGTGTGCTGGAGCCCTCGAAGTTTGGGGATTAAATTTAAAAATACATATATTTCATCTGTAACTCATTTGGACGTTTGGGAAAGTGGCCACGCGATAAACATATGAATGGAAGCAGGACCTGCAAAATAATTACTCATCAGAGTTTTTTAAAGCCTGATATCAGGAAACAGGAAAAAAATGTAGTTTATGTGGGAAAAGAAGGGCTCACAATCCATTCCTTGTTGTGTTAAAGGGGGTCTGGGGAACGAAGTCATTTTCTGGACTTTGTCCAGGTTCTGGGTCGTGACCTAAACTTCCTTTTATATATTATTGCTTTACACATAAAAAACTTCTCCTTTTTTTTTCCTCCTCCCCCCCCCCCAAATTACTCGTGCTAAATCCTAAGGTGATCAATGAGCAGGGCGCATCTAGCCACAGGGAGACAGGGATCCCGAATGGGAAGGGGTGACCGTGGGGTGCTTATTTTATTTTTCTGTCGTTTTTCTAGGATGCATTTTCCTCTCCCTCGCTCAGCCGCTCAGCGAGGATCCCACACACACTCACATCCCTCCCCAGCCCCTGCCCAGCTCACACCCACACCGAGGAGTTTATTTCCAATCCTGCCTTTTCTCCCAAATCACTTTTTTTTCTTTTTTTTTTCTTTTTTTTTTTTTTTTTTTTTAGCCTTCTGAGAAAACAATCGTCCGATCCTGTCGTAACTGTTTAATTTATGACTATTTTCAAAATGTGAGGCCTGGCGTGTAAATTGCCTCCCAACTAGATAAACGTTTCTTGTTATCTGATTCTGGGGAAGACAGCCGCATGCAAAAAAATATAGGGTGATGCTTGCAGCTTCTGCAGCACCCCAATAACCTCCCTGATGTAAAGCAGACGCACATAGATGCATATAATGTTTGCTGCAGCCTCTTTTAAGAGGGAGGGGGGAAAAATCTGGGTTCTAATGACTCGCAGAATATGCATGTGTTAGCCCTGTGCCTAGGAAAGCCACAGGGAGGTCAGGTCACAACCTGTGCTCTTTCAGCACAGACGTCTCTGATTTAAAGGGAACTTATTGTATTTTAGCGTATCAGGAAAAAAAAAAAAAAAAAAAGAAAAAAATGTCCAGACCCTATCAGGGAGTTTTCTTCTTGTAAGGGCCTTTAGGTTTAAAAAGAAGAAGAAGAGGAAAAAAAAAGAGGGGGGAGTGGAGGGGGGGGAAGAAAGAAAGAGAAAAGAAAAGAGGGGGGAAAAGAAACAGCTCAAATGAACAGAGAGATCACAGTTTGCATGGCTGCCTCTGAATAGGCTAAACTGACAAGATCAGTTTTAAAGGGCCACTTAAATCAGTTTCAAAGACTGAAGAAAAACGCGTTGTCTTCTTTGGGGGAGAATCTGTTGCTGGATCCGGGGCGCCATTATCTTTGGCTGGGCCAGTTTTTTATTATTATTATGATTTCTATCACTATGAGTAGTATTCCTTCTCATCACAGGGCTAGGCTCTCCCCAATTATTTTCCGAGGAGGGGGGGGTGTGGAGAAATAGTGGCTCCCTTTCCCCCCTTTCGACTCAAGCCTTCCCCGCCCCCCCAGCCTTTCCCCCAAAAAATACAGATATATGAAATGAAGCTTGGCCAGCACCTCCTTGCCAACCCCTCAGGTCTGTTGTGCCATTAGAAATCTCGACTCTGGGAGCTGTGCTCAGTCCTAAAGGAGACCCTCTAGATGAGAGAGGAATACAAACACACACACATGCACAGAGAGATTGTCCCTTTTGGTAAAACCCACTTAAACTCTGGGGGGCGAGGTGATGGCGCACGATCGACTCTTAAACCTAGAAATTAAAAAAAAAAATCAAATCAAAAATTTAAAAAAAAAAAAAGAAAAAACCACCAAAACCTTTTTAATCTGATGATTGCTTTCTTTTTTTTTTTTTTTTTTATTCTTTTCTTTCTTTTTTTTTTTTTTTTAATACACTTTCTTCTAGATGCCTGTGGTCTCTCTGATGTAGCCCATGTTGAAAGTTTACAGGAGAAGTCACAGTGTGCTTTGGAAGAGTATGTTAGGAGCCAGTATCCCAACCAGCCAACACGATTCGGGAAGCTATTACTACGTCTCCCCTCCCTTCGCACTGTCTCCTCTTCTGTCATAGAGCAATTGTTTTTCGTCCGTTTGGTAGGTAAAACCCCCATAGAAACCCTAATCAGGGATATGTTACTGTCTGGCAGCAGTTTTAACTGGCCTTACATGTCCATTCAATAAAACATTTGAGAGAGAAAAAAAAAAAAAACAAAACAACAAAACAAAAATTTTAAAAAAATTTCAAAATTGAGAAGGGAGATGAGAGTGAAAGGAAAGCAAATGACATTTGGGTTCTGGTTGTTTCTTAAATTTCCTTCTGCTAAGAAAGGATGTAAAAGGATGTTACAAGTTTGCTAAGAGAAGACAGGAAAAAATTAATGGACTGTGAATTAAAAAAAGAGACTGTCAAATGAACTTTTACAGAATGCATTAAAAACTCCCATGTTGTTCAGAAAAAAAACTTGCTACTTATCATTTTTTTTGTAAAAAATAAAAAAGAGGGAAAGAAAAAAAGAAAGAAGAAGAAAAGAAACGATGGTGGGCTTTTTCTTTTTTTCTTTTTTCTTCTTTTTTTTTCTTTTTTTTGGGGTAAACTTTTTAAAAAATCTCGCTTAAAGTGCATTTAAAGGAAATTTGGAGAAAATTAGCAGAACGGAAGAAAGTAAGTCTTTTTTTTCCAAATTATTAATTGTCCTATGTGTCTATGTACCTATAGCTGTTCTTTTTTGTATTTTTCTGGTTTCAAACCAGTTTATTCTGTGGTTCTATAATAATTTTTGATATAACCTTGGCTTCTTTAAAAAAAAATAAACTGTGTATCCTTAAAAATATATGTTCTGAAAGAATTAAAACTGAGTCCACGAAAGTATCATAGGAAGAAAGGAAAAGAGAAAAAAAAAAAACCCTTCAACAACACAATGATGGAAGCGCACTTAAGGTGGTGACCCAAAATCTAGCTTGAAGCTGAGAGAGCTATAATTATATAGACCCGAATGAACCACACGTGTCATATAACTCCCCCCAAATCTAGGTTTTTTGATATTTCGGACAGAAAATGAACTGTGGGGATTTATTATAGGTAGAAGGATTTTGTGTCCAAGACACACTACGGTTTTGATTTTAAAAAAAAAACAAGCAAACAAGCAAAGTGAACTTTTGTAATTTGAATTGGGTTCCACATAGTTCATCATGAATTGTTATTAAACTCCTCTATCTGTTTGTATATTTGCAAGCCCTTTGTATTATAATAATTGTTGATATTTTCCCTTTTTAAAAAATACCATTGAAATCAGCATGACAAAATAACACTGTTGGCACTTATAGATAACGTGATTGATTCAGTATCTTAGAGTTTACAGTTTTGTGTTTAAAAAAACTGAAGGTTTTTTTTTTTTTTTTAAGTGCAACATTTCTGTATACTGTAAAAGTTATAATAACTGAACTGTTTGGTCGAGTCTTTGTGTGTTATATTCCAAGGAAAATTGAAAGTATTCAGAAATTAAAATATTATTTGATATCTGAAACTTGTTTGGCTGTCATAAATGTCTTTCAGAAACCACCTTACTTCTCTATAATTTGCAGTCATTTAAGTCCATAGGCGATTGATTTGTTTACTTGTCACAGTAAGTTTGTAGCAGATGTATTGTAGTGTATTTACCTGTTTAATTCCGGGATGGGGGAGGAGGACTTAAGTTCGTGGTTTATCTCTGGTTTTAGGAAGTTCTATGCTGAAATGGTAAACCATCAACCCCCATTCATCTAATCCTCCTGTTAATTAAAAATGGATTTTCTGGAAAAAAAAAAAAAAAAAGGCCCTTATTTTTGTCACACTTAAGTGCCTGCGTAGGAAAGGTATTGTTGTGAAAAAGTATTAGAAATCTGGAGATCAGTATCTATTTTATGATCAGAATGGGGCGAAAAATCTTTTGTAAATGTCTGACATACGCGCACAAGATCATTCAAGCAAGGTAATAGCAGTATTGTAAATATAGGTCAGTTGTTTGCAATGAGTTTTCTTTAAGTATGTGTGATTTTTTATAATACTCCGTAGTTGCCATCTATCGTTGTCATTGAGAGGTCTTCAAATGGAGTGGCTTTAGCTTCTAGCACTGAGGAGTCGGTTTTTAATGTATATATACTCTCAAGTGGATTTTTTTTTCCTACCTTAGACTGTGAAAGCATGACCACAGGTCATCTCTCTCTATTACATATGGGCTATATGTCTGTGTGTATCCTGGCACGCAGACACGCGTGGGCGTCCATGGATGTCCCCTGTGTAGGCACAGGGCCCTCTCCTGCAGCCCTGGCACAGGCACAGCTCCCACCGGGAGTGGGACCTGCCTGGGCGGGTGGCATAGGACCGGACACACCACTGGGGAATTGAGTGCTATCCCGAGCAGACACAAAAAAAAAAAAAAAAAAAAAAAAAAAAAATAACCCAACCCAACCCAAACCTGAAGGAAGGCAAGATGATGTGGTTTTGCAAGGGGTTGATATTTTATTTTGTGTGTGTGCATGTCATTTATTTTTTTTCTTTTCTTTCTCTCTCCCCCCGCCCGCCCTTCCCTTGGTCTATAGCAGATGCTTTGTATGTGAAAGCTTGCAATTTTGTTCTTGTCTGAGGCTTCCCCCTCTCCCTTTTTACCACACGTAACTACACCATGTTGTGGTTTCACAAAAAGAGAGAGAGGGAGGGAGGGAGATCATTCTGTAAAGTCGATTAAACCCTGATCTTTAGTGTGTTCCAGTTAGACACATCTGTACTGGGGGCTGAGGGGCGTATGACTGTGAATTTGAGCAGAGTTTTACATCTGAATCATGGCTCCTTTTCTATAAATATATAAATATATATAAATATATAAATATACTATTATTGCAGGGGAATTGCTGACCTCTAGATTTAGCTTTTTCTATTGCAAGTGCTATCCATGTGAGTGTGTGTGTGTGAAGTTTTTATGCTTACTAAGAACACAGGATCTTGACTTGTTTGTTTGGTGTTAGTTTATTGTAAACAACCATTTGTTGTAAATTGTTATTGGCATTAAATTATAATTTATGATTTTCAAATCCAAAACATTCTCTGCTTTTTATGTTTTAAAGCCTGTAAGCTATCTCTGTATTTATAAGTTTCTTGCAGCGAGCTTTGGTTCACAGAGAATAATAGTAAACAGAAAATGCACCAGGGTTAAATAAAAACACACACACACACACACACACGCACGCACACACACAAGCCCCGTGTATATATGTTTGGAATGCTCAGAGGAGGATTTGTTTAGGGACTTCAGTTAGTTTTAAGTTTATAGCATTTAAAGAAAGTTTTTCTTTTCATGCTGAGTTAGAACAAAAGATCTATCCAAAGATTGAATTGGACAAAAGAGGAGGGTTGGGATCGAGAAGCTTGTTCTATGTTGAATTGAGGAGATCCTTTTTTTTTTTTTTTTTAAGAAAAGGAAAGACAAAAAAAAAAAAAAAAAAAAGCTGTTAAACATGGCGACTCTTTCCCTTTAAGTCTCTAATTTACTTTTTTTTTTCCTTGCGGTTCCCCCCTTCCCAACCTTCCTTTTTATTATATTTTCTGCTTTAATCTGATCTTAGCTCGCTCTATTCCTTCCCCCCACCCCTGCCACCGGGACTGGCGGGGCAAGACCCAAAGGCGACCCGGAACGACAGCGAGAGCTGCGGAGCCGCCCGCGGTGCAACCCACAGCTCGGGAAAGGTCTTCTTCACCCCCCCTTCCCCTTCCTCCTCCTCCTCTCCTCTGCTCTCCCCTCCCCGCCGCGGCTCTCCCAAACCTCCCCCGGCCCCGCCGGGGGGGCGGCGGCCCTGCGGGGCGCGGAGGGGGCGCGGGAGGAGGCGGCTCCCCAAGTTCAGACAAAAGCGGGGGCTGGGGCCGGAGGAGGCGCCGGGCGGGCGGTGCCAGCCCGCGCGTGTGAGCGTGTGTGTCTGTGTGTGCGTGTGCGTGTGCGAGTGTGCGAGTGTGCGAGTGTCTGTGTGTGTCTGTCTCTGTGTGTGTGTGTGTGTGTGTGCCTGCGCGGGTGCGGGGCCGTGCGCGGGGCTCGCCCGTGGGGCCGCGCCGCCGGCGGCCGGGCCGGGCCGGTGGGAGGTTTGGAGGTTTGGAGGAGGAGCGGGGGGCGCGCGGCGCTGCGCGGCCGCGGGGGCGACGCGTGGGAAAGTCCGCGGCGGCGGGTCCGATGAGCTCAGCCAACATGGCGGCCCCGGCCCCGCCGCTCGCCCCGCGCAGCCGGGGGGGCCCCGCGGCCCCGCTCCGCGCCGGGCGCAGCGCTCGGGGGCGGCCGGAGCGGCCGGGCCGCAGACGGGGCCGGGGCCGGGGCCGGGGCCGCGGCCGCGGGCGGCGCTTCCCCCGGAGCCCGTATCCCATCCGCATGTCAATGACCTGTGGAAGCATCTCCCCCGTGCGAGCGCGGCGCGGTGCAGCGGGGTCACACCGACCCCGGGTGGGATAGCGGGGTCTGCGCCCGCAGGGAGCGCGGCATCCTCGGGATGTGCCAAAAAGGGAAGGGGGGGGGGGGGGGGGGGGGGGGAAAAAGGGGGAGAAAGAAAGGGGGAAAGAGGGATAGCGAGGAAGAGGCGAGGAGAAAATGGGATGTTTCGAGGCGCTCCGTAACCGCCGCCGCTGATAACGAGCGGGATGTGGGAATGGAGATGGGTTTTATTTTTATTTCTTTCTCTCTCTCTCTCTCTTTTTTTTTTTTTTTTAATTAAAACTTTAGTGGGTCCTGGGGATCGCGCTCGCTTCGCTTTGCTTTGTAGAATGGAAAGAGATACACGGAGAAATGCAGGCCTTGTCAGGATTTATTGAAGTTGGGTTTAAAAAACGTGCTTCAGATGATTTTTCCCATTTTCTCAGATTTCAAAGGCTCCCCGCAGTGCGGCTGCCTAATTAATGGTGAAATTCAACTAAATCTAATTATGCAGTAATTTTAAAGCAGTTAGTCCTGGGCGCTGCTTTGTAATAGGAACCCAGTTTTTAAAGTTTGCTTAATGTGTTGGTTTAGGGAGCTGGGGAGGAGAAGGGTGTAAGGGACAGAGCTGTGGGGTTGGTTTTTTTTTCCCTTTCCCCCTTCTTCCCTCCCCCCCCCCCCTTTTGTAAAGCAAAGAAATGCAAAATATAAACCCAAAACAGCCAGCGAAAGGCAAGGAGAGAGGCTGTGTTATCCCCTCGTATGTGATACGGGTATTGAGTGAGAAGCACCAGCGAAAGTGTAAATAACACAGTAGTTAATAGGGACCATAAAGGTATTCCTGGCCTGTGGATTTCCAAGTGCCGAGCTGTTTTAGAGAGGATCTTGAATCCTGCGGTAATAAAGGGGCAACGGAGACACACAGCGTCTCTTCTTGGGAAATAGAAACCAGATTTCTGCTATTGAACATCTATTGTCATTAAGAGGAGAGGCTTGTGCTCACGAAGTTATAAATCTTATCACCCTTTTGATAACACAGTTGTAATCAGTTAGCATCGCATTCAAACCCAATTGTAAAACTGCCTAATTTAATATGTCATACATGTCATTAAAACTTTATTTTTCCCACTTCTCTTTTTTTTTCCCCCTCTCTCTACCCATCCCCCCCCAAGTAAAATGTCAACAGATCTGGCTGGTAACGTGCAGCAGGGAGAGCCCGAGGTGGCTGCGCTGCTCCGGGGGCGAGCCCGGTGCTATGATGAAGAGGGTTTGCTTTCTTCCCATCTAGGTAATCGGAAGCATTTCTATCATATTAGAAGTATAGGGGGGAAAATAATAATAAAAATAGAGGGGGGTGGGAGGCAAGGGAGAGAGGAAAATGAAATCCTTCTCCTTCCTTCAGAATTGCCATCGCTCAATGAAGTTCTTTGAAAGAAACTTGTCTTATGATTAGCTAAGCAAACACATCTGCTTTCCTAGTTTGGGCTTAGCTAATTATCAAAACAAAGGGGCCGTTTCTTCTTCTACCTTGCTGGAAAGAAGATGTTATTTCAGGAGTCCTGTCCCTCCTCCCCCCCTCATCCACACACACACACGCAGCCCCCGTCCCAGCCCTTCCCAGCGAAGCACGACGCTCCTTTTATTGGGATTACCGATGGGGAAATGAGTTTGCGCACTCCTCTTCCTAATGTTAAGCTTTATCATTACCTTCCTTGGAACAATATTTTTCCAACCAAATGTCCCTGCGGCAGGGCGGAGGGTGGAGGTGGGAAGGGGAAGGGAGGAGGGGGAAGGTGGTTTTGAATTGCGGACCAACTTCGCAGCTATTTGAATCAAGGCTGCACTCGGTTGATTTTAGTTGACAGAGCGTGTGTTGAAGCTGAACTCTATAATTTGCACTTCTGTTCTTTTATTAGACTTGGACAACGAACTAATGAGCTTTCCCCCACCACAGTGTCACTTGTATTTATTTTCTTTCGGAAACTTTTAGATAGAAGGAGTGTTCTCGCAAAAGGGCAGAGGTGGAGGGAAGGTTTCGCGTGGTGGCTATTTATTTATTTATTTTCCTGGAGGTGCAGGGATCAACTCTGTGCTTGTGCGGATGTGTCTCTGTGTGTGTGTGTCCCTGTCCCCGGTGAAAGGCGACCCACGGGGTGTTAGAGGAGGAGAAGCTCTGAGCTACATGTGTTATCCGGGCGATGCTGCCCTTGGAGTGACTCGGATGATGGGAAGGTAACGCGGAGGCGATCCTTACAAGACACCCAAAAAAAAAAATATATATATATGTATACAAGTCATTGGTCCTGAGGCAGAGGCTCCGCTGTGCGGGCGCGCTGTGGAGCCGAGGGGAGTGGAGGGCAGTGAGCGGCGTGAACCCGAATTTGATCAGATCTCTGCAGGAGCGGGTTAACTTTATAAAAGCGAGTGGTGGCTTTAAACGTGTACCTGAGAGACGGTGGAAGGAAGGGTTTTTTAACAAAATAGAAAGGTTTAAAATATATGTGTATATATATAAGAAAAGGAGAAAAAGCCCAAAGGAAGGGTTTCCATACACACAAAAAGGAGGGTGAAATGTTTGTCACTACATGCCCACCAACGCATAAAGCCGTATCCATCGCTCGGAGCCTGCTCCATCCGTGCGAGTCGTGAGATATTTTGAATTTTGATTCCAGCGTGTTTTCTTTGAACTGGGCCTTTCGGTTTATTAAGGCAGGAAGAGGAACTCAGCAATCCTCTTTGAAACACGCTTGGTTTAACTATTTTACACAAGTTTGCCCAGGTCCCTGGAGATTCTCCAGTTGAAGAAGATTGAAATTAGAGTTAAAAGCTGGCGGGGGGAGGGGTGGGGGGTGTAAGAGGGGTAAGGGGGTGGAGGGCGAGTGTGGAAGAGGGTGATGAATCTATTGTGAATGCTCTCCTGTATTCCTGTGTGTTGGGGAATGGAACAGAAATCTGCGTCGCCTTGTTTGATCCATACGCGCGCATCTGCGTGTGCGAGTGCCTGGCTCATACTCTATATGTAGACATGCACACACATCTATAGGCCACGATTAATATTCCCAGAAATGCAGGAGAAAAAGCTGGTATTTAGCGGCCATACGGAGAGGCGCACGATGCCTCTTCCCAGCAGCTTCACTCCCAAACTTTGCCTTTTCTTTTGTTTTCTTTTCTTTATTCCTTTTTTCCCTCCTTCTTGTAAATTGCTGTTAACGTGTGTCTTTATGTTCTGTCTATAACTAGGATGTAATCAGGCGCCCCATGTCTCTCTCTGAAAGCATTTAATAAATGTCTATTAAAGCGCTACAAATGTAAGATAAATTTAGTGGCGCTGCTGTCTCCCTGTATCCAAACGGTAATGATGGATTTATCAACAGGGATTCGCCTTCAGCGCGGTGAGAGAGATTTACTCAACAAATAAGTCGGAAAAGCACCCACCCAAATACAATCATTTATACGGAAACTGATTTCTTTACAGCACCACAGATTCGAGTGAACATACAGCTTATTGCTTTTTTTTTTTTTCTTTGCTTTTTCTCTTTTTTTTCACCTGTCCTTCTTTTATTTCCCTCCTTTTTAACATAATCAGTGGAGCTGGGAGCGTGTGTCTGTCTCTGTTTTGGGAGTGTTTGCCTGCTTATTGCTAGTGGAAGCTCCCAGACTCGATCAAACCCGGATCAATGCCTAATTTCTCGGCATCACCCTCTCCCTTCTCCCCCTTACTTTCATGTATTTCTTTTCCTTCAGCCCCAAAATATCGACGATATGTGTATTCGGTATCAAAAGCCGTCGAGTTTCGAAGTCCAAGATGAATAATAAAAGGGGGGGAAATTCTCCCTGAATTATTTGCATGTCGCTTCCTAAATGCTTGCGAGCGGCTCTTAGGAGCCACACCACCTCGCAGAGATGCTGCCCACCTCTGCTGAAATTTCTCTCTCCTTTTTCTTAGCCTTTGCTTTGAACCCTACCCAATAGCCTGTACACGAATGAAAGGAATGAACTCAGAAAGAAGCACCATTCATTGTTGGATTCAAGCACTGTCAAAAAAAAAAAAAAAAAACTGAAATGCAGCCACATAGCGCCCTTAAGATTATTTCCCTTTCCTAGAAAGTAGCTCCTAACCTCAGATTTCTCCCCCCTCCCCCTTCTTCCCGGGTTTTATTCCCCCCACTCCCCCCCCCAATGCACACACACCCTTGACCACATCTTTCTCCGATTCGCCTTGGAAAAAAAATTGCATGTGCTGATGTGATGGAGCCCTTTAAACAACGGGCATGCGAGAGCTGTATTCACTCTGAAACATTAACCCTATTTTCTGAATTTCCTTCCTTTCAAATAGCTGCTCGTATCTTACTATCCTGGATCCCTGATTTAAACATCCTCAGTTCTAGGAGCTTGTTAGATACATCTATATTTTAATTTAATTTAATTTCGGTATTGTACTTAAAACAACAATAAATAAAGCCGAGAACTTGTGTTTTCCTTTGCAGAGAGTTTTTTATTCTTCTCTAGAAATTTCATTGAGATGTCTCTGTACTTTGTTTGTCAGTTATCTTTGTTCCTTTTAAATAAAGGGCTTTTAAATGGACTTATTGCTCCCAGCGTGGGTTCTTCTCTCTAAATGTTAGAAAATTGTGCCATCTACCCGCTATTCTAAGTACTGTCACACTCGGAGACCTCCAAGGACCTTCCAGCCCCAACTTCAATACAACTGTGTCAAAGGGTGCCTAGTAGCGAGAGGAGAAAGGTTTGCGTGGATTTTACAGATTTCCAGCCTGAATCGCTCTCTGAAGCGCCAAAATGATCTGCAAAGATGCAGTTGGCTGCCTTTGATGGCTGGCGCTCCGGCCCCAGCTCCAACCCAAGCCTTTGCAGGAACTAATGAAGCCTCCCTGCCTTTAGCTACATCGCACTTTCTCTCTAGTGCATAGTTTTCCTGCTAATTTTAGACACGAAAAGTGTGGGTGTGCAGGGAAAGGGGGGAGGGGGCAGTCAGTCTTCTGTCGTAATTTTTTTTTTTTAAGAGAAATAGTCAGATATTTATAGCCATGGCCTCTAATGCTGAAAATATAGTGTTGCTAATTGAAAA
This sequence comes from Aphelocoma coerulescens, assembly GCF_041296385.1. Classification (NCBI taxonomy): domain Eukaryota; kingdom Metazoa; phylum Chordata; class Aves; order Passeriformes; family Corvidae; genus Aphelocoma; species Aphelocoma coerulescens. Next base: position 8,516,856 of record NC_091024.1, read on the forward strand.
AAAGTTCGCTTGCTGAGGTTGGTTCTGGCTGATTAGCTGGGGATGCTGCTGGCTGTGTTTCCAAGGGAGGGATGAGGAAAACAGAAATGTATATAAACTTTACAGGCCTTTTTATCTCCACCCCAATACTTTGCACAGTAACCCAGTTCTACCTCATTAGTCCAACTGGAACATTAGTGCTCAGGTTTAAAATTAGATTTCAAAACCTTTCTTGTTCGTGGATAAGTAGAAATAGTTGGGAAGGTGTCTTAATTTTATTTTTTTTTTCTTTTCCCACTAAGACTTAAAATCAGAAGTGCCTTCTAAATCAATTTAAATGGATTACCAATTTCCAAGATTATGTAATGGTGTAGTTATATGTCTTCGAAATTATTTTTGCACCTCTTCGGAGTATCAGGAGAGAATGGAGGGTGTTGGACGAGTATTTATGTGTGGGGGGAAAAACACTGATGCGCTTTATGACTTTTATGACTTGTTTCACTCTGTTCGAGAAATGGAATTTTAAACAATGTACGATTAAAACTATATCGCTCTTGGGACAAATTCCAAGAAACTTCAGAATCAATTAGTTTAGGTCCTTGAGTACTTGTTGCTAATATAAATACATATATATATTATATCAAACAGCAATAATGACTTGCCAAGGACAGCTCTGCTCCACATGTAATTTTTAAGTCCCTGCTGTACAGACCAGAGAAGCTGCACAGGCTCGCTTCTCCGATTTCTCATTTTTCATTTATTCCTGTCGGAATATCCAGGCATCACAGAATCATTTTTCTCTCCCTTTTTTTTCCCCCCCTGTCCATTCCCCCTTTCATGCCCTTTTGAGCTTTCCGGGCAGTTTCGCAATTTGTTTTTCATTTTGTTTGTTTGTTTTTCCGTTTGATACTTCCCAGTGTCTTTTCAACCATTCCCGTGATTTTTTCTACTTGTCAGGTACTAGGGTTAAAACTTTATCCTTCGCTACCCACAAACTGCCGCCCCGCAGGCGAAGCCACATTCAGCCACTCTAAATTCCCAGGTTTAAAGATAATCCTAATTTTGAAAGCGGCTTCACCAGCCGCTCTCTTCCCTTGATCACAAACTGTTTAGTCATCTTAAGTGCGATTTTCCATCCTTCCCCACTTTTTTTTTCCCCTTGCCCCAGAGCCTTTTCCAGACCACATTTCTCATGGCTGAGGTTGGCGGTGAGAGCGGGGCTGTTTCCCAACCCCTCAGGGTTCTGGCGTTGGGGCCGCAGCGGCTGGGGCTCAGCTCCGGGCAATCCCAAATCATCCCAGCGCTCTCCGTTTCTTCCTTGGAGATCATTGTCTGTCCCTATTCTTTGCAACGTTTATTTTTCTGGACAAGAAAGTCGTCCCCCGCTGCAGATGTAATGGATTCCACTCGCAGGTTTTCCTTCCTGCAGAACCTAATCTCAGCTAACAAGTTTCTGCCTTAACTCCTGCATCGTTATTAGTGAACGACCCCTGGAAATTAACTGTACAGTGACCTCAAATTTCATCCTCCAGGCAGACAGTTTCACTTAGCCTTAAAAAGAAGCTAAAAAAAAATTTAAGCACACTAAAGTAAATGATAATAATAACAATAATAATCATAGAAACAACTCTGACAGAAGCATATGCAAAATATCTTGAGGGTAAAGCCTTAAATGAGACATTTGACATCCAGACTAGTTTTTGCATTGACACTGCACGAGGAGAAGGGAGAGGAAGGGCTGCCATCCAGCAAAGTTTGCTGGACTTTATTCAGATAAAACTCGATCTTTCCCTCGCTGAAGCCAATGGCGAACTTGTACAATAGGAGGCAGGTCCGAGCACATCACACTGCCCATACTGTCTTCTGAAACATGGGAAGAACCCTCAGCTGCCTTTAAAAAATATATTTTTATTATGTTCCACGCCTGATAGACACCCCCTCCCCGCTCGTGTTTTGTATTTCCTAGTCCCTTTATAGGAGGATGATTCATTTCGCACTGTCACTATTATCAATTTTGTGGGTTTACTGATGTCTTACTTAAAAAAAAAAAAAAAAAAAAAAAAAAAAAAGTACACTTTTTCTACCCCAAAGGTCTCGTTAGCCTCCGCTGGCTGCTTTTTAGACAGCAGCTCACTCTCTCTCCTCCAGCTGAATTTGTCCAACCCCTTCATCTTCTCATGTTTTATTTCGAGGTCTCACTGAAAAAAAAACCCTTTAAATCCCAAAAAGGTCAGCCTCTCCCCGCTCTAGTATCCCCGCAAGCCTCCCGCAGCCCCGAGGTTCCGTCCCTGCTCCCGTTCCGATCCCGCTCCGGGGATGTGGCAGCCCCCGGGAGCGGCGGGGCCGGGGCGCCGGGCGGGTCGCGCTGCGGGGTCCGCACCGTCCCCCGGGACAGCACCGGCCGCAGCCCCAGCAGCGCACCAGCGCTGCTCTGAGCACCTTCCGCTCTCCATCTCCTCGCACGCTCTAGCGAGAGCTTAATGTTGTTGATGAAAACATTATTATTATTATTATTATTATTATTATTATTATTATTATTATTATTATTATTATTATTATTATTATTATTTCTGATATTCAAATGGGTGCCTGTTTGTCCCCGCCACCAGTGTGTTTCGGAGCGATTATCTCATATCTTTCCTGCAGCAGTAAGCTATCCCTCAGCCCCGGGTCAGGCATTGATCTCTCTGCAATGTAACAAACGGCCGGGTTAATTTTCCCTCATTACCATTTCCATAGCTCAGGCTCCACACACAGGACGGAGCCCTCCAGCCCGCAGCCGCTGTGTGCGGCTCAGGGCGCGCACACGGACACACACACGGACAGACGGACACGGGGACATGTGTCGTGACAGCACCCCAAACCCTCACAGCCCGCTCCGAGCACCCCCGGCAGCGTGGGGCGCGCTCGCTGCCTTTCTCTCCCGTGTCACCTTGCCTGACCCCCCCTCTTTGTACGGATTTGGGGTTTTCTTTGGTGTTGTATTATTTTTTAAACGTTGTTCTGCTCGCTATAAATTAGAAGGATTTTTTTTTCTTTTGCTCACCCCGTTTACTTCTTAATCTTTTTTTTTTTTTTTTTCCTCGAGTCTTTTCATTCACTGGTCGCAAAAGAAAAGGGGGTTGGTCAACACCGAAATGGCAAAGTTCAGCTTGGAGGAAAAAAAAAAAAAAACAAACCCTCCAGCTACCTACAAAGGGGCTCAGGGCTTTGTAATGGCAGAAAGAAACAAAAATGAAAAGAAAATTGCAGTTGAGGCTAAAGTGTGAGAGTGTGTTTGTGTGTATGTATATCTGTGTGTATTTTTAAAGGTTTCTTTGAACTGCCTTTGTGCTGACTAGGCAAAGCTCCTTGCCAATGCTAGTCACGGTTTAAGGAACTTTGAGTTAACCTCTTATATCGAATGAATCTTTTCATTTGGAAACCAATAAATCTCAATCTCTAGCCACCTTTTGTAGAACAGGCTGGGGCTTACCAAGGCGAGGCTGAAGCTTATAATAAAGAAGAGATAAAGTTTGCCAAAGTTTGGTTTGCTTTTTTTTTTTTTTTTTTTTTTTTTTTTTATCCTTCCCCTCCTTCTTCCTCTTCTTCTCTTGTAAATAAAAGTTTTGGAGATGGCAGCATTTGGAAGCAATCCGGAGAAGGACTTGGATCTATGCATTGTTTCACAGTAAGCCTATTTACTTAAATAGAGTCTTCAGGGATTGAAACACGAAAATGATTTATAGTTTTCCAACAAGTCATTATTTTGGTCAGTTGTTGAAGGTGGGGTTGTGGAAAAGGAGGGGGGTCCATACAGTCTAATAATCAATGTGTGTCTATGGAAAGTGAAAAGGGAGGGGTGGGGAGGGGAGGGTTCTGTAGATAAGTAGGGTTAACACTATAAACATTGCAGACAATTGAGTTTTCCCATCTGAGCGGGAGTTGGGGAGAAAAGGGGTCTTCACATTTATCAGGCATTGAAGAGGGGGAGTGTGGGTGAACGAGAGAGAGGGGGAAAAAAACATTTCTCAAATCACTCTGGACTCACTCCTTTGGTTTCTGACTTGCACTTTTGCGTATTGGGGATCATTTCTTTGAAGTACTTTGAAACCCAGCGTTTAGTCTCATCTTTGGATGGGCGACGTGACCACAAGAATCAATGTTTTGATTTATTTTCTCAGTATTTATCTCCTGTCCAGTCTCCCTCGCTCGCTGGCCTGATTATGCCATATTTATACTCGTGTATACATTATATACGTATTATATATATAATGCCCCTGTAGACATCTTTTAAAAAATCATTTGCAATTTCTCTTCCACGGAGATGCAGTTCATTCTCAACCCCTCTCTTTATCCTGTTTTATTTCAAGACGCTGTCTTCTTGCCGTCTCCAAATTGTTCCCATCCAGGAGTTATTAATTACTCTTACAAGGCGGGAGATTCTTAACTAATAACAAAGTTGTAAATTACCACCTTCCCTCAAATATTTCTCATTTGTCAACCCTGATTGATTTGATTAATATTCCACCGGCTGAGATCATTTCAAGTTGCACTATATAATCAGCAGCACCAGGCTGCTCAGCAGAGCTTCTGCTTGCGGAGAAGGTTTTTCTCCAACCCTTAAGCTGAAGTGTATTTTGCATTTGCTCCAGAGGAGGTAGAAACGTGGACCTATCGCTTAAAGGACTTTAAGGCGCAGAGGCTGAATACGGTGTCGGGAAATAAAATTAACAAAGCGTATCTGTTTGGGGGGGAAAAAAAAAAAAAAAAGAAAGAAAAGAGAAAAAAAGAGGGAAAAAAAATCAATAAAGGAAAAGAAACGAGTGATAAACCCGCATGTAAGCCTGGAAGAAAAAGAAGACACGGTTTTCAGCCCTGCTTGTGGGGCTGGTTCAGTCCTCGCCTGAACTCTCCCACAGTCCCTCCTTGCCTTGCATCCAGACTGTCACATCGCCTGGAATAAACACCCAGCACCTCGGTTTATGCTTTGCTTGTGGCCTCAGACGCAGAGAAATAACAGTAATAGCGCTTAAATTAACCCCCATTCCTTGAAGTGATAGACAATAAACTTGGCTTCAGCCCCTCTCGCTCCACCGCGAGTGGGACTGGGATTCTGGTTCGAAACCATCATATTGACTTAATTACGTGGCTGTAAATAACGGCGCGGAGATCATCTTTCTCTGCTTTTAAGAGGGGAAAAAAGGAAAAAGGTCATCTGGGTGAGCTTTCTGCCCAGTGCCAGAGCGGAACCTACGCGCACCGCCGCGCATATGTGCAGCCCTCACCTAGAGACCAGGGTATAGGAAATAAGGTGGAAATCATTTAATAGAAGTGACCCCTGCGTGCCTGAGCCGGGGCAGCAGATCCCGCTGCTGTCCTTGCGACCCAGCGACACTCGCTCCCTCGGCCACCACTTCAGTTTTAACCTCAATTATATTAAGTGAAGTAGCGGGCTGGCCGTGGGGTTGAACGTGATGCATGACGGCTGCCTGGTAAACCATCGATCGTGACTATCGCCTTTCTATCGCCGTTCACGATACACCTTATCTGCGGCCGGGGAGGGGGCGCTGGGTGCTGGGCTTTTTGCTTTTTGCTTTATTTTTTTTCCCCTTCTGTTGTTGTTGTTGTCGTTGTTGTTTTCGTGTGAGTGTAAATGTAAAAATGAGAGACACGAGTGAAATAACATTCCGCCCAGTCACCTGCAATTCAATATGCACACAAGAGACGCCGATGTATATGAGACGATTTTAATTATGATTAGAAGACACACTCTGAGCAAGAAAATAGATTTGGAGGGAGGGGAGGGGGGAAGAGGGGGGGGCTGGAGGAGCATTAATGAAATCTTTCCCCGCGATACTAAAAGAAACAAGTGGTTGATACAACGGAGGTGATTTGTCACCCAACTGCAAAGGGGGGTGGGCGATGGGATCTGAGCATCATTCCTTTCCTCCCCCCCCCCATCTTTTGAAGCACATGATATGCCATGATGCCTCGCAGGCAGAGCTCGCACCACGCCTTTGCCGGGCTCTCCCACCCCGGCGCTGCCGGAGCCCCCTCCCCGCCGCCCCCCGCCGCCCCCCGGCTCACCGGCACGGAGCGGCCGCCAGCCCCGGCTCCGAGCAGCGCCGTGCTCAGGCCTGAAGGAGACTGTGTTTGTGCACATGAAACCTTTTGTCTCGGCCCGCGGATCGCCGGCCTTTTCACAGACAGCCGGGAACAGTTCAGGGTCACCGGCAATTTCCAGCCCCGGTGGCGGCGGGTTGGGGGGGGAGACACAGGCAGAAGGTGACCCTGGCCAGTCGTCTCCCGGACAGTTGTCGCCTTGGGAGCCGGAGCGCAGGCGGTGGAGGTGCGGGGCGGCCCGGGGAGTGGACAGGACCTCTTGTCCCCCCGGCTGTGCCCTCCCAGCCTCGCCGCCCCGGCGCGCCCCCCGCCGCAGCCCCCGCCCGCCCCGCGACGCTGCTGTGCAAGAGCCGGCTATTTTTCTCAGGATGTGACTTCCAAGTGGCATAATCTGTGGGAGTGTGAATCTGTTCTCGTTATGTTTGTCCCCTTCGGTATTTCTACAGGCTCTTTTATTTTTTCCTTTCTTTCCTTTTTTTTTTTTTTTCCCCATCTCTCCCTCTTTTTTTTTTTTTTTTTTTTTCAGTATAAATTAACTCCGACTGAAACCACCAGATTGTTCCGAGGAGACTACCTCCCTAATGACTTCATCTCCAAAAGTTGACTGACACTCTAGCGAACTGCCAACACCTGTTTCCCAGCACCCAGACTCCAGAACCCACCAGACCTCGTAAATTTAGCTTCTCCCTTCTCCCCCCCACCCTCCCTTAATAGATGACGTGAATATCTGAAGGGAAGGGGGAGGGGGAGATGGAAGTAGGTCACATTTGAAACTTTTTATTTTTCATCTCTTCTGAGCGAAATCCGGAGATAAAAGGGCAGGACAGCTCCTGCCGCTGCCCGTCCCGGCGGGGTGCCCGGGGCTGGTGGCAGCCGCGGGGTCGGGGTCGAGCTCCAGGGCTGGGAGCTGCCCGCGGGTCCTGCTTAGGCGGGATTTAGGGGCAAAGCTAATGCCTGCCCGGCAGATCTCAGGGGCTGTAACCATGACCCGAGCCCTTTCCTCGCCTCTGCCTTTTCCCGAGGATGCTACAGGTCTCGGGCTCTTTGGTCCCACCTGGCCCCGCAGGTCCCTCCCAGGGGCCGCCGGGCCTGATCGGGCCTCTCTGCAAGGCTGACGCCAAGCTGGGCCGAGGGGACAGGGATGGGACCGGGCAACGAGTCACTCCGAGGAGAGTGACAGAGCCGGAGGGGCTGCTCCTGTGGGGAAGAGGAGTAGGACGGCGGCCAGCATCGCACCCGGAGCCTGCGGGAAGGATGGAGCTGGCTTCAGCCCATGGTGGCCGGGGCAGGGGAGGTGGCAGTGGTTCCCCCGCCTGGTTCCCGGGCTGTCTGGGCACTGCCCTGCTCCTCGGAACGCTCGTCGTTCCCTGAACGGGTTTCAGAGGTTCATTGTCAGAAGAGAAAGAAAAAAAAAAAAACCAAAAACAAAAAAACGAGAGAGAGAGAAAGAAAAAAGAAAACTGTATTGTCAAATAGGGAAAATCTTTTCCAGCTGCAGCCTTGGTGGAGAGGCTGCGGGGAACAGGGACCATGAGGCTGGGAGCGGGCATCCCGAGCCCGGCGGTTCCGTAGCCCCTGCTCCGGGCGGTCGACCCCACTTCTCCCTGCTCACCGTGCAGGAGGACTCTGCGCCCTGCTTTGAGCACACCCCTCCTCCCAAACCTCCCACCCTGCCCGGGAGAGCCTTTGCGACCGGGCCTAGAGCCCAGTGCAGGAGGAGGGCGAGGAAAGCCCTGCAGCGCCGGGTGGCGTCTCCGCGGGATGTTCCTTAATCCCGACATCTCTCCTTCCCACCTCCCTCTTCATCTCCCCAGGGACCCTGCACACTCTGAGAGGAGCCAGTCCGCACCCGGAGAAGCCAGGACAGAAGTTTTGCACATCCTGGGCAGAGGGGAGAGGTTTTGGGGGGCAGCGGTAGGGTAACTTTGAAGCGGTCTTCACCCCGAGCGGAAATCCCCAGCTCCTGGAGCATCCCGCCCCCCACACGGATACAAAGTTGGAAGTTGTCTTCTCTTGAAAAGAACCTCCTGAAATTAATAGGCTGCAAACATAATTAATAGGTGGAATATGCAAAACGTTTGCGGTGTTTAAAAGGCTCATGGCATGTCCGCGTGTCTGTGCGAGATACTGAGATGTCGCAAGGGCTGGGTATTAATGGGCAGGTTTTACGTAGCTTAAGAAAAAAAAAAAAAAAAAAAAGAAAGAAAAAAGAAACCAGGTTTTCTTTTTCTCACTTCTCGCTCTCCCTCTCTCTAATCCAGGAATCATTAGCAACCCCCTCTGGCTACATGTTTTGCATCAGTGAAACATTATGACATAGTTGTAATACAAACTCCGCTGACTTGCTCTGCATCTTGTGGTAGGAAGTGCAATAGCAATAAAAGCATTTTTTTAAAAAGACTCCGGGCATTAAGTTGTCTACCTGAAACACTCTTTTCTTAACCAAAAAAAAAAAAAAAAAAAAAAAAAGGTGGTGGTAGGACGGGCAACTTCTCAGCCTGGGGGATCCGCTGTCCGCACCGGACGGGGGGAATTTCTTCCCAATCTTCTCACCCTCCTGTTTTGTTGGCTTTTTTTCCCCTTCTCCATAATTCTGAATGTTTTTCATAATTTCTGGGTGTTGCTGCACCCCCCGCATTGCCCCTTCGCATCCCCGGGCTCTTAACAAACCCCGACCGGGGACATTATCTCCCCGCAATATTAATTGTCAAAAGCAGCCTTTGCTCAATTATCTCTCTTCCACCTGTCGCAGCTGTTGGGTTATATTGTTCCCGGTTGAAATTCTCGCTGGAATTAAAAAATAGAGCGATTTTTCTCTTCTCTTCTGCTTTCTTTGAAAGAATCCAATTGTGCTGGGGCCGGCCGGGGGCCCGCCGCCCCGCACCTCTCTATTTTCTCCATTACTCATTAACTAATATTCGCTACTTTCTGGTAAAGTCAAATGGCTCTTAATAGCTCTTTACATTCTCGGAATAACATGTGGATGCTCTTAATCAATACTTAATAGCACGTTTCATGCTAAACAACTGCCATGTGTGGTGGTGGGCAGGAATTCTCTGTAAACGGGAGGGCGAAGAGGATCCGGGAGATGTCTGCCCTCCGTTGTCACCCAAAGCCACCAAAAGCTTGGGAGATGGGGACTTTCCTTTCCTCCCTGCCTGTGCCGCTGCTTCCTCTTCAGTAGGACCGAAATTGATCCCCCCCAAATCCGCCTCCCCGCGCACCACCTGCCTGCGAGCCAGCCCGCGGAGAAATCCGCGGGGCGCTTTGAAATGCGCATGTGACACTGTCCCTATTGTGAGCCTGCAGGGGCCTTCCTTTTTATTTTTTTTTCCTTTTTCTTTTTAGTAATTTCCCAAATGAGTCCTCCAAGAGCTGGAACTATTTCGAGACTTTACGTTTTCATCATCTTCTTTACATTGCATTATTCACTGCTTCCTATTTCATTATTATTATGATTATTCCCTTAAGCGATGTGGGAATTCCGGACTGTATCAGCTAATGCTGGTGTTTGGGGGGTTTACCATTTAATTTTTTTTTTCCTGGGGAAAACAAACAGATTAAACATTTTAAATTATATTGAGAAATAGCAGTTGTACGTGCTCCATAAGGAACTGGCTCTGGCTTCTAAGTTTCATTTTGATCCAAACAAAGTAGTTAACAGTACTTAAGGCCTTTTTTTTTTTTTTTTTTTTTTTTTTTTTTTTTTGGTGCAGAAATTGCGGCAGGCTCTGCCTGAGCGCCCGGGCCACAGCAGGCAGAAAGGGCTCCTTCGATTTTGCCCTTTTAAACTGCATGTCCAATCCTGTCGCAGTAGTTTGTGCTCCGGGACACTTCTGAGCTCAATCTCCCTGCAAGGTCAGGCCACCTCCAGCGTGGAGGGGGAAGAAAAAAATCTTGCAAAGAAAGCGAGAAAGCCCTTTCTGTTCTTTTTACGGCTGCCCCGAGGCCTGGCGGCGGGAGTTACGCGTGGGGCTGTGCCCTCGGCGCTGTCCCCCCGCTCCGCCTCCCCACGCGCGGCCCCGCAGGTGCGTGGGCTCTGCGCGGCTGCGCGGCTGCAGTAGCGCCCAGCGCAGCGAGGTGGCGCTCGGGAGCGCGGCGGGAGGCGGCGTGGGGGGACGCGGGCGCCCCGCGGGCGCGCAGCGGGGTGACCCCACCAAAACCCACCATCCTAACCGATAAGACATATTTTTATTAGAACCCCGCCCGCCCGGTGGCGGCCCGCCGCGGTCTGATCCCCACGATCCCCCTCGCACTGCTCTAGAGCACGCACCTTCCGCACCCGCGCTCTCCGCACGCCCCTGCGCAGCCCCCCTCTTGCGCGGCCGCGGAGCGGGGTCCGGCTCTCCCGGCACCTCTGCTCCGTTTTTAGGGTGGTCGCTATTATTTTAGCTCTCTTGCACCCGGCGCTAAGAGAGAGCAAAGGTAGGGAGCAACCTGTCTGCTTTGTTTAAAATAATTCCCCCTCTCCCACAGCTCTGCCCCCTGGAAGCATCTCTGGTTCGGATTTATTAATAAACGCAGGTTATTGGCAACAGTTTTATAGAGCCAAACACGCTGCGGGAACCTGGACGCGCAGGGAGAAGAACTCCCACAAAGGTGAATTCCCAGCATGGGGAGCAAACACAGAGCCGCCGGTTTTTATGTGGACAGGGAAACTCCTGACAGCTTTGACTCGTGCTGTCATTGAGGATTGCATTTCTCTGATTTAGATTTTTTTGTTTACTGTTTTACGGTCTCTAAAAAACTTGAAAAAAAAAATTCTTTTATGGTCTTTCCTTTCCCTACAATACCTGCAACCTTCTCGGAGATGATCGCTTGTCGCTTTAAAATAAAAAGTCTTAGTAGTGTATGAAAATTACTCAGTGAGTTAAAAGGATCCGAGATACGTTTCCTTTCATGTTTTTTTTTTAATTTTTTATTATTATTACTGTTATTCCTCCCCTCCCCCCTCCCCCCCCATTTTAAACAGCCGCGATAGGAGTGTGAGGAAGAAACGGACACAAGAGAATTATTTACTGCTAACCCAGTGCTAACTTCCACATCTCCGTGCGTGGGCACATGTGTGATCATACATGATGCTTCCTCCGTGCGAGTGCAGCATCTCGGTCCTGCTCTTCCTCTGTCCCCACTTCCTCGCCTTTCCTGTAACTTTTGGAGGCTGGTGGGTTGATGTTGATTTTCTTTTTATTATTGTTTTTAATCTCGGCGTTAGGCACGCAGGTTCCTCATGCAGGTCAGGTCATTAGGAATGTTAACGTCGAGACAAAGAATTATAAACACGATCTCCAAGTCTCTCTCAATTCATTTCTTCAACCGTTTATTCGGTTTAAGTGATGAAAAGTGACAGTTCTGAAATAGACAGCTTTTAAAAGTAATGAAGTCAGATGACGCTTTAACCTGTCGATTGCTATAAATCAACTTTGAAAAAGATGAATGAACAATATTATTTGCTGGCTTAACTAGGAGTTAATACAGTGTCGCAGTAGGAGCTGCAGGAGCGCAGCGGCGTTGGGTGCTGCCGCCTTCCCCAAGCCTCACCCGCCGCCAAAAATAACAATGTTAAAGCAGCAAAACATTCCTCCTTGTGCGCAAACCAGTGTCATTTTCACCGCTTTTATTATGGACCCTCGAAGAGAAAAAGGGGAATTTAAACGATCCCCAACATCCAGCTGGGAAAGGGAGGCATCAGCTATTTTTTTTTTTTTTTCTTTTCCTCCTCGTCAGTTTTAGAGGCCTTTCGAGCAAAAGTCTCGCCGCGTTACTGGTATTTAAGGCCAAACCGATCCTTGTACCGAACCGACAGGCCCCACCAGGAAGGTTTTCAAAATAAATATGGGCCATTTCCTCTCCTTTACCTGATTCATTTATTACCTGCATGCATGTAGACACAGTGTGGAAAAAAAAAATAAAAAGGGAAAGAAATGGAAAAAAAATTGGGAGGAATAACAGAAGAGGAAAAGGTCGATTCTTTTCGGAAAAAGACAATTTTCGTGAGCGAAGCAAGTGCAAGCGTGAGGGGGATATCGCCAGTTCCTCCCGTCCCTTCTCGGTCTCTCCTGCAACCCGAAAAGTATCGCAAAGGAAGGAATTGACGCTCCTTTCTAATGAATTACTAGGAACGAATCAATGACCGGTTGTACGTGTGGAGGGTTCGCTCCCGCAGACTCTCCTTGCACCCTTCCCAAATCTCGCTCCGGGCTGCGGCCCCGGGACAGGGTGCGGAGGCTTTGCCTCTGCTCTTGGGAAATAAAAATACCTCCCGGGGGCTTATAAACTTTTTTTTTTTTTTTAGTTTGTAAAATGGTTTTTAAATAAGTTGTAAATACAAAAACAAACGACGAGGTCTCTGCCCGGGATTCAGGGCCGGGATGGTTTTTTTAAATTGCCTTTTTTTCCACCTTTTTCTTTCCTGCAGACAATGTAAATCAAAGCGCTGCTCTTCCTTTCCCAGCACTGATAACTGTCCTTGGTTTTTCTAGTCCTTGTTCTTTTTCCCCCAAGGTGACGAGGGGCAGAGGTACGCGCCCGAGCGCCGCGCTCCGCGGGCGGTGGCAGCGGGTGCGTGGGGTGGTCGCGGCCGCACCTCGGGACCGGCGGCCACAAACGCGGGCCACGGGCTGGGAATTGGGGTGGGGGGGGCGTGTCTGAGATGTTATCCGGGCTTCTTTCTATAAAGTGTTATCGATTTTAGGCAAGTCTCGGCGCCCTCACCCCCCCGAGAAATGTCAGAGCAGAGAACTTGGGAGAGAAGTTTCTCTGCTGCTTTAAAGGTGACCTTTGGGAAAGTTTCCGCACTTTCTCTTTCACCGCTCAAGGACTTTATTTGAAGTTCCTTGGCTGACTACACTCTCTCCGAAGCTGAAGCTGTCTCTTACAAGACTTCTCAAGTCTTTATCCTTGAAAAATATGGAGACGCAGATACATTTTTCTTCCTTATTTTTTTTTCCTAAGAAAAAACAATAGATCCTCTGCTGGGACCTCTTTCTCCCGGGAAAAAAAAAAATTAAATAACCTCTCTCTTTTAGAGAAAAGCTCGTGAGGAAGGTGCAATACTTCTATACCTGTTGCAAGTGCAGATTGCCCCAGTGACTCCCCGTCCCCCCAGTTTAAAACAGCAGCTGGTGGCTGCGGGGGAGGCTGGGTCCGACAGGAGCGGTTCCGCGCTTGGCAGCGGAGATATGTGGGTGCCAGCCCGGGTCGTGCGGGGCTCACTGGGGACCCTGCCTGTCCCACAGCACGACCCAGCCGTGCCCTGCCCCGCCGCGCTGGGGAGAAGCGCTTCCCTCCCCCGACACCCTGCGTGGACTTCCCAGGAGCCTCGGGGAGTTTCCCCCGAGGTTTATTTGCACGGAGGATGCGGAGGCAGCGGCAGGCGAAGATTTATTTTTACGGTAGGAGTTTGTGGGGCGACTTGGGCCCAGTTTCTCTCACACCCTTCGGGCCACCGGCCCGGAGATGGCCTCGCCTTGGGCGAGCGAGTCCCCGGCCCGCCCAGCCCCGGGGTGCCGGCACCGGGAAAAAGGCCACGGAAAGAAACTTTCCCCTCTCTGATTGTGTTACCTTTGGCTGAACGTGTAATGAAAATCCTCGGAAAATGTTACACAACACGAGGATACCCTTTTGGAGCAAAGTTTCCAGAAAAGCCTGGCCGCTTCCCTGGGGGCGAGGGACGATGCTGGGGGCGACGTTATCTCCCGGGAAGCATAAGCGCATCCTCAGCGACCCCGCCGCGCTTCCCCCCTTCCCGGGCGACCGAAACTTGAGCCCGAAAATAATATAACCCGTCTGCGGCCGCAGACATGGCTCTCGCCCTTACAGTGTTACAAAAAGCATTTAAATTAATCAGGGCGCTCCCCACGGCTGCTAATTAGGCGGGGAGGGAAGGGAGGGCTGGCCGGGGCCGCCTGTGCCGCGCCGGGAGGAGCCCACGGGTGGCACCCCCGTCCCGGGGGCGAGCGCTGGGGAGAGACCGGGGATCGCTGCTTCGCCCCCGGCGGGGCGGCTCGTTGTGCTGCCGGTGCCGGCGGTCGCTGCGTGAGGCAGCAGAGGGATGGGGAGGACGGGGATGGGGCTTGGCGGTACACGGGGACACGCCACTTCCACCCAGCTGTCCCGGGGATCGTGGGATTAGCGAGGACATTGCAGCCAGGGAGCTGCATCCTCTTCCCTCCCCCACCTCCCTCCATACACCTTCACTAAGAACTGAAGGGTGGGTTTATTATATTTTTTTAATTCATTTCATTTCATATTATTTTAATTGCCCAGATCTCGCGATAAGGCAAACCTGGCGAGAGCTGGCTTCCCCGCCCCCCCCTCCCTCCCCCCTCCACCAAAGTTATGATGAAAAAAGCTGAATAAATCAGTCTCTGCCACCTCATCTCCACCCGGTACTGGGGAGGCTTTTTGCCTATCGCAGGGGCAAGTGGGGGGCTCATCCCTAATGCTGCAGTGAAAATCTCCTGCTCGGGGACAGGGGATGCTGAAGAGAGGCGAGAAGCCCCCAGGAGATCCCCTTCTCCCAACGTCCCGAACTGGATCTTGCAATGTTTGCAATCCATCCCCCGCCTCTTTCACCGCTCCTCGCAGGAACCAGTTCTATTCCCGGCCAACCGGGCTCCACGCCACTCGCAAATCCAGCCCTGGGACGCACCTATTATTATTATTATTATTATTATTATTATTATTATTATTATTATTATTATTATTATTATTATTATTATTACTACTACTACTACTACTACTACTACTACTACTACTACTACTCCCCGCTGCTGCCAGGCGCCACAGGCGAAGGGCTGTGGGGTTTGGGTCGGTGTTTTTTTTGCCCGTGGCAAAAGGAGTGGCTTCAGGGCGAGGCTTTAGGGGCTCAGGTGAAGCGCGGACCCGGGGCCGCAGCCCCGCTCCGCCCGCAGCTGCCGCCGCTCCCCCGCACCGCAGCGCCGGTGGCTCCGCGCTGCGCCGGGTGGGTGGGAAGCGGGGCAGGGGGGTGTAGGGAGGCAAGGAGGGAGGGAGGGCTTGGAAAACCGTCCAATTTTCTGTGAAAGAAAAGAAAATAATCAGGGGGGAGAGAGACTGTGGTGAATTGGTGTGAAGGAAGTGGGATTATTGCCTTAATTTTGGACATTGATAAGGGAATGAGGTAAAAACAAAACTCGCTTCATTATATACAACAAAATGTAATTTATACCCAGGGATGCCTGTCTACTGAGATTTACATCATTTGCTGATAGCGATCACACTTATTACTTTTCTTCAAAGACTTTTTTTTTCCCCCTTTAAAAAAAAAAAAAAAAAAAAAAAAGAAGAGGGCATTTGTGCTAAATTGCCCAATGCTAGTGTGATAACTGTCAAAAGTTTGACATCAAAGGGAACTAATATTATTCAGTTACCAGAGGAGCTGTCTGTCCAAATAAGAATATCTTAATTACTGAATCACAACGGTAGAAAAGGGAACAGATCTGAAAAGGAGAGGGGCTGTCGGGGGGGCGGGCGGGGGGGGGGGAGCTTTCAGTCTGTTCCTTTTTGATGAACCATCTATATTAGGCCACTGTGCGATTCTTAATCATGTTTAGTGGTTTATACCCTTTCTCTCTCCCCACCGGTCCTCTGAACTTTATAACTATATGTAAACACGTTGTCAGTTTGAAAATAATCTTCTCTGGGTTCTTGTTAGAAGAAATTTCAATCTTCTTCAGTTCTAGATTAGGCAGTCTAGTTTTCTCTATCAGTGAATGGACTGGGTTTCTTGGACAATAATGTGCCAATTGTTGATGGTTTGTGACCCATAAAATGTGAGGGTGACTATTCTGGCTTTGGTATGTAATTATGCAAAACACTTTCTATAAAGGCTTGCCATCTGATCTAATGACAGTCCCTGCGGTCTATTTCAAAAAGGGAGGGTCTCTATATACAGCTCCTGAGAGAAAGAAAAGTAACATTTTGTTTTAATACAAGTTTTATGGGAAAAATGGATAAACACAGAAACAGCTGAACACGTAGGCAAAGCGTTTTCCGGGCAAATTAAACCAAGGAGGAGATATTTTCTTAAGTTCAGCAGAGCAACACCACGGGTCTACAGCATCAGGGTAGGGACAAATGATGTGAAATCCCCATAGAAAAAAAAAATTATCTTCAACTCCTAAGCACCTTGGAAGAGATGGGAGGTCGCCGGGGAGGAGGTGGACGCCGGGGATCCCGCACCAGCCTCCCACCTCTGCGGGCTTTTGCCATCCCACAAGAGTCATTTATTTCCCCCCTTTTTAAGCTGCAGAGCAAGGCGGGACCCTACCTTAGCCAGCCTGTGAAAATGAGCTGGGCATTTGGCATGACACCTACCATGCTGTTCAATGGACGGCTGTTCCACCTGAGAAATTAACGCCAACAATGTAAAATGTAATAAAAATAACCAGGGTCGGCATCAGCAGATCCATCTCCCCCTCCAGAGAGCCTGGGCAACAGAGGGTTTCTTTAAACAGGTGAACAGGAGGGTGGGAAGGAGGCATAAACGTTCCCTTAAAGAAAAGGGGGAAAGTTAGAGATGTTTGGGGTTTTTAAAATACATTATTTATATTTCTCCCATTCCCCCCACCCCCCCTCTTTCTGCTTTCTTGAAAGGAGGGACGCTAAAGGGCTTCGGCTGCTTTGGTTGCTATCAAATGACATTGCTGCTACGTCACGGGACAAAACATAAACACTGCTGCCAATTTAAATTGATGTATAAAGATTAATGGGAGATGAAGCATACTAACAACCTGGATTATAATGGCAGGAATAGTTATTATTTCTCCAGAGCACATCCATATATACAGAGAGCCATAGGGAGCACACACTTATGGCTAGAATTTTATCTCTCCACATAGGCATGATGTGTGTCCACCGTGACACGTTTAATTCCCCCGTGGACTAAACTAATAAGATTTGAAAAAAAAAAAAAAAAAGAAAAGAAAAGAAAAGAAAAGAAAAGAAAAAAAAAAAAGAAAAAGAAGAAAGTAAGCTAGAAAGGCTGATTAAAAGGGAGAATCAACAAAATATCAACACGCCACAGAGAGGAAGGAGGAATAGGTAATTAGAAGCAAAAGAGGAGCAGGTAATTATGATCTGAAATTAAACATGATGTTTAAGACATCTCCTTTGTACTGCAGTGAAGATTTCAGATTCATACACATAATAAACACTCAGGTTGTCATCTGGAGGTGCAAATCTGAAAGATATTCCAACAAATGAAGTGCTGGCAGAGAGAGGTATAAAGAGATCTCCGCCTGTCAGGGGTCAGACAGCCTGAGATTGCTTCTAGAGATCTTTTGAAAATTTCACACGATTGAAGGCTTAGGGGCTTTGCTGTGTTCGCATTTCAAACTCAGATCAGCGGGATCACAATCAAAAATAGAGGTCTGTAAAATTTTGATGCAAAGATGGCCACAGGCTCCACTGGCTTTTTTTTTTTTTTTTTCCTTCTTCTTCTTCTCCCAGACAGACACTCTGACATGACTATGATCCCGGGGATGACAGAGTTGTCAGAAAAGAAAGGGAAAATAGCATCTTGTCTTGTAACTTCCTATCAGTCAAAAGGAATTTAGGATCCTCTTTCCAATAAAAGAGAGGGAGAAGGAGCAAGAGGGGGAGTGGGGGAAGACGAGGCTTTCTTACTGAGCAAAGAAAAGTGAAGAGAGTTCTGTGTTTCATAATTAATACTCCACACCTAAACGTTTCTGATCTCTTCCCTTTACAGTCCTCCCACCCCATCACCTTCTTCTTCTCTACAATTTCAATTTTAGATCAATCCATGTCCTCTGAAGGAGTGTGCACAAGTGATAAAATACTGGCTACATGTATGTTCGTGTCTAATACTGTATCATTCATCCGATATGCTTCCCTGAGATATATTATATTTTTTACTCGAACTTGTTGTAACTATATGATTTTTGCTACAAATATCTCGTACCGCTATTTTTTTATTAAAAACATTAAATCGTTCTAATAAAATATGTTTAAAGTCTGAAAAATAAGTTGTAAAATCGGAAGGAAATAGAAAATTTAGAAGTGTCCTAAGAGATGAAGAACAGCAAAAGAAGGATTAAAACAACGGGAATTGTGTTAAAACATATATTCAGTATATTCTATTTATAACTCTTTTGGCCAGGTCAGGTGCAATAGGAAGTGTTTTATCATCTCAGCTGTTTCAAATTAATTGCTATTGATTTGTTGACCAGGAGGAAGAGTAGTTAGCTCAGGTCTAATTATTGTGGTTTCTAAAAGAAATGATGCGGCTAACTTTCCAAAGGAAACGAGATGGGTTTGGAAATCGGACCTTGCCGGGATGCTCTTTCCTAATTAGCTGCGAGGCGAGTGCTTGGGACCTCGAACCGCCCAAAAGTTTCCCTCTCTGCGTTTTACTCCTGGATGCTCTGCAAGCCAGGTCCTAAAAATTAGTAAAAATTCCCCGATACTGCACATCTACATGGATTTTTGTTGGATTGATTTTTTTATACTAACTTCTGTGGCGCCGTGTGTGCCTGTTCAGGTAAAGAGAGGACACAGAAGGAGTGAAAATGGGGTTTTGGTAATTGATCGTATATATATTTACATAATTTTTCTGTATGAAAGAAAAAGAAAAAAGAAAGATGAATATATTTTTCTCCTTGGAAAGGATGAAAAAGGATTCGGACTCCACTGACTAACCGAAGTTTCACAATCTCTTCAGAAATAAAACATAACCACGCTTGCCATGCTGGGAGGTAGAAAATAACTTCTGCAAAATGCCTAAAATGATGAGATTTGCATCGCTAAAGTTATGATAAGAGAGTCTGTATTTGAAAATGCCAAAGTTTCCCGTTCCCCTGCTCCTTCCCGAATGTGACAGTGGCAACTCTGGCAAATGACATCTCAATAATGAACAAAACATTCTTTTTTTTAACCTTGCCATCTGAAGCAACCAGTTAATTAACAAATAACCCCCACATTTTTCGTGGACCCCACTTTTTCTAAATGAAGGATGAGAATTTTAAGACGAAAAATTAACAACGAACTTGAGGGTGTGAAGAAAAAAAAAACTTTTGAGTGATGCGTTTGGGGTGTATTTTCCTCTGCTGGGAATATTTCAGGGTTATCTCACAAAAATAAACCTAAGCGGTAGTGGAAGCAATTTCCTGAAGATAATAAACAAGGCTAATGAATTTAAAATAACATAATTCGAACATGCAGAAATGGGTTGTTTTAAGGGATTATTGGAAATATCTTTTGCGGGGAGATTTCGGTTTTTTCTCCCCAGAAAAGATAAACCAGAATTAGGAAGATTCGGGTTTTTGTGCTCTTCTGCCTGTAGCTGGATGGTGACGTGTTTGCAATACAGACTTTCGGGTACAACTTTAGAAATAAGGAAATAAAGACAGAAAATCGGAGAAACAGAATTACAAAGACGCGAGATTAAAGGCATTCTGCAGAGAGAGGGCAGAAACAGAAATAAGTCAATTTTTAAGAACTGTTTCCCTCCTTGGGGAAAAAAAATCCGAGAATTTTTCCACATGTACAACATAAATGCCAGCTTCTGCCGAATTTCCCCCTTTCAGCTGAACAAACTGTATTCGCGGAGAAAAAAAGAAAGCCGAAAAATTTATGCAAGTCCTAACTTTGCCATCGAGCTGCCCTGTAAACCGGCACGTTTGCGCTCGCATCGCGTGGATATTTTTTAATCTCTGGAAAGGTCCCGTCCCGCTGCGGGGAGTTCGTACCTGGTCAGAGGGGAAGGAGGGGAGGAAAAGCAGCAAACGAACTTGGCAGGAAGGAATCGTTACCTTTCTGGGCAAGGACGTGGGGCAGGAGTTTCACTCTCAAACTTTTACTTGGGAAGAGTAGAAAAACTGAAATATTAACGAGCCGGCTTGCGGGGAGGGCGGTGGGCACAGGATTGAAGTGGTGATGCCCCCTCCTGCGGGCTGAGGGAGAGGGGGGGGGGAATTTGTATTCCTTTCACCCTAGAGATGGACAAGATTGTCCTGACAACTGCAAAACGCGGGGGTTCGGACCTTTGTTCTGGGGCTGGAGATTGCAATTTGGAGGTGGCGACTTGTGTTTTCTCCCTTTTTAAAGAAAAAAGGGACGGTCCGCGGATGGAAATTTTTTTTCTGAATAAAGTTTTCGCAGACCGAGAGTTAATTCCTGGGGGGTTGTTTTCTTTTTCTTTTCTTTTTTTTTTTTTTTTTTTTTTTTTTTCCCTTTTTGTTTTGAAGCGTGGCCAATAGCTCGCTAAGAAACGTGGAAATTAGAGGGAACTCTCCCGGTGACTCCAGCCCGCTTGGTGAAAGCGTCCCTAAATCGGGGCAGGAGCAGGCGAACGGGCCCGATCCTGTCTCCCTTCCTCAGGGAAATCCACCTGGCTCTCATCCTGGTCTCTGTAAATTTGGGAGGGAGCGGTAGGTGCGTTAGTTTCAATTCCCCAAACCGGGATGCCCCATCACATCTCTCTCCCTGCCCCGCCTCCACCATCCAAACTGCCCCTCCCGCTGCCCCACGACCACGCAGGACGAGCTCAGTGCAAGCAGCGGGATCAAGTCCCAGCTGGCTCCAGGTGATGGCTGAGATTCCCGGGCCCTATCCCGGCCCCTCTCCGGGGGTACCGCTTGTTCCCCCCCACACGTGTCCCCCTGGTCGGGGTCAGCCCACTGCGGGCGGGAGCCGGGGCACGGCGAGGTGGAAACCACCCCAATCCCACGTGTCGGGCTGAAAACACCTCCCAAGGCACACACCACCTTTTCCTACGCCCCCGAGTCAATGAAATCCTCCTTAAATCTTCCCAACTGCAACTGAAGACGGCAGCTAATATCACTGTCAGTGGAAATGGGAGCTGAGCTTGGCTTTTGGGACTTTCACTCGAGTTTTTTACATGGGGGATTTAGGGCTTCTCTCCCACCCCGTTTTCTGAGCCCACCTTGCAGCCCTGACGTGAGACGCTCATTGCCTCCGGCACGGGGTTAATCCCGGGCTGGCAGTGAGTGTTTAACCAAAGTCTGTAGGTATGGCCTGTAACGTATACAATGCCCCGCATGTGGGGGGTTTGCTGAAGGTGTGCGGGCGTGTCAGCGGGTGGCACACACAGCCCCAGCCGCGGGTGGATGTCCCACTGCGGGATGCCAGTGTGTGCCCTGAGATGTTTGCAGAGGGCTCGGTGCCTCCAGTGGGTTTGGTGGACGGGGAACGGAGGGGGCGGGCCGACGGGCACCGCCAGAATTATTCCCAGGCACCAAACGCTGCTGTGGAGATTTCACATGATCTTCCTAATTCCACGTTTTATATTTTATGATTCCTTGCCAGCATCACAGTGTGTTTCTGTTTAGATATACTAAGCTCCTTGAAATTAATTAACCTGTGGTCAGCAACAAAAAAAAAAAAAAAGTAATACTGGTTAAGCTATATTCCTTTACAACGTTTGGTCACAGTTAGTTACAGAATTTTCCAGCTGTGAGGATGATGTACACTATTTACTGTAATTGAATTGCTGTTATAACACCTTTCAAGAGGAAAAGTGATACATGACAAAAGTTGAGCTGAGGCAGGGGCCCCCTTTTATGCCCCCCCTCCCCCCCACTTATCTGGGATAAAAACTTCACTGCGGAGAGCCCCCACTCGTGTCCGCCCCGGGGGTGGGTGAGGACCTCGGTCCCGCACAGCGGTGCGGATCCGCTCCGCACCCGCTCTCCGCTGCCAGCCCGCAGCGAGAGGCGCTTCGGCCCCGCAAGCTGCGCATCCCGGGGGAATTCCCGGCTGGAACGGGCACCGGGCTCAGCCCCGCGCCTCGGCGCTGCCCGGGCGTATCACTGCAGCAGCCACAAACTGGCGGAGGAGGGGGAGAAGGTGCTCGTTCATAGCCCAAAGCGCCGAAAACAGCCGTTCTCGTGTTCGGGGAGGCAATTGGATTTATTTCCATCCTACCAGTAATAGATTCTCTAGAGCATCTGAGAGATTATTTTGAAAGCAAATTCAAACCGGGCTGTTCATTAGATCCCATTATTATGAAAAGGGAATGATCAGTTGGGAAAAAGTCTATCTAATTTGGAGGGAAAAGAGCACAGATTTTAAATAATTTCTGTAACTTTTGCTACCTTTGGCGGTTTTGGCAAGAGAACAAATAAAAACCCGGAGGAGTTAGAAGTGTTTTTTCCTCTCTCTCAATTTTTTTCCCTTCTCAGTGCCACACAGCAGCCTTTCCTCCTTCAACTTCAAAGAGGACTGAAAGGACAAACATTCTGATACAGCTAATAATACACGGAGAGAAAGAATTTGCATTCCTTAGCAAATATAAGTGCTCATTAATAGAATCATGTATTTGGCTAAGAACATCTTGCCAGTACAGCTGGGAGACAGAAAGTGGTCGTGTAGGGAGGGTTTGAGGAAGAGTTTTGATTGACACTGTAGGAGCCACATCACCCCCCTTTACCCCAGTCGTCTATATCAGGTCAACGATTACTATTAAAAAAAAAAAATAAAGTAATAATCATAAAGGAACAGATGGGGACAGAGTGCCCTGCGACTTCTGAAAGGCACAGCAAGGACTCGCTGCCTAGAAATTCATCAAGATAATGCTAATTGCACTCTCAGGCCGTGCCGCAACCGCCCTGCTGGGGGTCCCGCAGCCGCAGCGCATCCGCGCCCGCTCCGCGCCCCCGGCACTGCCCCGCACGCCCCGATTCTCTCAGAGCCCGCAGGTCTGACGGGGAAGGACGGAGCTGTGGCTGCGAGGGCGGGCGCGGAGGGCAGCGATCCCTTCCTCCCTCCCCACAGCCGCCGGACCCTTCCCCGCGGGGCTCGGGGCTCTCTCGCCCCCAGGCTCCGGCGGGCCCCTCCCAGGGCATTCACCTGATTTACACCCGACCTGGCTCTGCGGTACAGCCCCGGCGGGGACACCTGCACAGGGAACACGCGGTTTTGGCGTCGCTGTGGGATGCAGCTTCTCTCAGAGCCATCACCAGGAGTTCTCTTCCCAACTCTTCCTTAGGCTCTGACTGAGATGACTCTACCAAATAGGTGTGGTGGGAGCTGATAAACAAAATTAAAGTTGCCTTCTGATTGAAACTTTGCTCATTTGACTTAGCTGAAGACGATTCTTGTGATTATCCAAAGCTTATTTTACTCTAATGAGAACTCTAATTTAATTCTTATATTCCCTACTGTAAATCTGAACTTACTGTTCCCTGTAGAGAAGTCTTTTCCAAGAGGGAATAAATAAAAATCAGCTTGACACAGACCTCAGGAAAGTTTACAGACACCCAGGTGGGCAAATCTTTCCTGTTCTCAGCCCAATAAATTATATAAAAAAGGGAAAACCTTAGAGAAATTAAAAAAACAACTTAGCCTTTTGAGGTGGTTATCCAAACTTACATCTACATTTACTGATTCCCACCTTTCTACAAAGGAAAAACATAAAAACATCTGGCCAGCACAGACTGAGTAGGTGTGTCTGTGAGGACACTCACAGCGAGGAGATGCTGGATTGGAACTGCAGTTCAGCATCGAGACTATAATTTGGTCTCTTGGGTTCCCAGTTTTAAAAGTGCCATAATTATCAGGATTTTAAAGGTGAACAATATGTTTCAAACTGTTATTTTGAAGGACCCCGTGAGTTTATTTTTCACTTCAGTGTTGAACACCAGGTTTGGATAT
Source organism: Aphelocoma coerulescens (assembly GCF_041296385.1). Lineage (NCBI taxonomy): Eukaryota > Metazoa > Chordata > Aves > Passeriformes > Corvidae > Aphelocoma > Aphelocoma coerulescens. The sequence goes on from NC_091024.1 coordinate 8,540,595, forward strand.
CTTTGTAGAAGATAACCCTTAATTCAGAAGCAAGGTTGAGAGCTTGGTGTAAACACAGAGTAAGGCTACAGCCCTCTACTGAGAGTCTTACTCCATCAAATTTTGGTGCTAATAACTTCTTTCTAGGTTTTAACTCTTTGAAGCTTATTTATAGAAGTTACCTTTACCTGTGAGTTCCTTTAGTTTTAGTTAATTTGGAAGCACTTTTTAAACATTATGTGAGTGTATTTTTATTACTCCAACACAGCTGAACATAGCTTGGCTTTGAATTTAGCAGACTTTATTTCATTGGAGATGCACATGAGTGTCAGAGGAATGCACTGGGAATGCACCACATGTGGTTCTCCAGGATGGGTTGTGTATGGCAAGAGCAGAAACGTGCATTGGCTTCAAAGAAATCCTGTACTTTATCAACATAATCTGTAGAAATTATCAGTCAGGGGCCTGCTGTTGGTTTAGGCCCAGTGGTCATCAGTCTAACAACCTTCTGACTGAGTTTGGGATTAAAAAGTCAAAAATCTGTGGTTCATTCAGCAAGTGGGACCCTCCATCTGAGCACACCGATGTCTGCAGTGACTCTTTGTTCTGTCCCAGTGGTCCCCAGCCCACGCTGGCCCTGGGATAATAACATCAAGCAAGGAATACACTGTCTTTTTTTTCCCTCACCTCTCCCCATCCTTTTTAACTCCTATGGCTGTGAGCAGCCTCAGAGGGTCCATAAGGTTAACAAATTGGGAATTTCAAACCCCTTTGTTTCAGCCTCCCCTGAAACACGCCTGTTGGCTTTGCTGCGGGGCCTTGAACCCAGGAATCCCTCCTGACCCACAGCCCCAAGGCCCCCCCAGCTCTCAGGGACAGCCTCAGCAGGGGACTGCCCCAGGGTGAGGAGCCCAGATCTTTGGGGATGAAACAAAATGTTTCAGATGTGATGAATTGGACATCTGTTTCATCAGAGGGAAAAAAAGGAAAAATTCATCAGCTCTAATGAGAGATGCAAAGATATTTTGGTATGTTGATAGGCTGCCTCCTGCTCCTCACAGCTGGAACAAACACGCTTCCTAATCTATTGGCCCCTAGGAACGATTTTTTTCCCTGGGTAATATCTTTTCTTCACATCAGATCACTGGAGTATCAGTAGCACACACTCGATGCTTTGCATTGTGCTCTTCAGCAGTTTTGGGTCACTGCCAGCCTCCAATTTACCTGCAAGTTCCCTTCTCTCTGGGATGTGGATCCATTCCATACTGGATTGCTTAAACATGATGTTGCCTTCCTGTCCGAGCTTTTATTTTTTATTCAGCAGCTGTACAAGGGCTAAAAGCATTTTGTTTCTCTGCTAACATGGTCAGGGGATCTGCTTTTACCTGGAGTTTATCCTGTAGGATTCACCTCCTCCAAATGCTTCCATACCCTCTAAATGGGGTGAACAGGCGTGAGGGAAATGTTTTTTCTCACACTGAGAACATCTCAGTGTCGCCCATCCACTGCAGTGGTCCGTAGCTCAGTGCTGATGGACACTCCTATGTGCTAGCTGTTCTATCAGGGGACTGATAAAACCCCCTTGAGATTCTTATTAGCAGCTTTGTGTGGACACTGAATGGTGCTGCAGCATGACCCTGGACCTGATCACCTTTTCCCCTTTGGACATGTGTTGGTTTCATGCACAGATTCAGTTCTTGCAAACCGAGCTCTTCAATTCTTTGTGTAAAATTATTTTTCCTGTAAATACAGTATTATTGATAAAGCCTTCTCTGGAAAGAATTTCCTCTCCAACTCCTATTTACTCAATTCCCAGGTACAGTGTAATTCTAGGCTCAGGTCTTTTGCTTTTATTTGTACTTTCCTCCTTGCAAGCGGTGGCAGGAGCCCAAGCTCTGCCTGAGCCATCTTGCACACCACGGGCTGAAGGATGCTGTGAAAGATGTCTCTGCTTCTAACCCCAAGTGTGTGCTTTTCATCTGAAAGGCTGTGACCAGAGATGGTGCAAGCTCAGCTGGGATTTTAGCCAGGCACTTGCAGACCGAGTTTTACAGCATTGCCTGAGAGGGGCTGAGTAGACATCTGCCTTTTCCTGGACATCCTTGCAGCTGCCCCAGCAGTGGCCTGTTTCCAAAGTGCTGTCACCCACGTTTATTCAATACTTGACATAGTAGAGGCTCTTCAGGAAGCTTCAGGATCCTGTCTGAAGCTTCTGATAACAGCTTGTTGTGCTGTTGACATGGTTGCAGATCCTGTGACTCTCCATATTTCTTTTTTTAGAAGTAGCATTCCAGCTCCCTCTGTTTTTGTTTGTTTTTAAGCCTCCCTTTCATTAAATTGTGCTGATGACACAGAAAATTGTCAGCTGTCCATTCTTTCCCTAGACAGGGAATATATCTGTATGTATATATATGTACATATGTATGTATAATCAAGGCAAGGGGACGAAAGGGTCAGGTGTTGCTATGAAAAGAGACTATTAATCTGTGACAGAAATGGTGCTATGGGAGGTGAGAGCCTTCCCCTGCACAAAACAAGCCTTTAAAGGGAAGCTCATCAGCCCTTCTCCAGGGGACACCCGCTCCAAGTTTGCTGATTTGGTGATTTGTTTGTTCCCCTTATTTTTCAACTTTGATGATGGCTTTTCAACCAGATTTTCACTGATCTAGATGTAGCCCAGTCTCAACTTGTCTGGATTAAATTAGAAAGAAGATTTGTATGAAGTATTGCCTTGAATGCTTTACAAAGAGCTTGATGGCCAGGTCCTGGAGATTATCATAAATGTCTCAAAAATCCTGTGATGGTTTATGCCAGCCAAGCACCTACCTATGTGCATCAAACATCTTTCACTTTTAATAGATGTAGCCAAAAAGAAAGAGGTGGAAATTGAAGCAAGAGGAGAGATTAATCCCTTCCTCATCTATTCTGTTAAAATGATGTCCCTTGCAGACCCCACCTGGGTGTCACTCTGGTCCATCCTGGGCATGGTTTCACCAGGGACCATCAAGTCAACCTGCAGCAAATGAAACCAGCTCTGGTTTTATTCACTAGCTCTCTCACTGACCAGGGGCACAGAGCTGAAGGAATCCTCCTTTGGAGGTGCCTTTGGAGAACTGGTTTCTCTTTGCTTTATGCATGGACATCCAAGCACACACAAGTGGCTTCATCTTCCCAAGGCTCCCAGTGAGGAGGGGGTTGAAGCAGCCACTCCTGACCCACAAATTGATCTTCATCTGAGGGCCCCACAAAGTATGAGAATGAGCAGAACAAGCCTCCCTTGGGTTCATTGGCCTGGTATGAGGCTCACACTCACCAAGCAATGTGCAACAAAGCAACATTTTATTTTGTTCTGCCTGGCAGTCTCAGTTTCAACTCTTCAAAATTGTTCATTTGCCACAGGAAGCATCGGAGGACTGTGCCCTGAGCACTATATACAATAAGAAAAGTTGGCTTAAATATTAAAGTATTAACATTGCCTTGGGTGTCCCTTATCTCTAGCATTTTTAAGCTTTCTTCAGCAGTTATTTGATTGATTCTCAGATTTTTGTACTGCTTTGGACCTTTAAATCCTGGTAAGAAATGGCTGTGTCTGGTTTTTAAATCTTTGCAATCTGAACATTTCTCCTCACAGGCCCAGGTGTGTGTGTGCATACATGTGTGCACACAGAAAAATGGGGTTATGTGCCTCACTGGGAGTCGAACCTGGGAAAAAGAGGGTAGCATTTAGAAATATTCCATGACCCCTTTCTGCCTTTTGCAGAGTGGATTTTGCTGCAAAACCAGCACTCAGAGAAGGGCTGTGGCCTCAGCGTTGCCTTAGGGTCATTTCTCCTTTTCCACCCAGTTCAGCAGTAATGTTTTCAGTCAAGAATGGTGATGGACACAGGGTATCAACCACAGGAGCTCTCATGAACTTCCCAATAATAAAACAGGTAAAGTTCTGTGTTCCAACCAACACGGCTCAGGTAATTTGAGCATCAAGGCATACTGAGCTGATGATCAGCTGCTGCATGGTGCCACCAGGTCAAATAATGGGAGTATAAATTAGAAAAAACTCCACCTGGCCTGGTCAGAACTTTGTCATACAATTCAAGATGCTGCCTGAGGTGGTAATCAGTGGTCACTGGTGACAAGGTGACTGGTGAGAAGAGGAAGGCAGCAAGAGCTCATGGTATGTCAGGGGCAGACTAAAGAAAAGTCAGGAATAAAAACCCCATACTTTCCAGAGCAAAGAGATTGCTGAGAGAGAATGGCTGTTTTTTGCAGCAAAGAGTAAGTTTTCTTCATAAATGAGCCTGAATTGCACCATTATAGAGATGGAGGTGCATTTCTTCTCTTGGGAATCCATGGCTTGTTTGCTAGTGAGGGAAGAGGGATGCAATCTCCTTGGTCCTACCAGTAAATCTACCCCACATAAAAGCAAATCTGAGTAAATTGGGTGAGGGTTTTGTTTGCTTTTGTGGGGTTGTTTTGTGTGGAAACATGTGCCTTGTTAGGTGGTGTCCATCCACATCACTGCAAGTGCTCCTGGAATCCAAAAGTGTTTACAGGGTAAATTTCAAACGAAGAAAAAATTCCAGTGTCCATTTTAAATTATGGGACAACTTATGAGACAGATTTTCTGCCACATTTGACCTACCTGCTACAGTCTTGACAATTTTTTTTAAAAGCTGTCACCTCAGTACTGTTTCTTAAGTGATAGGAAAGAGGGACTATCCACTCATGTAGGAGTGCCATGAAGAGAGGATTGGGGCAATGGAGGAAAAGAGGCAGTTGTACAAGTTGTGGCTAAACAGATGATCCAAGCTGGCATCACTGGTGAAAAAGAAACTGAGATACAGTACGAAAGAATGAAATATGTAAAAGAAGAAAGGATATGGGCATCTGGAAAGGAAGGTTAAGAAGTATGACCTTGCTGAAGGATGGAAAAAAAAGCAGTGTAAAGGTTATCTGGAGGGTTGGCACAGGACGGTGGGAAAAGTGATTTGTCACTTGGTTTTTGGGATGGGCAGACAGACAGGAGGCTGTGGTGAGGAAGGAGACACAGAAAGGGGCACACAGCAGACCAGGCTGGGCCTCAGAAGGGAGGTGGGGGGAAGGTGACAGGCGGTGCAGGTTGGGGGGAGGTGGGGATGGCTGCCAGCCTGTGTGGTGATGGGGTGGCATTGTCAGTGCTGGTACTGTCAGGGATGGCAGATGACAGGAGTAGGAAATGGGGAATATGGGAGAAGAAAGCACTCTCAGCCCCCACTACTGACACGGGAGGGGTGAGTTCAGCTTCCATCTCTCAGCGTAGTTCCTCAAAATCTGGGGCCATCTGGACACAGTCCTGTCCCTCCTACAAGCTGTCAGCAGCACCGAGGGATTGCTCTGGCAGCCAGGACTCCCTGGCACATCCAAGAGCCTCTGTGCTCATGGCCAGAAGGGCAGATGGCACCGGATCCACTACAGTGGCTTTGCACCACCTGGTGTCCCCTGTTCGGGGGAGTCCTGCAGAGCCAGGTGAGCCTGGCCCTGGGCACGGTCCTGTCACTCAGCCGGGTGCTGCAGAGCCACAGCGCCATGAAGGGACACCTTAACACCTTGGAGGATGGGAGCCACGGTGTGAATGTTCAGGATGGCCACGTTTGGTTCTGGCTGGCTGTGTTGTGTCAGGCATCACGAGAGAAACAGCCTGAGATGGGTGACAAAGCAGGAGAGTGAGAACTCGGCTGACACAACGTCTGCAAAGGAACAGATACTTGCAGTGATCAGCGTCTTCAACTCATTTCCTCAGCACTTCCTCTGCCCATAAATTAAAATTTCGGCTGGTGTTTTGAGTTGCTCCTGCAATGGGTATGAGTAAGAGTTGCTGAAAGTATTGGCTGTTCCTGCTCATCCTCACCTGTGCATCAGGGATTATTTTATTCAAGAAATGGAAAGCATTCTTCCTAAGAACAACACTGGTTTATTACAGCAAATCTGATAAGAGGGATCTTCAAAGTGAGTGCTTTGGGGTAAGAAAGTGATATGTGTTTTTTAACTTAGAGCTGCAGAAAATAATGCCAAAGATTGCAGCTCTTCATTCTACAAAAAACCAAACCAAACCAAACCCGACAAACAAACACACAAAACTAAAAAATCATGCCAAAAATCAAGGTTTGTAATAAGGACATGTATGAAATTTTGTATTAGAGGAGATGACATGGGAAGCAAGTGGTGACTGTGAATTGGTTAAAGGGTCAGTTCTCCCTGGCTGAGGAGGGCTGGCTGTTTCTCCTGTCACCCCAGGCATTGCCTCCTCATAGAGGTTGTTCCTGGGAGAGGGAAGAGGCTGTGGCTGACTTGTCCAACCCTCAGCCCTAACAAACTCTTCTGGAAGAGGAGACCGTGAGACTTTTAGCTTGAATCCCATATGTGCATGTATTTCTTCTACTGGAAAATAAAAATGCTTAAAAATAAATGACATCTATTTCTGTTAAACTGTGAGACTTCTCCAATCTAGGTGTGACATTCTGGCCAAAACTTTTAAGGCAGAGATCCTCCCAGAAGAAAAACAAATTGACCCACAGTGAAGATATCCACAGACTGAAAAAGAAAGATAAATAGAAAGTTTGAACACAAGTTTTCTCTGCATGATAAATGGGTTCCTCAAGCATTGATTTATTAGTCATTCAGTAAAGTGGAGGAGAGAAAAAGAGAATAAAAAAGATTCTGGATTGATAAATTTGCAAATGTTTTAAATTTATTTTATCACATAACATGAAAACACATGCAATGAATTCATACATAAACAAATAATGAAATATCTATAAACACACAGATAAGTGTGGACACATATTGCAATTGTAGAAAGCAGAGCCCAGGTTCCAAAATTGATCTCAGACCACACTAGACTGCCCAGCTTTGCACTGGGGCATCAGTCACTGTATGATTACACACCCTGCTTTGGGGCTGCACTAACGTGACAATTTGGGAAGTACATGTAAAGGAATGATCTGAAGTGTGTGACACCAGCCCCTGTGATGGCCTGCCCCAAACTCCCCTTTTAGGGTGAGAAGATAAAACCCTGTAACGCTGTAGCCTTGGCACCAGTGCTTTATAGAAAGCTCTCAGCATGGTGGGTGTGGTTCAGGGGAGGGACGCATTAGCTGCAAATATCATTAAAGCAGCTACCAACTTAAAAATGCATAAAAGGCAGAAGAAAGGGAGCCAGATCAAAACCTGTTAGTGATAAAATTGGAAAGAGAAGCACTGCATGCCCAGCTGGTTAAATCATGATGGAGGGCAAAATCAAGTGAAAAATAAACAGCAGATTTAGAAGCACACTTGATATATCTGTCAGACTGCAGGAGCTGGTGCCACTAAGGAAGAGATGTCTATAACCACGTCAAAACTGCCCAGTTCTGTTCAGACCTATGCATAATATTTGTACCCTGCAGGGTCTCAGCCACCCCCACTTGAGCAGTAAGCAAACAGTGACCCTGCTCTGCCCTTGCTGTCCCTGCTGACAGAGAGGACTGGACTCAGACTCTCAGAAAGATTCATCTCCATAGAATCATGGTGCCGTAGAATCCTAGAACGGTTTGGGTTGGGAGGGACCATAAAGAGCATCTCTTTGCAACCCCCCTGCCATGGGCAGGGACACTTTTCACTATCCCATGTTGCCCCAAGCCCCATCCAACCTGGTTTTGAACACTTGCAGGGAAGGGGCAGAAACAACTTGTCTATGCCAGGGCCTCACCACCCTCACAAGGAAGAATTTCTTTCTAATAGCTAATCTAAATCTACCCTCTTTCAGCTTAAAACCACTACCACTCATCCTATCACTACACTCCCTAATACCTTGAACATCTATATCCCCTCTAAGGATCTAGAGGCAGTTTTGCAATCAACAGAAAAAAATTCAGGAGAATGGTATTTTTACCCATTAGGTGACTTGGGTGCTCAACATCCATTGATTTCAACACAGAAGAAGTTTTTAAACTTAAATAAAGTTTTATTTTCCTGATTAGCTCCCATGAACACAGCTTCTGGGTGTCCAAGCTCTCACGAAAAATCAAAGGAATCCTGCATGCAAAGCAAAAGCACAGTTGTCACTTTAGTTTACTCATGCTTGTCCCAGAAAATGAAAAGAGGCTCTTTCTCACTGTTTTTTTTTAATGCACTCTTGCAATACAGTTGTGTTTGGAGTTAAACTTCTTATTGTCACATTGGAAACCCAAACTGTGAATGCAAATCTCCTGATGGCTTAGTACCAGACCTCTGAGTCTCATTGCAGAGACGTCTTTGAAAATTTGGCCTCATTTTGTAGTGACAAAGTGACAGTTTCTTCTTGTAAGGAAATTCTGGTGAGCAGAGTGCCTGGAGGTTTGGCTAATTTGCTAGGATTACAATTTGGGTTTTAATGACAGTAGCTTAGTTTTCCCTCAAACCAGCCATCAAAATAGAGCCCTGCTTTTAGAGAAAACCAAATCCATAAAAATACAAAAGTAGGGTTATCCCACCTGACTGATGTTCCAAATCTCCCAGCTAAGCCTGTGTTCCCCTTGTCACATTTCCTCTGCTAGAACCTGGGTCTGGTTTTTAATGTTCTTGCATTGCTTTGAGCAGCCAGGATTCTTGGGAAACTCACTTTCACCCTGTTTATTTCAGCAATTAATTGAGATTTCTCTCCCACGCTGATCCCAAGCATATACCTTATCCTTTTAGGCTCTCCTTTAAGGACCTAGTGGGATGGGTGGGATGGTTCCCCTTCTCCCATCCTGAACTTGCATTGCTCTGCCACACAAAAGGGAAGCCTTGTGCCACAATCAAGTCCACCAATTCCTTCACTTGTTCAAAGACACTTTTTTGTGATAGAAATTCTCCTCAAGCCCTTGCCAATTAAGCTCAGTTTAATAACTCTGACCATTTATGTGACATATTTCATCTTGGAAGAGCTAATAAAACCACAAATTACTGTTCACAGTGCTCCCAAGAGGCAGATCATCATTATCACATTCTCACTCCTTTGATAGGGAAACTGAGGCAATTTGGTTTTTAGGACAACAGAGTGGAGTCTTTGCCAAACCACCCAGGTGAGTTCAGTGCTGTGCAGTCTCCCATGTGGGACAAAAGTCTTCTTCTGATGGGTATAATGGGAGAATCTCCTGTTTTTCAGGAAGATGCAAAGGTGAAAAGGGGGAGCCAGGCTGTGCAAATGATATCTGTGTATCTTCCAATTCTCTGCTGGGCATTTGAACTTAAAATGCCAGCAACACTCTTCTCCCTTGTTCTCGAGAGGAAAGCTATATCTGGAGTAGGGCAACATGCCTTAATTTGAGAAATTTAATGCCTTCGAAACACTACCAAAGCACAATTAGCAAATAAAAAAACCCCCAGAAGTCAAGGCAGGAGACCTGAGTATGTAGTTCAAACATCAAAGGAATATTACCTGTGCTTTCATCTCCCTTTCCTCTTGTGAGTCAAAGATACAACATATTACTGCATATTTTAAGCATTTTCTATTTTGAAAGCTTAAATGCCAGTGTAATTACCCCAATGGTAATTTCTGTTGTGCTCTTCCAGGCTGGTACTTCAGCAGAGTCGCCCAGTTTTCACTTGATTATCTCCATCTCTGCCTTTGATAGGTTTGTCTTCAATTCACTCTGGATTTGAACTGGTCCACATTCCCTGAAAATCTGCTTTGAATGCTGTCAGACGAGGTATGGTACTGTCTTTTGTGGGGCATTTTTGATGTCCTATTTTCACCTGGTTCCCCCATCCTCTTTCCCGAGTGCAGGATGATCTGGTTGCACCTAGACCCACAGTTCAGAGCAATCTGTAGTGTAACTACCTGGAACAGAACATAACTTTTACCTTTTTCTTTTTTTTCCCATCTTTCTTTCTTTAGAATGAACTTTGCAGTTGAGGATTATTGACAAATCTGCTTGAAAAAGATGCGTGAAGAACATCCTTTATGGTCCATCTTGTGGTAAAACGTGGGTATTTCTTTGCTCATTTGAATGTCAGTGGATTATTTATGCTGGTGCAATGTTTTCAAGAGATAAAATACTCCCCACTGTGCTACATGCAAATCTCTGCAATGTAAACATAAATAGTTGTTGCACATGCATAATCAAAGACATTTTTTATAATTATTGTTGGATAGTTCAGTCCTCTAATAGCATCATCTGGTGTAAATCAGTGTAGCTCTACTGAAGCCTGCAAAGCCCCTACCAATTTGTACCAGATGGGGCTCAAACTCTTCTCTCTAAGTTTGGTCCTTGAAAAAAAAAAAAAGAGAAAAAACCTGGTAGTCCTTGAAAATGAAGTTCTTTATGAAGTTCTTTGTTCTTTCATGGGAAGCTGGTAGGGCAAGAGTGGCAGGGAATTCTCTTGATCCGTACTCAGCCGTTATCTAGGGAGAACATTTCTGCCACGAGGGAAAGCAGGAGGTTCTGTGCCGAGTGAGTTCTTGGCCCCTCTGTTCAGACTACTGCAAAGATTTGCCAGATAATGTCATTTATAATGTGAACTCATCTCTGCCAAGATTTGGACCAAGACCACCAGCTCTTTAGCACGGGCCAGCAGACACTGCCAGATGCTAAGAATTTTCAGTCGTTCACAACCTGTGCTGCATTTTTAGACACCTAAAGGTAAAGGACTGGAAATCTGGTTTTCTGTCCCCAGAGCGATCTTGTTTCACTGTCATTCAGCATTATCTTTTCTCCAACATTGTACACAGCACAAAGAACTTTCTAAAGCTACTTTGACACCTGATTTGACTCCAGCTGAAGAAAACAACCTCAATCTCATCCTCCTGGTGCTGTGTAGAAAACTGTGCTCTGAGTTAATATAAAACACAACAATCAGCAGCATCTATTTTCACACATTAATTTAGACTACATCACCCAAATAGGTACTAGTGGAAGCTGCCCATGTGGATTTTAATGCTATAAATACACATTTATTTCCAAATCATCAACAGTGTATTAACTGCTGTACATAGTGTTTTATCAACAGACACAAAGTTAACTTTGCTTGCATAAAAAGAGGTGGAAAATTAAGAGTTTGCTCCCCTTCTTTTGAATGCTGATAGCAAAAATATCCACTAAATACTGAATATTACCTATTAATAATAGACTGGAGGAGAGAGTTTTGACAGAAGTGAAGAATACACACATACACACACTATATATGTACCCACCTTTCAAACAACTAAAAGTCTGCATTACTGTGATCAGTTCTTTCAGGTTTACCTGTCAGGTTTTTTTCCCCGTGTTCTCCATTTTTCGACAAGATCCTCCAAAAGAGTTGCTGTTTTTCTTGTATAGGCTTGACATGGACATAAACTTTTTTGCAAGAAGCCTGAGCTACTGCTAGCAGCTCCTGAAGAGCTCCAAGTCCGACGTGGGTTTAATTTGTGGTGAGTGCCATGGCAGAACTGTCTAACAATATAAGTCTGTTGGACATGTTGTCTGGGCTGTCACGTTCAATTTGCACATGACCTCCTGGCCAAAAAATGGGAAAGAAGTGGTAGAATGTGGGACTGAAAGCTTATATTATTGCTTTGACAGCTTCACTCATCTAGAAGTAATGCAAAATGCAATTTATATTTATACTCTCTGACCTTCTGTACAGAGAGTGAAACTATCTAATGATGGGCCATGGTAGCAGAGAAAGAAACAGATCTCAATACAGCTGGAATTTGTCTACATTTTTTGCTTTTCAACCATTCAATTACAGTCAAAAGATAAATGAAACATGAAGAGTGCCTTGGTTAGGTAGTGACACAATTATTTTATAGTGAGTAGGTTCTGGCTTTGAGCCTTGGCAAAGGTTGCCATGCACGCCTTGTTTCACTAGATACAGATAATCTGCCTGCTCCCACCGGACAAATCCCCTCTGCTTGGAGGTGTGTCCTTCTGCCCATCACAGGAGGAGAAGAAAGACACCAGCAACTCGGTACCACTCTTCCCCTGCATTTCAATATCCTCCAGAAAGGCTGATGCTCTAATCCTATTAACCACGATAAATCAAGTCAGGCCCAATTGTAAACGGGACGTGAAGCATTTCTGTGGAAAATAGGCAGAAAGGAAGAATGTGCCACGTTCTTCTCATCTGAGGAGCAGCACATGGGTTTGTGTCCTCCTAGGGAAAAGAAATAAATCCATCACCCTTTGATTCTGACAGGATCCACCAGGTAACACCTGAGGATCCTTAACAACACATCTCAGAGCTGATATCGTACTGCCACAGCTCAGCATCCTTCAGAGGGGTTGACTGCAGCCACGACTGTTCAGAGCAGCACAATTTGGCTCAAAAATTCAGCCTCCAGCTGCACCTGTTTCTCCCTTCTCATCCAAACGAGACACAGGATTTTCAGGGAAAGTTACTTGCAGGAATGAGCATTAAGAGAAGATAGCAAACACAGAAAACAGGAAGTGTGGGATTTATGCATCTCAGTGTATTTTGGACAGCTGCATCAGTTTGAACTCATCTCTTCACTCCATTGATCCATCCTGCTTTAAATAGGAGTCGATCCAAAGTCCACTGACCTTAGTAGTGAGAGTTTCATAAATGGTTGGCGGCTGTGAAACAGGTTTAGAAATTAGGTGTTCATATAAACCAGTCACTCCTTTTCTTTTCTATTGTAATTGTTTTGTTCTGGTTTGCCATGTTTTGTTCTTGTACATTGAACTAATAAAAAAAAATATAATTGGATGAAGATTTCAACTGATATCCAATTTTCTCCATGGAATTCTTTTTTTAAAAGATACATGTTGACAATAATAAACCGTGAAACTGATGGTCACTATACAGTTAATGTCAGAAAAGAATAAAAATGTGGAAACAGAGACTATGAGAAAGTCATGTTTCATAAATAAATACGAAAAGATGAGATAACTAAGACAAAGTAGTTCAGTGATGAGAGGCTGAGTGAAGATTAATATGTAATTTATCTTTCTTTGGGTTTGTTTCTCACTGAAAAAGAGCAGTTTGTTCAAACTGTTAGTTATCCTACAGGTTAAAAATTTCTTACTTCTGCACCTTTTGGAGCAGAACATGATTATATTTATTAAATTATCAGTAAACTTGGTATCTAGCTGATTTTGTAGCTTCTTCCCCTGGTCCCTGCAGGCTGGTGCACACTCCTGGCTTTCCAGAGTGTAATGTTTCAGCCCATGGGTTTAAGCCATGGGCCACACGTGAGGACTGGGACCCCTGGGGTGACTCCCTGGAGGCAAGGGGCAGCTCTGAGGGTGGCCACGGCTGTGTGAGGGGCACTTTGCAGCATGAACCTCGCAGCTGGTGCTCATGGTTTAATGAATACCCACCTCCCTGGTGCTCCTCCAGCCACAGAGCGCTGCAGCCTGACCAGGGGGGATCTAACCAGGGGATCTGCTTCCCTTTCGTTCTTTTTTTCCCAAGTGGACAGCTAGAATAGAAAACATGAGTTAAAACTCCCCAGACAAAAAACTCCCCAGATCCAAAAACTTGTCTAGGTCTAACTTCTGGTACCACTACAGACTTTGCCCTTGGCAGAAGGAGGAAAGGGATGAGGCCTCTGATTTGGGCGGAAGGAAGAGGAACGCCCCCAGGTAATTGCAAGGTTGCTTTTTCAACCTCTTGCCCAGCAGCTGGTACAGCAAGCAGTGTGTCCTCTCACACACTCCACGGATCTTTTCCAGCTGAGTCACTAAATCAGGAAAAAATGGAGCAGTTGAGCTGGCATTTCAGAGGACTGATTTGGAGGGGGGTGGGAGGAAGAAATTCCCCTCCTTTGTCTGTACCTTTTTTTTTTTTTTCACCAAGCTGCTGGAGTGAAGCAGTTAATAGTGATTTTTTTTTTCCATCATTTTTAATCCACAACCCTGCCCTGTACCTGCCCTTATAATCCCCTAGCATGTGCTGGTGACATCACACGGCCATCAGCTCCCAGCTCCATCCCTGTGACTGTCATTAACTGTTGCAAGCAAATGAAAAATGACTGGGAGACTCGGTGGCTCCCACCAGTGACCTTGGGTATTATTAGAATGACCTCGCTTTGGCTGGACCATAAAAAAAAAGAAAAACCTTTCTTGATATCATCGCTGGGGCTGACTGAGGCTGTTTGCAGCGAGGAGCGGGGAAAGGAGTGGAGAAAACCATTAAAGAGAGCAAAGTAAATGTTATGCAAAGATGCAGTGGCCATAAATAGTTGATCAGAGGCTCAGCCCCAGCAGCAGCCCCACAGCCTGACCCCTTGCCAGGACACGCTGGGCTATGCTGGGGTTACAGAGCACCTTGCTGGGAGTATTTTTTAACCAACCTCCTCTTTGTTATTTGTTTGCTTGGGCTTTAAAGGAAAATAAATCGTGTGTAACCACTTAAGGGCTTATTGGCCTCTCACACCTTATATTCTGACATGCTTTTCTGGTCCTACACACAACTCTGTCAGCAGAGGAGGGAGCAGACTGGGCAGGATGAACATTTTTTTGTGCAGTACAACACAAGGAAAATGTGTGTTTATGTCTCCATGTACATACACCTCCTCTGTGTGCAAACACACATGTACATTACATGTTTATTAATGTACATATGTATAGAAGCATAAATACATACACAGCACTTATAGATGTTCATATTTATGGTGGTGTAATATTCTCAATGCACAGGAATGTGAACGTAAAAGGAACAAATATTCATTGCAGGTGTCTGATGTTGCCTACTATATAATATATAATAGTATATATATATATCTGTATCATATTGTGGTCGTGTTTCTTCCAGTGTACTCTAGACATATCAGCAATAAAAATAAGGAATAAAAATGAGAGTCAGAATTAATAAGAATGGGAATTACAATGACAATGAGAATAAGAATAAATAAGAATAATTCATGTATCTGTGCTGGGCCATGGATGTTCTGCTGTTTAGTGCTCTCCCTGGCAGGGACCTGCAGGCTCCCCCAGGGCAGGGGCTGCCCAGGACCCCCAGCTCTGGTCCCAGTGTGGTGCTGGGTGACCACGACATGCTGCAATGCCCTACCCGGGGGGCTGGGTGGGGACCGGCTGCCCTCGGGGTGCCTCGTTGTGAAGCCCTGGAGGCGCACAAAGGCAACCCTCCCGCCGCTGTCTTGCCTGGCTTCTCCGCTGTCAGCTGGAAATGGATCTGATGCCCTCTGGACTTTAACTCCCAACGAAAAGGGCATTTTATTACAGGTTATGACAAGTTGCAGAGAGACTCGGAGAACTCAATAAGAAGAACCAGCAAGTGGAATGAAGGGGCAGGAGGGGGGATGCTGCAGATGTTTGGGAGGCAGAAGGAAGATGAGTTCAGACGGGAGGTGTGGGCAGGGACGCTGCTGCCGGCGGGAGCGCAGCGCATCCTCCGCCGGGCAGGGGCTCCGCGGAGCGGGGCGGGGGCTGCCCGGCAGAGCCCCGCTTCCAGCGCCAGCTCCTCATCGGGGAGCAAGGAGCAGAGAGCACCAAACCTCCTTTCCCTCCCCTATTAAATCGGTGCTTTCTGCGTGTCTAGAGAGCTTCTGTCCCTTTGCGCCGCGCAGGACATGCTGTGTGCGGCTGAGGCGGGAGGGACCGGCTGCAGGTGGCTTCCCCACCCAAGCCCTCCGTCTCTCTCCTGTTTTGGGGCCAGGAGGGCATCTCTGCCGGGCTGCAGGGGGGTGGTATCGCCCCGTCGTGCCAGGCGGAGCGGGCAGGGAGCGGCGCTCCGCCGGGCCGCGCTCACCCCGCGGCTCTCGCATCCCGCTCCTTGGACCTGTCACGTATCTAGAAGGATGCCAAGGACTTTATGGAGTCTGTCAAGCACTCAGTACTCCTGTCTTTAGTGGCATCCTCATAGACAAACTTCGCAGGTGTTAAAAAAATATGCCGGAAAATACTAATACTAATACTAATGAAAAAACCTCAACAAGCTTAACAGCTGCTCAGGGACACTGCAAACCATCTGATTTTGCAGGATAGGGCTACCATCCTAATTCTCCCTGGCAGCTTTTCAAGTGCGTTTCATCGCTGGTTGCCAATGGAGAATGGCTCTGTCTCTCCCTTCGAGCCCTGCTCGGCGCCTGCCGGGTGTCTCTGGGAGCGGTTTGGCACCGGGAAAATCAGCTCCCATCTCGGGAGCTGGGGAAAAAAAAAAAAAAAAAAAAAAGAAAAAAAAGAAAAAGAGTGCTGGTGTCTGGAAAAGAAATAATAATAATTTTTAAAAAAAACTTTTGAAGTGTCAGACTGCAAATTTAAGAGTTTCAGCCGGGATAATGTTCTGCCTTATGGCAGGTGAGCACTGTGCGGGGAGCCCCTCACCCTCCTCGGGGAAGGGACAAACGCGACAATCGCAGACAGTTTGGGGACACTCGTGTGCTTTAAGTGCCCAAGGGTGACCTCTGTGCCAGCCTGTCACCCCTGTGCAAGCCATGAGGCACACAGGGTTTCATCGGGAGGGCTGAAGGCAGAAATCAAAGCACGAAGCACTTCTGCATCCCTTCCCAAAGGATGCTCCCCCAGCCCTCTCCAGCCGGCCGGGCGACTGTCAGCTTGTTATTTCTCTTTGGCTCATGGGTCTTGTTTCGGGTTTATATTTATTTTTGAAGTGTTGAAGCCCCAGTAACACAAGGGGTTTTCTCGGAAGGAAAAACAAACCCCAACGAAATCCCAGAGCAATCTTCACCGCAAAGCAGAGCTGGCTGTTTCTGGAAATGATGCTTGCAGAAAGGGTGAAAGTCATGAGCCTCTAACCAAAAATGTAACAAACCCTGGCCGGTATCACAAGGGCAAACTTCCCATGGGCCTCAGGGTTTGCTGTTATTCTTACTCAGACTGATAAGTCCTTTTGCTAAATCCCCCAAAGTTGCTTGCTCTTCCCTTTCATGTATAAAGTTACCAAAATCTGACAGATAAGACAGATTTACTGTTTCTGGATAAGACTTATGGCCACACATAAGAGACCACACTGCAAAAGATCAGTTAAAATGTGTTGCTGCTTCAATGAAAGACTGTTGAAGAAAAAGTGGTTTTACTTTAAACGATAGCATGAGGAAAATAATAATAATATAGTAAGAGGGGAAAAGAGGCAGCTCCCAGAAGAATAAAGACACTTTCTGCTCTGCTGTCACTCGTGTTTTCACCTGTATCTGCACTTTCCAGAGCAGGCAGTGTGGCTCAGGGAACTGCTTTTCTTTTCCTTTTCTTCTATTTTATTTCAAAATGCAGCTGACACCTTCACAGGTACATGACATTATCCGCACTCACACTCGAAGATAGGGCTGGGGAATGTGGTGGAAGAATGTGTCAAGGATGAGGCAGGAAAGTGGAAATTTAGAAAATCTTGGAAGTTTTTCTAAAAGCCGTCTGAAAAGACAAATTAGTGGGGATTCCTGGGATTATAACATATAATTTTTGAACTCTTTTCGGAGACCTTTATCATTTAAGGAAGGGTGACTAATTTCCTAAGAGTCATCTACTTGTTTGTTTCCCTCCAGTGACAAGTTTTTGCCTACATTTGAAGTCGCTGGTGTTTTGTTGCACCGCTGCTTTAGGGGAGGAGAGCCCAAACCCAACTTCCTCACCTCACTTCTAAATCTCAGCTTTGCTTTGGTTATCCAAAACTGTTTGAATTTCAACCAGCGAGTCCTGAAACTTTTACAAATCTGAGTAGAGAAATATCCCGTGCAAAAATGTATTAGCACTCAGGGAGGCAAATCACAGCACAGTAAAACAAAAATTAAATAAAATAAAGTACGGGTTCTCACTGAGGTTTATTTGCAATTTACCTGTTTTACATTTTGTTTTTAGTTTTTATAGCAGTAAAAGGATCAAAAGGATGAGCAAGAGCTTTTAAGGTAAATAGGAGAGGCGAATGAGGGATCCTAGGAAGAGGAAAGCCAGGCAGGAGTGCAGCTGCTGGAAACCAGGAGTTCCTTTGCTCGGTCTCTGAGAGATGGGTGAGAAGACACAACTCTGGAGCCAGGCAGCAGGAATTGCCCCTCTGCCAAAGGCAGAGAGGGCATCGCCCTTCCCTGGGTCCTCCCAGCCCTTGGATAATAAACTCAAGTGTCTGCTTGTCTCAGCCCTGCCCATCTTCTTTAGCCAACTTGACAAAGTGGAAGAAATATGACATGTGAATTATTAAAGAGGAGGCAGTTGACTCCTAACCTCTGTTGCTTTTTCTCAGAACCCATTACCTGAGAATTTATCTTGCAGGAATTACAGTGTCTGAAAGCTTCGGGAGGAGCAGCGAGGAGGGAGGGGAGGGTTTGAATAAGAGTTTTGAAGAAATACCGCTGAAAAGCACCAGGTTTCACCTTAGCATTTGCACCACTCAAGAGGTGGATAACGTGTTAGAGAAAACAAGCCATTCCTCCTTAGAAGTGGATCAGGTCGCCACAGGGAGCCAGGGAATAAAATCCGGACTGAATTTAAAACGGCTATCACCACTTAAATACCTTTAAAAAGTAGAAAGGGGGAAATGGAGAGCTTTAGCGTGCTTAAAGTTTGTCCTTTAGCCCCGTTCTTAAAGTTAACGAGGGCTCTTGATAAATAATCTCCCCATCCGCCCTGGGTGAAGAGGGGCTCTGCAGTGGGTCCCGCTCATCCCCCGGCACCCAGAGACGGGATTTAGTTCCCTGCCAGGGATGCAGCGCCCGGAGTCTCGGGGGAAAAAAGCACAAACTCTAGGTACAGGCTCCAAAGTTTAGAGGTTCTGCCACAACCTTCCCTACAAAAGTTTGACAGTGTGGTGGAACTGGCGGGTAACTCAAGCCGAGCAAAGTATTGGCTGATTTTTCTCCAGGAATTCGTAGCAGAGGGACAGATTGAATGGCACGGATATTGATTTTCCTTTTCTTTTTCTTCCTCCCCCCCCCCCCCCCCCCAAAAAAAAAAAAAAATTGTATTTAGGAAGGGGAAAAACACTTTGGGAGAGAAGAAGACGGGGGTGATTTTTCCGGTCCTTTGGGCATAGATTTGTATCTACCGCTGCCAAGCCTAAGGTAATAATTGAATCTCTCCCAAATCTTGGTGATAGAGCAGTCAGAAATGACTCCATCTGACAGCAGAGCCATGAGGCAAGTGATGGATACTATTGTCCAAGCCTGACCCTCCATTAACACCACCTATCAGCATCTGTATTCTGTCACCAATTCCCATGCCGGAGCCAAGAGGGGTGACTCTAATATTCTGAGCACATTGAAGGCTTCCATGCTGAGTTCAACCCTGCATCAACTAAATGGGTGGAGAGGATGACCTAAACCTTGCTCTCTCTATCTCCACTCGCCTTATTACCCCACTCCAATCCCATTGTTTTGCAGGTGCCTGCAATTTGCTCCTTATCTCCTCACTGTTTATGAGGGCTCCTTTTTATTAATACAAAGGGAGAAATGTTATTAATATTAATTAACAAAATAAAAAATGAAGCAGTTTTGGGAATCCACCAAATGAATAATCTCATCCCCTAATTGGAGATGAAGTGGTGGTGGGGGGAAGGAGGTGTAAGAGAAACAGATGACCTACTGGGTGACAGGCACAGGTTGGAAGGGTGACATTTTATTGTAAGCCTCCCTATGAAAGGAAGAAAAGGAAAGGACCAGTCAATTTAATGCAGGGACCAAGAGTGCAAGAGTGTTGCTAAGAGACAGAGATGCTGCTAAAGTTCTGTGAGAAGCTGTACCCTGACCTTATGCAAATGGAGGCTTCCAACTCTTTGTGGAAAGGCTGCAAATTCCACCCACTGTGTCACCAATACCTGGCATCGAGCCTTTTATTCAAATGTTCTCTAAAAACACACACGCAGAGGATGTGACAAAGCATGACACATTTAGGGCTGGAAGGGGGGGACGCGAAGGGGGGCAGCAGGGAGGGGGAAGGACGGATCTCATGGTGGAAATGTCACCCATCCATACCTCCCAGCGCCTGTCATCTTCCCGAGCTGAGACACTAACCTAAGGATTCCTAAATTACCTAAATCCAGATCTATTAGGAGTCATAAATAGCATCTATTCCTTGTGCGTGGGAGAAGCTTTGGGAAAACAGAGGAGCCACCACGATCTGCTGGCTAACAGATCTCTGTACCTACATCTGCAGCACCTGTAGTCGGCCAGGGACTTCCTTCTGGATCTGATTCCTTCCCATGGTCAAAATAAGACAGAGAAAACCCCTAGGTTACCCCTTCGCCAGGGCCCAGAGCTATGGGAAAGCGGTATGTCTGGGGGAGCAGGGAGGTGGGAACACTCCCAGTTCAAGCACAACCTTCACCAAGGATTCAAGGTGAAGAGAGCGACTCTAGAGCTGTTTTTTCTCACTGCAATCAGCAGAGTAAATACCCAGGTAAATCAATACAGCTCCCCTCCTAACAGAAAACAAGGCTGGGGTTTTCTTAATGGAATCTGAGCTCCAGACGGGCATCAGAGTAATTGAAGAGTTATCCGGGAGAAAAAAAAATCTAAAAACCCAGTTATGCCAAATTTCTTCCTAATATAATAAACACCTGTGGATGCTGCACGCGGGGCTCCCCAAAGCCCCCAGACTTTTCTCTCCCTGCACCTTCCTCACACACAAATGACAAATTTATATTTTGCCACGAACGTGCAGGTTTGCAATGCAGCGAAAGGAAGGGCTGTTTGTGCTCAGAATGATAAATAATAATAATAAAAAAGAGCAGAATGACCTGGGCATCTCCCTCGAAAGGGAGCGAGATAACGTGCTCCAGGACAGGCTCATCCTGCCGGGCTGAGCTTGCGGTGGTTAAATTCGATATCTCTCTGTTTTCCACGAGATCTGGAAATTATCGGTTTACTTTCATTTCAGTTGATCGTCGGGGCCGGGTCGGGATCGTTTGGGACGCCGGAGGCCAATTTTCCTTTCACAAGAGATAGGATTTCTCTATCCTCCCTCAGCAGGAACTGAAAAGTGACTCAGCTGCGGTCTGCAAAGTAAGGGGATGCCAGATTACTCATCTTTGAGACACTCAGGGTTTGCTTGGACTTTAAACCGTCTCAGAAAGTCGATCTGGGAGAAGCAGTCAAAAAACTCAAAACCCCTCTGTCACCATCGGACCCACCTGATTCTCCTCGGCCCCATCCCTCAATGCTTTGGGCATTTCCTGCCCTCAGGATGCCCCAGACCAGATGGAAAACGTGACCCTTCACAAGTAAATGACTCAGCCCCGTGGGTGGAGGTGGCACTGAGAGGGCCACGCTGCTTCCTGCAGTGACACAAGGGCTCCGGGGCTGCTCCCCGCGCAGCCCCACTCCGCCCCGCGTGCCCCGCGCATCCCCCGCACCCCCGCGGGGCCAGGGCTGCAGGTCCCCTCTGCACCAGGTGGACACAGCAAATGAAGTTACCCGTGCAAATTGCCCGGTATATACATATATATTTTAATAAGAAGAATTTTCATAATGTGCACAATACTATTAATATTTCATATTAGCAGCGCGTGTATGGTGAACTTTGTAATGGGAAATTCAATCGCCGCTGTAAATATTAATAGAATATGAAATGAAGCCACAGCTTCCATGTAGCACTGACAGTAAAACGGAGTGAACATGTGGTGGCCCTGGGGCAAGATAGGCCTTTCCTCTTGTCTCTCTCGCTTTATTACATTAGCCAGAGCCTCTCTTTACAGTCCTGGGCTCAGAAGCTGAAGTTCACAGGTCAGCCATGACAAATGTCCCCACGTCTCGCCAAACAAGACCCCCTGGCCTTGCCATTACATCTGCCCAACAAGCCCCTGGAGAGTGCTTAAGGGTGGCTGGTGCAGGTAAAGAGCTTTTTAGCGCAACTTTCCGAACACATCCGAGGCGCGGAGACGCCCGCAGCTCCTCCAGGGCTGGCTGCGGGGACCCTGCCAACGCCCCGGCTCTGGGCTGAGCCTCCCCCCGTGACCGCGCCCACCGTGGGTGCCCTGTCCCCACGAGCTGTGATTTCCCGGCCATTTCCTCCCCCTCCGAGGTGCCCCGGCGGCACCCGCAAGGTTCGGGGCATCCCCGGGACGCCCACCCGCGACAGGGCGGCCTCACGGCGGGCGTGGGGTTCTCCAGAGGCGAAGGAGAGCACCGGGAGCCAAACGCCTTTCTGGCTCCTCAGCTCCGTATTTTTTGGCTGACATAGTCCCGGACCGACAGCCTCCCGGGCTACTGGGGTTTTTCCAGTCTTTCCCCTATTTCCAGGATTTTTCTTGTATAAACATCACTTCCAACCGCTTCCTTTCTACAGCGGGCATTAATCTCCATTTGTTAGGGGAAACCTTGTCAGAATTTCCTCCCGCTTTTCCCCACGGAGGTTTGGGCTGCCCAGTGATTTATGCCGTGTCTCCCCGGGGCTCAGTGCTGACTTTTCCCGTGCCTTGAGGAGCTTCAGGTGGGCGGAGAGGGCGCTGAACCCCGCACTGCCGCCGCCAGCCCCGCAAACGTGCCGGGGGCTTTGCAGCCCGCAGGGAGAGCCCGCAGAATCGGGGCCTGTCGGAAAGGGGAGTAGAGGTGGGGAAGTGGGACAAGGTACTGCGAAGAGAATTCAAAAGGGACCCTTAAGTGAGCGGAAAGCGGGAAGTTAACAAATGGGCGATAATCCCAAAGCCTACTCGGGCGACAGCTTTTTATCTCAGTAGGCAAAACTCACCTGAGAGGGGAAAAACACATTGCACCCCTAGAACCCCGTCCCTTCCTACATTAAAAAAAAAAAAATCCAGCCAAAAAACCTGCGATCAGCCCCTACCAACAACTTTTATTTCAACAAATACCCGGGAGAACTGATTTCTATTTTAAAAAAATTAATATTTTGGTATTTCTCTGACAACCTCTCTTTAAAAAAATCTAAGCACGCGTGTCTGCTGCTTCTCCAGCCGCTCCAGCTGTCCGGCAGCTGTGAGAGATGCCGAGCTGGGAAGGAAGAACCCCCGGTCGCTTCCTCCTTGGCGGGGCTTGTGCCTAATTGCATGCCAAGAAGAAACAGTTCTCGGGAGCCTTTTAGCCACCCGGGTTGTGAAATCATGAATGAAAAGGAAATAAACCCTAATGCGCAGCCAGGAACCGACTCCGGCCACTTCTACATTGACTTGTTCTTTTAACAGCTTCTGTATTTTTCCAGCATCGTGGCTCACGTACTTTGCACAGTGTCGGTGGCTTCATTAAAAGCTTTCTATTATATCCCCCAGGAAAATGCAACTGTCACCTCTCCGTGCCTTTTAAGAAGAGTTGCACTTTCAAAGAATATTTTTCTCCCGTTTTACTAAAAGAAACAGCACTGAATTCGGGTTTTGTAAGTGTTAAATAACTTTCCCAGCGTGTATTAAAGGAAGACTGTATTTTATCAACAGCTGATTGATGCGGCCATGTGATCCTCTCGGTTTGTCTATAGTATCATATTTATTTAACCTGCTGGGGGACTGTGTTCAGGGGCCGCTTGCTCCCGCTGGCAAGAGCACACACATTACACACTACCCCAGGTATTCTGATTGATTGTTCCCACCCCACAGCCTTTGGATCATAATTTAACACAGCAGGTCCTACAGCACAGAGGAGGTTTTCGTGAAATGCAGTGAGGGGTTTCTCTGAGCCAGTACCGCACAGCTACCAGGCTTTTCTGAACTAAAAATTTGATGTACGGGGAGAGGTGGAGGAGCGCCTGCAGAATCGTGATGCGAACGGTGGCACACGCAAATGCCTTTAGCCTCTGCACTTAATCCAAGCCCTTCATTTTTAACAAGTTCTTCCTGCAAATGAGCATTTCCCGGGACTTTCGGAGCAGCCGGGTGCAGCACCATCAAGCACGTCAAACGCTCCATAGCAGCAGTCGGTCAATTATATTCAAGCATATTTAAAATGCGGAGAGAGTCAGACGCCAGTTTTCCCCTCACTTTCCTCAAATGAAACAGTTCAGAAAGTCTTTTGGCTGCCAGCTGCTGTTTGGCCCCAGAGAGGAGATAAAAACAAAACATTCATTCCCCCCCCCCTCCCCCAAAATCCCCCAAACTCCTCAACCCCCACAGTCCACATCATGCCCGCCCTGCAAATTGTTTAACAAGCTCTGTGATGAATTAATTTGCGCGGGGAGGTCTGGATCCCGGCGGCTGCTCCCCGCAGCGGGGCTGCTGGTCCCTGCCCGGGCAGCGGCGGGGCCGGAGCAGGGCGACCCAGGGAGAGGTGCGGGGTGCGGGTGCGGGCTGCCGTCCCTCTCAGCCCCTCTGCGGGGCATCTAGGGCAGGTTTAATTAAGGCATTACTTTTTTTTTCATGTTTATCCTGTGTGCAGCCACGTTTTGCTACGGAAAGCAACGTTTTCCTACTGTTTGGTTTTTTTTTTTTAAGAATTATTATTTCTATTTTTAACCCCTTCCTCCAGCCGGGTCAAGGATACGCTCATGGGCAGGTCTTCGCCCCCCAGCCGTCTCTCTGTGTCCGTGAGGGACTTTTTTCCCCCTCTGGCTCGTCTGTGCCCCTTGGAGAAGTGGGGAGCTCCCTCATTTACTCTCTGAAGGCTGCACCCCTGTCCCGCTGGAGGCCCCAAACCCAGCCTGACCCCCCGCGCTGGGTGCGGGCCGGGAGCAGCCTGGCACCCGGCGGTGTTTACCCATGACTCAGGGCCAGGCGAGGGATGCAGGGGCTCGGCAAGGTGAGGGAGATGGCAAAGGAGGTGCCAGGTAATGGATCGGCTCCAGCCCCGCAGTGCCGCGGGGCAGAGGCGTATTGACAGATCACGTTAATCAGTAATTTTTTTATTTTTTTTCCTCTGGTGGGTGCTGGTGACAAATAGCTCCACTCTCCGGGCTCGTAACCCTTTTGTGGCCGGGGCCCTTCTCCCTGTCCACCTCCCCGGTACCGATGTGATCTTGTCCCGCTCACCCCTCGGGAAACTCCCCTGGGGGAGGCCGGATGGATTTCTCCGCGCACTTCTCCTTCCCAGCTTATTTTTGCCCTGGGGAAATCCTGTCACTTAGGACCACCTGTGCTGGGACTTCTTCAGGAAAGGTGGTTTTATGGTCCAAATGTGCCTTTCGGAGGAGGGCACGGGGAGCGCTTTTACTCTACAGCGGAGACTTTCCGCATTACCCATTCTGTTGACAAAGTAAAGTAAATCCCACTTAAAAACATGGTTCCTAGTCTCTGTGAGAATGAAGCATATATGTTTTTAGGGCTTGTTAGTGCCAGGTCATATTGACTGATTCCTGAATAGTTGCCATTGTGCCGCGCTTGCTAAAGGAACCCGAGCAAACACCGCCCGAGAAAGGCTTGTGGTTCCCTTCCACCGCCGGCTGCAGGCTCGCAGCCAGCCTCTCCCTCCCCTGTCTAATCTCTTCCTCCTAAATTTGTTTAGGGAAAAAAAAAAGAAGATAACTCCTGGGAAGGTGGGGAGGCAGAACGGATCAAACAGCACGGGGAGGGTCATGCACCTCCGAGGCAGTCCCGGGGCGAGCATCAGCCAGCGGGAGATGGAGCGCGGCCGGGGGTTCCCATCGCTTTTCTCGCGAAGGGGCCGATTCTCCCTTGCCCAGGAAAGGGCTGAAGCACCCTCCGCGGACTGCGGGGCAGAGTGGGGCTGTCGCCTTTGGCAGGGTGCGGGGCAGGCGACGGCTGCTGCCTCTGGCAGAGTGCGGGGCAGGACCGCACCCTGCCCGCCCCGCGCTGCGGGAGCGCCGGGGCCGGACCCGCCCCGACCCCCCGTTCCCCCTCCCCGAGGAGCTGGGGGAGGAAAACAACAACGTTTGTTCATTCCAAGCCTCGGCAAACAGCTAAACTAGTTTACACAGTTGGTTTTGACGAACGAATAAATTGTTTTCTTTAAGTACACCGTCCTAAGCAAGCACACACTTTAACTAGTTTTCCTAGGAGAGAGCTTTTTACTAGATTGCTTTTTCATTGCGTGGCTATCGGAATGAGATAATGACCAAAGAGGTGGAACCTAATCAGCCTTTTAGTTGAGTTTAAAGAGTCTAGAGGTAGCTTTAAGGTAGCTTTGGTCATGTTTGCTGGGCAGCTGCGATGTTTGCACTACCACGTTATGATGGGGAGAGTAATGTGTTCGATAGATAAGGAAAAGAGGCTAGCCAAAAAGCAAGGTCAGGTGTGATAAGACTTGACACTTTTACTCATTTTTCACACACATAAAAGGAAACTTTAAAATATGAAGCAAAAAGAATGAAAGACTCAACATGCTAACATCTATCATAAAAACTGTACATTAACAGACCTTACTTCTTATTTAATTAGCTCAAAACCTTATCATAGTTTGGAACATGTCATGCCATTAAAAAAAAAAAAATTCTTCTATTTTGTTAGCACCTAGGTATGCTCTAAAAATAAAACCTGCCTGTTCATGGGATAACCACACAATTCCCTTTCTCCTCCTTCATGTTTTATCTTCACTTTCTAAAGTAGTTAATAAAATAAGTTATAAGCTGAAGATAAGAGTCTGAGTGCAATCAATAGGGAAGGGAGGGCATAAGGTTCTAATAGAGAAAAAAATCCTGAAGGAAAAGGAAAAAAAAATTGTCTCTCTGGATGTAAAATCTGTGCAAAATAAAACCACCAGGTACTGATGAAGAAATACAAAGTGCGGTGTAACCCAACAATCAATGGCAAAACTCACTGCCTTAAATAAGACCTGTTGTGACTCGAATGGTATTTTAGAAATGCTGGTGTCCAGGAGCACAGGTACGTATTATTGGTCCTTCATTCTAAGAAAATGAAGTGATTTTTGCTATATATGCAAGAATTCTAAACCAGAACTTTCTACATTTCTTCTTACAGGAAACTTTTCTGCCATCTTCAGTTGAAATCTAAGCTACCTTTTGAAGATCAATCTCTCCTCAACACCCACATTCTATAAGAAAATTATTTCAGTCCCCATTCAACAAAAAAGTAGTAAGATAGTATTTGCAGAGCCATCTAAAACTAATTTTCAAAGGCAACTCAGTCTAGTGTACAGAGGCACTTACACAGCCATATCTAAAATGCAGCTTCTCAAAACGCCTGTGCAGCTGCTGGTCAAAATAAACACAGAATTTGTAGGCACTGCAGCTTTTTTTCCTTGAAACTTGGCAAGTGCCTAGAATTTGCCTTTGGGCAGGTCTAGGGCTCTCTATGCGTTGGCAGGGCTGAACAGCTTGGTGTTTTCTGCTTTTCCTCTGAGCCCTTCACAAATGATGTTGCTGTGCTTGCCCAGCGGGTCTTTAAAAGAGAAAATGAGCTGGGCAAAGAAGGAGGACTGACCTGCTGGCTTTTCCCTCCTGGAAGGTGTGATTTCCCTGCCTTCCATCAGTCCTTCAGGGGATAGACTAGACACAGAGAGATGGTGGTCTATGCTCAAGGTCCTCCTCTGCTGGAGAGGACATAAACTCCTGCTCCATCTCTGTAGAGAAATGAAGAGAAATGGGTCACATTTTCATCAGTTCCTCCTGAAATGGCAGCATTCTGCAGAAAAACGGGGCCAGAGAGAATGCAAACATGAGCATGGCTCCGTGTCTCAGTGGTTAGAGCCAGCACCAGGGAAAGAGAGGAGGAAATGTAGCTCTTGGGTGAAGCTGGTAAGTCTGGAATCCCCTGTGCTTTCAGGCACCTAAAGCATTGCTGCTTCAAATCCCAGCCCTCTAACTCCCCAGCTTCTGATATCATTCCAGCTCATAAGGGAATGGGACTGAATGTTGAATGGTCCCTTGATTCCCACCCCATGTTAGGACAGATCCCTGAGGACAGACTGAAAATTCACCCAGAGCAGCCTGGTTTGGCACAGCTTTCCCATGGAGCTCAGTGCAGTGCTGGGTTTAGAGGACCCTGAACAAACAAGAGCTCCCATCCACGGCTGGCACTGTCACTGTGCCAGCAAACAGCTCCTAATCAGGTGGGGCTCAAATACCTGCAATGTTCCCAGCCTGGGCATTTCATGTGCACTCACACATCCAAGCACAGGATACGCATGAACACACATGTAAGGCGTAGGAGATTTAGGTGCCTGAACACCTACAATACTTCGTCAGATCAGTCTGACACATCTGAGTCACTCAGGTGTTTTTTGTGATACTGCTCTTAAGCAGTTGCTTAACTGATGCCACATGAAGGATCTCACAGACTTCACTGAGGCACCTCATGCCCAAAAGAAAATGTTTGGGCTTTGCTTAGCAGGGATGAGCTCACACCCACTCGGGATCATGCCATGTCCTAACACGCTGCTGGATCATGGCCAGGGCAGCAAGGTACAAAGAACACACATGGGATAAACAAGGTGAACAGCAGTTTCTCAGGCTTAGCAATAGTCCTGAAAATAACCCAGCTCAGTGTCTGCCAAACCCAGCACTGCACTTCCAGCAAGGACTAGTGGAAGGATGACAGAGGGTTTTTCCACATCAGTCCAGTGTGGGACAGATGTTTGTCTCCAGCATGTTTCTTTCTCTGTCCCTGAGTCCCACAGGAAAATATGACTGGTGGCTGCAAACTTTCCTGGTAGTAATGGGCAGGCAACCAGATTATAATTTTCCATAAGAAAAAAAAAAAAGAAAAGGAGCCGTGGGTCTTCAGGAATTATTTTCTTCCTATAAGGCCACCTCATACACTTTTTTTTAAATTTCATTTTAATAATCTATATCAGTGTTGTTTTTTAGCTGATTTTAATGTCAACTGGGGATTAATGTGCATTAATTAAATTGACTGTATTTCCTTTAATGAGCACAAAAGGATTTTATGTTAATACTGATGATCCTAATAAGGATTCTGTCTACTTATCTGTGTTTTCTCAACATCCTGAAATATTTTATTAGGAAACAAATTAATTTAGTTACTATCACAGGGTAAAAACAAAAGCTATCAGGTGGCTACTGACTGGGTCTGAAGATTAAGCTGTGAGTACTGCACTTACTGTAGGACTGTTCACTGCAATGCACTATTTTAAACTTAATTTATGCCCTTTTTATGGCATTGACCAACTTTTCTGGATGGAAAGACACTATTAAATGAGTATCTGAGTAGCCTTAAAAGAGATGCAGGAATGAAATCTGGGTAAGGGCCCATTCCCCTTGCCTTGGAGTGAGTTACTAACAAGTAGGAAACAGGGAATTAGCTGGGACCAGATGCTACAGAGTGATTACAGACAGGTAGACAGGTATTCATGTATAACCCCCTTTCAGCTGCTCAGATTGATAATGCAAATTAGTTTTTAACTTGTTAAAACCCTATAATATAATAACAATCATTCACAACAAACGAAAGAAATACATTTATTTGCATGCATGAATATATCTGTGTCAATATATTTTTATACATTCACAGCTGTTCGGAGCTTGAAAGACACTTGACTTGCTGAGCAAGCATTTAATAAAAAGCCCATGGAAATGTTAATTAATGGTATTTGGTACTAAATGCTCACTTTGATGCTAAAATGTTATGCTGTGCAGATTTAAAATTCATTCGGCATTTTTTGCCCTTGTTACCATCTGCAAATTTCCACCCCACACCCCATTCTCACATCAGGTTGCTGAAATAATTTGATAGTATTTTAGCATATGCCAGTAATGAACACTAGGGATGGCTTCTGATCCCACTACACCTGTTTAACATCGTGACTCTCAATTGCCTGATTCTTGTCAGTTGTTTGCCTCTTTTCCTTCACTATCCCAACCCAAACCACCCTTTGTTTTGCACAAACATGTAGGAAGAGGGAACATCCCTCAGAGAACTCCCAAGAACTTCAGCAGCTGCCATGTTTTAAACAAATAAGAGCAATTCCAGTGAGTTCAGAAAAAATATTCTGCTGAGCTAAGTTATTCAGGCATAAAATAGTCTGAGAGATCCAGCAGCAAGTAGAGATGTAAGAAACCTGGCACTGGCTCCAAGATACCTTGGGAAAAGGGGATCTGAAGGCTTTCAGGGCTAAAAGCTCACCTGGAGCATGGAAAGGAGCTCTGGGAATGATCTCTGAATATTACTGAAAATAATTCTGGTGTCCCAAGACCTGTGGCATTGGAAATTCAGCCATGGTAAAATATACCATATTATACCATATTTACCAAATGGTAAATATATTTTTTTAGGTCTGATAATAAGGTAAATTGCCAACTCATTGAATATATCTATTTGATGGAGAGAAAAAAATGCTTACAGTTCAAAGACTTTAAAATTAAACTTTTTTACAAAAATGTGACTGATCTGATTACAGAGCTCCCTATCTTTTCATTTGCATTTGTCCTAAATAAGAACAGTTTTCCATGTAAATGAAAGCACAGCTTAAGCATATTTAAAAAGAATTCCTTTGGCTAAAATGTTGGGAAAAGGAATGATTTCTTCAAAGGTACAAGAAAATTATTTTTTTAAAAATTAAAATTCCCACTGGAAAATGATATACTGATTTTTCATTTCTAAGGAGAGAAAAACCCCTATAAAAATTCAACTATTTTATGAAATTCCAGTGGCTAGATTGCTGTGTATGTGTAGATGTTTAAGCATTTATTTCTTTATGCTGCTGCTTTTAGTTTAGTTCAAGTTTTCAATTGAATGTTTATACAGGGTTTTAATAACATTTCTGTTTACCTTGTGTCTTTCTTGACAAATTAACCTTTTTCAACAGTAACTATAAATTACATAATCACATTACAGCATTAATTAATTAAAGATATTAGTAGATGACCTATAATTAATATAAAATAATTACAGAAATTATTGTTAGTTTCGACAATCTGGAGCTGAAACCCGCTTTGAAACGTCTCATGCCAGTATTCCTCAGAGTGATTACAGTCTCTGTTACAGCAAAATATCCCACTGCCACTTTTACAGCGTGTACAGGAGAATTAATTTTTATGCCAGATATCCCAGCAAGTCCAGGCTTTGACTTTTACAAAATGGACTGGGGACATAATTATGAGCAACACATTTTGCACAGGTCACCCAAGAGCTCCAAACTATAAAAATATAATTGACATCTTCCACCACTTTGTTTTTATTGCTGTTGTCTGTGCAGGCTGTTGCTCTTTGAATACTCTGTGATTTGTGCTGGCATCTGGTCGCTGTCCTCTAAGGCTGCATTTTTCCATCCTACCTGGCAGCCTCTGCCACATCTGTCTTGCTCCTTTTGGAGCATGTCAAACACAGTAGAACCGAGGGCCCAACTTTGCCTAAGGAAATTCAGCTGTAACTTGACAAATTGCCCAAAAAAATGTCATGGGGGTAAATTCTGATTTTAAAAAGTGTTTTGTGAGACAGTTAATGACCTATCCTAACTTATTTGACAGCTGGGCATGGAAAGCAAGAATGCACCAGATGAAGACTTGAGGGAGCCTCTTTAGGTCTTCACTCTGGACACTTTCTATATGTGAAAACTAGACCATAAATTGATTAAAGTTCATCATACTTTATTTTTGTAATGGTTTTCTAAGTGTTCCTTTCCTTCATCCCTGAACAAAATGCATCACTCAATATGCAGAATCACAAACTTGCCCTGTCTCCAGAGGCTGGCTCTGAAGTCTCACTTCTAGAAACATGGTGAAATCTTCCTACCAAAGAGTAAAACAGACTTCCAGCTCCAGACTGTGGTCTTTCTTCCTTAATGAACATTTACCCTGCAGTTTGAAGGCAAAACTTTCCATATTAGACTTTCACAAGGGGTAGACTCATTTGCAAATATTTAGCAGGGCTCTGCAGCCCTCCCCAGAGGCAGCTTGGGCAGAAATGTCAGCCTGAGAACTGTAGTACTTTCAAGAGAGTAAAACCACAAAGCTCTGATCTGGCTATAAATGTTACATTGCATTTCATTATTGGCTTGGCACACGTTATGCAAGAGGAACACAGACGTCTTTATCTGGGTGTTTGAATCTCTGTACACACATCTGTCATGAGTGATATTTTTAAGGTTGCTGCCTTGGTTAGATGAAGACAATAATGTTTATTTGTGCAGGGATTGCACTAAATATTGGCATGTGTATAAATGGTGGCTGTAGTCAGAAAACACAATCCATAAAGATTTAGGGGATGTCGTTCAAAGCACACAAATCTATGTCTTGTTCATGTGCATCTATAAAGAGCTGTGTAAGAAACTCGAGGCATCAGTGTCCAGTCCAGATCACGGCCTTATAAAAGCAGCTCCTGTGCAAGAGTCCACTTTACAATTTCCTCTGCTCTAACAACCTCCTTTCATTGCAAACTTAATGAGAGCTTTCAAGTGCACGACAAAAACGAGATGAGAGAGTTTGGGGAAACCTCCTTGTCGGGGAAAACCAACACCTTGAATTAAAGGAATCAACTACTTGAGCCTCTGCAGTCAAAGCTGTGTTTTCAGAATGCAAAACTAATAACATTCATTGAACTACTGAAATACTATAAAATAAAGGAGAAAAGTCCAGTAAACACAGCCCCTAAAACTGCAAAGAGATGCTTGCTTTTGATCTGCTGGAGCCTCTGCTTCTCTTCTTCTGTGCAGGAAGGATCACTCAGCTTAACCTGTGGGTGCTGCCTACAGCAATATTTTAACCATTTGATATTGTCTAGAAACACCCTTGCAATTTATTTGGACTCCTACAATTCATTTTCCCCTTTATTATTTTTTTTGTGTGTGTTATTAAGCTAAAGAACAATGGGTTTTTTTCCCCCCTCTTATTTTGTCCATAAATTGATTTATGTTACAGTGAATAGTTGAATTACACACCCTTGTGTAAAACATGCTGAACACTAAAGAATAACTGACTATCTACCACTTGAAGATTAATCTTCTCTTTGTTTGAGTATCTGAGACTACAGGGCACCCACAGCTGGAAAAGAGCATTCTAGCTACAGGTTTGTGTTTTTAGTTGCATATGAAAGCTGTTGTCAGGTTTTTTTTCTGCAGTATTTATTTATCATCATCATCACCAGAATAATTCATTGTAATTCTACTGTACATTTCATCCCAAAACCTCAGGGTGCTTTGCAGGCATTAATTATCCCAACCAAATAATGCAACATGTAAATGATACATAGGGATAATTTAACAACTACTAAGAGGAGCTAACTGTGAGGTAGCTCCAGAGAGGTTGTAAATTAGCTGTATGGGCTATCTGAATGAGTTAGGTGTAGCCTGGGAGAGCTGAAAAGTACATTACCCAGCCAAAGCAGCAACATGTCATTAGCAGGCAGAGCATAATTATGATTTGGCCGAGTTATAGGATCAAATTATAACATTAAAGTGAGACTCACATTGAGGTCAGTAAAAGTCCTCCTCCAGCGCCATGTGTCTAGAAGTGTTTTCTAGAAGTGCTGGCATCTTTGTGTTCCCTATTCCCCAGGGATGATGTGCATTGATGCAGTCTACAGAAGCTAAGTAATTTTTACCTAGGCAGACCAAACTTGTGACTTTTGGCCCCAAAAAAATCAAGGAATAGAGAGAAGTTCTGTGTATTTTATTTTATTTTTTAAAGAGAATGAAACAATTCCTCACAAACCACATTTACAAGGCTTCTCTCAGTCACATCCCAAAGACATTTCCAAAAGCACAGGGAATGGCACTGCTCTGCTGGAATATGGGTCCCTTAACTCAGG
Source organism: Aphelocoma coerulescens (assembly GCF_041296385.1). Taxonomy (NCBI): domain Eukaryota; kingdom Metazoa; phylum Chordata; class Aves; order Passeriformes; family Corvidae; genus Aphelocoma; species Aphelocoma coerulescens. The sequence continues at coordinate 8,574,018 of NC_091024.1, forward strand.
CTGGAAATGCCAGTACTGAGCTATTATCTGGTGATCTCTGATGGGATCACACATGAGGCAGAAAGGCTGAATGTTCATAGAACTACAAATATTTCTATTGCACCTATCCAGGAGCCAGAGGAGATGTTTCCAACACGATTAAGCTCTTGGTGTGCTCCTCACCTCCACGTGGAAGGAACTCAAAACTTGTCATTTGAATGCTTTATAGAAGCTTTAATTAAGCAGCAGGGCTCATTTTACTCTTGAAGGGAATGTTGATATGTAAAAATTTTACTGAAGCTGAGGCTGATGGAATATTAATAGCTTAAAAACATATTTGCAGTAACAACGGTAATTTCCCTCCTTTTCCCAGGATTTATTAAAAGGTAATTGCCATACTTCCCATCAGCTGCTCACCTCAAAATGTGGCTGTCTCTGACATCAGTCAGGTGTTGCCATGGGAAAAAGCAAGTTGTCTTAATTGTACATGTTAGTTAAAAATATCAGAGAAAAAAAAAGACAACTCACAGGCAAAAGCAGACCAGAGAATACCTAGATGTGCTTCTAACAAAGGCTGGAATAAATATACAAGTAAAGGAAACTACTTCCTGTCTTAAGACCAGCAAGTTCAATTTTCAAACAACCCTGCTAAGGTGAGGTTTAGGGATGCATCTCCTCATCCCAGCTACAGCAACTCACTCCTGCTTATTTCAGGGATACGACAGAGGCTTTCACCAGCTGAGGATATGACCCCAATATCACTCAGATGCCACGTGAGTGCTCCATCCCCTGGGCTTTGAAGAGATGTGGAGTGGTAACCTGTACACACGTGTGGGTTTCATAGCAAAGGGTTTGTCAACAGGATTCAAGGTCAATATATATCAAAACATGAGACCTGGCTAATTTACTTTCATTCATGCACTTGGAGTTAAGCAGCAAAGAAGGGGTTAACCATAAAGTATTTCACCTTGAACCTTGCACTCTCTTTATCTAGCACACCATAATAAAAGATCAAGAGTTCCTGCTTATTATCTTATTTTTCCTCCTTGTTCCACTAGGCTAGGGCCCAGACTAGTTATGGATTAACACTGTGATCAATAGTAAGCTTGCTGTCTCGCTCTCAGCAGGGGAAAATGAACTCAAAATGCAGTCAAACTCTTATTGATCAAGGATATAGGTCTCACTTTCATTACCTCTGTCTCCTGATAACCCACATATAATGTGATGAGTTGCTAATCTCTCTGATTTTCAATGGACCCTTCACCCCTCCTGTCTGCACAGTAGAGCTTTTATTTTTGCCTCTTCTGTGTAATGCTTGTAGCATTAACTCTCACTCTATTACCACCATGCCTGGTCAATCAAGACTCATAAAAGGACTTTTAAATAGAATTGGGCCAACTGTGTTATGATTTTATTTGAGTATCTCCAAGCAAATGAGTTACCCTTCAATAACAAGCCCTGACAAGAGTGGGTAGTCTGGACTACTTGAACCCATCTCAGAAGATGTTTATGTGGATGCTTGCATTAAAAATATTAAAAACATATGCTCTGCCATAAAGACTCTATAGCTTTAATTTCATTCTTCTGTCCATTGTGGATAAAGACTTATTTCATGTCCATCTATCTCATCTATCATTTTGGATACTCACCAAGAAACATTTATTAGTTCCTTTGAATAAACTTGGTTGAGTGTACAGAGGTGAGGACAATTTGTATGGAAAGGTAACATTTCCTCATATCCCCTGGAACAAATAGCTCAGCACCAAAGGAAAGGCAGAAAAGCAGTTTATTGGCTGGTGCACGCAGAGCATTTGGTCACCTTCTGCAAGGTTTTAGTGAGCTCAGAAACCACCTTCCACTTACAATTTTCAAATGATGAAATATCCCTCTTGAATACAATGAATTGCTGACTAGAAAAAAAAAAAAGGTTTGTATTGATTTCTTCATTGAATTTGTAACCCTAAATTATGAAAATATTTCCTCTCTAAATTTTCTTTATTTTCCATTGATAATAACAATTGTAATGATAAAAGTGATTAAAAAATAAATTCTAATCAGAAGATAGAAAAAAAAAAAGAAAAGGTTCATAAAATAATGGAACTTGAAGAGATTTTGTTCTGATTTGGAGGAAAAGAATATTTGAAATACCAGAATTCCCTGCAAGATGAGATTCCCAGTGTCAGCTAACTGCGCTATCTTGAAAATAGATAATTTGCTGGTAAGCAAAGTCACTGGATTAAAGTAATCAGAACTGTGTTAGAATGTGTTAATCAGTTCCCCAAGCAGTGCTTTCCCCAGTTGGTCTCAAACAAGAAGCCTACGTACTTCTATCAGGTAATTGAACCAGGTCCCCTCGCATGCAGTGTCACAGGAATTCAAATGACAGTTCTCTAGATCCAGCCCTTGTAGATCCTACAAAGTCAGTCATTATTAGCATAATTATTTGTGTGATCTCCAATCAAGGATGTCATCACATTTTCTTAAACATAATATAGATTAAAAATAAGACGTTATTGATTGGTTCTGAAAGAGAAAGGTCTCAAGTTTCACGTGCACTGTTTGCCTTCAGTGGTAGTTTTCTTTCTACATTAGATAACACTCCTAACCTTGTAGCCATTGTGAACATCGAGTTTCCTTTTGAAGCTTACATCAATCATATAATTAAGACATCTTAGTAGTACTTTCACAATCTAGCCAGATTGCGATCTGTGCTCCCTGGGCCTGTTTCTGAAACTTCAATTCATGTTCTTTCTTTTTTGTGTGTGTGCATGTGTCACGTAATTATCGCTCTTCTTTCTTTATGCTCCTTCCAGGTACTCTTTGCGGTTGGTCCGAATATCTTTAGATTAGTCTTCCTGTTAGCTCTAAGTCTTTCCATTTTATTACAAAGAAAAATTAATTGGGTTCTAATAATGAGGTAGGCATGCGGGGCACTTACCAATGAAATACAATTGTTTGTGCATAATAGAATCTCTATGGTGGCATCTGCTTGAACAGCTAAATCAAAGACCAACCAAAATCACTGGTTGGAGATAATTATCTTTGCTGTAAAACATGTTCAGATCTATATGGTAAGATAAAAGCTCACCCATGATATCACTAACTAATACCTTTTTGAGGGGGAGAGGCACTAATGCATTAGTTAAAAAAGCAAAACCACAGACGTCATCTCAGATCAAAATATTCACATGCTCCACTGTTAAGCAGCTGATCTTTCATTTTATCATCTTAATAAAAAGGGGTCTGGGCTTCAAAGGGGTTGTTGACACTTCATGCTACCCTGACTGCCATGTCTCTTTTTTGTTTCTTCTCAGACACATCCTCTGACACCAAAAACATTCTCTGCTAAACGCGACATATCATCAATTTGTGTATGAGAGTTGAGGTTTCTTAAAAATTGCTCATTTAAAGGCGTCGGACCTCCCCATATGATTTTCTTTACTGCTTCTGTTCTGCACTGAATAGACACAAACAGAGAATGAAGAAGGCAGATGTGAGGAGGAAAAGATATTTTGTAGGGGAAAATATTTTTGTGGAAATGATGAAGGTGTCCATCATCAGGAAGAAAAGTGAGCTGAATTTTTGATGTATAAACCTGAGATACAGTCCTGCATGTGTCAAATGGATATGTCAGAAAAAGTGACAGTGGTATTTTTTCTTTTTATGACCCAATCTGATTCTTATCAAAGTCAAATCCGGCCCATAAAGATCATGGACATCAACTACTCGATGGATCTAATAAGGCAGCTTTAATCTCACAGTCTCAAATGCATTTTATCATTGAAAACCTAAAGCACACTTAAAAATGTTGCATATAAAGCAATGTAAGCCCAGGGTGTATAATTTGTTAAGACATGCTAATGCTGGCAAGATCCCCACTTTGCAGACAATTTTTTTGTAACAGATAATTTCACAACACAGAGGTTTGGTGGAATAGCTGCGGTGCTAAACCAAAACCATTTAACCTTTAAATACAGAGAATGATTGAGTTTGGTACCATATTCGTGCTACTTTTCCACTCAACTCAAGGCCCAAGTTTTACATTTAGTTATTATTCCCTTTCTCCAGAGAGACAAACAGGGACAGGCCATCACCATGTGAATTAATGAACCGCTGGCAATAATTACGATTATAGTTGACAGTCACACTGTGGTGTTATACCTACTCATTGTGACACTATGAACAATACCTGAGAGGAAGAATTAAATTCTCCAGAAAGGAAAGAATGGGTTAAAAAGCCATATGGAAATTTACACTAGGGATAATTTAAAGCAACTGCTAAGATTAAAAAAAAAAAAAGTATAATCACAAAATGTCCACCAATTAAGCCTCAAGAAAATATCCTTTTTTTTTTTACTTTCGTGTTTCGAGATGCAGAGTTCACCCTAGAGCGCTGCATTTCCATTCATGAGCATAGTACATACATAATTAATGCAATCTGCTGTCTGTTATGACTAGAGATGACAGAAATTTATGTGACAGCTACCAAATATGTATATATTTGGTTGTTGTGTATATGGCTGTTAATAGGTTTGACTGTATCTAGCATTGATAATATGCCACCAATGTGGTGAAGTTAAACCCATCCCACGTCTTCCAGGCCTGGTGTGTGGTAGGGCTATCCAATTTGAATAGCTCCTTTATGTTCTTTTTCAAACCAAACGTTTTTATTTTTGTCAATAAACTGTGTCATTTATTATAGCTAAGAAAACTCATGTTGTTTGAGGTCTTTATCAGAGTTCCTACAAATCAGGTTAATTGGTGATCAACAGAGCTTTTCTGCCTTTAATGAGCCCTGGTAGCCCAAGGCAAGGCCCAGCTCTTGATAAGGGACTTTCCCTTTCCTTATTCAGGACTCTTTGATCACTTTTTTTTAACTGGGAGAACAACCGCCGGGAATGTCATTGTTTTTTAATTGCCTGATTACCAAATGTTGGAGATAAAAGATAGATGTTCTCAATTAATAACATTTACATAGATTAGCATCACTAACAAGCCTCATTAGTAGCTGCTGACTTTTGTTTAGACTGCGTCCCATGTCAGTTGTGCTCTGATAGTGCACTGGTAACCACGTTCTCCATATTAAAATATATTTCTTTCTAACCTCCTTCCATTAATCAGGCTATATATATGACATTTTAAAGCACAAACAGGGTTTCATTAAAGTTAAGTCTTATTTCCCAGAGCATTCAGTGCAAAATTGGATATATTGGGAGGCTTTGCATCAAAAAAGCCTTGCCTTCAGGAACAGGAGTCAGGCCTGAGGTACGTTAATGTATTTAGAATAATAAACAAGCCACTGCAGCCAGTTGCTTGTGTTCCTCTGCAACTTGTTTTGCTTATTTAGTTATTAATTTTGAACTGTCAGATCATTAGCTTTTGCTGTGCCTCAGTCTACTCATCCATGAACTGTTTACAGTGATACATGTTCTTCTTAAAAGTGCTCTGAATGCAAGGGCAGAAAATATGTGGCACTCACAACATATAGAATAAATATCTGTAGTGAGAAAATAAATCTCTTTTACACCATTCTGTAGGTGCAAGTGTTATCCTTGAAATCTGACCTCCTCCTGAGGCTGTTCCTCAGCAAAGCACCTTGTCCTAGTGGTTGAATCATAGACGTCAAGGTCTTTCAGGTTTTCACTCCTTGGTCCTCACCCTCAGACTGACTTTTCCATTGGCTGACACACAACACGAGGGCTGTTGGGGTAGCAGGAGAAACCTCCCTCTGCCCTTCAAGCAAACCCTCATCTATGCACTTTAAACACACTTGATTTTTGGCAACAAAAATCTATTTGAGAACTTGTGCTTTTCTGCTTCAAGAGCAAAACTAAACTCATATCAAGCAAAAGAAAGAAAACAACATGAGGGCTCTGTTAAAAAAAATAAAAGGCTTAACATGTATAGTTTCCCAAAAGGGAAGGGAAAATGATATTCTGACTGAACTGTCAATGAAGTCAAGCTAAAAGCTGAAATATATATAGAATGCCAAATACTTTGAGAGTTAGAGACACACTTCTGCATGTCTTAGTGTGTGTGTAGAATTGGAGATACAAACATGTATGGACTTGTGCAGATTAAAAAATGCTTCTATCTATTATTTTGATCAATGGTCCTCTTTTTTTGTATTTTCAACACCTATTGCACTGATACACACAAACCCAATATTTTTTACTCCATCAACTTGAAAATCTCTAATGTCATGACCTTTGCTTCAATGTTGAAGCTGATTTCAGGGTTGCACAAAAAAAGTAAGCTCTATAGTTCAGTCAAGCAGCAGCAGTGAAGTGCTAAAGCAGAAGCTTCTGTGCTATAGGCGAATGGATTAAATAAATAAATCAATCAATAAAGGATGTAAACTTTTTTTAAAAATCTCTCTTTTCAGTAAAAAACCAAGTCACAAACTCCTCTACCCTTAATCTTCAAGAGAGAAATAGCTTTGACTTCTGCTGTGGTGTAAGATAATTCTCCCTTGTCAGCAAAGGATATAGAGACATAAAAATCAAACAGAACTCAGGGAGGATAACATGTTTTGATTTGTCACATTTTCAGGCTTTTGGTCATGTATGTTTAATTTTAATATTTTTTAATGTGGAAGAAAATAGCCCTGATCTTTGTTTTATTAATGCACTTGTTTCAAAGGGCAATACAAAGATTGGAGCAGAAAACAAAGACAAGAAAGATATGAGAACAAGATATTCCATTTGTGGCTTTGCAGCATAAGATGTCAGAACTGTGATTGCAGGTATGTACATGTACTCATTTTTAAATTAAGTATCTGTTTTAGAGGAGAAAAGGCAGCGCTAACATCTCTCGTGTGCACAGTACCACGACTGCTAAGCACCATCATGCAAAGTGTCAGAGCCCTAACATGACAGATGTGTTCAGAGAGTGAAATTCATCTTTGTTGGTAGGGCCAATGCAGAGCCTGTGAACCACTGAAACCCTGATATGGGGAGGGACACGGCCCCCAGACCCACCACCCCTGGGCCCTTCAGCAGCCTGTGATGGCCATCGCTCCCGACTCCGGCTGGGTTCAAGCTGTTTTCCCCAGGGAACTGCTTTTGTGCCATTATCTGTCTCCTGGACTATCTCGTTCACAAATACAAATTATCATTATTTATATTTTAGTTCTTCCCTGCTTTTCCTTTTCAAAGTTTCACCCTTTCTTTTTGACCAAGAGAAAAGGAAAATAAGTCGAGAGGAAGATAAGTCTAAATAAGAAAACCTGGCCCTTTTCTACCTCTGCTTTTTGAGACCAGGTAATTCCAGCATTCTGGTCCTCCAAATTCTTTGATTCATGTTCAGCCAACCAGAATATTTTCCCTCTTGACAAGGTATAATTTCAATGGAGCTGTGTTTTGTCTCTGTATGATGCACTTCGTATTTTTCATGATTTTGCATCCCTCACACAAGACTGTCAATTAAAATGATAGCTACTTATGTGGGACAATAAGTGACTATGAGGGAAGGGATTTGTGGAGGCAATTTACAACCTCTAATTCAGCTCCAGGGATGTGCTCCAGCACAGCTACCCTGCGATGGCTGTGCCAGGTAATTTGCTGGAACACTCTACTGAGGCATCAGCCTGTTGATTGCCTGATGTGTAAGAGGCCTCAGACTGGGTCATATTCCACAATTAGTTTCAGTAAAAAAATCGGGAATATTTCTTTCAGTGTTTGTTTCAAGCTATATTAAATGCTTCCACATTGCAAGGGTTAAAATATGCAGAAAGAGGGAAGCTTAAATAGAACACTAAATAAATTAAATCACTGCTTTGGTTGAAACAAAACATTGGAGATTTACCTAAGATCATGTTGTTTTGTCGCATGGCAATAAACCTTTACATCTGTCATTAAGTACTGACGCAAATCCTATTTAGATCTTGACCTTCAGATGCAGAAGAAAGAAACCCCAAACAACTATTTATTACCTAGATCTAATCTTGTCCACATTTTCTCCTTAGCTAGTAGAATATTCTAAAAAGAAACAGATGGTTTTAACCATCTTTCCAGTACCAAAATATAAAACTGGTTTAATTAGTGTGCAAGCAGTCATGGCCACGCGCTGCATGTGCAGCTCCCCGCAGTATCTCCTCTCCTCCGTCAGCAAAGTGCTGCTGAAATCCTCCCATTCCCATTACTCCTATAAACCTTTAGCCCAGATCTTCGACTGACATAAATCAGAGAAGCTCCACTGAGCTGGATGGAGTTGTGCCAATTTGTGGAAGTTGAGGTTCCGTGCTCATGTCTCAATTTTTGTTTATTCACCCCCCACTCCCCCCCCAAATATTAAGAAAATAGGGGAATATAGAAGAAATTGCGAATGTGGTAGCATTCATTCATGGTTTGGCCCTTTCCACAAATGCAAATACACCAGAATGTTTTTTCTTTTCCCCTGAATACTGTTCTCATTTATATACGGGCAGGAGATTTGCTAATGAAATGATGCAATTAGAAGCACATTCTTAGAGAATCTACAGCAAGAGGAACAGCAAAGATGATAAATTAAAACAAAATAGCTTTTGTAATTGCATTTTTCTCACAGTATTTTATCCTTTTCTGGTTTTTATGGAAATTATGATTTCTTTTTCACCAAAACAAACAATTCCTATTTACACCTCACACTGATTCAGGGCAGCTTAGTAGATAAGGCAGCCAGAGCTCACTGACAGGACCTGGGCTTGAACCATCTCCAGGTTATAACCTAATTGGCTTCCTCGTCTGAGCTCAGTGTCTCCAGGTTGGGCCAGGGAGCGCTGCCAAGGCATTAGGGAAACTTGCAGCAGAGTTGTGTGGCCTGGAGATAGACAACTTCACTTACAAGCTGTGCCTGGCCTGACCCTGATCCTTCCCTTGCACGAATATCCTCTGCCTGGTTAAAAGAAGAAAGAAAATCCATGCTCTCCCCAGATCAAAGCTGTCGTTTCTCTTTGCTTTGCAAGGCATCCGGACAAGGGAAAGGAATAAAAAGATGATTTTGGTTTGTTTGGTTTGTTTTAATTTGAATAAGGAGCAGAACTCTGGGAAAAAGTAATAGAACTTAAATCAAATAGTTGGAAAAATGATGTTTATGTGTGGCTTTGAGGCAATTGGACCCACGTCATCAAGGATTTATGATTTCTAGGATAGAAATAAAAGAATAAGTCTAAGAAGTGTGACAAATCCAGAGCCATCCATTATCTCATCAGGAGGAGTTTATTGTTATTATTCAATTATTCTTATTATTCAATTAAAAAAAAACAAGCAAAAAGGAAATCATAGAATCATTAAGATTGGAAAAGACCTCTAAGATATCCAACAATTAACCTAAAATAATCCATTAATTCTTCTTCTTAAATTTTGCTATAATTAGATGACATCCATGATGGAACTGGCTTCAATGGAGCATAAAATTTGAAGCTCAGCAGCAGGAGATTGACACCAAAAAGGTGTCAGCAGGGAAGGATCTACACTAGACAATGTTTTTTTAAGAAATCAGATTTTTAAATTAAGTCCCCTGAAATATCTCTCTTGGTATATTCATGGTTTCTCCTGAATGAATAACTATCCAATGAGGTCTTTCCATGTTTCTTCATGGAAGGGCTCTCTTTTAAAAAATCTATTGTTTTTTGGCTCTGTGCATTAAAAAAATAGATTCATCTCTTCAGCAAATTGATATAGAATTCAAGACTGATCATACTTTGGATTTTTTAGACACATTTGTTGTTTTTTTTCCTCAAAATACCTTTTGAGGACTATTTTAAATGAAGGCTATGCATTTATGAGTGAATACGTTAGCAGTCAAAAAATATTTTCTACAGAACTGTAGAATAAAACTACAAAACCATCACTTGAAGTTGAAATTTAAAAATTCTATTCTCAAAGTATGATTTTAAAAAATATTCTGGAGTTTTATATTTGCATGGGAAAAAAAGTGCAAAAGCATGTTAGTGATTTATTTTTCCTTATTTTAAACTTTTTTTTTTTCCCCAAATCTCCTTTTTTCTCCTACAGAATTTTTAAGTGTTTTCTGACTCTTGAAAAGTAACCAGAGGAAAGACAAAGATATCTTTTAGTCAGAAGATAATTTTTTCCAAACTGAGTGAATATATTGAAGTTTCTAGAGTGGAAAAATAGAGGTGAAAAAAAAGTAACAAAGAGTAGCCACCTCTGTCCTGTCAAATAAACAACACCAAACCCACCAAATAAAAACAAAACAAAAAAGCCAAACCACAAATCATGCTGTTTCAAATGCTTTAAAAAGCAAACAAATGCCAAAAAGGGGAGGAGAGTTTTTTAAAAATTATTTTTACAGTAATAAGTTGCAGGACTTGAACTATGGTGAGAAATATCTTGGAAGAAAACATCAAATTAAGCTATGAATAGGGCTCCCATTTTGCATTTCTTGTAAATACTCTTTTCCTTCCCTCCAGCATTCTTTCCTTGCGCCTCTTTTGCTTTGTACTGCTTCTAATGACAGTGATGTTCAGTTTTACGGGGTCAGATGTGCCTTGATTTAACCAGTTTATACTGGGACATGGAGCAAGACTCCACCATTTCATGCCCTGGGGCAGCCACCATCACAGCCCACGTCCTGTGAGAGCATCAGGACAGGTGACATGGAGATGGAGCTCCTGGTAGTTCATCCAATTGTCATCCCAAAGATTGGCATAGCTGGAAACCAATGTCAGTAACAGTTTTTGGCAGCCTCAGCACCATGTGGAAGTCATATCTGCTAGGTCTCAGCCCTGAACTCTGCACCAGCTGAGAGGTGAGTTAGACTCCATAAATCCCTGTTTTTTCCCAGAAACTGAAAATGAGGAAAATTCTCAGTGAGTGAGGAATGCCTGTCATGACTCTGTTCTGTACAAATCCTCATGGAAGACACCAACAGGGCAATTCAAGTCAAAACCTGACTAACAGGTAGTGGGTGCCTCTTACACTCCTTAATCCCATTATCGGCCAGGTTTGGCATGTCAGCCCTGTGCCCTTGGCACAGGCACATTGTGAGAGCACTGCCAGGTGCATGTGCCACGGGCTAAGAGTCATCTGTCATCCACTCTCCTGGAATCAGACAGAAATTATCTTTTGTTACGTTTTTAATATGTTGTTTGTTAAAACCAGTCACGCTTCCAGGCTGGGAATTTTCTGAGCTCTGTTAGGAATATTTTTTTGAGTCATTTTGCATCATTTGCAATTTCTGATGCATTCAAATACTACATTAGGTCCCCAGAGCAAAACCTCTCTGTCAATACACCTCATCTGACAGCAATCATGGAAGGGAGCTTTAAAACTCAAGCACTAGTTCTGAATGCTGCAAAAAGCTGCCCAAGAGATAAGAAAAGAGGAGATAACTGCTAGTTCTCTTAAAAGTGTTTCATGTCACCCTGAGAATCTCTTGAATATTTTATAAAAGAAAGAAAATCCATGGCATGAATCAATTCAAATTAAATACCATAGAAAACATTTTCTAGATATATCAGAATGCCTCTTATATAAATTCGAACACCTCAAATCTATTTTTCCTTTGTGTGTTTTTCACCATATGAGTGGGTATAAAATGCTCCATGGATACTCCTGTCATCTTTCCCTATCACATTGCAAATATATTTATACATGAGACTTACTGCCTTTTCCTACAATGAAAATAAATAGCGAATGTTCTTTTCAATTCACCACGTTACGTGTTTTAGAAACTTCCAGAAATAAGTCAGAACAGCAAGATTTATATAGTTAGGCCTGGCATATTTGTGTATATTAGGTAAACATGGTTATTTGGAACCAAGCTGTGCCTGTATGGTTTCTTCATGCTGTTTTGTTGTCTAGAGGCACAACGAGGCCAATTTTTTAGAAGAAAAATGTGCCATATAATTGCCATTTTGTGATGCATTCAGCTAAAATTATGGAAAAAAAGAATCTTGGTTCCCCCTTTGATGCATTGTGCTGTTGTTCCACTCTAGCTTTTACCAGCTTCCCAACGCAACTGTCCTGTTCAGCAGGAGAAAATACCTGAATTACATACACAAGTACACATGCATACTGATAAGGTTTGTCTAACCCCTGACTTGAGCACACAGCTCAAAAATTGCCACAGAGAATAGGATATATTTGTTTGAAGGGGAAGAAAAGCAACACTGTTAAGATAGGTGCAGGCTGACACGGTAAATAAAAGCAACACAAGTGTAGGCACAGTTGGAGCAGGAAATAGTTGGGAGATGTGATTCAGCACTTAGGCTGGGAGATTATGTTTAACATGAGGCATGGAAAATGTAAAGCAGTTCCTCCTGCTGTATATTCATTCTAATATGGCAAATGGAAAAATGAGGCACCAAGCTCATTTGAGACCAACAGCACAAAAGGAGAACTGTGCATGCCCAAGTTTTCCATATCACCATTAGAACTGCTGGAAAACCAAAGGACTCTCTTACTGGTGCAGTAAATAACACATCCACACAAGGCTCTGTGGCACCAGGATGATACTTTAAAAAGGTGCAATTATGCTTTCTGTAAGACAAAGATGGCCCTCTGGAAAACACCAAGCATGGCTTTTGTTTGACACTGTCACAACAGAAACGCAACAGCGAGTACCTCTCCCCTCTGCCTGTAGACACTTGATTTATGCAAGGAGAAAATAAGAGCAATGCTCGGATATTTATGTTTAACATCAAAGAAAATTCAGGTTCAGGCCAGCACATAGGAAAAATTGCTGAAAATCTGTTTGTCATGGAGAGGTGATCTCTGCAGTGCTGCCCAAAGCACGAAAAGATCGTGTTTGTTACCTGTGACGTGACTTCCGTCGGAGGGAAGGAATGGAGGTACCTTGGCCATGCCATTATTTATGCAAAAACACTTGGTGTATTTGTGGTGGTTTTGCTTCTCTCTTTTTCTGGCTTCTTCACCATTCTCCCTTGCAGATCATGCTGGGAAATGTATTTAGTGTATCCACAGTCTTCCCAAAAATGGCACTGGAGTTGCAGTACATGCATTTTGTTCCAGCAGGATGATCTGATGCCTGTGGACTAAAAATCACGAAACTGTGTGTAAACCTGGATTTTAAATGCTATTTTGTTTCTTCCTGATTTGGGACGAGAATGCAGAATTTCAAATCTCTTAAAAAAAAAAAGGATGCCTTGCAAATATTTAGCTTTGGAGGCATCAACACAACTATCTTACAACAAATGCTGAAACAAAATTTTCTGTATTGAAAATGCTGTCTGAATATTTTGTGGTTTAGAACGGAATGTCCTTTTAATTCAATATATTTGAAAATTCATATTTGAAAATGTAACATTTTTCTTTCCTAATTCTTGAAAATTTTCATGCAGATATATTGCTACAGCATCATCTCATTAAAGTGCTACAGGAAAAGAAATCTCTCCATGTGGCATCATATGCCAGAGGATATGTAATTTAAAACCAAAATATTAACATTTAATCAGAATGGTGAAGTCAAAGTGAAACAGGAAAATCTGACAGATGATACATAAATAAGAATAAAATGAAGTATGATTGCATTTATAACCAGTCATGAGCACTGCAGATAGAGCTGGTAAAACTTACAAGCTGGTTCAGTTGAAATGAAATGACATTCTTCGCATAATTTTTTTCTGAAATTGTCCAGGAAGTTATATGAATTTAATCTCATATGAAAATGAAATTCCCCTGAGTCCAGAATCCTGCTCAAAGCACATCTCTTGTCACGAGACATGAAGATGTGAAAGACCATCAGAATAGTTTCAACAACTGGAAATTTTTCCTGATGGCTGGACTCTGACCACAAAGAAATGTATCAATGCATATTTCTAATGGAAGAACCGTTCTTTAATAAACAGAGTTGGTTTGGTTTTTTTTCCCTGCCTCTCTAATTACCTGGAATTTTCCAAATGTGTGAAACAAGAACAACTTCCACTCCTTGCCATTGGAGAGGAGTAGCCATGTCTAAATTTTGTAGGGAGAATGGCTTGAGCTGCCTGCCAGTAGTTTTACAACCCACTTTAGATCAGCCACATCAAGACATCAAGGAAAACTTATGCTCAAATTATTTTTCATATTTGAAGAGACAAGGTTTATGATACCCCTTTTTCACAGGTGGTCAGTTCAAGGACTCATTAAAAGTTATACAAGTTTCCTATTGATAAATATGTGGGAATTATAGTCCAACTGTCTTAAGAAGTCATAGGCATTAAAGAACATGTGCAGCATTAAAGGGAAATAACAAATTATTATTTAATGAGATGACTAGTCTTGCTATTGTTGCTTTATTTTCAAGCAACACTGAAATGGGCTCCCTGGTGTTTGTAGTTTCTGGCTATCTTTTTTTTCTCCTCATTATTAATTCCTTTTTCTCCATGCTAATCAGCCAAAGCATTGTGTGTTTGGAAGACTGATTTTTATACCCCATTCCCTTTGGATTTAAGGGTTACTTGTCAGCCTCGCCAAAAACTTCAGCAGTAGGTAAAGCCAAGGGCACTCCCTGTGACCACTGAGGCAGCACTCATGCACAGAGTTTATGCGTCTGCCACACCTCTGGGTCAGAGCTCACCGAGGATTTCCATAAATCCAATGGGTAATGTGCCAAATAAGATTAGAGAAGACTTCACATTATTGTACAATCCAATGAAAATATCATCTGCTAAGCTCCTTCTGGTGGTGACGGGGAGGAGGTGGCTAATATTAGCAGGTGTTTGTCTCAGAGGCAAAGAGGAGGCAGGAGCACCTGCCTGTGCCCGTGCACAAGGTGGGAGCAGCCATTGCGACTTCACCTGTGGCAAAGCCTTCAGTAAAAATGCAATTTTTAAGAGCTGGAATTCTGATCACTGCCGTGTTGTGTCAAATTTTTTTCTCTACCTTTTATTACATTATGTTTAATCTCGTCCCGTTTCATATTCCCAAATGTATCTTTATTCAAAATTCTGTTTAAATTTATCTATCTGTACTTTCATATGCTACCTAATACCTGACACTGTATTTTCACATGCAGAGTTGCATTAATAAATGGAGCAGGTGGATTTTTACATCTGATCTGTGCCTGTTTTATCTATACACATATTTTTCTTTCAAACTTTGACCTGCAAGAAAGCAAGAAGGAAGAGTCATCTGGCACTTAGGAAATAATCATTCAATATGTTTGTATTTGAGAATAAAGGAAAATGATTTTTTTTTGGTTCCATGAGGCAATAGCAGAGGGAGCCTTAAAGAGGCAAGTGCATTTGCATTCTGTATTTGTCTCCTTTATAAATGTGGTTAACTAATTGCTTCTGCTTTCATCAGTTATCAATCCTTTGTTCCCGAACACAAGCAGAATCAGATTCTGATGCCATTGCTGAACTTGATGAGCTCCTGACTCCGTTAGTTATCCTCTTGAACTTGATGGTCCAGATTCTCAAATGGTATAAATCAGCATAACCCATCCCATAATCAAAAAAGCTGATCTAAGGAGATAATCTGGGGAATAAAGTCCTACAGGATGAGAGTAACAAAATTGGAATAATAACGCTCTAAAATTTTATTAAAAATCCTTATCCATAAAGCCTGAAAAAGGTAAAGGGGAATAAATACTTTTGGAACAATTAGTTGTGCTATTCTTAGATAACATGGTTTGATGGAACATAATCTGCAGTTCTGCTCAGGAGTAAAATGAATATATAATATATCTAATATGCTGACACGTATGCCTTTAACCTATTTAAAGATTGTCCACTTTTTTCAATACAGTCATTATGCATAATTGTTGGGTACTTGTGAATAATCCTAAATGTTACTCAAGCTCTGTAAATTGTGAATATTGTATATTGAGACCCCTGGAACTGAGATGTATGGCAGATGCAAATAAAGGATACTGTTACAGCAGCCTGTCTGGATGGACCTTATCCTTATAAACTGCTGTGCTTGCATAAAAATGGGGTTTGCTTCACTGCAGAACGAACCTGCCCACTGGCTGGCAGCCTGTAATTGTACCAGGAGTACAGCTGTAGTAATGTTTACAACAAGTTGAATGGAGCTGGCTGAGTACAAGATCCTGTCTAGAAGTGACCAAAATGTTGGAGTCACAATAAAGGAACAGTGCCCAAGTATTAATCCTCTGATGTTGACATGGAGGAATGATGAATTTCCACAGTTGGTGGGCAAAAGTGATGTCCCCAACCACGGCCTTGGCAATCACTCAGACCTCAGAGTAAATTAATGCAGTCTACAGCTGTTCTAAATTTTGCCAAATCGAAAAAAAAAAAAAAAAAAAAAAGGCATGTATCCCATTTCTGGCAGGATTCTAATTTGCTTGTTCTCCTCCTGGCTCACTGCCATTTGCCTTCCAGTGACTCTGTTACAACAAGGAGGCATGGAAAACATCTCTCATCTCCACTTCTCCCAGACCTTTAATGGTGCAGTGTTTGGGGGACACATGCAGAAAGGGAGAGATTGGATTTTAGTCTCTGAAGGCTCAGGAAGAAATAGACTTCAGATTTCCCTTTAGAAGCCTCCAGAATAAGGCTGCTGTCCCCGGGGTCATGGCCTGTGGTCTTCAGCTCACACAGAGGGTACAGAGTTGCTCAGCAAGCACAAGGACACCATGGCACTCACTCAAGTCACAGTTACGAGTCCCTGCAGCTGGGAATCTGTCCCCTCACGTTTATAACCTCCAGAGCATATACTACACAATTCAACTGTGTTGTCTACTCTGGAAACACAGTTAATCCAGTACTGAGGGTTTGTAAAAGACCAACCTGGTGCACAGTGAGGAAACACTACAAAAATAGAGTTCTGCTCTTTGCAGCTACTTCCAAAAGTACCATCCTATCAGTGAAAGTGGGAAAGGTCTGCCAAGGTAACACATCCCACACCAGGCAGAGATGGAGGTTCATAAGACATAGGATGAACTTTATAAAACAATTTTAATCTTTGGCCTTTAAGCAGCATAGCCAACAACAGGTTCACATCAGGGTAGTGGCATTAGCCAAGACAAGTTTACAAATCCCTGAGTGCGCTTCCATCATCCTGAGCTTGAGATATCTGTCAGTCCATAGCACATGCTGCTGTTGCTGTGCATGTGTCATGTTACTGAAACCCCTAGATAATGATTACGACCGATTATACAAGATGCCATGTTCCTTAATCATATCACTTACATTTCTGCTGAACGGCAGTGACAAGGTTTTGAAAGGAGAAGATCACAGCTGTCCAATAAAAAAAAAAATCAGATAAACCACACAGTGTTTGCAGACAGAAGATTATGCTAACCTGAAAAGTAGCTTTAGTGCTGTTGATATTTGCACTCTCCCTAACTGAGCTGAACCCTCATTCATCCTCTCTGTTTGGCATCGCGTCTGAAATGGAGGTGATTGATGCATGAGCAGGTATATTTCTGATTTTTTTTGTCTGTGTTATTTACAATTTTCTGTTCTCCTAGTGAGCATTTGAGTGGTTATTTTTTTTTTTCTATAGTTTTCCCCCTTCCCTCACCAAGATTGCAGGTCTCAGAGTTCCAGGCACTGCATACCAGTCCCAAAGCAGACAGCTGGAGTGAGAAAATCCTCTCCTTGCCCTAGAGGTAACCCCAGCTCTAAGCTGAAGACATTCCCCTCCTTTATATGCTGGCTCATTTTGGAGTCTCACTCGTGCAGAGGCTGCCAACTGTCCTGAATTAAATGCAGTGCATTTCGATATGAGTAAGTGCCTACTAATGACTGAGCAAAACCAGTGTATTCATTTAAGCAAAGAGTTCAAGCAGGGTTCCAGGAACGAGGAGCCGTGTGCCCTACTAACAAAGCTATCTAGTTCAGTGCACAGTCTGAACTATGCAAAAGAAAGAACCTTCTACTTTTAAGTAGTTTTAATGCAGTTCTACAGCACTTAGAGTTTTCGGTGGAAAAGTCAGATGTAATTACTGTTTGACACAAAGGGATTTTTTTTTTTCCTAGCTCTGCTGACGTTCTATTTTAAATAATTAAAAGTATAATTTAAAACTTAAATTGATCATTTCAATAGACCTGATCCTGTCCTCAGAGGGAGCCTCTTGTGTCATAGTTAAACTGTTGATCAGCTCAGTGTCACTGTTTCTCCTTCATCAGAACATGTACCATCAGATCTATAATTCTTTTTCGCTTATGATGGCAGAGCTCCAACATGGGTGTAGTTTGACCCAGGTTAAGCAGATTTAGCTAAATGCATAAATTGTTCACATTCTGTCATGTGAAAGATGTAGGCCTTGAGCCAATGCTGGGAATAGATAGCTCACCCAAAGAAGAAAGTAATGTATTTGCAGATTTTCACGTCTGGACATTACTCTCTTTGACTCCTAATTGTCCAAAGGAGCTATAAGGTTTAAAACAATGTTTTTGATTTCTATAAGAGTTTAGGTGATTGTGGGTTCTGACATTAACATTCCTAGGAAGCAAATTTCAAGGCTGTACAACTCTCTGAAAGTGGGCTTTCAACCCCCTTTTGGCCCATTTCCACCAATAAAGTCACATGAAGAGTAAACCCATAAGCCAACTAATAAGTCAGAAGATTTTCATGGTATAAACCACAGACCTAACAGGTTGTGAATGCCCTGCAGAGGGCATCCATTCTGCTGGATTGCTTGCACCATAACACAGAATCTGGTTTCCAGTGCATTCCTTTGATGGAACTGTGCTATCAGAGATGTCCTCCAATACCTGTACTATCTTCTCAGACTAGTTTTTGTTAGTGTAAAAGGGAATGATATTTATCC
Source organism: Aphelocoma coerulescens (assembly GCF_041296385.1). NCBI lineage: Eukaryota > Metazoa > Chordata > Aves > Passeriformes > Corvidae > Aphelocoma > Aphelocoma coerulescens. The sequence goes on from NC_091024.1 coordinate 8,592,687, forward strand.
AAATGTCATAACTTGCAGAAAACAATACTGAGCCCTGACAGTATCATTTATTTGTGCCTTAAAGTACAATTTTAAACTATTATTTATTATACTAATAGTTCTGTGAGTTTCATTCTCCAGGATTTTCTGTTCTATGGAGGTTCTTCATCAAATCTCCAAGTCATAATGTAAACAAGTATAATAAATCTGTGTTTAACCTGTGATAATGGTTGAACTTGATGATCTTATAGGTCTTTTCCAACCTAAAGAATTCTATGATTCTATAAGCATTAAAACATTCCCTCTCAAAAAGTGTGTTCCACATGATGAAGATTTGCTCCTTTTCCCTCATCTCTAGAAACTGGACTTCACTAAAAATCAGGAATATGTACATAAATTAAGATATATAGCCCTATAATTGCTGTTAAATAAGGAAAGCTGCTTGCCTATGGTTTGCCTAAACCCCCTAAGATGACATCTACAGCCCATATGTGACCACAGGTGGTATAAATAAAATGGAAGTATAAAAGAGAAAAGAGATAAACATATAATTAAAACCAGCATAGCAAACACTTGTGCTCATTCATTTTAATGACTGCATCCTCCAGTTTACAGAGCAGTTGCAGACCCAGGCCGTAATAGCTGGGTTGACCACATGCCATAAAATACATCAGTGTAGGCTGGGTTCAAATTATCCAATACTTGTAATAAATCCATCCCATTAACTAGATAAATATGCACAAGCAAAGACTCAGGAGATAATGCTGGGAAGTGGCCTGTTGTTATTTAGCAGCAATGCCAGCTCGCAGGACCTGATAAATAGCAATGCTATCACCTTTTATTAAGAAACAAACAAACAAAAAAGATTAGTTTGGCTTTTAAGATCTCATAACTATGTCTCTCCTTCCCTTATCTGTAACTTGAGCTGAAAAAAGAGATTGTGGCCTTGAAAGCTTCAGTTCTGATGACTTTTTTGTAAGCCTAATAAAAGGCATCAGTCACACCATGTATTTGTGAAAATGAAATCTTCATATATTGAAGGTCAGTTTTAGTTGAACTAATATAATCAGTAAAAGTCAAGGTTCCTTTACCATTAAAATTGCCCATGCTCTGAGTCTTTTGATATTCTATGCTTAACCTTGGATCATGCTGTGTGTGTTGTATGCAGGGAGGATGGTGAATTCACGTTACAGTATAATGACTGAGTCATCCTGGCCTTGATTTTCAGCTGGGCAAAGCAGATATCCAACAAACACAAGGCTTCTTTAAAATTATTTGAAATTAATACATCCTTGAAGCACTTCCTCTCACCTCAGAATTTGGCAGGTCAGCCAAAGTCTACAAACAGCTTTTCGTTACAGTTTTATGAAATATTTAATATCACTCCTGAATATATTTCTGAAAGTTGAAAGATGGTTACATATAACTAGAGCAAGTATTGATATTGAGAAATGCTTTGAGGTTTGCACTGCATAAATCACACGATAATCCTGACAGGGGGTGCAGCCAGGTGGGAGCTGGTCTCATCTCCCAAGTAAGAACTGGCAGGACAAGAGGAAACTTCTCAAGTTGCACCAGGTTTAGGTAGAATATCAAGAAAAATTTCTTCCCTGAAAGAGTTGTTAAGCACTGCAACAGGCTGCCCAGGGAAGCAGTGGGATCACCATCCCTGGAAGCATTTGATTTGTTCCAAAACTCTCCCCTCTCTCTACCTCTTCCCTTTTCAGTACAACCATAAAATAGGAATCTGATATTTGCACTGAGGAATGAAAAGGCAAATCAGTGTGATACTGCCAACCCTGGATCAGGGCAGGGTCAGGCTGGATGGAGGCTTTGTGTGAAGGACATTGACCTGAGAGCACTGGCAGGGCAGAGATCTTCACAAGCATGAGTGCCACCTGATTTTAAAACAGAGGTCTAATTAAAGAACACATTCAAATCAGTTGGCTCAGAGAAGTGTTAAAAGTATCACACACAAAACTGCCAAAAGTAAGAAGCAGGGCAGGTTTTCAGCAGTGCCACTCTGCTCACTCCAGTGGAATGAATTCTGATTTTGATCTGTGTAAATGGGATAAGACCAAGGCCTGAGTCTTATCTCTCTGGAAAGGGCTATATGGATATGACACAGAAATATCTGTTTTGGGTTTTGAAAGCAGTCCTGCATCAAGAGAGAGTTTGAGGGATTTATGTGCTGAAAGACCTAGAGAAAAGATGTACAATGGGAAGTGAAAACGAAATATATGGATGTACAAGATGAATTGGTCATTCTATCCATGATCACTCTGTTACGGCAAAAGTCATTTTTAACCTGTGGATTCCTTAATTTGTTTTTTCTTTCCCAAAAGCCATTCCTGTTCCTTCTCAGAAAATTATTAACTAGAAGCAAAGGATCTGTTGATCTTAGTTTTGATTATCCAGTTCTAAATTTTAACTTTCTTTTCAAAGTGTCAAGTTTAATGGCAGGTCAGAAGAATACTTAATTACAAACCCCAAGCCAGCAAAGACAAATTTCTGGTGCAGGACTGAGAGCTGGTCCTGGCAACAGAAAACAACTCTTTGAAACCCTGTTTCAAACTGGCTCAAACTTATTATTATTATTTTTTTTCCCCAGGATATCTGCACTGAAGAAGAGGCAGTGTCAGCAGTCTATAAATAGCTCAGGACAGTATAAACTTTTGAACTGTGAAATCTGGGGGATGTAATCTTCCTGCTAAACAGAGGCTTACAGCAGATATTTAATGCTCTGATAGGAGCGTCGCCAGTGTTTGAGCTATGAGAGGAAGGGAAATTCTGAATTACTGTTAGCACTGTGCACTGGTGTGGTAGTTCAGTTTGGTTTGGAATCCCTTGTCTCAGCTGTATAAGCTGGTTTGGTTGTTTTTCTGTGTGCAAGTTTGTGCATAAATGTACTGAGGCCAAACGACTTACCAGCATTAGATGTCTAAAAAAGAACCTTTGGATCTAGAACAATTAATTTAGCAGACATTTAGATTTTATGACACACTCCTTAACAAATGGATTTGTTGGAAGAAACAGCCTGTATTGCTGTTTTCATCACTTTTTATGGTGCAATTTTCATCAGCTGAGAGTTTGTCCAATGGGAAGTACCACTGGTAAAAGGTCACAGCAATTTCCCTGGTGCTGTTGAGTTCCTGCCTGTCACACTTGGAGCACACTCAGGACAGTGCCACCTTTTACACAAGAGGCAGCGAAAAGCAACATCACTTCCCAGTATGACTATCATGCTATCAATTAACACTCCTGTATGGCTAATCCCACATAGCAGTTGTGCTGTGTGGAGAAGCTGCTTTTCAGCGAGGTGAGGGCACAGCCTGGGCACTTTGTGGGAAGGAGAAATGAAGACCCCACACTGAGTCCAGGTGTATATAAAATGAAAAGGCACATGTAATGCTTTTTTTTTTCTTTTCCTGGTAGCACCTGTGTATATTTGGAGAGCTTTAGCCACCAACACTTTCAAGCAACTAGTATGGCCACGAACTGGACTATAAACACATAAACCTCCTGACTCCGGGAATTGGCAGGGCCCACATCAAGGTGCTGCAATGTGGTGGACATCTCCCCCCAGTGGGGCCAACACCAACTGGGAACACCCCCTTCCTGCTCCCACAGCTGCCTTGTGGGTGGGGATGGAGGTTTTTAGCTGTGACCCCACCCTGCCCTACCATAAAGGAGGTGGAATGAGAGCCAGTTTGGCTGTTGGAGGGGGAGTTGTGGTGCTCCTTCATGAGTATGGACAGTTGTGGGGCAGGAGCTTCTTGGGGCTGGGCTGCTCACTTCTCCTATCAGTCTCCAACATGAGGAACCACAGACAGTTCAGAGCAGATCTTTCTGCGAGGCCTGGCTCCCTCCATGGAGAGATGCAGCAAACATGTGAGTAACCCAGAGTCTACAAAGACCTTTTGTACCTTTTGGTTGTGTGAGGGCTGAACATGCCAGGTTGTTGCTGGGCTGGGGGCTCTGGGGGTGCTTTACCAAAGCCAGCAGCGCCTCTGGGTGCTCCTACCCTTGAGACACACATTTTTTGTTGTGGAAACTGTTCTAGTGAGTAGTGGTGGGGGGTTTGAAGCTGGCACCTAGCTGTAGGAGATGGGGTTGGTAGTGGTCCTGGTGGGGCAGAGACAACAACCTCTATATTTTCCAGCTGAACATTTATTTGTCCTCTTGCACAAGTATTTGGGTTGTGTTTTCTGTTTGGCTTGATGTTGTGGCAATGGTGGCATGGCCAGCTATCCCTTCAAACATTAAGGGTGGTCTGTGTACTTTGGGAGAGCTTACATTATTTACTCCTAATATGAAGACAATTGCCAACGTGAGACACAAACAAAAAAGATCCGCTCCGCATCAATATGGACCAGAGTGTAAAGATGATTTTACCCCATGGGGCTATGGAAAAAGGCTTGCAACATCTCTTCTTATGCCACCAGTTGCCTCAGTAGTTGCATTAAAGCAGTTGGATAGGTTGGGATGTTGGCTGAGTAAACAATCTAATGCCACATCCCTTGCATTAAGTGGCCTCTTAGCAGATGTCAAAGATGTGAGGCATGCAACTTTGTAAAATAGAGCAAAGTCTGTGGTGGCCCTGTGACACTGAGCTGTGTGGCTCACTCTGCCAGGGGTGCATCTGCAACACACATACAGGTTGTGGACTACCATGTTCATAAGTGCCTCAGAAAAGGGTTTTTTGGGGGCAGATGATCAAGTTCTCAACCTTTGCCTTTGTAAGCTGAAGCTTTGTGATGAAGGGTGGAGTGAGTAAGGACCTCCCCTCGTTAGTGGGCCAGGCAGGGGTTTCTGTGTGGTACAACAGCATCCTTTGGGTGCTTGGTTTTCTTGGTGGGCTACAAGTGGAAAACAAGGCAGATGTGACACCATCATGCCTAAACTTCAGCTCTGGAAATTAGTAATGGCTGCACAGACCTCTGAAACGTGGCCCTAGGAAGTGAATACTGTTCTCCCCAGTGAATTTGCCCTCTAAATTGCAAGAGATGGGGTTTCTACTTTACTTCTGTAGCTATATTGATTTTTTTGCCATCTTCCTTTTTAAAGCTGAAGGAAAAATTCAAATAAAACCTAATGATGTCTTTCTGTTTCTGAACAGTTTTGGAAATTGCAGAGCAATCAATATTAAGTACACTTTACACCAATCTAGAGCCCTATTCTGTTCAGACATGTGCTTTATAGAGCTCTGATTTTTGAGTAATTTAGGCTGAAAAGTAGGGTAATGTGGATTTTCTAATTAGCTTGTGTTAAGTCAGTGTTCTTCCACCTGAATATTTTTATTAGCTGGGTTTTTAAAAGCATGCATGTATATATCCAAAGTAGGCGAATAAAAAGGAAGATAATCTTTTCAGAAGGATGAAAGACAAGTGGATTAATGCAGACTTTGAGATTTTGTGAGAAATTCAGACACACAGGCTGGTGCTGCAAGGAGAGCTTCTACTTGTGAAACTGTCACTTGTTAATTAAGTTAATGTCTCCGGTGCTCTGAAAATGTAAAGCAGTATGTAAGTGCTAAGTATTATTATTAATGATGCCAATTTTGACAGGTTTACTGGAACAGGCTTTGCAGTACAATATAAGCTAATGTTCTAATGCTTTACTCATTTACAATGAAACTGTTAAAAATAAGAAAGTGGGAATAGAAGGCCAGCAAAGGCCAGCAGAATAGATGGAGTCCCTCATTTGGTGTTCTCCCCAAGTGCTGCCTGGGAATGAGGTCAAAGGTAACATGGGGCTGTCTCTCCATCTTGTAGAACTCTTGGGGGAAAACATCAGGTGCATGATGATGGGCTGCACCAGATTATTGTGGCTTGCAGTTGTCCTCTTAGGAGGTGTGTTGGCCCTTGGAAGCTGTAACACAAAGAGTTGTATCCATATGGGCAGTGTGTCCTGCCTGTCACCTGAAGACTCATTCCTGTCACAGACTGCAGAAGGGGACTGGAGGAAGGTGTCAGCCCTGTGTACCCTAAGACTACTCGCTCCTCTAAGGGAAATCCCCACTGGCCAATTAATTTGGTTTGTGGCCCCTGCCTCCCTTGCCCTGAGCTGCAGAAGGAAAGAGTTCTGGTGTTGGCTGTATTGGTATTAGTGCCCAAACAGCTGCAGAGAGCTTGTCAGTAATACGTATAAAAGCATATATCAAAAAAGAGTGATTAAATTACCTTTCACATTTCATGGAGTCATAGTAGTTTGCAAGTCATTTGGATATGGAAGCACAGCTGCACACAGGTATCTGACCCAGCAAATGGGATAGTTTCCTCAAAGTCTTGGGCACATTTCCTTTCATGCTTTTTCTCTGAGCAAAGCTATCAAATCTGTCCTGTAAAAGGGACAGCCTAATCTTCAGATGTGTTTCTTAGATGCTCTTTAATTTATATTTTTCATTATCAGACTCAATTGTCTTCTGTCTTAATGGCTTTGAAATGAAGAAAACATTCCATATAAGTCATATAGAAGCCGTATAGAAATTGGAATTCTGGTGTTTTCCTGCAGGTGTGCCTATGTGTTCCCATTCAACCTTACAGGAGTTTCCCCACAAGTCAAGTCCAGTGGATGTCCTATTGGCATGGTCAGGGTGGTCTATTTGGCTTAATTGCTGCAAGAGAAATTGATGGATTCTCTTGCAGTTGGGCTGAGTTCTGCTAATGTGTCGAGAGTGCACGTCCACACACACCTACACTCAACAATTCCAGCCATACGAGACCAGCACTCCACTGCCTAATTGAATTCATTTACTGGCTGGCAGACACTCCACCTTTCAGTGCCATGTGGATCCTGGTTGTGCTGGAAGAACTTCAGGGCCAGTTGTTTTGTTGTGTGTTAGAGACTGAATTGTTGTGTCCTCATTTAATATGAACTTTGGTATTGTGCTGCATTAGTCAAACACTGCAGGCAGTATTGGAAGAGGGATGATGTGGTTACTTTGGGGGCCTGGGAAATTATTTCTTCAAAATGTAGCAGCAGCAAGATGGACTCTAATAAAACTATTTTCTTGCCTCTTGCTATGTCATCAGTTATTTTAGTGTTGGACTTGACCAAAGGCTGCTGGGAAGCAGCCAGGGCTCTGTCCTCATGCATCCAGAAAAGTGAAAAGCAATCCTTTTTCTTTTTAATATTGGTCACTGATGAAGTGTTATGAGAATATTGCACTCTTCACAAGATGAATCAGTGACCTGAGTAGGAATGGCTTTCCAGAATCAATGCTTTGATCTGTCAGAGCATCTAGAAAATAACAGTCCTCCTCTGCAGGCAGGTACAAGGAATGTCTTGGGTGGTAAGGTCTATCAGTTCACCCCGTTTTCTTCCCATCAACCACCAGTCAGGTGTTAATCACTGGGTAAAGTTGTCTTGAAATCTTCTGAGGGCAGCTTTGAACCTCTGCTGCTTAGGCCACAAAGAGGGGTCTCTGCCTTGGCCTCCTTGGAGCTGGCTCAACTCTTGATACCCAGGTGTCTCCTGAGCCAGTTGGTGTCCTAATCACAGAATTGCAGTGCTGGGGTTTGCAAACTAAGTAGGTTTACACTATCAGGACTCTGTAGCTTATTCCCCATGCAGAAAAGGAAGCAAAGCAACACAACAGAAATAAAAGAACAGATTCTAGCAGTTGCTGGTGTTTTAATACAGAAGAAGAGTTTTAAAAATCTAGGGTCGATGACTGGATGTTAATCCTGGAACTATATTAAATATCAGTTGTATTGAGATCTGAGTCTTTTGAGACACAACCTTAAAAATTATAACCTTAAAAATATAACAAGGGCAAGCTTCTTGCCCTTTTCTAAAGTGCAGTAATAAGCAGTAATTGTAAAGCAGGTATATGGGCATCTGCTTTGAATGCTCTAGTTACAGAATATGGTGCAGGTAGTACATCAACCCTGTCATGAAAGCACAATAGTCAGAATAGAGTCCTTAAGGCATCACTGTCTATTATAAATCAGTTAGAATAATTCATGCTATAGATTTCCCAATGCTGCAAAGCCTCTTATTCAGTGGAGTATAAATATATATCACATCTTATAGATTTTTCCCCCCCTTCTTGGCATGAAACAGACTTAAAAGAATTCTGCAGGAGAACAATGCACTGTACAGACAATTCTCTAAAAACTTTCATAAAGAGGAGGTGGAATGGAAAGATATTCTTTATCTCCAGGATCGTTTTAACAGCTCCAGTCACACCTTTGTTATTAAGTTTGGAGCATGTTGTGTAGGAGCCAACAGTAAGCCTGTGTGTGGAGCATACAGGGGCTGTGTCTGGAATCAGGCTGAAAATGCAAATAGGAGTTTCTTTTCTGGTTTGGTTTCTCAACACAAGTTAGAGCAGCTTGCACCAACTGGTAAAGGCTGCAAAGGGCCATTTTGCCAGCTGGGAGGTGCAAGGGTGTAATAATGCTGCTGGCTCCTTGCCTGTGCCAGCCACAGGGAGGAGAGTGGCAGAGAAGCCAATGTATGTCTCAGTGCCACAAACCAGGCTTAAAGACAGCTTGTACCACTTGGGAGTGGGGCATTATGGATCTGAAGTATCCAAAGGCCTGCCATAAAATATTTATGCTGCAACTTCCCATATTCTTCATATCACTTACAAATCCCTAAAATTTCCAGAAACCCCCATTACATTGAACTGATTTAAGTCACAAAGCCCTGTCTGATGCACGGTTCTCTAGGTTCTGATAAATGGCCTCGGGAGTGAAGGAGTTAACTGACCATCATCAATTACAGCATCAGAGGGGGTGATTAGGACTGAAATTGCAGGGAGGTTTTTAATTTAGCAGAGTAGAGGAGACTCCCCCAGCTTAGCCAAGCTCATCAGATCATACACGTCTTCCTGCTTCATCTGCTTACCGTGCGCTGCCACTCAGGGCTATTGTGCATGGAGAGGGCACCGAGCAGACTCCAGGATATTATATTATTCCCTTGTCCAGAAATCCACCTGAGGCTCACTGATGCTCTGCCTGCCACACAAGTGTCTAGTGTGCAAAATTCTCAAAGACCCCAACTGGGGAATCAATCAGCAAATTATGTGAAGGAAAAAATGGCAAAGTTTAAAGCTTAATACGACCTAATTTGTCTGGATTTTTTTTATTTTGCTGGTGAAGTAGGTAGGTCTACTTCTAGGAGTAAAGATACATACAGGCTTGTGTTAGGATCAGGGACGAATCAGTTGTATACTTGTATTTTGTCTGCCTCTGTGTGTATTCAACACTAAATAAAGCATATGGAGTGCAATGTATAGGCAGCTTTAACTTCTCTGCTGTTTTCCTGGTAGAATTGATTACCTTGGATGCTTTGGTCATTGCCTTGGGAAAAGGGCAGCAGGCCATGAAGAGTCACAGGAGGGAAGTGAAAGGGCTTATAGCCCTGACATGAAGCTTTTTGGAGAGTTGCAGTCACAGGCTGCTGGTGGGATGAGTCTCCTCTACCTGCTGGGACCCTCTTGGGCTGCTCTGTTCCCAGGATTGGGGATGCCAGCTCTACCCTGGGACTGGCTTGGCACATGCTGCTTGTCAGGACTATGAAATGCAGGAGAAAAACATCCCTGACATGCACCCAACCCGGTGGTTTTCATCTACTCTTTTTATTTCTGGTTTCTACTGCTGTTGCCATTTTCCTTGAGTATTTTGCCTCTGGGTTTTAGAAAATTTTGGAGTTTATAGGACAAACTGCAAGTGGACCCTGTTTATAGAAGCAGACTTCATGTTCCTCATGTGGATGGGAGAAAAGGACAGCAGTAATCCAGCTAGAAAATGCTCAGGATGGGCCTGACTCAAAATTCAAAGGGAGTTGGGCTTTGGTGATGTAAAGATAAATTTTTAGCTGCTTTTGCATTTTGAAGTCTTTAAGCAAACGCTCTCTTCTAGTGAAAACTTGAGAATAACAAGAATTGAGATCAGGGAGGTGCTGGTGCAGCACTAGCTGTGCAGAAGCAGTGGGAAGCAGCAGCCCCTTGTGCTCCTTCCCTTGGGTTTTGTTGCTTGTAATGTTGTAGAGCTCCTGCCACTGAGGCTGGAGTTTTCTATATGATCATGTAATTAAAGATTGTGCATAGTGTGCAGGCATATGGAGGCTAAAACAGTTGCCCGTGAAGCACTCGGCAGCATTTTGTGTGGTGTTTGACAAACCATTTTTATTTTGATTTTTGTTAATATGGCACTTTGTGCAATCACGGAGACACTTAGCATAGAACATCAGTCACCTGTGTAATCCTAATGAACTCATGTAAATGGAAATAAGGGGCTTCTGAAGACTGTTAACAATGAGGTGCCATGATGCTGGAGGAGACTTGGCAGCCCTCTCAGCCCACCCCTGATTTTGAAATGTGAGAGCATAGCTTTTCCCTTTGCTGAGGAAGAATAATCAGACCTAGTCCTTGAAATGGTCTGTAGTGAAGCAATGGATATTTTAACTCCAGGGTTATCATCCTTACTCAAACAAATTCCCATTGATTTCAGAGATGTTATGCCTAAATACAGAGAAGTGCAGGCCTTGAGTAAGCCTTGGTGTGACCTGCTTCTGTTGTGTTTCTTCTCCAGCCCACAGTATTTGTGAATTGCTGTGTTATTAATACAATAATTTGGATATATTGATTACTGTCAGTTCCCCCTGTGTGGTAAAATTCACATTATTCATACAAGGCAACTGAAAAGGAAAATCTACCTCCCAAACCTGAGAGCAGCCAGTGGGGCCACAGTTGCTTTGCTTTTGGTGTGCTCTGTGCAGTGTCTCTGTATGGTTGTTTCCTTTTGCAGTGCTCTTTGTAAAGGTGGAAAGGAGATCTTGCTTAGGTAGGTAGAATTTAGAGCTATTCAAGTCTTTTTGCCTGGGTCTGAGTAATCCATTGGATGTGGGAAATTTTACAGCTAGAGGATCTAGAAGTGTTTTCTGTGTTGGAGGTGAAGCATGAATTTTTTGGGAATGGCTATAAAACATGCTTAATGCAAAGGTTTGTGGGTTGCTAAAGGATTTGAAGTGGAAATTAGAAGTGTGCAGTGTTTTCTGGGGACTTGGGCCATTTCTTCTTTCCTCTAGCATGTAAACTTACACTTTGTAAGAAAACGTGACTGCTTTGTTCTACTGTGCTGTTGGAGACCTTGTGGGTCCTCTGCACTTCCCAATGCTCACAGGGGGTTTTGTAGACCCCCCAACACAGAAACCACAACATTGCTGGGACTCACCAAGGAGCCTCAGTGAGTGAATCTTTGACAGGTCCATGCCCAAAGTTGCTGCTGGCTGTTTTTCAGCTGTCTGTTTTTATTGTAGTCTGCCGTGATGCCCTGAGAGCTACTGCATGTTACAGCTCTGGTGTGATGTGTGCACCAGCTGCTTGTCCAGACCTGTCACATTTTGTGGGTTTTTTTGGGCTGCAACTATTTCTGTGCTGCTGTTGAGTAGGAGGGAGTTGCACCCTGGGCTAAGTCAGCAGGGACCTCTCTGTGCAGGTTGATGTTGTGTATTTGGAGAAAGCTCCCTGGGCACCAATATTTCTGCAGAGGGACAAGAGGGAAAGAAGCCACAGTATGCCCAAAACGACTTGAAAGGGTGTTTCTACAAGGGCAGCCTCCCAGAGATTGCTCCCTCAGAGCCTTAATGTACAATGAAAAGTAGGACTCTAACCCTGGGAACAGGCACATCTTCTCATGCTGTTTAATGTCAGTGGTGCTCAAGCAGTGGTATCAATTATTATTATTAATCCTAAAATAGATTATAAAAGAAAAAAAATGGAGCTGCTGTCTGAAAATTCAAGTAATTGTGGCAGAAAGTTAAGCTGCAGTAGTTCTTCAATTTGAGAGTAGCTCAAATCAAAGGAAAGAAATTCTGTGAGCCCGTTGAGGATCCTGGTCTGAGCCCTGCTGAATTCAGGGAGACTGTTAGAAAGATTTTGGGCAGATTGCAGGACAGGGACCTAATGAATATTTTTGTTATGTCGGAAAGGATTTTTGCATCTTAGTTTGCTGAATTGATTAATACTTGCACTTTCTAGTACCAGCATAATAAATACCATATACATTTTTCATTTTTTCTAATTCATCTTATTAGGAAAAATGGGCAAATAACAAATATGTGAATATATAATGTTATACTTTAATATAAGCTGTATGCTGCCTTCAATAATGAATGTTGTTGACTACAGTAATTAAGTATGATTCCAGCTCCAAACAGTTATTTACTTGTCAATATTAGTGAATCGGGTTCATCTAAAACTGCAGGCAGTTTTCTGTTTACTATATAAACAGTAATTGTCTATTTAAGTATTTGCTAAAATATTGTTTAAGTCTAAAATCAGGATTGCAAGTGGATTTCAATAACCTAGTTAATCTGCTTTAATTTTGGAATTCTCTCTCTGCATGGGAAGAGAAATATGAAAAGTAATTTCATCTCTGTATCGTTGATTTAATTGTATGTACTTTTGATGGATTAAGTTTCCAGTTAATTGTGGAAAATGCAACAACAATATTATAAAAAGAGGTTTAAAATAAAACAATTGCTGTCTGCTTTGCATGCCATTTTTAAAAAATGTTTAACATTATTAATTTTACAATGGTAATTTATAAATATTAGTTACATCTTCCCACTTAAAGCCCCCCAATGGATGATTTTAATCATACTTATTGATATTATCTACGTAATTATTTTTCATTATGCAAATATGTCTCAATTGCTGTGTAATAATGTGATGGAAACAGTTTTCAGTGCTTTGAAACACTTGCTTAACTAAATCCAGGAGACAACGGAAAACTGGTGTGAAAACTAGAAAAAACTGGGCAAACATTTTTTTTTTAATAGCAACAGTAGTTTTATATGAGTAATATTTAACATTTTGAAATCATCTGAAAATTCTGTAAACTATGAAAAAATGAATGAGCAGTAATGACAGTTTAAGCCTTTTAAATAATGATCTTTATCATGTTACTTTCTGTCCTTAGTTAAAAATGACACTAGATTAAAGTCTAACTGATTTCTAGTAAGTGGCATGTTTTGTTACTTTGTATATTTGCAAAAAATGTAAACAATGAGCTTCTAATTCACGTACATTTCTTAAAACATTGAGGGTGTCTTTTCCCAGGGAGAAGCGATATCCAGTGTTACAAGATTCTGAAAAGTTTATTTGAAAATATAATTGACAGAGCATATTAAAAAAAAAAGAAATTGACATCCAAAAATATAAAGGTTTCATTTTGAGGATTCTTTTGCTTGGAATTTAAAGATTGTCAGGAAAAGTATAATTAAGGGAGTTGCTCAGGACAAAATTACAGCATTAGATCTAAGTTTTCTGACTTTTCAGTGTAACTGTATGATTGTGAGCTTAAAATAATGTAGGCAATGCTTTCTTTTGTCAGAATAAATTATTATAATTTCTAGCACTTGGGAACTTGCAATTTGTTCTTGGGGGTTTTTGCATAGATAGTTAAATAAGCAAATAAGACAGCTCTGGGGTTTTTGTATAAGGATTGTAGTGAATTCGGTGGAGTTTTAAGATTTAAAAAAAAGTAAATGGTTATTACTCTTGGTGAAAAAAGCCCAGGGTTGTCAAAATAATTTATTGGATATATGTTCTCAGTGCATTTTTCTTATAAAAGGTTGCTCTAATGCTTTATTGCTTTGTTAAAGAAATGTATACATTTATGTAAAACCCTCCACATGAAAGTGTTGCTTCAGCCTTTATTGGAGCATCACTGTCTGCAGCTACAATTTCAGCCCTAAGCTTAACTTTTTTTTGCAAAGTATGTCGTTTCCATTAAACCTGTAATTAGTATAATTAATAATTATTCCCTAATTGAAGCGCAGGTTAACAAACTTCCATATGTAAAAAGTAAAGGGGGGAAAAATGTCATTCATTCACACTGGGCTTTATAAGCCTATAAAACTCTTCAAAGGACTTCAAGATATCAAGCAATCTTTTATTCAGCTAAACCTACCCCCCACCTTCCCTCTTACACACACTTAAATACGCAGTATGCTCACAGCTTGGAAAAAAGCAAGAAAAGCCTTAATGGATCACTGGTTTTAACCAAAGAGGTAGGTATGTATTCCATATAAATGGTTTCCAAACCATTTTGGTGTTAGTATTAATAATTTTCATCAAATGCAAACAAGCGTCTGGGCGCTATAGAAAGCGAAGCTTTCAGCTGTGCACTTATTAACACAGCTTTTATTTCAAGCTCAAAACATCTAAAACAATTACACTGGAGCAACTGTGTAATTTGCTCCTTTCTTTGCTACACAGGTATAGCCTTGTAGACAGAGGCTAATAAAGATTCAGGGGTAAAGTGGTGAGTTGAGGTCCAAATTTTGTTCGTCTTTATGCCCGTGAGTAATTAAACCAAATGAATAGGCTGAGACAACATCAGGAGAGGTATTCACATGTGCATGGGTTGCAGTGCCCAGTTCGAGTTAATACTTTACAACTGATGTAATAAATCAAAGAACAAAATAATTATTTCCCAATTTACTGTGACACAGATATCTTGTCATCACCGTGGTTATGTGTACATTTAAGAAGTGGTGAATGCTAAAAATCTATTTAGCCACGTCAGTGAAACAGAGCTAACACAGCAGGAAATATTCCTTTGTCTTTTTTTAATATAAAATCACTTGTCAAGATATTTGCTCATATTAGAAACCAAATATTTTCCATCTGCAACTGAGGTTCAGAATTTCATACCTTGGACACAACTATTTGCTTTTAAGTGGTTGCTTATTCAAATAATTAAAAATATTTTGATGTTGGGGATATTTTATATTCTTAGAAAAAACACTAGAAAAGTCCTATATTATGTGCTTTGTGAGCTGTTCATTTATCTGAAATGTTTTTTTGCAGTTTAAAAATAGATATCTTAAAATTTGCACAAAATATTTGTTATTTATATTGGATACTTCTGAAGTGCAGGTATAGACACCCTCAGTGCACATTTTTCTGCAGTTGTGTGGAAGTGATGGAGTTATTTGTTCAGAAATATTTCTTCAGTAAGTTTTCTCTGCATCTGAAAGCACAACACTGAGCTAAAATTTAACATTATGATAAACTAAACACTAAAGTGTTCCCTTAATATCAAACTTTAATTTTAAAGTAGTAACAAGTCATGGAGAAATTGCTGCTGTGAGGTCCAGCGGTGCGCACTGAAATATTATGAGCTCTGCTTTCATAATGCTGCCTTTCAAAATCAGTTATCTGTAGTTATCTTAAAATTTGAGTGCTTTCCAGAACACCAGAGTTAAAGCTTCTCGGGAGAATATACTGTTTCAATCAGATAGTTTTATAGAGTGCACGTTAACAAAAATCCTTACAATTCCCTGTTATCTTTGTCCTTTTTTAAATGGGAGAGAGAATGCAGGGGATAATGGCTTATGCTTGAATGCAGTTCAATGTATTTTGTGTTTTATTGATAAACATATGCATCTATATATATAATACCAGGCAGAGGTATGTGTTTATTTGTTAAGTTAAAAAAAGCTGTTACAGTTCCCTCACCACGATTTAGCAAGTTTGTCCTACCTGCACATTACTGATAAATATCAAATCCAGCTCAAATAATAATCAAATTCTCAGGGTGACTGAAACAGCATCTTTTCCTGACTTAATCTGTCTAAACAGGTACAGATGTATTAAAAAAAAAATCTAAAAACCCCACTGTCCCTTCAGCTTCCCTGCTGATGCCTGTCAACTTTTTAAAACAATTTTTAAGCTGTGGTTGGGAATGCAGAGAGAGTAAAAGCTCCTTTCAATTACAGATGATCAGTGAGAACTGTGACATGGTGGTCAAGCTTCTCTTAACTCTTAAGGGTGTCCTTCATAGTTCACAAATATGTTCAAACACTCAAAAGTGTTTGAGATGCACACGGGTGGTAGGGGGGAGTCATACCTCTGTTAGTATTGAAGTTTTTCAGAGTTGCTAACAGGTGATACCCACTTCTGTAGCTGAATCCACACGCTGCATTACAAACTGGGGACCAAAATGTCGATTTATTGCATCTACAGGGACCTACAGCAGTGCCCTCATGCATAACAGCCATTTCTATTTTTATTTCATGACCTTACTGCAAAAGTTTCTAGTGTGTGCTTGTTATGAACTCAAAACTTGTTTCACAGAATGGCAAATATCTAATAGCTAGAAAATTGGTAGTATGGTACAGTCATGCTACTTAGAGATGTGTGTTCTCTAAAAATCAATACAATAAACTTGCTTGTTCATTATCTGACTAGTAAAGTGTTCTGTCTCAATAGGATTTCATTTACACTGGGTAGATCACCCAGGAGAGTAACAGACCTCTTAGTTAACTACTGCATTTTGCTTTGATTCTTAATTTGTGAGTAATTATAAAATATGCTTAACTATTAGTTTTCTATATGAACATAGCACAAATGCATTTGAATGCATCTCTTGCATAGATTTTTTTTTTCTCACCTGAACTGAAAAGTGTTGTTTTTAATTTAAGGGTATAATTTTAGTCTATTTTTATTTGTAGATGGAAATATTCAAACAGACAAATTTTCAGATAAAATCTCTGAACACCCAGAATAAGGCTTTTTTTTTTTTTCTCCTTCTGGTTTAGTTTCCCTAATTTCTTTTATGGGGCAATTTTAATAGACTAGGTCAGTCTGACAAAAGTATTTTGCAAAGTAAATTAACTACATTTTTGTGGCAGTGCAGAGATCTCATAAAGGGCTGAATCTTCCAGCATTTTTCCTTGTAAGGAAAGTAAGGTCATATATGTGTGAATTTGCTCTTGTGCCAGAGTTGGAATGCGTAGGTAGAATACATATGCACATATTTCAAGTACTGGAAAATAAAGCAATGTAAAATAGCAATTATTTAAGGTAGGCCATAGTCTTGGCATACATCTAGGCAGCATTTAGCATCTGTGGGCATTATCATAGCAAAAAAGTAGTACTGGAAATTAGCTTGGATTAGTTGCACTTGTAAAGCTGATTTGAGTGTAAAATACAAGGTTTGAGCCCCAAACCTGTATTTTCCAGTATGCACTGCCAAATCTTCACCTTGTGCAGACAAAATGCTTCTGCTTTAGTTGGCAAAACACTTATTTCTACAAGAGGAAGATGTAGCCTACATCAAAAACATTCTGATTGCTCGACAGCTTTCAGCACTTAACACATCTCTAAGCATGTACTGGAAAACTACTTGGGAGGAGATGTATGTGCATGCATCTTACCCCAAAACACTCTAGAAACTGATTAATCTGTTTTGTTAATCAAAGATTTCATCTTCACATTATAGCACAGCCAGATTAGCAAAACTGTGATGGTGGGACACAGGATAATTTGTTAAGTAAAGTCAAAATTAATGGCAAATAAAATCAGTTTCCCTTTGTGGTTATTTCCAGCCAGCTGCATCCAAATATAAAAGAACTATCAAAGGGAGTAAAATAATCAACCCATTAATTATTAACTCAGAACAACTTCAGAAAGCACTTCTTAAACCTCCATTGACATCATCCTGACAGGATTTCCTAATCTTGAAAAGTTGTTGGTAAGAATGCATTAGGCTCAGCATGCCACCAATTCTGACTGAACAACTGCAACTCGAGATGTGCTGCAGCAGAGGTAGGAGCACATGGGACAAACTGCAGTCTCTTAAGACATCTGTGAGTAACATTTACTCACAACATGCTGTATAATTCCCCACGTAGCTCTACCTCTGCTGTCAGCATAATAGAGTTGTCAACAGCCTAATTGCAAGATGCAATATGTAGGGGGGTCATCCAAAAAAAGAAATCTCAGTGGAAAGTAACACAAATCAGCTGTCATTATTATAAAGCTGGACCAACCTTTGGCTAAACCATTTAAACCTCCAGATTAATCCCTAGATTTATCTTTATAGATTGGGTCAAACTCAAAGTTTGACTGCAGATGAAAGAGGAACTTCAAAACGAAGGCTCTCATTTATGCCCATTAGACAATGCATTCGGCTAATGATCTACAACATGCATTAGCCTGGAAACAGTGGTTTTAAGGCTTAACTGTTGCATCTTTTTTCTTTTCATGTTATACTTCAACCTTTATTTCCAGCTTTTATTTCTTAAAACATTTTTGTCAGAAGGTGAATATACTTTTTTTTTTTTTACTGAAGATTTTTTTAGTTTCTGCCTGTCTCTTTCTGCCAACTTACATGATTAAGCATCTAGTCTAGAAGTTAATTTGGAAAGAGCTTATTTGATTCTGTGGCATCAGTAGATCTGTTTATTGCAAAATGTATATGCTAAATCAATCAACTGAATTAATTTGAACAGTTTTGTAGAATTTTATGCCACTGATATAAAATACAAGCAGAAAAACCCCCAAACAATTAAAACCAACCAGTGTTGGAAAAACAGTAATTCAGTGAATTGGGTTAGGTTTTATAATGGTCATCTGAAGCTACCAAATTTATTCCTATGTATATCAAAAACCTGACATCATCAGGCTATTCTAACTCTACTGTTTCTTTTTTGTTTTAAAAAAGCCAAGCAAACTCAGTCTATCCAGCCCCCTCCTCCCCCCTGCTGAACAGAACAGGCTAGTAGTTTTCATTCTTCAGAAAAAAAAAAAGATACTAGCCATTCTCTCATCTTATGGGGGGACATTTAAATTTAGAGTAATTACAAGACAACAATAAGCAGCACTGAGCATGAATGACAAAATGCAGCTCAACTTGATGTTTTAACACAGTTTTCCCCTCTCATCAGGGATATTAACCCTTCTGACTACTTCAGTAAACATTCTTACCCTTATTTCCCAGACCGTGATGTGAAAGACAGCTTATCAGAATATTAACAGTTTATAAACACGGATGAATGAACAATGAGCTCAAGTATATATTTTTCATATACTACCTCAAATTTCAAGACTCCATATTTCTTGCTGTTTATGATATAGGCCTTGCAAGGAGCCAGGCAACAGATTTGTTAGAATTGTTCCTGGCTGGATGTAAAGAGAAAAGCAAGTTTGCTGCCTTATCTCAATCAAAATAATTAGAGTTTCAAGTAAACTAGAATCAGTATAATTTCCTCTTTTAAAAAATAGTTTCCTACCTTTGCTGGCCTGTTTCATCTGTTTCATTAAAGGTGCAACTTTTATTGATGCTTCTGCTCATCCTATGTTTTCCTCAGTGTGAAACCTAAAATGCTCTTTGCCTAAAGTGTAGGTTAATATAATAGCTACTTGAAGCAGGAAACCTCTGCTATGTGTCTATAGTTGTCTTTATTTGGGCCTGTGCAGCATTTTGTTTGTCCTCTAGCCTTTTACGGCAGCTGGACCCTGACCTTCAAGTTCTTAAAAAGAGGGGGGGAAAGTATTCTTTTCAGATTCCAAGTTCCTCCCTTTTTACCCTCCCACTGACACCGTCCCATTCAATACTAGAGATAACTTTATTCATCTATACATCATTGTATCAAATTCAATAGGCAAACTGCTTCAACATGCTTCAGAGCTGGACAGGGCAGTAATGTCTTCATTTTTTCTTAATGCAATGAGTTTCTTATCGCAGTCCTTTCAAGCACAAAACAAACACTGTAACAAAAAATGATCTCCAAGTTTTTCCCACCCTGCTATTTCACCATGGGCTTATTTCTTTGTTCCATCTTTTAGTGGACAGCTACAGATACAAAGATGTAAAATTGATTACATGCATACCTACCTAACAGGAGTTAAAAAGGGAATTTGAGGGGGAATCTTTTATAATTAAATACTGTATTGAGAAGATTTACTTCGGGTTCACACCATGAGCACAGAAGTAATTTGTTCCTGAATCAGCTGTCATCCTTTAAACAGGGATACCAAAATTAAGTGGCATCTAGAAAAACCAGTAGAAATGCCATGTCAACTGCAAATCTGGCTGATCACTATCTGAAAAGATGGATCTTTTTCCCAACTACAGGCAGTGTGGATTTATACACCTAATGTTGTAAGCTCTCTGTCTGTCATTAACTGCCAAGCTTGACTTTAAGCCAATGACAGAAGCTCCATGGATGTTAGGAGAGCTCCAGCAGCAAGCAGTCCAGCTTTTCCTCGTTGTTCTGAGTCCTGCTCACCTGCAGATGAGTTTAAAGGAAGGGAAATGAATGCTTGTCCCACGTGTTCATGTTGTAGTGTGGTTTAAGCTCGTTAGCTGAGCTAAAAAAAAAATGCTATGAACATTCTGATAAGAGGGATAGATCAGTATTTTAATGAATCACTTCAAAGGTTTTGTAGTGCCTTTTTATTGTAGCATGAAATATATAATATTAGGATACCCAAGTCAAGCTCATGTCTCATTGACATCTTTGTCTTTTAAATGGAAAGCAAGGCTGGAGGGGAAAAAGTTGGTTAAAATACAGAACTTCTGAAGTGCTTAAACCACTAATGGTGCTAGATCTCATTTTAGATTCCAGGGATGAAAAAGAAAAATAAAAAAATCAGACTTACGTCCCTGACTGGGTGTTTTCCACTATAGGCCCTACATGTTTATGTAGAGGGTATTGCGAACGTTTGGAGGGATTTGGGAGTTTCAAAAGGAAGAAGTTTATACATTAGTGCTGCAAGTTGCAAAACACTGTTGATATTCAAATGTTTATTGTGTAAAATCTGGGATAAGCTTCAGCATGAGAGCTCCTTTAAGTGCCTACAACTATTGCTAATTCCCCTCAGCATTGAGGCTTGCACAAAGGCCTTAATCCAATTCCACTTTTTTTTTTTTTTCAGAAAGCCTATGCTATTTTCTCTCACATAAACTAACAACACTATCCCATCACACTGCAGAATGGGTCAAAGAAAAAGGGCTCTGTGTTTATACTTCACCAACACTTGGTGTTTCTTGGCCAAGTATGGCAAGAAACTTTAAGTGTGTCCCCCAGGCCCCATGCCATCTTTAGAAAGAAAAATAAGCCTTCAGAGATTGAAAACACACTGGTTTAGGCACTAAAAAAAACCTATGAAATGTCAACTATTCTTTCAGTCACTATCCCTGAAAAGAAATTGTTACTCCAGCCTCATTCTTCCAGCTCTGATTTAAATTATGAAACACAGGAACTGCTTTGATATGATAGTGTATTCTACCTAGACTATAAAATCCTTGGAGATATTTTAAGAGTTTTCTCAGATATTAATATTTGTGTCTACGCATTTTACTCTACTACAACACTGGTGCCTACTCATCAAAATGGCTTAAAGCAGTATGTTCCATCAGGGAAAAGAAATTTTATAACCTCTCTAGGTTTACTTTTATGAAGTGCAAAAGAAACGGTCTTGCTTTATAAAGCATATTTGTAAAAACTTCATCAGTAATCTGGTCTGTACAGGAGATCCCAATCCAGCTCCAAGTGGTCAGGTATTCCCTGTATATAAACATTTACTTATTTCTGACAATGCCAACAGTGTTGTCAAGGTTTAAACAACAACAAAGCCTGAGCTGCTTTGAGGTTTGACCTTCCACTGGCAGGAGGGGAGAGGCTGGTCTGGCTCCCATCTGATCATCTTTGAAACCGTACAACAAAAATTCTTCTATAACTAGTGAGGGTGCTAAAATGCCAGAGCACAAACCAGCCTTTAAAAAGGGGAGGGGGAGGGAAGGGTTTGGTTTCAAGCAAGAATTAAAATTTATTTTATAATCAGGGCTACTTCATTTGTAGCATGAGAACCCAGGTGTAGCACCAGTTGTGCTAATTTAGACAGCATCAATAGCATCAATTCCAGCCTCCAGAGTAAGCTCATAGTTACTGTCCCAGAAGGAGTAAGAGGAATTCAGCCTGGAAGGGGAATAATTTACTGAAGGCTTTGACAAGGTGGAAGTTATTCTTCCATCACACTGATTTTGCTCTTGAACGTGTGTCTTAGTGGCCAAGCTAAATCTTCCTGTGGTGTTTTTCTGTGTGTTTTTTTTGCCCCTCTCTGATTACATTTCTGTAGCAACTACAGTGACTGCTGTAAACTTGAATGAGTTTTTTGACATTTTTTCATGACTTATATTAAACACACTTAATGTTCCTGTGGGCTTTGCTTCCCTGAAGAGTTCCAGTTTGTCCCGGGGACCCGTTTTCCCCCCACCTCTCTGAGGGTCCGTCTGCATGGGGACACTCGGGAGGGGATGGCAGGACCTGCTGGCCTTGCGCTGCCCCCTGCAGCCGCGTCAGCCCTGGGCTGTGCCCAGCTCCCATTTCCCCCGGAGGGCTGAGAGCAGGGGGAGATTCCCACACCTGCGGTGAGCAGAGACTGTAAAATCTGTGTCGTCCACGTTGCACGCAGCAAGGAGGCTGAAGCAGAGTGTTCCAGCCCGTGCACGGGTTGCTTGTGAATTTACGTGAACTTAACCCACTGTTTCATCAGAACGTGGAAAGAATCTGGAGGGTGGTGGTGGCTGCTTTGAGGCGCTGTTTCTTATCAAATACTGAAAAAGCTTATTTTCCAGGGTAGTTTGCTTCCTTCAGCGCTTTTTCTGAAGTATTCATGTGTTTCCATGGGCTCTTCTCTCCTGACCAGCTTTTTTAGCCTTTTGGATCATGTTATACCTGTTAGCACACATGGATTAACTGAGTGCTGAAATCCTACTTTGAGGGTTTGGCTTCTTTCTGAATAGCTTGCAAAGCTATAGCTGTAAGAGTTAGCTGTTTTGTGTGTTGGGGTTAAAATCATCCTGCATAAACATAGCAAACACGAAACTTAATTATAGCCTGGATTGTGTTTAATTTAGTTTGAGCTTTGTGGCAGGGCACAGCCATGGTTTTTTCCACTGGAACTGCCTAAAAGGCACCTTTCTGGAACATCCTTTTTTTCTTTTGTTTTATCCTTTGTGAAAAATATACCTGTGCAAAAAAAAAACCAACCCTAATATGCTCCCATGAAGGATATGCATTAAAATAAGGCCTCCAAATATTTCAGAATAGGCATCACAGTTCTTGAGATTTTCATTTTGCTCTACTACAGAAGTTAAATTAAACACATGCATTTTATATCTGCAAACACATGAAGAAAAGTTCATTTTGCCCCAGGAAATAGAAAATCTGGGATTTTTTTTTTTTTAGCATCATCAAATGACTAAATTTTTCTGGTGAGAGATTAATTTCTTCTGCATTGTGCTGCATGCAGTGCTTATTGTAGAGAATTTATAAGAGTTGATATTTTAGTTGACTGACAAGTCTCTCGATGTATTTAACAACTTTAATTATACTTGTCATTTTCAAAATGAGTGAAGAAATGTACAAAACCAACAGAAATATGTCAGTTGGTTATTAGTTACAGCAAAGGCTCTCTTTTATCTCTCTTCTCTCGGGTGGAAACCATCCTTTCTATTAAATAGGGAGTCAGTTCAAAAACTTGAGACCCATCACTGTCTTCAGGGTTTTTAATTACTCCTCTGCCTTTTTCTCTTTCTTTCGGATTGTTGCTGTGTTAGATGACTTCTGCGTTTTTAGATTTCCTCCTTGCCTACTGTCAGCACATAGTGTCTTTCCTTTATCATGTCATGCAATTCAGATCTCTGGTTGTCTCGTTTTGGTGCCATACTTGCTCAGAAAACGTGTCCTTTGTGAGGGGGAATGTGCCTTGTCATCAGGAGAAAAGGAAGGGAGAAATGAGTGGTGGTACTGGGAGCAAGGAATTAAAGTGGAGGAACTGATGGGTGTGGTTTTTTGTCATCTAAAAAATGTCCCCCAGCCCCCATTTACTACCTGCTAAAGTGAATATCTTGCTATTTTATAAATTAACTTCCCTTAAAGGCTGCATTTTCCTTTCCCCTCTATTTGTGGCTCAGTCTTTCTTGCATGTGCAGGTTCTTTCTGTTGCCACTCCTGTACTTCACTGAAAGGTTTCCGTGAAATGTGGATGTCTTAAAGGGTTTCCTTTCGGCCTGGCATGGTGCTTGGAGGTTCCTTCTGTGAGCACTGGAGGTTTGGATCTAATATCAAAGGGTTTAAAACTAATGATTTTAAGTATGGTTGAATTTTATTGCTCCTCTGGTGGGCTAAAACCTTCAGCCACTCTTTGACCTCTTCCCAGTCAATCCAATTCCATCTAATACTCTGTGACTAATATGGTGGATATTTAATCTACTTTGCTGCTGAAATTACTTTTAGAGTCACTTTTTTCCTTAAATCTTCCTCTTTAGAGAAATTGCTGATCGTAAGCTCTAAATATGTTGCACACTACTACAGAGGTTTTTTTAAAGAAAAAGCTTTTCTTTTAGTAAAAGAAAATTAAGAGATGTAATTTCTTTTTATAACATAAATGAGATGAGGGAATATAATTATATTGCAAAAGTAAAAGCCAGGTTAAAATGAAAAATTGACAGAAACTTCCCTGATGATGCTGGTAATAGATACCATGATGAATAGCCACACCTTAGCCAAATATTTCCTGTAATGTCATTAAGCTTTGAAGAGAAAATTAAAGAAAGCTCCTAAAGACAGTACTTCCACCCTCTAGGCAATGCTTAGTTAAAATTTGGAGCATGGATCTTTTCATGTAAGTAGCACCAAGAAGCTGTGCTGAATTTTGCTTATACCATATTTATTTTCTTAAAAAGTGACCAAACTGAATAGATGAGGCCATGGTTGAAAATTCACCCTAGTGCCTGTGATGCTTGGCTGCTTTGCCCTGTTTTCATCTCTTAAGACATCCAGGATTCCAAGGATTCTGCAGTGTGCAAACATGAGCAAAAGGGATTTGCTTATCTGATTTATGTGAGGACCCACCAAAATGGGTCATGGATAATGATCACTACATCCACAATCCTGTGCCTTATAATTTCGTCATGGGCATAGACACATTGAATTCACTGGGCTTGAGTAATCTGAATTTAATGGAATTATTTATATGCCTGAAATTAGGCATTTAGGGAAGATTTTGCAGGATTGTGGCATTAACCTATTCCATATGTAACCTGTTTAAATAAGTGTACCATTGCATCAGGTGAAGCAGTGCAGAGTTCAATCTCAACTTTCTTTCTGAATCCAGAAAAGGCTGATTTAATAGCAAGGGTGATATGAAATGAGATTTCTGGTCACAGCCTAACTACCAAGAAAGATGGACTTGCTGTACCTGAAAGTTGAGGTTTTCACTGCAAGGAAGGAATGGTAAGAAGAATCTGAATTCTCTTGCCTGCCCGTAACATGAAGAATATTATTGGTGCAATAACACGGTGCTAAATTAAGGGTGGAAGTGTGAACAAATCTTTGAACTGTTCAAAGAGTGAATCTCAAAGCAACCTGAGAGTAGGAACAATGGTGGGAACAGAGAAAGTGAACCCTCAAGCCAGACAGTTCTTGCTAGAGGTTGATTAGCCTGTGAAAAGGAACGTGTGGTCTGCAGGAGCTGGGAACTAGACTTGGTGATCCAGTTTAGTTTCCCTAAAAAGTTATGTTAAGGGATGAGATGCATTAAAGCAACAGTAATGGAAAGGATTGTGCTCTACTACTCTTGCAAGTAAGTGAAGGACTTCACTCTTCAGAGCTGCCCATATGGCAAATTTCACATGCGCTAAAATTAAGAGAGGGGTGAGGTGACCCAGCCCACATGTATTAAACATCCGTCCTGCTTTGCATGGAAGCGTGTGCCGAGGGAGTTGGCGGAGAGCCTGGGGCGTTCTGTGATACAGCCTTGCTTAAACAGGGACCCTGGCTCACAGGAGCAGGAGGCAGGCCTGGGGTGTCTTTAGAGCATGAAGGAAATACCTGGGGTGTGTGGATTTCCTTAAGAAAAACTCCCAATTAGAGTGTTTAGCTGCTGACATGAGTGCTAATTACTATTGGAGTGCATAAAGGAATGGTTGGTGTTGGTATGGACACTGTGGAATTATTGTGTGGGTCCTGCTGGATGATCTGGCCTCCAGACCACTGCCACTAAAGGCATAGCTCTGTTCTTCTGTCTGTAAAATCATGGAATCATAGACTGGTTTGGGTTGGAAAGGACCTTAAAGGTCATCCCCTCCCGCCCCTGCCATGGGCAGGGACACCTTCCACCAGACCAGGTTGCTCCAAGCCATGTCTAGCCTGTCCTTGGACGCTTCCAGGGATGGGGCAGATACCACTTCCTTCAGACATTGGTATTTGAAGAGAGCTCAGCTCTTGAAATGCAGGAGAAATACAGGGTTACTTCCTCACCTTTTTTACATATGGCTGATGCCTTGAGTGTAAATTGCATATAAAAATGCAAAAATACGTAGCTATGTTTATACTCCTCCTCTTTTTGTCTGATGAATAGAGCTGTAATTGAGGGAACACAAGTGATGTATTAAATTTCTTGAACACATGGATAAAATAAGCCAATGTGAAAACCACCATGTGCAGTTAATTTATAGACAAATATATTTGGAGCAGGTACAAACAAAGGTGTAAAGTACTATGTTTTAACAGATTTTCATGCCATATGCATTTGCTTTTACTGTCTGAAAGAAAAAAAATGATTGAACCAGATAGCTTAAAAAAAAAAAGTTAAAATACCTTTTGAAAATTAACTTTTTTAGATTGCAGGAGCACTGTTCTTCATGGCATATTAGTATGTTAACAGTTTTAACTATTTTAGATTGTTTTAATAAATTAATGGCTTTTTCTTGGCCACTTATTTCATTTAAGAAAGCAAATTCAGAACAAAAAACCCCTGAACTTTGACATTCTGTCTTGTATTTATTGCATATGTTTGGAAATTACCTCATTTTAGCAATTCACATGAAAACAGTGGTTACATCTCGTCATCTGAAATGAGGTCTGACAGCTCAGAAGTTAAACCAGTTTAGCTTATTTTAACAGCTACACTTCAGTGAGTCTGGGTTATTAAACTCTTTGGGAAACCTTGCACACTTTATTAGGGAAAGGAAATTTATACAGTGGAAAGAAGAAAAATATATGTAATTGCCAACATATACATAGTGACTCTGGTAATAACATCACTTTATATAGATGGTTAGTATCCAGTACAGCTTTTGTGTGAAGGGAATTATATTGGCATGATGAACAGCTTCCCCTAAAACAATCCTCAAGGCAAACAGGAGTGACTTTTTTTGGGAAGCTAAATTCAATTGGTCAGGCCAGAAACTAAATCTGAACGTGTGGTTTGTCCCCCACTTGGATCCCGTGGTGGAGCTGTGGGAGAAGATACTCAGAGTAAGGTTCATCCTGTCTCCTGTCACAGCTCCTGTCTCACACTCTGCTCTCTGGAAGCCGTAGACATGCTCATTCAGCAGCATGTGATGTACCTGAAAGGATCATGACTCTGTTCAGAGAATAGAAAAGCATCTTGCTCACCAGATATATAATATTTCTACCTCAAAGTCAGGCTAACTCTTAAGTTTTCTGCACAATCTATTTAGATGGAGGGCATTTTAGATCTCTTCCTGCACATCAGGTTTTCCAAACTTTGACTATTTTAAAAATTTGGGAGAAGTGATTTTAGTTTTCTATATAAAATAACTTGTTAATGACTAAATATCACTGCTACGTATATTAGTTGTTCTCCCTCCTTAGTTTTTCATCCCTGTTTATACATCCAAGCATTACAAGCAAATTTTAGTCACAGCTGGTGATTCATCATATTCTTATCTACTTTGAAAATTTGTGAACATAGCCCTGTTCTATTTCCTTCAGGTTTGTTGATGTGTACACTCTGCAGTAGTGGATCAAGAAATGCTGTTTTTTGACTGATTCCCTGTTAGCAGCATCTTGAGAGCCATCACACAGTTTTCAATCCCTTTAACATATGTACAATTGGTTTTAATAAAAATATCATGTAGTAATGATTGTGTCTGTGCATTATCAACAAAACTTGAAGCCCAAAATATCTCTGTCAAAACTGTTTGCCAAGGCTTATTTTCAGTATGTTTGCTGGCCAGCGTAAGGCCAGCACCCTTGCCCTGAAGTAAGTGTTTTAAGGGCTTGTAAAATATTTCAAACTGACAGTAACTGCTAATACTGGCTGGTAGAAGATAAGTAGGAACATATTTTGCTGTGTTTCATAGTCTAGGTAAATACCAAGGTTTGAACAGGCATTCAGACAGATGCTTAGTTGTCTTCATTATCTCTCATAAGTTACTGCTCTTAGATTTTTAATGAAGAGCAGTGACTTGGGTGCTGATAAGAAACTTCAGGTGAGGCTTGCTGCAAAGGTATGAGGAGCATGTTCATGGGCTGAGCATGTTCAGAAATCCCAAGGTCATGCATGACCGTGATTGCATGACCTGATGTTGCTCTCCTGTTCAGTCAAGGTAATCCATGAGCTAAATGACAATAATTTCCATTAAAAAGCCCTCTAGGAAAGCAAGAGTGTGTGAAAACTTCGCTCAATGATACATTTTCTTTGATCTGAAATAAATGGAATGCATTAGTGCTGTTTAACTTTGCCACAAACTGTCAAAAAATGGGAAAAAAAAGCTGAATGTAGTGTTTATTTTCAAAATCCTACTGCCAAAGTTTTTTTTTTTTCTTCAAGGAAGAAGAATTAAATTTCCTCTTCACTACCATGGTCATTATATTTTATTTTTAGAAAAATTATGCTGTCTCAGTACTTGAAACTTTCTGTACAGGTGGTTAGTGTGAGCGCGATTGCAAGAGATCCTTCCAAGCAGTTCATGTGAAGGATAACTACAGGGACAGGAGAGAAGAAAGGCAGTTTTAATGTACTCACATATCAACATCTAGAGTTATTACAAAAGCTGCTTTTGGTTTGGAAAACCCCTTATCATGGTTATCATATCATCAGAGCAGCTTTCAGTGTGTGAAGGGGCTACAGGAGAGCTGAGGAGGGACTTTTGACAAGGGCATAGAGTGTCAGGACAATGGGGAATGGCTTTAAACTGAAAAAGTTGAGGGTTAGATTGGATACTGTGAAGGATTTCTTCCCTGTGAGGGTAGTGAGGCCCTGGCACAGGGTGCCCAGAGAAGCTGTGGCTGCTCCTGGATCTCTGGAAGTATCCAAGGCCAGTTTGGATGGGGCTTGGAGCAACCTGGTCTAGTTGTGGGTGTGCTCATGGCAGGGGTGGACTCAGATGAGCTTTAAGATCCCTTCCAACCCCAAAACATCCTATGATTTGATGGGGATAAGTGTGGTTTTAATACTTAGGCAGATGTGGAGAATGTAATGTAATCAAAGGGTGAGTGTTGATATTTTCTGGGATGTTTGGGGACTTAGAATGGTGAGGATAACTGGTGTAGTGTTTGTAATCCCTAGGTAGCAAAGGGAGAGGCAGAAGGCTGTTAAACTCATAAAAATCTATGGAGAAGTGCAAAGGTATTAGTAAAACATGCCCCTACATTTGCTCTACACAGGGTAGCATTTTAAGATTATATAGAACTAATTTGGAGAAAAGGAAAAGATGAGCGTTTGGAAAAGACTGTCCCATAACGTGGCCTATGAAAGAGGCAAGTGGAGCAGTCAGAATATTCATTGCACATATATATTTGGAAAAGAAACAGAATATAGTGAAACTGTGCCTTACCTCAGAAACATTTTCACAAGTCCTGTGTTTGGTTTAAAAATGAAGGATCAAATTTGTGAAAACGCAATCATTTTTCCTGTTTGGCAGATGAAAAGACAATTTTCAAACTCAAAAGATGACTCCTGGATGTTTGCATTGATGGGGGTTTCTCTTCAAAGCAATTTAAAAACTATTGCTTGAGAAAACCTGATGTAATTAGGTTTGCAGCATACTTCCAGGTTTACTGTAGATCTTTTGCTTAGAAAAATAAGTTGACACAGGTTTCCTCTTCACAGGCTTCAAATGTAAGAAGCATAGCTGTTATCACTTGGTTCTCTTCTCCATTTGTGCATCCATTAAAGATTTAGATGGCAACTTTATTGAGGAAGTTGGGATTTTAGAATTCTTGTGGCTAATTCCTTCCTCTGACTAAGGGCAAAGTGGCAGAATCCAGCTCCAAACTGCCACAAGTGCCTTTGATATGCTCTCCGTATTTGGGTAGATAGGGGTTTGTGTGTAACAATACATACACAGCCTCAGTGCATCACTGGATAAAAAGTATGTTTCTAAAGAATATATTCATCCTGTGAACCATCTGAGTTGTGAAACTGAAACTTACTTTGCAAAGTTAAGTATACTTGAAATACATTAAAGCCAATACTTGAATTATCTGCCATTCAAACACAAGGACTACTTTTTTGTTTTTATGAATGTAGCATTAGGCTTTCAGTGATGGTGGTGGGAAAGGCTTTAAAAGAAAGTCACACCAACAACTCAGTGGGAAATGCTCATGTCTTCCAGCACAGGAGCTAGTGCAGTAGATAAAAGCACAAGGATGTAATCAAGGCACTGCAGCAGCATCGTGATTATTGTCTCTGACAACACTATGGGACTTTGCATGTAATGTAAACCCAAAACTGGACTATGCTAGAGATATTGAGCTAATGGCAATTGGAAAAAAAATAAGGTAAAGTGGTTTTGAGTGCCAAATTCTTCCCTCCTGAGGGAAGAATCAATTGTCCAGTTTAACCAGTGCAGATGTGCATTGACTTTGGTAGGCACTAGAGCAGACTCTGTAATTCAGGTTTCCTCTTGGTTTATGCTGTTTATTTTATCAGACTGCTGCCAGAGTGACCTTGAGAATGACCTAAAGAAAAAGGCAAATTACACTTCTGACTTTTCTCTTATTTTGTTTTTAGGCAAGATAAGAGAATCAGTAATAAGCAGAGGGAGAAGAAACCACATGAAATAGTCTCCTCCTCCCAAAATGGGCAAAGAAAGAACTCTTTTAAGAATCAAAGCCACAATAAGATGTTTACCCAGGAGACAGGTTTTTTTTCTCCTTTACACAAATGTCAATCAGAAATGGCACATTGAACCGTTTTGGGTTATATCTGTAGGGATTCAGCTGTAGTGCTGAATTCACCTTTGCATGGCATGAGGGGCCATATGATTCTCCATCACTTTTTTGGAACACATTTTGTCACAGAATTTTTCACCAAGGCAGACCTGATGGATGCTAGTGAGACCTTATGTGAGAGTCCAGGACAGGTTCAAAGTGGCTGATACTCCACTGTTGGGCAGTTTTGAGATAAGTACAGATCCTCAACTCTTTTTCTCAGGTTCATATACATGGCGTGGAATTTGGTTTCTTGCCTTGTAGATCCGTGAATGACTAGAGCAGGTTTTATGTGCTAAGCAACATGGAAAATATAAGAAAAACTCAGGATTAAACAGTAATCTATATTGTGGTAGTAGCCATGTATTAGTGGTACATGTAGTGAGTAAAACTGCACCAAGGAGATTCAATTTCAAGTCTGCTGAAGGCCTGCACAATCTGGGCAATCTGTTAAAGGATAAATGAATGTTGTACTTCTTTGTAGCTGAATGCTTAAAACTCATTTTCACTCTCTGTTCTCTCAAACTGAGGTTGTCAAATTGGTGCCAAGTAAGACAAGTTTATAATATATATTATGTACCTTGGAAGTTGGTGGAGGCTAGTTCCACTCAATTTAACCGTGCTGCTTTTGAGGACAATTTGTTCTGACCCAGCGTGTGAAGCCTGTATATGAATCAGCTGTTTTACATATGTCACCAAAGAACTTGTATGAATGATTTTTTTTCTATTAATTCAAGCAAGTCTGAGCAGGGGGGTGGGAGAACATGGTTTACACAGAACCAGTTAATGAGAATGTGTTCACCTACTGGTTGGTTTCCCTTCCCCAATTCAGCTGAAGAAAGATCTTATGTTTAAATTACTCGGCTTGGACTCGGGAGAGTTGGGATCTGTGCTAGTGGTTGTTTTTCAGCCTTGCTGTAAGACTCTTGGCAGATCACCTCTCTCTCCTGTGCCTTTTTTTTTTCTGCAGCATAAAGTGAGGAAAATTGTATTCATCTGTTTATTAGTTATTTTTTTGGAAATATTGGAGCTACAGCCTCAAGAAAGCTTGTGGTATTAACAAAGTAGAATGAGATCTGTATGCTGAATAATAACACATCTGAGAAAACTGTAGCCTTCCATTTGAAAGATGCACTTTGATTTGTTGTTGAGGTGTAATTTGGCTTGTGCATGGGTATCCAGCAATTTTAATTTAAACTGTGCAGTTTAACTGTGTAGATTTTATTGATAAGAGTCCTGAAATACATGTGGCCATGTGAGTCATATGACATTCTTGTCCCCGATTGTTAAGTTTCAAGGACAGATGTTCTAATTTTCATAGAAAAAGTAAATGATTAAGAGAACTTTAAACAGTTAAAGTTCTTTCTGGGTGGATTTTCTGTGATAATACTCATAAGTTAATTAATCTCATTCCTTTCATGCAAAGCAATTCTATATCATTTTATTTGACAGCTGTGAGGTTGGATACTGCTTTGGTCTATCTGAAAGCTTTGGAGCTCAGGTAAGGTATTTAAATACTTAGAGTAAAGAACAAAGTGCTGGCAGGCAGGGGAGGAGACACCATATTCTATTTCTTAATTTGGGCATGGGGGGTGTTTTAAAAATGAATGAAATCTATGTTTATTAAGACACCATACTCACATGAGTAATGATTGGATTAAAATGCAAAACCAAACTTGTGTAACTTTACTATACAAGCTCTACCTGTGGAAGTGCTTGGTATGTCCTGCTATTAGAGAGGAAACATCCAATCCATCTAAAAGCAATAAAACAATAAAAAGTCATTAGCTCTGTTTTGTGACCTCTCAGGCACAATTAGATGTTGTCTGAGAGTCACCTGTGCAGTGTTATAAGGAGCTGTGTTGCAGAGAATACAAATACAGACCACTCAGGCTGGTGATGAATAGTTATGCCAATTGTGATTGCACTCTAGTTTTCTGTTACATATCCTCTAAGGTACAGCAAAAAGAAATCTGCCATTTTAATGATTCTTTCTGGTGTGTAGAGAAAGACAGTATATTCAAGCATAGGTCATCTATAGCCCTCAGTATCAGCTGTAGCATACATGCCATTATATCATAATGCCATTTTATCCCTCATGATCTTTGATCAGTGCTAATGATCAAAGTTTGCATAGCAGCCAAGAGAATCATGAGACACTAGATATTTATAGCTTATGGCCAATTCTGATTACTCTATAGCAGCTTTCCCAGTGTTCTGTAGTTTGATTGATGTCATTGGCATGCTCCAGCATTCAGAATATATCAAATAAATTTGCTATGCTTTGAACATGAAAGGGAAGTAAAACACTGATAATTTAAGAAACCAGAAGATAGGAGATACACATTACTGCATGTCCTTTGGCAACTAACAGCACACAATGCTTTTAGCAGTACCGTGCATGCAAATTGCCGGGCATCCTCTCTGAGGCGAGGCTTTACTTCCACGGTGAGAGCGTTGCTATTCAAAGGGGCTGGTAAATGAAATCTGAACTGCATATGCTGCAATGGAGAGGAGGACAGGAGCAGGAGACAGCTGCTTGGGGTGACTGCTTTACAAGCAGAAGCCTTTCAGTTCCATCAATCAGACAGTGTGAAAGGCCCAAATCCACAGTCACCAGCATCCCACCCCTTTGATCCCGATCCTAATAGCGTGCCAGTCACCGATGGAAATGCATTACAAAGTGAGAATGGTCCATTTTCTTCCTCCTTTTGCTGAGAGTCTGTATTTATCAGATTTAACTAGTTAATGATTCTGCCCTCTCTCTCCTGCGTGCTGCAAGGAATTGCGCTGCAGAGGTGGCAGTTGTTTATTGTCACTGGGCAGATGAAGCGTCAGCAATCCCTGGGATCTGAGGGAGATGTTTGGCTGAGGCCTGCAAAGGGTTAAGCATCAACTCACTTCAAAATCAATGGCAAAATTATATCTACATCTTGCTCATTGGGGCAGTATTTGGTTGAGCCCTGTAAGGCCATGCCATGGGGGGGTGGGTAGCATTGATTCCTGTGACAGTGAGCTTGTGGTGGCCTCATGCCAAGCCTGCATCTCTGGTTTTAGGAAATGTGTGTTGTGTGCCTGCCTCTGCCAGAGCCTTGTTGCCTCTGTCAGCACTCTCTGCCAACAACAAGGCCAATGCTGCCCACCAAATGAGTTTTTTCCTACCTGTGAGGCTGCAAGCACAGCTGCAGTGTGTCCTTGAGCTCATGTGGCACCTTGTCTGCCCAAATACATCAGCCATATCACCATGTATGAAATAGCTGTGAAGATGCTGAGGTGGACAGACTGTGCAGGAGGTAAAGCATGCCCTGTTCACAGGTGAGAGGCCATGAAGATGCTCTGAGTGATAGAAACTAGATGGTCTTAGGCCTCAGATTTTTGTGGTGTAAGCTTCCATCTGTGAAATGGGCTTTACAAAATATTCCTTTGTCTGTCATGCCTATATAAGCCTTTTTGGATATCTGGCATCTAGCCCAAGGTCTCCGATTCCAAGCCCTACAATAATAAAAATAATACTTCTGTGTAGAAGTCTTGTGGAACCTGTCCCTTCATCTGTAAAAGTCACTGTCTCATTTTTTCCAGTGTGAAGCATCTTACCAGGTTTTCTTACTGATTTGCAAACACGAATATTTGCAGGGTAATAAAGGAATGGGCAGCACACTTGGGTGATCTTCTGCTTTTTTCTTCTTTAAAAGCAATTTTCTTGGCAGTGAGTACGATAACAACGGAGTTAAACTGTGTCATTAATTTCCATAGATGGTAGATGGAGAATGTTAAATTCTAGGCACCTGAGTGAATCATCAAACTCTTCTACCACATAATGACTCTAAATAATCGTATTCATCATAATTAGTACCGTTAATAATGTTAAAAATAAACACTTGTACCTCAGACCATTAGTAATAGTAATCTTGTCACCGTCCATGAAAATTGCTAGGCCTGGTTATTTTTCACAGTGGGGCGCAGATATATGAGGTATATAATTAAAATATTAATTACATATTTGATAGAGCTTCGACTATCATTATTGTATTACCAATGGCCTCATTATTATACTTTCAATATGTTACTTTGTATATATTGTGTTTAATAAAGTGTTAAAAAGTGGCTTTGGGTTTCCAGGATCAATATATGTTAGAAAGAAAAATGTACATGAATCCAAAGGTACGGAAGAAATGGGATTCAAACTGTGGTTAAATGAATTTCTGTCATTCAGCCCTGTACTAAGAGGTGACAGAAAGCTGACACAAAGCTAATCCTAGTCATAAATCCCCAAAATAGAATTTAAGTGATACTTAGGTGATACTTAATGGTTATTTTTACCTGAGTAGATTAAATGAAATGAGTACTAGTTAGCTGAATGGGAGAGACGAGCTTTAGAAAAGAACAACGTGTTCTAAAGTTTTTTGCTCTTATAGGTATAAGGTTTTTTTTTGTTATCCTAAACAGGAGCTCTTCTAATGTCCATAGGGGCAAGCAGTGCTTTTGCATGCTAAACTGAATCAGTATGAGTAAGGGGCAGGTGTAATTTGAGGATAAATAATAGTGACACAGCACATCTTATTAAAAGTGATGGTGCATTTACGTTTGAAATATCTTTTGTCAGGAGGGGATTTTTTTGGTTTGTTTCTGTCATGGTTAATTCCCAACTTACTTCTTGCCTGTCTGTAATGGAGTTTTGCAGGTTTAAGTTTGTTGCCATTATCTGAAAATAATGTCATCATTTTCCTGTAGTAAGATACAGTTTCTGCCTGTTTCAGATCAGGACGTGCTTTCACTAAAAGTAAATGCTCTAGAACTAAAACACAGACCCCATTATGATGTATGCATCCTTAATCCTGAAGGATTTTGAGGACTTCTCTAAGGTGGTGGTTGTGCTGTCTGCTCCTGTTGCCTTGCTTTGCAACATTCAGTGGATTTTGTGGTATCTTTCAGGAACAATATAATTGGAGATGATTTCACTGTGAGAATGCACCAGAATTTGTTTTTCCTCTTTTTAAGGGTGTTTTTGCGAAAATTTCTGTATTTCTTTTAACTGGTGCATTTAAACAGTATCAAAAGAAATAGCTTCCAGACAGTTTTTTTTTTTTTAGTAATTTATTGAAGAACCTTTAATGTACTTTTATTCCAAAACACCTCCACACCTTCTGAAGCTTAAAAGATAATTAAGTAATGAAGTTACTAAACTTTAGTTTAGAAAAGTAATAATGCCAGCCCCCAACCACCAAACAGGTTATATCTGTGGAGGATGGGAGAAGATGTTTCCTAAATATGAAATTGTTTTGGATGGACAAAAGACAGTTATCTACAACCTATCAAGATTGAGAAGCTTGTTCCCCTGCTGTGGTAGGGAAGAGTGACAGTGTCATTTGCCTGGGAGCAGCTGATGGCTGTACAGACCAGGCATTTTCATTTGCTTATTCATAAACTGGAATTAAGGAAAACCGAAAGATGCCAGAGTTGTTTCCCAGCCTGTGCGTGCATGGCTGCCATCCTAACAGTGATTTCAGGTCAGACTTCTGGTATTTTGGTGACTGAGCACAATTTATGGGGACATGACCCCTTCTTGCTGTGCTGCAGAGCACTGAGGCACCCACACAGGCAAGTCCAGTGTCTGTTTTGCCCTGAAGGGGGGGGTTCAGGCAGCCAGTTTTTACCTCCCACCCATTAAAGGTATAACATGGTGGAACTTTTTGCCCTCTTCCTGGGAAGTCAGGTTTCCTACCCAGCCTAAAGCTCTAATGTACAGCTTTACACACATGGCAAGTAATTTCTTTCAGAAGTAAGCAGCAATAATAAAACCTTATCATCTGCTCCAAGCCAGGTATTATGAGTATGGTTGTAAATAAAACCTTATCACCTGTTTTAAACCTGAGAACATAAGCAGTGATCACACTAGGATTTCATTTTTCAGTTTGACCCACTTTACTGGCTTTATTTAGTGCGACAGGCTAAAGCTACTTTCCCCCTCAACACATTTGATATTTCACAAGGTTTGGGGAAGAGGATGCTTTGAGTTATAAATTAATTTAGAGGACTCCTTTTAATAGTGTGGGGTATCTCCTCTGGTAAACCATTAGCCAAGCCATAGTCAGTGTGGGGCAGTCAGATGAGGACAGTCAATACAAAAGTCTGGGTGCCTGACTGTCCAGGAAGTAATGAAATTCTTTCAACAGCTTGGGAAAATTAATAAAACTTGCCAAAATGCTATTTTGGATGCTCTCTGTGCTATATATTACTCTTGCACTGAAAATGCCTCATGGATTTCTTCATATTATTGAGACTTTTAATAATTTTTACATTTACCCAGAGCTACTCAAGTATGACATCCAGTGGCAGGGTTTCAAAGTTTAGGACACGAACAAATTTTATCATCAAATGGAATTCTCCTTGTGGAAATGAGGTGTTTATTCTCAGTAAATTGAAGATAATCTGTTCCAGATTTCAGAGCTGTCATGACTGAAGGCCTAGACTTTGGAGGAGGCTGATGAACCTAATAAAACCTCTATGAAAAATTCAACTCTTCATTAGATCCTCCTTGTCACTAAGGCTTACTAGAGCCGCTTATTTGGGATTAGCACAGAAGACAGAATGTGTTTAATATGTTATTAAACTATTTAGACTTAATTTTGTCCCTATTTGTGGTATTGAGTCTATCAGGGAAAAACCCGAGTTGTTCTGTATGTACATGATTTTGTTTTGCTTAAGTAAGTTTGGTATCAGATTTTTGTTGTGATGTCTAAGGCATAACTTGTGATTTTAAAATTTAATGTATAGATTATTAGATAATTCCCATCTTCCCAGAAAAGAAACGAAACTTCATTTTACTGCATCCCTTGATACTCTGAGGTGTAGCTGCTTAATACAGGAGTTGAATCACTTATGGATTCCTCACAAATGGTATTGTGGTAATGTGTAAGAATAGCAACAGCATATATTAAAACATCTTTATAATCAGAATAATAATGAAGAGCCTGTAGATATGAGAATCCCAAAGTTTTCCCAGTGCTTTAATAAGTACTGAGCTACCGTTACAATTCCTGAATTATTCAGGGCTATAATTTGGAGTCACAAGGCTTTAGTATGCTGTAGATGTAGCACTCAGGCTTCCAGGGTCATGGTAGATATTAAAAATTGTTATGGAGAGATCTAGATTGCTAATCACACAATGGCAGGAATGTTGTGGAGTGCCCTAGAATTACAAATAATTTAACAGGATCTAACTGGTGCTAAATCCCCTCTCTCCCATTCCCCAAAACACAGGATGTACAGCAGTGCTTCTGTGACAATAAAGGGGTGCAAAATGTCCTCAAGTGTACATCTGAAGAATCCTATGAGCAATGGAATAAGAAGAGCAGAGCATATATAGAAAAGAGTCTCCTCATGCACTGGAATGACAGTAACTAACCACTACACTGAGGTTATAATTATAATTTTGTCGCAAGAGTAGGGAAGTCAAGGTTTCACAAGGAAAAAAAATCTATTTACAGGAAAATATTATGCTTTTCATTTGATAGAAAAAGTAATTATTGCAAAGGGACCCATGGAAGATCTTGAAGACAGTCACCCTCCTTTTAATAAGTGCTTGTGGCAGCTAAGTGGGGATCAGGAGTATTCTTTATCAGGTTTGCATTCAAGTAGTACTAAATATATGCAGGTAGGAATTAAATAGTATCTGAGTTTAATTAAAATTATAAAAAAAAAAGAGGGAGAAGAATGGTTGGTAGACTGCTCGACTGCATTTTAACCAGTAACCTCAGACCCTAATTAGAAATGCTTTTCATATCTCCTCCATGCAAGGGCTTAATCTGACGTGAGTCTGTGAGCGAGGGCTTGGGGGACCAGTGTTAATTCTGCATTCGATCTTGGTTTGTATGGAGGCAGGCAATGCTGATTGACCGAGTTGCAGCACAGATCCCATGACCTTGCTGGGATTTTCGTGTGAGGTGTTAATTGAGAGGGTGGGTTAATCTTTGAGCATCATTGTCCCCGAGCTGAGGACAAAGTTTGTGCTCTCTGTTTCCTTACTCAACAGTATATTTGATCTCTACCTCCTCCCCTTTATGACAGTTTAGCAAGCCTGCAGAAAATTCACTCTTGATAAATTTATTGGTGGGGGATTATCTCTTGCAGGTTTTGTTTGATTTTTATGATCTAGTTGTGGAGAAAGGGTGGTTAACTGGGCTGAAAACCAAAAAACCAAAATATCCTTCCCCTGACTGTCCCCCCACAACCCACTCCAATGAGACTATCATAGCAGGTGGGGGGAGTGACATCTTGGATTAATTATACTAAAGAAAACTACAAGGCATGATTTCAAAGTTATTTCATCAGAGTGCTGGGAAAATATAAGCTCTTTTTATTCCTCCGGAGTAGAAAGCCTAAAATAATTACAAAAACAAAGAGATATTACAGGGGACAGAGCTTTTATAATAATATACAGGTTAGAGTTTTCATCCTGGATTTGTGTAATGCAAGAAAAGACAACCCTGCCATTCTGCTTTTTTTTATAAATAATGAATGGCTTTTTTAAATTCATGTTTTGTTTTACAGGCCTGTCATTTTCAATGTGAGGGGGAAATTTTTACTCTGGGCAGGACTAATGTGTACTGGTTGACCTTAAATATGACTCCCAGGGAGCAGGATGGAAGTTAAAAGTGGCAGAAGCAATAGAGCTGTGAAACAACAGTGATAAAAAAAGCATGAATGATATCTGTCCTTGACATGCAAAGAATTTATCTTGTTTTATTGTAAAGTACAGGCAACTTGTGCAAAGCCCAGCAGGGAAGCTCTGTGCCCTCAGCAAGCCCCAGAATCTGTGGTGTGGATGGGAAGGAGACTGTCCCATGTTGGGAGATGGTGGGGTGGTGTTGGTCCATTGGGGAGTGAGAATGGTGGTTTTGTCCTTGGATCCCTGTGGAATACATCCAGTAAAAAAGGGCAGCCATGGCTTTTACATGCCTGACTTGGTGGCTGTGTGACCTTCATGAGAATACTTTCACCTGAGTGGTGCTATTGCCTATGCCAGAGTAATTCCAGAGGCCTAAGGCAGGGTGAGATGTTCCTGTGCAGAGCCACAGGAAAAAGTGGCTACCACTGCAGACCTGGCCTCATGACTTTCAAGCTTTCCTAAATAGTTCTGAGGCAAAAATTACAATCCTTAGGTAATTGCCCTTTGAAGGGACACTGGGAGATTTTTTTTTTTTTTCCTTTTCAAGAAGTGACACATTACTGGAGAGTAACTTAAATCAGCAAGAATTTAATAGCTTCCTTGGCTGGGTGAAAAGCTACGGGTCAGCCCTTGGATTTATATCCCTCTATAGGTTCCAGTTGTAGAGAGTTTCTTGTAGCAGCACTCAGCAGTCTTCTAGGGCTGTTACACCAGATTGTATTTTTCTTTTTTAAAGTTTAAGAATATTGATAGAAACTCAGTGGGAGCTAGGAAATGCTGGCGTTCGCTCCGGCGTCTATATCTTGCTTCGAAGCGAGGCACTGGAGCCCAGCTCGCCTGAGTTGGGATTCACTGGGAGCCAGGAGCTGGGTGTGCTGCTTCTCTGCTCTTCCCTCAAGATGCTCTGACTCCACGATCCCACCCTTGCCCCTACCACACTAATTCACCCACGTGTTATCTGTAATTGCTGACCACTATCTTAAGCCACCCTGCAGTCTCTGAGGGAAAATTAATTTTGGAGCTGTGAAAAAGACAGAAATTTTGTTTCGCAAAGGATTTGGAGAGTTCGAAATCTGGCTTCTGTTCATCCTGGAATGAAATGTGACATTTTCAAATTCTTGGCAGAAGAAAAGTCTCAAAAAAAGCTGCCTTTCAGATTGATCAAAATGGTTCATTCTGGGTTGGACTTGCTTGATTTCATAATTTACCAGAAAAAGCTTGAAATAAAAGTCACTTCAAAATGAAAAATCGAAAAGGTCAAAACAAATCCCCCCTCCCCAAAAATTCAAGGCAAACTGGCAGGGTTCATAAACTCATTTCAGTTTTATTAGTCCACATTCTCCAATTCAAATGGAGACTACTGATGTTTCGGGGGTTTTTGGGATTTTGTTTTGGTTTTTCCTTGTTTTTCCACAAACACCCTGAGATTATCCCTCAGTTGCTTATGGAGGAGGCACTGAAATGAAGGTGGTGTCTAGGGAGCTGTACTGATACCCAGATTTTGATGAACTTCAGTAAAATAGGTATTTATGGCCTGATTGTTTTTGTCTTAAGAGGTGAGAATTATTTCTGGTGTTTGTAGCAAAAGCAACTTATGGGCTACAGAAATGCAATCTGCTCTTTGTGTTAATCATAGACAGTTATTGAAAGGATACCCTTAATCATTGGGGTGATGTTAATATTTTAAAGGTTTCACAATAGTAATAGTTATTTTTAACACTGTAATTAACTACTGTCTACAGGTAGCTGCACTGTTTTCAATAATTTTGTCTTGGTAAAAAATAACATGTAGACAAGACTTTCTTCACTAGGTTTGATGAAACGATGAGATTCTTAATGATTTCAGATGTTTCCCTAGGTAAGACTCAAGGCTTGTGCCACCTTCCATTAAGAAAAGGGAAAACTGTGAACCATTCTTGCTTCCTGCCCTTGCTGGTGGCTACTCACAGACCCTATTTATGCTTTGGGATAATTAGGTGAATTTTTGAAGTTGATAAAAGGAGGAATGAGGAACAGACTGTAAGATAGTTTCCCTTTCCAAGTGACAAAGTCATTAAAGGAAGAAACCAACAGCCAGTGTGGCATTCCCCAAAGGAAGAGCTGCTTGGTGCTCCAGGCTCTGTGTAGGTCCCTGTGATCTGCTGTGTAATTTTGTGTAGAAGAACAATTCTCTGTTGCAGTTGGTGAAATGAAGTGATGGAATGACCTGATGGAATGACCTGTAGTTTGAGGGGTTTTCTGTGTGTTGTGTTTCTGTAAGAGCATTTTGGTTTGGCCCTTTCTGTACTCTTAAGAGAAGAGGAATGTCCATCAACATCATCTTTATGGACTGACCATAATTCTGTTAATAGGCAACTATAAATCTATTATTAGGCAGATAGTTAATGTTACCCCATGTAATTTTGGACAAAGTACAGAATGACTTGTGCAGCATATGAATTACTAGTTTCGTTTTTGGGGCTTTAGGCACAATGGTCTTACAGTGGTTGGTTGTTGTTTTCTGTCACTGCCTTTAATCTGCTTTTTAAAAATTCCACTGATTCTGTATTTATAGAAACCGCTTCACCTCATTGCTCTGGATGATCTTACCAGTTAAAATATGTCTGGCCCGACATAAGGAAGCGGTCTTCTGGTACGTTCCATCTGTGTGATGTACTTTGTCTGTAAGTAATAACAAAAGGCTTCATTAGAGAGCTAATCAGCTCCCTCACCTTTGAGACCTAAAGTAATCATGTATTTCAGATGCACATCTATAAGAATGAGCCTGGTAATGGTGGATAGGAGGAACTGTCTTTAGGCAAAGGCAGCAGGTGCTGTGGTCGGCTTCCTCCTCACTGAGCTTTGCCTCTTAATCCTGAGCCTCTCTTTCAATAAAGTTTTACTTTGGCTTCTTGCAGAAAAAAGGTTTCGGAAGCTGGGTAAACAGAGCCTGAGCCTGCACGAAGGGGATTAAGGAGGAGAGGCAAGAGTGGAAGGGAAAATGAGGATATGACAGAGGCCATAGTGAGTTCAAACAAAATTTGGCCTGCAGAAGGCAGAAGAAATCCCACTGGTGACAGGTGCCATCTTGTGGGTCATTCTGCCACTCTGCCTCCTGCCACTTTTTATAACGAGAAGAGATAAAGGAGGACTGGGTTCTTAGAGGCTTCGAATTGGAAAAGTAATTCAAAGGGATGTGAGCATGGTTGGCTTCAGGGTTTGCATGATACTGTAAACATCAATACTTTGCTTGTCAGCACTCTATGCTATTTAAGAATGTTAAAGTCCTCTATGAATAGAGACTATGTGCATGTCTAGAAACATGTAATCATAAATAGTATGAATGATAGTCAAATTATTTTTACTTTATAGTAATGCAAATAAAATATTCATGCATCATGTAGGCCTAGGAAAGGTTACAGCCTGCAAACTGTGCTAATTAAAATATAATAGCACACACCGGAGTATATGTAAGAGTTTCTAATGTCCTTTTTTTCCCCCCTCTTTCTTTTA
The DNA here is from genome assembly GCF_041296385.1 of Aphelocoma coerulescens. NCBI lineage: Eukaryota > Metazoa > Chordata > Aves > Passeriformes > Corvidae > Aphelocoma > Aphelocoma coerulescens. The sequence goes on from NC_091024.1 coordinate 8,635,606, forward strand.
AGATCTTATCTTTAATGAATACATGAAAATGCAATGGTTAGCTGGTACTTTAGTTCTGTGGGATTTTTTCAGGAAATTTATTTTGAAGGAGTGTGCAAAAATAATTGCGGCATCTACTAAGCCAAAATCAAATATACTATGGTAAAGTATATATAATTCTTTTTTTAAATGAAAGGCTAGTATTTCAGGCATGATCCTGAATTCCATCAAAAAACTACAGCATGATTCATTCGTAAAGGTTTCCCAGTTTAAAAGAAAAAAAATAGAACAGTATTTATGTCAAACACGATGGCATATCTCAGTATTATTTTTACACCAAATTTGAGGGTCAAATTTTTCAGGAATAGAAGTTTGCATTATAAATTACTAATTTTAAATACTGTCAGACAAACAACCCAAACTTAGAATTAGCCTTAATTTCCTTTTCTCATGTTTTATACTCCTGTCTAAAATAACATTGCTGTTTTGCGGACGTTTATGAAACAAATTGCATTGGGGTGAATGGATGGTAAGGAAAGGAAGCTTTAAGCTGATATGTACAAAAATTCTAAATATGCCTTATTGTAAGAATTAATGCATTATTTGTGCCAGAAGGTCAAGTAAGGAATATAACATTGTCTGGGTTAGGGAACAGCAGCAGTGCCATCCGAGAGCGCCCATCACAGCTCTAGGTGAGCTCTGTTAAGAATTCGTAAGGAGAAAGCAAATCCATGAAAATGTCAAGTAAATTTGACTGATTAAAGCATTTGAAAGGAATTCTTATGCCTTTGCAAGCATTCTGTTGTTATGAGGAATATGAAGATCATCGGGTGCATTATTCTGTCCCCATGATTCGCTTATCCCCGGTTGTGAATCAGTGCATGAGACTTGACTGTCAATGGCTGGAGTCAATGGCTGTATTGTGCATGGGCAGAATTCCCGGCGATGGAAACTGAGCTCTGGCTTCATATTCTTTAATCACCTAAGCTTAGGAAGTTGCATAAATGTGGCCATGCTTGAAGCACTGTGAAACTCTTCTTTGCATGTAAAAAAAAAAAAATTAAAAAAAATTATGTATATGTTCAGATGCTTAAGGGCAGTGAAAAACTTTGGGCTGTGCCTTTCGGTTAGTTGTTCATTAAATTAAAAAATTATTTGTAATAGAAGTTCTCGGTGGTTAATTATGACATTTTAATGGGGCGAGCTTGAATTCTTTCATGGGGTTATGAAAACAAATTAATGTTAAATATGACATTTTCCTTTGGATTTATGACATATGCCCTGGCCCCTCCCTCACCCCACACAACGTGTACAAAAGGAGGTATTAACAGAAAAACAGAGATGTTGTGTGTTCTGTTATGAACAAGCTTTGTGATCTCATCCCAAGGTTTTATCCAAGCTTGAACCATCTGGCTTTGAGCTGGGGAAAAGCATGTCAGGCTCTCCCCCAGAATTTCAGTGTCAGGGAGAAGGGGCAGAGTGCCTGTGCTTAATGCCAGGCCCCCTTTCCTTCCCTCCACAACCCTGCGAGAAAGACAGGAGTCAGGCATTGAAAAGCATACCAGGCATTTTTAAACACAACCCTGACATTTCCTCAGCATTTCCATAGCTAAGGCTTTCCTTTTCCCCATCCCCCTACCCCTCTTTCAATCAAATAAGGCACCCGCTCTCTCATGCCTAGTGCAAAGAAGGGAAGGGAGGAGGGGGGGGAAAAGTTGGCAATTTAATTCAAACAAAAGAAGCTTGAAATCTATAAGCACAGCAACTCCGAGGCTTCTGGCAAATAGAATTCTAATTAGTATGCTGCTATTTTTCTTTTAGACAGATGAGGGATGCCCCCTATTGACTCTAGCAGGCAGGCTGGTTAAAAAAAAAAGGAAAAAAAAAAAGGGAAAAAAAAAAAAAGAGGGGGGCAGGTGGGGGCTAGCCAGCAAACACTGCAGATTGCAAATTATATCGCAAACCCTGCCAAGTCCCAGCTCTTGGCATCAGATTTTTAATGACACCCTGGAAAAGGGAAAAAGAAGCCCTCAGCTAAGGGATAAAAATGAGGGGTTTTACACTGTGATAAGTCTTTGCTTAAAACCCAAATGGCCAAGCACACATTAGGGTTTTAAAATATTCATAGATAGAAGTGAAAATGAGGATATGAGGATGTACATTTGTTGCTTGGTCAATTGACAACTCATTCTGCATATTAATAAAAGGGATGATCTAATTTTAAAGGGACAGTCTGTCTTTTTCAACCATGACTTTTTGAGTATTACGAAGCTGAGGGCAAAACATCACAGAGGAGGCCAGTGATGACACAGAATGTTGTTTTCTTTTGATGTAGACCTGGTACTAACTACTACTTTGCTCAGGAATTCTGGGGTCTCTAAAAATACGATACCCTTCTTGTATAGTCTCTCTGATGTATGGCTGCTGAACACTTTGATTTTTTTTCTCTCTCTCTCTCTTTTTTTTTTTTTTTTTTTTTTGCAGTGCATGAGGCCTTTCACAGTTGTAGGATTTTATCCACAAACAGTCAGACCATCACAGAGATGGAAGCCATTTCTTTTAATAATTAGGCCACCTTCTGTTCCAGAGAACTGCTTTTGGCATGCCTACCTCGAAATAATGTTGTTTTTTTTTTTTTTAATATCACAGTATATCTCCTCCCATCCAATACTATACAGTAAGCATTCACAACAGTGTGAGCTCATATTAATATTACATACACTACCTTAGTTCAACTAAGAGAAATCTCTTGGTCAAAGCATTAAAAAATAAATCTGGGCCTGTGCATCTCAAGTATTTCTGTTCAAGATTCACTTGAGGGTTAATTTAAAAAAAGCACTTTGATTTCGTTACACCTGCAAATCCTAGTCACAATTAATGCCATGAATGTGTGTGCCTACCCTGAGTCATGGTTAGGCAGTTAAATACCAAAGAAACTGTCTGCTTATAATTAAAAATGCAAAACTGAACTAAAAATTATTTGCATTTACAAAACTGTAGGCACTACAAAGGGAGGCTGTGTTAATACCAGTCTCAAAAGTCACAGCTAATATTAATTATCTTTAAATACACACCCGTATACAAATGAAGCATTAACTCAGATCATGTAGCTTGCAGTATTTCTAACAGGGGGCTTCAGACATTCTGTAGATTTTTATGGCATCCTTTAGGCTGCAGATGTACAAAAATGAGGTTTTACATAATCATTTGCTTTACCTCTCAGTCCCCTCCATGTGCGGTTGCTTTTCTCAACTGAATTTGACAGAAGGGCAGAAATGTCGGTGATAATTAAGTTCTTATAAGTTTGGTTAAAATCAGTAGAGGAGAGAAAGTTAAATGAGTGCCCCCACCGTGGGGAAGGTGGGCAGGACTCAACCTTTCCACGCTGGCTTTGGGAACAGCTGGCGGGCTGCAGCATCTCCTCGTGCTTTCTGAACGGAGCGTATGGTGAGGAGATAGAGGAGCAAGGGCTAAAGGACAGAAATCTGAAGGAAACCATGCTAGCAGAAGAATTTAGATGTGTGTTTTTTAGGAAGAGAAGCTAGCTTACCTTTTCTGACATCTAGCCTTTTTCCAGAGCAGGAATTGTGTTGGCATTATAAGGAAAAATTGCTGCTGTTATTTAAGAGAGTCTGCTAATCACTGTTAAAGAAAAGAGTATTATCCCTATAACAAGATTATAGTTGCTAAATGCGTTCTCGAAGTTTATATTTAAAGACACAAAGGTGGGAAGTTTCCAAAGTGGGATGCTTTGTTATGTGGATCCCATTAAAATTAGCAAGTTCATGTGATTTGCAAAGTGATTTGCACCGTAGTGTGAATGACACAAAGAAACCTGTGTTAGGTTAACAGTACCTGTGCTCTACTATTGAATAGTTTTTTAAGGAAAAGGAACTGAAATGCATGAACTTGAAGGGAATGGCTGCAATAGGATGGACCAGAATGGAATTTCTCAGCACATTGATGAATTAGTCTTGATTGTGAAGTGTCCAGGCAGTGACACTGTTTGCATTTATTCCCGGAAGGAAGAAAACCAGTCCATAAAGCTCCCATTGATTGGTCAGAAACTTTCTAGGGTGACCTCTTGTCAGGAACTCACAGTGGTACCTCTCTGGTAGCTGTGGCTATGAGTCAATGGGAACCATTGCTGATGTTATGAGAGCAAATGGTCCAATATATATAGGGTAACATAACCTAAAAAATAGAGCTAAGGTAAGAATATGGTGGGGTCTAGCTGATTTAATTGGAATGTTATTGAATTCTAGGGATATGGGACCAAGTCCTTCATATAATTCCTGTTGTTACCTGGCAATTTGTTTGCGTGGTAGCTTGAGAGATCATGAAAGTGTTGTTGATATACACAGAAACAGAGCTAAAAAAACCAAACCAAACTCCAAAGCTGAGCTTTTGGTTTAATTGTGCCTACTGATACTGAGTGTGAAGCAAATTAGGTATGCTTATAGAGGGGTGTTGGGAGGAGGAAGTGTTTTCTTTCTTTTGGCAGTTGCTCCAATATTAACTGCACATATCTACGTGGAGTTTTATGGTCAGAACAGTAAGCCCAAGTATAAACTTGAACTGGATGTTGAACAATAGGCATCTAATTAATAGATAAATTAGATTACCAAAAATGACCTATACCAAAGGAAGAGTTGAAATGACCGTGTAACCCACTCTGTATTTAATGATCCAGCCCAGTGGGAAAAAGAAGAGGTAGTTTGAAGGTATCATCAAGAGTTCCAGGTCGGAGTACCAAATATTGCTCTGTGGTTCAGAACTGCTATAGGAAAAGTCAATGCCCTATCAATTAGTAAAAATTGCAATTACTACTTTCAGGAAAGGTTTTTGGCAGAAAATAATTTTCCCCTCCTTTTCTTATGGACAAGTTACATTCAGTTTGCAGGTGTAGGAATCTGACAAGTAATTTTAGCACCCAGTGGCTTAAAGGAGTTCAAATGACCACTAAAGTCATATTAACTTGTCAGATTGACCAGTATTTTCTGCCACTGAAACAGTAGAATGGATGGCTGGAGACAATAAAATTGTTTCAATTATACTGCATTAAGCATCTTCACGAAGAAGTGAAAATGCAGAAAGCAAATAGGAAAGGATCTAGGAGACGAGCTCGACAATGACAAGAATTTCACTGGGACTCTTGAGTGAATACCCCATTAAAGAGGTGTATTGAAGAAATACCTACTGAAGGTGCATGCAGCTAATTTGTACTTAAGAGTTGTAGAATCATAGATTTGTTTAGGCTGGAAAAGACCTCTAAGATCATTGAGTCCAATTGTTAACCAGCACTGCCAAGCCCACCACTAAACCAAGGCCTGAAGTGCTGTGTCTCCACATCTGTTAAAATACCTCCGGGGGTGCTGACTCCACCACTGCCCTGGGCAGCCTCAGCCATTGCTTGACAACTCTTTTGGTGAAGAAATCTTTCCTAATATCTAATCTAAAACTCTTCTGGCACAGCTTGAGGTCATTTCCTCTCATTCTGTCACTTGTTATGTGGGAGCAGAGCCTGACCCCCACCTGCTTGCCCCCTCCTTTCAGGGAGTTGTAGAGAGTGAGAAGGTTCCCCTCGACCCACCTTTGCTCCAGGCTAAGTCCTCCCAGCTCCCTCAGCTGTTCTTCAAAAATACAGAGGCACAAACTCCCTCTTAAATATTAACAATGGTCTAGGAAAATAGGTCAATATTCTGAAAAATGCCGCTGGCCTTTAATATGTGACAAAACAAATGCTTATGCTGTCCAAGAGTTGCTAGGCTCAGCATTTCCTCGAGTTTCCTCCTTGGGAGAGGTGTTTTGCTCCCAACATATATATATAAAAACTTCCCTTGCCATAAAATTTGAAAGTCAGTTGTAACTCTCATCTGCATGTAGGAAAACTTTTATGCTAAGTGCTTTAGCAAATGAGGTTTTTACATTTTGTTATGTAATGTAGAAGTTGTTAGAGCCATGCTTTCCTGTATGTTCACATGATGATGTGGAATGAGGATGACCAGCCTCTTGGTTAGCTGAGTAGGGCTGCATTAAATTCACCCTGAAAAACACCAGGACTAAAAATTGTCCAGCTGTAAAGGTGTTGCAGGATGTGATACAATGCAATCAACAGCACTGCTGATTTTAAAGAAATAAACTATTCTTTCATTTAGAGCTATTGCTGAGGGGTGGGGTGGTTTCAGAAAGTGGGGAGATAAAGGTAGGGGTTAGAACAGAGGGCTGGAATAGTTTTTGTTTTTTTTTTTTACTGAAACTCATGCTAAAGATTTAAGGTACTAATGAATAGGTATGCAGCCTTCCTTCACTTCCGTACATCTTTAAAAAATAGTTCCATGGATTTCATAGAAAGTTTTCTTCAAAGGTGTTAATTTAATCCAAAACATGAGTAGAAAATACATGTGATCATATTCTGCCATCCTCCTCACAGTGAGCATTTTTATAGTTTGCACCTTATGGGCATAATCTGAGCAGGAACATGGCAGGAGGGGCAGAATTGCTGATCATACAGGTTGATGAATCTAAGGCTAAGGGGTGAAGCCACCCGTTATTTTACACTGTGATGGGTGACACTATAAAAAACCACACACAGGAATTCTGCCTCTTGTGAACTGAATACCAAAGCCAAGCTCCAAAGAAAAGTAATGTGGAAGTCAACTCCTGTACCCAGAAAAACCTTGCTAGAATAAAACCCCCAAATTGGTGTTAGCTCTTGGCTATTTGTCAGCCCAAAGCTGCAAGCGTTTCCTTTGTGTTTGAATGTATATGACTTTTCTTTACTCACTGGAATGCATTAGAAGAACATCCTGGAAAAAATTCCAATTGGCTAAAGTGGAAATGAAATATATATTTTCAGAGGATAAAAATGTTACAAGCATCAACAAACAAGTGGGAGAAAGTTTGATATAGTAAGAAAATGACCACCCATGACCTTGCTCTGATTCAGTTCGACTTCTCACTTACTTAAAACCACATTTGTTTTTATATGTCAAGTTATATATTTTACTCAGTGAAATGTTTGGTTTACCTAAAAAATATAAAAGTATAGCCAGTCCCACCATCCAATTTTTCTTAGAGCACCCACTCCAGTCATTGTGCTCCTCTGCAATGAATAAATCCAGCAGTAAATTATGTATGATTCAAACACACACACACAGATTTATATTTATGCTTACAACGTCAGTATAATTTTACAGTCAAGACACAGTACATATACTCTGCTGTAAGTACTAGCTTGATATAGTAAACTCAAAAGAGCACATTGGGGGTTAGCAGTTAGAGCTGAAAGTGAAAATCAAGAAACAGCAGTAGGACTGCTTTTGTCTTCAGCATGCTCTTCAAGATGTGAGATGCTCCAGTGGGTGGGAGACCTATGCACCACCCCCCCAATTCTGGGGATAACCTCAGCAGATATGCTTTACAATTACCTTTTCTTAAAATGCCAATTAACCCTTTCAGGGTTTTGTGGCATACTGTGAGCAAGCAGGAGAGGGGCACTCATTTATCCCTTATATTGAACATCAAAACCAATTGTAAGGGGATTGGGGTGGGAGGAACAGGTCTTATGCTACTGGAGATGTATCTGGAGTGCTTCCTGGGTTTATCCTTGTGGTTTTTAACACTTAGGAGGGTCTGCAGTTGCAGTTAAAAATACGCTAAAAGTTAAAAAAAAAAGAAAAAGTAAAAACCTACAGGTAAAGGCACCACTTCATTAAGTGAAATTGAAAAAAGGCTTTAATTCTCTTTGGCAATATTGTTTGTACTTGTTAAATCTTACCAGCTCACAAGGTAATGACAGTTTTAATTTTATCAAAATGTTCTATTGTTTATGCTCACAAAAAGTAGCCACCAGTGTAAATTAAGCCTTAACTCTATCAAAGTAATTAATACCAGGCCACAGGGAGACTGAAATTTCATAATAAAAATAACCTAAAAAATATTAAGGTTCTTAGGGGAAATAGAATAGTACTAGGATGAACTAGAAAGAGATACTGCTAGAATAAACCTAGAATGGCATTAATTAACCTGAAGATTAACTTAGCCCATTTAAATATGTTTTGCTACTTGGACCTGATCCTTCAAGTCTCACATCGAGATTGACTTTTCCATGGGGTCTCATTAGGGTAAGTGTTACTCAGTGTGAGTAAAGGTGAGGGAAACAGTTGTGTTGTGAGTAGCTGGTAACATTTAGGCAGTGTACACAGTGGGGGTTTCTTTGGATGCATTCTGTTTGTAAGTTGTTGGACAACTTTATGAATTCAAGTTATCTTATAATTTACATGAGAAAGGTGAGAAGGAAAGGGTGCTAAAGTTATGAAGTGAGTTTTTGATAAGTATGTAATATTTTTTAAATTTCTGGTAGCTCCCATTAAACTGTATTCATAACCTTTCCACATCCCATACCTTCTGGGGTCAGAGGAAGAGGCAAGACCCTGATGTTTCTGATCACAAGAACTGCTATCGTCTGATTTAGGGTAAAACACTCCACAGAAGCTCTGTGATTGCCAATAACTGAGGTCAGGCTGCCTGTTTGAGTCAGGAAGAGATGATGCATATGGAACTGGCTGGTTACAAGCTTTTAAGGAAAAGCTGGACTGTGACAACTTCTGTTGAGCTGGAACAGAAAGAATATGGGAAGATGTAGACTGTGGGTGTCTGCATTGGCAGCCTCACCTCCTGGAAATGATTCCCAGGCTCCCATTAAGACAGGATGAGTATCACCCTTACCAGAGGATGCAGCTGTGCTCTCTTCTGATTTCTGCACACATTCAGCTTGGAGCAGAGGGAATTTGGCTGAAGTAGATGAAACTACACAAGGTATGAATTGGACTTGGACCAGTGAAAGGAAGGTGGCAATTAGGTGGATTTTTGAGTAAAATAACTTAATTTAGCTCAGTCTCATCCAGAATATTTGCTTGTCTTTGCACTAGAAGTGCAGTGTTCAGCTTGTCTTTGGTATTGGATCAAGATCTCACATGAGTTAAGGATATGTTTTCCTTCTCAGAACACTCAAGGCTGAGCACTACCGGATAATGTGAAAGCAAGGCCCTCTTCTACACTGAACATTGTAGCCAGTGTTAAGTCTTCAAGGTAGATTCTTCAATTATTTTTTATACAAATACGAACTGTTGCTGATGCTTTGAAAGGAGAATTTTCATTATTAAGCTTTTGCAGTCAGCAGTCATCAGGTACTAGACAATGAATGAGAGCTAACATTTGCTTTGCAAGACATTGAACATACTGGAAAGGTAAAACACACAAAATACATCAAAATACCATGATGACACCAAAGGCTGTGTTTGTGACACCTACATTTTACAAAGTGCAGCACCTACTGAACGGGAGATTTGCAAGCATCTAGCCATTTAAAAAAGATTATATGTGTGTCCTTTATATACATGTATGTATATATTTATATCTAGTTGAGAAATGATGTTTATATAAACATAGATATGTCAATCCTGAATTGCATGTTGGATTTTTTACTGCACACATTAGACATGCATCTTTAAAATGTATGTAACCAAGACAAAAGTTAAGTACCTTTGCTCTGTCCAAGTCTCTGCCCTTTACCTGCTGAGCAAGAGGGTGAGGGAAAATGATTTAATACAGAATAAAGAAAATGCTATTAATGTCCTTAAAGAAGAAAGAAAGGAAGCAGTGTCTATCACTGTTTTAACTGCTTTCTGGATGTCCAGATGTAATGAAGCAGCAGAACTCTGGGTGATCATACACGCTGCCTACGGTGCACCAGTGAGGTAGAGCAGGGTAAAGGAAGTATAGTTTTAGCAGCCCCTGACGGTGTAGGTAGAGAAATAGGGGTCTATTATAATGATTTCCCATGGAGAAGAGTGCCAATCAAGAGGAAAAAAGAACCTCTGAAGGTCATCACCAAGGAAAATTACTTACTATACTTTCTCTAGCATCCAAGTTAGATCACAATGCTCAAGAAAATAGCAGGAAGATATTTGTACTGGGCACACACACCTATGTGCATTGATTTGCTGTGTACTACATAATAATACTTGGGGTTTTCAGCACCTGGGGTTATAATGGATTCTCTCTGGACAGGCAGAGCAGAGGAAGATGAGATGTTTGGGTCATGTCTTGCAGAGAGAGGATGAGAGCCTGAAGATGGTGATTCTGCAAGATTGAGTTACACAAACATAACTATAGGGTGGGAGGGCTGCTGCAGCACTGTCGAAACATCGCTGACGGGTACTTGCAGGTTAACCAGACAATGAAGAGACTTAGGGAACACTTACCATTATGCCATTAGCAGTGTTACATTGTGTAATTGATACCTTTACATCATTGCTTAGTTTGTGCTTCAAAGTTTTTAGCCAGCCATTTACATTTTTATTTTCTAGTTCCATAAAATATTATTTAATGATACTATGTTTGTATTTTTCACACAGGGCATTTGTGTGTGATACTTAGCCAGATCTTTTTTTTTGACTTCCAAGTTATATGACTTTTTAATCTGTTTGTTTTAATTGTTCTTTAAATTATTGTGCACCTTACAGAGAACTCTGTTTAAAAAGAATAGAGTGGGATCATCCTTAACTCCAAAAATATATAAAGAGCACTAGGCTCTAGCACTGACTGTGTCATAAATTCTGTCTCTCTTCAGGCTGTCTATTCCTCCTCTAATGATTCTGATTTTTAACCAGTTAGCAGAATACAATTATCTCCTTGTTAAAATAAACAGACATCAATGAGCTACCGAATTCATACATATTTTAGAAACATAAAACGTGTGTTAATAAAGGCACTTTAAAGAGAATACATCAACATATTATATAAATTATTTTCTCACTTCTCTGCATCATCTCCCCTCCATCCTGATACAAGTCATAGGTAGCAACTAATCTGGAAAGCAAAGTTGAGGAGAACAGAAGGGAAAGGAAAGGTACAGTTTTCCTTCTTGTCTAGAAAAAGCTTTGTGCAGTGTTAATGAAAGACAGTTTCTTCTGGGGAAGAAATGCTAATGTGAAATTTTCTCTTTCTCTCAGCACAGTCATACATTAGAGATATTTGTAGCAGTGGAAATGCAGACTGCAATAGGTGGATGGATATTTACCCAAGAAAATTTGAGCCATGCCCTTTCATTTTCAGAGAGCTGCTACCTAATCTCAGTGTAGCATCAAGACAAAGGACACATCATTCCGTTTGCGCCTGCCCTGCAAAAAAAAAAAAAGGGGGGGGGGGACTTGTGGGGGGAGAAAAAAACCTACAACGCTCTCTGAATGCTATTAGAATAATGGTCTGGGGAAAAAAAAAAGATAAAATACAAATTTCACTCCGATCTGGGTTGGATTACTTCCCCATGCCCCTGCCTTTATTGGGCGATTTGGAGTTTCATTAGAATTCAGAATTCCTGCAGAAAGAAAAACCACAGCGGCACGGACTTCTCTTTCAAGGGGATTGCAGGCTGACCCATCAAAATGAAAAGGCTCAATGTTTTGCTGACAGGTCCCTGAGCAGGCCTGAGTGACAGCTTCATTTCAGCACTTCTCAGATGAGATTTGAATTGGGGGGTGGAGGAGGTAGTAGGAGAGAGACTTTGTTCCCTAAAAAGTGTCAGTGTCAAACTCTGCAGTTCAAGTTCTAGTGTCTGAGGTACAAAACAGAGTCAGAAATCATCTTCGACTTGCCTGCTTCCCAATTTATTATTAATGTCTCTCTAATATTAGCACGCATGAAGCTTCATTTAAATCTTAGAGTTCATGTCGAGTGTGTGTTGCTCTTTTATTGGAAATAAAAAAATGTAGAAGGAGATGGATTAAAGTACAGTGAACTGTTGTATAATGTCTGCATCAACGATTATTTAGTGGCATTTTTCTATTGTGATAATCAAAACATCAGTGGGAGCTCGATCCTACCTCTTGTCTGTGGGAATACCAAATTTTTTCTTATAAATTTACCTGGGTCTTTCTGCCTGCAAAGTAAATTTGGATAGAAAATACCTGAAGGCATTCTCAGTTTAAATTTCAGTAGCGGCTTTATGTCTGCTTCACAATATCCTAAATGAGCAACTTTTTATTGTTTATCTCAATAGAAAAAAATGGTGAAAACTTGGCAAGCCTGTCCCTGCCATCCAGGCAAGGGGAACCAGAGAAGTGTCTCAGCCTCTTCATGTAAGGGAAGTAAAACTCATTCACTTCATACTTGTTCCCTTACTAAAGGTTGATTTGGTATCTGTAGGGTCATTAGCAATTTTTTTTCCTAAAAGTTTATTTATTTTCCCAGGTATCAGTTACTGGTATTCACAGCTTTTATGAATCATCTTCTTTTTCCTCCTGTCTTGTGAATATTGATGCATGTCTTGGTGTGACTACAAAATCCAGCTGGTGGAATTTGCTTTTAGGAACCATCAAAAAAAAGTTAAACTAATTTTTCAGGTAATATTAGAAAATTAGGTTTCAAAATGCAGATCTTCAAAGTAGCATTGATCCTTGTACCTTATTCCTATACCTTAGAAGTCATCTCATCAGTAGCTGTATCAAAATGAGATATTATTCCATAGCACAAGTCTGTTCTTCAGAATCAAACAGAATTTTATGTATTACGTTCACTTTGGAATAAATTCCTCTCTAATTTATATTGATGGGAAGCTGTAGTAAATTTAGCAAAAGTACAGGCTTTATCATCTAGGTAGAAAAAGTTTTGGGCTAAGAGAGAAGCATATTAAGCTCTAATTCTTCGGTGAATGTGATAAACGGGGCTGTGTTAATGTTGTTGGATTGTGTTTCTATTGAATGCAAAAGCCAATAATGGCATAAAATCCAGTAAATGATCAGTGTATCTTAGGACCATCCCAAGGGAGCTTCATCTTGTAAAATTTTTCTAATTGTTCATGGTTTGCTTTTCTTTAAACAAGTGTCTGCATTCCAAAACAGAGAGCAAAGACATTAAAACTGCAAAGCCTCCTAAAACAAAATTTACATCTTGTTCTGCTTCTACATTTTAAGAAATCTTGCTATCTTTACGTCCTTATGTTTTATTGAGCATGGAGCAAAAAACTTACTATGCTCAAAACAAGCCTCCTTGTGTAAAAGGCAAGTGTCTTTTATGGAGAAGGAAATAATACTTCCCTCTGATCCTAGGGAAGGCCTGCACTATATTCCTTATGTACTTTGATAAAGTATTTTTATAATCAAGTTTTTATCTCTTGTGAAACTCGGGGGCCAATTTCAGTTCTGAAACCAAAAGGTCTAGCAGCCTCAACACTCACTTATCCCAGGGAAGAATTTGGTTTCAGACTTAAAAAGATCAACTCAGCAATATCCTAGTTTTGAGATTAAATATGCAATGAAAGAAAATGTTCAACAGAGAGGTACAAATTCTCTTTCTGAAATCAGTGTGTGAGTTCAACTGACTTTGTAGTAGCACTAGGAGATGGAAATGCGAAAGGGCACATTTAAAAAAAATACTTAAAATATAAAATTATATATTGCAGTTTGTGAGAATCTACCTTGGTACTCCAAGATATTTTTCAAGCACTGGAGGTAGAAACAGGATACTCAGAACAGTAAGGCAAATGCTTAGAGAAACACAGAGTTAGAAGAGGAAGATACAGTCTGAAATTTAAGATGAACAGATCAAATCCAGTTAGGGTAAGGCAAGTACTACTTAATGGAGAAATGTGTTACTTGGATCTTGTAAAGCCAGAATGGACAAAATATTAGTAAATTGCATTAGGAAAAAATCCTCTGCTGATTGAATTGACCTTCATGTCCTTTGCACAACTTCAAAAAAAGTACCAATATCACGTATGAGCAGCCGCAGAAACTGAAGTCTGCATGGGGATTTGTCAGGATTCAGCCTGTGGGTCAGTGGCAAGGCTAGATGAATTGAACCTGCTGCCAGTTCAGGGTGCTGCCAAAATTGCTGGTTTGCTCAAGCTTTGTACTGAGAAGCGTGTGCTCTGTTGACTTTTCTTGCTCCCTGTGTTGATAAAAGCAGAAGAGTGCTGCTCGAAGTTGTGTGCTGTTTTGTGAGTACCTGCCTGAGCTAATGAGGGAGGGAGGGCAGGAGAGGACTTGGCAGTGCATGTCCCATGTCTGAAGATGAATCCTCTTGTTTTCTCTTTCACTTTGCCTCCAAACTTGCCCTTCTCTTCCACATGCTCATCGGAACTGATTTGGGTAAATCTTGCGTGCTAAAGGGGAGTTTGAAGCAGTGAGGTGGGCAAAGTTGAAGGAGATACCTGCAAGCTGTGCTCCCGCCTCATCCTCTTCATTAGCACCAGGTCACAGAGGTGGCTGCAGGGAAACAACAGGTCAGTCCTGTGTTTCAGCTGGGCTGGGTCTGTTCTGCTTTATTCCTTTATGTAGCCCACCCAGTTTCAAAAGGGATGCCCTTCTGAGGAAGGTAAATCAGAGTGGCTTAAAAATGTGTGTGCTGTAATGCCATTGTAATGTATTAGCTGGTCTATTTTTAGATCAATCTAGCTGCACTGTGCTTTCATCAGTGAAACTGTAGATGTAGAGTCTGTCAAGGGAAAGAGGGGTCTTTTTTGGGATTTTTGAGGGTTGGAGATACTAAATCAGCTCAGGTGTTACAAATATTGCATAAAGAGCTTCCAGAAGAGAGTAGATAGGATGAGAGACTGTTGTGGAGGAGTTGCTTAGAGAAAGATACTTTTGTAATTATGAAAGTTAAAACCAGCAGCAAGCGATTAAGAAGCTTGAATAAAAACATTTTCTGGACATTGACTCTTCATATGAATAAGCTATACAGACATTTAGGTCCCAACATCAGCCTGACGTATAAGCAGAGGGGCTTAAGTACTTTTTGCAATACAGCTATTTTCCACAAACAGAACTATTAAAAGTATTGAACTTCTAATTTCTCATGATACTGTCCTCATCTGACATGCTGACCCATCTCATGGTTTCCTTGCAGCACTTTTCAGCAAGGAACTATCATCTCATGTTGGCATCTTTGGGTGTGATGTAACCCAAGAAAAAAAATCTCCATCCAGTTTTACCACGTCATCAATTTTGCTGACACTCCATTGTTCATAAAGCACCAAAATGCAACTCTTACTTTCAAACTCTTTCCTTGAGTTCAACATGATAATGAATGTGAAGGAGGTGGCAAAACTTTTTTTTATTCCCCCTCCCCCCCTTTTTTTTTCTCCAGGTTCACACCAGATAGGCATTTTTTACAGCCTGAAAGGGGATGTTTTCTTTTGTTAATAGCTTACAATCAGATGAAAGGACTCATCACTCTATTTTAGTGCTCCACCACATGGCGTGTATCTTTTATAAATTACAGGCTGGCGTTGTGTGCACTGGGGGAGAGAAAGGTTGGTTTTCTTGCTGTGAGCCATCCTGCCTAATTGTCGTATGCAAATAAAAGCAATTATAAGGCTTTTAGGGTGAAGGGATGACAGCTGAGTTTGGCAGTTGAGGAGGCCTCACCCACCTTGTTGTCATAGCAACAAGGAGGAAAAGGACAAAATGGTGTGTATACAGTGGAAACATTTATTTTGGTTAAAGAATTAAAAATACATATACCGCTGTTAGCATGCAACATCAATATGTGTAATGAATGGGTTTGTTTAAAACATTAGAGAAATTAAACTGCATTTATTCCTTGGCCCTTTAACTGATCCTTGTCATCTAACTACCATTTACAAACCATCACTTGTGATTTTATCTGCTACTTTTAAAGTTATGAACAGATCATAACAATCCAGTCAATAATTAGGAGATTACAAGTTTCTGTGTTTTAGTGCATCTATTTCAATGTTACCAGACCTAGAGCTGCATGAAGGAGAGGAACATTCAGTGGTGTGTCCGTGAAGGGGAAACAGTGAAAAATAATAACCTATTAGCAGTCCATAAAGTTCAATATAAAATATGTTTGTACTAAAGTGTTAAACAAGTAGAACAAATAGCGTGCTAGTAGCATACAAAATTAAAACGAGTCACAAATGGATATTTTCTATGGCAATTTATTTCACAATTACTCTTGTGGAAGCTTTCATGAATTAAATATGAGTTCTATCTTGAAATTAGGTGTTATAAGGCTAAATTACAAGAGGCAGCCAGTAATTGAGGTGGCTGAAACACGGGGTCTAGTGAACTAATCTCTTGCTGTGCCACGTGGCTGTCCCCTCGCCAATGGGAAACCTCCCCATGACAAAAACAGAGGCAGCTGAGAAAAATTGATTTCTCATCTGAGCCATATTTGATAGCTTTTGAAATCGAAAATTGAAATTAACTAACCTAAGCCCCATTGTAACAAAAGAGCAAATTAAATATGCAACATGGCTTCCTATTGGCAGCAAGAGGGCCTGCCAAGGTAAATTTGTAAATAGAGTTTAAGATGCAGTCCTCCCCCCTCCTCTTTTTCCTTTCTCTCAGTGCAAAAAGTATAAATCTGCAATAGCTTAATAAATTATTTATAAAAAAAAAAATTCATCAGCTGCAAATGGCCACTGTGGTTAAGGTCTTCCACTGAGAAAATCATTGCATTAGAAGAGATCCTTGAATGAAGCAGAATTAAAATTATCCACAGTCATCCCTGAGCTTGGAATAAACTGTACAAGAAGAGACGATGTTTTCTTCTCAAGAAAAGTTTTATGAGTGGAAGTTTACCAAAAAAAAAGCAAAATGCCACCCCAAAATCAGACCAATCATTTAGACTTTACAGATAGCTAGAGCTCAAATACATGTTTTTATTCTTTCTTTTCATTAACCCCAAAGAGTATTGGCTATTTGAGCTTCGTGGAATCTCCACATGCTTGCGTTTTGTCTTGCTTTTACACATCCTAAGACATTACGAAGGATTCTGACAGTGAATGCTAATGATTCAAAAGGTGCTTCTGCAGAGCTGTGGATTTATAGTGGGATTCCCTGAAATGAAGGCAGCCAACAAAATCAGTGATGCCATGCTCTAAATACTGTTTTCTGTCCTTTTAAAAAGAGGAGGGGGGGATAGAAACAAACACAGCCAAGACATCAGCCCTCAGCATTCCTCTCTTACAGGGTTTCTGCTTTTCTCTGCCCAGATTTGCATGGGAAAACAAATGATTTCATTCCAATACTTGAGCAGAAGCGTGTATAAAGATATAGAGCCAGATCCCTGTCTGCATAAATCAGGATAGCTTCTTTAACTTCAGAGGATTTATGCTACTCTATATCATCCGAAGATCTATCTCATGAAATTGTTCCACTTTCCTGCCGAGGCTGTTCAGATCTGAACTGTATAAAATCTAGTGACAACTGTAATGGAGGATATTACACTTAGCCTGTCTGTCATCCCAGGGATCTTGTAAAATCATTTTCTGTTCTAATTTATTACTTTTAGTGTCAATCAGCTGCTGACAAGCTGAGTAACATCATTAGGCATTGAGTTCATCTACTCAGCACTTTTTAAATGCAGTTTAAGTAGTTGTCTCATTATGTGTAGTAGGACAGAAAGTCAAGGTTCAAGGAGTTTTCCTTTTTGGCAGAGATATTGTTGAAGCCTCTACTATTATCTTTGAAGGAAAAAAACCCACAAGAAAATAGCCATTTTTTATTTTTAAGGATATGAAAAAAAATGAAAAGAAGGCAGTGAAATGCAGTAAAACTCACTATGGAAACTTTGGTTCTGATTTCCCACTGCTTTACTTTGTATTTATCTCAGATGCGTGAGTTGAAAGGTGTGAGGATGGAGAGAGTCAGTGATGAATCGGGGATTTTGTATAATGTGGAGCTGATGGCTTCCAGCCATGAACTAATAAGTGGTTGGGGTTCATCTCCTTACTGAGAGCCTGCTATTGCTGTGCTGAGAATATAATGGGTGGAAATAAACCATGCACCAATCCTGTAATAGAAAACATTGATTTTACCACCCCCGAGTAGAGCGTGATTTTATTTAACACTATTACACGTCACAGGTATGTCCACAACACTGAAAAGGTAAGGGTGAAACTGCTGTGAGTTTGTTTGGAATAATTTTCAGGGCTGTTTTAAAAATAAAATATGAGTATCAAAATGTCAGGGCAGACAGCAAAAGCCTTCCAGCTTCATTCCCTACTAGAAACCTGAGAGTTTGACTCTGGGCTAGAACCCAAAGAGGGGCCTCATGGCTATCCCTCAGAAGCTCCCTCATCCCTCAACCACTTCCCAGCAGCAGTCCATGTCAGAAGATAATGTTCCCATGTCAGTCTCATGTTTCTGCTCCATCTGAATATAGTTCTTCTGACTGTGTCCCTGTAACAAACAGTTTGTCTTAAAAAGTCCCAAAGCTGCTGAGATGTAGTGATTCAAGGACAGTTAAGAGTGATGGTTGTTTTTGGGAAGCCCCAACTAATGGGTGTAGTATGAAGCTGAAGAGAGTAAATACAGTGCTGAGCTGGGTGGTGACTGTGTGATTTTTCTCTCTGTAGCAGGCAGGACATGGCCATTTCGTGCCTATTTCTTGTATAGTTTTATGTTGTTTAGGGAGAACAAGTAATCATCCTTTTGCAGTGGAATGGAGTTTACCAAAATTTAGAAGCGGCTAATTTCAGCCTGGAACAAGTGGTTAAAGAGGTGAAAGGAGGTCAGGAGGGGACAACTTTTCTGATGTGAATGACTACTTAGGATTCTACTATCTTATTTCCCTTCAAGTCAAGGGAAGAAGAGCAAGTTATATCATGTAGAAATAGCATAGAGAAAGGATACTGCATGTTTCTAAAGGATGCTGAGGATATGCTCCTTTGATGGAGTAGTGGAAAATATTTTATAAGTGGTTTATCATGTTCATGCTGAATTGATGATTTCATCAGGGAAGCTGTGAATGGCATTAATTGTGTCTTAGTGTGGCTGAAGCTTTTTCTAAATGCATTTTGTTTTATAAAGAAAATAAATACAGAAGTTTTTTACCAGTCCTATCTAAAACTTTTGGACCACAATCATTCCTAATTAATAATGGTATCAAATATTTGTGGTATAATGTTCCTGTTAAACAGAAGCAAAGAAGGCAATATGAAGCAGCAAATATGTTGATAAGCATTCCCAGTTCACAGAAGATTATTACTGGTTTAAAGTCCAGGCTTCCTCCCCTTGGTAAGCTGCCTTATATGACATTCTGTACATTTTAGATGTAGTTACCAAAGCCAGCAGCTTTCATAGTATCCATCCAACAGGATATTGTAGTCAGAGTGCCAGTAATTCTGGGAAGCATCAAAAAAATGTTTTAGAGGCTGTTTAGTCAGAAGAAAATCACAGCAGAGGCAAATCTGAACTGTTTGAGCAAAAGGAAAATTTCCTGCTGAACTGTAGAACAAATTCTACAAATAATTGCACCTACTGGACAAGTTAGATAAGGATGCAGTACACATTTTAAAATAGTAATCTTGAGACTGCATATGTAGCTGTAGAGTGCATACGGGTGCATCTTGCTATAAGTAGTATCTTTGTATTATGTGTGAATTGCTCACTTTGAGTTTACCTTTAAAGATTATCCGTTTTCAAAATTTTTATTAGGTTAATAATCAGAATTAGGAGAATATTAGTATATGGCAACAGTTACATTGTGGAAGGGCATCATTTTCTGCATCCAGGACTGTAATTCTCTTAATAAGCACAAATCCTATAGGGACCCCAATATTAAAGTTGTATTGTAAAGTCCTAAATTAGGCTTCAAACTAGGATATATTTAAACATATTTAATGTGAATAATTTGGCTTATATTTGTACGTCAAGGTAAGCAAATGACAATGGGGGGAATCTCAATTTTTAAACTCAGTTTCTTCAAACTGAGTCATAGCTTTGTGCTTTATATAGCAACAAGGCTCTGATTAAGCACTTAAGCATGTGCTTAAGGTTAAGCATGTGATTAAGTGCTTTGCTGACCTAGGGCTTAAGTACCCTGTAAAGCACTGGAAAAATGAATAAATCAAATTTAGGTCAAATCCAGCCCTGTGCCACACACCTATGGTAAGAGCAGAGCAGGAGGGAGGAAGCTTTGCCTTCAGAGGCTGCAAACAGCAGGGCAGGATTACAGCCTGACATTCCGGGGAGCGGGAGCAGGCGACTGTGACAGCCCCTGCCCCCGGAGGGCTTGGCCAGCTCCCGAGCTGGCTGTCACAGTCTCGGCTGCAGCCACAGGAGCCCAGGGCCAGTGCTGTGCTTTTCGCAGAGCAGGGTTTATTCGGGTGCTGCGGGGCGGCCGCGTGTCCTCCCCCGACCGGGTGGCCCCGGTCCTGCAAGGATGCTCGATGCTGCTCCTCTCTCCCTGTTCTCCTCCTCACCTTACATCCTGGGAGGGAAATGATGCAGGGGTCAGAACTTCCTTTGAGGATAAACAGCAGGGACATCTTGCTTGTCCTCGTGTGGAGTTCAGATGTCCAGTTTAGATGCTGGTGCTGGAAGCTCCTCTGTGGGGACCTCTCCCCATGGGACAGTCCCACCGCCCACAGGGATACACCAAACACCTGCTTTCGTGTCTGACTGCAGCAAAGGCTGATGGTGAGAAATGGAAACATTTGGGAAACAGGGACTGTATTGATAGAAACTAGACAGGCATTAAAAAAAGAAAAGGGTTTTTTGTGAATGAGCATTCCCAGAAGTGCTGGACATTGTTCTGAAGTTGCCTAGCCTTCTGTGATCTGGCACTGAAAACTGTAATGAAAAAGATATTTTGACTTTGTTATTTTCTTGGTCAAAACCGGCCACTGCAGAATGTGCTTTAAAAAAATCTGTGAGTTCCCACAAAACCTGTTTTGGTAGTTACAGCATTCAATGTGCTCGAGAAGGGTAAAGCAAAGAGAGATCTATAAAGGGCCTCAAATATGAGGACAAGGTGAAATTTAAGGGACATAGATCAAGTATGTATCCTTAGAAGAGAAAAAAGAATCTAATACAATTCATAGTTCCTACTAAGACTGGTATTGTGCCACTTAAAACATTTTGATTCTCTCTTTTTCCTTACCCCTGTCTAAAACCTGGCTTTTGTCTGGAAAAAAAAAAAAAAGTCTTTCAAACTCTGTAACTTCCACATAGTGGAAAAGAGGGACACATCGTGTGCTGTCACTGCAGTTATCCTCTCCAGTACCACCTACAGTGGAAGTCTAGCTGCAGGCTAGAGGTATACAATATCACAGAGAGAGATTAAGCATTACATTTATTGTGGTTGCTGGAAGGGGATATTATTGCTGTTTCAGTGGAGAGATTTATAACAATACTTAATGAATGCTCCTAGTTTTCTTATCAGTTGGTAACCATACACATGTGCATGTGAAAATATTACATGAAGTCTTTATAGAAACCTTGGAAAAAGTTGGATATTAGTGTTTGTGGCAGATTTGGCAGCATAATGGAAATGTGGTAGTATAATGGCATGGTATTGTTAGGTTGGGCATATGATGTTGGAGAGAATACAGGCAAAATTATCCTGATTGGTTTTAGGCATTTTCCAAATGAAGAAATTCTTTGTCATTTATCCTTGGGAATGTGCAGAGTGTTATAGTTATCAGTCTCAGTCTATTTTTATGAAAATATCATAGGTCAGAAACAGTTCAGAAACTAAATGCAAATTAAAAAAAAAATACAAAGCTTTTAATGATATTTTCCATTTCAGCTCTTTTTAAATCAGAGTTATATGTGAGTCATCAGCAAAATAGGAACTATTAAGATGGATCAGAATGATGTGAAACTTAGGAGTTCCTGCAGAAAATATATTCTAATTTCATTGTAATCAAGCCGATCTGCTGGCACCCACTCCTGGTTTTTTATGTAGTAGAGGGCCCTAATGAGAAGCCAAAAGGTAGCAGTCAGTGCAGAAGATTGACTTTTTCCTCTCCAGAATCTTCACTTAGAAGCACTAAAGACTGAGCATCCCAGTAAATCTGTGAGGAAAAAAAAAAAAATGTATTTAAATTCTTTTAGATATAACATTTATTCTGCCCTCTGACTGGGTGCATTAATATTCTATGATCATGCATAGATAGCTGCATGGTAAATATATATTTGTACATTGAGCTGAAGTGAAGTTTTCATTAAGATGATCACAGGCAAATTATTAGGCTTAGAAGCAGCTTTTTATGTCTCAGTGCAACATCTCTAAGTTCATGACTGGTATCAAGAGTCATTCACTTGAATGCTTGTAGGTGCAGCTTTTTTTCCTTCAGAAAGAGAGATTTATTACAAGATCCTGCTATTGAAACCTCAGTCAAGATTAGGTGTAAAGACAACACAGAATAGGTAAATAGCATCTCTGGCACTTGCCATCAAAGGATGCGATAGAGTATTCTCAGGTGGAACAGACAGGTCTGATATTGCATATTAGTAGAGTTAAAGATATATGAGGTATTGAAAATATTCATGCCTCAGCAGTGATGGAGAGAAGGCAGAAGCTTTTGGCTTGGATGTTTTAGATAATTAAGAGCAACAAAAGATTATGTTGGAAGCAGATTTGCTGCAGATAGTATATTCTTACTAGAAAAATGGGATATCTCTTATAGTGGTCTGATGGCCCTTTTTCTTCTCTCTTTTAAAAGGAAAGAGCACTTCTACCTTCTAACTGAATTGTAGGATGCATAATCAGACTCATGGCAAGTAATGAAATGACTTTTCCTCCTCTAATAATATTCCTTCCAGAATTTATCAGTATTTTGCAACTGTACTTGCAGTCTGAGATAACTATTACATAGATAAATTCCAAAATTTGGATAAAAGAAATCGACTGTATCATGGAATTATTAAAGAGAATATGAGTGTATAAATTAATTTGACTAGTGTTGAATAAAAGCATCTCATTTTATTGAACTTCCATCACCTTTTTCTAAATGGTAGTGAAGTGGTAATTAAGAAAGGCTAATTATATATTATTGTAAAGGGTACATTTGTTATTAATTTTTTGATGTGCATTCTTTATTTTTCCTGGCTGCAGTTTTTTGCATAAACTCTCTGTTCTGACTTACCTTTGGGGATAAAAGGCTGGGGCTTGATGCTGGAGGCATCTACAAATGGGGATTATAAAAACTGCTTCTGTAAATTGTAGACTCTCCTCTCTCCAGGCATTGTATTTCCTTTCTTGGCAAGTGTTCACAGTCATGTCCCAGAGTGAAGTTTCCTGGCTGTGGTTTGTGGTCCTTTATTGGTCTGTGGGGCCATGCTCTGCAGTTGTAGCAAAGTAGAGGTCCCCAGGCATAAAGTGATCTTGCTGAGTGACAGCATTAGTGCCTCTGTCTGAGTAGAGGACCCAGAGAAGCAAAGACACCCTGTGGAATAGGAAAAATCCCTCTTTTTTTTTTTTTTTTTTTTTTTTTTTTTTTTTTTTTTTTTTTTTCCAAAACCTGCATGGAAAACTCCAAGAAATGTTGAGGACTGGAAGTTCCCAGCTGGGCAAAACCAACTCAACACAGTAGAGACTCAGAAACGTGACAAGCCTCTGTTTACTTTAAAATAATTGAGTGAAAATTAACTAAAATCCCAAAGTAACATTCTGCAGGGTCTCCTGCACCTACAGATGTCTGCAAGGTCTCCTGTGCCATAAGGAGCAAGCAGACTGCTGGAGGAGTAACTCTGCTCAGCTCTCTCTCAAGGATAGGCTGAGATGCTTCCCAGAGGTTTGCAGGCAGTCTGAGTGATGAAGGCCATGCCATTGTTACCTGTTGGTGACTGTCATCACTCACAGCTGCTTCACCTTGGGCTGTGTTATAGACCTGCCCTTAGAGGAGTTCATGTGAGTGGCCATTACTGATCTATTAATGTAAGCCTTGCCAATGTTTTCCTGATAAAATTCTCAGGAAGTGCCATTTCTTAGAATGGGCCAAGTAGCCAGGAAGACAAGTTAGACACAATTTTTATGTTGCAGGTAGCCTAGCTCTTTACATGATTAGTTGTTTAAGCACAGATGGAAAATTTTGATGTCATTTAGAAAGAAATTAGACAATTAGAAAGTTATAAATTAGAAATTTATAACATTTCACATCATCTATATGTAGGAAATGCAGACCTATCTTTTAGTGTTTACTTACTAAAGATGCAAATTGTTTGTCTAAATAATAAAATAGTTAAGGTTGGAATTCATCTTTTTAATTAAAATTTTCCCAAGGCAAGTAAGATTACTGTAGCATGGAGAGATTTGCTGATACTTGTGTAATGTGTTTTTTGTAATGCTGATGGTGCCAGACAAAGTCAGTTATGTGCCACTCTTGTTGGCTGTTATTAATATTTTTGTATCAATGATGAGAAGAGCAGCAGCAATGATTGCAGTCGATGAGCCACAATAAATAGCAGCAAATGCATTCTAACCTCTGACTCTGTGGCAAACAGCATGGGTACTATCTGCAGCTCTGGTTTTAATTTCAATGGCATCAAAGGGAAACTCAAGAGCTTCAGAAAATAACTCTGGCACCATGGCTTAGATAAAATAAAATGCTTACCCACAGACATAAATTACCACGGGAATAAAAAGACTACACCAAAATGACATAGTTTCATAATGCTCTTAAATCAAGAAATAGAGTACAGTGAGATCCCAAATTGCAACAGTCACACTGCTTGATGAGTGGCTTTTTTTTGGCACTAGCTAGCCTAACAGGTTTCTTCAAGAAGTGGTACTTGATGGCATGCACTCAGATTGTGTGGGGAAATTCAGCAGGATGACACTCCCATTTCATGAGAATTAATTCCACACACACATTAGTAAAGGTATTTTCACAGTTCTGACTACAGTGTTGCACTGTGGGAGCACGTGTTCCTGTGAACAGGATGCTTTGTTGGACTTTCATTGCCACTGAACTCATTGAATTTGAAGCTGCATGTAATTACTTTAAGGCATAGTAAATCCTGCTCACCTTACTAGTGATGGCACTCCAAGAGCTACTGTATTTGCAGTCAAAGCCAAGACCACATTGCAACAAGCTGGAAAGTCCTGGGCAAAGCATTCTGCAGGAGGAGGTACATACATACCTGTCATACGTGTCTGTGTATTGTTGCTGCAGCAGCTACACAGCCTTGTTCACTAGAGTTACTATTATTTTAATCTGTAAATTCCTCATGTTTTATTCCTTATTCTCACCTCACTTCATGGGATTTTTTCATCTAGTCTAGGGGGCGTGATAAGCTGACCTGGCTCTTCTTGGATTGACAAAATACTGGCTTTCAGACCAAGCTCTGATCACCAAGATGGTCGTCACAGTTCAGACCATACTTTCACATGCATTGAAGAAAAGAGGGAGAAAACCCACTTCTGACCATATTATCCTGTACACAATGACTGATGTTAATGAATGATGTTGGCCTCTAATGAAATCACTTCTTCATTACTGCAAGAGGAATGGGGCCAATTCTACTCTGGCATGGATCCCATTTGTGGTACCTGTAGTGATGGTTCAGACTGGCTTCCCATGAGAATCTAAAATTTCAGTACAATTATGTATTATGTTCAAATGCAGTGAGACAAAAGTAAGCTATTAATGTATTACTGTTGTTATTTTTTAGTTACCCACTGAGGTTTTCAGTACACTGTTTTGTAAACTTCCATGTAAAATTCCTCATGTGAAACCAGCTGGAGCTCACTGGCGCTGCAGTCTCAAGTTGATCTACTCGAGGTTCTAAGAACCCAGTGGCTCAGAAGAGATTTTCATTACTGCAGTGAGAAGCCCCTCTGTATCTCCTATCTCATTTTAGGGGGTTTTAAATGTCTGATAATCATAGCCTACATAGAAATCAGTTTTCTGTCTGAGTTGTAGAAATAGCGCTGGTTGCCAGACACGCTTAAAAGGAAGTGATCACTGAACGTGATTTTTTAGGCTTAAGAAGGTTTTTTGGCAGGTTTTCAGTGCATCTTCCACAGACTGAGTCTTCACACAGAGGAACAAAAACCTCGTGTTTAAGTTCATCTTGTGGATGTCTTTCAAGAAGTAAGGGGTTCTGGTACCATTTTTTTTATCTCAAGGGGGGAAAAAAAGTCTTTTGATATTTTTATTCCTTCAAAAAACTATTTCAAAAGAAGAGTAAGAAAGGACAAAAGCAGAAAAAAAAATAAACCTGGTATCCTTTTCTTCAGTGATAGAAGAGAATCCTGTTTTGACCACTGTACTTGAAAAAAACTTCCTCCTCAAAACACCGGGGAAAAAAGTGGACATTTATTTTGAACTACAGAAAAAACTATTTTCTTCTGGAAAGTTAAAAGCATTTACTTTTGGAAAAATACTTGTCAAAGTTTGTAGGGGGAAAAAAAGAAAAAGACAAAAGCCCATATCACTTCAGATTTTTGACTAGATCCTTAGATACAGGTGGTTTTTAGAAAGCACAGTTCAGGTGTGGGACTATATGAAAGCTCACCTTTGCACTCCTGTAATCTTAGTCACTTGTTCCAAGCTGGAAGATGGCTCTAACTTCTACCAACATCAAATAGCACCTGGACCATTCTGTCTATGCCTGCTGTTCCCCACAGGCCATCTGTGATCTGCATACCACCCTTTGCAATTATTGATACAGTGAGTAATTATTTCTGATGTTAGATATAGCTCCAACTTTCCATTAAAAAGAAGACACAGATGAGTTATCCTCTCTGGAATTCTTGGTGCCAGAAGTAGAAGTAACCTGGTGGGTCAAAAGGTGTCCAGGTTGACACATGCTGCATTCAGTCAAGAGACTTGACTCGTCCTCACTTCAGGCTCAGGACACGTTTTGTGAGTGTGCTTTTGATCTAAAAGGCTGATGAAAAGAACCCAAGTGATCTGCATCCTCTGGTGCTCGTAACTTGGTGCTGTGCTGGTCCGAAGAATATATCCTTCCAACAAACAAGGGAAAATCACATCTTTGCCTTCTGTAAGTAGGAATTGCTGACTTCTTATTAATTTTCTTTCATAAACCTGGTGCTTGTGTGGAAGTGTTTTATGTAAATGCATTTTATTTTACCCTGTTTTCCCTTGATTCTATATGAGGCTGACTGCTTACTGTGTACTGGAATAGATCTTTAAGCCAGTCCTAAGCTTTTCCCTTCATTGTGTGAGGCACTTTGGAGAATCCCAGGCATTATATCCTCCTAAAATATGTGACCCACACAATCCAGAGATTTCAAACTTCAGGAGTAATTTGTTTTAAGAACAAGTGAGTACCATAGGGGAGAATCACTCCCAAATTATGTTATGGAAGGTGAAGCCCAGAGGCTGCATTTACACTGCTGTGCAGCACCAATTTGTAGGTAAGAAGAAGAAAGACCTGTCCATAATGGTTAGGTTTTGGGGTTTCCTCAGAGCTGTCCTTTGCACTTCTGGTTCTTTAGGGCTGCAGTTTCCAGCAGTTTCCCTCTGGTTTGCGTGTCCTGCTACGATGTTATGATCAACAAAACCCACAAGGCCACTGTTGTAAAGTTTCCCAATTTGTCCACAAATACATATGGAATTACAGGTACTGTGAAATCCAGCTGGCATTCCAGAAAGTGAAAACCTTGGCTGAAAAGGAAGCTAAACATGAAGTGGTAGATCATGTCCATCTTCACTCTTGAGCTTTACTGGCTCAGGTTACAGGGTATTTTGTCAGAAAAACAGTGATTCACAGGTCATATAGAACTGAAGTCTGGAAGAAAAAAGCAGTTCCCAAGCTTCTTAGTGGCACAATAATATTTACACACAGGAAAACAAGGTTGAATCCTGTGGATTCAATATGAGCAGCGTAACAAACAAACAAGCAGGGAGTTTTGTGAAGACTGAGTCTAGTCTGGTTCTTAAATGGTTGCAGATTGTAAAGGTTCTGAAGAAAATCTATGGAGCTGAAGATAGAGAAGAAGATCAGGATATTTGCTTAGATTTAAGCACAAAACTAACCTTAAGAAATCACCATATTTATGTCATGCTAAATATTTAAGGAAAGAGAGACTGGAATTGCTGTTAACTGTCTGTGGGAGAGGATGGTTTATGTGTTTTGTAAATGATGGGGTAAATCCAGCAATCTTGGCTCTTCCAGGACAAAACTGGCCCAGTTCCTTAGCACCCAGAACTATGGGGTGGGAGGGGGTCATATAAATTTGGTTTTTACTCCTTTCATCAGTGATACAATTCATGCTGCAGACTAACCTGGGGGTATTGCATGTAACAAATGAGCACATACAATGGTGATTTAATTATACATAGCCCTTTCTACTCAGCTACACACCTCGTTCCTTGGTCTTACACTGACTCCAAAGGCAGAATTCATTATCTGATTGGTCAAAGTGCTGCTCTGGGCCCATTGCTTACTTAGCAGAATAGATGTGAGTTAAAAGGAGGATAAGGGACTATTTCTATGTGGGCTGGGTTTTTATTATTTTAAAATTTAAATAAGAGTCTGAATCACCATAATATAAAGAGACCAAAATCAAACAACCATGGTTCATTCCTGTGCTTTGATTTTTATACCCATGCATGTTTAAAAAAAAAGAAAAAAAAAGAAAACTAAACATGTGTGCTGCCTTTTAATAAAGATCATATTAAAAATTCAATAAATAGCAATATCTCTGATCTCTTAACAAAAGCGTCTGGTGTACAGGAAATTAAATGAAAAAAAACTTGTTAATCCTTTTTGATTTCTGTACATGGTAGCTGGAAGCAGAATTCTTTAACTCGCAGGATTCTCTTTTTGTCCTCCCTCTTTTACATTTCTTCTCCGTTTTTTTCTTTTTTTTTTTAATCTTCTCCAGCACAAACGTTGTCTGGGTAACCTCAGTGTAAATGCAGTCTGTTTCTCTGATACATTTGAAAAATAAATAATAAAAGAATAATAATAATAGTAAAAAAAAAAAAAAAAAAAAAGAAAAAAGCTGTCGTGTCATTGTCTCATCCCTGTGGCCTTGCTGTGAGGGATCCGTCTCGAACCAGGTGATAACCTGATAGACTTTATCTTGTCTTTTCTGGGCCTCCCTGAAGCCTGCCAACACTTCGGCTGGCTGTTAGGCATTTTAAATATCCCCCATGAGCCCTAACCTTACCCCTTTTCTCTTCTTGTCATCTGGAATGTCTCAGAGCTGTCAGAGGCTTGTTGCTTATTGATGTTTCCGTGTGTTTTATGTCTTTTCTGAGATATGACAGCCCCTGACACAGTGCTGATTTCAATCAGCCGGCTTCTGGAGAGGCCTAAGATTTTGTCCTCACGCGGTCCCAGCCGCCAGCGCACTTCAGAGGCCTCCATCTAATGAAAATGTTTCAGCAGGCGGAATAAAGGCCCGCTGCTCAACAAACAGCAGCTGATGAATTCACAAGACCAAAAAAAAAAAAAAAAGGAAAAAAAAAGAAGAGGAGGAAACCCTCCCCCCCCCCCCAACCCCTCTGCCTTTGTTATAAGAAAAGCAAGAGGAGAGAGTGACCTCCTGAGCCAAAGGTTTTGACACTGAATCAAATCCCTTTAGGCCTGAACTGGCAGGCTGGGCCTGGCGTTGGATTACTTTATCACATCTTAGAGTGATGCTTGTATGTACCTCAGGACACCCTACGTGTAAAGAGTGGATATTTTACCCCCCTTGCTTATTAAGTCAAGTCTCGGTGTCTGGTGGGAAGGGAAGGTCTATCTGACGGAGCACCAGGAGAGGAAGGAAGCACATCCTTGCTAAAAGCAGGGAGGGAGTTGATTTGCATGGAGAAACCTCTTTGAGAGAAAGCAGATCGTGGGCTTGGCTTGAAGTTGCTGTGGGGGAACAGATATTTTTATTCATGATCAGCTGAAAAAGAGAACAAGCTTTGAGGCAACATAGAGCATTTGCTTTGTGGGTTTTGGTCGGGTCTTTAAGGCCTCATGGAGCCACCTGCTCAGCCAGGCTGCTCCCAGCTGCTGTTTGTGCTGCCTCTGTCACCCAGCCTCGGGTACCAATGCTCCTTCTCATGGCTCCTTTCAGCCCCTCTAATGGGGAACCAGCGAAGGCAGCCGTCATCCTCCACCTCCACCTGGAGAAGCCTCTTGTAGGGTTTCCTTGCATTGTCCCAGGCAGCCCCATCCCTCTGCATTGTCTGAAGCCACACAGATTCCCTAATTCCCTGATTTCAGCTGAAATTACACTCATGTGAGGCATCATTATCCAGGCTCTGGTGTGTGTGTCTGGAGTCGGCCCCTGCCACGCAAGGTGCTGCACAGGCATAGCAGGAAAGCACAGCAGCTGCAGCAACAGCCTGAATCACTAATGCCAACGCTGTGGTCATTTCCTCCAGGATGTACAGCCCATGTTATGTACTTTATCTATGTGATGAAGCCCAGTGATTTCTTTTTTTTAGAGGGATTTTACCCATCTGAGCCTGGGCTGTGGGATTAGGTTCATCAGTGGGTGAGATATGTCCAGGTTCATGTTTACTTCTTTATTTACATGAGTTTGGTTGGGTTTCTCACTGTTTATTTTTGCACAGAGGAAAACCAATCTCTCCCTGTTCATCTAACTAACTAAATAAACACAGCCCACCCCACTTTTGAACAACATCAGTGAAATTCATATCTGCTGTGACTCAGATGGTTTTGTTAATAACAGAGAGAGCTCTCAGTGTAGCCTGATTCTGTTCTTTAGATGGGAGGCTTTAATCCCGAGTCTTATTTTTCACAGCATTCAGCTACTGGTTTTTGAGCAACAAATTACATCCATGCCTCCAAGCCAAACAAGGAGTGAAAATTTCTATTTAAAAAAATGTGGAAATAATACTGTCTATCTACCTACAGTACAATTCCATTTTTAAAGTGCTTTGATATTTTTAACAATATTAATATAATAACAGCAGCATGTGCCTATTGGATTAGTCTGTATTTTATAACTTGGTATCCAATTTCTCCCTTGTTTCCTGCAGGACTGTCACTATTAATTTCTACTCTCATTTTTTCCGTCAGTGTGAACATTGTCATTGGACTATTGTTTGTAAGTGATAAGCAGCCCCTAGTATTATTATTATTATTTCACTCCTGCTTGTTGAGCATCAACAAATCTACCAAAAATATTAAAAATTTGGTGGAAGTTTAACCCTCTCTTTGCCAGATGTTCCCCTTTTATTCAGCTCAAAAGAGCATACTTGCTACTGTATTATCCAAGAACGAAAAAATAGGAAACTAGTAGAAAGGCAATCTGTCACAGGGAAAAAAAAAATACCTCAGGGGGTAAAGAATGCCTTCACAGTATGGCTTTAAGGTTTTAATTTCTATTGGTCCTGACTCATGACACAGCCAGAGCAAGCCCAGGCCTGGGAGTCAGGTCTCCCACTGACCTCCACATAGACTGCTGGGGAGAGAGATGTCAGCTGAAAACTCCCAGGGATCATGGGGCTGCCAAGCGCTTTGGAAATGCCTGCCAATTTGGCCTAGTCTCAGTTGAACACATGCCCAAGAGGGAGGGAATGCCAGTAATAAAGCAGTTTAGAGGGGAAAGATATTTCTTTTGAGCTCCCAAACCTTTCCAGCCTTTTTCTGTGACAATATGGTTTGCATCATGCGTGCTCTCTTAGACACACCTGCATGCACATGTGTGTACACTCACTTTCAAAAACAGTCTGGAAAGTATTGCACGAGGTGGATGCCCTTTCTATGGTCACTGTGCAGCCAACCAACCCCTCGTTAATTACAGAAGATAACAACAATAGAAGTGAATGAATTCCAAAACACATTAAAAACCCAAACTCAAATCCCTGCAGGCATTTATGGTGCAGAACAGGTGAATACCAAAGACACCAGCAAGCCCCATCCTATTAAATTTAGGTATTAAAAGTTCTGATTTTTCAATAACGGGAGACAGTGTAAAACGGCAAAAAGATACAACTTTGTTAATAAGTTGTAAATGATGCAATTTTGTTAATAAGTTGTATTTTTGTGGACATTTTTTTTCCAAATTCACGTAATGTAAGTAAAGATTTCCAGGGCTTTTTTTTTCTCCCACTCTTGCCTATAAGATCTAAAAGTATAGAGCAGGTTGGGTGCTCCTGTTCATGTGAGCTGTTGTAAAAGAAACACAATTTTAAACTTGTTGTCCTGAAATCAGTTTTTCTTTTGTTTTATTATATTTCATTATAATGTTTCAAGGTTAAGAAAGGAGGAAAAAAAAAAGCTTTATTGGATTGACTAAAATATGAGTTACTGTTCAGTTCACTCAAGCTTTTTGCTATTTGTTTTACTCAGGTTAGTGCCACTGGAGTAAATGGTTTTGCTCATTTAAGTAAAGGCTGCAAGACGAGGCCTAATATGAAGATGTGGAAAAGAGAATAGGGAGAAGAGTGGGGGGAAAAACCACCAGCTGCATTTTTCATGTCCCAGAGCAGTGCATGAAGTGTGCCAGAAGTAAGAACTATTTGGTGCATGTGACATGACAGTTAAGAATACCTAGATGAAAAAAAACAACCCAACAAAGAAAGCACTGCTTGGCAAGCACATTCATCTGCTGCAGCATCTGCCTCCAATGTGCTTTACACTTGCACAGATACTTTTGGGAACTGAAAGGTAACAAAATTTATCAAAGGATTAGCAAGCACTGATGCTGCCACTCACAACTGTTACAAATATAAATTGTCGTAATCATATTACATGTTCCTCAGTTTAATTTTTGCCAGGATGTCTTTTGTCTGAAATGCCAAAATGTAATCTGGAATTGGATGGATGCTGACACAGCTGAAATATTTTGCATTAGTCACTATGTAAAATGCCTCCAGAAGTGTGGGGGTTTTTTGTATTTGTGACTGTAGTGGAATAGAAACTTAACAAAGATGATAGTATCTCCATACTTCTTTCATTCCATTAAAAAGTTAGAGTTTCTCTTTGAAGGTTTTTTGAAAAACACTGGTAAGGAGGATGATGTGGATGGTGTCAGTTTAAGGGACTCGTGACCTACTCAGCAGTCCCACAGTTACAGTTTGTATATGCAATTAGAACACAGGTAATTTCAAAGGTATATCTATTCAGACCAGCACAGAGCAGAGAGTAGTGTCCAGTGAGAAACAAATCCATGGTTGCTTCAGTGACACATGAAAGACAAAATGCAACTCTCAGAAGACCTGGAGATTTTGGGAATGGTATTTAAGACAATGGTTATGTTTTGCAGATTTCTGGTTTACTTTGTGAGCATAGCACAAACCAAACCCAATTCTACAAAAGCCCACAAAAGACAAAACTGGTTAATATCTTGCTTCTATTAAAGGGAAATACTCTTATTTGAAATCAACACAGCTCTGTATCTGGCATTAGTTTTTCCTCTTTAGCACAGGTCAGGACAACAGAAATGTTACACAATTGTGTCTGTTCCATGTCAAGAACACACGTAAATTCCTTTATATTCCTTTATTTTGAATGCAAAGTTTTCTGAATTATTTAGTCTCTTAGGTTTGGGCCTTCATCCAACAGACTTCAGGTCAAATCTGTCTTTGATATTGGCTTGATTTATTTCATTTTGCATGCACTAGAGAAAGTTTAAACCTCAGGTGGCGAAGTACTAAAGTATGAAACTGCAAAACAGAATCTGGTATGAGGAAAATGAATGGATGTTCTGCTGCCCTTTGCTCACTGGGACTTTCTAGTGGAGGTAAGGAGCCATAGTTTAGCTCAATCTGCATGATGAATTATGTGTGTTTAATGAACATGTTACTTTTAATTGTATGTCTTACAGTGTTAGTAACTTATCTTACACAGGTAGTGCCTGCCAAGTGGAGCTGGCTTCTTGGAAGAAGAACAAAAGATGAGTAAGGAGAAATGAAAACAAAGTTTACCTACTTCTTATTTCTTCAGTAACACTCATGTGCTGGATATTTTCCAAACATAAAGAAAGCATAGTTGTGTCCACATGAGTTCACAACACCCAGACAGTGAGCTGGGGAGAGCAGTACAATAACTTTAAAGGAACAGTGTGACAGCCAGAAGACCGAGATGGGGAATTTTAGACATGTTAGTGAGCAGGGAAAAGAAGTCCAGTGAGTGAGCAGTAGTGATTCATTGCTGTACTAAATAAAAGGAAGGGACAGGAAAAGAGAAGTGATTTTTAGGGATATTAGATAGACTTATATGCTTATGTTCTTGCATTTACACACTACTTACATAGTCTGTGTTCAGATGATAAAACAGACAGGGTTCTGAGGTAATGCAGATTTGGACAGACTCTCTGACAGAGGTAAATGGGAAAAGAACGAAGCCATAAATCAGGACCTTGTTCTCCAGGCCTCATCCAATGTCTCATTTGCTGCTTCTAGCACCATTGAAAGACCTCTGAGCATTATGATACTATTTTTAATAATAGCTGTATCATGATTTCTGCTCAGAGATAACAGCCTTAGGTAGTGCCTGCTCAGTAATCTGTGAGCAGTCGCTCTCCACCTCCCGAGATGCCAACAACAGAACATTCTGAGCTCCTCTTGTAGCACTTCTTGTTTCATTTGTTCCCTTGTCCACACCTCTGATCACTCGCAGCAAGGTCTTCTCTTATCCTGATACTGAAGTTCTTGAATTTATTTCTGTGATGTTGCTTTTCTCCCTGGGTTCTTTTTCAGTAGGACCAGTGCATGTTGTGGGCAGACAGCAAACTTCATAAGGAAAGATCAAAACTGCTCCACCATCCGGTGTCTTTGCAGCAGGAAAGACATGGTTGTGGTTAGACAAAAATGTGCAGTGGCAAGTCTTGGGCAGGGATGAGATAAATGAACTCCTTGTGTGCCCAGCAAAACCTGTGGTTTGCCCTGTGACCCAGAGGACTCACTTCTAGTGAAAAATGTATAGTTTTCTGAAACAAAACTTTTTCGTGTAGTATAATATGTGATGTTATGAGTAAAACAAGACAAAGACTGACA
This sequence comes from Aphelocoma coerulescens, assembly GCF_041296385.1. NCBI lineage: Eukaryota > Metazoa > Chordata > Aves > Passeriformes > Corvidae > Aphelocoma > Aphelocoma coerulescens. Next base: position 8,670,290 of record NC_091024.1, read on the forward strand.
AATCTGTAGGAATTTACAGAAACTTCTCTTAACTGCTAAAGTGATTTATTTTATTGAATCTTTATTGAAGATTTATTTTATTGAAGATTTTATTGAAGTGTGAATTTTTGTGTGATCAAAGGTAACTTTCAACAATACCATATGAGGACAGAAAGGTGGATATCAGTCAGTAATTAGTAGCAACATTTGCTGTGTCTGCTGGTTTCCTGAGGAAAATCCAGAGTGTTTTTCTTCAGTGTTTGGTTGGTAGGTGGTGCATTGATGAGCAGAGGAATGAAGCACTTCTCATTGCTTTTTTGCCAGTTAGGAACAGCAGCTGCAGAAGAGAATACTCATTTCTTTTACCATATTCATCACCTTAGTATCCAAGTACCCTCTAGTAGTACATTAAGCATGACTAACATCTGTTCTGTGTTTGTTTTCTCACCTCCTCTCCAAAGGGAATGTATATAAAGTGAACTGTTCTGGTTTGTTTTGATATATATGTTACACTGCTAAATGTTTATGTCAGAAGACTAAGTCAAAGAAATCCTTTCTGAGCTTAGAGCACTGGCTCTCTATAAAGCTACCTCTAAGTCAGGGAGACCTGGTGGTTTTTCTTCTCTTTTCCATGCACTCAGAATGGCCAGAGGAACTTATACTGGCTATTCAGTTGGATCTTTTTTACAGGGGAATGAGTGGTAAAGAGAAAACATTTTTCTTTTTTCAAAAATAGAGTATGATAGCTTGACCAAAACCACATTTTTCACCACTGACATCACGTCTTTGCATCTTAAATGATATGGGTCACCAGTGACCCCAATGATCTATTAAAATGATGTACCTAAGAAAGATATTTGAAAGCCGAATGTATCTGTGGCAACGTGCAACCAATCTGTCAGTGCAGTGGTGATGTAACTTGGCATTATCCCCTATCAATGAGCTGCAGAAACATATCTGGTACTTGAGTCTTTGGGGAAAGATCAATATGGTCAGCCCACATATCAGCCAGGAACATTTAGAAGAAGCAATAAAGAGAGTAATATAAAGATATTTTGTGCATATGATGAAAAAGGTGGTGCCATTTATCCCTGGGAGAGTATAGAAATGGTCATTGTAGAAATGAGATGCTGAATCAGCCCAAAAGAGCCATCGCTTACATTAATATTGAACTGTTTCAGGATGGGAATTTTGAATAGTAGTAAAAAGACAGGACAGTTGCATGTTTGTCTTTAAGCAGAAGACATTCATAAGTTAGTGAGTAGGGTTGTTAGACCTGTTTGACAGCTGTGTTTATTTGCTGAAGATTTGTGGCAGTTTTTCATTAGAGACTGGGTACAGACAGTGTGAGTGTGGCTACATTTCTACAGTTATCCTCCCTGAATTTATCTAGTAGCAAGCAGCTTCCAAAGTAGCCAGTGCATTGCCTATGGTCCCTCACTGTCCTGCTTCCATAGTTAACACTTTCTAAAAAGGTTTTCAGTGTTGCTTGTTCTCGCTCTGTATCTTTGCCTAGGTTGTAGAGCAGTTTTGTTGTGTCAGATTCTAGCTGACTACCCGCCCTAAATCATATAACTGGTAATTTTTTGTACCACTGGTAGCCCTGTGTCTCTGTAATTCTAGAGAACAGCCTTTTCAGCATGATGAATGTAAACTTATTGAACAGGAACACCTCTATATTCACTGTTCAGGTTAGCAGAGCAGTAAATACTGAGCAGCACAGCCACATTTCAGCCAGTGCAGAAATGTCCTTCCAGCCTCTACAGAGTTGGACAGGCCTGTCAGTTCTTACCTATGGTCTATAGATTGGCAGCATCTCAGCAGTAAAGCACATGTTGGGAATCAACATTTGGAACAGTGCTTGCCTTCTTTGTGCAACAGTAAAAATTTTGCAACTCTAACATTCACGCTTAATAAAAGATAATCTTTTCCAACATGACATAGTAGGAGGAATGCAAATCCTCTCTGGTGTCACATAGCTACAAGGAGCAGAGTTTCCCCAGGACTCGGAGAGAAGCCTGCCATATCAATGTCTGCCTAGCAACTGAAAGGTGACACGTGGAGCCTCCTTTTCAACTCATTTCCTCTTGATGAGAGGAAGGGATCCTCCTGCGAGTTATTACCTGAAATAATACCATATGGTAAAATGTAAACAACATCTGCATATTCATGTAATAATTTCATCTGTTTAATTAGTTCCAGCAAAGCAGTTTACCCTCTGAGGCCCTTGCTGTCAGCTCCATGCTCATACATCCATGCCCTGCTGTCGAGCCTGACAGCCATCTATTGTTCATTCACTGCTTCCACCTCGCCACTTAATGTAAGTGAATCTTCTGAGGGGTGGAAAGCCTGTCCCCATTGATCCAGATGTAAGGGCTGGGGGGAGAGAGTAAATATCTGTCAGCCTAGAATACGGATACTAAGAGCAAACTTGACAGATCAGGTGGCTTTGTGGGTTTTTTGGGGGAGAGGGAGGGTGGGTTGTCTCTTGGTTTAAGTGCTGATCTGGACTGCACACTTTGTACAGTTGTCCAGCCTTTGCTCTCAGGACAAGGCACTTCCAAATGTGGTGAATTCAGCAGTGGAATAGCAGCTTTTCCAGTCAGCTGTGCTTCAGTGTCAAAGTAATGACAGCACGCCTACTGGTGCAGCAAAACACAGGGCCCTAGAGGGCTGTATGGATTGGCCAAATAGGTTTTCGGAAACGCACGTCAAAAAACACTGCTCAGGACAAACTGAGAATGTAAAAGCATTAAGTCTAACTGGAAAGGTCCCTGGAATGTATTTCTAGAGTCTCCTGGCTCATGTAAATAAATTATATTGTGGGTCACATGTAACAATAAGCTGTTCTACTCACCTTTAAAAGGAAACATTTACATTATGGGAATATAAACACTTCATGGTAATCTTACACCTAAGTAGAGGAAAGTACTGCAGTCTGATGTGGTAAAGTCAATACCATAATAAGGTACTACTAATAATACTTGCTACTTATATGGCCTTTTACAGATTTGAGCAAACATTAACTGATTAGTCCTCCAAACACCCTGAAGGAAATAGGTAAGTAAGAATTATTGCCTTGTTGTAAAAATAATCCGTATCTTATCACACGCCCATCACCATGGTATCTACACAAATAACTTCTGGCAGATAGTATTCTTTCTATTGCCTTATGATGCACAGAGGTGAGATAGTAAGGTGTAAACTCAGATAGAGAGATTTATCTTCTGCTTTGCTGAATGATGATCATATCTATATTAATAACATCATCTTTTTCGGAAGATTTCCAGACCTTGTGGCCAGTGGTCAGGAAGGAGAGATGTCCCATGTGTTTGTGATCTGTCCTCATAGAAACGGCCATGGCTGCATGTCAGGGAAGGAAACGTTTCTGAAATATCTAAGGTCCAGATACAAAAAAGCAGAGAAAAATTGCAGCATACCTAGATAGGTAGACTGCACTGGAATAGTTTATCCTTCTTTTTCTGTGTTCACAAGAGACTCTGCCTGTGCATCTTGGATCTTTGGATCTTTTTTTACTATGCAGTGAGCAAATTTAGGCATAAGCTGTAGTGGTTAAGTAAGAGGTACTAATGTGTTCATCTGCATCATACTCTTACCTGAAGGAGGTAAAGAGGTCTTTCCTGCTTATAAAAAAAAAAAGACTGGGAACACCAGAAACCATCTACATGCTATCAGCTGGACTGCTTCAAATTTCCCTCTAGCAGCTCAGAACAGTGCTAGAATTATTCTTTTAATGCTCTTAATCTGTCCCATAAAATAGCAGCTCACAATAGGCAGAAAATCAAGCCTTTTTAAGGTGAGTTATGTTGCCAAAGTCTCCATGACCAGATAACATCAGAAAAGGATCATAAACATCCCCCTTGCAGAATTATCCATGAGATAATTCTAACTTTTGTATCATGTTACCTTTTGTTGTGGGCACAGAGTACAGATATTGTAGTTTCCTCCTTATGACTATTTCATGCAGTCACAGAAGTAAACTGAACTAACCTTCAGATCACAGAAGTTAGAACAGATTACCTTTTCAAAGCCAATGAGTAACTGTTCTAATTGTTACCTCGCACACAGTTTTAGGATGTTTTCATACACACTGCAGTATAAAAATTAATCTCTGGAAGCTCTTTGAAAAGTTAATTTGTCATAAATTAAAATAATTGTAATTTAATAACAACAATAAAATGACACTGAATTAATAATGAACTTTACAAAATAATATTGACTACAAGAAGAAATTAATAATGCGTTCATGATAGGTTCACCAGACTAAAAAAAAAAACCTCTAAATGAGGTTCTTTTTCCCTGGAAAGAATGGATGCCTATTACTTAGGAAATGGGTGCATTGTGTTTCCCCATCAATATGAATCCAAGTCTATAGGAATAAACTTTCAGGTTTGAGAGGTTCTGCTTGTCTTGGTGTCCATTTTATAATGCTGTGTGCTGAAACAAATTGGAAATATACAATGGTCAGTGGATATAATGTCACTTTAATTTGGGCAGTGTTGACTAGAATTAGACTATTCACACTGTTTTAAATGCCATTATTTATCAGTTTATAAGAAAATAATTTTTTATGATGAGAAACAAAGTAATCTGAGTTTGACTTTTAGACTTGCAGATTTCTGATATCTGATGTGACATTATTTAAGTCAATCGTTCTGGACTTTTTTTTTCTCTGAGCATAATGTTTTTTCTTTATCTCTTTGTCACACTGAAATTATATCCATTCTAGGCAAGTCTATAAAGGAGTAAAGACATGAGCTGAATTTGAAATGATGATCTATAAGTAATATATTTATTAATGTAGAGTAATAGATACTCCAGCCATGTATGGATATTACCAATGGTATTTTAAGAGTTCAATTACAATGGGATTCTAACATTATCCTACATACCTCAAAAATAGTTGTATTACTTCAGTACTAATCTAATGGTCTTGCAAGTCAGCCAAAATTAGAGCACAGGTAGTTGTATATTCTAGCACATTTCAGCAAAGCTATGTTTCATTAATATTCTGGAAAGAAACCCTAAAACTAATGGATTCCTTCCTCCTTTCTCCTCTTTTAAGTGCAATAAAATTGTTCTTTGCCATTTTTTCTCCATTAAATAACTTACATGAAGCAATTTCAGGCAGGCCTTGAAATGCTTCCTAAATCAGATGAAAGAAAAGTCCATTATATTTTAAGTCTATAATTGTTACAGTGTTTTTATGCACAGATCCGAAATAGTTTCTAATGGATGTTTTAGGGGAGGAAAGATAATGGTGCTTTAGTGAGGGAACACTGCTGGCCACAGCAGGGCTAATTTATCAAAATAATTTTAAATGTACTTGCTTAAAGAGTGTAACTTCACAAATTTTGCCTAGCCAGAAGTTTTTTTAACACTTCATGACAAAACTAAGTGCATCCAGAACGCTTTGGTATTTTTATTTTTAATACGGAAGTTAAGATATCTGGGTTATGTTCCCAAAACAGAAGCCTTAATGACCTTTATTCTATATTTCTGGCCATAGATTATTGCGATAAGGAAACCCTCGTGTCGCGACCCACTGGCGTCTGGCTAATCCGATGGTATTCGTCGCTGCATTGTCCGTGATCAATAACTAATTATCAAAGTGGCATTTCTTTTCAAGAGCTCCTTGTTAAAAAATGGCTTTTGGCTGAGAGTGGAGGAAAAAGGTCGCCACTTTGACATTGTTGCAAGTCTTTCAAAATCCAGTGGGCCGTCCGATTGAATTACTGTCCCAAACTAATTGATATAAATTTGAACAGAAGAATGCTTGTTACTACAGAATGTCATAATGATATCCTTGGCAAGAGCATGTCAGTGGGAAAAAAGGAGAAAAGACCAGCACTAGTCACAAAGCATCTAGACAAGTTGCAGCACAAGGCTATTAACAAAATTAACAGGAACAAAATTGTACACCAGTTCCTTCTTCCCAGCCAGTCTGATCAGACATTCAAGAAAGAAAAGCATTAACATTTCCTTTTGAACCTCATCCTTTATTTGAAAACGGGCTTTAAAAAAACCTACTGGAAAAAATAATGGTAATGTACAAAGGACTGAAACTTGATGATCAGTTGCAGAAACTTGATGATCAGTTGCAGAAGTGTCATTGGCTCTACGGGGATCACGAGTGAGTATACGTTGGAATTCAGCTTTAGTCATAAGGCAGAATTTGGCATATAGTTTCCTTAGCAGGCTTCTAAGCAGCCTTAAAAACTGTGCCTTTGAAATATGGTAGCCTTCTCTAGAGAAAGTTGGACTGTATAAGCCACGTGCCTTTGAACTGAGAGAAAACCTCCAAATACTTAGGATACAGTAAGAGAAATCATAAAAAATGTGGTGAGAATGGGAAAATGTTCTTGTACTATTCATGCCTGAAATCTAATGCATTTTCTTGAATGTCATTTGGAGATTGCTGTGGAAAGCTTGGAAACCTCAATTTTCATTACAAAGCAACTGGGCTTGTGGAAGTTCTGGCTTTTGGGTTTTTTTTTTTTCAGATCTGACTGAGTTCTACTCCATGTCCTCCATTCTTCCCTGGGCAGGAAATTGCTAGAGAGTTCAGGAAAAAGTTACCCTGTAAAGGGTATGGCATGTTCTGGAAAAGGGATATTGTAGAAGCCTTTTAGGGGGCATAACTGGGCTTAACTCATGACAGAAGTTGATAAACTGAATCTGTTAGTTGTGTGATCAGAAATGTTGTCAGGTAGTTGGCCAAAATGTGCCGTTTTCGGCACATCCAGAGCAAGTCCTACGGTTGCTGAGGAAGATAGGAGAGAAAGACATTTGTACCTAATTGCAAGGAGTGAGTTTATGTGCTTTTTAATCTCTGATCTTGAAAGGCTCCAGCTGGATATAGTAACGAATACCTTTTCTGCACATGTACTGTTTTACATTTCCTAATGATAAACCAAAGATGACTAATGAATTGGCACAGGGACTTTCATCTCTGAGTAGATTTGGAGATTCCCTTCAGACTGTTTCAATCAGCAAACTGAAGTTTGTGGTATCTGATGACTTGTCTGTAGTGGTGGTAGTGTGAAATGATGAGTCTCCACACAAGCCTTCTGGTCGAACTCCAGTGCCAGCCCTGTGCAGTATTTTTGGCACAGCTTCAGTATAGCTCTCAGGAACAAATTAGTTGGAGACACCAAACAGATTTTGGTGGTGGAAGTCTCCTTGTTTGGAGTGGGTTGTGGCAGGTAACCATTTTGAAAATAGGTTGGTAATGCCTAGCTCAGATTTCATAGAAGTCTGACAGGTTGTTGCTTGAGATGGATTTATTGTTTGGGTAAGACGACCACCAAGCTATATTTTCCTGGTATGTCAAAGCCACAGAACAAAGTGGGAAACCACAGGGTCTGGAGATTCAGATTCACATGGTTCTGGTTACAAAGGGGGAAGTCTACTTTTGCTGAAAAAGGATCTAAGGTAGTGAAGTTCACCACATTCAGTTCCCACTCTGCCTTCCATATATGACTTTATGACTGTCCTCTTTTGCTGGGGGCAGGAAATGCCTTGTGATGGCAAATAGCTGAGCCATCTCTGACAGACTTACATCATCACAGAGTCACTAGGGAGCCGTCTTCTTGTCTTCCATGGCTGCTTTAAAGACACTTTGTGAGGCTTTCTTCTTTAGCAGACCAGAGAATTCAGTCTGAAAGCCTGTCGGGCGGGTCAACCACTGTCTAGGTCAACCAGTCTTGCCCCTTAATTATTCCCTCTGGCACTACATTCACAGGGTGATGGAAGTAGAGGCTAAATATAGGCCCTCTATATATAGGCTCTCTATATACTTGGCATACATGAAACCACGTCTATACTGTTATTATTGGAATATACGTTTGCATCGTTGTGTAATCTGGAGGAGGAGTTGTACTGTGTGTGATAGAACTGAAAAAAGACTGTAATTTGTGAACTAGTTTCAGGTTCGACTGAAAACATGACACTATCAGACTTACTATGTCATTAAAAATTGTAAAATTTATATCAACTCCAACAGGTAAAAGTAATTGCTCTGAAAGAATTAGAATTTTGTGGATGATTTGATGCCGAACTGCTTCCTTACAAAAATTAGTGTAATACAAAAATCAGTGTAGTCCCTACCAATCAGATTTAAAATCAGTTAATTGTTCTAAAAATCTGTGTCTAAATGAGATTCTTGGATGTACAAGAAAGAGAACACTGAAAAAGAGTAAGGTCACTTAAATACCAAAACACAACAAAAACATTTAAGAGGATTCTGAGAAGAGAGACATAAATTATTTGAGATCTTGAAAATACTTTTCCTATGGAGAAACTTGGAGAGTTTAGTTAACTTATCTGACAGAAGCCTAGAAGCTTATTCACTCCTGGTCTGCTGAAATTCGAAAGATATTTTTAACTGCTGACAGAGAGGTTTTCCTGTAGCTTAAACCCCAAGATGATTAGAGCTAACAGAAGTTAAAACAGAAAAATTCAAATTTGAAATAAGGTGATACTTTCAATATTTCATTACTTACTGTAATATTGTTATGAGAAATGTGACAAAATATTCATACAACATTTGAAATTTCTTTTATCCTTAGATGGGAATCAGGGATCAGATCTTCACTCTTCCTAACATCACTGGTCATGTTCTCGGCAGGTGCCTGACATTCTTTATTAATTTTGTAAGCTCTTCCACGAAAGAAAAAATTTATCTGAATTTTAATTATGTAGTAAACCATATAATTTTGAATCCAACTAATTGTTCCAAAGTAGTGAATATATAAATAGCTCTGAATATCTCACACTTACTGCTTCCATTTAACACTTCCTGTGTTTCTCCTTTTGCTGTTTCGACACAGAACCAGAGCAAAGGGCCATATGTAGCTAGATCAAAGCAGGAGTCTGTCCAGAAAGGAGTTGTGACTCATGAATCATAACTAATCCCTTGATTACCCTCAGATGGTACATTTTATCTCCTTTCTTGTATCTGGCCAGCTGTTGCTCCTACTGCTGATCCTGCTGGTGTTTTACTGCTTTTATTGGCACTGCTGATGTCTTTCGGTAGTTGTGTAAGAACTGAAATAGGGATCCAGGACAGCAGTTGTGTTCCACCCAGCGCATTCACAGCTGAGAAGCTGCAGTGGAATTGGCAGGAGAGTCTCCTTTCTTCCTCTAACAACTCTTAAACAGGCCTTGAAGTTTTATTGTGGCAGTTATCGCTTTAATATCTGAACAGCTCCCAGGTTAGCTGAGTGATGAGCAGGAATCTTATGGTTGCTGGATGTTGGTTCCTCTCTTAGAAATCTTTGCTGGTAAATGTAGAGGGGAAAAAGCTCAGAAGTCCTTGTCTTCATCAGCATTATGATGGGAAAGGCTTCTCAGTACTTTGAAATTCATGTTAACATTTGTTTAAAATTATTTACAAACAATTAATTTGTCTGTGTACACGTATACTGCTTATTTACAGCTGTAATTTTCCTTTCATTTCCAGTTCTTTGCTGTAGTATTATGAGTAGTAAGCCTGGCTTAAATTTTTTATTTGAAATTTTAATACAGCATTTGAAGGAAAAATTGGCAACAAAACAGGCCCAGCAAAATAGTTTAAAATAGTTATTCATGCAAGCAGACACCCAGCTATAGCTGTCTGAATCTGAAAATCTGTGAGAAAAGCAACTATAAAAGTTGTTAATATCATGCACTCAAAAAAAGAATAGAGCTAGAACTGACTCTGTAAAATATGGAACAATAATCTTGCAGCTATTTCTGTACTACACACAGCCACAAGCCCCCAGGTAGATTTTCATTTTTTTCTTTAGCCAGCAGCAAATCAGCTAAGAAAACCCAGCACTTCATCTATGGACATTATTGATCTAAAAATTGTTTTTCCACCTAAGCCAAAGTGACAAAAACTTCTCTAAAGTGAAACAAGTTCAAGCACTCTCAGCCTGGTTCCCATTAAACATCACAAGAACATTGTGGTTTGACATTTATCTGGCAGCCTTAAATGTGAAAGACCAGTGTAGCTGGTATACAGAGAATGGAAAGGCCTCTTTGGCATCACTAGGGATGCTTTTACCAGGTTAGGGTCAGGTGGAATGACAGCAGAGTGGAAGGAGGTAGTCTCACTTCACTGCAGACTTGAACTATATTTGACCTCCAGGGTACCAGTGACTTACTTGGAAATCGCAAGAACACAGAGCTGCCCTTTATAGAATTATAATTCCTTGCCATTCAAACAAAAAAAAAAAAGCTAATTAAGTATCCCTTATCTGATGTAACCCTCATCCAAACAGAACCAGGGATCATCCTGTTGCCGTTCTTGGAAAATGTAACTGTCGGAAACAATGGTGTTGGTGGCTGCGATTTGAATGTAGACCTTAAAGAATCATGATTCCAAACTTCTTGGTGCCCTTTCCCTATCAATCAAAAAGAATCATATGAAATAATTATTAGGCTACATAATTATTTTACAAAATAGAAGGTGTTTTTACTGCACATTTCCATTTTAGTACCAATCATTGCTTCCCTGAATACTAATAACAGCGTTAAGCATTAATAGCATGTTTTAAGGTAAAGGGTCAATAGTCTAAGACCTATGAAAGAACTCTGAGCATTTGCAATGTAAAAGAAACCTTTCACAGAAAAGTGTTAAATAATAAATGTATTTCTGGGGGAAATGTTATATTGTGATCCATTTGGAGAGAAATGACAATTTATAGGACATCACTCAGCTGCCTCTGTATAAAATATCTTTAATAATGCTGTGGCTTCACACTTAATACAGAGGTTCGCAGAAAGCTTACAGGTCTCTGCAGAGGTCAGTAGTATTATATTCATTGAGGGGAAACTGAGGCACATAATCACTCAGTGCACCAGTAAAAGGAAAGGGATCTGAACTGGTGACTCAGTCCTCTGAGTGCAAGAAAATGGTGCCTTTTCTTTATCTCCAACTAGTAAGCCATCTTCTAATAGTTCTTTTAAAAGTATAATATGCACACAGGGGATAGTGAACCTATTCAGAAAAGGTAAAAAGGTGCTTGAAACTTCTTTGTTCAATCTGGTTTAAGCTGCACAATTTGAGGAATGGAGGGGGAGAGGGAAGAGGAAGAATGACGGCATATCAATTCGAATATCTTTTTTATGCCTTCATATGTGTATTGACAGAAGGACCACAGGAACTGAAGCTTCAAGAAAGGCAGCTCAAGTCTGAAATCTCCTTGGCCCATTGAAATCAAGGAGTTGACTCTTCATCAAGAAATTATCTTCTCTCTGTGGCATTATAAGTCTCCCAGTTTATTCCTTTTCAGATTTACTCAAATTGTTTTTAAGGATTAAATGAGATATAAATATTTAATATCCCAGTAAGCTACCATTTTTCCTCATTAAATTTTTCTCTCCTTATCCTGTAGCTATGTCCATCTTCTCAGACCTGTGGCCACTTTGGATTCATCATCCTGAACCACTTTTTAAGCATAAATACCCCTACCTTACAAACACTAGTAAGGATTCACTCATATGCACAGGCTGGAGGAAGAACCACAGCTTCTTCTTATTATTAATATCATCACTCAAATTATTCTTATTTACTGATATGTGAATAGTTGCTGAGGAAAAGGGTAACATGAGTTCAGGTGAGTCAGAGGTAATAACAGAGGTGGTTGTCATCTGCATATCCAATACTTAAGAAATTCCCTCCAAAAAGGGAAAATATCTTCAGCTTAGATTTCCACTTGAAAAAATGATTATTTAATGGCAGCTTCATATAAAATGTACCCTATCTATATGTCCTCTAATCTATAACCAAATTTGAGTTTGCCATATTTTTATTTCTTTTTAATGCCTAACCAATTGAAACATATGTTTGCAGAACATGTGAAACCAATGAATACTCTTCCAGGAGAGCAGATTCTTTTCCCATAACCCACAATGAATCAACAAGTTTCAAGTGAGATCGAGACTACTTGAGATTCTTTCAGATTCAGGTTAGTCCTACAGGTCTGCTCATGTTTCCTTGAGCACCACAACTCCCACATGAGTCAAATATTCCCCTTCACCAGCTGTCAGCAGATTGCTGGAAGTCTCTCTCATTGTGGAAGGGAGTGGATTTCCTTTCTGGGAGGAAGCTCCAACAGCAAATATGACACAGTCTGAGTGGAAGGTTGCCTCCATCAAAGTTGTCCCATGTTCCACTGTCATGGAGTTTTTCTATGCATCCATAACAAGAACTTAAGAAACAGTAAAACAATAGAGCTTGTGACTGTTCTTCTGGTCATTAACAACAATTATTTTATAATGCTATAGAATACATATCTGACTGTTAAAGAGTTAAAGAAAAAAATGAATCCTGTAAAAAATCAGGCCATCGTGTAATGCCTCCTCATTGCTATAATGATATCAGTTGCAACAAGTCCAATGGCTGACCTCATTACAAGGGTTTAATTGCATTGTTACACAGTTTCACTTCTTCTCTCTGGCCTCTTTCTCTTTATGACAGCTTTCGAAAGGAATTTCAGCTTGAGGTCAAAGGAAATTAATTACTGCTTTCTTAATCTGTGCTCATCTACATTTAGAAAACTTGGGGCTTTTCACTAACATATTTGTGTCTCATTTCTGTGTAGACCCAAAGTTATAAGACTTTTGTCCTTTGTGAAAGTGCATAAATAGCCTTTTTCATATCAGAGGCCAGATTTTTTTCATGTCATTTTTCAGTTGTGCACTTATGGACGGATGCCAATGGAACCAATGGAATGTCTCTGAGTATACATTCAGTGTGGCTGAGGTAAGGCAGTTGCAACACATCTTTGGTTCAGACTAAAGACTCATGGCAGATGTCAGGTGTTAAAAGAACCATTAACTACAAAAGAACCCAGCCCAAGAACAAAGGAAAACCCAACCCAATAAGAAGTTACACTTAAGATAGAAGTCAGAAAAAGAATCTTCAAAATTAAGTAGATACTTCCGTAGAGAGAAGGGTGAAAAAATACGTCCCTATGACACCAGATTTTGCCTACTACCTACCTTGTGTTTTTACTGAATACATCATTTCTTAGTTAAGGAATATCCAGTTTATGTCTCAAAGAACTTGTCATCCAAGTAACATAAATTGCCATCAGAAGGGGACAAAGGTAGAGACACCACAACAATAGTGCTTGGCTGGAAAGCAAAACGTGTGCAAAACATGGTTAAATGCTGTTGTAGGGTGAAATATAAAAATAAAACCTCACATATTAGGGCCCCAATTATATCCTGTAATTAGGTCATTTGAATTGATCATTGTCTCTTCCATGAACTCTGGTTTTGAGAATAACTAAACTTCTACCAAAGAAAACAATGTTGTTAGTTTGCTTCTTGAGGGAAAAACTTTGGAAGATAAGTTAAAATCAGAAATGTCTCTGGGATAATTTGGCAGATTAATGTGAGAGGATATGCCATGCAGTGGGGATAATCTGAATAACTATTACCGCCCTGCAAGCATGATCTGGTAGTTTAAATATTTGAAAAATTGTTATGTAATATGCATGTGTTAAACTACAATACAAGAAACACAGTTTTCTGCAAAACATAAGTATTTCTTACATGTACTTTGTGGTTCTGATTAAGTCATGGAAATGTTGACAAAGATGAAAAATTGGTAAGTTTTGAGTCCTTTGACATAGGACATTTCAAGTTACACAAATTTATTCTCTATCTTTTGATCAGCTTTGCCACCCACTGAAATTCCTGCTGCCAGAGCTGTGTGCTCTTTTTAGTTTATTAGTTACTGCCTCTGTCTCCCCTTTCAAGCAGTAAGATTGGCAATAATAAAACTGCAGCTGCAAAGCAAAGCAAACTCATTGAATAGTTTACCCTTCGTCTATCTTGACTTAAATTCAACTCTGTTAAAAACACCTGGTAAACATGAGACCTACTTGCATTTAAGTGAGTTTCGTTCTCATGATTGCTCAGTTTGTAAAATGTGTCCACCTTTTCCTTAATAGTTCTGCTTATAAGGCAAGCTTGGACTTAAGCATGGGTTGTGGCCTAAACAGAAAAAGCAATGTAGAGAGACATAAAGTTCACCAAGACATGGAAGCCATGGTAAAAAGAGGTCCAGAACAAGCCTGAGGTTCTCTGCAGCCATAAAGAGGTGTAATACTACACCTGAGTGGATGTGTCTGAACTAAAGCAAGTACCTTGGATAACAGTACTGGAGTAACAGCCACATGAACTTCAATATGCAGTTGTTACTCAGGTGAGCAGCCAGTTTCATGAGCTCATACTCAGTCAATTGAGAATACACTGGGACTGATACTTAAGGAACTTATATCAAAGGTAGCTCTAATCATGCTCTAATCACATTTTTAATTTTGTCAGAGAGATCCTCTTGTAGGGTCTGGACCAAGTCACAATGTAGCAGTGGTCTCTGAACTATTTCACTGATTGGTACCAGGAGTTTTAGTTAATCAATTGTCAAAGATGAATCATAGAACTGCTTAGATTGGAAAAGACCTTTAAGATCACTGAGTCCAAGATCATTAATGCAAGACTGCCAAGTCCACTACACCTTCATGTCAGCTGGGACCTCCCCAGTAAAATGCTGGGAAATGATGACAAGTGGCTTGGTGAGCACTTGCCACCAGCTCCCTCGGTACCCTTGGGTGGATCCCATCCAGAGCTCTGTGTGTCTAAGAGGTATTGCAGGTCATTTTTCCTTGGATGATGGGGCCTTCATTTTGCTCCCTGTCCTCCAGATCAAGAGATTGGCTACCTAGAGAAGAACTGGTCTTACTATTAAAGAATAAGGCAAAGAAGTACCTCAATCTTTTCCTCATCCTTTGTCGCTTTGTTTTTCCCCTGCATCTACTGAAGGATGGGATTCTCTTTAACCCTCCTTTTGTTGCCAGTGTATTTACAGAAACATTTGTTATTGTCTTTTACAGCAGTAGCCAGACTAACTTCACACTGGTCTTTGGCCCTTCTAATTTTCTCCCAGCATAACCTCCCAACATCCTTGTATGTCAGACTGAGGTGTGAGGGGATTAAGTTGAAAGGCCTAGTTAACACAGACATGGCACTGGTGACAGAATTAAGTGCTAATGATATATAACAAAATACTATTACATGAAATAGGATCTTTTTCATCCAGTTTTTCGATTCTGTCTGATAGAACTGGTAGTAGAAAATGAAAAACTATCCATCAATCAGAGGTCTGGCTGGGTCAGACACTTTGGTCAAGCAATGTGAGCAATTCCACCTACCTGCACTATAATTTACTGCAAAATTAATGCTGTAACATGCAAAGCCATTGTTTGATAAAGGTAATTATTAACCTCAGGGGAAAAAAAGCAAAATTTGTTTCTTTCTCTCTCTCTCTCTTTTTTTTTTTTTCTTTTTTTGCTACCCTGACAAGACAAAACCTTTATAATAATTGGAGGTTTGAGGATGAGTCACTTCTAATGACTGCAAAAAGGACCTGAAGCAGGATTTGATAGACTTTCTCAGTCATGGATAAACCAAGATACACTAAGAAAGGGAACAAAAGAGAGAACAAGGTATTCATTTTTATTAAAGTTTGCCTGCTTCATGACAACAGAATGAAATCAAGTCATAGTGAAACGAATAAGTTTTGATATACACTACTTTTTATGAGAGTTTTCAGGACAGCTTATTCTTAACCAGGATAAATTACAATAATTCACCAATTCATTGTCTTAATGGCAGTGTTGCAAGGTAAGGAGACTAATGGCATATTCTTATTTTTAAAATGTTTAATATTATAGTTTGTTCTAAAACAGGTCACTTATGTCTGGTATTTGATTGGCCTTGATTGCTTAGGAAAATTAAATTGTTACATTAGCTGTGAAGTACTTTGTAGCTTTTAAGGGTGTTCTAAGGTTTTCATTAAGTCTCATACAGACCTACAGTTTCATCAGAAACTAAGTGGAAATTTAAAAATTACCCAATGCCTCCAGAATTCATAGCAAACCCTCACAACACTCTGTTGGGAACCTTAGAATATCAATTCTCCAGAAGCTGAGGCTCACAGAAAGGATTTTTCTTTTCCTGGAGGCTCGTAGATATTCCTCCAGCTGCAACTTTTCATTTATCCCTTTCCTATGCTGCTGTGGTGCATGGTGTGTTCAGCTGTGCAATGTGAAGAGGAGCAAAATCTCATAAAACTCTAGGGAGCAAGAAAAGGAAAGAGCATCTCTCAACTATCCGTTGCTCTTTCTCTTGGTGTGCCTCATGAATAGTTTGAAAGATGTTGAAACAGATGAGATTATTTACCTGCTCTCTATTCCACCACTTCATTCCCCCATCTCTTTTTCATATATATAGTGTAACTGATACCAGCAGTTGAATGTGGGATAACAGGAGGAGGTAGAGTTGTTCCTTGCAGAGGATTTACCCATGTTGTCTACTGTTTCTTTGGGATTGCCTGAATGAGAATAGATTTAGGAGATGGAGACTCTGACTAGAATGAATCTGAATAGGAAACAAAAGAGTAGGGAGCAAGTGCTGCAACTATCAAGCAGCTCCAGATGGGTTGCTACACATACAGGATTTCAGATATTTTTCCTTATGGGTCTATTTACTCTGCAAGGTATTCAAACACTGTGTCAAATAGAATTCTTATTTTAGTTTTGTCATCTATGTAAACTGATTTTAGGAGAAAAAGAGGTACACTGAAAACCAGGAGCTAAATCAGGAGTGTTACTACAATTGCCAGATGACTTCCAGGATAAAAGGCAAAAAGTACAGATAACAGCATTCAACTTATCAATTAGAAAAAAATTTGTTTTGCATTTTAATGCAGGTGAGGTAACCATACACAGTAGTAATGCAGTTTATATTTTTAATAATATCTCAATTAAAAATATAAAATGGAAAAATATCGCAAAGATATTGCTACAGACAAGTCTTTCTTTCCTGTGTTGTTTCTTTTGAAAGAGGTTGCAGACTGTAAAATCTGGTGACCTGCATAAACTTGTATAGCAGCTACTGTAGTGGTGTGATTCTATTATCCAGACTTCACAACTTACCTGCTGGGAACTTCCAAGAAATGATGTTATAGTACAACTAATCCAGTTTTTGTTGTGGCTTCCTATAAATATTGTGGGGACCTTCAAGCATACAGTCTCCACCTGTGCATGTGTATACATGGAATTGCACCTGAAATTGGGTACCTGCAAACACCTGCAGAACTAAGAATAGTTTTCATTTTATCCAACTAAGCCTTTCTGTCATCTAACACCCACATGCTGACTGCCCTAAAAGTTTGCTGCCACAAAGCTCATCTGGAACTGCTTAAAGACCCAAGCACAAGATTTTGATTTGCATTCCTGAACTTTGCAGAGTCTGGACAGAACTGTCAGCAAGTGTATCTTAACAGCCTCATATGGTTATTACATTTCAGTGATTTAAAGGCCATGTGTGGCTCTCACCAGTTTTTGTTGGTGTAGCATCCTGGTCAAGATCTGCATTTTTCCGGGATAGCATCATGGTGCAGGTGTTGTGCAGTTACCTAGTGAAGTACCAACTGAAAGTCCTTCCCAAAATTCACTGGGGTAGTTCAGGAAAAGTATCAAATACACCCTGTGCTGTCCCCAGCAGGCAGATACAAGTACAGGTGTTGGAAACCCCTCTTGGAGGTGCCACGGTACCATTTGCAGGGTTCAAAAGAAGTTTTGTATTTCCCAAGAGCTTTCACCCATGCAGTCCCCATTGCAGAGTCAGCTTCTCACTTTTAGGTAATGCCTATTTCATCTGCTGTAAAGGCATACATGAAAAAAGGGCTGGCATTAGCCACATATCCATAAAAGCCTAGCAACCAAGAGTATTATCTTTATTCAGAAGAAGTATAGCACTTTTAAGGTTCAGAAACATATATAAAAATTGGGTTCTGAAATGGTCATTTTTCCCCTCTGCTATGCCATTATAGCGATCAGCCAAGCTTCTGCAAGGTAAATACTTTTGGAAAATAAGTGGAAATTTGCTGCAAATCAGTCCCTTTTGTGCATGGCCACAGGAGCATGTTGAAATGTTTGGACACTAATACCCATTCATTTTCTTGGCTCCATAAATAAAAGCCGCCAGCTATGTGGCGGCCGTGAAATGGTATTCTTCAGGACCCAGCAGGAAGCCCCATCCTTATTACCACTGCAGGGGGCAGGACAGGCCCAAAATAGCAAGACAACTAAATCAAGACATTTTCAATGTCTAACAAAATGACTGTGGTTTAGAGAGAAGCAAAAGGTTGGAAAAAATTGGACAGCTTTTATACTTAGCATAATACTTTTGTTAAAAGAGTTCAGATAAGAAAATCAGATCTCAAAAAAAAAAAAAAAAAGCATAAGCATATTTCTGAATATCATTTAAAATATGCAAAGACCTGATGGAACCAGAGACAGAGCATGGTGCTATCTGAAAGGACATCTTGATCAAGTCATATTTTCCAAATGGTAGCCCATGGTTTCTAGTAAATAGTGTCTTCTGGCAATATTGTTGTTTCTTGGGTTTTGATAGGACCAAAGGATTTGAAAAGAGACACTGGAAATTTGTCAGTAAAATCTGAAATCTCTTTTGGCCCACAAAAATTACAAAAAATTTACCATACTTACATGGAGGAAAGGTTTTGGACTAAATCCTTCATTTTCTTTCTACAGGTTTACTTAATTTTTAGGGGTTTCCTACACCAGGAAATGCGATCCTAGATTTTGGCATAAAAACATCCTGAAGTGTCACAGTCAAAATAAATATGGTGGTGTAACTTGCTGTTTTACATAGCTGAGCTGTGCTGATCTGGGAAAATATTAAGGTAGTTTTAAAAACTGGGCTTCATTTAAATAGGGTACTATAAGTGTAAAGAAGATCAATTCAGGGGATATCTTGTGTAACATAATAAAAGATTAGACTGTTGAGGTTTTAATGAATTCACAGTTCATTGCTGTACTACAACCACACCACTAAAATAGATATGGGAGAGATGTTAATTTTATTTTAATTTTATTCATTTGTGATTCTGATTATAAATTTGCTTAAACAAAGTTGAAGTAAGGATACGCCTGACACATTCACATTTCAGTGAGGCATATATATGGGTATATACCTATAAATTTATATTTATACATACAGTTTTCCACACATTTTGGGGAATTAAAACAGTTACTTGGAATGTCTCATTATAGAAGGAAATATTCAGTGTTAGTGTCAAGAGAAAATTACCATTTTACCTGAACATTAAATTTACTTGCACTGCAGAGGAGAAATTACTAAGGTAGAAAATGTCAGAGAAAAATGAATTCAGGGTATTACTGAGTATTGTCTTGGAGATTAAATAAGGCTTTTGATAATAAAAATAAAGCCTGAAAATGAAAAAGGGGGACCCACAGTGACAGTTCAGTGCTGTTTCCATCTTCACTGGGACTTGAGACTTCCATCAAGATCAAACTCCATGACCACTCCAACTTTTAAGTGTTGGCCTTCCTAGTTCCACTCCAGAGTAAGCCAGATTGTCCAGGGAAGTTTGCTTACATGAAAGGAGTGGCTTATATTCAGTTTTTTCCTTACAGACATAAAAGAGAGAACTGATTGGCTCTATTTGGCTCAAGAAGCTCCAGTCCGAAGAGTAAAACCATGATCCATGCAAAACCCCATGGTCATGTGCAAGGGATTCAGACCACATATCCTTATGCTTAGACATAGGCACATATGGTGGCTTATGCAATCAGAACTCTGTTGTAGATAAGAACCTCAAAAATTAAGAAAAATGAAGTCTATTTGTTATCTTTTCTACAGCGATTGAAAGAAGGATTAAGGGGACAATCCTGGTTGTAGCTGGTAAAGACACGAGGAAGTTCCAAAGGTATCATTATGGATGTGGAACCCAGTGTGCTCCATTCTGTAAGATCTCAGCATGATTTTGTTTCACCTCCTGCTTGAGTGGCACAGGTTTTCAGAGGGCAAGTTGTGCATCCGGAGTGGTGGTGACTATAAACCCGATCCTCGTGCACTGGAGCACAGGTGGCCTTGTGTTTCCCATCACACCAGTAACTTTAGGCACACCTTTAGGGCACTGAAGTGACCCAGATACATAAGGCTGCTGGTTGCCTGGCTGTACCACTCACCTTCCTGACCTCCCAGGCTGAAAAAGCAAAGGATCAACCAGTCTACAAAAGAAAATGCAGCAAAGGATACACTGGTGTCAGGACTATCACTATCATAATTGACTCTACTGAAATAAGTCAGACATTAAGCCTGTAATCTCTGCTGCAGTTTGTATCTGCTTCATTTAAAAACTACAAGGTCAAAATTCACTGAAACCAGTGGAGGTAAGAGGGAGGAAAGGAAAAACTACCCCTTCATTTATTTCCATTTTGGCCAGCTGAGTGCCTAAAAAAGCCTTGCCAAATTCTTTGAAAGCTTGTATTTTCAAAATGAATTCCAAAATAATTAACATTGGAAGTACGATTTAACAAACTTACATTTGATACATGGTAGGAATAATACCTGGAACATCTTTCTTATGCTCAGCATTTTATGACTCAGACTTTAATGATCCTAATAAACATTAGCTTACCTAATAAAAACTAGTATTTTGGAGCTGGTGCACAGTATGTTAACTGCATCTGGTGTCAACTGGAGCTAATTAATATTTTTATAGGTGTCTTCTCTCCACTATAGTTAAAACGGAAATATTGTGGGGTGCTTACATCAAAGCTGGAGGCAATTGAGAGCTGTGCTTGCTTCCCAGGCTGAACTGATAGCAAGTAGACCAATTTTTATAGGATTGTAAAAGCTGACTGTGGCTGGGATTCATGCAGAGAAGCACTTTTCCCTGTAGCTCTCACAATTCAGCATTAATGCTCGTGGCTTGTTTGCTGCGAGGTGGCTGGTGAGATGGATGGAGGGACAGCGGACAGATAAACTGGCAAATAGTTCTGCCTAGACTTAGACAAAGCACACAGTGACCCAGACAAACCACACTTTTTTTCTCTCCCCTTTCTTCTAAGGGCTTTAAAAATGTGCTCTATCAAGCATTTACTTGTGGTGCAGATAAGATTTATCTAACAAGACTGGGCTAAAATTAAAAAGAAAGATAAAATAGCACAAGCGGTGCTAATATGTGTTTTGAAGCGTACCAATCGGCCAGTGCAATGTCACAGCCCTGGGCTACATTTGCAAGTGGTCGAGCATCTCCTTTTTAAAAGGTTAACCTACAAAGAGCACACAAGCCCCTCTCTATGAATATGGGCAAACACCCAGGGAGCTCCACAACAATAAGAAAATAATGACATCAACCTGACCATGCTTAAGTACATAACATGCTGAAGGTTCACGGTTGTGTGGCCTGGAACAATAAAGGAAAAATAAAGAAGCCTGCTTGGTAGGCCCCAGCTGTTATTAGCCATGCTGTGAGATCAAGGGAAGGTATGATATGGGCTGCCATTTCAATTGAGACCAGGTTAATCTCTCAATTTGTGGAAAAGAAAAACTAAAAAAAAAAAAAGAAAAAAACAGGCAGGGAGAGAAAGCAGTCTTCACTCCACAGTGCTACATATGGGAGAAATAACAATATCCCTATTTACATAATCTGTCTTTAACCCTTTCCTAATAGAGACTTAATTTCCTAAGAGTCACAAACTGCAGATTTAATTTTCCTGCCCCCCGAAATGAAATATCAAACCTTTGTTAACCATTTCCCATTGGTGCTGCCATCGTTTGTGGCTGACATCCACTGCTGCTGAGACATACCCAAGGGGGACCTCTGGTTGCTGCTGGAGGATCAGAAATGGGTGTAAAGACCTATGGATGCCTCTGGTTTTCTGTCACTAATCTGTCTCTAGCACTGGATGAGTAATTTAAAATTTGTCCTATCATTTACAGGCATGAAATATGGCAAATCATACCAAGCTCTTTTACCAATGCTCTCAGCTACTACAGTGCAGTTTTCAAGTTGAGTGCTCTATAGGTTAAAAATAGTCCTATTTTGTGTGGCAGTAGTGCGTGGAGGCAGTGTGGGGCTTGCTCTCATAGGTGGTTTTGTTGTGTAAGACCCTGTACTGTTGGAAGCAGGGAGGGGAGTCCAGACTCTGCCAAGGTCACCCTCCAGCCTCCCTTGGTATCCAGGTCGAGGCAGGATTTCCAGCAGGTCCCTTGAGGAAAGCTGCTTTCCTACAGACTTGGAAAACTGAAGTGGAATCACTTTAAGATTGTAATTTATGAAGTAATATCCTGGAGATACTGCATTTTATTATTTGCAGTTTATGATGTGTAAGCCAGCATGTGTGCACAGCCCAGGAGGCCACTGTAGATGTTTAACTTCTCCTGACTGCTGTCCTCTGCATCAGCCCTCTGCAGTCAGGGGAGGTTGCTCCTTCCTCCAGAGCATCTGAGCATGATCACAGAAGATGAGTTAGGGGAAAAGGGATCCTGGAGCGAGGGCTGAGGCCATGGTGCTGCTGCAGCCAGGGAGTAGGCAGGGCTCTGGCAGGGAATGCCCAGGGCTTCCAAGGGAGCCAGGGGACTGTGCACAGCCTGTCAATATTTAGAAAGTCACTGAGCTGCTGATCCAAGAGCACGCCTGGCGGAAAAGACCCACTTTGTTAGGACACAAGAGAATTTTTCCCAGTTTTTCATTCTGTTTTCTGTGTTCTTCAATTTTTCTGAGTTTGTTTTCATTTGAAAGAGTTCGTTGGTCTTGTGTCTGGTTTAGGCAAAACTCTCCTTGGCATTTAAGAATATAGCACTGGGTTCTTGGGTTTTTTGAAGAAAAAGATACAGCAGAGTCATCTCAAAGCCCTGCTGACTCAGCATCACAAGTACTAAGACTGATTAAAACCTGGTGCTTTATCTTCCAGGTATACCAATGATTTGAATGAGTTAAAACAGCTGAATGAAGCTGAAAAAGGGCAGGGGGCAAATAGGAAGGAAGTGGCAAGACAGAAAATACGTCCCTAAAAATCCAGGTGAGCAGAATAGCCACTATGCAGTCACTTTTCACTGAGTTACATCCTCTACCATCCTGAAAAGGTTCATGCAACTGGAGTAGCTGTATGTATTATTTTCTCTCAGATGTACATGTCTCAGGTTCTTAGGACTTTGTATTATAACATTTAATTGCTAGTTCATGACTTAATCACACTTTTAACTACTTAAACAAAAGATATTTTCCATGCAGATCCAGATTACACTAGTTTTGTTTAAAAGTCTTAATAAATGAAGGAATATCAAAATTTGTTCCTGGAAGATACCTGGATAGGGTTAGTTTTATTTTATTAGTGTAACCATTGTGTTTCTATTTTGAAGACGATGTCTTTTAAGAAAATCCTATTGGTCTTATAAAGTATAAATTATTGCAGAGAAGAAGCTATATTGATAGGCTTGTAAAGTTATTTGCATTTTCCAACTGCAATAATGTATATTTTTTTTAATGAATAATCTTCTGCTACAAAGTGAAGATGGGCAGGATTTGCTTAAAATATTAATGGTGACCAACACCTCTGCATGGAAGTTATTGGTGGAGATTCTATAGCATTTTCATTTTGCCCGAGATCAGTGACTATATTAGAACCTAAAAAGCTATATATCCGCAGAGAAGTTCCCCTCCGTGTATTTTTTCTGCCATATTAATTTTTTTCATGTCAGTAAATACTGAAGTTCAAAGGACTTGAAAGCACCTGTTTGTTTCCATTTCTTTTTCAGTATTAGATGAATTCATTAAAAATAAATTCCTGAAACTTTAAGGCCAAAGTGGTCAAACAGTGGTTAAAACCAAAATCCTCTTCTTAGGCTCCTCTGTACTCATTTATCACTATTCAGCCTGGGTCTTAGATAGTCCATCTGCAGCAAATATTCTTCCCTTCTCAGTGGGTTCAGTAGCTCACTTCTTTACTGAGTTGACAGAGAGAACTTCATCTCTGCCAGATTTATGCAGCTTTCTTGAGGAAAGACTCATACCCACAGAGCTCCACGTGGTTGGTGGCTACATCCCCTCCAGTGCCCATTGTGTCTGTTCCCCAGTCCTTTAAATTCAACACTTTCAGATTATAATGAAAAACTTCCTGACATTTTCATTGCCTGTGTTATCAGCAGGGAAGATCATGGAGTTCTAGTGCCTGAATGAGTTCTATGTGTTACCTGTAATGTAAAAATCTCAACAGTAACAGGGATATCACATCCTAATTAACCATGATATTCTTACACAGATAAAAATAAATCTGCAACCCACTTCTTTTCCTACCTACTAACTCTTGCAGCAAGAAGATGTGGTCCCAATCCTGGATGTGGAAACATCTGGCATGTCTTCCTTCACCTTTGTAATGTAAGGAGTCACTTCTGGATCTCTATTATAAATTTATGTGCAGAGAATCATTAGAAAACATTTCTTTTGTTTTGTTAGCAAATAGTTGCCAGCACACTCTAAATCATACTTTATTCACACTGCACTTCACAGCAGTGCAGCCAGGTGTTAAATAATAATAGAGTTACATCAAATGGTTGGCTGGTTGGATTGGGAGAAGCATCCAAAAGTTCAGATACTTATCTGGAACCCTCCCAAAGAATGTTGGTCTGGAAACTGAGCTTAAAAAATATTATTATAAAAGCTACTTTGTGAAGTAATCACCTTTTTGTGACTTGTAAGGTACCTTAGTGTATAGAGGTTTGAGTACCTGAAAATAATTACATAATCTTTAATCAAAGGTACATGTAAAGCCAAGGATTTGGGAATTGCTGACTTATAGTGTTAAGTTGCTTTGTGTTTCCTGTTCCCATTACAATCAGAAGTACTGAGTGGAAAATAATCAGTAAAGTAGCCTTTAAAAATATATATCAGAAACTAGGAAAAGTCTTCTTATTTCTTTTAAACAGTTTATTAAATTTGTTCTAACTTTAATAAATAATTTCAATTTTTTTTTTATAATTCTGAGCTCCTAATGTATGCAGATACATGATTTGAAAGGACAGCAAACTGAAAGAAGAGAATGCATCAAATTTTGGCAAGCACAGTGTTTTACTGACAGCAACAAACAGGCTTTTATCCATCATTTCTGAACTTATGAGACTTTTGGCTGCATCCAAAGACAAAAGTTCTGGCTTTTCTGAACTTGGGAAAATGAAGGTTCAGTTAGTAGAACACCCCCAATAAGTCCTTGCTTTTGAAATCCATCTAAATTTTCCAGTAGGTGAGTTCAGAACAGAACCCAGATTTACTGAGTATGGGTTTGGAGGTCTCCAGTCTGAATTTTCTTGTCATGAAGTTTTGTTCCCAAGCAATGGGGCTACCACGTTAAAATCCTCAGCCTATGGCTTTTAAGGGGAAATTTTGCTGGTGAGAGATTATTGCCTAAAACACCCTGTTTATATATGTAATATCTTTGATTATGCTCCCAGAATCAATGAAAAATTTCTCATTTCCCTCTGGGAAAGAAAATTATTGTAGAGGAGAAAACAGGGTGATTGTTCCCTGCTCCCCCCCCTTCCCATATTTTCTCCTTGGACTTCATGTAAAAATAAGATACCATTGGTGCTGTGTACAAGTGTGAGACCACCAGCTAATTTTGCATAGCCCACTGAACAGTTAGATGGGAATTGCTCTTCAGGGTGTTCTCTTTGACAATAAACAGAAGCCTCAAGTCTGTGTTTGGCTGCAGTTCAAAAAAATTACTAAGGAATCGTACACACTTATGTATATGAATACAAGCAATTGCACATTCCCATACAGTAAGCTTTGCAACCACAGTTATTAACATTTTAAAATGAGTAAATGCAAATAAAATGACTGAGTAATACATGTTATGTTAAGATCAGCTATATGAAAAGCAAAAGGATTAAAAGTTAATTTCATCCTTTTTAATTCAAGGGACATATAAATGGCATTCTGGGTAGAGTCAACTCCTCTTTTATCAGTCCTTTGATGCTGCTTTCTCACTGATTCAGTTGTTCAAATGCTACCTACATAATAAAATCCTGAGTTAATTTACTAAGATTTTACACCAGTGCAAATGAAAGAAGGAAAAGTGCTAAACAAGGCAATTAGCACTCTGTTTAGTGCACTCCCAAAATAAATGTAGGCAATTTACAATTTGGCAAATGGTACTCTATCCGGATCCAAGTCATTTCAGCCTAAGGGGCTGGGGAAGTTCATTAGGGGTGAAGGGAAGGGTCTTTGTTTTGCTTTGCTTTTTAAGTATATGGGTATATATACACACACACAAATACACACCTAGCTGTTCAGGTCCCCCCCATTTCACCATGGAGCAACAGATGTGACCCCTCCTGGGGTTATGAGGATTTCTGGTGGAAAAATGTCAAGCTCTGTGCTCACACTGTCCGCATAAATGACCTCATTTATAGTGATAATGCTCTTTCCAAAGTGAGGGATTCCAAAATTGGCAACTCACTGATAACCTCCTTTGTGGCTTTCTTGCCATGATGGTTTTTTGTGTACTTACATGTTTATTATCACTGGAGCTGTTCAGATCAGATCTGTGAACCTGGGAATGTCCTGAGTGAAATGATAAGATAAAGCACTCTGCAACTACAACTGACTCTCTTTTTAATTGACAGGAAGGCTGCACTATGACTTCCATGTTTATTCTTGTAAGCTCCTTATTAATGCAAAAATAATAGCTGTTATTAATGCAGGATCACAGCCAGCATTAATATTTAAGATGTAAGAATGAAGGAGGTTAAATACGTGTTTATATTAGTTTTAAACAAAGAGCTTTGCAAAACAGTTAAGGCAAGTAATGATGACCATATTCACAGCGAGTGTGTGCAGTGTGAAATACCTGCTACATTCTGGGTTTAAATACATATTCTTAGTGGGACAAAGGTCTTTGATTAGTCCCCTGTCTTGTCATGCCATTGTCTCTCTGAATTGCTACTGCTTCTTGCAAAAGAGAATGGGGATGAAGATCCTAAACATGTAATATGCTATGATATTAGCACTGATTTATTTTTTTTGTTTATTCAGTCTGTAGAGCTCTTTTATATGATAGATCATAAGGTAAAAGCATTCTTTTGTGCCCTCTAGCTGCTGGTTGCACAAATGAAAGAAAGAGGGAGAAAACAACCCTGTGATTATTAAATTCTCCTCATCTTTAGGGTTAAGTACCCTGGCTAATAAAGATCTCTCATGAGGATAAAGTTTCTTTCTTGGCAGTGTCACATCCATTTAAGTAAAAATCATCTGGATGCTTACAGGGATTCAAGCTGTTACCTTTACATAAAGCATCTACACCAATTCTTTGTATTGTTTTTTCCTCTGAGAAAGCCTGACATTGCATTTCTTGGTTAAGCAAACCTCCCACTGAGGGCAGGCTGTGGGATTGGGCCCTTTTGTGCTACAGAAACCTGTTCCACAAGAAGAAAAAGAATTGTTTATGTGTTCTTGGAAAAATTTAATATCATTAAAAACACTGTTTCAGACAGTGACAATTCAGCCTGATCTCTTACTGAGCAATCATTATGACCTTTGATTTCAGACTTGTTTTTGTTAGCATCACATTTGGTGCTGATCTTTGCACCCTCATATCCCAAACTGTTTCATTCTCTTTGGCAGGTTCTTCTAATAATACATTTATTAAGAAAAACAGCTAAAGTTTCTGCATTGTTACAGCTTATAAAAAATTGCTGTGTTTTTTTGAAACTGGTCTCTAAACAACCTCACCACCCAACACCTATTGTATATGCCTAAGGTGTTTGAAAAATATATGGGCCAAAATACCACTGATCTTGTCTCTGCATTCCATTTGGGTGTGTGCCAATTCGGGTTTATGCAGGCTTATTTCATAGCAAAAAGGAACTACTTTCGACAGTAATAAGAACTTGTTAACTTGTTAAGCACTGGCATGGATCACCAAGGGAGGAGTCAAGTCTCTGTTGCTGCAGGTTTTCAACAAGAGGTCAGATAAATGTGTCAGGAGGAGTTCAGGTGTCTGCTCCTGCCTTGAGGCAAGCGTGCCGTTTGGGTGAGCTTTCTGAATCCTTCTCAGCCGGGTATTTTTATGATTCAGTGCTCCTGCACTTCTCAGGTGAAGCTGTGTGAGTCCCTGGATTGCGGTGCCGCGGGTAGAACTGCTCCTTCCCCTAAAGGCTGTGTTTGGGAGGCAGTGAATGATACTGATGCCCATCCCCTCCCACTCTGTGGAAGAGGAGGAGGTTGATCAGCCTCCAGGCAGTCTGACAGCAGGCTGTCCTCTTAAGCCACAAGTTTAGTGTACCTTTTCATCCTTGCTCATGATCTATTTAGGTGGGTATTTTCCTTCTCAGAGCTGAACCTTACATGATGCAGAGTGAAGCAGCCTTTGCTGAACTGAACGTAATGCAACAACACTGAAAACATATCTGAATCTCATTCACATTTCAGGAATGAAAAGGGAAAAGCCCTTTTTCTTGGCATCAAATATTAGATGTTATTTTTTGTTACAGCCTTGCTATTTCATCAAAGTTGGGATTGCAGAGGAATACCTGTGATCTCTCTCTTTGTCCCTGTGATACATAGGCATTTTTTATTGTTCCTTCCTACAGACTAAATAACACTAGGAAGGAACATGCAAGATAAAAAGGAGGAGCATAACTTCTGAAGAAAGTGTTTTGCTCTGCTTCAGATTTTCCCAATAATGTCATTTCTTTGTTTTGAATCCATTTTTTCGCTGTTAAGGGAAGAAGAAATATACCCCAGCCAGTCTTGTGTTCCAACTTCTTTACCTTTGTCTGCCTAACTCAGCTGGTATTTAATTGGTCAGCAATAGGAGGGAAGTCTCCTTTGAGGTAATGAATATTGACTGTTTATGTTGAAATGTCACTGTGAAAAGAAAGCCCAGCACCAAAGAGGCGGAACTCAGTGTGAGAGTTTCAGACACAAAGGAGACACCAGCAAAGCACAGGCATTGAAAAGCAAAGCAGCTGAAATTCAAAGAAAAGATGAAACAGAAATGGGCTACATGTGTGGGAATTTTAAGCTGTCAGTTGACAGGTGAAAAAGTCATTATTCCACCTGTTAGAACTAAGTGTAATTGCTTGTTTTTCCTAAAATAACACAGAGGCCATGACTCATAATTTTTTTTAATTGAAAATTTGTTTAAACTTATTTGCAAATACTTCACTTTTTCTTTCGAGGTAAGTGGATTAAACTCATTAGCCAATTTTTCTACCTCAGACATGTGAGAAGGAAAGTACCACATTTTCTGTGTTGTATTGGGAATTAGATAATCAAATCTTGTATTCAGCCACTTGTTTTTTGTCGTGAAGCAACTTGAATAGCAACTCCAGAGTTCAACATGCAAGTTTATCATCCATTCTATAGCACCCCTTGATCTGGAATGAATAAAGGCTGTTCTCCAGCATCAACCCACTGCATGATGTATGGCCTGGAAGTTTTTGCTGCTGCATAAAAGCTGCTCTTTGTTCCCAGTTGCGTAATAAGGAATTGTATGAGATTCTGATATATTTTAAGCCATTTCTTATCTCGATGGCATGGCCATACCAGCAGATTTCTAGGCTCCATAATTAAGTTTTGATTGTTGAACCCACTGTTCTTTCTCCTCTGTCATACTCTTTTGTGGTGACCTTTAGAGAACTCTGCTGAATAGTTTTTGCAAAGTTGACCCACTGCTGTGGAGTATAACCCCCAGTTGTTCCATTTTGTTCATCTGAGTCATTTAGTATTAAGCTTTGATACACAATGAATTTTTTATTTTTAATGTAAACACTGACTTCATTGTTTTGGGTAAAATTTACTATGATATAGTTTAATTTATGTACATTTTTCTGGCTAAGGATCTTCATGGATATCAGTCAGGGCCTGAGCTCACCATATTTAGTCATAGATATTGTTTCTACAAACAATCAGTCTTCTTTTTACATCCCCTCTTGTTTGATTTTATATTTCATAGTAGGAAATTCCATTTAACGTCTTCAGGAAAGTGAGAGTAAATATGGAAAAGCTCTTTTAAGTCAGTGCATTAAACAAAATATATTGCAACCACATTCTGCTTTTTCTGTGAAAAAAATGCTCAAAAAACTTAAATCAGATCATTTTAAATATACCTTCATATTAAAACCAGTATTTTTTATTCTAAGTAGACAAGAACATTGAAT
Organism: Aphelocoma coerulescens; assembly: GCF_041296385.1. Lineage (NCBI taxonomy): Eukaryota > Metazoa > Chordata > Aves > Passeriformes > Corvidae > Aphelocoma > Aphelocoma coerulescens. Next base: position 8,700,347 of record NC_091024.1, read on the forward strand.
GAATGGTGCGAATATTCCTTCAAAAATCTGAGCCTTTATTTTCAAATCTCCATTTTAGTTTTGGCACTTAAAATATTCATGTGGTGTTTTTAAAATGTTCCCTGAATCAGACAAGTGTTTGAATCCAGTAGGCTTTTGTTTTTTATTTTCTCTTGGTGAATCATTGAACAATTTCTGCTTTAGCTTCAATCTGGGCCCATTCACACAATGTGTCCATCTGAAATATCCCGCAATCCTGCAAACAGTAGGCTCCTTTAAATAGAAAAGTATCACCAGGATCTGGACTGTAAACAAAACACTAAATGAATTAAACATGTAGGAAATATCTGCAAAGAAGGGAGCTAAATTTTGCTACCGCTACCATTTCTCTGCAGTCAGCAAAGGCTTTGAAAGTTAATGCTTTCTACAGTCCCAATGGGAGGGCTGTGATCTCCCACAAAAGTTGGGATGAGCAGGTAGTGTGGGGAGGCAAAGTCAGCAAAGGTGATCTTTGTGTGTTTGGTTCTTGCCTGTGGTTTGGGTTTTGGGGTTTTTTCCCCAGAAGCTTCCAATGTCTTTAGGAAACTTTCTGTACGTCCAAAGGACAAGGTGCTTTCCCCTGGTATGGAAAATAGCCCAGGCATTACCTGAACCTCCTAATTTGCTCTCTTGTGCATTAAAAATATGTATGTACATGCAACCTAGTATGTACATACCTTGTACCATACAAGCTAGAAATTAATGTATTTTTGCCATCTGAAATGCTGAAGCTAAACACACAAATCCAATAGTTTTGCATTAATTCTTTGGCTTGGAGAAATAAATGGACTACACTAGCATCCAGTATCTCCCTTTGCTGTTTATTCCTTCTCTTTACAAAAAAACCCAGGCATATATTCTTACATCTTTATTGTCTTCTTTTTAAAAAAATATTTGAACTTTTCATGATTAAGGTCCTCAAAATGCTGATCTCTCCAGCAAAGGATTATTTCATATCTCACTGTGTCATTTCAAAATACTTAGATTTAGACTTATAGTACTTTGTTTTGATTTTGTATGTCTACACAAATGGAAGATAACATCTTTAGTCACAATTCTGTGTTATGCTTGAACTCTAACCTGTGACATTCACCTAGCTCGATCTAACAAGCTTTGTGCTCCCTGTCCAGATGAAGAGTGATACTTCTTCATTAGCAAGATCAGTTTCACCTTTAAAAACCCTTTGCTTCCCGTTTGCATTAAGCCAGATTGAGATGTCTTGGGTCATGATGACATTTCAGGAGTATTCAGAAGCAAAAGAGGAAGTCATTACATCTGCAGTTCACCTGCAAAGAAGATGTCATTAAAAGAGGAAGCAAAATGAACCCCTGTCAACTTGTTAGGGCCCAAAAGGTAATTCTGCCATCATATATGGAGCAGGATAGGATACAGAATCCTATTATTGCTGACACCAGATAACTTGCTGGTGTAAAAGGTTCTCTTTTCCAGAAAAGTTCAGGTGATACTAAATTTATTAATGTGTCAGTTTGGGGAGACGTGATGTCATTTCTGTTGTCTGCAGGGATGAAAACTGGAGTGTCCTTGCTCCTGTCAACACACTATCAACTTAATTTCTTCCACTGTGCACCTCATTGCCATCTGTGGAGGGGAGAGCAAGGGATGAGGGTGAGGCGTCAGGGGAGATGCCTTTTTAAAAGAACTACTAGTATTTGACATTTATAATTTAAACCTGCCTTTTTCCAAAACACAAATTTATTACATCAACATTTCTGGTGAACGTTTGGCCTGATCCTGCTAGGACCCAGTTCCTATGAGTTGAAGCATTACCTGATACTGTAGCTTTACAGAATCAGGATTTTGTTGTTCTCTAATAATCATCAATTCAGAAAATATAAATACTATTCTGTTTCCTACTTGATATGAAATCTAGCAACTGCATTCCACTCCAGTGTAATTGAAAAGACAGTTGGATTTTCAGACTGTAAAGGTAATTAATACAGTTCTGCAGAAACACTGTGTTACTAATTTAGAGCGGGTGGAAGTCTGAATTATGTCCATTATTTCAAATAATGTGGCTCTGGATTTTTTAAACTAAAAATGGTATCTTCTTGAAAGATCCTGGTTCTAGAAATAAGGCCAAATGTTTGTTTTTAAGAAATAGGTGAATCACTTTCCAGTTGTGTTGCGTAAGAATACTTTCATGCTGAAACATTTTCTCTACCTTCTGTATCTGGAGATACAGAATAGCTGAAGAAACTAAGCTGAACCCTTTTAATGAAGATGCTATTACTAAAAGGGAATATTTTCCAGGTGAAAACCATTTTATCTTGGCCTCTGAATGCAATCTGGAGTTTTTGTATGAACATTGTAGTAACAGGAAATATTTTCTTTCAGTTCCAAGGTGTCACATACTGATTCTGTGCAACACATTTCAATATGGGTATTATAACAACTTGTCTGATACTGATCTTAATGGATTTTTGAACTGCTAATATTTCAGATTTGAACTGCTTGTACTTCAATTGATGATCTGAGCATTCCACAAATACCAGAACTAGCATGTTTACTGCCCTGCTGTTGATTGATATCTCCTAATGAAAAAAGCACCTGCAAAAATGATAAAGGAAAGTTACTAATTGGTTTAACTTAGGCCAGCCGCTTCATATTTTATAAATGAGGAAACTTTTAAGGAATTGCTGCTGGAAGCCATCTGCTAACTAAATAAAAATGAATGATAATCATCAGGTTCCACGTGCCACTTAGAGAAAGTATCATCATAAGAAAAAAAAAATACAGCTGCTTACTTCGAAGTAAAAGCAGTGCGGGAACTCAAATTCAAAGCCCCTAATAATCATCTTTATAATATAAAGTGCTAATCAGTTTGGTACACACGAACCTGTCAGCAGGTCTGGACCCCTTCTCTAGATATCAGAGAGAATACTTGTGGTAATTTTTAAGAGCTGCCAGTAGAATTTACAATACCAAATTATGATTTATTATTCCTTCCAGGACATCTCATGTTTCTGTTCCAAATTCTGCTTCCCTCCTCATCACCCTTTTTTAAGCTAAAACTGTATCAGGCTGGGAAATGTTCAGGATGTGTGTTTTCCTCTTGTATTGTGCATAATTTTGCAAGTCATTAAACCTTTGTTTCTTGTCTTTTCTAACCTTCTCAGTAACCTATCTAAACAACTCTCAAAGGAAAATGAGTCAATCAGGAAAGAAACAGCTCTAATGCCAGACAAAAAAAAAAAAAAAAAACCAACACAACAAACCAAAAACCTCAGACAGAAATAGAAATAAAAAGGGAGAAGCTTTCACTTATAGAATGCAAGTACAACCAACTTTAGGCTCCTGTAAAGACATAGACTATGTTTTAATTTATTTCTACTGCCTGTGAAGTTCTATTGAATCTGAAAGGTTACTCATGTGTGTAAAATTAAGCACATTGAAGAATGTGGGAATACTTCAAGCTGCATTTTAATATGAAGGATTCTACATAAGCACAAAATACGAGATTCTTCTTGTAAGTTCAAAATAAAGACCTGCAGAAAAAGCTATTTTGTATGAGTAAATGCCAGAAATCACATCATTCTGTAACAAGGGCCCTTCCTGTTTACCATGTTGGCATGGCAGTCCTGAGAAAATTAAATTTCCTTCGCTATAAAGACATACTTTCTTCCTGTGCTAGCAGTACTTTGGTTGTGTTATGTGCAGCAGGACCATTTAGAACAACTGGGTTTAAGCAGTGCTGGGTGTTTTGTCAGGGTGACAAAGAGGAATTACATTGCACCCATATATGGCACACAATGCTTGGACAACATGTAATATTCTCTGTGGGGAAAGTTCACTTCTGGGCAGAAAGCCAACAAAAGGCTCATGCACCACTTAAGTCCCACTTAAACCCTATTTTGAAGGCTTAATAGTACACAGGCCATGTTCTGGCCTCTTGCCCAGGAGTGAATTTTACCATGTTCGAATCCCCTCTCTCTGCATGCAGTGGGGGTAAAAAGGGCACCGCCTTTGTGCAGGGCAGGACACTGATTTCTGGAAGAAAACACCAATCTCCTCTCCTCCAAAGAAAGCCACAAATCCAAAGAACAACATCTATCATGGTTTATGGCTAATCCACCTTCCCTGGTGCAGTGAGAGGTCACGTGAAGCCAATAGTTCTGTCCTACAGAGCCAGGAAATCTCCTAACCACTGGCACGTGGCTGGTGTGGAGATTTCCCTCCTGAGCTGGTCAAGATCTTCAGCTGTCCTTTAACAAGTTTCAGTTAATTTTACCTCTGTGGTGACCATTAAGAAAATTTTTTCTCTGTTATTTCAAAGATTTCTGAGCTCACTGTGCTTGCGTAGGCTGAAATCTAGAGGGGAACTGGTAATTCTTTCTTGGACAATGCCTGCAAAGGTGTTTTCCATTTTAAGAGCTTGTGATATGCACCAGTGTCCAAATGACCATTCTACTGTCACTGAACAGGAGGAGATGATCTATTACAACAACATTCTGCATGAATAATTTACTCTGTTTTCACTGTTATTTCACATTTGAATGTGCAGTGTTACAGTGATACAAACTGCATTAAACTATTCCTAGAAAATAATTATTCATGGTTATAATTAGCTTACAGTACTCAGTATTTTGACCTGACTTACTGTAGAGTTCTCTGCAAGGTTGGGGGCTAAAAGTACTATTTACTTGCAGGCAGTTATAAAAGCAACACTCAAAGTGCAAGATTTCATATTAAAGATGGACATTATCAGTCTGCCTTACAGCTTAGACTTTATGTATGTTATTCTTATTTTAATTAATGAAAACTCAACAAGCATAAGTATTTTGAGATACAGCTTTCTGTGAATGGATTCCAATCCATACTGATTAAGTAGATTGGAAATATTATTTCCTGATCATATTTTTCTTAAAATGCATTTCCTTCCTAATTAGCAAGCAGAACACAGTAAGTATGCAGTTCCCTTTAATAATTATTTTATCTTTATTTTTCAAACAGAATAGTGATTTACTTAGAATATCTTTGAGAGATCTTTTAAAAGACAGAAGCTCATGCCCATTAAAACACAACTCCTCTCTGAAAACTGACTTTGTGTCACCAAAATACTTGTGAGGTTCAAAAAATATTTTGACACATTTTACTTTTCAATCATTATAAAAGGATTTTCCCCCCACATATTCTTATTGTGTCTTCATTTCCAGAATTGTTTTTAATTAAAAAAAGACTGTTTTGTTACAATGGATGATTTCAACCCACAAAATATCCTATTGTGCTTGCTATCAAAACAAACAGGTGCACCCAGCAGCATGCACGGTATGCAGTGCAATTGAGCAAACAGTTTGTGCAAAGATTTAAGCTCATCTGAACAATGTGAGTTCAAGTGATATGAATTGAAGCCAAGTATTCTGGATGAAGGGCTCAGATCTGAGGGAATCTGGATGGAGCCCAGAACCTGTTGATCTTTGTGGAAATTGTGGGCACTTCATTCTGTATAAGAGATGACAGTCTCTGTCAGGGTTAGTTTCTCAGTTTGAAATACCCATGAATTTTTTATCAAGAGCAGAGTTACTTTTCTGTTGCAACTCTGAGCTCCCTCCTGCCCACATATGAAAAAAATCTTTCTGTTCAGATGTTTGTAGAGATTCCAAAAGATGGGAAGACATGGAAATTAAAATTTGCTAAAAGAGAAAAGATGGCTGGTAGTTAAATAAAGTTACCTGTGAAGTTTCAGAATGTCTCAATTTCTTATGTGGTTGGCTTCTGTGGGGGATATAATTTAATTCCTGGATAGCCAAGGTGCCCAGTATGGCATTTTCATGGAGAAAGCCTTCTTTACAGCAGTTGGATGCCTTTCCTTCCTACAGCCTTGGAGTTGTGATGATAGGGAACGCAAGGGGACAGTGATAAACTAAAATTCTCTTTGCTGCAAGGCAAAGCAACCTGTCCTTTACTGCCAGAGTGTTGTGTGGCCATCTATGAATATTTCATTACTGCTGGGCTGGGGCCACTGATTCAGTTCAGACTCCCAATTAGCACTCTGCACCTAACTGTCTGTTGTTATCTCTTTTTACCCTGCTGTGATGTCTTCATTTATTTCAAGTGGATGGTTCCTTTATGTCTCACCCTTCCTACCCTTCTGCTCCCTTTCCTGGTGCTTCAGTGCCTGTAGGTTCCTGTATCCTCATCCTGCAGTGGAAGGAGCCGCTTGCCAGGAGTCCCTGGGAACTCTCTGGAATGGAGTTCAATGTCTCATTGTCCCATGGACATCCTAATCCTAACGAGTGGACATTTTCCTAACCTCGCCTGTGATCTTACTTCTCTTAGAGGGCAAATACCCTGATTTCTTAAATGGCTGAGAGGTCCCTCGATCAGCCATCCCTTCTTGTCTCCTCTCTGTGAACAGTCACTACACACACTTCTGGCTCTGATCTAGATTTTAATCTCTTCTGGATAAACCAGGACTTTATTTGTTCTGATCAACACTGTGCGCATCTGTAGGACAATTTTGATCAATAATATAAATTCATTCTAGTCACATGCAGTCCAGAATATCCCGGACACAGCAAAAGATGACTCTGCTAGGGTCTTGAGATGCCCCAAAATGAATTGTGGTGTTTGGTGATACTGAGAAGCTTCACATATTTTTGATATGAAATTGTTTGAAACTCTGTACTAGGCTGAATTATTTTTTTTCTAAGATGTAAAAATATTTGAAACCTTTAGCTCAGGATTAATGCAGCAAGTTCAAACTCCTCCAGCTTGGAGTGAAGTTGGAAAGTGGAAGGAAAGAAGTACTTTCTGAGGTGAAACTCCTAAATAGACAGTATCATATTTCCCAGTTGGCAGTTACAGTTTGGTGATCCCAGACTTCTACACACAAAAATACTTGACTGTCAAAACATAGTTATTGACTAAAAAAAGGAGAAAACATTTCTGCTGCTGAGAGGGGGGTGACTACTCAGTGTTTGTCAGCCTCTAGTCCTGGATGTTCATTATAAAATTTTGACTGCACATACATGGACAGGTTTTTGGCAACAGGAGATGGTTCAGCTTTGTTTCTACTTTCATTAATTTTACTTCAGTTGTCGGAGAAAATCTTCTCTTATGAATTATATGTTTGTTTAGAATAATGTACGTGCATGGTGCATGTGCAGGGTCCCTGTCTACCACCTTGATACAGGATTTAATGAACTTCTATAAAAGGGTAAAGTGAAGGAAAGTTTTTCTCTTGGAGAGCTGCATTAAGTTTTGCAGCTTTATCAAATAAATTTAATCTCGTAGACATTTTGTGAATAATTCTCCATGGACTGGTTCCTTCTGGGTCCTTGCTTTTATTTCCAGTAGTTAAAGTATTAATAGGGTTAAAGGTGCTGGCGTGGTGAATTTATGGGCGACATCTCGCAGTCCGTTAAAGCAGGATCACTAATGGGTGACCTTGAGGTTCGACCGTCCCAGACTCAGGAAGATCAAGTCTCAGACCCCTCCTGCAAGTGCTCTGACCTCTCCATTCTTCCCCTCTATGGCCTAACCTTTCACTCACTGATCTTTGACCAAATTATTAAGCAAACACCTGCTTAGGTCTCTGACCAAAGACTGTAGACCAGGAGAGCTGCCATAATTCCCTGTGAATTAGCTTTAAAAATAACAATACTGGCCTAAGGAGAAAATCAGGGGGTAGGTTTACAGTAAATAATCATGCTGCTACAGAGCACATCCAGAACGGACCCTTCAGCAGCTCTCACCTACAGTAAATCAATGCTAATCTATTTGACTGTGATAATAACGGCTTGTCAGCAGATACAGTTTCTTTATTTGACTTGACTAGGACAATGACTAGGTAAAATTTATTTCCTATTACTAAAACAAGACAAAGACTAAGATTAATCCTTTGATGCCAGGGATTTCCCATTGGTAATAATGTAGAAACTGCATTAGTGTTCAACACTGCTGCTAAGAGTAACTGGAACAGAAAAAAAAGGCTGAAAAATATCTGATTATGTCAAATGTTAAGCCTGTGTAATGTTATCTGATTTACAAATTGAAAGAATGGTCTGAATTTCCCCACATTTCCTTGGATTGCCTTTTGGCTCTTGTGGTGTGATTTTATAAACCTGCATCATCTGAGATTAACTCATGAGTAGCTCCAGCATATGGATTCTCCCTAAACAGACTGTAAATATTGTTTAAAGACTTTAGTCATAAAAAGTGGTGGAATCTGAATTATTATACAATAATAAATAGAATAAAGTCTAGCTAACAATATTGCAAATGAAATTAAAGGCAACTTAGTATACACCCATCTCCTGCCTATAAACCAGTATTAATTGTTTGTTTGATCAATGTACATATTTTCCTGTGTACAGGGTTATTCAGATTGACTGTCCAAGTTTAAACTGATTTACATGGATTATTACTTTTCATTCCTTGACTAGATTAGTTGTAAGATTAAACCTGGAACAACTGGATATATGTCATGGACTACATGTACATATATACTTGAAAACATGTGTCATTTGTTTATATACAACAATTCACATTCAGAGAGGTTTTACAGTAGGCCTAGAAAAATATCAGTCAGCTATCTGGGAGTCTGTTGCATAAAATCTGCCCTGGACTATGTCCTTAAGCAAAACTGGTGGCTTCTTTTCTGGAGAAAAGAAATGGAATTACTTACGACGATTGGTTTGAGAGAGGAGGTAAGTTAAAAGATAATCAATACTCAGTAAAAGTTACAAGGCAAGCACTGTAAAGAGTAAATGGATTTTAAAATGATGTTTATTTGAATTCTTTTGCTTTACACAGTCATTAATTGGTGAAACACAAGACCAGATGATTACAGCACAACAGAAATGTTCAGTTAAATGCATTACCTACTTCTTTTCCGACGTGCCAGTGTACAAGGTCAGATTTTCCCCAGATTTACACAAATGCAGCATCACCAAACTCACTTTCTGCCCTCAGTCATATCAGGCAATGCCACAGATGATGATTTTTTCCTTTTAATGAAAAAATACACATAGTCAAGGGCTTGACTGAAAGCCCAGTAGAACCAGGGGAAGTTTTCCCTTTGACTACAGTGAGCTTGGAATCAAGCCTGTCATGGTTGTGAAATATCCATAAGATATTAGGCCACACATGAATCTGCACTCTGATATGCTCTATATTTGTATTTTATTACTATAAAACTATTTCACTTCACATATTTGCTGTACATTTATGAGAAGATGATGTTAGTGCCTCAGATGGGTCAGATTGGGGTCGTAGGTATGTTAGAAGTTACTCAAATACAAGAAAAATAGTAACCCATACATTTTTTCAGATATTTTATCATAGAATAATTTCAATATATCTCCCACCAATGATAGAAAACCCTCTTTATTCAGAAATTAAGGGGAGAATTTGTCAATATGAAAACTAAAGAAGTAATATTAATATGAGTTTATTACTCATTTTTAATGTACACGTGGGCAAGTTTTACTGGCATGTACTTTCATGTGCTTTGTTCCTTATATCATTCTGATGCATAAAGTAGCTAATTTATTTGTAAAAGCAGAAAATGTGTCTGTTTGTGTGTTGTGGGATGTATTAAAGATTTTCTTACAATAAGAAATGAAAATAAAGATGGTTTTGCCTTTGCTCGTACCTGCTGCTGGTGGTTAAAGGTTGCATTCTTTTGCCCATAAGATTAGAAAACATTTGAAATATAACATTATAAACCAAGGATATATTACATTATTTTATTTGAAGAACAAACTGATTTTGTGCTTACTGATAATTCAAGCAGAGAATTGTTTTAAAATATCACTGCAGGTAATGCCATAAGGAAAGTACACTCTGGCATATGTAGGATTGAAAAAGAGGGTATTCCTGAAAGAGGAATGCACATCAGTCAAGGCATCAATAAATAAAGCTCTTTTTCATATGTAAATGGGAATTTCAAAAGTAAAAAGGTATTGTTTTATAAACAGTGAGATAATATTCTTGAAAAAGGTTACCAGTGATTACATAAGTTATCTCTTCCATAAAGAAATTTAGAGCTCATAGTTGCTCTTTTCATTAAAAAGGCTTTTCATCTACTCTCACACAGAACGCCAAGCTCTGCATTTTAATTAGAGATAATAAATAATTATATTAGGAAACTGAAACTATTAAAGTCTTTTTGTGATGCTGTATAGATCTATTTCTCTCTAAACATATGAGTATATACATGCAACTTCTGATTCACAGATCATGTTAAAGGAGATAATACTTATATAAATATGATCAATATTCAGGGTCTTTTGACAAGGGCAAAATACCTTTATATGCTTGAAGCAGAATAAAGCACCTTAAAATCTGTCCAGCCTGCCCAAAATACTAAGTGGCCTCAATATAAATGCAAATAAAGACAATAACACCACCCCAAAAAATATGATTAAAGTAAGGAAATATGAGGTGACTGGATTTTTCTGGGGAATGTGTTGCCCTTGATGTCAGCAAACTTCGGAGGATGCGCTGCCAGAGCAAGGATCTGGTGTTGGGTTTAATGCAGCTGCATCAGCTCTAAAGGAAATACTGGAAAAGTCCCTCTCGTTCGTGCCTCGAAGCGTAAATTCCTCTTTTTTATTATTATTATTTTCACACATAGTGGCATCTTCCCTCTCTGAAATTAGTGCACCAGAGTCAAGGGCAGAAAAAAACCACCGAGCCAGACTTGCGCAAGTTCTCCCCCCGCCCAGGGAGCAGCTGACGTTGGGAAAGCAGAGAAGGGAGCCATTAGAGTGGGGTTTGGGATTGACACTGACCTAGGGCTGCCATCCTGCATTGTCCTGCCATCTGCACAGACGTGAACTTTGCCTCCAAAATTTGGCTTCTCAATTAACATGTCCAGCTGGGGGGAGAATTCCGTCATTTGCCTAATACCATTATTGCCACTGCTCTGACATATTAATATTAAAAATATATGTGAACAGATCAAGGATTTGCCTAAGCACTTCTCTTTTTATTTCATATAATAGGCAGGAGGTGAAAGAAGACACAGTATAATTTGGAAAGCATAACCCTGATTAGGCAGTTATTGGTACACAGCTAGAGCTTACATTTAAAAACATTTTCATGTATTAGCAGTGCCTGTCAAATACAATGTTTTTTATTTTTTCTAGCTGTTGTGAAAGTAGATGCAAGGTCATATGATGTTTTGAGGTTTCAGTAAACAGAAAATTATTTATATCCTAGCAAGGTTTTTGCAGAATATACATCCTACGATGGTATTTCTGCCAGTGGATATTCTTTTTTAATTGGTGATTTTGAGAAAGCAAGACTCAGGCTTCAGTTGCATTGTTATGGTATGGTGGAATCACTGACTTGTCTGGATTAGGCCTTGAATGCTCCAAGCTTAGTTTTAGAGCACTTGCAGCTCTTTTCTCCCTCCCAACAGTGACAACCTAACAGGATAATGAATGAGACCTCAGATGCTGGGATCTGGGGAGATTGGAGATAGAGTGTAATTGTAAAGCTTGGCATGATGCAGCTTCTCTTAAGCTCAAAGATGTTTTAAATGGATAACTGACAATAACATTATATTTATTTCCAGTCCCCTCTGGAGAAAATAGCACATTTTCCATAGCCTCAGCAGCGTTGTACTGTGCACAACATAGTGCTGCCTTCAGAAAATACTTCTAAAGTGAAAAAGTCACCTTGAAAATATTCATATTCTGCCTGTCTCTGAGTCCTGGGTTGTTTTTAGTCTCGAGCCTACACATGTGTGTGTACTACTTGCTTTTTATGCCTCAGAGTAATCACATTGAACTCTCAGCAACTTGTGAGTAAATCTAAATCTACCGATACCTGGACATGTCTCAGTAAAACCTACAAATTCCTTTGAAAATTTCTCCCACAATGTGTTTGTAAAAGGTGGGAACTTTTAAAAATCTCTCAGTTGTAGGAAAACTCCTTTTTCCTACAATGTGGAGTTTCTCAGAGGTGTTTCCTCGTGACTTAAAGTTAAGAGTAATTCACTTCTCTGTTACAGGGAGTCTTTTTGGAGAGAGCTGAAATGGTGCAAGTTTCCCCATACTAACATGAGTCTTTGTATTGAATTTAATTATTCTTGGTATTGTCTTAAATCGGTATCACTGGAACACATAGATGAGAACCGAGACTTCCCTTAATAAAAGGTTCTGAGGATTAAATAATTTCTTCAAGTGTATCAGGTACTTTTATCATAACAAAATAGGGCTGTGCTGTCCCTCACTGAAATATGCTTGTCTCTGATTTAATTGTAAAGGAAAGAAATTCTACATCCTTATATTCTAGAAGGAGTGGAGGACTTAACTTGTAGCAACTCTGTCTGTTAACCCTGACACAATGAAATTCTTTCCAGAGTTTTCCCATGCTGTACATTAGTAACATTACCGCTTCTTTTCAGAGCATTTTTAACCCTGTCTGATGCAAAGTATCAGGGGCAATAGAGGAAAAGAACCAACAGAATCGCAGCAGGAAGCAAATGTCTTGGAGGTATTGGCTGTAGAGCAGAAATTCAGTGTCACTGTTTCTCCAGACTAACTGCAAGCTCTGAGAAGTTCAGAGTGCTGCTGAGCACACCAAGTCAGGGTCTGCAAGGAGATGAGAACAGCTGATATATCTGTGGCACATTCCCAACAAGGCAGTTTGTGTCCCTGAGGTGTTTGTGTGGCCTTTTGTGACTTCAAATTTTATGAGTATTTCAAGCTGCTGTTAAATCTTGCCTCAAACACGTTGAATTTGCTGTTGGATCTCCTCTGTAAACTCTCCCTGCTGAAAAAGTTACTGGGTGGACCAGTGGTAAAATGACTGAGTGAGGGGCAGGGAAGCAGCTCTGGGATATAGACACTGATACTTTGAGAGGTCCATAGGCTGGGAATGTCCTCACACACTACCCTCATCCCCTCCATGATATCTTTTCTACCAGAGTTTATGAGAAATGCTCCAATCTTGGCTTTACAGCATTTGCAGCTCTCTTCTCCCTCCAGTGTTGTTTTTCTTTGGGAGGTAGATGATATCCCTCTGTTTGGTTTATTTCCCCTTGTGAAAAATAAATCTGTTTTCAAAAATGCTTCAGATACTTCCCTGTGAGCACTTCTGTCTTCTGCCTTATGCCCCAAAGGCACTCTGAGCTGAGCTGATTTAAGGATTTTAGAGGAAGACACTGGGAATGTTGATATACCATATAACTCTAAGGCATCTTCTTAAGCATATGCTAAGAATGGATTATGGTTTTTATTCCTTACTCACACTTCATCTTTCCAAATGGCTGATTACAATTTTCATCTGCTTATTTCAACATCATTTAGTGGGTAAGTGGAGGAAATACACATCCTGTTCCTACTCCCATCTTCTACTCCTTTTGATATGGTTGTGATCCCACTGTTAAGGTCCACACAGGAGAACTATCCAGGAGCTGATCTGGGTCACATATAGAGGGTTTGAGCATCAACAAATGCAACTGAAGCTGAATGAACCTAGGACTTCTAGAAATCTCTCAATCTCTATAAAAATGAAGCCAAAATGAATGGAAATTTCTGGAAATGTAAATCTGTATGTCCCTGCTGTTCCCATTCACCATGATAAAGAAGGATCCCAAATAAATTTATTGACACAGGTGAATTAGGGATAAAAAATTATTAGAAAAGTATTTAGGATGACTAACAGCAGGTTTGGCCTGCTACATTCTTCACCACTTTGAAAGAGGAAAACACAGAAATAACCTGGTGTGGTGGAAGGTGTCCCTGCCCATGGCAGGAGGGTGGAATCAAGTGATCTTTAAGGTTCCTTTTAACCCAATAAATTCTACAATTCTGTGATTCTTCAATTGTAGGACATAGACATTTTTTTTAATACAAATCACATCTTTAATTTTATATAAACTCTGGTTCATAGTCAACAAAGCAATTCCTCAATAAATCAAATGGTTGGTTTCTTCAGGTACCTAAAGGTAAGGCTGGGATTATAGACCTTGCAGAGAACACTGTAAATTTTGCTTTGACAATGTCCATTCCAAAATGAGTTACCAAATTTTTCTGTAGATATTTATGCTAAATCTCTGGAACCTTATGGGCAAAGCAGCACAACACCACCACATTTGTAGAAAAGAGACTTTCAGGAGTAGTAAAAGTCACAAATGTTAAGAGTTAAACTGAAATTGGGGTCACATCTGAAGCTGTTTCTTAGTTTCACCCAGGTGCTTTAATGTTTGTGGTTTATTTGTTATCCTACTGATGTGTCCAAAACCAGGACTTTTTTCTTGATCCAGAATCCCTTCTATTATCTATAGCTTAGCAACAATTAACACATCTTCCCACTTCCGTAGTCAGTACTTATTCAAATAACTCTTCTGACAGTTTCAAAGGCTGTAACTTCACATTATTTTTTCTTCTTTTGCACATGAACTTCTCTGCCTTGGTTTTATTAAATGGAAATGCTACATAACTGTTGCAAGGAGACTCAGACTGAATCTGGACCAGAAGCATTAACTAGCTCAAATGAGAAATACAAACTAAAAAGCTGTCTGTCCATTTTGGAAACATGCAGATAATGTGAGTGTCACTTGAAATTCACATGCATTTGGGATCGGCAAAGAAAAGTAATATACAGCAATGATATCTTTGATCATCGAAAGAACTCAGAAACATAGGAACTGTGTCGAGTGTGGTTATCATCAACCCATTTTCTATTCCCAGTGCACAAATCATTTCATGCATTCTACAACCCAAGCCACGATGCTGGGCTTCAAAAGCAATTTCAGCAGCAAAATAAGGTGCTTTTCTTCAATTTTCAAGCCATTTGTACGAGGTTAGTGTTGTTTACCCACCTGGTACACTGATATTTACATACCCCTTTAAAGAAAATTGGTAGGTATGATTTATGGAGTACTGTAAGAGCACAATTTTCCATGTAGTGCACCTAATCTGAAAGGGCACTTGCAAAGGTCACTCTGGCCATACAAATACCAAGTCTTCTCTTTGGAATAAGTTAGGATATTCATTTTTCTTGGAAAATGTCAGCAGTACCCTACTCCAGGGGTTAGTTTATGCAGATAAATGCGTAAGCCTTTAATCTTAAGGCAAAAATACTCTACACAAATGTAAGAGAAGTCCATCTATCACTGTTAAGACCTGTAATTTGTTTTTATTTAAATCCCAAGCCAGGGCAGCCTGGGCAACAAAATTGTTAACATGGTAGCTCACATCTGAGCCAAGATTGAAGTATATAAACATACATCTGCTTTCAACCTGGGTGAACAATACACCATGTCTTCTGAAAGCCATAATCTGGATTTCGAGCATCTCAAATATCTGCTCTTGTTGTGCTACTGTGAAGTCTCAGAGTGCCTGACCTGAGCATGTTAAATTGTCCAATAAGTGCACCGTGTATTTCCTGCATTTTATCTCTCAATGAAGAACAGTGACAAATGTTTTTATAGTAAACACACCATAATAAAAAAAAGATTAATTCTCCAACTTTGGACAAAAAGGACATAAACCTAAGAATTGCTTTAAATAATTCCAGTGCTATTTTTCATATAAAGGATTGATTTAATTTCTTTTTTTATGTGGGGAATGCTCCATGTTTTGTTTTGGTTTTTTTTTATTCCATTTATAATGGTCCATCTTTATCATTACTAGAAGTTGTTATTGACAACAAGAAACACTTCCATCTTGGTTGTTAATCATATCCATGTGGGAAGTTGTTTTTATAGATAGTTTTTCATCCCTGGTTTTACATCATTTGGCAGAATATTTTATAATGAGGAGTCTCAGCTTTATTTGAGTTGTCTCAATAGCCAGAAACAAAGACTGTGATCTTAATGAGGTCTAGGAGATTTTAAAATGGAAATCATGTTGAAGTGCTCTTTAGAAGTGGTGTTTTACATGTCAAAACTGGGAAAACTAATGCACTGGGAGTTTTTTTTTCAGAAAACGCTGGTCAGTACTACTAACATTTGTCAAGGGGCATAAGGATGATGGATATAGTTGGTAGATCCAAGTCTATTGCTATTATTTTCCCATTTATTTTTTTCCTATTTAAACAAGGAAAGGGTGATATAACATACAGTGCATCCTTATTTCACATGATCTGCCTTTAAAGAGATCTGGACATTGTGTAATTTATTACAATAATTGCAAAGATGTGTGGTTCAAGCAAGGTGAACCAATGAGTTAGGAAGCTCCTCAGGACTTGATGCAACACAGTGGTTTGTTCCAGAAGAATAATTCTCTTTCATGTGTTGTAGAATGTGCTAAATAGACTGTATAAATGAAATCTTAAATATGTTTTTGTCAACTGTCTTGGATTTTCTCTAGTGTGATTTTTGTCAGTTGTTTCTAAAGATAGAAGCACTGTGCATGGTGCCATCTCAGATTGGAATTTACCTGCAGATCTAATCCTTTCAGTCACCTGGATGATATCCTATATATGAACACCGAGACTGGCTAGTTCATAGACTGTGACAAGGAATCTCTGCAAAGTGCTTTTAATTGCAGAGAACAAGAGGTACATTTTTTTTTTCCTTCTAGATTTGTGGGTACTGATCTTGTATAGGCCTTGGAAAAAATGACACTCCTCAGAGGCTTTTTTTCCCCAGACTGGTCTGTTGTATTCTTTGCCTCATTAGAACAGACTTAATACAGGGAAATGAAGTCCTTCCACAGAGAAATCCAATACTGGTCAAAACAAACAATTTAATTTTCTTTTTGCTAATACCTCTAAAAGTAATGTTAAAAATTTCTCCTGCTAGAGAACCTAAATCTTTCACTATGGACCATGTTGAAATCTTCTGCAGCATCTCCATACTGCCATTAAAAAAAAAGTAACACAAACTGGATGAGATTCCAAACAGGCGATTAGTTTGCCATTGAAGCATAACCAATGCCTCAACTAAAACAAGCAAACAAGCAGTCAAACATGTGAACATAATTTTCTATCATTTCTTTTTGATGTGGATTGGATGGAAAAATCTGGGATGCAAGCCATGATGCAGATTTTCAAAATTGATTAGCATTTTTGGACAGTGGCAGCAATTTCTGTGGTGGTGTAATTTATTTTAAGCTAAAATTGATTAGTGGGGTTTTTCTTTTTTTTTTTTTTTAATAAAACATGCACCAAAATTGCTATGCAAATCAAGGTAAATGGAGCCACGAAATGATGGTGGAAACACAAATGATAGTAAAATTTTAACTCAGGCTAGTGAAGGCCAGTCAATATTGCAGTGTATGTAAGATGACTGGGAATGGCTTTCTTTGGGTTTAGATGAGCGATTTATAATTGTCAAGCAGTTCTTGTGGAAAAAAGATTGTTTTGTCCATTGGCATAACATTAATCATGGATAAATTCTCTTTAATTCTAACGTGGGTGTAGCAATTCTATAGAAATTCCATTGTAGCTTAATGTTAACGTCCACTTTAATGTTTTGGTGACTTCAAGAGTTGGTTTTGCAACCGTTCAGTCTATCCCAGCTGACTGCTGGTGTAAATGGATCTCATTTTTACAGCTCTTTGACTTCCCCTCCATTTCCAATACACCAGAACCATTCTGTACAGAAACTCTGTTCTTTTGGTGTTATCAAACGCAAACAGAAAGTTAAGGAGTGAGTCATACCAGGGCAATTCTCAGAAGAATGAGATCCTGCAAAGGTCAGCTTTTCTTGCTCATCAATTGTTGACATTTAAGCATTTATTTCAGACGTTGCTGATAATGTTTTCTGAGATAGTCGGGAAGAATTGCTGTGGTGGTATGCAATTATGAGCATAATGAAATGCAAAAATGCAAATAAGGTGATACGTGCCAGTCCTTTGGAGTGCCTTTTGTCAGAATTGCAGGCACCATGAGACTTTGATAGATACCATGTCAGTACTCATTGCTAGAGCTGTGATATCTTTTAAAGAAGCATCTCTAACATGTTATCACTGGATGCTAATTAGGAGTAACCTTTGAAGATGAAAAATGTAGAGGTCATATTCAGTAAACTCTAAAAACAGCATCAGACTAATTGTGTTGGTATCATTTTGCTGCATGAGACAGCATTACCCTTTTTTTATGCTGTATTTATACATCAGCTCTGTAATACCCAGTTCAGTGATACTTAGCATCCCTTCTGCCCCAGGGATTTTTTTCATGGGGCTGTATCCTGTACATTAAAGCCTCTGCATTTTGGGTCAACTATGAAGATACATTCTTGCATATTTCTTAAAAAATTTAGCCGTTATCCAAGGTCTTCATAATTTAGGATTATATCAGGGAAAGAACAGCTGGACAGAGTGGACATGATAAACTACAAATACAGTGAGGCTGGAAATTAGAAGAGCAACTGTTGAAGTGCAGTGATAAAGCAATAGAGCTAAAATGCTTTGGTAGAGTTAAGATGGAATGTGAGCTACTTTTAAATTGTTTTTTATGACAGAGTTCCCTGGGTTGGTCCTGTGTTCCTATAAAGTGCTGTATTTTCACAGCCATGTACCATATCTGCCATACAGTTAAAAATGTAAAGAAAACCACCATATATTTAACACTTTTGACTAGAATGATTTTGAACCTGGAGCATGCTGGTCTGATAATGATGGTTTTTCAAAGCAAATGCTTTAAATTCAGCATTTGAATCATTCTATGAAGTTTAGCATCCATAATTACACTTATTGGAATGACTCCATACAAAGGGAGGCACTTAAAAAGTTCACTGTTACTTTGGGGCCACTATTTCAGCCCATCACAGAATTAGGCTCAAGAGCACGTGTGATTATTCCACTTTGCAACATTGGGTACAGGTAATCTTTTCTTTCATTGGTAGTTTAAGTGAGCATGATGTAGAAATAATAATTAAAAATTTGGATCCACAAGTTCTGCCTGTCAAAGAAGCAGGACTTGGGCATGTGAAACATTCAGATTTTGTGTGACTTCATCCAGCTGGATTTACTGTTTCAAATTCAAAACACATTAAGATGTCAGACCCAGAGAAGGACTGCAGATAATGTGCAATAAAAACGGAAAACAAAAGGAGGAAATACTTTCAAACAGTGGACTGGCTTAATCAGCCCTTATACCAGTTAGCTCTTGTAATTTCCCTAGAATCAGGGATGAATCAGTTCCTGAAAAGAGTTCTTCAAAAATTGTTTCTGTTGCCAAATGTTCCTGAGGAGCTGAGAAGAAAATTCCAAAGGCAAACATAGTTGTTCAACAGCCACTGAAAAAGGGGGCACGTTGAACTTAATTGCATGGAAAAGCTACAGCTGTCAATACTTTCTTCTCTTTTATAGCACCTAATGTATTCAGATTTTAAGTTTTTGACATGGGAACCTTAAAAGAATTAGAATAATTTCTCTGTTTGTGGGTTGTTTTGCATACAGTATATATCAGCTTTGATGTTATTTCACTGGGGAACTAGTTGTCAATCCCTGTGTGTAGTTTTTTTTCCAGAACTTTTAATGTGGTTTTTCTTTTATGATGCTCTCTCAGATATAAAGCTACTCTCCTTTGGCTACCAACTTAATCAGTCCTCATTATAATTATACTCAGCATATTATCAACTTCGTATTGCACTCAAAATTACTTGCCCCTGGGGAATGATGCCAATAAGAATATGAAACAGATCTCAGGCAAAACTTGTCTCTCACGTTCCTTGCCGATTTAATTTTTTGAGGGCTACCTCTGACACTTGAAATAGAAGATGCTGCATTCTGAAAACTCCTTTCTTGCTCTGTCTTTTGTATTTGTCTGTGATAGGTTCCAGTTGTCAGCTAAGGCTCCCATGTGCTATGATAATGAAAGTGATAATAATTTTTAGTGTTACTGGAAGATTGTTTTGCCTCTGTCACAAAGGCTTGGCTATAATAGAAAATCTCTATTATACCTGGACTCACTAAATGAATTAAAGCAATGAGCATGTACCTGCTGCTTTAGTCCTACTCTCTGCAGCATGTCAGTAAATCTAGCTCATTGGACTGGTAAACTAAAAAGGTATGAGGTGAAATCCTTGCTGAATTCAACAGCAAAAATTCATTCACTATGCATGTTTGCAAAGCTTACTTGCAATTGTCTAAATGAACAGTGTGGAAACCAACTGGTTTTACTGCCATCCCTTTGGTATCCCATTTCCCTATCAAATGATGTCCATATTGTGGTGACTCAGGTAATTAAGATTTGTACTGTATGAGGACCACTGCTCCGAAAGGGATACTGTGAACCAGGGCATCCTTGAGTTGGATCTGTGTCTCATCACTATTCATTTCTAAATGTACCAGTTCAGTTCTACTAGTGAACTAGAGACACAAAGTCCAGCCTGTGCCTCATTCTGCCAGTTTTGTTTCTCTTCCAGGAAAACAAAAGCATCTGCCAGGACTGGGTTCAACATGGAGTGATTCAGTTTTGGAACTTGCTGCATTTATTTGTGACATTGCAGCAAGTACAATTAATATTTAAGCTTAATTCAGGACCTGGGAACTAGATGAGTATTTCTGGTGGAGGCACATGCTGTAACCAAAACACAAAAACCCACAAGGGTGCATTGCCTGTCTTCTTTGGTCTAGCAGTCTGTCTGTACAGATTTCCTCACAGATATATGGAGACTGCTGCTGACTGTTTTCCAGTGAAACAGACTCCAGCCTGATTTTAGCTCTAATCCCCAGTTGGTTTGACATTTTTATGTGACATATAGTTTGAAAAAAAATCTGTGCAAGTTGCCAATGGTTTATCTTCTTCAGAAAGGGTGAGAACACTGTGATTCTTTGTCCTTGATTACCACTGAAGCTTACAGGTGGTTTTCTGATGCTGCTGCTGCTTGTATAGGATAGACATGAAATCCACAGAGTGCTACTCCAAAATTCAGAGCTCTAAATGAAAAGATGAACACCCCAAGTTTACACAGTTCAGTCTGAGTCAGGACAAGATAAATGTGAATTAGCTTCCTCCCTGTTTAGACCAGTGTGTTTTTTAAAGATGTGCTTATAATTCCCATCACCCAAAAGAGTTTGGATTTGTTTTTCAATTGAGGAAGAGCCCAGCATCCCACGTATTCATATAAATACTTAACATCCTTTAAAATCATGTTATTTAATGTAGTCAAGGGAACCCATGCAAGAGAGGAGCCACCTGAGAGACTACATTTCACAGGCTCCCACAAGCAGAGGGTACCACACATTCCCAGACAGAAATGCTCGCACGTGGCGGGGTTTTTCCCTGCAAAGGCAGATGTGGCTTTAGTACTTGTGTGTGAAGGTAACTTTCTATCAGTTATGACACATCCTTCCCAAGCTCTGCTTTCTTCACCATCTGCTTTTCTTTTAATTAACTCTTTTGCTGTTTTAACAGCCATAAAAATATAACCTTTTAAAGATATCTCTTTCCCTGGTGCTCACTGCTTTCTTTGTCTTTTGCTCTAAGCTTCCTGTATATTCTGGGCTTTAGTAGGGCAAAAGGTGTGCCCTGTTGGCGCTGCTGGTGCTGCCTGTTTGCAGCAGAGTTGTGAGCACCTGTGTGTGTATGTGTACTGGCAGTGACCTGTGTTTCTGCTGCCAGATATTGCTACCCCTTGGTCTAGGCAGTTAGTGGATGCTGTAATTACAGAAAGCTGTTGCATCCCAATAAACGTTTGGTTGTGAGCTAATTAGGCTCAGCCCTCTCATGGAGGGAGAGACCCTTCTGTGCACTGTGAGCAGTGATACCCAGGGGTGGTGGTTGCTCCAGGAGTGCAAGAGGAGTGTGGTAAACATCAGCTCTTTGAAGACTTTGCTTCCTTACTGGTTTCCCTGCCATATAGTTGGGAGGGAATGAGAACATGTTACATTCCACCCAGCTCAGACGTGGCCTGCAACCCAGCTAATGCTGCTGGCACTGCATGATTTCTACCTGTGGATTCTCCAGTGTAAGGAGCCAATTTATGGTTCCTTCTTCCTCTGATGGGGAAAGCAGCTCTGTGTGCCCTTTATGCCCCACTCGTAAAAGTCTGGACTTAATTTGGCCCATGTGAATTAGGGCTGTAAAAACAAAAGGCAGGTGAGGTTTGCAATGCCAGGCTGACTGAATAAATCAGCTCTATTATTTTTTTTTTCTTCTTCTTTTTCTTTTTTTAATATGTTAATGTGATACTGTAAGCCTTAAATAAAAATCCTCATTAATGAAGGAAAATGAAGGAGGCTCCTGAACTGTGTGCCACAGCCATGTGTGTGACACTCCTCCACTTTATTAGCCTGCTCCGTACCTCACTGCTGATCCCAGCCTGCCCATGTGTTCCCTGGGATGGGAGGGTAATTAGTTCCCCATGCTGGCTGTGTCCTGGGCCTCTCCTGAGCAGAAGCTGACAGCCATGTGTTGCATTGTGATGTGGAATACTGGTCATTAGGGACAGAGCTGAGATTACCTATCTTATTTCCTTCCTGACCTTAGGTCAGAGCTGAAGCACAGTCCCTGAGGTGAAGGGCTTTTGCTTTATACCCAGCACTGCCATGCTAAGCAGCTCCCTCAGAGCTGGCACCTCAGGGAGACAGGAAATCTTAAATAAGCATCATAACTAGCATGGGTAACAGGAATGAAATGGCCCTGTCCCAACAGAAACACACTTTGTCATTTAAGGTCTGTGTTACCGAGAGGGCGACAAGAGACTCCACTATGTGTGTTTGACATTTCTTGCATTAGTTGTAGCCTCAAGTCCCCATTCCTCACGGTGTAATTCCAAAGGGGGAAAAAATGCAACCCCAGACATGTGCAAAAGTTGAAGAATGCCTAATTTCTGGTGTAAAAAGGCTGTAACTGGGATGGATGTTTCCCCAGCGCAGGAAATCCCAGGGTGTGACTGAGTTAGACGGGATTCTGAGGGTGTAGGAGAAAGGTGCTGTGGAACAGAGCTCTGTGGGATGCTCCCACTGTGCCGTGTCTGAACTTCTGGCAGTCAACAGCACTGACTCTGCTGGAGAGGTTTTCCTATTCCGTGCAGATGTGGAGAGGGAGGCTGGAGAAGGAGCAAATTGATGACATCAGGGATCTGACAGGGAAAGGAGGGACAAGAAAAAGGACTGTAAGTCATGTTTCTGGAAACAGTGGCCCAGAGCAGCACTGAGCCTGGACTGAGGTGAGAGGGCTCCTCTATTCCTGGCTCCTCTTAGAACTTTTGGGGCCCAGGGAAGTTGTAACTAAACCATTATAAGTGATATACACTGTCAGTTAGATCTTCGTAATAATCTCACTCTAATACAAAAATTTCAAATTAAAGAATAACACATAAAGGAATATTTTTTCCTTTTCTATTTTACTCATTGCTCCATTAGTGAAATTACAGAAATGTTATATTCTGAGTATGGTAGAAACACATGCACAAATAAATATCAGCAGATAAATTATAAGATCACCTCTTAAGACTCCTAGAACTATAATTAAAGCCATGTTTGTTTTACTGAAATTTAGGTTTAGCAAATCTTTACATAATGCAAGATTTTTATCTCTGTATCTATATAATTTATGTAACACAAGATTTTTATCTCTTTATCTATATAATTTATGTAATACAAGGTACTCGATTAGCCAGTGTTAGTTTAAATTCTTCATGGTATTCACTGATTTCATAGCAGTGCCTATTTTGTCACAATTCAGCCTGTTATTTTACAGCTGGCTCCTACCACTGCTGGTAGGTAACTATGTGATATATAACTTGCAAGCAGTCCTGCTGTTTGTTACTGGCAATTAATTTCTCTGGTGCCTTTCTTCCATTCAGGCCAGGCCTTTATGTTCTAAATCCAGCTATTCTAATACTCCCCACTTCTGCTGTGTAGAAAAGACTCAGACTGACAGATTATCGCAGGGCAGTTAAGCATGTAATTGCTCAAATGAGTTAAAATCCCTTCAAATATCTGTCTTTGTACCTCATCACACCACTTCATGGACTCAAATATTTGACAATTGATGAAGATAAACTAAAAGGATCTTCATTAGCTACCAACCACCGTGACAAGCTTCTTTCAGCTAAAGGCTGGTGAAGTTTGGGACTTATTATCTACTTAAAAACTGCAGGAAAGCAGAAAAATACTTCAGTGTACTTTAGACTAGAGAAAACTAGAAGCTTACATGGTAGCTGGGGTCAAACAAAACCATGGTCTGCTAATCTAGAGCTGTACTCGTTACAAATGTGCAGTAAAATACCCATGGAATCTTACAGGATAAAAACATAAAGGAAATATTTCAAGCTTCTGAGAGCAGCAATCATCAGCCTCCCAGCTGATGGTAAATACAGGGATCTTATTCATTACAATGCAAGAGTGCAGCAGAAATCCAGTTGTTAAATGATGCCCCTTTTTTAATTGCTTTGCACTTGTGCCTGTGGGAATGAAAACTCTGACTTTTAGTGCAGCCATCTGGATTTCAGGTTCTGTGTCTGAGGATGCTGAACACCACTGCACTGAACAGAAACTGAGGGCAAGGTGGGCTGGGCAGGCTGTGAGCTCACAGGCAGAGTATCTGGAGATGCCCCAGGTCATCTTCTATTTTGAACACACCAGTTTTATGATGGCTAGGGATTTTAAAATCAGCTGGTCTTCATGTTGAAGTGGACTGTTGGAGCAGTGCCAGTGTTACCAGGTGAAAATGTAGCTGCATTGGAGTAAGAGGGGCCTGGTGTGTCACTTAGCAGGGGAAAATAATAGTGCCATCTATGAACAGTTCTGAACCAGGTGGAAGAATCTTTATCAAACACATTTCTTCCCATTTCTTCTTGAAAATCAGTAGTTTGGGGTGGGCTGCTGATGTTCCATGTGGCAGTTCCTCAGGGGTGTCCCATGGATTGCTCAGGGGCTGCCATCCCTCAAGGATGTGTGTGATACTGTGGGATCCTCCACGGGTGTCTCTCAAGGGTGCCCCCTCAGGGCATGTGTCCCTAACCAGGTCCCCTTCCCTTATCCCTTACCAACGCAACCACTGAAACCTGTCAGGCAAGGATTTTCCCTGTTATATTCGTGAAACTGGGGATGTGGTACCAAAATTGCCCTAGGGTAAAAACAAATAAGTATTACGGTCGCATTTATCTAGGTATGGACTTTTTTCTTCTGTTTCAACTCTCTCTATACATTTATTTGGAATATAGGATCTTATGTAATTTATATATAACACATTATAGTGTGTGGAAGGTTCTTCTGCTGTTTATTTAGTGTTTAAAATGGTTTCTGTGGTGATTAGAGCAGGGACAGGACACCTCCAATACACCTCTGGCCCTGCTGAAACTGGGAGCTCTGCCAGACTCTGCTGGTACTTCTAACTCATGGCCAAAGAAACTGAATCCCTTATATGTGGTGGAACATTGGACTTGTCCTTTTACCTCCCATCTAAAATTAATATACAGTACTGCACATTTAAAATAGGTTTCAAAAAATGTGATGCCTAAAAAGCTCTTTTTGATCCTTTCAAGTGTTGGGCACTCTTTCATCATCTTACTCACCACACGTTTTTAAAGAAAAACAAACCCAAGCCAACAACTTATCAATGTTTTTTTTTTCCTAGATCCTGGCCCATGTTCTTAGTGACCAGTGTAAAACCCTCCACTTGTTTAAATTTCCTTGCACTGAGATGAAGCTTGGAGTGTTTTGCAAAGGATTCTGCTCAATTCCCCCAGCACATAGTAAGTTGAACTTCAAGCTTTCTATTGAAGTTAATCACACTTTCTCTCATGAGTAAAAATGTTTTTAACATGAAACAACAGTCCACTGAGGTTTGACAAACTATATTTTAATTGTAATTGATTTATACCAAAAGATAAAATGAGTTAATTAGGGCATGCTATCAGAATTAGTGGCAAGGGAAATGCTCTATAAAGCTGGCAGGTAGGGGGTAGGAGATGAGAGATTTTGAAAGGGAGTAGGACACTGGCATTTTTAACCTCCTAGTGCTGAACTGAGGAATGAAAATATGCTACCTCTGGCTTTTGCACAGATTGTATGTGTGGATTTTCTGTAGTAGAGTCTAGATGAAGGTTGAGTGTAATCCAAAGAGATTTAATTCGATCTGTGTGACTGGTACTCCTTCATTTGATACAGAGAGTATTTTTTTTGTTCCATCGACAAAGTGCTTCATTGCCCTCAGATTTTCTGCCTGGTGTGAAGGTAGGCTTTTGTTCTTTGAGGCTGCCAAGCTGAGCCTGATCTTTCCTGATCGATGAGCCTGATCTATGAACTAGGTTTAGAAAAAACAGCCCCTTATTTATTGGTAATGTTTCTGGTCGTACCAACAAGTTCCCTTTCAAGCTGTTGTAAGCAGGTGTCACTTTATGCTTTTGGCAGTGGTGTGCAGTGTGTCATGATTATGGCTGTAATTTGGTCATGGAAAGCTTAGCAGAAATCCAGTTATCATGGTGGAGGCATTACAAGGGGTTATCTCGTCATCAGAAATGCTGGCTTGTCATTGTGGAGACATAAGTCATGGAAGGAGCTGAAAATCAGACGTGCGCTTGGCTTCTCTCGGCTCTTCAGGGGATGCGCTGTGTGGGTAGGGCTGTGTCAGCAATCTGAGGTAAACCCCTTTTCCAATCTGAGCATGACAATAATTGCTGTTGTGTGAAGTGACATACAAGTGTGTTGTATAAAACGATGCTTTTTATCTGAAAAGAAGAACCCCTTTTGTTCCATTTTATGTGGAATGATTTTCAAGGTGTGTTGAGGTTTAACAATTCCAGCTGTTCTCCTGGTGTCAGAACATTCAAAACACAGGAAGTTGTATGATATTTAAGCCAAATTTAATTCTATCCCTTGAAGATACGAGCCTGGAAAGACTGCAATTTAGAATGTCAGTTCCTATGTGATATTATTTGTTCTGTGAGATATCTCCAGGAGATGCTGCACTTCTGATATCCCGGTATGCAGACCGCATGCAGAAGTCACAGGGGAAGGACATTTTCCCCTCAGAGAACTCTTGCAGATAATTTATAGTTTTTTTTAGCAGGTATAGTGGCATAATCTGGTTTAATATTGCAAGGCTGAAATTTGATGTAAAGAGCTAAGGAAGTTACATGTATCACTTCAGGGACGTTGGTCTAATGCAGTCTCCCTATGGGACTCTGTCAGATCATGCCAAGATGTTTGTCATTTTAGCCTTACATGACTCAGGTAATTGAGCTCCTGCTATTGTAATATCTGAGGTAAAATGATTATTTATGGAAGCTTGATCAGTATAGACATTAAAATATTATGGAAGTATTTCCATATGTGACAAAATCGCCATCCTTAGGAAAGGCTGAAAAGCCACAAATTTTAATTTTGCAAATGAATCTGGGCCATCTGCATATTCCTGTTTGTTGGGTTCAACTGCCTTGAGACGTTATAGTATTAGGAGAACTGGGTAACTTGGTAAATTTATAGGAGAAATCTCTTCTTAAAATTACAGACTCTTTCTAATCACAAAGAGTTGGTTTGGAAAATACACAAGACAACAACAGAGAAGGGATTTTGGTGAAATTTAGTGCTGCCCTTTGCATTTCACCTTTGTCCTTCTCATCCATTTGTGGAGTCCTTTCCTCTGTTTATGTTCTCCTCCTGCATGACAGGTGAGGTTGGATGTGAGACAGTCAATAGTTTCTCATGTATATTTCAAAGAACAGCAGTCAATTAACCTTGAGAGAGTTGGACGTTCTCTTGTCTATAACAATAGGCTGAGATGCTAAATGCAATCAGAGTATGAGGATGGAAAGGAAGAGCTTGAGTCTCCCACATGCAAATAAGTCATACTGAGATCCTCTTTCTGCTTTTAAAATCACCTTTAAAAATGTAATATCTTTACCAAGAAATGCTCTGATTTGTAGCACATTTTTTTCCTGGTGTGGCAGGGCATTATTATTGCTGTTCCAATAGCATCATGTTAAACTCATCTTTTATGAGTATGAGGACAGACAGGGTCATTGATCTGAGTGTATCTAAACTAAAGTTGATCAAAGATGCAACAAGGCAGTTGTCAGTGGGGTGAGGAAATAGGCTGCATAATCATCTGAAGCCAAGCTCATTAATATTTCTACTGATATGGCCAAATTTTGAGTACTCAGGCTTCCTTCAAGAGCAGTTCAAAGAGCTCTGCAGTTTAAAAATCTGGTGAAACCAGTGATACCTCTAAAGCAGGGAGAAGAGTCACTTACCCTAAACTTCCCCTTTGCAATTTGGAAGTTTAGAGTTATCTTTTGTACCATTTACCCATAACATTGTGAAGGCAGAATTGTTCCTATTTATTTTTTCTTTGTTCCAGTTGTAGCACTCACATTTTAATAAGACTATAGGTATAAAAGCAACGAATTATGCTCTTAGAGGAAAAAATTGTTGTTATGATCTGACTCATCCCTAAATCAGAGATGGGGAGAATATTAGAGTGGGCTATGTTGTATTTTAGGAAGTATTTCTCTCAGGTGAGTAGTCCTGTGTGTGTATATGTCTGTGAAAGGCATTTTATATGCAGAAAGGATCACAGGAAAGTAGCAGAATGGAAATTACTTTTTCATATCTGTTAGAAAGAAACCCCTGTAGACGTTGCTATCCTTGCAAGGACTCATCTTCACCTTATATAAGGACTGCATTCATCTAGTTATTTTAAATTGGTTGCAAAATACAATTATACGTAAAGAAGCACAGTAAAGAGCTCTATCAAATGCAATAGAGCAGTAAATACTGTTTTCAATTAAACACTAATCTAAAGGATATTATTTCACTGTCCAAGACCTCTCCAGATTTATTTTTTTTTTAAACAAACATGTTTTAATTACAGAATTCCATTTGCTGGCTCTGAAAGTTTGTCCTTTTAATGAAGAAGATATTTTAAAATTACTCTCTATAGTTACTCGCAGAAGGCCTCATCCTGAATTTCATTAAGCACTCAAAAATCCCTTTGAAGTTTTCTTTTTCAGTGAAAACATTATCAGGCTCAGAGTTGGTATGCTACTAAAAAAGAGTGTGGGTCAAAGTCTCATACTGGGCAAATCAGCACATCTCTGATTTAGATGAAGTTACGCTAATTTAATTCAAATTCGACTCTGAACAACTATTTTAGTGTCTAAAGATGTAGTATAAGATTGTTAAATGTTTTAAAAGCACAAACCTGTGTATTTTCCAGCCCCTGAATTTTGGTTCAAACAAGATCCTCACAAAATATTGAGTAGGTTTCTGCCATTCTTGGAGCTGCTTCCCTCCTTTCCTCATGTTGTATCTAATTATACTGTATTTTTTAAAGTTGATTTAACAGTTATCCAGTAATGAGATTCAACTGTAAACTACCTCAGGAAAAAACCAGGTAATTAGAACTGTTCTCAACTCAGTGCAACAGCATGGACAAACACCCCTTTTCTCCTGGTCACTATGGGATGCTGCTAAACAGAACAGGGCTGTTTGTGGATGCAGTTTGCATGATCTAGATGCTGAGCTGCCTGGATTTGCCCTAAAAAGCAAAAATTTGTTTAGTTTTTCACATGCCCAGAAGTATAGGATGGGGAAAATAGGTCAAAATATGGTTTAGAAAGTTTTTTTGCAGTTTCTTGTTGGTCCAATCTTAAATTCTTGTGGTTGGCATTTAAACAGCAAGGAATCTATGTACATGCTGACTTTGCCAATACTAAAGAGTAATCAATAATCACTGAATTCAATAGGAAGAGATTGCATCTTGGGTCCCCATAGTGGCAGAAGTTAATACTGGCTCCCAAAAAAAAGCTTTTTTTCCCTGGACTTGTTCAGGAGTAAAGGTTGTTCAAGTGATCAGTTGTAGCAAGACTAAAAAAGAGTCCTATCTATTTGTGTGTGTGCAAATCAGTATTTTCAGACCAATATCCATTCTCCAGACTCACCTGGATCCACCAACCAGGTGGATTCATTTGGGATTCATTATAGAGAGGAGGTACAGTGGGAATGGCATTAGCTTACCAGCAAAATGTTACTCGTACATATAAATAAATGGCTTTATTCATTCCCAAAAATCAGGCTTGGTTGTCCTTGAAGCAGTTGCCTCCTCTTACTTACATTCCAGGAACATTGTCCTAAGTAGTGTTGGGTTTTCCAAACACCTCTGGAATAGGTGTCCTAATTCCATTAGAGGTCAATAGGCTTTGTATGCCTAAACCCCTCAGAGTCCCCCGAAAATCCCACTTGTAGGACATGGCATCATTGCTTTAAACAGTTCAGGGCCACTTGAAGGACCCTCCAGATTTCTTTGATCTTTTCCCAAGAAGTTCCCAGTGTTTTTGAAGGTATAACTGCCTGTTTAGGAGGCAGACAGCTGCCCCACACAGTGTGTTTTAACCATCACAGCTGTTGTGAATAGCTGTGTCTAAACCTATAGTTGGTGTTGGAGTCCAGGTAGTACTTTCCCATAATCCAATAACATCCAGCCACTTTGGCTTTGTAATGATTTCTGTCTCTGCTTGTTTCCTTGTCCAGGATTATGACCTCAGGAACACTACTGCTCCACATAAAAGATTACTAGGGTAAAATTAAAACATGTAAGAAACTTGTTAAGTGTTGTCAGGGTTTATAATTTAAAACTCCTATGTTATTAGATATTGGAACAGTACAAAAGGTAACTCGTGCAAAGGTTTTAACCTCTGGCCCTTTCTATACCAATTAAAGTATAATGTATAATGAAATTTTAATCTCATGTAATTAAGCACAGTATTAATTTTGTAAAACGGGAAAGGCTTTTTAACCTGTATTAATCTTCCTTTTTGAAGAAAGTAAGTGTGTTTCTTATGTTTCTTACAAGTTGCATTGTTTCTTTTTAATTAAAGGAAAGAATTAAATTTCTTTGTTTATACAAGTTCATAAAATATTTTTCTCTATGTCTCTTCTCCTAGGTTAAATATCAAAAGCAAGTTGTTTGGGTTTTCATTCTTATTAAGAAAAGCATTGTTGAATATCATAGTTTCCTCAGGGTAAGGCAATAGACTACACAGATTTAATTAATCAAGAATATATTTATACTGTAAAATGTCTAATATATCATTAAATCCTTTCCTCCTTCTTTGAAGGAACGCAGTATCTCTGCTCAGAAGGTATTAAGGTTTTAATGAGACTTACGTCATTCATTAATCTTTTAAAATAAAATTCTTGTAGCTTATATATATATATGCATCCACACAGACAAATACATTTTTTCTAAACATTATAATTTTGCAAGAATTAAGATTTCCAGTGACCAAGATCAGAATATGCCCTTATAGGATGGAAAAGAGATTGTAACATGACACTGCCAGTAAAATGTCTGAGAAGGGTAGAAGGAAATGTCTGTAGCCTAATAACTGCTTTCTTTAAAAGTTAAAAAAAGACTTTGCAGCTAGAAAAGATTCCAGGGATTTTGAGGGAGATGCACATGATATCTAATACTGAAAATGCATTAAAAGCCCTAGCACAAGGAGTGGCATATAATGGATAATTTGGGCTCATTACTGATGACATCTTGGTGTACCAGCTCTGGCCTTGGTAGCGTGAGCCTTAAAGCAAGAGCAGGATGGCTCTGCCTGGCATGGGAAGAGCTGTCTGAGGGGCTCAGGAGTGACACTGCTGATCCTGCAGGACACAGCGTGGGTGGAACAGACTGCAGAGGTTCTTAACTCACCTCGGGCAAACTCCTGCCCCAGCTTCATTTTCTCCAATGAGATCACGTGGAAATAAAGTTGGTGGCTTATCTGTACTGGTTGCATTTTATCCCTGCTTTTTGCATGCCCTTTGCCAGGATGGATGAGTGGCACAGCACTGAGATACACAGCTATGGATATTTCTTGAAGACTGTGTCCGATGGCAGACGCAGTCAAACCCTACTAGACACGGGTAGACATGGTCAGACATTACTGTACCTTTTATCTAAATTGCCCATAGAATATTTTAAGGTATTAAATCTCCCCCACACAGACAAAAAAAATCCTGGGGTATTATTCTTTAATATCATGTTAAAGGCTATTCCTAAAAAATAAATCCAAGTTTCAGAGTAGGCATCGTGCTTGATGGTCAGCATGACTTTTGCTAACGTTCTTGCCTTTCTATTTAAAACAAAAGACAGCATAAACAATCAGAAATCTGGGGTTACCAAAAGAGGAGAATCTTTGGCTTTTATCGATACATTCACCAGACTGTCAAATGATGATGGATAGCAGGCAACTAAGATAAATTAGCATCCTGTCAGCCCTGAATAGCGAGGCAGAGTAGCTTTCATCCAGCTCTGTATTGCTTCCCTCTGTGTGTATGGTACAACTGGGCAATCAATTTGGAAATACCATGGCATTTTTTTCCATCTGCCCAAATCTTAGAACTCCATGATGTTTCAGGTGCAGACTGATGCAGTTTAGTGCAGTTACTAAATCTCATCACCAGGGTTTAGTGACAATACTAAAAGTCCCAGTTCTTGATGGAACTGGCATGTTGAGATTTGTGGAAAGGTTTGTTATTAGACAGCACTGGAAGGACAAGGTGATATAATATACACATTTTGCAAATTATGGAGGAACAATGAAGCTGTTTATGAATGGATGTTACTTCAATATACTGAAAACAGGATAAGGACTAATACATTTTTCAGGTGAAAAAGCAAAATGCTGATGCTTTTTGTATACATATTTGGTTGAAAAATTAGTATTTTTCAAAGGTTTTTTTTGCAGAACATAATTTTGTCAATTCTAAACTCAGTGACATAGAAAAGTAATGGAGGATTGTCTTTATTTGTCCAGTAGCCTGTTGTGGGAAGAGGGCTGAAGGAATCCAAGGAATAAATCTGGTGTTGGCACTTTTGTGTGTAAAGTTGGTACTGTTTTAACCTATCTGCTATCCTGTGGATTTTGTCATACTACTATGGAGGGCAGAAAAAATCATTGGGCTCAGGCAGAATGAAACATGTAGTTTCCTGTAGTGCAGAGCTCCTCACTGTATTTTCCACATGTTGCCTCAATCTGGCCTTACCCACCCAGAATCTGTGTTTCCTCTGAGAGGTTCTTCAATGGCAGAATATCTCTGTGTAATTAAGAAACAAAAAGTACAGCTTACAAAAAAGTCTCATGTTGATGAGACTCTCAAACCTAGCATAAGCTTATTTAAAGTGAGCAGAGGTATTAGAAAAACATGGAAGCTAAAAGAACAGGAAACAAAATAGGACAATGGAAGGAGGGGGGAAATCAATGATATTAAAATAAGAAGA
This sequence comes from Aphelocoma coerulescens, assembly GCF_041296385.1. Taxonomy (NCBI): domain Eukaryota; kingdom Metazoa; phylum Chordata; class Aves; order Passeriformes; family Corvidae; genus Aphelocoma; species Aphelocoma coerulescens. The sequence goes on from NC_091024.1 coordinate 8,733,461, forward strand.
CTGGGCAAGTTTTCCCCAGATTACCTGCCTTTAATATTAAATTACTGTTTTCTGGCAGGATCATCTGCAAAACTCTGATTTTGTTTCTTCTTCTGTTCATAGTCTGATAATTGAGGCTGAATTCCCTTGTCTTTAATATGCCATATATTCTCCACCTGGCAAAGGACTCAGACAGATACAGATAAATACCCTGTAGACATACAGACAGAGAAACTGCTGTAATTGCTTTCATAATGACTCTCAGACATCAAAGGAAGGCAAATAATGGTATTTAACACTGTTTCCATTCTTTAGCTGAAATCTAATTTTATAGAGTTATTGTCAGGCAGTACAGTGAATGTACAAGTGCAACTGTCATAGTCTACTCATATTAATTAGCTGCCCACAAGAGGTCCAGGATAGTAATGGCAAAGTTCTCCTCATTTCAGATGGTCTGATATTCAGACAGAACCATAAGTACAATAGCTTGATTAACATAGTTGCTTAGATCAGGTTTTCCCTAGGAGTATGTCAATTGGCATTTTGAAGAATCAATTAATTAGCACTCCAAATAATCCATTCTTGGGTTAATGAAAGTATTTTGTACAGCTGCAAAAACTTACATGAAATAAAATCCAAGCCTTTCCAAAGTGCTAAGGTGGAAGTCTTGTAATTTGGAGAATGCAGTGTCCTCCACGGACATGAACTTCATAATAAAAAGTTATTAAAAGAAATTCAGTAGACCAGAGCTCATCCAACAGTTGAACTTGTTTTGATTTGTTTGTTTATGTTCCAGAGGGTGTGTAACAGTGCAGCAGAAATTAGAATATTACTATGCAATGATATGATTAAAATGCAAGGTTAATTGTGGTAACCAAATATCAACATTTTGCCTAATGATTCTTAACTCTTGCAGAAGTTAGATCTTGAAGATAATTTAGTTGATTTAGCTTCTGCAAAGCTTTAGTCCTGTAAATAGTCAGTCTAGACCCATGTGGTTACTTTCACTGAGGTCACAGAATTTTTTGTTGATAGCCCAGAAGGCTTTAAAATTAATGCAATCACTTACTCAAGCAAAATTCTTGTAAGGGACCTTTCAGGAATAGACTTCTACTTTCAACTCCCCTGGCACTGAGATTTGAATCTCATACAGCTGGAAATTGCCCATGGGAGTGAAGATTTTATTTTTTTTTTAAATTGCATCTGTAAAAACATAGCATTTCTTGAAAGACAAGTGCCCTTTATAGCAAGATTTTGTTATGTCTTAACAACTTATAGACAATTTTCAGTATTTTCTGTCACATACTTTTTCTGGGTTTCTTTGAAGGTAATTTAGCACTTTTTGCTCTTGATGTTCATATGACTGATGTGCCAAGGTGGAGTGCTTCCATGACAGTCTGAGCTAGGTTCCTATCTGGCTGTTCATATGCAACTCTAGACTCGACTTATCCCAGGTATCAGCTTTCTGAAAATCAAGGAATACTGTCACACCAAAAAGCATAGTGATTTAGTGAGCAATTAAATATTCCATGAAATCCTTGGATATAAATACTAGAATGCACCTACACTATTTATAATTGACAGTAATGGTAGTAATGATCTGATTTTTCTCACTGTCCATAGTTCTTGATTTCCAGCTAGGCCTTTTTAGACAACTTTTTGACTAGTTTACCTTTCCATCTTCCTGCTTGGCCCTCCAGTCTGGTTGGGAGTCAATAATAACTTCACATCACACAGAAAAGCAGGAAGTCTTTCACCTATGCAAAAGCCAAAGTAGGGAGGAAAATAAGGTGCCCCTGTGTTTGAAGGTCATATTAGACTCAATTTCAGTCCATTTCTATTTCAAGGCCTCATGCTGTTGATCCTCCTACCAGCTGAATAAGGAATGAAACTGGTAGGAATAATAAGGAACGGAACTATGAATATTGCAGCTGTGCAGATGTGAAAAAAGGGCATAGGATCAGACTAAGTCTGCCCAGGTGCAAAAGCAGAGGTGAAATTCCAACATACTCGTTCCATTTTGCCAGTGAAGTATATTCTCTCATTATCTTCTGGTCTTCGGAGATTTGCAGCTCCAAACTGGGTAGGTTTTGCAGTTTGGTAAACAGTCTTAATCTGGCTCATTAAAGCACATTGACTGAGACTGACATTTGGCATCCTCTGTGTCAAAGACCTGAAATACCACTTGAAAAACCTCTGTATTCAAAAAAATTTGAAACCTACAATGCTACAGTGATCTGAAATAAAGACTGTGGCATTGTGGAAAATGTGACAGACTGGGATTCAATTGAGCTGCAATAATTTCTGACCTGCAAGAGTCATTGAGCCTCAGTTTCCCACCTTTAAAACAATAAAATGTTTCTGGTAGTTTTGTCTGTTTAAAGCCTGATGTTTTCTACAGGGAATATTTATAATTAAAATACCTAGAATATCCCATGTAAGTTCATCTGGTGATTTAGGGGAGTATGACTAAAAAACCCCAGAATATTTTGAGATTTAGTTAATTTTCCAAGGGAAAAGATCACTGGTGTGATGTAAATAATTTAGTTGCATGCTAAATAAAATGAAATAGAATATAATTTTATTTACTCCATTTATTTATTTCACTTCCCTTTCCATAGATGGATTTTGGGGAACTAAACAATGCTGTCCAAGTACATGAAAACATAATTATAAACTGTAAAATAAGTCTGAGTATTTCCAGCATACAATTCCCATGTTGGAAATAGAGCTTGCTTTCCAGCTTTTTAGAAAGGTTGTTACGTTACTCATGTTCCAAATCTTGCTTTCACTGCAGCCAGCACTTAGGAAACTGGTTAAGGTCTATTTATTTCACATTTCTAGATCCCTGTTGTTTTAAATGCCTAACTCTAAAGTTAGTTGTCAGAGCTTATTATGGACTTACGCCAGGAGTGAGATCTTCCTTATTTTGCTAATCAGCTTCCTCCATATCTGCATGCTCATTTTCTGATATCTGATGAGGCGACAAGGTCATTGGACGTACAAGTACTTATTTAAAAACCGACATGAGAGTGAGATAGAGGTTAGTTGGGTCTATCAGAGCTGTCAATCAATTAATGAAAATTATTGAGCAAGGACACCGTGGGGGAAGCGAACAGAAGGAATGAAAATGACCATGGAGATGCAACATAGGGAAAATGACAGAACTGACTAAATGTGCTCACGTGAGGACTAAAACCAGACATGCTTACATGGCAAATGAAAGACAGCACTGGGAGACGCTTCGGCCAGAATATTTGCCATTATATGGACCAAAAGACTGACAGATTACTTCAGCCTTTTGTCCAAAAGGACATTGAAAGCTGCATTTGCTAAGTAAAGAATAAAGTTGAGCAGTCCCCCATGCATTCTGAATGGCTTTTGTTAAGGTTCCCCAGACTTACTGCAAATTTGTAGCATGTAAAAAAATGAAATGTCTAGGGCTAAGCTAGAGTTTGCTGCCATGGTCTGGAATTTGAAATTAGTCGAGGGGGTATAGAACAGATTCCTACCTGTAAATAAACGATGGATATAAATAGCAAAATAGGGCAGCACTGACAGAGCCTCACAAAAGCTCACTTAAAAGCTGCACTATCACTACAGTACACGGTGTACTGGCACAAGACAAGAGTATACTGTTTATCAGTACAAAAAAGAAATAATTTATAACTTGATCCTTGGGGGGAAAATGGAGAAATAAAAAATAGACCAAAAAAAAAAGAAACAAGAGAGGAGAAAAATTGCCAATATGTTTGTGTGAATGAAAGATAGTGAGGGGAAAAATGAAAAGAGAGCGAAGTCAGAAGCAGGGAGATACTGACACCAAATCTCTGCAAAGCGTTCAAAATTCTCCAGCTGCCACGCTTTTAATTTGCTACCATTCTAATTAAAATGCAAATTAAATTTATAATTAGCATCAGCGCTTTCTAAAGAAACCTCCTTGTGTGCAGCACAAACATATGGGACGATGGTATAGTGTAAAGTTTGTAAAAACAGAAGGAGAGACACAAATGGAAGGACAGAAATGTTGCTACCAAATAAGTTGCTGAGTAGGAGGGGGTAGGGGAGAAATGGGGAGACATAGTGGATTTTAAGGGATGGAATTGGGTGAGTGTCCCAGAGTAACAAAGAGATTGCTGAATATGAAAGATCTGTCCGGGAGTTACTTTTTGTTGAATCAGGTGTCAGAGGTCATGCTGCATGTCATTGGTGTTGTATAGAGCATGCCAAAAAGGCATAAAGGGTCACAGCTTCTAATCAAAAAGTCTATGACCAAAAATGAACCGCTGCTTGCTTCCAGATAATTAATTTAAAAATTGATGGGAAACAAAGTACTAAAATCACATCATGATTTGAGCACATATTCCATTTTAAAGCTTGCCACTTCCTGTGTGAGAATCCCACCAGAAAAGCTCTACTCAATGACATGGAACATGTAGAATATCTGTGCTTTAATTTATCTATGTAAATCTGGTAAAATTTCATGGTAGGAGCTTTTATTTTATTAATTTTTGAAATTAATTTTACTTTCTAGCTGGTGTGGCATAAAAGTTGGAAACAATCAGAAGATATTCAAACTCTTTGATGTTGAAATGAATCATTCCAGTTAAATCCCTGTCAACATTTCCATAACTGAGTGTTAGTGGGGGAACCCAGTTGTGTTCATTTATATTTGCAGTCGTCTCTTTAAGATCCGCGTGTAAAACCCCGCACCGTGAATTCCCCTGCAACACCCAATCAAAGAGAAAAATGGTGTCATGTGAGAGACCAGACACATCACCACTGAGACACTGTCCCAAATTAAGTCGTTAATTAGAACAAACTGTGGCATACATGCTCTGGGGCTTTTTTTTGTTGTTTGTTTGTTTGTTTGTTTGTTTGGGTTTTTTTTTGTGAATATTATTATTATTATTCCCTTTGCAGAAAGCTTGTGGCTATTTCATGAGCAGCAAAAGCAGCTGCATTAATCTGATAAATGATTTGTTGCAAATTTTTCCTTCATCTCTTCTGAGACTGCAGTTGGGTGCTGGTGCTTTCCTGTTACTACTTTCACTGGATATTAAGCAGCTAATGTGGTATTAAAGGTTTGATAAAACTACTAAGGACAAAATTGGCTTCATTATAAGAGTGTTTGGTAGTAGGGGTGTCTTTGAGTTCTCAGGGGAAGGGAGGGGAATAAACCAAGTCTGATCTCCAAAGCAGTAATTTATTTTTTTTTTCCACTAAGGACCCTTGCAAAACATTGAGTGCTTTTAATATTCTGGGAACTTGCCTTTATTTGTTAGCCAGGCCCTCCCTCAGATGGTTTAAAATCTGAATGTAACAGGAATGAATATTTCATAGTTGTGTGTTAAACTGTTACAGAACTGATGTAAAGCAGCATTGTAGGAATATTTTTTATAAGTAATAAAGTCAATTAAAAATGATAAGCCTATAATATAGTCATTGTGGTAGTACCAAAATTCATTTTGCATATGCTGTCTTGGGCATGCAGACAAATAGTAATGATTTTTGCTGTCAGATTTCAGAGCAGAATTAGAATTTTAATGTGTTTAGTTTATTTTTAGGGGGATGAGAAGGAAGCTCTTGGCTCCATTGGCCAAGCTGGTGCATGCTGGCAGTGGTCTGTTGGCATTAGTGCACCAAGTTCTGATAGATGTTAGATGTTAGACTCTTAATAAAGATTAAGAAATCACACACTATCCCACTTATTTGAATCAATATTTAAAACGATATTTCAGAATAACTGAACCTGTAATGGAAAGCTTTGTTCTGCAATGTAACTTATATCCTGTGAACAAACACGCTGCAGCTCCATGCTTTACTCACCATCAGTTCAGTTTTTGGAAGTTTCAAACACTTGCAACTCAAACTGACTTCACCCAAAGTCTTATTGATTAACTTTGAAAATGTGTCCATCTGGATGATATCGTTATGTCCTCTTCCATGTCAACATATGCCTATCAAAAGTGCTAAGAAATTGTGATCAACTGAAATAAGGAGGAGGGCAGTGTGTAGAATAGTGATGAGAAACAATCCATCAACATTGGTAGGAAGTTTCTGGGAAAAAAGTTATTTGGGGCCTTATGGATTGCATCAAATATATGGAAACGTGAACATGTTGTAAATACAGATCGTCTTAAGCCTATTTTTAAGAAATAGAATTGGACAAATCTGTGCCACTGTGCAATTTATTTTGGTGGTATTTGATATACGTATTACCATTGCTATAATTCTGGAGAATGCATTCTTTATTCCCACTGCTGCTCCTCTACGTAGCCCAAATGACTGCAGGAAAGCTGCTTGTGATGGAAGGCGAAATTAGATATTCTGTAGATATTGCAGATTTAGTTAAAGTGGATTTGTCTGAGCATGGGGCCTGAAGCCACGGTAGTAAGCCCTTGCCCTTTAACCTAAATGTAAGCAATTATTTGAGAAACTTAGCAGGAAAAATTTATCTTACCACAAAGGTAAGATAAAGGTTGGAAGGTCCTTCCAACCAAAGCCATTCTGTGAAAATTTCCTCTCATTCTATGATCACTAGAGGTGGGTTAAAACCTTCAGAGAGAAGCACTGCATACATAAGAGGAGAACCATGCAAATACTTGTTTTGACTTTTTGAGGCTTTAGCTTCACATAAGTGGATCCAAGACAACATTTCAGCAATTATGCAAAATTATTAAACAAAAAACCAACTGTTTGGGATGAACTTTGGCCCACATTGTACAGCTTTGCAAACAGATTTTTAAAATAACTCATTGGTCTTATAAAAACTGACAACACGAGATTGAAGTGTTTCCTGACAGCAAAATAATTCTTCTAGCACCATGATTTGGGCACCATTGTCTTCTGCACAGAATCTGAGTTCCGGATATTTGAGAAGGGAGGCAATGAGCCTAAATAAAGTCTTCTGTTGGACAGACAAAGGGTGAAAAACAAAAAGGCATAAAAGGGTTGCTTTGTGTAATTTTTAATTGTTGTCCTTTTCTTATTCAGTAAATGAAGTCACCTTTGTAGTGGTTTCATGAACCGCTGGGTAATCAAAATTATTATGCTGCCACCTGTTGTCCGTTAATTATTCTGAGAAGATACTCATAAATCATAACACTGGACAATAAATCAAACTGTCAGGGCCCAGGTCAAAGGTTATGCATGAAAAGTTATAGGTCACCAACAGGGTGTGAAAGATCAGGGTTGTGGAGCATCACTCATTGTCAAGTAATGTTGGGAGAAGTGCCACTGGAACAAAAGAAAAACTAAAGTACAGAAGAATTCAGGCCCAAAGATAGGCTCCAGGCTCATGCACAAAAGGAATCAAATTGACATGTCATTACACTGCAGATCTGACAACCAGCAAGATTGTCTGGCAATGCCCTGACTCAAATACTTTTGTCTCGACTGATCCTTGTTGTGAGCCAAGGCTCCCTTTGAAACATTTCGTGTATCTGGGCCAGATTCTGCTCCTGCGAGAAGTCAATGAGTGTCTTGGCCTCTGTGTATTTGGAATTTAAAGCAGTGTTAACTTTTTTTTTTTTTTGCAGTTGCTGAAGAAGCATGAGAGAGTCTATATTTGCCAGGGCTAAAATTCATGAGCTTCTTTTCAGGTCTGACTGATTGGGTATCCAGGGTTTACCCAACTTGAGATGAATTATTTCCTGGCAGAAAAATAAATCCAACATTCGTTCCAAAGGAGTTGTTATTCCAACCTGCAGTCAGGCCCATGGGAAGGCACAGTCAGATGGGCTGTATCCACTTTTCCGTAAGTCCATGGCTTCACACCGGTTCTATTGCTGTCTCAAGGGGAGAGTAATGCCAGGGCCACCTCTCCTGCTGGACTGTGCTCGTGTCAGGAGACTGGCTTTCTCAGAAAAGCTAAAGGAACTTGCAGCATCTGATGTAGCTTCCCTCAACTCATTCTTTTCTTGCCCTTTCTTACACTCCAGCCCTACTTATGCTGGAATTCTGTCCATTCCCCATGTTAGAGATAGCATAGATGCACCTAACAATGAAGTGGCAGAGATTAGGGTCTTGCTCTGCACCTTCTCTCCCTTCCCCTCAGGTTTGAGCAGGGGTTTACAATGCCCAGATCCACTAGATCCACCTAAACTTGTGCTCATCCCAGCATTCCCTGCAGTAGAGGGAAAATACATTTCCTCCCTGCAAGGAGAGGTGGGATGGGGTTGTGAGGTTCAGGTCAGCCTGCACTTCCCTAATTACAGGTGTGGGATTCAGGCCTTCCTGGGTGGAAGGTGTTATTGGAGGACTTTGAATTGGATTCTGGAGCAATGGGTGAGTTCAGTCCTTTTTTTTCTACTAAAAGTGAAAGGTTTTGGCAAAGGTGTGCAGAATTCCTTCATGTGCTGAAGATGTGTTTGGTGGTTTGTGTTTGCTTGTAAAGACTTCGGCTTCCTTTCATAACCCATGTATATTGAAATGCACGTGTTTAAAATAGATTACTTGAAAGCAAATATGCACTGACAAGCAATCCCTGGTTTAAAACCTGGTTAGAGGTAAATTGTTTCTGATGTGAAAAAAGTCACTTTAGGAAGAAAAATAAAATTTAAAAAGCCAAGATAAAACCCCACCCAATAACAAAAAGGCTGCTGGAAACAGCTCTGATGTGCCAGCAGTGTGATGTACTCTGCTGCCTGCTGTTTGAGTTAACTTGCTGTAGGATTTGTGGCTAATGGGCAAGCAACTTCAATTTTAAAACATCATTTATTTTCAGGAAGTATTATGATTTGGGTTTGTTTTAGTGGAATGAGTTTTGCACACATAACCTGGATTTTGAGGTGTTTAATAAACAAACTAAAAGTTAATTCAAGCCCAACAATAGTGTTTGCTTCAGTATTGACTTGGTCTTGATCTCCCTACATCAAACCTGGGTGAATTTCTTCCTTGTCATTTTGGGGAGATTATTGAAGATTGAGACATGGGTCTTGCCTAAGTAGAGAAAAACTTGCTTGTAAATTAGAAGCAATTGAGGTTTTGATTAGATCTGTTCATTTCCCTGTGGTCCTGGTTCCTGAACATTTGCATAAGTGGAGTTCAAAGAAATCGCCATGAGCGGTAATTTTTTTTTTTTTTTTTTTTTTTTTTTTTGTAATTTTAAAGCCTTTTACAGAGATGCAGAATTCATTGATGATGAATAAATTTATGATGTAGAACTTTAGAACCGTTAAAATCACTTGAGACTCTGCCTTTGTGTTTCACCCTGGATTTTTATTTGTGGGTAAGATTAAATTAATATATTCAAAAATATTGTGCAAGGAACAACTTTTTTGCCTTTTGCAACACAGAAGAAGCTTGATTTCATGAAGGCCACTAGAAATGGTGTTGTTGGTTTTATACTGGGTGCACTGCTGGATAGCATCACTGAAAACTCTGAAAGGAAACTTTATTTGCAGTGAAGGGAGACTGATTCCTGTTCAGAGAAACAGAGACTTGTGATTTAGCAGTAAATATCACAATTCAGCTAGGAACTTTTTAATTGCTTGGTACCTGCCATGGACACTATGAGGAACAACTAAGGTAGTGTATCAGCCAGCAAGTTTATTTAAAGATCTGTAATTAAAGTAAATTGTTAAAACCTATGATGTGCACATAGATGTCCCACAAAAAAGGGGAGTTTAATGCTAATTATATTCTTTATATCAGTTTTACTAATTATTTTAATGTCTTGAAGAACCAAGCACTGTATTTATCCTGGAATTATCCAAAATCTGTCAGCTGCCAGGAAACAGGAGTTGCCACTGTCTTGCAACTTTCATACTTTATTGACAATCATTCTTGATTTCCTGGTGATCATTGAATAAAATGAGGGCCCAGCTGTGGAGGTTTCCTACAAGCCTAATTGTTATAACAGTACGTAGAATATCCACTAAATAATCTCCCCATCTTCTAATGAGTGGAAAGAACAGTAAAAGGTTAGGTGATTCTTCTCATTTTATCATTTTGGCAGGATCCTGAATTTCATTTAATGAAATTTCTTATGCATGTAAGATATTGATGCAATGCAGGAAAACAGCCAGTGAATAACATTTGTAGGAACTCAACTCTCTGCTGGTGGGCATAAAACTCTGCAGACAAACTTCCAGGCAGCTTTCAGGAGGAGAGAATACAACCCCTTAGTGGAGGGTCTCAAAGAGCTCGGATCAGACCCCAAAATGTGGGCAGCACATCAGGCACACGGAGATTTGTCGAACCCCTGATGTAGTTGACAGCATCCCAGTGGCGCCTCTCAGCCTGTGAACCTCTCCACACTTGGATTTCCCAGGGTGCACAGGACCACAAAATAAACCCTACAATTATTCTCTGTATCTTTTGGTTTTGAGCAATTATCATATGAATGTGTGAACTCTGTGCACAGAATGAGAAAGCTGAGTGCTGGTCTGTGGTCATCAAAATAGTTATGAGCTTTCTATTCCAAAAGTGTGATTTTGCTTCTTGCCCATTATAGGGGTTTTGTTCTCTTGTAATTCTTACAGATAATTTTTTTTATTATTATTATATGCATTGCTAGTAATGAACAATTTAGCCATCCACTCTCATTTCGTATAAAAGCAATTTCTGGCAATTCAGTGAAGGTCAATGTATAATACCCAATGCTTTGATATGAAACACTTAAGGACATCAGTAACTTGACCCCAGAACTTTTTGCAGATTCAGGCTGTAAGTGCTCAAGTAGTGTTCCCATGACACTTGGACTCTGTAAGAAAAACACAACTATACTTTGGATTAGTTGTATCATTTTTTTGGTAAGATGTGTGATCAAAAGGGATTGAAATTAAAACTTTGCAAAAGTTGTTAGCAAAATGACATTTAATTTTGATAGAGAGGCAATGAGGCAGAACATTTTGCATGTTTGCAAAATAAGTTTCATTTTGATGTGTTTGGCATTACTGATTATATTAATTAACTTAACAGCAAGTGTGAAGATTATTTATGATGCATTAAAAATGATTGGATCTTAATTGCTTCCCTGTAAGAACAAGGAAGTTGAATTTCAGGTTGTGGAGAGCTCCATGGTTAGTCTTCTCTGTGACTTTTAACTGGTGTGCTTGAAAAGCAAAGTAATTGGAATAAAACTAACCCACACTATTGAAATTGGTAACTGTGCTTGAACAGTTTAGGCTGATGACAGTAATCTGGTTTGTTCTGCTAAATCTCTTCCTTCATTAAGACCTCATTTCTTGAAGATCCACACCTGATTTCCAGAATTATTTCAGTAGGGAAAGTCTTGCAATCAGGCTCAAAAAACTGGTTCTTTCAGGGGTATCAGTTACTCTGTAAGTGCACCACTCATTCAGGAGCAGTGAATGTAATTTGTGGGAATTCGACTCTGTATCAAAATGTTAATGAACTCAGTTTCTATAATAGTATGTTTACCTTTACAGAATAAACTTTTGTGTAAGGTGCAGCTTTTCTGTGTTCTGTTATAGCATCTGTTACATCAAGGTGGAAGTACTCCCTTTTTGCACATTAAAAATTTCTTAATTTTGTTTTCCGCCCTTTTAATGAAAATTTACTTCTTCACCTGACATGAAGCAGATGCTATCTCAGACTTCAAGTGACACAGATCAGTATCCAAAGCAGTGGCTTGACACACAGAGGTGCTTCAGATGGTGATTACTATAACCGAAAAAAGCAGGTTTGTTGATACCTTTTTATCCTTAATATATTTAAAATTGTATAGTTGATAGCATAGTTGCTATGAGAGCATGTGTAATATCTGTTTGATAAGTGTCTTCTCACACCCTGAGGTCTTTTATAGGCAATTTGCATTCCACAATGAGAGAAATCAGCTGGAGAGGGTTTATTGTTTTGTATAATAGAAAGGAGTGTGAAAATATTCCAGCCTTGCAGATGGTGTTGCTCGTTAGCCCTGAACATACACATGCAGAAATATTGTTTCCCCTTAAAAATAGGGTCTCCCCATCTTTCTTTCTTAGAATGTATTTATAAAGGACAATTCATAGTTTGGTTGTATTGGGATCATTAGTTGATCTTGAAAGGAAAAGTGATGGGATAAAGTCTTTCTTTGAACTTTGATGTGCTGTGTGGTTTAGAGATGACAGAAAGCAAATGCTTCTTTTCTTCTCTGTTGTCTGAATAGAGAGTCCTGGATCTTGCTATAGACATCTGCTTTTCTAAAAAGTGAAAGGATAAATCTCAACTTTTTCCCATAGCAGCAAAGGAAATCTGATTTGAGAAAACTTTGAACATATAGACAGATGTGGATTGATGAAACTGTTTAAAATCTGGCAAGTATAAAACTTTCAAGGGTGTCAGAAAGTTAAAAATGGTGAATGTGTTGCCAAGAGAGTCAAAGACCACATGGACTCTCTCTGGTTTGTGAGGTGGAAGGGTTCCTTTTGACTTTCACGCCCTTTGGTTTAGATCCTAAAATTAGTATTTTGCTGAAGTTGGAGCCTGAAATAGGACTTTCACTGCTGTTCCAGCGGCAGCCAGGAAAAACATGGAAAGTGCTTTGCTTTATCAGTGAAGGATGCCATACTGAGGAAAGACTTCTGTGTTCAAAGTCATATGAAGCCAAGATTAAGACACTTGGCTCTCATGCCTCAGCTGTAGAAGAAGAAAGTTACCAACCTCCTATGTTAGGGCCAGCTGCAAGGTGTTGCAGCTGCTGTAGAGGAATTTCACTTGGAAGTTTTACATGAATCCAAGTACTCTGGTATTGCGCGCTGCAGCCAAAGGTGACTCTCGTTTTCTGGTGCTTTCTGTTTTGAATTGCACGTGGAATACTGCAAGACCAATTGCTTTCTCGTACTGTACCAATGCTTATGATTTTTGCCCAAGGTATTAATTATTTCTGGACATTGCATGTAGCAAAACATGTCACATAAAATGAGAAAAACTGAGGCTGTTTGATTAAATTACTCCCAGTTACGCTGTTGTTTTCATATTGTTATGATAATTGATAGTATTCAAAACTTAACCTAGGTTCACAGTACTGTCATTTGCAAATCTGGTCCCAAGTCTGTGCTCATAAAAAGTGTCCTGGGGAATCTCTCTGGGACTGAGAATGGCCATAATCTCTTTATGCTGCTGTATCTTTGACCCTTTCTCCTTATTCAGTGAAAAGGAGTTTTTGCAGATATGGGTGCACATATCTGTAAATTCCACACTGAGTAATTGGAGGGGGACAGATATGGTAGGAATAAGCATAATAAAAGAACTGAGAGAAAGAACCTTCCTTTCTTCATGGCCCTCCAGGTCTAAAGTGTGCTCTGTTGAATATCACCTACTTGTCAAAACCTGCCATAACACAAGGAATTAAAAGGAATCTGTCTTGCAGTATGTGCAAATTGAAATGAGATACAGATTTCTAGAGGAGGTAAGTAGAGGGGAAACTCCAAATGGTGGTGCCCTTATTAAATTTAGACATTGAAGAAACAAAAATACAGCCACTCAGTATTAATTGCATTGTAACGTTGTCTGAAATACAGACTTATTTTGAAAACAGTGGCAAGCAGTACCATATGTGACTCCCAGATACATCCCAGAATTGTGCATACAGTTATCTAATTGGTCTCTTCTGTAAAACTTCATTTGATGGGTGGTGCTGTGAATTGTTTATGTCAATTAAGTGCAGCTTGCCAGGAGACTTGAGTCTGGAGGGTATCAAGTACTTACACTGTAGAAATAAAAAATGCTGCTCTTGTGAGAGGCTTTTGGCCTTTGTTTATAACTACCAAACCATCTCTTTTCTTATTTCCAATGCTTTACATGATGCCAATAGCTTTATACAAGATACAGGGTCTTGTGGAAGGTGCCCTGCCCATGGTAAGGAAGTTGGAAACAGATGATCTTTAAGGTCCCTTTCACCCCAAAGGATCTGAATCCCACATCCTTTCTAAAGCCCAGCTTTCTATATTTTGGAATTGCTTTTTGTAGCCTCCATATCCACCTCCTTTCCCTGTTTTACCCATGCTTTTATTTGGTTTTATCCATGGGCAAATCTCTTCTGGATGGTTAGTTTTGGGTGTAATAAGTTCATGTTATTCACTGGAGTTTTTGCATATTAAATAAGCATTTGTTGATTACTGCTTCAGAAATAGCTCTGTAGTTGCTGTATAAATTTAATTTCTCTTCTGTCTTTTGACACTCTGAATAAAAGCACTGTAAGAAAATATGGGAAATTGTAAGTACCTAATACTTGTAATATTTTTAACTCTGCCGAAAGCCTTAAATTCTTCCATAGTTCAGGGCTGAGGTGACAGTGCAATATGGGAGAAATGACTCCATTTCATGGAACTGCGTGCATGGCACACTGCTTTCCTATAGATATGTGGCTTATTTCAGTGGAGGAAGGAGGAGGTGGAGCAAGGTGGGCTTAAATCTGTTCTCAAATAGCTGTTCCAGTTGTATATTCCTATAGAAAAGTCACTCTGCTTAATAACCTCCAATGGCTGGTGGTTCATCAAAATATTGATTTTAAAGCTCTATTGATTGTTTATAAAACACTGCACAGCCACTTTCCAAGCTATTTAAGTGATTTGTTTGTCCCATATATTTTACAATGATGAGACTATTGGAAATCCCTGTGCAGATTCGCTCAGACCATTACACATTATTAGTTTTCTCTTGCAGAATTGCCCCTCCTCCAGGGATTCTGAATGTGAAGTACCTTGCTCTTGCAAGGTCTTATACGGGGTGTTTGTTTTATATATGCTCATAACAGGATAATTATATTGCTACCTGAAACACTCTGGCTTGCATGCAGGAAGAGGCTCTGTGTAATAGTGATTGATAGTTTGAGCTTAAAAATTGTTATGGTGCATTAAAAGTATACTAATGTTTATTACTTTTTACAAGGCTACAGACATTTAGATAACAGGCCAGGCTTCCAGAGCTATCACAGGTCTTCAGACTGAAGCAAACAGAGTGGGTGCTCTTCCTCTTAGCACGTGTTTTTACTGTGTGGAATGCCCAGTTTAAGAGGTAGCTTATCTTTTTATTTTTGATACTCACCACTAAGTTAAAAGCAAAAAATCAAGGAAGGAAGTCTCCACATACCAAGTTCTAAAAATAATTGTATAGGGATTTTTAAAACTTTCTAAATCTCAGTGTTCACAGCGATTAGGCAGCTTTGGAAGCTTGTGAGTCAGGATTCCTCCCTCCCCCAATGCTGGCATCAAAAGCAGGACAGACTTTAGTTTTCCACAGTTGCTTTTGGCATTTTGTTTTAGGGTTGTTTTTAGATTTTTGATATATTCAGGTCATCCTTCAAAACTTTTTTCTTCTATAATTCTGAATGACAGCTGACGTGCTACTCTATTCAGATGACAAAAAGTTTGAGAGTAGGTGGTGCTGGGCACATGTGTGCCTACGGAATTGCAGACCCTTCTATGGATCCTGGAATAATGAACTAAGCTAATGAACCCAGCTGATGACTGATTGATTGTGTGAAAAATGACATCAGATATCGAGGCAAATGAAATAAGTTCTTCTGCAGTAAATAAGTAAACTCTCCTTCACACAAAGTAATCCCCTTCTGTCAGTGTTATGTTTAGATTACACGCTCCTTCTCGGCCTGATCATGTTCCACGGAATAGTTCAAAAACTGATTTTTATTTTGTACCGTGCTCTTTCACTGCAATAAACCCCCATGTTTTTCTGGTGAAAACAGAATAATTTCCTTGCAAACTTTCAGCAACTAATGTGATGTATGTGGCACTTTATAGTACTTCCACATTCCACAGTCCTCACTATCTGCAGGTGAGACCTGTGGGATACACTTCAGAAAAGTTACATAAACAACTCTGAACCCTCGGCTGAGAAAATGTATACTTTGAACATGTTGAAACTATCCATATTAAGTCAGTTTAGCACTTTGATTAAAGAGTTTAATCAATCACCATCCTAAGCTGTTTATTAATCACTTTATCAAGCAGTTGATGCATTGCTGGTTTTAATAGAATCCATTTATTTTGATTTCTACCTACTTCATCTTTCCAAAGGGCTTTCTGAATCAGCTGTGATAAAAAAAGGAGGGGAAAAAAAAAAGGCTTGGTTGCATCTAAACACTGGAAGGTAAGAGCTCAGACCTCCCTTGCACATACTTCATTATCAACATTCTGCACCGACTTGGCCAATTTATTAAGGGTAAAAAAAAACCAACCCTGCTTGGAGTGAGTCTTTTGGTGAACCACACGGTTTAGCTCAGATAAACAGAGGCCATTCGTTTGCTTTCACACCTGACAACCTCATGATATACGATCCTAATAAGATTAATCTCCTCCCTCCCCCCATACACACACACACTTTTGTTTTGTTTAGTGGCCTGACTTGGTGATCTTCTCTCATTCCCCTCATTGGGCACTTTTAATGCCTTTGGTTTCGGTTGGTGGTTAGAATAAAACAAACAAACAATCAAACCCCCACCCCACTCCTGAGCCCTTTCTCATTCCAGGAGAACAAGATTAATAAAACAAGAGATATAAAGTAAGCAAGGGAACACTTACAAATGTTACAAAGCAGAATGGGCATAGAACAAATTCTTCTTTTATGCAATTTGCCTTGAAAAGCATGAAACACATGGGGAATCTGTGCCATCAAATCCACACTTTGTAAATGGTGAGGAGGGAAAACAAGCCTTGTACAAACAAATGCATCAGATGAGAAATCCACAACTTGGGCCACAGCTGACTTTGGTTTTACTGCCCTTTATGAGGTTTCACTTAACTCTCTTGCTGTGTCTGATCTCTGAACGTTAGAAATCTTGGGGAAAGTAATCTAAGTTTGGCCTGGTTCGCCTTCGGTAACAAACACTGAAGCATCACTTTGAAATATGACATACATTAGCACCTACACAAACCTTCTATTTTGAGCATATTCCAGTTTTATCAGCAGTATGCTTCATGCTATATCACCAAACCGAAAAGATTTTTTCTTTTCTTAATTTTGTCCAGTAAAGCTGATGGGGTTCCTTAGGAGTGTGAATTCTTTGGCAGGAGCGTAAATATACACATCTCATTTAAAGTTCCACTGTCTCATGTCCCATACTCGATGTGATGCAGCAGAAAGATCCCACAGTCAAAATTCTAATAATACATATTAGTGTGTTAAACTCCCGTGCAGGTTCTGTCAGACATTATTAATATGGCCTAATTACGTTAATTGAAGAATATTCTTTCAGTGTGAGACTAAGTCTTCCTCCTCTAAAGGAGCCGGTAATAAACACTTTGTATGTGTACAGACATGTTTACACAGTGGGCTGTTACCACCCTACTTAGGAGTTACAGGAACTATTAAACATCTTGGAGGAGCAGGACTTCAGTGGGACCAGGAAACCCAGCCCCAGTCCCACGGAGCCTAGTGGGAGACTGCAGTTATGGGACATGGGTGATTGGGAATTGGCCTCTGTAATGCGTAATAGGCACCGATGAATTTTTTTCTGTAAATATTTGTTTCATGGTTAAGGTATTGCTAAGAATGTCTAATTTTAAAGACTTGTCATTAACTATAAATTACCAGTGGTGTTTGGGAGGTTGCCAGCAGAGATGTCAAAACTGACTTGTGGCAGCATCAGCTCTTTGTGCTGTTTCACCACCGGGTTTAGAGATCAGTTCTAACCCAGGAACCAACTCGATATCGAGTGAGGCAGCGTGGTCACCGAGCTGCCGTGCAGCACTTCCAGAAATATTAATTATGGTTGTAAACAGGGCTGCAAAATTAGGGATATTGCATCCTCCCTGGGCATTGGATCGGCAGCCCAGCTGTGAAAATCACTTCCAGTCAGCTATCAATTGAGATGGAATGGCCATACAGCTGAATTGCAGTGTTTCCAAAAATGTTAATTAAGAACAGGATGCTGCTGCGAAGCGGCAGCTTTGTGGCCCTTTTGAAGCTGTACTGCAGTTGCTGGAAGTACTGTGGCATTGCACCACTAAAGCTAGGAGCCCTCTTCCCCCTTGCATCACCCACCAAAACAGAACTCCCAATTAAATCAGAAGACCTTCTTCAGGGCCTGAATCAGCAATTCAGACATTAATTGTGATGCCATAAATTCCTTTCCTTTCCCCCCCACTTTCTACTCCTAAGGGCAATCCTGCTTAACTGCATGCAGCTCCTACATTGAGAAATTAGGTGTTGTTTAAGGCCTGAGTTGGATCACTGAGACTTTATCCTAGGTTTGCTCTTGATTTGGCACCCCAATTCTTCAGTACAGCCCACTGATAAGAATATCTTCTGTAGGTGACTATACTCATTTAAAGCACCTAAGGGCTGATATTGGGGTGCAGAAGAGTAGCACAATAGTCTGAATCTTTAACAAGAAACAGTTCAGCAGAACTGTCTATCCACAGTGATATTCAGTTCTTGGGCAAGAGGGTGATTTTTAAAATTGTATTCTTTGAGCTAGCGGCCACTTAATAAATTGAGACTTTTTTTATTTAACATGCCTACTTTAGGAAACATGTGCATGTATATTCAAATGTATTTGTAAACAAATACAAGTCTTTGGATAATTTATTAATTAATTTGTTGAAGTAAGATGAGACTTTTATGTTTCAATATGACCTGCCAAGTACAGTAATTACTCTGAAAACACTTCAGCAATTCATGAATTTCATCTAATGCACTTGAGGATGTGTTAAGTCCTATTTATGGAGAGACAGTATGTATACTATTTCTCACTATGTATTCATTAAGAATATTCTAAAAATGATAGATTGAACTATGTGGCTAAGGTAGGACTGCATTTTAAAGGTTTTATGTTTATATTTTGCTGGATATCATCACTTAAATATCCAAATCTTTTATTTCAGTGTGGTGAGAACATTGCCTGTTTTACCTGTCATCTTCCTAATTTTATCATTATTTTTGGCTCCAAAGAATTAGCACAAATATTTGATGTTCACTGAGAATCAAAATAAAAACAAGAAGGCTAAATAGCCGCCAAAATCCTGGCGTGAAAGGAAAAGGAAAAAGAGTTTTTCCACCATTTATTCTGATCAGAAAAGAGCATGTCAATGAACCTTTGGGGAATGTCATTAGATGAGATTTTCCTGAAAAATTGCTGATAGTTCCAGTTGAATGCAGCCAGAATAAGCCAATTTTAAGATCTCTGGGGTGGTATAGGATTACGGAATTTTTTTTTTTTTTGTCTTGCCCTTTTCACTTTTGGACAGACTGTACGTAAATTCCTTGCTCAAGTCTATATGCAACAGATGGTAACAGCAGAAATAACTGCTTGGTGTTAGGTTTTAAACTGGTGCTTAAATGGGTTTGTGGAAGAAAGTGTTGAAACAATGGGATAATTTTACTTAATGAGATCATTTTTATAAGGAAGAAGTCAGTCATTTAAAGCTGAGCTGCAGGAAAATCTGCACCATCAGCGAGTCTGTGGGAACGAGGCATGGGCATACTTACAGGCTGGGGCAAATGCTACATATTTAAACTAGTTTAGGCCACATTTCCTGAAATCAAGCCATTTTTAATTGCTCTGCATTTGTGTGGACCCTGGAGGATGTGGGGACAGTGACCAGAGATCAGCCCCCATGAGGATGGGGGTCTGTCCTCTCACTTGGTGGAGTTGTGCCCCTGATGCCTTGGTGAATACTTGGAGATGTGCTGGGAAAGAAACCAAAGCTGCAACAAACCAGCATTTCCAGAATATAAACAATACCTGGAGAAATAAACCCAAACCTTTGAGAATGAAAGGAGACAAATAAAAAATCTTTAGTCTTCCCTTCATTTTGTTTCAATGATTAAAGAAAAAGGCAGCATTAGCAACTCATTTGAAAGCCCTGAGGCAGAAGAGGAATTTGATGTGCATGTTCTGGAGTTTAAATACTTAGTAGTATCATATTTTCAATTCTATCCTTGTTTTTCACACCAATGCATGCTGGCACATCCTGAAGAGCACCCATGGCAAAACCTGAGCTTTGGTACACAAATGAATTCCCTTCCCAGCAGCTGATGCAGATGAAGTTCAACCTGCAAGGAGGACAAGGCAGATAATAAGTTTTCAGGTAAAGTTTTAGTAAACACCATGGTCACAAAAAAAGTGGTGGTGATGGTTCACTGGTGGTCTACAGAGACAGCCACTTGCTTTGGAAAAATTGTTTCAAAAAACAGTTTATGTTGCAAGTGGTAAAATACAGCCCTAAATACAGCTTCTCTTATCTGTATGTGCTTTTGCACGTTCAGAGTCTGTGTGTCATATTTTGCTCCACATATAGTAAGAATTGCACAAATCACACCCACATACCTTCCAAAGAGAAATGAAAGCTTGTGGATGTAACAATACAGGTAATTTTCTTCTTGAATACCAGCTTGTTCTGAAGTAACACTTGGTTCACAAAGAAGTTTCAGCATGGAGAGTATTTTTCAGTGCTAACTATTGTTGATAATTATTCCATTCATCACTAATTATTGGCTTTATTATTATTAGAGGTTGCTTGTAATTATTATATTAGATAGAATCAGTGAGAAAGCAATGTACATCAAAAAGTTTACCATCCTGAACAAGTGACTTGTTTGGCTTGAAGTGGTTACTTGTCTTTACTTCTGTTGAGGTTTTTGAATTAATAGTAGAAGATGATTGGAGCAAAAATGAAGACTTGTTCTTGGCTTGGGAGAAAAAAAGACACCAAACAAAACTCCAGACCCTCAGGAAGGAACAGAATATAGTTGTGTCTTTCACAAGAGTTCATAATCATAAAAGACAAATTCAGAATCAAACTAGTAGAAGGATAATTTGGAAGGATATTTCTATTTTTAATCACCCAAATTTGCAAATTCTTTGACATGTAATTTTTTTTTTTTTTTTTTTTTTTTGGAGATGTATAATTGAAAAGGGAAAATATAAATTAAAATTTCAAAAATTGCAGGGGGAAAGAGATCACTTTTACAGAAGTTCCACCCACATGCTTTTCTCAGCAGGGCACTACAACGTCTTAACAAGTAAAGTGCAAGATGGAAACATGACATCATTAGGACAGTCTAATTAGCCTGTAATTTGTCCCAGAAAGGTATCTGGTTACCAACTAATTGATGTAAACTGATTAACCCTTTCTCTAACATCCCATTCGCCACTTTTTTTTCGCTTCCATAGAATCTGGTAAAGGTCAGGACTCTGTTGTGCTACACACTGTGCAAACACAAATCAAAAAAGACAATCCACGCCCCAAAGAGCTTACAACTTACGTGTTGGAGGGGAGGTGATACCTGCATACAAAAAGGATTTAGAATGCATAGCTTAATACCAGTTAGCATGTTTGGCAGTGGTCTTATCCTAGCAGCAGCTAGGACAGTTCTCAGGGCTTTTACAGACCTCAGAAAGAAAAAGAAATTTAAGAAGGATTTGAAGACATATAATGAGGTGTCTCTATAGATGTTTTCTCCCAAGAGTGAAGGGCAGGATATGTGACAGTGGAAAGGTGCTTGTTTGAAAAATATAACAAGTGTGTGCTGGAAGCTGGCATTACTGGCTCTTTGGAGATGAGGTTCAGCTTCCTGACAAAGAAAAAGAGATGATTGGTACATAGGTATTATCTCTGAAGGGCCTTGAATGTGAAGACAAGTAGCTTATGTTTGATGCAGGTTGGCGGGGGAGGGCAGCAGAGGGATGGAGAGAGAGAGGTGACATAGTCAAAGCAGTGGGCTAGGAAAAGCCCATTTATGGGAATATTCTGAAAGGATACGAGCAGGGCAAGGTTGTGCTTGTCAAAGCTGAGGAGAAAGACGCTTTGTTAATCACGATGCACGATGACGAGGCTTGGCCAGCACAGGCAAGGCTGTGTTTTTGAGAAGTACCTTGGACAAGGTCATCTTCAAAAGTAAAGGCTGGGGCTGAGGAATAGGCAGATAGGGGTGATATCCATGGTGAGTAAACGAGATGGTGTTGGGGAGCCAAGGAGGACACAGGCAAACTTCCCTGTTGGTTACACTGAAGCTTGAGCTGGTTTCTGAATTTCCGTGTGGAGGTTCTGGGAAGGGATTTAACTTGGACAGGAGGCACATCTGGGGTAAAGAGAGATCTGTGAGGCATCAGTATGAAATCATTGCATTTCCTAGCTGAACTGGCCCAGAGATTAGGGTGGGAAGAGAAAAATGGGTCCAAGTGAGGAGGAAAAACCTTCACAGAAAGCTGAGCAGTGTAAGGATCAGGTGAGAGGAGAGCATAGAAGGCGGGTGTCATGACAGTCAAAGAACAGGAAACTCTAATGAAGAACTTAATGGAAAACTGTGTCAAAAGGAGCTTGGCAAAACAAGAAGGGTGAAGAACTTAATGGAAAACTGTGTCAAAAGGATCTTGGCAAAACGAGAAGGGTATGGTTGGGGCTTTGACTCAGAAGAGCTGACTGGAGACTGGTGGGAACTGTGTCAGTTGAGTGTAACGGGCAGAAATTAGATTAGGAACAGTTTAGGACAAAATGGAAGGAGAACTGACAGCAGCTATAAACAGCTTGTACAATGGAAATGAGAGGAAGCAGTGATTGGAGAGACAGGAGTGGGCTAGAGTGTGTATGTTTTCATTTTCAGATGAGAGACGCTACAGCATGCCCATATTGTGGTGGGAAAGAATCAGGAGAAGAAGAGCAGTAGAAAGTCTGACAACTGTGCTGGAGTTGGAGTGCAATCTGATATGGGAAACTCAGTGAAGCTTCAATATATCTGGCCCCTGCATTAAAATAGCTGCAGGCAGCACATGCTTCTCTGTGTGGTTTAGAATGTGCTTTGTGTAGTACAAAGAAATCAGGATAAAATTCATCATATGCCTTGTCGTGCTCCCCTGGTTGTTGTAAGCAAGCAGTCTACTTGTTCCATCACTCAGTAGCAGAGAACTAAATCCTCTCCCCATCACCCTAATTAACAGGGAATCAGTTGGATATTCCAATGAAGTTGCTAGGTGCTGTACAGGTACCACTCTTGCATTTTCTTCTAAAATTACTTAAAAAAAAATTTGCATTTTGAGTTGGTTTTTTTCTATAAATGAACTTCTGTCTTCCCTGGAGAAAGCTCTCTGCTGTGCCAAAATAGTGTGTCATATTTTTACAGGTAATTAAAAATTTGCATTCAGAAATGTCAGGGCAGTGCTGAAACCTCTCTCATTTTCTTGCTTTTCATCACACTTTATTTGAATTTAAAGTTTTCTTTGATTCCCTTTTTATTATTTTTTCAAAATAAAACATTAACTGAAACACGAAGAGTAACTGAAATGACACTTTCTCGTTGGGTGGTTTGTTGGGTTTTATCTTTTCCTCCTTATATACTTATTTTTGTTTTTCCATCTATCTCTCCGGGTTACCTGTACACATTTCAGGTTTTTAAAGTTTGAATAGTGATGCACAAAACACCAGCCAAAGGCTGGAGATCCATCTCCCCGAGCCAGAGGTTACATGCATAAATTCATGTCCATCACGCTCTGAATAAATTCTTTTGTTTATGCAACAGTCTGCGCAAGCACAACACACTTGCAGCTGAGCACCAGTTGGTTTACAGCTTTCTGTGCCATTCTCACTTCTGGGTGGGGGGTTGAGTGCATTGAACCCCACAGCTGGTAAAACCAGTCCAGTGCGAGCTGATTTGCATCTGAAAAGCCCTGGCTCCAAAGGTGCTGTGCCTTGCCTTGCACTTGCATGTGGAGGTTGCTAAGCACAGCCCCTGGTGCGCACAAGTTTTTTTTTTGGAGCGCCGTGGCTTGGATGTTGTGAGTGAAAAAATTTACAGAGGGGCTTGGTGTGTCCTGAAACCAAAGGGGAGATTCCCGCTGATGTCTGTCAGCGGTGGCTCCGTTCCTAAACTCCAGAGGGTTTGTCCATGTGCATTTTCAACACGGGCGTGCGTGAACGTGGTTTTTCTGTCTTGCTGGTAGAATTTCCTGGATCTTCTTGCAAGCAAAAATGGCATTTTTCTCATGACGAGTAAAGACAGGGTTGACAAGAGGCACGATCTCCCCTCTCTTTGTGCGGCTTCACGAGGGCTGGCTCAATGAATGAGTTACTGTTGCTTCCGATTCACAGAAATGCCAGCGACAGGGGAATCGTGGTTTAAGGGAGAATATAGCTGTACTCTAATTTTGTGGAATGAGTGCTGTTGTGGTAGAATTTTTCTGATCCAGAACTGCTTTTCTCCACTTTTGATGAACGGTAGCTCCACTTTTGCGATTTCTTAAACACGCAAAGTTTTGGGAGGATGGAAATGAACCCTTGGGGTTGGTCGGATGCAGGAGCAACAGGAAGAACCTTTTAGAAGAATCTAGGGAGGTCTGCAGAGTGACAGGCAAAACCCAGTTTCTTACTGAAGTCTGAGAGACATATTTCTGGTTTCCCCTGCAGTGTCACCCTCCTGGCCAAAATACAAAAGGCCATAACTGAGCACATTTCATGCGCAAATACTTCATCAACTCGGCGCCATCCGAGCTATTTCACATCTCCTCCCCTTGCTCCAAACTGATGCATGTGGCTCAGTACATTTAAAATGAAAAGTCCTCAGACAATTCTAATCATATTGTCAGTCAGATAGTCATCTTCTGAAAGGGGATCCTTCACCTTTAAGAATGCATGTACAATAGTGATATGTAAGCAGCTCAAAGATTCAATACCCCTTTTTTCTGCAAAGCAAGGCTGGGTTAGGAAAAAAATCAATATGTTAGAAGTAAAGGTCATACAAGGAAAAGTGACATGAAACAGTCTTCATGAAGGATATTGTTCCCTTAGTTCTGTTTGAAGTTTTCTTTACCCTTGTGCTAGCCTTAGAACAAATATGTTTTGTCCTAGAATAGAAACATATTTTTATTCACCTTTAAAAAAATCTGTATTTTAAATATTTGTCTATTAGGGCATGTTCGCATTTTAGCTTGTTTTGTTTTTGTCCTGTGGGTGAAGTAATCCTTGGAGAAAAGAATGTTATGTGTCTGCCATCCCAGTGCATTTGTTGGTCAGGGTTCCTTTAGAAATGGAAGTATATAATGCACACAAATGTATTTGCCTATCTTTTTAACAGTTCTCAATTTACTTTTCAAGTGGGCCAGATGCAATACTATAGCTCTTACAAGGGTCAGGAACATCTCCTTATTTCCCCACACTCTGTACTTATTGCTTGGGTATAGTTTTAAAGTAGTCCATGAACCCTTTTCATTCTTGCAACACATTTACCCACAATTAACAATCAAACCATCCTTCCTTCATTCAGGCTCCCATTCTCTCTCTGCCTCATTTTCCCTGCCTCTCTCTTGATCTGCCATTGTGCCGAAAGCTGTTTGTGCCATCGCAATCTGCCCTCCTTACCAGCCACACAAGGATGGGGAGGGGGAGAGAAAAAGCACACAGCATTCAGGCACTGAATAGCAAATTGCTCTTGAGTGTCCTTGCTTTCCCCAGCGCTCCCCCTTCCTTCAGAAGGACAAGGGGGCCCCTGAAAGCAACTATACATTTTGCTTAGTGCACTTGAAAACAAGCGTTTCACACCTGAAGCTTTTCACGGCAGCCCAGAAGCACCCCTTCAAACCACTTAATTGCCAATTGCTTCTGAGCTCGTTGTGAAAGTCCATTATGTCAGGCAGCTCTATGGCGAGTTACAAAGTATGGGGAATGAAAGAGTCCTCCTTGGAGGGCCAGTGCAGTCCTAAAACCCCCAGTTCATTGGTTTGCTTGCTGTTAACAGTTACTGGCCACGGTCAAAGGTATGCCAAAACCTCTATCTTCTATTATTATTAATTTGTTACATGGAAGATGCTGTTTTCCTTATGTTCTCTCTCACATGTGTCTATATAAAAACATGTAAGCAAATTTCAGATGTGCCTGAGGAAGGTATCCTCACACAAATTTCACCTGTACTTGTGGATTTCAGATTGTACCATTACCACTGTTGTTCTACTTTTTTTTTTTTTTCCCCCATTAGGTGAAGTAATAAAAAAAAAAATAAAAAGGGGATGTGATGATTTTCAAGGTTGAAGCTGGTTTCTTGGGTATTAAGAAAAAAGGATGCAGGTACTCACTAAAGGAAGGAGGATTAACTTGAAGAGATGCAAAATAGATTAATAAAATAAAAAGGAAAGAAAAGCAAGTCTTAGCCTCATTTTCAGCTGTGTAGAATTGCCTTCCTTGTGACTGTGATTGTGGTGAGGGCTGGTTAGTGTTTGAACTGAGCCAAAAGTGTATAGATATAACTTCAGAGAGCAAGGCAGGTATTGCAAATATTCCCTGTTTTTATTTGAGTGTTTATAATTCATTGGGATTATGATCCAATTTGGCCTTGTGGATTCAACAGAAAACTTCCCTCTGATTCTCAAAAGTTCTTGATTTTGGACTCTTGCTGCTCACTTTTGTATTCCTATGAGAGATATTCCAGTGAAGTAGTTTACTGAATTGTGAATGAAATCCAGGCTTGTGAGTATTTGCAAAAGTATCAGAGCTGGTTTATGTGAAAGATTGTGTGCATAGCATGAACCTGACTCTAAGAGCATCTTTCCGACCTATGATGGAATAGGAATAACATCATATGACATGGTGTCAAGTCATGAATAACCAACACACCTCACACTCAGACTGTTAAATACAACCAGCTGATTACTGAGGAGATGCAGATCTGAAGAAATCATTTTAATATTTTTTGAATAACAAGTTCAAGAAAATTGCTCTTTGCGTATAGACAATTCATGGGTCAAAAAAGGGGTAGCATTAATTGCTTAAACTGTTCATTATGAACTAATCACCCAGCTCTAATTAACACCTTTTAGTGGATTTTAAAGAAAAACATTACATAAACAGATGCAATGTAAACTTGACTAGATACAGCACTCTTAAAGACAAGTAAATTCTTAGAAATTGATTTTAAAGTAGTATTAAAACGTGTATAAATATCTACTCAGCTTAGAATTACGTTAAGTAAATGCACTAAAACAGAATGATCTTGAGATTGTGAAGCCATAAACTGTAACTGAGGCCTTTTTAGAATTCAAACTTTTCACTCCTCTGATGCCCCCAACGGACTTCTAAAAAGTCTGGTCACCCTTGCTTTTTGACTGGCTTTACAGAGATTATTTTCAAGTATGGTGATCTATCAGGTGCTTCAGTTTAATAACTGTATTACCAGATGTTTAAAGACAGGCTGATTTTTATTATTAACAGAAACACTCCCCTTTCATCTGAGTATTGCACTACAAAGGCAATAAAAAAATTAAATAACTTAGCAACCTGCATTAATAAGAATGTTTCACTAAACTAAGGCCATCAGGTATCCCAAATGGAGGTACAGCTGTTAATATCCACAGAGTCTGCTGAGCTACACCTGCTGAAATTTAGGCTACACTTTTACGACCTTATGTGTGTCCTGCTTTGTCAGTTAGAGCTACCTTTGTGTTAACGAGCGCCCAAAAATATTTGTTGAAGCTGACTGATCATTTAGTAATTTCTTTTACTTTTCCAACAAGCTGTGTATCTGCTAGGTTGATTTCTTTATAAATCTTAGTAGCTCCTTTCATCTGGCAGTGTAGGACTCCAGGAGATTCTGCTGCTCACCATTTGGCACAAACATTCAAAGTCTCCTGTTCAGTGGCATGACAGAAACAAACATGTAAAATGTTGGTCTTAAACATTTTGTATATGTAAAAAAAAATACTGAGTTTTGCAAAGAAATAATTGAGAAACTTCTCTCCAGGACCTCTCTTAGAAAAGTCCCTTCTATTTTCAAGGTGTAAATCACAGGAGGACACAAAATATGATTTCTCTGAGCAGAGATGACTTCTCAGACAGCATTATCTTCCTTTGCTGCAAGACTACACATTCATCCCTCCTTTTCATCATACTCTTTACAGCAATTAGACATTTTCCTATATATTTCACACTGCTATGTAATTTCTTCTGACAGCTCATCAGCCTCTTTGACTCATGACCTGTAATGGCATCCTTGTTTTTTGAGATGTTTGTTTATTTTTTTCCCCTCACCAGAAGATGTGAGCACATATTATCATAGATGCATAAGGCCCATCAGTCATTTTTTTTCAGGAGATATCCAGTAATAGAGCAATACTGTTCCCTCTCCACCCACTTGTGATTTTTTTTCTTACCAATTTCCCTCAACTCCCTGAAAATAGCAGGTGCTTCTCTTCATTCACCTCCGCTTCATCCAGCCCATCTGTCTGATTCTTCTATGAGAAAGATTAATGGGACATAACTCACTTCATCTCATGGTTTTTAACAGATCAGGGCGGAGGGGTAGGTGGAAATTCTATCCAATTTTAGATAGATGTTTCATGATGAAGACCTGATGATGATATCGCAGCAGTAAATTTGGGATCTTTCAGAGTGTTGGTCTGTTTCCAAAGTATTTCACAGGCTTGTGTTTTGAATGTCACCATAAGTAAGTTGCTCTCTACCCATCCATCTCAAAAGCCATCACTACTGTACCAATTAGATGCCTTAAGTGTAGTTGTGATAATGCTGCTTTAGCTTCCAAAGGCTAAATACACATTGATCCCTCACTTACCCTGCGTTCCCATGCGGGGTCAATCTTGGCAGGAGTGTTTGGAGGGGTCACAGGATTTGTTTGCTTGAAACATATTTTCAAGTAGCCCTTTAAAAAAACCCTTTTCCCCTTCTCAAACACCTCTGTCTGTTTTCTCTCTTATCGTAAACCTTGCCATGCAAGTCGTCTGTTTTGTTGTTGCTGTTAAATTTTATGACTTTGTGTTGAGTACTACTCTGCTCTGATCGGGGTCCTCCAGAAACAAGTGGAAGTGCTTGGGTAGGAAGATGCCTCTGTGTATTCAGTGTGACACACCCTGACAGCTGTTACTGCCCAGATCCACATCCAGCTTCTCCTACAGGTCTGTGCTGGTATTCTAGTGTTGGGCAATGGGCTGTTATTTTCTGTCCCACTCTAGTAGAGGTTCAGCAAAAGAAATAACTCATTGTCTCCAGGAGCAAATGACTTGGTTTCTACTTTCTGTGCAAGTTTGCAGCATGCACATGTATCAGACCTAGGTCAGATGGTTCATTCTGAAGGGGACAGTTTGCTTTCTCTTGGTACATCTGTGACAGCTAGTAAAGGTGGCAGCTTCCCGTGTAAATGTGAATTCTTGCAGAGCTTTGGTTTGCCTGGAAAAGTGAATATGATTGCATATAAACACAATGGCTTTGAAAGGGTAAAGTGAGTGCAAGCACCCACTCTTGAAGCTGTGATGACCAAAAGTGCATCTTGAAAACATGGCTGATTTTCCACCCCATTAAAAACTTAGCCCTAAAAATCTCCTGCATGAGAGTTTGCAGCCACGAAGTGTAATTTTCTATTCTGCATTTCCACCAGTTTGGTTTACAAAGAAGAAAATGGTCTCTATATATGCTCTACAACCTTTTGAAATCCTCTTTGCTCTTTTGAGTGTTGCCCAGAGTGTAAATGAATGCGAAATTTGGCTTTAATACTTCAAATCTGTTCACATCCACGAGGCTTGTCATCTTTATGCCACGTTGTACAAGAAAGCTGCCCTACAAGAGCATTACACAGCCTCACCAAAGAGAATCCCCAGGGTAGTTCAATATCTGCACAGAGGCAGATGGATTGGTTGTAGTCTGTGATGCCAAACCAGTGTCTCCAATAATTTTTCATTTATCATAGCAAGCACTCCTAAGATGAAGGGAATAAGCAGCTACCTGAAGGCTTCCTCTCCTCTAAGACTGCTCTGCATCGTTCCTCTAAGGCTGAGCTTTCTGTCTGTACCCTGGTTCCAAACACACATCTGTTGTTTCCTCTGAGATCTTCCAGAGGTGTTCTTAGTCCCGTAGTTTTCTGTCCAAGGATATGTTTTCTTTTAGGCTGCCAATCATGGCATAGCAGTACGCTGATTTTCTTAAGTATGATGCTGTGTGATGAGAAAGGTTTGAGACTTTTGCTCTGCGTGGGAAGAGAAAAACTTCAGCGTAAAACTTTGTTGTTTATTAAAATATTCAACCCCTTCAGATCCTCTGCTTTTAAAAAGTAAACAATGGGGAATAAAGCACTCTTGCAAAGAAGTAAGTGTCAGGAAAACAGGATTCACTCTACTAAGAAGGAACTGGTGATGACAGTGTGCTATATCTGTCTTTGCAACTCTTAAATTCTCTTCTCCTTGAGTTGGCTCTTGAAGCGAAGCACATGCTGCTTACAATGTGTATAGTGCACTGTGTACTTTGATTTTCTCTTATTTCTCTATTAGGAAAGAAAACAGGCACAGAATCTTGCTAGTAAACACAGAACTTTAAAATTCCAGCAGCTCCCTCTTGTTACTTCTCTGTGCAATGGAGGGTGGTGCTTGCTGGTCAGATCCAAGGGGCAGACGTGGAAGCTCCTGAAAGGTGAAAGCCAACGAGCTTGCAGAGAAAAATTCTGAACGTGGGACACGTGAAACGTGGTAGAAATTGTCTCACGTTCAAAGGTCTCAGTACCAATAATGCAAATAGAAAATACTATTTCACTAAAATACTAAATAGTACTTGTGATACACTGATAAGAACACAAGTTTTCTTTCTTTGGTAAACCTTCTGATCTGGACCAGGGTTAGAAAACCAGCATTTTAAATCAGTGTATCATGATATTAGGGGGCAACAGCATATGTTGTGCTATTGTTGGGATCTAGACCAACTTCCTTAGGGTATAGAATGAAGTTAAGGTGCCAATGAAAATCAGTTTTCAGATTAAAAATGTGTGTTTTGGGGTGATGGTCTTGCCAGCAAAGCTATCAAACACTACAGGTAAACATACCTGAGTCATATGAAATCAGTTTATTTATATATACAAAGAAAAAATAAATAGAACCTATTTCTGCATCCATGAATTAAATTGATTTTTTTAGCATTCTTCAGTGAAAGTGGTAAATGCTTCCTGTAAAGAGCTTGGTTGAACAGATTTGTAATAGTTAAAAATTTTAACTTTTGACGATAAAGGAAAAATAAAGATTTAGGATATTGAAGTTGTACTGGTTGATTTACTGAAGTTGGTACCAGGCCATTCCGTGGCCATAAGTTGTGTTGCAAGTAAAATTCTGAAACTCCTCAGTGTTAATTTCTATATATATATATAGTATATTATAAAAAAAAAAAACAAAACCTCCAGTTTTTGTGTGGGCAGAGGTCTTTAAAGTCCCTGATGGAAATTTTTGCTCTAGAATACTGTTAGCATCAGGTGGCTCTTAATTATGAGCACAGGACTTAAAAACTCTGATTTAACAAAACACCTCCTCCAGAGATTCAATAATGCTCCAAAATAAACCCAGCAAATTCTGTATTTGTTCCATTAGGAGATAAGCAATGAGTTTAAGGTAAAAGTGAACAAATACACAATGTATATTGAAATTCTGTGGAAGGGAGGAGTGCCAGTGAGAACTTAACAGTTTGAAAGAAAACATTGGCAAAATCTTGGGAAGTGGTTTTAGCTACGTTTAAAGCTCAGTGTCTCAGGATATTGTGCTCTTTCACAGCCTGGTCAACTCTGGATGAATGTAAATGAGGTGCTTGGTTACTCATTATCTCAGGGTAGGTGACCAGCCTGTGCTCCATGTCATGGTCACCTAAGACTGAATAGTTCAGTGAAACTTTGCTGAAAAGTTCCTGTGAGACTTCTGCAGTACAAGTTTGCAAGATGCAGGGACTAACTATTAAAAAAGGCCAAGGGATGCTCGTGAGGAGTTTTTATAGGACTATGTTGCTTCTCACACTTGTAGTTTACAGAGAGATTTTGTTAATACAGAAACTTCCTGAAATTGGGTTGAAATATTTGTTCATTTGCTGTAATTCTCTAGTTTCATTTTGAAAACTTGGAGTTTAACATACTAAAATGTATAACAATGAACATATAAAAAACCTTCTCAGTGAGGAAGTATCCTTGTTAATAGACTTCAGCTTAAACTTAATCTGAGATTTTTGCTCCATTTTTGCACTGAAACTATTGATTCTCATAGAAGCTTGGTCATTTGTGCCACTCAACAATATGACTTTGGTTTCCTAGGCAGCAAACTACAGGTCTGTAATTTAAACTCAAATTGTTGTCTCACGTGTGTACATATAGGTCTATTGCCTATGGAAGGAACAGTGAAACTCATCAGATGTTTTAAATCACTGCACGATTGGCAATTAAAATGTTTGGAAGGTCTACAAGGAGTAGAGGAATCAGAGCTAAAATTGTGCAAAGCTATTTAAAGCAGGGGAAGGGTGTCAAGAAAGGAATAGAGGATATTTTCCTTGGAATATCTGAGCATGAAATTCCCAGCCAAGTGTACACAATCTTTTTCTTCATTCTCCACCCACCAGTTTTTCTTTTTTTTTTTTAATCTGAGCTTTACTGCCTCAGTCTGTGTTTCTCAGTATTCCTGACCTACGCAGCAGCTCAGGAGTGGTGGCATAAGTTCTTAATGTTCTACAGGGGAAAATTTAATCAGCAAAAATAATTGTCTTTCTTGCAGTGGAGAGGAGAAAAGGGAGACTCCGCATGCATGACAGAACATGCGTGGACCACCAGAAAAGCGTGGTGAGGTTGGAAGGTGGTAGGGCTATTTTTTAGAACAATCTGATCAGAAGGCAAATGTCTAAAGGGAAAAGGAATCCCAAAAGAGTGTTGAAGTGCCAGAATGCACCAGCTAATAACTTTAAATAGTTCATTGAGTCTTCCGGAATTTTTTTTGTTCTTCTTCGGGAATAATCTGCTTACATCGTTAAGACCTCGGCTAAGCTCAGTAACACAAATTACCAGATGTTGTATCCCCTAGTTTTTTCCATCAAAAGACCAACCACCAAGCTTGTTGAAAGAGAGAGGTCATTGTCCTTCCCTGGCAATAAAACTATTTTTGCAACTCCTAAGAAATGAAATGAGAATACCTTTCAGCTGTAGAGGGGATCCTATCTCCTGCTTCTTCCAAGTTTCCCTGTTTTGCTTTGTTATTTTCTAATAATGCACTCATGTGTAAGCTAATAATGTGAACAGAGGGAAAATGAAGAGTTTAAAAAAAAAAAAAGACAGAATGAATTAGGGCAATTGAGGTCGCTCTCTTTCATTTTTGCTGGAAGGATTTTAGCCCTAGTTTTTACCTTATCGCTTATTACACAATTTATGATAAAATGAGATGTGATTCCATTCTTATTGTTGTGCTATAGCCTATTGAACATGCATATATAGAATTCATTTCAAATTTAAACACTATCTTAATTATAAATTGAATAAAATGGACAACCTATCAGATTCCCTAAATTGCATTCTAACAAATAATTTCATTTTCCATTACTTTTCCACCAATGATATACTGGGCATAACAATGTTGAGTATACACCCTGTTCTTCTACTTTAATTGTGCCAGAGATTTTGCTGTGTGACAACTGTTTCTCTGTGGGCATGTGTGTTGCTTGCCATTTGTTCCATAAACTGGGTTTTTTAGATATTTTAGTGAGGTTATAGAGAACCTTAGAAAATATTTGTACAAATTTTATTTTGCTTCATCTTTTATGTCTTATTCTACTACAGGCACAATTCATAGCTTGTAGTTCGACACGCACAGCTTGGTTTGAACCGGGTTATTCAGTTTGAAAATATATGTACAGCTCAGATTCCATAAGGATTTTTAATGTATGAAGTTCACAATGTGGTCCATATCTTATCTGGAATCTGAAAGATAGTAGCAAAACAGATCTAACAAAATAACTGACGTCTGTTTATCACTCCACATTTTCTAAAATAATTTGGAACTTAGATATTTTCTATAGTAAATCAGCCTGATAGTATTAAGAAAATATATTAAAAAGGCATTAAGAGGTTTACTGATGTTTTCTACTAACTTTTGGGAAGTATTTAAGAATTAGGACGTGGAAAAATTATAGTAAGGAGTAAAACCACCAAGAATTATACCATCAGGGAAAAGGACAGGAATGTGTGTTAGCAGCTTTATAAGACCCATGACTTTTTAATTCTCTGTGTTAAACTTCTGTTCAGATTTTAACTCAAGTTTACTAAGTACTTCCATTACAATAGCTCAAAAATTGCAGAGATAAAACGTATAAAAGATTTGATCTCTTTTTCATTATGTTGTTTATACTTTCTAACTAAACCTCTGTGTATTTTAAGACTTCAAATGTATTATAGCCAAATGTAGACTTTTTTTATACCTGGCAAAAGATTGATTGTATTTTAAAACAGCCAAACATCTGCTTTTTTTAACATGCTGTTTATAATTTATTTAGATTTCAGTTACATTTCATTTGGCTTCAAAAAGCAAATGGGCCACTGAACCCCGATTTCTCAAGTGGTTTCTGAAAAGTTGTTGTACTTTCCGTATTAATATTTCTATAGAATAATAATTATTATTTAAATGCTAAATTCAAAGAAGTTAGCAAAACTTGTTTGTTACCTTTTTTTTGAATCTAAATAAAGTCTCTTCCATCAGAAGAAACAAAATTGAACAATAAATATAAATAAAAAATTCAGATGTTACTATTTCAGCATTTTTCTCATGTCATAAAGAAGCTTTTATTCAAATTCCTATTCTCTTTAACTTTCTTCTGAAAGTATGTATTTTTTAAATTTGAATTCCTTCAGCTTTTTCGTATCATAAATTACTCACAGTTCCATGCAGTGCTTAAACTGGCAAAAATAAATAAACAAAATACTTGTTGCATCTCAAAGGATATTTCTCCCCTTCCGAAGTTTGCAAATAGGGCATAAAATCTAACAGTGCCTGAGAAATTCTAGGAACAAGTTGAAGTATCCCAGCAATGTGGCAGCCTCTGAGCTGTACACACAATACTGCACCCTTTAATATTTTGTACTTTACGAGTTTTTCTCCACGACAAAACCTGCAATTTTTAGCCATTTCCCCCCTAGTTGAAATGATTTGTTATCACCGTAACTCGATCTGTTATCTCCCAAATAGTTTCAACTGTGTTAATGTGTGCATGTACTTTTTTTTTTTTTTTCCCTCCCCCCCCCCCTTATCAGGCTCTCGGCAGCATTTGTGATTCATAGCAGTCATCAAAGTGATAATAAACTCATTCACAATACTAACAAACATGGGGCTCCCAGTTATTTACGAGGCAAATTCACAGCGATGCCGGGCAGTGGAACAGGGGAGAATCAAGATGGTGTTGATTGATAAATTGACAGGTTAATTTACAAGTGGATAATAGGAGTTAGACCCAGAGGGAGCGCCAGCAGCCCCGGCTCTAGCTTGGTTGCACTGCCATCTGTCTTGAGCCTGGGAATCTGCAGGAGCAGTTCCGCAGCTCCCGGCATTGGGGACAAAACCCCGGTTCGCGGCAGTTTTAACTCGCCGTGTCGCACGGCCCGCTGGCCCCGATCCCTCCGGCCACCTCCCCGCCGCCCAGGTGACCCGCACCTACGGAAATGCCGCCAGCCGCTCGTTACGTAAAATGCCAAGTGTTTCTGGGGTCCTGGAGTACTTTTGCTTGGCTTTTAATCGAGAAAAGATAAATATTTTTGTAAGTCGTGATAGTAGATACCCCCCGCTCTGAGCCGCTCGCGTTGCTTTAAAAGTGATTGTGTTGTTTTCCATTTCATGGTCACCTTCAGTAAGTTTTATTTCATTCGCTGCCTTTAAAAAAAAACAAAAACAACACCCTTTAACCTATCTTATTATTAACTTACTTTTCTTTCTCAAAATATATGTATTTCAGTGTTCCATCTGGCCCACAGGAACTTAACTTTGTATCCAAATATTTCTTCTGTTTAGTTGGAAGCATTGGATAAGTTCTGTGAGTCACCTCATTTTTGTAATCCCTAGGAGCCATTTTTATGGCAATCAATCACTGTTTTTATGTCATTAAGCATTTAACTAAACTGGTTGTTGGCTTCCCCACAATGACCTGAAATTTCATGGAATTCAAGATCAAGGCGCAGTTGCCATTATATGTCTTTGAAGTTAATATGTTCCAGTCTTGCATTTTAGCATTGTGAAAGTTTTATTGGGAAAATAAAACGGGTGGTCAGAAATACAGTTTTCTTTTTGCAGTAAGTGTTAAACGGTGGGGAAAGTTTTAAATACCTGGGATGTTTCTGCTGTGGTTGCCAATGTTCGTCAGCTGCACTTTGCCTCCAGCTCAGAACTAGATCTCAAAATCCAGGCAATGGGATGTGCTGATGTCTCCTATCATTAGCCTGTATGAGCAAGCGTGTGTTACACTTATTGCGTGCCACATTCTGGGAATATGGGCTCTGCAATTCCCAGTGAGACTGGGAATCCTGGGATTTCATTCTGCAGCTCAAGATCCGAATGGGTACAAAGCACAGCACCTGAGTATCTGCTGATTTTGTTTTCTCTTAAACTGTTGTTAAATTCAGGAATACCTAGCACACCTCTCAGATCTGGGATTCTCTTCCCAGTTTTTCCTGGAGCCCCAGTGGAGAGGAGTAGATGCTCTGGAGGGCTTGCCCAGAATGTTAATTGTGTCTGGTGAACAGGCGTGATTCGTAATGCTCTAAATGAAGTTGTGAAGGCATTCAGGGGCAAATCCTTTCCTCCACGCCTTGCCCAAACGTGGAGGCTTGGCATGGGGGAACTCTGTGGGGAGCAGGGGAAGGAATAAACTTCCCTTTCACAGCTTGGCTGAGCTCTCCAAGCTCTAGCACCCACCTCTGTGGGTTTGCTTGTCTGTGACGGGGTGGATCTGTGCAGTAACAGAGACCACTGCTCACCCCATTGCTGTCAGCAACGAGGACCCCCTACAACCATCAGAGAAAACCTGTCCTGATAAAACCCTGCAGTGAGATAGCGTCATTTACTGATGCTTTACTGATCAGCAGAGTGCACTCCCAGTTGTGTGAAGGCAGCTGAGGTTTTCAGGGGCTGCATCTGCAGGAAAACTAAAACATTTGGACAAAAAAAAAAAAAAGAAAAAAAAGCCACCCAGACTGCAGAGATGAAACCTGGTATTTCCTATGCACAAAACCAGCCAACCAAAGTTGTAAAAAGATAACAAAAACACAGGAAAGTTGGGCTCTTACAGAAAGAAACTTTAAAATCGACCCACTTTCTAGCCTTTACTGAGGATTTAGGACGATATTACTGGTATTTATAACGAAGCACTACCAGCTGAATTTAGCAGTCTGTCTATCTCATCCTGCCCACCGTTGCAACTGGGCAGTTTTTCTTAACCAATTTGGGGTCATTTTTCTGTGCAGTGGTTGTTTGATGGAAGAAATTTGCTCTGTTGCACAGAGTCATTTAGTTATGAGAATGAAAACCAGTATGTGCGTGGGAAGACAAATACTCATTTACTTTATTCAGATTTTTTTTATTGTCTAATAAAAGAGCCAAGATGCTCTTGAAGCATGATCTTGGGAAAGAGGAGCAAAGTTTTAAAGCAGCAGGTGAGATGAGGGTTGACATGGCAGGAATTTGTGAAAGTTGATGAAAATCATCTGATCCACTGCTCTACCTGATGGGCTTTCCTGGTCGTCCAACATGAATTGAGTACCTTCTTCACCTGTTTTGTACTGATTAGGGGCCATTTATTTTGTGGTAGCTGTCTATTGTGGTATTGAACTGATCTAGCTGGATTTTTTCCATGTCTTTGCTTTCCTCTGAGCCATCTGGACAGTGACAGGTTTGCAGACTCATAGATTACAATAGTAATTACTCTTAGGAAGTAATTTTAAAACATTCTGATAAAAGGTTTTTTATGCAAACATTGAGTAATGATAGGGATATCGTAGAGTGGTGTTTGGCCCTGATTTTTATAATATAGTGGGAGAACTATGGGTGTCTAAAAAAAGTGTGTGTGTATATATATATGTGTATATATACACACACAGATGTGTAAATGTTACCAATTCTCACATAAGTTCAGGTGGCTTTTTTTTTGTTTTAATGCTGAAGCATAGGGCTACAAATAACATGAGAAAAAGAAGGTGCAGATGGATTTAAATCCCTCTCTTTCCTGGACACACATAACCATAGTAGACGACAGGTGAGTTACAAGCAGAGAATATTTAGACTCATTGATTTTCATTATTACTTCTTTCTCATTCCATATGTCACTTCAAAGCATGGTGGTATTCTGTTTGGAAAGGAGATCAATGCCAGGAGATCGGACTGATCCTTGCTATTCACGAGGAGTTTCCAAATTCAGTGGGTGACACAGGATAAAAGTGACCCTGGATTTGCTGTGACTGTTTTCTTAAGTTTAGCCAGACAGACTGCACAAAGAGAGAAAAAAAAATCAAAAAAAGAGTATAGATTCTAGCTTTGTACAAAAACTATTCTTTTAATTGAAGCTTATTTAAAAACTTAGATAATCTTTTCAACTACAATGATGGAAGATTGTCTTGACTTCTCTTTATTATTCTGAATAATTTCAAGTAAAAGTGCACATCTCTCCTCAGTAAACATATTTTATGAATCAATCCATGCAAATAATGCTTTCTTCAATTGTGCACTTCCTAAAATAACATGTTGACATCAAATCATCCTGTTTTGAAGAGTTTGTAATAATAAATAATAATCAATGCTGCAGACTGAAGGATGCATCAATTATATTTATTTTACCCACAGTAGAGACTCTCTCGGTTGTATATTTTTCTCCAATAATTTTGCACATTTTATTGTAAAGTGTACTTCAGTCTAATTGGCAATGTGGCTACTGACTGCTGATTGAGACAAAATTACACTTTGCCTGAAACAAAAAATTGAGTTCTATTATGTGAAATCTAAAATATTGCTGTAGTCTTGCAGAATCATTCTAGAATGTGGTTTAGCAGGGACAAAAGAGAATTGAAGAACAGGTAGTGTAAAGAAATAGAACTTGATGCAAAAAAAAGAAAATGTTGCTTGAGATCGAATTCAAATCACAAAGGAAGTAAATTTGGGAGACTATCAACTTTATCAAAAAAGAAGCCTAGTTTTGAGATTTTGAAAGAAACTTAAATGAAATAGTTTTTTGAAGCAATCCACAGGCTGCTTTAGTGACTAGGACATTTTTTAAATCTTTAGTAAGATTATTAATGTGAGAACAAGTGAAAATTTTAGGCTATTTAGGATATAATAATTACATTATTATATAATAATAATAATAAACAGAACTAGTGTTTCATGGAGTTGTTGGTTCTTGTCAGAGTTGAAGTACATATTGAATATGGTTTTACAGAAAAAAGGCTGCAGCTTTAATGGCTGTGTCCTCAATTATAAAGATTTCTTGGGATGTTTTGAGGGGAGAAAGGATCACAAATGTCACCAGAACTGAACAAAAGAAATTCCCTTTCAGAGAGCATGAAATTCCCCTCCAGTCTCTGTCCTATTTTGAGCCTTTAAGAAGCAGTATTTGAGCCCACGGGGAGAGACTGCTTGCTAACTTGTAATTTCATATGATTTGAAATGTGGCACCTGCTGGTCTCCTATGTGGGATCACTTAGGAGAAACAGCAACTATCTCTAAGACTGGGTTGTCTAGCCAGTTATCTTGAGCTAAAAATCCCTTTTCACATTTGTCTTACATAGCATCGCATAGGTAGGGGGTTATTTTAGCATTGGCTGCCAATATGTAGATGTAATTTTGGTAAATCTGTTCTTTACTTTGAGTAAGCCTAAGTTCCTGTAGTACCTTATTCAACTAAAACAATTGTTAGAGATAAGTACCAGATCATAACATTATCTGCTTAGTTCTGTGGAGCAGTGGGCTAAGGTAAGGAGGATGCAAAACAAGTTATCGAATCAGACAAAGGGACCTAATTAAAACATGATTGCTGAGGTCTACGAGAAATACAATTAAGTTGTAAGCTAAAGAAAATGAGGTGGCAAAGTTAATGTATTTGCCATTTATCTCGTGAGATCTCAGTTCAAAGACTCACTTTCAAATCCTACAGGATCAGCTCTTTCAGATCCTACTGCAGTCCAATAGATTTAAAATTAGATTGGACTCATGCAAAGATATAATGTGTGAATGTAACAAAGCCACTCTGAAAATAAAAATAGCACACTGGCTGTCAGTGCTGAACATCCTCCCAGGATGCAGCATTCAGTGTTGCCTCACATAGACAGAGCAAAATTGAAACAAGGAGATCAAGGAAATCCAGGTGCAAATCACACTTCAAGTTATTCAGGTGAAATTCTGGCGTCAGAGCCTGAACATCCTAACTCTGTGTAAAAGAACTCCACTTTTCTTGGTACGTGCCCCCTGTTTAAGTAGCCAAATGATCAGTGTTGTAGCTGATCTAATTGTATTCGTTAGCTTCGCAGTAGCCCAAGTGTATTATCTTATTTCATCGGTATCTTCAAGATTAATTAATATTTTTCTTTAACTTGAAAAAAATATATTTATTGCTGAATTGAAGGTCAAGAAGGGAGATTGTAGTCATAGCAGGAAAAGAGTGGGATCTAAATCTCAGAGTCCATAATTCATGTCTCTCACCATTTCCTATGTGCCAAGACATGTGATCTTCCTGTCCCTTGAGTTCCCAACTGATAAAAATGAGGGTGTGATTGAACCATGTTATCTGAATGTTCTGAGCTGGGGACAAAAGCATCTTACTGGTTTTGGTTTGATTTTTTTTCCAAGCAATGTTGAACACAGCAGTTATTTCAGCCATCTCCTGGCATGTTTCTATGGTCAGGCTGAGGTTGGTTTGGGCTTATGGCTGTAAAGGCACAGGGTGACATTTGTCACCTACTGAATCATTGTGTCCAACAGCTCACAGGCTTCTGGTGTGAGGCCCACAGTGCCCATGGGGTGGTGGATATGTATTTGGCAATTAATGTATATCACTTTCTCGGTGATTCTTGTTCTGATGAGAAACCGGGCAGAACATAAGTCAAGGCAGAAAATATTTCTCTCAAGTGAAGATAGCCCCCCTCCCCCTCTCAAAGATCGGCCTTATTCCAGTTCTTTTATTTTATTCTTCCTATTATTTTTTGACAGTCTGTGTATGGAGATATTTCTTGCCAAGATGAAAGTCACTCTCTCGTTCTTGCAGTGCTCTGTCAGTTCTTTTTAAGGAGTTAAGTGCACTGTGAGTTAGTAGGAACAATGAACCTCACTTGTTCTTGCAGCTGTCTGTAAAAACTTAATATTGTTTTGTGGAACAAAATTAGAAGCTTTTAGTTACCTTCCCCAATTTGTTGGCACCATGGCTAGGCACAATATTTAAGGGAATATATCACGAATATGTGAAAATGAACAAATAATCCCCAGATACCCTGGTAAACTTGAGCCTTCATACTGTAGTAGCAGAATTGGTTGTAGATTAAAAAAATATATGTCTGTCAGACCTCATGTGGGGCAGAGGTGAGAGAACCACAGGCTGTGGTGTGGTGTCCTACTTTCCCACTCCTCCAGCTCATGTTTCAATGGAAAGTAAGATTTGCATTCTTCTGCCCAGCACCACGCAGCCCTGCAGCTCTGATGGGGAATTCGTTCCCTACCCCTGTACAACCTCCATTCTGAGGCACTCAAACCTAAAAGGGAAATTTTCCTTGTGAGTGACCTTGCACTTTTGCTCCTGTTGCCTAGAGGAGAGTGAGATCAGTGAGCAATGCTGGATGACACACACCATACTCCTGTTCCTCACTGCCCCTGCACCCCAGTCGCTACAGATTGTAGCACCACATGTCCATAATCAGAGATAAAAATAAATCCAGAACTGGGAAGTGAGTAGTCTCCTTCTGTTGCGTTCAGATAGCCCCACTTTGAGATGCTGAACAAGCAGGGGGAAAGTGCATCAGGCATCTGTAGAGGCTGCTGAAGTTGGGAGATTGGTATTTCAGCTAGGCTGTTGTCTTGGAATTCTAGTGGCTGTTTGTTATTCCTGCAATTTACTATGCTTGTTGTGCATGAAATAAATTAAAACAAAGCACCATGTTATTACAGCTAGAGAGAAAAGCCGTGTGTTGAGCAAGAAAAAGCACTGAACTACTCCAGGAAGGGCAAGAGGCGAAAGCAGGAGTATGTTCTGTTGTTTTGTTTGAGGAGAGCTGAAAGCAAAGGGGACATTTAGCGGCTGTTCCTTGTGGCACAAAATCATCCCTGATTGTTTATAGAACAGAGGCATGTGAGTGTCAAACAGATACCGTGGATCCACAAAGGTGTCTCCTGACCTGCCTGCCTGCTGGATGTGCATGGCATGACTGTAATTTTGTCATGATAAAAATGTCAGAAGTCATGAAAACCTAGTGAAAATGAAAGAGGGAAAACTCACTGGCAAGTCTTGAAGTAATCAAATGACCCTTTCAGACCTGGATTGCTCTAATCTAATTTTCTTAAGGTCTTAAGGGTGACTTATGCACCTTTTATTTAGGCAGTACCTAACCCTTACCTCTCAGAGCCCTTGTGTGCACTGGGGCCTTGAGGAATCTCTCTGTGCTGCGTCGTGCTGTGTGAATTCCCTGTGTTAGGGTCAGGCTGCCTCATTCCAGTTAAACTCGTGGTACTGTCACAACGTGCTGATTATTAGTCTACGGCCATATCTTCCATGGGTGTACTCCTAGATTGTACCTATCTTCTAGTTAGGGAAGTACAGGCTTGTGGATTGTTGTCTGGTTTGTTTTATAAACAAATCTAGGAGTAATCACTCACACTCCTCCTCAGCATTTGTTGGTTTTTTGGTTTTTATTTATCATAAGGTTGTGAATCAGATCAAATGCACAGTGCACAGCTATGTGGCAGAAAGGAAGCAATGGGCTGTGACTCTCTGTGTAAAATCTCTGTATCTCCTCGTGAACCAAAAAGCTGTCTCGTGTGATGCATCCTTGATCTTCAAACACATCCCTAAAGCTATTAGCCAGGCTGAATTACTTCTTAACTTGTAGTATATGCTATCTAAACAGCCCATTTTTGGGCTAGCATACATTAAAACCTCCCTTCACCTGCCTTGTCTGAACCAAACTGGCCGTTTTTCAGGTTCAGATCAGATCACATCAATCTCCCCTCCAAAGGTGCCCCCAGCTCCCTTTTCCTGGTGCCCTGCAGCTCCTCCCATGTGGGGAGATCAGGTGGCGAGTTGTCAGCACAGCCCAGCTGCTGCTCAGCTGGAAATCCATGCTGGCTCCCAGCTCCCCCATTAGTTGTGCCCTGGAGAGTGGTGGGGTTTTCTGCTCTCAGGGGAGCCCAGAGCCAGCCGTGTTTGTGCCAGCTCCCACACTGCAGAGGGCTGGAGGCTCTGGTGTAACTAATAGGCAAGTCTGGAAGCAATGGGAGATATGAACGTAGAGACACGGCCCGGGGCCCGAGCCAGTGGTCTGTCACTACCGCTCCTCCTCACGCTGCTCCTGGAAAGATGAAGTGGATTCTGCAACCCTGGGTGAACAGACCCCCTGTACTGGAGCTGTGGCTGCAGTGGAGGCAGTGGCAAAAAGGTTGCTAATAATAAAATGCGTGTTGAAGACGAGGGAAAGGGGGAGAGAGGTCACGTGAAGTGTGACCTTGAAAACACACGTAGTGTGCAGGGGATGGGAAAGTACCAAGGGAAGGGACAACAAGCAAGTTTTGCTGTACAAGAGTGCCCAGAAATGTGCAGTGTCTCCTGTGTGTGACACAGAAAGTGACAGCAGAGCTGAAGGGGTCCCATACCATCCTGTGATGGAAGGGGTAACACCTGTTTGGTTTCCCTGAGAAGGGTCAGCTTTGCGAAGACTGGGAAATG
The DNA here is from genome assembly GCF_041296385.1 of Aphelocoma coerulescens. NCBI lineage: Eukaryota > Metazoa > Chordata > Aves > Passeriformes > Corvidae > Aphelocoma > Aphelocoma coerulescens. Next base: position 8,777,011 of record NC_091024.1, read on the forward strand.
TGACCCTGGATAGTTTTTTAACAAGAGTTATTTTTGCAGAGTTGGGCAGAGCAACCTTTGCTCAGCTTTGAACAGTCCTGTGATAACCATCTTTGTGAGCACTTAGCAGTGCAAGGCCAAGCTAATTAGAATAGTGAGAATAACCCTCTGTTTTCCTTTTTCTCCTTAGGTGTTTGTAAAACTATTCCCATCATCTGTCTGAAATGAGTACTGTAAAATGATAACTTGTACCAAAATGATTAACAAGCAGATAAATGAATATTTACAGTTCATAGACTGATTTAATATGGATATTCCCTTATTGTGAAAGTGTTCTCTGGGGCCTGTTTGCCCATTGACTGTACCTCTGTGTCCTCTGGAAAAGAAAAAATGATGGGTTTTGGGTAGTGATATTTGTATTTTGAATGTGAATGGTACATTTCTTCTTAATTTGTCAAAACAGGAAAGAAAAGTCTAAGCAACCTTTCACTATAGCAATTTTTTTTTTTTTTCCTGGTATAGGTAATATAATTATAGTTTAATTATCTACACATGCATTCAGTGCTTCACTATATTTATACACAGAGTTCACTTTACTCAAGATAGTTATGACTAGTTTAAAACTACCACTCAGTGGAGTTAGTGCTGATTAACACTGATGTAACTGAATAGAATCACACTTTAATAGATTTAGTTCAGCAAATACACTTGCTTTTGAAAACCCTTTCAAAGATCTGCTTATGTGGAGTGATTCCCATCCATCTTATCTGCAGTTTGATTTGAAATCTGTTTATCCCTTCCTCATCCCTCTCCCTCATCTCCCCATCTCCCCATCCCTCTTTCTCCCACTTCTGGTAGTTGTAAACTGGTACCTACAACCAGCTCTGACTCTGTAGGAGTCAAAAATGAGTCAGAAGTTCTGAGTGCTTGCTCTTCTCTCTTCTTGAGTAACATTTCCCCCTGCAGAAAGTTGATTTCATTGTTGTGTAGGAACCTTCTGTTTAAACAGAAGAACGTCAGCTCTGCATTTTTACGCTTTTCCCTAATCATTAGTCTCAGTTACAGATGCAAGTGGTTTGTGTGCCAAGCAAAAGGGACTGATTCAGTCCCTGGTATTTCATGCTCTTCTTCTTGCACACCACTGTGACCCTTATGTTCCTGTGGCAATCCCCACAAACTAGAAAAGCTCACCAGCTGAGTCTAGGTAAATCCCTGTCAAGGGAATATGGTGGAGGACTTGGGTAACACTGTCAGAGTGCTGGAATGAGCAGGGGTCAGGCAGGCTGAAAGCAATACCAGCATGGCCAGTATGAACTAGACTGGGAAGTTAAAACGTGCTTTAATATGCCACCTGTTACTTGTCAAAATGGAAAAGGCTTTTCTGCCCATGTTCTATTACCAATGTAACTGAAAAATGGTAAATACATATGAGTGCATGGATAGATACATCTTCAAATAGGAATTGCACACTTTAGATATTTGTTTGGTGTAAAATATAAATTCATGCCCCAGAAGATAAAAATAATACATGAAACCTTGTCAAAATCATTTGATGGCAAGACCTTCTTTCTAGTCTCTGAATAAGGAGCCTCAGGGGGTGAAAGCATCACATTAGTAAAGGTAATCCCTAGTTCTAGACACTTCTTTTTCTGCTGTAAACCTGTCCATCTGTCTACTGAGGACAGTGACACTTGAAGTGACTTCTCAAAATCAGCACTTATTAAGAGAAACATTTATGTTAATGGGTCTTTTAATACAAGAATAACTTAATTTTTCTTTTTCATTATTAAATCATAAGTGATGAGACTCTTTAAGTGCAAGATAAATTTATGACACTACCCTGTTGAATTAGAAAGAAAATGAGGTTTTGTGTTAAGGAATTTTGAAGGTTTTTGGTATTTTTTTCCATTTATGGACAAGTTTTGCCTGTAAAGGGATGTATAATCTTGAGATTGGGTATGTTACAGGATGCTGCAGAATTTAGTAAATGCTCTAAATTCTTACCCAGGCCCTGGTCAATCTGAGTACCAGTATGAAGGAAGTAAACCAAAAGGGCTGTATTCCTCACCTTCTTCCCAATGTAGCTCTTCCTTGGAAGCCTCTATACACTTTTTAAAACTTTGTTAAAGTTGTCTAAACTTTCAGTGATACTGACCTGTGGGAAACACCATATATCCCACAAACGTCCCTAATTTTTGTGTGTTATTCCTGAAGCCCCTAAAAATGCCAAACTAAAAAATCCAACCCAAATAAAAACCCCTATGTCTGCTTGTGCATATCAGGCACCTGCTTGCAGGTTACTCTAATGGATTGCCTCTTCAAACTGTGCATTTTACTTCCTCTTAATCTTCCCTCATGGGCTTGGGCTCGGTGCTCAAGCAGGGGACAAGGATCTGTGGCACGTGCTTATGTTCATAGTGATGCTTTTGCTTGGTGCAAAATTTGCCAGAATAGATCCCAGATTTGCAGATGCCCAGTGCACTGAGTTCTGGGCTGCATTTGTCTTATATTTGGATTTGATTCACCGAGAGGCAAAGACTCTCACCCCTTAAGTACCAGGATATTACTGTCCTTGTGAGCTCAAGACTTTGTAGGATTAGACAGGACCTGCATAAAGATCCTCTGGTCTGTGACCTGTGGTCTCAGGCACCACTGCAATGTGCATAATAATACCAGTTCAGTGAAAGTGCTTGAAGATGATTATATTTTTTTCCCCTGACTAAAGCTCTTCAATTAGGAGGTAAGTCATTTCTGCTGAAATAAATGCTAAATGGCTTGACTTCACATTTTGTAGTTGGTATGTGTTGAAGTCCAGAAGAGACCTATTTCTGTGCAGAATATGTCAGTTTCCCAATAATGATCTCCTGAAAGTCTCCATTTATAGAGGAAAATTATTTTACTGCTTTTAAAGGAAGCTGTTGCATTTATGGATTCTGGCAACTTAAATCCACCATTAATGGGAGAGAAGAAGCAATAGTCAGATTAATACACTTTTTCCTCTGTGCATTATGCTGTTTACCTAATCACAAGTTCATGGAGGAAGATAATTCAGAAGAAAATGTATCACATGAATTTTGGATGACAGCCTGACTTCCCATAACTGGCTAACTAACATTAACTCTGAAATTGTATTTCTTGATGGGAAAAGTCTGAAAAAAAGAGTACACATGATAAAGGCATTGCTTGTTATGGTCTAACAAACACCTTTCTCAAGATCCTGGTGGGGTAATCACAGGCAGTTGGCAATAATGGTGAAAGGCTGGAAGGGACAACGTGCCCCAGCTCTGTGGCTGCTAATGAGTCACACGTCTCATCCTCATTTCTGCTTCCTGCTAAAGGTGTGAGCAGATCACAGCCATCCCATGGAGTATTACATGGAATAAACCTTTGCTTGTGGGAAGGGCTCCACTGACTTGTCAAACTTGACTTGTGCTCATATAAATAGCTTCAGGACTGGGGTGATGTTTGCAAGAGACGTCACCTCTTCCTTGTCCAAGTTTGTGGTATAGTAATTTTCCTATTTAAAGGGAAAGACCCTTCCTTCTTTTCATCCCTGAAATATTACCTTAATTGTTTCCTAAAGCAACTTAAAATCATGCCATTTAGATCACACGAGACTGTTGTCTCGTGTTAGATATCAGGGATATCAGGGAACTGTCTCTGTATATTTTGATTCACTTGGTTTTCACTGATACCTACTCAAAAATTTTAATGCTGTGGCTAAAGGGGAGTGTAGAAAGGACTGAAAAGATCTGTCTTTTGACAAACTCAGGTGAGAGTGGGTTGCACCCAACACTTTGCTTGTATTGGTCCCCAAAAGAAATGGTTGATGGGAAATAACTTCTGTGCACAGGTGAATTCTTCTTGCCTGATAAACCAGGCTTCCTGATGCTTGTGTGTATGTGTCAGTGCAGTGTTGTTTAAACATCATCTGAAATATGATAAGCAGTGAATAAATTAAGAATCTGTTTGTTAAACTATGCTTATATTTAAACACAAAATTAAGTTGTGTATATTTGGTTGAGATTAAATATGGAAATTTTTTTATCAAGTGCACATAGGCTCCTCCATTCCCCCACCCCTGCTTGGTGCAATCTTTCTAATGCTGATTTTTTTTCTTTTTGCCCTTCATTGACATTTCCTTCAAAAAAACCATGGATACTTGTCCATGCCTCTGCTCCTTGTCATGCACCTTCATTTCTGGGTTCTGTTCAGCTTCTTACCTATAGCCCCAGGCATTGCTGTCTGCTCAATAGTTTCCAACCCCTGTAAAGAAGAAACAAGATGACGTATTACTTTTTAAACATAAACCACACATGACTAAGACCCAATAATTCACTCGCTCCTGCAAGGATGCTGAATGATTAAGTCTGACATCAGTCAGTGCCAGTAGTGTATTTTTGATAAACCATAGTTGTCTGCTGCATACTCCAACATCTGTATTTTTCACACCAGAGGCATCTGTCTTGTTCAAGAAAATGAGAGACATGTAGCACACTGCTCGTGCAAGTAGTAAAACTGATAGAAACTGTACCAGTTATCATTCTCCATACAGCTCCTTTCCTAAGTGATAGCAAATGACATATTTGGACCACTTTTTATAGAAACCATTTCAGGGAACATACTTTTGTGACCTACTGTGAAACTTGTGGAGATCCATCCTCAGATCCAACAGCATCTACAAGTGGCAAAAAAAAAAAAAAAAAAAAAGGAGCCTAAGAATTAATTAAGCTTGTTACTACTATTTGTCATTAGATAAAGATTTTCTTCTTCAGACATGAATATATTTAGATATCTTTAGAAATTTAAGCTACTGAAGGAGGTCTCAGAAGTCCACGTTCCTTGGAAACTACAGACATGGATTTATTCTATGGCATAAATTGTCTATACTTTAAATAAATATGAAAAATGGTAAATTTGACCCAGGCTCTTTATGAGTGATGCAGGAAGAACTGCAATTATTTATTTCAGAAATGAAGCTGAACTAACATTCTTTGTGAAAATCATTGTTCTAATCATGCTGATTTTGTTCACATTTTCTGTCTCCATATCGTAAGTCACAGATCACTGAAGTTTTATTGATTTTTATGTTTGCAAGCACAAAGTTACCATAGTCAGGAGGCAGGTATCTCTTTCTCTCAATATCCTTCCTGTGCACACTACTATTATCTTTTTATCAAGCAACCTCATTGCTTTTCATATTTATTAAAAAAAAAAAAAAAAGAACTCAGTATTTAATATCCTAATCCATCTTAATTTAAAACAGACTTCCAAATTTGACCTCCTGGAACAAAGGTGAGAAAGGAGAGGTGCTAATCTGACACTTTTGTGTTAGCAAAACCAGAATGGCAGTAAAAAGAATCAATTTCTTATATTAAAATTAAAAATCATGAAGTCATAATGCTTGACTTAGCAGTGTTTACCTCTGGCAGTGCATTTGCAGCTGGTATTTAGCAGCGTCAGCACTCTGTCTCCAAAGGAGATTGTGGAAAGCAGTCTTTTTCAGGTTTCACTGGGAAGGAAACGTTTGACTTTGATCACAGTTAAAATGATGGCATAGTCGGTAGACGAAATACTGCAGATAGTTAGAAAAGGCAACTGCTTTGGAGTATGTCCTTTAAACTCTAATGGATCAGTTAATTCTCCAGAATATTTACTGGGAGAAGTCCTAAAAGGGTTAAGAAGCTGCTATAAGAAAGGCTAAAAATGATAGACTGGAAGAAAAAGAGGTAGTAAAAATTGAAGGATATAAAAAAGCAGAGGAATGTGGCTGGGGAATAATAAAATAAGAGAGAGAAGTTAAACCAGTGACCCTTGTCGGCAGTGAAAAGCGGGAGATTAGAAAATGTTTCATGCTAATTTCCATGGAGATTTCTTTAATTTATCGAAAATTACTTTCTTCTGCTTTGATTTGTCCAAGTGCCTGCCCCCTCGCAGCTTTTTCGGGGTGGTCCTACCCGTCACGCCATGCTGAATATGGGCCTCGTTTGCCCCCACACTGGGCCAAAGCGTCGTGAGATTACTGAAGCGTCTCTGACGTCTCTATCAGCCTGTGCCACCACAATGCCCTATTCCCTTTTTTTCTCTTTCTCTCCCGCTCTCGCCTCTCCCCTCTGTAGCAGAGTCTTAGGATTCCTGTCACATGATGGCTTCATCGGGGGCCCCTTGCTGAAGCGTTTTCACTTTTCTCCTGATCCGTTCAGCTTGGTTCTCTCTGCTGCCTGGCATATCAAAGGAGATTTGTGGGTCATTGAGCCATGGACGCAGAATATAAAGTTATCAGCCTGCCTGGCAGCATCGAAACAACAAACCCGCCCCCACCCCAGCCATCATTTACCATCTTCATCCTTCAAGTGGCAGGAAATTGTTAGTCTGTCTTACAAATGTATATTGAAGGCATTTAATTTCTAAAGGATAATCAGGATGTAGAGGTACCAGCTAAAAGACCTTAAATATTACATCTCCTAATAGGGCACTTCGGATTATAGCATGATGTAGTAAGATGAAGAAGCTGCTTATAATTCCAATTTTAAAGACACAGGCTAATGTTAATGACAAGCTGGTATTTTTGCAGAATAATAAAGTAATTTTCCTAACATTTCCAACCTTGTCACAGATAATAAATGGATATATTTGATTACAAGCATTCTGGGCCAGTGGAAATTGGTATTGCTTCCTCAGTCTAGCCTAGCTGAGGATTCGATCTGGACTATGTATTTGGGGATTCAAAGAAAGATTCATTGCAGTAATGTTTCTCAATGTGGCCATTACCATCATTTGAATTATCCCTGTCCAGTTCCTTTCTGAGCACTGAGGCTATTTAGCTCTCAAGTGAGTGGTCGTGGTAGAAATGCCAAGATCCAGTCTGGATTGCACTGAGTATCCAAAGGGATACGGGGAAAGATGGCACCAAGTACCTGCAAGGGGTGAGGAGTTCAGTACAGCAGCAGGGTTAGAAATACCGTAATGTCCATTGTAGCTCAATTAGAAACAGGTTCATTTGATGTGGTTTAGAACTGTTGTGGGGGCTCTGAGCACCTTTTAAACTGAGTCCTCATTAGTCTCTTCAAAATCAGTCTTTAAAACGTGGCCTTAAATGTCTCCCTCAGTTCCCTCTGGACAGTAAACTTGCATATTAAAGACCTGCTTTATCCTGTGGCTAAGCCTGCTGTGTGTGCTCCAAGCTCGGGGCTCTGCTTGCAAGGTGGCTCACCTGATCCATGGATTCACTGGGGCTACCATGCTCTGGGACAGCAGAGACAGCTCTGGCTGCCTGAGGCACACACTGCAGACCCCTGTAAGGTCCTAGGGAGAGAACCCTCAGGGAAGGTGGGTAATGGATGGTGCCACAAACACTGGAGGGAAAGTCAGCGTGATACCAGGAACTTTTGTTGCTGGCGAACAAATTCTGACAAACTGCAGATGCTGTGATCCCTCTAACCATAACATTTGCTTGACAGGCAAGGATATGGACATTTCTCCCCAAATCCCAGAGCAGAGAGATGTACTTAAAAAAATTGTCCAAACCCACAAAACCTGTGCTGGATTCAGTGCTATTGTGGTGTATCACTTACTCTTTTAAATACTCATCACATCTCCTAAATTTGTTCACCTCTTGTGTCTTCTTCTCTGATGCAGCAAAGTCCCCTAACATGTAACTATATCTCTGCATATTTCCTATATAAATAAAATAAATGCCTTTTTGGCCTTTTTTAGTCTATATCAACATCCCTTTTCATTAGTAGGTTGTGTCTGGATTGGCTTTCTTATTTCTGTATAGCTCGGCCTGTCACTTAATGTATTCGAGCTTCCCTTTCTAACCATCGCCATCTCCGTTTCTTCTCGTGCTTAAATCTAGGCTACATAAATGATTTTAAATTCCCTCATGATCAAACATGATCATGCAGAGCTTGAAGTCAGAGAGAATGTTAAGTGTTCTCTAATTAATTGCATAAATGCGGAATGCAAAAATTAAGTGTTCTCTGGTAATTTCTGTGTGCAGTAGGCTTCCTCAATATGTGCTAGATTGTAGTAACTCACATGTGCTTGGGGTACTGCCTATGAACAATTCCTATGACACTTGTTTTCAAGGGTGATCATGGTTCTATTTTCCCTTAATGATTCTAAAATTTTCTAGTTCATTAACAAAGGAATATCCAGAACACAGTTTTTGTTATGCCTATTTGTGTTATATGCTTAACCTTTTCCCTCTGTTTCTGTGTGCAAGCACAGGTATAAATGTGTACCTATGTGTACTGTATCATGTTCACATATGATTGAGAAAGAAGCAACATTTACACAGCTATGGTTCATTACTTAATTAATTTCAAATATAAGTGACATACTTTTTAGAACAGTTTACAACTGGGCACACCTTTCTCTTTCAAAACTGATCAATTACAGTGACTGCCCTGTTTGATTTTTAAGAGGCAAACCTTTGTAGTATGTGCCATTTTGTTACTTATGTTAGAAAGGAATGCTTTAATCCCCTTAGAAGTTAACCTTAAGAAGGAAACATCTACCTTATTGTGGTATTGACCTTGTTCTGGTAAATTGCCATGTTTTCCTTTACCTACATTGCACTATCAGTGTGAGATGTTTACATCAAGGATAAGGTTAAATGGTTCTTTTTTGAGGTCACTTACTCCAGTTCTTTCTATGTATATCTCTGAAAAAAAGAGAGCAATCAGCCTGACTAACAAAGCAACTTGCACGAGCTGTACCAAATCCATCAATTCTTTTGTGCAAAACTTAGCCTCACTTTGACATTCTTGTCTGGGCAACACTCAAAAACGCAGAGCAAGTTGTGGTTAAATCCACTAAGGTTTTCACAGAAGCTTATGAAAACTTCTATTTTGCATGGTCTCCACATGTGAAAGTTTAAACTGCCCCCATTTGTCTTAAATCTTAATTAGTTTTAGAGGTTTTTTTTCTTTTTAGAGTCTTCATACATTTTAGAGTCTCCTGAAGTTGTTAGGCATGGAGTTTTTTTAAACTGAAATCTCCAGAAATAGCAGCTTTGCACTATCTTCTGTTTGATTTGGAAAACCAGTTAATATTTTATCTGGAAACTAAAGGAAGCAGAAATTACAAGACAAGTTGATTTGGGTGGGTTTTTTTTTGTTTTTGTTTTTGGTGAAAATTTTGAGTGTCCAAAAATAGTGAAAGAGGTTTACAGTTGCTTTGGTTCCTCCAGAAGAACCCAGAATTTGTATATTTGCTATGTCAGATTCAGTGCAGACTTAAAAATTAAACAGAAAATAAATGTTTAGGGATCTCTCCATCTTACCAATTTCTTGCCTTTGAAATGAATTTTTTTTATGCAGAGTATGCTAAAGGAATTTTTTAGTAAGATATTTGAGTATTTACCATGGAGAGTAAATCAGACCAAACAGGTTTGTATTGAAATTCAATTTTCTAAAGCAGTGTTGAATGTTCAGATTTCAATTTTCATATGACAACTGTGCACAAATACAGAAAATTCCAGCTTTTTTTTTCAGTGCTTCTCATTACAGAAGACTTAAGATACACCTGAATAATTTGGGGTAAACTTTGTAGGAGCAGAAAACCAAAAAGACACAACTAGAAATCAAAAAGCCTGTTCACATCAGTGAATCTGGATTTCCTCCAGGTAAGTTTTAGATCTCACTATAGTGTTCAGTGATCCTTATTTTTTCCCAGAACACAAAACCAAACTCTAAGCCCAAGAATTCTGAATTCAGTTAAAGGTAGCTTAACACAGTAACAGGAAACTATTTTCATATGCACTATTTTTACTGAATTAAATATTTCTTAGTCACATATTTCACAATCTTGTGTTAATACTTGCATAGTGTGGCTGAATTACCTTGATGAAAAAGAAAAGCATTTATGAAAATGTAAAATTTCATACCCCTCTTCACTCTACCTCACCCATTTTGATCAGTTCTAATTATTTTGATGATATGGCCCCAATAAAGATCATAGAGTAGTGCAGTCAGCATTTGTTGAACCTGTAACTTTAATGAAATATAGTGCTGTATTATCCCTACAGCTAAGCTGAAATCTCATAGGAAAATATTGTTCACTGATTTTATTCTCTGAAATACGATCTAAGAAAACCCAAAGCACTGCAAGTTGTGTATAAAGACTCCTGCAGCATACCTATGCCAGCCTCTCTTTCCCTGCCTGTATTGTGGGCTAACATAAACACAATTAAATGAAGTATTTCCTTCCTTTGGGATCTTAGGATAGCAGCAGTTAATAATAGAGCACTGCATTTCATTACAGTTTTGGGTCTGAGGCTGCAGAACTTAGATATGGAGAATATCAAATGGAATAGCCAGGAGAAATAGTCAGCAGAACTGATTACCTAGAGGAGTGCCTCTGTGTGTTTTATGCATAATCATTTCACCAATTATTCCTAATTTAGTTGATGAGTTGACTTTATTTTTTTTTCCTTCTAAAAACAGAGCAATAAGTGTTGTTCTGTACTTTTGCTTATACTTACATACACTCCACTTTAGGGTTGAGATGTTTGCTATGGGGAAGAACATTATCTCCCTGTCCCTTGCTCCCTGGGACTTGTGTGTGTGTGAAACAGGGGAGAGAAGGGATGTGGGGCTTCCTGATCCCCAAGGCACTGCTTCCTAAGGATCTGATGGATCCTACCTTGGAAGGCAAGGGAGATTCAGGAAAGTGGCTGCTGGCACTGCAAATTACTTGTGTAGGGGAGTTGGAAGGGTTGTGGCAGTGCAAGGATTTTAGTGATAACCAAAGAATCTGTTTGCTGGAGAGGAAAAAGGGTTGTCACCTCATGGCCTGGAGAGGGAAAAGGGTTCTCACCTCACAGTCCCTCTGCAAGGAACCTGTTTTTGTACCAAAGGGAAGTGACGTAGGACATCATGGTGGTGGGCATGAATATTCTGCTGAAAATATCACATCTGCAAGAGGTTGGATTCTCAAATAAGTGGCAGCTTTTCTTGTCACATTGGTGTGGCCAGATCTGGCCCAAGGCAAGGAGTACATGTTCATTTCTTGTCCCTGTCACTGAAGCATCATCCAGGGAGCCACAGCAGGGGGGACAATCGGTGTTGGGCTTCATAAACCCAGTCCACACAAACACCTGATGTTTTGTGGTTGATTTTCAATTCCACACTAACTGTTTCTGTGAAAGTCAAGAAGTCAAAGTTAAGAGCGTCCTTAAGTGTCTTTCCTGGGTTTGTTTTATTTAACTACATAAAAAACACTTGGAAAATAAGTTTATCTGCCTTATTTGCAGGAAAGTCAATTAGGTCAAATATGGTACCGGATTTGGCAGAGACAGTCTTAATTAAATAAAAAGTGTGATGCCACAGAAAACTCAGTTTTAGGACCGTGTTACCAAAAAGATGTGCCATGTAGCCAGTGTGATAGTTGTGGAAATTCTTATTTTTCATGTCCTAATACCTGTATGCCTAGCTAGTTCTCACTTTTCTCTCTAAAATTTAGAACATTGCATGGTTGAAAAGTGCCAGTCAGTAGCTGATTACTGTGAGAATATACAGAATATTTTGTTTTTAAGAGCAGTGAGGTAGATGAGTGAAGCAGGAAAATAAATGAATTTGAATCCTTTGGAAAAAATTATTGTGTGTTTCATTGATTTTGAGAAAAAAAAAAAGTAAGACTGTATTCATGCTGGTGTAAGTCTGAAGTAATTGCACTAAAAGAACAACCTGCAGATGATTTAAATTAAGTATAAAAAGAGTTACAGTCTAGTCCCATATTATTTGGGAAGATATCAATTAGTGTGTTTCCTTTGTCAGTTTGAATCTTCAAACCATTACATTTATTTTTTCAGCTTTTTTGATTTTTTTTTTTTAAGTTACATACAATAAAATATTCTTTGATTATTTAAATATGAAGAATACAAATAAGAGCAAAGTAGTTTTGACTCTGGAGAACATTTTTTTAAAACCAGTTAAGTGCCCCAAGGGAAGCAGAAGAATATGACAGAGCTGACAAATCTGAAGCCCCTCAAGGAAAAAAAAAAAGTTGAAGTTACTCCAGCTGCAAAGCCTGATCCCAGAAAACTAGGGCAGTGTATTCCTTAAGCTCTGCTCTTGGACTGACCAAAGAAACTTGAGATTTATTGTTTTGAACTTCAGCTCTCTTGGGTTGGTTCTCTGTGTCCCTGCCTAGGTGAAGGGAGGCCCTGTCCATAAATCTGACCTCGCTCACGGAATGCAGCTGTCACAACCCTTCCTCTCCACTGCAGTGATTTCTATTCTGCTGCTGCCTTCCCCGGTGCTCCCGCGTTCTTGGCTCGCCGAGGAGCCTCGGTAGGGATTGCTTGTATGTAAACAAGGAATTTGGCAGCAGCTCAATCCCTTTCAGCAAAGTTTTCATGATATATTATTACCCATAAGGGAACTTCACTTCCTTTACTAGAACAGTGCAGCATCTCATTTTATTCAGTTCTTGTCTTCCCTCTGTCCTCTCTCTCTCCCTCTCTCTCTCTCTCTCTCTTATAATTTTCATGTGCTGTTGTCTCTCAGCTTTCATGGGAAGATTGCTGTTTCAGAAGATTAAGATGAATCTAATTTTATGTTTCAAATCCACATAAAACATGGATAGTTATGGAAGCTTGGACTCATTGTGACAGCAAATTCAGCCTCGAATGCCCTGCAGGGAATTATGTCTTAACATGTTGTATCTCTTTTTCAATGCCTGCAAGGCTATTTCTTCATCACCATGTAAACTGCATGGTGGGGAATGCCAACAAAAAATAAGATGCAGTGGAAGATAAAAATTCAGTGTAAATAAGGTGTAAGATAGACAGTAAGCTACAAATGGCTTATTCTATTTAAACCTACTGGGTGGAAAACAGAAACGAGGGACACATTTCTGATTATCTCACAAACTACAAAAAAAAAATCTATTTAATATTTGTTGACAGTATCAGTAATATGCATTGGAATTCAGCTTACTGGCATCTGATGCAGTTAAAAAAACACACCAAAAAATACACAACATAAACCAGCATTATATTTGTATGTGATGGTAAATGTTTGTTTCTAGCACAATTCCCTTTGGGAGAGGTGGGGGATGGGGGGTGGTGTGTGATTTTGCTTTTTCATTTGCAGCAATCACTAATTTCAGATGAGTTGTTAGACCACACGCGAGTAATTTTCCTAAACAATGGCTTCAATTAGTGGTCAGATCCAGCTTGTTGGTGTTTTACCCTGGTCTGTACAATAGACATTTTGCAGATGTCATGCAGTGTTCTTCCAACAGCTGTGTGAGATTTCCTTCTGAAGAAAGTGTTCAGCAAGGGGAAGTTGGGGGGCCCATTTGCAGAGATGCAGGCATGTGTTTGAATGTTTAATTACAGAGATTGCAGGCAGGGCTGCTGCTGCCTGCCACCGCTTAGCACTTACATAGAGGGCTGAGGGAGGAGTGGGGTGATGTATTTGAGAACATGTTTGTTAAGACCAACTTGTAATTCATTTTGGCTGTCATAATTCATAAAGCTGGATGGGATTCTTCCCCACATGTGCACCGAAGAAAAAAAAAGGAGTTTTCATCCCCAAAAGAAAAAGAAAATGTCTTTTTTGACTTTAGTGAAAGCCGTTGTTTTTAAAAATATATATATTTTAAGAAAATATTGTTAAATATTTTAACGAAATCTAACTATATAAAACGGTCTTCTCCACAAATATTTTACAGTATTGTATTGACTTCATTGGGGAAAAAAAAAGATAACTTCAGGCAGAACTTCAGCGCAGAGCAGCGCAAATCCAGGGAATATGAAAACATTTAGGCAGGATCCCTAACTGTATGATTGGGGGATGTGTGGCTTATTAATATGGATCTATGTATTTATGCTTGAATTAGTGTATCTGAGAGAACAAATGACTTCGTGCTGGACAGGCTATATACACAAAATTACTTCTCTTGTGACAAGAGAAAATGGAACATAAAATCTAATAGACAATAAATCTGGTTTATATCTTCCTGTCTCTTTAATCAGGAAAGAATCTGGCTATTTTTAACTATAGGGTCCAATTATAAAGTGAAATGTAATGTTCTTTCTTTATCAAAAGTGTCAGGAAAATATTTTAAGGGTCAAATCCTTAGCCAGTATAAATTAGGAGAGTGTGCTGATTTGTACCAGCTGAAAATCTGACTTTACAAGTCCTTAAATTTTCAGATTTATTTAGCTCCTGAAGTGTGTGTGTGCACATGCATCTTTCAAAGACTTTTTTCTGATTATCAGCTTATTGTTTGAAGGCAGTAGATTCTAAAATGCACTTCCAAAATGGATGCATTTTGTCAAATTTATTGATGTGAGTAGCATTGAAAATGATGTTAAAACTCATAGGTCCACAGACATTAATAGAGCTATTGATTAAGCAAGCATAAATTTAAAAAGAATTTGGCAACTTGGTTACTGGATCATGGAAAAGTAATGAGGAGGGGACTTGGAGAAGGGGGAAATTGCAATAGAAGAAAGACCCAACAGGCACATTCTGCTTGCTCAGGTGCCTTGGTTGTGACTGGCTCTTGGGTAGCAAGGAAAAAAATATGTGGTTAAGCATTCTTTCAGTTAATAAAGATTTCAGACAAGCAGTTGAGTCTGCTAAGTGTTATGTGCATTAATAATACATTTTAAAAGTTGTTAAAAATATGTAGATATCAAACTCCAAATATCTCCTTCCTCTGTAGCCTTATCACAGCGTGCTGCAATCAGACATGTCAGATATTATGGTCTGAGCAGCACTGATAAGCTCAGTTCTCCAATGTGAAATCTCCAAAAACACAGAAGAGAGAACAGAAGCTTGGTTGAGTCACTTGGTAGCACTTTCCTTTGCCTCAGCACTAGGCCAAAACACAGGATGACTGTTTGCTGCTGGAGGCACTTTTATTCTAAGATGAAATGCTTGTGTGCTGGTGGTTATTAATGAATCCCTGACACTCTTCCTAAGAGCCTTAGCACCATCTCCGTTCCACCAGGTAACCTGTGCTCCTCTGGAAAGCTCCCGCTCCCTTCCTGAGGGCACAGCTTTGCAGATGCTGGCAGCAGGGCAATCTCATTAGCAGACCCACGCCTTTGAAATTGGCTCGCTGTGTATGTACACTGAAGTGTGAATCTCATCATCAGTTGAGCTCTGGGAACTGGTTCTCCCTGCAGCCCAGATCAGGAAGACTGGTGTGCTTTCAATCTCCTCAGAACAATGACAATTCAGGTTCCAGTAGACACAGCTCGGTGCCACAGTGATGAGTGCCCTGCATTTAGCCATCGTTGTGATAACAGCACTTGTTTTCATTCTGCCTTCTGAATTTTCAGTGTCTACAAGAACTGGAACATTTCAAGACTGACCCCATTCTTGTGGTTTCCTGACCACGTGTCTTTGGGCCAGGCCCAGCTGAGGCATCTGCTAAGGTCCTGCCACCTCTGAAAATTTGCCTCGTTAATTAGCAGGGTTCAAAACAGTTGGCTGGTGTTTTGGTCCTTTGTTTAAGGAGGTAAGAACTGGAAAGAAAAGAATGTTATTTGCTACTGGAGAAATTTGCTACACACCCAAGTTCCTTTCAGTGTTGTTGAGGGGCATAATTCAAAGGACCAGCAGAAATCCTTTGTTCCAGTTACTACTTTATGACACCAGTATTTGCAGAAGTACAGGTACACTCTCTGTAGAAGTCATGCAGGTTGTAAGGATATTTTTCAAAATAGATGAGAAATAAAAAAAATTCTGGAGTAATTTTATCTGCAAAGAGGAGTTAATTTACAGATGAGCTTTTGCAACAAATTTTATAATTCAGTTGGCCCACCCGTAACATCAGCTACATTTTTTGTATGAATCTAAGAAATGAGCTCTTGTCTGAAAAATACTCCCATTTTTCCTCGCCCAGCCTACACACACTCTTACAGAACACCATTAGTAGTGCTGTTCTGTATATGCAAAGACAGGATATGGGTTTTTTCCATACTTTTAGCAAGTGCCACTTAAAGTTTTGTAGATGGAGCCGGAGCCATGGTGTCTAGGAGGCCAAGCATTCTGACAAGCTTGCTTAAGTGCAGCAATTCAAGTTTCATAACTAGCTACCCAAGGGGACTGTGTACTAACAGCATCCTCCTATATTGGTTCTGTATGTTGGGAAAGTCACAGGAAGTCGAAATGAAATCTCCAAATACCCCCGGGCCTCAGACCTATATGGTGGCATCACTGCTGAAAAATAATAAAAATGATGCTAAAACATACTATCCCTGGTGAACCAAGTAGTCAATAAAGAACAGGATCTGTGCAGAATTGATTGTATTCATAGTGAGATTTTGTCTGCTTATAGTATCAATTAGAGTTGTATTAATAGGTACAATTCTGACTTTACACTGGCATTAATTTTAATGATGAAGGTTATCAGTCAAAAAGTAAAGCAAAGATATTTGCTGTAATGGTTTCATAGTCTGGACCTTCCATAAGTTAATGCAGTGCACTCTTTTGAATGGATTGTCTGCTGAGAAACAATCCTGCAGCTTGTATCAGATCCTATAAGCCACTTTTTAAACAACAGAAGTAGCCAAGGCACTGTGGTGACTGGTCCATCCACTTCTCTGGGCAGGAATGGGCTGTTCCTTCCACTGAAACTGCTGCTGTTTGCATGTGAAACAGCATAAACAAGGTCTTCCAAATACAGACGTGTGTGTGTTAGAAAAGGCAGGTGTAAACTTTACTGGAGAAAAGGTGTGTGCATGGGGGTATCAGACTTAATGCAGGAGGACTGTAATGCTCTTGGATTTACTGTGTGTGGAAGTCAAATGTATGTAGGCTTAATAGATTAAAACAATTAACGTGCTGTGTAAGGAAAGTTCCTCACTAAGTAATTTCTGGCTCTGGTCTACAATCTGTTCTGCTACATCTTAAAAGCCTCTAAAGAATCAGTCCTGTGGTTCATCTGTGGCCCTGAGAGCCTGACCAGGTGGAGTCCAGACCATGCCTGGCTCTGCACAGCCACTCAGGCCACAGCTTCACCTTCACCAGTGTAGCTTCACCTGTACAAAATGTGTAGGAGAAGGGCAGGAGTAAGTTGCACTGCCTATCTGTGACAGAGATACTTCCTCTGAAGAGCTGGGATAGTTTTATTGACTTTGGCTGCATGATTGGAAAAGGAGTTGATGACGGAATTTGTCCTTATGTGAGTAGACTGACTTTGTATGCTTTGGCTATTTTTTTTTTGATTTTCAGGGAGGAAGCTGTGAGTTTGTGAACTTTTAAAATTGATACATGGTAAATTCTCAGCTGAAAATGGTTTCTTTTAAAAAAAAATTAAAGTGCATTAGGACACTGCAGCCAGCTCCCCTCCCAATGAGCTCCATAAAAAAAGCTCTGCTTGAACCTCCTCCATGGGGTTTTTCAAGCCAGATATTATGACAGAAGAAAAGAGGAGGTTATTTTAATGAAATGGGAATAGAAGAGAATGGAGTTTGGTTTCAGATGTTGTATGTATTGTGAGTCATCCCAATGCTTTTATGTTAGATTCCTGAGTTACACCAATCAATGAAATTGGCTTGTGCTTTTCTCTCCCTTTCTTCATTTAAATGTCAAAGTGAAATTCAAAGGCTTGTGCAGAACTACTTGAGTCATTCAGAAGATCGCTGCCCCACTGGGGATTCTCTTTGTTTCAGCACTTGAACACTATTGGTTTTATTATCTCCATTCAGGTTTTGTGATTATTCTCATCCATAGCCTCCTAACAGCCATTAGAGATGCAGACAGAGAAAGAGTTCTGCCTTTGCATTGCATGAATAAATATAAATACTATTTTGTAACTTGTCAACAATATCTGCTAGTGATGCAATGTCGTAGCATATTCTGGGTACTAACAGCCCCATTTGTGAGATATTAAGCCCCCTTCATTCCTCTTGGATTCACTGGCATTAACAGTTCCCAAGACCAGATGGTTTTTCACTACACTGCAAGAGGCAGAGGAACAATAATAATGATGATCACTGAAGTTACAAAGTGTTTTAGCTCAGCTCCACAACAGGCACTAATTACTTCAGCTCTCAAATTGCTCAAGGTGAGGTTCCACCTTACAAATCTTTTGATGGTTTAAGTCACTTTTGGTCTTTTCTGGACAAGTTTAGGTCTTTATGAACCAGTGCATAGCAGGAAGAACAGCTGGGAGAGCAGGAGAATGGGGTAGAATTCTCTTAAACCAGCTCTTCCATTGAATCATTCATAGCAATGAAATGGAGAAGAAATTCAGTGCCTAATTAGAGAGGCCTTGAGGATTGTTGAATGCACTTAAAGTTGCAATTTTTTTAATGGGGGGGTGGGCGGGGGTGTATTTGTTTGTTTGGTTGTTTTGTGGGTTTTTTTTTTAATAATACAAAGTTGGAATTGTGCATGTCATGGACTGTGATATTTTCTCATTACAACCTGATTTACAGTCTACTGAGGTTATGCAGAAGTTGTTCCTTGCCTAGCTTATAGACTCTGAAGGAACTGCATATCCTGTTGATAAGGAATGAAGAGCTCATTCCGGAAAATAATAAAAAAAAAATAATGCCAGTGATAAGGCCCCACAACTCAAAGCAAATTAAAATATCACTGCAATTTTCCATAAAGTTAAGGCAATATTTTTAATGACTACATAGATGCGTGTGCAAGTCTGAGCCACTTCAGCTGCTGCTGGTGGTTTCTAGTTGTGGTTTATGTGGAAGCAGGTGGGGAGGAGTGAAAGGCTGTTTTGTGTTCAGAATGTAAAGCACACTTGCTTCTGGTCCTTCTCTGGCGCTGCTGTGACATCCTCTGGGTGGTCTTCCCATTGTTCATCCCTGTCATATCAGATCACCTGTAAGAGAAATCTTTTAATTAGTTTGCAGTTATGTTTGAGACAGATGAGCTTGGCAGGAGAAGACATAGGCAATGGTGCTGAGTTTTGAATTTGACTCTGAGAATCTGTGTTTTGTTTCCCTGAAGTGAATCCTGGTTTTCAGGTCCCACTTGGAGCTGCTGGGAAAACCCTGTCTCCTTCACAGTCAGCCTCCAGTTAAACAAAAGCTTCAATAGAACATAGCAGTCGTGAGTAGGATGGAAATTATCAAGTCAATGGAGAAAGTGTGGTGCAGGAACAGAAAACAGACCCCTGAGCTGACTTAGACATATCATGTGTCAGTTAAACAGATAACTCTGGTTTCTAACTCAGTCTGTTTCAGACAGGATTTAATTTTGTCCAGACTGCGTAAGTAGTGGTGGTGCTTAGTTGTAGGCACTGGAGTGGCAACTCATTGCTTCAGTTTATGTTTCTGACAAGGGAGAGTCTCAGCTCATGGTTTTGTTCTGTCAGGGAGAATCAACGTTGCAGGCCAGTCTAGAACTGGAAAGGACATTCCCTTTGCTCCTGGGAGGCAGCAGAACAACAAAGTTAAAGTTCCAACCTGGTTTTAAGTCCTGTTTTCTATGATATGGCTGAACTGAAGACAGAGATTTGCCTCTCTGTCAATGTGTTGTGATGTGAATAAAAGCCTTATGGATTCTGAGCAACAATGGGAACTTTGGAAGGAAAGAACACTTAGCAATAGTGAAAATCCCGGGTTTTTGTTGCAGTCTGTGTGCAGTTTTCTAAAGCAGTATGTTATAGTCCATTCAGTGTTAACCTAAATGGAGAAAAGTGCTGCAGCAGATACAGCTATCACTTATTTTGGTACTTCCACTTGAAATTTGCTTGGTAATATCAATCTGCAATACAACAGTCATTAACCCTCATTAACCCTATAGAAGTATGATCAAGACAGGTGTTCCCAATAGGACAAATAGTAGAGAGGTCTTATGCAGTAGGCCATGAAGTAAGTTGAAAATGATCTCCAAATAAATCTTAAGGATGAAACTAAATGAAAAAGCACAATAAAGTAAAGAAAGCATGGTAGTGCTGAGACAAGCAATAATTTATTAATGTTTGTCTGCAGAAAAGTAAAGAAACTCTGCATATCTGTTTTGCTTAATTATCTGGTTGACCTCAGTGAAAAGAAAAGATGAAGTTAAATGCATAACATTTCTCTTTACAGTGTTTTTTCTCAGTTCCTTTCTTATGAGTACCCATGTGGTTTCTCTGCTTCTAAGCAGAGTGATAGCTCCAGTCATTTTAATAACCTCTGAGAAAGTGCTTCAGGACATATTTGCAGAGCTGAGGTTGCCATGCCACAGCCTTGTCTCCTTACCATGCTCCAGATATTGAACCTTCCCGTAACTACAATTACAACATAAACCACAAAATGTAGATTTACAGATTGTTTTCAACAACACCCATTCAAATTTACTTATATTTACACTAGAAAAATTAGGGTAAGTGCTATTGTGACCAGAGACAGAGACCAAGATCAATAACCAACCAATTCTTGGCTAATAAAGCACTTCTCTAAGGTCTATGGTTGCTTTATTCTGACTTTGAGGTTGGCCTCTAATGTCTTATCCATTGACTTTTCCCGTAAATATGTCTAATAGAGACCAAGCTGAACCCTGAGACAAAAAGATACACTCTGTTTGGTAAGAATTGCTAATTAACTTGGTATGTAAAATCTGTAGCTACTCTCTGCTTTTAGCTGGTCTTTGGTGGCAAATATGAATGTGTAACACAGGTATAAAAGTCAAAAATTAATTTTAACATATAGGCAGAGGTTTCCTAAAGTGGCAAGAAGTTCAAATCTACTTTATTTCTTATCTTCTCAGTATGAGAGTCTTGTGCAGTAAGGAAAATGACTCCTGCAGAACACATTTGAGGTGGTGTAACAGGATATCTTTGTCATGGACTCTGGTCATATATATTTTACATACATCGATTAAAAGATAAAAGGGTTTTGTTTTTGACAAGAGAAATGAGTTAGCATTGCCTTGCTTGTGCTAATCCGTAGCAGTTATTAAATTAAAATTTAGGGCCTGGGTACTCCAAGCCCCATCCAACCTGGCCTTGAACATGTCCAGGGATGGAGTAGCCACAGCTTCTCTGGGCAACCTGTGCCAGGGCCTCACCACCCTCACAGGGAAGAATTTCTTCTTGATAGCTGATCTGAATCTACTCTTTTCTCAGTTTATAGCCATTCCACCCGTGTGGTGTGTTCGTTGGAGCTCTTGGAATAAAGAAAGGACAATCTCCAACTGTTTTTCTTGCTTTTGGTCTGGGAACAGTGGAAGAAAGACCAAAGGTTATGATCAGAAGGGTGGAAATATCTGTGGTTATGGCCTAGTCTGATGGGATATTTCATCTGAAGTAGCCTGCACGTCAACTGAGAGTGAGTTTTGCATCAGAAAACAGGCGAAAACCCCTTTGAAAGGTGTGTAGTGTTTTGACACTGTGGAAGTGGGTGAGGTGGGGAGGTTCCATAAGTGACATTGATGTCATGGTGTGTTACAGCAGCAAATCATGTTCCTCTTACTCAAAATGTTAAATAGTACAAAAGCAAAATTGTCGTATTGTCATTTCAAAATGTTCTCGTTCAGATTCTTGGGATCTGCTGTGAGTCGATTAGTGCATCTCTAAGTCCTCCTGACATTAGAGCTAGGAGAATGTACCTATCTAGCCTGCTTTCACACCTCTGTGGGACTGGCAGATGTATTAAGACATGCTACTGTGGTTATTTAAATGTGGCACACACTGCATTTCTCGTCTTGCTCGTCTGTGTTGCTTTGCAGACTCCTCAGGTGGCAGGGCAGGTGTCACACATGTGATAGGGCAGGTGTGTGACAGAGTGGATGCAAGTCCTGTTCTCAGAACACTGCTCCTCAGCTTCAAAGACTTGGAATGGAAAGCTTAGTGCCTTGCTGATCTAAACAAGGGAGCCTGATAAACTTGGCTTTGTAAAGGAAAAGGGTAACTTTGTGAGGTTAAACCACAGATTATACCTTAATCTTTGCTTGGAGGGTGGCAATATTGCAAAAGATAAATTGTGCTACTTATCAAGTACAGACTTTTGATAAGGTGAGTTAAGAGGGTTGTTTTCCTTTGGTGGTTCCTCATGGTGCACATGACATGACATCACTTTCAGAGGGGGTTATATCCCCTCCTGTGCTCAGGGCAGGGCTGTGGCTGGTACTGCAAACCCTCACATCTCATGTGTCTGGCTCTGGACCATTAAAAGTTTGGACAAGGCCAGACAAAGGATGCTGAGCCTTAGATCTGATGGAGTTTGGAAGCTGTTGGAGAGAGTCCAAGTGAAGTCAGAGAAGTTTACACAACTTAGACTTGTGAGTCTGACCCAGTTGTCTTGGTTCTTGCTACTTTATCCAAGTGGTTTCCAGAGGAAAAACAGCTGCTGGATGTTGCCTTCCAGGTGACAATATTCTAGTCAAACAAATCCATATTAACCACTGGGAAGTGGTGGTTTATTCTTGCCACTTTCACTTGGGGTGTCACACACTTTCCAAGTGATGTGACTGTCAGAATTAGTTGTGCTTGCATGAGAAGATCTCTGTATTGTTACAGTGAACAAAGCAATTAATATGTCTTTAATTTACACCTAACAAAACAAAAAGCATGCATTTATTTCGTATGACACGTAGACAAATTTTTCTTTAAAAACAAAGTTTCACGCTGTGACTACAATTAGTGTAATTGTCAGCTCTTCTCTAAAAACAAATATGTATTAAGAGAAAAGCCAGTATTGTGCCCTCCTCTGGTGTGAAAATGAGACAATCAAAATCTATTGTAATTACCTCAGTGATATTATAATTAGCAACGATTAAGTTATTCCATGCTGTTTTATTCCTCTTGGCTACAATTAAAAAAGTATATATCTTTCTGTTGCACATTACCACTGATCATTTTACCTCCATACATGTCTTGTAAGTGGATAAATTAGAAGTAATTTTAAAGCACAACTCCGTTAAAACATATATCTTTCTATTTAACTGCTTTAACCCTTTGCAAGATTCCTACATCTTTTAACATCTGTGTAAAATAGCCTTGTTTGTTTGTTTTTAATACTCTGTGGGCCATTAAACCGAAGCCATAAAAATGTGGAGAGTACCCTACTTACTTGGTAATAAATGAGCTAGGTTTTCAAAAGTCGCTATCCTAAGTGACAGAGGAGTGACATCAGAGATGTTTTGTGAGCAGGGACTCAGCATCCCACCAAAATCCCTTTAGGATCTACATTTTTCCACCTGTACTCCCAGTGGGTTTCTGGTTGGGAGACATGCTTCGGGCAGCCCAAGGTCACATTTTTCAAATGTAGTGATTTGCATTACTTTCAGGAAGGAGGAGGAAAGACTAGAAAGAGTGTATCTCTGCCTGATAGACCAGGTATTAATGGTCCTTATATATTTGCAGGTGCAGAAACCTCAGGTTTAGCTTAATTTTCTTCCTGACAGATGGTGGACCCATGGACTGTCCTTATTCAAGAACTGAAGTACTCCCAACATTTTTTTTTCCTCCCCTAAAAGAATCTGTTTCACCTTGTGAAAAAGAGCATTGATTAAGAAAGGGAAAGGCTGACTTTGGCCCATCTAGTATTTCATGCTTTCAAGAGTAACAGAGAAGACCAGTGTTGTCAAAATGTAGTTTCTGTATTTTACCATAAAAGATTACAAGATAATCCACAAGCATCTGTGTCCCAATCATCAAAGCAAAGGCACTCACAGCTGAAAGATGAATACAACCAATTTCAGAGCTGCTGCAAAATATCCGAATTCTGTGTCCAAGAAGATGAGATCAGCTGATTAAATCAGATGGGTAGGGAAAAGCATCAGCCAGTTTTACAACAGATATTAAAAAACCCAAAATAAACCCCCCAAAATTCAGCCATACTCAGTTTCCCTAAATGAATGATTGCATTGCTGACCAAAAAGAAGCAGCAAAGCAGTTAAGAATTGTATGATCTGTAGATCTAATGTATCAGCTCTAGGAGGAAATTCTCTGTTCTTTTGAAACTCCCTGTCCTTTGCATCCCCAGTATCTTACAAGAGTTAGTTTTCAATCCTGATGCTATCAGACTTGAAATCTCTTTCTCTCACTGATCATCCAGTCTGGCAATGCTTATTTTGGCACCACTCCAGGACTAAACATGGCAAGTCCCGGACCTTGGACCAGTGTAATTTTCATTCCCTGCTAAGTGCCTACATTTTTAACCACACAGAGGCAGAGCTCTGAGCCTCAGGCTTCCTTTATATGCATGTCAGTGATGTTAATAATGTCTCTATTGGTATCTTGTCTCTGAACTGAACTGCTAAAGCTTTCATTTTGTGAGTGGAAATCCTTTCTAAAAACTATTCCATCTCTGACTCTGTGTGGGGTGCTGCAATCTAGTCTCATTAGAGGCAGAGAAAGCTATTAGGCCAGCAGTGGAAAGACAACAGGAAACTTTATTTCATCCAACTTTACCCCAAAAATTAATCCATGATTTTCTTTTTTGTTTGAGTCATTAAGTGTCTGGGTTTCAGATCTCATACTAAAAGGTCCTTGTCCTGAGGTTCAAACTCCCTCTTTTATGGGAGTTAATGACGTTCTTCACCTTGCAGGTTGATAGTGCTACAAGTGATATTCTGAATATGTTGGGGAGCTGCTACTAAATTCCAGAGTACCACTAATTCCTCCTTTTCATATTGGTGAGGGGAAGTGTGTCCTAAAGGGGAGCTTCTGGCTGAGCCTGGGGGAAGCATTTACATGGTGCACTGAACCAGCTACAACACCTGTGTGAGCAGAGGATGCAGTTTAGCTCCTGCTGCAGCTGACTGATTCTTCTTTTAGCTTGCAACTCATTCTTTCATCTCTGCATTTGCTATTCAGAATAGTTGGGATATTTTTAGAAACCCGTGTCTACCATGCATAGGAGAAGACACAAGTAGGTAAAATAGAATAGAGAGTCGATCTCTCAAGCAGTGGAGCATGTGTGTAATACTAATGATATTTATTTATGTCAAATGTTGGCTGAAAGTCTCTTCCTGTGAGTGACCAGCCTAAGATGGGGCATGTGAGAGTTGGTAAGCACCTGGATGCTATAGGGAGCCTGTCAATGCCCTTGTTTATGTTGCATTTCCCTCCCAAATATGCTTATACTTTATTAGGTTTAAATGCCTTGTCTTCACTCTTCTTGCCCCCTCAGATACTCCTTTGACACTCCTATATTGGTATGATTTTGAGTTTTAAATGCTACTTATTTGTTTACATATTGAACACTCATTCAAGACCAAGCATTGTGTAGCAGAAAAACATAGCTCTGGAGTCTCAATGGTTCTGCTTTTGAGAGAATTTAAAGGCACTTCTCTGTGTCTAGCCAGATGTGCATGTGCTGGGCAGAGTTATTTATACACACCATGGGGTAGCAATGCCTCATTACTGGCCTTACGAAGATGGCATCGTAAAAGAGCTTGGCAATGGGTTATCAAAGTTAATGCTACATGAAAAACAGTGATTCTTACGAGTCTGCTGGAAGTGGAACATGTTGTAGTGTTGCCATGTGTATGGCAGTCATTTTAGTTCCTGGCTTTTGGGTTTGCCTGACCTCAGGAGCACCACCACCCGGGCTTGCAATAAGGGATTGGTTCATTAGCACCAATACTTGCCTCTGCCACTGCATAAGCAGGTCTAACAAGTGTCAGTGCTGACTGACTGTTCGGATTGGGAATGTGCTGCATGGATGCAGAGGCAATTTTTCAGTGATATCACACTGATGTTGACGTACAGAGCTAGCTGGGTTTTTGGAGCTCACAGAAAGTCTTCATCCTTATATCCTCCAAGGATTCTCTTTTTCCTTTAATGTGGAGGACTGAGTCTATGCCATCTTGCTGACAGTAATACAGAATTAGCAAGCTAATCCTGTTCCTCACTGATGATCAAAGGCAGGGCCTTGTAAAATGAGAAAAGAAAAATGCACAGACCAGAGTGACAAAAATAAACTGAGAATAACTCAGTTATTGTTCCTCTTGCTGGTGAGGTGCTCAGTGCCACGCTGACAATGAGGAGCAAAGCCAGAATGAACACTTCCCTGTTAGCATGAATGTAGCCCATGTCGTTAGAGTACGGAAATGATTTTAAGACGGAGCTGTGCTGCCTTTTGTACACAAGAAAGGCTAATCCCATTAAAAGTAATGGTCTGAGATTGCTCACTCCAAGTACTGTTAATGAGTTAAGTTTGCTCAGTGTGTAATGAGTGCTCTGTGTTCTTTATGTCCTCCTTGCTGATGAACCGCATAGCAGGAGCTGTCACAAGCTTAATTATGAAAATTTCCATGAGTGAAAATATCATTTTAGGAAGCAGAGGTAAATAAATGGCATTTGTGGGCATCACTGGGTGGAGCACAGAGGGCGCTCTGTTCTCCTCATTTTTCTGGTAGTTTTTGGAGAGCTCAAATTTAAACCTGAGTTACTTAAATTTTCATAATGTCAGACCTCAAAAGCCATGTGAAAAATTGCATTTCCATGTAGGTGCAACTGCACAAACTCAGAGCAGGCATCTTTTACAGCACAACCTAATTTCCCTTAGCCTGCAAAGGATTTTGAAACCTGTGAGATTAACAATTTCTTTCTCCTTTCTTGCCTACCTGTTCGTGAGCTTTCATGAGCCAAATTGCAAAAGTCCCAAATCGTTCTCCTATCTCTATTTAAATCTACTAAATTTTGGCTTGGATGTAAACATCACTTTTATATCCATGTGGTTATCATGGTCACATGGGCAAATTCCCCACATGAGACATTTGGCCAGCCCAGGGAAGATGCAGGACATACTTACAACAGCATTTCATACGTATGGGCAACCAGCAAATGTTTGGAGGACCAGGTCCCAGCTTAGACTGAGTCATTATGCAATATTTTTGTCACAACATGAAAATAATTATATCGATTAAGGCACCTTGGAAGGGACAGAAAAGCATCTTATGCATATGCAGGAGGGTAACAGTTTAGAGTTTTCTATCTTTTTGCTATTGAACAGGAGTGTTTGATCAGGGATACAAATGCTGCTTGGCAAGGAATGTTGACTGTATCAGACAACATATGGTTCTAGAGTACACATTGCAAATTAAGTAGTATCTGGTCACAAAATGTGTTCACTTTTTATTTTAAAACACAACTTGCCTTTCCTCATTTTCAGTCACAGCCCATTTAATTCGGTGAGTAGATTTTTCAATAAAAAAACACTCTTGGATATAAGACAGATCGGATTCAATATAAAAAAAAATCTTAACAGTGACATTAATAACCTCAGTTCCTGGCTCAGAACTTGTTAGCCAGATCAGCCTCCAGCACAGTATTAATGTATCCATGAAAAGGAGGAAAGAAATTGTAGGTGCTTTTATTTTATATCCATATCTAAGTTCCTTTGCTGGTGACAGCCACTTTAAAGCCGTCAGCACTTGGGAACTGGGTTGTTTTTGTTTTTTAATAACGAGGTTTTCAAGCCACGATGGCTGTTCTGTTAATTGGGATGCCATTTTTAAGACCTTGAGACCTGGCTCTGATCATGAAAAAAAGATCAGATCTTATGGACAGAGATACTAGGTTGAAACCTGCATATTTAGGGAAAAGCCTGAGTGCGAATTTTGCCAATGTTCTCTAATTTGCTTTAAAAGAACAAAAATCCAAAACCTACTTGCAAAATCATCCGAAGCCTCAGGCATATGAAGCAAGTCCTGAATCTCATTACTAAATTGTCTTCTGCTTTGCACTTAGGCCTGTGTCTGAGAAGACTTTTATGGAACTAAACTCCAGTGGAACTTTATAGGAGTGTAAACTCTCAAAGAGAATGTAGGATCTGGCCTGTTGTATAAACCTATGCTAGTCTGACTGTAAAGCACTATTAAAAATAGTACTATTGTGTGTATAAATAAAATCAGGCCTGTTAGATAGAGTTTACTTTCACTGGGTTGAGACTGTTCTGCTGTATGACATTTATTAGACGACAGAATTAGCCTGTTCCACCTGGTATTGCTCTGTTGGAACTCTTCCTCTTTGTATTGCAATTAATTTCCTACCAAGGCTGCAGCAGAGCAGTATCAGTGCTTTGATTTTCAGCAATCTTGTGAGACAAAGTTCTGGTCTCTCTTAAAATTCCTATTAATTCAGCTGCTGTGCAAAATAAAAACAGGGCAGCAGTTCCATATAATGTATGGAGTGGCAGACCTCAAACTAGCCCGCTATAGCTAAAGCAAGCTTTGCTTGCAGTGATAATCAAGTAACTGAAATTTTCATAGGGTTAAAGGTGTTTCTGTCATGACCCCTGCTCTCAGGAATGCCGAACTTGGTGGCTCCTACTGCTTATTTCTTATAAATTCTCATTAATTTCTTTTAAATTCAAAAGGCTGGTAGCCATGAAGTAAGGAGGCGTGGATGCTGAAAGGTCTCTAAGCAATAGATGTTAAACAAGTTGTTAAACAAGAGAATTGGATGTCTTTTTTCATCGTTCTGTATGTAGTATTGATTGATTGGAGTTTGAATAGGTATTGGTTTTAGATAAGCAAGACAAAGTGAAAGATCAACAGCAGCCAGTGAGGATGAACACTGAAAAGGACTGTAAAGATGGTATCTTGTGAGGATCTGGCTAGACACAGTTCTGCTCTCTTTTGTGCAGCCTTAAATCTAAAGTCACTTCGTAGAACCCCCCAGATGTAATGGACTAACTTCAAGGAGAAGATAATTTAGTTTGAGAGAGAAACTCAGTTTAGGGTAGTAGAAAGGCCAAAACTCAACAGTTTAACCTATCAAGGATATTATGTCAGTGGGTATATTTTGATTTCCTTGTTGGTATTAATAATGGTATTATTAATACCATTAAAGTAGATGGGAGATGGACAATTCTCACTTGAGGGTAGTGGCAGTGAGGGAAAGCTTTGGGTGAGAGAGGGGATTAGTGAGAGCCCTAAAATCAGATCTAGGCCTTGTTTGATCACAGATACATCATGGAAACTTGTGCCAGTCATACCAGACTTCTCAAGCTCTGGTTTTTATTTTTTTTTTCCCTGTCCTGTTCTTTATTAGCAGTTTCTAATACTGCCTAGCTGAAGGGACTCTCGACTTCAAGTGGAGCAATATACATTTGTTCTGTAATTAAGAAATCAAATTAGCAGGAGTGCAGATGTCATCCATCCACTTCATGCCTTCAGGACATGAAAGTAATAAATCGACAGTCTCTCTGAGCCAAGTGAGATCCAGAGATGGGTGCAGAAGACCTCTCAAGGATAATTGCACAAGCAGCCCACAGAGAAGGCAGTGAGTTTTTGAGTGCAGTGCTGCACTGTAGGACTGACAGCAAGAACTGCCATGTTCTGAGAACAGTCAGTCAGTTTGTGATTGGGATCTTCCCTCTTTGCAACAGAATTGGAGAATAGTTTAGTTCTGGAGAATCTTTTCTCTTGAGAAACAGGGAATTTCTGTTAACATCATTCCAAGCTAAGTACTGGGGATGGCCTTTACTACCAGCACAGAACAAACATCCTGAGACTGATACTGACCTTTCCTAGACTTGTAAACTTAAAAAACACCCCGTAGAAGGCATTGGAGTTACCAGTGCACTGTGGTTACTGCTGTGTAAGCAATGCCAGGCCCATCTTCCTCAGCCTCACCAGCCTTTTGTTTTTCTTTTTACTGAGATTAGAAAGTAGAGCATTAAACTTTGAATAAGCAGTCCTTTGCTGTATGTCATAACCTCTAATGTTAGAAAAGCCACCCCTTTTACTTAAGCACTTAATTCAATTTTTATTGTGCAACTTACGCTTACCCAAGCAGTACTGTTTAATTGATTAATAAATTACCATTGACTGTCAATGTTCTTGGATTTCCTCTCTGTGCTATTGGAAGCACTGCTGACAGTAATTAAATAATCATTTCATCACCAGTGATGATTGAGTTTATCTAATTCAGTAGCTCTCTTATGTACCTAGTGTTAAGTTTGGACTCTTATAGGATTATATTGATTGATGGAGGAAGACCAGAGAGATAGCTATCGTGGGTTCTTCCTTGCATTCAGAAGAGGAGGTAGGAATTGTCCTGATGGGTTATTTGACACATTTTTTTAAAACCTTGATACCCATAGTGCTGTAACATGGCTCATTTAAAGTCCAGCTTGTAGAACTCACTAATTTGTGTTTTCACTAATGCAGAAAAGTATCTGATAAAATGATTGCTGTTCAGGAAAGAAAAAATGGGAAAAAAAAGAGGAAAAATCCAGCTTAATCACATTATCCTAAGTAAATCTTTAAAAATAATAGCATGTAAATATGTTTCCACATACAACATACTTAAAAATGTATCCTCTCTGTCTCATCAAGTAAATAACCATCACTCAAGTTAACCCTTTCTATTTCATGCAGTTCTTAAGTAGCAGCTTGTAGCTCTCCCAGGGAACACCAGTAACACCAGTAAAGTCCCCCAGTCAGAACAGTTACTTGGGTTTGACAAAAATATAGCTGAGATCATTGGATCAAGGGAGAATGATGAAATGTGACAAGCAACAGAAAGGGCTCACAGAATTTTGCTCAGAAGAGTTGTTAGGGCACAATTCAAGCCCAATTGATCAGGGATGGCTTTAGAAAAATGAAATTAATTCTACCATCATAACAGAAGCAGATTAAATGAAAGGACAGAAGCTCAGCTACTTGGTGATTAGTCTTGCAAGTTCTCCTGGAGGCAAAAGTGGCATTTCCAGCCAAAAGTCGACCTTTTGCCATTTGAAGATGAATGCATAGTATCAGGATCTATAATCTGGGTGTAAGGAAATGCTATGGAGAATTGTGAGTGATCCCCAGTTTCAGTGTCGCATTTTCTTAGTTAAGTTTGAGATTAAACTTTCACTGTAAAGTGTGCCATAAGTAAGTGTGATTGTTGGGAAAATGAGAACATCTGAAATTAAACATGCAAAAGTGGTGAATGGTGACCTCAGGGACGTGTTTTTAGAGGGACACAGCAGGCTTTGTGTCTGATCACAGAAGGAGTGTCTTTGGAGGATCCTTTATTATAATCAAGGGAAATTTCTCCACCACATGCATTACACGTGACATTTAAAATGAAGGCCCAAGTCGTGTACAGAAAGTTCTTCGTTCATAAGTACCAGGTGGTTTTGAGTCTAAATTTAATGAGAGCAAAGAGCAAAATAGCCTGAAAGGGAGCAGATGAAGCACTCATGCAGCTTTTCTGACAGTGACAAACTATCCAAGCTCTGCACTTTTTGCTTTATGATGCTTCTGTCACCTCCTCAATGGAAATGCCATCTTATTATGTACAGTGGGTGTACATTATTCTATACATATTCTAAATCATTTGACTATTTTGGCTCTCCATTAATGGCAAATTACAGTAAAACTCTAAAGGAAATGTCTGTGATGACTCTGTGAACACTGAAAGAATTAATTATGATTGATTTTGTTAATTAAGTTCAGTGGCTAATGTCTTTACAGTAATGGGATGCTTAAAAGACAGAGGCAGTGTTAAGTGTTGTACCTATAGCTGAGTTGAAGAGGTTCAGTGTAGGGTAGGTATCCATCTCCATGGACAGGACAGACTGTCAGGGAGTCACTTTTTTACTATAGGCTCACGTGCTTTGGATGAAATTTGTGGTAAACAAAAATTATCACCCAAACCCCTCCTTGTTTATGTGGCACTGAATATATTATTTTAAAATAATATTTCTGCCAGTTCTATTTTCATACTAGGTCTAAGGGCTTGATTGGGATTGATTCTGGTCTAGGCTGTCTGGTTTACTTTCATTCATGTCCAGTTGTGTTCAACCACCTACCTAGAGACTCAGTCTTTCCCATTCAACACTGGTTTCCCAGAATTAGCTTTCATGAAACACTTACTAGTGAATCCTCATGGAAGGTGTCTGCCCTCCTTATTCCTTGTATTGCTCCTGTGTCCCCCTGTTGAATTTAGAAGAATAAAAAAAACCCGCTACATCCACCCTGTGAACACATTCTGTATGAGTGTATATTTGCACATGTGCAAATCTAGTTCTATGGAACTAGAAGCAGCAGAAGAAAAGATTTGATACATATTTGGCTTCAAAAATGCAAAACCCCCAGTTTGTTATTGACAGGATTGTGCAGCTGGGTGGCAAAAGCTGACTTTGTTCTCCTGACAAACATACTTCAGATAAAAAGCCTCAACACAGATCCTTCTGAGGCATTGTGTATTTTCTGGAACAGGCACCATAATGCCCAGTGTAGATTTGGCCTTGAAAATTATTTTTGTAGCTGGGTATATGTTGCTTTAAAAGAGAGCTGCCACTTTCTATCCCCGTACCCTTGCAGAAGCTTGCCAAAAAAAGGTTTCCCTCTTTTTCCTGCAGAATTATTTGTTTTTCCTGACACAAAGGAGAGTGCTTTGTCATTGTTTTCTGTATAACATTGATGGATTTCATGTTGAATGGGTATTGGGTTTTAGTTAAACATGACAGGGGAAGAGATTTATAGGCAGTGGCCGCAGAGGTTGTTTGAAAGGCCCAATAATGCTTCACTGCACAGATGTGTTTTCAGTGTTCTCTGATGGTAAAGAACCAACCGGCTCATATACACTCCACCCTCATTACGGAGCAATCCTTGAAAAGCCGAGTGTTAACAACTATATAGGTTTCTTTCTTTGGAGTTTCAAAGTAAACAGGATTCAAGGAGCGGCCTTATGTCAGGAATGCTGTACTAATGAGGACAAATTATATTCTAATCAGGTTTCTCCATTATTAATTCCCTGTTATTCTGCTCTCTTTTTTTCCCCCTCTCCTCCTCTTTTTGTCCAATTTAAAGTTGCAGAAGAAACATGGGGTGGAGTGTTTTTCTTCTGGTGCTTGTTATTCATATTAAGTAGTCTATTCTGCCTTTGGTGTGATGGTGGGTGTTAAGAATTTAAATCCCCCCTAATGCATTGATAGGATAATATGAATCACCACCCAGAAAAAAATCCTATATGGATCTCAACAGCTAAGGAATACTGGTGTGGTGGGTTATTTCTACACATTAAACGTAACTCTTTCTAGTTCATTGTGGTCCTACATAATTTAAGGTTTTTCTTAGAGACTTTTTCATATTTTGCTTCTGTAGGGAAACTTGAAGAAGCAAGTAGAAATATATAATGTGTTATTATAATTGCACTGTTCTTTCTTTGTTCTACTCTTTTACACACATTCTTAAAGCAAATCCTACAACAAAATTAAAATACCATTAAAATGTAAGTATAATGATGGCATAAAATATATCTTATTTGCATGCATTGCATCTTGTTTATTTTATCTGTGTCTGTTGGTTTGGCTCATGTGTATTACATACTCCATCAGAAGCACATGCCAGCTTGGCTTTCCTGGAGGGCAGGTAGTGAACCATGTGACACACCAGCTCACTGAGTGTGTGCTCTCTGCAAACAATCATAATGCATCTGGG
Source organism: Aphelocoma coerulescens (assembly GCF_041296385.1). Taxonomy (NCBI): domain Eukaryota; kingdom Metazoa; phylum Chordata; class Aves; order Passeriformes; family Corvidae; genus Aphelocoma; species Aphelocoma coerulescens. The sequence continues at coordinate 8,810,301 of NC_091024.1, forward strand.
TCTAGATTCTGAAACTCCTGCAGTTCCCACCACAGTCACGTTGTGATGAATCCTCACCTTATGATCTTGAACAGATTTGGAGCGCTCGGGGCGTCTCCAGTGTCTTCTCAGGAGCTAAAGAGCTGAAGGTAACACAGGAACATCTTACTGGAAGGAAGTACCTGGGTCACCAAGTCAAGTCCTCTGTCATTGCAGGCTGCCTCATCATAGAATTCCTTTCATCAAATGACTGAGCTCCATCTTAAAAGTCATCTTCTACATTTAGCACTGCTTAGATTGTTAGAAACATCCTCCTCATTCCTGAATAGATATGTTGCCCACCAACACCATTTTTTCTTATCCCAGCACTGTCTATGGTTTTTATTTCTTCTCTATTTACCTGGCCCAGTCTCATTTTGTATTTGTCCTCCAGCAATCATCTCCCTCTCATTTTGCAAGGCTCAATTGACCAAGCTTGTTTAGTCATCTCTTGAAAGACAGGCTCATTTCTTCCCGTCAGCAGGTCCTTCCTTCCAAATTGAAATACTCTTTCTTGGACATCAGTGATCAAATGTGTGCAACATAAGCTAGATCAGGACTCAGTAGGAGCTGGAATCATGGAATTAACACATCCTCACCTTCACTAGAGAAATCTAACCTGCTGAATAGAAAAGAATTCTTTTGCACCTGGGTAGATTGTTGACGATTCCCAGCAAGAACATGGACTTCTTTCTCCTTATTAATTTCCAGCTACTGAGAATGAAGTTCCAGCAGAGATCCTTGTTAGTTCCCACAAAGCCTCGCACTTGGAATTTTTTAATTGAGCCCCTTCTTCTCCCTGAGGTCATAAAATATTAGTAGGATACTCCACTCTCTTGAGGCTGAGGCATGCATCTCTTTAAGAACACACCCCGGAAGTTTCCCAGACTTGTTCCAAAACTCAAGGAGTTTGCTGTGTGATGTTGGATGTACCTCTGTCTTCTTCCAGAGCTGGAAGTTAATTGCTCATTAGGCAAGCTCACCTGGATTGAAAGCACACAGTAAAGGAAACTCTTACAGTAATTGAAGACTCATAATACATTTGGGTGTAAATTTTGTAATAAGATGGATGGAGCTGAATGCTGTATTTGTGTGCACAATAACAACAACCACAATTGCTCTTACAGATAATTGGAAGCACCAGTTTCCCTTCAGTCAATCTGTAGACTCCATTCCAGAGTTACAACTGTCATCAAGATAATTCTTTCATATCTTCTGTCATAAACCCAATTATAAAATATTTCTGGGATCAATTGATGTCCTAATGCCTTTGTCATCTCTGTCCTGAGCCTTTGAGATATTTGCATATTCTGTAACACAGAATGATCCTTCTGGAGTTTGGTTTATTCTTACAATAGTATTTAATAGTTTCTAATCCCAGAAGTAATTTTCTTCAGCCTTGTTTAGTGCTTGGATTTAGGGCGTCTCGAAAAGAGAAAAGATCCTGAAAACTTAATGCAAGGCCCCTCAACTTGCTGAAGAAGGCCCCTGGTGCAAGGCAGATAGAGGTGACAGCACGGAGCTCACTGCAAGATGGGGGCCTGTTTTTGAGATATAAATACCCTGAACTGTGTCTGCCTTTAGTTCTCTATCTTGAATCTGTGGTCTTCATTGTTATAAATATTTAAGTATTTATATTCCTATTAATGTTTTATAATATTATTTATTAAATACTAGAGTTTAGAGCAATTTGTCATCTGAATAAAAAGAGTGCATTTCATTTAAAGTCCAGCTTGTGCTGCAAAGTATCAATGTAATACAATGTGTTCAAGATGTTTTTTTTAATGCTTGTTTCCCCCCTCAAATTGGATGCTGGCTTTCAATTTGAATATTGAGCTACCTGAACTGAATTATTTATCAACTTTAATTGGATTTGCAGACAAGTCATTTTTGCACATCTTTTCTAGGAAAAAATGGAATTCTTTCTGGAAACTTTTAAAAAGCATCAGATTGAGGGCATACAGTTAATTAACTTCATGTTTCCTGTCAAATTCATTCTTTATTTTTTGTTTCTCTTTTTTTTTTCTGTGTAGTAAACAAAAGTGTGGGAAATGATGTTGTAGCTCACTGATTGTAAGCTCAAAGACGTTGTAGCACGTCTGCAATCTAAAATTAGGGAGTTTTTAATAATTATTATTAATTATTTGTATTTCTACATTACTGAAATTCTTCAGCTGAGGGATGAATCCTGTTGTGTTTAGCACAGCATGAACAAAGAAGAAAAATCCATTTCTGAATGAGAAAGCTTATTTTGGCCAAAACAGAGCATCAAGCCTGAATCATGCTATCACTCTAAATTATATCTGTGTGATTTTTATGAACATATTTTCCATATTTTCTCACTCTTCCAGCAAGCACTGCTGCCAAAGTTGAAAAAAACCCACTTCAGAGTGGAATCTGTGGTGTGACACCATGGAAGCTACTGGGAAATTTGAGAGTGGTGTCTTTGCCTATAGGGTGTCCTTCATTGCTGGTAATGTGAGGATTGAGTCTTAAATGCTACTTTGAGGCATGGGAGATTTGTAGTAATTTCCAAATATAGTCCACACAATTTATGATTTAAAAAAAGTGTTAGTATGTTAATCCAAAAGAACATAAATTTTATGCAGTTACTCATAACTTTATACAATGATTACATGTAACTACACTGTTATTGCAGTCTCAAAATTACAGTATAATTATATTTAGTTAATTCCAAAAGCAATTGCTGCGTGGCCAGAATTCATTTATATAAACCTAGACTAAGCACTGAATTGACTAGGAAAGTGAGGTAAATCTAATTGAGATAGATTGAGCAAACCTAATCAGCAGGGATATTTAATGGCAAAGAGAACAAAGAATTAAATAAAGCAATGCAAAGGCTATTCAGAAGAGTGGATATATGAGATAATAGGCCTCTCCATCTCTGATGTCATGTCTGATTCAGTGAGTCATTCCCTAGTATTTTGTTAGTTGGCTGCCAGTTTGCATTGTGTGTGTATACATATATATATATTTCTATATGGAGGACGCGTTTTGCCTTTTTTTATCCAGGATTTTATCCTGGTGTAACACATCCCACTTCCAAATGCTGGTGCTTTGCAAAATCAGGAGGGTGATTAAAGACTTGTTTGCTGTCCCACCTCATTTGTCATTAAGTGTTATGATTCAGTGATTCTGATGAGCCAGGACTCATATTCCAGTTGTCAAAGGAAGGGGAACTTGTAGAGGTGCTATGGGGTACTCAAGACCTGAAGGGGCTGGAAAATGCAACGTGGAACCTATAGGAATTACACACTCCTGTCATATGAAGAGGAGTCACATGTGAAGGCCAGATGTGAAATCCAGAGTATCTTCAAATATCATTAGATGGCTGTAGTTGGAATCTGAATCAAACCAGAGTCTGTGCTACCCTGAGAGCTGAAAAGGAGACCCAAGACCATTTCTGTGTTTCCCACTCTGAGTGCAATCTCCTAGGAACTGCTGGAGAGCCCGAGGGTTGTATTTAGATGAATGTTATTATATCAGCTGATAATTTCCAGTTTATAGAACACAGGCTGGTTCTGACCTCATCCCTTAACTGCATCCTTTGATTGCCTCCCTTGAACCAGCTACAGAGAAGATGGAAGGCACACAGCAGCCTTCCATCAAAGAGACTCTGCGTAGCAGGATATTGAAAGGATATTAAGATGGTTTTAATGTAGGGGAGGATTTGAAGTAAATAATATATAATGATTTTTTTAAAAGAAGGAAATCTGAAAAATCATCTTGTAGGTTCCTGTAGGTTACTGTCACTTTTAAAAGCTGTAAGTTCATATTGATCTTCCTGTTAGCACACACATGAGGTTTATTCCTTACCGTTCTTTATACTTGTGTGTTTTGATGGGGTTTTTTTGGGTTTGGTTTGGTTTTGGTTGGTTGTTTTTTGGGGTTTTTTTTGGTATGTTGATCTGTCATTTACTCCTGTAAAACATCTAATTTAACCAATTTTCCATGTCAATCTTAGATAATATTTTGGTGCTTGGATTTCAGTTATCTATGTGAATACTGGTTCATATTTCTGAAACTTAAAAGCAAAACTTTCTTGTTTTATATAGCAGCACTTGGACTCAAACACCTTATTTTAGAAAGAATATAATGACATTGTTAAACAGTGCTTCAAAACAGGAGGAAAGAATATGCATGGAGGAATTTTCATCCACAATTGAGCTGTCGAGAGGCAGAGGCAGAAAGAAATGGAAGTCCTACTTTTGATGGCAGAAGCTGCAGTACTGAAGTGATGAATCTGAGAAACAAGAGGCAGATGGGTTATGTGCATATCCTGGAAATTTGACCTCCTCTGGATGTATAGAGGGAGCAGTGGCAGCTTAAAAAGTTGTATTGATGCTTGGGGGATTATTTTTTCTATATGAACACTGATCAATGAATCCACATGTTATAGTTCAAAAGGTTACTTTTTCAGTAAAACAAGAAACCAAATATTATGAATGTGGTAAAGTATTCACAGCTACACATAGCAAAATAATCTTTAACCTTAGAGAAGTACTTGGTAGACGATAGAGCAGGGCTTCCTCTGGGGATTCAGGTTTCCTCTAAAGTACTTATACCATTGTGGATGCTTGTGTTTAAATTTTGTTTGAACTTTCCTATGACTTTCTGTCATGGTATTTGTCTTAATGGAGCAAGAAAGGATGGTACCACCCCACAACGTTTGTCTTGGAATTACATGGCTTCTTAAGGGGTCATAATCCAGAGTTTACTAGAACTGCTTCAATAAATGTGTTGACTTTATGTACCCACCTACAGTTTACTCTCTGGAGTTTGAGGAGGAGCTGGAAACAAAGGCTTTTTAGGGGCTTTGCATACATATGATGCATTTCTCAAGCGTGGCAATGTGAATTCAAACAAGGTGCTTGAAAAACCCATCCAAGTGGCATGTTCTGTTTTATCAACGCTTTTAATAACCAGATCGTTGACCTCATACGTTTATGGTGTATGTGGTCAAACAGTAGAGCAGAGAGCTGATTGGAATGACTAATAATTCCAGAGGAGTCATTACAACATAATGGTGTCAACATGTACTGCTAGGAGACTCTTAATCCTTGGAACAGCAGTATTACACTCCATGTAACAATTGCAGGCCAACACAGACCACAAACCTTGTGTGATGCCCAGCCCTGCCACCAAAAGACACGAGGTTGTGATAGTTTCCAAGTTACCATCCTAATGTTTTGGTATTCCCTGTCTAATACTCAATCCCATTTAGACAGAGAGAACTGGTAACAGCACACACACAGTTAGCTGAGAACTTGAGTGTGAAACTCAGCAGCACTGATAAGCACTTACACAGTCACCTACTGAACACACTGAAATAATTTGTGCAAGCAGTGGTTCTATCCAAAAGAAACTGGGCTAGATAATAGCTGGAAATACCAAACACTGTGCTGTGCTACCAACCCCCCCAATGCATTACGAATTTTTACAGTATCTGTGCATTACACAGATGGCACAGAGAATTATGTCAGATCTGACACCACACGGGTCCTGAACGCCTAAATGACATTTTAAAAGGTCCCCAAAACTCCCGTTTGTCATCCATGTGAGAAACAAAAGACCTTTAAATCCTGACCCAGCCCTATTGGTGGTCTATGGGCATGTGCAGTGGTAAATGCTGGAATGCAGATTTATGGCCTCTGTGTACTGTGCTCCCCCAGTGTTTGAGTCAGCCCCTCAACAGCCCTGCACTGCAACAGAGCTGGGAGAACAAAGATGCACAGCTGCAGGTCTGGCTTCAGGACTTCCCTGCTGAAGCCCCAAACACCTAAGGGTACTGCTGCTTTGAAGTAGTTTTGGGGTGCTCAACAGAGATATAAATCAAGTACTTCCCATGCTTGTTTTCCATTACTTTCTCTTGTGGTACCACAGGGGTAAACCTGAAGGAATTCCAGCAGGTTCAGTGTAGTTTCTTTAGATTTATACCCAATAAACAGGAGCCCTATTTGTCCATTGTTTCTAAAATATGAGGTTTCTCTTTCATATCAAACTTCAGTGGCTTATTTTATATTCCCTTACATCACATTTTATCACAGATAATCCAGGAATATTGTTTCTCTGAGTAATAAAATTGTTCTTTAGTGCATGAACAGAGTAAGGGATATTGTGTCTTTTAAACATCACGTATAGACAAGAAGATATAAATGAGAGTTAATAACCATCAAATGTGTCTATTTCCTTTTCCTATAAATTAGAGCATGCTTTCCTACTGAATTTTGCAAGAAGGAAAACAGACTCCCTCCTGCTGATGTGGAGTAGCAATGCTAAATCTCCCTAAAGATTCACTCTGGCTTCTTACAGCTGTATGTTAGTACCTTTTTATATGCAATTTTACTTCATTTAGTCTTTAAGGTTGTGCCTGAGGTTAGTTTAAAAGGTTAGTTAAATGTTAATGGATGTTAATGCTGCAATTAAATTGTTAAATCAATTGAAAACTGTGGCTCCATCTCTATCTGTGTTAGTGCCGGCCTGAGTTGCATTGGCGTATAAATTAAAAGCTGTAAATCTACTGAAGTCTAATTAGAGACCAAATTTCTCATTTATCTTATTTTCACAGGACTGTAAGCACTGATAGATAATCAACGAAGGGCTAAAACTTTTTAACATTAAAAAACTATTTTATCTATTTCAGGACTCAGGTGACTGATTATAATTCAGATCCAATTACTGTAAAAGGTCATATGTGAAATGAAGTTCTTACAGACACTACAAGTTTTATTTTACAAGTTTGCATACACTGCTGCACCATCTACATCCCAAAAAGCAAAAGGAAATACACTGTACGAGATTATATAAAAAAGCTCTTCAATTAGCCTCCTTCATGTAACCCTTTGAAGTTTGTGATTTTAGTACATGAGGACATCCAGCCTTCAATCCTACAGCACATCCTTAGGCTTGCCTGCTTGTACATGTGCCTGAGAATCCTGTTGGTTCTTGCCTTCTGTAAGTAAAAGTAATTAGCAATACGCTTAAATGTGTTTGCCGTAGATGCAGACACACAAATTCTTGAATTTGTGAGAATGATTATTTCCATTGTTACGTTTAAATTAGCTGCTGGCAACCTGCCATTTAGGAAAAAGAAAGAAAAAAAAAGCCCAGGCTATTTTATCTAGCAAGGTCTTGAGGAAAAGGAAATGCTGATCTTAATCCAACTTGTAGTGCCCCAGTTTCGAGGGTGTTTTCATGCATTAAAAACACATGGTACTTAATGTTAGTTCCTCAAAAGTTAAAAGCGAAATTTAATCATGCTGCTTCTGTTGGCTTATTTTTCCAACACCCCCTGTGATTCTCCAAAGTGTAGATCTTAAAGCTGCAAAAAGGCCAACAACAGATTGCAGCATGAGCATAGGGAGCAGCATCAAGACTCATTAGTTTACAAATAAACCACAAGACAAATGTTTAAAATGTTTGTAGGTTCCAAATCACAGTTCTAAAATTGCATCCTTTTGGTCATGTAGGAGTGTTAGAAATGTTACAGTTTTACATGTTAATTTCTTTTTTAGTGACTGTTCTTGGAGCACTTGGGGAAACAAGTTTTGCTTTGGGAAATAACAAAAAAAAAAAATCTTCTGTCCTAACCAATTAAGATTTCACAGAAAGAAGTCATGAGCTTGGATTCTGCTAGAAGGCCTTCTTGCAAGGAAGCGTCAGCTCGTGTCCTTTCTAGTGACTTCAGCTAAATTTCAACATTCATTAAAACACAAAAAGAGATCAAATCTGAAAATGAATTGCCAAGTGACTTGAATGTTCTGAACTTTTCTCTTTCCTAATTTTGTCACAAATTCAGATCTTCTAAAAAACATCTTCATCACAGATTCTGCAACAAAAAATGCCATGTTTTGGCATGTCCCTTACAGCAAATGAAAGGATGTTCTGGTTTTATTCTGAAAGGTGCACAAATTTCCTGACAACATTTTATTTCATATTTGCATCATTTTCAGTATTCACAGATGTGATTTACCAAATTGCACCCCCCAAAAATGTTCTAAATGAATGATGAACAGTCAGATAACTACAGGAATAGGAAGACCTGTTGTGTACTATTTTGTTAAATAGTGCTTTTCCAGTTATTTTGGTACTTGGTTAGTTAACCTTTACAATAATTATTTATCATTTTTTGTATCACAGGTGTTATAGCAAGACATGGTGTCATAAAATAGGATATAAAAATAATAATAATCATTAAATAGCATCTTTCTTCCATAGAAAATGGAGCTCTTAGCAAAGATGACTAAATAGCCCTAACCATTTCCTTAATAATCTCCTTCCTTTAACAGAGGTTTGATAAATAGAAGCCAACTTTATCTCACCTTGAAAGTAGTAGTCTAGTTATACCAAAATTTCTCTATTTCTTTCTGAAAATTGGCTTTTGACAAAAACAATGCTTGATTCAAGTAGACATTTAAGAGAAAGTCACAGTCCTTTCTGTGAAGGAAGGAGCACCACTGATGCAACCAAATTCACTGTTCAGTCAGTGACTGAATGCGTTGTGAAAGAAACGCTGAAGTTAATGCAAGAATTGGAGAAATCCAAGTAGATCTGTGGCCTGTTGAATTAATAAGGAATATTCTCAATCCTCTAAGACCTTGTAGGCTGGGTAGTTTCTTTGCAGACCAATTGGAAGACTTTAACTGTGGATAAAATGCTGCCTTTGGGAATGGATTTCTTGAGTGGGGCATGGAAGGAAGAGATTGTTCCTTGTGAGGTTGATTGAGGGGTCGTGGGCTGATGTCAATCACGGCATTTATATTTGAGGTAATCATGAAATGAGAATGTAGGACAAGTTCTAGTTACACATTTGCCCTACCAGCTTCTGCTTTGCATTTTTGATGGTAGATTTATAAGCTCATGAAAACTCACTCTGGTGTGTGTTTTTAAAGAACCGGAATGTTCTCCACAGATGAAAGAACACTTTCTTTTTCCATTCTTCTTTCCTTGTTGACTTCAACACTGGTTTTGGTTGTGTTTTGGGAAGCACAGGCATTCCCATCTTGTTTCATGTGCTTTTGCTATGCCCTTTCATTTCTGGACATAACAAAAATATTCCAGCATCATACTGTGGAGCCAGTGGAAGGGCAATATTTGGAGCATTTGGAAAAAGGACACATCATGTTCATTATTTCAAACTTTATTTTTCTAATTCTGTTCTGATCAAGTACCAATATTTTTTCAGGAAACCTTTTCTTTCTCTTTGTTAGCATTCAGCTGTCACATAAATTTTGGTGAATGCCTAAGGAGATGCCTTGATTTTGTGATTGGGTCAGATGTTGCTCTTGGTCTGTCTGTTTTCATGGCTATAGTACATGTTCCATGACATTTTGGGGGACAGGTGTTAGATGCTTGTGTGACTGACATAGTTTTATCAGTTTTACCTGTGGTTGAGTCAGTCTCACAGTGAGCTGCTGCTTTTCTTGGATCAGCATAGGTCTCAGTGGGTCCTGCAGCGCTGGTTCAGGGAACTGGATGAGGGAAAATTTCTCCCAGCTAAAGGAGTAAGTAACTTTCTGCTGGACTCCGTCTTTAAGACAGTGCAAAAACAGCCATCACTCTCTGTGCAGAGAAGGGGAGTGATGGGGAGGCATCATTTCTTTTGGTGGCAGTTCACACTTAGGCTCATGCAGCAGTATCATAAGCCTGTATCCTGAAGAGCAGCTTTTATATTTTGTTATATTTTGTTGAGGGGGGGGTGTGTACTTACTGTTCCAAACAAAAAAATCCTGTGGCAATATGAAAGAGTTGTCTTTCAGACTGGGTTTTATCTGATAGTCACCACCCTGCCTACTGCTAACTTCAGCAGGATTTCTGTAAATAGCTTGGTGCTATTTGCTTGGTGAGCAAAAGCAGCTCTAAATGTCTGGATTAGAACACTTGTAAGAGAAAACATTTACAAGTCTAAGTTTGTTCCCCAATGGGTAATATACTGGGAGGCAGATAAAATCATCATGCAGCCTTTCATGACTGGCAGTGTCTGGTAACACAGCAATGAGTGCTGAATGTGTAGATAAAAGAGTGAGGCACCGGAATAGCAGGGACACTGCAGATCAGCACTGAGGTACACTGATAGAATTACTGCCTGCAAAGGGAACTTTCACCACCTCTGCCTGCAGATATCTGACACTCATCAATATTGCCATTGTCTTGCTTTCATGGGAATCAGATATTAATTTTACAAAGCCTAAATGCAAGCTAGAAATGAGAGATAAACACATTTTAAGCTGTTGCATTTAGCCTTGTCATGCTCACAGCACTGCTGGAACCTCTCCAGGTGGGTGACTTGCTTCAGCATTTACGTGAGGATGACGAGGGACAGAATGTGTTAAGCAGAAAGCAAAAGTACAGGGAGTGTACTTTTAATATACTTACATCCATAAGGAGCTGTTAGTGGTATGGCTTTTGGGAGAGATTCTTGTCTGTGACTACCCAACCTCCAAACTGTGATGGTAAACAACAGAATCCAAGAGCAAGGCAGGTGACATTTTCTGATTCTGGAGATAGCAGTTCCCTGTAAAAGTCAGTTTTATTTAGGAAATAGTTGATCTCAGTAGCTCCCTGAGAAAAGAATTTTTTTTATTTTCATAATTATGGCATTTTTCCGAAGGAGACCTATTTGTAGCATGATGATGAGGAGTTCCCCTTCCCTCCATCCCTCATTCCCCACCTGCCCGCTGTGCAGGCAGGAGCCCTCCTCTCTGGCAGCAGGGGCCAAGGTGGTTGTTTGCAACAGAGACTCAACCATTTGTGCGATCTGGCTGTTCCCAAACAAGCCAGGCTCCTGCAAGCCTTACCAGCTGTGACTAATAGTGAAGGGAAGGGGGGAAAAAAAGAAAGCTGCTTGGGCCTGCAGGCTTCAGACAGGCAGGCTCTGGGGGAAACAAGAGAAAGCCATTAACTAACCACAGTATTATCTTGATTCTCTCAGAGAAACGAGCTAGGGACGGCTAATGAACTAGCCTTAACGTTTCAAACTGAATGCACCTCTGGGAGCTCTGCTAGAACAAACAGTGTGACAGATCAATGCCTGATGCCTATATCAAGAGAAAAGGTTATTTGCCTCTCTGAGGAATTACAGGATTAGTATATCGCTATGATACACTTTGTATCCTTTTCAAAATATGGGTTTATATGCTGTACTTATTTTCATTTCGTAAGTTGTAAACTCCATTAGTTTAAGCAATAAAAATGAAATCCATTCTTCTCTTCACCTCTCTCATTCCCAGGATCCTTTATGTCTGAGCCTACACATGCACTGTTTCACTGTTGTCTGCACCTTGCCCAAGGAGATACTCACCTTTAGGAAGTTTTTAAAAAAGATCAGTTTAGAGCAGTGTCACTTGGTTGGGATCCCATGAAAAGTCTTGGTAGGAGACAAATTCTTAATAAAAGGTACTTCGTGTGGGAAATGTTTTGCTTAATTTCTTTTGCTGTCACTGGTGTTTTCTAAAATAGGACAGTAAGCCTTCCTTGTTGTTACTTCTTGTCTGTTTTTGCTGTTCAGGTTGAAAACTCCTGCACAGGATGTTCTTCCTATTTGTGCTGTATGTGACACATTGGCCATAGATCCCTGGTAAGAGTTTTTGAAATTTTGTTAATACAACAGTAACCTCAAAGCTTAACCCATTTTGTACAAGAGATGAAAAGAAATGACAGGGAAGGTGAGACCTGGAAGACCATATAAATTTTACAAATGAAAATCCAAATCTTAACTGTACCATATAAAATTATTAGAATTGGTAGACTTTTGGGGCTAAGAAGAGGTCAGGCCAGGTTATTCTTCATCCTTGTGCCGTGTCCTTTGATACTTAGGGTGATACCAAGCCAAAGGGGTAAACAGTCCGAGTGCAGCAGTGTTACTGCCTCAACAGGAGACAGAGTTATTTTTAACTGCTGTGTATGATTTCACTGTATCCTTTGATATTGGCATTTTTCTTTAAAGCCAAAGCCCTTGAAAACTATTTTGATCAATTACCTCATTCAGGAAGCTGCTGTACATATTTAACCATAGATACAAGCTTTGGTCAAGCTATCAAAGTAATTTTCATTTTTACAAATTATTACTTTAATGGGAATTAGATGAGGAGTGAATTATTGTTTCTTAAAAAAAGTAAATCTCCAGGTGATTTGTCAAGAGATAATTGTCTGAGTATCAGCATTTAAGGAGAGCTGCATTTCCTTTTAGGAAGGAAACATGTTAAATGCTGAAATTAAGATAATATTGTAACTTAGAAAATGGAATAAAATTAGCTTTATCTCCCCCAGTAGTACCTAGGAATTGAGTCAGAAAGTGTACAAGTATCCCAACTTAATTGCTTTGCGTCAGATTCTGATATCTGTATTCTGATTCAGTAGCCCTTACTTCATCCCTGCTTTTACTGATGTCAGTGGAATACACATGAAATAAAGATTCAGTGTGAGTAAAGCTGTCAGAATTGGGCCTTTTGAAGCTGGTATGAGCTTTCCTAGTGACGCCATTGGAGATGAGAAATTGTTCTTTGATCATCTGGAAACCACAGCTGAGCTTAGTAGGCTTCATACCAAGCATAGCACACTATTGCTTGGTTCAGGACAGGTCCTGCAGAATTCCTCATAATTCTTCATCATTTCTCCTGGATCTTCCATTCTGTCACAAACCCTAGTGTTAAATTAATAGGGCTTTTGAAAGCTAGTGTTTACTTTTAGAGTTCATTTTCTAATGCAGATTTCCTACAATAAGTTGAAAAAAAAATCATTAATACAAAAGGAGAAAAAAGAAAATTACCAATTTCTGAACGTCTTTATGTATTTTAAGTCATGCTGATCCTTCTATAGCCATTATGAATCGGCGGGATGAAAATATTATTAGGGATGTCACAAGGTCCAAATTTCTTCTATGTGTAAGAGAAGGAGGGTTGATTATTTCAGGGGATATGAAATATAATACTTTGTTTTCAGTCTCTTTCTGTATGCAGTCAGGCAAAGCTCTCATTCACAGCTGAGCTGGGACTTGGCTATAAATTGCTATAAAATGTTGATGTCCTGGAAAGGGGGATGGAAGTAATTCTTGTTTGTCAAAGTGTTTTGAAAGCCTTGCGAAGCACAAGTATTTTAGTGCAAGACACTAACAGAGCTTATTTTGTTATTCACATCAGAAGTGGTCTGAAGCATGTTGATTTTACTCAGGTAAACTATCCTAAGAAAGCAATTAATGGTCATCCTTCTCTTGTCTTACTGACACAGTTTAGAACCAGAAACAAATTTCTCAACAGTCCCCCCCTGCTTTTCACTGACAGGTGGCCATGACTTCTCCAGACTCAGGGGCTCATTGTAACTTACTGGTAAAGTTATCATGGTCGTGCCTGGCTGAAGATATGATCAGGGCACGGTTTGCAAGGAGAGAGATCAAAGACTTTGTTGCTTCCCACAAACTTTGCCATAGTAACTTAAGTAGAGGAAACTAAAATGGCTCCTTTTGTTGCTATACACACACTGCCTTCTTAAAGATTATCCTTTTTTTTTTTTTCAATTCCAAGTAACAAGAAGTATTTGATAGCAAACTGTTTTGGGAACCACACTGGGCTATTGCATCAGCCCAGCTCCTCCACTGTGGAATCATAGAATAGAATCATAGAAGGTTAGGTTGGAAAAGACCTTTAAGATCATTGAGTCCAGCACTGCCACCTTCACCACTAAACCATGTCCCCAGGTGCCACATCTACATGTTTGATTAGTGCCTCTGTTATCACATTCTGGTGCTTTCTGGTGAAACACAAAGGAGCATGTGAAATCTCCCTCAGTACAGTGGTCAGGGTGAGTTTTCCAAATGGACTAACTGAATAAAAATTTGGTGCAAAATTCTATTAAAGTTAAAACTGACTTAGGTGCTTACATGGACTCTTTGTTTCATTTTACTTCTTTATTTTTTTGTCTGATGGCCCTGCATGCAGCCAGGAAACTAATTTTTCAACAAAAACCCACTCTCTCTTTCTAGATATGTCTGAACGCATCTGCTAATGCAATTTTCAATAAATCTACAATTTTGCCAAGTAAAAGGTTGGGCAATTTATAAAATAAGAAAACATTTTCATTAAACTTTGCCTTATTCCAAACATATAAAGCATCCATTTTAACATACAGCAAAGATTTTGTAATGCTTCGGGGTATTAAAAGGTGTGTTTACACAATCTTTTCCTGTCTCTTGGACAAAGTCAGTTCAAAAGTCCTTGTTTATACATTTTTCAATGGTCTCATCTTTCTTTGGTGTGGGTGACACAACTGGGGAAAGGTTACCCAGTGAGACCATTTGCTGTATGGATGAACTTGTAGACGATGGCATATCAGGGAGCTTCTAAAGGAAATATTATATGGTCCATCAAGGCAATCTCAAATTTCCTGATTGCATATATTTAAATAGGATAAGCTCCAGTTACCTAAGCACTTGTTTTGGCTGTAATGGAAAATAGGAGACTAATGTGTGCCATAATGCCTATCTTGTCCCAGCCCATCAAGGTATATGAAAATAAATCTAAATATCTGTTATTAGAAGAATGGGAATAGTGGATGAAGAATTGAAGCTATGTGGCCATAGACAGAAAAAAAAATTAACTGGATCTGGTTTAAGATTATACCTGTCCATTGAATACAGTCATCAGTGTCTGGTTTTGTATTTCTTCTTCCTCATGATACCCCAGATAAGAAGTGGTAACTAAGTCTTAATGGTTTTAAAACTTTCTGTCTGTAACCATAAAGTGACCATTTACAAATTGGAATGCATTGTTGAGTGGGGATCCAGTTCCTTTCTCTGCCCATGCAGGTAGATCTCCGAGTTAAGACAGCAGCAGACTGTTGAAAAGGTAGATTTTGTGTGTGTGTGTGGTTTGTTCTTTTTTTTTTTTAGCAGTATGCACGTTAGGAGTTTTATCAGAAGACAGCTGCTTAGAACAGCTGTCTGCTTATGTGCCCATCTTAGGAGAGAATGATTAATGAATTCACTTGGGCAGTGAGAAACTCAGTTCACTGATCCATAGTTTCAGCACAGGTATTGATGTGAAACTAATGAGAAATTTGATGCTCAAATTTGAGTGTTTATTCCAATTACCAAACAACAGATCTAAATTAAAAAATAGCTTGAAACCTTAACCTTTTATTAGTAACATTGAAAGCTGAACTGTGGCTCTGCATCCCGTGGTGCAGTCTGAAGACTTGATGCACTACCACCTACATTGTTTTGGGGAAGGGAGGGAGAATGGCTCCTCCTGATTGACTCTGCTCCCACTACCTGATAATTGGAATCTTTTTCCTTCCACTCCTCCCACTCCTGTTTAATGTGTATATTTTTCCCAGGAATGAAAACATGTGCTCAGAACTGAGCTGTAGGCATCCCCTACAGCTCTATTAAAATACTGCATTCAGTAAGTTCTCTGAGCTATGTGTTTTGTCTGATTATGGTGTGGTACATGGGAGTCCCAGCTCTGACCTAAAATGCTTTTAGTCTCTGTAAGCAAAGGATAGAGGGAAAAGGAAGATACAACCTTTAGTTCATTAGTAAGTTAAGGTATGGGGAAATTAAATGACTTGTTGAAGATTATATACGAAGTTTGTGGCAAAACTGGCAATTGACCATTGATTGCTGCTCTTTCAATCCTGTAAAGAATTGCTGTTCCCCTTCAAAACTGACTTTTTACAGTATTTCTATCAGAAGGGACTAACAAGAACTCTTGAAAGTTACTAGAAGCACTCAAGTTCTGTCAGCTAAAAGCTGGTGGATTTGCAAAGGATAAATACTCTGATTTTCATACAAATCAGTCGCAGTTTGCAACTCTGCATCTTGCACAATCAAGTCACTTGCAAACAAAGTTCAAAGGAGAAAATTTAGCATTTTAATCCAGGAGTGTTTCATGAAAGTACTTGTGGCTGGGCAAGAATTTTTTTTTAAAGAATTTATTAACTGCACATTCAAGACTGAGCTTGGAAGATCTCAATGCCCTTTGCATTAGATGCCTGCTGTGCTGACTTTTTCCTTTTTCATGTAGGTATTCAGAAATGTGATGGCAATTCAGTTTTAATAGAAATAAGCCAAGGTGCTGAAAACGTGCAGCAAACGTTGCTAATTCTGCAAAACTGGTCTATCAAATGTGTATAAAGGAAATGGAAGATGCTACACTGATTACTGTTCAAGGCAATCTGTGAACAATTCAAATACTTTTCCAGCACTTGGGTTCTCATGAATTTGGTAGCAAAGCAGGGCTGAGGCAGATGCTGCTTAATACACGTGGTGGGCTCAGCCTGTAACTATCCAGACAGTGTCAAGTCACCTTTGTACACAGCTGCAACCACCAAGGAATGGTGGCAACCGTGGCAGCTGCTGTCATCACTTCCTGAGGCATTCCCAAAGCTGCCCCTGGCTCTGGGAGTCATGGCATATGTCTTGTGGCACTTGGCCATGTGAAAATTGCAACCTGTAGGTCAGGAAAATTATGTCTTACTGCAGATTTTGGGTCAAGCCATGTGTAAAGATAAAGCAGTTGTTTGTAGGGCAAACACACAATAAAAGTTCTATGAGTTTTTGAGAAAGCCATGTAGATTTGGCTGAAATTAAAATTAAAAGTGAATTTGTAAGCATTATTTATAGGTTTGTATGACTATGAAGGAGCTGTAACACTTTTCAGTTTCATCCATCATGGAACAGTGTTCCATTGGCTGGATTATTCTCCCTTTCCTATGGAATTTTAGGAAGACACTTTGTGCACTTGCTAATGTGTTAACAGCTTACCTTGTCAGCATGCTAACTTTTGGTGATACACACTCATTTGGGATTGGGATCAGCAAAAATCCTTGCTTCCTTAGTAACTCCTGGCCCTGGCAGTCACTGGTTGTGAGCAAATGCACAGAGGATCGTGGACAGCAGACATTGAGGGGTCCTGTGCTGGGACAGACATGGTCACCAGGTCTGCCTTCATGCATATTGGCAACCCATGCATTTCAAAAAGAAATTTTCATGGTTTTCTCAAGTTAGTGAAGAAAGTTCAAGCATTTTTGTACATTTGTTTTATTGGATGTGGGGCTGGACCTACACTGGCAGTACCCAGCCACTGAATCTGCAGCTGTGTGTTCACAAGGTACGATTCTGTTCCTTTTCTCCCAAGGTCCCCATTCATTTCATTATACAATAGCCACTGGGAGGATTAGAGCACAATTTCCATCTTGTTCCGTTAGTTATTTGTATTTCAACATCAGCTGGAGACCTTTGTCAAGAGCTAGACCTTGTTGTACTTGGTGCTATGTATATCCAAAGCAGAAGGCATTTCTTTCCCCACAGATATTACAGTTTAGAAACCTTGAGGTTTAGAGAGATCTGCTCTATGACATACATAGTGACAAACTTCATTATTGTTTTAAGTCTAGCTAATGCCCAGAAAAATGCTGCTAGATCAGTCCAAAAAAGAGCTTTAATTCCCCTGCTGGGTTTCTCCCTGTTGTGTCATTTATTTGTAAAAAGAAAGTGCTTCAATTTTTTAGTTTTTTTTTTTTTCCTCTTTTGAAACTGAAGGTTTGGAGCTTCTTGGAATTAAAAAAAATTTCTTTAAGCCTTTGTAAAGCAAAGAAAACTTTGAAAAGAAATGACCCAGTCCCCTCTTTGGTTCACACCTATCTGGTCAAAGGGTTCAGCTCTCCGTGGAGGCTCCCAGACCTAACAGCAGTCATGCGGAACCTGTTTGCTGCCTTTCAGGCTCGGCACTTTCCAGGGTGCCCCATCTCAACATGCCTGACATTTCTGGCCTGGCAGCCAAGAGGAATAAAACCTTTGGGGAGTACCTAAAATTAGATGACTCCTTTTGGTCAGATCAAGGTTGTTCACTTCAGTAACTCTGCTGCAACTCTGCCCCTCCTCTCATTTAGTGGCCGTGGAAAAGCCAATTCTCCCCTTTGCCTCTTTTTCCTTTAGGGCCTTTAAATACAGTCATTGCATGTCAAGACTAGGAAAATAAGTTTCATTTTATGAAGAAATTAATAAGAAAGTAATCAACCCCTTGTCAGTGTTCTTTTATAAGGCATTGTTTGTACATACATTCCTGTATAGATGGCAGAGAGAGTAGAGCATCCTCTTGGTTCACGTAAAGCAGTCTCTTGATCTACCACCTTTTTAACACAAAATAAGTTAAGGTCAGAAGAGTCTTCCGGTCCTTTTCCTACAGCTTTCACAAACCTCTCAGAGTTTGATTTTGTAGGGGAGCATAGGAGATGGTAGAACATGCTTTTCCCCATGAGTCTTCCATTTCAGTAGCATTTACATCTCCCAGTCTAACATCTACCAATTTATCTTCAGGCTTTGGTCAAGGGCATTTTCAGACTGGTCTCTTAACTGGAGGAAAGGCCCTGCTCTGCAGCTTTGGTTCTGTAGGGTCTTTAAGTGTGAGCCTGTCTAATTGGCTCCAGCAGGACTGATAGCTGAAAACAAGGCATGTGCTGAAATAAGCTGTTCAGGTGGTTTGGGTGACAAGAAACACGAGATGTGTGAGTGGCTGTGCTGACCACTTCTGGGCACTAGGACACATTTCTTTACCTGAGCATTTTCCTCTGTCCACAGCCACCATCTCTTTGTTGTTCCTTTGCCACCTGGCTTCATTTTTCACCTTTTCTTCTTTTCCCCATCTCTTTTGATCAATTCATCCTTTCTGTTTTTATCCTTTGTGGGTTCTCTAGACTGGAAGAAAACCCAGTAATATTTACAAATTAACTCAATTTTTCAAGCCATGATTTTGTTTTCTTTGTCTTTTTTTTGGGTTGTTTTGGTTTTGTTTTGTTTTTAATGAGGAGGAATTATCTTGCCCAAGCATTTGAATAAAATTTAGGGTTAAATCAAAATGAACTGAAAAATAGAATGATAAAACTAAAATACTCATCAATGCCTCTCTTTAGTTGGATCTTCTGCAGCTTTCTACATTGATGCTATTCAGTGTTATAAGCCAGCAATGTGAACTCTTGTAAAGATCGTGGCCCAAACTACACTTTTATTTCAAACTAGTGTTTAAACTCACTGAGAGAAGGTCACTGGATGTGGGTTGCATTCTTGTATGAGGCAGCATCGCCTGGCTCTTCCTGAATTGAAAACCAGGGGTGAGTTGGGAATCTGCTGCAAATGAATCCCTCAAAATGCTGCAGGTGCCAGCCAGAGCTGCCTCCACCTGATGTCACTTTATGTCCCTGCCAGGCTTCAGGGCACTGACTCTTGGTCTGGGAGTCCCAGATGATTGCAACCCAATTACCATTTTGGGATGTCAGTTTGCAATTCTTGGTCTGACAGAGTGACTCACGTTTGGATGAGAAGCTTTTGCTGTGCCCTGTTAATCCTTTAACAGTCTTTAGGTTGCGTTGCATTCTGAGGTGAGTGACATCTCCACTCGTGGGACAAGTGAGTTGTTCTCACCTGCATTCTGCCCCAGTATCCCAAAATCTGTTTTGCCAGGTACTGAGCTGATGCTGCTCCCTGAATTAAAGAACTAAAGAAAGTGAATGTTTTCCCCTTGGGGAAGGTCTGAAGAGCTGGTCCACCATTACCAAAGTAGTGTCTGCTTGCCCTGATGATGCCTGATTGTCATTCCCAGTCTTGTTCTTCAAGACATGGAGTTCTGACTAGTAGGGACTCCATTCCTCTATCTAGGTGAAGTTATCTTGATGATACCATCCCTACTCCTGCAGGAAAAAAAGGGGTGCCAGGACTTCTGCAGCTGTTACTGTTACTAACCCATTCACTGAACAAACCATTTCCAGCTTACACATAGGTTAATAAATTAGACATGACAATAGTGTTGCCGTGCTTTACAGATATTTTCAGATTGGAAGAAATTGCAGGATTATTTTGAGGATGACAAATTTTTTGTTAACACACACATACCCTCCTCCCCCCTTGATAAAGAAATGGTCCAAAAATAAAATAAAAAAAAATGAAAAGGAAAATTTCACGTTGCATACAAAGGAAGACAAAATGAAGCTAAGAGCAATTAGGCTGGACAGATGAATAAGCTGCCTAGTGAGGTAGCTGAGTCACCATCATTAGAGGTGTTCAAAAAACAGGCCAGATAAAATCCTTGAGGGGGTCAGAGTGTATGGGAAAATCCTGCTCGATAGAGGAGGCTGACCCGGCTGACCCAGGAGGTCTCCTGCTTCTTCTGCGTCTCTTTATTTAAAAACAGAGTTGAATTCAGAGACTAACAGAGGAAAACAAAACCCAAACCAGGTGCCTGTGTCTGGTAAACAGTTTTCTTTTGTTCTCAGTGCTGAGTTGTGAAGAAAAAAAAAAAGGAAAAAAAAAGAAAAAGAGAAAAAAAACAAACCCTAAAATAAAAAATGTATGTGCACTCTTTGCAGAACTGATGTGATAAAAGATCTATGTCTGCTTAGCAGAAAGATGGAGCATCTTTCAGCAGACCTGACAGAGCGTGGAGGGGAAATTCTTTCAGTATGAAGAGCTGGGGAGCACAGGTGAGGTTATGCACCTGTGCAGCACAGAGAGAAAACAAGCAATTGCTCTCCCAGGGGCCTTCTGGCAGTGGGCATGTGCAGCCCACAGCAATCCTATTGGAAATTCAGTGCCTTCACGATTTGTGAAAATTTGACCCAGTGACTGTAGTTCTCAGCTGTGCATAAAAACACAGAGATGGAAGCCTGGGCTCCCAGGGGCGAGGTCCGGCATCCACACGCAGGGAAATCCTCAGGCTCTTGTTGTTCTTGAGGTCAAGCTGATGATCAGCACTGGCCATGAAAAGATTTGGGCTTAAGGCAATAAAAGTTCAAGGAATTCCCAGAAGTCTTCAGCACTAACACAGAAATACCCCATAAGTCAGAGCAAGCCAACAGCATCTCACAGAAGGTAGTTCAGTTCATCTTTGCTGATGGACTTCTCCAGGTGGGCCTGAGAGAGGACAGAAGTCAACTGCTGAGGACTCCATGGGACAGGTTTCTTTTTGCCCCAACACCTAGGCTTTGTAATACTTCCTAGAGCCGCCCTGAACCACACCCATCGTGTCTGTAGTTTTAACTGCCTGAGGTTTGTGGTCTCATTCGTCAGGGCTTAAAATCTCTTCCTTCTCTCCCTGCTTGTGTCTGCTGCTTTCTAGTGCCACTGAGGATTGATGCCACCAGAAAGGGGATGCAACTGCAGCCCAAGAGCTTTGAAGTGCAGGTGCATGATGGCCTTTTTCTCCAGGCTGCAATTACTAACATGAGTTTTACCTCTGCATTTTACCTCTCTGTAGGACAGCATTGCTGCTGTTAAGAGTAGAAGTGCTTTCTCTGGAGTGCCCAGTTGTTACAGAATGACAAGATTTCACTGATAGGCAAGAAAATAAATGAGGAGAGTGTTTTTCTGTCTTCCCACAGCATTACAGTGAAAGGCAAGAAACAGAGGAAAAACTATTTTGTTAAATGCAGAACTTTAGCTTTATTTTCTACTAGGCTCCAGCTAAGGTGAAGCCTCCTTATATATTCTGAATGCAGAATAAATAATAAAATACCCTGCATTCCTCAGAAACTTTGTCATACTTGAGTGAAAAGAATGGGAACAGTAACGGAGTCTTCAGGTGTTATGTTCTTGCTGCTGGACAGCACTACTTTCCCACTGGAAATGCAGTGGGCAGTGGTGTTGCTCAGGTATTATCTGCAAAACAGGAGCTGTGAGCACAGCAGAGCTCTGCTGTTTTGGAACAGTTTGCTGTCAGAGCCGTGGACTGGAGTCAGTGTTTATCACTAAGTTACTTCTCAGGAACTGGGCCAGATCAATACTGTATTCTTTCAGCCCTCTCTAAACCCAGCAGGGAAGGCAATCACAGTGGTGCAGAACTCTGCACATTCTGGAACAGATCAATACCCTGACAGTGCTAAGCTTTGTTCCCTCACCAGCTTTAAGATGTTCTACATGATTGCTTAACGGTTTGTTTTCTCTTCTCCCTATATGACAACACTGCTCCCTTCCTGATCTTTCCTAATAACATCACTGTAATTGCCTTGACATGAAATAGCAGCACAAGCCCAGATGCTTTGCTTTGAGATGTTTTATCTCTTTATGAATGTCTGTATTGGTTGAGGGTGTTGATTTCACTTTAATATGAAGTCAGAGGGGTTTTTTTGGTATGTCTTCTCTTATTTGCATTGTTTTACTAAACATGATTTTACTAAGCTGATTTTGGCTATGGGGATTGCGTACAGGGGTTGCATTGCACAGTGTGGTAGATATAATAAATGTACTGAGGAAAAAATATTATGTTAAACTTTCTTTTGCTGAAGTTTGTTTTAGTCTAATTCCATTCAGCCATATTATCTTGTTCGTCTCAGAAATACTGTGGTGCTGTTACCTGTCAACTAATGCTAGGTAGAATAAAACAGCTTCCATCTTGTCTAGGCTGGATCTAGAACCCCTGCCCCTCATTTCTCTCTCCTGATTTCATCTGAAGATGCAGAATTTGCAATTTTTCTTCAAAACCACATCTGCTTTTCTCTTTTTGAGAAATGATTGCCTGTTATATAGTGTTAGCTAATGTTAAAATCAGTATTACCCATTGCAAATGACCAGGTTTTTCTTCTAGAGCTGGGAAGTGGCTTTAGTTACAGAAAATTCCCATTCCTGAAAGTGTTCAAGGCCTGGTTAGATGGAGTTTGGAGCAACCTGGTCTAATGGAAGGTGTCCCTGCCCATGGTACAGGTGGTTGAAGCTGGATGATCTCTAAGGTCCTTTCCAGCCCAAACCATCCTCTGATTCTATAATGTAGCATTAAGAAACTTTCCCTGCTGAAGCAGGGAAAATGAAGAGTTGTCCTGAAGTTTGTTCCATGTAGCACATGCCTCAAAGGCTCTTTAGTGGTGCTCTGCTGCCAAAGATGGGGCTGTTCCATATGCTGAAAATAGCAGAGAAAGGGTGATTCAGAGAATTCCTTGCTGTGGAATTTGGACAACTGTCAGTCCAGTGGGAATTATTTATCAAGGATCTGTGTCTTCAGAGCTGCTCTGCTGAAGCACAGGGAATTATCCCTAGATTCCAGTGGAAATGGAAGAGGGATTTTGAACCAGGAGACAGCCTGCTTCTCAAGCCAGAGCAAGCTCAGAGAACTGTGCTTTGGAGAGTGTCAGACAAGATGATCACACTGGTCCCTCCTCTACTTATTATCTGTAAATTTGTAGTTCTTGTTCTACAGACATACAAAGGGAGTTCTCCCTGAGACTTTGAACTGAATTACCACTTCATCACATGAAAACCTTCTGTCCTTAAGACCAGGCCCGCGGGAATGTTGCTGTTTTGCTTTGATAGTTGACTTCCGCTCCATTTCCCAGGTAAAGCATTAATCCCTCACAGCCCTCTCCTCATTTTGAAAGTCTTTAGCCACAGTTCTCTGTTAGGCTTTGAAAAGCGTGTTGTAAGGAGTACAAATGAGAGATATGCTGCCTTCAAAACAGCCGCTGCCCACTTCTGCATATGTGTAAAGTAGGATAAGATATGCAATTTGTAGGTACTATGATTACTGGCTTAAGGAGAAGATACAGCATTTCTCAACATTTTTGAGACATTAATACAATTCAGCCAGGCCATTTTCTGTAATGTGTGGTTTGCTGTATCTGATGTATAATTTTTTCATCTCAGACATAAAGGTAAATCCTTTTCATTTACATAAGCGGGCTCTATAAACCAGATTACCCGAATTAATCATAGATATTTAAGCATATTACATTGCTCTGTACCACAAGCTAGCATTCCTAGAAGGTGGATCAGAGATAAGGGTCCCATAAATTACTGACCAAATCCTTTAGTCCATCAGGCTTTATTTCCACTAAAATCAGTTTTGCTTGAGTAAGACCTTCTGGATTTGGCCCTGATACGCTTTTATATTTATAGACCCTTCAGATACAAAGAAAGCTCCATGAAGCAGTTGTATAATTTTTTTCTAGTCTTAAATTTACTGTTGCAAATAGAAGCAGAAAAATAAGCTGGGTTTTAGTAATGGTGTTTTTAATAATAAACAGACATATCTCTGTCCTGCTTGGCTTTTATTAGCCTATTAGTTTTTATTTAATGTCTCCATTATGCTATTTCCAGTAGATAGATTAAATCATGAAATGTGAAAAGCTGGCTATTTTACCCTCAGTAAAATAAAGATCTGTGTACAGTTATTCTTGAATATTTTGCCTCTCAGCTTCCTAGAAGGCTCAAAGTTTCATCTGTCACTTGCAGACCAGTTGGGCTACTGGCAGCCAGCATGCTGTTACATATAAAAGTATAGGGAATATTCCCCACACACGGTTCTTTTACCCTAATCAGACACTGCAGATGCATCTTGTCAAGAGAACGCACCTCATGCTCAGAAATCAAAGGAAAGTGACTTCAAGGAGGACAGAGCAGCACAGCGGCGGCTGACCCCACACCAGACCCCACAGGCAGGTCTGTCAGCGGCGCCGAGGAGCAGGGCAGGGAAGATGAGCTGACACCCTGTGACACTGCTGCAGAGATTCCTCCTGGAGCTGGGCATCTGGGTCCTTCAGCTGCCAAGGTCAGCAGGGCAGCAGCTCCCAGGCCGGGGCGGTGGGAGCACCGCGCGTCCCCACCCTCACCCAGCCGGGGCTGAGGGGCTCGCAGGGACCATGTGAGGGCTGGGGACACACACGAGGGAGACACATTCAGAGCAGGAGTGAGAGCAGTGCAGTGTTTTCCTCACCAACTTCCCGTAAATAACATTTTCCCCCTTTCTCCTTATTATTTGTTTGCTTTCTATCTTAGTCTCGTCCAGTTAAAAATGTTTCCAGCAGAGAATTTTTCTCTGCTTCTAGTGCACAGACATATGGACATATTTAAAAAAAAAAAAAAAGTTGTTTTCATTTCAAGCTCCCTTTTAAAAAGGATTTGTCACTACCTGACACAGTCCTTACCCTGGGAGACTGCTAATGATTTCAGCAGGGTTTTTTATGAGAACTACTGGCTTTTATCATATATTGCAATAGCAGTGGGGTACAGCAGCATCTTTATTTCAACAAATCAGAAGTCTGCAGTTCAGAAGAACTTAATAGAACAAGCAGCATTAAGGAGGTTTAAAAGGTAGAAGAATATGAAAAAGAAGTCATTTTTCATAATGCATTTTTTATATTCTGACTTCCTTTCCTTTGTCAGAAAAGCTTCGAAAGCCTAACTCAGTCCATCCTCTGGTCTCTTTTGAAGCCCTGCAACCCTTACTTCCCCTTTGGGCTAGATGCAGGTTTTGTCAAACTGTGCCTGCTGAACCAGAGTCCTCTACAGAGAAGGGAAGCCCTTTTTTTTTTTTTTTTTTTTTTTTTTTTTGTTGAGGTGATTGACAGCTTGCAAGGACAAATAAGTCTCACTTCTGCTTTTTCTTCATATCTTATTAAACATGCTGCCCTCCACAGCTTGCTTAAGAGTGAGATAGAACTGGAGAAAGAGGTCTTTTGCTGCCCTATTTTGATTTTGCAGTTCAAGATTCACCCATTTATCTGTTCTCTTCCATTTTGTTCACATCTTCCTTTGTCTTCATTGCCTAATAGGAGTTGTGATTCTCAGGTGGCTCTGTCCAGTGTTGTGGGATGCAGTGCAAGGACAATATGCCCAGAGCAGTGTCACAAAACCACATTTCATCTTCTTTCTCTCTTAATTATTCTGATCCTTTTCATTTCTTAATTATACTCTACCCAGTGATGAAACCAGGACTGGCAGGTTGTTTGTAGCTGGCCAAACTTTCTTCTTGTTTCCTTTTTAATGGGGTCCACTTCAGTACTGTGGTTGACCAGGTAATTGAGAGGAACACCGACCTTCTACCACACAAGCACACAACAATTCCTATAAACTGATCATTCTGGAGAAGGCTGTGCTGGAAACCAGGATGGGGATGGGACAATTAGTTCAGCTTGTTTGCATTTGTCACCATTCCTGGTGGCTGTCCTGGACCAAACAGGGAACAGGCTGGATGCCCCACTTCAGGATGAGGGTAACCACAGATTTTAGGACCCTGTGTCTCTGTGTTGCAGCATGTCCAACAAAAATCAGGACACGAATGTGCCAACCGCTGGGATTTCTGTGCTTTTGTAGTCCATATGCCCTTTTCAGACTCCTCTAACAGTAGATGCCCTTCAAAATTTAAGATTTTTTTGTTGTTCAGTCTACAGAGTCTGCTCACTTTTGTCTTTGACATTAGAAGGTACTGATGAACACTGAGAATAATAGTGAAGAGATGCAGGTTAATCTGCCAGAGAAGCTCAGCAGTTTCTGTGTTGATCTGGCAACAGAATTGTTTTGTACCAAAGATGTCCACAAATGCTGAGGCAGATACTTTTGTCATCATTTAAACTTGGGATCTTGGGCTTTGATTCTAATCCAGTTTTCCGGAGAGGCTCAGAAATGTGCCTGACCATTGTCATGCTGAGCAAGGCCTCCCGAAACAGAGGGACCCGAACAAGCGCACTCTGTTTCGGGAAGGTCTTGGAAGTCAGGATGTCTTAATTAGTGGCTCCTTTCTCATGGCTGTTTCAGCTCTTTAAGGGTAAAGAAACACAAGGCATGGGAAATGAGTTTCAGGAAATAAATATGGAAATTGAGAGGGAGGAGGGAGTGCTTATGTCTGTCCCGCACAGGTAAATGGAATAAAAAGCAAAACCCAAAAATGAAGGTCTTGTTTTCTCTTGTAACAGCAAAGCCCAAAACTGCTATGCTCTGCCTCTCCAGCTGACAGAAGGGAGGCTGGGATAGTTCAGATGCTGATAAATTAGTTTGGATAGCACAATGTTGTAGTTCGTGTCAGTTAGAGACTTTGAACCTAAAAAAAAGTGATCAAACATTGCCTCCCTCTGCTCTGTCACCCCATTATTCTCAGTCCCACCACTGAGAGACACAGGCACTTTTTCTGACTGTTATTTTAAATTCTTTTCTCTCTGTCCAGTGTTATATTCTAGCATCACTGCAGACTTTAGGATAGTTCTGATGGACTAAGCTAACTTGCAGTGTATAGGTAGGAAACAGCAGAACCACTCTCAGTGATGAGAATAATTTTTATGAAAACCACCAATATAAAGAAAATAGAAGAGAGGAAATTGGCAGAATGTGGCCTTGACCGTGTATGTTTCTCCTAATGTCCATTGGCAAAAGTAAAACACTGACCTGTAGGTTGTTTCTAATGAAAAGAGACAGAAGGACAGAGTAGCCTTAAATTTTGTGGCGATGTGCAGAGTTAACCACCAACAGGAAAGTTCAGTTCACAAAGTTCATAGTTCACAAAGGTTTCTGGCCTTCTGTATTTTGAATTTTATCATCTGTGTTCTTAATTTATTAGTGGTATCAAGAAATTTTTGGTGAGTCAGATTTTCTATTAATTGAATCAGTACCAGGATTTTACTGTAAGGGATCTAGAGTGCTGTCTAAAACAAGGATGGTTACCTGATGAGTGATCTTCTGCTGGGACTCTGCAGTCAGGTGGGAACATAAAGCTACCTTGACAGTAGCAATGGTCACTGCAAAATGAAATCTGTAGCAGTAGCTAAACTGCAGCCATTAGATGCTATCTCTGGGATTTGAAATTAAATTAAGCAGCTGGAATGCCTCCTATCCTGCTAACATCATCAACCATATCAAAGATAATCACTGCTTTTATTACTGCGAGCACAGGATGCGGCTGGAAGTAAAACTGCCGATTATCAGATCTCAGTTTAGCCAATTTTGACTTCCAGTTCAGAGATTTGAGTTGTCAAAAGGGACATTTAAAAAGAGATCAGTGCCTTTGAAGTAATAACACACAGGAGCCTGGGGGGCAGAGTCACAAAACTTCTGTACACTGGCTGGACTAAAACCACAGAAAATGCTTCCTGTTTTATAGGGGTGCAGAGAGAATATTAAAACTGCAAAAGCTGTTCAGACTAGGATGTAGACAGTCTGATGCTGTCAAGAAAAAGCCTTATTATCGCCTCTGCTTTAGTGCTGTGGTAATGTTTGTTCCAGGAACACGAGGATTCGGGGAAAAGAGAAGTTCTGATTACTAATTATCTTCATATTCACATTGCTGGACTTTACATTTAGGGCTCTGCTGTGATCTAAGATGTGTGGTTGTGAATTACCACAAGCTTTGAAATAAAAAGACCCCAAACACAACCCTGCTGCTTTTGTGGTTGAGACACTCTGTGAAATATGCACTTCAATACCTGGAGCTGGAGTAGCAGTGGGGGAAAGTCACTTAGCCCCCAGCTCAGTGAGGCTCTGTAGTACAACGTCCACAGGACTTGGAGCATTTCCAGCCTTAGGACTTACAGGGCACACAAGCCATCACATTTTTATACCAAGGAATAGTCCTGGAAGTGGAGATCTCATGGAGAAAGACTGAAGAAAACTGAACAGAGCAGGCCATAAAGTCTAACACTTCTTATGTATAGTATTGCTACTCCACTGACTCTCATAGTTGGAGCAGAAGGATTCCGCAACTTCCAACAGCTTCTTCAGGTTTGAGGGGTACATCAGATTTAGAAGAAAGATAACCCAAAGTGCAACAAAATGTTTAGTATTTATGATAAACTTGGTTTAGCATCAGAAAAGTTTATGTTCCCTTGGTGTTAATTTGTAGTTGCAAGGGTTTGCTTGGATCTCAATGGGAATTTCTCTTTCAGAAGGAAAAAGTAATGTACCTCTAAAAAAATTGTTTTCATCTGGTCAGGTGAAACCCTTTAAGGGAACAGTTGGTGGAGACTGCAAGAGAAAACAGTCTAGTCCCTTGATCTGTAGCTGACTGTCAGTTCTTACCAGGAAAAGCCTCTTAGCTTTATCAATTTTTAATCCCCCAAAAGGAATTTTTGTTTGACAGAAAACCCAATTGGTTCTTTGTTTTCAGTTCATGGGCACTCTGGGGTTGGCCCAGTGTAGGATGTGGTGTGAAACCTCCCAAGGTTTCCTCGCTGTGTCTGGCCAGTCAGTGAGAGACCCACTGGGCAGGAAGGCTCAGACTGTAACAAAGCCAGGAGAGACCTTGGAAAAGAAAGGGTAGTTCATCAGTGGCCTTCTTAGTAGCTTAGAAGGTCAGCTCTTCTCTAAACTGTGTCAGCATCCTTGGAGAGCTGGTTAAAGAAAATAGTATCATGTGCCTTTTACAGACAGAAGAGAACAGATCCAGTGCCCTCTGCAGCTAATTCAAAGTTTCCAGTTGATACGAGCTGACACTGCCTCACGTCACTCCTGTACTGAAGCTGTGCATGTATTCTGTGCTAAAACCCACATGGAAGGAATGATTGAGTTGTCTTAAAGTGCAATGCCCTTAAATGCAAAGCCCAACTGAGCAGGCTTTGTGTTTGCTAACTTAAAGGGGTCAGAGAGAACAGAGCCCTTGCCCACTTACAGCTAATAGTTTTTCATTTTTAGTAATAACCTCAAATGTTGCTGTTTTCACCACCCCAAATAGCTTTACACTTCTCAGCAGCCAGTCTCAGGGTCCATGCCATGAGTGCTGTGAGGAATAAATGCAAAAGAGCTGTAAGCAAGAAGAAAAATTTCTTTTCCCAGGTGCCCCATA
This sequence comes from Aphelocoma coerulescens, assembly GCF_041296385.1. Lineage (NCBI taxonomy): Eukaryota > Metazoa > Chordata > Aves > Passeriformes > Corvidae > Aphelocoma > Aphelocoma coerulescens. Next base: position 8,839,856 of record NC_091024.1, read on the forward strand.
AAAGTTTTCCCAGTGTTCACCCCATTCAAAGTGGGTATTTTGTCTGCCTGAGGGCACCAGGGTTGTATCCCAGGCAACACTGGTCTGATATTTTTCCACTATCTCTTTTTGTGGGCAGCTGAATCCCAGCAGAGATGCTCTGGCTACATCACAGTCACCCCCTTGCATGGTGGCAATCTAAAGAAAGAAGCCAAATTTCCAGTTTGATTGTCTAATTTGTTTTTTAATAATTGAGACAGATTGCTTTTTGCCTTTGAGAATGGGTCCTTGTGTGCAGTCAGGTGAGCTGTTTGCTATCAGTGTCTGCTCTAGTATCAGATAAGTAGAAAACCCCCTCAACCTGACAATTCACTTGAGAATAATCTGATCTGGTTTGCTTTGCTGTTTCCTCTTGAAGTGGACAATGGCTTTTCCCCTGTTAAAAAGTTGACACAATGAGACAAGTGTGTGATTATTGTATCCCTTTATGTCATTTGAGTAACTTGAGATAGCCTGGTGTAATGTGAGTAATCTGTGTTCACCACCCCTTGAATCTATCTGGAGTTGATTGGCATATCTGTGCATTTTAACTTGTCTGGAAGGCTCTTATCTCATTGCTGCACAGCATCAGTTGCAAATTTTAAACCTTTCCGTTCAACTTTATGTTTAAGTATGTTACTCTTCCCCTTTCCTCTTAGGGTCTTAGCAGGGAGCTGGTTTTGCTTTGTTTGGTTGCTGGGTTTGTTTGAAGTAAACCCAGTGACTCCTTTAAAACAAATGAATCAGGGGAAGCCAGGTAATGCAGCTGACAGACAGGTGATCCTGATAACACTGTCTGGTGCCTGATAGACTGCCCTTGAACATCTGAGCCATTCAGACCATTTTAGGCAGTTAACACTGGTTCTCCACTACTGAGCAAATCATTACTTTCCATCCTGACCCATTAAAGTTAAGACCTCCCTGTGCCTTTCAGGTACAGCCTGTGGTTACAGGGTGATGCTGAGCAGAGCCACCCCCTGAGAAGTGCTGCAGGCGCTGTCCCCCAGTGCCTCCAAGCGTGCATGGGAGCAGAACTGCAGTGCCAGCCCCAGGCAGTTGCCAAAGCAACCTATTTTTTTTTTTTCTTCATTATTTTTATTTTTAACCTGTGCTTCCCTTTGAAAAGACACAGATTAAAAATGAATCTTGAGAATCACCTTTCCTTTAGTGGTGTTGCACTGTAAATGTCACTTCCTTTATTTTGAGTGAAGGTGACAGAAAAGTGTGGTCTTAAGGAACAAATGTCATGCTCCAGGGGAAGAAGAGAGGCAGTGAGATATGTTCTAAAGGAAGGTAAGATGCCACTTTGATACTAAATTTGTCCCATTTATGTAAGCTCAGTTTGAAACTTCACCAGCTGCCTTGGTTTCCCCTGACAGATGCAGAATCCTGTTCAGGAATGTGCAGTGATTTTGAGGGCTTAAATCTTACAGAGATCCCTAGCTAAATCACAGAGTCATAGAAAGGGCTGGATTGGAAGGAACCTTAAAGATCATCTTGTTCCAATGCCTCTGCCATGGGCAGGAGTATCTTCCACTATCCCAGCTTGCTCCAAGCCCTGTTCAACCTGGCCTTGAACACTTCCAAGGATGGGGCATTTTCTGACTCTCCTCAGTGACAGAAGTGTCTGCTATCTCATCTAGGTGGCTGCTCTGGCCCTTTTCTCACTGTTCTGCTATTTAATGGAAGTTTTCTCCATTTGTGGAGCAATGCAGGCAGATCCTTTGTCCTTTTGCTCTCTCAGCTGAGTGAGCACCAGACCATCCAGGTGGTGCCCACCGGGACTGCCTTCCAGTCTCCTGCTCCTCTGCCTCATGACCCTTGAAGGATGTGGGTTACACCTGGGATTGGTGGGGCATTTAGGGTCAGCTCCCCTAAAACTAGTGCCTTCCACATCTCTCCAGTAGGCATCTCTCTCTTAAAAATGTTTGATATGTAAGAAACTATGGTGGGTGAGCTCTTGCTACTGTCAGGCAATGTGGCTGCGTAACAATTTCATGTCATACTGCTCAGGTTAGGATGAGAAGTTAATAAACCCTCCCCTATAGAGGAGGAAAGCACTCCTCCTCTATATATTTGAACTCCTGAGGCTTGCTCTGACTCTGTTCTCTTTGCGTTATACACAATGGGATCATAAGCTTGGCAAATTAGAAATAAACGGAGAATACTGTGATTAAAAATGTACAATACATAATATAACCTTGCACAACAAAATTAGTACTTTGCTAATTTAGTCCCAAAGCATATTGATTAAATGCATTTTACCACTTCAGTGTACACTGGAAAATCCAATTAATATAAAAAAAAAGAAAATGAAAACATTCAAGTCACTGAACTCTGGATCATAAATGTTAATCCATCCTGCAGTATCTTTTGAATAGAACACACACTAATTTTCTCTCATTGTTACAGAACAGATTTCACATAAAATAATGCTGTAATTGTTTGGGGGAAAAAAAGTATTTGCCATTTTGTGTTTCCATTTGCTCCTCCTTGATTGAATTCATTAAGAAAGGATTTTTTTTTTTTTCTATCCATAACAGCTTTCAGGAAAGTCTCCTTAGTTGAGAACTTTTGGTACAAAAAATGCACATTCAGTGTACTAGAAAAAGAAGCTTTGCCCAATATTCAACCATAGGTATAGAATTTGACCAAATTTGACTTTGGACTGTGTCCATGCTAGAGGTGATGGTGAAAGAAATGAGTCTTTCATAGCAGCTAGTTGCCAAGAACTCAGCTTTTCTTAGGTGAATGGGAAGAACACACTTCTGGCCAAAGGCTTTGTGCCAGCATTACCTACAGACAGTGGAAATAATGGCATTTTTTATTCGGTACCTAAATTGGGGCAATTTATGGGGCAATGTCAATAATCCACTGGTCAATACATGCTGCTAGAGCCAGCAAAGAAATATGTCCTCAGAGACCTGATTTATTTCCTGATGGAATTTATAAGGCTTTAATTTGGGATATTTGCTACAGATGAAACAATTTTACAGCAAATTCTTGCATTTTCACCAAGGCTTGGTGCAAAAAGGGAAACTGCAGCTTGGTCTCAGGAATCTCTAGCAAGGGAAGAAGCTGATGGTGCTGTTGCATCCGAGATGTAACTTTTCCAGCAAAGTGATGCTGCCAAGGGAATGCAGCAGCTGAGTGAAATGAGGAATTTAACATTTCCAGCACTCTTGAACTCTTGCAATTAGTGACAGGTTTTAGCTGTGTGTTGGTATCATAGCTAGAGGAACATTTCTGCAGACAGCACTTTATCGCTGTAGCAGTATGGAATTCATGAGGTACCCATTAGAATACGTTGCTGTCCAAGGGAATCGGGGTGAGGAGGCCTCCCTTCTGGAGCCATGTCTGCAGGGAAATGCCTGCAGATGTCTTCATCAGTCTTCGTGCCCCCAAAGGCTGTGCTGTGTTGGGTATTGGCCGTTTCACGGAGAATCCGTGGAAGAGCCCGTGTACTCTTCACCCTGCTGCTTGTGGGTGGTCTCAGAAGGTATTTTCCTGACTCTCCCCGCCCCCCCTTTTTTTTGTGGGAAGAAGAGTAACTGAAATACTGTAAAAATGAAATATTGCTCTCAAATGGGCATTAATTCTGGTGCTTTTATACTTTTCATCCTCAGACAGGTTAGCCCAGTAAAAGTCTTGTGAATATTATCCCATCATAACTTGTTTTTATGTAAGTATGTTCAGATAAATACTACTATATGATATATGATAATACTACTATATAGATAAATCTAAGGCTTTTTCACTAGGTTGATATTTATGTTTTTAATTGGACAAGCTTTACTTCCATTGCAATAGTATTTTGTGCACCAAAAACCCCTTTTGATTTCCAGTGCTTTAAAACAGTAGGAGTGTGAGGAACCAGGCATTTCAGACTATCCCTTTTCAGTTTTAAGCATTTTATATGCATTTTAGAATACGATATATCCCTACCTTTCACCCTATCACTTTACACAGTTAAATGTAAAGAAACAGCCTTAATATCACACTCATTTATTTTATGGAGCGTGATCATGATATTTTATGTTTTCTGGTTTGGGGTGTAATTGTGGCTAGGAAATACATTCTCTCCCAAATTTATTTAATTCCCTGTTCAAATCAAGTGAGCTAAGGACAGACTTCTCAGACTGTCCATTTCTTTCCAAGGCTTTATAGGTAAGACCTGGTTTTGCTGTCCTGTGTATTACAAGGAACAGCCCAGAAATTTAATACATCTGAGGAGATAGGAACTGGAATGATGGTGCAGAAAGAAGAGAAGAATAATCTAATTCTGCTTGTTCTGGGTGGGGGAGTTGTGATGATCCTATAAACCTTAACTTTTGTATTTCTTGATTTTTTGGACAAATTAAAGAGCACTTTGTTGGATAGCAAGGGTTCCGTTAATTTTTTCCCTTTCAGTTTAGTCTTGCTCTGAACTTTGCAGCACTGCTCCATAGGACTTTGCTAAAAGTCAGGTAAATAAACTGATATTCCCTCAGCCTCTTCCATGAGTTGGAAACAGGTTGTATTATGGTCTCATGTATTGCACTTATGAAGTAGAAGGATAAATCCTCAGCAGGTAAAAATTTGCCTCATTCAATGCACCCTTACACAGAGATATTTAATAAAGAACAGACTTATGGAATTTCTGGTCCCATCTGTTATAAGTGTATAATTTTTTAATACTTTGCTTTTTAAGAAAAAATAACCTTATAATATTTTTTTCTTACTGTAAGAGAAATGTGTATGTCAAATATGTGATATTAATTCCCTAGAAGATATTCATAAACACACTAACACTTTGGAAGTTAAATAGATAGCGATAAAAAAAATTGAGATGATAATTAAGCCATTCTTTATTTATAGGCTTGATTAGCTGTCATACAAAAAACTGTTGGTGAGGCCAAATCAGGTTATTCCAGCTTTCTTTCTTCCATCAGCATGTGCCCAAAGAGAGTTATTAGCTCATTTTGGTTTTTCATTGGCAGTCCCAATGCGGTTCAGGAAGTGTCTGCCAGCAAATGTCCTTAATATACATGATTGGAAGGGGTAAAAGAACCACCAAAACCATGAATTTGCTGTATCCTGCTGAACTGAAAATGTCTTCATGTGCCACTACTGAGATTATATTTTTTTAAATTGGCTGTGATGTTTGAATGTTATCTTCTTCTCCTTTGCTACCAGCACTCACAGATATCACCTACACAGGCACAAAATTCATGTTCATATATTAATTTTTGTCTTTTTAATTTTTTTTTCCTGTGGTGTTTGGAATTATTTTAATACTGCAGGCTGAAAAAAATACGATGAAATCCTTTTTTCTCTGAAATTTTAGGCATAGTGTATTGGATATTTTATATTTTGAAATGCTTGTGTTTTGGAATATGTATGTGTACATGCTTGGCGTGCATCTGCTAGGATGTTTCAACATTATGTTTGCAAAACTAATCTATCAGAACTAAAAGGCAAAGGGGTGATGGAGATTTCAATTTTCTTTTTTTTTTTTTTTAAGAAGGAAAGAAAAAAATCTGCCAATTCTTTTTCCTTGCATGAAATTCCCTGCATGACAAAATAATGGCAATTAATGATATGCCTTTTTTAGTAATGCCTTACTTGTGGAGAGTTATTGTACTTTGTTAAATACCTGTTGTTTTGCAGCCCAGAGTTGTCCGTATTTTGCAGAAGCCTGACAGGATTATTAACTGTACAGTTGTATTATGGGGTTTAACGAACAAATGTTTTTCAAGTCTAATTTATTCTTAACGAGAGTAGTGTTAATTCATTTTGAGTTTTGCCTGGGAGGTGAGACCTCCAAAATTGTCCCAAAGGTGATAGCATTTTTATTTTAGCGCAATGACTTTTTAGCACATTGCATCATTGCATATATTTATTCATCACCCTTACACCATCCCTGAAAAGCAAGATTAGGCACAGGGATCAATCCAGCCCACCTCTGAGGAGCTCTGCTAGTGTTTAACCACAACCCTGCACATCACCTCAGGACAAGAAGTGGAGAAAACAACAAATATTTGAAACCATGTTAGAGATTAAGGATGGCAGAACTTAATTGCGTGATTAAATATTAGTCGGCTTTCCTATGGCAACAAAAAGTGGCATGGGATTTTTTTAATTCCTAGAAATACTTAGTACTTGTTTCTTAGCTTATCAACAGCATGTTGTGGCTGTGTCAGGCAGAAACATTAGCTTGTGAATTAGCCCTGAGGCACTGTCCTATATACCGCTATGGAAGCGCCTGGTGTGGGATCCACTGACTCAGAGGAAGAGTGCCTCCTGCTGATTCTGTCTTCAATCCAAACACTGACCTTGCTCCCCTGACGGGATTTGACAGGTTTACAACCCACGGGTGTGGCTGTCATAGCATCATTTTCCCCCCCTTTTAGCTTCTTCTCTAATAAACTTGTTAAACGTTTTGCATTAATAGAGAAACTTATGCAATGGGTGTCTCGCTGTCTTTGACAACTCATTCAATGTCAACCATCAACAATTTTCCTTTAATGGACACGTAACATCCCTGGTGTGATGATTTTTTTTTTTTTTTAAACTTTTGGTGTCAGATTGATAAGCCTGTGAAATAGAATAGCTACACATAATGCCGCTTTATCCTCACAATTGACAGTGAGGCAGTGAAGCAGAACCTCAAGAAAAGCGACCCAGTTCTGCATGTGTAACCACACAAGAACCCAGACTGGTCCCCAGTCCCAACTAACGTCACAGCTTCATGACATCTGAGCAAATAATGGGCAGAGTGTGAGTTTGTGAAAGTAATTATATAAAGCTGATGGCAGGGGACAAAAAGAAGTGGGGTGGGGGGAGAAAGCGAGCGGTTTCAGCGCTTTGACAATGTCCACAGCTGTGATGTCATAGGCACAAAGATGATAATAAAATTTGGGCAATGTGGTGTCAACTACACCTTGCTCCTTTTGTCTTTTCCCTCGTATAATTTTGTATCCATGTGTGAATCGGCTCATTAGTGGAGGAGAGTGAAAATTGAGGTCAGGGTATTTAAACCTGACCTGTGCAAAGGCCATGCAATGCCTAAGCCCACCGGGGGTTTCACTTCAGAGCCCTGGACCACCCTTGAAGGTGACACCAATTCAAGCCTCATTTTATAAAGGCCTTATTAATTATTGTCTTTATAAGAAGGAGAAGCCATATAAAGAAATGTGTCATTCTTAGAGTAGGAGTAGGCAGAAAAAAAAAAAAGAGAGAGAGAGAAAGAGAGAAAGAAACAGAAGATCAAAAGAGAGCTTTTTTTTCCCTTTTGCTTTTCATGCCTCAGAACCTCAAAGGAGGTCGGGGAACAATCAGGCTTAGGGGTCTCGTGTGCTTTCTGGCAATTAGACTCAGCTGATGGGCTGAAAGGGATTGAATGGCAGGGTTCAAGGCCCTTCTCCAGAGCTTCAGACAACAGGCTTTTCCAAAGCAGCAGAGCAGCAGACACCACTGAAATAATTTCAAATGGAGACTTACAGCCAGGGATTCATTAATTCACCGGCCTAAACAATTACTGGAACATATAATGTCTCTATATACACTTTGATAAAGACTGTCATCCTAGACCTTCATTTTCCCCATTTTTATTAGAGATTTTTAATGTCGGGTTTGAAAAGAACCTTTTATTTCTTCAATTATCAAATTAAACCTTTTATTTTTTTTTCACGGGCCGGGGGGGAGGGAATATAAATTCCAGAATTTTTGTTTTATGGCTACAATTGATTTGAATTACAAGAGGAGACTGAGAAAGTTTTGTAAAGCATCCTTAAACACTCAGTCATAAATAGGATGGGAGCCTCAGTAGCAAGAGATCCCATCCTCCTCCTTCCTCTCTTTAAAGAGGGTGGTCTGGGACAAATAGATTTAAATGAGCTTGATGTGAGAGAATTAGCTAATAAGGGACATGCAGCAGAGCACTCTATACAGGCTGCATTTGCTGCTGGAATGGTGTGAACTGAGAAAACGGAATTAATGCACTTTTAGTACAGTTGAAATGTTTTTAAAATAAGAGAACAACATATTAGTGTAATTTTTTTTCCTAGTGTAAGATGAGATGCACTCAGAGGTGAAAGGTTGTAGTGCAGACCTGTGGTTCACTTATAAAATGTACCTGAGTATGCCTATGAAGATTAGAGGTCGGTAGGGATAGGTCCCTCTAGTGCACTTTTGGAAGGGACCGGCTGTGCTTGGTAGAGGAAACATGGACCTAGTAAAAACCTGTCCTGTGCTGAGGCAGATATAAAGTCTAATCAGGCACAGTCAAAAGTGGGGTTTGAATGGAAAATTGGATTTGTGACTAAATTAAGTTTTTTGTGTCTCTGTTCCTCAGACACTTGTTTCATGGGGTTGTTTGGTTGTTTGTTTTTATTGGGGGAGAAACTGCAAAACTCAGCATGTTTTAACAGCAAAGTGTTTAAACTGAAAATATTTTGATTGGAAAGTACCATTGTCATGGCACTTGGAAGTGCTGGTTCACATACCCTGCTCAGACAGCCATCACCTCCCCTGCCCTGCAGTGCAGTGTGGGACACACCACCTCACCAGCTAGCTCAGGTCATAGAGCAACAGGAGGCTTTTTATTTATGATTTTGAAAGAATTCACTGACTTGTTCACCATGCTGAACATTGTGTTAGAAGAATCCAGCATCCTCTAACCACCAAGTTTTGCTTGATGTGGATGGGGTCCTTGCCTCCTTCCTGTGCCAAAGCCCTGCTGATGTTTGCAAGTCCCAACCGTAACGTGAATATTCCCATGCAGAAAAACAGTGTGAGAGGGAAGCCTGCCTCCTATGGGATTCCAGTTGTGTCATGGTTTAACCTCAGTCAGGGGCTCAGCACCATGGAGCCACTTGCTCACTTCCCCTCAGTGAGATGGGGGAGAGAATCAGAAAGGTAAAAGGGAGAAGTCTCGTTGGGTTGGGTTGAGATAAAGACAATTTAACAGGTGGAGCAAAAAATACATGTGCAGAGAAAGCAAAACAAGGAATTAATTGCACACTTCCCATGGGTGGTCAGCCATCTCCAGGAAAGCAGGGCTCCATCACACATTAACAGTGACTTGGGAAGACAAACTCCATCATTCCGAACATCCCACTTCCTCCTTCTTCCCCAGCTTGGTATTCTGAGCATGACACACAAGTGTGAGGCACTGAGATCCTCAGCATAGGCTTGTAGTAACTCTAACTTAATTCATCTTGGTCCTATTCTGGAATTTAAGAGACAAGCTAAATCAAAGCAGATAGAGCCAAATGATGCACTTGGGAATTGGTGTAATTCCTGAAACCGTGATACCAGTAGAGGGTATCCATCAACCAAGATGATGATGATGATGATGGGGATCACATGGATATTTACTACACACCTAATACATCTGGGAATGCTGGCTTAAGTGGGCTATTTTGGATTCCTTGGAAGGGGAGAAGGAGGGATACAGAGAGGTGGGGTGGGTTAAAGTGAGACACTGTGAGTTATTGTGAGTAAGAGCCCTTTCCATTACAACAAATGAGCACTGTAATGAGATTCATTGAGAGAAGTTGCAGCTCTATTGTACTCCAGGCTTACTTAATAGATGAAGCTAACAAGACTAGAGATTAGAGTTGTCTGTTCTGTATGTCTGTATAGTATCCAGGCCAAAGAATTTCTTTCCACTGCACACCTTTGTGTGTGTCTTTTGGTTTTGGTTGTCTGGTTGTCAGATGAAAATCATTCTTTTTGATATTTTGGAACTGGAGTCTTGGGTATTTATTGAGTTTATTTTTTGTTTCTCATGGGTATAACAATACTGTGCAGTGCTAGCTGGCATTAAATACACTTTGAGACTGTTCATTTGTAATTTGTAAAACTCTTCCACCCAGGCCAGACTATAATGATAAAGTTTCTTATGTCTTTTTGTCACTTACCTGTTGAACTTATTTTTGTGACCTCTACTTACCTTCATTGTACAGCTTTTCCCTCTGATGGATATTGTTTGAAACTCTACCACGGTCACTGTGTCCATCTTTTCTGAGGTATTAATGCTGTATGTTTGCTGCAAGGCTAGAGGCTCCCGTATAATTGCATTTTTGTACTTCCCTATTCTCCCCTGTGGTTGAATTTTTGCATATTTCAGCCTTCTGGATTTAAATTGCATTTTTAATACAAAATGATACCAGTTCTGCCTCAAAACATGGGGAAGATCCTGAAGAAGGAGGTGCAAAATCCTGTTTAGTTACCCCTGCTTAACCACGTCAGTCCAGTGGCCGTGGGTACCACAAATGTTATCAGTAGACACCTGTCAGGACCATTCTGCTCAGTGTTTGCTTCACAGTATGGGACATGAGTGAAATTATCTCCCCTGAAGATAACCCTATGTTTTTTGAGACTATTCTTTCAACTCTACCCACCAGCCACCTTCAGCTGTAATCTCTCTTCCCCACCATCCTGCCCCGTTCCCAAAGCAAGCCTCTTTGTCCTTGCCCACTGCCCATTTACACCATTCTCAATCAATCTTCATTGAATGCAGCGGTACATCATTAACTTGTCTTCCGGCAAGGCACTTAACCCCCTCCACCCTGGAGCAGATTCATTACCTTGCCATCTTCCCGTGGGCGCTGCCATCCGCACTTGACTCGGGCTATTACTTAGGCACACGATTCATCATCCACATGGGTGGTTCTCTGCTCCCGGCCAAATTGGCGTGACAGTATCTGGGGCATTTTACAAGGAGATATCCTGAGGAAAAGGCCCTGCTCGGGAAGTTTGTCTGCAGATAAAACTTGTGCTGACCCTGCTCCTCTCCCTTGTCACCCAGCAGACACAGGAGTCATGATGCAGCCCTTTCTTCTCCGTGGTCGTGGTTGCTTTTGGCACGCTCTGAACCAGTGCGGGGCTTTGTATAGGGGACATGATGCAGAATTCATCCAAATTTTGTTATTTCTCAAATTTCCATGTTTTCTACTATCTATTTTGTGTATTATTAATCCAGATAAATCTGTAAGACTTATGCCTGTAATGTACAGTATTTTTGTACTTGGATTGGTATCAGACCTGAAATCCAGAAAACCCATCCTTCAGTCTCATGAGTGGATAAATATTAGAACTATTCTTTTTTGGGTTCATCACTCTAGGGGCCTTATATTACTCATACTTCGCTCTTTTTATTTTTTATTTCTTCATGCTACTTTGAAAGAAAATTGAGCAGCTGAGGCAGTTCTTTTATTGCTGAATAGCCCCTCAATAAGTCTGAGTTTATAACCCACTGTACAATCACTGGTCTGACTTTGGTAATCACACGTCACATTATGATTACCAAGAAATAACTGAAGAGTGATTATGCAAATCCTGGAGTTCTAATTGGCTAATAATGACTTTAAGACAGAGTACAATGATTCATATGTTGTGTTTTTGAGGGGAAAAATCCGAAGTAATTATGTAAATCAGTTGCCTGTAACAACTAGTCAGATGCAAAGCTTTGTTTGGATACGGAGAGCGCTCGGTAATGCATCAAAACTGAAGCATCCCTGTGATGCACAGAGGCAGTTCCACTTCAAATGTGCTGTATTGTGGATAGGGACTGATTTCATTCCTTCTAGCCAACTATTATTTCTTGCACTATCCTCGAGGAAGCTAAAACAACCCTCCAAGCTCACATATATGTTTAAGGTGATTGTTTAGCCCAGGAGATAAATGGGAAAGGAAAAACTCCATTTTCTAAAGGATTGTAAAGCAATAATATAGTTCTTCTCTTCTTTTTTTCCTGCTTAAGATTCTGTGTCACAGCCAAATTTATTCACTATTAAAGACACTCTTCATTAGTAACCTTAGAATAAAAGCTTCTCTTTAGCTTTTCTCCTGCCATCCTGTTATAGGAGCTCTAGGCTCTCTCTGTAAATTTTACTTGTTATTCATGCTGATTTTAAAAAAGAATTCTCATGTGGATGTAGATTTTTTTCTGAGATTCAGTGAAGAAATCCTACCCTGTCTTCCTCACACTGAAGACCAGTCATTGGCAGTTTGATACAACTTCTGTACAAAGTATTAGGAATTGTAAATAACTTTCACAAACCATTATTCTACTTAAGCATAGTTTGGGCAGTATCATGGTGAATACAAAAATTTCACGTCAGGTTTCTCTTGGGAAACAAGTTTGGAGTAGGGAGCTGGAGAGAAGATAGTGATTTCATGATAGCCATGAAGAGATGGTTTAATCTTAAAGAGATTTCAGCCAAGGCTCTGGCTGAGAGCACTGCTGCCCAGTCTTCATGTGACTCACTGCTTGGATGCCCAATATATACAGATATTTAATGGGAAACCTAGCTTTAAAATAAGTGTATTCTCTATACTAGGCCTTGAAAGGATTTTGTTTCTACTGACTTTATTGGTCCACCGTGGGCTTGATTCAGGGTAATGCGTTGGCTTTGTTATCTGTCAGTCCTCTGTCTCTCTAGAATGGGGGAAGTTCAGACCCACAGACAAGATACATAAAAGAAGAGTGAGGCAAAAAAGTCATCATGCATTCAGAATGTCTTCTGTGCAGACACAGACTTTGCTTTTATATTTTGTTTTTATATTTCTCCTAGCTCACAGTTTGAGCCTCTTCGTAGAAGGGGAAAGACTTTACAGCTTCTGTCTACACCTTCCAACAGTTTCCACTTGCTATAACAAATCAGACACACAGATGTGAATCCATAGAGGAGCAGATTAGCTTGTATATAGGAATCTGGTACCCTTTTAATGCTGCTGATAGAGGGTAATGAATGTGAGAAGGAAAGGAGAAGGGAAGAGAGAAGAGGAACATGTTCCCCATGAAGGGCAGCTGGGGAAAAAAGTGATCTTTAAATGCCTGAAAAAAATGTTAAGAGAGAAGACAAGGGGAAAAAAAAATAGGTAGGTGAGGAAAGGTGGAAACCCAGAACATTGCAAAGCCCCTGCAGGCCAGTGAAGAAGTTTCTAGTGATTTAGTGCAGTTTTGGTCTGACACACAGTGAGCAGTTGAGCAATACCCTGAAGCTGAAGCATTTGTCTGCACAACATGCAGACCTGGCAATGCCAAAACATTTTGCAGGTAGGTCTCTGCTTTGCTGGATTGATTGTGTAGGTGGGGTTCTTGGATGTCAAAATGAATTGTATTTCAGTATAAAATTTCATCACTTTTTTATGTTTAGAAAAAAAAAATACAACTAGTCCCATGTGATGGTTGTAAAAGGAATTGAGAATTTATCTACATTTTTGAGCTTCTCTATACAAAAATAATTCAGCATTTGGAAATTAAACATCCATGAAAATTTAATAGCTTTCATTTTTTACTGGAATGACAAGTGTCATTTCACAGTTTAGTGGTAATGGAGAAGAGCAGGGATCTAGGAGTTTGTTGTGCAGACAGTGTACAGGCAATTTTATGCCTGTTGTATCATGAGGGGAGCAGGACAGGATGTGCATGTCCCATTTTCTTCCTGTAAGGACACCTGATGCCGTGAAGTCTGTAGATTCTGTGAGATTATAGCCCTGTTCTTTGTGCCTTGGCCTCAAAAAGACAGCTTTGCCCCCTTTCCTGCCTGTTTGAGATTTCTAAGGGAACATACTTTCTTTCAACAATTTGGGCCCTGACTCCTGCTGTACTCCGGCTTGGCGTTTGTAGGTAAAGGTGGATGTGGATGTTCCACTTGGGATTGGCAGGGCATTCTGTCCCCCTGGTGTTTGCTTTGCATAGGTATGAATAAATGTGCCAAATTTCAGATGTAAGTGATGTGCCTGGGGACTGTACTTCCCTCCCACAGGTGAAGATATTCAAAAATATAGAAGCCATCAGTCTTCTGGGTATTTTAAAGCAGGAAGAGGATGAAATGTCGGGACCCTGAAGCAATGCAAACAGGGCTGCCAACATATCTCTAGACCACTCCAGTCTGTAATCAAATTGTGCTCTTTTGATTGATCCACTCAGCCATGCCCAAGCAACTGTCTGCTGAATCAAATTCAATGCTGTGTGTAGCTCAGTCATGTGAAAATAGTGCCCTAAAAGTGATAAAGTTTAAAAATATAATGTATGTCTTAAAAGCTGAGAAAACAAAGAGGAGTTTAAAAAATAGCTTTTGAGAAAATTGATGGTGGTATTTATTTCTTTCATTACTTGTTAACCAGAATTTTGTCTGACATAAGACTACACTTGAGCTGCAAAATGCTAGTTTTTCAAAGCAACAGCAAAAGTATTTAAATTAAGAAGTAGTTTTGGGGCATTGGCCATTAATTTCAGATATAAACAAAGGAAAAAGATGAAGATGGAAATGAGAGAAGTAGAAGAGCTGCCTATTTCATTGTTGTAAAAAGGATGAAGAGAAGATGACAGGGCTTGTGTGGAACTTCCATGCATTAGTATTTTTACGCTGGCATGTTCCCCAAATTGGCCAGATCCCCTTCCCACGCCCTGCTTCCCAAATCTCACCCCATTCAGGCTGTGCTGCTGTGTGCCCGTTTATTGTGTTTAACAGCAGTTATGTTTCAGTAATGCTTTATTTATGTCTCTGGCTTGGAAAAGTCTTTGGCTGAAAGTCACAATTTCAATGACGATTATTTTTTTTTCAGCTTGCTACTTAAAATATGATCAAGCATATGGGTGAGTTACACAAAATTTTTTTCAGTGAACATTTGAAATCAGAGCAAAACTTGATTGTTCCATCTTATTAGCCACGTCTTGTTTGATGTAGCATGTTTTTCTAACCCGGTATCACTTCCATCTGAAGCTGCACCACAGAGAACACAAAGGTTTCAGTATTGAAGTTGAAGGAGCACTGAAGGGCATCTTACAAATGCTACTTTGTCACCTAGCAGGAGTTCTTGGAAATTTTTCAATGTTTTTCTTTTCTTTTGTGAACGGACATAAAGTGCCTCTTTCAAACCCAGCTAGGGTTTCATTCCTGCTTCTGTGATTCTCTGAGGTGCATTAGTTGAGGCTGGCAAACTTTTAGACTCCAGGGAATGCAAAGCAAGATAATCAGTGCAAACTCAGTCCTTGCGGCAACTCTGTTTGGGTGGCTGAGTTTCCCGACAGGGGCTGGGGTGGGGGAGGAAAACTCTTGCCCTAAAGATGTGGAGGAGCGACAAAATTAAAACAAGAAGAAATCCCTCATTTTTAAAAATCGGAATAATGACAGAAAAGCATCCAGGGCCATTCAGAGACTGGTAGGAGCTGAGAAAGACAATTATGCAGGTTTGCCTCCCAGATTTTTGCTTCACTCTAAACTTTTATTTATGTGCCTTTTCCTGTGCCACTTTTACCAATGTTTCTCGACAACACATTAACTTCCCTCCCGGTACAATAATCGACTCCAATCTGCTATTATCACGGAAATAGAAGAGGTAAAGTGCCTGTAATAGGATCCAAATCAAATCACTTTCACTTCAGCCGGCTTTTGCTGTGAAGCCGAAGATTCCCCAGGGAGATTCAATACAGAGAAACACCTGCAGACACAGGCTGAGGCCCGGAGATGATATGGAACACGACAGGCCGAGCTCTGCACTAGCATTTCCTTCGTTACAAGCCGGTCACATTGGCAGTAATAACCAGAGGCAGGACCTGATAAAGTTGTGACTCATTGGCAAAGCCAGGATCTGACTTTCAGCTGATTTGACCCATCCTGAAGCAACACATCACTTGACAATTTACTGTAGAAACAGCTATAGTTTGTTTTTTTTTTTTCCTGCCCCCCCTGAAGCACTTGCCTTAGTCTTGAATGGTTTTGCATGAATCCCTGGTTGTGTTTAAGTGCAGTCCTGCCTGAAGAGAAAAAATATATCATCCTCTCCCAGCGGCTAGGAAAGGCCAGACTAAATTGAATTTAATAAGTTTCAGGTTTAGGGGGAAAATAAACCTAGAATCTTTCCTGTGGCATAGGGAACGACTTCAACAAGGGCTGAAGATGGAAATACACATTTGCAGCCATGTACTGTAGGTTAGAGTCTTGATGCCTTGTTCCCTGTGAATATTAGTTTATTAATTCAAGTGCTTTCCCCCCACATTTATGTTTTTATGTAAGTACTTTTTAGAGATGCTAAGAGACTCTATGCCAGTTACACGTTATTATTTAATTTTGTGTATCTATCAGGGAAACACTAATATGATCTTAGCAGGATGAAAGCAAATATAAGTTCTCTCCATAATTGTCACCTAAGGTTTGACAGGTTTGGCCCTATCGAAGAAATAACAATAGTGGTAAAAACAGCAAGAAAAACAAAGAAAAGCAATTATTCCTGAATTTTAAAACCTGTGGGGAAATTTGAGGGGAATGGAGTTCAGCTGCCATTTTCACTTTGAAATATCTGCGAGTGACCCAAGTTGCTGCTGCAAATATTATTTGTAGCTGACGGTACACGAAGTTCCTCATGTAGTGGCTTTGATGAGCACACACTGAGCCAATACCTGCATAAAACACAGTCGTAGCTCCCACCCCAATATAATTGGTAGTTCAAGGACAAGAAAATTTTATAACATTAGATTTAAAGAGATAGGAATAAAACTCGAAAGCAATAACCAAGGGGAAAAAAAAATTGTGGTAATTGTCAATATTTTTGCAACTGGCTTCTTCTGGAGAACGTTATTTGGTCTTTGATTGTGTCCTCTTCTCTGTGGTGTTTGAGCACCTTTGTATTAGGAAAAGAGGGTGAGAGACGTCATGTAGAGTTTGCTCTTAGACTTCTTTTTCCTCATGAAGAGAATTGATTTTTTGCTAAAAGTACAGTTGATAAGGTTTAGTTAAAGTATTTGCTGTAAGGCCAGGATTTTTCATGGAGTGGCAAATGAAAATAACCAACTTACTCCTCTCCCACAGGCTTTTATTATAATATGAAAACTATTACTTTCGTTGTTTTAGAAAACCCTTTTGAAAGAAAGGAGCTCTGTTTGGAAATGTGTTTTGACTCCATATTACAGTCACATTAATGTAATGTATAAAAAACCCATATGTTAAACACTAACATGGGATCAAAACTCCTGCTGTGAGAGATATGGAAGTCAGATTATCTTGTCAGCTCAAATGCACATTCTTAATTGCTAAATATGAGCCAGAATCCCATGTCCAAACATTTGCTCACTGGAAACCAAACCTTAATTTTACAGTTCAATTGCTGCTGCAACTCTAAGGGAGTTTGGGAAGCTCTAATGGAAAGGAGCAAAGTATAAATTATGGAGCATCAGAATTTGAGGTGATAGTTTGCAAATTCAAAACTGAAAATATGGTGCTGATGTACAGTGAGAACATGGCAAACAGCATTGTCCAGCCTCTCTAATTAGATTTGGGAGCAGGTAGGGCATTTAAAAGCAAAATAAAAGAAAGACTGAGAGGGCTACCTAAGTATCTCTTTGTGGATGGAGTATCAACTACTGCACGATTTCTATTCTGAATAATTGGTTTTTTTAGTTCTCTGTGCAAATCAAAGGTTATATGCAGGAGAGCAGAGGCAAGGAGAAGAAGGGGAGGAAGAGAGGAATTAGGTCACTCTGTCAAAACATCTTTAGCTTTCCCTCATGAAGAAAAAGTTATATTAATTACAAAAATGATATTTTTTTTTAATATAAATCTGTATGAATTGTATGATCTGAAATGAAACATTTTGTGTAATTTTCAGGACTTCTTTCTATAGTAAAAAAAGAGGAAATAATTCAACTTTAGACTGAAAGCATCTAGCTAATTCAGTAGGATTTTGTGAGTGTTTTGGTCAATCCAAACGTGCTTTATTTGGTATTAAAAAAAATATTCTGACTTCATCAGCTTCTTATAGTCACTTTTTTGAGAGAGGACCTTTGGCTTGCAACTCTTTTGTATCAGTTGAAGTCTAATATTTTACAGATCTGAGAGCAGGGAGCAGGGACCGAGCCATGCAGCCGGGTGCTCCCAGGAATGCTCCGGGAGCTGCGCTCTGTCCGTGGGAGCACTCTGGCACAGCCCTGTGCTCAAACACATCTTTCCCTCCCTCCCTCCCTCCCAAGTCTCGCTTTGCTGACCAAGAAAAAAACAATGGCTGGAAAAACAAGAAGAGATATTTTTAGTAGCCGCTGTCTGTTTTTTAAAAAGCAGCCAGAGCAATGATAGTATTACTTTTGGTCTTTTTTTAGGGGCTTAGAGGCTAAAGCCTGGAGGATTTGAAGGTGTGATCTCTGACATTGCCTTCAAGAAATGCAGAGGCTTCTTTCTTGTGTGTTTCCAGGTGTAGCTGTGTCCCAGGTGTTAGTTCATCAGCTTCATTTATAGGAAGCTTCAGGGTTGAGTGTGAGGAGAATGAAAATGCCTCTTGCAGCTTGACAAAAAGTTCCTCTGCCTTTTTCTCGGACCTTTCATTCAATATAACACTGAGCAATTTGCTTAAACATTGAGGGGAGAAAATGATTTTTCTACACTTATATGCCCAGGCAGTAGATTTCACAAAACTCTAATTCACCTGATACTGAGTAAGAAAACTGTATTTCCTTTTGCTGTACCTCTCAAGAAAGATTTTTGAATTTCCTGTTGGAACTTCTTTTTGGACAAACAGCCAACTTTTCCTTACAGTGCATTACCCAACACAGCATTTATATTATTAGAAAATTAAACCAGTGACTGAGAGATTTTGACTAATTAGGTTTCTTGGATAATAAGAGCTTTTTAATAAGGTACATATCACTTACAATATTGCTAATGAAATGTGAAAGCGATTCAGTACTCTGTAAGATAATGGCTAACTTGTTTTAATTGTTAACATTTTTTCTTGCCTGCAATGACACAGTCATTATTTCGCAGTCACCGCTTATCGTGAAATCCAAGAGGATTAATGGTTTCACTTATACTGGCGAAAATGTTTAAGCTGTCCCGATTATCAGTGCAGTTGGAAAGAATAATGGTTATTTGTCATTGCGTTTAGCCCTAGAATGAATTGTCCTCCAGCCAAGAGAATCATTAACCCTTTGAGTGACAGTAATAGAGTTTTACAATTAAAAATAAGGAAGCAAAGATTTATGGCTGGATTTTTTTTTTTTTTTTTTTTTGGTAGGTAGTTTATAAGCTTATGAGTCTCACTAAAACTAAATATACTTCTCCTGAAAAATAAACCACACAATAGATCTTATTCTCTGGAATAGCACTTCTGCTAGCTGGAATTAGATTGCACTGAAACATTCTTTTGGTGAAGGAACAAATCTCCCAACTAGCTAAAAAAAGTAAAAAGATTGAACATACATTCTGGAGGAAAAGAAAGAAGATTCACATTGCTTTTTTCTTACTAGATTGCTATATATGTTTAAGCATTGCATTTAAAGGAGAATTTTGTCTGTAAATCCCCGTAATTCTAAACCATTTACTACTTAGAAGCAACTTAAAAAACACAAGATGTCTTCACAAAGTAATTAATATTGTAAATTTGGTTCATCTGCGAAGAGTTTTAAATTGCATTGTGAGTGAATGAGTATTCTTAAAATTCTTTACGTGGCACTGCACTAGCTGCCAAAACTATAAAAGGCATCATAAAACAAACAATTGAGTGTTTAAAGTTTTGGGTATAAAAAGGTAATATAAAAAAGAAAAGAGAATGAAATAAAACCATTACTTGGGAAGTTATTTTAAATCAGGGGGAAATATATCCCCAGCGTGACTGTTGGTGAGCTGGTTTGGAACACTGGTTCCTTCCTTGTGGGTTTATATTGACTTGGGGTAACTTCCAGGGCATGGCTGTGTGGGGTTTGGTTCAACCCTGCAGCAGCATTTTGGAGCTGCTTCTGTGCTGGAGCGATGCTGTTTTCCAGCAGCAAGAATCCAGCTCATGGCATGGATCTAGGATAAGGAATGCCTGTGAAATATTCCTCCTTGGCCCAATGCTGGAAGGAGTGAAAGCCTTTTTTTCTTCATGATCTAGTGGGAATGGAAGGGCAATTGGTATTTAAACTGGAAATGTTCAGCTCCTTACAAGATTAGGTCCTGTTGGAGTTTTTTCATGTAAGAAATGCATTAAAGTGAGTCTCACACAATAAAAATACGTTTAAAAATGCACAGAGCATTTCTGCTCCTCAGCAGCTCATTCGTGTCCAAGTGTTTGAGAACGTAACTGCCAGGGACATGGAAATTTACTTGTGGAAGGCACAGGTTTATTACTTTACCTTCCTTCCAAGAAAGATAAAACACTAAGAGAATAAATACTGGTATCAGTGTGTAGCTCAGAGCCTGATCCTCAGCCTGTGGAAGGTGATGGAAAGGGTTCTGCCCAGGCTCACATCAGTTGGTGGTGCCAGACCCAGCACCTGGATGTGACATAAAATGTCATTTATTTTTCTGGGATGGAATCTTCTCACAGGTTTTTATGGACTGCTTTTCTAAGGAGGAAAGGACAGCTACTCCCTTCAGCTGTAATAATAAATATAAATGGACTGGAGTATGAAAAGAAAACTTGCTCATCACTAGAGAGACCACATTAATGAAGTCTGGGGAAGAGCACCTCCACATAATTAGCCAAAACATGAATGGAAATTATATTATCCCACATTTATTTTTTTAAAAAATATGTTACTTCAGGTGCTTCTTCCGTTTGTGTCATGAAGATCAGTGCATATGAGCTCAGAGCCTGATCATTATCGTTATGATGTGTGATCTGTGCACAAAAAAAACATCTTCCATGAGATGGTAAACAACAGTTTCTGCCGAAGCCCCCTGAGGTCCACTGGAACTGCACACCCCAGCAGTTTTAGATGGGAGAGGTCAGAAGAAACAGCTGCCACCAGACAAAAAGACATGGCAAACACACACACACAAAAAAAAAAAGATAAAAAGGCAAAAAAACCCCCACCATCATCTACTGTCCAAAGAAACACATGCACACGAACCCACGCATACATGAATGCCCACTGCTCCATATTGCAACACTTAGAGATGCAGGAATGTAGAGCTGTAGAAGTGGATGGTGGAATTTATCTCTGGTTTGGAATTTATGATTGACACTTTTGAGAAGCCACTATTAACCATGGCTTTAATGAAAACTGGCTTTGTTCCCTTTGGTTTTCTTTCGCAGCAGTGCCTGGGTGTATGGTATATGAAACTCCCTCCCCCAGCCCAAAAATGGTGATAATGGTGGCTATTTTGGGGAAGACAATTACTGATGAAAAGAACTGAATGGATTCTCCCTCCTGACTGGATGGGGGTTCAAATGCTTTTCAGAAAGCATGAAGAAAAAATCCTGCTGCACCTCTGTGGCTGGTCTGCTGCGTTTGTTGTCCTTTGGCTCCAGCTGGAACTAGCTTGGAATGTCAACTCCATCTCTGCCTTTTGCATTTTAATTACAGATGAAGCAGCCTACGAAGAAAATATAGTGTACAAATTGCGAATGGACCATTTCTTAAATGCTAGCTGGAGCTCAGAGGCTTAAGATGCAAGAGGAAGGAGCTGACATCCAGCAGTGAAATTGTTGGAGGAAAAAAAAATCAGACGCTCAAAATTGGGAAGACTTCTTAATTAATTTTAAAATAATCTCCCCACTGGATCTGCAGGAATACAGTTACAAAGAGACAGACATATTTAATGGTAATATTTTGTTCCTAGTTAAGGGAAGCTGGCATCTCTCTGATCCTTCAGTCCATGTGAACAAATTCTTGACAGGAAAAACTTACTGAGTTCTTGGGCCTGATTCTTGGTTCCTGAGCACTGATTATTTCTGTTATTATAATTCTTTTTAAGGAACTCTGCTCAAATGTTCTCCTGTCCCCACATACAAGTTCTTCTGTTGCAGGCAGGCTTTGGGAAGGGAAGGTTCTCCTGTCTGGGACTTGTCAATTTTAGCAATTCCTGTTAAATATTAAAAGTCTTGTGGTTTCTTTTGTTTTATTTTAATTTTTTTTAGTACAAATACTGTTTAAACACTGCACACAAAGAAGACACAAAAACCTTGAAAGAGTAACTGGCTGGGGTCAGTCACATCCTCTGAGCTGGGTAAAACACAGGAAGAAAACAAACTACAGAAGAGCAAAGCACTGATTTGATTTAATTTTGTTGCATAGAAATATTTTGAACCACAACTGTGGAAAGACCTCCTCTGTGTTACAGAAAATATGTTGTTATATATAGAAATAGCTTGTGCCATTTTCAAAATAACTATTTCCCCTTTATTTAACTAGGATGTGGTAGGGAGGTGGGTCTAAATCAGAGGCTATATATTTTATATACATTATATATTCTGAAGGGATAGCAGTACTATTTTGCCTCCTATAATCTCCCTTTGTTAGAATAAACAACAAAAATCCAACAAATCAAAATATCAGAAAACAGAGAGTGAAATGTTTGATAGTGGGGCAGCAGCAAGTAGTACCTAATTTTGTGGGTTTGGGGAGGGTTTGTTTTGTTTCCTTTTCTAAATTTTTTTTTTGGTTGGCTTCTTTATTTCTTTAAAATTTTAGCTTCTCTTACTTTGCCAGCTGGAAACCAATATTCTGATTTTATTCCCAGTATTTAATAGCTTTGATTTCATAGTCTTTCTCCCCCTCTTCCAAAAGGCTAAAATTTTAATTGACACATTCCTGGAAATGTATTAGGTCAATTTAGAGTAAAGCATGTCATTTACGCAGTGTGTGGAGTCTTGGTTTTCGTGTAAAATACTGCTCTTAATTGATTATCATGTACATGAATTTTCTGCATCATTTACACTTACAAATGTGCATTGCACAAAAAGCTAATAAATCTCAGAGGTTTGAATATTAACAACAGTTTCTCCCCCTTGTGTTATTAGCAGAGAAATCAGCACTAAAGGCTGGCAAACTGTTGCTCCCATGAGTGGCCTTTCCCAACACAAGGAGTTCTTTGTCACATAAAGGGTTCAGTTGGAGAAAATTACAATATCTGACCAGTGTCAGCAGCAGAACTGGGGAGAAGCAGAGCTGCTTGTGTGTGTGCAGGCATAGAGAGGGTGTCCTGCTCTTTAGTTTGCCTCCAAGGAGTGAGAGAAAAATCCCTCTGTTTGAAGCGGGATGGAGGAATTGCCCAAACCATCCAAATACTCTCACTGTGGAATAGGGCTGCAGTGCACAAGCAGAAGAGCAGGAGACTGTCCAAAAGGCATGGTGCTGCCCCAAAAATTGTTACTGAATGCTCAAGGGAAGGGTAGTTTTGTTCCCATCCCTAAATCAGTTCAAGCCTACGCTGTTGGGTGATTTGAGGATGTTCCAGGCCGTGGAGTTGTATCATCACTGCTTCCCAGATTCTAGCTGGAGCAGGACACTTTGTGGCTCTCTGAGACTCTTGCTGGTTTGGATTGGAAGAAACCTTAAAGATTATCTCATTCCAACCCCCAAAGGAAGGGGGAATGTCATCTTAAGGGAAATGACAGATTGGGGTGTGATGTAGAGGTGATCTCCTATGGACTCCATTATGGTCTAGCTGGCAATACCAAGAATATCTTTTAATATCAGACCTTTGTTGGTCATATTTCAGCCCTGACCAGGTCCTGGCCATGCTGTGGTGCTGTTCCTGCAGGATTTGGTCACGCAGTCTCAGTGTCTGAAAACGCAGGGCTTTGCTTTAATACTTGATGTTGCTGTAATCAGTGGTTGAGCACAATTCTATGGTGTCTTGCTCCATGGATAGCTGCATTTTATCACTGGGAATAATTATTTCCTTTGCATATACCTGCTTTTTTTCTTTTTTTTTTTTAATTGGGCAGTGTAATTTACTACAATTTTTTCACTGAATTGCTGAAAAATAATTGCCCTTAAAAACATGTAAAACAAAGGGAAGCAAGCCTTCTCTCTTAGTTTTTCACTTAAAGGCACACAGAGGAATGGGGACATTGCTTTGCCTGTGTGTCTGACCATCAGTCAGAAAACTCTAAGTAACCCTAATGGAAGCTGAGGATTGGACATGTTTATTGAGGGCGTAGAATTATGCCCCTTAGAACGGATGCTTGCTTGGGATCACTGCAGTATGAATCACTGGGACTGTGGCCAAAGGTGGGAAAGAACACGGCTGACATTCGCAACCCTCCCAGCTATCAGTAAGTACAGCCAAAATAATTACCCCAAGGCATCTGGATAACCCAGCCTAATTAGCGGTGCCTGAAAACGAGTGGGTTGCATGTTTATACCTGAAGAAATCAAATTACCCTCATACATTTCACCAGGGGCTCTTCCAATTCATTGCTCTGTTGATGAAAGAGGCAGCTATTTACCATAAAGTCACAACCCCGCAGCCTGTGGCTATTCGCCATGTTGAAGAGTGTTACTGCCCTGCAGGGAAATTATTCCTTTTACTGGAGTTGAAGGCAATATTCTTTGCACTGATGAGCTCTAATACTTTTATGGTAGGTGGCATGGACTGTGGAATATACACAAACATAGTAATATGCACTTAATTAGATTACTTGTTAATATCATTCATTCATTTAATTTGGTCAAAACTGCTGTAGCCAAATGTTCACCCTGAGCTGCAGAGCTCCGTTCCCAGATCTGAGAGCAAGATTTAGAGAGAGTTTTAACATCCTTGTGGATAATAATATCCATAATTAAAATGTTTGAGGCTAACCCATTTGGAAGGGAATGTAAAGCCCCACATTTTAGCCGACTAAAGAGTAAAATCAAATGTTCAAAGTTGTAAGGTTACCCCAAACCATCATAATTTCTTGCATGTCCTTTTGAAATGTCTCAAACCAATGATTTGAAGAGATCACACCAGCATCTTTAGCAACTATGAACCAGATCAAGTCTGGCAAATTCTTAGTTCATTATATAGCCCAGCTTCCCTCTGTTGCAATCAAATGTGAAAAATCAGAGCAGCACTCCTGCACAGTCCAAATATCAACGTTAGAAAGTTGCCATTTAGAAACAATGACAAAAAAAGACCCAGATTTAAATTGTACATGAAACATAGGAAAAGAAGGTTTAGGTAGAACATTCATACATTTAAGAATGGCTTTATTTATTCCTTAATGGTTATTATGAGACCATTGTGTGGGTAACAAATGTAGTGATTGCCACAGTTTAAGTGCTTTGAGTTGATTTTGAGTCAAATTTAAGGAAGACACAGTGATATAGTAATCTACTTTTGTCAATATTATAGAGTTTTCTCAGAACAAACGTGGCAGGTCTTGCCACCCCATTCATGGAACTCAATCCCGAGGGATATATGCCTGGCAAACTGGCTTGTAGAGAAAGATCCTTCCTTGGGGACTCTGCACTAGAGTTTAGAATCAGAAATTCCCAGGGTCAGAGAAAGTTCTGAAGGGAGAGACACAAAACCTCATCCCTTGTTCTGAATTGACTTTAAATGCAGATTTGTTCTGCTTATTTTTGATGAGTGAGTGTAGTATAAAGGAGATGAGGCTCATAAAATGGTGCCTGGGTGTATTAAACAAGCTCTTCACCTCCAGAAGGCAAGGTTGGGATTGGAGTTTAGTGGCCTCAGGCTAGTCACCAGTGGGCAGTTGCCCACACTGCTAAGCATAACACAATTTAGCAGAAATCAGAACAATTGACAGTTTCTTCTCAAGAGATGCTGCAGACTCATTACTGGAATTGAAGGGGTGTTGGAGGTCAGAGCTGAAGTGCATTGGCAGATCTGTGTGGAGGAAGTTTGTGGCGCTCTGTGTGGTAGGACAGATGGTGCTGTTGCTGTCTAACTTTCATGAGCACTAAAATTCACCAAATATCCCTCCTGCCCCAAAACAAACAAACACGCGCACTCACAGACATGTACAAGTAGTCCCACACAGTTGAGAGCAGTCAATGTCCCTGGCATCCTTACCAACTTTCCTACTCATTTAACACCAGCACAGATTAGAGGACACGGGAACGCAACACTCCGGGCTATTTGCTGAATGTAGCTCATAATGATTGACACTCCTGCCTGCGTCCCCACTTTGAACTGCGTGTTGTATATTATTATTTTTTGTTATTGTCCTTTAAAATGCTCTGAGATATAACATATGGCAAGTGCCAATGCACCACGGTGCAATGTAATTTAGTCAAATATCAGAAGCGTAGACAGTGCAAATGGAAAGCAGGAGAAATATCTGATCCAAGTGCCTACTGGTGTAATTGACTCAGCCGAGCCAGCCTGTGTCATTAGTCCTATAAAGAGTTGCATTTACAACAATAAAACTGAAAAGCATGGAAATTAAAAGCTGTTAGAATTTCCTCTTGTGTGTATTTATCTGCACGAGTGCTGTATACTCCCTGCACAATTTTGTAATCTGTTTGGTAAAGTGGCATTACAGTAACCTGTGTCAGCCCTGCACTGTATATCAAACATTATCACACTCCAAAGGAGGATTAATCAAAGTAACGGATGCGCTGGTTTAGTGCTCCATGTCTGCTGTCAATTACACACGCAGTAAGCTCACAAATTTAAGCTGCTGAACAAAATCAAGGGTCTCTTTTGCTTCCTACCCTTGCTTGCTAAAACACCCCCAGCCGACCGACCTGTAAATTTTGCCAAGGATTTCTGGGCAGGTGAAGAGACTCCAGAGCCAGGCGATGTGACAGGGACTGTTTGTGTTTGGCTGTGTTGGAGCTGAGTGGCAAAGGCAGTTGACGGACAAGTGTACCCCAACAAGATTTCACTTATTAAAGAAGCCTTGTC
The DNA here is from genome assembly GCF_041296385.1 of Aphelocoma coerulescens. Lineage (NCBI taxonomy): Eukaryota > Metazoa > Chordata > Aves > Passeriformes > Corvidae > Aphelocoma > Aphelocoma coerulescens. Next base: position 8,866,426 of record NC_091024.1, read on the forward strand.
AAACAAGCTGAAAGCCCTGCATATAAGTGACCTTTCTGTTCACCTCCCATTACAATGAAGATTTGAGCATTCCTTGCGAACCTTCCAGTGTCGACATTAAAGAATCAGAGTGTCTTTCCATCTCTGCTGATGTGCCACTAGACCACTTAACAGAAAATTGAGAGAGTATATTACAGGGTGAAAGAGCAGAGTTCGGAGGTCACTATCATTCTCATTAAGAGATGTTTCTATGCAGTGCCCATAGGTGGATAAATCAATACTTTCTGTCTGAAAATGATCACGCTTGGTAAAGAGTGCTTTAATTGGACTGTTACTGTTTATGGAGAGTGAGTATTTATGGAGTTTCATGACAATAAACAGCAGAGTGGATGATGGCTTCCATGTTCCTTTGTGGGATGTGATGTGACAAGTGGGACGACAGAAGATTTTGACATTTCAGACCTCCCTTGAGTGAGGGGAGCGCAAACTCGTAGCAATTGGCCAGGAGCTCCCAAGGTCCCAAGTTGTTTGATGCACAGATTGTTTGAACAGAGAGGCCTTTATTTCAGATATCTTTCTAAATGTTACGCATTCAAGAATCTAAACATTAAGGGTCTGATACACAACCCTTTTTTTCTCTCTTTTCTTTCTCCCCCACTTTTAGTGGCACTGGGTGGGTCTGTTTAATGCACAGCATTTTCACCATCAGAACAGAGGCTGAGAGAGACAAAGGTTACAGGGGAAAGGGGAAACTGAGATCTCTGGATCTCAGAGAAACAATCAAACAAAAATAGGAGAGCTGAAAACCAAAAGCTTTCCTGGCTGTGGAGGACAGGAACACTAAACTCAAGCAAAATCAGTCTTCAAAAAAAATACTGAAATGCTACCCAGCATTGTTATCTGGTGCAACTCAAAGGAAAGAGTGTGGCCATACACATGCAAAACTGGGAGCACATGGCAGGCTGGGATCTTCAGCCACCCTCATTCCTTCAGACAGAAGAGTGTTAAACTAATCTTCAATAAATATCCCCAACGCGTATGTAGTATACACATCCTGACAAGTTATTTATTTTGAACATGTTTTAGTTGAGATTCCTGTGTCTGATGCTCCCACTGCACTGTATCTCTGCTTTCCTAGTTTGAAATGTGTATATTTTGCAACTTTTTTGAAGGAAGTCCAGGCATTTGAGGTAAGCTGTATGTGGAGAAAATACAAGAAGGTTTCAGAGAATCTAGACATGAATTAAACCAGCTGTCAGGAAGTTCACTGAGACAAGCAATAGGGATTGTAATGCATTAAAATCAGCACAATGTCTTTCCAAATTCCCCCATACTTTGAAAAGTATTCTGATGAAAGTGTGTTGTCCCCAGTATTGGCTCCAGTCTGTCAAGGTATGAAAGGGAATTGGATCCTGAGGATGTGACCACACACTGATCTGGGCTGGGCAGCTTGCAGAGCTGAGGATCTGCAGTTTAAGATACACACGTTGAAATGCATCGTTTCTGATTACGGGTTTGCTGTTTATTTGGTATGGTGAACTTTTTATCAAGGTGACGTCTAGCCTTTTGGCTTCTAGCTGATGTAACAAACAGCTGTTAGAGGAAATTCCGTTTAAACACAGGAAAGTCTTTCCTGTGAGTCTGGTCAACACTAGAACATGTGCTGAAAGAAGCTGTGGGGCCTCCAGCATTGGAGAGAATCAAAACTCAGCTGGACACAACCTTGGGCAACCTGTTGGGCTTGAGCTGGACAGGGAAGCCCCAGAGGTGCCTTTCCCCAGCTTCAGGTATTTTGGCATTCTGTGATTCCATTATATTACACAGTTTTGCAGGTGAATGGGTAAAGGAGCCTAGCAAAGGAAATTCAAAGACTTCTGTGGTCCTTGTTGTCACTAAAATACTGGCATTTAATGGAATTTTCATTGCAAGGAACATCTGTGTTATATATTTTATATAATATATATTATTATTATATATGTATTGTATGTGTTCTGCTGGTGGGAAACTCTGACACAGAGATTACCCTTCAGAGCCATAGAAGCACCTAGGTGACCAGCTCTTCTGGTTTCAGGAGTTAAGCACTGCTATGTCTTCATGGGTTTGTGTTCTGATAATTTACTGTTACATGGGGTATTTTGACCAGGGCTCTGTGAACTGCACCATCTTCTCTCGTGTCACTGATAAGCAGCCTAAACAGGGTTCTAACTTCTTAGAATTTCTCTTTTTGTCTTTTAATTTCTTTTCATTGTATTTTAAATCCATGTTCTGCACTGTGGTTTCTTCAAAAGCCCAAGACTTCTGCAGTGTAGAAGCTGCAGTAGAAGTTGTCTACTAAACACAGATGGTTTTCTTTAGCAAAAAGAAATGCTGGATTTTCCAAGTCCAAAGACTGACAATTCTGCACTTTCAACAGAAGCGAATTACAGACTTTTGCTTAAAAAAAGTCCATTATGAATTTAATTATATTTTCAGGGGTTGTTTATATAGGATTGCAAATTACATATAAATGAAGGCAAAGTCTTTCTGAAAGCATGTGTTGTTAGGAGAAAAATAACAACAACAACAAAAACCCCAGGCTCCAGTTTTGATGGGAAAATACTACTTCTGGTTATTGTTTCATCAGTAATCCATAATACCTCCAAGGGAACTGCTACAGTCTGTCATCTCATGGACAGCTTAAAAAAAATGGCATGCTATAGAACTGGTAGGCCCTGAGGGAACTTTTGAATAGCTGATACCCTATTTGTGCAATAGATATTTTCCTTGATAACTGGAAATTAAGCTTGCCTGGAAGAAATGTAAATATCATCTCTAATTTGCGCTCTGAATTACCATTAAAAATTATGTGTGCACATAATCATATCAAACATTTCAGAGCTTAGAAACCATGATAACACTTGGCACTCTCAGCATCTTCAAAGCACTTTACAAATATTACCAGTACATCCTTTTTCCACCCCATATTGTTATCCCCACTTTACAGATGAGGCAAGGGGGTCAGCAAGGTTCCTTAGTGCCTTGGGATCAGGCTGACTATAAGTTACACTATTGGGAAAGGGACTCAAGAATTTGTCTGTGATTAAGCCACTGTAGGTAGACTGCTGGTGGTGCTAATTTACTTACAAGTTGGCAAAAATAATATATGCAGTGACTGAAGTGCACGTGATACCATTACATAGCTGTTGTGCCTCCTAACCTAGTTAAGATATAGCTGCAGGACAAAGATTTTGTTTACATCAAAAGAATGACTGGAAATAAATGGACTTTTCCTACATAGGTGCCAGTAAGGAGCTTTAATTAGAACCAGACTGATACATGATTTAAATGTAAACAGGCTAAATCAAAGCAAAGTCATTCGGATTAGACCCTGTTCCTAATATGTAGAATTATTGCAGTTGCAATTGGAGGGGAAAAAAAATTGTAAAGGTATTTGTAAATCGTAAAAAATTTGTAGAGACTCAGCCTAAATTGACCTTGACCATAGTTAATGCCATGCAAAAAGCAGTGCAAGCTGCTAATCCTTTACTGCCTTGGGTTTTGGCTCCCACTGGGTGAATTCCCAGGTGTTGCATTAAATATTTGATCACAAATTTGCAATCTGGAGGGGCTTTTATGATAGGTGATCTTCCTGCATTTTGGGTCCAATTCTGGCTTATGGAAGCCAATAAGAGTTTTTCTGATCTTGTGGTGACAAAGCAGATTTGGCAGAGTTTCCAGCTACAATTCCCTGTTGCCTGATCTCAGCATGCAAGTCAGCACTACAAGCTGTTGTAAGTCTTCCATGAAATTCATTCTCAAGAGAAGTTCCTTCCATGTGTCTGTGGGTCAGGAAAGCTGAAAAAGTAGGTTTTGCACCATGTCCCATTCCTTGAACTCTCCAGTAGAGCCTCTCCTTCCTGGTCTGCTGCTGAACTGGTTTTACTGGTGTTAATGACATGTCTCTTGCTCAAACACAAACCTTAACCAGGGCACAGGTTGAACCTGTCTTCAAACCAGACAGAAGGATCTCAGGGAACCTCCAAGAGGTAGTGAAGTAGCCCTATCTTCCATCATTTGTTGGATCCATATGTGACCAGCTGACGCTGCTCTGCTGCTGGGGGAACAGCGAAATGGAGGATTCCTCAAGAGTCCTGCCTTCCTTTGTGTCCTAAAGATGTCTGTGGCTGAGCTGTAACTCCATAAACTGCATTAAGTTTGTTTTTGCATTGCTATGGAAGGGTTCCAGTGCTTCCTGCAGGTTGTCACTGCTGTTTTACGGCCATACCCACCCTTTGATGGAAATCCCCCCTCCTGCCACCTCTCAGCACCATGGGGTTGTTCGGGCTGCGTTACAGGACTGTGTTCTGAGCAAAGTTTGCACAGATCGTGGTCAAACATATGGTACAGATTCTGTGCAGGTTCTAAATCTTGGAATCATAAACTGGTAGAAGGGAGCCATAATTCCCTCCTCTTCCTAAATCATAAGATGAAAGGCAGCTTTGGCTTGGCGGACGTGTCTGAATGTTTTAGGAACGACATTCCTGACAGGGGATGTTTGGCATCTTAGCAGATAGAATTATCAGCATTAAGAGACCCTAACACCAGCATAAAATGTGAGAAGTAATAAAGCCATCCTAAGAGATCTCATGTGAGGAACTTAATGCACGAGTCTAACACTCAGCTGTGAACTGCTCAGATGCAGTTGGTGGGGATTGATGGACTCAGGATTCATCCTGGCTTATCCCTCTTCCTGAGGAGATGATAGCCATAATGTCACTTCCGCAGTTCAAAATATATTGTAATTACTGTTGCAAATCCCAGATGTCCCCTCCAGATAACCCGACTTCCAAAGATTTGGCCGAAAAGCTACAGCTGCAGAGAAGTGACACTCATGGTAACTTCCAAAGTTTTAGTGACACTACAAAAAAACCCCAAAACTTATTTCTTCTTTGCGCCTTTCATATTCCATAATTTTGAGCCTTCTATCAGATAAATATTTTTCCAAGATTGTCAGAGACATAATAGCATGGCTTTAGAATTCCATGTTTTCATGGCAAAATTTGCAGTGATTACGAAAGGGCGAGGATTTTCTCTCTGTTAAATGGAAAAACAATGTTGATAATTATGTAAACTGTAGAAACATTCTATTTACAGTAGACAAATAGTACAGTGATTGAATTTGAAAGGAAAAAAAATACCAGCCAAGGATACGAGCTTGGATTTGGTAGTTGCAAAATTAGTAGATTCACTAATCACAAAATAATTCAGTAGCGCTGAACAAAAAAGGCGTTTTTATCACCATCTCCTCTCAGCTCGCAGGCGGCATTGTCTGTCCCACCGTTTCATGTCAGAGAAGAAGGAATTTTACCAAATGTTTGATTTATTAGAAAGTGAATGATTCTCTGCAGCCATGTGGGGCTAGCCCATGTTTCAATAAGACAAATTGCATTGTAGCATTCCACTGGCAGCCAATGATAACTCATGATCCAGACAGAGTCGGTTATACCAGAATGGATGAAAAGCAGGAGCAAAAGGACACATAGTAGAAGAAAAGAAAATGCTTCAAGAGCTGTTATTTAAAAAAAACCAACAAAACAACAACAAAACCTAAACAATATTTTAGCTACTATTTAAAAATCTTTCAATTAAGATTCTGCACAGCGTTGCAAGCAGAGTATGGCAGAATAAAGAGGATCATGTTATCTCTTTCCCAGTAGTAAATTATCATATTTATACTCAAAAACATGCCACTGTCAACTTCAGTCATTTGTGTAATTGGAAAAAGGTAAATGATGTAGTAAATGAAACCCTACAGTCAGGTTTTGTTCCAAAAATGAAAAAAAAAAAAAAAAAAAAAAAGAAAGAAAAAAGAAATAAAGAAGCAGTGGCAAATGGTGCAGGTTTAAAATGAATTAATGTCAACTGTGAAAAGCAATGTCTAAGACAAACAAAATCTGACTGTTCTTGACCTTTCGTTAATATTGATAGTTTATCACTGGAGAAGTCATTGATTTATTTTTTCAGTTCATATCTGATTATCACTTCAAAATAGGACTGAATATTTTAAAACAGCCCAGTCGCCCGCCTTTCAGTTCCCACTATTCTGGATTCCATCTAAATGTTTCTTTATTTCCAAATGCTGCTTTTTAAATAGGCGACCCCTCGGCAGCAACCCCCAAGGTGATGGGTTGTTTCCTGCTTGCAGAGATGCGTGTCATGAAGTGCTGCCTCTGCCCGTCGGCTTTGTTCTTGGGGATCCGCGGAGCAGGAAGGGTATTGAAATATACAGGAATCTTGTTCCCAGGGAGCTGACAGGCAGACCTGAGGGACAGTGTGAAGTGCATACCTGGTATGTCTAATTTTAGGCCTGCCAGCCCTGACAGTGGTCCTGGAAAAAAAAATCTATACTAATTTCTTGGTGACATACAGAGCTGTAAACTGCAGCATTTTTCATTCCGCTACCAAAATGTTCTTGTGCATTTTTTTCCCCAGTATTATTTAAAGGAACTGTCAAACCTTCAGCATTTAACAAGTATTTTTAAACCATGTTTTTCAGTGTAAACCTGCCATGCATTCAAGGTATTGTTGCACGAAAAAGCATAAACTAAAGTTTCATATCAGAAAAGAAATCAACATTAGACATAAAAGCAACTTCATTTTATTGCTTAACACTAATATTGTTCCCCATGGGAGAAGCCTTGCAGTTTGATGGGTTCTGGGGCCCTGTGTGGGCTGGTGTAAGTCAGGACTCCCCAGTGAATTTTGATGAGGCTCTGCAATTTTACATCAGCTCAGGATTTTCGACCTTCGCAGGTTCAGCGTGTACACTGTGTTGAAATAAAGGTGCAGTCATTTTAAATATAATTGAGTAGGCTCATAAGAGGTTCCACTTAGAAGGTAAATTATGGTAACAAGTCAAGAGTGTACTCTGTGTAGTTTTCATTTCAAGTGTATGGTCTTCTGTATTCACTTAACTAGACACACAAATCTAAGCAGACAGATGAGATAGAGGCAATCAAAGGGAAAAGCTTTATTTGGAGCTTATGGGAGTATTGAAATTTTATTTTGTAGTGTTTCCCCATGAGGCAATTTCAGAAAAAGACTGAAGTGATGGATCACAAACAACTTAATATCTGAATTGCTGCCTGTTGATCAACAGAATTTTGGATTCCTCCCTGTATAATTCTGAAAATCTTTTCCCCAATCTGAATACTTAGCAAAGTGCTGGGGAAGGAATCACTCTGAAGATTTTGTAGTATGCTGTCTGTCTCGGTCAGGAGGAACTGAATGGTGTTTGTGCCTTTCATGCCTGTGGATGAACAAATAATGCCATACAATCCTTTGGGTCTTGTTCTTTGCAGACAGCAGTTTTTGCTTCAGGGAATGATGAAGGTCTAGAAAAACATTCTCTTAATATGAGAGAAGTGGCAAAGGAAACATTGCAGGGCATCAGTGTAATGGCTTGTGTTAACAACGTGGAATCATTTAATGCATGTGTTGTGTTACACTTTTATAGCTTTCAAGTGCTGCTACACAGTTTTGAGTCCACAACAGCTCCTTTTTTAGTACTCACCTTTGTGTCAATTAATGTTTTCACACACTTCAGGTGACTTTGAGGCCCGTTGTGTCAATGTGTGCATATAAAGGTAACTTTGATCACTTCAACACGAGTTACCTGCAAATACAAGCATTTAAAGGAGATACTCCCTTAAACAAAATCAGTAGCCCTAACCTCCTCTAGACATGTCCTTACTAGACCTTTTACACCATCCAGTATTTTTATTTACTTTAGCCCATATAGAGTAGCTCCCTCTCACCAGGAATAAAAGCTATAAATAATTTTATTTTTTCTTAAATTTTCTTCTGCAGATTGACTAATGTCCTGATTGTTTTTTATCTTTTTAAGAATTCTTCTTCATTTTTTTGCTAGCTTCAGAAACTGAAAACACATAGCCATTGAATATGGCATATCTGACTGATTTATCCCATAAAATTCTAGCACCAGTGATATGGAAATGAACTGAACTGATAATGCTGTGTAGCGACACAAGCAACAATGAGCTTGTGTTTAGAACCACAGAATTTTTAGGGTTGGAAAAGACCTCTGAGATCATAAATTCCAACCATTGACCCAGCATCGCCATGTCCACCACTAAACCATGTCCCCAAGTGCCACATCCTGTTGTCCCAATACATACTAATTAATTTCTGGCACTTGCTACAGAGATTCAACTGTGGGTGGAGGAAATGAGGGGGGATTTCTACTGAAGAAACAAACTTCTAAAGGAACAGTGTAACAGTAGATTCCTGTACTCCCGAAAGAAGTCCAAGGAGCATCGTCCTGCTTCAGTTGCAGCTGAGTGCCTGCTAAGGTGATGTATCATCTTACTTTTGATCAAGGAAGTAAATAGAAATAAGGCAGGCAGCAGCTGAAAGTTGGGTCAGGAAGCACTAGACTTCCATGTGTGGTATATATATAGATATATTTATGCACATATGTTGCCTCTCCCTCCCTTAGTCACCTGTTGATAGCACCTTTCTTCTACCACCTAGAGAGAAGATGTGTCAAGGACACATCAGAGTCAATGCTGCAGGCCTGCTCTGCTGTATGTGATGAGTGATGATGCTTTCCAGTTGGCCCTGGGTAGCTTGTTTTTTTTGGTTTTTTTTTTTTTTTTTTACTCTGGAACATCTGAGCTAATTTCTGGCTCCATGAGGCTGGAAGATGTTTTGCAAGGGGCATTGGAGAGGTTATTTTGCTGTGTCAATAAGGGTGTCATTTGGTTTGCAGAGATTTGCGAACAAAAACCAAACCAAATCATGACTCTTCACTTAAATTTGTAACTGGTCACATTTCCAAAGCTGGGGATTTTACAGCATTCAAAAATCTCCAGTACAAAAGACAAGTGGAAAGGTTTGTGTAGCTTGAAGTCAGAGCTATTCAAATGCAGAAAATCTCTGTGAAAACATGTACATTAGTTTACAGCTGTACAAACCAGTCCTTGCTTTGAATGCTCCATAGACTGTAATTTCTCTATTTTTTAGCTTTGAGCTCTGTTGAATTGGAAGCTTCTAACAAAGAAGACGAGTTGGGTGCAATTTCTTTGAAAATATTTCACATTGCTCTGTGTCAGATTCTAATTGTGCTTCACTAAATAAAGAGGAGACTGATCAGCATCCAGAACTTACCACAGAAATTAGGAGGTAGACAGCTAAAGTGTGGGTTTACTCACTGAAAAGACTGGATATTCTTGGTTACAGCCTGTATTCCAGGTTTTTGTGCTAGCCGAAGGGGTTATCACCGATTTCATCTATAGCTGCTGGACACTGCCCCGTAGCAGAGCCGACCATGCCTGGAAAGGCTGGGAATACCCCCACCATCAATTCAGCAGGCATTAAATCATCGGTGGAATTACTTCAGAGAAAAAACTGGTGAAAGTAGGATCAGAATGAGCAGCTATTACCTATATAAATAAATAAACCTGTACCCCTTGCAGAAATGTAACAAAGCTAAAAAAAATCCCTTCCCTCTACAGCTCCCGCACATCTCTCGGTGTGTGTGTACCTGAGTCATTCACAGAGATCCTTATGGGAGTCCTTTGCTGCACTAAATTCTACTTTCTTGGAAAATGTAGAACAAATACTCAGGCTGTGATCTCATTCCTACCAGTGCCGGAGACAGGAGTCCCAGGGGCTTCACTGCAAATTAGATCCCCTGGAAAGAGACAGAGAGCCAGAACGGATCCGACCTCTCTGCCGTTCCTGGGAGCGAACTCGTATTCTTCTGTGCCCTCCCTGCCTTGCCTCTGACAACTTTTCCAGTAAGATCTTCCCTCCTGCGTGTGCTGTCTCTTCCCTTTCCCTCCCACCCCCCAGAAGAAGCTCAGGACAGGTATTGAACGGGCTGCCAGGCTGCTCCTTAGATAGAGCCTCTGCGAGCTGCCCGGCAGTGGCTATTCCCATTCCCTGGGTCCTGTAGGTTGTTTTCCAAAGAAGTATGTTTTGGTTTAATTCTCTTTTTCTCAGCCTCTTAACTCCATCCTGTTGCTCTTTTGATCAGTTATACATCAGCTGTAACATAACTCTGTGATTTCGTTTTGGTGCCGCTTACTTCATCCGAAAAGGAACTCACTCTTCAAAGAAAACTTTTATTTCATTGTCTGCCACATATGCAAGTATTCCCTAAGGATTGGGGTTATTTATTATTTCGCTCCCCCTCTTTGCTTTCCCCTGTTCCTCTCCAAAAGACTAACAGACACTAATCTCCTTTCATCAGGTTCCCTTCTTCCTAATTTTTTTTCTTTTTGCACAAAATGCTCGCCACTACCTTTAACACCTTATTGTGTCTGGAGTGATAATTACTTTCAGTTGCCGCAGCTGCTGCATGGGGAGGCGTGCGGGCCCTGTAAATTGGGAATGGGCAACCTGGGTGGGATTGCAGGAAAACACCGAGTTCTGCAACATCAGAGAACACGACTATAGCAGGGACAGTTTTGTTTTTCCAATGTTTTTCTATTTTTTTTTTCACCAAACTCATCTTTGAGACGTATTTCTAGTGAGTCACCTCCATGACAATTTGTGGTTCCTTTGTTAGAGGAAAGGACCAGCTGATGCACGTGACAGAAAATAAGAAAAATATGAGTTGGTACCTGACACACTTAGTTAAATCTCACATTTGGAAACAACACACACGGACATAACTGGATAGGGGGACACATGGATCTGTCAACAGTTTTTAAGATCCTCTGAGGCATTATTAATTCTTATTTTAATGTATACAGTATTTCTCTGAACTCACAGTCTTGATTCAATCTTTTACTTCTCTCTTAAGTGTAGGATTGAGAAGGAAATTTGGGCTTACCGTGAAAGTGAACACAAAGGCTGGGTTATAACCTTTGAAAAATAAGAAGATTTCCCAACACATATTTCCCCTTTCCTCCTTCAGTTATTATATAAGTAGTAAGCAGATATTATTAACAGTATTATTAGTGTACTTTTGTATGTAGCTTGCCTGTTTCAGTCCCTCACAGTGTATTGAGATGCTTTATGCTCCTACTAACCATAAGGAAATTGGCACACGCTGTTCACTACATAAAATTAGGTTTTTATGAGACTAGTTTATACATGTTTTCTTAGATTTCCTAAAGTAAGCGCTACTAAATTATTTAATATACAATCTGAGATGCTTTTAATAAAAGGTTTGCCATAATCAGCCCTGCTCTGGGCATGCTGGATTGAACCCCTGTTTTTTCTTCTGTCTGCTCTCCCATTCTGTGCTGGAGGCTGGCAGATGTTTCCCATGCCTACCTAAGGTTAGGAATAAGGTCCAGTTTTGGGGTCTGTAGTGCAGGAGGGGCAGTGGTCTTTTGCAACTTTCCGACAGGTGAACAAAAAGCGTGACTAATCTGTGAGTCTCTCTTCAGTTCCCAAGCTTAGTTAGGTTAGAGTTAGGGCTGGGGTCAGAAGTGCTTAGTGTCACACGCTGGGGGATGTCCCAGTTTCTGGGAGGGAAACCTGGTGTTGTTGTCTGCTTTCAGCTGGAGTGAGGCCGTGCAGTAGGAAAAACAGGGAGACAGCAGCCAGTGTGGGACTTAGCAAATTCCTGGAGATAAAACAAGAGCAAAGTATCAGGAGCTTTGAAGGAATTTTGATTTGCAGGCAGCGCTGGGTTCCCAGGCCTCTCTGAGCCAGGGGCTGGGGCTGGGTTAAGGTTATGGTTAGGATTAGGAAGTGTTAAGGCTTTTAACTTTGACAAACTGGGATATTTTGCTACTTCCAGAAAAGTAAATTGAGGGAAAGTATCAGTATCTTCAAATTTCTTATTCATTATTTGTGGGCACTGTGGGTACCTGGGCATATTTTGACTAAGAGTTACTATCCCAGTTGGGTTAAGTAAACATGGAATGGTGCTGTCAGAATAATGGGGTACCCACATTCCAGAGGATAAACTGAACCAGTGTCTTCAAATCATTCCTTATTTATGGGCCATTTGCACCAGGAGCTGAAAAATGAGTTGCTTTGGTATCATGACATGCTAAACTCCTCAGGGGTATTGGGATAAGGCTGTAGGAAATTATACTAATTCCAGAGCTGTGACTGCTCCAAGATCATGAATGGAGGCAATTCCTATTCCATGTCAGGAATTTTTAAAAATATAAATAGGGTTTCTTCTCAGTGTAGTCAGAGAGCCTGTCTCTTCCAACACTGGCACCTCCATGAGCTGTAGGGTGACTGCTGGCTTTTTCTACCTCTATTGGAGTAAAAAAACTGCCTTTTCTAGGTGATAACTTTACACAGAGTGCCATCTTTACTGATTTGGCCCCTTGTGAAGGGTTCTCTAGCTGATATATTCTTAGAGTGTTTCAAGATTTCATCACTACATTTACACAAATCCCAAGTTCAAATGTCATTTTCAGGGTAGCGATGACATAGACCTTTTCTTTCTTTTGGGAGCAAAAGCATCCACCTTTTTACTTGTACCAAATTGCTCTATTATAATTCCCAAATAGGCATTGCAATTCTGAGTGGTAGTCAAAATCTTCGCTGGAGTTGAACAAGAATCCCAGGCACTTGACCAAAGCAGTATTTCAAGAATATATTGTATTTATTTGAAAGACGATAATGCAATGCGGTCATCATTTGCTTCACTACAGGTATAAATCCTCTAAAACCATTGCAGATGTGGCAGGGATATTGCAACCCATTAACCTAACAAAATGTAACTGTTTGTCTCTTGCAAGGCTTCTCTGACTCAGTCTTTTTCTTTTTTTGCTGTGAGCGTGGTTGTATCTGTTGGCTCTGTGTGTTCATTGTGGCGTTGAGTTCCGCTGTCTAGACCACCTCCCTGTGAATTAATACTGAAATGGAGTGGCTTAAATCCCCATACCTTCCCTCCTTGTCCCTCTGCGTGCACGTTAAACTCAGCCAGCTGAGATCTTACTCAGAGTCTGGCACTTTCGTGCTGCCACCCGCTTGAATGGGTATTTTTCAAATGTTTGTGTATAACTCAGTGTGAGTATGAATGGTAGGGTCTGTCCCTAAAAAAAAAAAAAAAAAAAAAAAAAATTAAAAATCACTATTTATTATGGCATTTTAGTATGTATTTAAGATTCCTTCTTGTTGCTGGGTTTGTGTCCAAAATGGAATTACTAGTCTGCATCTTTGCTGATTGTGAATATGTCCACGAGGCTGAATTTCAGATGTACCCATTTATGAATCTGGCGTATATGCTGAATGCAGCATTTTGTGCAGGTCACGTGTTGTATACAAAACATCTGATAAAATGCTGCTCACAGTCTTACAGATCTTAGAAATCCTTTCCATATGTCTAATCTTAAATCCTTTCCATATGTCTCCATCTATACATGAGCACCAATTAGTCAATTAATCTGCCACCTTTATTTAATTAGATAATAAAGAAGAACTTTTTGAAGTTAAATCTTATTTCATTTTTCCAGGAATCAAAAATGACAACTAGTAGCAGCAACAAATTACAAGATAAATTTCCTAATCCACTCAGTGAATACATTAATATTACAGTATTTGCTGAGTTAAAACAAGTCCAACATTCAGTATTCCCCTTTGCAAACAAAATACATTTGCATGAATCCAAATAATTTTTTTTTTTTTTTTGGTATAAAAAATGGCTCTGTGTAGCAGTCCTGGAACAATTGCAAGACATTTTGACTCTTCAGTGTCCTTAGAAATTAACCCTGTGTTAATGAAAGTTCATAAGCAAGAATCCCTGTGCAATGGAAATCCTCCCATGCCCCCCTTAGGGCACCTCTCCAGCCGCTGAGCCGTGCTCCGCACGCAGGGCAGCCAGAGCAGGGGCCAAGGTGCTGCCTCAGTGTGTCCATCTCCATTGAACCTGTCTCATTAGCATGCTCTGGGCTCCCCGAAGACATTCCATTTCATCTGAAAGCAAAATATAACAGAAACTGCATGTTTCTGGGTTTGCTGCTGGCAGCTGTTACCTTTCCGGAGGGGAAAAAAAAAAAAATTAAAAATTCCTCTGCCAGGTCCAGACCTAGAATAAATGAAAATAGCTACACTGAAGCCCACAGAGCACTATCACTTTGCACCTAGGGAAGGTTTGTCCTATGTATTTCTTACTTCAACTGCAAATAAACTCAATATAGAGGCATTAGTATTTTTAAAAGGTGAAAGAGATGTTATTTGCCTTTTCCTTGTAGCAGTACAAGAAAATTACTTTTTTTTTTTCTTTTTTCCACAAGAAAATAGTTTTCTAATAATAACCCAGTATTAAGTGTCAGGTAGCTGCTTCATGATTTTCTGTGCTTTATTGCAGTCAGCTATTGGGAATGGGGTCAGATTTCCAGCTCGCTGCAGAAGAGCTGCTTTTATTGGGTTGAGCATTGTTGTTTTCTGTCCCTGAATTATCAATTGCTTTGAAGACTGATCACTTCCTTATCTGGGGATACTTGAGGATCACACAACTTTCTTTTTTGGTACCTGAAGCCTCGTTAGCACAGAGCTTATTGCATATAACTCCCTTTGTTTGTAAGCACAGAGATGACAGAATCTGGAAAGCGACTTTTTTCTCTGGATTTTTTCTCTGAATTTAGAGTGAACCAAACATAAAAAATATTAGAGGCTCTTATGCTTTAACCTTGTGTCATAAAAGAAATTACAACATAATCTATTTTATTTATTAAAAAAAAAAAAAAAACTAAAAATTTCCAAATTAACTGTCCTTGGATAGGTTTTATTATAGGGACCTGAATATGGAGAAAATCCCCCTAACTCTCAAACAACTAATATGGAAAGAAAGCTATTCCTCTGGCAAGTTTTTCAAAGTGAAAAGGAGAATTTAATTGGTTCATATCCAAATGTTTAGATCATGCTTTGATGCAGTAGTGGAAGTAGTTTATCTGAATCCCTCTATTTAGACAGATGAAATCATAACAGAATATGTATTTTATAAGTGAGAGAAAAGAAGGAACAGAAAGGGAAAAATGCAACCAATATTCCCAACTAGAATATGGACTTATGTCTTATCACAGTGGATTTTCATGCACGTACTTTATTAAAGTTACTAACTTGAGGAGGGCTCCTTGTGATCATAAAATAAAGCACTGAGGTTTTTTAGGATGTGGGCCTTAGAGATTTCAAAGTTGAGCAAAAGAGATTAGGATTCTATTTTTTTTATCCTGCTCGTAGTTTTTCGTATTTATGTATTAAGCTGCTTGTATTAAGCTCTTTGCTAAGTAGTATTTCTGATCTATGCTGCAATTTGTCATGACATTTCTCTAGGCAGCTATTATAAAGATGTCTGCTTCCTTTTTTTCTTAAACAAGAAAGTAGACTGCAAATAAGTCACTTGATTTTTAAATTACTATCAATTAAGAAAATGGAGTGTCATGGTCCAGAAAATTGATAGCTGAATTCTGATCTTGGATCTGGAAAATACTGAGCCATAAAATATTCATACAGAGACACACAGGAAAAAAAAAAACGCTGATGTTATGTTCATCAGACCAACATATGTTGTTTGTGAGTGTCACTGGAGTTGCAGTTTTTAGGATACGGGGAAAAAGATAATTTGGGTGAAACAGGCAAGCAAGTGCACGATCTGATGATCACCTAAACAGGTTTTAATTTAGGAACTGTTGATACTGAAGCTATTTTCCAAGTCTATTCGGTACAAGTCAGTGAAACTCACACTGACTTCGGCAGATCTCGTGTTTTTCTGCCAGTCGTTTCTAGCAGCTTGTCTGTTCTGCGTCCAGCCCGGGGAGAAACAGCACCTGCCCGCCTGGGTCCTTCGCTGCCTGTCTTGTCACGAAATCGGAGTGCTTTTCCAGAGAGCGATGCCTTTATCTTTGCTGCCCCCCAGCAAGGTGGTGAATTATCCCTGTTCCGCAGGAGGGAGCGGGGCCGCTGGCACCGGGGCCGTGTCGTGGCCGGGCGCTGGCACAGCCGGGCACCGCGGGCAGGCGGCTCGGTCCTTCAGCTCCGCGTCTGCTGCCCCTCGCCCTGCTTCCATGTGGGCGTTTGTGAATCCCGCACACTTGACACCTACCTTTCAAGGTGTCTGCGTATGATCTGACCCGGAGCTGAACTCCTTTTGCAGCACCCTCTGGAAATGAGCATTTTCCGAACTCTCTCCCGCCAGCCAACTCTGCAAACCCGCTCGTGCCCCCAAAAGCAGCAGCCCCCAAGCAGAGGGACAGCTTGCTGGTGGTCCCTGTTTGCAGCGCTGGGAGTGGGGAGAGGAAGAGGAGTATTTAATTCACAGGTAATTGTGAATTGTAAAAAAAGTGTGCAAATCGTCAGAAGGTGACAAACATTTCTGCGGTTTAATTAAAAGTCTAATTGTACCTTTCAGATTCTTGCAAAAGGGAAAATGAAACAGTGCAATCCTGTCATAATAATGTCTGTTAGGAGTTTGATCAAGTCTACTGAATTTTTAGAACTTCGCTGTGGATTTCAACAGCCTTTGGGTCAGGACCCATCACCCTTATTTTTTTCTACCTGAGCTCTTTTATCTTTGCCTTTGTTTTTATTTTGCCTTTAATTTTTTTTTTTTTCATTTGATGTCTTGCCTTTGAATATGTTTTCTCTCTGGAACGTGTGTATATCTTCATGATTTCTTTAATGACTCAGCTTTCAAGAGTAAGATAGAAAGGTGGTCATTTCCATAAACACATTTCATTTACAATTAAACTAAAAGGAGATTTATCAGTTTGTATCCCAATTTCAGCTGTAGTTTGAACATTTTCCTGTATAAGAATATGTTTCCTGTGAAGGCTGCAACCCCCCCTTTCCGTTATTTGAACTTGATGTGATGTCCAGAGAGTGAATTCTCAAAAAGAAAAAAAATTAAAAAGAGAGGGAGGAGGAGTATAGGTTTTGTAAAATATACTTTTTCACCTTTAGGTGTCATAAAATTTTTTTCAAAGATTTGAACTGCATTGTTTCACTAAGGAAAAGTCCAGTAGCTGAATTTATAATTAAGAGCTGCTGATGTACATTGCATTTAGCAATATGCTGGGCAGACAACAAGATTTACCCAGCCCTACTGGATCTGGGACTGAGCCTTGGGAATGAAGCCGGTCAGGACTGGAATGACACAAGACTCTGGATTCTGAAACATGCTATCATTAACAAACTTTCCTTGTTTTATCTCCTGTCTCAGTAGCTAGTCCACAGTTTCCTTTCTTCACAAATGAATTGTACCACAGTCCTGCACTAAATGTGAGGTGGGGGATCTTTACTCCCTGAAATATTAATGGAGCAGAATTTTTTTCTGTGAGACAGACTGGATTTTTCAGTGAGTTTCTTTTTTCCCCCTCCATCTAACAAAGATCCCTTCTTGTCAGTCAGCTTTGTAAAAGCAGAGGAAGCACCGGACACATTGGAAACCAAGATATGAGAGAACCCAACAAAAAACCTTCTTTAAAAAAAATACTTTTGAACTTCAGAGAGGACGCAGCGCTTGCTTTGCTGTGAACACAGGGTTGGAGAGTTTTTCCTTTTTAACAGACATGTGTAGCACATTTGTTTCAGTTTTAAATCCGCTGTCATAATATGATGGTTTTATTCGGGTTTTAAACATGCTTCGGCTGGAAACCCTACATCTTTAAATTAGGCAGCCCTGGTGCCTTTGCGATTTCCCTAGCTGCACTCTCTCACCTTACCCAGGTGCATGTTAAATCAGTATTAATGACAATATCATCCTTCTGCAGTCATCTCCTGCCTGCAATTTGGTTTTAATTACCCACCACGTTGTCTTTCCCCCTCACTGACAGCCATTAAATAGGGAATGACACCAGAGCTGTGCTGGTGTCGAATAGACACTTCACCAGGGTGGCTAGTTCCTTTTTTTTTTCCTTCCCTCCCTCTCCTCTTCTCTTTTCTTTCCTGCCTCTTTTTTTTTTTTTTTTTTTTTTTTTAATAATTAAAAAATGCCTTCCATAAAGCAGGCTGCAGTGCCTCCTCGTGGTAGTCATCAGGAAAAAAAAAGGGATTATTTTGCTCTGGCTTGTTTTGATGGCTGAGCGATGCTTGCTTTGGCTCAGCTAGAGCTCTTGGGGAGAGGGAAAAACCAGCATGATCCTTAAGAGAGAGAGAAAAAACAGCACTTAAAGATTAAGGCCTGATTGGGACACATTGAAGTGTCTCCTCGGTGGAATCTAACAGCAACTTTGATGTAGTATTTAAGGCTTGCCTGACAGTCTGGAAGAGCTGCTTGGAGGCAGAAGCCCGGTCAGTCCCGGGTGTCAGGGAATAAAGTGCTGCAGGCAAAGCTGCTGGCAGAGGTGACCCTGCCTGCATCCCTGCCTGCATCCCTGCCTGCTCCCCGTGCTCCTGTGTGCTCAGGGATTTGACAACTCTTTCGTTCTCTGGTTCTCTATCACTGTGTAGAATTGTGCATAAACACGAGCAATAGCAATTTTTTATGCCAGACACGGCCTTTTAAAATGAGTTTTAAAAGCTTCTAAATTCCTTTCACTTTGGCCAGTGGTTTGAAACAGCCTTGCCCTGCACCCCCTTCCCCAGCATTGATATTTACCCCCATGGAAGGATTTCTCTTGTGAACTAAGTTCTTGCTGGAGAGATTTAATTCTAGACCCATTGCACTAAGTTTTGTGGTACTAATCTTGATTTATAAGGTGATAATTGGTGGTAGAGCCTGGTCCAAGATTTTCTCTGTCAGCCTGACCCTGTCCTGGTCTCTGTGCGAGGTCAATTCTCAGCAAGGTCAGTTGGAAGGACACTGAGAAAGAGAACTGGGCAGTGATTAGTGAACTTGCATTAGGGAAAATAACTAAATACCTGTCTATTAGAAAACATGAAAAAAAAAGTTGAAACATTTTTGAGGAGTGAACAGAACTTTTTCAGTTGGGAAATTTCTTATTCCTGTTTTTCCCATCAGGGTGTTAGATTAAAAAAAAAAAACAAACAACTTTGTTGGAAGGAAAAATAAAAAAAAATTCTGGTAAAGATGGTTTGTGAAAGACAATCACTGCCCATTCACGTTTTGTTTCAGACATGACAATATTTGATCTTATTAAATGTCAGTTACATTGATTTGATTTGAGGGGCCTGGATTGTGAATCACTAAATACTTGCCCTGTAAATTTGTTGGCCCTTTCAAGAAAATTTCTGACTGAAACTTGAGGCTTATAACAGGGAGTCTACCAGGAGGGTTTATTCTCTGATACAGCTTCCACATATTGGTTTACAGCTGTACCGAGTCCCCTTAGAATGATTTTTTTTTTTCTTCCCTTTCCTAATATGAAACTTGATGCTTGGAAAATCTGATAAGTGAGTTTCATTTCCCTGGAAATTTATTGCTTCTATTTCCAAGTGCAAGGAAATAAAACAAGTAAAAACAATAAGCAGTCTGTAAGGAGGGTATTAATGAGGGGTCACTCTTTTCTCATGTAGGCTCAAGCTCAGGAGAAAAGGAGAAAGGAGTTGCTTTGGGGGCAATCTAAATGGCTGGCGCAGTATATTTTGCTTTATTTATCAGCTCTGTTCTATTTCCCTCTTTACAACGTGCTCTCCAATTCCAAGCAAGATATTTATGACAAGAAATACAGAGTCTTTTCTTCAGGTAGTGGAAACTCCTTTGACTTCAGGGACGGGGTGGTTTTTAGTTGACAAAAAACTATTTATGCTGCTCTGAGCATCTCCAAAATCAGAAGAGTCCATTTGTATATGTAAAAATATGCCATAGAATTCCAGCATCCCATCCTTATTCCAGTGGAGAACTACATTATGCTCATCTAATTCCCCATTCTTTCATTTGGAAATTATGGTGTTCTTCCCTTCTTCCTGGTAATTGCTGTACAATGCTAAGAAGCTGCCAAGTTCCACTGCAGGACTCATTATATTTAGTACTGGTGGAAAAAAATTGCCATCTATAGAGAATTTTGTATAGGAAAAGAACTGGGCTTCACAACATTGCAGATGTGCATCCCTGTAGATCCTGCTGCTGAATCAACTCCTAAGTGAGGCAGACTAGTCCATTTTGGATGCAGGGAGGACAGTTTGGAGGATAAACATGATGATAAGATACTTTAATGGAGGGAAAATTTAGTGCTTACAATGTCACTTTGATTTTTAGATTTCTTTTGCACCAATTCCCTGTACTTCCCCTAGTTTGCTTAGGAAAGTTGTATTCGTTCAAGCTGTCTTAATTTTTTTGTATTGTGCAGCAGTGACTTAGTTGTGTGTTGTAAATGTGATGCCTTTTTATAGACTCTATAGCAGGTTTATTTTTAAATGTATTTTCTCTAGGGAAGGGCACACAGTTTACTCAAAATTTACCATATGCTTTGCATCTCCAGTAAAACAGTTGTACAAAATACCATATTTTTAAATCTGGTGAGTTGTGAAGAATCAGAGAGAGCCTGGATGAAGAACACTAGTTAGAACGATAGATACTCAGAAACTCCTTCCCTTCCCAGAGTAAACTACCATGAAGTAGCTCAAGAGGGACTATTGAAAACATTATTGTGCTTTTCAGGTTATAGGCCTTGAACCTGCAAACACTTGTGCATGTAAATAACTTCATATAGGTAAAGCAAATGCTTTGAACTCAAAAGGGCTACTGGCACTTAGGAAGTTTTTTATGTATGTAAGTGCCTGCAAGATTAAAACTGTAGTTGGTGTTTGATTAACGTTTAATCCTCCATGGCTGTGCTGCCTTACGGACAATCCAGAGGGAGTTTCAGAGGGGGCAACTCAGGAGCTGAACATGCAGATGAGTTTTAGTTCCATTACTTAGGCTGGGTTTAGATTTTCAGTTTGAAGATGATATGAATATGTTTGTTCTTTTTTTGCTCTTTTTGTTTTGTTTTAAAGTTTAGAAATAAAAGTCAAAACTACCTCCTCCTAAACTGGAGGTCTGAGTTTGTGATACATGTTGCTGTTTTGGCTTCTTTTCCTTTAAATAAAAAAGGTTTGAATTTAATTCACAACATTTTACACTTTTTATTCTGCCATTTTCATCTTCAATATCTAAGGAAAAGTGAAAGAAATGTAGAAATACAATAGTGTCTTTTAGAAAGTAATATTGCCTTTTACAAAATTTTCCTGATCTTTACTCTTTTCATTCAGCATTTTACCAAAATCAACATCAATTTGCAGAGGCTTTTGATGAACTTAACATGGCTTTTTTTTCTAAAAGGCCATAGAACACAGTCCACATCCCACAGAAGCTACTAAGAGTTTTTCATTACATCTGTTGGAAGCTGATTTAAAGTTAGAGAATGCCTAACTACAGGAAATACAGGATTTCTTTATATGAAATTATTTGTTTGCTTGTAACTTTAGGACCACACAATCTACAGTTGCTGTAAGATTTTTCTGCAAATTATTAGTCAACCCTTGAACAGAGTTTGTGACAGTGCTGGCAAACAATGGACTTAAAGAATGTTTTGAGGAAGTGTCTGTGTTTATATGGGAGCTAGTAAATGGGCATGGATGAGACATTATGAAGAATGAAGATGTGGAAATGCATCCTGCAGGAATGGTGAAGCACACAGAGAACGGATGCAATTGGGCTGCTACACCCAGGGTTCAGTCACTGTCCTTTTTGTCTGGAGAAGTCAGAGTTTATGCTGGATTTTTGGGAAAAAGCTGCTTTTTAGTGACTGGGGAAAGGCTGCGTGGACCTTTGTAGTTCATCCATGTAACATCATGCAGGGGGAAAGACATTCCTGCTGATTTTCTTGATTTATTTGATTCCAAACCATTTTTCCGCTTCTCTCCTTATATGCACACCTGTCTATTGACATCCTTAAAGCAGTCTTTGTTATTTAGTACATCTTTGACACTTCTGCTTTGTGCATAAAATAGAAACAGTGTTTTGTTAGCCTGCTGGTCTGAGAGCCTTATCCTGGGCTATGGCTCTGTTTTTCTCAGCTCTGCATGTGCAGACTTGGAGGACAGACGAGTAACCAGGGGTGAAATCCACCTCTGTGCTGGGTAAACATTTAAACTTTATGATCCTTGTCCTAGCCCTGTACATAAGGGTGAATTTCATCCTCCATAAATGTAAAGTCTTCCTGTGTTATTACAGTTGCCTCTCCCCATTTCCCATTATCTTTGAACCCCCTCTCCATCATTAAGCTTTCTTTTAGGATCCAGGAAAATGTCATTCTCTTCTCCTCTTTCTCTGACTGGCCTCTGGTTATATTAGAAAATAAAATTAATCTCAAGGGGAAAATAGCACTTAAAATTATTACTACTGTTTAGCTTACTAAAGTGATTTGCTCTCCGTGACCTGTCTCAGGCTGATCCTTGTACAAATCAAATCAGCACACAAAACAGCACTGGGAAACGGTTTCCAGACTCAGAATTTCACAGCTCCTGAACCTTTCGAATGTCACAAGCAAACCAGAAATGAACATATTGGTTTATCTGTCTCTTTAGATCCCAGACAGTGCTTTTGTTTTTTTTAAAGGCACATATTTTCCTGTGCTCCATATGAAGTGTATGAATAAGCCAGCTGTAATGCTTCTGGGTGAGTCTATACTTAAATGTTTTGCTGAGTGGGGGCTGGAGAAAGTTTCCATCCAGTTCCAAGTCTATCCCTGTGTTGTGGGGTATTAATGTCACTCTGACCTCCAACAGTTTCTCATTAAGCTGTCTAAAACATGAACTCTTACCAAGAGCCTGCTCTTCATTTTAATTTGATGGGTTTATCAGTGGGCTGGAGGAGACAGCTTGTGGATAGACCAGACTTCGATGCTATTTCCCTGAGGCTCAGCTGGTCCCTGCCAGGAGCACTGGGATGGCACAGCCCGTGGCCCCCGGGAGAGCCGCGTGGCCTCACAGCACGGCCAGAGGCACCGGCCAGAGGCACCGGCCAGAGGCACCGGCCAGAGGCACCGGCTCAGCGTGGCTGCAGCAGCAACACGTTCATTAGTTCTGCCTCTCAGCTGCAAACGAGTGGAGGTGTTGGAGCTCTCTGCATCCGTGGCTGTGCTTTTTCACTCTCAGAAGTAGCTCAAACCATTCTAACTTGGGTGTCTCTCTGGCACACTCTGTTGCACGGTGCAGGTGCGTTCTCAACGCCCCAACTCCACAAGGAATAGAAGGGCAATCCTGTGAAACACAGATAACATCACTCACATCGTTAGGCTCTGAGCCCATTTCCTTTCTGACCTTGCTGAGGTGCAGGATGCCACAAGGATGACTCGTCATCCCCTTTTCCCTTGAAGTCCTTCCTGTCCAATTCAGCAGATAGATACCAACATCTGTGAAATTTAAGGAATGACATTGCAACATCCATGACAACAATTTGTTCGTCTTGTGGTGACCTCTTGTGGAGTCATTTAGAAATCAGGCTTGATCTGTCATGTACGGTACATTCCAGGGAGAGGAAGACAGGAGTCATAATCCAAAATGTTCTCGGGCTTGGAGGGACAGTCAGCTCAATCTGAAGGATGCACAGTCTCCTGTGGGCTCTCTGCATCTGGGTTTGATGGCAGGGTCATTTACTTGTCTCTTTGTACTCACTTTCTATCTTTGTGACTAAAACCCAACTTGTCCTTGACTCTCAAGCATAGGCTTAGCTTTAAAGAATTGGCGTTAAAAGCCAAAGTGTTATAGCAGTAGATCTGCACCTTATGAGAAAGATCCTAGCTTTTGTGTCACCCCATTTTTTAAACTGTCGTTCTGCACATATGGTAGACATCAGAGTGATTGCGGAGCCTGCAAGGTGCAACTAGGTGTGAATTGTTTAAAACAGGACTGCCACCACGTTCATATCCAACTCCGTATTTGGAAAATCTAGAAGTGATTGTTCTTCGCCCCCTGCCCATGTCTAATGCATAAAATCAAAACCTTTCATGCCATTCACATTATTTTTTGTGCCGATCCTGCTCAAAGCCAACCTTTATTTTTCATTAATTCTTGCAAGGCTTGAAGCTGTTCCCAAAGAAACCAATTGCCAAACTGATTGTGGAAGCCAGATCAAATCTGTAGTGTAATTTCCCCCCTGCTTTTTTGTTGTCCTTGCTCCAAGTCATTCCTGTCTCATGCAAACTACAATAACTATGGCAAGCATTTACTTGTGGGAAAAATTATCTCAACTTCCTCTCTGTGCATATAATATCTAACAATGTACTGTACTGAATAGCATATTGAGAAATGTCATTGATTATTCAGAGTTTAACATGATGAGCCATTCCGTTGTTCTCTTCATTGAGACCAATTTATTCTTACGCTCAGATAAAATTACAATACTCTAAATAATAAAATAAATAAACCCCATGACCTGCTATGAGAAAGATCCCCTTTGCAATAATAGTTTTAAAAACACCCGCATGGGTCAAGGTTTTTTCCTTTTTTCTCCACGTTTGTTTGGTTTTTCACTTTTTTGCTTTATTATTTGGTCACTAAGCAAAAGGTTTGCTGGGTGCCTTTTTTTTAAGCTTGAGGGAGAATATGAATGTCATAAATATTTCATTTTCCTAGCACATCTTGCATTGTTCCTCACTTTCAGACCTTGCCAGCAGTCAACACAGTAGTAAATTTCAGCACCTGTGGACCTTTTTCAGTAATTTATGATTTCCATTAGATTTCCATTAGAGATGGACTAAAACAGTTTAGAAAAGTGCTAGCACCTTCAGCCATACGGATCCTGCCTGTCTCTGAGGAGGAGGGTTGGATTTTGCTGTCTGTGCCCATGGCTGCTGCCAAAGGTTTGGCGCTTCCATTGGAACTATTGGGTCTCAATGCCAGCCAAATGCCTCCTTGGAGAGGAGGTACCATAGCTGAAAAAGGAAGGGCAGGTTGAAAATAGAAAACCAGACTTCTCAGTAAAAATGGTGCTGTTTCTCCCTTTCTGCCCCTGCAAGCTTGAGCGCAAGTTTAGCCCACAGTGACTGGCTTTACTGAGTCACTACAAGTGTCCGTAATTCAACAGCCACACATTTTTATTGGCAGCACTCCATCCTGAGCTTTGTGGGGTGCCTTTCCCCTCCTTCCAGCTCTCCTCCTCACACACCTGTGGTCTGGTACAGGGCTTTGACAGTAGTAATTTGTTTCACTAGGAAATATATTGGAGAGAGGCCTTAAGGTAAGAACTTTGGGATTAGTTTGATTAAGAAATTGTCTTGATATTCCCTCCATCTCGAATGCAAACTTACAAGCAGCAAGTGTTTGTTCCAGGACTAGTTGTAAACCTGGAAACCTCCCACATGATTGCCACAAAGCAAGATATGGTGGCAAATAAATCACAGCGAATAATTTAGTCATGAATTATCCATTGGCATTGTATCATAGCTTCAATACATTTCCCATAATAGATCACTATAGTCCCATTGACATCCACTTGACTTTTATGCAGTTTTGCAGATTTCACTCTCATATGAATGGCTCTGACTAGTGTAGGATTGCAGCAGCTGATTCAAGGATTGACTATTAGACCGGATATTAGATGAATTATTGTACCCATGGCATTTTCTGGAAGCTGTCCTCTGGGTAGGATTGGAATTTTGGTTGTTCCGTCAGTTCGGTATTTGTTAATTATTTTAACCAGCTGCACTACATCGAGCCACCATCCCTATGTAAAACTTTCCCTCTGTTGCCATCCTCTGACCACCTTTCAGCACTGTCATTCCAGCAGTAGGGCACTCCGGGGGGCACGGCTCATGCTGGGATAACGTCACACTCCGAGTGCTCTTCACAATGGATTTCAGCAAGCTGAGGAATGACATTATCTCAGCAGGACACCTGCCCTTCACCTTCCCCGAGGTAGGGACCCACCTCAGAAAGGTCAACACTTGCAGTTTAAAATATTATTTTAACCATTGCTATTCAGAATTCAAAGGAAGAAGAGAGTGAATGTCAGATAGCCATGAAATTAATGAAGCCCATTACTCCCTACAAATGACAACTGGCCCCAGACATACACTGAATATTGTTTTACTTGGGTTTTAAGCATGTTAAAAAAAAAAAAAAAAAGAACATTCTGCAGGATATTTTAACGTGAATCCCAAGTGCCAGCAGAGTAGCAATTTGCATTTTAAAAAAGTTATGTGTTTAAAAAATGCATTGGTGAATTAATACACTGAGGACTTTGACTACTTTTATCTCTTTGCTATCACTCTTCTGCTTCTTTTTGTACAGCTTATTTTGGAATAGCAGTAAATCTTCTTAAAAGACAGTGGAATGATGTCCTGGCTGGAGCCGAGCACACTGCTTGAACCAGGGGATTTGTCTCATCAGTGTAGCATGTCTTCCCTCCAGTGGACCATCCACTTCATACTTTTGGGGTAGAGGTTTTTAAAAAAATACCATATTCTCAAATCTTATTTACCTTCTAACCTGAAATATAAAACTGAGAAAGCACTTTTGTGAAGTTAGAAATGGCCAAATAACTCCCACAATTCCTTTTCTGTTCCTTTTTTCCTTTGTATGAAGAACGTAACTCCAGGAGCTCAGTTCATAAAACAAATGTTTGCGGAAAACGGAACGTATCCTCCACATATGTTTGATAGTATTACATTTGCACCTTTTTTTTTTTATCATTTATGCCACTAAAGCACAGCAGCAGAGATGGCAAAGGTAAAGAAAAAAATCTGATTTATCGCTGTTTTCTTTGATTTTACTGCTGATGCAGTTCCAAAGAAATTAGTGGAGTCCCACCAGCACAAGTCAGCCAGCGCTGAGCCACGCTGAGGCATTTTGCTTTGAGAATCTGGCTGAGCTCTTCTGGGAAATGTTTTTCAATATCGGCTCAGCATGACGAGGGCATCAACTGGCTTGTGGATAGAGTTTATCTTCAGGGGTTAGACACACCTTTGATTTGCTGAATGATGCCTCCTGTATTGTTTGATGGAGCAGCAAATGGAAGGCAATAATTCTGGCAGATGGTTTTAAGGAGTGGCTGGGGGAGCAGATGAGCCTCAACATTTACAGATCCCATTTCCACCTCTCTGCTCTGTCGTTCTGCCCATCATGGCATTTTCTGGAGGTTTTGAGATGCTGAAGGATGTCACAAGGGTTTTTGTTTCAGTATTATCATAGCATTTCTAGATTTGGCTATAGAACTGAATCTGATTTTGTCATTTCTGGCTCAGTTTTTAAGCCAACTTGGCTATGTTTTTATAAGTGCTCTCTCTTAAAATTCCCAAAGGAATCAAAACTGCAGAGCTCATGGAAGTCTTCCATTAGTCATCACGATAAAAGGTTATTAATCATAAATGCCTTTATGTTCAGAATTAAATTTTTACTAATTTTGTTCTAAAAGTATATACTGTGTTTAGGCCTGATGAATAGAAATGAAATTGGAGTAACAACTATTGAAAAGGCATTTTAACAATAGTTGTCAAAAGAGCATTGTCTTAGAAATGGATTAAAAGAAGCAGCCCTGTTTTCTTCTAAAGAAGAACTGTTTTCACTGAGCTTCTTTTATTGATAAATTTCCAGAGACCTTGAGTTGTGGATTATTTTCTAGCAATCGATGTTCATAATTCATGCATTGTCTTTCCTACCATGTTTTGAAACATTATAAAACATGTCAGCAGAAATCCATAAAAATTCAGTTGATAGTTGAAAGCATAGAATTAGTCAAAGAGGGGTTTTTTGGGGGGGACAAAAGACCCTTGGGGAGGTGGATGTGTGTATTTCTATGAGTATGTAAGGTAAGCCACGCTCTCAGCTCCACTCCGGTGTGCCAGTGCAGCCTTGGACTGATACCCAAACACCCAATTTGGCCTGGAAAGGAGGTGGGCCACGTTGCATCACTGCAGAGTCTTACTTCAGGCAAATTTCCTTCCTCTGTTTTCCATGAAGCTGTTTAATTCATAAGCTTTGATGTTTAAACTGATCCTGACCTTCTGTGAGTACTTCAAAAAGGGAAAATTAGCTGCTTGGAAAAATAGAACGACTTAAATCTAGCAATTTGGGACACACATGTTAAGGTCCCACTGAACTTGTGTTGACTTCTTCAACTCTTTTTGGTATTATTTCCTGATTGACTTATAACTAGAGAAAGGTGTTAATTTTCAAAACTTCAGGAATCTCTGTTTATTGATCTGTCTTTGAAACATTGTCCCTGGTACAGGAAGAATCCATCAAGACACAGGGAGCTGCTCTAAACACAGGGCATAAAAGACTTTGATTAACTTTATTTTGGCTTTTACTTACCTCTAATGAGTAAAATGATTAATTGAATAACACTCCCTGGCTTCACTATAGTTGATGGTCCATAACAACTCCCCTGGTTCTCATAGTTTATAATTTAGCTGTCAAAATATTCTCTAGGTTAGATCTTGGGAAGAAAGGTCTTGACTTTGCTTTTTTTTTTTTTAACAAAGCAAATCTTCTTCAACTATTTGTAAGTTATTGAAGTCAGTTGAAAACATCCCACTTTAAAATATGTGCCTGGTCAGTGTTAGGTAGTTATTATTTCGGGAAGATAAAAATTTAATACATCATTTCAAAGTATTTAAAACGTGCAACTGATCTTTGCTGTGATTTATTGTAGACTGGGATATACATATATGGTCAGAGTTTTTTGAGTGGGGGAAATGTCTCTACTGTGTATTAATGGTACTTTTTCAAATAGCTGAATTGATCAATTTTTTTTGACGATCGACACCTGGCTTGATATTTTCAAACTTTTTTGAAGTATTATGTAAAAGTCCTGTCTTTTTTAATTACTTTTGCTCTTCAAGATCTAGATCTTTAAGATACATTTGGGCCCTGTGGGCATGGAGACAAGTTTCCTTCAAGGCAGGCTTCAGTTTTAATGCTGCTGGACTCAGCTTTGGATCCTAGGAGGATTTTATCCTTATATCCCAAAGTTTTGAGTTTTCCTGGAGTGAACACATCTTTCCCATGTGTCCTAACTGTTTTATCCCACCAGTTTTGAGGGCTTTTTGATGATTAAATTCAGGCATCTGTTCCTAGGCAATCCTGTTTCCAGGTGGGTCTTTCCTATTCAGAGCCCATTGCTGCCCTTTGCTTGATTGCAGTTACTGATGGGCAGATCCAGGTGTTGGAGCACTGGCTGTGACTCACAGGTCCTTCAACAAGAGAGACCTTCTCTCACCTTTTAAAGCTTCCTGGAGGTTCAGGGTAACACCTGAGCCTACAGCAAGGGCAGCTGAGGAAAAGATCCAGCCTCAGCTGCTTGCCCTCAGCAGATGGTTGTGTGGGGTTGGATGTGTTTCACTGCTCACAAAATCAGACCCGTGCAAAGATGCAAATCTCTCTCTTCTTCTCTTTCAGCAATTTTTGATGCTCCTTATTGCTGTTAAAATTAAAGCTAATTTTGCCCACATCCTTATTGTTTGACTTGATGTGGTTATTTTATTTTTGTCATTAAAAAGATTAGTTATGCTCCAAGTGTTTCCATCCATTATGTTTTGGGGGTTTTTTTAGTTAATACTAAGTTCTCTTTCTTTATCTTTTACACCAGCTTTTAAGGAAAAAAGTCCCAAAGTTTTCTACATTTTTAACTTTGCATCTAATATCTCAATTCTATTTTGACATATTAAGTGTGTGTGTATGTTCAAGATTTCTTACTTTGTTCTTATTTCTGGTGGAATTTTGCCATAAATTCTGTGCGTCAAAGGGAATTTGCAGTTAAATTTGAAGTCTCCACTGCTTTTATTAAGCCAAATCCTGGAAGGTGCTAACTCCTCTCAAAATCTGTATTTTACTGATAACAGAAGGTGCTTGTTTTAGTGTAGAACACTGTATCTTCCTGTCTTTTTATTCACTCAGTTTACTAAGATAGTAGTCAAAGACTATCCCAACAGTAAAACTGAACAGAGGAAAACATCCTCATAATTGCAAAAAAATCTCCCAAATTTCCTACCCCAAACCCTCAAATAAAATCCTACAATGTAGATAAAAATTTCTACACACTGGGCAAATTCTTATCCAGCTAAAATTAACATCTATGGCACTAGGGTTTATTAAAATAGTGAGAAGTTTTACACAGATATAGCACACTGCAGAAATCCTTTTTAGCACTGTAACAAAACATAAAACTGTCTGTACTCCTCTGTGTCAAACCCTCCCTATTTGTGCAACATCACTTCTTTAAAAATAAAAAAAAGAGTGATCTGGTTCTAGTCTCTGTAAAGCTATTATATGAGAAGATAATATAAAATTATTTTATGAGAAGATAATCTAAAACTGCTTTACAAGAAAATAATCTAAATGTCTGTCCAGAGATTTTCAGTAAAATCAGATCACTGATAGCAAGACCCCACAGTGAGACACAAAGCCTTTTTTTGACTCATGTTGGCAAATACGTGGTACAAACCTGGACATGTGAAAGTTTTATAACAAAACTGAAAGAAAAAGTGTTGTCTTGAGTTGCAATGAGCATCACTTAAAACATCATCTGAACTACCAGTGAGTTTTAGCTGTAGACAAATTGCTTTCTGAGCATGGCTTTCAAAGAACCCTCAGGTTTGAAGTGAACTGATGAGATCAGGCTGTAATGTGAATTCAGACACATGTTCCTTAGGCTTATTCACAGGGATGGTCCATTTCACTCCTCACCAGCAGCATTTCCAAAGCAGTTTATGGTTCCTCCTGAGAACTGGTCTTTTTAAGTGTGCAAAATTATGTCCATTGAAGGAATTCTGGGATCTAAAGTGATGCAAGCTGGGGAGCATGGGTTTTCCAAAATTAATTTCTGTAATGAATATGAATACATAAATGTGTCTTAAGCTGTAACATTTTCAGCTCTCAATTTACAATATTTAAATATTCAAGAACTGCCAAGTGGGCTTTCTCATCTGTTTATTTGAAGCAGTCCACACAGAGTTGGTGTGATCAGTACTACTGTTGAGATGAAACATGAAGTCTACGAGTAACATCTCGTGCCAAAGTGAACTTTACGGTTAATAAATTCAGCAGTTCAGAGGTTATTTAGTCAGTAATTAAATGTAAGAGTCAATATTTAAGTCCAAGAAGAAATCTTGAGAATCTTGATCTTGTTAAACTCCTATCTCAATTACATGATCAAAGCCAGCAGAAGTATTTTTCTTTGTAAAGTATCACTTTCAAAGTCACTGACTCTTCTTCCACAGGGAGTTTGATTGTTGACTTCAGCTGAAGAAAGTTTAGAT
The DNA here is from genome assembly GCF_041296385.1 of Aphelocoma coerulescens. Classification (NCBI taxonomy): domain Eukaryota; kingdom Metazoa; phylum Chordata; class Aves; order Passeriformes; family Corvidae; genus Aphelocoma; species Aphelocoma coerulescens. Next base: position 8,897,466 of record NC_091024.1, read on the forward strand.
CAACACTGAGCTATTTTGAAAAATCCTCCCTGATACTTTCTCTGACTAGAGACATCTGAACCTTCTGAGGTTAACACATCTTGTTTTGGAGTCACCATCATGTTTTGTAATTCCTCTTCTCACTGTTCTCAACTGAAGTTGTTGCAAATGGGAGAGAAAAAAAATTCAAAGCAATGTAATCTTCCTTTCTTTCTTTTAACAGCTAGAGTAAGCAGCAGATTATTGGCATTGCAATCAGATTTGTACAGTGATATTTATTGTCTCTCTAAGTGTTATCAATGGTATAATTTTTGTTCTTTGATTTTCAGTTTGGTTATGATAAGGAGAGATGGCGCAGGAGAGGGGCTTCCTTGAGCTTCTGTTTTGGTCAGATGGGGTTTTTCATAACCATAGGTCTGTTTTGCCCATGATGGCACCTGATACTTTGAGAAAACTTTGAAGAAAACTTACTCTCTTGTTAAGAGGGACCTTGTGGCTAAATAAAAATCATCCTTCTGTCTGATTGTAGTGAATGAATTGAACAACTGACTGGATTGAATTTGCAAGCATTGATTCAGACAATTTTTTCTTATTCTGAATGGAATGTTCTTGTTATATATACAAAGTTTAGAAGGACTTCCAGCAGTCTAAGTAGTGGACAGAAATGTAGAAACTTCAGCAAGTTTAGGAAAAATATGTGGGCTAGTAATGCCTGCAATCACTGAGGTACCTGGTTGATATTCATTTCTTTGGAAACAAATCCTGGTATTAGAAACATTGAGGAGAGTAAAATTTGGGATGGATCTTTGGCTGGGATAAACCAGTATGCTTTTAATTCCAAATACTTGAAATTGTCAGCGCTGAGCATATTGTGAAATGACATCTGTCATATGGAATCTGAAAAAAACACCACCTAAACATACAAACTGTTTCATTCTCATCTGATGTAGTAGACAAAGCTGAAATGCTTGGAACAACCAAGAAATTAGATCAATAATGTGCCTTCAGTATGGCTTATCTCTGTTCATTTTAAAGTAAAGCCCAATTCACATCCTTCCCTGTGGTACATACAAATGCTGACTATTGAACTCTTCTTTTTCCCCAGTGATTTTCCTATAACTTCACTCAGCCAAACTCCTACTTGGGTTTTTTCCTCTTCTTCTTTTTTCTTCAAGGCAGTTAAATAATAACATGCACCTGTCTCCTATCTGATTAATCAGACTCCTAGTAAAACAGTTGTACAAATTGTGCAAATACTAAAAATCGGCCTACTTGCATGTGTTTACCTTGGAATAAGTTCACGTTGATGTTTCCATAAGGGTTCATGTTCTCTTTTTTCTTTTTTTTTTAAGGAATTCTTGACATGAAAATGGATATTTGTACTTAGTTTATGTTTTTATGAGTGATAAATAACTGCATGCCCTACCTAGATACGCCAAGCGTTTTATAAAGAGGTTTTCTAAGTGACAGATATCTGATTTATGGCAACTGGTGTCCTTGAAAATTAAGGATATTTTTTTCAAGTTTCATAATGCATTTAGAGGAGCTGTAATCCACTGTGTATTATGCAAATTGTCAGCATCCTCTTATCTTCTCCCCCTTTTGTAGCACCCTTCACGGGTGCTTCTTGGCTGTGCGTGGGTGAAGGATAATTCGAGTGCCCTCTAGCACTTCAGTGCCTGGTGTTGCACAATCAGGGAATCTGGTGTCACATTAAGGCAATTCTTATAATATAATCAAAGTTCTGATGTTGTACTGTCCTTTAGATGAAACAAACTAATGAAATGTATTGACCCTCCTTGCGCGCTTCTGAAGCGAAATGACGAAGCGGTATTGAAACTACATGAAATACATTGACATTGATTGTGAAGTCTGCGTTCCCAGAGTCACTTTGGTGGCTGATTAAAGTGTCACATTGACAATATAGCCCCTTTTGAACAGGAAATTAATACCAGCCTGGTGGCAAGGAATGTTCTTCCAGGCTGTAGCTTGCACTATCACCAGTCCTCAGAAATGAATCAGAGGCTCAGCTATTCCAGCATGGCACGCTGTTTTCCCTGATTATAACAAATAGATTGAAATTGCAACCACCATGAGGAAAAAAAAAAAAAAAAAAAAAGAGAGCTTGTGACATTTTATGTTTATTCTCATGATTCAATATGCGTATTACTGATAGGAATTTCAACAAAGACTTAACATGAACTATGTGCTTTCAGTCAGTTAAAGCTCCATTGAAAGTAGGAGTCACATTAGCTATGTCTTTCTAATCCATCTATCATCTGTTTGAATACATAAAAGCCTTTGTTTTACGATGTGGCTGACGTATGCACAAGTTGGGGGAATTTCTATAGATTGGGATATACAAGCACAGAAAAAATGTGTTTGACAGGCAGTGAGGGAGAAAATTATGTATTCAATGCATGGTGTGATGCTAAAAAGGAAGGAATGAGGCAGGTGGAGCAGTGGTGGAAGCTTTAAGACAGGATCATCTCTGAGATCTCAGGGCCTGTTTCTCCATCCCGGGAGCATCCTTTATAAACAGCCTAATGTAGGAGAAATTGGAAGAATGGAAAGGAGCTGTGACATGGGAAACAAATATTTATTCATTACTAAGTGACAATCTAAAAGGGAAAATTATACAGATGTAGAATACAGATGGCAGTTCTGTCCTGGAAAGATGAAATCTTAGGCCTGTCACCATCTCACAGCACAGTTCATCCCTTTTTACATTAAAGGAAGATGCATTTTTGAGCACTGTGTTATCCAGCTGTCATTTTCTTTCTTGAAATGAACTTTGCACTGGAGTTCTAGTGAGCAGAGCTACGCTGGTTTAGACCAGCTGAGACTATGACTCCACAGGCTCTGTCCCCTTAAACCTATTCCCAGTCCTCAGCTGCCTCTCTTGCAGCTCCACAATCCTTCACAGCACTATACCTTATAAAACTCTCACTCTGAGTGCCCCGACTCACAGTCCCCTCTTCTGGGTCTTAGACTGGATACTTAATTCTCACTGTGTTCTTCTCCTGCCACTGGGCAGAATTATGCAGGGGAGTATGGAACAGGAAGGAACAGCTCTCTTGTAAGATGTTTAAGTGTGATGCTGGAGAACAGACTGGCCAAAGAAAACTGATCACGGCTGGAGGAGTTAGGAGAGAAAAGGAGGTAATAAAAATTCTTGCCTGGCAGTCCAGCATAGAAGTTTTTTTGGCTCATTAACTTGTGAAACGGTTTGGGGATTTTCTAGAAAGTATCACAGGAGTGCAAAGCAACAATATGGCCATTAATAATAGTTTTATTACCAGTTAGCTGTATAGATAATTCCTGCATATTTCCACATTCAGAGTTCAGCATTCTCTCTCTGTGCACAGCTGCTCTAGGGCTGGCCAGAGAGCACCCCGGGAGATTTCTGTCAGAAAATGCTCAGATAGGCAACAAGATAGTGTTTTGTGGACATGCTCTGACCACAGAAACTAATCAGGTCTCTGCTGGAGCCAGCCACACAACAATGAGCCAAAGCCTGGTGCCCCAATAACCCGTGTGCCAGGCTCTCAAAGCCAGTGGTGTGTCCAGGGTACCGACAGCCTTGGGCTCCCCAGGTCCTGGGTCCAAACTCCCCCAGAATCCTGGAGTTCTGTGCCATCAGCCCAGATGTGGGTTCTCCAGATGCAAGAGCATCCAGCTGTTTCTCAGCCTCCCTCAAGGCTGGCTCAGCTGGGAGCCTGGCAGTGCTGCCCTTCCTCCCTTGGCCCCAGAGGACCTTGCTGAACAGGATCCCACAGGGGTTTTGATCCCTGCTTGAGAGCTTTGGGTCATCTGAGAGCTGATACCTGAAGGGCCCATAATCTCTCAGCCATGCCCAGATCCACCCCAGGATGCTGCAGCATCCCCCTGCCCTGAAGCAGAGCGATCCATCCAGCCTGTGTTCAGTCTGGCTGATTTGCTGGAGGGATGGAGAGGGTGGGAAGCCCCTTTCTAACTCGCCTCTTCTGGAGTCTGTGGCTCCTTGTTCAGGAACATTGTTGTTACTTTCAGTGCTGCTCCTGCTGTTGATCTTGGCCTTTGCTTCTGTGATTTCTGTTCCCCGCTGCACTACTTAGGTGAACAATAAGTTCCATTTCCAGCAGTGGTCGGCCTCCTCTCTTACCCCTTGCCTGCAGGAATTTCTTTTGTTTGGTTTGATATTTTTAGTCACGCTGTGTTGTAATAATAAGAACAAGACCATGGGCACGCGAGATTCCAGCCTTCTTTCAGTTGCCATGGCTTGCCTTTGCGCGTTGTTATTGCTGTGGATGAGCTGCTGCTGCTGCTGCTGCAGCCCCACTCCTTGATTTCTACTTCTTTAATATTGTTCCCTGCCTTACTACAAAGTTAACAGCAGTGCTTGTTCTCCCTCTCTGACGTCTTGAATCCACCCACGAACACATTATTTTCTGTAACGGCCAAAACTGGTGTGGGAGTGGGGGAAAAAGAAATGAAATGAGAATAAATAAGGATAGAATCCTGTGTGCTTTGGGACTGTTCCCTGCACTGCAGAAAGTGCTTGTGCACCCCGCTGAACCATGCAGATCAGGATGTGACCCTGAGCTCCATGTTTACACTGCACCCAGAACGTAGTGTGCTGAGAATGAGGACACTGAGGGGTCAGACGGAGCTGACGTCTTCGGTCTATGAGAAATCATGTCCTGTTGTTGTTTTTAAAAGCTGCAGAAGCTGTGGTGCTGGGACCAGATCATGGATATGCTTAGGAGAACCATGTGCGTGTGGAGACAAAGTCTGAGGGAAAAATAAACCGACATCATCCCACCCTGCCTGTCCACTGAAGCGCTGAAAGGGCACAGACTTGGCAGAGATGCCAAGGGTTCAGACAGGCTTTGCCACCAGCTTTGATGAAGTTCTGGTATCTGATGGGAGTTTCAAGCAGCTCTGAACCCTCAGTGCTTTTTGTAGCCACTCATTTTATGCCATTGATAAACTGATTTATTAACTTTTATAACATATCCTCTCATTTCTACTTCTTTCCTTTTTCTCTACACTTTTCCATCCTTGCATCTGTCTGATAGAAAGGTTGAGTAACAAAAATCTGAACACTCAACATCTAAGAAAGTTCCCCAAAGTACTCCCTTTCAGAATTTTCCTCTCTATGATTCTAACAAAAATTAAAAGACCACCAGGTTCCTGGTACAAAGTAGTAAAGCTACAATATACATTGTTTTCCTAAATTTTGGGTTGAAAACAGTTCATTTTATCACATGAGTAGTTTATCCTGTTAAAAAATATTTTCTGACCTAATGAAGCACTTTTAATACTTCAGTAGAAGGAAACTGGTAAACAAAATTTGTGAGCTACTGCTGTGATCCCTTTCCTAGGACTTACTGTGTGCAATCTGTATTGTGTCCTGCTGTCCTTCTCTACCAGCTGGTCTTTCACACGTTATTTTAAAAACAGGGAATTGGATATTCTCTTCTTTAAGAAACAAGCAAACGAATCCTTATGTATATACATATATAAAATATCTATATATCTATCTCTTTGTGGACATACATATTTCTATCTAAAATAAAGAACTGATTTTTCCAGCTGTGGTTAGTTATTCAGCTTAGAGTACAAAACGCTTCCCTCCATATGTAGGTGCAGGCTGCTGCAAGTCTTTTGGCTCTGTTTTTATGATGGTTAGCACAAAAGGGTACCTATTTCATCGATGTAATTCTTCACCTTTTGCACTAAGGGAGCTTCCTTGGAAAAGACTCTAACATTTTCCTGATTGCTCTTGTAAGCAATCCAAAAATCAAGGAATCTTATGTAGTTTTCTTTAATGCAGTCTGGATGATGAATTTACATCTATATATCAGAAACACTGTCTTCTGCCCTACATTACTAATGTCAGAAAATTGCCACTATATAATTCATCAAAGTATTTCTATAGACTCCCCCTTTATTATCTCTTCTCTTGCAAACGGTATAATTTGCCTTCATTCTATGTCAATGAGAGGAACTTTAATCTTGGGTACTGCTGGATAAGGTGCTGTACACATTAAAAGAATGGCAAGGCAAAAAGGGAATGGGCCTGGATAAAAATATAGATTAGGAGCTATTTATTAACAACTGCAAACATGGCAACAAAAGACTTTTTAAAAGCAGCTTGAAAATTTTGCTTAAAATGGTCACATAATGGAAGTATTTTTGCACTGTATGTGTTTTAGTCAAAATTATTTTCTTAGAGTTTCTTTTACACTGAAGAGTGTATGCTGATTTCTAAGTTACACTTCTTTAGAAATGTGTGGAGCCATAAAGTGGATTTAACTGTGAGAAAGGCTCAATATCTCATAGTCATATTGTACCTTTCACCCTAGAATATCCTAAAGTACTTTTCACACGTAAAAACCTGATATGTAATTGCACCTGCTTCAGATATGAAATGCAGCAGTTGTTTAATGGTGCACAGAAACACTAGACAAGGGTATGAGGCCAGAAATTGAAGAATGCAATATCCAGCTGAAAATCCAGGTGGGATTTAGGATGGGAGGATGTAATTGCTTCAATTAGAATTTTGTGAGAATAATATATTTAATAGGTGCAATTCCTGGCCCTATTGGAGTCAATGAGAACATTGCTGCTGATTACAAATGAGGTTGGAACTCCTCTCATATCTCTACCTTTATGAAAAGTTTAATGAAATACTGTAGGCAGAATTGTTTGCGGGATTTTGATTTTCTCATCTCCACCAGAAGAATTGGCTTGATCCTCAGCCCAGCATTATAGCTATGAAATCTTGTTAAGCGCCTGTTTTACACCCGTAAAAGGGAGAGGCGAATTGGATCCAGCATCTCCTGTGGCCTTTCCCACCAGTATGGGATATTGGTTCATTCCAGCTCAGATAGAAATGTCAGCTGCAGAATCAGCCTGACGCACACAGCTGTTCCGTGGAGGTTTCCAGTATAAAAGTAATTTCCCATACAAGTACCCTGGCTGGTAGCTCCTGTGCTGTGCTGATCCTGTCAGCTCTCACGTGGTCAGCTTTTATGACTGTAGGCCATGTTTTAAAATATCAAATGTTTCTGTTCAGTCAGTGTAGAATGTTAATAGGTAACGGGGAGGAGAGGACTGTGATGGCATAGATGCACAGGAAATATAAGCTGTGGAGATTAATATACTTTTGTGGTGAATAAGGAAAATATTTTATTCTATCCATTCATCTCCCCTTTCCCCTTCACTCCTTCCTGTTTTCCCCTCAGTTCTTTCAGGATCCAAAAGGTTTGATGCTGATCTTAATGAAAATCTTCCATTGATTTAGTTTAGGTACTGAGCTATGTAATGCAAATACCAACCTGTGAGCCATTTGCTTCCCTTTAAGCATTCATCCTAAAGTGGAAAAAAAAAAAAAAAAAAAAAAAAAAAAAAAAAAAAAAAAAAAAAAAAGAACAAAAAACAGCAAAAACCAGGTCTAAAAGTATATACCCAGGTCTTTCACATCACATATCTACAGGCTCTCACTGCCTCACAGCTGGACTTTGGAGTAGCCTTACCCTATTGTAGCTGAGTGGTTTCTGGGCCAAACCCTCTGAACCTGAACTCCCATCCAGCCCAGAGGGAGTCTGTGGGTGTTTGTGCTGAAGACATGTCCCAAGGAGGACCTCAGCACAGCTGGGAAGGTGCAGTGGATGCTTCAGCCTCCTTGAATGAGTAGCTATGGATTCCCTAGCTCTGGGGGATTTGCTTGCCCCACATCAATTGGGAGTAGTGGCCCAGTGTCACCTCCAGACCTTGCTCTGCAGGAATATCAGTGAGTGGAGCAGTGTATGTGAAGTATATTTTTTGTACACGCTGTCCTGGGAATGAGATTTCCGTGCAGGAAATAGACTGAAAATTTCCAGTTAGAGAAAGCCCAAATTCTTTGCATTACGTGGTGCCCCTGCGTCGCTGCAGGGGAGTGTGATGGCAACAGAGAAGCTGCTGTGACTGTCCAGGCGTGTGGGTAAGTGCCCCACAGAGTGCCCTAAAACTGCTCCAGCAGTATCCCAACCCAGTTCTCTGGGAAGGGCTCATACCCTCATGCTACATGAGCAGAGCCTGGAGGCTGTCAGCACTTCCACTCAGAGAAGAAACCAAAGCAAGCAGGAGCCAGTGGTGGTGGAGAGGAGCTCAGGGCTGTCCCCAGTTCCAACTGGATGCCATGTGCTCGGGTCCTACCCCTCCAAAGCCCTGCCACCCTGCCAGGGAAAAGGCATTTCCTTTCTTTCCCTCAAAGATAAACACCAAATTTTAAAAAGTGATTTACTTGAAAGCCACTACCAATTTTTTCTCATTTCATGCCCCAGCTTGCTTCTAGGTTGTTGCTGTGATTTTTTTATTCTTTTTTTTTTTAAAACTCGTAACACATGGACTCTTTCAAAAACACCAAGTATTCAAGATAAAACTGCTTTCAGCCTACGGCATAAAATGTAAGGCTACATGAAAGTAAAAAAGGATGAGAGCTTTTCAATCAATTTGATGAAAAATTTAAGTTAATTAAAAGAATGCTCAATTTTTCCCTAGAAGGCGACACTGATCTTTATTATTAATGCATACCAGTGTTTCATAACTGTGCATAATAATGGCCTGTAACATCAGGCACAGCTTCATCCCCAGCTTAATTTGTTACAAAATCTTTTTTGGTATTCTTAAAGCATGCCCTTTGCCACTGTATCTCTGATGCTCTTGGGCTAATTCCCAACTCCTAAAGGACGTCTTATTTTATGCTCACACCTGAGAATTAATTTATCAGATTGTTTTTTCAGTTTAAAGCTTTTTAAAAAATAATAAAAAAAATTAAAAGGCATATAGAGACCCTTCACTGCTTGGCTTTCATATCATTTTTTAAGTATTCAGATTCAATTAGTGGAAATAGAAGTAGAGGAATAATATTCATACAGGCTGGAGATGTGGAGTAGGAGAAAAGGAACAGAAATTAGTCTTTGAGGGATAGACACGAGGTTTCATTTTCTTCCATGTACATTAGTGGACAAAGTGCCTTTCCAAGATGGGGGGCATGTATTGAAGCAGGATCTTGGAAAAACCACAGCTAAGTGTGCCTCCATGGCTGTTGTTTTCCACAGTTAGTGCAGTTAATTGTTAACTCAGGTTGGTAAAGATTTATATTTTAGAGTTGCCAGCTAAGGTCCAGTTCCTGCTCTCTACTTATGCCTCTGCTTACAAGGAGTAAGAGTCCTCCTGCCTTTCCTGAATTCCACCCCTTTTTCCATCAAACCTCAGGAACATCCCTGAAGGATCCAACTACAGAACCACCAGGCAGCTTTCCAGATTGATTGAGGTAGACGGTTTTGCAGAGTGTAGCTTGGATTTTCCAAGAGCTGAATAGCCCCTGTGTTTAGGAGGTTTAAGGGGATGAAACTTCCCAGCTGGAGACCTTGTTTAATTCCCTACAGTAGGAGGAATGAAATTATGGCAAACCAAACATCTGGGGTGATGCAGGCATGACATGCAAGCATCCCTTTGTACTGGGGGGAATGAGAGGAATAAGATGAGTGCTTCTACTTCAGTACAGAAGCACTTAAAGGCCCCAGAGTCTGGTACTCTCTGTGCTGTCCCAGGAATAGGTGCAGGGATGGACCAGGCTCCAACCTGAGCACTTCACAGGAGAGGTAGACATGAGGAACAAAATGGATGCCATCACTACTAAACAGGGATACAAAGGGAAATCCTCACGATGAAGAAAAAGGATGAATTTTTGAAACTTTGTGTTTTAAAGAACCAATCTGAATGCTGATTTCTTTCTTTTTTTTCTATATATTCCTTTTACTTCTGATACATAAACTAGAATAAATATAGAGAAAGGTAAACAGAATATTTCTTTTGCTTTTTAATAAATATGTAGCAGACGTGCAGGTCCTCAATGAGGAAGAGAACCAAAGGAGAGTGGGAATAAAAGTAAATTCTAGGTTGCATAGCATTTATCAAGGAGATGGAAAAAAGCTGGGAGTTGAAAGCAAGATTTAATGACAAGAGATGGTGATAAAAAAGTTCATAACAGCTGAGTTTTATGGTAAGACTTGTAATCAAGAGTCCCTTGGCCACCTGGTTGTCACTGGCTACATATGAACATAGCCAGGGCCTGAACAAACCTTTGTTTTCTCTTTCAGCAGAACCCAGGAGCTCTGGTATAGCCATGGCTGAGTGGGGATCAGTAGGACAGATTTACATGCAGAGCTGTTTGATATTCTCATTTGCCTCATCTGAAACTTGGGTTGGAAACTTGCCACTTTACCAAAAAAAAAAGAGCTCTGTGTTCCTGGGGGAACTTCCTGGTTCAGCCAGGGGCTCCAGTTTAACAGCCTCCTCCATCCCTAGGGACTGTTCCAACCCCAAATGGGTTCCAACCCCTACTGGGATAGACTTCCTCAATCTGTTCTGCCAGACCTTTCTACTTTGCATAAATAATTGAGCATTCATTAGAGCAGGGTCTTGAGCCTGGGTTTCCCATAGCTGAGGTGAGTGCCCTGACCACCACACTATTGATTTTCCTATCCAGACCGATCAATCTCTCATTGATCTCATTGGTGCTAATTGGCAAAGGGGGTGCCCACAGGATGTCTGGTGGGAGCAGGAGACACATGTAACCCCTATGAAAATAACACCATGTATTATCCAGTGGCAGTGACAAACACTGCTCTGTGAGACCTGTGTCTGGCATAGCTTCAGGTATCCCACCTTGCACAAGATCAAACAACCTCCCTCTAATGATTCCAGTGGAAATGGTGTTGCCATTCAACATCATATGCAATAATTGTGTATCCTCAGTAAAAACAACATTTCTGCCTAATCATGAAAAGCACAGTTGAGCTACAGTCTGAACTGACTCAATTTGTGTAACAAGATTCCACTGTGTTTGCCCAAATTGGCATAGTTCCTCTCCAAGAGACTGAAAAATGACGGCAAATCCAGCATGAAGCCTGTTGTTATAGGAAATGTAGGGAGTAGCACAAGTTTATTGTCAGCCTTCAAGTGTGCCTTTAGGTGGTCACCACATCCTGAGACGCTGCTGATAGAACAAGATGACATGTTTCTGAAGGCCTGCCAAGAGATTCAAACAGAAAATATTGAAGACTCTTGCTCTGCTTTTCTTAGCAGTTTACTGTTTCCCTTCAGAATGAATATGAAATTATGCTGCTGTGAAGAAACCCACAGTGTAATGAAGGACGCTGGGAAAGATTAGCCAAGGCAGATAATGTCTTGTAGAGACTATCTCTTTGGCACCTTTGATACCAATTATACCATGACATCTCAAAAGGAAGTCACCTGTCTTAGCTGAGGAAAGATATCCAAGAAAATCTAACAAGTTTTTTTTTTTCAGTTAATTGTGCAATGAACATACACAATGATATAGTAATCATTTCCTCCGGTATAGCAGGAAAAAAAATTAAGTAAAATTAGTTCTCAACATGAAACCATTATGAGCTGTAATTTATTTCAGAAAGTGGAAAGTGTTAGGGAGAAAAGGAAAAAAAAAAATCCCAAACCCTTTGCTGATAATTTGTTATGTTCTGGACCCAGTAAATGACCTTATACATATGGACTTAAGTATACTCAGCGGGTACAATATATCTAAAATGACATAGAGGGTTGAGCCTAATTGATATCATTAGAGCCCTGGTCCTTTTACACTTGGCCTTTGAGATGTTGGTGTTACCAAGAAAGCTGCTTTTGATTTATTTTGCTTTTCTTCTTCATCCTTTTGCTCTCTCTCATTCTCTCTCTCATTTCCCCCCCTCCTTCTCTCAAGTTCTGCTCAAAGGCCAGACCCAGGGAGGTTAGGAACTCACGATCCCATCCAAGGGCTGCAGTGCTACAGATTGCAAATTCCCTTCTGAAGTGATAACTTCTAACAAGAGGCACTTGGTATGTTTGACCAGTGTGCTTCTTAAGGGGAAAAAAAAAAAAGGAAAAAGTGCAATTGTATGGATAAAATACCAGCAACATTTATTCTAGGTGACTCTCATAGGGGTTAACATGTGCTTTATCTTTAAAGGGGATATTCTCTGGCAGTTTGTGGCAGAAAGAAGTGTACTCAGCATAATGTAGATTGGTGTGGCTTACAAATTTTTAAATTGTTTTCATTTTTAACCAGTGAATTATATCAAAACCAAGGTCATATCACCTTTCCCTTAAAAATTCTACAGTGAATATGTTGCAATCAACTCAATATTTCATTAGTGTTTTACAGATGAACTCTGAAAGTTATCACTGACTTTGTACAACATCTTCTTTATACACAAATACAAACTAGGTCTGTGCATCCAACATTTTCCAGGAATGTTTATGTGCAACAAACAGTAGCACAGTACAGGTGGGAAGAGTGGTATGTGGTCTTGTACCTAGAAATCTGGGAAGTCTCAGAATTTTGAAAGTTACAAGATATTCTTCATTAACTGGTTCTTGTGTTTCAATAGCCTTCTACTCTGTTTATTTTTCAGAAAATCTATTTCAATATGTTCCAGAAAAAAATGCTTGTTTAGCTGTAGCATAGTTGGTTTTTTCCCATACTGATCAAGTACAGGTTTGGCTGAGACTCATTTAAAACGGTTTATCAGATATTCATTGAAAAGGAATGAGATTTAATGACGCTTAAGTAAACAAGAGAAAAAAGAAACCAACACATTGAAATTGGTTAAAAGAAACTTCCCTACTTAGAAGTCACTTTTACCTGCATTTTAACTAAGTTTGCTTGGGCCTGATTCAGTGGATCCTGAGTTAGACCATTACTCCAGCTCAAAAGGGAAGAACAGGTTCCAGACTACTCAGGGAGAGCAGTTTTCTTTCTTTGCTGATTGGGCTGGAAGTCACAATCAAAGGAAAGTTGGTGTTTCATGATCTCATTATGGTGAGTACCTGGCTCTCCTTGAGCAGCAGCTGCCACAGGCTAATGGGGATTGGTATCCCAGTGTCCTTGCATCCTTGTCCCAGTTGTTGATGACAATCAGAGGTATAAATGCCTGTAATGCAATTGTTCTACCAAGTCCAGCAGGTAGTACTGCAAACACTGGAGTGGGAAGATTCTGTAAAGGTCTGAGTGTGGGTTCAGGAGAGGGGAGACTTATTAGAGGGGGAGGAGAAGGAAGAGAGAGAAAGAAAATATTTTAATTGAAAACATGCAATCAAAAACAACCCCCTGTCCTGTATGCTTTATTCATCTGCTAATTGAAAATGGGAGACTTGTGAACCCAAAGTGCACATGAGCACATCTCCTAGCTGCCCTCGGCGAGTCAGAGTGCTATGGCACACACTGTGCACGGGGAACAAAAGGGCAGAACAATTAAAAGGAAAATGCAAAGTACAGTTCTTGAAATGTCATGCACGTTAGCAGCACAAAATGCCAGTTGGGCTCCTCATCATATTCCCTGCATCCTTCTTTTCCTTTCTCCTGAATTTTTTATTTTTGTCTTTCCTTAATTTTTTTATCCGTGCGTGTCGGAAGGTGACGGCGGAAGCAGGGCACACACAGAGTTGTAAGCACGACATCACCACCTCCATTCTTTTGATTCATTTACCCCTCTAACATCTCACTTCCCAAATGTCCACCCTCCCCCCCAGCACTTCCACCCCCAGTGCCTGGCTCCATAACCCCCCTTTACCATTAACACCCATCAGCAGCCGGCACGTTTTTATGGTCAGGGAGCATTGTTGCCCAGGCCTCCCTCTGGGCTCAGATCACATAACTATAAATTTACTCTCATTCCTTGTTGGTTCAGTACATCCTCAGGCCTTCCTCTCTCCTGCACTTTATCCCTGCTTTTCTCTCATTGGCATATGCACCTTGACCCAGGCAGCCTTGCACATATGCAAGATACAAAAAGTCCACCAGCTGTGATCAACAGTAAATAAATCTTGATGCCAGTATTAAGTTACTGCAATTTTATCCTCTCTCTCTTCCCTTCCCCACCCCTTCATCGATGGGAGAAGAATATGAACTTGACATTTGCTCACTGGAAGCAGATGGATGAGGTAGGTCAGCATTAGGTGTAACCCTAGCACTGTTTCTTTGGGTTTCCTGAAGGATGGAGCTAAAAGAATTCTCCTGTTGGGTCAGAGGCCACATTAGTCATTTGCTTAAAGAAGAACTGTGCAGAATTAATCAAAATGAAACACAGGTTTTCATGTCTCTCTCTTATTCAGAATCTCTCAGTCCTTTTTTCCATTCCTCTTAGAGGAAGCAATATATTTTATCCTTTTACACCTTGTCCTGCAGAGGTTTTGTTCGGAGTGGTGTCACAGGCCTTCCCCTTCTGTGTAGAAAACCATTTTAATCAGGATAAAGCCTCCATGTGATACTTGTAAAGGTCACCTGAAGCTGGTGTGTTAGTACCAGTGCAACCACAAAAAAAAGACTCAACCCTTCATGAAGAAGTTTTGAGTTGAAAAGAATGATTCTATTCACTGCATTTTTCCAACTTAAAAGGAAAGTTAAAAGAGCAGCTCTAACACTCAGAAGCAAAAAACTTTACATATTTTGTTTCACTATAACCTGAGGAGAGCAAACTATTCAGGGAGAAAGTCTTTCATTCTCGTTTCAAGAGCTATACCCCGAAACTGATTAAGAGCCTGACCTTACCATAAAACAGGTCACAGTAATATTTTTAGGGGTTTCTTTTTTTTTCCTTTTTTTTTTCCCCCGAGGTTGTTATCTTGGTCAGGGAGGTACCAGGGTATTTATGGTTTACAGTTTAAATCATCTCACAAAGGAAAAAGTTTCTTTGGACTGAAAGCTTTTGGCAGCAAACTTTCACCTGCTGTTTGAACTGTTCCCACTATTTGGCACACTTGCCTATAAAAGCTTAAAATAGTACATCAAGATTTTGGTTTCTCTTGATGTTTTTTTCCCCTCTTCTTTTCTTCTCCTGTTTTTCAAATGCTGGAACTTCCTATTTGCTACTCCTGAAAACATGTTAATAATTTAGTTGGGATTTGTGAGATAGGGTAGGAAAAAATGTCATTATTCCTCAAGATCTTTCATGTTCTTCAGCTGCTTTCCAGCCATGCCCAGCAGTCTGAAACACTCATGTTCCTCCAGCACTGCAGCAAAGTCATCACAAGCATTCTAGAAACCGGTTTCTCCTTGTTAACTCAGCTGTAAACCAGTTGAATTTCCACTGCCCTGAAAAATAATCCAGTTTATTCAGATGCATTTATAAAGCAAACAGCAAAACCACCCACTGTCAGTTGCTCACACATTGGCATATGCACACACAGACACCTTCAGCAGCCCATATAGCACTGACAGTATGCACAGCTGTTATATTTTACGCTATTTGATGCTCAATAATTAGCGCCTGTTAAGGAAAAAAGGAGAGATGCCACACTACCTTGCAACTAATAGCAGGAATCAGCATGTCCAATTTATCAAGACCTACTGCTGAAAGGAAGATTCCTGTTATAATTTCACATGATGTTGCTGTCACTATTACACTTGTCAGCACTATGATATCAACAAAAGACTTCTGGTGTATCTCGCAGGCAATGACTCTTCTTCAGATTCGCTGAAGTGAGACAAGAAAACCACACAGATGCTTGGTATTGTCTTAATTTAATTGGAGGTTTGGGTTGTTTTTTTTTTTCTGTATTTGGCACTTTTACTGATATTTTTTGGTAAGAGAAATGGATTGAGGATTGAACTCTAATCTCTTTCTCAGCTGCAAATATTTTGTGATAAGAAAACCATTTAAAATTGAGGAACTGTATGTATTCGGTCATGTTCTTAGCAATGTAAAGGGAGCAACCAGCCTGGCTTCAGACTGGTTCTGCAGGTGGTGTAAAATGGCTTGTGACCCTTCTGTGATTAAGAGATTTCTGTCAACAAAACAGGGTTGTTGCATGGAAATGTGCAGGTTCATGTGCCAGGCTACAAGACAACCCAAAGTACAGAATAATAGAATCATAGACTGCTTTGGGTTGGAAGGGACCTTAAAGATCATCCAGTTCCAAAACCCACCTGTCAAGGGCAGGGACACCTTCCACTAGACCAGGTTGTCCCATGCCCCATCCAACCTAGCCTGGAACACTTCCAGGGATGGGGAACACAGGTATGTGTTAGAGGAATCTTCAGTCTTTCCTGATATGTTTTAGCTCCCTGCAACTCAGCAGGGAGACCATGGCAGGCAGAACATGCTGGAGGTTAGCCATGGCTGTCAGGGGTCCTCAGTCAGGTTCTAAGAACTCAAGGAGACATCAGGATGTCTGCAGCAACAGCTGGCGGTTCCTCAGCTTCAGAGAGACCTGCATGAGACAGGTGAACTACACGTGAGGCAGCCTCTCACCAACAGATGCACGTGTAGCTTCTAGAGCAGAGGAAAGGATCCAGTCTGTGATATATCCAGAGATAAATAAATAAATATGCACACACAGGATTATGAAAACCAGAAATGAGATCCTGACCAGGTGTCTGAGAACATAATCTGCAGACAGGCCAGATTTCCTGTCTGTACATTCCTTGCAGACAAATGAGACTCTGGTACATGTGAATTCTTCTGGATGAGTTTGATGGAATATAGATCTGTATTTAAATCTCATGGATTCAGTATCAATTAGCTGTGTCAAAGTTTCTCTAGCAGCAAAACCTTTCTGATTATGCACAGTAGTGTTTTCCTAGGCTTCCCTTGTTGTTTTATTCCTCAGCCTGGCCTGTTGTTCTTCCATATGCAGAGATGCTCTAGGTTACCTCATCAGGAGTAATTTTTCAGTGTCATCTAAAGGTTTAGTGCTCTGATTCTGCAACTTTTTCTTGCACTGGAATAGTACTGTTCAGCCTGATATTTGCAAATTGCTTTAGCTCTCATTGCTAATTGTAAACTTTCAAAAAATATGACACTGGCTTCGAAATCATGAGTCCTTTTTTAGCAAGCAATTAATTTTGTAAGTTCTGGCACAAAAGAAACAGTTCCTTCATGATTTGTTTTTTTCATAATTTACTGCCAGTTTCAACAGATTTTCCTGTAGCTCCAGTTTCTTTGGTGGATGCTCTTCTGCCTAATCCTGTGTGTCCCCATGCTTGTACTTTTCCCTCTGGCCACTGATGGAACAGACACAGCCACTTCTACACAGCCACCTGTTTTCACAAGGCTTGTTAGAGTATCATTATTTTTGTCGAGTGTGTCCTTCCCTTTCCCCAGCATAAACACCTTCTGATCACATACATTTTCTCTTCAGAAAGCAGGCTATAAAAATTAACAGATGTCATAGTCATGAGGTTTTTTTTGCCCTGTGGATTCTGAATCTTACATTTAAACCTGATTGATGTTTTCAGATCTGATATTTTCAGTTACCCCTGTAGCTGTGAGGACTAGGAAGGTATGTTTTGGTCTTTCAAAATCAACCTGAAAATCCTATGATTCTCTGCCTTGGGGGTGTGAGGAAGACTTCAATACTTCCAAGAAAATCACTAATAGAGTGGTAACATCTGTAAGCCTGCAATTCTGAGCTCCGTGTAGACACATGATTCTCCATCCAAAAATGAAGTGATTCCCTGGTGCTGCCAGTTGAATCAAGGGTGTTTTGTTGTCAGGAGACAGCCCAATTTCCAGGTGAGTAATCTCTCTCTCAATATGCAGACCACTGCAGGTTAGTTGAATGCTATTGAGCAGCACTGTTTCTTCCCCATTACATAGAAGTAATTTTATCCTTGGGTTTAGGAGGCAGAGCAGCATACTGGTCAATCCACAGATTTCCAAGCTGGCCTATGGGGTCTCATTTTCCCTTCTGACACACCAAAGCATTAAGAACTATGGTACTTTTAGATCCGTTGTGTTTTCTACCTTCTTATAGAATTTATGTTCACAGCATATTTCTTAGTATCTTCCTCACATAGTTTGAAATTTTGATGCAAATTCATGCAGCAGAGCAGATATGTCTCTGGCTTTCCTTTCAGGATGAAATTGGCCTTGAAGCTGCTAAATGTGCTAACACGTAGCATTTACACACATTTAGTGTGTAAATCCCCTCACCCAAAGGAAACAAAAGGCTTGGAGTTTCCATTAAGTTCTTCCTCTCTCACCCCAGAAAACAGCTAAATTAAGGATCATGTTATTCTGTCTTAATCCATCATATGTGTTTTTCCATCTACACATCACAACTGAAGATATATATATATATATAAAGTATATATAAAGTAACAAAATCTGTCTGATAATTATAATTGAGTCAAAGATGCTAGGAGTTAGTGGTTAAGAATTATATATCTAAGCAACCATCGGTCACTCCAACGATTTCAGCATTTAAAAAAATAATCAATGAATGCTAAACATCTAAGTAGTGTTGCTGAGCATATGACTGTGCAATGACCAATTTGCAAAGCCACATTAAGAGAAATATATGAGCAGTGCTCTCCTTAGGGAATGGCCATACAACAGAGTGTGGGTATTTGTATAAAAGCTAATCCTCCCATGGAGTTATATCAATTAAGTACAGTTCAGGGTAATAAAGAAAATATAGTGTTATCTGGGCTGTATATTACTATCCCCTGATTTAAAAAATTGCAGCAAGGTCAGCGGTTTTGGTACTTGTTACTTACAACTAAAGTGCTGCCTGAGTTTTGCTGTCTGTCTGTGTATGTGTGCATCTCTTTTTCTTTTTCAGTGGCCTGTAGTGGCCTTGGAATGGGGGGAGAAAAAAAAAAGTGAAAAGGATCAATAATGCCACTTCTTTAAATACAAGAGTAGATTTAGTGTGTGTGAGTAGTGGCAGATTGACAGCCTGGAGAGCTAAAGGCCCACCTTGTGCAGCCAGAGCCGTGCAAGCCCCTCCTGGATTGCCGTGCAGTGTTACCGCAGCTTTGACCTGGCTGTGGACACTCTTCCCTCCTTGCAGCTGAACCTTTTGCTTGATTTCTGAGGCTACCACCAAATTAGTTCCAGTTGCAATGGTGTAGTATTTTATTGGGGAAGAAAGGCATGTTCGGTTTTCATTTTAAGGTGGGCAATTTCCAATAGGAAATGGATATTTTAATTTGCTTTTCTGTGTTGTAGTAATGAGTTGCTTACTTTCAAGAGCATAGCAGAAGGCAAAACCACACAAATGAGAGGAACTAGTTTCTCATGGTTCAAACTGCACATCCTTTTTCTGGTAGTTAGAAAAGGCTGAAAATGTTTTTTGCAGCGCTGATTATCCATTTTCTTCTGATAAATAAGTAGACATATTAGTGCCAGCTTAAGTTTAACTTTTTCTTAATGGGACAGACCTCTGAAGACAAAGCTTAGATAAAAGTGAATCTTAGAGCTCTCTGTGATATAACAGAGCAGTTAGTTCTTTTTCCCTCTACAGATCCAAGGTCCTCCCCAGAAGTGTTTCCCCTCTGGTTGTCCCAGTCCGTCTGTTCTCCAGTGTCACACCTTGGACTTCCAGGGAAGTCACAGACTCAGAATCATTTAGATTGGATGAACACCAGCAGTTCAAACGCTGCTGTTTGAGAGGTGCCAGAAGGCACAAGTACTTTATTTAGGGTGGATTACTTGAGATGTTAAAAAATGCTCAAGGGATTTTCATTCTGAACATTTGGAAATCTGTAAAGCAGAAGAAAACCCCCAATAAGAACTTCAAAATCTTGGTTCTGCCAATGCATATCTACCTCCTTACCTCTAGTCTTACGTACTGAATAGTACCTGGAGTTTGGAAAGAACTGGATTTTGAACCTGACTGGGATGTTTTACCTACACAGAGCCCCACATCAGGAAAAGCACAGAGGTTAATTCTGAGCACATGCTTAAAACCTATTGAAGTCAAACAGATATTTAGATACAGATGTGGGAAATATGTTTATGGGTGTTGTTGAACAAGGGCCTTACATGCATTAACAGTTTGCCACTGGATGCTGCTAGCCAATAATATGTTGCACTTTGGCTCTGCTAAAAATAACAATAAAATAGTTCTGTAATTTTCCTGCCATAATTGAATGATCCTGTGTTGTGATTCTGCACAACTTCATGAGCCAGGTAACACCATATACGTCTTGGAAGTTTCCCCCTGGTCTCCTGGTGTCCTTAAATCATTTGGTCTAAAAGCATTGAGAGATGGGAAATTTTTTAAAGAGTTAATCTTTTGGGAGCTACAACTAGACCAAAAACCCCAGTCCTTTTCTCTAGATTATCCATAGAATGGTAAATCCTGGTTAATATTTTGAAAGAACTAGAGGACCTTTAAAATCATGGAACTGATCTGGTGTTTGAAGTTGCTGGTTGGGGGATGGATTTCAGGCTCCCCGTTGCCCTGCAAGTCCAGTGGTCCTGCATGAGGACTCTAGAATCCAGAAGAAAAAAAAAAAAAAAAAAAAAAGTGGGAGTAAAAACAAGCTAAGCCAAAGAGAACAAAAATTAAAATGCAGTGGCTAATCAATTTAGTAATTTCTTATACATTCTGGTCTTCTGGATCATATTTGTGTCCTAATGTGAAGACAGGCCTTTTCCATTAAAACAGGGTAGTGCTAGGGAGTCCACTGCAGGAAAGCAAA
Source organism: Aphelocoma coerulescens (assembly GCF_041296385.1). Lineage (NCBI taxonomy): Eukaryota > Metazoa > Chordata > Aves > Passeriformes > Corvidae > Aphelocoma > Aphelocoma coerulescens. The sequence continues at coordinate 8,917,930 of NC_091024.1, forward strand.
CACTGGGATTCATTAAGCTGCCCTGGAGGTTCCAGCAGCCTTGGTGACTGGCTGGGGAAATGTGGATTGTTTGAGCAAATTCTCTCTCTCATCATTTTCCAAGCAGAAAACCTGACAAAATATGTTTGAGTATTAATATAATTAATCGTATTTTAATTGCTATTTATGTCTTTGTAAAAAAAGATTGGAAAATCTGGCCTTCTGATTTTTACTGGGTTTTACCCCATTTTTACTCAGGAGCAGATGACAAAATGTTCACTGCAAGGGTCATTAGACTCCATTTGTATGATACATAGAAAATGTCTTACTAAGATCGTTTTAGAGAGACAACATTAAAAATCACTTTCTGGAGCAACCCAGATGTTTTGCTGCAAGAGTCACTCTTACAAGGTGAAGTCCATGATTTACAGCATTGTCCTAGACAGGTAACAGGGACTTCCCTTCCAGTTGCTTGTGTAGGGCAGATCCACCTGTGAGGGAGAGTCTACCCACAGCATCACCACTTCTTTGATAGGTAAATAGCTAGAAGTCAAACATCTTTCAAAATCCAGCAGGGCACAAGCATCATGAAGTCACTGTATTGAGTCGTTGACATTATTGCAAAAACTTCCAACAACTCCTGGCTTGGTGTCAACAGTAAAGGCCCACATGTCATCAAGGAGAGAATACTGCATGAGCATTTCTTTAAACAGAAATCTTTTTCACACTCAGTGAATTCTGAACTACTGTAAGGGAATAAAACAAAACCAAGACAAGCAAAATAAAATAATTTTTAAAAAAGCAACAAAGGAGGAGGTGGCAAATACTGAAAAAAGAACAAGGGGGGAAAAAAGGTGGTTTCTGTTTTGTCCTACAGGCAGAAGTGCCAGGACAAATCAGCAGGTTTTCAGGTGAATTTTCTAGTTACAGTAGATGAAGCATTTCGTTGGCCACTTTGACAGATTGTTAACGTTAGTTGGGCTGAGTGTGATTAATTCTGCTGCTCTGTCAGTGACAGGAGGAAAAGGTTCTGCTAAAACCGAGCAGAGGTGACTCTGCTAGAATTCGTTAGAGGGGCTCAGAGCAGGGGAAGCACGAGGCAGAGTCATGTCAGCTTCCCAGCTGTGGTCTTCTGGATCAAAGGAAAGATGCTGCTGATTTGAAATGAAAAGTTGGGGGTTTCCCTAATGTGATCTGGCGTAGAGAGCGATTGATATGGGGTTGTCCTTCCCCTGCTTCAGGCAAGGGAAAAAATGGATCCGGATGTGAGCAAATAGTACAAAGAGAAGGCAGAGCTGCTAAGCTACATATTTTTATGCAATTTTCAAATGTGTGAGCTGTCAGGTTTAAAAAATAATAACACAGGGTCATTCCTTAGCCTGCTAACAGATGTGTCCAACATTTGGATCCTAGCACAAGGATTTTGCCTTAACCAAAATGAATACATCTTATACATTGACAGTAAATCTCTCAGCACCCTTAAAATATAACTCAACTAATAAATGGGAAAGAGAAGACATCTGAGAAACTGCAAGTGTCTGCTTAAAATATATAGAGTTAATATCAGCAACTGGCAAGTGAAGTCAGAGCAATCGGAGCATTCCTGCTCACCATTCCCTGGTGCAGAATCTGGATCCAAAGGCAGATTCACACCTCGTGTTAACACAGCGTACAGCAGTAAAGCCCCATTGATTTCAGCCTGGTTATTACTGATTTTCAGTCATTTAAGGGAGGAAAGTGGATCTCTGTGTGATTCTGTGACCAAGGCAGCAAAGTGTGCTCCCCCTGGCTCCGGTCACTCCAGAGCCAGAGACAACGTAGCCTGTGTTTCTTTGGCACTGACCAGTTGTTTCTAACACCAGTGTGGAAGCTGAAAGGGAGGTCACCCAATGTTTCCAGGCAAGAGCAAAGCAGGGAGAGGCACTATGAGCCGTGAGGTGCTGGGAGTAGCTGTGCAGAGGATAAAGCTCTGGAGTGACAGCAGAAATGTTATTCTCATCATACAAAGGGTGCACACCTCAAAGCGCAGAAATAAAAATATGTGGTAGTGGTATTGACTAACAGATTTGTGCAGAAATCTAGTGGCAGGATTTATTTGCAATCTTTTCTGGCTAGCTGAATTGTTTGAGAAGTGAAATAGTTATTCTAGATATCGTTCTCTATATATAATTCTATAATACAAACATCTGTGACTTGCTAAAATATTTTATTCTGAAACTAAGAGTGGAACATAAGCAGATAGAATAATAATGTCGTGCTTAAACTTAAGAAAATCATCTGAAATTCACAAGGCTTTAAGCTGTGGGAGTTGTTTTTCCTGCTCTTCCATGATGCTTCATTTCCCTTTGAAACTGGGCAGTCGCCTACAGGTTTTGGAAATGCAGTTTTTTCCAGGACTTGAGAGGGATCCATCATGTTTACACTCTCCCATCCTTAGGATCAACCAGATGTGTTTAATTCCCATTTCTTGCTGGGTTTATCTGCAGTGACTGACAAGATAACTTCCAAGAGAGTAACCTTGGAGATAAGGGGAGGCAGACAGCTGGGGCAGTAACCTTTTGCAGCCCCATGATTAATCCAATATGGTTATGAATCAGAGCTCTTGGTCATCAGAGCTTGGATGTTCAGTATCTTTCTGTAACCCAGAATTACTGCTGCCCATTCACCTGGGGTATAAAAACTGCAGCCTCAACAGAGGAATTGATGGACAGTGAAATACTGCAGCTAAACCAACAGAGGATTCAAAAATTTCTAGTTTTCATTGTGGGGTAAAAAACCATAATGGTTATTGAAGCAGGCAGCTTTGGAATCTGCAAAACAGAATGAGATCATTATAGTCCTAATTGAGCAAAGCAAATAAAAACATGTTCATCTCTAAGCACTTGGATAATCCCGATCCTTCTGACCAGAATTTAACGAAGGATGTAAGACTGTGCCTAATGTTCAACATGTGAGAAGTTGACTTCTCAGGGTCTTGAGCATATGTTTAATTTTTTTACTGAGTTAGGCCCATATGAATGGAAATGACATTTGTAGTTAGTGTCTAGGCTAAATCAAGCCACGTGCCTCAGGGTACAAAATAACTATCAGATGGAGACAGGAGTGTAGTGTTCTCACTGTAAAATACCAGAGATTCACTTTTCCTAGGTAAGTTCATAGCAGTTAATTTGGAAATCAGGCTATTAGGCTAATATATTTAAGGACTTATTTGCTAATATGAGGTTTCAAAGCCTTGCATAGCTTCAGTGACTGAATAATTTACCAAATAATGGACAATAAATAACTCCTTCAATTAACTTTTCTGATTTTTACTGTTCCCAAATTCTCCAAGGAATAGATCACAACTTTTATCAGCCTGATGATTACTTGGAATAATTTGTGAATTTTTGAAACAAATAGTTCTTGATCCACAAGTCTGTCAGCCAACAGCAGCAAACATTCCACTGTGCAGGTTATTGGTACAGCCAAGTCAGTCAGTCAGAACAGGAGTAGCTCCCTCTGCCTTTGGTCACATATGACTTAAATTCATTTTCTAATGAGCAATTTCCTGAGTTGCCCTGAATTTATAATGTGTGAAGGAAAGGGAGATTTTATTCCCTTTGATAACAAAAAAAAAAAAAAAAAAAAAAAAAAAAAAAAAAAAAAAAAAGTAGAATGTGTTTTAGTTGATTTGGCTCAAATATTTATTATAGCATGTCCTAACTTTTGATAAAGATTTTTGTTGCTCCCTATGACCTTTGACTAAGTCCTGGTAGTTATATAGACTGTAATTCTAGTTTAAAATAAAAGTAGGTTTCATCTTTCTGGGTATGGATATGTTTGCCTGGCTAAGCCAATATATTGCCATTTGCTTTATGATCAATATCAGCTAATAAAACACCACTATTCTTTTGAAGCATGCTCAGAGAAGGTGAAATCATCTTGGCAAGACTGACATGTTACCTCTTCTATGTTGAATTAACAGGCAAAAAGGAAATAGAATAAAATAAGGAAAGTAAAACAAAACAAAATAAAATAAAAATAAAATAGGTCCTTAAGAAATAAGCTTACTACTGGCCTAAATGCTGATTTCAGTGGAAATATTTATAACTTTCAAATATCCATTTTAGATCTGAGGAGAATGTAGATGTGAATGGAAGTCAGAAATATTTACTACATTGACCTTGTAAGATAAGACTTTCTAAAAAAAGTATTATGGGTTGTACTTCTAAGTACTATATGGAAGTGTATTTTTATTTCCCCACTCTTTTACCTTTCTGCGTGTGCCCAAAAGGCATGCAGATGCAGCTTGCATTTATTCAGTCACAACACCAAAATTAACAATCCAACATTTCCTGTTATTTGTTTTCATTCCATGCTTTACTGTGCTTTGAGCTGGTGTGTCTGTCTGTGCAGCTATGTGGTGGCTTGACTTGGGGAACTGATTTGCCTGAAAAAGCCACGAAAGAGAAGATCTTAGGTTTTGTATCTCTTTTGATGGATCAATTCACCAATCCCATTCAACCTGTAGTTATAAAAAGTCCTGGTATTAAGAAGAGGCAGTAGACTATGGTGGTATAAAATCCTTCCATGACACCACTGCCATGTGAGAAATGGTTATAAAAAGCTAATAATTTTTTACTCTGAGTTAAAGCAGCTTTACTCTCTGGCTTGCCTGCTTGTCAGCTGGTGTAAATTCATGCTGCAAGCCCACAACTACTCGTATATTGTGCCACTGAGGCTGTGACTCAGAAATTGATATGTGCTGTAGATCTTCCATGGTTAGATGTGCATGGTGCCTTTGATTAAGACCATGGGAGTTTCACTTCCTAACAGGAGAAATACCCCATACCCTGCCATGCAGAACCACTCAAATAGCTCTGGGAGCTACAGCATTACCTGCAGAAAAGGCATCACTGGCTGTGGTGAATCTTCATTTCCTCAGCCTTGGTTATGCTTTCTTTTAGTATTTCGAAGACAAAACCCCCAAAGAAATAGAATATTAAGGTTACTCATAAATCTGTAAATATGGAGATTCCAAACCTTTATGAAATCCAGTGCAACTTCTGGTTTGCTCACCTGTTGTACAACTGTAGGTCTAAATCTTACCTAATGCAAGTTAGAATTAATCTTCTCCAGACGCAAAGAAATCACATCTAATTATCAGTTTACACCCAGGGTCTGTTACTGGAGTGACTGGAATAGCAGAACTGTAGCAACAGAGTATTTTACCCCACAGTTACCTCTGCCTGGATACCCCTTTGTCTCTTGGGGAATGAAGACTCAATTGATTAAATGGCATTGGCTTGGGGAAAAAAGATGCCAATGACTATTCTCTTGGTCAGGCATTTTTGGTGTTCCTGCTGCCTCCAGGGGAGGAAGCAAGACAGACAGGTAGATGTCAGGAGCAGAATTTGAAATATCTAAAATTTTATTAACTCTGTTACTACTAGTGGGATAACTCTAGATTTACATCTTTCTGTCTAGGAACTGATTCTTGACCATAATCCCCATCCAACATCCATTTCACAGACAGATGTGACTAATTCACTGATAAACACATTGGTTAAAGCACCTGAGAGTTTTATGCAGAGATTTTGGTGGTGTAATTAGGAAAATAATACAAATATTTCTTCAACATCAGCTGTCTCTGAAACATAAAACAATAGTTGCCTACAATGCCCTTTTTCCATATCATCAGACTACCCTGTTTGTCTGTAATATAATGACCAGTAGTGTGTGTTTCATTTGGGCAGTGGCTCTAAATACTCACTTTGGTTTGATAACACCACATTTCATTAACATATCAGGATCGAATTGTTGTCTGTGTTTGTGGAAATGTATCTGGCTCACCCCAGAGGTTTTGAGAATTTGGCCACTCCCCTTTAGTCATTATAGAAAGAGACCTGCCAAGATGAGAAATTACACCAGGAGGGTTGAATATTAGGATTAATTGTCTTGAACCAGTGCAGTGGAGCAGGTAGGCAAGTCAAATCGAGATGGGGATAATGAGGGCCAATAGGCAGCCTGTATTGTCTTCTTTCATAAAGAAAAGTATTTAAAAGAAACTATTTCCCATCTTTCAGCACGACTAAAATTGGAATTTAAAGCTTCTGCATTTTCAGCAATGGGAAAATTACAGTGTTCAATAAAGGGAGGATTTCTTTTTAAACGGGAGAAACCAGGTTGAACAAAGATCATCTGTGGGCCATTAGCTCTTTCTTCAAGGGTAGCTTAGCACCAGCTTTCCCCTGAAGCTGATAGGATTGGTCTAACCTTTTAGACCTCTGATATTGATCTTTAGCCTTTTCAATTGGACATTTTTACTGTGCTTAAACTGTATCTCCTGGTTGCTTCAAACACTTAATTGTGCTGAAAAGTAGTAATTCATTTAAAGGAAGAGGCAAAGTGGGCTAAAGAGGGGAAGGTAATATTAACTGGAACATGACAATGACAATCAGTTAATAAAGAAAAACACTTTGGATCCTTCCAAAGACTGAAGATTTTTGTTTAAAAGTGAATTGGAATTATGAAGGTGTAATGTTCATCTACTTAGTATCCTTTACTGCCTTCTGTCATTGCCAGAGACTCGCCAGACAGTGCTGCAGAGTTTCAGTATCTCTGAAATGGGAAAGGTCCCAAACCTTTCTCTTTCTGTAGCAGCTCTACTGTGCCCCCATTTCAAAAGATTCCCATTGCTATCTAAAACTTAGAGAGACCTTCAAAGAGTCCTTTGTTTTGGCTTTAATCCTTTAACCAGCTGTTTGTTCAGTTGTCTCTCCAACGCGGTTCCAGCAGACTGCTTTGTGTTTCCTTGTTGAGTTTATGTTTCATCACAGAAATATCACAGGCCTTTGAAAGCAGAAGACAACCATTCTTGTGAGATACTGGTTCAAAGTAGTGAACAATCAGTTCAGATTAACTTTTCAGGAAATTTCCACCTTTCAGAGCCAAATTCTTGTGGGAAGTATTTCCAAGATTGGTGAAATCAAAGCATTAAAATGAAATTCTGTGTCCTTGGCACACTGTCTCTTCTCTCTTCAAGGAAATCACTTGTGACAATAATAGGATTTTAGCATAAGGAGCAATGTTGAATCCAGATTTGGCCCACAGTCTGGATAAATAATCTTCCACTCTACAGAGTTGCTAATAAGGATCAGGATATCTATTTTTCATGCAAAAATTTAGTCAGTAAATTCCAAAAAAGATTCTTCACAATACCTTGGATAGATTCCAGGATGACTTGGAAGGTATTTTAGCTCTTATTTTCCATGTTCACAAACATACTTACAAAAGAAGTCTCATGAACTTCAGCAAATTCTGTATTCCCTGACCCTATCAACCAAAATACTTGTGAGGTAAGGTGAATGCATTTGGCTTAGTATTGTGGGTAACTTTCATGATCTAAATCTGCTATCCATGCTGACAGAAAGCATTATTTTTTCCTTCTTTTTTCAAGATTTATAGATTGTATCCACAAAGCACCATTGTATCACTGTACTCGAATTCTGCCATCCAAAATGAAATTTTTACATACCATCTATCAATGTGAGCTGAGTGCAATGAATAGAAAAGGCAGCTCTCTATCTTATCAATAATGAAAGAGTACTTCACTTCCCAGAAGAAATAAAGTGGGAGACTTCGTACCTATTTCTCCTGGAAACCACTCCAGAATTTCACAAAGGATGTATATCAACATATTCACCTTGGATCCACCAAATACCCTTCAGCTCTGTAACTGCTAATTTTCCTGATCAAGCTCCATTTAATGTACCTGCATTTTGATGTCCCAGCTCTTAGTGATGTTCAGAACAGATTTGTACACACTTGAGTGAAGGAAGAGTTGAAGCCACTTTGAAATTCTGGCAATTGTTAAGACTGTGTTTCACTTACATTTAATTTGAGGCGTTTCACTTTACAAGAATAATGAAGCACTACGTTCTGAAGTCAGAAATTTTCTTACCAAGGCCCTGTAAATCTTAGTTCTTTTCCTAAATTTGACAACAGTTCTAATTTCTGTCTTGTGCCTATTTAAATATAAGCACATTTCCCACTGTGTGGACTGTAAAAACTGAGTGATACAATAGTTGTCTTTACAAAAGTAAATTAGAACTGCCCATGAAAAAAAAAAAATCTGTAAACATGCAACTGTTCCCAATAGCAAGCATAATTAATAGCAACTGTAATGTAGTGTAATGGTGTAAGTCAGAAATAATGCTACCACCATTAAATACACATATGTTAACAAGATCACAAGGAATGAAAAAACATTCACATTTCAGACATCCATTAGTCTCTCAGCTTTGCTGTCTACAAAGGGCCTGTACCAATGATCTTATGTTAATACAGTGTGTACTGCTTGGGAGAAAACACTGGGGAATGCAAAATAGAACAGGAATTGCTGCAAAGATTGGATCAAATTTTTGCGCTACATAAATTCACTGCAAAGCTCCTCAGTACATTAGGATGTAATTTGTCTAAAGCTTCAGAATTAGTGCATATAGTGAGGCAGCTTTGTATCAGAGAAAGGGTGGATTTTTTTTTTTCCCAGGAATTACTGGAGAAAAAGGAAAAAATAAGGGACTGGTTTACATATATTCTGGATAATGCTGTTTATCCATATTTCCCAAGGCAACTGAGCATAGCACATGCAGAACTCAATGCACATAAAGCTCCTTAATATCAGTGGCAAAGCATGAAGGTGGTGTTTCTTCCCTCTGGTGTCTCACAGGTGGGACAGTGGAATATCTCCTATGTGAAAAAGGGTACTTTTATCATACTCAGTGAAGTGTGGGTTGTTTACTACACAGGATGCCCTTCCTACAGCTGCCCAAGGGACACTGACCACGGGGTACTGCCCAGACATGGCTCAGTGTCAGCCCTCTGCTTTAGGTTTTCCTTTCAAAAAGGCAAGGGTAAAAAAAAAAAAAAAAAAAAAAAAAGGATAAAAATGGGGGGTTGTAACATGACCCATTTTTGAGAATTAGGAAGAGCAAACTCTCCTTACCAGATCAAGGTGCAGAAACTTTGAGCAGCTGTTTAGCATTCTAGGAAATACAGCTATATTTGTATGAAACCTGTGGTATGGATAATTGTCTTACTTTCAATTCTGAAAAAAAAAAAGGTATTTCATCATCATTTCATCTAAACCGCAGAGGGTGGTGACTACAGCTTGGTTGAAATATTTTCAAAAACATCTCTGGGTGTAATGGTTTTTAAATATCCTGTGAAATTTCCTTTTTTTTTAACGTACCTCATAGAGTAGTACATCATGAGTGACATTTGGTGGGGATCACTGACTGTCTAAGAGAGGCGGGCAGTTCCTCTGCATATGGATTTGGTATTTAAACTTGGATTTAAGAAAGTTGGATTATTTTATTTCAAGTTCACACAACTTCTTTTCTCCTCAACACTTACATGCTGTGACAGAAACACCGCCTGCCTTTGAGTGGGTATGGTCCCCTGTGGTTTATCTTTATTCAACAGTTTATAGAAAGTAACTTTTTAGCTTTAGGAGACCTTCAAAGTTTCTTCTCTAGGCGTTGGGGTCTCTGAAGCATCTAAGTCTGCAAAAGGAGATATTTCAGCCATCTAAGATATGCCCTAGGTTTATATGTAGCTTAAAAAAAAGAAGAAAAACTATAAAAGATTAGTCATAAAATGGTCTAATTGGCCAGAAGTCTCTGTGGTGACAGTGTGTTTTATTAACTGGAAGAGACATCACAGACAGTACTCAGAGATAAATCTGACCTGACTTCTGCTAATGTTTTCTAAGAATGGAATAGCAGGCTGTGAGGGAATAATTTTGTTGGATTTTTCTTCACAGAAGGTGAAGGTGGATTTTTTTTTTTCCCTTTGCTTCTCCCCTCACCTCCCTTCCTCAAATCTTTTGTGAATTAATTTTCTATTTCCTGTGATCAGGGTTTTTCTCATACCTCATTCATTCCAAACATTGCATTGAAAAATGTCAAAGATTAGGACAAAGGACGAAAGAACTGTGCACCTCCCATCTGGGCAGCATAAGTAATGACAGGGTCAAGATTGAAGTCCATGAATCCCTCCATTACCTCACTCTCCCACTTTCTATTTCATTTTTAAGGATGCCCTGAAATGTGAATACTTCTTTTAATGCCTTATGAGAGTTACTGTGAGAAAGGTGATCAAAAGGACTCTGCTGGCTTGGGTGCCCTTTATCTCCGAGGAAGGTGATGCACAGCATCTGGAGATGATGGAACGCATGATTAACATTACCACAGAGAATGATTAATATCTTCTTAAAGCACCTACTTCCAGATTATCCATCATTTCATTAGAGTGAAAAAAAAAGTTCTTTTGAAAGGGGGGCTGTGCCCCTGAACCATGAATAACTAACCCACCTCTTGACATGTTTACTAATTGAGTAGCAGAGTATGCTTAATATTATGTTGAACAAATAGTGGTGCCCCCTCTTTATGCAGAAACAAAAAGGTAGAAAAAGAACAAAGTGAATTTGAGACAGTGGTTTAATAAAGCAGTTAAATGACTTTAATTTCATTGAAAGTGTCTTTAAATACATTAACCAGCTTTATTTTACTTTGCTTTCTTCTTTCTTAAAACGCTCTGCGCATGTCAGGCTAGACTTTTTTTTAATGAGCATTACAGTTCTTTGGATTACGTAATGTTTCAGAAAATACACCCTTCTCTAAATTCTCTTGGAAAGCAGTGCTGTTCCTGTAGGATTGGAAGTGGGTCCTTGGGGGTATGTCACCTCTTACATCAACTTGCTGTGTTACAGTCAGGGACCTGCCCTGGAAACAGTGAGGAAAAGGCTTTGTGCCTGTGCTGGCTGATGTGGCACAGGTTACACTGAGTTTACTAAGGGTCTGTAGCTGGTGGTTCTTGAATCTCATTGCAGAGATGAGCAGGCTGCTGGCAATTTGTAAAACAAAAACCAACTACTTTCCTTCTGTCTGCCATCCTCCTTTTTGCAAGCGCTTGCATTCTTTTTGTTTTTGTTAATGGCACTGAACAGCTCTAAAGTTCAGATCAATACAGTGCTACCTTAGTGCCTTGCTCACATATATAATATCTTCTTATATTAATCCTGTTTCCAGGGAAGTGTGACAGGCAGTGGTGATGCAGAATACTAAACTGGTGATTATTAATCACTGTCTTTCAGATCAATAATCCACTGGAACTTTTCCTTCCCCCCATCCTATTTTTTTGTCATTTGAAGCTAAACAGAAGTACTTATGTGTATCCTGCTCGTGTGGTGTTTGTGTGTTTAATAACACGTGTGTCCTTCCGTTCAGCAGCAGCCTGGTGCCTGCAGCTTTTGCAGCACCTCCTTGCTGATGGGAGCCTGATTGCCCGAGGCATTCATCCCCACCCAAGGCTTTCAGGGGTGACCCTGAGACATTCATTGTGGATGCAAGACGGTAGATAATATGGCATTGCTGGTAATGTCGTGCTTGCTTGGTATTGTTGCCTGCAAACCAACAAAGGCAGGGATCACTGCCCTAAGAAATAAAGCCATCCGTAGCCCTCTGCCTTTGTTTGATTTCGGGAGCATTAGTTACATTATAGTGTGTTCAGATTCTAATGCTGGGAATTTGAGCTCTGGACAGTCTCCCCTGAGTGCTGTGACAACAGAAGCATGAAAGGATGTTTTCTGAGAATTTTAGAGGATTCCTTGAAAACGATACAGTGTGAAAACCCCGCTTGACAAACTCCTGGCTTTCTCAGGAAATTACAGTTGGCTGCATGGAAAAAAAAAAAAGAAAAGTGATGCTTTCTTAGTTTATTTTTTTATTCATTTATTGTTTTTCAGTTTTCCACCTGCTTTTTCTGTGACGTACAGGCTTTGCAGGGGGGCAGGTTAGGAGAGAAGAACGGCTTCTTGAAAGCCACCTCTGGCATGACTATTACAAGAGACAATGAACTCGAACATGCTTCTCTCCCTTTTTTCCTCCAAAGATCATGAACTCGAAACTCAGTTGTGCATGCATGAAAGTTCTATAAACATTACTTAAACAGCAGCCAAAAGACCTTTGCCAGCTCTGGCCTACTTCTCCCCTTGTAGGGGCTCAGCACTCCCACTCAGTTGACTACTTGTCCTACTCTTTGCCCTCTCTGCTCTGCTGCAATCGTCCTGGAATTTTCCTCTATGCAACTGCTGTCCAAACCAGCTGCACCCACTACATCTTCAGCAGTGGACCGAGGAGGGTATTAATCATATTTTTGAGGAGGACACTCTGCTATTTATCTCCCTGACACCTCTAGCGTTTGGGAGCCCACTGCAGCACACAGCCCATTGACTAGTAATATTACACATTACCGTGCTCCATTGCCTCTCCCTGCCCTCTTCATTGAGTGGCTGTTCAACAGTGGAGTTGTGTTTGTTCAATCAGACATAATTTATACCTTTTTTGTTCCTTCTGGAGAGCTCTTGCTAATTTTTAGTCTAAGCACTGCGTTTTCCATATAATTCTAGCTCCGACGTCACCGATGGTCAAAGAGATCTGATTTCAGACTTGTTCAAACTTGTTGGTTTTAAATCACCGAAGAGATGATTTAAAAAGCAAAGTGTCAAGGGAGATCATCTCATACTTCCCTTAAAGATCCAGGTTTTATTGCATGTCTAGGAATATGTATGTGTCCTATCTCCGAGGGGAATACCTGCAACAGCACATGGTACTGCCATCCCCTGGCTATTGTCCAACATGCAAAGTCTGTGAAGGAGAAGAGATTAATAATTCAGTTAATTTATAGCAAGTGGGGTTTTTTTGTTTTCATTTTTTAAAAGAAATTGATAGGAAGAGGAGTGTGTAAGGAAAGAAAGCTATTGTAAGACTGAATGCCTAATCATTCATCCTGGAGTTTGTTCCCCTTTCAGAGTCATCACACTGTGTAATGAGAGCAGCTAGCTTAAGATCTGCCTAATTTTGCAATGTTGAGACAATGTAAAGAAACAAAACATGTTGGGCTCTGAGATGTTTGGGGATATGGATTACTTATTACAGAATGTGGGGATTATTTCATATAGGAAGGTTAAAATAAACTCAAAATTCAAAATAAATTAAAAAGCCACCATGTTTTTAGCTTTTCTTCTCTGGATGGAACTTCTGAGGGATGTAAACTGATGAAATTTCTGGAGGAGTTAAGCCAATTTAGCTGAGTTAAGGGTTTAGTCCATGAGGTCCCAGTAAATGGCCCATGGGATGAACAGATCCCTCTGGTGCCAATCACTGTGGTGTATAATAACGCTCTGTATTTCATTCTAGCTTCTGTTCTCTCCACTCCAGTGGAACTGCTCTTGCCAAGGTCCCTAGTAAGCTCTTCAGGGCCAAATCTCAAGGCCATTATTCCGTTCATATGTTTTTTGACATTTTGGCTACATCTGACAGACCTCATTATAATCTCTGTCTTGAAATCTTGGTTAAAAATATTCTGTCCTGGAACCTGTTTCTTCTATTCACTTTCTGTTTGCTCCTACAGTGACCTTCATGGGCCATCATTTTTAAATTTTTTTTTTTTTAACTCTTCAAGCAGTGTCCTCTGAACTCATATTCATCCACATCCAAATAATTTCCATTGTAATAATAACTTTGGCTGTTATCACCCCCACTTCTTTCCTAATGGAGATACTGCTGCACTGACTTGCCTTAGAGCAGCCAAGCCTAGACATCTGCTCATCTCTTTGACATCTCATCCCAGATGCTTTGTCACCAGGAAAAATTAATGTGGGTAAATATTTTATTACCATCTTAATCTCTTATTCAAATGTGCAGCCTGAACACCGTGTTAACTTCCTTCTGCTTTCTTGCTACGTCTAGAACTTACCTCTTCTTCTGTCATAGCATCTCTCAAGTTCTGGAAATACCCACTTTTTTCCTTGTGTGTGAACTGAAGCCGAGCTGCAGCCCCTCCTGAGGTGCAGTTTGTGGAAGAATCCAGGTCAGTGGATGAGGTGGGCATGGAGCAGGCCCATGTGGTTGGCATGCAGCCCTGTGGGAGATATGGCATATATGCAATTAAGACAGAATGCTCTGGGAATTGTGCTGCTACCCTCTAACAAACCTCCACCGAGCATATGCAGATGGTGATTTGCAGAGGATTATAATTTGGCCACGTTTTGTTGAATATTCATGAGGACAGTGAACGATACCTCTCTGTCCCTGCATTGGCCTCTACCACATTTTGAGACAGTCCCCCAATGCACATTAGTGGAACTTCACTAAAAAAATTCTAAACCTTTCAAAACCAACTGGTGTGATTGTTCTCAGAAATGGCCAAACTGCTCAATGGAAGCTTCTCAGGTTTTTTCAGCATGAAACAATAATAAACCCAACAGCTCAAACAGACACTGAAAAGTTGTAGTCCACTGCAAACAACCTGCACTGGGACATGCTGTCACTCCTGCATCTCTTTTCAATATTTCCGCTCTGAATTAATTTGTAAATTTGAAAGTGAGGCAGAAGTGGTGATGAGTGTCTTCTTCCTCACATGAAATCTCATCTTTTATTTCATCTCAGGTGTAAAGCAGAGCATAATTAGCCAGAAAATTAAGGTTCAAGGAAACATGTTTGTTTTAAGAAAGACAAAGAAATGAGCTTTGCATTGTAGCTGAAGCTGTGCGTTATGTTCCCTGGTCAGCTGTAGGCTTGGAGTTGAATTCCTCTCCTGCTCACTGGAAGCTTTTTTATTAACTTTGAGGGCAGAAAATTTCATCTTTCTGCACCTCTGTACCCTTGATGAGGTTCATACTGACTTCACAGGCCTGGTATCAGCCTCTCTTGATTAGTGTTCACAAAGCCCAGAGTGATGATTTCATAAGACTGCAAATGTTTTTAATACCCAGCTTCAAAGTTGGCCCCGCTTTGAGACAGAGGTTGGACCAGATGACCCTCCAGCATCCCTTGCAACCTAAATTAGTCTATAATTCTGTGATCAGTGTTTTAAGTGGAAGAAACTGATGGAAACGCACATAAGCTCTTAAAGGTTAAGGACAGGTATGATCCTAGTCTATCACATAGCAAAATAAGCCAAGTTCATCTAAACTGTTTGGGGTCACTCAGTTACCCTTCTCAGTGAGGGGCAGTAATGATTTATAGTCTAAACTCAGTCACTGAGGATCCTCTGATCCTACCTCAAACCTTGCCAGCAGGCCAGCCCAAATAATACATTGTTATTTGGACTACAGTCACCACAATCTTCCCCTAAAGAAGAAAATGAGCAGAGTTATCATTATTCCCAGGTGTGCCGTGTATGAGATCTTACTGGTTTTGTACAGAAACAATGAGAAGAAGAAACTATTGCAGTTTCTTTAGAACAGAGAGTTTCATAACACTTGATGACATAAAAGGGCAGTTCACAGTTGGAAACTTTCTACTATATTTGGCCTCTGATTAAAAAAAAAAGAAGAAAAAAAAATCAGCCCCCAGACCAAAACCTGAAAACAAATCTGAAGGCAAGGAAAGCTTTATCATAGCTAAACCTATCACAGCTGGATAATGTGAAAGGTTTGGAGCTGGGCTGGGTTGAGTTAGCTATGCAAAACAGAAGATCTTGTTTCAGAAGCAAAGGACAAGACAAGGAGCCTCTCTGGATTCAGATGAAGAGTAAATCTCTTGACCTCTAGGCCTGGGCTAGCCTGTGTGAAATTCAGATCTCAGGACTAAGTAAGAGCTGATTGAGCAGAAGATGAGGCTTGTCTATTACATCCTCACTTTTTAATTAGATCTTCTGGCTGCATGTCCTTTGATCCTGAGCTGTACGTGACAATAAACATATTGACAATGGGGATTACATCAAGCCACTGTCTTTTCCAGCTGAGTGAGAGTGGGTTTTTTTTTCTGTGTCAGAATTTCTCTATGCAAAAAGAGGTTATTCTGGCATAATCTGAAGAGGTTTTAAATGCAGATAGTTAATCTGACTAAAAGCCTGTATGGATAATTTTGCTTTGGCATAATGGCAACTTACTCAAAGTTCATTAAATGCATTTCTAATTAACATTAACTAATTCAAATTAAGCTATTACACTGCAGTAAACACGTCCACATAGCTATGTGAACCAGCCTAACTCTTCTTTTAAATTCTCACTTCAAGTTGTGTGGATACAGCTTCCTAGCCAGCTGAGCTGAGTACCAGGCTAGAGAGCATGACAGATGACAGCATCCATGAGCAATATCAGTGTGCTGCCATCTTTAATTTTCTCCTTTCTCTTTGTGTCTAAATAAGACAGCAACAGGAAAGCCTATTTATATAGTTGTTTGCTGACATGTTAGTTTGTCAGATTCAACAGTTTTTAAGCATTCTTGTCTTTGTGGAGCATTTTGTATGTATCTCCTAAGTTGAAACCATTCACTGCCTTCCCTTGGCTCTTCCTGTCCTTGTAAAACAGCAGTATCATCTGTCCTGGTGAGCTCTGAGAATGGTCCTGTACATGTGTTTTCTTGTGCTGCCTGCCACCCTCCAAAATCATTCTGGGGGCATGTAGGAGTGAAACAATGCATGGTCCATCCCTATTCCAGCCCTCCATGGAGGGTGGGAAAGATCAGGAATGCTTCTGTTTTATCATCCTCTACTTCCTGTCACCCTGTGAAAGGATGCCCTGATGAAGCTCAGACAGAATATGGGCTAAATCAGCTTGCAGTCAAAGGATTTATAGCTGCATAATTAAGCCCAGACTAACTTCGGGGCACTTCCCTGGACGTGAACAAAAGCTTGTGGCTAGAACTATAAATTGAACCCACCCACCTGAAATGCTGCCAGCAAATCTGCCAAAGCCCCTTCCTGGGGAGAGAAACCTTCTCCTGCAGGTCTTGTAAAAGAATTAATTATGTGTCTGCTGAAACAGAGTAAAGGTTCATCAGTAGTGCTAATATTTGAAATAACAAAGTTGTTAAGTTTGCTGCAATCCAATGTTACCTAGTGCTGTTGGAGCTCACAGCTGTCTCCTAACACTCTTGATTGCTGAGTTCCACACACAGAAGGACCTGGGTGTGTCTTGGGGATATGGTGAGGTGTGGTTTTTAATAGTTGTTATGTTAATAAACATTTGAACTAAAGGAATCCATCAGTAGTTTCTGAAAATAACAGCCTTGCTACCAGCGGGTAACCAGGAATTCAGAGACAAGCTGTTTGGGTTGCTTTTTTTTCCTTAAAAAGAAAAATCCCACAAGACTGTTGAACAATTACAGCTTAATTTACAAAAAACCACTTAAATGTATATTGTCTTGTGAGCCATTTAGTCCTATTGTCTTCAAATGAAAGCTTATTCATGTGCTTAACTGTATAGAGAAGCTTAAAGTCTTCATTGAATCAATCCTGAGACACTGAGGAGACCTTTGTGGAAGTAACTATTGAAAAACACAGGTGAAACTTGGGAAAAATAGCAAAGAGCAACAAATCTGCCAGTAGCAGAAATTACTTTAGAGCCTGGGCTATCTAGGACTGTCATTAAGGTGACCACTTGGGAAGATATCAGGATGAGAGGTTCCTTAATAGTACTTAGGGTAGGCACAGCAAATAGGGTCTGATCCAGCAGATATTGGAATGCTTCTTTTCTGGGCACTTCAGTGACAATGATGCCAACAAAAGGAAGATAGTTCAGAAAAGAGAGAAATAAATAGATGAGGAAGCTTGAGAGAATGACTTGTGAAGAATGAACAAAATGTGCACAGAGTAATAAAGACCTGTGAAGTGATGCCTGCCCCAGATCATGGGTACACCTTGCTGGTGCTGAGAGGGTGTAAACACCAAAGTCAAAGGATTACTGAGGCCACCAAAGCTCACACTGACATGAAAAAAAATCAAAAATGGAAAATTGAGGTTCAAAGTCAGTGAGGTTGAGCTGGAAGATGCGTAGTGTCCAAATGGATGAAGGAGCACAGACACAGAGGTATCTGTGTGGGCTCTGGAGCAGTCACAAAGGGGCAAGGACAGGGAAGGAGAGCAAAAGGAGAGGGAGCAGCAGAAAGAGAAACCTGCTGTGGTGGTTTTTCATAGCCAGAGCCCCCAATCTGAATCCATCCCAGCCCTAATGACTGGAAAAAGTCTCTGGCATGATCTGTGATACCATCAAGTGTGTTACTGTTGTGTGAGACTCTGATCTAGCCTGAGTGACACCTTATTTACCTGACTCAAGAATGCAATAGGAGAGATGAAGGTAGTTGGCTTTTCCATACCTAACACCTCTGCACTGGGACTCTAATAACCCACATGAACCTTGATATAAAAAATAAAATAAACCTCATTTTCACTAGCTTTTTCTTTTAAATGTTGGTAGCACCTTTCAAGCAGTGACAGATCCCAAAGCCCCCTCCTGTAGCTGCAGGTAATATCCTGATGTTCCCTATGGGGTGTTGGCAGATACTGTATATTTTAGCACATTTTGACAGGCCTCTACAGCATCCTTGAATCAATCAAGTTCTGCTAAATCTAATAAAAAATTTACCATTAACTTCTAAATCATAGTAAGAAAATCGTAAAAGAAGAATGGTTGCAGTCCTGCTGTCTTGGTTTGAGGAAGATACATGCTTTTCTGTCAATCTCTGTATCTTCACAAGAGTTATTTTCTTAGTCAATCCCCTCTGTGTCTGGGAAGCTGTATTATCACTTTGCAATTAAGAAATGAGTGACAGTTACGTTTTGAGGACATAAGAAGGGGGTCTGATGACTCTGGGTGCATGAATATTTTAGCCCCATTTGAGGCCCACCTTGGGTCAGATTTGCAGAGATCTCAAGTACAGTCCCTCAGCTGTGTTGTTAGCAACGAGTATTTCTGAAAGGAGCAGTGTTTGAGATTGAACTAATAGGAAGATTATGTTCTCCAAATCATATGAAAAAGTGACTTGTCCTGGATCTCTTGGGGACCAGAATAAACTCTTCTAGATCACAAATACCTATCAGTACTAATGAAATTCAGTAGCCCTCTCCCTTCCAGACACAACACTCATTACCCAAAGTCCCTGACACGTTAATTTTATTACTGGTATTCAACCTCCTTGGGCTGCTCTAACTGTGCTGCAAACCTCCTTCTGGCTGTAGTGTAGATTTATTCAATGTTTCTGTGTCAGGGAGAGTGAGAATGATTGAAATGCACTTCATGATACAGTCATGGATTCAGGAGGGGAACGATGGGGCAGCTCTTCACCCCTTTCTCCAGGTTCCATGTGGTCCTGCATGGACATGGCATTGGTTGGGTGACGGTGCATGCCCTGGGTAAGCAGGATGCTCTCCGCTCTTTCATGCTGAGGTATTTATGTATAAAAACAGGAGCAATGTGATCTTAGGATGTGAAATGTCCATATGCAAAAGCTGGGAGAAGGTGGGATTACAGGTTCTGATGTTAATGGAGGTATTTCTTGCATCTTAGTGCCCATGTAGCAGGAGTAGCATCTGACAGTGTCCCAAAGAATGGGTGTCCTATGCTGATGAAAGAATCTAATTACAAATATTGTAATTTCCTTATGTTTGTGCATGGCAGTCTATAAACTCAAGTTTTCTGGTCAAAGGACACTCTTTTCCCTTCTTTTGTTTGACATGGAGGCCTGATGTGGAGTCTGCTAAAAGAGAAAGGGAGATTTCCAGTGTGTGAAGGAACTGTTGAGTCCAGGCTGTAGTTCAATATATAAGAACGTGCACAGAAATTGCAATATGTTGTATATACACACATTATACAATCACACATATGCATTTGGATATACTGTTTACATGCATCGATGTTATGCTGTATGTGTTTTTATTATCATGGTTTGTAATCCCACCATCATTCAAAGTCTTACCAAATAGCTCTGTGGGCAGCATGCCAACTTCTTTCACATTCCTGCTAAAGTCACTTGGAATATATCTGAACGTGGCAAAACGCATTTGCCAAGTTATGTGCATAAAAACATCCTTTGATCTTTCAGACTCATAAATATGTAATAAAGTACATGATTGCCCTACTGATCTGTCCTCCATCAATCTTACGTCCCTCTTTTATTGATTCATCAAAATAAGATACGATCAAGGTACAAAAGAGTTAAAGAAGCTATTTATTTTAATGTTTCCTTGGAGAGCTTGCATGTTATTTTGAGTACAAATTATATATATAATATTTCATGAATGATGTTTGAAGCATTAAAAATCACCTCTGCACTTCAAGTTAACGCAAAACTCTGGCAGTCAGCCATCTTTTATTTGCTTTTTTTTCTTTTCTTCCTTTTTTTTTAAAGGAACATTGCAAGATGTGGTGTCATTTTTCTATGGCCATACTTAAGGGTTTTTGACTTCTATTTTTAAATCATGCACTCAACTGGTATTGTAATCCAACTTTGAAATGTTCAGGAAATCATACTTTGCAGTAGGTTTAGGGTATGGGCTGTCTGGATTGGATAGTGAGTCTTGTCCAAAAGCAGGGATTATCCCAATTTGTACTGAGGGTAAAATGAGAACTGTGAAGGCCCAGGGAGGTATTTTAGGAGTAATAACAGAGGTAAAAACTTGGCCTAAAAATACACATAATAGCCAGCCTTGCCTCTGCCTTGGAGTTTCTGAGATGTCTTTAAATGCCCCGGTTCAGGCTTTGGCTCTATCAGTTTAAAGCCACTGAAGCCGATAAAAATGAAATGTATTTGAACAGAGGAAAAATTATGCAAACCATAAATAGAGCAAGTTACATAGCAGGTAGTAAAATCTACATTTTGTTTCACAAGGGAGAAATCATGTGGAGTCCTTAAGTTGGTCTTGCTTGCTGGGAGGAGAAGCACTTTTCCCCATGATGCCACAGCTACTGAGTTAAAGGACCATCTGAGTTTGCTTTGACATATTTAGTGCATCCAACAGAGGCTGGTTTATGGCAGCCAATGCATTTTTCTCAACCACTTTATGGCGCTTACTCTTTGGAAGTGTAAAAGCATCCAGTTCTGAAGATGTACCGATAATGAATGAAATAATTTCTAAGCAGGACCTGCCAACCAGGTAACAGGGAGTGAGCTTCAGCACACTTCTCTGAAGCTGTAAAATATAGGGGAAAAAGTGACATGGGTGCAGATGAGTTCACTTCTTTGTCAGGTTCCCTCTTGGCCTGCCATATGAGTTGTAGAGTCTGGGAAAGTGGAATCATTTTTATGCAGTTCTTGTCATGAATCCACCAGCAGTAACAGGCAGAAAAGACACAGATTATTGTGTGATTTTATGATAATCAAAACGCTTAGCTGACTTGGAGACTGAGAGAGAGAAAAGTGGTGCCAAGTGCTTTGTGATGTTTGGCATCTCCCCTTTGAGGGTCATCACACTTAGAAAACATTAATTAAGTTTCAAGTCACCCAACAATAGGAAATGTTGTTACCCTTTCCTTTCACCACTGAGAAGCGAGTCCAAGTGCTGTAATCGACAGTATGGAGCGAACCACTGGCTGAGCTGGAAAAATTATTCAGACTCCTGACTCTCAGCTCTGTGGTTAGGCAGCAGAAAGCATTGGCTTTTCCTCACTTCCAGTCAGCAGCAGATTATGGCTTCACGTTACGCTAGGAAATGCTGTCAGTATAACAACCTTTGGAGCTAGCAAGCCATATGCTGGTTTCTGTGACATGGGTATAACAAGAGAAGTAGTTTTGCACTAAGGAGGAAGAGCACAGCCTCTTCCCACCAGTCACGTGCTGCACAGGCTACATGAGGATTTGATCCATCTGGATGCATTCTCTTGTCTCCCACCCCGCTTCCCTGAAGACTGGTTGTCCTCCTTTGACCTCCTTCAGGTTCCTCAGTGTTTGTGTTGTGATCCCTTCTGCTTTCCTATAGGTCTTGCCAGCATTCCTCTTTGGTGCTGAGTCTTCAGGCCTCACACCTTCCCTAGATGAGAAGGAAATCCCTTTGATCCTCCCCAGTCACACATTTTCCCTGCAGACACCTGCAGGTCAATAGTTGATGAAGCCCAGCACTGAAAAGGAAAGAGATGAAGCTTTCCTGTATTTTTGTGCCAACCTCTAACCTCAGTCTGATCCCAGGTTTGTTCTGCTGCTCCTGCCAGGGGGCATCCTTCCCTCTGATTGCTTTAATTTGAGTAATTTCCCTGGCACCATTCACTGGGGCTGTTCCCTCTGAATTGGGGGTAGCCACAGGAAGGACCCATCATGGATGGACCATTGTTTGTGCCAGTGGGAAGAGAAGACTTGAAACAGTTGTCAAAGTACAGGCAGTAAATCAAAGTGGGGATGGACATGCCCCTACTGCCCATGCCCGGGGCAATGACCCAGCAAGGTGAAACAGTCGTTGATGTGGTGACACTCCCTGCAGCCACCAGAGACCCCATGCTGGGCTTTGGTCAGTGATCATTCTTTTGTCTGTGTTACTGATGCTGAATCATCATTGTTTGGCTTCCAAAAAAATAGATTTGCTGATTGTTCTTTCTTGTCCAGTTCTCAGAGCTCATCTCCAAAGAATGTTTTGGGTCAGAGCATCTCTGTTACCAGTAATATGGAGGTAAATCACTGCAGCCTCTGCTTGACATCCTTTCTGTGGAAGAAGCTGGGCTTCTGGGCCTTTATTTATTATTAATCAAACTATTGCAGAATTTTAACATTATAAAAAAAAACCAGCTGGAGGATTAAAAATCTATCGTTACATGTTTTTTATTCAGTCAAGAAGGCAGGGAACAATTAAAGGAGATTTTTCTAAAATCTTTCTGGTGTTCACAGACAATAAACCAAACCACAGCAGTGAACAGGCATGGCAGTTAGGTGTTAGAATGATTTCTGTTCCTCATTCTTGTAGATGTTGCAATTGTTATTTGAATAACTGCCTTCTATTGCTTTTTATTTTTATTTATTATTTATCCCATTTATTGCATGTTCAGAAAGCATTTTTACTGAAGAGAAAACCTGCTTCCTGAAACCTTCTACTTTTCCCACTGTAACCATTCAGGAAGAGTAATTAAAGCCAACAACTTTCATTTCTTCAAACAACCTTAAAGAACCCCCCAGGTGAGACAGCAGTGACACACAGAGTCTGGTTTAAGTACCTCAGATATGAGCCTCTGATCCTACTTTAATATTAGTCACATCTTAAAATTAAAGAGGAAATTGAAACAGGTTTTGTTTCCATAATTGTTTTTTAAAGCTAGCATATTAAATCTTGGGGAATTATTTAGTAGGAAGGATGACTCTGCACCTTTGATTTGTAAGTTGAATTTTTATTCTTAGCTGCTTTTTCCTGGTAGGATTAAATGCCAGGTTCTCAGCTCTCTGTGGAATTAGTAAAATCCTGTGATAGATTCTATAGGAAATTAAAACACAGTGGAGAGAAGACAAATGCTGGAAATGCTACAGGTTTGTTTTCACAGGATTCCTTGGTAGATGCTTTCATGATGCATTTTTCCATTTTTTACCAAAATTTTCTCTTTCTTCACTAACCTCAGAAAAAGCTTGTAGCACTGAAAAGGCTTCTGCTGGTCTGTGAAACTATTCTGATTTATACCTGCTGCAACTGTGCTGCAGGATTTTGTGTGTGTGTGCTACTAAGGCAGGTTGCTGGGAAAATGAAAATGCCATTTTCTGGTAAAGGATTTGCCACCTTGTGGTTGAATGAATTCACTGGAGAAGCCCCAGTGCTGGGGTTGGATGGGAGAACAGGAAGGTACCTCTGCAAAATCTGGAGCAGTAATTTAGGTAGTAGCCACCATGGAGGCAGCGGAGCCTCTAAAAGGGATATATCCAGGAGAGGTTCAGCTTGGATATTAGGAAAAATTTCTTTGCTGAAAGAGTGGTCAAGCATTGGAACAGGCTGCCCAGGGCAGTGGTGGAGTCACCATCCCTGAAAATGTTCAAAAAATTAGTAGACGTGGCACTTTGTGACATGGTTTAGTGGGCACAGGGGTATTTGGTCAAAGATTGGACTTGGTGACACTGGAGGCCTTTTCCAATCTCGATGATTCTGTGATCTTGTTTAAATATCAGAACTAAAATGGCAAGAAAAACCTTTATCATGTCTCCTTTTACTGGCTATAGACAGAGCCTAGATGACTAATTATGACTTACAGATTTATAACTTACAGAGATGGCTGAAATGTGGGTGATGGATACTCTCCTTTGTGTCTGTGTTTTCCTCTAGAAAGACAAAAGAAGTGAGGTGGGGAATAGTCTTTCCCTTCTAACATGATTCACCCCTTATTCTTATGCATCAAAATTCCTGATTTTCAGAGCATTTGTGCTTGGCAAACCTGTTACATCTGACCCCATCTTTATGCCTTAAGTTTCACTTTCCAGTCTGTGGCCTGGGGCATTGTGTCAGGCAATGGCTAAAGGTGGTCTTTCTTCTGTCCCCCTTCCCCTACTTCCCATGTTCATTCTGAATGCATTCTCACCATGGCGTAGTTTTATTAAGGAACCAAGGGCTAAGAGTAAGTTTTGAAAGGTAAAAAAAAAGGATGTTTTAAACTTAAGAAGTACAAATGCTGAGGGGGAGGAAAACAGTTTGCCTATTTGCCCTTCACTATGAGGGTGGGGGGGAATAAGAACAAAATTAATGGGTCAGCTCCATTCAGTTAAACTTGAATTTATTTGGGCACTTTCTGCTCTCAGAAAGAGCAAAGAGCAGTAGAGGAAATAATTATTATATTTTTCTTCTTACTGTGACTGGGCATGAGTTAATGCAGACTTCTAAGCTGACTTACTAATAACATGCATACCAAAGGGTCTGTGCATGTTTCCAATTTAGAGCTGTAAATTAGATTTGATCCTCAACTTGGCATCCATAAAAGACATTCATGGAATACACCTACATAAAGGTCCTTATTCATCTCTCTCATCCCTGTTTAGGGTTGCTTTTAGGCACTGTAATAGAGTGCAGAACCAAACTTTACCTGTGAAATCCAGCACCTTGAAGAGGGTAGAGAATAATAATACTTTTTATTTATGAATATCTTCCAGCTTCAGAGTCCTTTGCCAGTTTAACTGGAATTCCAAGAAATGGGGATGCTTTGATTATTTAATGTAGCTCATAGGAGTATCTTTGTTTAATCTTCTTAGGCTTTGAAAGCATAAGGTGTCTTTGAGACAGAGGATTGCATCCATGATACCAGAATGCCTTAAAATACAAATTGTTTCTCTGTAGCTTCTCTACCATGTCTGCTTTCTCCAGAGTTGTCGTTATGAAAATTCTTACAGCTGTGGCCTTTGATGAGACTAACACCATCTTGCTCTACCTGCAGGAAACCCCACATATTCAAATGTCAGTCTGCAGCATCACACTCTTTTTCCCTGGCAGAGGAGCATCGCTGTCATCAGGCTCTGAGCAGGGTGGCCCCTGTGTGGCCATAGTGATCTGACTGAAATCATTCTTCCAGGCAAGCTTGTAGTCTCTCCCTCTTCAAAGCAGTTATCCCAGTCCATCGGTGGGGTTGTTATCACGCTGTGCCTGTTTCGGGTGTAGCTGTCTGCTCCTGGATGCTGTTGCAGGCTTGCTGCATCCCTGGGGCAGCACGGCATCATCAGCTCATTACTCTGAGCTGTGCCCATCAGATACAATCCATCTTCAGAGAAAGGGTTTTTGGCTCAGGGGGTGAATTTTCTGAGATCTGTGTGTGGGTTTCAGCCGCATGGCCCCTATTGACTTTAATGGGAGTCACGCTGCTCGGAGTCCCTGCGCTCCCCTTGGGGTTGCGCTCTCCCCTGATGTGTGCACGCTGCTCCGTGCATTAGCTTTGAGGGGGAGAGAGCACCTCTGCCCTGCCTTGTCAAGGAGAAACCAGGCCCCCTCTCCACCCTTTCCCCCACCCTTTTGGCCTTGTGTATTTATGGGTAAGCAACAATGGAGACTCATTTCTATGGTAAGTTAGCGAGATTTATACTATAAATATTACATTACAAGGTTCCGACACGGTGCTATTTTTGAACATATCCACACTTTGCTGCAGATCAGTGTATCACTGCAATATTTCCTTTGAAGAGCACGTTTTTGAAACACATCATAAAAAATTCTAGCATTGAGATTCCTCCATTTGTACCATCACAGTGTAGGTCAAAATGTCTTTATTAAAATAGGATATTAGAAAGTTATAAATTTGACTATTTCTTTCTTTTTTTTGGAAGGGGGGAGGATTCTATAAGGGATTCAGCAAACAGGCAGCATAGCTTTAATTGAAGGAGACAATGTTGTCAGTATATGTGTTCCTACAGTTATAAAGCCCAGCAGTATAGTATTCATCAAGTCTGATTCCACCTGACACTTGACTGAAAGCATTTTGCACTAATTTGCTTTGTGCTTGTCTAGTAAATCTAAAAAGAATGAGTGAAGGGGTGATAGGTGGCCATTAAACAGAATAAACAGCCTCTGGCAAGTGAATGAGTTTTACAGACTTGTTGCTTTTGGGAGGGGGAGGGTGAAGGGGAGAAGATTATAGGTCTTTGAATCAGCATGTGGCTGCCTCTATCACTCTGTAATCACAACTGTTTTCTTTGGCCCGGAGACCCATGTGCACCTCCAGAGAGGCTACTATGGTGAAGAAGGAAGCTCTGCCCCCAAACCTCTGCAGGAGAGCCCTCCAGACATATGATTCATATTCCAAGTGTGATAGAGGCCTAAATGGCAATTATTTTATCATATAAACACCAGTAAGATAGATTTCAGTCTGGAGCTGATTGCTTTCCTCAGATAATCCTTTTCAAATTTTCCCCTACATAAAATATAACAGCTTTAGGGTGTTTTCAGGTCCCCGCTTATGGTTCAACTTATGGTAAAAACCTTGGGCTTGTTGTCATCTTTGTCTGACTTTGCTGATAGCAGGCAGGAAATAGCTGTGTAAAGGCAGGAGGGGGTAAATAGCTGACTCTGTGGTCTGTAATTGGTTCATAGTTTTGGCCTGTGAAGAATAGAAAAGAAGGCAGAGGAGGGCTGGAAGACAGCCTAACAAGGAACACATGGGCATCTGAAAACTAAACACAGCTGGACCAAGAAGTACATTTGACCGCCCGTTCCCTGCTCTCAGACTTCTGAGCATTGTTGTTGTTACTGGGGAATATATAGCACCAGATTTCGAGGGGGTGGATGGGAACTTCGCTGGGATAAAAGGCGAAATATCATGACTAACAAGAAATCAAAACAAAAACTTCCTTTCTCCATGTACTTATTTATTTAGTTGCTCGCTTGCTTGGCGTTCTCTTATCTCAGCAACCTTGTTGCTGCAGTTTTGCTGGAAGATGGCACCACCACGGAATGCCAGGTTTTCATTCCCCAAAAAACGATGTTCAGCTTCAGGGGGGTTCTTTTTGCTCCCCTTCTCCCTTTTCATCCCCTCCCTTGTTGCCTTCAAAACACAAGCATGGGTGGAAACTCCTGGACTGAGAGAGGACATAATGAGCCTGAAAAAGAGGATGTCATGATGAAAAACTCTACCTGTCGATACAATGTCAAAGAGAGGAAGTTTTAATCCTCCCCCGCTGACCTCCCCTGGGAAGGTCGCAAGAGGGATCACACCAACCCCAGGTCGTGCACCAAAGCCAGGCAGAGGCTCTCTGTGGGATTCACAGACCATTTCTGTATCTAGGATAAGTCAGCTTTGTTTTGGCTGCTTCCAGGACAGGGTAAAAGCTTTTCCTCTCAGTGTCCCTGAATTAAGGGTTCTCATTACTTGAACCTCATTAAAATAATCTCTCATCTGTACATGTGCCATGAGGAAATGGCTGATTCCTCCCCATTCCTCTCCCCCTGCTATCTGCACAAACGTATTTTTCTTTTCTAAATTAAAAAAGATCTTGCTGCCGCTACACTTGGCTGTTTACATTCTTTAAAGAAAAAAAAAAAAATCAGCCCTGAACCCCTTGACTGCAGAACTGCCATTAGCCTTGATTGTGTCCAGCAATGCACAGTCCACTTCAAGAAAGGCAACGTCCTCTATTTTTTAAGCCAAATGTTGTGCACCGCAGCAAGAACAAACAAGAGTGACTTTCATCCTTCAAACACTGAAGCAGCTTTGCAAAGCCTGACATGAAAGGGCCTCCCTTGCTCTCTTGTCCATGTAGGCCTGGAAATGGAGCTGAAATGGCTAACAACATTGGTAATAATAGGGGCCTGCCTGGCATCAAGAGGTGAGCCGAAAGACTTCAAAAGCTGGCTCGAGCATGGCTGCAGGAGCATTTGCTCTGGGATTCAGGCTCCAACTTTTATTCTCTCCCTTTGAAGAGCTTACAATTGGGTGGAGGGTGGAAACCAAGCATTTTTGACATGAACTCTGCCATGGAAAATTATGAGAAAGACAGAGATGAAAAGGAATGTGTCCTGATTGTGCTGGCTATTTTTTTTTATTTTATTTTATTTTTTAAAAGTCTGCAAAACAAGGGGCTAGCAGTACTATAATCATTGATCCTGAAAAGGTTCTTCAGAGATTAGTGCTATCAGTGCAATGTGAACCTCAAGGCTGAGAGGCAGAGTGGAGGAGAGAGACCCTTTTGCACTAAAATAACACAGGCTTTTAAAGGAATAGTGTATTACTCTGCTGGGAAAAAGAAAAAAAAAGGAAGATAATAGAAAAAAAAAACCACAACACCTGTGCTTGAAAACAAACAAACAAACCAGAAAATAAATGGCAGGCTTGGCTTACCTCCAAATTTTGCAATCACCTGAGGGTCCCAATTGTTTGAGTGTAGATCCCTCAGCACACTCAGAGTCCTGTTTGTTTTGTAAGCTCAGATCACTCTTCAGGACTCTGGTGTTGGTTTTACTGCCTGTAAATATGGAATAATTTCACTGAACCTGGAGAAGCTATTGGGGATTTATTTTAGTATGGCAGCTATGTGGATATCTATGGGATTACTTAATATTTAAACAAATTAATGTTGTTGTTTCATCCTTTTTATTTTTGGCAAAGCTTCATTAGTATCAAATATGCAACAGGCATGTGGACAGCCCTGAAAAAGGTCACCTGTCATTTCCTATTGTACCACTCTTTTCTGTTGTGTCAACTCTGTTAATCTTTAATCATTGGGGCAGCAGATAAAGAAAGGAGGTAAACAAGCTGGAAGTCAGCACAAAAATGGGAGCAAAAGCAGATGACAGGGGGAACCACTCTCAGAGCCTGACCCTGGAGACCAGACCTGCAGTGAGACTTGGAAAGCAGAGTGGGAAACTAAGAAATAAAGAGCAGGCTGGAATGGGAGAAAGATGTGTTGGGAGGAAGGAAAGCCAATGGATGGGAACATCCGTGGTTTGTAAGCCACCTGCACCTGGTGGGCAAGGGGAAGGTGTCCTGCACTGATACATAGATGGAGAATAATGATATGAATAGAGGAACACTGAAGAGCCTACCCAGAGGCTGTTGAAATGAATGGAAAGTTTGTTGGACATTTGAGTCCTCAAAAGCTGAACAAACGCTTCCCACCCACTAAGCCACCCCCAGATGTTGTCACTCTAAGTGTGTATCAATTTGACATTTTAAGATGAATATTCTGTATTCAGTGGCTCTCACTCTGTACTTTTGGCACTTTCTAGTGGTCCTGAGCGCTCCTTGTGAGCACAACTTATTTTCCTTCTCTCATTTGTAACCACGCCATAAGGGAGCTGTGTATACACAGTGCACTTACCTATTTTTCTCTGAGTGGGGAGTCATGGAGTGGCTGCTGTACATGATTGCCTGTCAGGCACCAATTAGCAATCCATTCAGAGTCTCTGAAGCTGTGATCCACAGCCAGGAGAGAGTTTGAGAACACTTGTTTTGAATTATCCTGCACAAATCTCATGCCATAGATCTACAGCAAAATGAGATCATATCCCCATGTCTTTTAAATATCATGACATCAAGGTATGCTTGTTTTTGAACAAACAAAAACAAACTTAGAGTGAAGCTTTTCTTGTGTAAAGCAGTTTCTTTGACAGTATGTCTTATAAATTGATTTAACTCCATCTGAAATATGATTTGCTTTAATGTCTCAATCCACAATGACATGAGTATTTCAGTTGTTAAAATATAGAAGTTAAACTGTTGGTAGCTGAGCTCTTAAATGCGTTACTGACGTGAGTCCTTCAGTTATTTTTTCCAACCTCTTTTCTCAAAAGCAAAGAGGAGTCTCTTAGCATTTCTAAAGCCCAACTTGTCAGTCTGTTGCTGTCGCTGAAGTTTATATGTTAAATCTTCTAATCAATACTGATAGTTCTTAGCTAACCAGTTCTCTAACTTTAGGGAGGGAGCAGAAGAAGAAAACAAAGTCTCCGAACTACAGGGACTACAGGGACTACAGGGACTACAGGTAGAAAGTGAGGCTGCAGGGGGCTTCTAATGTGCTCTGAAAGCTGAGTGCTCAAAGCAATCAAAGGTAGGGAAAATCTAAAATAGTATCTTCAATAACAATCTGTTAATTTGCAAGGACAAGGAAAAGAGCAGCTCTTGGTTGTATTGCTAAGTTTAAGAAACCTGCAAAGCACCAAAGCAAGAGGGAATCCAGCAGCAATTCCCAGGGCTCCCAGCTCACTCACTAGCTGACTTGATGAGCCTCTTTGATCTGGTATTGACATCATATCAGACCTCCTGCACTGTTTTGCCTACTTGCCAAAGCCAGCTTCCCAGAAGCAAAAATGTGTGTTCCTTTCCTTGGGGTAATTTGAAACATTGACATGAAACAGACCTCTCGCTCTTCCTCTGCTGTGGCCTGCCTTTTGAGTAGTTCCTTCACTAGTGTCTCCTTAAAAACACTTGGAGGTCAGTGCCAGGCTGGAATTGCAGTGTTCTTGTCTACTGTGAGTGATGCGATGATTGGGTATTAAGTGTATGAATACCAAGAAGAGAAAAGAGAGAATTTGTAAGTTGGTTTGGGAGCCTGGGATACAGACATCCAGGGTTTTTCAGGTATCTTGTATAATGAACATAGACTTCATTAACTGTTTTTGGCTACTCACAGATTGCTCTACTACACAGAATACTCACTGTTGTTTCAGCGAAACATTAAATTTTCATGGTGAGAAAGGAATGATAAGTTTCCAGTACCACGTAACACATGGAAAGAAGCCAAGGAAAAAAATGCTCCTCTTCTCTCTACAAAGGAATTTTTGACACTGGAAATAAAAGTATAATCTAAGTTAATGGCAAGCTCAAGTAGCATGTCTACACAAATGCCAAATCAGCATGGGAAATACGCTGCTCTCTTCCCAACTAGCATTCCAGATCTACTTGTTAAAGAGCATCTCAGGCCCTCTTATGTTCCCTAGACTATAATGACGACCCTGTTTTCACTTGATTCAGCAGTGTTAGGCATATTTAGATCCCAAATTTTCTCCCCTCTCCCGCCATTACTAGATGCCATAGCTTGTGGGGATACTAGACAATAAACTCACATGAATTATTAGTGCCCAAAACTGAGCTACCCCATGTAACTGTGCATGAAGAGACATCTGTTTTGGGGAGGAGGTGCAGCAAATATGGGTACCTCAGGAGTTTGGGGGCAGTGGCTGGATTTCTTTTACTTCCCTCCTTTTTGGACATCAGTTGACCAAGATTTTTCTCCTCAGTTGGTGTATGTTTCTCTCTCATTTAGTCAGCACTATTGGGGAGATAATATGTCTGGAAAAGTAGTGCTTTAAAAAGTTACAGTGGCAAAACTTCCCTTAACCAAATAGCTAGTTATTAATCTTAAATGCCAGTATCAGGAGGAAAAAACATCTTTGTTGGGGATCAGAAGTAAAGGCATCCAGGTTGTTTGTGAAATACTAAAAGCTAGAGTTCACTGAGCATCTGTCTTGTGCATTTTAATTGTACCTCCATGAACCTGAACTGTGGGGCCCTCAGTGAGCCCTGCTCAGTTGTGCTGGCTCACAAAGTTCAGGGCTGGGTTGTAAGTCGTTGTTATTTAGCACCTAGTGACAGCAAGTACTGTAGGTGGAGAAACATTAAGTGCCACTTAAATCTGTTCCTGTACATCTTATTAGGAAGATACTGGAGTGATCCTCTGGCTCTGAATTCACTGAGAGTCATTAAAGAGTAGCCCTTGGCCTTTTCTAACACTGTGCCACTGGAGAACCCTCAATTTCCATGCAGCACTCCACAGTGACTGCTCAAATCCAAAATCGACACACCGCAAAGTCAGTGCTACCAACTACTGATTGGGAAAACCTTGGTGTTCTTGACTGTGCCAAGATAGAAATCAAGGGTGACACTGGTTTGGAATCAGAAAATGTGTCTAAAAAGGGCTGCTGAAGTCATACATGTTTTCTGAGAGCACATCTTGACTAAATCTAAGGTGCTGGGGCTGGGATGTGTGGACAAGTGCCTCCATCAGGACTCACTTTCTTTTCAAAGGTCAAATGAGTTTTTTCTTTGGCTGCCCTGTGAAATTTGTCCAAAACATTGGGAAACAAAATAAAATACCAAAGGTGGGCTTTTCTTGGGTGGGTCTGTCCCTAGAGAGAAAGCAATCACTTTGATCTGAGCACTTGCCCAAGCTGCTGAAGTCTATTTGAGCTCACTGAGAGAGGCTCGGTGCACTGTTAATGCAGTGAAATGTAGCACAAGTATTTGTTATTGCAGCAAGTATCAAAGGAGGCAGGACGACTTTGCCACTTACTATAAAGTGTTTCCATGAAAATGGAAATGAATGCTACAGGGGAGCGAGGCGCTGAAGGGTTGCTTTCATTATACCATTAACAGGGCAACTTACTCACTTTCTTTTTTCCTCCATCCCTCTTCAAAAGCGCAGGGGCTTGAGGCTCATTCTTTGGGTCAGCCAGGCAGTGCTGTGTGTTCCCTGCCAGCCAGGGTAGTAGATCCCACTGTTGTTCCCAGATGCCGTCCCTGGGCCCAGCAGAAATCCATCCCTTGTCGTCATTCCAGCTGCACTTTCTCTGCGGGGAGACGGCAGTCACCCATTTGGCAAGGAGGGGCAAGCTGTAATGTCTAGCCAGAAACATCCACCATAAACCATCGCTTCCTGTTATGACACTCATGTGTCTAAACTTATTGATATATTTGGGTGGAACTGTCTAACCTGCTCGAGGAAGAGTGGACTCAGCAGGTACTATGTCATGTAACAATAGGAAGCACCAAAATACAACCCACAGTGTTAGATCTGGGAATGAATTTCAGTTTAGATTTATTCTTTAAAAGCTATCCCACAAATTACCCAGAAATATCTTTCCCACTTCCATTTTATTCTTCCATTTTAAAAATTGTTAGTGTTCATATCATCTGGCCATAGCTTTTTCATTTGTGTATTTCCCTGATTAGCAGTATAGAAATTTTAGAAATTGCAAATCTGGAACTTGGGCCACCAAGGATAAAAGGGAGAGTATTCTGTTTTGATTTATACATCTGTCTTGATTAGGGAATTCTTTTTTTGTCTGGAAGCAATGTGATCTGGTTGTTAGAAAGGTGAAGATAGACCTTGGGGACACTTGAGTTCTTTCCTGGCCCTGTCACTCAGTCAGATTCTTTACACCTAAATCTACCCTTTGGGTTTATTAGTGGGTATAAGAACACCTATCCAGCTTTCCCGTGTGCTGTGAAACTTAATTTATATTTCTGAAGCTCTTTCAATTTATCACACTGGAGAGCTTGTATAAAGCATGTAACTGCTGATTTTTAAAGGTGTAAGGTAGTTTTCCCTCCTATGAACATTAATTTAAGTTGATCCCATTTAGTGTACAATCACACACTATTTTTTTCTTGAAAAGATTGCATTTAGAAATTCACTGTGAGTTACACCTTTACACCTGTAAATAATAATATCTTGTATATGTGAGCATATATGTGTGTGACCATATATGTCTGTTTATATTTATATGTGCATGGTTATACACACATAAGCAAGAATAGAGATAGTCTTTCCAAATAGTCTGGAAAATCTCGGGGACTCCACAGCTGGCAGTGCATTTCTTTTATTTAAGGAAAACTTACACAAAAAGCTTATGTGCAGTCAAAAACTTCCCAGCTCTAATTAATTAATATGAAGTGTAAACAGATCATGAAATATTTTTTAGTGCTTAATACATAGAAATGTCCTGTGTTGATGCTAATGAAAAAGTAATGCCTGGAATATTTCACATTGCAGGGCCTGGGGACACAGATCCATGGAAAAGCAATTCATACCAAACTGCTTTACAAGTGCAAAAATCCTGTTAGCCTAAAGCTACAGCACCACATAATTGTACAGGGGGAAAAAAAAAAAGCAGAAAAAACCCCCCAAGCCCTCCTCTGCCCTGTGTTTGCATTTATTTCAAGCTCTGCTAATGGGTCATTCTCTCAAAAACTGATGACACCAATATTTCAGCAGAAAGGATTTTTAATCTACCATATTCTCAGTGTAATCTAGACAGCTCCTTATTGCCTCACTGCATAGTCTGCCATTCCAGCTGATTCTTGAGATCTGATCAGTACAAGAGAAGTTAAGGAAATGTCTGAAGATCATGAAAATCCAACCCTCTCCCCTGGAGAATAGTCTCTTAATTGTAATAGCCCATTTTAATCATTGTGATTGTTTAAAATATTATGAACAGAGGGAAATAAGGAAGATAATTGTACTTCAGCGGCCACAATCTTTTGTTATCACCTAAGCTTATTGGAGGTTTAGCTGTGTATAGTCCCAATCCTTCCTTCACATACCAAGGGGCCTTAATTATGTGGGCAGCTAGAATTCCTCTTGAGGGAGAGGCTTGGATAGCAAAACAGCAGGTAAGAAATGCCTCTTCCTTACTTCTTTGTTTCTTCCCAGTCCCCTGTAGCCAAGGCTGCATATGTGGCTGTCTCTGTCTTTGTGACACTTTAAATGTGAAACAAGTAATTTAGTTGAAAATTTTCTGTTATTTTTTTTACATGCTTCATATGCTGGGTTAAAATCCATTAGCATATAACAAAAATCGGAGCAGATGTAGTGCAACAGATTCCTTAAGGGAGTCCATATTTTTACATATTTTGTAATAAGGAAACTGTCACTCCCAGATGGTATCTAGCTAATACTGGTGGTTTGCTTGCTGATAACATACTAAAAAATAAAATTAATTGTATTCTATTTGATGACAATGAAGCCATTATCATATATAATTCACTCTTAAAGCAAACGTCCAAATGATGGTCCCTTGCAATAACTAAGCTTTCCTGGTCTCTGTGCCTGTCCCTTCTCTTCTACCTCAAAAATTCTTTCAGAAATCGTTGCAGCAGAAAGCTCCAGCTGCGAAGTGTAACAGCCGTTCATTAGCAAAGCTGGAAACCAGTGTTAATTTGTGCAGGGAATCTGGGCCAGCAGTACCTCGATGCGCTTACCACGGGCTTAATCCTTCACCAGTGGTTCTCAAACTGCTCTGGTTTGGATGTCACTGTTATATATCACAGCAAAAGGAAACAATTAACCTTTGCAATAATGCCACTGACTGGTGCCTGTCTGGTAACGGGCTTGAGAAGTGCGGGAAGTATCCAGAGCTGATACTTGCTGTGAAAATGAAAATCAGTAATCCAGGGTTTTACACAAACACACAACACTGATCTGTAGAATATGTGCAGTATAAAGCTAAGATGCTCAATATATATATTAAAATAAATAAATAAATAAAAATATGGGGTTTTTTCTGATAAAACTGCTTAACTCCTTTCTTAGATGAAAACTTCAAGATCTCTTATAGACTGGTCAGTTACAACCTGGTAAGAGAGTGGTTGAGTTCACAGGAATTAAGGTTTTTGGTGAGGTTTGTTGACATGAAACACCAGAATGAGCAGTTCAGAAGAACTTTCCTTGTCTCTTCCTGTCCTACCACAAAAATACCCAAATTTTCAGGAAATTGCCCTTGAGGTAGTGTGGGGAAGAACAATACAGGAAGAGAGATTTTTCATTCTCAAAGTTGACATTGGGCAGAGGGTATTGGCTTTCCCAATACCTCCTGGGGACAACAGCACTGGTTCCCCAGGCCACAGATAGTTCATAGGTGTTGATACCAGCTTGCAAACGGGAAAACCGGGACAAAGGGGTGAAGTGACTGTCACACAGAGCTGGAGTGTGTGTCTGAATTCCCAGTTCGTTGGCCTGTTTCTTCCCGTGGTGTTGGAAACTAAAAACAATCTAGCTGTGCAAAAGAGAGAGCTTGGCAGGACTGACTAGTTTAAATAACCATTCAAGGAAGCATCTAACTTGATAACAATGATTTCTCATCTCTGGATGACTGTAGAGCAATATGGTGAGGCACACTGTCTGAGGGGTCTAAAATGTACCTGGCTGTGTTCATTCTAGTTTATTTATGCTTTTAGTTTCACTTCCTTTCTGGTATAAGCACAAAGTGCTCAGAAGAGGAACAGATGACTGCATTTCCATTTGGAGAGTTGGTAGAGGAGGACAATGTTGCAGCCATCTCTGTCACATGGGAAGTGATTTTACATGGTCTGAGGCTATTGTCTCAAGATGGGAACTCCATAAAGCTACCTGAAGCTATTGTCAGACATTGCAGAGGAAACAGGTCTATCAATATACATGTAATTTTGAGTAAAACATTCTTTAATTTAAGAATATTACAGACCAATGCTTGGAAAAAACTGTGTAAATCTTAGCTGCCTCTTGTCTTCCATCTTTGGTTAGAAGGTTCTTAGTAATCAGCAAGCATTATTTTACTTCATTTTTCCTATTTTATTTTGATATTTTTTATTCTGTTTTAGAAATGAAACAACCTTGTGGATATAACAAGAAAGAAGTGAAGTTTCAGTCACTGGGTGGAACATGTCCCAGGCTTTAATCTTTCACTTCAATTCAAAAAATGAGGTTTTCTTCCCCAGTTTTCCTCTCCTGGTATCTCACAAAACCTATTCTTATAAGTTTGCAGCCTCAAATGGCAGCATCTCATTAAATAACTGCTCCTATCACAATTGAATTATCTCGTGACTAAAATGGCCTAGAGATTGTCCATAGTCATCTGGAATTCTGGGATTTGGGTAACAGATTTTCTCAAACAGAATTTATCCAGCTTCACATGCTCTGAACTCACTTTGTAATCCTTGTCTTCCATAGTATCGGGTTGCTCTTTTTCTAATATGTTAAGTACCAGACAACTATAATATTTTATTTAGCATGATTTGCATTCCAACTTCAAATATCCCTTGAATATACAATATTGACATCTTTGAACTTGACTTCTCTATGTTAGCTGGCATTATAAGATGTACCTACAAAGGACACACGCCAGAGAAAGCATCATTGCTTCTATGTTTGTGGACCTCAAGTCATACCTTTTATCTCTCAGCCTTCCTCATTAAGACATCACAGCTGATGTGTTTTCTCCTCTGTGTTTTAATGCCTGAGCAGAAGATGTATTTTATTCATGACTTGGTAGGAAATATGTCTGGTGGGAAGGAATTTGGACACCATTAAAGCAACCTGAAATTCCACCGTGGATGCTGGGAGGGAGCTCTTTTTCTTAGCCACATAAAGCATCTGCTTAAATTCTCAAGTGTGGAACGTGCAGACTTGTTAGGCAAGATTTTAACAGACTGTTTGGCACTGAGTGTAATTTTCCCAAAGACCTGGCAGTGGAAATAGTTGAAATAATGGTTTGTCAAATACTCATCAAGAAAAATGCTAATTGATACTTCATCTGAATCGAGCGTCACACCATACCGGAAAGGGAAGGGGCATTTCCTGTTTCTTTCCTACTCAAAAAGAGACTCTTCCCAAGAGACTGCTAGATTAGATTTGTCCAACCTATAGGACTATTCTGTAACGTAGATTATTTCGTGTCATACTGTATTTATTGAGTATTTCATGGAGTGATGTGTGGCTCCACAAGCCTGTAGAATATTCTTAGTGCCAGCATTGCTAGATGTCCTTTTACCAAATGCCATTTTGAACCCCATATTGACATTTGTGTTCTGGTGTCTTTCTTTCCTTTGTTCCTTGAAGTTGCTGGGTTCAGTTGAGCTCTTCAAGCCAGCATGGGGACATGAGTATAAAGCACAGCTGCGGCTGTGGGACTGGAGCGCCAGCTGGCCACGGTGCTACAGCAGCATCGCAGGGCTGCTGGGTGAAGCCAATCTGAACTTTTGCAATAAATATTAAAGAGACCACAACTTTGAATGGATTTGGAATCTGAAACCAGAAACCCAGTCTAAATGTCAGAGCGGGTCCCTATCTGCAGACTAAACTGAACTGAATGTTCAGACCCCAGCTTTGGCAAAGTAATGAAAGCCGTAAATCCAAATCTGCTTTTTGTATTTCAGCCCCTCTTGTGATGCTAATAATACTTTGCCCTTTCAAAATCTCCAATATTTTAGAAACTTTGAAATGATTTATCAAATGAGTCATACTTCCCAGTCAGACTCACAAGAACCAGTTTGCTGGAAATATCACCCGAAAGCAAGGGCAGGACTGGGCTGTGGCTGAATTTCTGCTCTCGTGGTAGCTGTGTGGATACCAGGACTGTAAGGTTTTGTCTGTATCTCTGTAACTCTTCCAGTGCAATCCCTCTGTCAGAAGACCCAGTACCATGTG
The DNA here is from genome assembly GCF_041296385.1 of Aphelocoma coerulescens. Classification (NCBI taxonomy): domain Eukaryota; kingdom Metazoa; phylum Chordata; class Aves; order Passeriformes; family Corvidae; genus Aphelocoma; species Aphelocoma coerulescens. Next base: position 8,956,287 of record NC_091024.1, read on the forward strand.
TCTTGGATTCCCATAACTTCCAAGGTGCAGGTGTCTTCCCATTGACTCATTCCTCTGCTTCTGTCAAAAGGCTGTGAGAGAGAACAGGAAAGAGTGGTGGAAGCTCTTGGTGCAACAGTCACTGAAAGCCTCCTTCAATATTTGCGGTATTAAAAGAGTCGCCCGAGGCGCTGAGGGGAGTGAGTGGCAGAGCTGAGGCTAAAACACAGAACTGCTGAATCCATGCGTTCCTCTGAGCCTTTATGTTCAGAGAAAAAAAGGATTATTTAGCATCAAAGATACCAGTAGCAGGTACAGGGCATCTTCATTTGTCATGAATAATGCTGTTAGTGTGAAATAATAGTATTCCTTAGTATTGATGACAATATATTGAGCATTAGTGAAGGCTTCTGCTAGGAGAGTTATCTAGTGAAGTGAATTATGGAATTTTACTACCTGAGTACAAGGACTGATATAAATGATCATCTCTGTGGCAATGAATTGGTTTAAAAAGGTGTCATAAGAACTTACCTAATGCTCATAAATTAACATTAAATATGAGATGGGTTATCTAATCACATGCTTTCAGGCAAATTCCTTTTTAATATGTATGTACACTGCTGCTGGAAATACAGAAGATATATCAGAGGAGATATTTCATGCCATAAATGGTTACATTTGATAACTCTGTACAATTTTCATAGTTTTTGTCAGTTACAGATTTTCTTTCTTTACCATCAAAATTTCTACACAGAATCCACGTTAAAATAACATTTGGAGATAACTTTAACCCTCTGTATGCCTGTGGGTTCAGACTAAGGCTGGAATTTCACTGATCCTTTGATATGAAATACTGGAATAGTGGGTTCATTTGTTTTAAGTAAAAGTGGGGTTGAGACATTGAGCTGCTTCCCATCTTCCACAAACCGCTGAGGCCCTGGAGCATCCCAGGGCATATCCAGTGCAGCTCTTGGTATATTTGGTAGACAGTGCCCCTCATTGCCACCCCCAAAAATCTTTGGTGGGAAGACTTGGTAAGTACACCAAAAGCTGTCCTGAACTATGTTAACACAGGGCAGATTAAGCTCATGAATTTAATGAAAGAAGAGTAGGATGTCCAAAAAGCAAATACCTAATTTTCTGTCCTCTGGATTAGCTGGGTAAGGGAACATTGCTGCACCAGGTTAAAGCTGATTTTTTTTTTTCCTGTAGCACATACCACTGCCTTCTGGGCAGTGCCATGATGAAAAACACCAGCTCAAGTCAGTGTTTTGAAGTCTCAACAGGGGCATTTACTGTTCTTTGTGGTGCTTCTGATTCAAACAATTCCCTTCTCAACCTGATGGAGAAGATCTGCAGTAGAAAACTGCTTCCACCTGTTGGAGTGACTTGAATTTTATGGAGCCCCATTTGGAAACAGTTTGTAAAATGCTTGAATCCTCTGGGGGTGGTTGTACTATACACCTTGTAGTTGCTGAACATTTCAAGACTTAAACTTTATCTCTAAGTTAATCACCTGGGGATCAAGCTAGAGGACTGGATAACAGTTTTACTAATCAAAACAATTTTCTGAATATTGTTGAGTTCCAGGGACTTTTCCCTGCCATCTGAAAACACAGTGAGAGGATGCCAAGAGTAGAATTATAAAACAAACTTTTTAAACGATGTTGTACTTGGAATTTGATTTCCTAGTCTGTACAGTGAGCAATAATAAACTAATTAAGATTAAACTGATACGGAGGACTCTAAGAGTCAGCCAGGAAAGTCTTTCATAAATAACCAAGAAGGAATGCTTGGTCCCACAGTTGACATAGATCAGAAAAGCTTCTTTTTGCCTTTTCAGAGAGAGCTCTTAAAAAAAAATTCAAAAACATCCAAAAACCTCCAAACAAAAACAAGTTCAAACCAGTGGAATAAAATATGTATTGTTAGTATTAAATAAATCCCATTTTATCTGAAATCGTGTGACATCTTTCTGACCCCACAGAACTGGCTCTCAGGCACGTTGAAGCACTGTTAATGTTATATAGCAAAATTCTAGACAGACTTCCTAAGAGAGCAAATAGTTTGACTCTGGGTTTCTGTCTTTGGCCTATTTTGAATAGTATTTGGGTTTCACAGTTATAACTGGGAGAATTTATTCGGCTTCATACATGAACATTTCTTTCCGATAGGTTAGGTCAGCTGTGAGGTTTAATCAGTGTTCAGATTTCTGACATGCTGCTCAGGGGCATATCATCTGAGCAAATAAACAACCCAGGAAAGGTCTGTATACCACAGGGATGATGTGGGATTGCGGGGGATCAGTTCCACTCAGGTGTTTATGGTGGTAGTGCCTTTTCATGGCAGATAAGAGCTGACATTCAGCATTACACCCTGTATGGCACCAATGTGTATAAAACAAACAGTTATTGTTGTTTCCCCTTTGGAGTACTGTTGTCTAAAGGACTGAATTGAATATGTTTGCTTCTCTTTGAAGCATGCAGATCCTTCCCACTGATGTTGCAAAGGTTTGGTCTCTTTTATAAAAGGAGCATATTTTCAGTTCTTCTTCACTTTAGAAAGGATTTTCATACTGAACCTGCCTCTGGGTAGTCCTAGTCCTATTCTAGTTCTTTTTCCTGCATAGCTCCAAATTAAGGCCTCTGATTTCCACTAGCCAGTGTGACAAGAACAGTAATGGGGACCAGAATCTTCTTTTTCCTTGCTGTCCTATCCATACTTGACAGTACTTTGGAGAAGAAGGGGCATTCAGCCAAGGAATGAAACCTCGAGGCAACCATATCAGCCTCAAGGATTTATTTATTTAATTAAGTCATCAGCGGGATGGAAAAATACTCTCAGTTGCCAGAGAGAACCGTTCCAAGCTCAGGGAGGGTCAAAGTGCATGCTTGCAAGTTATATGTTACCAGCACTTGAACGAGAAGCTTCAAAAAATTCTGCCCTTTGGTCTGGAGTAATGATGATGTGGGTGCATCATTGAGCGAGGAGGGGGAGAATGGCTGGGAAATTTTCTGGTTTGCTCTCCCACTGGAGTGATCCTGCCTTAGAACTCACTCAGCAGCTGCTTTAATGTTGAGGGGCATCACTGGACATTTTCACACAGCCAGCCTGGAAAATATTGGAGTACAGGAGAGAGTGGGACCACTTCAGACAGGGAGAGCAGCCTCCTGATACAGCAGACAGCTACATGATCCACATAATGTCCTTCAGAAATGGCTCAGTTCCCTCAGTTCCCAAGCTCTGCACAACTTGCCTTTATTGCCAAGGCAGTGACAGGAACTCAGAATTCTCCATCTCATACAGCTGGAGAAATTGCTGCCACTGAGACACCACTGGTCCAAAAAAAATCCCCAATCCCTTTATCAGGAAAGCTCTCAGAGGGCTGGTGTGAGCTTTCCAATCAGTGCAGCCAGAGACACAGCCCAGCACCAGCAGGCACCTCTGTGCATTGGCTCTTCATCTGGTACAAACTGGCCTCGTTCTTCTGATCTGGCTCTGCATTAAATATTACTGTTGGACAATGTTTGCTGTCATTTCAGATAGGACTGAACATTTTTAAGATTTGGGAAGTACATATTGCCTCAGACAACTTCTAGTAAATAGCTCATATTTGTTGCTCTTCCCCAGTGGGAATGCTTCTGAACTTTAGAGACAAAAAGTCCTCTGGCAGGAGCAATTTAGTAAAGCCAGGGTGTATTTTAGTGGAGCTTCTCAACTTTCCAGTCAGTTCCGTTGTGGATTTTTAAATAAGTCTTGTGAGCATCACTTTCAGCTCTTTAATGCTCCTCTTATTGGCTTCATTTGTCTCTCTGAGGGGTGTGTTGCTGCAATATTTTCCTGTTCCAGGACTGCACCAATCTCTCATGCAAATTAATCTTGTTAATCATCACAGCCATGCAGTCCTTGAGCTAAGTTCTTGTTGCTCAGTGAAACACATCAAATGCACTCAAAACATAGAGGAGTTTTTCAATAATCGATTCAGACACATTTGCCCCAATAGCAATGAAGAGGCTGTGCCTTGATTCTTCTTTTTTCTTCATTTTGATTCTTCAACTTTCCTCAAAAGCTGGTCCTCCTGCTATCTGTTCTTATGGGCTCCTCTCTGTTTGGAAGACTCAGCAAGATCCACACTGAGGGCAGCAAGTATGGGTTGCTTTTGGATGATATCACAAATAAATGTCAGTTAGCTCTGGAATGTGAAAATCTAGCTGAAAAGATACTTTTGGCTTCTTCCAACATGCACAAATAGTTAACTGAAATTTCTTATCAATTATCAGCGACGTAGGTTGCTGTCTTGCTTGAAAACCAGAAGAATTGACTTCAAAATTTGCTTTTTTCACCGAGCTTCAGTTCTGGTGATCTTTCAGACACTGACCTTTTTTTTTTTCCCAAAAAAATACTGCTTTCTATTCTCTCTGGCCTTCGCCAGTGTCATTACTTTTCTCTTTTTCATACTGAGACTCAATAGCATTGTAATTATTTCTGACATATGGTATCATCTATCCACCTCTCCTTCCAATATGTCCAAATAAAAGAGGAATGCCATTGCAGCCACTAGACTGTGGTTTCTATCAATTAATACCACCCCATGGCCGTCCATTCCTGGGGGAGCATGGCCCAAACGTCATGTGCAGGATGATGTGCCATACGTGGAGGCCTGGAGTTTTGCTATCTTACTTCAGCTCTCTCAGAACTGGAAATTACAGCCCCAGTTTACTTCTCTAGTTTTGTGGCAGAAGGCCAATGATTCTATCCGAAAGCTTTTTCTTTACCTTCATTAACCCCCAAAATGTTGCTGTATTCAAAACATCCACAGTGAGTGTATTTATCATTCATTTTCTGTTCATGTTGATGTGGGAAAACACGTGCAATCAATATTGAACCTCTTTCAAAACAACTTAAAATGGGAATACATATTGCTCTAATCTAAAACTAATCATGATGATAAGTGAAAAATATGCCAAAAAGTTAAAATCCTGGGTTTAGAAGTGCTTTAGTTGTGGGTGTGGGTATGTGTATGGACCTGCATGTATATTTATTGTTTACCAAGAAATTAGAACTCAAATCAAAATTCAATTAGAAAGGAAAAAATTGCTTTTAATATTTAATTTTGTGCTCATCAGTAAACCTCACATGCCTAGTTTTATGCATCTGCCATCTATTTAAATGTAACCTGATCATATATTTTATTTACCTCTATGAAAAATGGCCACAAGTGCATGTTAAAAAAAGACAAAGGTAGGTTCAGCCATGTTAACCTGTGTTCCACAGTTATTTTCTAACGGAAAATAGAACTGTAAAGCAATACAAGCTGTGAAATATTACTGTCCTTCTGTGTAGTTACGGTTCTCCAACTTGTTTGCTGTCCCCTTCCAGGATGAAGGTAAATGCCATTGCATTATTAGAGAAGTTAAAGACAAAATTAAAGACAATTTAGACTGTGGTTTGGCGAATATCGTAATTCAGTATAACAAAGTCTGTAGGAAAAGAAGTCTTGCCCCCACTCTGTACCCTCTCTTCGTGAGTACCAGCCTGGTTTGTGCCTGGGTGAACACCTCTGCAGACACCCAGAGGAGCAGATCAAGGAGCAGATAGATCTCTGAAAACCAACCTGTCAGACAGAGACATTTCTTTTCTCATGAGTTTTCTGCCAGAGCACAAACAAGTGGCCCAGGGTAAAGGAGGGGGCTGCAATGCCATTTAAAACCAGTCTGACCAGTAAGCAAGAGTTAATAGTTCTGGGATCTCCAGGACAGAAGTTCCTAACGTGCCTGCACAGTCAAAAATATTTCCAGGCGCTGCAGCAAACTGAATGGTTTGGACCATGAATAGTTTTCATTAAAAAGTGGCTTTGGAGGATGAATTAAATTTTCAGAGTAACAGATTATTTTGATTCTCACACAGAAAGGGACCTCTTCACTTCTACATTTTAAAATGTATCCAAACCCATAATCCCTATAAAAAGTGAATTTGCTAATAACAGTTTATGAAGCTTGTAATACTATTTTTTGTCCTGGGTTATGAAGAAAAATCCTGAGAGCTGCTGAGACATGAGGTGGCTCTGCTCTTCCATGTGTTTTGAAAGAGTAACTTCAACATTTGACTTAAGCCTGGCTTCTCACGGCGCACAGAGTTAAGCAGCGAGACGTGGTTTTGCCTCATTAGGTCAGCAACGCCAGCCTGCGAGGCAATGCAGCTGGTTCTGTGAGACTATTAAAGAAATTATAACTACATGCACACATCCTTGTAGCATCACCCCCCAGTGAAGACACACGATCACAGACTTGTTCAGGGGGGTGGAATCACCAACATGGATTACAGTTAAGAACATAGTGAGTCAATTTAAGGCTATAAATTCCCTGGTTTTCTGTTATGCTTTTAATCTTTATTAAATTGAATGATTCTTACTTGTTTTCACTCACATATGAATGTGTATAATATATAGTTTGTTTCTGCATATATAGGCCTGTAAGACTGTAACAAATCTTGTGGAAGTCTTCTAGGACGTAAATAGTGTGAGTCCAAATCCTTATCTGAGAAACCACACAGACACCAACACACGCTCAGCCTTTAGAATTTCCCTCTGCATTTTTGCAAACAATGACAAACCGTTTGTGGTTTGTTTTTTGTTTGTTTTTTTTAAAAGGCATGCAATATTTTTTGCATTTCTTAAGAAGAATTTAAAACATCTTTTTGCTTTCTATCCTTCTTTTAATGGCTTTGCATATTACTTTTCATCTAAACTCAGTATTTGAACATACACTTATCAGGCACCCGTTTTCTTTGTTGCTTGTAATTACTGAATAAGTCAGAATCATGGCCAAGGAAGTCTGTGTGGGATTACATCTGGAGTAGTGTACTATAGCAACGCTGTGCTTTGCAGAGCTTCTTCTCTCATAGATTTGATCTTAATGATGGGCTACACTTTCATCTTTAAAAAAATCATTTTCCCCAACTCACTGCTTTTTATACCTCAGCAAGAAAATGCTGTTTATTGTTCAGTTTCTCTTGCCTACAATGTTTGTATCTATAATTGAAACTTAAAAGCTACGAGCTTGAATAATTCAATCAGAAAGCATATTGTTTTCACTGTTCTCGGTATGAATCCAAACGATCGCATTATTGTGATGTTATAATATCAGAATGTATTTATTTCTACTTCCACAGTCATAGTAAGGCAGTGTCTCTCTCTCCAGTAAAAACAGCAAGGAGGAGGGGAAAAAAAAAATTTTAAAAGCCGAGCTTTATCCGTGCTGGGTTCCTCTGGTCTAACTTAAGCAAATGAGATCTCTTGTCCCCTGCAGCAAGCGGCGGCTCTGTGGCTGAGGCTGCTTCTATCAGCGCTGCTGCACGCACTGGCAGTGCCCCCGAGGCTGTGTGATCCTGTCGGGGGGACACGCGTGACCTCCCTGTGTGAAGGCACCTCGGCTGCCGAGCGTGTCACTGATACCGTGCTCGTGGCTGTTCCGTGTCAGCTCCGTGTGGCACGGGCAGGGAACCAGCCCTGCTTCCTCTTCCACAAAACGCCTCGTGGAACTGCGCAGGGCGAGCAGCTCCACGCCAGCTCCACTGATGTCTCAGGACACCTTTTCACCCCAGAATTAGCTGGTTTTGCTGTAGAGCAAATTGAGGTTCGTATTTGTCTGCTTAGTGCAAATGATTTCTTTTTTACGGAAAGAGATCCCAATGTTTTAATTAAAATGTTGACTATCATATTCTCTGTGTCAGGGCAAGCATAAAATAAGGGCTTTGAAAATAGAATGGATGGAACTGTGGTATCTAATGCAAGCACCATGTATTTTATCTCAACTACACAGCAATTTTTTGAACTGAGAAAACATCAAATGTGACTTTTGGCTTAATATGGTTGAAGCAGTTGGTAAGAATTAACAATACTATGGAAAGTATCAATTTTTTCCCTTTATTGCTATGTTTGGACAAATCATTATATATAATAATCTACTCTTAAGTAGTGCTGTAGCTGTACCTGTGGAATTAGGCCCAGAAAGAAAAACTGCCCTTACTCCCAGAACCACGAATCTGAAATTTTTTGGTTTGTATAGATTTTCATTATGTCCTTAGCATAATTTCAGCACAAATGGAGGGCTTAGCCAGGCTCCCATGGTGTGTCCTGCGGGTATGGAACAGCTTAGCATCTTTTTCTCTGCTTACCAAGCTTAGCGCCTGTAAATCAACCACTCCATTATGCAGTAATTCCCCTTATTCTTAATTCAAAGTAGCAAAGTTAAAGCAGAATTTGGGTAATGAGGAACTATAGCGTTTTGGCCTGTATATGATCCTCATTCATTATCTTCTTTCCATTTAGGGGAAGTGAAAAACCCTTTTATTTGCAAATCCATCCATACCACTTTATAAGACACAATATTAGGAAATAGCGTGATTTATTGGAGTGAGGCATTTCAGTAAGGCCTAAATGATAGTCTGCTAAAAAAATCATTTTTTCATGATGGGATCTGATGGTGGGGGTAAGACCAGGAGCCCCCTACCAGGAGAACACACAGTAATAAACTTGCAGAAAGCTTTCAGTACCACCTATCAGTGGTGATGGTTCCCCCTTCTCTTACCTCAAACATTGCCCAAGTGGGGAGGCACGAGAATCTCCCCACTGACTCTCTTGTGAGGTGAAATGAAGAAAGCCTTAAACTTCACAATTGCCAATAATGAGCAATCATTACTCAAATTACACCAAACACTGATTAGGTTTAAAGTAATGAAGAAAACAACACGATCAATCATCATCAACCCAAAAGAAGTCAATCTGTGCTAGAGATACAGCAAGATCTTAGTGGAGGGCTCCATCTACAGGGTTTGGGAGACTAGAGAGAAAAAACCTTCACATCACAACATCTGAAAAAGATTCCCCCTGCTCCCCACTCTGTTCACATATTCCTTACCAATCTCCAAAAGCCACACACGTAAAAGGAATTTTTTTCCCTTTCTTTAGCTGCAGAAAAATTATAAAAGGGCCTTAGCAAAATATTGAAGCAGAAAACCTTTCTAGAAGTACATTTCACTGCTGTTGAACTGGAATGTCTGTTAAAAAAAAAAAAATGACAGGAGTTAACTACCTAGCATCTATCAAATAGTAAAATTATACTGAAAGCTCTGACTGTGCGAACAGCATCAATGGAAGCTGAGGTTTTTAATGCAATTTGTATTAATAGCTTCTAGCCACAGAAATAACACTGGAAAAGAACAAATTGCGTGGGGAATTCCCATTTGTCAATTTTCATTGGCTGCTAAATAGAAAATTAGAAATTAACCCAAAGCTGATTTTGAAAATCCAGAGGAAATTCAGACTGCACCACATTTCTTCAGCATGGAATAAGATTTTGATACCAGCTACAGACTCAGTCTAGTAAAAAAGAACCCAGTGTATTTTGAAAACAGGAAAATAAAAAGGAAAAGAGTAGGTATGTTGCTATTCCATGCACATATATATGTGGACTTCAAACTGTGTTAATGAGTAACATTAATATATGCATTTTGTAAAAGATGTATTATTCTTTAATAATAATTTCAATTGAAATATGTTCCCTTTCCATGTGCTGAAGGCATTACATAACAATTACTTTAAAAGAAGATTATTTACCATTTAAACGTAGGAAAATACAAAATTAGGATTTCAATTCAAAGTCTACTGAATGTAACAGAAGTTTCCCCACTGACTTAATTCACTTTTGAATTGAGGGTAATCATTAGAAATAATGAGATACAAATGAAAGCCTAGTAAAAAATGCATGACCAACGGGAAATAAAAAACAATACACAGCCATTCTAGTGTAGATTTCCATTCTAAAGCCCCTTGTGGAGGGGCTAAATTTAAGGGAAAATTTCCAACTTTTCATACTTTGAGCCATTCAGGACCATGGGGCAGAGGATGGTTTGTCTCCTACTTAGAGTTCTCTAAGTGGCCTGAGATAATCTGTCGAAATAATGTCATCAGCACTAAAACTTTGCACTTTTTTGGAGTAATTTTTATTAAAACCTTATTTCAACATCCCATACCAACAGTAAATTTAATGCCGTTTATATAACATGCTTAATATTTGCTGATAATCAGGAAATTGTGAGCCAATTAAGGAATTTTCATGCTGAAACCTGTTTTTTATTGAAGAAAAACTTACAGATGAGCATGTGTCTATGTGTCTGGCTGAGCTACAGATTAATTTGAGTACTTGCTTAAATAAAGCACTGTGAGGAGTATTCTGAGGATAAAAAACAGTTTGGAAGTTCATGTATTTGTAGAAATCATTCGGAAATAGTTGAATATTTTGACATTCTTTTGTCTTTACTCCTGGTAATATATAGTTTTCATGCAAGTAATTGGGCTGTGCCCTTACAGAACTGTCACATGGCCCTATAAATATTAAATGGCAATACAGTCTTTTTAAAGAAAAATTAATAGATTGTTTATTAAAATTCTGGTTTACTTAAATGAGCTTGAATAATGCTGATTACCTTTTCCCCCTTCTGCCTTTCAGTAGAGAAAAAAGTCAGTAATGTCTAAGTATGTTCAAATATTATTTTTTCCATTGCTGGAGAAGGTCTTTTTACAAGGGCATGCAGTAATAGGGCAAGGGGGAATGGTCTTAATCTGAAGAAGAGAAGGTTTAGATTAGATATTAGGAAGAAATCCTTCCCTATCAGGGTGGTGAGGCCCTGGCACAGGATGCCCAGAGAAGCTGTGGCTGCCTCATCCCTGGAAGTGTCCAAGGACGGGCTGGATGAGGCTTGGAGCAACCTGGGATAGTGGTAGGTATTGCTGCCCATGGCAGGGGGTGAAACAAGATGGGCTTTAATGCCCCTTCCAACCCAAACCATTTGGAATTCTATGATTTAATGCAAACATTGGATCTCCTCATTAAAAAACCAAAAAGAAACCAACAAACAAACAAGAAAAAAAAAGTCTTGATGGAGGAAGTTGACAGCTGAGAGATTGTTGCAAAGTTCTTACATTCTACTTCTTTATAACATATTTGGATTGCCCATCCTCAACAACAATAATAAACTAATTCCATGGAAACTCAGGGGAGAGAGCCATGGAAATTGCATCAGCAGGAAGAGCAGGTAGCAGTGCTGACTGCAGAAGGAATGACTTGTCAGCTCAAGGTAAAGCAAGCCAGTTGTTAAGATATTAAATCAAAAAGAAATCCTTTGGCTCTCATTGCTTGTTTTCAGAACTTTTGGAAAAATCTGTGGAGGGCAAAGGCAAAAATTATGTCTGTAATGAAAGTGGAAGGTAGAGTCAGTCCTTGCAGCAGTGAGAACTCTCCCAGAGGTTGTGGACTTGGTGATCCCTGTGGTCCCTTCCAACGCAGGGTATTCCCTGACTCTGCTATACAAGAAGGAGAATCCTGGGGAACTCCTCTTGCTGAGCTGCAGCCTTTGTGTTCAGTGAAGAATGTATCGAGCAAGGGAATACTGAGCTAAACTTACGGGCAGTGGATTGGGAATTGCAGTAAAAGCAGCTGGGAATTTCTGAGAAAACACTTGTCATAGAACACAGCCCAGACCATGCTTGTTAGTGAAACCAAGATCAGGTTTTGCAAAACTGTTTTCATGGATATTTCTCAGATTTCAGATAAGAATCCCTGGTCAAAGCCAGAGTGGGGTAGGTGGGAGCAGCAGAACAAAGAGAGTGTGCTCTCTTTTCACGTATAATTATTCAAAAAAAGTACAACAGTAGAGGAGCTTGATGTATTTCCATTTTTGTGCCTAAAGTCATTTATATCAGGCATAAAAAACAGTTCCTTTCCCAGCTTTACATCATAAACAGCCCATGCTGGTATCTTCACCCTACAGTGGAGAAATTGCTTTTGTACCCATGTGTTTGTTTTCAGAGCAAGTGCTGAAGAAGATAGGTCATGAGATAGTGAACAAGGCTTGAAGAGATCACCTCTAAGAAAACTGCAACACCAAAACACCCTTTATAGGAAAGACTAATAATGTTGTGAATAACTTAGAATAATTACATTAGAAACAGGAAAACACGAGCACATGTGGGTTGAGCCAACGCTGGAATTCTGCTGATGCTCAGCTTGGTGGTCCTGTGGGTAGGCAACATACACAAGCAATTGCCCAAGGCAACAACATTCTTTATTAGATTGATTAAGCACCAGGTTTACTTATTGTCGTTAGTAATGGATGCCAGATTTCTGCTTTGCCTCTGGTAATAGGAACCAGCAGAGAGGAAGGAGTGTTACTGTGAGTGTTGGTTCTACTGCTTGTGTGGAATTTTCACACCTACCTCGATTTAATGTGGAAACAACCAGAAGTGGTCCTCACCCAACACTTGCTGCATGATTCATTGTTTTTTCAACCTAAAACTGAGATTTGTGGGAGGTGATTTAGGTTAGATAAGAAATAAGGGCCCTTTGTTGAACCATCCAAGTAACTCCCAGGTTTCCTCTGCAGTGTTATCTGGGATTTCATCAAGGGGAATCATTCTTGGGTGGAGAAAAAGGGCAGCAAAGGAAATCATTCCATATACAGAGCTACTTTTAATATTCATTTTAGCCAAAGGTACAATGCATGTAATGAATTCCTTGACCAGACCTGTGCCTACCCCAAAGAGTCACAAATTCCTGACTGTAGTCTGTAATGTGGGAATGCATCAAATCTCGGGGAAGGAGGTGTCGATCTAAGCCAGCTGATGGAAGTGTGAATGTTTCCATGGGCTTCCCATTGTTGTGTGGGCTCTGGAGCAGATCCCTGCTACATAAACTGCTTAAAAGGTGTTCTTTGAAAGTTAGACTCAAATTCCTGAATCCTGTGAGTGCTCTTGAGAACAGTACCCATATACTCCATGTCCATCTCAAGCCTCTGTCATTCAACTATCAACATCTTCTAACAAACTTCAGCTATTGCATTAATTTAAAACTTATGTAGAGATGTCAAATTGATGAATTCTTAGTTAATTAATAAATGTCCTTTTTCATTATTGGTTTTAACATAAATATTATCACACAATTTAGTTTTTTATTCATTGCATAATATTTAATATAGAAGATGCAACGTATTTCATCAACAAAACCAGTACTTAATGTGTTGTATATTCCACCAAGGTCTCATGTTTCTGTTTTAGTTAGCTGGTAAGCTTCTATTTCCAGTAGTTTGAATACAAGTATGACTTGATTAATTTTTAAGGGTTTTACATATTAAACATCACTCACATGTATATTTTTTACTATAGAAAAAATAATATTAAACAAGAATTATTAGCAGTGCACTATGTTAATACTTAAGTTTTAAGTTGATAGGTGGAAGATGCCAGTAGATGAGCTTTTTAAATACTGGGATTTTTGCAGAGGAGAGAGTATACAAATATAAATATGTGTGTGTATATATAAATATATATATATACACTATAATAATTTCAGTCTATTGCTTCAATATGGATAAAATGGTTTTTAATATACTGCAAAGACTTTGATAAAATTTAAGGATTTTCATTCAATCCCCAAATTAATAGTAGAGAAAATACTCATTATTTAGAGAAAAAAATGTTAAAACAAGGAAGTAATGAGTATCTTAAGAACAAAAATTCTCTCTGCTATAAACTTAGGTTATTCATTTTGTATATTTATGATAGATTCATTTCCTAGCACTTAAGATACTTCTCACCTTTTGAAAAATATGCTGATATGTTGAATTATAAGATGTTTCCTGTGTTTATGTTTCTGATCTCTGTCTGCCTTATTTTACCTGAATTCAATTTTCAAAAATGATACAAAAAATAAAGAAGTGCCTGTACTGTTCTGGTCCTGTGAACTGATGCTGTGCAAGACAATGATGAGGAATGGCTTTCACAGCCCAGACAGGCAGTAAACTCACTGTGGAAAATTTTATCACTGTCACCCCAAATCAAAAATGCTTCTCTGCATGATCTTCCCCAAAATCCAACTATTTTCTAGAATCAAGTGCAGCCAGCTTTTCTCCTGGACTTCACTGAACTGGCCTCTGGTTCTATTTAAGAACTAATGGTTTCCGCCTATGGAAAAGGAGGACCTAATCTTTGGCTGCATCAAAGTGACCAGGACAAAGCTTAGGTGCAGGAAGTCTGTGCCAAGACCTTTTGTAGGATTCGTTTGATGCTGATAAAAGTTTTGGATAGGGCTGTCCCCAAAGAGCAGCAAAAAACAAAAACAAAAACAAAAACAAACCAACAAACAAACAAACAAACCCCAAACAAAAACCAGATGTATTTCAAACAAAATTACACGTGGCATCATAAGGAGGAAAATTGGAACTTTTTAAGGATTGAGGGCTGGTGGTCATCTTTTGATAATGGGCTGGTAGAAAGTGGTCGGTTGGTGTATCTTCATTTTTTTGTTTTATCAAGTTCATGATTTTCAGGGGATAAGTCCAAAGCAGTGCAATTGAAGAAACTGGAAGTTTCCTTCAATGAAATCTGGACTTGACTTTAACAACACATTGTGGTACATAAGAAACATTAAATAAATCCTTTGCCTAAAGAAGTCAGCAACAGCTTTGCCACTGATTTCAGTTATGCCAGAATTTTACCCATTGTGTTTTGTTTCAACTGAAACTATTTTCAAGTAACATTTTAAAACATTTTGTGTTTTCTTGATGTTGAGAGATATTGTTGAGCAATAGTAGGGTGTTCCTTTGGGGTTTTTTTGCCTCAAGTTGCACCAGAGGAGGTTTAACTTGGATGCTATAGAAAATTTCTTCACCCAAAGCTTTGTGCAGCCCTGGTACAGCTGCCCAGGGCAGTGGTGGAGTCACCATCCTTGGAGGGATTTAAAAGATGTATAGATGTGCACTTGGGGACATGGTTTAATGGTGGATTTGGCAGTGCTGAAAGAACAGTTGGACTTGATGATCTGAAAGTTCCTTTCCAATCTAAATGATTCTGTGATTCTGGGATTCTCTTATGATTTTCTATAGAATTCTACTTCTTTAATTATCATTATAATCAAACTAACTTTACTATATGTGATACAATGCCAAATAAATATGAAAGGAAAGTATATGAACTCTTGAAAATGTTCAAGATGCAGAAAAAAAAATTACAAAATAATCAAACAGAAATGCACATACGTGTGTGAGATAATGTTGGCTTGGTTCTGACAAAAGCTGCCAGTTTTGTCTATGTCATCAGATGAAAAGCACTGATGGCCACATGGACACCAAATCAGAGTTATCTGGAAACTGCAAGTGTTTTTGGCACAAAAAATCGAAAGGAATGAAGGAAGTGCAGGGACACAGTGCTAAAGAGGGAAGACAGACAGAATCTGTCTTTCCACAGATGAACTAGGATACAAAACCCAGAATTTTGGATGGGCATTTTTATTTTTTAATTTGGTCAAACAATTTTGAGCAGGTATATTACATTAATATTTCCTTTGAGCATACATGTGTGTGCTTTTGGTGTGTACATCTCCGTACCTGTCTGCATATATGGAACATTTTATGCTCTCTGGCTGGCTGTGATGAGTGACACAATCATCCTTTGTTACCAGTATTTTCTCTTATTTCATCTTGTATTATTTTCCCTTGTGGATAGTTTTATAGCTGTTTAATATAAAATTAAAAGAAGACAAGTGTAGAGGTTTATGGTTCAGCAAATCTGGTTGTTCCCTTTCTATTTGTGGAATAGTTTTTTTTATTCTTTGGGGTACATCTTGAGGGCACAGAGGTGAGTTGTGCTTTAAATAAATTTGCATGGAAGCACATAGAAATGACTGGAAATGGGAGGAGCAGAGCTGACTCATGTAGAGATGAGGTTGCAGCATTTTCTGTCATCCCTACAGAAAAAAAACTGGTGTAGGTTGTGTGGCCTAAACCTTAAAACCATCCTGAGACAAATATCATGTGCTCATCTGAGAGCATTTAATTCTTAGTCTTACTAAAGCCAGGGTTAGATGGACACCCAAGAATCTGTATGGACAGCTAGAGCTTATTCCTTGAACATTCAATGAGCACTTGGAAACAGAAGAGATTTCGTGGCTTTGTATTATCATAATCCAGATTGATGTGGGCTATATAGACTCCTAAACCATGCAGAAGATTTTATGAGAGCACAAGAGTGAGCATATGCTCCTGTAACAACCCAAATGCAATAAATCTATGTAATACACATACATACATAAGCGTTTATAAGCAACACACATCACTTACATATAAAAAGTGCGATATACTTGGAGAACATTGCACCTGTGCTCCTGTGTACATCTGTAAGAAAAAAAATTCATGAAATTACAATGCACATGTATTCACCCCTATTTAATGCTAACTTTTACAAGTTTGCACTCATTACAGAGACTTGAATTTTCTACTCATTTTCGTAGAGCAATGAAGAAGGGGACTTCTATGTTCACTTACCTGTTGTCAATTACTGATGCTTCATTACACAAATCACTTGGAAAGCTGATGAGGTTTTATCTAACATAGAGGCCAGGTCAATCAATCGTCATCAGACCTGTGGATCTTCAATGGACATTGAAAGGTTAACCCAGTTCTTCAGGGCCTCCATCATGTCAGCAAAAATTAGCAAGAAGGTGGCCAAGTTGTCAATAGAGCACAGAGACAATTAGTTAATGATTAGAATGTTAGCACTTGGGGAGTTGATAACAAAATGAGCCATCTTGGATACATTTGCATGCATTTAGAAAATCTATATAGCTTGGTGGGATGGAAGGGAAGTCTGTGCATATGGTGCAGTAAGGAGTGCCATAAAGGAGAATTATGTGTGTCTGAATGTACTGTAGACTTGGCTGTGCTAAATGAAGCCACTGTATCAGGAAACCTGCACATTTCAGTTTATCAGAGTCAGGTACTTGGCTTTACTGATCTACTTAGTAGCCAGCATTAGCAATGAGACTGCTGCCCTGTCATCATAACCCCATTTTCAGCTAAATGATTATGGATTTGATATGTCCTACAGTAAGCACTGGCCTTACCAGTTGTGATTAAACTTGAAGCTTGTTAAATTAGGGACAAGGTAAAATTAAAAGACTTCCTCCTGTTTAGGATTTCATCACTTAATTTTATTCTTGACTTCTCTTCTTTCATAAGAATATTTTGTAAGACTTCTGCCTGCAATTATAATTTGATTTTATATCCCTTGTTGGAAGATGAAATCCTCTGTCCATATCACCAGGCCAGGGTACCTCCTTGTGCTGGCTGAGGCTTCTTAACTAGTTTAGGCATGAAAAATAAATGTTAGAAATTGTCTGCATAATTACTTGGACAAGTGGCTTTTGATCGTTTCAAGGTCTCCTTTACCTTTGTGCTCTCCATCAGGTTCAGACACAGTTCTGATGCTCACAACTACATTTAAAAATTGCTGAAACATTCTGCCATTGAAGCATTGCAGAGATTTATTTCAGGCTGTTAGGTTTCTCTCTACCTTTGATGGAAGACTAGTGTAGGCTCTATATCTGAATCGCATTGTCCACCATTATAAACACCCCCTTAATAAGAGACATCCACTCAGTGTCTAACAAAAGCATTCCTTGGATTCTGAGAACAGCTTTAAGAAGATATATCATATATACTATAGGTTACCTTGTGACCCAATTGCCTTCCTATTGATGTGCTGATAACTGGACTTATGTCTCTGAGTGCTTTGACATACAAGTATCCAATTATATTCAATTTAGATTCAGGTGGCAAAGACCTTCACTTTTATTTAGCAAGGATAGATTTTGTAAGTTTTAAAGGAAATGTCATGAAGGGAAAGGGAAGATTTTCAGATGACTGACTCCAGCTTTATGTTTTCTACCCCTACAACCCTCTGCAAGCCATAAAAATTGAAGTCATAATCATATTTATATGAGATTTAGTGAGAAAGGGGCATGAGATGACCAAGTGGTGGTTTCTGCAACAGTGAAAGTGAGACATTACAGTCTCCAGCATCTGTTCAAACAGTTTTCAGCCCTACATTTTATAAACAAAAAAGGCATCTCTTTTCCTCCTGTGAGCAATAAAGGGGATGAAAATGTGCTTTAAAGACATCCGCATTTGAATTGTCGCATCTGAAGCAGAAAGTCTAATTGTCTGGAATATTAGTCCTCCATGCCATTGTGATGAGCCTTTATGAGTATCTTCCTCCAAGTGTATTGAAAACCTCAAGTGTGCTTGACACTGAGCACTAATGTTTCTCTCTACACGTTGATGTTGCCGTCACAAAAATGTGTCGTGCCTTAGAGCTGTAGCTTCCAAAGCAATTACACACAGGAAATATTTTTGATTAAGTGAAAATAAAAATATCATGGCCAGTAAACACTGTTTCATTACCAGGCTCGTGATCAGAGTTGGTGTGTTTAAGCCATAGTCATACTGTGCTGTCTTTATTCTTTCATTATTCTCTTTATTTTTTCATTATTTGAAGGATTTTCTTTTTATCCACTAAGTTCAGGTTTAAATATATATAACAGGACAGATTCCACATTATTACATCTGGAGTTATTCAGCTATGATGTGCCAGATTACCCAAGAGCAAGTTTTTGCCCACAATGTCATAGGAACAGTCACAAAGGCAGACACATTTTCTATAAAGCATTGCAAACCCACACCGTTGGATTGTACTAGTGGTACCCAGAGTTCTGGAACCAGATGCATCCCTCCTTTTCACCTGCTCTTCCCCTCCTACAGAGAAAGCCCTTTTCCCCCTGGTATGTATTGTCATTCTGCCTCTTTGACCTCCAAACTGACAGAAATGGTTAAACTTCCTTGATGAAAGTTTTCTTGTTGGTATTTTGTTGAAATGCTGCTCATACTTTAAAGCCACAATATAGATTCTTTAAGGATGGTTTCTGATTCCCTAAAAAAATTCCACAATAGCTGTTGAGCTATTGCAACTATTGCCTTTCTTGTTTCTCATTTCTCTCTTGCACTTTGATCAGAAGATTTGTTGAAATGTGTTGGTGTTGGGCCAAGGGAAGTTTGCTTTTTTGTCTCATGCCAGCTATGCTGAAGTATATTTCTGAGTAGAAGAATGGGCTAAGCAGGGAGTCCTGCTTGGGGAATGTAAACACTATTGTGGGCAGTATATTAAGAAATATCCTGAAGTCAAAGTCAAAATTTCTATCTAGATGGGAAGAGATGCCCATAGTAAAACAAAAAGCACTCCAAGGATTTCAGCTGAAATATTTATTGACATCTATTTAACCACCAATCTCTGAGTGTTTTTATAGGAAAATAATAAAGCCCTGAACCACTTATGCCTAGTTTTTTCTAGAAACAAACAAACAAAAAAACACAACTGGAAAAGGACTTTTTAATGTTATTTTCCCTGTAAGTAAAAAAAGAAAACTAGCATGAAAGCTGTTCCCTTGAGATCTCTTGGCAAGGAAGACCCATGAGCGTCATGTACATTTGGATAACAACAGCACCTCAGAGCTCTTTGAAGTTATACCCTTCAGTGCTAATCTGATTTCATTCAAAAGAGAAATCTAGGATGATGTTTATGAGGGTTTGCAGTTTCACCATGGTTTTGATCAGAAACAGATGGTGTATCTGAAACAATTAGAAAAACTTTTGTTTAGAAGCAGCCCACATGTAATTGACTGTTTGATGTAGACATCATAGCATTTGGTATTGGGGAGTGAAACTTGTACAGCATTTAAAATTTGGTCTGCCAGGACCTCAGCAGGTGTCAGCTGGCTTTGCTGCTGGAGGCTGTGTCAGTTCCCATGAGCTGAAGATCCCAGCCCACAGTCCCTCCAAATGAACAATCATCTTTTTACAAAACGGCCAGAACCACACCCTTTCCTAAGAATAATGTCATACAAGATGCACCAGCCCCAGGCAGCTAAAAAATTGAGTTTGTGGCTAGAAGATGATCCTGCAAAATTACTTTTGTTGAGGATTCCTTCATCTGTAAGTCCAGCTGGGCATTGCTGTGCCTGGAGTGTGTGTGAAGACTTCAAATCGCACCAAGCACTGAGATCAGGGCTCTGGGTTTGTTTTGCCTTCATGCACTATTTGCATCTTCCCTAAGAATTAGTTCTCTGTTAGGATCTTGCAACTAAATCAACATTTTCCTACCAGAAGGTGGGAAACTCTGAGTTATTGTAAAGGAAAAACACAGTGTACACAATATTAAGAATGTGAGTCCACTTTTCATGCCTGAAGACTTTCAGGGGTGGCCAAAATTTAGACATGCAGCTGTGGGAATGGTGGGATCAGGAAAACTCCAGCTGTGGGGACCCATGCCTGCTGAGAAAACTGTTGGTGATCACTCTTCTATAAACTCTAGTGAGACATAACATTTTCTCCTTGGGGATGGTATTTACAAGAGAGCTCCATGAGGGATACTGAAAAAAATTCAGTTGTTTCCTTTGAGTTTTCATTGCTAGAAGAATTTACCTTGTGCCTAAAATTCGGTGTCAGCCAATAATTCTTATGCATGGTTTCACACATCTGTATGTGTGGACATATGTTCAGTATAGATTTTTATAGATTTTGAAGGAAGAGCAAACAGAACCAGCTGACCACTTAGTAAGGTCACCTGCTTAATAGACAGCGTGGAGTTGTACTTACTGAGAATTTAACACTGCATTGTGGGAGACCAAGTCTCTCTCTCACAAAGGAGATACAGCATTCTTTCAGTAGAAACAGGAATAGACATGAACACTCTACAGAACCCCACTATATATACACAAAGCCAATTGTCTCAAATTAAATGCTGTTGAACAAACTGCTATTTCCATTAAAACCCCTTTCAGCACTCCACTTGTTACAGGATGAAACTATATGTAATAATGGGCCCAGGTACACAAAAATGCACATTTAACCACTTCAGATGCATGTGTAGCATGAGAAAAAGACATAAACATGAATCAGCCCATGTATAAAATGACTTTCACCCACAGGGCTCAGATTTATTCCACCTAACTTTAGGCACTTAACCAGGGTGCTTAAGGATATTCTCTCCTGTGGCTCTCCATGTAGTCAATGGAGTGAGAGAGGCACTGTAAGGAGGCAATTTAGTCTGTCTAGGATCTGAATTGTCCTTATGAGATTCCCATTTTCCTCCAGCGCCTATTTAGTTATTTGTAGGGTAACTGTTTTTATGGTCAATACTTCAGTTGGCGGCCTCGTGTGGGGGAGATAAATCTTGGCCAAGCAGATTGAGTTGGAAGTAGCTGTTTATGTTGCACTGTTGCTGTGATTTCTTTGAAGTTATGAACATTCCCTCAGGACTCTTAGTGATAAAAAAATAATAATTTAGAGATAAGCTAAGAAATCTTTAGGGTTTCCTTAAACCTTTATACTATACTCTCAGCTTCCATACACAGCATTAATATTCCAAAATACACTGCAATCAACTAGTTCCTCAGAATGCCAAATTTTCCTTCAATACCTCAGTTCTCCAAATACAAAGATCTGATTACTTGACTCAAAGGCAACAAACAGTGATTTTAAAAAACATTTGGCTATTTGTATTTCTATTAATAATTTTCATGAGTTGCTGCAACAGCATGTAATGAGTGTAAAAGTCAACAAAAAATGTTTTAACTAGCATTAAATTTGTTCCCTGCCAAAGTAAACACCATCATGATTCTGCTTAAAGAGAAAATCCATCCTAGCATGAGCAATCATTGCTTCCTTCTTGCGTGGACTGGGAAGGTACGAACAAGGAGAACATTTCTCCTGGAATGAAATGATGGTTCAAGTAGATAGACATCCATTTTCCAACTGCCTAAAATGACTTTACATCATGCAAAGCTGTCTAGACAGCATTATTTTTCTTCCAAACATGTAGGTTTTAATTCTTTACTTCTAAGTCCAGTTTGACTAGCTCTACCTTTGCTGCCATATTCTCCCAATAGCAGGGGAAGGTGTGTTTAATTTGTCCTTGGGTGATGTTGCTCCTCATTACTAAAGGTGTAGCTACGTCTCACCCCAGATATGGCTCTGTTTGGGTAGTAGTGAACGTGCCTGTGAGGACCAGACCAATTCCACCTACTTCCCTAGCCTGATTCCAGCAGTGATCAGAACCAGATGCTTCACAAGAGAGTGCGAGAAACTCCCTAATAAATAACATGATATAATCTGTTCATTGAGAAAAGCTGTTTCCTTTTTCTGTGGAGATTAAGTATTATTTCAAGTATTTAATTTTCTGTAATTCAATCAAGAGTCTTAGAGTACAGCTTCAGTAATTTTTTTGTCTCTTGCTAAATTTTTATCCTCAATAAATAGCTTGTGGCCTAGAGCACCACAGATTCATTTGTGTGTTCTGCAAGAAGTAAATTCAAATATCAGTTGTCTTTCATTTTCACAGAATATCCCTTCTCCCTGTGTGATAAAGTAAAAATTCAAGTTTTATCTGGTTCAGGTTCTGTTTTTCTTATTTTTTTGAAGTCATTCTACATTTCCTATGGCATCCCCAGAAACTGAAAACCATACCTAAAGGCCTTACAGAGGATTTTGAATAAAAAGCAAATAATGAAATAAGTCATTAGCACTAGATCACTTTGCAGTCAGCCTCAAAAACACCTTCAGCATTAAAAAGGACTGGTGCATTTTTGAAGTGAAGTCTACTACAATATTGCCACTCATTTCCAAAAATCTGTGTACAAATCTGTTTCTTTGCTTTCAGTTGGTCACATTTTTTGAAACACTTGTGTTTTGGGGGGAAAAAAAGTCTTCTGTATTCTATCTTTTCATGAAAATTAAAGCTTTGAGAACAGTCAATTTTGTAAAAAAAAAAAAAAGAAGAAGGTTTCAGACAGATTAGAGAGATAAAGATGACTTCTATATGGTTCTAGCCTAGAAATTGGTTCAGTTTGCATAATTGGACCCCAGCCTGTGAGACTGTAGAATTGCAAGTAGCAGATGACAGATATTAAACTAGTTATTCCTTTGACTGAGAATTAAGGAATGGAATAGGGTGTGCTACAAGTGAAATTAGTAATTGGATTCAGCTCTGTGGGAATAGAATTGACTTGCTAGTGAGAGATGAACTCAAAACTTCTGCCAAAAAATTGAAATAAAATAGTTTTTTAAGGTTTGAAAAATGTCCGTAAGATGCTGTAGTTAACTTTATCATTGTTTATTTATTTGCATTAAGGCAGTGCCCAGAGAGCCAGTGAGACCTAATCAAAAAACATGAAAGGGCCTAAAACCTAATGTCTAATTTTATAGATTTAAGTAGTCCCCACTGGCTTGTTTACATGACAAGTGACAACAACTAAATAAATGCCAGATTTAGGGGGGTAGCACATACAAATCATTGAATGACTAAGGCTGACAAAATTTGTCTCCTTTTTTGCTTTGCCATGTAAGAGTGATTATGGTTCTTTAATATTTTTCTTTTTTTCCATATTTGCATGTCTGCTACCTAAAAAACCTGTCCCTGAACAATTTCAACAGGGTTGAAATATGTGATTTGGATCAAAAAAACAAAAGAGCTGTCACTCCTGATTGTGAAAGCTCTTAATTTTTGGGGGGAAGGAGCTGGTGGAGTACTGAAAGGGTAAAGGTGGATATTTCTCTGAGGAAGGTTACAGAACTGCATCCTGTTTCACACATTAAGGGGTGCCAGTAGGTACTCACATTTATTCCACCAAAAATTACCACAAAGAAATAACATCAAATAAATATTAAGAAAGGTCTGCATGATCTTGGAATTCTGTTAGGATCTTCCAGATTATAGAGCTCTCCAGCCCAATTGAGCAATGAATTTGGTGCAATACTTCTCAAAAAACCAATTTGAATGTGTCATTACACGTGAGTATTTTGGAGCTCTCCAGGAGTAGATATTATACACCATTTTCACTTGTGGATTGTAGAAACCAGCAATAGCTTTATGAAAATTTGGGCACTGGTGTGGAGTCAAAATCAATCAACACTCTGGTATGAGAGGAGCTTCTTTAGATACTAAAAACAATGAGGTTCAAAGAAGTCAACACACTTACATTTAAGGGAGCACATCACAAAGAGAATTGGGTCATCTCAGGGAAATATAAAAGCATTATTCTTCTGAGATTTGGAAAAAATACATAATTACTTCTTCCACCAAGCATGATTCTTTTAAATAACCTTCATTTTTGTCCCTTGGAAATGAAAAGAGGTTTACATTAAAAAGGCATTTCCTCTGACTCTCTGTCCTTGAGCAGCACAAAATGTAAACTATACCTTTCCCTTCTTCCTTTGAAGAAAAAGGAGTTTCAATCTTCTTCTGTGAACACGGTCCATTTAAATAAGGAGATGGAGTCCCATCTTTTCGATCAGCTTTCTTTGTTTGACTTGTCAGTAATAACACTTTAGCTGAAATTGTACAGGCGTCCTGCTAATTTAGTAATTATTGACACGGTGCTGGGCAAGAAATGATAGCAAACACAGGGAACTGTTAAGAAGAAATGAAATAAAAGATCTTCATATCATTGTTGAATAATGGTTGAGATCATTTTGTGCTCTAAGTAGGCCCAAGACACCTTTTTCCATTTTCTCGACACATTTATAATTTATGCTTTGTAATAGTTCCAAATATTTTTAGGACTCCGCACTTTGTTTGAGAATCCAGAAGAACTGAATGAGAATCACGGAGTGCACACACAGATGAGTGAGGGGTGTGACCTGACATAGCTTTTGATTTAAGAATGATCCCTCATTTTTATATATCCCCCTTCCTCATTTCTCAATTTATCATTGTATTTAGGACTGCCTTTGCTCTGGCTGAGCTGCCTGGGCAGTCGAACTCGTTGTATGTAGCTGGAGCCAGAGATTGCTTTTGGATTTTGCCCTGTTGGCAACATCATGGCAGCTTTACTTAGCACGAGTAGCTTTCCAGTGACCTGGTGTGCAGAGGTTTTAGTGTCATTTCAAGGAAATCTGAGAACTTCCACCCCAGGGATGCATCACTCTGCCCATTGTGTTGGATCCTGCAATCCTGAAACAGATCTGTCAGAGAGCATCCAGTACTGTGCTTGCTTTGTGCTTTGTAGATGAACAGGCTTGTCAGTATTAAAGTTCCCTATTGAGAAAATATGGACTGGATGGTCTTTGTGAGTCCTGTCCAACTCAGGATGTTCTATGATAAAATCACAGTGAACTTGTAAATTCTTTAACTCCTTTAAATTCTCTTTTCCATCTCCTCTAACTGGACCTCATCAAAGTAATTTTTTAGACCTTCCATTCCCGAAGCCTTTACAAAACTTACTAAAAATGCCAAGGTTTCTCAGAAATGGAGACAAGACTCTTAGTTAAGAGTTCTTTATTGATGTCAATCTGTATCTCAGCTGTGGACAACAGATCTTTGTTCCCACCATGGAGCTCATGTACATAAACACACAGACCTGTTACTTCTCATTTGAATTTTAACTTGGGTCCTGGCTGTTAATGGCAAATGTGTGGTGCAGCTTAGCAGTGCCATTGCACTGTGCAAATCAGCTGGTGGTGGCACTGAAATTGTGTTACTAGGATTTCTTGCAGATAGCAATTATCTCTGGCTTCTCAGGGATTGTCATTACATAGACTCACCTCTTCTTTGTGGACTGGAATAACAACCACAAAAACATTGTGAAGATATTATATTGGGGTACCCACGGCTGATTATTCCTTGCTGAACTAAGTGTTTTGAAACCAGAGGCAGGGCAGGGTGTGCAGAGCAGTTGATCTTTAAATCGAAGGCCTTAATAAAAGGAAATAGAAAGTGATGTTTTAATGGCAAGATTATATCAGTGTCTGTGCAATGTATTGGATTATGATGCAGTTGTATATTGATTTATACACAAACTCATATGAAAGCTGTGCCTTCTCATGTTGGTCATGGCTGATAATACTCATGAACCGTGGATTCTGCAGCGTCTAGGGACATGAAACCCATACTTAGTGGCTGGTTAGAGAGGACAGAAAAGGTTTATTAATGTTGAAAATAATGAGGGCTTCTCTTCCATGATCACTGCTGTGATTGTAGCACAGGTCTGTCCTACTTGCCTCAACACCCTCCCACCTCACACCAGTGTCACACAGAGAGTTTCAATCCAGAGTCACTTTATTATTTATTTATATT
The DNA here is from genome assembly GCF_041296385.1 of Aphelocoma coerulescens. Classification (NCBI taxonomy): domain Eukaryota; kingdom Metazoa; phylum Chordata; class Aves; order Passeriformes; family Corvidae; genus Aphelocoma; species Aphelocoma coerulescens. Next base: position 8,982,280 of record NC_091024.1, read on the forward strand.
AAAGGATTCTAAGTCTTGTTGTTTCTGTAAAGTCTCTGCAGCAAGAGGTTGCAGTGATAGAAACAAAGCAGTGAAGCTGTGTTAAACTTTGCATGTTTCTAACTCATCTACATCTATCTGCCTGTGTGCACAAATTATTTGGCTATGAAAAGAAGAAACGCAGTGACAGGTTTCATCATAGACTTGTCTGTCTGCTGCCCTAAGGCTACACCCTGCACACACAGAATTCCATGAGCCACCCCTGTTCCCATTACTGGGAGCTGGGCATGTGTCTGGCTCAAAATTTACCCTCTGGCCAATGAACACTTACAGGTGAGTTGTCATAAAATAGATGTTACATGTAATTTTTAATGTAAATGTAGATAGGTTTTTTTAAATTAAAATTGCCAAATACATTTGGAGAGCCGTCTTTTTTCCCTCCCTACCTGCACATAACCTCTCAAACAAACAGAGTGAACCTTCATGCTTTTGTGTCATTAGATTATGATTTTTGGCACTTTAGCCATTTGCTTTTTTCCGCCTTTTTCCCAAGTTTTTTTCTCTGTAATCCTACCTCAGTTCGGAAGCTTTTGAGGTAGTTTAGGAAAGGACAGGGAAACAAAATGAAAATGATTATTTAAAGGAATTTCCTGAAGGAAAATTCGGAAAATATGAATTAAAAATACATCTCTTCTAAAGCAAAACAATAAAAATATGTGTTAAGTTTTATTGCTGTGTGGCACTCTGTGCACACGAGGCCATTAGCATGCCCTCGATTTATGCCCACCCTATTCCAAATTCCATTAGGACCTACATTTTTTAATCATTCCAAGAGAGTATAAACTTCACTCAAAGTGTTTCAAAATGATTTCTGTTTGTTTCATTTATGTGTGTTAAGTCAAATAAAATATTTAACAGAGCTTGGATACAAATTGGAAAGGACCTCATCATTGGATGGAAACAGAAGATGTAGCGAAAAATCGTATTAAAGAAAAATTTGTATCATTTTCAGACAAAAACTGAAATGAAATCTGTTTACTAACCCACCAGCTGTCACTGCTACTTCTAGTTGCAATGCGTTGCATACACTGAGCTATAGACTTGCAGTCACAGGCATTACTGTAAGGTTTCTGCTGGGAAAATGAGCCTAATGCCTTTTCAACTTCTATTTTTTTCTACCAGAATGGAAAATTTAATTTTAGTGCCTGCATGCTTTTTGATTTGCTGCAACGGTCTCATTTTTTTTTTTTTTTTACATTTTAAGGCAGATTTTATTTAAAGCAAACAAACCAAAGCTGGGGTCCAAGTGATAACAAAGGTAAAAACGTACAATGGCACTAAAATTTACAAAATACTGTTGCAATATGGCCATGGCTATTCTGAATTCTTTCAAGATGTAGGTCTTTGCTTTTAAAGCAAGAAGAAATCTTGGGTATGTACTTAATATTTATGGCCTCTCTAATTCACTGGCTGACAAATTCATTGCCCTATGATGGACAGTTAGTGTTTGCTTTCTAAAGGTAAAAGCCAAGGAGATTTTCACTTGTGTGAGGAAAAGAATAAGTACCAAGCATTCCAAGTGCTAGAAATGTTTAAGGCACACACTTACAGATGCGCCAAGCTAAAGCACATAAGCAGAGTTGGTGCCCGAGGCGCTGCGATGAGGACTTGGTCTCAAAAATGAAGAACTAAATGCAGATCTTCTGCCTGCCTGTGCTTGAGCTGCTGCAGAGGGAGAAAAAAAAAGTAGTCAAAAAGAGAAACATTTTTATTTGAGCTTGAAGGAAACCTTTTCCTGGGATTTTGAATATTTTTATTGAAAAAGAAGGAAAAAAATAGCAGAATTTCGAAATACAAAACCTTTTAAATCACAAAATTGAAATAATTTTGTTTTGACACTGTCAAAATGAAACACACAGACTTCATTTCGGCATTTTTTCAAATGGTTTTGTTCTACAAAATATTCCACTAGAACTAGGGAGAATGTGCAGGATCTTCAGTTTTTGCCAAACAGTTTTGCTTGCCTGTGTTTCTATTCTGCTACATTTATTCCACCATCAAGTTTCTGATTCAGAGACCACCTAAGCCAAAGTAGGGCTTAGCATTGCCTCCAGCACATTCAAAACAAGTTCCTAGTGAAAAATGAAATTTTCTGGGCTGTTTCAGTGGTCTGTTTTCCCAAGACTGCACTCATACTAAAGGGAAAACTTCATAAAGTCCTTCATTTATGTGCATGCAGTTTTATGTGCTGAGACAAATGTGGTGTTTAGGCAGGGTGCATGGTGTAATGTAATACTCTTGCTGGGAGCTCTGCTTGGGCTGTCTGTGCCGGCATTTTGTTCCCACTGTGGAAAACTGACCACATCCCCTGTCCATAGGGGCAGCTGACAACACACCGGCAGTGCAGCGTGGCAGGGTTTGCCCCCACACACACAGGCTGCTTCCAAAAAAACATTAATTTCTGGATTTCCCCTGTATCTCTAAAATAACGCTGTCTGGGTGCCAGTGTGGGGAGTTGCTGTGCTTAATGTGCAACAGAGCACTTATGGACATGCCCAAACTTTCTGACCCAGAGGAAGGAGCATGAGTGTAAGCAGAGAGAGGCAGAGGAAATCAGCAAACTTAATTGTTTCTATCCCAAATGTAAATATCCATATATAAAACCACCCCTTAAACCTGAAACCCCGTACCGACTGGTCCTTTTTAATCTTAATTTTGAACAGTTGCTACTCCAATTAAATTCTACCACCTAGCATTTTCAAACAGCTCTTAGTTGTTTCAGCAAACTCTTTTAATGGACAGCTGTTTTTGACAGCTCCTCCTGATTTGCCAGCGCTGTGTCATCTGCCAGAGCAGGAGGACCCATTTTGTATTCTGCTGCTGGCACTGAGGGGATATGTAAATGTACACATGAATCAGTTGTCACCAGCACAGACACACTGTGGCGAGATGATCAGAATGTGTTGGGAGTTTAGTTGGCTTAAAGTGGGAGGAAAAGAAAAAAAAAAAAAACCAACACAAAAAACCCACCACGCTTAGATTTCTTGAAGTGATTTTTATTTCAAGTCTCTCCAGTTTATTTTCACTTTGTGGCGCTTGTTAGATTTAGTTCAGGAGAGTGCAATCTGCTACTCGCAAATCACCAACCTGAAACTCAAAAGTTGAGGAATTATAGAAACATTTCAGGTAAACAATGTCAGAACTTCAGCTACACAAACAGAATTTTATATAGGGCTCCACTTTTCAAACATTTTAACCCCAGTGAGAGAAAACTTCATGTTGCCAGGAGCACAGCACTGAGAGAAAGTTTGTTCAGCTTCCCAAGGCATTCTGGTAAATGGTCAGAGCTGTTTCAGCTCACAGGGTAATGCCTGAATTTCACACTACACAGAGAGTCAGTTTATAAAGTATAAGGGAAACCACAGGTGAGGTTAATGTTATCAGATTTACATCTGTCTTCTGAGATATCCCCATGGTACAGCCCCCATCTCTCTGTGTTAGCAAGTGGGAGGACAACAATTTGATCACCCTCCTGTTCACCTTTGTTCCTCTCACCATTACAGTCCACTGACAAAATCACATAAACAGAATGCATGTGGGATTTACATTTAGCAAATGCTTTGACGTTGTTTGCTGAGGTTTGGGATTGTTTTGGCAAATATCTGCAAATCTGAATAACTGGTATGAGTCTGAACCACCAAAGTTGGCAGGAGAGTTTAAAGTCCTGGAGACCTCCAAATCCCATTTAAGCTTGAAAAAAAGCAACCCTTAGTGCCTAAGTATTTGCTTCACTATAACTTTATTCTCTTAGAACATCTGAGTGTTTGAAAGATGCTACTGATGCAAGAATACATTGAGCAGTTTGAGATCCCCAGTGCCAAAGACACAACTGCTCCAGTGTGTGACATACCTTTTTCCACAAATTCTTCTCAGAGGTGTCCATCTCTGACTTGAACAGTGTTGCATCTCATTTCTGAATTTAGAGATCAATCAGTGGAAGTCCTCTTGATTATCACATTCCCATAAGAATGAAGAGTGGGAATGGTGCATCAGCCCCATCACAGACAGTATCAAGATTTCTGCTTCTGTCTCAGAAGCCACAGTTCTATGTTCAATTAAAAAAAGGGTGACACTGTTCAACTCCCCAGCTTGGAAGGAAAATGAGTCTTTATTAACTCTGTTATGTAACAAAAGGAGAAAAGGCAAATTGGTAATACCACATGGCCTAGATGTTAGAAAGAATAGAAAAATGATGAGAACCAAGGTACACATAGAAAACTTTCAGCCAAGGCACTGAAATGTCAAAAAATGTGTGTGTCTGCATGTGCACATGCATGGATTGCAGGGTAGGGGTTAATACCAGGACACTGTGCTTGGGTATTCCTGGGTGGATATGATAGAATATTTAAAAACAATGCAGAAAAATCAGAAGTGCTCAAAAACATTTCTGTTCTGTGTTTGAGAAAAAGCCAAGGTCACACAGTCACACAGGACCATGACGCTGCTGAAAAAGTTTCTTTTCCAAAAATGCCAGAGCTGATCATTTTAATAACATTGAATCTGAACAACCTGCATCCAACAATTTTCACAGAGGTGGCCAAGGAACTGTCCGAGCATTTTGTGTTGATTTTTAATGCCTTGGAACACTGGTGGTTTTCCAGAGGACTCGAAGAAATCTAATGTTGTGCCAATAGTTAGAGAGTGAATGGAGTGACCCAGGTAACAGGTTTAAGAAAGGCAAGGTGACAAATACCAGTCAATGTGGGATCGTGAGAAACCTACTCCATTGGGCTAACAAGGAGAGTTTTGATGACATTAAAAGGGTTTTTTTGTAAAAGCCACAATGTTCAAATCATATGGAGACTTGCATAATCACTCGGTGATAATCACAGGGGTATTTTCTGGCTGTCATTTCAGGGAATTTGCATACACTTTTGAAAACAGTTCGATATTTTTAACTAGAAATCTAGAAGATAATATTTTAGTCCTTTAAAACACATCCAGGCCTGTAACACCTGCCAGCTATAGATTGCTATTAATGGGGCTGTCTGGATGTAAATAAATGGTACTTGATTTTCTTATAAAAATGCAATAAGACTGAAGTTTTTACATTTCAGGTAAAATGGCATTTTTGCCTTAAAGAATATAATTTAACTTGACAAAGCTCTGCTGAGCTTTACAGTGGCTTAATCAAACACAGCACTGCTTTAAAAATAGGGATTGCTTCAAACAGTGGATTAAGTTATTGGTCTTTCACATCTCAAGTGCTGAAGCTCGTTAGGTCTTGGGGTGAGAGTGAAAAGTGATGTCTTTTTAGCTCAGACTGAGTGTAATAGGAGTTAACTCACAGGCCTCTTTCAACCTGAGAGTTGGGTGGGTTTTTTCCACTTAAAAGAAAGCCCTTTCAGGGTTATCTAAGTTTGAAGAACCTGCTCATAACAAAGTCAATGCTACTGGCTAAACAAAAAGGTTTCCTATCCAACACACATGAGGGATCCCCAGCATCTCAGGTTCTTTCTCGGCTGTCCTGCTTCCCCTACTCATTCTCCAAAATCAATCATGTTCTTGTAGTGATGTGATAGCATGGTTTTAGCCAGTCTTGAGAAATATTTAATTAAATAAGCAAAGGACATAGGTAAGGTCCTGTTTGACATGAAGCTATTGATTGACTAATGCATCATCTGAAAAGTGTTTTCATATCCTCCTGTCTGCACAAGGAGGGACCTCCATAATCTGCAAGACAAAGCTCCTTACATGACTCTTGGGTTTGTGCTAATGAAGTTTGTGCCTCCCAACCAAAGAGCTCCTTCACAGGACGCAGACCTTTTGAAGGAGATTAAATCAGGTTTTGTTACACACAATAACCATACTGTACCTCTTTGCTTGCTCATACACTGATCAATTGCTGATCGATGCTAATGGCTGCAGTGTCTGGTTTTCATCAGTGTGCCTTTCTTCTGCTTTGGCACTTCAGCATGTCACTGTGTTCTTCACAAGAGGCTTGTTGAAAGCAAAAAGTGTAAATCAATTGGTCTCTGTGTCATAAACAAAAGCTCTTGGATCAGTCAGAGCAAGCTCTGGAGCACTGAATAGCACTGGGGTTTAGTTTTATTTAATTAACAGAATGTTTTAATCAGAAGACTGTTAAAAACCCAAAGCTCCTTGTCCAAGCAAAAACTTTTGCAGTTGTGATGGACCACAGAGTAAGATGTTGCATCCCTGTTCACTCCTCCACTGCAGTGGAGTGTCCTAATGTTTGAGAGGTTTCTCATCAAACACAAATGGCCTTATCCCAGTCCTGTGTCACGTGTGCTGCACTGCACAAGGTCTACCAGGAGAAGGGACATAACTGGAAACTGTCATCCTGCCAACCATGCTGCAGGTTTATAAAGCTTTGTGTTATTTATTTTTTCTTTAAATTAACCAGGTATGAAGGTTTAAGGCAGGTGGTGTTAAACAGCAGCAGCTCCGTGAATGAACACCTCTGGTGCTCCCACACCAGATCAGGAGCAGGGCTGTAGCCAGCCTAAGACCAGTCTTCAGTATGTTAAAAACATATTGCCTGTGTAAAGGGTGGTAATGCTGGGTGCTCAGAGCTAATTTCAGACAAGAAATCCATTTATGCAACTGGGACTTAGGTTTTGATGGTGTTTTCATTAGTAGGCAAATCCTGTGTGGTTACGCCTGCTTTTAAATGAATTCAGCTAAGGAAAAATCAGTAGTGTGAATGGGACTGAGGAAATCAAATACCAAGTTATTATTAAGAAAAGCTGAAAATCTTTGTTCTAACATGTAATGTTCAGTTTGGCTTTCTAAAACAGTGCTTTCATTTAATGCTGATTTATGACCTTGTTATGGTTATTTATTACAGAAGTATTAGTCTGTTATAAGTAGATATGAAGTATTGTAGGTGGTGAGTAAATATGATTTCTGTTCATTCACTGCCTATGACAACCATCATATATTATTTACTGTTAATCACATTTTACCTAAACAGCAATTTGTCATTTATCAATCAGTTATAAGATATCCTAGTATGAGTCAAGATCTAAAAATGTCCTTGATTGTTGCAGAAAGCTTTTGTTTTTTTGTGCTTTACTAGAATTGAGATTTTCTCTTTAAAAACTCAGTCAAGTTAAAAACTTAGAGAACAATAATTTGATAGATTGAGGAGACATGTTAAAAGCTGGAAAACTATGAAAAATAATGTGTTGTTATTTCATCACAGTGTCATCTTATTAACATTGTTGTTACTAATCTTTTCTGATGTGCTAAGGTGTTGCTTCAAGCCTTTGTTAATGTTATAAAACCCAAGATATAATTAAAAAAAAAAAGGAAAAGGGAAAAATAAAACACAAGTCAAAATTTTCCCCCCCCACCCTCTACATACCACCCCAGAATGACAGCTGGAATTGCAAGTTAATGTAGATCTGCAGTCTGATATGCCAGGGGAAGCTGACCCAGGAAAGGCAGGAATGCGTTTCCATCATGACCAGACCTGCAGTGAAAGTGCCTCCCCCTTGCTCACTGTTCCCCATGTTAAGGCCAATAAATCTTCCTTGAAATGGTAGAACACTTCAAACTGCAGGACACTCCAGGCACAAATGTTGAATAGAGATTTTATGGTGGCCTTTGCATGAGCACAGCAGAAAACCCCAGCCATGGTTATGGAGAGCAGCAAATAAAATACAGAACATCACAGAATGAAAGAGCCTCTCCCTTCTCCCAGAAAATCCAAGCAATGTCATCTGCTACCTGCTGTCAACACCAGGACAACTGTCCCATCATTCTGCAGTCTTAGAGCTTTTGCCTCATTCTAGTGTGTCTTGAGATATTCAAATTGTTACATATTAAATGACTGAGCAGAGGAGGCCTTTGTCTAAGGCTTGTAAAATGCCTTTCCCTTACTGTGTGTCTGGAGAATCAAAGTTTTGGCACATTAAGGTAGTTTGGCTTTCCAAGTAGGTGGGGGGAAAAAAAAGAAAAGAAAAGACAGCATAATTAATTATATTTAAATCATTCAACTCCTTTTGAGATGGTTTGTTTTTAAATATATTCCATTTTTGGATTTTCCAAAAATTCTCTGAGCAACATCTCACATTTTAATGGCTTTTGGCTTTGCCATGTAGGGTAATGAAAAAATTCCAGGAAAGTTTGTGCTGCCAAAGAAATATTGACTGGCTCCGAGGACAGAGAATGGTTAAGGTGGTGCAGACAGGGAAGCTTTCAGCTAATGGGGTGGGAATCTACAGGTCTTTTCCAGCTTGATGGAATGGGAGTAGAAGGAACTCAGCAAGCTGAGGACAGATCTTTTAAAAGTCCAGAATAAGATCTGTAAAAAGAACTTCTTAAAAAGTGCTGTTATTTTTAACAACTGGTACCAGAGTAGTGAATTTTACAGCTGGCACTACCAAACCAGGTTATGTCATCTCCTGTCCAACCATGTCCATCCCAGGCCATATTCCCAGGACTAAGGGGCATGGATTGGAATGAATGGTATGATATGAGGTTGTGGAGCATCCTTGCAAAACAGGTGGCCCAGGGACAGAGCAGCAAAATCATATCAGCATCCCAGGCACATGGACTTGAGCAGGCTCTGGAGTTGTACCAACTGAGACCCTTCAATGAATCTGGCCAGGGTGGTGGAAGATGGAAAACTTGTGTTTTTTCAGGAAGCACAATGGTTTGGGAGCAGCAGGGTGAGAAAGGAGATGTTCTGATTGACCCTGACACAATGTACCATCCTCCTGAACTCCAGCCAGGGGATGCAAGTAGCCACAAGCAATCTGAGTGAGAGAGCTCTGTGGTTATTTTACATTAACTTACATTACAGGACAGTATGGCCCTTGTATTTATCAACTTTCAGCTGAGGATTGAGGCCGGTGTGGCTAAAGACAATATAAAAGTTTTCCCTGTAAAAATCCTGTAATTGAAGATCTCAAAGCATTTTACAGGCATTAATAAATAAAGCCTCAAATACAGCTACCAGTATTTCAGTCCCTAACGTTCAGCAGTGCTTGTAAGTGCTGTTAAAATAATAACAGTTGTATCAATGCTCTTGCAATCCCAGAAATATTAATGGCATCTTCCCTGTCAACAACCTCCCCTCCTCCAGGCTCTACTTTCTTCTCATGGGCAGGAAGCAAAATTTTGCAAGGCAAGAGCTTGCTGGGGAGCTTAGGTCATTTGGGATTTTGCTTTTGTGGGTTTTTGTGTGTATCCAAGGCAGGGCACCAACCAACTGGAGTGCTTTCTTGTACTAATAGGTGTTTTTCCTGATGTCTAAAACATTTGGATGGATGGTTTTATTTTTTTACCTTTCTTACTGGAATGTGTTTGTGGTCACAGACAACTAATGAAGAGAACAAAGGAGAGGCAATGTTGTAAAATCATTAGAAAAGGGAAGCACTGTTCAAACAAATGCATTTTGCTATTAAAGTGCCATTTTCAGGTCTTATTTGCAGCCCCTACTGTTCCTTACACTGGCTCTTCACTGGGGACAAAAAATTCATTAAATGGCTCTTCATTTTACAATATCAATATGTTTTAAGTCAAATTGTGCATTCTTTGCTGTTAATTCTCTTTTAAACACAAAGGCCCATCAGAAAGTTTAGCTGCAGGGGGGCTACAGGCAAGAAGGAAGATACAAACATCTCTCTTATGAGAAATAATAATAATAATGAATTCTTTTAAAGTTTAAAGAAAAATAGTGGCTTTTTTGCGCCAAGACTGTAAGACCTGTTCATTGATCTTTTCAAAGAAGCAACAACAATAAGGAGAAACGGGAATGAAAGGAAATGAAAGCAAGGGAATAAAAGCCATAAGGAGTTGGGGTACATGGAAGCAACAATCCAGAATCTGACAGAATATGTGGATACTGATGAAGCCTGGGATGCACCATATATGTGATGCCAGGAAAAGGCCTGGTGATATTACCTGACTTGACTATTAACTTTGCTTAACCACCAAGTATTTTTATTGACAAACCTTTTGGGGTTTTTTTGGCTTTTTGTTAAATTCAAAACACTACTTATTTATCAGACTACTTACAGCTCATACACTTTTCTGGGTGGACTCGTTCTGTAAGTGAGAAGTCTTAGCTGAAATGGGACGTTGAATATTTTGCAGAAAGCCAACCTTTCACCAGAATCATGGTGGGAGGGAGACAGATGTGCTGCCCCTGTGGAACACAGAAGTTTTGTGATAGAAGTTTGTGGTTGGAATCAAATTGAGCAACTAATGATTTGTGCTATGAATGTTTTATCCACAAGTGACAAGTGGTTCTCCTGACAATCGGTGTAAGGGGCAGAGCGCCCATAGCACAGAGTCTAAATGAAAGTGTCAGCAATACCCGTGGCAAGAAAGCCAGAGAGAACCTAGTGAGGAGAATTTTACACTTGTGGAGTTATGCAATTTAAATAAAAATGGTATCTGTTTTTGTTTAAGCAGAAGGAAAATGGGAAGGGTCATTGAAAATTCAGATTGCTGTCTTTCCAGTGAAAATAGACCCAGTATGGAATATTTAGGCTAAAAATCACACCTGAACAGATTTTACATGTTTGATGCACACTTGGTAAATTCCAGGTGTCTGATTATACCTGGTCCTCTAGTAGGGTGCAGAGCAAGGCATCTCATACTGGACAAAATGTTTGTCCAAGTTCAGAAACCAAAGCTCTTGCGTGTGGCTTTGGTGCAGGACAGGCATCAATTAATGCCTGTCACAATGAGGAGAAACTCTGCTCTGACTGCTGGTTGAAGGAGAGGAGCAGTGGTGCCAGTGCTGAGGTAAATCCACATTCCCAGTCATCTCCTTGTGAGGCTTCATAAACTCATTTGGAGGGGAGATTTCCCTGACCTGATCCATCAGTGACACAAATCTGAACAATACAGGAAGTTCAGCGTGGGGAAACATGCAGCACCATGGTTTCACTGTCATAGGATTACCAGCAGAGAGAAAAAGCAAAGGCTGATGCCCCTCACGCCCCTCAGCCACGGCTGTTCATGGGGACAGGATGCCAGCACAGTCCATGATTGCTTCCAAGAGGAGTGGAAGCCATCGAGATGTCCAACAAATGTGTGGAGGAGCCAGTCTTGTTATCACATGATTGGGATTTTAGGCTCCTATTGGGCACAGACCAAAGTAAGTCCTGGAACAAGACAGATAATGAACTTGGGCTGTAAAATCCTGTGTGCTCCACTGCCATTTTGGCCAGTGATCCTGTACCATATGTCAAGTGGGCTGCAAATTCCCATAAAGCAGCAGTTTGCTACACTAGACCTATAACAAGGGAGGTTGTAAAAGGAATAAATGGCAAGTGGAAGGTGGAAATCATGCCAAATGTACAGCACAGGCTTATTAACAGCAGCACAGCAGCCAAAGGGAGGCAGGAGTTGCATATGGGAGTAGGATTGTGCATGGGGAAAATGGAGAGTAGCAGTCCTGCCAAAGGGTTTTTCTTTTCTTTTCACCACTTCTGAAATACTTTAGGCATTCTGGGATTTTGGAATGAGCGCTTGTCTTTGTTTTTGAAACCATGTTTTTGTATTTCTACATGGAAGGCAAATCTGTTATTTTGCTCCTTTTCTTTACTGAATCTGTGCTCTGCTAAACCACCTTAGGTGTTGAATATAAGCTGTAATCATAAAATTGTAAAATCATAGAATGGTTTGGGTTGGAAGGGACCTGAGAAATCATCCAGTTCCAGCTCCAGTCTGCAGATGTGAGCCTGGAAGGGCCAAAAGATTGAGCCCTCTTAACATGACCAATTTCCACTGTAGAAGAAACAGTCCCAGGCATCTTCAGCAAGGCCCAAAAAGGTTGATTTTTGTAAGGGGAGATACTGTAACTTCCAGTGGTCCTATAGGCTAAGTACTGTTTATTGAAAGCTTGTTAACTCAATGAATGCCATTTTGCCTAAATCAAAAAGTCTTTGGAGAGCAGATCAATTTCCAAAAAATGTCATTTGGAAATTTAGAAATGTTTTTACTATTACTTTAGCAATACATTTCAAATGATCATTTCAAACTCACTTTCTCTTTTTATTTTTAAATAAAAACCAGGATGAAATATTTCACCTTGTCTGAAATAAAACAGTAATTTGTAACAATTTCATGTTAACAACTTCATTTCCCAGGAACAATTTAAGCATTTGTAGGGTAGGGAGGTTGCTTTTACAGATACTAACTAAACCCACAGTTTTCAGTGTTGGAACTTCCATCAGAATAAAAATTCATTTTGGTAGATTTGGAAGGTTATTGGAGTTGGCTTCCATGTTTAGACTATGCTTTTTTTCATTTGTCAACATTTCTTGAAAAAGACTGGATTTGTAGCAAAGTTATGTTTAAGGATATTACTGAATTTCTCTGCAGAATTTAAGATTTGAATGTATAAGGAATGTAATAACTGACATGATGAGGCAGTACATTGGTGTTTAAGTGGTGTGTGTTGTATGTGCCTAAACAAAGAGCAGATTCCAGGAAAGCTGCATTTAAAGACCAGTGATGTTTGCTGGAGGATGAAAATGTAGGGTTAAAACCAGTTACAGTCTGTCAAAACTAGGAAAAAAAAAAAAAAAAAAAAGAAAAGAAAACCCCACACACATAAAACACCACCACACAAAACAAACTAACAGGAAAAAAAAAAAAGAAGAGAAACCAAAGAGCACCTGCTGGTTAAATTTAATCCTTTCTGGCCATAACTTGTTAGTCTTTCTCCTGTAAGTAATATTTGATTGATTTTACTGAGACTGTTTAGAAGTACAGTTCAGTTCACTGATACTGCTGGTTAAATTTCCTCAAACAACACGCTCTCATTTTAGTCTCATTTTAGTGATGTTTCTTCTGGCTCTCACCAGCATTAAAGAAGGAGCTGTGTGTAATCTTAAGTGTTTGTACATTACTGGACCTAAAGACTTAACTTCCTACCTACCTGTACTCCACAGAACAGCAAACCTGAGTAGTTTAGACAAAATCCATGAAAAAGAAAGAATAGATCAGAGAAATCACAACAAGGGCGGAAAGAAAAAGGAGACAGAAAAATCCATTACAAATGAAATAATAAAGTCCCTTAAACTTTGAGGAAAAAATAGAGGCTCATTTTGTACAAAGATAGTGAGATGTGTTCATTGATCTTTTTAAGAGTCAAGAAGAAATTGGCCAGGAGCTGAATAAAAGAAAATGAAGTTCCATTAATACAATCCATGGAAAGACAACTCGGGTAAATTGATCAGTGCAGCACAGATAATTTCTGACCTTTCCCTTCTTTGGAGAAGATGTCTGGGGTTTTGTTCTGATTTTTTTCTTCCCTCCCAAAGAGTATAAACAGCACGCAGCACCAATTTCAAGCTCTTTTTGGATGGCTTTTCTAGTAATAACTGGAGAATTTCTGGAAGTAAGCATGGTAATGGCTTTTCTTCCACCTCCCTCCTTCATCAGGGGACCCTTTCAAGGCACCCTCGTTGCCTTGAAAAATATCAATACATTGAGAAAGTTTGAGGGCTTTTTTTCTCCTCTTTTTTAAACTCTCAGCTACTTCCTTCTCTCCTCCTTCAAAGAGTTTTTGGAACATTTGGCAGTTAAAAAACTGAGGTGTCTGTGTATGCCAGGGAAACCTCATATTGACTGAAGTGCAGGAGGAGCCCAAAGGCTGAAAGATTTTTAGTCCTTGCCAGCCCCTGCTGCAAGCCTGGCCCTTTACCTTGAACAGTAAAGCTCCTGCCTGTAGTAGTGGCAGTGCTTTCATTTGCATTCTTTGTTTTAGCTAAATGTTAGCTGTCATTACAGGAGAGGGGTTGAGGCCTGAAAATACTGCTACTCAGCTGCAGCATCCTTTATCCAGAGGAATTATGCAGACTGAAGGCCCCAGCTTCCCTCTTTTTTAAAACTAAGTATCCCCAGCTCCCAGAAATGTGATTAAGAAACAAACTCATTTATGGTAAAATAAACCTACAAACTCCAGCTATTTGGAGATATTTATTTTCCAGCTCTGAAAAGATCTCTGAAAATCAAATACATGAAAACCAAACTCGACACTTGGGATTTGGCATCTTCCCACAGCATCAAGTGCAAATCTAAAGCTATTCTAATTTTGCTTACTGGGATAAAATGCTGTTATTTGCATGTTAGCCACAAATTAACAATTAGAGTGTGGCAGTTAATGAAAGAAAGGAAGCAGTGCAGCACCTTTGTGAATAGGCTGTAACCCATATTTATAGAGAAAGCTTTCTAGAGTACCCCTGGGTTCTGTAAATGAAATGGGCCTTTGCATATGCTGCATAACTGTCAAAACATGAGGCTTTGTAGTCACATACCCAAAATACACTCCATCTTATAAAGCTGCATCACATAACTCAACAGCATAATCATTTTCTTCTCCATGAGCAAGTTGTTCCTTACCCTTGAGACAGTGCTTCATTCAGGTCAGGTATGAAGTTATGTGAAGGTCAGTGTGGGAAAGATCAAACTACACCTGTCTGGATCACACCAGCTCTGCTAATAAAAAGGTATATTCCCTGCCTGGCTTGCACACAGAAATACTCACTAAGATCTTAGACAGAATGGTAAAATGTTCCACAAAATGATTGGGCACTAAACTCTGCAGAAAAGTCCTCGAAATAAATCATTATCACAAATATTTTAATACAGACGTCTCTCTGACACAGCTTTCACTGCATGCAAATATTTAAGCTCATGCTTAAGCTTGTTCTGATATCCCATCGTTGAACCTGCAGAGGCCATTAGTGATTCAGAACAGGATATTATCCACTGACAGATAATCGTTGTCTGTTCAGAAACTTCTCATTTTACAGTACAGCTGGCGTCTATCAGCTGTGTTAGAGTGGTGCAGGGAGATTTGTACAGTTTAGAGGGTTTTTTTAAGAGGAAGTGTAGAGTAAATATCAGCAATCACTATTTGAGTAAAATTAGCAACAAGACTTTCTTTGCTCCTGCATAGGAAAGGATGAATCAATTTCCCTACCCTTTATTACTTAAGTTACCCCTGCACAGAACTGTTCATTAATCTTTCCATTTAAACCCTAGAATATGTTCTAAAATCTTACCTAGATAGTTATTTTCATTTTTTCATATCACTAAACAAAAAGATACATATTCTAGAAAAACAAATGGATTTATTAAAGGAAGTGTTAAATGAGATGTTTGTAGTTTTCATACAGAGGAGATCAGACTGACTTTTAGGATGAGGATGTTGCATCACACAGACTTCTTGATGTATCTGCAAGGGACACACAAATAAAGAGATTAATTTCTTTACAAACCCAGTGAACTTCAAATTTTACAAGGTTGTGTGTCCAGCAGTGAAGTCAAAGTCACGAGGGATTCTGGGAGCTAAGATCACACGGAAGATGTTTTCTTACATGATGGGAAAACTGGGAAAAACTGAACTTTCAACCTTTTTTGTGAAAGCATATGAATACAAAAATCAAGCTGATATACAATAGCAACTAATCATCAAGAAAGACAATTGTTAGTGACTTGTGAAAGAAATCACCAACAGATAAGAAACAATTGGAAAATATTAATGGTTTTCTGCATCTACTGTATTTAAGTTTATAAAGCAGTTTTACTCAATGAGCTTTATGAGATGATCAGGGATGTTAAACAAGAAGAAAATCAGGTCCTCACCTCTCTGTTTTTAGGAAGAAAGGAAAGAGTATGTTGGTTAACACTGGGGGGCCTTTACTGCATAGCACAAGAAATAAAGATTTAGGTAATGATGCCATCAGTGACAAGCACCAGGAGAAGCCAGAACTGGGGGATAAAAATGAATTTGTGGCCTCTTGGAACTTTTTTCCCTCCGAGATACCTCTGCCAGAATAGTTTCATTTACATCTGAGTACCTTGCTAAAGCCAAGAAAGTATCAACGCCTTTCTGAAGCTAAATTTTGTGCATACTGTGGGTAAATCCACAGATAAAGATGATGCTGTGGGACGGGCATTAGTGATGGAAAAGATCTGAGCCCTGCAAAAGTAGAAGAGTTTTTTCTTTCCTCATCACTTGCTTGAGCCATGCCGTGAGGCAGATCTCCAGCCAGATGTTTTTTCTCCTGATTTTGACCAGAGTGTAAAATACACTGTACCAATCTACCTGCTAATACTACAGCAGATTGTTTTTTACTTCCTCTGTTTCCCCACAGTGTCTGGCAGCCTTTCCCCTGCACTCTCCCCTAGTTAAGGAGATGGGAGTTCTGGATTGCTTATCAGATAATTGCTGTGGATTCATCATTCTCCATCTCTGTCCTGAAGAAGCAGTCACACTTCTGATGTTAATCTTAAAACCATATTCTATATAATAAAATTTCTTGTGAAAGCTCTCCCTACCCTACATCATTATTTGTTAGAGAGACAATATTAATCACCCAATGGCATTTGCACACCTACAGCACCATTTCCAAAATCCTTGGAAGTTTTTTCTTTAATGTGGAATCTGCAGGGTTTAATGAAGCTTTTAATGGACTGCATTAAACACCACCCCCAATTCATAAAATGGATATATAGTCATTGCTAGAAGAAACACCCTTTTGTCTGGCAACAGGTGGACTTCCTAAGAGGGGTTTCCAACTATCTCTGAATTGTGACACTTTCAAATAGAAGTACTGCACCCAGAAGTGCAGATCTTTTTCTAATAAACATAAGATAAATCCATCCAAAATCTTAATCCATTTTGGTACCCAGGCACAGTTACTGCAGAGCCCAGCACTCTGGCAGACATTTAAACATGGAGAAGTGTAGGTAGACTTGTGTTAGTCACGTAGAACGAGGAGTCAAATTACAGTAAAAAGACTATAAACTGAATTTCTTTTCATTCTCTTTCCTTTTCTCAGTTTATGCCTCAAATGCACCACTTTTAACAGAATGTTGGTTATTATTTTGCCTTTTTTTCTCCTTGTCTGTTAAATTTAATAGAAAAATCCAATTATTATGTAAAGAGCGCCTTGCTATAATTGTCACAAACAAGTTAGCATAACAATGAAGAGCAACAACTTTCTGAAGTCAAAGAAAGCACTGATTTATGACTGTCTCTGAGGTGTGATTGATATAGAATGTTTTGAAGGAATATTTTCAACATTTATTCTTCATTTTATAGCTGCTCCCTCAGATCATCCTAGCTGAAGCATGTTTGCAAAGGAAAGTTGCTTTGGAAGAGGGAACTTTCCACAAATTCATTTTCTTTTCTTTAAAGGAGGAAAAAACCCCAACCGAGCCTACAAAAGCCATTATTTAAACAGCCTCCTTTTTAAAATGTTTCCGGCAGATGTTTATGTAGAGAATGTGCTGGAGCTCCTTCAGTAAGACACAGAAGTGACATTTCTTGAGGGTTTTAGCTGGAGAATTTGTCTTTCACATCATGTCTTTAAACATCTGCAAAAGGCAACAGAATCTTTATTATCCTGCTAAGTTGAAGAAAGGCGCAATGCACAGTCCTGAGTCCTTAAAAGATGGTATTTAATGGGACTGACAGATGAGAAATATCCAGCTCTAATGTTTTCCTTCAGTAGAAATTCACCTCTTGACCTTATGACTCCAGAGTATGGCTGCTGCCTTCTGAAAAAGAACATTTCCTTCCATTCAGATGTACTTTCTATGGTTTTGTTGTTTTGTTTTTCCATATTGCTCAGTTTATCTGCTTTAGGGGAAGGTATCGTCATCAGGATTCAAGCAAAAATAAGATTATAAATACTGCAAGCGCACTTGTGCTAGGTCTGCTTTATGGCACTTGTGCTTCCAACCCTCTTTTAATTTTCTCAGTTGGATATTTTTCTTCTTCCTCATGCAAATCAAAGCTGCCTTTTTTTTTAAAATGGATTTTGAAGGAGTGGTATAATTCAGGCTTTCCTATCCTTTGGCTTGAGTTTTGTTTATTTGCTGCACTGCAGCAAATACAGACCAAGGCCATTGCTCAGGGCTGCCCAGGTTGGCCCTTCTACCTTACAAAATAACCTTTTTAAGAAGAGTCCAATCTATCTTTTGGTTTCCTGGTTGGTTTCAGATTCAGATTGGAGGGGGGCAAGGTTTGGTTGTGGGGTTTTGTATTTGGCTTCTATTGTATTTCAGTTGTCAAAGCTTTTTTCCCTCTTCCTTCTTTTTCTCTTTCTTTTTTTCTTTTCCTTTTTTTTTCCTCCCTGAAGGGTTTTCTCTGGGAAAAGTTTTCTGGGCTTCCATCCAGCTAGTGTCACAATTCACAGCTGTACTGTTTGATTCAAGTACTTCAAGCTGCCAGTGAGGTAGAGCCAAATGAGATTAAGGGGTTTTTTATTAAAGCAAGCACCCGCATGTGCTGGTATGGCCGAGGCTGTGTCAGGCGTTCCAATACGAACCCCAATTTCTGCAGACCGTTAGTTCTCAAGCATACAATATTTATGCCAGGCTGAAACCTGACCTAGATGTACTCATCTGGGAGGAGCTGTAACTCTTTGGAAAGGAATGGTTGGCTTTTATTAAGTTACAGCTTCAAGAAGGGAAAATATACTGATTTCTGGATAAGCAGAAAAAAGGAAAAATAGAGATTTAGCTATGTATGTTAAAAACAGCAACAGGCATAAACTAAACAGATCTTTTAAATGATGGATTTTGAGGGAAGGCAGCAAGAGGTGTACTGTTAGCTCCCTTCTCTGGCACATGATGGATTTGAGCCCTCCACGCTGGTCAAACTTGGACCCTCCTAGCACTGCCTGCCCCATTCTGCCCACTCCACCACAGATGTCACCTCTGGGGCACAGCCACAATGCCCAGACATTTATTTTACCTTTTCTGCTGAGATAAACCATGCAGAATTTGTGATGTGAAACTAAATGCCAGTGTTACTCTTATTTTGGGTGTGAGGCAAGATCTGAACCCACATTTTCAGAGAGAAATGCATTTTTAAGCTCCCTTTCTTTTTGAAAAGCACCAAAATTAAAACAGTTCTTTTTATACTGGTTCTTATCTTTTGTGTCAACATTTCTGAAGATAAATGAATTGATATTTCAAACATAGGCATACATGTGTCAATGAAAAACAAAAATGTTTAAAAATAAAATAAGGAAGAAAATTAGAAGCTTTACAGAAAAAAAGAAACACCACCACCTTTTTTTTTCCCATAACTTTGAGCCAGCTATAAGGTGGATCAGAAGGTTTTGAAGGTTATTGATACTGAAAATTTTGGAATTCTCAGACAGAAGTAGCTTTTTGCAATACCAGATCACCCTTTTTCTGTCTATTTTGCCCAGCTTGGTTACTGAGCCTCTCATAAAATCATATGAAGCTATTCCCCCTTGTCCTGTCCCTCCATCCCTTGTCCAAAGTCCCTCTCCAGCTCTCCTGGAGCCCCTTTAGGCACTGGAAGGGTTTCTAAGATGGCTCTGGAGCCTTCTCTTCTCCAGGTGAACACCCCCAGCTCTCCCAGCCTGGCTCCAGAGCAGAGGGGCTCCAGCCCTCAGAGCATCTCCGTGGCCTCCTCTGGACTCACTGCAGCAGATTCAAGTCCTTTTCCTCAGAGCTGCTCCCAGTCCATCCTCTGCCCAGCCTCTATTTGTGCTTGGGATTGCCCTGACCCATGTGCAGGGATATCCACATCCCCATCTCTGCTGCTCACATAATCTGAGCAGTGTTAGAGACTGAAATGCTGAGAGGCTGCTGTAGGCTGCAAGACTCTGAAATCAAAGGCAGCAACATTAATATTCTGTGCAAACGTGAAGAAGCCATGAAAGCTTTGTTTGTTGCTAAAGAAACCAACTAAATCAAACAAGTTGAAGAAAACAAAGACTTGTATAATTGTTTTAATTAAAACTGCCACTTATTCCAGAAAAAAAATGCAGCACAGCCATGCTCTCCAAACATTTCTTGCTTAGACTTGCATGCTCAAAATCTATGTATAATAAGTGAAATAAAACATTGCCAGCCATTTTCCAGTCCCGTTTGAGACAAAAGCTCCAAAACAAATTGCAAGAAACCCATGCAAAACTTTGTGATGTTTACTTCAGATTTTATCCAAGAGGAATTTATGGAACTTGCCATTCAACTCCGAAAGCATGTTATCTCAAATGAAATGCAACACTTCTTAAATCTTCAAAGAGCATCATGGCATGTAGCCATAAAACTCACTGTGACTTTAGACATTTAAAAACAGCATTAATGCCAGGATCTGGCTGCCCTATGTGGTTATTTTAAGTCCCCATGGGCACAAACACTTTCTTGGGTCTGGGCCCTCCATACTTTCAGTCTCTGGTAAAAGCCATGGGACTGCTTTGCCTTTCACAAGCTGCTTATCCCCTTCACCTTCCCACTCCACAAGGTTATTTTGGCATCTCAAAATAAGTCAGATATAGAAGGGATCTGGTAGTTTCTCAGCTTCTGGAACCGAGCCCCTGTTTTTTACTGCAAAGTATGAAAGATATAAATACAGCTTAATTTTAATTGAAGGAGAATGTCTGACCTTTCTACAAAATAGTGTCACATGAGGTTCCTGTATTTCTTGTGACCTTTCCAATGCTCATTAGGCTTTTAAGCATGCAAGTTCAGCGTAAATTTAAAATATTTTGCCTTCCTCAACTACAGACTGGCTTCCACTGCAGAATTTGGTCCCACATTTCACTGTTAGTACATGAACCCCGCCCACTGTCATTGTGAGGCAAAGAGGCAGTTATAAAATCTGAACCATACCTGCTTTCCACTCTCAAATAATCTGTTCAGATACTGCAGTTTGGCTTGAGCCTGTCTTTTATCTCCTTTTCTCAGCACTCTGGGAGCTCTTTGCCTTCCCCAATACTTGGATTTGTGTACAGGAATGTTGGGAACCATTTTTTGTATATATCAATTCATTATGTCATTTCAAAGTATTTTTTCCATGCTTCCTAAGCATTAGCATGTCTAAACTTTAGAGAAGAGGGGGTGACTATTAGAAACATCCTACAGGAATCCATAATTTATCAATTAAATGCTTGCAAATTTCTTCTAAACATGTTATGTTGAGTTCTCTGGAGACTGTAAAGAAGCTTATAGTAACAGCTTTTTTTGTCTTTTCTTTCTTTTTTTTTTTTTTTCAGTGACTGGATGACTGAAATAATTTCAAGTCTGTTTTTACTAGAACCTGATCACCACCTGTTTGAGTGAAGAAACTGAGGACTGTTTGAAAGTAATGCCTTTGGCAACACATACACCTTGCTCGGTCTGTCTCACATCTTCATTTTATCATATAAAAGGCTTTTCCAAGTGTTGCCTGAGAACAGTGAAAACCTCATTATGAGCTGAAAACTGTTGGGGATTTCAGTGTTGATAATGAAAATCTTATTTATGGAATTGCTGAATACGCATATAAAGTCTAAAAAGCAGCAGCCTACTAGATGAAATAATAGTCCAAGGGAAAAGGAGTAATGTAATTACATCATTCCTGTTTTATAATGGTGATTTCCTTGCATGGTCATATTGAAAGAGAGTCAGAGAACTGTAAGGTGCAGTTGTTTCTGGCATCTCACAGGCTGGTTTCAGGACTCACATAAGTTTCCTGTCCAGTTAATATTTTGGTAGTATGCAAAAGGTGTGATCTGTCAGAGATTGCTGAAAATGTGGAAGCATTTTTCTGCCTTTAGGGTCATGTAAGAAAAGGTGTAAACCCCCACCAGAGAAGGAAGAAGAAAATAAATATGGATCAGGAAACTCATAGCATTTTCTAAAACTGGGCTAGGTCCTCTTGTGGTTGTGCTGTAAATACATGGTAATGAAATATATGGTAAATACAGCTTTTCTGTGACTAAACCCATCAGATACATGCAAAGCCAGGACATGTTTACCAGGGAAATATTTACTGTAAGGGAATAAAAGCTATACAGTTTCCTAACTCTCATTACATGCTTTTATTCCACTGAAATCAGTAATCATGTCAGAATAGAGCTAGTAAAATATGATGAAACATAAGGGCCTTCAATACCAGCCTCTCTGCCTGTCTGTCCTTTTATATGGCACCTCCCAACACGGTGTCTGAGTGCAGAGTTCTTCACCCTCATCTGATTTAAAACTTAAAATGGATGCGGCAGAGACCTCTCGTCCAGAGTAAACTGCTCAAGATGAATCAGCTGCTCAGATTGGCCTCACAGAAATGATAATGGGGTTCTGTGTTCACAGCTGAGTTATTTAAACTGTCTGATTTGGTCCACGGCTTCCTTGGACATTAATAGGTTGACTGCTATGTCGCTGAACTTG
This sequence comes from Aphelocoma coerulescens, assembly GCF_041296385.1. Lineage (NCBI taxonomy): Eukaryota > Metazoa > Chordata > Aves > Passeriformes > Corvidae > Aphelocoma > Aphelocoma coerulescens. The sequence goes on from NC_091024.1 coordinate 9,004,453, forward strand.
GTGCATGAGAGGTCAGCCTTTGAAAAGCTAAATAAGGTAAGTGCAAGCTGCAGCGTGTTCCCAGCGATGCCGCGCGCTCCCAGCGCTCCCAAAGCCCCCCGGAACCGCTACTGCTCCTCAGCATCTTCCCATATCTGATTTCAAAGTGGTGGATCCTGGGATCGATGCTTTGATTTTGATCTCCCCTCCACCAGGAGATTCGGGGGTTGCTCACATGTTATAAACACATGCTCCTGCTGGCGCATCTTGAGGGAGGAGGATTGAAAACTTCTTAGGAGGCAGCTTTTCATCAAATGCAGACTTAGATGAATTGGAAAGATTTCTCTGGACTACAGCAATTTTGCTGAAATTGCTGAGGAGCAGCATTATCAGGCAAGGACACTTTCCTTCAATAAAGATAGAATGCTTCAGCTGACTTTTGTTTGATTATATTGTAAATTCTAACATGCTATTGTGGACGCCTTGAAGCCATTAAGGCAAAATGAAGAATTCAAACAGTATTGAGATTAAATGTTTTCTACTGTCCCAAACAAAGCATAATTCAATTAAAGTACTTTTGATGATCTCTACGCTGTGGCAATTTCATTTTTGAGATATATTTCATCATTTAGATTAATAGTCCTGCATGAAAGAAAAGCAAATTTTGGCATGCTGATATTTCCTGCAGACCCAGCAGCCCATGAGAGGGATTGGAAAATTCAGACTAAGAGCATCTCTCTCCTCTTTCCCCAAGCCCTCTCTTTGATGCAGGACCATGGCAGGGGGGAGAGGAGGGAGAAAGATAAGAATTGGGTTTATCATCTATAAATAGAGACAGCCCTTCACACTCACTTTCTTGAGAAGTTTTAGAGCACTAGGGGAAAGAAGAACAAAATAAATCTAAGAGACGCTGGGAAAGTTCTGTACATTTCAGGAATGTTCAGAAGCAAACTTAACTCTGGCAGTCCAAGTTCAGAGGCTTATTCTTTGAAAAGACACCATCAATTAGTTTCTCAAGTTTAATTCTGTCCTGTGTCAACCAGCTGGAAAGTTTGTTGAGCAGTAAGCATCAATGGTTTGGGGAATATAAATCATTGCCCCTGACGTCCAGGGAAAGTATTACTCCTTGTTGTCTACTGACATGGTTGTAGGCACTACAGATTCCTTGTGCAGAATCTTGGGCAGAATCAGCAGCTTGGGTCAGGCCTAGATTTTTAGATTATGGGAGTTACAAGCTGAAAGAAATTGTTAGGAAATTTAGCAAAGAAAGTTGTCATCACACTTTGACCTAAAATAGAATAAAACTGTCCACTGCTAAGGGACCTAATAGCAAACCTGTCAACATTACATTATAAATATTTTAAAAATAATTGTTTTATATGGACTTTGCTATACTGGATTTCTTCCTGCTTGGTTTTTTGTTTGCTTTTTTTGCATAGGTGAAGATGTGGAAAATAGACCATACATGGAAATCTGTGAATCCCATGCTGGCATCTGTATTAAAGGATCATTTTGTGGGAGGTAGGCAAATAGGCAATTGCTGGTGTTGATTAAAAGCAGTCTTATGTTAAAAAAAAGATAACAAAAAGCCTGTCCTCTAAACCAAAAAGCAAGTGACACCCAAGCCAGGAAGCTCAAAATCAACAAAATAAACCTTATTCCAAAAGCTGGATTTGGTTATTAATTGACTGATTTCCTACCAATAAGAGCACACTTTCAGGCTGGTGGGCCCGATGAGAGGTCCTTGAAAGCCCAAACTGAACAAGCATGTGAAATATTTAAGGCCACATTTTTATATTTATTAAAAACAGCCTAAATAATTAAACTAGTTGATTCACTAGTGGCTTTCAGGCTCATGCCCAGAGTGAAAGGTCATGACCTGACATACCAGGGCCCCACTTGGTACCGATGATTGACAGGAAAAGGAAATAAGTTGATATCTTTCACGTGGGAATCACAGCTTGTAGCAACTATGAGCAAGTGGGCTATTTGGACTTTGTGGGAAAACTTAATTGTGTTATTATTCAAAATCTTCGTTCCCAAAGTTGGTTCAATGGTGATTTATTTACTTATGTGATAAAACAGCTGTGTACTGTAATAAAATACAGGTCACTTGCTGATGTTTAATGCACAAAAGTGAGGATATGTTTGGTTTCTTTTACTTTGAACTTACAATCAAACTAGGCAGCAGGGATGACTTTAAATTATTAGGAATTTTCTGTTAGTGTATTGGAAATATTTAATGTTCTCATCATAGTATATATTCTTCAGTGCTTGGTTATGGAGAAGGAGGAAGGCACCATACACTGAAATATGAGTGCCTCTCCACCATATGCTTTCATTATTTCTTTATAATGATAAAAAGGGGCTGCATTCAGTCCCAGACAATGTCATGGCCCCAGAGATTTCAGTGGCCTGCAGAAAAAAGGAGAAAAAAGCATTTATGATATGAATGAGGATTTGAAATGGCTTTTTAAAAAAAGGCCTAAGATCCACTTTCACCCTAAATTCTGAAATCACTTGAAAGATGTCTAGATGCGGGTTTGAAGAATAGCAACTTTCCACCAGGCTCTGTTTTATATGCAGGATCGCTGCCATCTTCACCAGGCTTTGTTTGGAGGTCAGATAATTGTACCAAGCAATAGGTCACAGTCTAACTTCACATATTGTGTGATTTGTTCTAGCAGTGAACCCTGTCATCTTGATCCAGAGGACGTATTCTTTGCCCCAGCCATTTACAAGTTAGCCAAGTGATGCACTTTTGTTTATCACACCGAGCTGAGAAGTTCAGTGGGTTTTGTATCAGCTGCCCTGTCATTGTGCCTTTCTGCTCATTCCTCAAAATGTGGGCACGACGTGAACTGGGCCAGGGTGCAGCTCCATACCATGCTCCAGGGATTTTGTATCCTTTTCCAGAAATGCCATGCGCTGCCAGTTCCTGCAGCCCTGTGTCTGGGCTGTTGGATGATAGCAGTCCATTAAAAATCCCATAAAGCCAAAAGTAGTTTTTACCCCGGAGCAGGCCATGGTGGGGAAGGTTTGCACGTTTCAGCTCAGTGTGACATCACATTTTGGGTGATAAAGCAGGCAGTGCTGGTATTTCCCTCAGACTATCTTCACTTCTTTTCCTCCTCTTTCCTTGTATCTTATTCTTAGTTCAGAGCAAAGCAGCTCTGCTTGGGAAGCTTTGGAAACTCTGCCACTTGTTCCACAATCACCAGGAGAATTTTAAGCCTTAAAATAATCTGATTCTAACACCAATGAATAAACCCAGTTGCACAGTAAATCAAGATAACAGTTGCTTCACAGACTAAGAGCTGGTGGAATTTCTTTTGCATTGTTTTGACATTATTTCTTCATATTTAACATCTGGCAATAGTGCATGATATTTTACCAATAGCACAGACATCAGATCCTGCCACAGGAGTGCAGGTCTGTGATAAGTAAATCATAATCACTGACTGAGAAAGGAAATAAAAAAAAATGGGTCCAGGGGCAAAAACACTCTCAAAATTGAAAACCTTTCTGCAGCAATACCAACCTGCTTCCTCTGAACATTTGGGCAGAAGGGGGAGGTACTCAGCTCTCTCAGTACTTTATGTGCATTCCTTGTCCTGAATGGAAAAGGCCATGATTAACCCAAATCCAGCCAATTTCTAGAATTTATTCACTTGCAAAATGGAGATACTACAAACTGGAGATCAGCTATCACCAGAGCTGGCAATGAAGTACCAGCTGCAGATATGTGGAAACTTGTCCCCTGTGTTAGAGGCTACAGTGTGACCTTGCATGGCCCATGAAAGTGTTTAAAAATCATGATGACACTGGGTTCTGACTGACTTTGTCTAGATTCAGCCTGAACATCAAGAGGAAAAAGGCTCTGTGTCTCGTGCCAATTCTCTGATCTTTCCATTCCTCTCCTCCTCCCCACCTCCAGGCTCTGTGTCTCAGCAGCTCCCTGAAGTGAGCACCATGACATGAATCTGGAAGTGAAGAAGCCCACAACTCTTCAGAAAAGAGCAGTTATTCTTAGCTTTGTTTTGCTGATGTTTTTCTTTCTTTTGCCCCCCTTCTTTTTTTAAAGAAAACAGAAAGCCTGCCAAACTTTGGGATCTTTGATGTGCTTTGGAAAGAAAAACAATGCTATCTATCCAAGTCGTCTGAAGGGAACAAAAATATGTCATTTTAAGGCATGAATTACTTGAGAGGAACAATCAATACATTTCACAATTAAAGATGGTCAAAAGTTTTTAATGTTTTTCTGGAAATTGTTTCTTAAGAAAATTTCCAAGATATATGACTGTTTAACTTTCCTTGAGAAAATGTCCTGATTTATAAGGTAGATGGAAAGGCAGGAGGGGGAAGAAGGAGGAAGACGCTGATATTTGCTGTAGAATATTCAATAATCTAATGTCTCAGGGGGGATATCCTAGACCCCATCCAAGCTTTTCTTCTGTCAGTTTGGATTGAGTGAACCTGCCTCATCCATTTTATTCATCCTACTTCAGGCTGAGCAAAACAGTTAGGTCATAAAGGCAGTATCTGTTCTGTACTGTTTGTTTGTTGATTCATCTTTCAGTGGACATGTTGCTTTGTAAAACTCTTCAGCTGTAAATGAGACACTGACTTCATTGTCTCATACTTAGGAGATTTGCTTTAGATGGAAACGTCCCAGGTTGGAGTCTTTGGCCAGTTAATGGTGGGAAGCTTTTGAAGCTGCAGCCTTGGAAGTCATAACCTAATAACTAAACTTCTGTTTGCCTTCTGTTTTTAAGTTTTCTCCTCCATCACCCCAACAAATCTTGAAAAAGCTGATTTATGCAATGAGAGTTTTTGACATTTTTATTAAGTCCAGGCACTTAATAAAGACATTCTTTCTGCAATGTGATCAAATTGAGGTAAAGAAGCACTTGTGCTATTTCTCTCTTCTTATTGAAGTTTTTAACAGATCTCCTTTTTTGCCTTCCTGTGACAGGGCCTGTTACATCATTTCCATGATCTGCTCTCACCTTCCACTGCAGTGGCCGTATGGGAAATGCATCTGCTTCTACAACTGAGCTTTAAAGAGGTTTCTATCTATATCTACTAGATCTGCTCCAGTTAAAAAAAAAAAAAAAAAAAAAAAAAAAAGAGTAGAAATTAGACACAGACTGCAAATAATGGGGAATGTTGCTTGAGGTTGGTATGAAGATGTTTGTTCTCTCATGGCCTATGCTAGACTTACTCCATGGATTGGGCTGGTTTACTTGGAAAGATCAGGGAAACCTAGAATGGTTTGGGTTGGAAGTGAGCTTAAAGATCATTTTGTTCCAAGCCCCCTGCCATGGGTAGGGAAGATCACTCCCTACCTCAAGTTCAGACCACTTAACTGTGAGGAAGATAAAGAGGCATGACTTTTAGAAGAAAAGTGTTGTTTATTTCTTGAAAGTTTCTTAGTTTGACTTTGGATAGCCAAAAATTTGAGATTCTGCAATATCTAATCACTCTGTGAAAGTCCAGGCCAGGATTTCAGACTTTGATAGCAAGCAAATGCCTTAAATTAGAGGTTTCAATTAGAGAATATTAAATTCTCTTCTGTAACAGGAGATGTTTTAGGAGAAATGGGAATAGCCAGGTGGGAGTAATTGGTTTTGGAAGAGTCGAACGTGGGGGCTCTGCCCAGCACTTTCTTTTATTATGGCTGTTTTCCTTCCACAGCTCAGGAAAACTCATATTCATGCACAGCCTTACACTTCACTGGGATTCCCTGACTTGGAGACTGTCAGCATTGGCTTATTATACAAGCTCTTTGTTTTATCCTATACAATACATCTCACCATACACAATTTGGCCTCTTAACCTGCCGTGAAATATTTCAAGGGCTTGTTGCTGGAAAACGTCGTCTCTCCTCGCTGTGATTTGTGTGGCCGTGGCTGCATTTTCCTGACAGCTTATAATGATTCGTGGTGGGTTGCAATACAATGAACTCATGCTGCAGAACAGCACACTGAAAAAGATCTTTCAAATTATTGTTCCGGTGCAAAAGGTGCCCAATCACCTTCCACCTGCGGATTAGTCGGTTGCTATAGGAACACACTGTAGCTTTTCAGTGCTGCGCCACTGTAGTGCCCAGATTACTGACTCTGACAAACACAATAGGGGGAAAGAATCACAGGTTATTAGTGCTGCTGCTGATGTGATGTTACAAACCTGGGGTGGCACAGAGCGGATGAATAGAGCAGGAGCCTTGAAACGCGAAGGACGGGAGGAGGAGAGGGAGAGGAGTGAAGTGGAGCTAAAGTCATCACTACAGAAATGTTGTCTTTGATCTCATCTTCCACTCTGAATAGGTATTTTCATAATATAATGCCAAATGCAAGCAACGCTGTAACCAATGGCAGAGCCACTGGTCATGTCTTTATGTTAGTAGGGGGCTGCTCCTCCTCTCTTCCCTTTTCTTCCAGTGAGTACTGAAATCTGAACCTTTTCATTCCTGCAGGATTAACTCTGACCAAGGTCAGAGCAACTAGTCACCAATATTCTTCATGGGTGAGTCAGGCCTCCTGCATCCCTGGGAAATATCACCTGGAACATCCACCTATGCACAGGACTTTAAGAGGGAATTTTGCAGCATCAGAAACATGGAGTGAACAGCTGAGATCAGGTCTCTGTCTACTTTGGTGGCCATAACTGAGACTCAGGAGTTTATGCTGCTGAACACCCTCCTGCAGAGCAAGCTGCCTGTGTGTTTCAGAGGGGAGAAATAACTGCTTGCAGCTCTGATTTGTAGATGGTCTAAAATTCCCAGAAACAGTTTTGCTACCACTTGTGGTTGGGCAGGGTGAAGCAGAGGAATAAAATATATACTTGTCCACGGCTTGTGTGCCTTGAGCAAAACAAGCTGTGTTTAGTCACAAGTTCACCAGATGGTACTCTGGGGGTTATTGCTGTTATATTACATTAGTGCAATATATTAGACAAGGCACAGTGATTCATTCCCTCTCCTCAGTGCTTTTGGAGGCTGTTTTCCTCCCGACGGAAGCCCAGCTGACCCTGCTGCTCGTGACCCTTGGGACCCCTGTGGGCTCCTGTTGGTGCATGGGCAGGAAGCACCAAATGTCCCAGCACCAGTGGTGACACCAAACCTTACAGGAGACCTGGCTTACACCCAGCTCTGTGCCCAGAGAAGTGACTCCACTTTCTGATTTGAGCCAGCTGATTTGGGACATCATTTTCAGCCCTGGGTGCCTCCTCCCTCCTCCCGTGCTCCAACCCCACTTGTTTTGCCTTCACATTGGACCCTCCCTGACCTTGCAATTGGACCCACATGACCCTCTAAGCAGGGAAATGGCCTCTCTCAACCCCTTGTTTGCAAAATGGACCGGAGTACAGAGTTTGCACTGTACTTGTAGAGCCCAAGAACTATCAAAACACCACAGAGAGGTATTGTTTTCCTCCACTTCTGTTACTCTGTAGGCTGAAACCCTCCATCCAGTGAATTATGTGCTGGCTGACACCTAAGAACCCATCCTGGACTGGTGCCACATGTGCATGCAGGGCATAGGTGCTGCTGTTGGTCAGCTGGATGGCCCCTGGGACCATCTGCCACCCCTCTTTGGCCTCCCTGTCTCCACCATTATGTTCACTGACCAGCTGCTTTTCCTCACTGCCCTTGACAAAGCTCCCAAGCCACAGTCAACCCTTGCTATGAGAGGAGACAAAGAAATGTCACAGCCACTCACTCTCCCAATGGCCTTGAGCTTCTGGTGCTCTGAGGCCATGCCCTGATCCCAGGTTTCCTTCTGCTCTGCAGCACTGTCCTCACGGTGCCACGACACTGACTAGCATCCCCAGTGCTCTCCCCTAGTCACAAGCTCAGGATCAAAATATACTTCAGTTTTGCCTGAGCCATCTAAAAGAGTGATGGAACAGGTTGGTCTGAATGTGCTGGGATGAGAATTTCACCACAGGCATTACTGTAATTTCAAGCAACTTGAAAACTGCAAATTGGGCCCTCTGTCCCTTAGATTATGCTTTTCATTTTATGATCCTCTGGAGGAAAATTAATTTCCTGGGCTGAACTCCTGTCTGCAGATTTAGAGAGACAGAACACACTCTGCCTCTTTAGTTTTAAGTGGCTTTAAATGGGGACGTAGAAGGGAAATTGAGAGAGACACCTGACCAGGGAAGTTATGGAAACCTAGCTCCAATAAAATAATGGGAAAATCCTCCATCACCATTGTCATAGGTGTGCATGACCTTAGCAGAGCTCAGGAGTGCTATGGGAACAGCAGTACTACACTCCTGTTTTGCCTTAATTTTTTATCAACAATGTTCTCCTCCACTCTGACGTCAGCTTCAAGATTGCTCGCTGTGATGTGCTGCACCTTTCATATTTTCTTTCCAGTCATAATATTGCTTCAGTCGTAACCTCAGCACTTTGAGGAATAATTGTCCCTGACAAGGGGGTGAATCACTGGCAGAGAGTTGATAAGCATTACATACAGATGACAGAAGTCAGGACATATCGGATTACCGCTGTGAATATAATAAAAGAGAGCCTAAACACTTTGGCAGCTCAAAGACAAGCCATTTCATAACTCTCTAGTGGGGCTATTATCTTCCATTTACTGCCACTGATAACCAGGTTGCAACTGTCTCCCTAGGATCTAGTTACAATTCACTTAACACTTAGAGGACCAGACATATTGGAGGACACTCAGATGAGGATAATTTCTTAAAGATCATTTATTTTTAAATTTTTATCTTCCTTGCTTCCCCTCTTTATAGTGCGATAAGAACCTAAATCAGGAAGCTTTGAACTTCTTTGGGGAAAGGAGAGTTCATGGTCATCTTCCCTTTAATCTTTCACTCCTGAGTTTCTTTTGAAGCCAGTTGTTCATATCCAGCTGAATAAGTGACAAGCAGGTTTCCACCTCTGTTACTCTTGTAATACATGCACCCAGACCTAAAAGCTTGTTCTGATACTGACTCCATTAGGTTTACACGTAGGTGTAGGGGTTTTATTTTTGCAGCCAGGAAGGGACACCTGAGCTTACAAATCAGAGGGTGTTGGTGTGTATCAGTAACAGATAATTCACAGCAGTGCCAATTACAATCCACACTGGTGGAATCTGGATACAGATGATATTTATATGCACTGCATGAGATTTTGTTTCTAAACCTCACTGCCTAAGAGTAGGTTAACACTTCATACTCCTAGATATCAAAGTTCTCTCTTTTAGGCTAAAGACAAAAAGAATTACTTGGCTATGGCAGAAATGTGGCAAATCACCAATGACTCTCCTTACTAGCAAGCACACCACTGAGAAATATTTATTAATCTTAGGGATTAAACTCTCTATGGGTGAAGGGAAACTGTATTCTGCAAAACTTTCCTCCTGTATCCATACCATGATAAGCAAATGTAAGCTGTGCTCAGCTTTCAGCGTCTGAGGTGTTCTCAGATGCAGGACAAAAGTTGATTCACCCTTTCTCAGGCTGAAGACTGGAGCCTTTTTTTGTAAGTTTGGCTGCGCAAATCCGTTCTAGTCTACCAGAACCCCCTTCACAGCCACTGGGGGAGGAATATCTTTGCCAAAGATGGATCAGGATGATGGGAGGACAAAAGCTCAGTGCTGTTGGCAACTCAGAGGTTGTGCATTTATAAATGTACCCCTTATCCCATGCAAAATTGTTCTTCTTACATTCCCATCACTGGAAGCTCTGCAAAGAAGCCTCTTTACATGTGTTTGAAGGGCCAGATTTGGTGATCTGGAAACTAAAACATCCTTCTGTTACTTACTTCTTTAACTCACAGTGCAAACTTTACATCTTAGCTGGCCAAAAATAGGTCCTTACTGCTTTATATATACCACCCCAAATCTATTTTGGAGAGAAATTGTACCAGGCTTTCTTAAACTACAAATAATAAACAATGCTTAATTGCCTTTTCAGTATGATTTGCATCCCCTCTTGATTTTTCACAGCACAAGTCCTCTTCTGCTACAAGGAACCTGTAAAGAACAACAGCAATTAAGGAGGGAGGAAAAAAGTTCAGTCATTGTTGAAGCAGTAATTCGAAGTGGTTTTCTCCTCAGGACTTCTGGATCTTACCACTGACTTTCTAGCAGCCAGGGAAAGCCAGGTGAATCCCTCTCTGCCCTGCTTTATCCATCTGTAAAATAAGCATGGTCAATCTTACCTGCTCCACCACTTCATCACGTGGTGCACCCAAGTAATATCTGTAAATTGCTGTAAGATGTTGAGATCAAGGGAATTCTGTAAGTGCCAAGTGTTGTTGTTGTTATTGTACTAACAATGTTGGCTGTTTTCACTGTTCATATGGTAGCCTGGCTGGAATTGGGCAGGAAGCCCAATAATACCAACAACCAACAAGAAACTAAAATAAAATGTTTTACTTAATGAGAGCCTCTGTTTAATCAGAAGCCTGTGTAATTATGTCACAGAGGGCTAAGGATCTAATGTTTTCCTGATACATTTGCTTTTAAAGGGACTATTAACCCAGCATATTTCAAGATGATAAGCTGCTTCTTTGTTCAGTTCCAGTTATTTTTTTCTGCATTCCCTGGTGAGTCCAGAGAGAACCTGAGAGTCAGAGGATTTTTCTTAATTGCACAATAACTATCTTGTATGTCTGATGCTGAAGTATTTTCTAAAGGCGCAGGTTATTAGTCCTGAGTTGGATGGGTTTGCAAGAGAATTCAGATGCTGAATTTATTCTGGTTTGGCTCCTCTAAGGCATGGCATACATTACAGAAAGCCCTCAGTATTCCTGCCTGAAACAGTCAATATTCTCAGCAAGCAATTTCATCAGGAAGAAGGACTAAAACTATGCCTTACCTTGAAACAAATAAATCTGGGTTTAAGTATTAAAGATTTGTTTTGGCTTACTTCTAAATGTTATGTTTCCACGCACATTTTGCGAAATCTGTGCACGTGTCTGTCCGGTTAGTTCTTTTCATATGTTTTGAAGAGAATAATAAGCAAGAAGCTCTTTATCTCCTAAAGACCACTGTCTTAAAAGATGTTAAACATCAGTTCATATTGAGATTCCAGGAAACATATTTATGCTGCATGAGATGGAGGAAATTACTTTGTCATATGCATGAGATTCTCTGATCTACCTCTCTGTTAATAGATTGGATAAAACACATTATGTCCACATCTTAGAGATGCTTGATAGTTCTGTTCTTAATGATCTGAGTGTGAAAGATCCCATGGGCCCTCCAGGGAATTTATCCCAACATTTTGCTGGTAAGGGCATTTGCTAATATCCAAGCAGGCCCTTCCAGAACAAATTTTGGTTTGCCACAGTGAGGAGGGAAGACACCCCATTGGCTTCCCCTTTCTCTTGTAAGTAGCCACAAACACGAACCTTGTGTTTATGGTGTGGTGACATTTACTGGGTCTTTGTTGAAACTCTTTTACAGTGTGGTTTGGGTTTGTGTTTAGATGTGAGAATGGTGAGGATGGGATACCTTTTTCATGTAGTATGGTAGTCCTACCTGTTCCTTGATTGCTGCAAATTGCTTTTGAAAGGAAAAAAAAAATGGAAGCAAAAAAGATATGCCTCCTTTTATATCAGCTATTGGCCACATGGGAATTTGGTAGGAAGGAAAGAGTTAATAATATTATCTGGTCAGCAACTTTGAAAAGCTCTGCCACTTTGAAAACCATTTTCTTAATTATTTTAAGTTAACACTTAAATGCATAGAAAAAAATCACGTGTAATCTGAAACCCCAGACTTGGGGACAGGACTGGATTGAGATAACATTAAAGATTTTATTGCTGTTACATTATAAATTATTTCTATTATGACGGCCCTATGGGTATTACATTCTGTCAGTTCGCTTTCACTGTTACATCACTTAATGTTATTAACACACTTTAGGGTATAACATTACAGTTTTATTGTGGAAACCTTAAACACTTACATCCAAAGTACTGAATCGAGTTATTATCCTAGCTGACCAGATCTGGTCTATTATCATTTTATCACTCATAAAAACCTGTGATTCAATTTGATTTAACACTTGAGGAAAAACCATGGCTCATATATGCTTAAACCTAGTTGCAATATTAATACAAAGCAACACATGGATGACTTCATTTTATTAAAGTTGAGGTAGCCCTGGGAATTGCATTTATGATTTTTATGCCACATGAGAAATTTGATCTGACCTGTTGCCATTTGTGATTCTCCAGTAAACTGATAAGGTTTTCTTACCAGTATATTAAAGAATTGTGAACGTTTTACCTTCCTTACTGCATTCATTATACCCTCAGAAACCATAAATTTATCATAATGCCCTAACCATGGAAAAAGGTGCTCTCCCTGTCTTGTAGTCCTACCTTGTAGACTAGAAAAATGTTGCACTTTGAAAGGCAAACTGAGTTTAATATTGGAACAAAATTAGTCCCTAGTTTCTGCGTAGACACTTTTCTGTGCAAAACGACTCTGTTGTCCTCTGTGTAGTTCAAAAAAGTTCTTTAACCCTTGCACAATATTTAGGGGAGAAGTCGTTCTACTGAAGCCACTGGTCAGCGTTGTGCAGACAATTATTGGTTTTGGTTTGTTGGTTCTGTTTGCTGCCAGTGCCTGAAATATTTAGGATCTTAACTAAGTTATCTGTTGTGTCCTTTGATGAGAAGACCAAGAACTGTATGTGAAATTTAAAATGTCAAAATGGAATGTTTCATATGTTCCTCTTCAGGGGAAGGGAGAAGACAAGACTCTGCCAGTGTGGAAGAGCAGTGCTGAATGACCTTAGCAAGGAGTTCTGCTCCTGCAGCCTGATTCCCACCAGAGTCAGAGGAAGGGGTTTGCTCATCCAGGAGTTCACTGATGCAGTGCCATTCCCAGGCAGGAGGGTGGATGCTCTGAACCCACCAGCCCCGCTCTGTGCCATGCGCACAAAATCACCGTGGCAACAGAGCTGACAGCTTGGAAACAGCAGCTGCTGCTTAATGGAAAACATTAGAAAAATAACTCATTCTAGATCTCTGTCCCCTCTCTGCATTTTCCTATTTATCACCAGAAAAGAGTGTTCTACAACTACCACCCAGAACTTTTAAAAGCTTCAAGGTGTAAGGGTCGGACACACAGGTGTGCAGGCAAAGAGGTGAGTTTCAAAAGCCAAAAAAAAATGTCTGTGTAATTCCAGCACAGACATTTTTCTTCTTCAGCCACTGCTAAATTGTTTGCCACTGAACAAGTGGGCCTATGTGCATCTTGAGGGAGTTGTTTGGATATGCAATTATTTATTCTTGCATCAAACATGGGGACGGCCAAATGTGTGTTAAATTCCAAGTCAGCATTTTTGGTTATTGCTGCTTGAAGTATCTCTGGTTCTGCTCAGAGCTGGACTCACTGGAAAGCAGTAAGTATCCTAACAAAAACAAACTGTCTCTGGTAAAATCTCCTCCTTTTTATTTTTTAATAAAAACAAATACCAACTTCTTTTTTTTCTTCTGTTGCAAGTGTTCTGGAAAAGTCCAGTAAAGACAACTCTAAGGCAGCTTCCCTGGGTAAAAACCAAATCAAAGTAATGCTACATCACCATGTGAAATAACAAATTAGGTAGAGAGACATTAACTAGTGTCATTCATCAGTCTGAAGTGATACGATTTATAAGAGGATGATAATGGCCATAGTTGTATAAGTAGTAAAGGTAAAATTACATCATGACTTGCATTAGCAGTATGAGATTATATCCTGATTAATGCACAATTAACTTGTCATGGGTACAACACATGTGTTTGTAGGTGGCCAGATGGGTTACACCACATCTCATGCTCACATGTGTAGCATTTATCACTTTTTCCTTATCTCCCGAAATTAGATGGCTACATCCACTACAGTCTTTAGACACCTCACTGCCTTGATGCAGAACCATCTGACATCAAGGTACAGCTAAGAAACCCTTGGAGATGACCCCTGGGAAATCTTAAGCAGATGCATGAGTCCTGCTCCTCTCTACAGATCTGGAGCCTCATCCGCAGTTCCAAGGAGGCATCTCCGAGGTGAGAGCAACAGCCTCAGCTGCTCTTCTGCTGGCAGGCACCACCCTGAGCTTCATATCACAGCTCCTGCTCCCAAGAAAAAGCCCCCAACACCCGAAAGCACTCTGGGTGAGGAATCCCTTCTCTCTTTTATTCTAATTTTGCAGGGGAAAATAATTAAGCTGCAGGGACAGCTGAGAAGGATTTTTACTTTTAATTGCAATTACTGAGGGAGGTGCTTCAGCTTCACCTGAACTCCTGTGTAGGTGCAGAACTGGGTTATTTGTCCATGTGCTGACATGCAGGTTTGCTTATTTAGACTCTCCCTCCCTCTGTTGTTTCTTTCTGCTGTTTGTCTGTGGCTGCGGATCTGGGTGCGTGCAAACATGTATAAAGCAGTGAGGTGGTTGGAGGGAGACAAAGGGCCCCCAAGTTTTAATCTCTGTTCCTTTGCAAACTCAATGTTTGTCCTTGAGAAACTCATTTTAATTTCCCTTACCAGGTTTCTCAGTCTGAAGGGGGAGGGATATTACATTGTTAGGCCGGCCTACCTCACACTGTATGAGATATCCAGTTAGATCTTTGAAGTTGTAAATTGCTGATTGATGACAGAACAGAACTTCTCAAAATAAATCCGATTTTTTTTTTTTTGGCACACTTTTTACTAGTGAAGTCTACCAGAAAAGGTTGGCTCATTTTGATCCTTCCTGTGTTTCATTTTCATGTTAGATGGTACTCCCCAGTTCCAACACCAAATGATGGTCATTTTCCAGCATTTCCAATTTAGAAGCAAAAGCTCATATAATAAGGAAAAAATTCTAATAATTTTCTTGTCATGAAATGTCTTTTCCAGCTGACAATATTGAGCACTGAGATATAGGGCACCCAGCAGTTGGAAACATGCAGATTCTGAGTCCCATTTGTGCACATCTTTAGTGTTCAAGAGAAAAAGGGAACCATGTTATGTTTGGATTCAATTGTTAGAAAATTTTTATGTTCTTCAGAATGACTTCTGCTGAATAGAATTTAGCAAATAAATGTCTAATGAACATGCTTGTATCAAACATTTTCAGCGCAGACAGTGCAGTTCATCATTTCCACCCCTGACAGTTTTGATTCTGGGATGATTAGCTAAGGATCAATTTTGGTGATACTTCTCCTGTCCAGAGTAGACACTTCACTCTGTCATGTATAAGGCATCTATTTTTGTTATTAGAAACACAGTTTATTATGGCCTGATCTCAATTTTCAGTGTATCCTGAGAGATACCATCTAGTGATGATTCTACAGAAAGCCAGCCAAGACTTTATTTACACAAGTAAAAATGAAATGTGACATCAGCATCTATTTGAGCTGTAAGTTCTGATACAACAAAATTCACGTAAGTTTTTACAAAAGTTTTAATTCTGTGTTTGAGTGCACCCTAGGCCTTAGACTAGCCTAGGAGAGACCACAATCTGATGTTCTCCCTTTGATATGTAACGAAAAACTCATGTATTATTAAAAATAAAATCATTCTCTCTCATTCTTCAGGAGTGGTTTGTGTATCTCTTGAAGTACTTCAGGGTGACAGAAGAGAGAGACTTTCAATTGCACCAGCTGAAATAACTGACTTGCTCTTCAGTTGGAAAAGAGAATTTAAGATTCAATGATCACTGCTTACAATGTCCATTGGCAAAGACAGGAGGAAAACATAATTTCCTTTGTTAGCAATCTCACTGTTAAAAGGAAATGTCAAGTCTGAAAATGTAAATAGAGTAGACTTTGGGCATGTTGAGAATTCAGGCAAAATACTTTGGGTTGAAGTAGTTAATTGGCAAGTCTGAAACATTTCAATGTTAAACCATTAAATGTAAGATAAAAAAAAAAAGTAATTACATTTGAGACAGGCATCCACTTCAAACCCAGAAACAGAAAAAAAATCCCCTAAATTAAAAAGCCCAAATCAAGCCATTCCTTAGATAATGTTTTGAGGAGAAAAAAAAAAAAAAAGAAAAAAAATTCAATGGATTTCTCATTCCAAATTGGTATTCTTCTCAAAAAAAGGAAGTTTTATGCAGAACTTTGTCCAAGCACACAATTAGTTTTTGCTGTTGCTCAGAAGACATCCCAGCTCATGGAGAACCAACATTATCAGTGGCTCGCACCTGTGTTCATTCCCAAATTACCCTCTCAAAGGCTGGAAACTTCCCAAAACAGATCCAGAAAACTCTCAACCGCAAATGCCTGGTTTGCCCTCTGAGCAGTTCCCCACCAGATAAATTAGGGGGAGGCTGTGCAGGTGGCACCAGCTCCACTGTCTGGGAGGCCCAGACACTTCTTACTTCATTGAGCTGTTTGAAATTCCCTCTCAGCCCCAATTGTTGACGTCTAGGCAGGAAGCCTGTGGGAGCTGAAGGGATCTGACATCCATGACTACAACTCTTTTAATGCGCCTCGTCACAAGGCTGGAGCCAGGTAGCAGCTCGCCTGGGAGCATTACAGAGCAGAAATTGCAGGGGTTTGGGGTGCATCCTTCAAGCTCCAGGAGCTGCTTTGCAATTTTTTTGAGCACAGAACATGCAAGGCAAAGGCAAGAGATTATCTCCCCCCCCCCCTCCAGTCTCCATCAGTCCCCAGCCCAGCCTGTAATTTGGCAAGATGAATGAAGTGTTTTCGGAGTGTCATCACTTCTGCCTCTGGCAGATTTGCTTCCCCAGTCTGCCTTTCGCCTTTTGGACCTGTCACTCAGCCCTTTGGCAGAGGGGAGGAGGGGGAGGGAGGAGGAAATCATCTCTTTGCTAATCACCTATCACAAGCAATGAAATCCCGCAGGCTCCGTGCCAGCTAGGTACATTTCAAAGGGAAATGGAGGGGGGCAAAGTGTCACTCAAGGCAGATATTTATGAAAGATGACAGTTTGCAAATATCTCAATCTTGGACAAGGCTGCTCCAGTGACACAGAGGAGTGTTGCAAAATTGGAAGAGTCAGCAGCCAACATTTATTTCATCAGGACCTGTCCAATCTTCAGTGATCGCTTGACAGTCTGGGGATTGCTGGCACAAGCCAGCCCCTTTCCATTGGTCGCTTTCCTTTAGTTTGCATGGATCAGTCTAAAGAGTTGTAATAAATATGTAAAAAAGGATAAGAGGACTAGTTTTGCAGAGCTGCATCCTCAATGGGAGAACGAGCACAAAGCTGCACTCCCCTGTTTAGGTGCACCAAATAGCAGCAGTGGTAATTACAGCCCTATTGATTGCTCCTGCATGGGAACAATGAGATACGGGCCCCTCTCGCTCGTGGGGACCCCCATGACTCCCAGGCTCCCCCCATTGTCACAGCAGCTGCTGTGTCCCTTCTCTGAGGGACTTGTCTCCTGTCTCCCCCAGCTATCAGTGTAGTACAGGAGAGATGACCCTTCTCCCCTTGGGGTCCCCATCGAAAATTTGCTGCTTGTGCAGGGATGAGGTGAATGATCTAGAAACTCATTTCCACAGCTGTGAGTGGGCTGAGGAGTTCACCTGGCCCTGGGCTGCCTCTCTGCCCTCCACACCCTGAGGTAACTGCTGCGAGCTGCTGGCCCCAAGTGCTTGGCCAGCCTGGGCTCCAGGGGTTTCATGGTGCCATTGCTGACCAGTGCAAGGGGATATTTTTCCCCTGCTTTACTCAGCCTCCTCCTGGAGGCTGTGGGTGCTGTTTAGGGCCATGGAGGCTGACTTGGACCAAGAAGAGGGATTTTTTGCATGGAGTGTCTCAGGTAGGACTGTGGGAATACATCAACACGGGCAGGGAAGGTGGGTAGAGGGTTAGAGGACCAAGCAGGCAGGAGGAGAAGGAACTGTGGAGAGGGAGAGAGGAGCTGTGTTGATACTCGGGAATGTGGTCAGAGCAGGGCAATGAGGTGAGCATTGCTGGGGGACCATCCACTCTAGGCTGTGAGAGCAAGGAAAGGCACATCCCAGTGCTCATCCATCAGCCATCCAGCAGGGGAATGCTCCTATGTGTCACATTCCAGCACTGCCTCTCAGCCTTGTTCTGTAGGATCTCTATCCTAAAGCTTTAAGGACCTGAATCTCTGAACAAAGGGTACGTGCTTCTGCTTCTTAATTGCCCCTGTCATTTCACTTGTCCGTGTTACAAAATATTTTAGAGGACAGTAATACAAAAATGCTGTCTCCTCCAGGAGCCATAGCCCTACAGATGGAATTACTCTGCTGTGGGCTGAGAAACAGCAAACAGTTTCTGAAATGCTGTGTTAGAAAGGTCTAAAGTGAACACAGTTATTGACAGCAGCAGAGGAACCAATGCAGCTGTTGGCACAAAAAACGGAATTTCCAAGTGAAGAAATTTCCTTTCTTATCACTAACAAAGAGCTGTAGATGACAGTTGGAATAGTCCTGTCTCAATATTCACTATTTTCATGGGCAAATATAAGGCCTAAAAGGAGAGGCTGATTCAGCTGCTTGCTATGTGGTGTTTTCTTGCATCTTGTGCACTGAGAGTTTATGTGTGTGTGACTCATGGGGAGTAACATGGATGGAGGTGGATTATGTTAGCAGAATGCAAAACTGCTCTTCTGTTTTAGGGTTTTAGCAATTCAGTTAAAATGGATCTTGAATTCAATTAAAGGCCTTGTTCTTCCTTTCTTTATGCTTCGCATATCTTGGAGTTTTGCATAATTTAAGCTAAACTGTGGCAAAAACCAGCACCCTTATTTTAGTCATCAAAAAGTAAGTGTTTTCTCTGAGATCTCTGGAGCTCAGTAAAGATGCACATGGGTGACAAGTGTAAGATGCAGTAGAGTTCTTGATGAGAGAAGCTACCATTGCTTTTGGTCTAGTGTATTGCTGGAATATCGTAAGACAACACATAACTAATATATGTCAGTAGACTCTCCAGAATTAATAGTGAAAGAATAAAGAAATGCACCAAAGAGGTCTGCTTATTCAGAGTCCAACAATGTAAAGTGGGAGTATTCACCAGAGGTTCTTGGAAGTGCAGCTTGCTTTTCATAAGCACTCAGTTCAGAGGTGTTTACAGGCATGTGAGGCCAGTATGTTGTGATGTAGCCCTAAGGTTAATTTTGTGTTTGCCAGGATGGTCAAAGTTGCTGCCTGCTCAAACTGGCATGGAGAATCCTCCTCCTCCAGTTCCTCCCTCGGCCTGCCCTGGCAGCCCAGAAGGACTGATCAGCTGAGTGGGCTGAGATGGAGGTTAGCAACCTCCCTCCGCTCTACTGCAAATACCTCTGCCAAAGCAAATTATTCTTACCCAAGGATTCTTGGGTAAATCTTCCATCACCAGGGAAAAAAAACCCGAAGTGCTATAAAAGGCTAGTTAATCACTGCACACCCTGCAAGGAGCAGAAGGCCATTCCAGAGTAATTGGAGTTATCTTCATTATTCTTATTTTCAATTACATTTCAAAATCAAATAACAACTTGCCTTTTAGACAGTTTCATGATCTAAATCCCAGTTCTATAATTTTTACTTAGTGCTTACTTACACAAAAGTTCTCCTTGATTGTAATGGCCTCTTAGCTTCTCAAAGAAACTTCCTGAAGGAAAGAAATTAAAGAAGTTTTGGTCTTTGAAACAGTGGAATCCCAAGCTGTCCACACAAATGCACATGTAGTTATTGCAAGTCACCTGTCCTGTTATTTAAATCTATATTCAAATAACTACTTTTCAGGTGCCATCTTGACACCAATTAAATGCACAGCTGTGCATCTGTTTGTGTACAGGGCTCGATTGCTGGTGTGCTGTAGCTCAGACCATGGCTGTTACTGCACAGTAAGCAGAATGATTCTTAATAATTATTAAACAGTTGATTAAAAAAAATTAATGGCTGCATCTAAACTTTGCAAAGCAGGTGCACAGTCTGGTTGTTTAGTGGCCTTCATGGAAGTAGCTGGTATCTGATTCACGAGCTGGCATTATGCTGGAGTGTGCAGGGAAGGTGTCCTCAGAGGTTTTTTGGTTCCTGGGTGCAGTATAAGACTTGTGGATATCCTCTGGATGTGGACATCAGGCTGATGACAGTTTTGTGTGAGGTTTACAGTTGTTTTTGTCAGCTGTCCCTGTACACAGGAGTCTGCACATACATGAGTGTCTGTATGTGCATATAACCTTGTGTCAACACCAACCATCCTGGCAAGATGGGCACCAGCAAGGAAAGAGCTGCTTCTACTTCTCAAATCAACACAATTCCTTCTCTTCAGAAGGCATAAAAGTGATACAACCTATACAAAGTTCCATGCCTGTGTTTTCATACCACGTACTCGGTCCCTGAGTCCTCTGGAATATCTCTCTTGCCTTGCAGGAAGGAAGGGTACTAAAAAAAAAAAAAAAAAAAAGGCAAAATCCATAACCAAAACTCTCAATGTTATTCAATGGAATTCATCCCTTAGGACAGGAATTCCCATACAGGTCAGGGAAAAAAAACCCACCACTTCTTTTTCTGAATATCACTTTTCATATGGTAAATCCCTCAGAGTCTTTATTGTGGAATGAATAATAGATTAATCATTCCTCTGTGTGCAATGCTGGGGCTCTCTAATGTCACTGATTATTCTATATTGAATAAATAGTGTTGCTAGGTTGATATGTTTAAGGCAAATGAGATGCTTATTGGTATCCAAGAAGCCAGTTAACAAGATCCATTTTCCTCCATTGACTTCTACTCATGTATTAATGAGGTTCAAAAATGTCTTTTCTGTGTGTATCAGATAAACGTGCCTTTGTTATTCCCAAGAAGCACACAAATATTTGCTCCATTTATGTTTGTATTAATGTGTCACTGAAGCTAAATCTTCAGAAAGGGAATAAATACCATATCCATTAAGCCACTTAAGGGGCGAGTTCTGCAAAACTGTGCTGCAGTTGTTGCCATGGCAAATACCCATATTTAGGGAATTGTGTGGCATCAACTCTAGCATAAAGGACCAGAAGAAGGAAATGTACTTCTCCCTAGACAACTGTCTCCTACATATATGTATTTTAAAAGTTCCAGTGGCTGAAGGGGCCCTGTATTGAAAGGTAATTTAAGTGTGCAACGTGAGGAAATGCAGAACAACCCAGAGACCATGCAGAAGGAGGAAGAGAAAAGAGAACAAACAGTAGCTGTTGGGTAAAAGTGACAAGCTTTCCTGGGCAAAGGGCTGTGCTGTTCTTCCCCATTGAACAGGAACAAAGATATCCACAAACTTGTACAGTTTTTGTTGTGCTGGTCCCTTTCCCTTGTCCCAAAATAGTCTTCAGTAGGAAAATGTATTTTATTTTCATTGACATGAGCTTTTGCATTTTTTTCCTTGACTTTTCCTGCAGTGTTTGTGGGTGTCTGGAAAACTATTAGACTTAGGAGCTGAATGTGGGGAAGTCAACTTATCTCAAAATCACAGGGAGCATTAGCTGATCTTTTCCATGTCTTGGAGTGATTCTTTTTGTTTCACCTACTTCAAACTATTTGTCCTGTAGCAACAAAAATGTCAGCAGACTTTTGAGTAGAAGTCTGGAGAATTACATTTCTGAAGTTTCTAAGTTTTAAAATTAGGAAAAAAAGAATGAGAAAGTGCAGAGTTTTTTTCTGTGGTTTTACATGACACAATCCATTTTGATTTGTAACTGAAAAATATCTCTGAATCAATTTAAATTTTACTGTGTTTTCCTTCTACCAAGATAAATGAATAACTAAGAAAGGTGTTAAGGTTGTTTCTGTGCTGCAACATTTTACAACGTCATAAATAAAAGGAAAATATTGGAAGTGACTTCTAAGATGGTACCTCTAAGATTTGGTTGTACTCAAACACTTTGTCTGGTTAGATTAACTGAACAAAAGAAAACTCATAAACATGCTTTAAAAAATAACCTAACAAGGTCTAAAATGAAATCCTGACTGACTTCATGCCTGTTTAGGTGAACATCTTGAATGGAGAATGAATCACACATGGATGTTGGGACAAGGGAGGAAATATTAATATAGAGGAAAACCAAAAAGTTTACTCCTTTCTTCACCTGCCTAGAGCAAATTTCCTGGAAACATCTGTAAATGCTGTATAGGGGGAAAGCAGACCTGGGCCCATACTGTGCAGGAAGCTCCAAGCTTTGTCTGCAGTGCTGGATACAATAATATCAGGGTGGTGGCAGAGAGAAGGGTATCTCTATGTATAAATCCAGATCCCTTTTTTCTTTTTCTGGTGAAGGGGAAAGGGGAAACTGGGGACCAGGCTGAGGAACACCTGGGAGCCATATGGAATTTACTGATTTTTTTTTTTTAATCAAAACTTTGTAGCTCAGTTTCAAACACCGCAATAACTTAATACAGAGTAAAACTTTACTGGATTCAGTGTAATAAAGTCCTCTGAATATTCACACATTGCCTACAAATGGCAATTGTCTTCTAATGCAAGCTGAAAGAATTGCTGTTTCTCTGTGGCCCTGGTCCAAATCCACAAAGTCAGCAGGGGGGCCCCTGGCCTCCAGATCATGTCTGAAGCCTGGTTGATATCTCAGACCTTTCTGAGTGTTTTGAAAATGTATTGGACCAAAAATGATTCCTTCTCCAGACATCGGAATGTTAGCTAAGAGTAGAGGTCAGACTCCTCCAGCTGATGCTTTTGTTTACAATTCTTGCTCAAGAAGGGGGTCTATTTTCACTTACAAGTTGTTCATACCCGGACTCTTGTGTAGACATACCTGGGGACCTTCCAGATGATGAAAGTACCATGAGAAGAGTTTTACCACCAACATCCCCAAATGTCTGGTAAAATATCCACATACACAGGGAGTCATTCCCAGTCCTGGTTCAGACTCCTGCTTGACTGTAATCAGCTTCAGCTCATTGCTGTTCCAAGCTAAGCTGACTGGTTTGAGCCAGAGGTTTTCCAGCAACAGGCAAAATACCCTGGTTTTGTTTCCTTATGTCTTTTATTTCTTGGGTTGCCAGAAAGGATCCTGTGCCATGCTGAATATCACTAATTACAAACTACCTTTTCAACTGCCACTGTGAAGACAGAACAGTTAGATATACTAAAATAGGGTTTTAGTCTTCATTCTAAACGGATGTTTTTGTGGCATAGAAGTTTTAGAAATAGTAATTTTTATTCCTTTTCATCTGATGTCTTATTAGAAATACAGGCGAAAAAAAAGCAAGACATTCTCACTTCTTTGTTTTCTAGATCAGGCAATTGGAAGTAACTGGTTTCTTGTAATTAAAGTTGGGGTTTAAGAGATAATTTTAGCTGAGTTTCACATCCAGATCTGAAAACTGAGAACATGAACTACATTTGCATCTGGTTTTGTGTGATAGAGTATTTCTTGTTGCACAGTCTGGGGTGTTCATATCCTGGGAGGTTTCTGAGTTGAGATGTGTAAAAATCAAATTCTTACAGGAGGCTGGTTTGGTTACTTCTCAGAGTTGTTTGAAACTGGCATGCCGAACACAAACCTGCTTAAAGATTTCTGATCATCTGAGGTTTCCAAGTCAGTGCTCAGCCTGTCAGACCATTTAGCTTGCTACCTGCAGTGTCTGCATTTTGCAAATAAACTGTAACTGGGTTGAATCTTCTGTAACTCCTAGAGAGTCTGAAATCAAGTTTTACATGAGCTGGTTTCAAGTGACCATGTGGTATCTGGTTCATAAGCATAGTACTGCAGCCCTAGAAAATCACGTGGTGTATTTTCTGAGATGACTGACAGCCTTGCAGATACTTGTGAGCACTTAGTACCTAATGAAAACCAAGCCTATGGAGTGCTCCATCTCACACAGGTACAGGATATAAAAGAGTATAAAAAAGTAATTACACAAAAAAGGCAAATGTGATTGTGGTTTTCGTGGTAGGGCACAGAGAGGGGAGGCAAAACTCCTGGGTCTTTGATTTATTTTTTTTTCTGTATACAATTACATAAGTCTACTTCAAAGAGAAGTAGGGTATGAAGCAGTAGTTTGAGATTTTGTGATGGAGATCAGAAAATCAATAGGTAGAAGGACACTCACAGAAAGGTTATTCTGCAGATGAAGTGGTTACTGCTTATTTTGTTAGGAATATCTTGTACACCTAGGGCAGGAAAGCAAAAGGAAGTTATATCCTTGATTTTGATTCCCCAGAAGTGTACAGAATAAATTACACCTAATGACCAGCTTTAAAAAGAAAATAATAAAAATGCAAGACTGCCACCAGTGTCTTCAAAACACATGCTTTGAGAGTTTTTATCTGAGAGACTGAACTTCTGGGTAGTCCTCTGGATTGAGCCGGAATGGCACAGATGAGTGTGAGGGGAAGGCAAGGCTGGCTAATTGAAAACTGGGAGCACTTTGCAAACACTATTACATGAAATGTGAGAAGTGTAACGTGGCAGAAACAAGGCAACGCCTGGTGTAAGCAGTTAATTGTGTTGTACAGAGGCGTGTTAGAGCAGCACACTTTGTCAGAACCTGATCTACTGCCATTCCCAGCCGCCAGTCCCCTTGCTGACTTGGGTTACAGCGATGACCATTTAGGTGAGAGTGTCCCGGGGGGGCCAGCTCACATTAACCCAACATTTCCTCTGTCTGATGTGCCTTTATCACACTGCAGCAGCTCAGTGGCTCCAGTTATTTTTTTACTAATGCACAGCAGTGATTTGTTAAAAGAGAATTTATTTAATTCAGGATGAATATGGGCTTTTACGTTAAAAGCCCCAGCTCGTCTTTACCTGTAAATGAGGACAGCTTATTTGTCTGCTACCATCAGTGTCAGCTGGGGGCCAGAAGTGCTGTTTTCTGTAAATACCTTTTAGAGTTCTTGAAGGATTATTCAGGGGGAAAGGGGAACAGAGAAGAGTAGGTTTCATCTTCCCAAAATTACTGAAACAATCAGGTAATAATGCCCCAACACCACCTTAACACTGCTGTGACTGCAGTCACATACAAACCCCAATATTGATGCTGTCAGCTGCAGACAGTTGCTTCTCTCTGCTCTGGTGTGAAAAGACACTGAATTCAGGACATGCCCTCTTTTACTGAAGTGTAGTCCTAAACTTCCTTCAGTTCTCTGTCCATGTTCCCTCTTTGAAAATAGTTGGTATTGTTTGGGGATGGGCTGCCTCCTTAATTTAGGGACTGCAAAATCTTGGCTACAAGAACCAGTTTTTAAAACTGCAGTACTTGAAGAGTACATGGAACTCCTAAGTTCCTATACTTAGGGTAGAAACATTGAAAACAGAAAAGCTTCTACTCACCAGAAACCTCGTCATTCTCTTCTCAACTTCTGTCCCCTCACAGAT
This sequence comes from Aphelocoma coerulescens, assembly GCF_041296385.1. Classification (NCBI taxonomy): domain Eukaryota; kingdom Metazoa; phylum Chordata; class Aves; order Passeriformes; family Corvidae; genus Aphelocoma; species Aphelocoma coerulescens. The sequence continues at coordinate 9,029,677 of NC_091024.1, forward strand.
GAGCCCTACAAGAAGTACTTTTCAGCTGTAGGAAATCTAAGATCTGAGATTATTCATGTGTTCAAAATACCCCTGGGGAACTTGAGGGAGAACCAGCAGGAAATATTTCGTAATTCTTCTGTTCATTTTTTTCAGCTGCAAAATAAAAACAAAACAGAAACTCGTAGGAATGAAGATGGTGTGGGTTTTTTGGCAGGTAGAAAGGGCAAAGTTGTGCTACTCAGTGTGTATTATCTCACTGGATTGCCCAGACATCAGCAGCTCCTGCCTGCCTGTTGGCTTCTTTGAGCAGAGCAGAACCCCTCAGCCTGCAAAGAGCTGAGGCCTTGCCTAGCAAGAAGGTGCAGAAACAAAATGCTGAAAGCGAGTCGTACGAAATGCTTATCAGAGAGATGTTCACTGAGGTGTAAAGCCAGCAGGTTCCTCCTCTAATTCTTGCCTATGGATCAAACTCATATTTTGGAGCAATATGACACTTCCTGCCATGCGGATGGCTTGACTGGGCATTGCTGTAAATTATACATAATCCAACAATGAGTACTAAAACTAGCCCCAGTAAGGCTGCCGACGAAGAATAAAGTATATGCTCTCCCTATGTGGTTTTTCAAAAATGAATTATGCTATTAAGTGCCAAGAAGAAAATTAGCTATGAGCTTTTAAATTTAAAATGATCCCCTCTTTAATTGTAAAACAGTGGCACTTAACTGCTATTGATCCAACAGAGACACATTAGGGAACAGGGTCACCATAACTGTTAATATTCACTGCTTAGTGAAAGAGCATCAAAGGACATTTTAATGTCACAGACTTTCTTGGGGAGTTTTTAAAGAAAGCTTAAATCGTCCAGCCTATGAATGAAAAGGACATGAGGTAGACAAATGTAGAAACAAATGTGATGGCAATTTTCTGCTAATCAAATTGTAACACAGAATTGATTTTTAGGCAAAAGTTTATGTCATATAGATTTCCAAGGCATAACGACATTTAAAAATCCAGAGTATGTACTTTTTGTGGACCAGGACTTTATGAAAATGATCATCAGGGAAGGAAAGTTTATTTACTGCTGAAGCATTAGCTGGTTGCAAGTTCTCTGTGGCTGCTGCCTGGACCATTCCTGTTCCATGATTTGGAATATATGAGTAAACAGGGAACCTCATTCAAGGGCTTACAAGTTTATTAGCTGATGCTAGAATGGAGCAGCCTACTCTGAAAATCAAGGTGACCACCCAAAAAGTGAAGCTTCATTTCACCCTCCCTGCCTTGCAGTGCCTGAGTTTGGCATGCCAGCAGCATTATTAACTGTACCAGTGGCCACACAATCTGTTTCCAGCTGCTAATGGAACATTTTAAATAGTCATAATTTTTCTAAGTACAAAGTTTCAAGCTGTAAAATTTTCATTATTTTCCTGGTGGGATAATATCCTTGAGAACTTTTTTTAGACCATGAACTTGAGTTTTACTAGCAGTGCTAACTCAAATAATGTTATTACATATCTAGCTATACTGTAGCCAGATTTTAGTTAATATTCTATAAATAAATGGTTTTGGTAGCCTTTTATTCCAAGAACTCCAAGGAAGTACTTTGAGGAATTCCCTGTAGTCAGTTATTCATGATAGCTTGATTACTTTCATGTTTAAGTTATTGATCTTTTTACTTTCTTCATCCAATTTTCATAAGAAAAGATTAAGAGTACAGGGGAGCCCTTGAAAATGAAAATAGGATTTAATTTACCTGTTGTAGAGGGTGTACTGAGAATATCATCCATTCTGAAAGGGGAAGGTGATGACTGGGCTCAGTTTTGGATGCTGTGCATTGTCTCTTTACACTGAAAATTCCTCAGACCAGGGGGTGGTGTCACCATATGTGATTGTGCAGCCCCCTGCCCAAAATAATGGCCTTCCTAACATGGAGTTACATGGGTATCAATAATATTCTTTAAAGAAGAGAGGGAAAGAGGCAACAGTTTAAAAGTCACTGCTTCAAGTATTAAAATGAACAGAACAGAAGACTGTTTCCTAAATGCACCAACAAATCACCCAGTGCTGGAAAAGGATTCAGTATGATAAGGGAGGTTCTTCAATTTAAAATCAAGTAAAACAAGGGCAATTGCCATGCACAAGGAACACTTCCTGCCATTCAGGGGCAGCTCAGAGAAACCTTTGATCCACAAAGACCTTAAATGAGAAGTTTGAATGTGAGATGCTTTTATCCTGCAGGATGGAATTTGATAACTAGGCTTCGTACCTCTTTCTCTTGTGGGTTTTTAGGTCTCTTTCACTCTTGGGATCACTACAGTGTATGGTTTGTGTAGGAACAGATAGTTCTTGTCTCTGTTGTGAAGACAGTGTGGTTGTAGGAGCCCTCCTGGGACTTTTATAATGATCAGTACAGAAAACTCAAGTCTATCCTGGAGCGGGAAAGTGCATCGTTTAATGAAAACGTTGTCTGTTATTAATAGAGTGATGGTAGAACTGAGGAAGAAGCAGGCCTGGGGGGCCTTTGGGTCTTCAGCTAAGTGTTTCTACTCTGCTTCTCTCTTTTTTTTCTTCCCAACCCCTGGAAAAGAGCAGTTACAGTAACCTGAAGGAGGAGATACAATCAAGAGACAGCCTAGAGCAAGAAAAGGTCTCTGTTGTTTTTCAGTGAGGTCATTTGTAGTTCACAAAGCAAGGTCAGACGGATGAGACTGCTGCAGGCTCTACATGCAGTCACTATCACTAAAAGTTAAATTTCCAATTTTTTTCTTACATGTCTTGCTGTATTTTGTTGGGGGCTGCACGGGTCTGTTATTACAGAGCATCTTATCAACTGTATTCTCTATTACAAGCAAATGTGTTTGCCTGACTTCCAGAGTCTTGTTTTCCGAATCATGCACCGGGAAATCAAGGGATAATCGCACAGGAAAGGGCACGAGTGGGACATTAACCTATAAACTAACAGATGGACTGAGATTCAGTGAGCTCGCTGACACAAGTGTCAGTCTCCTTCCTCCTGTCTTTGTCTGTATTTAATTTTCTGTTAATGTCCAGCAGGAAAGTGGGCAGTTTCCATAAATCCATAGGCAGGAGAGCAGTTGCTTGCATGGTTGATTGTAGAAGAAATATTTAAATTAATCACGTGGCATATCTGTCCCTGCATACGGGGCCTGGTAGAATATATCCAGTTTCTGAAATCAAGTTAAGGTTAGAAGCAAACAAGTTTTTGTTTGCTGAGATGCAGAAAAGAAATATGAATATGTGCATATGCACCTATCCATTGTATGTATGCATAGCTCACACACATATACATGTATTTTAGTTTTCTTAAGAAAAATTCCTCAACATAGTTTGATAAAGGCACTTCCTAGCTACAGCATTTAAGCCCCATGCCAGCCCTCCACATATGATAGATTTAAAAGCAATAAGTGACAAATTCACTCACTGGATGATTCATATGTTTTGAAATTGTTTCTTCTGGGCATGGTGAATCCTGCAAGGTGCTGGTGACTGAGGCAGAATACCAAAAGAACTTATGCACCCACTTAATTATAATTAGATGTTAGCAACTCTTTCAGAATCAGTACCCTGCATAAAAATTTTTAAAATGCATTTACATTTTTGATTTTTTGAGCGCTTTCTTTGCTAAGGACAGAGATGTAGGGCATATATGAATGTGCTCAAAGTTAAGTGTGTGTTTAAATATTTTGGAGGACTAGGCCAAAGTATTCAGCAGACTTGAGCTTTCAAGGGCTGAATCCTGATATGTTCCAGTGTGTGATTCCTTCTGCTTTAAAAGGGACTCCTTGAGGAGTTAGGTACCACTCTGAGTAAGGATGTTAGAAACTGGCCCATAATGTTGATAAATCACTTCTAACAGCTGTTTAACATTAAACTGTATCTAACACACTGCAAATACTGGAAATACACTGGCCCACAAAATATGTGAGTGATATTCCTGTAATGCCAGATTGTGCACACATGTTGGTGAGCATTTACCCACTGGGAAGTCTCCCTGAACTTACTCAGATGAGTAAGGGCTTGCAAGGCAGAAGGGTTGCACAATTAAGCCCTCAATAATTTGATTTATAAGCAAACCACCCTGAGAATGCTCCAAGGGGGTCTCCAAAAATATCATTTATTTTCTTCCTCAGATTATAATTAAAAACATGCTCTCAGAACTATTTAAAAAATGAAAAAAGAGATCTGTGGAAGCCCAACACAAAAAGTGATGCTGCTTAAGGGACAGAGGAAGGCAGCGTGTGAAATAAAGGAAACACAGTTTGGGGTAAAAGGGCTTGGCAACAAAGGTGAACAGTGTTATTTACAAACCTGTTGTCTTTCTCAGGTAGGGTTGTAACTTTACAGATAAAGTGATTTGAGCTGGTGGGACCACAGACATTCTAGAGGATATGATAATATCCTCAGCAGTCACCTCCCTTACCTACCCACACTGCCCATCCTGCTGCAGCCCAGGATAGTTCACTTTCTGGGCTAACAACTTTTTTAATAGAATATTGAAGGACAATCCTGTTCATAAAACATATGAAAGTAAAATTTAGACCCTTTCTAATCCTATATACTCATTGCAAATGCAGTTTAATCTGACAATGCCATAGATTTGAGCCTACACGTTTCTAGCAGAGGTAGGTATCAGACCTTGCAGGTGACTTAAAATATCTGAGTGAAGAAGTATTTACAGACTGGTAACATAAACACCTCTTCAAGAATGCACACGTGAGATGTAGATTAATAATTAATTCATAACCTGGTATGGTCAGACAGGAAGCTTCAGACACAGGTACAACATGCCCTCAGGACAGGTTTCATATGAAGAACTGCAGGTGTTTCAAATTGAATTTTTATTTCTTTTTCATAAATATCTGGAAACAAACCTTTATGAACATTTCAGGCCATTGTCTGCTGCAGTGCAGCACAGAAATTTTCGTTTGTGCAACAGCTACTCATATATAAAAAAATAAAGCACACAAGCTTTCAAAATATATATTGGAGGGCTGCATTTATGTGAGAGAATATATGCATGGCTGAGGTTTGACATGGAATAATAAACCATATGGCCCCCAATCGAGTGCAGAGTTGTAATCCAGGTGTTGTGCTAACTGTTTTAATTGTGCAGCGTGGTTCCTGTGCCCGGGGCTCAAATTGGGAAGGGAATTGGAACGAAAACAGTGATCCTCTTGTTGAAAAATGTAATTAGTTTCATAAATATAGTAGTGGACAAAAGGGGGGGGGGGGGGGGGGAAGAGGTCCCTTTTTATAGATGTTTACCAATGCAGCTTTGCAGGTGCTCACGTATGCTGAGTATTTATTGTTACTGCTAAAAGTCATCCACTCAAACCCACACTTCTCAAAATTCCGTCCTTTAAAAGGAGAAATACACATTTCCTTTCTCGCATCCTTGGCCAGGAAAAGCTGCTCTTCCACTTTTTTCCACAGATAAGTAATGTGCAAGGTGATAAGCAGAGTGTCCAACTCCCGTAGAAAAAGCAAAGGGCATTGCTTTTTCCAAAGCAACCTGTGGTCCTGATCAATGACAGACTGAAGAGGCAAAATCAATGCAGATGTGCCAAGTTTCCCTCTCTCCAATTTCAGGGTTGTTCCATGCCTAGAACCCTGTTTCCCACCAAGGTTTACGATATTTTTTAAGTCAGTTTTCAAATGTTTCAAAGAGCTGAACCCAGTTTTCAGACTGACAGGCTAAAAGATCCTCCCATCAGCAAAGTTTTCCTGCTGCTTAAAGCATTCCCTGAATTTTGCAATTCTTCTTTCCAGAGTACTCTTTGTGCCTTAGTCATTGCTTAGCCAAGCCAGACAGTTTCTCTTCTTTCTCACAGCACTACCTGATCTCCTCCTGCTCTTGTCATTTCACCTGTTTGCATTTTACACAGACTTCAGGATTATAGCAACCAAATCTTGCTTTGCTCTGTTCCTGCATCCATCGCTTTTCATTTAATCTAAATTCCTTTGTCAAAAGGAATTTCAGCAAAGCTTCCTCACAAAAGATCACAGACTCAGATTGATGCTAATGTGTAGTTAATTTGTTTCAGTGTTGTCAACTTGTTTGAACTGCAGAATGTCTTCCAAAAAAAAAGTTGAATATCCAGATACTACTTCCAGAACTTGAAACTATTTCAGCTGTTCAGTTCAAAATGCTTTGTTAATTTACCTCTGAGGGGGTTTGTTCTGGTTTTATTTGTGCTGATTCACCAAATTACAGAAATCTCATTTACTTGAAGTTCTTAGGCAGGACAGCTAAACATGTCAGACTATGAGGCCTGATGATCAGGCCTCATTTTCTCACTTGCTTTAGGATGTATCCCAGGGGAAGTGCTGCATCAGGACATTTGTTAGGGAATTAGGGAAGTGGGCGCCACTTCAGGTGTTTCAGTAGTGGATCAACTAGTGCATAGTGAGTGCTAATCTATCAGATTATAAATTGCCTTTACATAAAAGAAAATGTGCATCTGGAAAAACTTGTGAGACAGACCTGGAAAAAAAATTAAAGAAGATGTTCCAGATGGCTCTTGGAAAACACCCACAATTTTATATTGCTGAAGCAAAATTATTGCAGAATATTTGCAGTGCCCAGCTATAAAAATAAAACTGCATAGAATAAAGAAAAAAACTTGGAGAGAAAATAGCCAGCAGCATTTGGAAGAAAAATTTCAGCCTGTGACTCTTCTTACAGCCTTCTTGGTAATAAAGAGTGCCTTAGCCTGCCAGCCAAGCAATCAAAAAAAAAAAAACGGGATTTGTAACCAAAGAAAAGACCACGTTGCAGATGCCTTTATAGAAGACAAAACTTACATCTGCCTTCAGGATCCAGAAGCTGTGGAATGTCTAAAAGGAGGGGGGGGGGATATTATTTTGGCAACGTTACCTGATCCACGTATCAAGGGAAGCATTAACACCACACTTCCATCCCTCACAGACATAGATTGATGGAAGCAACATTCCCATAAACAAATCACAAGGGGCCACCTCACTCTCCTCTCATTGCTTCCAACCCGGCACATCCCACAAAGCTGTGTCTGAGCAGTGCCTCAGGAGCCAGGCAGGACACAACCAGTGCATTGACACTTCCAGCAGCCAAGATTGTCACATTGCTTGTACTATTTTTTCCAGTGTGCTGGAGTTTATGGGCCTCCTTTGTCATCAGGCATGTGCTGTCAGCAGAGCTTTCCAGACAGAAACTTTTCTTATGTAACATAGGTTTGTTTAAAACAATAAACCAGGACTAGGATGTCAAGGGAACCACAGCATGTTGCTAGAGAGAATCACACTTGAGAAAACCCTTCTAAAGAAATCATGTTTGCCTTTCATGTGCCTTCCATAAGGTCTTTTACTCAGTTAATTACCAGTGCAATTGCTGTCTTGTAGCTCATCTTCCTTTAGATGAGCCTGCAGTGAAGCTGTAACGTGGTGTGATGTAATACAGACTTTTACACCGTATCTTTCATCCCACTAACCATAAAGCAGCATATCAATTCGAACTGACTTCCAAATGGAGAAAGACATTGCAGGTTTATTTAGGGAAGCATCCAAATTTTACAAATCTCTGTAAGAAATTGTACTCCACAAAGCAGATTTTGCAGAACAGTCAAGCTTGGAGGGACATGACAAGATGTGAGGAGAGGAGAGAGATCACCAACACCAAATAACCTCAAAACTGCTGCTTAGTCCTATCTGAACATCCAGGAAGAGTATCTACTTCTAGTGTAAGACAAGTGGTTTAAACTCTTCATCCCACATGGGCAAAGTGAGATGTGCATGATTAAGATAATCAATGAAGCACTGGTGGGGCCAGAGAGAGTCTGCTTTGCAAACCTGCAAGGTGTGCAGGCACAATGCAGTTCACTGATTATAATCTCCTCTCCACTTTGATTGTGGGATTTTCCCCTTGCAAAATAACCTGTCATATATCTGGATCTGAAAGCTGAGGAATTGGGGGCTGGGACTAGATCCATGGTTGTTTTAAACCACAATTTGGAATGTGGTGCTGCTTGGGACACCATGGGACCATGTGCTAGTGATCCCACTCGTACTGCCAAAGCAGTGCAGAGAACAGCTAAAATGAACAGGAAAGCAGCAGTGCCAAGAGCTTTTTTGGAGAACATTAGCAGTTTGTGAATAAATTGCAGCATAGTTTGGTCGCTCAGAGTAAATATGGTAAGAGCAGAGTGATGCACACGGTTGTTGTATCACACCCCTACACCACCAGTGTTGTGTTGTCAGAGACGATGTGTTAGCAAGCAGTCTGCAAGGGGAGGGTCTGTCAAACACCACAGAGTTTGCATCCACGCTATCCTGGTTTTGAGGGGCTGCTTTTGGCTTGGCTCCTTCTCCTCCTGTTAGCAGCTGGAGTGCAGTGGGTGCACTCACGGCACGTGTCTTCTGCTTTGGATTCATCCAAGTGGAATGGATGAAGCTAAAGCAGCCCAGGCCATTTCACAGCTCCAGCCAAGGCACAGTAAGGAGGATTAATCAGAAGCACACTCCTGAAACCAACTAAAATGCTAATGTACATGCACTTGGCATCACTCAAAGGTCTTTTAGCGCTGCGACCGAAGCAGCGAGGCATGTGCAGTCGCTGGGATGCCTGTTCCCACAGTGACTCTCAAATTGGCTGGTAAATTCAACCATTCAACATGTGATATTGGGGCAGAATCTTGGGTGCTCTGTTCCTGTAAGTTTAGGAAACATGAGTGGGTGGGTAAGGAAAAACCCTCCAAAAGGATGACCTTTCTGAAAGTGAAGGCTGAGCTGTGTAAGTTCAGCCATTAAAAAGAGACTGCAGGGAATCCAGAGGGAGACCATAAATACCCCAGCGACAGCAAAAACTCAGATTAGGGCTCACATCTTATTAGACACAAAATAATCCAAACATGAGGCAGAATACCATAGGCATCATATGATCCATTTCTGCCCTAACAAACTGCTTCCTCCATTGCACAGCAGTCTGTGTGTCTGTGGTTTTGAAGTCTAAGTTTTCCCTGTCCTCCCACTTGCACACGGGATTTTACAATGGCAAGAAGAGCCACGCTGTTTTGCACAACTTCACTGCAGGTGACAAAGTTCAGAGCCAAGAATGGTATTAGAGAGATGAAAGAAAACAGCCCACATGTGCCTGCTTGCCCCACGCTTGGTCCTGCAGAACAGGAGGGTGCACCTCAGCTAACTACATACAAGGGCAGGTCCAGTTTTCACCCACAGACTTGACTTCACTGGTGCATTCCCCACAGTGTAAAAATACCCCAGGTTCTTAGATTACACAGCGCTATTTATAATCTTTGTGTGATGCCAGACATGTGCATATATCAGTGTGACACTTTCAGAAAGCAGTGCTGCTATTTTAGCAGCTCTCTAATGAACAGCGTGGGCAAAGCCACCTAGACAAGCTGATTGAGAAAAGTGTTGGTGAGGGAGGGCTGTGGTGGTCTGCTGGGTGTTGTTTGTTGCTTTTTTTTCCTTTAAGTATTAGGTTTCTTGGGGTTTTTTTTTTTCCTTTTTTCACACTTTGTTGCCATTAAGAATAATCTTAAATGGCCTCTTTCTTCCCTGGCAGTCCTCCCTCCCCCTCCCAGCCAGCACCCCTCCCCCAGATGTCTTGATTAGTGGCTGTGTGTATGCTGGTCAGATTCTGGGATTAATGATGGCTAATTTGTCTGAGGTTGGTACAGCCTAGCCAGCAGGCTCTCTACCACCAGCTTTTGCTGCCATATGGGTAGAAGCAGCTGTTTCAATTACTTTCTGTGCCCAGATGTGTCAGACGAGACACCAGTGCTCTGCGGGGTACGTTCAGCCGCTCGGCAGCTAATTACTTCAATCGCGTGTCGGAGCATGATGCTGTACACTGCAAAAGGGGGGCTGAGCACAGCCGAGTGCCAGCTGTCAGTGCAGCTCACACCAAGCCCAGCCTGAGAGTCTCGGCCTGCACTGGAGCTTCAACTTTCTGGGAATCTTAATACACGCAGAAGATGTGTCTAATGACGGAACCCGTGTCTGCGTGTGCCTCTCTGTGTGTGTGTGCGCTTTTGTTGCAGGGAAATGTGTGCTGAAGGATGAAAATTATGGAATATGTGCTTTGTAACATCCCTATGTGTGCACACAAAATAACCTCCTAGCTCTGTTCCCTTCAGATACTTGCACCAGCTGACCGTTTCCCTAGGCTGTGCCTATAAAACCTGTTCTGTTGTGGGGTTTTTTCCCTTTGTTCTCACTGGAACCAGTGTAAATTTTGAGTCATTGTATGTTAGTTGATGCAGTTCCACTGATACAAGGTGAATGTGACAAGGGGCTCAGGTCCATGGAATATCTGCCAGTCAGTGTGACAATCTCGTTCTAGATCCTAGTTGCCAGAATCAACAGCTTTGCCTCCATCCTCTAGTTTAACTTTCAGCATCCTTTCAGTGTCACTCCCTGCTCGATCTGGTGTTCGTTGTCCCAGGTGGCAGAACCATGTGTGAGTTTGGGCTGGATTCTTTTCTAGTGAAGACTTCTTTGCACTTGACAATGTAATGGCCCCATGCTTAAAAGGAAAGCCATTAACTATTAAGCCAGCTCTAGTATACTGATAAACCAGTGGACCTGTGTTACTAGAATTTCTTGGTGGTCCCTGCAATTCCCAAGAATATTTTTCTTATCCTGAAGTTTAAATTATTTCCGAATGTGTTCAATCTGGGGAGATAAACTGGGCCAGAAAGAGCAGTGCTTAGGAGTTTTGGCCATGTCAACTTCCCAGACGCGCTTGCCAGGAACCAGCAAATATTAGCAGAGGCGCAGTGGAAGTGAGATAGTTCATCAGAGAACTCAGATGACATCCTAGAATCATTTGCAGAGTGAATTAAGCCAAGAAGTGGGATTAGACACAGAGGGGCTCGGGAAAAGTAAACAGAAAGTAAACAGTCCCAGTGCACTACCAATATTTCTACTTCCTTTAACATGATACCATTTTTTTCCTCAATGAACTTAACCCTGCACATATTCTATTGGTTTAAATTAATATTTTCATTTTTCATGGTACAATTCCCTGAATACACAATCCTTGAGTGTAAATTAAAATCAAACCTGTGTTGTCTACTAGGTGAGAGCCTTCTAAAAAGGTTAATGGTGCAATGACTAATGTCATAAAAGTGTTGTGGTCAGCTGTGAAGTGATCAATGAATCCAATGGATATTCAAATTAATGGAGTTGGTGGAGAGTCAGGGAGGGGGGACAGGATGGAAGAAAGAGTGAGGAAAGAATCAGTTATAAATACACTTCTTACACCAATTAATACAAGCAAGTCTGAAAACAAGTGCAGAGCAAAGCATTTAATGCAATGCCATTGGCATTTTGGGCAAATACTCTGTAATTTGGGGTAGTTACTAACACTATCATCATCATCATAATACACGTATTTAGGAAAAATAAACATTTGTTTTGTGCTAATTCTATGGTAATCAGGGTGATTGTACTGTACTTAGCTACTGTTTGTTACCATGGTTATTTCTAGTGGTTCTTGGTTATTAATGTCCTGGAAGATTCAACAGAGTCTTCAGCGCTGTTTCAGCCTGCTCTCCTCCAGTAGGCACAAGTGAGATAGCTGGGGGTTGGGGTTTGGGTTTGGGGTTGTTTGGGTTTTTTTTATATTCTGATGATCTGCCACAGAGTTCTATAAGCAAAAATAGATTTGCTTCTTTCCAGACAAACACCAGACACTGGCTCTTTGCTTTGCACCAGTCTAGCAGTGTAAAGGGCCTGGAACTGAGTGTCATCTATCCTTGCTAGTAAGCTTTATTTATATTGCCAGATGGGTGCAGAGAAGCCTTCATGTGAAGAGAATCAGCCTTCCCCATGTGTTTTCTGTGGTCTATAATCTCATAAAGATGGACGGTGTAGCAACATTCTCACAAGTGAAGTAACGGGTGTCACAAAGAACAGCATAGAAACACATTTTTTTAATGTATTCTAGGAGCTATTTTTAGTCCTTCCAGTGAATTTTTTAAATCGCAGTAGTGTATTGGCACATACCTACTTCCATTTAGCGTGATGGACATATTTGTTTGGGAATTAAGACTCAGATTTAACAAGTTACTGCTGCTGATCTGTGATAGCAGATCTGTACAGCCATGTACATGTGTGCTTTTTACGAGGGTGACCAGGGCTAAGTCAGCACATGACCGTGACAGCCTGTCACTTAATGGGCTGTAACCTTTTCCTGAGTCCATGCTTTACCTTCTAATCCTATTTTCCTGCTCACTTTCTTATAACTTCCTATTTTGTTCCATAGGGAATGTGTTGAGAGAGTGTGAATAACAATTGAACACCACTTTACCAGGCACTGCAAGCAATAGCTTGTGTACAAATTTTTTGTTTGAACTGCTTATCATAGCTCTGAAGACAAGCCCAGATGAGAAAGATATAGTTGCATGTTAAAATGTGTGGATCCAACAACCTCATTTTCCTGGTTTTTTTTTTTTCACTTAGGTGTCTATAAAACAGTAAAGTTTATAGTTAAGGTACTTTGGGTACTATTTTTACAGGGTGACACATTGGTATATTTTGGGAACGTAATATGCTATATGAAAGACTGATAGGGCTCCAGACACCTCCAGACAGGAAGGGGAAAAAAAGGAAAAATTTGGTGGCAAAACACCTTTGTACAGATTTATTCCTGATGCGATGCATGTGATGTCCTTGGAACCTGCATAGTTGCTCTTCAGCTAAATGCATCCCTTCTTCAGTGATTTCACTTAATGTTGTCCACTGGAAAAATCAGGTTAAGTTGTGTTCAGCAGGACTGCTAATTGTATCTGGGCATATTTGATAGGTAGGCTGAGACCTGAATTGGATCCAGTCTGGATTTGAATCGGGGGGTGGCTGAATCCAAGTTTATCATTCTATTACCAGAACAGAAAAATGTTGGTAATGGGCAAGAGGGGGATGATGGTCAACCCTTTCTGCATCTTTCTCACTGTGTTCAGCTACACAAACAGTAAAAGAAGAGCAATTTCACCTTTTTTATTTTTTCAGCTATGGAGGTCTGACTCCAACATCTGTATTCACGCCTGCCTGATGTTTTAATGTGGTTTTTGAAGTGTTAAGTTGTGGCCAAGACTGTAGAGATTGTCTCCAGGTCCAGGCAGTTATGAAGGTCCCAGCTCTTCCTTCATCAGTTGACTGTCAGTCTATTGAAAGTGGTAAGTTACAGTAATGGAAATAAAATCAAGTGTAAGTCAGAAGGAAGTCTAGCCTGTTGTTGAGAAGGCAGAATCTTCAGCTACAGGAAAGAACTGACAAAGTCTCTTTACAGATGGAGCCTCAGTGGTGCAGTAGAGCTTTCAAATCCCATGGACTTTGTCTTAACTGAGTCAGACCTCCACAAATGAATTGTCATTTCCTGAAAGAAATGAAAGTCAGAAGTACAAATAAATTGCATAAATGTGACAACACTGAAGCCTAATAAGCAGACAAAAGAATGGAAAGCTTCCCAGAAACGTTCCCTGGGGAGAAGTCAAGAATTATCTAATGTGGATAAATAGGTTAAAAGGATATCCACATCTTGAGTTTTGATAAATTTAGGATTGACAGGTTGAATGAGGAAGAGGTAGCCCTAAGCAGAAGCTTGTATTTAGGGCGAGATGTCAACTGAGGGAAAAACAGGCTCAAAGCTGAGGCGTATGATTTAATCAAGGAATCTGACAGACTCACTGAAAACTCCTTAGATAAGACACTGGAAATAAAAGAGACAGTGTCAATACATGCATTTGATTCTCATACTTGTTCCAGGAAGCAAAGTTTTACAGTGGAAAATGGAAGTTGAAACCACATTCAAAAGTTCCTTATATCCGCCTTACGGAGCAGCGTAGAGGATCAAAATACAGAGATTTACTTTGATATTGAGAGAAAAATTATGACCAGGAAGAGCTTCACAGAGTTATCATAAAACCTAAATAGAGAGATGGGTCTTCTCTCTGTGGACTTTGTTGCACAGATGAGGTTGCATGGGTTTGGATATGGATTTCTAATGCAAGTTGAGCTATAAAATGGAGCAGGTGATGTCAAACCATGACAGAAACCAGATAGGCCCAGTTGGATTTGGGCATCATTTGTTCTGTGGTCACTGAAGCCTCAGAGCTAGATTTATGGAGGCGAAATGGCATGGGAAAGCTTGCACAATGGGTCAATAGTAAATTCAGGATTTGAATATTTCACGGCTTCATTCCGTGTCCCTATGGCTCATAACATATTTATTTGTATTCTACTGCAAGAAATGGCTTTTGATACAGGCCTCTGAATATAAGCATCATATTCAGGGATGAAAGAGTTAATTTGGAGGTTTCTTTTGGTTTATAGTTCTACAGAAAGTATGGGGAGTAAAAAATTACTGTCCCGTACAACATTAAATCATTAATTAATGACCTTTAGAGTTGAGTTTGTAACATCATAATATAATGTGCTTTTAGAAGAAAAGTCAGTTACTTTGTGCAGAGGAGAAGAATTGCCAAGTCCTCAGAAACTGACTGTATAACACATAAAAGTTGAAGAAGAACACAGGTAAAAATGCAGCCATGGAATTCTGTTAAAAGAACAGAAAGAATAGGCTCAGTGAGTGGTTTACTGCAGCCTCTCCGAGCAGGGAGGAAGGGCAATGCCAGCATTCTTAAGTTACTCATAAAAATAACATTAGTTTTTCTTCTCTGTTTTTACGATTGAGGAGGGAGATTCTCTGGTATCTAAGAACTTCCAGAGCTGGCAGATAAGTCACAGAGCTCCTTGAATATGCTGCTACTCCAAGAACAAGACAGGAACCATCAAGATAATTGTCTGATACAAATCTTTTGTTAGAGTAATAGATTTTGTACTGTCACGATTCCTGAATTATAGCCATATGTACTAGTGAATGATGAAACATGTAAATGGTAATTCCTCATTAGCTCTGTGTATGAGAAACGAAATTATTCTTTTCAGTGCTCTTCTTGTATCTGAGACATGATACATTATGCTATGCTGTAATTTATAGACACAGTGGAATCAGCCAAAAAGTTGTATTCTCTTCCAACACTTAGAGTTTAATATTTAGGCTTCTCCTCCCTCATTCATTCAATTTTTATTTAATTGTAATTTATTTCCTCAGGGAAAATTAGGCATAGTGGCTGTGTTCCAGAAAAATGGGGTGCAGCTTAATTTGGTAATTTTTGGATTTGTCTAAAAGTTTTGGTGCCAATAGCCTGTGTAATTTTGAGGAAATCACTGAGTCTTTCCATGTATGCTTTGAGAGGGAACAATGATATACAACTGTGTCACAGGGGCACCACTTAAGAGGTGTGTTTAAGGATAACTTAAGGAGCTTTCTATCTCCTTCAGTCCCTAATCAGCTTTATCAAAATTAAAAAGACTTGGAAAAAAAAGGGGAGAGAAGTCTGCTTTTTAACCCTATTTGGGTTAAAAAAAAAAAATCAACGTTTTGTATTTTAAAAAGAACATCAAAATTTCTAACTTTAAAAACATTAATTTGACTCTCACTGTTTCATTACATTAATTCATTCATTAATTGAATTCCTTTAAGTGGAATGTGGCCTTTCAATCTGTTGAAATGCAGTGCTGGTGGGCCACCACTGCTGAGGTAACTGAGATACAGATCAGGAATAGCTGCTGTTTTGGGTGCCCCAAATTCTGCAGTCAGAAGAAGAAGAAAAGCCTGGGAAAGGTATCCAGATTAATAGAATACCACTTCAAAAGTGGCTGTGTGGTTTGACTCTGTTTATTTGCATTATTCATGCTGGCCTGTTCCGTGCAAGCCACAGTACACACCATGGTGAGCAAAAAGATGGCAAAGATTTTCTGCATTTCTGTCCAAGTGATAAGAAGAGATGAAGTTAAAATCAGATACAGACTCTGTGTTGCAGTTTAAAGGCCAAAGGAGGGGCAGGGTTAGTATTAATGCTCAAGAAACAAGTCTTTTTATTTGGCTTTTTCTGGAAAAAGTTTTCTGGTTTCAGAAGAGTTTTCGCCAGCTCGATGTCCATTTCCAATGTTTTTTTTTTTCCTCTTGCTACATCTGTAAAACATAGAAGTGCTGTATTGTTTTATCTCCCAGGGAAGATATCCTTTCTTCTAGATGTAACCCTACCTCTAAATGACTTCAGAGTTCAGATTCCTGGAGGTGTAGTGGATATATGGCAATCCAGGCCATAATTTACAATAAACCATCTTCTGACACCACTTCCATGACCTAATGCTGGAAGTATGTTGTTGGGGAGCCTGCCCTACACTGCCATGGTGAGAGAGCCTTACTGTGTCATGGTAAATATTCTATTATTTATCCTGTTGTGGTTATTTCAGATGCTGCCACAGACGTTTTCTCAATTTTTATTTCTGCCTGGACACGTTTTCTGATATCCCTCCTGGAATAGGCAGATGTTCCTAATGGATGAAAAATTCAGTGTTTTCAGCATACAGCAGCTTGTTTTATTATCCTTACACACTGAAGAAGCTTTTCATCTCTCGAGAACGCAGTTCAAATCCTGAGCCCAAAGTATTAAGGAAAGTGAGCAGAACTAGAGAAAAAAATGCATTCATATTTTTCTGTGTAAAAGAATGATTGGTCAAGAATGTTTTCTGCATTTCACTTGGGGTTTTTTTTTGTTGTTGTTATTGGGTTGGGGGGTTTTTGTATTTTGAGGTGAATCAGTAGCTTATTTTCACCCTAAAATCAGTAATTTTGAAAACATGGCTGATTCATCATTAAATTGGTCAGTGAAGTATGTTACAGTGGCCTGTAAAATCAGCAAATACTTTCAGATCAAGAGAAGTAAAGCTGTGCAAAATGACAATATTTGGAATACATGACCCTGCAAACCTTCCTATTGAAGAGCATTTTTGGGACATTTATGGCCCTTAGTCTTTTTGCTCAGTGTTCTCCTGTAATTCTTGAGCAGGTTACATAACTGTCCTATGATTCACCTTTTGCATTTATTATGGGTTTAAGGAGACAGGAGTAAGTGGTTTGCTTCACTGGTACAAATTGTAAGATTTAATCTAGGTCTGTCTTGGAAGTCTTCAGAAGGCTGGGAGTGCTTTCCATTGCTATAAAACATTGCAATGTAATGATCTTTAAATCATCTGCTTTGAAAATCAATTAACCAAAAAATATACCAATAAGAATTATCCTCCCTGGGTTACTCACAGGCATCTTTTGCTAGAGACTTGGAATTGCAAGAACAATGTCAAGAAAGGACTCTGTAGAGCTGAAACTTTTGAATTTCCTCTGTGCATTGTGCTAATACGTATCTACTGTGCAGCAGATATTTTTGTGTGGGAGAATATACCTTAAAAAATGTATTTTACACGTGGCATTTTAATACAAATGCTTAAAAAGTGTGTAACTTGAACAGACCTCCCTCAGGAGATCTCTTTTGGCAAAGTGAAAAAGCTCTGTTCTAGCATTACAAAATCCCCACAGATAAAGTTGAAATATACGTCCCTTTCAGTGTTTTGACAGACTACAAGTGAATTACTGGGAATGAAAGAAATCCTGGGGGTAGAAACTGGAGGGGAGGGGACTGCTTTCACTTCAGGGATGTTTTCTATACAGCCCTGGGCCTGGTGGTACCCGGCTTCATTTCGGTGCTCATCATCACTAATCCTTAGCACAAATGAATAACTGCACTTCTAAACAATCAAAGGTTAAAGACAACTCAGCCATTCACATGATCTCATTATAGTATGCTGATTGCAGTGCATCAGAGTTATTTATAACCTCAGTTCATAAAGTTGGA
Organism: Aphelocoma coerulescens; assembly: GCF_041296385.1. Classification (NCBI taxonomy): domain Eukaryota; kingdom Metazoa; phylum Chordata; class Aves; order Passeriformes; family Corvidae; genus Aphelocoma; species Aphelocoma coerulescens. The sequence continues at coordinate 9,047,436 of NC_091024.1, forward strand.
TTTCCAGTAAATGAGTTCCTTTTCAAAGGTTAAATATTTATGTCCTTCTTTTCTGTGTGCAACAGTCTATAGTTAGGAACGTGCACTAATGAACCGTCACAGCCATCTTTAAGAAGATAAATAAAAAATTTCGAGTTGGTATTCTGGCTCCCAAGGCTACTCCTTGCTTAAACTGCTTCCTACTGCTCCTGTGTGGATTTTCAAAACAGATCAATGCCATGGCAAATACTTTAAACCACTCGATTTATAAAGTCAGGCTTAGCTTTGATTGAGTGTGCAAAAATATTGTAATAATAAAAATAGTAATGTCCTCTGACTGCTTCTCTTCTACTGAGCTCAAAGGGCCAAAAGAGTTACCCCTAAAGGACAGTAATATAAATAATTCTTTCAGCCCTTTTTAGCTCATAGCCTAGGGACAAGTGTTTGGCACTCTCAGAAAGGGTAGGTGGGAGATCAGGTGTCGTCATTCTTTTATCCACCAATTAACACCAAATTTGACCAAGCACTCTTTCTTCATTGATTACTGGACTTGCAGTTCTTGCCCAACATGGTTGGAACACAGTTCTCTGAGGTTACTAAGAGTGCTTTCTGTTTAAAATAAATCTGTATATAGTGAGCTAAGTTGCACATTCATCATCTTAAAAAAGTACAAACTAGAGGCTTTTATGTAAGACAAGTACCTTGTTACTCCCATCCTGTGAGAAGATACAGAGAGGAAAAAATAGATGGATTTGTCTTATGCTTATTATGCTGATTTCTGATTCAAAAGTATATTAAGTAATACTTACAAAACTCAACATGAAAAATTCCTGTAGTAAAGTAGAAAAGCATTAGTATTCAAAAGGCATTTGAGGCATCAAGACTTCCTGCAGTTACATGGCACAGATGTATTTATGCTGTAGTTTACTTGTTCTGTTTTTTTCTGGTCTCATAGTGAATTTTTTGAGCAGTAGATACTTGCATGGTTAAGCTCTCTGTCATATTTATGCTTGAAAGGCAAGTCTTGGTATTCATTACATGTCACACTTGGAGGGCCTGTCTCTGAAAACATAGAGCTTTCAAATCCCCCGGCAAACAAGCTCCCCTAAACCAATCCAGCTGTTTTCCAAAATACTTTCTTCAGGCTAGTCTCCAAGATCAGGGTTTATTCAGTACCTATCACTTCTGTACTTTTCCAGCCATTCTGTAATCTCTGCATCCTGAATCTAAGGAGGAAAAAACATGGTGAAACTTTCAGAGTCACTAAGATTTTTCACTTGTATCCCTGTAGCTTCTCCTGATGTAAATCTGTGCACAGTAAAGACTGTTTCAGCTGGGATGATGAATTTATAGGTTGCATGGGTAGACATACAGCTCAGTTATGGATGTAAAATTAGGGCATGGATATGAACGAATTCTTGCTGTCAGAAATCCCTGATCTAGAGAGGGTTTGGTTCTGGAGGTGTGACACTGCATGGATCTGCTGATGGTGGAAGTGAGAACTTCTTCCCAGTATTTCTTTCAAGCTGCCTTTCTCTCCCACAAAGGCTCTACAGGTCTCCACTTGACCACTTCAAGTAGATCACATTCAATCTTTTGGGAATAGCATAACCTGTGGAGATGTGAAATAAGTGTAACCATTATGCATCTTTTTTGCTGAGGGTCCTAATTACATGAGTTAAATACTGTAACCTTGGTTTGTCACTAAAAACGTGCCAGAGAGATCCAAGATGGTTTTTTGATTATATTTGTTAAGTAATGTACCTGGGCAATGCTAGAAGGATGGAATGTCCCAGACTCCAGAGAAAGGTGAAAAAACAAAAGATACCTGTTGTCAGTCCTGGAAACAATATTCATGCCTAATCCTGCTGCTGGAGTCTCTGTGTAACAACTTTGCAGTCATACCAGTCCTGAATTCCCTTTCCCCTCTGCAGAATCAGAGCGAGGTGAGGCAGGAGAGGTGATTGCAATTACCCACCTAGCATGAGGTGGCAATTCCATCAAATTGTGAAATCCACTCTACCGAGGCCATAATTGTGAAATCCACTCTACCATATTTATAGGAAGACATCCAATCTCAGTGTCAATTGCATGGGACAGAAATAATTCCTGGGTTTCTGTGTGGGCAGGAGGTAAGAGTGGCATCAGTCATACAGTTGGTGGGGGGCTGACCCACAGTCTTTCCAACACCTTCTTTGGAAAAATAGTAATCCACATTGAAATATCTTTTGGGGGACTGTTTTACTACTTCTTCTCCTCAAGTCTGAAAATTATGGATGAATAATGATCCCCCAATTTCCTTTCACGATTATGATACAGCCAAAGAAGTTGATAAGTCACCTCTGTAGCCCCCCTCCCTTCTCTGTACAGACATTTTTTTACCACATGGGTGAACACAAAGAAATAATCAGATAAGAGATTTTTCTTCTAAATTAGGCCTCTTGTTTGTAAACTGAAAGAGTGCTAATGCAGTTCAAACTCAGCTGTGTACCACATACGCACACTCAGCCCAGGAGTATTATAAAGAGTGGGAGAATAGGAGGTTTTGTTCTATTCTTCGGTCTCTTTCTATATGAGAGGGCCATTCATTCAATCCCTATGCTTCTCTCTCTCTCTCTATTTCTCTCCATAATGCCAGCATTAGCTGCAAGCTGCTAGCTGTAAAAGTGCTTTGATGTTGACCTCTCACTGCCATTGACAGACCCTCATTGGTGGGTGAGTAGCAGAGCAATAAGGGCATGTGTGGGAGAAAAGAGGATGAAAGCCTGGACAGCTAGGAAGGGATAATATGAACAGATTCCTGCCTGTTCACTTAGTTTCTTTTTTTTTAACTGGATCTTCTGATTACAGAGGTTATGAACCAGTAAAACTTCAGAAATGACCACTGAAAGCCTGCTGTACATGAAGAATCAGATAATTGTTCCAGCTCTTGCCTTGTAAAATTAAATCAAGCCATGAACTAGGCAGGAGCGCATAGGGGAGTTGAAAACATTTTCCTGTTTAAGGCAATGAAATAGTGGGGTTTTGTCTGATACATACAGTAATATTACAAGGGCGAGGAGCATCTAAGTGGCATGGGGGCAGGGGGCACAGAGGAGAGCTGCCTTCTAATGATGTTGCTTATTTTGTTTCTTGTCTCATGCCAAAACCTAAAGCATAAGTCTTGGGTTTTAAAAGAATCAAAACAGAAAGGTGCACTAAGAGGTCAGGAGGACTTGGAGGGGTTTGTACCCTGGGGAGCACGTGTGCACACACAGAGGGCTGTGTGCACAGAAAAACCTGCCTGCTGCTCCCCATGGGGCGCTGGCAGGCACATCATTGCTCCCATATTCAGATCACAGCAGGGTCCCAAAAGCAGCTTTGTACCCTCCAGAGAAAGTGGGGAGACTGAAGGTAGGGACAGGACCATGTGCCACCTGGGCCCCCAGCCAGCTGTTTGTGACAGCTCAGCCAGCAACGCTGGGAAAGGCAGGGAAGCCTCGTCACTGCCTGTGCCCTATTGAGGCGGGATGTCTCCAGCCACTTCACCTCTGCTCTCCCCCTTCACCTCTCTGAAAGCTCAGCTTGTCATACTAATAATTAAGCCCTAAGGCTCTAAGTTGAAATGGCCAAAAGGCTCTGCAAGGCCAATGGAGGGAAGAGGAGGGAGGGAAAGTTCACACAAATTTGTATTAGGAACCTTGTTTTCAGTTGCGATCTGAAGGACCAGCTATCGCAACAAAGCTGCTCGCCTGAAGGTTCCCATTGCCTCTGCTCTGAGCAGCAGCATCTGATCTTCTGCTTCTTTGGGACAGGCAGAAATCTGTTCTGCCCCCTCTTGTCTCGCTGTTGGCAGCATTAGGCCATCAGTGTGATGAGTCAGGTGAGCTGTAGATCATTGGTTAAACCCGGCCTATGCCACCTGCAGCACAAGTGCTGTCGTGTGGGGTAACCCCTGCCTGGAACAAAATGCACCAGTTGGAAAATTGGAGATTTGGGTAAAACAGGTGCCCGTGTTACAAACTGTGATGCAACAGCACGTCGGCAGTGTCAGCATTCAAATCACACCCTGCTCCAAGCACTTGAATAAGAAAGAAGCCATCAGTGTTATGATCTGGATTTGATTTCTTCTTTAAAAATTAAAAGGTATTCAGCACACACTTTTGGTGCAGAGACCCTTCGCACATTAATCCGTTAGAAAGAAAGAAATCTTTCACTGAATGATTAAAAATATTCACATTTTGGAGGGAACAAACTTCTACAGCACTTTTTGCCTTGCCGTCTGCATTTGCTATCAGGGAACTAATTCTCCAGTCAATTTCACAGATGGTTTCCTGTCATTACTATACAATTCTATTTATTTGATAATAATTTTATAGGACTTTTCCAGAGGGATTTGGAATTATATGTTCAGCTTGTAGCACTTTTTAAAAGGTGTGTGAATACTGCACTCAGTCAAAACTTCCTTGCCTAAACTTTTTAAATAGAAAATGGATTTTCAATTCAAGCAAGAAATCTTGCCAGGAATATCTTGGTTAAACTTTTTTCAGTGCATTTTTCTGCATGTAAAGGAAAGTGTATATAATCCTTTCTGTTCTGTCATTTTGGCTTTTGCTCTTTTCAACCCGTCTGAAATAAAAGCTATTTTCCCCGTTCCAACTAGAAATGAAACAGGACTTCACTGTTTTTTCAAGAAGGTACCATTTTTTTAACTTGAAAGCAGAATGTAGCAAATATTTTAAGTTTCATGTTTGTTTTTGCTTTTTGAGGACAGCCATGATGAACTCAGAGACTGTGTCAAACACTGCAGAAAACTGTTTTTTGTGCAAGCTGAAATTTCACCCAAAAGAAAGTCTATGTATTCTGTTTCTGTTATTTTTGCAGGAAATATCTCTTCTTACATCACCTGTTTCTTGATGAGTATTTTACTTGGAACTGATTTATTTTAATACAGTCCAGTCTCTGATAGGACACTGTGTTGTTGCTAAGCTACCTGAGATTTCAAGCCCCTGCTATTTGGTGGGACTCCACTGAGCCCAGCACCACTGGGGCACGCAAGGAGTTTCTGTTTGGTCATTAAAGAAAAAAGAGTCTTCATGGGGAACAAGCTCTGTCCCACAAGTCCAAAGAGAGGGCATTTGAAACTGGATTAATCTCCTTGAGAGCTACAGTACAGAAGCCTCTGGAGCTTCTGCACTGTGAGCTTGGCCCACAATTGTAAAAAAAAAATAAAACGTGCCTTCTCTAGCATTTTCAATTAACAAAGCCTTAGGGGACCTGGATAGGCAGTTGGACTCTCCATTCCAAAGGATTAAAAATATATCTTTGCCAGAGGTACAGCAGCTGTTTTGGTAGGTACTTTGTATTCTGCCTGTCTGTGGACTGCTGGAATCCTTACTGTTCCCTGATGTGTCATTTCACTCCAGTGAAAATCACAAGCGATAACTCAGGAGGCAGTAAAATTACAGGGGTCACAGAGTACCCCCAGTATGCTTGAAATCAGGTCACCAACCTCACTCAGCTGGCCCTCTTGCTGATAACTCCCCTTTTCCCATTTTTCCTCTCCCCTGTTCACTCTGCATCTCAATTATTTAAAAAAAAATAGAGAGAGAAAAGAGCCAACTCCCCAGGGCTTATGAAAACAAGTGCACTTGGGCAGCTCCAGCAGTGGGCAGTGCTGGAGTGAGGGAGGGTACATGTGCTAGCCTTTGGACTGATCTGGCCAAGGGTTTGGCACAGCTGGCAATATCCTGCACTTCAGTCATGCTTTGCAGTGTCCCAGCACTGTGAATGGAGCCCTGCCTGAGAACAAGGCCCGTTTCAGAAGGAAACTCAAGTGACAAACATGATAGGCAGCAGGAGTGAGTGTGTTATGGACTCTGAAATGGTCTGATGAAGCATGGCAACATTGAGAGTTTGCAATTTAATAGTATAAGCTGAGCGTGAAAAACAATGGAGTGAGGGAGATAAGAGAAAAGGGACTTGGGTGCAGAAGGATGGAAGCTTTCAAGTCCCATTCTTCTCATGGTGTTCACAGACAACACATAAGTGGTGCAAAGAACTGGATCAGTCTCTGAAACTCAAGTTTTATTCCAAGGTCAGAACTGTCAAGAATCAATTAAATTTACAGGAACTCAGAATATTGCAGAGGTTTTTCCTTGATAATAGTGTTTGTTCCTTGAATTTTCTCCTACTCTTTATAGGAAAGTAAGGGCTCCAAACTGAAGGGTACTGGGAGAACACTCAAAGCATTTATTGGATATTTCCAACACACCTGTTACTCCACTGATTTCTTCTTTAGTAAATGCTCTCTTTATGTGGCCTTTCTGATACCCAGTCTTTGGTTTGGGCTTGTACAGCTTTAATTTTTGATGATTCCTTTTTTGTAACAATTCTCTAGAAAATGCTGCACTGGACTACTTTAGTTTTGATATATGGAAGTACAGGTACAAGACACTGACTGTAACAGGTGTATCTGCTCTGGGAGCCTCTTCTTCCCTCCTCAGAAGTCAGTACTCACCATTCCTCACTGAGACGAGCTTTGTGGCTTTGCAAGAGTCCAGTTCCGCTGAAGGGTTTTTTGTGTGGTTTGATTATTTCAAAGCAAGAAAAAAAATACAGCAATGGCTTCTTTTTCTGAAAGCCTCCAAGAAAATTTGGAGAGTTGTGAGCCTTTCTGTTCCTCCTCACTCCAAGCATCCTTCTTCCTGCTAGTTCTTTGCAGAAGGAGCTCAGAGATCACCGTGCTTTGCTCGTAAGCCAGAGGCAGCTTTCCTTCCTTGCAGTGGAGGGAAGAGCTGCTATAAAACAGTCAGGCAATGAATGCATTTCAGTTGCCTGCTCGGTTGGATGGGGGCAAGGAACTGAGGAAACCACCTACAGATGAGGCAGTTTTGTGAGTCATGAGAAGAGAGAAGTGTTCAGCACTTCTCAGGAGGTTTTTACCAGTCGTAGAGAGGGAGCTGAGCACTTAGGAGCACTTTTAGAAGCTTGTAAGTAAAACTCCCAGAAAATACTAAGCTGCATTATTGCATGGGCAGCCATGAGGAGGCCAAGACCCAGTGTTTCCTTCTGAGGGATACTTATCTTACTCAGGGAGCAGGAAGGCTTTCTTGCAATGGATGTTATTCTGCAGAGCTCCTCAGGGCAGGTTTGTTCCCTTGACTTTTAATATTCCAGTTTTCTTCTGTTTGTGCCAGAAAATAAGACTTGGGTTTCATTTTATAAAAATAATAAAGCCAGAAAAGGTTGAACTGGGACTTGGCCTCTTTGCTTTCTAAAAGACAGCAATAGGCCTTTTCAAAGGACCGATTCCAGGCTTTATTACACCGCTACAAGGCCCACAGGAGGGAGGAGTGTTACGCCCAACTCACAGTGCCGACAGAGAAAGATGGATTTTTAAATTATCTACCTTTGCTTTGCAATGTGAATGTTTCAGGGCAATTATCCTGAGATAATGCCTACAAATTGCTGAAGACTTCGGGTTTATAATTGCTCGTGTTCATTTAAGGTTCCCAGCAGACTAGACCGGGGAAATCACTGCCAGTCAAGCCAAGGTTGATGGTATACGGTAACTGAGTTTCTCTTAGAAGACAGACAAGCAAATCAGTTTTCTTTAAGAGCAATAATTCTAACTAATTGTTTGGTTTCATTGTGCTTCCATAGCGGGAGCTGCAGTGCTTGGCAAGGCAGAGCAATGACACTTCCCATCCAAGACACATCCCTGTAAACGGGCAAATTGAATTCCAGCACATGAGGTTATTCCACACAGCAGGAAAGAGCAGCACTCTCCAGCACATCCCCACCTTCCCTTATTTACACACCCGTGGCCATTCCAGTTACCTCAGAAAGCGAATCATGAATTTACAGTGAGATAATGTTATCATGTCAATGCAGGGAGAAATGGCTGTAGCTGCCTGTCACATTTGTAATTAAAAATCATTTCTTAATGCAATATTTAGGTGAGGCTTCAAATCAGCAAGAGTATTCATAATGAATAACACAATTTCAAAGTAGGCATATGCTCGTATTTGACTACATTTTTACATACACCTATTACCTATTTATATACTTATATTCCTATTTGTACATGCCTATGTATTTTGTGTGGAGCTTGACTCCCTGCTAGTTTTGCTGTGAAGTTCTGATATCATTCCTATCACAGACATCCTCCAGGCATTAGTTAGACAAATTCATTTCATCATTATTACTTGCTAAGCACAAGCAGCATTGGCCAGTTTAGGTGTTTACACTCCAGCAGTGTAAAATCTCCCCTTCTGTCCCTCCAACTGTTGCTATTAGAGCAGCTGAATAACTGATTTTTCTCATCCAGTAACTAAGATTAAAGAAAAAAAAAAATTATAAAATAGGCTTAGCTGACATTTCTGACATTTGGGGGGAAAAAAAAAAGATATTTTGCACAAGAAAAAAATCCTCTCTCCCAAAGTGCATTGGGTTATCAAAAATATTTTGCTTGACCTGTATAAAAAATATCTGGGTTGTTTTCATGTTATTTTTTAATGTGTTCTAACAATATTTGGACTAAAAATATTGTCTGGAGAGAGATAGTGATGTATATGGTTAAAAAAATGTTGAAAGTGTGTGTGTGTGTGTAGACTTTTCTGAATATTTTTGCTCTTTTTTTGCCTTATTTATTAGAATTTACAGATAACAGTGGTCAGTTTGAAGCTGGGTTTTTCAGTGAAGAAACTAATTTTCTGAAAAATTCCATTTAGGATTAGGCAGTGAGGATGATGCCCTGCCACAGCATTTAAAATGTCATTAATATCCTGCTTATTAAAATTTTAGGTGTTTTATTGTAATATTCAGTGGGGGAAGTTTTTGGAACTTGTGCCTTTATGAAATTGAAGGATCATATGATGTAGTTGGGTACAATATTGAAAGCTATTGGGTCAATATTCATCCTCCCAGCCACCAAAAATAAATATCTGCTTTCTGGTGAGGTGCTCCTTCACAGCCCTTCAGCCTTTCTTGCAAACTGTGGCAAATATATATATATATATATATAAACCAGAGATTTGAGCCCTAGATACTGCCAGATTGTTTTACCACTTATTAATATTTCCTTTCACATGAAAATGAGTCTCTGAAAACCAGAATTGTTTACAGTGGGCTGTGTGAGCATCAATAGCTGATATATGTCATAGACAACCAAAACTAGGACTTTGCATAAATTATTGATATCAAGACATATTTCCAGGGAAAACCAAAGAACGTGGGTTACTGCTGGCAAGTGGGCTCTTAGAATGAGGAAAAATCAATTTTTTATCCACAGTTCTTCTCAACTAAAAAAAAAAGAAGTAGTATCTTTCCCCCAAATTAATTTAGGATATGACACACACATGAACTAAATTTTTCATTATCTTTTTAAGATACTAGCATGACTAACTGTTATCTCCAAAAGATTCTTGTGTTGTAAACTCTCTCATTTACTGGTTTCATCCACTTGAATGGCAAAGGGGTGCCACTTCCCATCTTGTTGGGCACTAAAGGAATAATACAAAAGACAACTTGTAAACATAAGAATGTGTATCTGGAATATCAAATCCACTTTACAATATCAAATCCATGGGTGCCCCATGGCCACCATGTTACATTATGTTGTAGAATTCATAATCTGATCAGATTATATTCTAAAACTATCTTAATACACTGGGCAGGGATTTTGTCCTTCTACTACACCCACTAGAAAGTCATTTCAGAAACTTTTACTCCAGTGGTTAGAAACATCTTGTAATTCCCAAATTAGCTGCATTTAAAACCAATTTATAGTCATGTCTTCCTTGGTCACCTTTACACACGTATATCCTTATCCAGATGCTATGGACACCACCATTCCTGAATTGGATCAGTGTCCCTTTAAGCCACCATTTAGGTAGGCTGAGCAAGCAGGCTTTTAGTTTCCTCTCAGAAACTCTCCAGTTCCTTGTTCATTGTAATAGTCCTCTTTGCACCCTCTGCTCCAATTTGCATGCAGCCTTCTTGGGCATGGGTAACTAGAATTGACATTGTATTTCAGATAATGTCTCACCAGTGCTTTGTGTAGTAGCATTAATATTTTCCTCTCATTATTAGCACTATTACAGGTGATGAATCCCAGGATTGCATCTCTCTTTTCAGTTGCATTATATTATGGCACATATTTATCCTGTAATCAACTAGGAAACTCAGGTCTTTCTCTTCCTTTGTCATTCCCAACAGCTTCTAGCAGAAATTCTCATTATTAGTCCTTTAGTGCATGACCTTGCATTTTGTACTGTTCAATTTCATCCCATTTCTATTACTTCTGTCCCCAAGGTCATCCAATTCTTCCTGCATGATATTGCAATTTTCGTTTGTGTTGATGGTGCCGCCCAACTTTGTACAATCTGCAAATTTCATTTGAACACTCTTACTTTTTGTGCCAAGTTAATTAATGAAGCGTTAAATGAGATCAGTCCAAAGGCTGATCTTTGAAGAACTCCCCTAATATTTCCCCTCCAGCCCCCTATTTCCCCTTGCAGCACATCACATCCTCCCTTCCCCGGTCACCAACCCAGACCTCAGAGTTCTGACTCAGTCTCTATTTTCCCCCAGTGAACTGGGTACTTCCCAAGTGGCACCTGCTAAAACACGTTAATGAAGACTGGATGCATTTTTAGAATTTGAATTTAAGAAATATTTTTTTATCAGGGTAGCTGGGCACAGTCTAGCTCCAGGAAACTCATACGGTAAATGTCTGCCCTTTACTCCTTTTGATTCTTTCCTCAAATTTGTTCTAAAATCTAGTAAGCTATTAGGGTCTGACTGACAGGTCTTCCCTAAATCCCCTTTATCTACTCTAAGAAGAAGAAAATTATACTACAAGGTGCAAGAAGTGGGTACAAAGGGCGTGGGTGCTGCTGTTCCCTCTCCGTGTTACAGTGCAGCACTTCGCTGCTCTATTAACAACTTACAGTGGCTACTGGATGTGCAATTTCATGTGTTCATCCTCAGTTAGGGATCATGTTGCCACTCTTCAGAGATAATAAAAGGAAGGTGTTCATTTAGGCTTGTGAAACTTTCTGCACTCTCAACCTATCCTTTCCCCCACAGCAATTTTCATTCCTTCTTCCCTTTTTCTCTTTCCATTCACTTAAATCATGTTCTGATCAGTTCATTTCCTTTCCAAAATCCAACACATTTCTCTGAAGTTCCTATTTCTCTCATCTCTCTTCCACAGCATCCTTATGAACTACAAATTCCTGCTTGAGTCCCAAAGTTTTGTGTCGCAATCAAAAATCTGGCTGCTCCAGGCCTGTCTCAGTGTAGAAGGAAACATCACACACACACATTGCATTAGGCTTTGCAGCAAGAAACGAGTGACCAGAGTTCCATAAGGCTCACCATGACATTTAATGAACCTTGATGTGTTCTCAAGGTTCTCTGAACTCTTCTTTTTCTCCCCTTTCTGGCTCTTAGCTGCTTGGAGAGGTTTTAAGAGCTCTCTTGTCACATCCATGCAGATTTGTCTCTCTCTGGAGGAAGGTCATGCCATGGGAGTCAGCCCCCCATTTTTTCACAAAAGCAGTGGTTACAAAAGGTGCCCTCTTAGTGTTCAGGAAGAGCACTGAAATAGTATTTGCTCATTTCCAAAAGTGGAGGCTGACAGCACACCAAAAAAGTAGAGATCCTCCCTTGTGAGAGAACATGGCAGGAACTTCTAAACCCAGAAACAACTCCCCTTCCTTCCATCCTGGTATCTAACAGTGCCTTTCACCTGGATAGATTTCAAGGTGTGTCAAATTTCCCTCTGTATTTTACCTGGAGCATTTCTGGGGTGTGTGGAAGGGGTGTGTGGAATTCAGCAAGCCATGGTGCAGGTAAAGCAGCACAGTGAGCAGCATTCCCAGAACCCGCACTTGGTAAGCAGCAGATGAGCACTTTGCTGGCCTGGCAGGATAGTTTAACAGGGTAGGTTGCATTAAAGTTTAATTTCACCTCTGGGAAGATGCATTTTTTTGATGGCAGCAGGCTCTGGTCTTCTGTGGTGTTGTGCACCAAACATCTGAGGTGCACCTTGGAAATTAGTTTCTCATCATTCTCATCTCAAGACCTCTGGAACTACTGTGTAGGTAGAGAAGAGAGCCCAGTGTTTTCTTTTATGAGCTGGAGTCTCCTGCTCCTTATAGCATATGCTGTTTGTTAATTATTCTCTTTCTCCTGCGCTGTCTCTTTCCTACCCTTGTTCATCCTCCCCTGTGTTTTACTTCTCTGATGGTTTGATCTCTTGTACTGCATCTCCTCAGCCCCAGTGTGCTTTTTTGCATGTTGATTTTGATTTTCTTTTGCTGTGTGGGATTATACATTTATAACAGCCCTTTACAGAGCCTGAAAAAGAATCTGGTTTTGATAGTCAGAATGAGGAAAGCATCATCTCTAAATCATGATTCCCTTATGTTGATAATTGAGTTGGGGGGAAGAAGAGTTTTAAAGCCTTGCCCTCAAACTCTTTTTTTTTTGTGGCCTGAGTTGTTTTTTTCAGTATCAGAAACTCTTCACTTGTCTCCTTTGCTGATGCCACTGCTGCTGGCACCACACATGACATAGCAGCCCTGGAACTTGGCACCATGGCTGTTTTCTATTTGCCCATTAAGGTATGTTTTGAAATGAGACCTTGACCAGCAGAGCCCACACACCAGAGCAGTCTTGCTGAAATCCCTGGTGCAGTTGTAGGGATGGGCTCTGGAGAGCTTGCTCCAAAGAGGCCCCAGGTCCCATTCCAAGGCAAAAATCAAATCTGGTTTGCTTTAGTGGTGTAGTATTATGCTGCAATGAATTCTGGGCTTCTCCTTTTTAAATTACCAGCACACTAGAAAGGATAGACAGGGGCAAACTAATGAAAAGAAGAAGACAGAAAAATGTCTAAGGTACCAGTCAGTGGAGAAAAGAAGGGCTCTGCCATCAAAACCTTCTCCAGTGAAAAGACCCAGCAGGATACAGTGACTAAATGTATTTGCCACAGCACTGAGAGTTAAAGAAAAGTTACTTTCATTCACCAGGAGTGGAAAAGGATATCTGAAAAACTCTTCTTCTTTTTGTTCCCTTAGTTCTTGTCAACAAAGTGAAGTTCTGAATGGCATGGGGGAAAATCATCTTCCTGCATTTCCAGGCAGTGCAGCCAGCCTGCCGCGTTCCTGGACATGGGGAAATGATCACCCCCCCGAAGAGTGATTACAACCCGAGCAATAAAATGGTGACACTGTCGGTCCAAGGCTGTATTTTGATACTGTGTTTCCTGCATTTCATTTCCTGTGTGAAGCCCAAGGGGAATTTTTTTTTCTTTTTGAGCATCTGGGGGTTCAAAGACTGAAATACTCATCAAGGTGTTTGAGTAAAGTAGGGAAGGAGAGCAATCTCCCGTTGCCATCAGAAGTCTGTGCTTCCTTTCTTTGTGCAGACCCAAGGTGATTTCTGGGCCTGATTCCTGTTCCCTTTCCATGGCAGGCACTAGGAATCACGCTCCTTTTCTCTGAAATAATCAGGCAGGGGTCTCTAGCTTGCTCCAACCCTGGAATGATCCTTATAGTCACATAGTTAATGGTTATTTGGAATTATGGAGCAAAATACAGTCTCAAGGAAAAAACTGTTCAGAGAACTGGAATGGTCCAGAAGCATCCCATTCTCCTCCGAAGACCCTTATAAATGTTCCAGGGGCTCCCAGACCACAAACAACTGAATCCTGGTCTTTGGTCATGCTGACATCTCTATTTCTTGCATTACTGTGGAATATGGGGAGCATCTCACAGGCTGGGGAATTTTGCTGTAGTCCCTGGGGTGTTTTACCACTGCCAGAACCACCAGACTGTTTGGGTGATTTGTTTTTGAAGCCCTCTGCTCCCTGAAACATCTCTTTTCATATGCTTTGCATTGTAATGCTGCATGTAACACTCTGCATTGCACTTATCCGTGTCTTATACCAGAGATCTCCTTCTCATCTTCTTTCATGGATGGGAGCAGAGTGGTTTAAATCAAAGCATTTGACTTTGAACCTCTCTTGAGCTGGCCTTCAGGCAAGTTCTTTCTGATCAAAGACGAAAGCATACCAGGTCCAGGTATTAAGGCTGAATAATTGGTTCAGACTAAAATAAGAACTGTCCCAAGCCTCCACAGAAAAAGTTTTTACCAAGTTTAAAAAAAGTACAGGTAACTTTTTGGCCCTTGATATACTTGTGCATTTTCTAAAAGGGGTGCCACTGCAGAGGCTGCTAATGCAGCATGAGACCATGAAATACCAGTCAAATTTGGAAGTCAAAGATGATCAGATTACTTGAGAAACTGGTAGAATTAGGGGTACTGAAGCAGAATGACTTTTCATATGGAAAAAGATGTGTGTAGCACAATGTAAGTGAGGTGATTTTGAAAGATCCTGATTTCTTCTGCCATGCACGATCCCCCATTTCTCTGAAGAAATGTGTATTTCCACATACAGCACAGCACATATAGCTGTGGCTTTTCTGAAGATATCACAGACCCTTCAGACTGGGGGAGAAAAACAAACCAACAACCAGGCAATCACAAGCAATTTACCAGACAGAGCAGGATGCCTGTAGCATCCCAAGCAGCCTGAGCCTGTCTGCCTCTGTTTAGGATAAATACTGAAACCGCACCTCCGTGAACTCTTCTGCCTCTGCCCATCAGTAATGTGTATATAAAAAGTCCATGCCTGGGGATCAGCTAACGGGATTATTCACAGACACAAAATGAAGCTGGCCCGATCCTGACATCCTTTGCCGCCTCCCTGCAGCCTGCTGAGAGGAGCAAAAGCAGGCTCAGGCTCCAGGTCCTCATAATTTCGGCAGCCTTTTGGGAATCTAGAAGGGGGGTGGCAGTGGAAATAGGCTCCCATTTTTGTTTTTCTTGCTTTTCATTTTTAATAGAGCAACTTTCAGTCCAAAAGGAAACCCTGGTGAAGTGGTGAGGCTTTTGTCTCTTACTATAATGCCACTGGGCTTTGGATTGACCTGTGTGATACAGTGACACTGTGTGGTTTGAATTTTTACATACAGCTGCATAAAGCAATTCTCATGTAAATTTTGGAGGTAAATAAGCCTGCTGTTGGTCTGCTGCATGGACACATATGCTCAAGCCATTAGGCTTGAAAGGAGATTAGAATTAACCCACCCATCTCTCACTGTCTTGCTCTTTCCCTCCCCACCACGCAGCTCTTACAAGAGCCTAAACACCTTGCTATTTTAACGAATGGCAGCACAGTTAAGGCTGACAGAAGAAGAAAATTGTTGTGTCCCCTCCCTCCCCCTTCCCCGCAGCCGCAGAGCCTCTGCTGGAAGCCGTGAGGATTTAGAGGCCAGGAGCTGATTCCCATGGCAGAGGCGGGCACGGCGGAGTCGATGCCCTTCCCTCGCTCCCCCAACCTCTGAATTGCGCAGGGCTGAGCTGAACACTTCCGTGTCCACTGTGGCAGTGGGAAGGCTCAGAGCCTGCTGGATCAGGCCTTGTGAGTGTTTTCTCTCTCCCTGGATAACTCCATTACTTCCTACTGGGTAGGGAAAGCTTTCAGAGCAGCTAAAAAGTCCTTTCCAGGCACCTGGCACTGGGACGTTCCCAAGTGCTTCTGTAGGGCTTGAACAGGCAGGGTTTCACCCAACAGCAGGCAGTGGCCACTGGCCACCGTCCTGTCTGGAGCTGGCATCTAAATGGCTTCACCTTCCAGCTGAGGAAGGGTTTTATTGCGAGTTCTTTGAAGGCAAGAGCGGGACCAAGCGTGCACACACACACTCGTGCACAAAAGTGCTGAGGGCGCGGGCGGGCTAAGGGGAACCTGGCCCGGGTTGTTTGTTTATGCGAACTTTAAATAATTCATTTTTGTCCCTATTGAGCTCATCACAGCGTGACCAAAATAAACGTGTCTCCTTGGCCTATTGTTTGGAGCTGAGGATTGTCGAGCTGGAGGAAAATATTACAGTGACTGAGGGAGATACACGTAAGAGTGTGACCTTTAACTGCAGTACCTATAACCAGTCTCATCAAATTAAAGCACTGTATATTTTCCTTAATAATCTCTGATTAGGCTCGGGGTATGAGCGGACACGAACGCCCGCCATTGCTATGCAGCGGGAGGCCTGCTAAGCACCCGCCGAGCGCTTGGGAATAAGTGAGCAAAATGCTTTAATTTGATAGGGTTAGAATCCTGCAGGCTCCGGGGTGAGAAGTCACCAACAGCTCCGCTCGCACTGAATATGCAGAAATAAAAAAGTAAATTGCTTACATCTGCTGCAGGCAGGAGGGAAAATGATCTGATTGGACAGGCCGAGGGCTCTCCATCTCTTTTGGGTTAGAAAGAGGGGTTTGGAGCATCAAAAGCTTGTAATTGGAGTAATTCTGAATTAATGGACATACACAGACAGGCGCAGCGTGCACCATTTTGAAGCAGCTGGTCACAGGATGCACATGCTCAGGAATGTTTGGAGATTGCAAAAATGCTGTTAAAAACATTGTCCCTTATTCCTAAGATTATTGACATTTGGATTTCATGACCTGTAAGAAGTGCAGTAAGTACAAAAAGCCCTGCCCATCTGCCCGATAGAGCTGCCTGCCTCAGCCTGCACCTGTTTATTCACAATACAATTATTCTATCTCTCTGTCTGTCTCTCTGTCTCTGTTGTCTATCTGCTCTTTCATGTTCGAGGGTCTTCTCTGTACGCAGAATCCCAGGCTTTAGCCTTGTCATCTGATACTGTATTTAATCTATGTATTTGATCAATAAGAATCAAAGACAAGGCTCAAGGTCTTTTTGGCATCAGGCATCCAGCTTTGTGCTGGATGTCAGAGGTTGTCTACAGTGTCACCTTGATGGTGTCACACTAATTTGTACCCTACTTTGCTTGCCTCTGTGATCACAGTCTGCACTGGTTTGTGGGGTTTTTTTCTCTCTATATCTCTTTTTTTAATGCTTGTTTTTATTACTTTGGGAGGAAAGAGGTGTGGGAGCTGAGAGGTGGGAGGCTGAAGACATTAGCTTAGAGATTTAAGGAGTGCACTTCCTGACCCTCCTCCTCCACCTCTCTGCCTTCCCCCTGCGAGTCACTTACGCTCCAGAGTGAGGGTGTTACCTCTACCTGACAGGCACCGTGTCCCAAGGGGGGAAATGTTACTAAATCCAAAATGACCAAGGGAAGAAATCCTGCAAGGCAAACTTTCAGGAGCAATTTCTCAGCTTGCTGCTGATAGGGAGAGGCAGGCACACCAAGGCAAGAGTCCAGGCTTCAGCCCACTTCTGGGTAAATCCACACAGTAGGTACATCTCTAAATTTCACTGGTATTTTTCTTGGAGCCAGGGTTCTTTGGATCTCGCACTGATGCACAAACTTGAACAATTTGTTCTTTTATGGCTGCCTAAGGCTGTACTGCATCATTTCAATGGCCTTTTGTCTTGTGACAAGTATTGCAATGCCTATAATGTACTAAACATTCTAAAAATCCATGTAATTAATGCCCCAACATATCTAATATAGAACTATTA
The DNA here is from genome assembly GCF_041296385.1 of Aphelocoma coerulescens. Classification (NCBI taxonomy): domain Eukaryota; kingdom Metazoa; phylum Chordata; class Aves; order Passeriformes; family Corvidae; genus Aphelocoma; species Aphelocoma coerulescens. Next base: position 9,064,915 of record NC_091024.1, read on the forward strand.
TCTTGAGGACAGATAAATGCAGTTTATTATCTTTTTTTTTTTCCTTTGCCTACACCTCTTCTTTCTCTTTTCTGTGCTGTTATTTAACACAGAAAATAATAGCACAGGAAATGTATTATTTAAGTCTCTCATTTAGAATTGTGTGCGTGTGTGAAGGCACTGCACAAAATGAGGCTGTGTTTAGACCCAGATCCTTAGCTGTAGACTGCAGGCTCCATCATGATTTCCTGAGGTGCCTTGGAAAGTCAGCCAAGATTTTCATAAATGGGTGACCGACACTAAGCATCCATTTCTGAATTCTGTTTTCAGAGGCACCAACCACCCACAGCGGCTGCAGGAATTAATGGAGACTGGAATGTTTCAGTACTGTGCACCTCCAGACACTGCCCTTGGCTTTTCTGCTCTTAAGAATTCATATTTCAATATTGTTTAATGAATTAGTGGAAACATTAGGGCTTAAGAACAGCAGAAGGGCCACCTACCCTGGGATCCTGTCCCTAAGTAACAGCTGCGGTGGATGTCTGAGGACGAAGTATCTGAGAGAGAGCAAACAATAACAGGAAAAATTCTTGTTGTGCTCTTTAAAAACCATAGGCTCTGGGAAGAGGACGGGGCTCAGTGCAGAGTTTGCAGTTATGATTAAGCTGCATGTCGTGATTAAGATGTATTTTGAAGTTTGAAGTTGTCTAGAAGAAGGGACACCCTGGCTGGATCCCACACAGCCTTTGGACAATGCTGCTTTTTATGTCTGAGCTGGCTGTCAGCCACCAGAGGACAAGAACAGGGTCAGTTTTGCAGGTTTTTCTCCAGAAGCTTCTCCAGGGAAGCCGGTTATTCCCTGGGTAAGGTGCCACATCCCTCAAACCGCTCGGCTGCGCTCCCGGTCGTAGGGAAGCCTCTTTTGTCTGCCAGCCATGCCTGCCACAGTCTATTGGAAGGTATTTGTCAACAATTATATGTCTATTAAGGACAAGTCAATCAGGCCATGTGCAAATAGCCAGACCTCTGGGGTCTGCCTATTGATAGGGACCTGTCAATAGCCAATCCAGTCTTTTTTCAACCAAACAAGAAATTAAGCACTTACCAGAATCATTGCTCCTCTGAGTCCTTCCAGCCCATTTTTATTCTCAGAGTGTTGGTCCCTCTTTTTTTTTTTTTTTTTTTCTGGGCTAATATTTATTTGGAATAAACAAAAGAGACTAGGAGGCACTTGTTAAAGCACTGTTTTATCTGTAAGAGGAACAGCTTCTCATTGTAATTAAGAATATTACCAAATGGTTGTGCTTGTAGGTGGCTGCAGTTAATCCCAATGACAGAGAAACTCTAAGGGAATTAATAACAGAAACTTTAAATTAGCCCAACTGTAATTAATATCTACAGTATATAAATATCCAACTCTTTCACCAACAAATATTTCAGACATATTTACCTTTATTAGGCTGAGGAAGACAGTAATATTATGCAATATTTTCATGCATATTCAATTTGTATACTCAACAGTTGATTTTGTAATTTATATTGCAAATTACTCTGCTGTTTCCCACACGTGAGCAGGAGAGAGAGCGGGGGAGAGAGCAGACAGTGTGTGGGAAGCTTTAAACAAAAGCCTCTAGCAAAAGCCATGACATCAAAAAGATGCTCCACAGGGCCATCTCCTTTGAACCGGCAGCACTCCGGTATCACAGAACACACTGGTGTTACACAACAAACGGCAGCGTTAAATAACTTTGCACAGAGATCTGAAATGACCAAAAATATTGAAAGCAGATGTAGTATGCAAAGCAGAAATGATACCTGATATGTGCTCTTTAGGTACATCACAGCTGTCTTTGTTAGTAATTACCCAAACAAACATTCTGTCCATCAGGGCTTTATTTCTTTTCATTTCTACCCTTCAGACAGGACAAATTTTGAGAGCCAAGCATTTTTTCCCTGGTGTTCAAGCACCAAATTAATAATTAGTAACCTAATTTATTAAAATTCAACATTTACCCAACAACATCCTTAAAACACCTATTTTTGAACTAAGGTGATGTATTTCTGCCCTGAAAGATTGGTAGAATGCAAAGATACATTCTTTGCAGAATACTCCCCAACCACTGGAGGATTGCTGGGTATGGAGATAGTTTTTATTTGGTCACAAACTTTCTTATACTTTGAATTAGATCTTTACCAGAGGAGAGCTTTCAATCTGACTTTTATTGCTGATTTTGTCACAGTCTTATTTTAGGTACTTGTTTCATGTTAAAAGAAAAAAAAAAAAAAAAAAGGGAATTACCTTTTCAGTTTCCTATTACAAAACCAAAAAATACTTTTTTTATAAATAATGCTGATTGCAGCTCCTTTTTTAATTCTCCACCCTCCCCCCAGACATGGACCCTTTAGAAAACAGCTTTGCTTCTTCTTTAATCTGATTTTAGCAGGTGCAGCACGTGGATGAAAGCTTTTCAGCAGATGCTTTGGGAAAGTGACCATTAAAGGCAGGCGATTTATTTCACTGTAAATATGAGCTATTTTTGCTAAAGAGCCCTAAAAAAAAATTCAAACATGTCAGTACACGGGCTTAGCACCCATTCTTCAAGCTTCTCTTTTCAGTTTTCACATGTAAAATCAGCTTTCAAGACATCATTTATGTAATAATGAAACTTCATAGGAGAGGAATCTGTAACATTAAAAAGCCCCATGTAAACAATCTTTCGTGTATGTACATGAGCACAGCACTGTAAGACCTCTCAAATAAGTACCAATCTAAGGTATTTTTTCTAAAAACTTTTAATTCTACTTCATTTTTACCTCCCTGAACTCAGAGGGACAATGACTTCACAGATAACTGCAGCAGTTCCTAAATTCATAAGACCACAAGAGACCAAGTCATCTGATATTGTCCACAACAGAGACCAAAATTCCTACCAGCCCTTTCTGCCAGCTCCTACTGGAAGCAAAGCACATCAGTTTAGAAATTATGTATTTTTTAAAATATGCCCATTCCATCAGCATTTGGTGTTTGTCTGGTTGATGAACTTCCTTAAAACATCCAGAGGGAAGCTGTTGAAGGGCTTTTCCTTTTCAGATTTTATTGAGGAGAGAAAGGGCAAATTTTATATTCAAAGGGCTTAAAGTGCCTGCTAAAGGTCTGCCTTTAAATTCCCTAAAATTTAGGGAATTTAGCGAGAAGGGAGATGGATCTTCTGCTCTGCTTCATATTTACACAGTGCAAAGAGCATAACTCTCCAAACAGTGTGAGATGGGCTGTAATACCTCACTCAAAGGGGTGAGCTAAGGACAGAATATTTGCCTTTGAGTTTCAGGGGTTCCGTGTTTTTGCTTTTGGTCAGCTTCAGCCAATTAACTCCCTCTGGAATAATTTTCCAGCTATACCTTCTAAAATTGCAGGTTTTGCTCTTTTTTTTTTTCACCCTTCATGAACAAGTTATGTTCTTAATCAATATTCAATAAGAAAAAATAATGCAGGAAAAAGCTTTGTAATTTGGTGGGCAGGGATGTAACTCAGGGCTGGATGGAGGGAGCTCATTACTGGCACGGGGACTCCACTGTCCCCGTGCTGCTCCGAGCACTTGTAAAATTCAAGGTTACCTGAGGAAAGAGTTTAAATATATGATGGGGAATAGCATAGCACGTAATAACAAAGATTCAACCACTGTGTGAGTATTTTCCACCTCTTTGATGTGAAAAAGAATGCAATTTTAGTAGGCAGGAAGAGATTATTTGGGGATGATTTCATAAAAGAAAATGGCAAAGAAAAATAAATGGTGTATGCAAAATATACATAATATGGGCGCCCCAGATTGGGTAGTTTAACAGTGGGGTTTTTTCTGTGAAGCTGGTATTTGTTTTAGGTGGTTTTTATTTAAAATACCGGCTTGAAATAGAACAGGGGGAACAAATCAACAAACAAAGAACAACCCTGCTGCAAAGCACAGAATTCCCTCTGTTCCTCAGGGATGTGAGGCAGTTAAAAGGGAAGGGGCTGCGCGTGCACCTCCAGCGATTCCCTCTGCACCGCCTGGAGACACAGGCTCGGGCCAGAGAGAGGTTCCAAAAGGGTAACAAGTTCTTGCTGTGATTTTAAACTCTCTACAGGCAGCGTCTATCTCTGTTTTGATGAGTTGGAGAGATCCTTCTCCATGGACAGAATTGCTCCCCTCTGCCCTTACGTTGCACTGCGCTCGGTTCTGTGTCCCGCGTGTCACAGCTCTGCCTGGCAAGGACACCCTCCGCAAAAATCACCAGCCATGAAGTTTGTCCTGTTCCAAAACCCTGTTCAGGGAGCCCAGGTTTGCTACAGATGCAAAACCTTAACATGTGTGTGAGAAAGTGGACTTGAAGTCACCATTTAAAAAAAAATACAAAACCAGAGAAATGCAACTGCAGCATTTTACAACAGATGACATCCAGATAACAACCACAGTTAGAGCTTTCTCTATGAGACAGGGATGGTGCTTTAGTGTGCCCTTACTCAAAACATGCACAGACAAACACAGAAAAGGCCAGATATTTGCATACAGTGCAGTGCCAGTACACAGAGAGTGAGCTCCGTGTGCTGGAATACAGCTCAGAGCCTGCTAAGGAATTTTTCTCATTTTACAAATTGTTAGGACTCAGGGGTTTGCTAAAAATATTCTTTTGAAGCTTGTCTAGTCCTTGGCGAGTGTTCCAATTTATCCTCCCTTTAATGGTGTGAAACTGGGTTTTGTTAGGGCTGGGTACATGATCTCTGCTGCCTAGTGCTCAAAGGCAGCAGGGAAAAGCCTCTGATGAAGATACGTAAGAAGGGAAGAAAGAAGCAGCTTCTGATCTGGTTATTTCATGATCAAAATTGCTTGAAATGAACTTTGATCCAGCCGCTATTCTGAGGAATTATAGCTAACAAATAAACAAACCCAATGGAAAAAAAAAAAAAAAATCCTTAGAGCTTTTATTCCCTCCTCAGTTTCAGCGGGCATCTTGTCGTCAGCCACAGCCTGATTTCAGGGAAAATTTCCCCAGATCTGGCCCAGGCCTGTCGGTTGTAGGTTCCTGGCAGGAGAGACCCAGCCCTCCCGTGCATGGCTGGTACCGTGCAGAGCACCTGGAGCGTAACAAGGGATAAGTAATAATAATAACAGTCCACTAACCACATCAATGTTTTAAGTATCTCGCATAAGTGGATAACTTGATTTGTAAATAAACTACATTTCAGGAATATTTCATAAACATCCTGTGCTAAGTTGGTGCCTGGGGTAATATAGATTTTCATCCATATTCATCTCCGCACAGGAATTCCCGGGAGCTGCTGGGGGTTGCAGCAGCTCAGGCTTTCATGGTAATTTCTTCTTCTCTTTTTCCCTTACTCTTTTTATTTTTTATGTTGCTAAATCGTGCTCCAAACGCTGTGAGAACCCCGGGACGGAAACCGCGACCCGCGCTGCGGGGCAGGGCGGGAGCGGGCCCCGAACCCGCGGCCCCGGGAGCGCGGGGGCAGCGGGGCCGCAGGCGCTGCGCGGTGCTCCAGCGCCATCTACCGGCCGCGCGGGGCCGGCGCGCGGCTGTCGCGACTGTCGCGGCTGCGGCCCGCCCGCGCGGGTCCCCGTTTGTGTGCTCGCTGCAGGAGTGCGCTTGTCCGCGCCTGGCTCCGGAGGGCCTCAGGCCTAAGCTCGGCCGCTTAACGCGCGGGTCAAGCCGCTTACAAACGCGGCTTTATTCACCCCGCGGATCGTGGGAATCGGCTCGGGAGCAAGGGGATCCCCGATCCCGCAGGCTGGGTGCTGGAACCGGACCTGCCAAGGGGGGGTGAGGTGTAGATCTGAACGGTGGATTTTGTACTCGTGACCGGGAACGTTTTTTATGTCAATTGATTTGCTGCTGGACCATCCCATCAGTGTAACTGGTCTGCTCTGGACTGGGGTGATGGAGCAATTACAAATTTAAATGATTTTTTTTTCATGTAGTTTGTCATTATGGCGACAAATGCTTTGGCTGTTGGGCTTGTTTTAGAGCATCCAGTTGTCCGGGGTCAGCAGTGTGGCAGTCAGCAATCACCGAGGCACGGAGCAGTGCTGAGTCGGTGCCCTGTTGTCCCCAGCTGTTCACTCTGGCAACAGCTGGAAATCTCCAGGTAGTCCCTCAGACGTGGAGGGATCCTGAAATCAATTCATCACCCAGAGCAGGCGAGCCCCTGGCCCGGTGAGCACAAACCACCTGGCTGGCTCTCTGTGTGCTTTTGCTTTGTTAGCTGCAGGGAGCCAGATCTAAAGTGTCTCTGCCTGGAAACTCCTGGCTAAAGCAGCAATCCACAGCCTTGCTTCTGATTTAATGTGACACCGAGGCTGGGAAACAGTATTATCCCAGTGTTTTCCTGCAGCAGCGAAACCACAATCGGCTGTGGTTGGTGTTTAAGAGACCCCTGCTGAAAGAGTGGTATGGCTCGCTCAAAGAGGTCCTCCTGCAAGGAATGATGTTAAGGTATTTTTCTCCTGAGTATAATTGTTCTATATCTCTGTTTTCAGATATAACAAAAGCTGCTCTGCGTTTCTGGAGCTTTGAATGTTGTGATTTGCACTTTAGGAGTTCACATTAGGGGAGAAAGTGTTCCAGAGATTTGGTTATTACTTGGTTACCCTGCCTTTCTGGACTTTCATATTTCTTTCATAGATTTTTCCCATGTTTCTGCTATCCTTAATATAGAGAGAACTGTTTTAAGTATTTTCAGTTTCTAAAGGGAATCTCTGGTACCAAGTGCTCATAAAATAAGAGCAAATTATCTTCAGGGGATAGAAAACACAACCCAATGGACATATTTTGCTTTTTTCATGGAAAAGTACTTTTTTAATATATTAATTACATTTGGGATGGATAGGACAACAGCATGGGCTTTTGGGAGGAAAGAACTGAAGTCTTGGTTTTAAACCGAAGGGGTGAGGGACTGGGAATGGCAGATTTCCACCACAGTTCTGCAATTCCCTGACTAAAAATTGGTAACGAAATCTCTGCCCTATTTCTGTTGGCAATAAAGCAGTTCTGGGGCTGGCAGTCCAGCGGCCTTGTGGGCATTGAAGACTGGCAGGGAATTCTGGGGAGAAACTGGAACTCCATGTAAGCTTGTTGGTCTTCCTTGCACTGAAACCTGCAGACCTTGGGCTCTGGCTTTCTCTTCCTCTGGGAGCAGGAATCATCTGGAATTATTCCTGTTGGAGTAACTTGAGCTGGCCAGAGGTGAGGCTTTCCTGAGCCCCGGAGTCTCTCCAGAGAGGAGATAAAAGCCGAGTGTTGTTTGGAGGTGGCTGGTGGCTCTCAGAGGGCTCTGGCTGGGCTCCACATCTCCTGGTTGTGAACCTGCCTCACCCCAGAGAGCCAGAATTTTTTTTGATTAACGCTTTGGTTTTGGTTTTATCCTAAAGATGAGGTAAATATAAGACCTCCTCTTGTAGAGTCTCTTTCAGTCGTGGCTGCAGGACTAAATTTTGCCCAGAGCTCAGCACTATCTAAGCCTCAGGTAAGATGCACAGACCCCTACAAGAGAAAGCAGAGAGCTGAGTGAGGGTTGAAATCCTCCCAGTTCCATCAGAGTTTTGCCTGGCCAAGGGCGCAGGCATTTGGCTACAAATTAATTCAGTTTAGTTTTCACCCAGAGAATGCTGCAAACTCCCCAGAAAGACTTAATTTTTTTTCCTTGCTAACACAATCACAAAATAATACAAACTTCTCCCCACAAAGTGTTGATTGTTCTATAATGGAATCGTAAGTAATTTTGTAGTCGCTTTGGGGAAAAAGCAAAAACTGTTCTTAGCACCTGCTGTATGATATCACAAAGCTACGGCTCATAATGATTCTAATATGTGAAGGCAGTTGCATAATATCATCATATTACAGTTTGTATAAGGAAAAAAAAATCATGGACAAGAGACTGCCAGTAGAAACTCTTCCTGAATGCTATTTTTTTCCTCATTGCTGTTCCTCTGTCTCAAAATATCTTTGCATTTTCCTTGTCAGAGTCTGTAGGTTTCATTGGTGGAAATAACAGCCAGCAAATAATGAAGAGGGAAGGAAAAAAAAATCACCATGTTTAAAAAAAAAAAAATGCATTTTTCTATAGATGCTAATGTTCCATAAAGAGATGCAAAAGGAAGAGAAAAAGATACTAGATAGCACAGCTGCATTGAATTGCAAGACAGCTGGAATTTTTCAATGTAACCAGATTTTAGATGAGTTTTCTTTTCATTTCTCTATAATAAGATCTTTGTAAACCACAGTCCTAAACAAAATCTTGGTGGTGATGATGAAAATAGGGAAGAGCAGTGCTGCTTGTGCGGTGTGTGTGACAGTCAAAATACAAGGCCAGATCCTTCAGAGATATAAACTTGTGTCAGCAGAGCCACACAGTTTCCACTGGCTGCAGAGCTGCCTTGCTGCAGGCCCTGAGTGTAAGGATTGCAGCATCCAAAGGGATATTGCCTAGTGGTCAGGATGCCCTCAATGCCCTCAGCTGAACGGATGAGAATGAAAGACATTTCAGGCAGAGCCTCTAATAAGACTTAGAGCTGAATCAGAATTTGCCCTGCAAAATCCTGGGCAGCACATACCAAAGCAGCTACTCCAGCCTTGGAAGAAATCCAAGATGCCTCTGCCTCACGTCCAGACTCTCAGTCTGACCTCTCCGAACGATAAATAGTGAGTTCACATTTCACCCTGATCCTTCCTGAACCTGCCCCCTTGCAGAGGGCTCGGCGTAGGAGAGGTCAGGGCCCTCGTGGGCATGCAAAGGTGTGATAAAAGGAGAGAAGTTCTTGTGCTCTCTCTCTCCCTCGCTCCCTCCCTCATTACATTCACTTGGGTCAGCGTAGTCTGACTCCTCAGCAGACAGAAGAGCAAGAGGCATTTCCAAGCGATAGTTCCTGTTCTGCCACCTGCCTGCCATGTGCTCTTTAGCAACTTACCTCATCTCTGCTGGTGTGTAAAACACAGGGCAAACGCAGCCTTACAGAAGAATAATACAGTTTCTCAACCTGCAAAACACCTCATTGAGAAGCCAGAGTGTTCAAATGTTTTGGATACCTTGATACACACAACTTGTCAGAAATAAAACCCCAGAAGGAATTTTAATGCACCTTAGCAGGGCAGAAAGCACTACTTGGCTGTCTGCTGTTGGAAAGCAGTCTCTTGACATTCTGTGCTACATCCTAACAACATCTTCCTTTGAGCTAGGAATCAGTGCTGTATTCATTTTTCTGTTGTGGTTGCTTTAAATTCCTAAACTGGATCAGAACCAATGTTTTTTTCTTGTGGCAGCAGGGGGTGATTTAGTTAATGCTGGGCTCGGGTGCCAAATCATGAGTTCCAACTTATTCCTATCAGTAGTCATCCATCACCAAACTTGGGGGAATGAGGCAGAAATATAAGCACACTGACAATTTGCCAGAATGATTTAAGACCTGGCATTTAAGAGTTCCTGTTGTAGTTGTTCTTTTGACATGTCTCCTAATTTGCTCCCATCTTGAAGACACTCACTACTTTAAGACTTAAACAATCTTCATCTCAGAATGGAACTCAGCAGCAGAAACAGGGGGGCTTTATCCAAGGGTAAGGTTGCACAAGGGCAGACAAACCTCCTGACTTCTGCGTCATCAGCAAACATAGATGTGCCTGTAGGAATGCTGCTCTATTGGCTTTGCCTCTCACAGGGGAGGAGAAGGCAAAAAGCAATATGCATTATTGATCAGAATGTGCAGGTGAATGAAGATGGACAAGGATAGGTCACAACTTTATTAACTCCATGTAGCCAGCACTTGCACAGATCCAGGGCTGAGTTATGCTGTCTGGATATCCTGGATCACAAAGAGTAGTGATCCACAAATCCACCCCCTCCTTCCTCCGAATCCTTCACCATCGGTTGCAGACGTGGTACCAAGACTTCCTTGGTGCCATAGGCACAGATTCCAGTAGCAGTATCCAAGGCTGCCTGTGTTGTGGGAGTTGGTCTCTCCATCCTGAGCCATAAAACAAGAGCCATGACTGAGCTGAAGTGCTGGGACGAGAGATGCAGGCTTGTCCCTCATGAACACAGGGATGGATCAGCTGCCAGCTCTCACTTACCCTTCCCACACACAGATAAATGCAGCAGAACCTGCTGTAACTCGCACTGTCCCATTACCATCTTTGCTGGCTTTACTCATGTCCTAAACACCCTCTCTGTGCTCTCCTGTACCAGTCATTCACCATAGTAACAAGAAAGTCAAGAAACACAAAAGCTGTGGAAAAAGCTGAACGCAACCAAGGTGGAGCGAGTGCTGCTTAGGCAGAGTGCACTGTGCTGCAGTGAAGTCACGAAAACCCTCTCAGCACAGCTCTAGATTGGCAGAATAACTGAGCCTCTGAATCCTCTCGATGGGATTTAATTGCCTCTGAATAGATTGCAGCTTTCTGGGATTCATTTGCTCCTCACTATGAATCACTGGAACATTTTCATGGTCACAAATGTTCACAGCAAAACTGTTCAGGGAAGTATGTGATGGGCAGGAGTCCAAGTGGGTTGTTTTGGTTTTCATTCCAGTTAGATCCACTGATCACGGGTTGCAAAAGGTTTTCTTGTCTGTTGCAAGATGTTTCCCTCTCTCACATTAGTCTGACATTATGACATTATCTGTCAGAAATGACATTAATCTGTGCTGTTCTCAAAGGTTTTATATTAAGATTGGTACCACCAGCAACAACCTTGAAGAGTTGCACATAAAACCAATCATGGATACATGGTTAGAGTACAATAGTACTTAAAATAGGTAAGTTTACATCTTGGACTAAAATTTAAACATATTTACCTGTATGTGTACACGTCTGTGTGCATGACCAGCACCTTTTGGACATGAAGTACATGAAGACTGGCCTGTTTTCCAAGTTTTTTGTCCCAGTATATAATTTTTCATGGAATATTTCATTATTAGGTGGACAATGGGAGTAAATTTTTTTGAGTGAGAATGCATATGAGATGGCATCTGCTTTACCATGAATTTACTCCTGCATTTGCTCAGAATTTTGTAGATCTGGTTTTTTGAGTGTTCCCACTGTTAACTGTGTTCACCATAGTAGATGTCGAAAGCAAATAAAAAGGGAATGGGAGTGCTCTCATGGAAACTGTTAGGCTGTGTCTGCTCAGCTCTTCTCAGCACTCAGGATCTGAAAATTGCTGCTAAATTTTGAGTAGATTTGATATGGCATCATTGCTACAAAATAAATTTGGAGCACAGCATCCCAAAAATATATAAATTGAAGTACTAGATTTAGAGCCTGTGTTTGCTCTTTCCAAGTAACACAACTTGTATGGATGTAAAAAAAATGCACTTTCTCTTTGGCTGCAAGGTAAAGGAGAATATATGGAGAAAGACCACAGCCTGGCCATGCCTGATGTGGCCCAGTGCCCTGGCTCCAAAAAGCTTTGATAATGACTTAGTAAAAAAGAGTGATCTGTGCTTTGGTGAAGCTTTTTCTTCCCAAGCCAGCCAGCAGTAACCTTGTCCTAGAAAACATGGGGATGTGCCACTCTTGTAAAGATCCACTCTTCCTTTTTGATGCATTTTTAAATTAGGGAAGTGCTACTCAAATGCCCTTGAAAATCTTTAAGAAGGGCTCTTGGAACATTTTTTTTCTTACTTCATTCTTTCTTTCATTCTGTATCCATCCATATGATTCCATCTGTTGGTCCAAAAGGCTCAATATGACAGTTACAACAGACCAAGTTTCTTTCAAAATTTCTCCTTTAATTTAAGCCATTTTTTCCTAGGAAAGTGTCAAACCCAAGAAATCTATATTCCAAGCCCATTTGAAAGGGTAATAGAACTAATAGGGAAATGGTTTGTATTTGTTTTTAAAACAACCCCCTGAGTATCACATGTTGTCAAAGCTAAGTGAAACATCGCAAGTGTTCAGTTTATGTCTGTACCCAGCCGTGATGCCTGAGCAGGTTTCAAGGTCTCAGCCTGCCAAACACTGACACACACACACTTAACTTTCTGCACTGGAATCTTTCCCTGACTTTAATGCAGGCATCTCTGTGGGATCAAGGCCGGTATTCGTGCAGATACATCAGCTGTCTCTCATGCATCTCTCTTATGTCAGCCAATTCTGCTTCTGTTGTGGTGATTTTTATTAATTGGCTACTAGGGGAGCACAGTAAGACTCTATCCATAAAGAATATAGGAAGAAATGGGAGATGGAGCTGCTGGAAGAGCACTTTTCATCTTGAGGTAGAGACTGAATCCATTTGCCTTGGAGTCAGTGACAGGACAGTTCCACCAACACTCGCTTCTCTGGACAAAGCTGACCTGCTTCTCATCATGTGCCAACAGATTCCTGCTATACATCTCTTCTCTTCCTTTACCTGGCTTCTGATAGTCACGTTATGTCCCATGAAAACACAGACAAACAAATACAAAACACATCACAAAGCAAAAGCTCTTTCCGTGCAATAGGTTTATCCCAGGATATATCAGTGACAGCTCCAGAGCAGAAATTTACAGGCAGTTTGAGGTACTATCAGCATGCCAGGACTAAAAAGGGACCAAATGAGTCACGGTGTGAGGGAGATGATGTCAGCCCAGACACAGCACATCATATTCCTGGGATAAAGAAACAATGCAGAAACCAGCAGTGGGTAACAGATGAGGTATTAGGCCTAGCGGGGAGAAGACAAGGGCTTAAATCAAAAAGACATCCTGATGAGACTGAATGTAAGCTGAGCACACAAGCCTTCAACGAGGGATATGAGAGGTGGTTAGACAAAACACTGCAGGAATTCATCCACAGTGAGCAGTGCAGGAGTTGGAGCAACAGGACAGGAGAGGTGGATGCAAAGGGACTTTTCAGCGCTGTCAAGGAAATTGGCCACATGCTCCCTCCCAGAGGCAGTGTCATCAGGGCAGCATATGGCAAAAGGGGGAAAAAAAAGAAGGAAAGTAATGGAAAAAAAAGACAGGAATATTTTAAGAATCTTAGCTTTTGCTAAGTTGCAGAAGGAGTCTGTGGACAATCTGGGATTTCAAGTCTAATCTTTAGAGTTGGTGCAGGCCATAAGCTCATCTCCCACATTCACATTTTTGCAATTTCTTCTGATGGTGTAACGTGAAAAGATTTTTATATTTAAAATATTTAATATATTTATCCTATTAACATGATGCAAAATAGTCAATAATTTACATATATTTACATCTAATGTTCATTTATAGGCAGACAAATATAAATTTACCAGTGTGTGTGCATATGGCTGTAACATATGATTAATACACTGTCAGCATAATCTAACAGCTCAGAACCATCAGTTGTGCAAATAGTCCTTTCTAGCCATGTTTCCTACTGCTATTTAACCTTTCTCCTTCCCTTCCTCCCCCCTTTCACAGTCTGTCTCACCCACCGTCACTTCAGTAGCCTTCCTTAAAATAGCAGGCAAGGTCTGTGCAGTGGCGACTTTTTATACATATTTCACAATGCCTAAAACATTAGGAGATCTCTTCTCAGAGGCTTTTGGATATGAGAGGAGTAGAAATTAACAAAAATATTCCTTTCTCCCAGAGATCTTAGTACACAACTAAAACCTCCAGAGTAATGCTTTTGATTCACTCTCCAACCTTAGGTAATAAATAGCTTAATGTTCCATTCCTGGCACACCAAAGAGTCATTTTTGGTCTAGGACTCTGTCACATCTTCCTCCTGTCTGCCCTGATCACACAGCCCCTGCAAAGGCCAGAGCAGATTGTGCCATCGCACGTGGATTGAGCAGCCTGGCTGCAGAGAAACAGCAGCTATCCCAAATAACTTCCCAGATCTCTTAGGTGGAAAGAAGCTAAGCTGTTGAAGTCCAGCCCCAGCTATCCTTCACAGGGGTTCTGTTTTCAATAATCTCTCCCAAGCATGGAAGATTAGTTTGTTCCTAGAGCAGCGATGTCCAGCACACACGTGAGTAATGGCTGTATCATCACAGAGCTGACTTGCATTTCATGATACAATATATTTTGCATGCTTTATGGTCCAATCCTGAATTTTTTATTTGATGTTGGTGATTCTTCATCCTCAAAACAATCCTGTTGACTTCACAGGACTCTTCGGACTCCCCATGAAAGTGAAGTTTATGGTCTCACTCATGTTTCTCCTTTACGGCCCAAAGCACCACGCTGACCTTCCAGGAGATTCTGTGCTGTTGGGAGCAGAGTTGTTTTCCCTCTGCTTTTCTCTCAGGATACCTGCTTCTCTCCCAGCAGCTCTCTCAAGCACACGAGGCAACGCTTATGGAATGCACTAAACACTTCCAGACTGCCTCAGTCAGGGACAGACACCTGTCTTATTTCACACGTTCTGCTTCCTGAAACCCCTGCTTGGATTTACACCCTGGGATATTGCTGAATTTATGGAAGCTTGGTTTCCCTCCCTTTTGGAGCCCTATCCCTGTGTTTTGTCCAGTGCATGAGAACTGAAGTACTACTGTAGTGTGTTTCTGTCAGCCACTGTGTTGTTGGTGGCCAGGTAACAAACCCACCAGTAAATGCCCAGACCATGATTTGGTTCATTTCTGTTTAGGAATTCCTTGCACATCACCATGCTGAGAGCCATACACCTCTCTAGATCCGGCCCCTCTGTCTAAGGAATTAAAATATTAAACTGAGAATTTGTAAGAAACTTTCAGAGGGATGCCATCTTTCCATCCTCTCACTTCACTTCCTATCTCCATTTCTTAGCACTCGCAGTATGGCTTTGTCTTTTCAATCCATAGCTAGTTTTGCTGCAGTGACATATCAAATGATTGCATTTCTTTCCTTCTTTCCTCAAAAAACAATCCTGACCTGTCATTAAAAAAAAAATCCTAAATATTTCAAGTTTTCAGCAGAAAAATATTTGATGAAAATATGGGGGGATTTCTTTCTGTGAAACACATTGTTCACTAAACCTTCCTTTATTTGAAAAATCAAGTTTCCATCAAAAATGTTTCCATCAGAGAGTTTTTCTCCCGGGCTTTTATTCAGTGTGCAGTCCTGCTAACAGTTACTGAGGTGCAACATCTGTTGACTTCAGTCAAAGTTGCACCCCAGTAATTGAAAGCAGAATTGGGTCTGTTCTTTGTAAGGTGTGTTAAATGGACAAAATCTTGCATTGACTGAAGTGTTAGTCTTAGCAGTAAGTGATCCTCTAATTTTAATCCTCCCTTCTATTCACATCTGATACAAAATGTTTAATAAACTGCAGCTCAGTGGTAAGAGTGAGTTACCCATCAGTGCATTTCTCAGCCAAAATTGTAGAGTAAACTACTCTCAATAGCAGGTTTATGTTACCATT
Source organism: Aphelocoma coerulescens (assembly GCF_041296385.1). Classification (NCBI taxonomy): domain Eukaryota; kingdom Metazoa; phylum Chordata; class Aves; order Passeriformes; family Corvidae; genus Aphelocoma; species Aphelocoma coerulescens. The sequence continues at coordinate 9,080,224 of NC_091024.1, forward strand.
TACATTACTGGGTAAAACCTAAATTGGAGTTTTAATGTATTATGTGTTACTTATATAATGCACTATATAAGGAGGTTTATTTTCTCAGCTTTCTCAGATTTCATGCTGGATGTTGCTTGATTGTACATATTAGTGGTAAATTACGAGTGCAATTCTTGTCTTTTATATACTTCATGTATCTATGCAAACAGATTTTGCATCCAGTCTGTAGTTTCCTATGATATGAAAAAGAATCCCCCCAAACCTATAATTTTGAGGGGGCTCTGGCACAGCTTCATTTAGATCCCAGGCATATTTCATCATTCCCTGATTCAAACTTGTCTTTCCTGTGTCTCATACCACACAGAACAAGCCACACTTTTACATTTGTGTGTTGTTTCTTCCACATCAGAGTGGGGAAAGTTTATATATTCAACATACAGCTTTTAAAAATATGGGTATGTCTATATACCATTTAATTATATAATATTATATATTAAATTACTCTTCTATTTGTGTGCTAATGACTTTATCTTTTCTTGTGGTTCTTTTAGTATTAAATAGTTTTGTGCTTGGTACAGCAATTTGCTGATCCAGAGAGTTGCAGCTCCTACTCTTAACTTTTTGGTACTAAGAAACATCATATTTAAAATGTTCATCTTATTTAAGTTTTATAAAAGTATTTCCTCTAAGAAATACACAGAAACAAAGTTGATAAGTCACCTACACCATATTTGCAGCCAGCACCTGATATACCAAGTGTCTGCAAGTCAAGAAAACACACTGAAATACTGTTGCAGAATAATTCATTGAGGTTTGAATAAAATGGAAAAATACATTTATATATACATTTTTTTAGAAATTAAATATTCTTTTTGTTTTTTGAAAATTTTGGCATGAATAGAAAAGTTCTCAAAGATTTTCAAATTTATTGAATGTTTCAATAACTTCTGTTTAAATGTAACTACTTTATTTGGAAGTTACAAAGATCTCATGCCTCTTAGAAACACTTAAATAAAAGCAAAGTTGTGGTCTCATTACACGCCAAAAATATTTATGTATAATCTTTAATCCAAATTAGTGGTGTTATTTGGGAGAATTAAGTTTTACAAGCATCTGAAACATGAAGCCTTTGTGTTTTGTACTTTGATTTTTGCCAACTGCTAGTCCAATGAGAGACCTCACTCAGCATTAATGACATTTGAAATGAAGCAAACAAAATATTTATTATCTAATTCATTATAAATTTTAATCACCATCTGTAATAGCATAGATATTCACAGGTGTTTTTAAGTCTTGACTTGTTTTAAATCAGTGATGAAAAATATTCCTGTCATTTGAAGGATTTTTGTTTTAAATTCTTCCATCTAGATAATGAGTTATTTCTATGAGCAGTTGATTTCCAAAATCTCTATAACACAGCTCTTCTGGACTCCAGTGTCTTAGCCCAAGAATTAGTTGGTCTTTTAAAATCTTGCATCACTAGGCAAACACACGTCCAATAAGCAGAATTCATGTTGTGGTGTTAAATGCAGGTAGAAAACAAAGTAGGAGATACAATGATATGGAACTATTCCCTGAATCATTTAAAGCTGATACAATTGTGTTGATCAATCATTCTAAATAACTGAGAAGGAACAGAACTGAGTATTGTGAGGACTGAGGATGGGGCACGATTTTTCAGCAAGAAAAGCTTTCCTGGCTTAGCATGAAAATATAATGTGTTAACAGAGTCTTAAAATCAATATACCATGAATTAGCAGTCAGCAGAGAACAGCCAGATGACAGGGGGAATATGATTCATTTCTGAGAATGACTAAGATCTCAGGCAGCTCGTTGAGCGGAATATTTGGAGATTGTGAATAGACTTAAAAGAAATTCCTTTAATTTGATCTGGAAGTGTGTTTATGACAGACATAAAGCACTTGAATTCTACTGAGGATTTCCTCTTGTGCTGCAGTCGTCCTGACTCTGCTCTTTACAGCTGTGCTTTAAGTACTGACTGCTGAGCCAGACAAGCCAGTCCTCTCACACCTTAATGCATGGAAATGAAGTTTCCAGTTCTAGATGAGTAATTAGATAAACCAGCACTGACGGTGTAACGATAATGAAGTGAAGAGGAAAGGACCCCTCAATAATCAGATCCTTTTCAGGCATTCAAAAGAAAATGCATTTTGATGTTTTTCAAAAGACACTCAGCTGCCTTATTCCACCTCTTTCCTTTCCTTCATTTCAGCTTAAAAATTACAGTTTTTTCATTAGACAAACAACATCCATAGGTGCTCTGGATGCAAACGAATGTGGATTGCCTTAATATGGGAAGTGACAGCCCCTGGCATTTGTCTGAATATTAATGCTGAATCAGATGGAGAAATCATTATGGCTGATGGTTTTGGTTATTAAGTTTAAAACGTCAGAAGCCTGAGTTTAAGTTTTCATGACAGCAACAAATGTTTTGTAATTTTTTTAATGCTTAAGTTTCAATTTAAATTCAAATTTCCACTTCTTTTTTTGTCTTATTTTTTGGGTTTCAGTGTCCAGGAACTTTTATTTTTGGTGATTGGGAGAAGTCTGAAATCCAGTTTGAACTGGGAGAAAACTCCTGCTATCTGTAGTTGCAGATAACACCTTTGCTTTTTGCGCTATTGGCCTCTCTCTTTTTCTCCTAGAATCATATAGGACAACATTTTCAGTGGGGCTTCTGGACAGTTTCTAGAGTACTCCCAGCCTGGGCCAGATTTCCAGAACTGCATCCTGCAGTCCCCACTGTTGTGTTTACAGACAGACGTTCAACAAAGCCCTCAAGCTGTTGAGTTCTTTTAAAAACCTGGCCACATATTTCTGTGTTGGCTTTGGATACAGAAACTGGGCACTGATGCTCTGTGGTTGAGCTCTGCTGCTATTTCTGACCTCAGAGGATGTGTCTGGATGTTCTGGTGGTGGTTCTTGAGGACTGTAAGCTGGCAGAGAGGTCTGAAAGTCTCATCTGGCATGGAAGTGGATCTTGGAAGACACTAAAAGACTTTGGAATGTGACTTGGTCCTCGTCAGTGAAAGGTGCGTTTGTGTCTCCCATGAAGTTCTGGCCACACAGCCAGGCTAAATGTGGGCTCTGTTAAACTCTGGATCCAAAGTGCCTCTCCCTTTTTCCAAGGCACTTATTTCCCTTCTTTATCAAAATGCCACCTGTTAGTGACCTCCTGGGTCTGCAAGTTCTGTAGAAAACCTCACTAGACCCTTCAACAAAACAGGTGTGAATGTCAGATTTAAAGAGAGGAATGAACTCAGGCTCAGAAGGAAACACTCCTGATGGAGCAGAGGAGAATGAACAACTCCTTTTGCAGAGTCTTGGGAGACGCCCATGCTCGGCAAGAGAGGGGAACTTGGGGAGAATCAATCTGCTGAAAATGGGAGGGCAATTCTGCTTTCTGTCAGAGATTAATAACTCAGTAACCTCAGTGGGAAGCCTGACAGGTACAACCACAACAGCAGGAAACTCCAGCACAGGCACTGTGCTTTTGAGCATTAGTCTCTCATCCCTCAGCATTCCCATGCCGAGCCTCCTGCCTTACAAACTGGAGTTGCTGTGCTCGGAATGAGATCCAGCACTGGATCCAGCCACGGACATTCCCACACCAACACTTCTCCAGCCTCACAGCTTTTGCTGGAAGTGGTAGCAGGTCCTCAGACTGCAAATCCTCCAAGGCAGAATGCCGGCTATGCTTTTGGGCAACAGACTCAGAAACACCAAAGTGACTTAGAAGCTGAAATCCCCAGCAATTCTGTCTGCTGTGCAGTCTCTAAATTGCTTTGACATTCAGAAAGAGTGGGGCTATGCAGATGTTTATTCCCTCCTTAAAACATTCCTGCTGGTGTTTAACAAATATAGTATATTCCCTCTTTGGGATGTTGGAGTGAATTAACTCCAGCCCAGTTCCCTCAAGTAAGGCAGAGGAGAACTGAAGACCCATCCCTTGCCCATATCTTTTATTTTGGCACAAAATGTGAAACTTCCTTGTTCAGGTGCCTGTTCCCTATTTTAATTCTGTTTTACTCCTCCCCCTTCTAACACTTTTAATTTGGTTGGAGAGGAGAGGAGAATGGCTTTTTCTTTCCCACTTACTGTGGTAGAAAATGGGAGATGGAGACCAGCTTTCTTGGACTCTTATATTCAAAATAGCTATAAATAATTAGTTACAGGGGACCTAGCTTCCCCCTCCTTTTAAGGCCTAATTTAGGTTCTTTATCAAAATGATTTAAAATGCCTTTCTCAGTGGGAAACTGTATTTCAGAGCTTTTATTTATTAGACTTCTCAAAAAGTGTGTTTTTAATGCACATCCTGACTTTCTGCCAAAACTCTCCACTCTAACATTGGGATTGGCACAACCCTTTGTATAGGGAGTTATATTTATTGGATTTTTACATATTGATACAGAGCAATTCATCTAAATAAATCATACACAGAACTGGCACATAAATCTCCCAGTCTTCACTACTCACTGTACTATATTACTATCCTGACAACCTTCCCTCAAATACAGAGAAACTTTCCTCTTGGTGTACTTTTTTCTAGTCCTCTTAAAGTGTCAAAGATTTTCTGGGGCTGTGTAGCTTCATTGTTGTTGCTGTGAGCTGTAGCATTTGACTGTGGATTTTGTTTTATAATGTAGGGGCAGGACAACATCACTGCATTTTAAAGGAGGGCAAAGAGCCTCAAACTGTGCAAAATGTGTGGATCATAACGTAGTACACAAAGGCAGATTTCATGGTAAATGGCTGAATATCTGAGTATTTTAGCATTATGAGCCCACTATGACACTGAGAAGAAGTTTCTTTCTTGTGGTTTAAAAAGCACAATGGCTCTTGTGCTGGATGGCTGTTTTGAGGAGTGCAGTTTGCTTCAGCAGTTTCAGGACTCCCAGACTAAGTGTGTGTGTGTAGGTTGGACCCCTCCATTCTGGGACACCCTCTCTCCCCTTCCCAAATTGTTTCCTGCTTTCTGAGCAGAAGTTGCTTATGAGACAGTCTGGGCCTAATTATTTTAAGCAAATACAAAACCATAAGCCAGATCATGGATGGGTACAATTCAGTGTAACCCTCTGGCAGTACACACCAGTGGAAGCTCTGCCCAGTTGTGTTTTGAATCCCTGTCATTACAAATCCAAGAGATGTGACAGCCTTCTCTAAAAACTCAAGTTCAGTCTTTCCCAGTGAAGGGTTAAGAGCTGTGACTTTCCAAAAGGATTTTGTAGTACTGGGCCCATCACTCCAGAAGGCTCTGGTCTTTCTGACGAAAGGGCTCTGACATCCAGGCAGCACTCTTGAAAGTTCAGAGTCTGGAAAGTCAGAGCTCTGCAAGAAATCATTACAATAAAAGGTAGAACAGATTCTAGCAAGTGTTCAATCACCCAGCGGGGTGCCACTTAGAGGCAGAAGACCTTAAAACAACCAGCAAGATGCCTGCAGAAGAAGCCTCTGTGCCAGCTCTGGCACTCTGTGCTTGTCATTCCACTCTGTGCCTGTCATTCCACGACTTTCATCCAAGGTAAGTTTGGCAGAGGGGCTGGGGACAGGCTGGGTCAGGGCACTGCTGATCTGTGAGGGCCACAGCCATCATTTTATTCACTAGAAGAAAATAGAAGGAATCCAATTACAAGCTAAGATAATTTTCCTGATTGCGAAACAAATACCATATATGAGGATGCTTCATGCAGAAATAGGGAAACAGGCACAAGGGCACCTGCAGAAGGCCATCAGTGACACTGCTGTCAGCATTCACCTCTGGCTGGAATCCAGCTCCTGCCATCTCCAGGCTCTGTCATTGCAAGCATGTCTGGAGAAGAAAACAAATAAGAAGACCATCTTTTTTCAAAAATCCTTTTAAAAATGCCCTGCTAGCACAGACTATTCCTATGGTAAACAGGGATACTCCAGCCCTGCCCACTGTCACAGTGTCTCATGTCATATCAGCTGTCCATGGATTTAGGGGTAACTCTGTCAGACCTTCCTCTGGCTCATTCTATTTGTAAAAGGGGGATAGGATTAGAGACTTCAGCCAGGGACAGGGTTAGATTGGATATTAGGACAAAATTATTCCCTGTGACGGTGGTGAGGCCCTGGCACAGGTTGCCCAGAGAAGCCGTGGCTGCCCCATCCCTGGAAATGTTCATGGCAGGTTGGATGGGACTTGGAGCACCCTGGGATAGCAACCTGGAAGGTGTTCCTGCCCAGGGCAGGGGGTTGGAAATACATGATCTTTGGGTTCCTTCCAATCCAAAACATTCTATGATTCTTTGACCACTGGTAATTTACTTTCCTTATTATATCCAAACATACTGTCTACAACCTACCTTAAAAGAAATCATAAAATGGCAGAATTTTTTAAAATGCATGCAGACTTGCCTCAGAAGAACAAATTTGTTTGGATGGTAAACAAAAATTCTGGGTTTATTTCCTTTTTTTTTTTTTTTGCTTGAAATCTGTGTGCATGTCGAAAAATATTCCTGTGTACTTTCAAGAATAATTGAAGCATATGTACCCAAAATGTAATACTTTTCATAATGGTTTCAGACTAAATTATCCATTATATGGGACTAACACATAAAAGCCTTCCTCTACATCAAGTGATAGATCAAAGGGAGGCACGATGGCTTGTCCACATGCACAAACCACACCTCTCAGATTCTGAGAACAAGGATATGCTGTCTGCATTTTAACTACATCTCCATGACATGAAACAGTATTCCTGCGTCTCCTACTGTGGGAGAGTCAGGTAGTCCTGGCTACAAAGATTTCCTTTTACATTTCTCCTCTCTTTTTTTTAGTTCCATAATACAGATGAGATTTCAGTGACTAGTCCTGGGTGAGTCTAATTTGAAAACTAAACTTCTCTCAGTTCCTCTCAGGGTGATGTGGGAACCTGTCAGGAGGAAGTGTGGTTCTCAGTCCTTGGGTGGTAAATCCATGAACCCAAACCTCAGTCCTGCATCCTGGGGGGTGGGTGCTGGTGTAGACGTGCTCCTGCACAAATCCCAGCAGCTTCAGTGGGCACAGCATCAGGACTGATGTGCTCCTGTTCCATGGGTCCCTGTCTTCCTGCTTTCTGCTGGTTGTTGGAGCACAGCGTTGTGCGTCAGACCCTTCTCCTCTTGACTGGCTTGCTTGTTGAACTCAGATGTATTTAAAACTTTCTGTGCCTCATTTTTCTATCTGCACAATTAATCTAGTAATATTTCCACCCTTGTAAGGATTCTTAATTACTCTGTCTACCTAAAACCCTTTCCTTCAAGTGGATGATGTGAGTGAGACAAATTCTGAGTGTTACTGCCGGTGAGCATTAATGGATCACTCTCAGATAGGGATCCAACTGTCCCAGCCTTTGGAGTGTTTTGCTGTGAGTTTTTCTCACTATCTCTTCATGAGTAATAAGAAATGCAAACTTACTGGCTTAGTGGCATGATTAAAGATGTTTGTGCTTGGAATCCAACTGCAGTAAGAGACTGAAGATGTATAGTTTCATTTAAGTGCATGTCTAGATCTAGTCTCCCAGCCAGTAGATTGGATGTTAGCCCAATTATTCCCATTAGCATTTGGTTGCTGAGCACTGATGTACTACCATGATCAGGGAATAAAATTCCTTAAAATAAGCTCCCTTAGCTGAAATGTAGAGGTACCTTTTATTGTTGTCGTGGCTGCAAAAAATGTGAAGTGCACTGGGAAAGTGCTGAGTTGAGGCACCAGAAGAAGAGGCTGTGATCATGGAAAGGCTGAAACTTCTCCTCTGATCATTTCTGACAGCTCAGAGTGGTTCTTTCACAATTGGAACCACTTGTGCTGCTTATTAATATAATGAAACTTATCCTCCAGCAAAAACAGAACCAACGGCTGACACAGGAGTGGAGGGAGAGGCTGAAACCTGATCTGCTTAGGGGTCTCTTAAAGATGATGGAAGACTAATAAAATCCAGTCTGCTTCCTACCTCCATTACAACTCCTACTCCCAGCCTGTCCTCACAAGCTCAAATGGAATAATGGCTCCTTCTAGAGCCAAGCCATCCATCCCCCAGTACAGCTGAATGGCCTCTAATGGTATTTGGCACCAGGGCCTGTTTTGGTACATTCCCTGATCTATGAAATTCTTTACTTTGATTCCATTGGGTGCTAGATGAAGCCTCTAAAATGTTTCTTATTTCTTCAGGAGTAGACTTCTTTGGTCATGTGTTTTGGGGTTTTTTTATAATTATTTTTCAGGTTAAAAAATGTTTCCACAGTACTTCACGAAAGCTCAGTGTTTGGTACATCTTCATCATGGGGATAACCAGAAGAACAGAAAACCATCAATTTTTTCATTGGCAGTGGATTAGAGAAACAGTCATAACTCTGCATTTAATAGGATTGCTCAACACCAGGAGGGTGACCATGAGATGCTGAGTGAAAAAAAAATATTATAATGATTAAGAAAAAAAATATAAAAACCACCAAACCTGAGGTCTTCAGGTTTTTCAAGAAGTAGGTAGGAAAGCAGCTAAACAAAACTGTAAGGGTAAGCAGGGCAAAATGTCAGAGTTGATTTAACTCATTACATGTAAGTGGAAAATAAGGGATGAAAGTTTAGTTTAAGAAAAATTAAGGAAATACCCAAGAATGAGTTTGCAAAGTGCAATATTTTCTCTCAGAGCCATAGGGTTAGCAGGTTGGTATCCAGCATCTGTGACTGATTAGGGGCATTTGAGATGGCAGGTGGCTTTTGGAAATGGAAACCTTACAGGGCTTTGCAAATACTTTCTGTAGTTAGGCAAAGTTATTTGATTTATTCTTGCTGGATCTCATTGAATAGCCTGGTTTAAAATCTATCAGCTTGTCTTAATCCATGTTAATATTTTCTTATAGACACAGTGTTGTGAAAATTCTCCAATCAGATTCTGTAGAGTTGCCCTGGAGAATAATAGAGTTACTCAGTTTACACCACCGAGGGCTGTGTTAAGGTGAAGAACATAAATCATGGCATTTAAAAATGCCAGCCAAATCTTTTAGACAGTAATGAGATCAAGAACCAGATCTGATCATATTTGCTCCTGACAATTTTAAAGAGGCCTATAATTCCACGTGCTTCCCTCTGTGTGGTCATGTTGAAATTGCCTGTCTATATCAAGAAGCCAAAGCCCCAAAAAACTCCTCAGCAGGGTGAAGGGTGGAGTGGGGTTGATCTGCTCATCAGTTCACACTGTTGGAAAAGGAGCAGGAAAAGGCAACCCTGCATCTCTTCTTTGCTCCAGTCCACAGGTCACGAGCTCCAGTGAGGCCATGCAAGAGGCAGAGCCACAGGAGAGCCTATGATTCTCCTCTTTGGGCTTGGATGGGAACCAAAACTCATCTCTGGGAAGAAATATTCGTAAGAGACACTGAGGACAAGAAAGTAAACCCCATGGCTGGAGCTACTCCAAAAGTCAAGCCAACATACAACAACTGGCTCCTTAAAAAAGGGTAACAATAGGTAAAACAGAATTTACAGCTGCAGGAAGTGCAGTCATAACGTGATTCAGGGCAAGTGGAGTTAAAACTCTCAATTAGCTTTCCCAAAGAGCATTCTTGAGGAATAACTCAAGGAGCAAATACTGCAGAAGCCCCAGAACAGGTTTGTTATTACTAGAGAAGAAAAATCCACATTTGGCCAAATCCTTCCATTATCTGATATTGGTAAACCAGTCCTGCACTGCTGTCTGGGATGTTCTAACCTCGGCACTGGTCCAGATCCATTTCCAGCTATGGATTGTGTGTCTGTCTCTGTTTGTGTGTTCTTCTGCAGATTTGTTTTAAACCACCCTTCTTGAAGCTTTCCAGCATCCTGATTTATAAGATTTTACTAAGCTTCACATAGCCTTTTCTTTTCTTTACTAAGTATGTTTTACTACTTTGTATTTTTTTCCCAAAAAAATGGATTTTATTGGACAAGGGTTCAAACGTAGCTGCATAATGTTTGTTTTACGGATTTTGTATTAAACCACTTTAACACATTTGTAGACCTGAGGAACTCGGCAAATACTGTGAAGGAAATGCCCTGAGCTTCATCTTGCTGCTTTGAACTGAGCACAGTGAACTTTGCCTGGTTACTGAGCTGACACGTGAACAACCCATTTGCAATTCAGAGAGAGAGAGCAAGAGAGAGAGCGAGAGAGCAGGGGGGTCTGATCCTGCTTTTACCAAAGCCAAAGGAAATCCTACTGCTGACTGCAGCAAAATCAGAAGCAAAATCATAATGACTATTTAAGATGATATTTCACAAGTACAGTAATGTGACAATCATGATAAAGTCGTGGTTTTTCCAGAGGCACCATATGAATTAACAGGGTCTTTCCAACTAGCTCTCCTTGAAATGGGTTGCAAGAGGTAAAATAAATTTTTAAAAAGTCTCTAGGATACTTTCCCGTTGTCAGGATTTTTATTCATTTAATAAATAGCTGCTCTATTTTGAAGGCCTTTTTTATTTTTTTTCATCATTGTCATCTTCTCTTTCTTTATTGTAGCATGAGTAATCTAATTTTTCTGCATAGCATGTTGCAGTTTGATAGACAGGTCTCTGAGGGAAGCCTTATGTGTCAGCATCAGTGAAAATGACTTCTGAGGTTGGCTCACACCCCCACGCAAGCGTGGAATCCAAATCACCCCAGAGTTACGCATCCGCCTGCCCCACGCCTCGCTGCTGGATAATGTATTCATTTGCCTCTGGCGAAAAAAAAGTGAGATCGTCCATTGCATACTGATGTCATGTGGAAGGAGCCATAATTGGGACTGGTCACATGTCGAAGGCACTGCGAGCTGCTGCTTTTTGCCGTCTGTGTCGCTAAAGTTCAGGTCTCTGGATCTGTACCTATAGACATCGTGTGCTCCGAGGACACGCAGGGCTTGGAGACCCAGCAATTCAGGCACGTCTTTCACCAAAAAAAAGCAAATGCAAATAGGCTGCAGGCACCCAGATCTGTCTTTTTTTCCAGAATCCCATCGTAGTGGCAGGAGATTTTTATTTGGCTCCATCACTACTTAGGTTTATCAGTAATAATTAATGACTTGTGCAATTGCATTTCCCACTTTAATCAAGGAGAGGTATTTCCAATTCAGAGTTGCAGCAAGAAAACACCCACAAATGGGCTGCCCTTTCTTCTTCCTTTTCACAGGCAAATGCAGACAGGGAGAAAAAAGACTTTTTGCTTAAGGTGTATATAAAGCTTTTACAGCTTCACTTCCAAAAGGACTCTCTTTAGGACTGAGCTTCCCAAGTTACCTGCCTGATTTCCTCCTCCCAGTAATGCAGCCTAAATAATTTGGGTCCCAACTATTAGAAATCATCATGTGAAGCCCACTGAATGGACAGGAAGATTTCCAGTGATTCATCTGTTTTCAATTATGCCTGTAAGAGCACTCCTGCCCTTACTTCCTGCTTGTAATAGCCTGAGAAGTTATTAGACGTGCTGGGGCTCTGGATGGTCTGCCACTGATTTCTGGGGACTTGGATCAATGCTCTTTGACTCAGTTTCCCTGTCTGTAAACAAGACCTTTAGTAAGGGCAAGGAGTCTCCAGGATATGGAAGAGAAGCTGAGCACCTGAGCTGAAAGCTGCTGCTACCTGGTAATCCCATAACTGCTGGCAGCGTCGGTAGAGGTGAACCTGCAGATATGAAATACAGCTGTCATTTCTGATTTCAGTGTCATCCCACCTCCAGGTAAGGAAATAGAGCTCGCTTTGGGACAAACCCACCAAATTCAGTCTTCTTAACCTTCAGTCTGGATAGCTGCAAAGATGAACAGAAGAATTTTATGCATAACATTTTAACTTGGCTTGATGTGCTTCCCAATAGCATGTAAATAAACTGCCTCATTCAGAGCACTCTGTTCCTGACATATAACCCATTGCTCATTTAGCAGATTTAATTTTGCAGGCTTTGTGCATTTTTTATGTGACAATGATGATGTGAGGAGGCATGTCATTATCACAGAAAGCCAACAGCACAGACTCTTTTTTACAGAAGTCCCTTCTTGCTGCTCCTTCAGAGCAGGAGCCCAAGATAATTCTAGCATGGGGTGAGCCATCTGTGACATGGGGCAGTTTTACTTGCAAACTTTATAACTCTTAATCGCTGCTGTATTTCCTGGCACTGTCAAGTAATAATGTCAGTGGATATCAAATTTTAAGTACATAGGACTCAATTATGATCTTGCAGAACACAGAGGCTGCTCAAATCCAGTCCAGACTGTGAACTCACAATCTGCTGTTTACTTAAAGTATATAGAAAGCACTTGACCTCTTCTCAGTGGCATCCATGTGGAAACACTCGACAATAGAGGCCTTCCTTGGTTTTCTTAGGAATCATGTTTCAACAGTTTTATCTTCTCTAATTAAGGTCAATGGTCATACACTCCCACTTCTCTCCTCACCCCACTCTTCCAAAATTGCAGGCACTTACCCAGATCCAGTTACCCTGGATGAAACAAACTGGGCCCAATTTGTGCATACACAATTCCGGGGGGAATGAAGAGAGTCACGGAGATTTGAGGCTTTGCTGAACCAAGTGCTGTGTCTGAGCTCTTGTGTTCACATGCTTGTTCACCACGATGAGAAGCAGAGTCTGATAGTCAGAAGCAAACAGTAGGCGGGGGGTAGGATTGCTGCAAATGTAATTTCACTACGAGAATATTTCCTAACCCACAGCACATGTTCCCACCCAGTGGGGAAGGTGTGAGCGAGTTCTGAAGGAGGACAGCGAGAGCGAATCTCATCTCCCTTTGCAACACTGTAAGTGCTAATTGCAGGCGGGGAGGAAGGGTGTAGCTGGTAGACGTCTCGGAGAAAGCCTGGGGAACACAGCACAAGGACTCGTGTTGTCGTTGTCAAAGAAACCCAGGAGTGCTTCACATCCCAGCATCCCTGGGAAGATTCACTTCGACACTGCTGTGCTTTGTCTCCAGCCCTGGCTGCCTCTTCTTGAAAACCCTCATCGTACTCAGCAGGGCACTTCCCAGGAATGCTAATGCTCCAGCCAAGGCCATTGTGTCAGGATGCAAAGGATACCTCCTAGCCCACTGTCAAGGCTGAAAGAGCACATCCCACTGAATCAGGGGCATGTGGGGACTGGATTTATCATTAGAAAACCCCAGTAGTTTTTCGGAGCAGTATACATTCTGCTTAGTAATTACCTTTTCTCTACTAAAAGGATTATTTCTTTTCATTATTATTGTTGAGTAGGTGGCAGCTATGAATGGTTAACAGTGCAAAGCAGAAGTTGGTGAAATAAAACTCTGTGCTTTTAGAAGTCATTTTACATATGTAAAAACAAAATTGGGCCAGGCAGCTGCAGACCTTGCTATTATTTAGGCTTGTGCTTGATGCATTGCATCCTTTAAAGGGAAGGATGCAATGCATCTTTTCCCTCATTTCTCACACAGAGCAGAATATCACTTCCAGAAAAGAGCTAATGCTGTCCTTTTCCTTTATATATATCTATAAAGAAAACCAGAACAAAACTAACAGAGTTGTGCCCTAAGTGAGATTGTCTTGACCCTTTGCAGAGGCAGGTCTGCAAGCCAGATCCTCAGAGCCTCTGTCAGCACACACTTCCAGCACAACTCCTTTGCTCATGCTGAGCTCAGCCATGGGTGCAGGATCAGGGCACCTGTTCCCTGTAGAGAATAACCACCAAAAAACATGACTTTTGTTTTAAGTAGCTGAAAAATGTGTTTGGTTCCAAGGGCAGAGCAGGGCAGGCTGTGGTGTTGAGCAGCACCATGGGTTCCTCACCCCAGTGGTGTGGGGATTACATCCATAATTTCCATGCACCAGGGAGGCATGTCAGAGCAATCTGACATCCCAGAGAGATGGATTTTTCATGTAAAAGTAGAAAGTTATTAGCTCCCAAAATGTTCTCTTGGCAGCAGCTGGATAGCAAGTACTGCCCTGGGGAAGGCAGGTGCTGGGCCAGCACGGCCCTGCAAAAGGTTTTGTGTCGTCACATATTGGAGAATAGTGTAATAAAAACCAAGGATTTTTATTCCTGAAAGAGCTCAGTCACTCATGCCACAAGGAAGATTATGTTTAATTAAATATTGAACCCCTTTATATATCTGTACTAGGCTCTGAATCACGCTCCCTTTCCTTACATCCAGAGGACATTCCCACATCTTCAAAGATTTTACAAATGAGGCTGGTTGAGAGTTTTGTTTCCCCTGGAACTGAAGGTGAGCTACTTTGGAGATGGAAACCAGCAACTCTTGAAAATCCCTCTTTCAGCAGAACAGGCCAGGAAAAGAAAAAAATATACAATATCCCAGAAGTGAGGATGACATTTTAATAGCAGAAACACTACATTATTATTTAGTACCTGTGCTTTGTTGCTATGCTGGAGGGCAGGTTACACCTCTTCCACTGAGTTCTGTAATGGGCCCTTGCACTTCAGTTACTCCTTGTTTGATTCCTGCGATATTTTCCTGACTCCTTTTTGGGGAAACTTTCATATTCCTGCTAAAATTTAGTCACTGGGGACTGCTTAGACATCCTCAGGCCCCCCCTTGGATTTAAACTCCATCTTTTTTGTGAGTGTGCTGTGAGTTTTCTTCATTGCTGGGATATGTGTTATCTCGCTCAACTGCATTTAATTTGGTCTCAATTTGCATACTCTCGTCCTGGGCTGAATCTGTCAAGATTTTCCCATGACACATTTTGCCTCTGCTGTTCCCATGACACATGTTCCTTCTGCTGCAGCAAGATCTACTCTGTGGATTCATCTTTTCTTTGGAGAAAAGTGAGGCTGTTTTTCCGAAGTTCAGGTTCTCGCCGATAGGATTTTCCATGCCTTCCCAGATCTGCAGTGATGTCAGTTCACACACAATCTTTCTCAGTTCAGCAGGGATGAAACTCAAAATCCTTTCTCACTTCAGTCTCTCACAGCTGGCTTGAGCAAAAGGTTGTGGTTTGTGCCGTGTCATCTGGTTTGCTGTTGGGTGTTCAGGGCTTGCTTGAAGCCATTTCTACAATAAAAAGACTAAATTCTAAATACCATCCAAAGACTGGGCACGTGTGTACAGAATTAGGACCCCTTTTCAAAGACCACCTTGGGGTGAGTCACTTGACCTGGCTGTACCTCAGTTCTCCATTTATAACAGAGGAAAATAATATTAATGCAAGTCTAACTTTCTTCAGATACTGTGAGGCTCAGTGCACAACCAGAGGTGATGTTCTCGGGTATTGCAGTAATAGGGGTCACAGGAGCTAGATGGAAAAGTAAAGCAGAAGCTAGTTAAGACTTTCTCAGCTGCAAAGGATTAGTGTTCATTTTAAAATCTCTGGCTCTTGGCAAATTGGGAGAGTTACTAACCTGTAGCTTAAAAAAAAAAAACCAAAGCAGCTGAAACAAGGGTGTTAGCAAGTCTGGCAGCACAGCAGCACGGTGCACCTTATCTCTATCCTGGTGGAAAATCAAAGGCACATTTCCAGCTGTGCCCGTGAGCACTGTTTGGTCACTGAACAAAGCAACTGGCACCTCGTATCCAACCTACAGAATGATCACAGCCTGCTTCAGGTGCACAAACAAGTGCAGAAATGAGCTCCATGCACAGAACTCATTGTTATTCAATCAAGCCTTTAATTGTAAATGTTTTAAGCAAGGAATTCTCTGTTTTATGAAAGTGTGCTCAGCATTACTCCACCACAGACATCTGTCATTCAGCAGGCACCACCCAATAAAAGTGCTTAAAATGTTCTGTTCCTCAATTAAAATATAAACCAGAGCTGTTTAAGGGCTTTTACGAGGTGATTTCTATTTACCTGACAGATTTCCACACTGGATAAGCACAAAGCAGGATTTCAGTTTCTGATCAGAAGTGATGGCTCTGCAAAATAGCAAAGCTTCAATTGTTTTAATTTATTTCTTTTTGGTTTGGTTTTTTATTTAATTCCAGGAATAGTAAAAATCCATGAAGAAGAAAGGAATTCCTATGCCAGATAAAACCTAGGAAGAACAAGGAAGAACATCACACATGCTGTGCTCCCCAAAAGGAGCCAGAGAGCTTTGGCCCTGGGCTTGTATACTGGAGGAACTGGGATCCAGGATGAACTCCTGGAGCCTGTGCCAGCACCTGCTAACCTTTTTTTCCAAATTTCATCTGATAAAAGCCAGGGAAAGTGCTCTGCTCTGGTCTGAAACAGGCTCTTATTAAGAGAAACAAGACTATGGCTAGACAAAATCTCTCATTCTCCCCAAAGAAACACTGCATGAACGCTCTCATGGTTGTTCCACTGCAGATGGATATTTCATCTCTCATCTGCTTTACTATGGCTCTCAACAAAGATCTTTCTTTTTATCCTCCCTTCTACTCAAGCAGGAGTGGACGTTACATGGAAAACAAGCATTTTCACAAGAAAACCCCTCTACTTCTTGTTCCAGATCCTCAGAAACTCACCTTCAGTGGCACGAGAGATGCAGGAAAGGCTTTGCTGTGTGTTATGCTTTGTACAATGTGCTGATGCGTGGTCTCCTGTGCTCCATCCTCTGGCAGGGAATCACTTCAGTGCACCTGGTCAGCATCAGGATAGAAGAGGATGGCAGTGTCAGGAGGAGAAGATTTAACTATTGCAAGACAAAGCTTTCAGCATCAAACCTTAAACTTCCTGGTTTTGCCAGATAACAATATTTTTTGGACCAGTTTGCCCTGTCCTGCATGGCCATTAAGCCATTGTGACACTTCATCACACCAGTCACAGCTGATTTCTGACAGCGTGAGCAAGCCAAGGATGGAGCCTGTGGCGAGGGAAGGTGGGTGGGTTTGCCCCATCTCCTCCATAGCTGGGTGCCACCCTGCTCCTCCCTGCAGCTGCTTTTTGGTGCCTGCAGCTCCACAGAGCCTCACAACAAGACGAACTGACATTCCACATCACAGCAGCCTAGCCCAGGAAACACAGGCTTCTCCCAGGAGTTTCAGGTATCCGGTGTTCATCCTGCCACACCGCACTGAAGGGACAAAGCTGCCTGTGCCAGAGGTAACAATAATTGCTGATGCTAAACCTCGAGTTGGTAAGTCTCTGCTGAGCTGCCTCATTAGATTCTTCTAGGGGAGATGTTAATTCCCTTTTAAAATTAAGGAGAGGCAAAGCAAACAGCAGCTAAACCCAACAACAGGTACACAAGAAGCTCCCGGATTTTGCACTGCAGGTATTCTTAGGAGGCTTTCTGCCTTGAACCACACTGCTTGGAAAGTGCTGGGAAATCTAATGTTAGTCCTTAACTCAGTCTGATGTGTGTGTTTTTTCCTTTCCAGCAGTAGCATGAGTTAAGGACAAGGCATTAGCCCTCACTGCGATCCCCCCACTGTCAGTTCAAGTCAGATTCTTCCCGTTATTTATATGTTCCCTTTTGTAAGTGTATCGATTATACAAGTGAGTTCTCAAGTGCTTGGGCACTCAATACAGCCACACAATGGAGGAAAGCGTCCAGGTTAGCACAGAATTGCACATGTGCTGAGCATGCCAGGGGACAGGAGTAAATAGTGACATGTACAGTTCAAAGCCACCTCTTCAGAGCTTTCTGTTTTGCTGTATGGCAATTAAAAATAAAACCTGCATTTCAAATTCCAAGGTGGAGCAACCAAAGTTTGTCAGAGTTATTCTTAGCCATGGCAGAATTGCCACCTTCAGGCCATTTCTGAACACACCAGATTATTCCATGATAATCCAAAATCCAGCACAAGCTCCTCCCTCCCCTCTGTTCATTTTACCCTCTGCATTATGAATGCTGTGGGTAAGGGCTGCCTGTTTCACAGGGGGCTTGGTATCACAGAAAGCTGGTTGTTGATCTCTGGATGCCTGCAGGCCAGCAATCTGTGCTACAAGTTACCCCTCTTAAAAAAAAAAAAAAAAAAAAAAAGAACCAAAAAAAAAGACAAGTGGATAAAACTGATACAAGCATCTGTAACAAGCTAATTGGACCCTTGTGGGCAACACAGCAGATACAAAATTAAAACAAACAAAACATCTCATTGTACAACTGTACTTCCAGGACCGTTATCACAAAGGGATCTGTCTGGATTCTTATTTTAGTTTTGTTTTGTTTAAAAGGACCTGATTATGGCCAGAGCTGGAGTATCACAAGTCTGTTTTCATCTATAAAGAAAGGATATTTTGCCTCTGAACCTGAGAAATTGTTAGAAGTTGGTAATTAGTATGACTTGTTAATAGAGTTTGGCTGTGATTAAGCTGTGATTGAGTGTGAGTTTGGTTCTTGTCAATGCGAATGCCTGTAAGGTTGAGAGATGTTTAATGAGACACCTGTTGTCAGCAGCACCCGGTGGGCTTTGTTGCGCCTGATTGGAATTTGTACCACAGAGCAGGAGCAGCAGCACCGAAACACAGCAGCAGCAACAGCAGCAGCAGCACCAAAACAGCAACAGCAGCAGCAGCAGCACCAAAACAGCAGCAGCAGCAGCACCAAAACAGCAGCAGCAGCACAACAGCAACAGCAGGCCCAGCCCCAGCTGGAGGATTGCTGGCAACAGCAAAGGATCCAAGAGAAACGGAGGGTCAGACCCACAAGGAACATCCATCCAGCTGCAAGGACTGCCTCATGCTGGGACCAGGTTTACATCCTTCAGCACAGCCAGAGACTGCACTGGAAAGCTCCAGGGATGCTCCATGTCCCACAGGTCATGGTGCTTGGGGTGATCCATCATCCAAGCCATGCAATTACAGCTGACTTGGGCAGTGCAACAGGCAAAAACATTGACATCTTTATCTAGTCATGAAGGGATGTTGGCTTGTGCTGCTGTGTGATGGTGTGTCT
This sequence comes from Aphelocoma coerulescens, assembly GCF_041296385.1. NCBI lineage: Eukaryota > Metazoa > Chordata > Aves > Passeriformes > Corvidae > Aphelocoma > Aphelocoma coerulescens. The sequence goes on from NC_091024.1 coordinate 9,099,020, forward strand.
TTGGGAGATGGCAAGAGGGGGGAATGCAGCCAAGCAGGTTTAAGCCTCTCTACCCCCAAAATGTCCAGCCCTTGGGTAGCTGGCAATAGTGGGGCTCTTTAAAGTGTGACACTGATGGAAAAAGGGTCTGCCCAGCCCAGCCCTTGCTCATCCTTCCCCTCTGGCATTCTCCTCAAGGGAAAATGTCCCACTGAGTGACTCAAGTGACCCAAGTACCTCTTGGCCTTTGAACAGAAAAAGTTTCGTTCATAGATGACATTTTTGTCTCATCAGCATAATTTTCCACGTGACTCCATATACCACACCTCACACCAAAACCTGAGCCTGATGACAAATTTGTGTACTTGGGACTACACATGTAAAATATTATTTCCCCCTGTATGTCTATTAAACATTTTCAAGTGGCTGCTACTTAAAATATAGGTTTTACATTCAAAAAGCCAAAGAAGCTGGAAACAATCACGCTGGCCACTGTCGCAGGCTTTTAATGTGAAATGCCCGAGCTGGGAACAGGAGCAGAAACATTTCTGCTCATGGAATGTGCCTCGGGAAGGAGCCATCGGCTTTGTGATGGATCGGAGCAGCCACTGGATGGCATTGCTCTACACGAATGGACCTGCGAGCACAAGCACTCAACACGGGCTGCTGTGCCAAGGAGATTAATTCAGCCCCGAGAGGCTCACGCCACCGTGACCTTACCAATTCTTTAAATAACATTCAGAGTTCTCTTGGCTGCCTGGGTGAGAGCTCTGGGCACAGAGTTTGGTCAGAGTGAACAAAGCCGATATCCTGAAGCAAACCTATTTCTAGGCTGAGTGCATTTGTCTTTCACTTTACATGAGATCAAATATTCACCCAGTTTTTGATAGGTTTCCTTCTCATGAGATGGGAAAAAGAATCGTTTGTAATTTCTGGCCGTATCAAACCATCACAGGGCAGGCACAGCCAGCCAGGAAGCAATGGCTTGACTGAAGCCCCGACGCTGTGGACGTGCTGGCCAGCCAGCTCAGCTCCCCAGGGCTCACGGGGTGGCAGACAGCTAAGGCTGTTGAGCTGAGCAGGTTATTCGTGTGTAGTGAAAAGACAAACCAAAGGAAAATGGAAAATAACTGGGTGTCTGGCATGTTCTGCTTTGCTGTGTGCTCCAGAGCATCAAGCCCTGATTATTTCCCACGTGCAGTGCCGCTCCATGCAACAGTAGCCTCTCAGGATATGTTAATACAACTTTGCTTTCTGCTACATCACTTATTGATAAGGAATCAGCTGGTGGCCAAATAACCTGATGTTCATATTTTCCCTGGGGTTCTGCGTTTCTGTCATTACTGACACTCTGTGTTGGCCTCATTCTTTCAGCGACTACATGTGGCCAAGCCACAAGAGAATATCACTAGCCCAGTTCGTGCCCAAAAGAAATCTGCTGATGGCTTTGGAGGTGCAGCAGGATATTAGGAACTGTAGCCCCACAGAAGGTGTATCTGAAGGGGGATACACTGTTTGTGAGGGTCAGTTGACAGTCATAGCCAGCAGATGTACCTTCAGTTAGGACACATCATCAGGTGAGTGCTTGTACATGGGCTGGTACAGCTGTTCTGGGCACAGAGTTCCTATTAGTATTGCCCCGTTTTGACCAGTCTAATAAATTTAATGATCATAGTCAATTAGATAATGGCAGTTACACTGCGATTAAAGTTAGGTCATCTGTTCAAGTCCTCCAAAAGCTCCTTCACTCCCAGTTCTCAGTTCTTTACTCAAACTCCTGTGCCCAGCTGCCTTTTTAAGTACTGGAGAGGTAGGATGAAAAAATTGCTGAATAAAATAAATGCTACATTTGTTTTATGAGCCCATTTGTCCCCTTTTTCTGGATTTACCTCCCAATCCAAACAACAAGAGAACTGTATCCATCTTGATGTGCTCAGCAGTCCACTGATAAATGCCCTCTGCTGTCAGAAATGCTCAGGCATGGTGGGAAATTGAGGTTATATCAGCAGGGGGCCGCTCAGATCCTTCTTCTGATGGCCCCAGCTCTGCTACAGTGGCTGTTAGAGGAGACCAGAACAACTGGTGGTGATTGCCTGTTTCACGTCTCCTATTAGGAACCACTGCTTGAGGTCTCTTGTGCCACCCATGGGAAGATCTCTATGAGGTGACACCAGCGAGCTCAGTGGTTTTGATCTCTTTCTATTGACTTTAGAGGAAATGGCAATTTCTTCCCAACTTCAGCACCTCAGGGTTATGTTTGAACACAAGCAGGATAAATCTGATTATCTTCATTTATTTCATAGTCAGGAGCATAAAGACTAAAAGAAGGGTGTTTCCTATTGTTGGTACACTGCATGGCAGGCTGTGTTTGGAAAAGATCCCCTCGGACCCAGCATTCATGGGATGGCAGAAATCCCAACTAGGGTACTCACTGCTGTGCTGGCTCTTTTAATGCAATGACCTCAGCACACAAAGGTGACCCTGGAAAATGCAGGGCAGCCCAGAACACTGGCAGGCAAAGGGAATTCAGAAAAAATAAAATTCTAGACTAATTCCAACCCATTACAAAACTATCAGAAAAATTGAACTGTATCTGCTGAAGTGTCTGGTTCTGTCTGGTGGCACAATGTAACAGGGGATCTGTCACTGTCAGTGCTGCTCTTGTCTCGCTGAAAGCTGTGGTGCCTTTCACAACCACGAAATAAAAATTCAAGCCAGCTGTCCCACCTGCCAGAGCAGCTTCTATTCTGGGCTCCCATGTGCCATAGGTATCGTGCTTATTGATTAGCTGGGGCTTATTGCCCCTTGCCAATGTTAGGGAATATTCTCCTGGTTATAATCACCAGGACTAACACAGGCAGAACATTCCAAGCCAGGAGGGGCTGTGCCAGGGTGTGGCTATGTCTCCAGGTTAGACTGTGGTGGGATTGGTATGAAATGGAAAGAAGCTAAGAGAAAGATTGTTTTGAGAAGTCACCCAAGTCAGAAAAGACTGGGGGCCTCTGTGACTCTGGCTGTCAATAAGGTGTTAGGTAGGGGAAGATTAACACCCTTTAGCAATGACACAGCTGTTCCATTGAAGGTGATAACATGTAATCAGGGGAGGGAAGAGTCTAGCACGGAATAATGAACAGAGCAAGCAAAGATCAGCAAAAGGGAAGGTTTTAGCCCAAAAAGCTGAAAAAGCCTCTTAAAGCCGATTATTTTAGTGGGTACAAATAAGTATAAAAAGACCCACAGCCTCACTTTAGGTCTGCACAACAAGCTCAATTATTTACCCCTCTTTCTAAAGTCAGTCTGGCTCCTAGGAAGAAGAAAAATAGTGATAATGTAGAGAATAAAGTCTCTTATCTGCCTTGGCAGTGAGTGTGCAGATAAACACAAAAATCCTTACCCTAAAGACAGCATGTAGCACTGAATCTTTTCCTCTGAAAGCACAGCAAATTATGGTAAGAGTAGGGCTGGGAAGACAATAGATTTAATGGTGGAAAGAACCTAGTATTTTGTCCACTCTTGCCTTCCTTGGAAAGGAACAAGAACAAAGAATTTCTCCCTCAACTGCTAATGGCTAAAGGTTGAAATTGGTGTTTTGATACACCTTCAGCTTTGTTGCTGACCTGACTGAGCTTGTCCACTGCATCAGGAACCCCCAGGTCAGTAGATTTCCACAGGGGACTATAAAACATCAGGATGCTTAATGCAGAGTTAGTGGTGCAGTTCCAGCAGATGTGAGGCCACCATCATAACCTCTCTGCTCCCCCTGTGCAGGAACAGCCTTTCTTTACCCATGTGGCCTGTTCCACGATTAGATTTTGGCTTGAGGAAGGTGGGGGGGTCTAGCTGAGAGATGGAAAAGAAAAAGGGATCACCCCTTTAAAATACAGCAGGGGTTTAGGCTGATCATGAACCATACTGTGAAGAAAGCACAGCCTTCAGAGGCAGTGCTAGGGGGTCTCAGCGAACACCCATATGCAAAGAAAATCTAAATCCCATGGCTCTCACTGAGAGAGGGAACATTTTAGTTGATCTCTACCACATCCTTCAAAGCCCTGAATTCCTGCTGGGTAGGAAGTGAGAACTGCTTATCCATTCCCTACAGGAGCCAGGGACCCACTGGTCCTTTCCCACACCTCAGTGTCCCCTCCCCATCTTATCGACTGCACATAACCCACCTGAAAAGTGACTGCTCTCAGCCCCCCAGCCCCAAAGATGGAAGGTCCTGTTCCTCCCTGCTGGACACGGGCAAGTCACCAACCTTTGGTCAGATGTGCCCCGTGAGAAGCATCCATGTCCCTTTTCACTCCAAACTGCCCCACAGCCATCCCACACAAGCTATTTCAAGGAGTAAAGTGAGACAGGCCGTGCCACCGGCTCGCAGGGAGGTGACAAGAGCTACATCTGTTCGCTCTCCTCGGCGCTCAGGAGCTGTGACATTGCTGTCGGTACAGCCTGAAACAGAGCAGGCAGGAGCTCCAAGGAAGAGGAGAGGGTCTGGATGGAAACAATAACAACTGCAGGGACACCACCAGCACCAGTGGGAGCAGAAATGTTGCTTTCCCACTTGTGAGAGCAGCAGAGCATATGGCCAGTCTGGGACTGTTGTCAGCAGCCCAGAATGGGGCAGCTCTGTTCTGGCAAGCTCCATTTTTTGTCTTTATGACCAGAGAATAGTTGCATGTTGGAAGCTCTGTAGTTGCTAGGGGAAGAGCCATTAATATGCTGGTGACTGAGAAGTCAGCCAAAGCAAGTGCTGAGATAAAATTACTTTTTCCCACTTCTGTTTCACCCTGAGCATGTCATCCACTGTGTTTTCTCTGCTCAGGGTACCTCACGCACACTGTGCTGTGCTAACTTCTTTGTCCTTTCTGATTTTATTTTTCACCTTTCCTAACTGTGACTCCAAAGAATAATACTAATCTGACAGACTAGAAAGACTTCTTACATCATAAATCCCTACTTACTGGCGGAGTAAGACTGCAGACTGTGTCTCTCTCCTGTAAAAACACCTTTTCTCTAATAGCCTGAAAAGCAAGCATAGCAAATAAAATAATAGTGATGGTGAGCTAATGCTGCTAAATCAATGATGAGACTGGAAAAACATCCATAGGAGGGTGATTCTACAGAATAATGAATAATTTGGTGATGGGTGCTACCTGGTTCCCAGCACACAAGAAGTTAATGTGCTTCTCCCTGCCCAGCTTCTGTGCATAATCTTGTTCCAGAACAGTAATGGTTTTTTCCCCCTGTAGTTTTACTCTGCTGGGGCAAGCAGTGCCTTCCCAGGTAAGGCCCTCCCCTCCCACACTTGCAGCCTGTTTCTCCATACAGATCAGTGGAGCCCTCAAATCTTGTCTGCACAAGGTGACAAGTCCAATTCTGGAAAGGTTTACTCCAAATCAGAAAAAATTATTCTTATTCCAAAATAAATACATCTGTAAATCTCCTGATTTCAGAATATTGTTCACAAAGTGATGAAGAGAATACAAGGTGAGCACCCCCTGAGCAGCCTCCCTCCCTTCCAGCACAGTCCCCATCATAAATAACAATGGAACTGAACTATACACAGAAGACGACTTTTTTTTTTTTTTTCCAAAGCCCTCAGGTTTAAAGCAACTGTTCCCAACTCCCTCCATTAATCCCCCAGACACAGCCCCTTTCCACTGCTACACAGGAGTATGGCTCCAAACCATTCTTGAATGAAGTCAGCTCTGCTTTGCCTATGGTTTGCTCTAATCCACACCACTTATAGATATTTTCAAAACTGGGAAACAATGCAAAGCCGCACTTTGTGTGATCATGCAATACCCTGCAAACACAACTATTCATTAAAAAAATAGACTAGGCACTACGACTGCCAGCTCCTGATTCTGCTGTGACACAGACACATTATTTTTCCACTAGAGGAATTTTTTTGCCATGAGACACCGAACAAAAGTCATGAGCAGTTCGTCTGATCAAAGAAATCTCTGCAAGAGTCTGTGGCAGCTTCACCCACCCCTTCATGCCAGCCACTGCTCATTTCACTGAACACTCGCTCTGCTCTGCACTCAGCCCTTGAGAAATTCAGAGCAGATTCAGTACTGTATAGCAATACATTGAGAACAACTGTGTTGTTTCTATCAGTGGAAAAGGAATTTAACTATTCCTGGGCCACAGAAAGCTTGTATGCAATGCCAGGATCTGTTAATACTTTGCCTATACCATCAGTATGGATGTACCTGGCCTTGCTCCGGTGCTGAACAGTGGTATAAATAAAAACGTTATTAATTTATAAAATGCCTTGCCTTTATTTAACAGGTCAATTAAACTCTTAAAAAATTATAATAATTACAATAACCAGTATGCCATAAGCTGTTTGGAAACCTTCTCAATCTTAATTCATTTTCTCTACAGATCTTGTGACTGTTCATTTAATCACAGGGTCACGGTCAGATTTCAGATGCAGAGCTGGGTCCGCTCTATCTGCTCCCTGGCACTATCAGCACCTCCAAATACACCAAGTGACTTCAGTCTACTCCACATGCAGATACTGTGCAATAAATAATGAGCCATGTAATTATAGTTTGAATATTGAATCAGTCTCTGAAAGACAGAAGTGTAGTAGATGAGTTTTGTGAGGACAGGAACAGCATTTGCTGAACATACTTGGGATAATTTCAGTCAAACCATGAACAAGAGCACTTTGGGTTGAAAGATCTACAGAAAAACGCATCTCTGTTCTGCATAAGACTTGGCTGTTTTTTCCATTGGCTTCCACACTAATTTGGAGCAAAACCACAAACGCTGACCTTTTCCATTAAAAAAACAAAAGTACGTCTCCAAGGCAGTGGGAACCATGAAATCAGGAGCTGGAATACAACATTGTGGCCTCTTTTGAGAAAGCCAAAGAGCAGCTGCAAACCTCAAAGCCCCAGAAGAGCTATGAATTCTGGACCACCATCCTTAAAGCTTGCTGACATGGATGTGGAAGGAAAAAGCCCTGATGTGGCAATCCCTGATGAGTGTGCCCTATGTTGCAAGCCCCCAGCTGACCTGCACCAAAGCCATAAGTCTTGTAACACCAAATGTCCACTTCAGCCTTTCCTCTGCAGGAAATAAAGAGGCAGTTTGGGATCCAGTGCTCCCAGCTCCTGACTTCTTCCTGGCTTGGCAGATGAACAGCAAAGGAAGCAGGAGCCAAGGAGTCCAGCAGCTTCCAGAACCTCCCCAGGCAGCTGTAATAAAATCAGCTAATTGGTAGGGAAAAAGCAGATTCTCTTGTAACTTGGTCAGCATCTGATCCATCAGTTTTCTTTAACAGAAAACTGCTCCTTGAGGGAATTGCATTGCCTCCAGTCCCCAGTGTCATGAAAACCGCGGGGGTAACCATGAGCTTTATATCATCTTTGGGCAAATAGTCCATGGCTTTCACAAGAGAATAAATAAATCATTATTCAAATTTCACACGTGGTGAAACTGAGGCACCAGAAGGTGCACTTCCCTGAACAGTAGTTACAAATTCACTGCTCCAGCTGGGCCTGGTTGTCAACTCTGCTGACCTCTGCTCTTTTAGCACAGGCTTCCATGTCATCACTGCACACAGGCAGTCATGGTGGCAAAAGACCACGGATTCATCTTTCTCACCTCTTGAATTTGCAGTGTCACTGCTCCAATATGGCTTCATATTGAAATATTCTGAAGTTTTTATTGAAATGAAAGGGTGCTTTCAAGGTGAAGGAAGAGGGAGACTGATTCTTTGTCTGGAAAAGACTATAATTGTCTGAAGAAAATAGCCCTCATTGATTCAAATGGAATAATTGGGATGCCATTAATAGCTATTAGTTTGGTGATGAGAAGGACCTATTTAGTGAGGCTAAAGGATTAAAGAGGAAACAATCTGAATTCTGTCTCTCACAGCACACCCCCTCCAAAACCTCCTCCGCAACTCGACCGCTGCCCGGCTGACGTTAAACTGCCAACGCTGACAAAAAGGGGATGTTGCATCTTTTATAAACAGCCTTTTGTTTGCTGCTCTGACACCTGCGAAAAGCAAAATTGTTATTTTCTTGCTGCTTGTTGCTAGTTTGATGCCCGCTCTGGGGCTCTACATCAGAGACACTGTTCAGAACAGGTTGCAGGGGTCCGTTTCCGTGCTGTCTGCCGATGGTGCTGCCTGAAGGAAAACCATGGAAACGGAGTTTGACAGGCTCACAGGGACCCACGGCTGCCAGAGCCGCTGTCTTTGAGCGCCTGATGAAGACATCACAGAGCAAACACAACATTAAAACACTGCCGGCTGCTTTGCATCACTTAGAATGCAAATCTCTTTGTTCTGCTCGGCCTTTGCATTTGGTAGCCAAGGAATCTGTGCCATCACCGAACACAGATTTGACGACCTTTTTTCCTTCCCTGCACACCACCCCAAAAAATAATAAATCATTTGTTGCGGTAGGGAGGCTTGTGTGGGAATGTACATGTGAAACAGCCCTGGCTTTCTGCAGTTTCTAGGATTTCTACGCATAAACTAAATGCCCACATTGCAGAAAAGAGTGGGTTGGGCTGCTTTGTGGCTCCCTGTGCATTATTTGATTTGGATTCATTTACATGGCAACTCACAGGGGTAAATTCTATGTCATCTTTATGTCATGGATTAAAAGGCAAAAGTGATCCTTTATTTGAGCAGCATGTCCCTTCCAACCCTTCAAGCCACATGAAAGCCACATGATGAAAACAGAGAAGGAAAACCCCAAACCCTCCCACCTCCAGAATTCCAGTTTTATAACTTTTTATGCTAAATTTGAGGAGCTGTGTGGTTATTAATTCCCCCTTCTCTTTGCAAGCAGCCTCTATTTTAGCTGCAATTTCTGACTGCCTTGGTCAAGGTCAAAATTTCTACACGATCTTTGCCTTGGTGCTTGGATGTGCCATTTCAGCAACTCCTGACAAGCTGTGCTGAACATGGGGCAGCCAGGAAGCTTTTCGTGCTGATTGGAGAAACCCTGGTGACTGTCTGAAGAAGGACAGAGCTGGTGGGGGCCAGCAAACAAACTGATCATCCTCTCAGAAGCAGTAATTTCTCATTGTGTTCTCCCTGCGCTGCCCAACTCCCCCATTACGCTGAGAGGGGCTGATCCTTGCTCAACTGGCAGCAATACCCAACTGGAGGCTACAGCTCATGAATGGGAAATTATTTAAGCACAATATATAGATCCACCTCAACCACGATCCAGTAAGACTGAAATGGGTATTTAGGTTAAGATCATTCTCAAAGGCTTTCATGAAAATACAGCTGGAGGCCTTATCTGCGTAGCTTCTCAGTAAGTTTTGGGAAGCTGCTGCTCAAGGGCCCCAGAAAGGAGCTCATGACCGGCAGGAGGACTTGACATCTTCATGGCCATACCTTGGGGTTACTCCAAAATGAAGCTACTGCTTCCTGCCCAGACCTCTTCCTAATAAAGCTGGTAGCCAGTGGGAATAATCCATAGAAATGCCACAGTTTTGGCACCCTCATTTTTAGTGGGAGCAGTTCTACAACTGGGAACAGAGGATGGACACAAGGATAAAGACACTTCCAAGTCATTGCAAAGTCCTTTTCCTTTCCTTGCCACTGCCCCAGTGGATGTTGGTCTATGTCATCTGTTGGCCCATCAAAGTTAGGCATCTTCATACAAAGCTGGAGAAGAACAATCTGCCTAGACAAGGTTTTCCTGCTTCCAGTACTGGTCCCAAGATGCTTTGGCTTTCTTTTCCAGCTACAGCCTGGGAAGGACCCACTTTACAGCATGGGTTAGCTGTGTCTGCAGAAACTATTAAGTGTGGGTGAAATTAGTGTACAGTTATTGGAAAAATACGGCTTTAAATCACCATAAGAGTATGGAGGAGATGTCACACTGTATTTTGGCAGTCACCAAGGAGATCCAGGTGCTCTCATTTCTCTCTGCTTCATATACACCTTTGGGTTATGCAAAGTCTTTCTCCTTTTACACTCTTTTCCACCCTTCTTGTTTCTTTTCAGGCTGACTCCTTGAAAGACCTTTCATTTTCTTGTGGACTCATTGACTGAGCTTTCCTGACTCAAATCCCTCTGTAGGACCTTGCAGAAATGACATCAAAATATCACCATTTTGAAGCCACATGCTTTTCCTGCCCACTGATGTCCTTTGAGTTTGAATTGCAGTGCTCAGTTTTGACTGTGGGGCAAAATGGGTGGTTTCCTGACTAACCCAATGTCAGGTCAGAAAAGAAGAATGAAAACCAGAAAGGCACCCCAGAATTTCTGAGCAGAAGACAATCAGATTTCTGTGTCAAAAAAATAGCAAAACTAAGGATGAGGGACTTGCATGAAAAATCTTGTAGGCAGTTTTTTTTTTCCTCTTCATTTCCTTTCTCTCACAGTGGGACAAATTCCATTACTATTTCAGTTCATCTGTAAAACATGAGGAACCAGCTGGGCATAGCGTTGGTTCAGAATGAGGGCAGCTGACAAGGGGAAGGTAAAAGGAACTTGTAATTGCTGCAGTTCTCTCCAAGAAATTATTGCAACATGAAAAAGAACCCCTCAAACTAACTTCCAAAAGATAAAGGAAGGCATTAGGACACCATCTAACACTCCCTGACATGGAAGACTCCAAGGTATAATTATTAATGCATTAGTTGTTTAAATATAGGCCATCATCTCCTGTTGTCTCAGGTTTTCTAGAGCTCATTGTCCTCTGGTGCTTGCTTAGGATGGGCTGCAAACAGGGAGGAGGCAGCTCTAAGAGTATGGGAGCTGAGTTAATGGCCAGAACTTGCCTAAGGGTGGAAAACAGGACGTGAAAGGCCAGAAAAAGGTTGAGACCAGCTGCTTTAGCACACACATTAGATGTCTGGGGTATTTTGGGGTGGATTTTAGGTTCCATACCTCTTTATACATGTTAGTGACCACTGTGTGTTACTTCAATTCAGGGACCATGATACCCAAAGAATAAATGCTGCATTTTACATCTAAATGCTCCTTCATCCTCAGAGACTTTGGAAATTAATCACCAATGCAAGTTGTAAAAACCTAGTTCATCAACAGCATGTGTCATTTCCCAAGGAACACAGAGAGGTGTGATGGCACAAGGCCTTTCCCAGGGAACTGTCCCCCCTAATAGTGACACTGCTCAAGTGAAGCCTGAGTCCCATCAGTGGGAAAGACCCCTCCCCTTCAGACAGCAGCACTGATCAGAGAGTTTGGGACTCCCAGTATGTTACAATTTGCAAGTCCACAGCCATTAGACAGAGAGGGAGATTCAGAAACAGCCTAATTAGTTGCATTTTCTTTTCTAACCCCAGTCAAAAACCAGTCAGACTGTGCTTTAGTTTGACATCCTATTAAATGCAGAACACAGGCCAATAGCTTTCATTTTCCCTTGTGATGCCACAGACTGTTGTTTTTATAGTTTGACAGAGAGACATAATTAGGCCTCAAAAAGGACAAGTCTAGACTATTAGTTCCCCACAGAGGTTCCCTGGAAAATCAGAACCCACAATTGTTCTCCGCTTTCCCACTGAGCCAAATTTGCGGATATCTGCTCTCCTGCCTCAGATTTTCTGTGCACAACCATTAAGCCTGGAACTTCACTGTCCTTTCACTTGAAGGGCACAAGGGAAGAGAAAGGAAAGGATGGTGCTGTGCTGGATTTTCCAAAGGGAGAAAACATGTTAAGGATAATACATGGCACTGCTAATGCTGTAGGTGTAGGTGCTTCTCAGTGCTGCAGCCAGAGTAGCAGAGAAATTTATTGCCGTATTGCTGAACTTTCCTTGCTGTCCAACAGAATCTGACTTCAAAAAAATAAAAGTTATAACTTTTTATCTCAATTACATATAAGATGAACCAGACACAAAGCAGCAGCCTGGCTGTGATTCCTCTCCTGGTGTCACAGCAGCTGTCATCAAAGCAAGGCTTTTAGTGACGCTTCTCACTGAGACCCTTGCTCATTTTCCTCTCTGCGTCTGAGTTACCTGCAGCTTCACTTTTTGTTTCTCAACCACCAGGAAGCAGATTCAGTCTTTGTGTACCACAGTCTCTTCCTCACAAGCAATTCCTTAGTCCTTCTTTGCCAAGTGCTACACACCAGCTCCCCCTTGCTTAGTTTCCAAGGGCTTGGATGGTCCTGTCGAGCTGCAACCTTGCAGACACCTGATTCAAAGAAGCTCTCAGCCTCAATGTGAGCATGGAACACTGGTCCTTTGTTTTTGCAACAGCATCATATTTCAGATACATCTTCAGTATATAATCCCCAGTAATCCTCAATTCCTGGTGTGCCTAGCCAGCAGTCCCTAATTCTGTGTAAACCATCCTACAGCTGTCTTTATTATATCACATGCTACTGTTTTCAAGTCGTTTCCCCAATCTATCAGCATTGCACTGAGTTCTATCTTCTAAAGTGTTACCCAACACATTTCCTGGGAATCTGACTCACAAGAAGGATCACAACCTGTTGCCTCTTGCCACCTGCTTCCCATTGCAAACTTTAGTGCACAAACTGTTCCTGTCCCAGGGAGGTGCAGTGCAGAATATGCTGAAGGTGCCTTTTTGCTGTGTGTTGCAGCATTTTCCTTTCCTGTGTGAGCTGTCAAACCTGCTCAAGACTGTTTTGCTCCATGGATTCATGGAATCATAGGATCACAGAATGGTTTGAGTTGGAAGGGACCTTAAGGACGATCTTGTTCTAAGCCCCCTGCCATGGGCAGGGACACCTTCCACTAGACCAGGTTGCTCCAAGCCCCATCCAACCTGGCCTCCAACAGTTCCAGGAATGGGGCAGCCACAGCTTCTCTGGGCAAACCCTGGACATTTGATACCACAGAAGTGAGCAGAAATTCTGGGCAAAGCTTATTTGCCTCTCAACAAGTGCAGGAAAATATTTTCCATTTCTAATAGCCCAGGTTTATTTCTATTTTGGCCATGGGTTATCACATCCCTACTAGGCAGCAACAGAAACCTCAGCACTCCAGGGGTGTATAGTTGCTAAATGTCCCTATTGGTGACACTGGCACCTTTCCTGGGCTGAAGGGGTCACAGAGAGCTGTGTAGATGCCAACTGTAGACCAGTGCCCTGTAAGCACTCAATTAGCCTGGCCATGGCTGCTCAGCCTCTCAAGCACTCCCTGGAAGTAAAACGCTTACACGATCCCTCTGTCTACAAGGCCTTGAAATCTTTAGGGGGCCTGGCTTTGCTGCCTGGTTTTCCATTGACAGGTTGATAGAGACATCACAAATCTCTCCAAAGGCCAGTCACTAGGCTTCTTTCAACATCAAAGGGTGTCAATGTTCACTCTGCCTCAGAGCCTGAGGCAATATAAATCACACATGGGTATGTGAACTGAGCGTTTGAGGTTAAATTCTCTCTGTATACACAAAAATTTCACCTTGGGTAACTGATGCTCTGGTGTTGTCTCCCCATCAACATCAAATATTTTCTGTCAATCATAATATCCCAATGGAAAACAAAGTTTTATAGGTGAAAACCCAAAAAAAAAAAAAAAAAAAAGGAAGGATTAACTAGGGTGTTCTGGGAAGAGATTATTAACTCATTTAAAATATACATTGTAATTATCTTGGAAGAAAAGTCAGTTAACTGATGTGTTTTTGTTGGGCTCTTTCAATGCTCATAGTTAAACCCATGTTCCCTTGAACTGAACTGAGCCTCCAGTCACAGGGATGTGAACCACCTTCCCTACACCATTTCTGGTTTGTTTCTTCCTAAAAGCACTTGACCAGCTCAGGACTTCCAGTGGAGAACCTGCTCCCCACACCACTCCTCCGTCTCTGTTCCAGTCATCCACAGCACAAACTGGGTTGCCCAGATGCCACCTCCTGTCTCCGGCCATCAGCTGGAAAAGGCGGAACGCCCGGGTGGTGGCTGTTGGGAGAGTCTGATTCCCCCTGACTGGCACAGTTGTGGCACCTCTGCGGGGAGTCTTTGCCACTTGCAAACAGGAGACAGGACAGCTGGGGCTGTCAGTAAATTACACTGCACAAAGATAGCTCCGGTGCCTGCCTGGCCTTCCGCAGACAGGGCCCTGGCAGGAGCTCGGTGGCACTGCTGCATCAGCATATTTGCACCACGCTGCACCGCTGCCAACTGGCCCTGCCTGCTCCCGGCAGCAGCCGCAAGCACCTGATGCTGCTGCCCAGAGGACTCGGGCCAGCATCTTGCAGGGTGTTCAACAGATCCTCCTGCCGGGAGAGAGTGCCAAGTCCCCGGGGCTTTTGCTGTTCCCGGAAAAGAAATGGCTATTAAATTCAGGCAGTTGGCTACTCGATGGCCTTGCTCAGCTCCCTGCATCTCGTCTGCACTCTCAGCAGCCGGTTACATCCCCAGTTCGGCAGGGCAAGAGCGAAGCAGATGGAACTCGGCAGCCTCTGCCTCCTCCTGCAGAGCGCACAGCTCGCCCTCCCCGCCGCCACTGCTGCTCCTCACACCGGAGAGGGATTTTTCCCTTGGGCAGCCACCCAGACAGCCTCCAAGGCTTTGCACTAAGCAGAAACAGGAGCTGGGAAACTACCTGCCTTAAACGGTGTGGGTTTAATGAGATTTTTTTATGACCTCTGCAGTAAATTGCCTGTGCTCGGTATTGTGTTGGAGTAAGTAACACCCGGCAGAAATCGTAGCGAGGCAGTAATTGCGGAGTAGCTGTCTCAGATCTCCGTGCCATCAGGCAGAGATTTTCATTTCATACATTAGTCACAATTTGCATATAATCATAGTCACAGTTGCATATAATCAGTACATCCCTTTGAATGTGAAGGAAAAAGGGGTGAAAGCTGCCCAGCACTGAAGAAATGCATGGAGTCGCAGTGGGTTTTATGGATCTCCTTGTCACTCCCAGCCTGCCGGGGGCTGCATTGCTACTCAAGTCACACACCCCTTAAACACAACCTCTGGATTAAGGCAGGGAAAATGTGTTTGCTTGTCCATTTCTGCAAGGTTTTAGTGAGCATCGGGTGCATTATATATCAGATTTTCCATTATTGCCATTGCCCAAGCTGCAACAACAGCAGATTCCCAACCATTCTAAAACACATCCTGAAATATTTTTTTCTGGAAAGATGTTTCAAAGAAATAATGACTCCTCAAAGGGATGGGGGGGAGCATCTCCCTGCTTTGTTCAGCAAAGCCTAAGCACATGCACCTCAGCATCACAGGTACCTCAGGAACAGTCATTTTTGTTCCTGGCTCCCTTCCTTCTCCTGCCAAAACATCCTCCTGCTACTCAGGATCATGTTTGCATTCTGAGCGATGCCAAATGCACCCAGCAGTTTCCCTGTCCTCAGACCTCTGAGCTTTTGGGTGTCGTATCCTGAGCTGGTTTTGGTTCCTGATCTCTCCCGTTGCTCCTCACCATCGCAGTCACAGCAGGAGTGAGGATGTGAGCCCGGGCTGTGGGATCTCCTTGGGAGCTTATCAGGACACCCTGGCAGGAGAGAGCCACAGCAGGGGCAGGCACCAACCCAAAAGGGAATCGCTTTTCTTGTGTGTCACAAAAACAGCCCGTGTTTTACCAGGAGGGCACAGGCTGGTAGCACTATACAGAAAGCAGCTTGAAAAGTCAGAGTTGATGGTCAGAAAAATTTCCCCATCACTTTATTTGAGGAGATACTCATCAGCTCAACCCTCCAAAGCCAGCAACCACAGCTAGGGAAGAACTACATTCTGGCACACAGAATCCTTTTTTTGGCACAACACTGTTAGAGGCAACATTTCAGGCTGTAACTTGGGGAATTGTGGTTCACCAGCAGCCTGAGTTTTTACACCTCTTGTGGTCTGTGCTCTTGGATGTTCACTCTGAGCCATCACTCAGGCACCTCCACACCTCAGTCCTGCCTCCAGCTTCTAACTCAGCAAAAGAGCAAGGCTCTTCCTGGGATTTTAAACAGCCTTAGAAGACCATCATGGAATTTTTCACTAATTTCTGACCACTATTGTAAAATAATGATGTGAAAATCTTTATGTTTCAAATAGCATTTGTCTCTTTCTGGTTCTTTTTAAAGCTGCAGTCTGCTCAGCTGCAGGCAGGGAATGATTATCTTGCAGAAGTTGTACCTTGCCCACTGACTCGCTGGGCCCATCTCATGTCTAGCTTAAAATCTGCATAATGAGAAGAAAGCCATTTGCCTTGCAATCCATTCTCCTTTTCAAAGCTCCTCACGTGCCAGGTTGTTGTTTTTTAATCACACAAAATGGTATATATTAATGAGCTCTGAAGTTATATAAAGATAGATCTAAAGCATAAAAACACTAATATGCCCTGTAGCATTCAGTGCTTTGAACATGGAATGGCATCTGTGTGAGAGTGTGATTGCAGGCAGCTATGGAAACCAGTGCCAAAAAATGAGGAAATGCTGAGCAAGATGTGCAAGATTGGAAAAAAACTGGGAATGAAGATATTCAATTTGCATTAAAAGGCCTAGCTTGCTAGCAGCCCAAATTGTGCAACTTTCTGCCTTTAAACGATTATTTTCTGGCATTCTGCTGGCAATGTGGAGATTGTCTTCTCCCTGGAAGAAAATTTCCTTCCCCCTCCAGCCCCCAACAGAAATAAAGGGCGAGCCAGTTCCCAGGTCATTTGTGGCTATTCCAAATAGGACAAGTTTCACAACTGTGGAAAAGTGCAAGGTCTTCCCCCATCTTTGCATTAATCCTGAGAAATTTCCTCCTCACTTCCAGATGGTGCCAATTAAGAGTAAGAACCCCTGCCCTAACGGTTGTTAACAAAACAAGCACAATCTGAAACTTTAATGAGTAAAACTAGAGCCACATAATATGCCCAAGAGAAGCCAAAATGAAAAGAACGACCACAGTTGGCAAACACTTGGGTGGCTGCATCTAAAATCTAAAATGCTGGAGGTTTTCTTACCACATTTTAAAATTATAAAATGCTAGATTTTATTTTTTTATACTCAGGACTGCCTTCTACTGCTCAGTTTAGTGGGATTATTTTGAGTCTTAAAGGTAATCATTTGGATAAACTGTTCTAATCAGTGACTGAGGCAGGAACACTGGGCCATGAGTAATTCGTATTAGAAGGTATTTCTCTAATATATTATTGAGTTAATGTTATTAATCAGTAGTTGGTAATTAGGATAGCATTCATGCTTTCCAAAAAAATATCAGATAGTCCTGGTTAGAAGAGATCACCATTGAGACGTGGCTAAAACAACCAGCTAGAAATGGAAGCTACATGAACCCTGACTGCAAACCAGATTCACAGAGTTTATGTCATGGGGAGGAAATTAACAATTTTCACAGATTACCTGGGGATGTAATGGATGATCTGTCACTTGAAAACCTCACCTCGAGGGTGAGCATCTACCAAAGAACATTCTCTACCACAGCTGTGTGCAACTTTTCTCAATTCACAGGTTTCTCAAAAAAAAAGTACCCTATGGATGTTTCAGCTCTTGGGTACCAAAACTTAAACTTGCCCTGTGTATTATGTTTGTTACCTTTTTCTGACTCTGCATAAATAAATCTTGAACTCTGGGATTTGTGGACCATGGTCTAAAGAGCCATCCTTTTGCTTAACCCGAAGTTAAAACTTCAAGGAAGAGTGTCTGACATAATATCCATGTCAAGAAAACATCCTTCTGACCGTAGTCTGTGAGTCCAAAAAGACCTGTTGGAAGCGCAGTTGAGAGGAGTTAAACTGAGTATTGGATAATGCACAGCTTCAACTTCAGGGAAGGGACAGAGAGGTGGGGTTGCCCTCCGTGGTTCCTGCCCTGTTACAGCAATGGAAACAATGCAGTGGATCAGAAGAGGTGGAAATTAATGAAGGACACAGGAGATAAGAGAAGTGATGTAGAGCAGGCCAAAGGTCCATCTATCCCAGTGATTTCAGATGTCTGACAGCAAGTATAGGAAGCAGCAGGTATCATAGGACAGTATTTCTTGGCACACTCTCCCAGAGGCTTCCAGAACAGGGATGCAAGGAGATCATCAAGTGCAACACCTACCAATTTCCAGCTCAAATCTCCTCCTTAAGCCTCCTCTTCTCCCCACCCCGAAACCACCAAGCTTATAATATGGCTTGGGAAGCAAAGCAGGCATGTTCCCAGACGGTCCTTCAGAGAAGAACATCTGTCTGCTGTGGCACCAGAAGATCCAGGGCAAAACCTTCAACTCACAACTCCCTCTGAGGGATGTATAACTCCTCAGAAAATCCTCATCGCCAAGGAGTCTTCTGAGAAATTCATAAGGGTCATGTCAGTTCTGACAGTGAGGTGACTCCCTCAAGCTCAGACTCAAATTCTGCACCAGTGTAAAGGCACCTGCTGTGGGTGGCTAAACACAGGGATGGGGGTTCCTACAGCAAATCTAGGAAGGTAGATGGGAAAGATCCTTTGGCTTAGGAGAAAACCTTGGGGTTTTGTCCACACACAAGGAGTCAGTTTAGAAAGCAGATTAATACCATACACAGGGATTTCTGAGCCAGCAAGCTGAGCTGTGCTTCATACTGCAATCAAAAAAATTAGAGGCAGCAAAAGGTTACATCATCCAGGTCTTAATCCAGAGATACACGAACTAAAACTGTGGCACATGGTTAAATGCTTTGCTAGGTCAGAGACCTAATTTGCTCCCTGTCAGTAGAGCTGTTCTCTATCAGTGAGCTCTATGGATGGCGTTTGGGCTAATTACACTCTGCTCCTGGCCACTGCAAGAGCAAAACCTGAGGCATGAATCCTCTGGCACTTCAAACTGCTGTCAGCACTTTACAGATAACAACAAATGATAATAACCACCTTTGTGTTTGAGGTCTGTGCTCGGAGTGGTTTCAGAGGTGATCAGATGTGGCAGAGAGATTTCCATGCCAGTCAGGACAGAAAGATGCCCCAGATACAAATCTGGACTCAGAGTTATTTTTGTGCACTTTCTTACCTCGCCTACCCTTTCAAATTCTAAACATTCCTGAGGACCACCCCTCCCAAACCTTGCATTTTTAGATGCTAAACTGTGCCATTACTGGGTCTGACTTTAGGCTTGCAAAGTACATTTGCTCTTGCATGACTAATTTGCGTAAACAATTAGCTCATTTGCATGCACCTACACAGTGCATGATGGTCATTCAGGTGCTCTCCCGCCCCTGGATTCACCCTTTTCTTTCAGGTGACTTGCAAACTGGTGGGGATGGGATTGGCTTGCCCCACTGTGGGCAGCGCCCAATTCCACTCCCCTCAAAAACAACATGAATAAAGCCACGATGCTCCTTGCACCTGCAAACCTGGCACATCACTGGGCATATATTTTGGACATGAAATTCCACAATCGCTTTCCCAACAGTACCTCCCTCACTTTGTTTTCTGAGATTCAGATTCATTTTTAAACCCAGTGAAACATCTATTCTACCTCGCAATAAAGAAACTTCACTACCTAAGTTATTATAATAATACCGTAAAGACCAGTAGCATCTGGTTAGGAACAATTACAGTTTGCTGGCCTGTCTGCCTTCCCTTTAGTCTCTCTAAGCTGTTCACTGCCTGACACGGCGCTGCCTCGCTGGGCGAGGGCCGCCAGCCAGGGCTGCAAACACTAGATGGCACTTTGCAGCAAGGAAGGTTAAAAGTTTATGCAAGTAAATGCAGACCTCATTTACTGCCCTCATTCACAGGGCAAGATATTTTGCTCACTGTGTCCTCACCACCTCCTTGGTTCTAATTCAGTGTTTAGTCCACTGAGAAAAATCTGATCAGTTCCCAGAGAAATTCTCGCCTTCATCAAAGGATAACTCCTTTCTGGTGATGTGATTATTTCATTATGAGCTCTAGCTTGTATTAAGCCAAACTTTGTATTTTGTTTCAAGTTGGAGCATATGCAAGGAGCATCTGTATGATAATGGCCTGGCCAGATACTCCAAAAGTTCCAAATCTTCCTCCTGATTAAAAGACAAAACCAGACCCAGCAACGACCTTGTTGCTGTTTACCAAATGCAGCACTAGGAAATGAAGGTGCTGCTTCAGGTTTAGGGATGCCTCCTGCCTCTCACACCAGGCTGTGTCTGGCCCTTCTTGGATCATTTCAAAGGGCCAGATGTTGCCCTTGGATTGTGCCTGGAATTTGCTGGCCCAAGGGGAGCTGAGCAATGCTGTGTTACAGCCACGCTGCAATAAAGCAGAGAGAAAATGGTCCAGCCTGACAGAATGGGGTCCTCCTTGGAAGAATGACAGGGAGACATGCAGGTACCTCAGCCTCTCCTCTGGGCTGACTGAGGACAAGGAGCTGCCCTTTCCCTGCTGACACCTGGGCCAGCATTCATGTGAACGTGGCTCCTTTTATTTATCCCTGTGGCAACACTGGAATAGTAACCCACAACCAGCCTCAGCCTGCCTTGCAGAGCAGGTACGTGAACATGGTCTGGGGCATCCTCCTCCTCTTCTGGAAGCTGAGGTTCCACCCCACCCTCTCCCAATCTTAGCCTCCAGGCAGCACCCAGCCCCGGCCATGCTAGGCCAGCAGGGCAGGAAAGTGGCCATGGTAAACAACTTGCTGCTCTATTTAGGTGCAAGGGTAAACAGGCACCCATTACGTGGCAAACATGATGTGTAGAAGGCTTAAGGCTGCCCTCAAGACACATGAGGAGCTGTAAGTGCCCCCTCTCCCAGCACTGGGTCCCTCTGCAGAGAGCTCAGTCCCCACAGCATCTTTGCAGGGACACCTGTGCAGGCTGCAGTGTCATAGTGGTGGCAGGACAGAAAAGGCAGAGGTGGCAGTGCTGGCCCTACACCCAGAGGGCAGAAAGGCTCTCTGTGTCCTCAGTGCAGGGTACAAACATTGCACCATGGGCTGGAGCCAGTGCCCTTCTTCACCTCCTCCAGACATCTCCTGGATAACATCCAGGGTAAATCTCCCACTAGTGCTACTTCACCTGTTCTTGAAATCTTTTTCATTCCTTTTATAGCTATTATTCCTTCATCCTTTTGACTGTCAACTGTTGCTACTCCCTTAGAGCAGCAGTGCTCCTGCCCAGCCTGATCTTTCCCAAGGTCTTTTTTAGCTACTTTCAAAACAGACAATGCACTTCCCACCTTTTGTAGCTTTATCCCTCTCTTTTAAATAAAAGATTTCTACACTTTTGAAGTCATCACCTGGATTATTTCTTTTTGTCCTCTCATCCTTTACTATCTCCTCACCAAGGGCAATGTTTCATTGCTTGGAAGTATTTCTTCCTTCTTCAGGTCACTCTACCACTCTCCTCTTTTTTTCCCAGCAACAAGTCAGAAAAGCAGCTTGCTTTTACTTTTACCCAAAGTCTCAGCTATGTGGTTCCTGAATTAACCAGGCTGCTGGAAGAGTTGATGACACATCTGCATAGTTTCCCTTATTTCAGAAAGAACTGGATCATTCTCAAAACCAGTTCCAATTTCCCATGCTACCACAAATGTTGTCCTTCTCTAACTCAGTTGAATTTACATTATTCTCTCTCTCACTTTGGCCCGCTTTGACATAATTTCGCATCTCCTCAGTCAAATTCCAGGCACATTCCATAGGATTTCTGTCTAAGGACTGAACAGACATCTTGAAGTTGTATCTCAGCTCCACAGCCATGGTTAAACAGCACCAGTAACTACAAGCACAGTGCTGCTGGCCTCCACCATTGGCACTGGCTTCACCAGCAATGGCAGAGCCAATGAAACAGAGAAGAGGACAACAGAAGGGTGCTGGCCTGGAGTCTGATGGGGCCACGGGTCAGCAGCACCAGTCCAGCACAGAACCAGCCTGGATAATCTGCTGGGACAGGGAAAATTCCCACTCTTGGTTCCCCCTTGGGAGCATGACACAGGAGCTGGAGGCTGGCTGGTTCAGGGCCTCCTTGCTCTGGCTGACACCTAATGCTCAGCACCTCCCATCCAACACCCACACAGGGCCTCATCCTGCACAGCCTCTGCTTAAAAAACCCTCCAAGCCAACCAATCAACCAGCCAACCAACAACAGATCGTAGCATTTTTCTCCACTCTTTCTCATCAGACTATGAACCCTATTAACCTAATAAAGACGCTTCAACCTCCTTTCAGTTCAGGAGAATTCCCCCCATTGTTCCCACAGAAATCTCTTGGGATGTACTGCCAAGAGTGTGAGTTTGCTGTCGCGTTCCAAGTTGCTTGAAATAACAAAGAATTATCCTTACAATTAAGATCAGGCTGTACAATTTAGATACATGCCTTAAAAGAGTTATTATTCTCTGGCAGAGATGTATTGTTCTTCCCCATTTAATTTTATTTACTTTTTTAGTGGATGCAACAGTTATGCTGTCATTTATCAGAGAAGGAAGCAGCAGCTGCAGAGCTGTGTATGTAAAATAAACACAATGTGTATGAAACTATCAGAAGCTCAGACTTCAAGGAGGAGAGGGGGAGGATTGCTTTTAATAAGATCTCATGTCACTAAAGTTGTGAGATGGAACGGCAGGGTCATACCCTATTAAAAATAAGAGTGGGAACAAATTCTCTTATTTAATGGAACAGCAGTGCGAGCTGCGTGCGTACAGACAGAGGCCTTAATTTAAAAAGTAAAAAGCAATTTGGTCATTCATGTTCAGACTTCGGGCACTCCGCAGAGCATGCCAAAAGCACTCATATCTTTTTAACCCTTTGGCTGCAAGACCTGTACAGCATGGGGGAGGCAAAGCCAGGGTGTATTTATCCTTTGAACAGGACTTTTTTTCTCCCGATGGTGCTGTGCAGGCAGCTGGCTGATCCTGGGAAAGGCAGGCAGGAGGCAGGCATCCTGCTCCCAGCTCTGATGCTGCTGCTTGTGTTAGCCTGGGTGAATTGTTTCACCTGCCATCAGTACAAACACAGATGCTGGTGCTATCAAAGGCTGCCACTTGTTTGTTTATTTGTCTGTATTAAGCCAGTGACTGGGAACCCCCAAGCATGAGAACACCCAGAGCAGAGAGCTGCACCAGGGCCAACTGCAGTTGTATTTACGATACAGCATCACATGTTGCCACTCAAATCTGCCCCATCCCTCACACATAAGATGCCTGAAGTGCTCCAAGGAAATATGGGCACAGTGAAAGGTCTGTTCTAAACCTAGCAGGGGCAAGCATAGACTGCGGTTGGGGTCCAACCCCCACAGAGAAAGGGGGCAGTGGCTCTGGGGTGCTGCACCCCCAGCCCGTGTGCACCCCCCACCGTGTGTCAGAACCATGGGGCACCGGGACCACAAAATCAGGTTGGATGAGCATCCTTAACACAGGTGTTTTATAATAAAGCTGCAAATATTTTTTTAATAGAGCTAGATTCACCCAGAGGTGATAACAGTAATCCCACATGCACTCCTGCAGTGTGTCAGTGTCTGCTCCAGCAGCACATGGAGCTGCACGAGCTCTGGATGACTCCGAAACAACCAGCCTCAGTGGTATTTTCCCAAACGTGCTTACACACACACAGAGCTCTATTGGAGGCATTATTTCAGCAATAGCATAATTGTGCAAAACATGTAAGCATTTTCTGTAATTGTATAATCAGCATGTAATTACATAGAGGAGAAAATATAAACATTTATTAAACAGGTGAATGCATTTATTATTCAAATATAAATTTCAGTGGTAACTGAAACTGAGCCAGCCTGTACCTGTGTGTGTAATTAATAGAGGATTGGAATTATATATGTTGTGTTTGTATAAATACCTGATACACCTGAGGCCACCTTTGGACTAAGAGATCAGTGACAACACATGGAAAGGCATCAGAAGACAGCAGAGGTGCAGCTGCATGAGAAGCCTGTCCCAGTTTGAGGGATCTCTCTTTCTCTTTCTTCTGCTGAGAAATGAATAGCAGTAATAGAAAATAGCTGGAGCTTCTGGGGTGCAGCTGCAGGGTGAGCCTTCCTGGTGCAAGGAGACCACAATGTTTGACTCTAGAGATTATGAAATCTCAGTCTGGACCTCTTAGACCCAACAACCTGACCTGATAAAAAGTAGTACAGAAATTCTGAAGGAAAAGCTGTTAGATCTTTGACCTCCTTTCACTCCTGCTTCTCCTGACATCAGCTGTAGTCAGCCACTGGAGGCAAAATTAGGCCTCTAGGGTTTTATGTCTCATCTAGAAGAGCCATATTCCAGAAAAACAAACCCATTAGCCCAAGAACCTTCTAAAAGAAATATTTTATCATACAGAACGGCTCAGGGATTCAGCCTTCACCGAGGACTGTGCTTCGATCACAGATGGGATCTTGGGAACTGCACTAAATCACAGATGGTATATTTCTTCCTATAATTCACAAAATGGGCTATTTCCACTGCTTGCTGGGGTTTTTTTCCCTTCTCTGATTTTTATATTTTGCACATGGCAATTGCAAACATAGATACAATTTTTCAAAAGGGCCCTTGAAAACATTTTATTTTAATGATGCCTGTAATCTTTTCCTGTTCAGTAAATCTAACACCAAAATATCAATCTTTTCAGAAATTAAAACATACTTAATTTTAATAGGATTGCGTTTATGTTTTATATGCCTTCCTTATTTATCTTCTGTGTCATTTCTGTTTTCTTGGATAAGCTCAACATTCCCTTGTTATCTCTTGAAATACTGCATCAGCCATGAGCTACTGCCTAGACTGAGACAGAGCAGCTCCTGCTGTTGCCCACTCACGGGCCACAGACAACCACATTCCTACTCCTTACAGCCTGTGATATCTTAATCCTGATCCAGGGTCAGCTGAAGACAGCAGCATAGCCCAAATTCACCCCATTCCTTTCTTGTGCATGGCTGGGGTGATGTATTCGAGCACTCTCTAAAATCCCTGTGCAGTCAGGAAAAGGATGGAAGAAGGGAAGGGGGAGAAGGAGAAAAAGGAGCATCCCCTTGGCACATCACATTCCTTGGAGAAGCCTCCCTCTCTCTCTGTTATCTATGTAGGGAGCCTAAGGCAGGCAGGTACTTCACCAAAGTTGGAAAATGGAAAAGAATTTGGACATCCTCCAAACAACTTAGTCTTGAAACAACAGATGGAAACAGAGAGATATGGGAGTCCATGAGCAGTCAATGGCATTGTGATAGGAGTTTGCATAATACATGCCCAGCTCTGCACATCAGTGCATCTCCTCCTTCTAGCAGCTAAGTGACAGCAAAAAAAAAAAAAAGCCAACATTACATCTAATACTTTCCTGAAATTGCTTCATTGCTTTTCCATGTAAACTGCCGCTATAGCTGGCACAGATTTTATTTGTTTGCTGGTAGGAGAGAAGCCTATACAATCTGAGCAAGAGAAAAGGCAGCTATGAGTAAATCTTTCTGTTCAGCCACGATCCAAAAAGATTTAGAGCTCCACATGTTGATATCAGCACAGTAACAACTGGGCTCCTACCAGCATCACACTGAGATCCAATCTCTGAGGATCCTCTTCTATATCCATTTAACTTCTCTACCTCATTTGCTATCACAAGATGCTTGAATGTTGTTGTCATTTTGTTCTGTTTTGTATTTACTGATATTATCAAATATTACACTTCACTGGAGGGTAATCTAGAGAATATTGAATGCCCTCTTCAATACTGAGCTGCTGAAACACTCATGTGCCAGCCATGAAGCCGAACAGCAAATCAAACCAAGATTCCATGCAAGGCAAGGGTAATCCTCCTGAAGCCTTTTCAAGAGTATTTCTAGTTCACACTAAATCATAGTTCACACTAATAATCCTTCAGCACTGGTAAAAGATTGGGATTGCAATGACACCTAATCACACTCTGGCTGAGTAGGTGTTTGTGACCTCCAGACTTTCAGTGTCTTGTGCCATCTTCCTGACCCTCAGGAAATGCCCCAGTGATCCCCCGGGGTCACAGATCATGATTTTGACCCACATGAGAGAAGCTCCAAATCCCACCATGAACACTTGCACCTCAGATGTGGTCACACTTATTAGTATGATTTAATTGTGCAAAATTCACAGCCTCACTTTAAATCCTTGCCAACGCTCTCAGGGTGCCTCGGTGGGTCTCTCCCACTGCCTTTTTTAGAGGAAAATTAATGTCCAACACAAGGTCTCAGAGGGGCGAGGCCACCTCAGATCATGCAGCACTCACCCACACAAACTCACAGCACAACAAAAAACCAACATGGTCCCCCCATACAGGTTGGAGCAAACACCCCGTGACCCGTCTTTGATGGCTCCAGTGCCACTGACAGGTAAATCAAAAGCCAGCTCATGAGATGGTCTGCTGCTTTCTGTCAATCAAAAATCACAGACTTCTTGGACTAGGAGCTGCTTCTGGACAACGACGTTTCATGGTCAGGAGATCATCTTCCCTCCCCTCCCTCTGCTCCTCATTTAACATGTTTCTTTTGTTTGCCTCAGTTTTTCCACATGACTTGCTCCACTGTTTAAACACACATGGTATGAAATAACATCTATTTGTAAGAGGGTTTTTTGGACTCCTCTGTATCCTGCTAACGTGTCCCTTTCCCAAGTCTCCCTCAGGCAGAAGTGGTGTTGGACTATCAATCTGGTCACCTTTTGGCTAACAAGGTGAGAAAAGACAGGAAAGAGGCCAGACATCTCTATTTTCCACAGATCCAAGAGGATGAGTTGCCAGTGAAAAGCAGTGTGTGAAGGGTATTCTTGTGCCTGCCTCTGAAATCTCCCCATAAGGGAGCTCCACAGCTGGAGTGGCTACTGCTCTCAGAATTTAATGCCCAAACCCTCTCCCATTCAGCCTTTACGAGGGTGAAGTGGTTATGAGCCTAAACGTTTTAGATGCAGTGAGTTTGTAGTCATGCCACACATGATTTAGTGAATAACTGATGCAAGGCAAAAAGATGGCAGAGCTCTGGGATCTAACAGCTGTGCAAACAGGCTAGAGAATTTAAAATTCAGGAAGCTGTATCTCCAGGAAAGCATTTAAAGGGAAAAAAAATCCCTAGTGCCACATCTGGTGGCATCAAATTGTCATTATGACATGGTATTTAAGATGATTTAATGGGTTTATTGCTGAGTAAGAACCTTGGAGTTTGCTTAAACTACTGTGCATTAAAAGGATGTAACTCTTTAAATGATATTCTGACAAAGTACTGCCTAAAGAGTTCATTATGTTTCAGGAACTCACACATATGTACATCAGTGTGTGTGTATGGAAAAAAAAGAGATCAATAGACAGAAATTTGATCAAGAGCTGCACATCACACACGTGTATTTCATGATACTCTACACAGATTCACGTGTTGTCAGAGATACCTTGAAAAATTCATTCACCCCCTCTCTGTCTCTATCTCCTATACATCATACATCCATACAGCAGGCAAGATTTCTGTCCACCTTAATTACTTCTCACTTAGGGCACTGAATCAATGGGTGGTTTTGAAACAAAGGATTCAGCTACTAAAAACA
This sequence comes from Aphelocoma coerulescens, assembly GCF_041296385.1. Lineage (NCBI taxonomy): Eukaryota > Metazoa > Chordata > Aves > Passeriformes > Corvidae > Aphelocoma > Aphelocoma coerulescens. Next base: position 9,126,339 of record NC_091024.1, read on the forward strand.
GCCTGGGAAAATGCCCGGGAAAGGTTACTGATTATAGACAGCTTCTAAGAAGAGGTGTCCAGAAAAAGAAAAGGTGTGCCTGTTCTTGCTGAATAATTTTTATGTGACTTAGTGTTTCTCTCACCTTTAGTTCCCAGAACAGTTCTCATTTCCTCTGAATGTTCTGACTTCTTATCTCAAACCCTTTCAACTTGTTGATTTTAAATTCAATCTGGTTAATTCAAATTCAGGGCACGTTGCTCCTGAAGTCTTTCACCGTTTCTGATTGCACAGAACGGCACTGTTAATGCTACAGGGTTTTGTCAGCCAGGAATGGTGCAAACTTCCTTTTACACTTCTTCCTTTCATATTAGATAGACACGACACATCATGAGCCAGCCAGACAATCTTGTGTTGGGTATCTCTGTCAGGGGGTTCTCTCTCCACTGACTGCCCATAGAATCATAGAACCATAGAATGGTTTGGGCTCCAGGGACCTTAGAGAGCATCTTGCTCCAACCTCCCTGACAGGGGCAGGGACTCCTTGCACTAGACCAGGTTGCTCCAAGCCCCATCCATGCCTGGCCTTGGACACTTCCAGGGATGAGGCAGCCACAGATTCTCTGTGCAACCTGTTCAGATGCCTTAAGTGAACAATGAGGATCACCACCTGTGAAACTGTAAGATGGAGCAGATTTGTCCACCTGGACAAATTCCTGAACAATTCCATCAAGTCACCATGAGCTTTTCCATCATCTGTAGCAGTTTTCCACCACCCATGCATTTGCCTTTTTACATGTGGGTAAACTGTCAAAGCACAGTGTGCCTCTGGTAGTCAATGCCATGTGCACAAACAGGGAAATAAAAAGGGCAGTTTTGCTCTGTTCCAGGCTGAATTTGCTCTTTAGAGAGCAGAAGGGGCCCAGACAGGATGACATCAGACTTCTGCAGTGACCTGCCTATGCTGCTGAGGAAGAGATGTGTCTGCTTCAAGGGGGGGGCTCCTGCTGCTGACCCCCTGCCTGTGATTCCCCCGACAGGTCAGGGCTCACTCTTGCCAACAATCTGCCCTGTAACACTTGGCTACCTGTTCACAACTCTGGCTATAATTTCTACATATCTATAACAACTTATATTTCTTTTTCTTTTTTTTTTTTTTTTTCCCGGCAAAATCCATCTCTTACAAAGCAGGAGGGTAGCTGAAGTTTGTTCCTCCTGAAAGCAAGTCAGCTTCAACTCAAAATCAGAAGGGGTCTTCAACGGCCAAAGGGTTCTTTTTCTCTCCTTTTTTTTCAGGAAGGGTTTGATAGTGAATAATTGGGAGAGGGAAAAAAATCACCTCAGGTTGTATATTGCCACTTCCTCTTGCATCGTGGTTAATGCAAACCTTTGATTAGCCTGCTGAAGAGACCACACATTCAATAATTTGAAGCAAAAGGTTAATGGTGTTATTACAACTATTATCCCTTTTAAAATCATTATCCTCTTGTTTTTTATGTCTATATTACCTTCACCTTTCCATGAACCCACTTTACCAGCTGTTTCCTTCCGTCATAAAGTTTGCTGAACATCATCCTAGGAATAGGATAAATGCCATGTTTTATCAATCAAGCCTAAGGGAATTCTCAGCTTCTCATAACCCAAACTGTAAAGGGAGATTATTACAAATTTTCTATTTTGATTTTTAAATTGGCCATGAGTGAAATACATGCTTAATGTCAAGGTGCACAGTGTTGCCATTATGACACCATTTTTCTTGGGAAGTTTTACAGATCAGCAAAGTATGACAACTGAAGGCTTAGAAGCAACTAATCAATTATCATTAATTTTAAATAGGTTCTCCATTTGAAGGACAAATAGCATCTAGCAAAATATACAGAATGACTAAAACAAAGAATGAAAACGTGATGGAGGTGATAACCAGCCCCATTTCTAAAGCATCTTAGCAACTCAGCACCAAAGTCCTACTGACTTTCAGGCAGACATTTATCCCTCAAAGTCAAAAAATGTGAATTAACTTCCTAAAAATTTTAGGGCAAGATTGATTTCTAAATCCATGGCAGTGTCTCAAAGGTATCTAAAAATGCTCCTTTTTTTTCCAGAGACACTAAGAGGATCCAGATTGCCTAACTTCAGTCTCTTCAAGTCAGTTTCTCCCTCAGCATTTGAACGAAATCTTTGCTCTTTGCAATTAACTTCCTGGTGCAATTGTTTTACAGTTGGCATCTCCTGTCATCCATTTTTCAGATCCTGTGGACACCAACAGTCCATGTTGGTGTCCCCATGAATTACACATCTAGCCCAAGTTCCACTGGGCCTGAAAGAACTTGTATAAACAGAAGAAATTTCCAGTGAACCTATTTAAGTTAAAAAAAAAAATGAAGTGTGGAGGGAAATTAAAGGCCTTAAAACAATCAAATTTTATAAGTGCCCAGACTTCATTATGCCAAATAAAACGATCACACTCTTTCTGGAATTTGAAAGGAATCTGTTAATGCCTCTACATAAAAATACATTCTTTACAGAATGGCAACAGTGCAGCATTTACTGAGCTCTTAGTAAAATAAATGAAGTGCTCTGTGATTGCATCCTTTGAACACGGAAAAATACAGGTAACGCATACTAATGTTTTCCAACAATAGTGTCTATCAGAGAAAAGCTGTGATCTCTGCAGATACTTAAGCAGAACAAAATGTAGGCTCTGCCTATGCCATTTTTATAATCATGGATGCACAGCAGAAGTTAATGCCTGTATAACTTAGAGCACTGGTAGCAGCCCAAGTTAGACATTTTCTTTTTTTTTTTTAATTTGGAACATTTTTGCTACCAACTTCTGAGTAGTAATTCATGATGAAGAAAGGGGAAAATCTGCCACATGAAAGATGTAATAAGAAGTAAATTCCTACTACAAAAGTCCTGTGATTGACATGATCTTGTCATTATCATTGAAAATAATCTTCTGGTGTGCTATAATGACAAGAGGATGTGTAATGTTATTCTGATACAAGAAAAGCCTGTGTACATTCATTGATCCAAAGAATTCTAATTCACCCTGCGGAGGAAGATAAGAATCACAACAGCAGGCAGTTAAAAGTCCATCTAGCCCTGTATCCTGGCTCTGACAATGCCCAATATTTCATATTTCAGAAGAAACTGTAAAAATAGCTTCTTCATTGTGTGCACGTCTAAAATGAACAGTATTAATGGTGTCTTCTTATCTCTCAGGCTTTTCACAGCCAGCTGACCATTGGTGGCTTCCACAACAACAGTTACCATGGCAAGTGAGTTTGATGTGTTCTCTTTTTCTTTTATATTTATATATAGGCATAGCTGCATGGCTGTAACACACAGATGCATGGCTGTAACTGAAATTATTAAGTCCTAACCTTTTCTTACATCAAAGGATACGTTATGTACTTTACTTAAAAAGGAAATACTCGCCTAATGAGCCATGACAAGTTCAGCTTTTTCATGTCTGTTTTAATCACAGCTTGAACTGGTTACTGACAAACTTCTCCAAGAAATGTTGAAATATTTTAAATGTGGTTAAACCACTAGCTGTTTTAAAAAGCCACCAGTTTAAGCACAGACTCCTGGGTTTTGGGAAATGGGCCTCATGATATAAGGCATAAAAGATTCCAGTTCTTCAGCTGGAATTCAAGGAAAGGTTGAGAGAGTGATAACTCTTGACAAGCATCTAGAAAAATTCTGTAATGGGAATGATTCAACCTCATGCAAAGTAGAAAAAAAAATAAGAATTTACTATTTAGAAAACAGTAATTTCTACCTTGAATTAAGAATTGCCTTGAAGTAAGATGAAAAACAACAGTAGGGACTAGAGAGAACCTGTTGCCATGTCTTGGCCCCTTTATGGCAAGATGCCACATCTTTCTAGAATGCTCTACTCCAGTGTTTGTGAGAGTCTTTGCTTGTAAGCACATGAAGAGGGAGCAAGATGTGACTGAAAACGTCCTGGTCTCCACAGAGCCAATGAAACGATTTGAGAGATTCAGTTTCACTTCCATCGCGGGACACGCTCATGGAAGGAACAGCTCCACCCTACGACAATCCTTCTAATCAGATTTCATGCCTTGGCCATAACTGTAAGAGGACTTTTCCCCCACCAATATGTCAGTCAGCTTCCATCACTGAGGGTGTTCTACCTCCCTCCAAAGCACTGGAGCCAGGAGCTCCATGTCCTCTCTTGGACACTGAGAATATCCTTGGTTCATCCAATGACATGCCTTGCTTATGGGTCCAAGGTTATTCTGGTCACCAAATTTTAGGAAAAGGCTGCTAAAAAGTTGGATTGTTTTGGGGTAGCCACTCTTTTCTGCCTTCTTCTGCCATCCAGGCTTAATTTCCCTCTCCACACCCCTCATCAGTGACAGTGCCCTGCTTTCACTTGTTCCTCTCCTGTGCTAAGCACTGCTTATAATGGCTAAAATACTGTCTTGGGCTTTAAGCTTGAGAAAAAGCATGCAAGGAAATCTTGTAGTAGCTGTAGCAGCTTGTTATCCCGGGTTATCTTGACTAGATGGACTTAACTCTGAGCAGTTACTATGAAACTCCAAACCCTCCGACAGTCTTATGAGGAAAAAGGTTCCACATCCTGGAGCAACCTTGGCTACTCCAGGCATAGGAGGTCCAGCATCTGAATGCATTTGTACAACTTTCCTAACATCACCCTTTCTCTCTTAATATCCCACAATCTGACATCAGGCAGAAGCATCTGACAACACACACACCTTAAGGACAGAATCACACTGTGTGTACACCTCAAACCATGCTGAAATAGCAGCAAAGGCCAAATAACCCTGTTCCAAGTAAAAGCACACATTCCCATTAGCAAAGCTCCACTGTGATCCCAGGCCCTGTCCTGCCCATCACTCGTGTTACCTCAGGCTGCTGACTCCACTTTCCATCCATTGTAGCTCTTACTCTACATTCCCTTTTGACATAAAGCATTCCATTATCTCCATTTCCTGCTGAGGTAATACCTTTCCTAATCCTGGGCAACAACAACAGCCCAGGTTGTGAAAAAAAGGCTTCACATGGAGCACCTCTGCATCTGCAATTACTGTGTTGCTAAACCATATCACAAAGCTGATGGCTTCACCCAGATGCTTCCAGTAAATCTCTGACTTGGAACAGTCTTTACAAAGATTCTGGATATGCCACCTGTGTCTTCTCAGAGTTATGATCCATGTCATTGCTTGGTGTGAACTCGCAAGGCTGAAGTGGCACCACAAGGCTCACATTCCTGTTTACAGGAATGCTCTGCCAAAAGGTGAGTTCAGATCCAGGCATGCATTTCCCTTCAGTGTGAGGTTTTCCGGTATGAGATTCAGGTTCATCCTGGGTTCAAATTTTTCAGTTTAAATTTTTTCAAAAAAGCACTTCACAAAGACCTCAAACCCTCAAATTACAGCCCATAGTAGGAACCAGCTAAAGCAGCATATAACTAAGAACCCAAACGAGTCTGTTAATTCCCCTTTCCTTTTCTGGCTTCATTCCCTTGAGCTAGAACACCAAGCCACGATCCACACATGAATAATGCAGCTGCTGTTTAAGAGTTGATTCAACAACAGATATTTGTAACCTCTCTCCGTGTCAGATATTTATAGGAATGCTCCTGACCACCTTGCTTTGATGTCACTGAAATGCAGAGGGGTACATGATACAATTGTAGGAAGCTCTTCCTCCAGAGGAGCACTTCCAGAAGGCCACTCTAATTGTGCAGGAGCCACAACCCCAATAAATCTTTCTGTCCTCAGGGGACAGCAGGATGAAGAGAAATTCTAACCACATCCATTATTCTTCTCTATTCACACTCCTTGCAAAGCCTGCAGTATCTGTAAACATCCAAAACCACCCTGGAGCAGTCCTCTGCTGCCCAGCTGAGTGCTGGATTTAGATCACTTTTATGTGCAGGAACGAGCTGTAACAGATCCTGCACTCTGAATCACTATATAAATATTTAAGTAAACAACAAGTCACTCAAGTGTTTTCTTTACCAGTGCATGAAGCAACACGATGGTCCATCACGTGCTGGGATGCAATCCTAGTGCACGGAACTGGTGCACTGGGGACCTCTATCCTGTGGGCCTGCTTGGTGCTGCCACCTCATGAGGGGACAGAGAAGGTCCCGGCTCTGCGCTGCCACTGAAGTAGAAAGGATCCCCTGCAGTTTGCACCACCACCCTTCCCTCGGCACCAGCCTCTGGAGGCAGGGATGAGACATACCTCTCCCAGCCCTCGGAAGGTAAGGATGGGATATGTGGCGCTTGTGTGAGCCAGTGACTCAGGGCATGAGTCCTGATGGGTTGGTTCTCTGTCAGCAACCCCATGCAACCTACTCTGTCCTTTCTCTGCCTCAGACTTCTACATGGGCTGCCCTATTCTCATTTGAGATTTTCCATTTTCCAGACATAACCTTGAATGCAGATTGGTCTTTTGGCCTTCAAGGCAATTGTGCTTTGTCAGACTGGGCTGTGTGAACTAACACCTGCCCAGATTAAGCTCTCAGGTTCCTGGGTCAGTATCTCAGTATTTGCTTTTCTCAATGTACCACATACAGCACAATCCTTAAAAACATCCTTCCTGGTGTTTTACACACTGGCTGTAGTGACATATCAGACTAGCTGGGCAGCAGCACTTGGAAAAGCATCTCTGGCTGCTCTCAATCTCCTCTCTGTAAATGTCACTCAATTGTCTAAGAAAAATTTGGCTGACCTTTCAATTACTGGTAATAGAATAAAAGCAATAAAATACTCTCCACGACAGCAAGTGTCACCAGCACCCATTCGTCGCCTTCTTGTGCTGATTGGGAGGCCAGGGAGAATTCACGCTCCACTCAGGGCTGCATTTCTGGCACAGTGCTGATAAAGGAACTTGCTGGTAAAAGTCCAGGTGCTAGGGAAATAAAGGAATTGTCTCTCATCCCTCCCTGTCCTGACTCCATAAACAACTCCAGAAAGGATTTCTGGGTATCTGGGGCAAAAAGGCCTTATAATCTGAGGGGTTTTGTGGAACTCCAGAGCCTGTAATATCTGCTTTCAGGGGTAAACATTGCTCTCAGCCAACTGCTTCCTAACATCTGTCAAAGCCACTGAGATAGTTGAAATGCTTTGCAGATAAAGGATGAGGTAAATGGACAAATCCCCCCTTCGATGCAGAAAAGTCAGGATGGGGTTTGCACACTGTTCACTCACACACATCCTGTCTCATGGCTCTTCCACTGAACTCAGCTGCAGCTCAGACACTGGGTTTTTGCCTGTTGTGTTTGGTACTGGCGAAGAAAGACGCTTGGATGGGTGTTACAGCACAACAATCTCAAATAAGAACTCCAATTTGTAAATTAGCTGTTAGCAGCTCTCATAAACACTTCCCCAAGTCCTCCTCCAGTAGCAGAAATAGCTCTTCACTCTCTAAACTGCCAGGCTATTGATTAAGAACAGAAAGGCTTAGTTGGCAAACTCCTGGTGCCTGACTCATGATGAAGAGCTGTGTCTCAGCTCCCTTCGAGCAGGAAGAGCACAGCAAATACTCATCAAGTTTCTCACTTCCTTCCCAATTACAGCTTGGATTCTTGAAAAACAGAAACCTTCTTGGAAGAAGAAGCTGTTACTGAGACCATTTCTTATCTTATATCTTCCACCTAAAAAAAGAGTTTATTTACATATCACATGTCCTTCCCGTTGTGGAAAGTTGGAATCGATTCCGTACTTTCCAAAACTCTTCTGGCAGGTTCAAGCCCTCATAGCCCTATTTTCAAGATGTGCACTGAAATGAGTTAAAATATAATTACTGCATGTAGAAACTATCCATCTAAATTCAGTGACCTGACCACAGCAGTCATTTCTAAATTAACCAGCAGAGCCAGGATATTACCAGCTACTGTAAGAAGATGTTCTCCTAGTTCCTTTCCTTTCATGATGAGCCTGTGATTATTGCTAGAGCTGTTCACAGCTTTGTGGATACTCTCCAATAAGACCTTTCTTTGTGTATTCTTTACTCTTTCAGGCTAATCTTTGCATTATTTTAACTTGTTCAGGCAGCTCTTTCTTACAGAATCCGGAATAAAGTGGCAAAATAAGTGGAATGAAAGTATAATCAAGCATGTTAATGTATCTCTTGCTCTTCCACAGCAACTCCCACACTCAGATAACCAGTCACACATAAACACCCACACTATGAGTGTTCATCTCCTCTTCCTTCCTTCTGGCTTGTCAGAGACTAAAATAGTCATGTGGTGGTTTCCACCATTCATGCTAGAACGTCATTGTGTGGGTCAGTTAAAATGCCTCAAACACCAAAAAGATGGGTAGATGAGAAAACTAATTGCTCCGTAATAATTACAACAAGTTCTGGCTTTTGAATCTTGCTTGAAAAAAAAGATATATTAAATGGCAAACAAACATCTGGAACAAGTGTCACCTGACTGTGACAGAATGTGCCTATTAACTGTGTCCTCTACAGGCTAATTGCTCGAGTTACTGAAGCCTCCCAGCTCTCTCTAATTCTGGGTAATGTTTTGTTTCATAAGCAATTTGCCATGTTTATTCATTTCCCTATCTCACTCATTTCCACTTGCAAAGAATAAAAGGGAGGCAACATTTGAATGGTCTCATAAACCCATAAGAGAATTAATTACTTTTATACTGGATCTAATTCATGTATGAAAAAAGGGAGTTGTGGGATTTGAATTTTTTTTCCCTTTGCATCATACTCTCAAAATCAGTCTGCACACACACACATTGTACCTAATGAAATTCATCAAAGAAGCAAATATTCAGGCTGCACATCCAAGCATGGTCTCTTGGCTGACTACAAAACTAGCCTGATACTTGTCAGTATGAAAAACTTCATATAAGGAAAAGATTTATGCAAAATTAGTCAAGTCTGAGTTTAATTGAACTAAAAAAAGTACCAAAATAGCACAATTTATACACCACAATTCCCAGCTACAATGCAACATTTGCAGTTTCTACAAAGAATTATTTCAAAAGCACAAAAGGGTGTGAATAGCCAACGATTCTTTAAATATTCAATCAGCCATCATCAAAACACAGTTATTTTCTGTACATAATTTTCATCACGAGTTGGGGAACGCATGGCCAAAGGTTGAAATAAAACCCATGAATTCACCCCATCTGTAACCACATTCCTTTTCCCCGGGTCACTATTGATTAACACGGGTGTGTGTGTGAACCTGGAGCCAACAAAAGGTGTCCCAAAGGCCTACCTGGCTCTTGGCAAGGACTTCCTCACAGAAGGAACTCTAAATACGAGGCTACATTTCACGGGACACACGGGTTCTGAGAAAGCCTGCAGTTATCTCATCGGTTATTTAAAAGCCAAGGCTCTGAGTGTGGAAGACAAGTTTTGCTAATTTCAGTAATTAACTGAGTCAGCTGGGAAGCACCAGGCCGGTGTTTTGCAGCGCCCCAGAGGGATGGGGGAATGCAGGAAGATGCAGCTGTCGGAAGCTTCAAGCAGGCAGGTGACTCAGACTGGGAAATGACTCCTTCGTCACCCGTGGAACTGCCGGCACATCATCCACCGCACACACCTCCAGGAAGATGCACTGCTGCCAGCTCGGGCCATCATACAACACAACAAGGCCAAGAGCAGCATTAATTGCGGTGTGTATGTAGTAGAATCAAAGCGTTTCGGTTCGCAGCATGGCTTGGGCTGGCTGGAGGTGGGCGCGGAGCTGTCGCAGCCTCACCACTATCGGAATGATGATTCTGGCCGCGCCCACCCATTCAACTCAGATATATTCAGCACTCTTCCACTGTTTGCTGGGGTTTTCTAAGCTTCTATTTCTAAACATAACAGCAAAACTTAGCATTTATTCTTGTGGATCAATCTTCGAAGTGTTACCTATGGATGATGTGCTTAGGTGTGACAACATGCAGCGGGGTGCACCCACTTCCCTGCCCAGGGACAAGCAGGGTTTTGGGAGCAAGTTCTTGAACGAGGCCGTTTCGTGCTTTACACGGTGCAGAAACGCACAGTATTTGTGTGGACACGAGGTTTCCACGCTGTCCAGGATTGCTCATTTACAGCTGAACCCCTTCACCTCCTGCTCCTCAGTGGGGCGAGAAAGGGCTTCACATAGGCAGGTAACCCGAGGTAACCTCCAGGCAAAGCATGGGGGGAACAGCAGTACCACGTCGTTTTTCCGTATTTAAAAGCCCCAGCCAGCCCAGCTGTCAGCGGGAGAGGCTGAGACCGACCCAGCACAGCACTGCCTCTCCCTCCCATGACAGCACCCGAGGGACATCGAGAGACAAGGTTTCCCCTCAGCGCGGGGTCACCAAGGGCACGTGGCTTGCCCACAGCGCTGGCGGGCAGTGACCAGAGGAAGTGGCACAGCGAGGGACATGACCCCCCAGCCGCCTCCCCTAGACACCTCACCGAGGGCCGGGGCTGAGGGGCGTGCTGGCGGTGAGGGGTGACGGCCCCGGCCCCGCCCCTCGGCTCTGGCCCCGCCCCTGGCCCCGCCCCGCCCCTGTTTACCCACCGGCTGTGCACGTGGTGGCCGCGCCGCACCATTGGCCCGCGCACCGGGGCCCTGCCGCCGCCCCGCCAATCGGCGCGCTGTCCACGCGCGCTTGCCCGCGCGCGATTGGCTGCGCCGCGGCGATCACGCAGCGTGACGCACTCAGGGAGTGCGCCCGCCGGACGACCAATGAGGCGGGGGCGCAGGGGCAGCCCGCGGCGAATGGCGGCGCGCGGGGCTGCGGGGCGGCCAATGAGCAGCGCGCGGGGGCGGGACGCGGCGCCGCGGGCGCTGGCGAAGACGGGCGGGTTTAAAGCGCTCGGCGAGGGCGGGCGCGGTTCCCCCGCGGCCGGGGAGCGATGGCGGCGGCCGGGCCGGGCCCGGGGGCCGGCGGCGCGGTGAAGACGCTGGCCCTGGTGCTGGAGGACGAGGCCCGGCGCGGCGGAGGCGGCGGCTACTGCAGCGGGGACACGGTGTCGGGGCAGGTGCTGCTGGAGCTGGCGGGGCCGCTGCCGCTCCGCGGGCTACGCCTGGAGGCCGCGGGACGGGCGCGCGTCGCTTGGAGCGAGAGCCCCGGCGCGGTGTCCGGAGCGGGCACCTGGGGGGTGGCGGTGCGGGCGCCGGGGCCGGGGCCGCGGCGGGAGGCGGAGGTGCGGTACCTGGACATCCGGCAGAGCCTCCTGCGAGACCCGCCCGAAGGTGAGGAGGGACGGGGGGCGGGCGCGGGCCCGGTCGCTCCCGCAGCCGCGGCGGAGGTGGGGCCGGAGGAGCGGCGCTGCGGGAGCGGGGAAGGGTGGCGGGGCTGCGGAAAGGCGCCCACGGTCGGCAGCGAGGGGGAGGCGGAGTGGGAACGCTCCGGGTGGAAATGGGTATCGGGGCCCAAAAAAATGCGCAGCAACCGCGGGTGCCGGGGCACCGCCAGGACAGCGCTGCCACAGCGTTCAGCCGTGTGCCCGGGGAAGCCGCCACTGCCTCATCAGTGGCCGCGCGAGTCCTTGTACGGTGGCTGAAAAACGCGGAACGGAGCCGGAATAAAATCCGCAGCACGATTCCCTACGTTGTCTGGGTTTACTGCAGAGGTTCGGCCCTTCTGTGGGTTCCGTGGGTCCCTTCCGCGCTGGTTGTGCTGTACAAGCAGCTGCTGGGAAGCTGCCGTGGAAGACCCTGGAAGCAGTCAGGCTCATCCGATGGATTAAGGAAGCAGAGGAAGCTCGCTGTTGCAGAGCTTTGTCACCCAGACACTGCAGCACTATGGCAGCGTTGAAAAATTAAAGACAGAACAGCGACATTTTGTTCTGTAAGGGTGACATGCAGCTCAGCCTGATCTGTAGGGAAAGTAGATTTAGGCCTTGAGAATTGTGTAACAGTAGGCCCTATATGAATAAATGGGGAGCTCGTATATTTATAGTATTTCTTCATACTGACCTTAAGTTGCAGTTTTTTCAGCACAGAAGTTAGGTTAATTGTTAATTGGAAAAGTAGATTAATTGCTGTCCTGCTGAAAAGAAACTCAATTTATGCTCTGGAGAAGCCATTTTGGATTAGAAATTGGCCTGAGTCCTGAACTGAATCTCAAGGTCTCCCATGTTTCCTTGATTCTTGTTTTTCATTGAAATCACAGCATAAATAAAGCACGGGCTGCAGTCCAGAACCCACTGGGATCAATAAAAACTTTGTGCATCTGGGTGTTTTAATACATAAATAACTTGTAAAAGTGTCTCCTTTGTTCTATTTCTGGAATAACTAAAACATACTATTCATTCTTATTCTACAGGTGAGGAAAACTTAGTTCTTCTGGATGGAAGACATGAATTTCCATTCAGCTTTCAGCTCCCTCAAGAGTAAGTTAAATAATCCAAACTGAAGGGATTGTGCTGGATGCTGCTTGTAGTGGAACATTACCTTAATGTAATTTGACTTGTGGTTTTTTTAGTATCAGCTTTATATACTTGTCTTAATCAAGCGCTGCACAGAGAGGCCTTGTTTCCTTTAACTTCCCCAAGGCCCTAAAAGTACAAACTGTAAATTGGGAAATGTTTATGTATGCAGGAAGTGTTAATGTTTGGAGCTGAATTATTAATTGAGGGTAATGATTTTATGACTGCTTGTTTCAGACCTCTGGTGACCTCTTTTACTGGGAAGTATGGCAGCATTCAGTACTTTGTGAAAGCAGTTCTGGAGAGGCCTGCAGTACCTGACCAGAGTGTGCAGACAGAGCTCCAGGTCATCAGCCATATCGATGTCAGCTCACCAGCTCTCTTGGTAAGAGGGTCCCCCACTCCTCCTCTCCCCTGTAAAACCAGCTGCAAATAAACCATTTCCAAGCAGCCATAACCCTTCCCATGTCATTCCAGAGTGTCATTTTCTGACTTCTGGAAGCATATAAGCTCCCTAAGCCTTTCTCTATAAATAGATGATCTTAGGTTGTGTGAATAGCAAGCAGAGTGGTTTTCTTAATACCATTGATTACATCCCTACTGGCAGAGATGCTCCTGCCAAAAAGTTAGGCAGGCTTCATAATAAGGCTTAATAATAGTAATGCATGAGCGCAGAGTAGTTACTCTTACCAGAGCAACTACATTCACAGGGCTGCAGTGTCCTAAACTCTACAATAATAGTAGGTTGAGGAACAGTAATTAGAGAAGAGTATTAATCATGCTCAGCCTGTCATTTAGGCTCTGGCCATTATGTTACGTATCCCTGCATTTTGCATGTCGTTTTCTAACATGAAGTGTGTGCACGCAGCTGCTCCAGAGATCCTTTCAGTTATTTCCCTATGACAGATTTGGCCACATTAAAGCATTGAGTTTTTAATAGTCACTGGAAATATTGTAGAGTAATAAGAAAGATCAGGCATTAAGTAATGAGAAAATAGGCAAGATGGAAGTTAATGAGCTGGATTCTTTTATCTCAACCCATATTATGAAAATAATATAAAATTATACCTTGCACTTTCATGATAGCAACTGGATCTAAATGGTTATTCATTTAAATATGAATGAGCAATTTCTATTTTATTTAAAATGGTGGGATAATTTTAACATCATGACGTGAACGTAACTAAGAGATGTTTTGAGCAGGCTTTTTTTTCTCCTTCATTACATGCTTACATTTTAATCCATTCTAGAGAGAACTGAGGGTATTTTGGCAGTGACATCTGTAAGCAGAATAGCCTTTATATTCAGTAGTTAGGAGTCTGAAGGCATCATACCCACATTGTGTAAGGACAGAGCAGACCATAGGGTACTGCACAGGAGAGGCCTGTGGGGCACATGGGGAAGGCAATGCCAGTCCTAATTGATTCCAGGGCTACCACCAAAAGTGCAAAACAACAAAGTTTTTTCATTATAATAAAATACAAAATCAGTTTTCATTAGGGTATTGACTGGGTGCTACTGCCCAGTAAATCATTTTGAGTAACTTTGATCCTGGGCTTGGACCCTTGATGTGTGCTTGTGAGTTTATTCTAATGAAAATGTTCAGGCAGTGTAAATGTCATCTAATGTGACAGTCCTTGAATAAATAAGATGGTTTTTATCTTGCCCCTAAATTTCTGGGGGGTTGTGTGGCTTGTAAATAATGAAGGTGCATCCCCTTAGCCCAGTGTATACATACATTTATCCTTTCTTAAGGATACAAAGATAAAAACAATTTACCTACTTAACTGTGAGTTGTTTGCAGATGAAATAATTCTGCATTCTTCTGCACTGAGGAACATGGGGATAAACACCACAGTACTCCATGAGATCTTTAAAAAGCTAACGTTGAAGACAAAGCACATGCAAGGGGACACTGGTCTGTGTTACTTAGTCAGTACAGTCTAAATGCAGACTGGGATTTCAAAGCAGAAATGTTAGGATTGCCAAACCTTGGTTCCATTTCACATGGTGGCAAAACTACAGTTGGCACTGAGCAGTTCAGGGATTCAGATGAAGTGGGTTTTAGAGCTGGATTGCAATGACTGATACACATAACACTAAACTGCAAGTGATTGAGAACTTCATCCCATAAAATGAAAAATACTCTGTTTTATAGACACCTGTTCTAAGAAGTCAGGAGAAGATGGTTGGCTGTTGGTTTTTCACCTCTGGGCCAGTGTCTCTCAGTGCCAAAATTGAGAGGAAGGGATACTGTAATGGTAAGAGTAGTTACCTTAAAAATGTATATATTAAGCATCTAATAGGTTTGTTTTTTCTTTTAATCTCAGCAAAGCCAACACTTTGCAGTTCAAAGAATAGTTCTGTTTAATGGAATTAAATGAAAATCTATATGAATTTTTAAAAAATCATCATGTGTTTCCTCTTGGGAATATAAATTGAAAGGAAGTCCTGTTAATAATCTTAGGGAAAATCCATGTACATGTGAGTGTAAAGAAAAACAAAATGTTTTTATTTGGGATAAAATACGTAATTGGGGATGTAATTAGGTTTTTATGTCATACTTGTGTAGGTTTACACTTTAGTAAGCTTTAGCAGCATCTCTTTCATCTTGATAACATTAGATACATTGAAGAAATAAAACATCTTAAAATTAATTTAGTAATATATAAAAGAAAGATTGGGACATAATTTGCAAATAAAGCTTTTATAGCTTGTTCATACTATTCTTAATGTTTCAAAATGAATCATTGTTTATGTGTAAAACATAGTAGGTGGCTATAATTCTGCCTGGATACCACTCTGAAAAAAATAAACTGGCTTGAGGAAACTTACCAAGTATTGTTCTCATAACACTGCAGATGATGTACGTGCTGTGTAACATGCTTTGATACTCCCAGAGGAAAGTTGGTAAATACAAATTATTCATTGGACTTTTTCTGTCTCTAAGGGGAAGCCATCCCAATCTATGCAGAAATCGAGAACTGCTCTTCTCGTTTGATTGTTCCAAAAGCTGCCATTTTCCAAACACAAACGTACCTGGCCAGTGGGAAGACAAAAACCTTCCGTCAGATGGTTGCCAATGTCCGAGGAAACCACATTGCCTCTGGGAGTACAGATACCTGGAATGGGAAAACTCTGAAAATCCCACCTGTATCCCCATCTATACTTGACTGCTGCATTATTAGAGTAGAATATTCATTAGCTGTAAGTATTGGGTTTTCAAAATATGCAAGCTTTGGATACTGCATTCAGTTGGGAACAGAAGAATTTACTGAGTAGCTTTGAGGTTTTTAACTTGGGAGCGACAATAAATACAAATCTAGGGACAGGTGTCGCAGCCATTGGCAAGGGGATTGGAACTAGATGATCTTTAGGGTCCCTTCTAACCCAAACCCATTCTGTGACTGTATGGAAAATAAATATCATAAACCATATACATAAGAGAATGAAGGTCACAAAGAGATTCTGAGATGGAAAGACAGGAGTAATGTGGAAAAGGGAAAAATGGTACTGAGGAAGATGCAGCTTAGTTTCAGACATGCAGAGATTATTTTGGGAAAGCATTTCAAGCTGAATGGGTTCCTCAAGTGATTCTTTCCAGAAATGGGAAGATAAGGCTGAAAGTCAAGTGCATAATTAGTTTGTCAAGATGGCTTTATTGTATAATGTCACCTAGAGACAAGTTACAGCCAGAAGGAAGCTGCTGAAAATTAAGGAAAGCTGCCACGGTATTAGCTAAGCGTATCTGGGATGACAAGGCTCTTAATTTCTAAATAATTTGCAGTGTAGGGAGTAGGGCAGCTTTTAAGAGCAGCATTCAATGGGGTCTCATGATGTTTTTTTTTCTTTTGTTTGGGGGTTGTCACATAGGTGTATATCCATATTCCTGGTGCTAAGAAATTGATGATTGAAATGCCTCTGGTGATTGGCACTATTCCATGTATTGGATTTTCAAGCAGAAACTCCAGCATTACCAGCCAGTTTAGTATGGATATGAGTTGGCTGGCATTGACCATGCCTGAACACCCTGAAGGTAATAAATACATACTGAACTCTCTCTAATCCAGCACAGCACTGTCTGCAGCAGATGGGTGCAGTGCCAGTTTAAGGGCACTGCCAGGGATGTAGGCCATGGAAGTATGACTCGTGAGAAGTCTTAAATCGAGATCCAAAAGGATTGGTGAGGTTACCCTAACTCCAGCCTTCCTGAAGTCTCTCTTTACCCCACCTGAGTGAAATAGCTAACTTCTGATAGTGGGAATATTCTACTCATTACTGAATATATCTTGATACAACACTGGTTTGCTGCTGGGGTTGTCCTAAAAGCACAGCACTCTCTGTATTCCTGCCAAATCACCTAAGCTTACTGAAAACATAATTTCAGTTACAATATTTATGACTACAGTGCACTTCCAATACAGTTTTCATGGTCCTGGATATACTGTAATACAGCTATTGTCTTGCTGTGAATAGTTTGAAATTTGACAGTACCATCTCTTGTGTTTCAGCACCACCAAATTATGCTGATGTAGTGTCTGAGGAAGAGTTTTCCAGACATGTTCCTGCTTATCCACCACCCATTGATTGTGAGGAACAGTTGTGTTGTCCTGTCTTTGCTTACATACAAGAGTTCCGGTTTCAGCCTCCACCTCTTTATTCAGAGGTAAGAAAACAAATAGCAGGTGGTGTTTTTATTGTCAGATGGCAAAAAAAAACCCCAAACACAAACCTAAATGCAGGAATTGCAGGCAGTAATTGTTGTGTTCTCTCCTTAGATCGATCCACATCCAACTGATGTAGAAGAAATGCAGCCTGTTTCATTCATGCTGTGAAGAGGATTTGTAACAAGAGCATCATTGTGATGAATGTCTTAATCTTTCTGCTGCTTAAGCTGGTAGTGCAGCTAAAAAGGAAAGAGTTTTCTTTATCAAAACCTCATTCTGTGTACAAGAAAGGCAAAGGAAAATGGAGAAGGAGGTATGAGCACGTTTGGTGATAAAAGAGAACCTGCTGGATTAGTCTGCACAGAGGATAACAGGGGAGCAGCCAAGCTTGGGATACTTGAGAAGTACCTGAATATACTGAAATGAAAATGAATCAGTGAAATACTGAATGTTTTCCAAAAAGTGGATACACTACACGAAGTACGAGAAGATGTGTGGGTCTTCTGAAGAGAAAAGAATTTATATTTTGTTTGCAACACTCTGGAAGAATGTACATAGTGTTGTTCAGAACTTCTGTAGTAGAACTTGCGTAGTAGAACAGAATGTGGGGTAAGAAAACATTTCCAAAAGATTCCAGTGTTCAAGGGGCTTCAGCTTTGCACTGTCTGCATCCAAAAAAGGAACACTACTGAAACATGGAGTGAAGTCTTAACTTCATATTTGATGGGAACCTGCCCTTCTCACGACTGCCAAGTGGTACTATTTCCTCATTCATCATGATCCTGAAGACACCCTGGATGACAGAATGGCCATTACACAATATTATGAAGGCAACCATTTCATGAATGCAAGACACAAGTATGAAACAGAACAGTGAACTTTGAGACAAGCTTATGCACTATGCTTTCTTTCAAGGGATTTCTTAAGGGAATTATTCTAACCTCTTCTACTGTGAGTTCTTCTTCTGCATCTTAAAGCCTATGGATAGCATGATAAGGGGAAGCATGGCAAGGGAGAAACCTTTTGCCAGCAGCAGGTATACTTAGCAAAATGGACAATATTTATTTATTCAAAAGCCTTTATAAGCCTACCTCTGTTTTGGATATTTACTTAAGGTCAGATTTGAGACCAAAAAAAGTCTTGTTAAAGCTCCAGTATACTTCAAGGTTCTAAAGGGACCCTAAATGGTTTCTGTGGTTAGTGAATGAGATAAGAGGTGTAGGGAGAGGTGTATATATACCCAGAATAGACATAGCTTATAACTGAAGTGAAAGCAGATACCTGGGGAACAAAGTCCTCTGGTAATGGCACAAAGCTTTTCATTACTCCTGCATTTTTGTCTAAAGATCTATTGTCAGGGGCTGCACTGGTCATTTGCTATCCATACTGTTACTTGTTGGTGTGTTTCCTTGTTTGTTTTTGCTGTTTAATTTTGTTTTGGTGCAATATTTTAATGTTTTCTTCCTCAGGTCATTTAGAATAGTGAGAGTTCGTTGCTGCTAAGACTGAAGGCACAGCATTTACTTGCCCTTCTGCTGCCTTCATTTAAAGTAGAATGTTTGCTTCCTGCCAACCATCAATGGGATAAGTAAACAATCACCAACAGATCACTTACAGGAGCAGAAAACAGCATTTCAACATGCACGTTTACAGTCCTGTCTTTGAACTACAGGGGATTTTGGACTACTAGAAATACTCCCTATGTCTTACAGAAGGGTTTGGGGTTAAAACCCGGTGCTTTGTGTGGTAAAACAATGTATTTTCTGATACCTACAAAAATAGTGATTTGAGTTTCCTTCATTTCATCAATAACTGCAGTTTAAAGAAACTCTAAATGGTTTTTTACCAAATCTGTCTTCACTTAAGAAGCAGGGATTTTTCTACAGGCATACACAGATACATATTTTTAGTCTTCTTTTAGTATGACTCCCTTACATTGTCTAATTTCTAGCACTTCACCTCAAATCACTTTGGCATCAGTGTGAAAGACAGACTAGTGGAGATTCGCGTTTCCAAACTGCAGTTACTCCTTTCATTTGCAACATTTTGTATTTAGTCTTCTATAGCAAATGCAGCTTTAACCAAAATTTGAGTGCATGACTTAGGACATTCTAAAAATGAGTATTTAAGTCTCAAGATGTAGCTCTCATGCCTTTTTATTTGAGTGAGGGCCTGCCCATACAATCGATGCAGGATTTTCATTCACATCATCTGGAAAGGGAACAAGCATCTTTTCCTTAAACAGATACCATTATAGTTACTTGAAAAGTACTGTGGTTGTGTATTAACTTGCATGTTAATAATTTAAAATCTTAGCTTAAAGAATGTTAGGTGCTTTTTTGGACTGTAATACCTGATAGGTGATGTGTGCTACCTGGTGTAATCATGGTCAAGCAAACAACAGTATGAAGGGTAAAGATGTGCTTCCCCCCCCCCCCCCCCCCAAATCTTTCAGTTGTTTTTTATTCTTTGCAGATAAACTGTGGCCTTAGATTGTTTGCTGCAAAAAAAAGTCAACTATTATGTGTTTCTTAGGAAGCACACATGGCCCTTCAAAGGAGGGGTGAAAACAAGATTAAGTTCTGCTCTTTGGCACTTGGCTTAGTGCAGAAATTGATCCTTAAAAATAATTACTGTTTGCACAATAATAAGTTCAATATGCAGGGGCTTTGTTTTGATAACTGTGAAACAGTTTAAAAGAGACAAAATAAAAAAAGCTGTTTAACATACAGGAACATGATTGTATTTTGTACTAATGAATGAGCCCCATGGGTTCTTTGTTAATAAAAACGTCAAATCTACAGTGTGCTGTTCATCTCTGGTTTGGTGCTATGTCAAGAAATACCTGTATTCTACCCTACAGATCTCTAATTCCTCTCTGATCTGGGAATTAGGCCTTCATCTGTCACTGTTTTAGTTCCCTGAACTGTTCATAACCAAGAGCTGGAACAAATTGCTCAAAAAGGGCCTTACTCCCACCTGTAGTTATGTAATAGGGGCTCTTACCCACAACGATGGAAGGATGTGAGTTCTAATTGGATTTCTCATCTCATACATTAATCTTAGAGGATATTTCATTGTTTCCTTTAGACAAGATCAGAGCAACAAACTAAAGATAAATAACATCAGAACAACCTTACAACCACAGTGCAGAGTGACTTAAGCAGAGAACCTGCTAGTGTGGGGAAAGAGGTGACAAACTGTACCGACCCTGCTCACCTGTGCCAGGAGTGAGATGACAAATCTCCATCAGGGTCCTGCCTCCCAAGGATTTGAGGAAAAACAAATGGTTGATTTCTTCTTCCTGTTTCCACTTTTGAGGGAAGATGGCAAATTTCTCCTTGGAAAGTCGAGGTGAAGATGCTGTTCAGGATCGTGGAATCACAGAGTGGTTTGGGTGGGGAGGGACCTTAAAGCTCAGCTCATTCCACCCCCTGCCATGGGCAGGGACACCTTTCACTATTCCAGGTTGCTCCAAGCCCTGTCCAACCTGGCCTTGGACACTTCCAAGGATGAGGCAGCCGCAGCTTCTCTGGGCAACCTGTGCCAGGGAGGAATTTCTTGTACCTTGATAGCCTATTCAAGCACCAGAACATGCAGAGTGGTCATGATTGATTCAAAGGAAAATGTAAAACCTCAAATACTGGTCTTAAATTTTTTAAAAACACTCTCACTAAATGATACTTAAATATCTTGCCACAAAGTTCACAGTAGCAATTCTGCTTCATCCACTGTTTGGTTTTATAGGGGAGTATTTCTGTGGACAAGCTGTAATTGTCTATTAAAATATGTTTAGTGTTTAAACAGGTAGTAAAAAGCCAGGCAGAGATAGAGCAGATCCTGCAGGCTTGTGTTTGCAGCTCTGACCCTTCTGATGTTTGCATGGAAACGCACAGTTTATGTGCAGAGCAAGAGAGATCATTTAATCAACTCCTGGGGCATGTTCCAAATTATCAAAATAGCATGTTCCATGACTTCACCACCCAGTTTGGACAGCGAAAGGGAACATCTTAACTCATTTTGTAAAATCTCTGCTATATATATAGCAATAAAAACATGTTTGGAGAGCACAGTTTGCAAACAATGGTGATTTCTGAAGAGAATCAGTTGTTCTACAACCCCTTACAAAACCCAGCCATTTGTGCTTCATTTTCTAGTTAAATTCTGCTGATTTTCAGTGCTCTCCTCAGGGTAGTGACTTAGCAGAGGGACACAGAACCCCGCCTTCAGACTGCTGCCTTTTCTAAAGCTGATTACATAATACGTTAACATCAATATGGACAGTACAGGCTGCTGCACAAAGTAAATTCTCCAAAGAACTAATTAGGTCTAGGATGAACCCAGTCCACTTTTAGTATTAAAATTTTATGTATGGCATAGACAAGGTGACAGTCTTGTTCCAAATTACATTGTCATTATTTCTAAGCAATTAATAGGAAATGACAGTACAGAAAAGCTCTGCTAGAATATCACTGCATTATTGACATTTTAGGACAAGTGACTAATAACAATTTAAGTCAAAAAACTCTGAAAGAGTTGCTTTATGTGGAATGGAAAATGGCAACTCAAATGGGACTTCACTGGAGTAGCTGCTCATGCCAGCAATGTGCTGTGGGCCTTCTTAGTTACACAGAGGAGATTCAGCTGTACTACTGATTAATCTCCAAACACCCATCCCTTCAAAAGAAAAGAGGAAATCCTTAGTCTGGCTTACATTCAGCCACCCAGCTGCCCATAGGGTGAGGAGAAAATGAAAGACAAGGTGAAAGTTGGAACAAGTAGGCTAAACCCAGCCAATTTTTGGCAATGAAAAACTCTCATTGTTTCACAGCACCTTGGAACAGCATCAGCCTCGCCATAAATGAGGCACTGATAGAGGTGAGAACAGAAGCATGGGCAAAAGGGAAGGATTTTGACTGCAAGGTCTTAAACAGGATTGTTGCACACTCAGATTCCAGGTCTCTGCATAGGCCAGTCCTATTTGATGTCATGTATAATCAGGTTGTGTTGGTCACAACATAGACCCCAGCCTGAGGAGAAAGTGATTCTTATTGCTGAACTAATTAGACTAATCAATGCACAAAAGAGAGCACAAGTGGCAAAAGTTACAATTTCATTTAAATAATTTAAGGCCTGAAGTGCTTTTCTCCTATGTTTTGATGTGATGTGACCAATGCATTAGCCTTAATAAATTAGAAAGATACTAAGAAAAAATATTCCTCTATCCTTAGTGTAAAATGAGAGTAGAAAGGGAAAAGCATTAACTGACGTGACAGATTCTCTGACTATAGTGTCCTGGAGGAGGAAGGAAGTGTCTGAGAGAATTTAGTGTCCACACAGACCAATCAAGTTTTGTATGGTGTGCCCCAAAAGTGGCATTTCGGTGTGAGCACATCTCTCCCTCACTCAGAGCAGGTTGGCCTCACCCAGTACCTGCCATGCAACAGTCAGACCTGCTTTGCACAAGGGAGCAAGATCAGAAAGGCTGGAATTCAAAGGGACCCTCCCAAGCTGCAGCCAGACCTTCTCCCATGTCACAGCCTGGAGCAGCTGTGCTGTCACCTGCAAGGACATGAGTGACACAACCAGCTCCTCCGACCCCACCCGGGAGTCTCACACTTCAGGGCAAAGAACTGGAGATGTCTGTTTGCAGAGGTGTTAAATAGAAAGGTCCCCAGGAAGGGCAGCTTCACAGGCTTTCCCTCATGTGATCCCACCTGCCATCGCTGCGAGAGGACTTTACACTCATCCAAACAAATTAACAATTCATTTCCAACCCTGACATGAAGATTAACCCTGCCAATTAATTCCTTAATCTCTTGCTGCTGACAAGGCTCACAGCTGCCATGTGGATGCTTGTCCACTGGGGCCTGGAGCAGGGCCATTCTGTTTAATTAATGCTGCATCCAGGAGACGGTGGAGCTGATGCTCAAACATATTCCAGCAATACAAACCAGAGCTGCACCTCACACGCCATCCAGACAGCCTGTGATAGGGACCTCCACAGGGGCAGAGACCATCTCAGTGCCTGTGGCAGCTTTTGCTGCATAAAGGAGATACTTAAACCAATATAGATGCATTCAACCATCATTTACTTGTAGAAAAATGCTTCTTGGTCATTTCCACAATAGATGTGATCAGCATTTTGCACATTCCCAGTAGCAACAGGAAAAAAACAACCCACAGGACTATGTCAGTCTCCTTCCTCCTGCCTCAAACAGCTGACAAGATGCTGGGTTTGGGCTCAGGGCTGCAAGGAGAAGGGGCAGCCACACTGAGGCTGCTTCAGAGGGAGAGGTTAGATGAGAACTGAACTGACACGAATTGGGAAATGTGTGAAGTACAGTAAAAAGGAAAAGTGATGCTCAGTCACCTCAGGGAATCTTTGTAAACCAGCTGTAACAAATTGTGTCAATTTTCCTTTGTTCCTGTAGGCTTTGCCATATATAATTAAACAGACACTGCCCATTAAGGTGCTTTACAAAGTGAACTAACACTCAATAAAATCTATGAATAATATTAAATTAAAGACTGAAATCTCTGGACATATAAACCAGGAAATTGCAGGTGTATAAACTAAGCAAGCAACAAAACCCCCATAATTTAGTGCCTGTTACAACTAGTCCAGTGGGTGGAACAAGTGAAGGGATCCCAGAACTGCAGGGAACATATGGATTGTATAAACACACACGTAAATGGTGTTTACAGAGAAGTACAAGGAAAGAGGCAGGATGACACATTGGACAGGACACTGCTCCACACTGAAGTTAGGTAATGTCTGCCTTGGGGTTTTGTTGTTATTGTTGTTGTTTTCCATGGATTTGTGTTCAGTGCTCAATTATACACTGAACTCCCGTCACCCAGAAAGGGTCAAGGTCACCCTGTTGCAATGGCCAACCAGGCAGAGGCAGGAAAAGCCTGGGTTTTCCTGCAGACCTCTGCCCACCTGCGCCTGACAGGGGAGAAACATCTGCTGTCAGGAAGTTACGAAAGGGGAAACAACATTTGATGCAAAATTGCATCTACCTGATTGGAACAAGCTGTGAAGGTATCTGTCACTGCTCACACTAGAGAGATGTTGCTTTCTTCAGTACATCTTTTTTTTGAGGTGTGCAGCAAAGCCAAGAGCAGTTTGAGGACTAGCAGGGAACAGTATTTCTGTAGTGGAGGCATCTTCCCAGACACCGTGTCTGCCATGGCACTGGAGAACCAACTCATCATGTCCTCAGGGTTTGTTTCCATGGGACTTGACAGAAGGGCAAAAAGCTCATGGGCTCTTGCCCATACAGCATTTTGTGCAGGAATCTTAAGCTGTCTTTGTTGATTCTTAGCAGCATTTCCTTCATGAAGTCACTTCGTACCAATTCTCACCATGATTTGGGGCTCTGGGCATGCATGGCTCCCATGGGTGTGTGTGTGGCGAGGGGTTAATTTGCTGCTCTCTGCAGGGTGATTTGGCAATTCCTTGTTTCCTGAAGTTGTCACACTGTCTTCTAAGAACTCCTGCTATAAATAGCTCTTAGGTGCCACGGATATATTTTTTCCAGGCAGAAGCTCAAACCAAGCAGTGAAACACTTGACTATCAAACATGGCACACTGGGATGGGGACACGGGCAGAGGGAGGGGATCTGCTGGCTGTACATCTTGTGGTTGGAAAGCCCCAGCAGTGCTAAGAGCACCATCCTTCCCTCTAGCACTCAATTTATGTTTAAAGTCATTTATCAAATGCAGCTTTCTGCAATCCACACCAAGCACTGGCAGAGCTCAGTCCTGCTCAAGCCATGCCCAGATATTTTGCCCCCATGCTCAGCTGAGCTGTTCTGTCACCCCGATACATTTGGTACATCACAGGCTGAATCCTCCTTCAGCCCCACTCCAACCCCCACCTCATACCTGTCCAAAGCAGAGAATCTCCATGAGAATCCAGCCTCCCACTTCTGCTCAGATAGGCTTCACCCGGAAATCATGGCAATCACTTGCATCTCCTGTCTTTAAGCCTCCTGTTTGACCCCAGCCAGACTGCTGTTACGGAGATCTGGCACACACTTGGGATGCAGGTACGTTGGGAAAATGACTTCAAGGCTGTTGAGAGAGGATTCCCGTGCCTACAACACTGCACAATTCAAGGGGATCCCCATCTCTGCCTGCAACACTAACTGTTAAACACATGCTGCTGGGAAATTTTCCTTTGGGAAGGGAAAACCAGAAGAGAGAACAGCCTGACATGAAGTTCAACAACATCAGCCTTGGCATGTTTTAATTTAATGCAAGATGGAAATCCAGGATGGACCAGGCTTGGTTGTTTACCATCCCCTCTTTCTCCCTCCCACCCATGCTCTCCATCCATTTACAGTGGTGCCACTTTTCCCAGGCATAAGCCATCACCCACAGGCCTAAGCAGGTAGCGATTCCTCCCACTCCTTCAACTGCACCCCAACTACTCCCTTCTTCCCAGACAAGGGCATGCCAATCACTGTTATCTTGGCTGCATCACAACTCCAATCCCTGAGCAAAGACAGGCTATTCTACTGCCAGACCTCAACTGTTCAACCCTTCCCTTCCCCCTCAAACCTAAACCACATGGACCTTAAAATCCCTGCACAGGGTAGGGGGTGGCAGAAGAAGGCAGGGAACAGGGCTTGCTGTGCTCTTGCTGTCACAGCTCTCCTTGCCAGCTCGGTTCCTGTGAGCCAACAGAATGAAACCATCAAGGCTGTGCCCCAGCCTCTGCTGTGCTGAGTGGGAAGAAATCCTGGCATGGCTGGCACCTGTTCCTGACTCTCTGGCAGGGCTGTGGGAGGCATTGTGGGATGCCAGGAGGCTCCCCTTCTTGGGCAGCCCACCATTGCATGGGCAGCAGGGCAGCCCTCCTGCCCAGTGTCTGGCACCAGGACATGGCTTGCATGCTAGAGGACTGCTCCAGTGCCAGTGCTTGTTTGAATAATGATATTTTCAGGCTGGCACCTGCAGAGATGTTTGCATTTTGCTCTCTTGCACCTCAGCAGTGTTTTCTTTTAATTGATCTCACAGCCTGAGATTTTCCTAAAATACTTAATGGTTTCATGGCCTTGCTTCCAGGAGTGTTTTTGTTCCCTTTCAACAGACTGCAGTGCACAGTAATGTGTCACTTGTTTTTTTTATGATCTCGGGCTTTCCAGGCTCTGGAAATCCAGATGCTGGCTTTCCTGCCCTCATCCCTTGCCTTCTTTTCCTGCTCTCATCTCTTGGCAATGAAATGAAACCAATTTGCAAGAAAATCTACTGCAGACATTGTTGTCTTCAGCTGAGTGGAAACTCCCAGATGCTTTTAGTGTTGCTGGCTTAGGAACATTTGTGGTTTCTGGCATGTCCTTGACAGGTACGAAACTTGTACAACTGCTGAGTCATGAGCTGTGCAGGGAGTGACACAACACACCCCACAGTCAACTTCCAGAGTTGGCCTTTGGCTGAAAATTCCCTGGAAGAAGTGGGAGGTGAGCACCAAAAACATCTGTGGCGATGGTGTGGGCCCTGGGCCAGCGGCAGCCGGGAAGAGGTAGCCCTAACCAGAAAGGGGTGTGTGGCTTGCACAGCCCTGTGGAATATTGGGCAGAGCTCCTGGGAAGGACAGCTCACTTGGAATGCTGCTCCTTCCCCAAGTGATCGCTGTGAAGGGGGTAAATGGTGTCACACCTGCCCAAGAGCCAACAGCAGAGACAACTCCCACTCCTACCAACCCAAATACACACATGTGGCATCCCATTCTATCACCCCACACAGCCCAGGTCACTTCTGGCAGATTATTAAGGAATGTAATTAGAAACATTATGAAGAAAAAAGGATGAAAAACATTTAGTCTCAATCAAGGACACACTTGGAAGGAATTTACTTTTCCGCATCTATTCTCAGATAGCCAAAGGACTCGCTCTATGGAAAGCATCCAAAATCCACAGCTGGAAGTCTGAGCTGCTTTTCTCTGCCTTTTAAAGCAGAAGGGAAGGAATGGCGCTGGAAAGACCCTGCCACCACTGAGCAGCAAGGAAACACCCTGGGCAGCTCCTGTTTGAAGAGGCATATCTGAGATACTGTACTGATTGAGCCAGGCTGCTGCCTTTGGAAAGGATGGAGGTGCAGCACAAAACCATCAGCACCATAAGGACCTTGTGGCCATGGTGACCTGTTGGTGAGGGACCACAAGTACGTGGTGCAGTTTGCTTTAGGATAAACAGGCAGCCCAGTAAATTTATCCCAGGTTAGTCATGCCAATATCAGCCACGGCCTATTGTAGCATTACGAGAATTCATTAGGTGCTTCCCTGCCATCCATGTGAGTAATAACAATAACAGCGATTAATACTTCAGACATAAACAAGTTAATCCTGCTCTTTTAAAAGCAAAAATATTGCTGCCCTTATTTTAAGGGTGGGAACCTGAGATAAGCAAGGAGGGTGACCTAATCATTGTTATCCATTGGAGTACATGATCACTTAGGGTGTTTTGGTGCCTGGTTCATTTAGGTAATTATTTTTGTGCTCCACCCATAAGTAGAACAACAGAGGCAAAGGTTTGGAAATGGAGAACAGATGTAAGACCATGCTGCTTTGTAGGATACTGGATACTCTTCTTATTACCTCTGACTGGAGGCAACAGATACAGGAGTTTTGGGGAAGAAAAGCAGGATAGGATGGGGAAATGCCTCCTGCTTAGACCTTGGCTCTAGACCTAGTGAGCACCACAAGATTCATGCAAATTTTCACTCTACCCCAAAACTTTTGGTGTCAGGGACAGGCACAAAAAGGGGACAAAGATGTTAACATCTGTCTGGAATTCAGCCTCTTGGGTCCTGAACCAGGCCTGGTGTCACTGGATTCAATGTGATCTGGAAAGAACAGAGGGTCATCCACCTCTGTTTCCTCAATCAGCATGTGAAAACATTCCCCACCAGGCAGAGTCAAAGCTGTAGTTACCAATCACTCTGTACTTCTAATAAGCCTGTCCTGGAAAACTCTCCAAACACTACTGACCAATCAGTCTTTGCTACATCCTGCTTTTTGTGCTGAATTCACTGAGCACACAAACCTGCTACCACTTTTACCGACCTCACAGTTGTTTATTTCAGATAGCAGATACTTCCGCTTTTAGCTTCAAACACTCAATCCCTTTATAAGAATAAAAATATAAGCCTTTATACCAAAATCTCCAAACACTCGATAAGCACCTCAGTAATCCCCATAATACATATCCATCAGTCCTACAGTCAGCCTACAATCTGTACATATCAGAGCAGTTTTCCCGGGGCATTCAGGAGTCAGTGGACTCCTAAATCCCTGCCTTGCTCTCTAGCACCAGAGGTGACAGGGGACAGACCAGGAGCTGCAATAGTTTCTGTGTAGTCAAGGAACCATTTCACCCTGTGCCCACATCAGGCACATTTCAGGAACACTGGAAGCTGCCAAGCTGGAGAAAACCTCAGTGAAGGAGGTACTCAGAAAGCTTGTGACTTAAACCAACTTAGTCCTGACTCTACTGGAAAGACCCCTCAGCACAATCAGACCTAAGTCAGGCTACCACCAGAGCAACAGGATGCAGTTCATAGGAATATTTTTCACATTGGTAGTTTTAGCCCCATGCTAAGCTCAGTCAACCTCAAAGGTATCCTAGTTTCAGCTGGGATAGAGTTATTTTCCTATTATTAGCTGGTACAGTGCTGTGTTTTGGATTTAGCATGAGAATAATGTTTTTAACACCCTGATGTTTGAGTTGTTACTTACACATTCTTACTCCAAATCAAGGACATTCCGTTTCCCACGCTCTGCCAGCAAGCAGGTACACAAAAACCAGGGGGGAAGCACGGCAAGGAGAACTGACCTGAACTGGCCAAAGGGATACTCCCTACCAGAGAATGTCATGTTCACCATATAAACTGGGGGGAGTGGGCTGGGGGTTACTTGAGGGCAGGCTGGGCATCGCTCAGCACATAGTGATCACTTGAATTGGGCATCACTTGTTTCTCTTGGGTTTTACTCCTCTCTCTCTCCCCTTTTTCTTACTATTATTCTAATTAGTATTAATATATATTACATTTTATTTCAATTAATAAACAGTTCTTATCTCAACCCACAAGTTTCACTTTTCTTTCTGATGCTCCTCCCCACAGGGAAGAGCATGAGCAAGCAGCTGCATTGTCAACTGGGGCTAAACCTTGACAAAAGGTGACACTGAAGAGACAGCAGAGATGGTGGTGCATGACAGAGAGAGACAGTCAACAGTTCATGGGAAAATCCACCCTGTCCCAGTGTGCACCTTTTCCCACTGACACCTCTGCCTGGGGGCAGGCACAGTTGCTGCTCAGTTTATCTAAACAGGCAACAGAATGACTGACTTTGGCACATGCTGCTCCAAGATTTGTGCAATCATATCCAGCAGTTTCCAAAGCTTTGGGATTTTGCAAAAGAGTTTGCAAAGCAGCAAGAGGCCTTTGAGAATTGCAGCCCTTGAAAAATCAGCTCAACCATGTCCCTGTTACTTGCTGGCAAAAAACCAAAACATCACCTTGGACACATGCTGACCTGTGGGAAAAATCAGGCTGTTTTCTTCATCTTCCTGCCCTGCTAACCACAGTCTGAGAGGTGGGAGGAGGATCCTGTGCTCTCCTGCAGGTTGGGGCTGGTGGACAGAGCGAGGGAGGATGGTGGAATTTCAGATTGGGTTTGGACATGCAGCCTCGCAATGCCAAGTAAAGAAATCTCATTGGGTTTGAGCTATGAACATGTCTGACAGGGTGCCGTGAGAAAGGGAAACCCCAAAATAGTCAGGAACACATTCAAACTCCATAAGACTTACGCAGTCCTTTTCCAGAATTCAGCAATCACTGGTCCCGAAGCTCTTCCCAGCCTGACCCTCTCCTCATTATCCTGTCAGTGATTTTCCCTGTTGTGCTTTTCCTGAGCCAGGTGCTCTGGAGCAAAGGTGGGTGGGTGGTCATGACTATGTCTGACTGCATCTTTTCAGGGAGCCCACAAGTCTGGCATATCCCCAAGGCATTACCAACCTCCCCCAATTCCCAGAAAGGATTTTCCAGTGGAATGGCAGATGCAGCTTCTTTCCACCATACTCAGGTCCCTTAATTCAGGAAAAGGCCACTGTACCTCCCTCCTTTCTGCTTTTTCTCTTTGCAGTCTAGAATCCATCAGTAAGGGTTTGGGCAGCAAGGAGTAGTCTGGCACTTCATAAAGGAGTGTGGAATGACCTTCCATCCCAAAGCCCATGCCAATCCCCACCTTGACACTGATCACCTTGTTCAGCTATGATTGGTGACTGACTGAACTGCAGCTTCCATCAGACACATTAAACCAATAATTTCAGGGGGATTTCTATTTCCAGTTACACTCCAAAACAATCCATTATTTGCAGAACTAGGGTGACGAAGGGGTCAAATGAACCTCTCCAGCATCCCGAAAACAAGTATTAATGTGATATATAAAGTTACCATTGCATTGCATCACACACCCTCTTCTCAGCCTACAGAGGCCCCTTCTCTCCCCAGCAGCTCTGGCCAACACCAGACCTCTGTGCTCAGCCCCTGCTCTGGGTTTGGCACAGCAGGAGGCTGATAATCCTCTCTGCTCCTCACACACATGACCTGCTTGGCTCTGCGTTGGAGACCAGCTGCATCAAACTGTGGTTTTGCCACCTACGTGATACAGAAGAGCAACCCTGTACAGCAAAGGACTCTGATGGATCAGATTGAAATAGCAAACTAATGCTGGTCTATCCAGGCCACTAAGAATCAGAAATCAGATTAGGGAGAAGTCACTTACTGTACTGTCCTCCAAACAGGAATTATTATGGGGATATAATGGAAGTGGAAAGACTATTAGAAATGAAATGAACTGACCAAACAATGCTCAAACACAGGGTGAAGTCTCCATCCACTGAGGCAGATGGAGCAAAGGGTACATTGCTGA
This sequence comes from Aphelocoma coerulescens, assembly GCF_041296385.1. Lineage (NCBI taxonomy): Eukaryota > Metazoa > Chordata > Aves > Passeriformes > Corvidae > Aphelocoma > Aphelocoma coerulescens. The sequence continues at coordinate 9,157,318 of NC_091024.1, forward strand.
ACGAGGATTGAGAGCAGCAGCCTTTAATTACCCCCAGACATGACACTCCATTGCTCTCTTCAGCTTCTGGAGCTGGACACTGTGCTGCATAAGGGTTCAGAAAATACTAATTTTAAATATCTAAAACATAATAGTAAGGACCTTGCAATTCTGCATGTCAAGATCACATTCCCACATGTTCAACCCACGGCTAACATGATTCTGCTCCCAATCCTGCTGGCCAAGAGACTCCTCTCCCCATCCCAGAGGGGTGATGATCCCCCATAGCTCTCTGTTGGAACAGACACTGCCTCCCTGCAGAAGGGCTTTGCTGGGCCCTTGTATCAAATGATCAGAGAACCCAGATGTTCACTGGCTGTGTGTTGTTCTGCCCCAGCTGCCAGCACTGGGACACCCAGGGAGCTGGGGTGTCACTGGGGCGGCACAGCAACCAGCCAGCCTGGGGGCAGCAGCCTCAGGTTGGAAAGCATCAGAAAAAAACAGACCAAGTCCCAAAGACAGCAGTGCTCACTGTATATACACAGCTGAACTCCAAAATAATCCAAAAAACGAATGGACCATCAAAGCTCTCCTCCCTGTACCATCAGTTACGCTTCGTCTTAGTGCCTGGGACACCACGAAGCTGATGACTGGAGGGAATAAAACGGAGCTCCTGATCAAAATTCAGTCCTATTATTTTCCAGCCTGTGGAACAGAGACAAAACAACATTTAAGTGTCTGTCATTTACCAGTGACCTTTGAGCAGAAATATCCTGACAGCCCTTGTTTGCATTTCCATCATGATGGGTTGTGTGCTGCCAGCGTGGGGGAGCACAGGGAGGGGTGACCCACAGGGGTTTCACTTCTGCAGCCACCTGAACCCTCAGGTAGTTTAAATATCCTTTAACTGCCGTGTTAATGCTTTCAGAGTCACACAGGCCAGCTGAAAAGACACGAATATTTCACAGGCTGAAATTTCACAGCTCTGCGCAAAGCAAAGAGGTCCAGGAGTCTGTTTTGGTCTCACAGAGTTTAGAGAGTGATCCCGGCAAGATTAATCCCCCCAAGTGCCAAACACACCTTTGGAAAACAAGAAACACTTCCCAAGTCATTAACACTGAATACTATCATTATTAAATGCAGTCAGCTGAAATCATAAGGACCTGACAGAGCAGCGTAAGGAACTGCAAGACTCCCAGATTTGACAGGGTTCAGTGCGGAGCCTTTTCCAACTGGCTGAAAACACTGAGATGATATTTTTTAAAAATATGTGAAATGTTGAAATAATACTGCTTAGTGCAAAAGTTGTTAGGAATTTAGATATAATTTAACAGTATAATCTTTTGTAGAATATTTCTGAATAGTATAAATTTATCAAATATAACCCTAAAGAAATCCTTAATTATGTCTTCAATTCTCCTTAGCAGTTTTAATTATTCTGTATATCTGTTAAAAGAGAGAAAACATAACAACTTCTCTGTTAAATAAAGTGTTAAATTAAAAATGAGCCTTTGACTTTGAGCAATTTTATGACATTCTCCTGGAAGAAGAATTTGAAGCCCCAGTCCTAATGCCACTTGGTAGTGGTCTCAAATAGTTCTCCTTAATGATCTCATTTGTGAGGCTGCAGCAACTCAAGACTTTGTGAAAAAAAAAATTTAAAAAATAAGAACATTAAAAAATGGAAGAAGAATTGCACCAAACCCCACAGTGAGACTCAGAGATGTAGAAAGCCACAAGTGCTTACATCAACCTCACATGTTGAGGATGCCCATTCATTCACAGTGCCTGTGTGTGGCTGGTCCCGGCCGTGCTCTGGGACACGTGGCCGGTAGCTCTGGTGGCCACCAGCCCTCGTGGTTCCTGCAAGCCCGGGGACTTCAGGGATTTCACACAAGCTCATACAGTGCCCACAGCAGTGACAAAGCAAAACAGGAACCAGAGATGGTTCTTGGAAAAAAGGCATTTCCTTCTCACAAGGCCCATCTATGATGTCACTGCCCAGAAATTATTTTCTGGGTGGTATCTCGGCCAGCCCCAGCAAGACAAATATCTCAGTCAGTGCAAGTAAAAGCCTGACTTCTGGGAAATCCAAAGTTTTCACTCCTGGAAAGAGCTAGGACATGTAAGACATCCACAGCAGCACAGTGTGAATCCCCTCCTTTCCAAGCCCACCAAGACACAGCCACCTGAGCTCAGACAGCATCCCAGAAACACCAACACTGGCTCTTTCTCTTCTCAAATAAAGCAGATCAAAGACACAGGAGGGACTGTCCCTGGGAAACCTGCAGGTCCAATCTCACCAGCTGCCCCAGGGACACTCAGCTCTTTCTGGAGCTCCTGCTTCCAGCAGGAATGGCAATGGCAACACTCCTCCACAGACTGCACATCATCCTCCTGATACAGTCTGTGAAGCCACATCCCTTGTCCCTTCTCTTCACCCCATCTGTGTAACACACTCACAGAGCTGTCAGGCTTCCCTGGGCAGCACAGAGGAAATGAGGTTTCTGCTTCTAATGCAGAGTTTTCTGCTGTGCCGAGGTTTATATCAGGGTTATTGCAACTCTAAGGTCACCAAAGAGCAGCTGTGAAAACTGTCCCTGGACTACTTTTTCCAAGATGGAAGCCTGTCACCAGTCCTGCAACTGATAAACAGGGTATTTTCTACTTTTATTTATCTTCCTCCCCTCTCCCCCATCTCTAAAGTATTTTCCTGAAAATCCCAAGACACTTTCCCAGTGCGTCACAGAATGAATTGTGTTCTGGTGGATGATGGGTCATTTTTCATCATATCCAGTGTGGCAACGCAGGGCAGATGCCCAGAGCTCTGAATTACAGTTCAGACACATTAATCAGTAGGATCTGTGAGGAAACTTAAGGTCTTTCAAAACATTCACATGATTTCCACCAACAGATTATATTGCAACAGGACTCTGTGGTTTTGTGTTTCTTCACACTATGACACTGCTGGAATAAAAACATTTCATGACCTCAGGATAAAGAGGGGAGAACGTTACAAAAACTACAATAAACAAACAACACAGCCCCTCCCCTATGCTTTGGGACCCTCCTTCCCCTGTTCTTTTTTCCACTTTCAGTATTTGCACTTGGATGTGCTCAGGTCTCTGGTAAGCTCAGGCATTGCAGTATGAGGCAAGCAGCTTGGTAAAGACTCATTTTCAGCCTAAATACTGATCCAGCCCTCAGTGGACATGAGGACCACTGCCCAGGATGACCACTGACCCTAGTAATGGGCTGCTTTACACATGCTGAATTTAAAAAGGAGACCAGCTCTACTACCACAAGGTATCAACAAAGTCAAAAGCAATCTTCCTCTTCCTGCTTCCTGGCACCAGACAAGACAGAGGCATATTAAAACAGGACTTGTTTTCAGAGAGGAGACACTGCTTAGCAGAAGCAGAAGCTTCTCAGCAGAGCAGCTCTCTGGGGCTCTCATCCAGGCTGCGTGGCTGTGAGCACATTTCACCAACACTGCTGAGAAGCCCTGAGCCAGTGCTGGAAGGTTACAGCACATTTTATGTCTTGCATGACTTTTGAGCAGCAGTGCACAAGCCCAGATAGCTCCAGGTTTCACTCAGCAGCACTGGCTCATAAGCTGCAGCCCCAAAAACCTGCCATGTTATAAACCTCCATATCTGCTCCTGGGAGTCCCACAGCTATGGGTTTATCACGTGGAACAGAACAGCATTCCAGTTTGTTTATGGCTTCGTAGGCAAAGACCAGACCCAGTGACAGGACAGAGGTGAGGAGTAAAAAAGGATGGCAGATCCTGAGGGAGGCACATTTGCTGACCTGGAGCTATTGACTCTTACCCATCCCATAGCACAACACGGTGGCAAGGCAGTGCCCCTTTGAAATTTTCAGATGGCATTTAAAACACTTTCACTACAGGATAAATGGGATTTTGTGTTCCAAAAATACATTAGTGAAACATTTCTGCCAATTCATCTCCTGTTATTGGAGTAGGAAGTTGTCGTAGGCTGATTTCCTGACAACTCACACTGAAACAGACCAGGAAACCAGCAGATTTCTCCTTCTGGTTCTACCTGTAGGGAAGGAATTTCTTTGCTGCCATCACTGTGTTTTCCAGTGCCACTATTTTAGAAACCCAAGCATCTCCCTCCTGTAGCCACTGTCACATGTGAACACCAAAAGAGGACAAATACTGACTGACTGCTTCAGAAATCTGGCACATTTGGACGTTCCCAAGTCACTCTTGGTGAGTTTCCCCACAATTAGTGAGCCCTTGCTGGAAGCACATCTCGACCTGCACACTGGGACTAAACTGAACTGGCAGGAAAAGAAAGGAAGGGAACAAGTGCTTGGAGCACACGGAGTATTGGAGATAGGAACGCGACTCAGCAGGCAGTCATGGTGGGTGCAGGAAAAAGTAGAGAGGGATGAGGAGAGAAAACACAGCCCTGAACACTTTTACTCACAAATACAATCCTTACTTGCCTGAGAAAATGATTCAATCTTGCAAACGGTATGAGGATTAGAAGGAGCTTCCACGCTTTCCTTTACACAGAGGATTTACATGTAGCTATTTTCCATATTGCACTGAGACTATCATGCATTTTCCCAAAGGATTCAGTACTATCAATTAAACTTTGGATTCAAAAGCACAAAAACAATCCACTTTAGCTTTCTTTTCCATAGATGCCCAGTGCCCCGGTCCTGGCAAATGACCTAGATTCCTCGCAGAAGAAATTTAATCACTCACGGGGAGCTGATGCTGAAAAGATCACAATATTTGCTCTCTGATCTAGTCACAAAGACGTCATCAAGCTTACAGCACTCCAACTCCTCGTGAATAATCTGCACAGAAATATCATCCAGGAAGCTCTTTACAGAGAACGGGAATGTGCAAATACTATGCCGAGGTTTTCAGCTCCATGGGCATGTGACACTGTTTTAATTTTATGTTCAGTGTCCCAGCCAGAAATCTCATGTGGCAGCTGGTCTCCAGAATTCTGTAATATGATAATTAAATGTCTGCCTATAAACAAGTGTTTGTATTACAAGTGCTTTCCCATGGTATTTATCTGTGCAGCAGGAATCTGAGGCAGGCACAGAGGCAGTAGCAGTTTTTCCTGGGTCTTAGCAAGTCTCCTATCCCAAGAGAAATAGAATAGCACAGTCCTAGCAATAAAAATAATTAGTTCTATTACTTTCATATTGGATATGTATCTTTTATTCCAAGGAATTCTCAAAACTATTTACTGCCTCCATATCTATCTCAGCATTTGAGATTGCTTCTCCATCATGGGGCGATTGCAACAGCAAAGTCTCATGGGGAGATTGCGGAGTCTCTGGCTCTTCTCTGGAAAGGAATGCAATGGTTGATACCAAAACCTCTGGCAGGAGGAAAAGAGATCCCATATCATTAAATCCAGCCACTTCTGAAAGAAAGCTGTGCACAGAAGCTCAGGAGTCCAGGACAGATCATGAGAAAAAGTGCCCCAGCCAGCTGGAATCACATGTTGAATTCAGGTGGCTGGGAAAGCACCTCCTCCCAAGCAGACATCCACACGAGACACTGATCCAAGAAGTGACCCCGCTGTCCTGTACACATCAGGCAAAGGCTTGCACAGGAACCTACCTGCAATTTCTCATGGTGTGGGTACTGAAAGGTTGGGACAAACCTGACACCAAAAAGCATGGTACAGGGACCCTGGCTGCCAGCTGTGACCATGTCCTCCCTCAGTCACTTCCATAGACTTTCTCATGTGGGCTGGACACTACTCCTGGGCTAATGCACCTTTTCCAAACCAGCAGAACAGTGCAGAGGATTCGAATGCTCCCAGCAATTCACTGTCCTGGCTGACTGAGCTGATGTTGAGCCTGACCTGAGCCAGACCAGAGATGTAGTTGTGCTCACATAACCTCACCCATGTGAGCCAGCAAACCCTGACAGACAGGAGCACTGACTGTAACTCAAATAATCAGGGACCTGACTCTGAGCTATGGACACCAACCCTATCCCAGCCACTCAGCAGTGCCACTGATTTCTGCTGAAATACTGCCAAGGTCAGACCAGTTCAGAAAAGTCCAGGTGTAATTTTGCCTGCTGAAGGCAGGACTGCATTTTAAGCGAGAACAAATTTAATTAGTGCTATTTGAACATGATGAGTTAAAGCATTAGGAAAGGGGGGGAAATAAAGGCAGTCAGAGGTCCAACAAGTATAAATTTTAACCTCCGCACTGCAAGCTGAAAAAAATGTGGGAGAGTTGAGGAAGAGAAGAGAAATTGCCAAAGGGAAATAATGTTTCTCCTAACAAGATGTCCTGGATTAAACCACAACACAAGATAATGCAGGGGTTGGGAAATAAAACCAGATAGAAAATGCCTGGAATTAAGAACCCTGCTGCTTAAAAGCAGCCCTGAATTCCCATCACTGCAGGTTATACTGGAGTGGTTCTGCTTTGCTTTGTATTTAACACTCTACATTTCACTCCTGCTCCTGTGGAAAGCCAAGTTTGGATGTGGGATTACGGCACAATGGCTGATGACCACATTAGCCATCTGGTCTCCTGCAGGTCCGAGCACAAGTCCAGGCTCTTTCTCAGCCAAGAGTCATTGGCTAAATGAGGTGACACTTCTGATTTGCGTGTCAGACCGTCCCCACTGCTGCGCCTTTGCCGCTCAGCATGGCTGAACCACGCTCCAGGCCTGTGGGAAGGAAACTCCAGCCGAGCCCAGCCGCTAATGGCTCACCTGGCAGAGCTGTTGCCCGTGGCCAAGGCAGCCCTTGCCAAGCCCAGGCATGGCTTGTGATGAATGGAGAACACATGCAACAAGTCTGGCCGCAGCTAAACAGCCTCAACCCCCTGGCTGGGAGCCAGCAGATGCAGCACCACACGTTTTGCGACACACAGGGATAGGGAGCGTGGTCATGCATCCCCAGCAACAGACCAGGCTCAGCAACTCAGCAACCTGCTCTGCCCAAGGTTTGTGCTCCAAAGAGCTAAATATCCACTGACATAAACCCCCAACAATACCTGAAATTAGACTGAAATGCATTCTAGTAATTTGCAACGGGCAAGAACTTTTATCTGCTGTAAATCGGAGCAAAAAGGAATGAAGCAGTTCCAAGCAGATCTGCTTTGTAACAGAAATGCCTTAAATGCCCAGAGGAGCACAGTATAAAAATGGAAACAGCCTGATATAAAACCTCTGACGTCAGAGGGGCTGTTTCCTCCAGCCTCAGCCAGCTCTAATAAAAATCCACTGGGAAGTTCCAGAAGCAGCATTTACTTTGGAGTCCAAAAGACTTATTCAGAGTCTGCTGTAAAAATAATTTTCAGAACTTATTTATGGGAGCTGGTGATTGCCCTCATGTGCTTCCCAGTGCCTCCTGCTGCTGCAGACTGACCCACAGCCATGGATGGGTGCCCGGCTGGTGGTACCCAGCCATCAGCTGTGTGCTTGCTCTCAGTCCCCTGCTCGTGGGGAAAAAGCAGCAAAACAAATTAATAAAGTGCATTTCCTGGAAGCTGCAGTAATATTTTCTTTCCCTCAGAACTGCAGTAGGTAAATCCTGCACACAAGGGTTTTTTCTGTCTTATCACATCACCCTGCAGAGAGTCACAGTCCCCTTCCATGTGTCCTTTGTGCATGCCCCCAGGCAGATTCAGTGACACAAGGGCTGTTACATCTCACAGCTCACCCTGTTAGTCACAATCCTGGCTGTTTTCCTCATCTTTACATCCCCAGTCCTTCTCTGAAAGACACAGCTTGCTTACATCCAACCCAGGTCTGAACATTTTCCTCCCCACCTGAGGGAAGGACACCTGCTAGGGGACAGATGAGCTATGTAATGGCCACCTGACATTTTTGTAAGGCAATCTGAAAGGTGAAAAAATAAATAAAACCACCCTGCCCGGGGATGTTTCTCGCCGTGGCGGTTCGCACTGCCTGGCTGAGTGCAGGCTCTGTACCGGGGAGGAGCTCCCTGCAGAGCACACGTGTGCACACGCCCAGCCTGCACCGTGGCCACAGTCCTCCACAAGAAACCAGGCCAACTTCCAGAGTATTTATAGATCTTGAAAAAGAGCCAAAACCCTCTCTCCAAGAGGATGCACAATTTAACATTGTGCAAAGTCATTAAGCCTCACAACACCGACTGCACAGCCCTGCTCTTGTAATGGGGATGGCAGCTCCTCACCAGACTTCATTAGATTAATTCACGTAATTGCAGGCACCCTAAAATACCTGTGAAATCCCACGAAGATCCCAAACACAGAACAAAACAATTGCTGGCAATGACAGAGGTGTAAATGTACTTTCAAAATTTAGCACAGACCTCTGCTGATGGCAAAGAATCCAGTGGCAGAGACATGAATTTACATTTTCATCACACAACAGTTCTCTGATCCCCCCTTTATCAGAAGAAAATATTTTAAAGTTTATAATTTTGATTTTAACTCCATTTTGAAGGAGTTCCAGCCCTCTGACACATGCTATCCCACATGCAGAAGGCCTCTCCAAACAGCCCCAGCAGTTAATGGGGATGACATTGATGGTCTAAATTAGACTAGTTCTCTTTTACCCTTGGACTTTCTTTAGCCTGTCTGATGAGGAGATTAAGGAAGTAAAAGTTCACAAATGGGTGATTTGTCAAGGGATTGTCACAGGCTAGCTTTTATTTAAAGCTTTCTCAAGCACCTTATCTTACTGGGCTTTAAAGCTGAACAGTCACCTTGGCACACACCTCTGTTACCTGAAGTGTAGTTATAAAAATGGCTGGGGAGGCCACTCGAGCTACCATGACACTGACAACCTGTGACATTGCTGTGCTAACGAGGGCAGATAATCAGCAGGCACTGAGGCAGCCATCACAACCAGGCTGAAATATAAGGTCTGTGCACTACAGCCCTGCTTACAAGAGTCACAACCACTGGGCTCCAGCAGATCCCCAATTTTCAGCTACTCTAAAATTTTTTTTTCAATCTTTCGACTGTCACATAACCTTGAAATATGAATTAAACATGTCAGGAAATACCTCCTTGGCTCTGCAAAGAGCCTGAGTTAGAAGCTCCACACTCTGAACTCCTGTAAGCTCCTTCTCAGCAGCACTGCATCCTGTCCCATGGGACTGTGTATGCAGCACCACAGAGGATCTTTCAAATTTGACCAAGGATGTCAGCTCCCACTGTTTGCACTCTTTTTCCCCACTCCATTTCCATGCACATGTTTCAACAGTTTCTGGATTAAGAGTATTATTTCAGTTCCCAGGAGTATTACCACTGGTTAGGTTAGACAGAGTGTCACTGAACTCACTTGAGCTCTACTAGAGAGAAATCTCACCTGAAATCACCCATCTTGGCTTGTGAGCGAAGCCATTAATTCAGCCAAACCATGGGCATCTAACTCCAGGCCCTCTATTGCACCCTAAAAGCTAAAGGGACCTCTGTAAAGGGCTGACAAAAAGCTATGCCAAAACCTGACAGCATGAGAGGGGAACAACTCCTAAGCAGACCGCATTAGCACTGTAACAAATATTGTTTGTTCTTTCCCTTAACATCTTCACTGCAGTCTTAGCAGATTGCATTTCCTCACTGCCCACTACAGCTTCAACAAAAACAAGTTATTTTAATTAAAAAGTGGCTACAAAGCCTGAAACCCCAAGTGATGGACAGTCAGTCAGACAGACAGACAATCTGACTGAAGGCTCCTCAGCTTCGGTGCTGTGCCACTCTCTGACTCTGTAGCAAAGATCTGTCTCCTGAGCGGCAAGAAGCGAAATGCATTTGATGTCTGTAGCTATCTGCCACTCAGATTCAAGTCATTCCAAATGATTCCCAGAACCACACTACAGAGCTCTTTCCCTGCCACGAGGGGCTGTATGCATCCAATCTCCACACATTTACAGTGTGTAACTAGAGCTGTCTGGTAATGCTCTACATATGGGCTTGAAAGAACATTATTGACAGCATATTGCTTAAACTGGGTGAGCAGCTACTTCTCAACCTGTTTTCAACCTCATAATTCAGCAGTGTCCAAATTAATTTTATGATAATCTCATGCATCAATAAATTCAACTCACAGGTGGCTGACAGAACCCAAGATTTTAAAAATTATGTGCATTCCCCTTCAGGGAACAGACACGGGCAGAAGCAAAGGCTTGATTGCAGCCTGTGTATTTTTAGACACGTTAATTAAATCTGCCACATCATTTTAGATAGATGGCTCTGCAACTTTAATCCCAAGGTGCTGCCTTTCAGAGGGATTCCTGCGGGAGTCAATTATATTTTGTTTGCATAGTGTTAACAGGTGGTACCTGCAACTCTAAACTCTGAGCATGGAAATGAAAATCCAAAGAATAAATTCTGTTCACTTTGCTAAAACAACTGTAATTGCAAGCAAACATCCAAAAGCCTCCTTGGGATAAAGTACCTTTCCAAACTCTTCAGAAATATGGTTTTTCCCTCTATCCAACTGCTGGTCAAGCCTGGCTCAAAGAAAACTAAGCTTGGTTCCCCATTTTCTCCCTAAACCTCACTGCTTTTGGTTTCTTATAGAATCATAGATTGGGTTGGGTTGGAAGGGACCTTACAGACCATCTTATTCCACCCCCTCCCATGGGCAGTGACCCCTTCCACTATCCCAGGCTGCTCCAAGCCCCGTCCAACCTGGTCTTGGACACTTCAGGGATGGGGCAGCCACAGCTTCTCTGGAAATCACTCTCCCTACACCCAAGCCTTCCCTCAGAGCCCTGGGAAACTGCTGAATTATCCCGATCAGCAAAATTTCAGTGAGGCTGAGAAAAATTTAAAACAGAGATGGACATCTTAGGCAGGATATTTTACACACATAATTGAAGCTTTGAATCCACTAAGTTGGAATATAGGCCTGACAACCAAGACAAACAATTAAAAGAGGTATTTGTGCATGGTTGAGATTTTTGTCTTCTTCTTCCACAGAGGTCCACCAAAGGCCACAGGGTCCTTCATGACCACGGACTGCCCCAGGTACCACATCGCACTTTTGTGGATATTGCATTACAGAGTTTCCACATTGCCTTCCCACTGCCACAGAAAGGCAGGGGATTGAATGTAGGTGACAGATCACTACCCAGACATGCCTCTTCCTCTCCAGAGCTCTCTTTTTACTGTCCAAAGGTTTTTAGCATATCAGGTCTATCAGAAAGCTGCCCAGGGGTCACTCATATCAGCAAGTCATCTGGGCTGATTTATAAATGATGACAAACAACCCTTTCAGACCCAGAGTCCAAATACCCCAAGAGGCTCTTTGAGGAAGGGAAAAGAGATTTGGAGCACAGGCATCATTATCTTATCAGCTCTGTTGTAATTCTGCTAAGCTTCCTTTCTTAGGTTTTATTTTACCAAGGTTTCTCCATACTTAGACCTCAGTTCTGCATCATTTTGGTTGCATATCAAAGGGTGAGTCAAAAGCTTCATCAAGTGGGAAGGGAGGTGCATACGTGCAAAAACAAATGTCAAATCCTCTGTACTTCATTGACTTTGGGATATGAGGGGCATGAAAAAGCTGAACAAAACCATGGGAGTAAAGCATCTAGCCAGAGCATGTCTGTCTTCAAACTAAGATTCCCACAAGAAAACCTGAAAACACCAGGAAAAATGTCATCCCAACTTAAATCTTAAAAAGAAGAATGAGAATGAAACTGCAAGTCTATTGCACCCATAGTATGATTCCAGGCCAGTTCCTGGCTCTCATTTATTATCAACACTGAAGAGTGAGGCCCAGACCATTGAGGTTCACTCCACTGAATGGATTTTTATTCCCATTTCACACAGCTGGTGGAGCTGGATTTGATTCATTAGAGAAAAGAGACCTGGCTTAGACTTTAAGGACTGAGCCATTTCTCTATTCTGCACCTTAACTGAAACAGGAATATCATCTGAAAGATGCTCCTTGAATTGCTTTCTCTGTCTCCGGTGGAAGGGCACACACTCTATTGACAGATGGAGCTTATTTAATTTAATAAAGGCTGATTTCAATCAGACATAGAGTTCATAGCAATTAACAGTGAAGTCCTCAGTTTCTGCAGAGGTCATCAGGGGTGTCTCTCACAGACATCTGGGTGAGACGTGGGGGGGGTGCAGGGAGGTGGCAGCCAACCCACGCTGGCCTGTGTGCCTGGATCAGGGAACACCACTCCACTCCCTGCATCCTGTTTGAGGACAGTGAGCCTCAGAAATGGTCAGTTCAGTGAAAAGTGCTGCACTCACCCAAAAACATCCTGCACTGGGGTGTTTTCCTGAGCACACACACCTGACAACCCGCACAGGAAACTGATGTGGAGAATCTCTGCAGTGAAAATCAAACTGCCCAAGTGCTTGTGAGCTTTAGCTGTTTGTACGTTTATGCACAGCATCCTGCACCCAGGCTTATTCTGCAGAGTCAATGGACACCTGTTCAATGTGCCACCAACAGACAGCTCAGCTAGAGACAGAATCAAGAAAAGGAAGTACGAGAGTCACACTTCTGCACTGAAAAACCACAGCAGGCTTTGTGGAACTGCTCAAAAAAAAAAAAAAAACACCACAAGCTACAGGTGTTTTCAGAAGCTGAGCAGCACAAACCCTGAGATCAATTTCTTAGATGTCTTGGCAGCAATAGAAAAGTGACCTGCCTAAATCATCACGTCAGTTATTGTCCTTCCTGGTCCCCTGACATTCACTCCTCTCTAGTTTGAATAACTTCCCAATAATTCTGCTGTTAGAGTCAATGAAAAAACCCCACCAAAATTCAAGACCAAGAACGCAGCTTTTGAAATAAAAAATGACAGAAATTACTGTCCCAAAGAGAATATGACAAAAACCAACAGTGAGGACTGTACATACCATAAATTTGCTCCCTGTTTTCCCACTACGTCAATAGTGTTAAGATTAATATCCACAAATTGTGTATTTCAAATGCCTGAGAATGAGGAGAATTGTAAAGCTGACCTGTATCTTTGCCAATTCCTGCTTTATGCTTCCGATAGCTTATGAAAAATGTAATATTAAAGCTCTAGATGGCAAACTGCATTCTATTTTTCCAGCATTCAACACAATTCAAAGCATAAAAACAAAGTACAAGGTGGCATTCTCCCCTAAAACAACAGCAAAAGGAAGTCTTATTTCTGCTGCCTTGCTCCCCTTCAGGGAAGACAAGGAGGTGCTGTTGTCCCATTAAGCAGCGTGTCCACCTTCTCAGATAAGGCCGGCTCGCCTCTTGAATTTGCATGTGAAAATTACCCTGCTCAGCTCTGGAAATTATGCTCGTAGGTGTAAAGAGAGGAGCTTTGCTGCTTTGAAGTTTGCAAGGCAGCGAGGATGAAGGCAGGAATTAACTCAATACCGATTACAGCTCCTGGCCTCCTCCAGATCAGACTTTTGAACACGGCACAGAAACACACTGAACAGCCAGGTTACACTCCTTTTTGCCATCCAAAGCCCTCAAAGAGAGGAGACGAAAGCTCTGTTTGTTCCTGGAGCCCAGCCTTTCCTCTGAGCTGTCTGTTAGTGACTCAGGCTTGTGTTGGAAGAACACATCTTCAGAGAAGTGCCAACATCAAACACACCAGAGATTTTGCAGGTACACACATTGAGGCCTCGCTGTGAAGTGCTGTTTCCTAAAGAAAGCATGACCAGGGAAAGCACTGGAATATTTTAACAGTAAGAGGTGCACTCACATTCTTCTCTAGGCTGCTGTAAAATATGGCCTACCCTTTCCCTTTTTAATTTTCTGTTGCTAATGGCCTCTTAATTACCATCACAAAATTGCAACTTGGATCCTCCACCAGGAAATCACTTAAGCATGCACTTAACTCCTTCTTCATTTAAACAAGCAAACAAATAAACATAAAAGCTTTGCTTCACACCATTACTGGAATAGCTAGTTATGCTCTTCCCCAAAGAGGGGATCCAGTGCCAAAACCAATGCTGAAATCCACCATCTATGGAGCGAGAGGCACCAGTGAAAGGCACAACAGCTCTGGGCAGCAGAGAGGAGAGGGAAACATCCCCAGGCTGTGGGTTGGATTCACTCTCATGGTGAGCAGGACCTTGTTAGACTTTGTTGGTCCCCCAGCCCCACCCACACTCTTCTGCAGGGCTCAGAAACTTTAATCTCAAGAGCCTTGGCCAGGATGCACTTCACTTTCTGAACTTGCTGTCCTGTTTTCTTGAGCACCTCTGCATTGCACCGGAAGAGATATTGGTTTTCTAGTGCTCTGTACTTGATAAATGCCACTCAAATAAAACCACCTAAAAAATAGCTGAGAAAGGCTTTGACATTTTTCTCTCCCAGACCCTGAATGCTCAGTGCACTTTCAGCTGTGACTTATAAACAGTCATGTCTCAGATGAAAAAATAAAACCATGTGGAGGAAAAACAAAATTATTCCTCAATATTTTTATAATGATTAGAGGAAAAACATGCTGAAACACTGCCCAGCATCTGGAATAATCTGCCATAAACTGACCACTTGCTGCCTTCTACCTTGCTCAGTGTTTGCTCTAACCCATCCCAATGTTCTCTCTGAAGGTTGTTACAACATACCATTCCTGAAGGATTAGATGGCTTCTTACTGGCAGCCCACCCTTCTTCTTGGCCATTATTTGCCTTTTTGTTCTCATGTTTACCTTTGATGTGCTCCTGACAGCAGCCAGAGTCAGGCCCAAATGCTGATGGGCTGAATGAGATGAGCTCTTTTGATCTTCTCATGCAGGGTTAGCAATTCCTGCCAGATAAGGACTTTGAAGGTCGAACCAGGATGGATGTGAAGCCTGTGCCTCACCCAGATGTGTCTCTTACAGCCCCCAGCTACACCAGCAGGATATTTGGGTCATGGGTTTGTGGAGACTTATGACCAGTCACCGTCTGAGTCCTGGCTCTGTTATCTAAGTTAGTGATCACCTATCACCAGCAATCTTTGATCAAGAAAGAGGTGTGGAAAGAGGAGGTTAAATTGAACCAAGGGCTGGTAACCGGGAGCAGGACCATGGTAAATTCACAAAGAAAGGCACTTAAATAGTCAGGCTGAGCATTCAGCTTAAAATCCACACTGACACCTACTGAAACTTAGACAGCCTTTTCCCTTTGCTTGCAGAATGGCACGTGTTCAGAGAGCTCTCAAGGCCAACATTCACTTCTTCAGATTGGCTAATTTGAGCTGGCCCATTAAGTATTCCTGAAACAGTCTTAGATAGTCAATTGTAATCTAGAAATGTTCTGTAGATAGGGCTCCAGCAGGAATCCTTGAAATGAAATAAACCACAGTAAAAAGAGAAAATGATAGTCCATAATAGAATCACTCCATTCAACACAATAGAAAATAAAGCATAATCAGTGATGTGAAGAGCGACACACTGTACTAAGCACCACGCATTACTCATTCTCCTCAAATGATCAAAATTGCCAGGATTCTCTCATGTCTAGAGACCAAACAACCCCATAAAGAAACTGCTGAATATCAAGAGGGACATTTTTCTCTACCAAGAAGAACACCTTGGCAGCATTAGTCTTGCAGCCTGAATTCTAAAGGCTGCAGACAATATTCAAAGGAACAATTTTCGATTTGATGATGGCCACAAGTGAGTCCCATTACACCTCTAAGGCAGCTTCCCAGCCTCCAGACCTCGCCAGAGGAGCATTTCTAGAACATAAGAGAATGAGGAACATTAAGCTCAGAGTGAGAGTAAATCTACCTGATGTATTGTTAAACTTGTCAAGCCTTTGTGATAAATCCCCGGTACCTGACCTTGAGTGCACACCACTGCTGTCAGAGTGGCACTGGTGGCAGAGTTTGGTCTCCCTGCCTTTAGCACAGTGCACACATAAATCTTGTTAGTGAACTAAGCATAACTAATGCTTTGTGTAAGCACTTGGGTGTGTGATTCGAGTGTTTAGGAATTCAACCTTCCGAAACAAACTGGCTTTCACATGTACCCATGGTAGCTACTTAGTCAAGCCAGCAGTGGCTAAGCAATGTTGGGATGTCAGGTTTTAAAGGAGAATTCCCCTGATGTCATGAAGGGACCTTGAGTAAGGAAATACAGAAAGAAGTCTCATTATTCCTAAATACTTCATGCTCCAAGCTGGCAGTTGTTGTCCCAAACAGTCAGACCCTGATGCGTTCACCTGGGAGAAAGCATACAGAGGGCTGGTGCTCCCAGGAAACTGTTTAAAGCTGGGTATGAAAGAAGCAGCAAGGAAAAATCCCTCTCTTCCTCCTCCTCCTGAGAGCAAATCAAACATCTAATTGAGAGAGCATCCCGGAGCAACTGGCTCCCTTCAGCATTGAGCAAGAGCTTATTCCAACATCAAAGTCACTGTGTTTGAGCCAGCCATTGGTGTTCTTGTTCCTTAAAGAACTGTAAGCAGTGAGCAACAGGGGATATAAGAAGGTCTACAGAACCTCTGATATAAGCTGTGAGAATCTGCAGGATTTACTGTCAGAGATAACTTAGGGCCTGATTTTCCCACTGTATGGATGCCTTCAGGAGCTTAAGCCATCAGCACAGCTCCACAGTTTCTTCACAGTAGAATAAATATTTCCTCAGCACATGTGAAAACTTGCACTGGAAGGACTTTGTTATGTTGTTAGAGCAAAGCTTGAAAGGCTTAAAGGTCCTGCCAAAACTGAGGAGAACAGATTTTCAAGCCAAATATGAATTTCTCCCAGAGCTTTAGTAACAGTGGCGGCAAAGACACAAGGGTTATTGATGTGTTAGAAACCACGGACCTGCCTGAGAATGGTCCCATAGGAGTTAAGGCTTTCTCCCCCCCAAAAAAGGTGATGAGATCAATAGCCCAGTTGAAGTGCATCTATACCAGTGCAGGCAGTGTGGGCAGCAAACAGGAGGAGCTGGAGACTTCTCACTAACTTAGCAGGTACCTGTTGAAAATACAGCACAGCAGAGAGGAAACAGCCCAGGAATCCTGTGCTCAGTTTTGGGGCCCTCACTGCAAGAAAGACATGGGGGTGCTGGAGGTTGTCCAGAGAAGAGCAACAGAGATGGGGAAGGGTTTGTTTAGCCTTGAGAAAAAGAGGCTCAGGGCAGACCTTACCACCCTTTGCAACTCCCTGAAAGAAAATTGTAGCCTGGTGGGGATTGGCCTCTTCTTCCAGGTAAAGAAGGATGGAAGAAAGAGAAGTGGCCTCAAGTTGTGCCAGGGGAGGTTTAGATTGGATATTAGGAAAAATTTCTCCACAAAAAGGGTTGTCAAGCACTGGAACAGACTGTCCAGGGCAGTGTTAGAATGACAGTTCCTGGAGTGATTTTAAAGATGTGTCTAAGTCACCTGTATGAATTACCCCAAAATTTGAGCATCCCACAGTCTTTAATGCATGAACTGTCAAACATTCTTGTAAGGTAGGGAAATGATGGTTTGCTAACAAGAAAAGGAGGCACAGAAATGATCATTGCAAGACTTTCATCAAAATCAAGATTTACCAATGCAGGTCTGCCAAAAGACAGCAAGAAGCAAAATTCTGTTAGTTCCCTCAGCTAGTCCTGAAACAAGGGACTGTTATTGCTCCCATCCAGAAAATAAGATGGATTATTTAGTTCTATCTACGCAAAGTTGCACTTATTTGTTGAGAGGTCAGAAGCTAACAACAAAACGAAGATTAAAACACCTAAAGCTGTTCCTCTGCCGCTCTTCCATCCCCCTCAGCAACGCAGAGTCCCCTGCACTGCCTGCACTGTGACACCTGACAGGCCCAGAACCCCTCTTTGTGATTTAGCTCAAGGAGGGGATGCTCATGTTTTACATCAGGCTGCTGAAATTAATCCCTGCTTTCTCATCCTTCTAATGCACTACAGGGCTCTCCGATCGATTCGCGCCTCCCCGGCCGGGAGAGGAACATGTTCCCAGTTCCGCTTCGCTGTGTACCATTCCGCAGTGAAACAGGAGTCTGTCACCCTCTTGTCATGTTAAGAGAATAATATAATTTAATCTTTCCAGGCAGTTTAAATGAAGCTGCTCTACCCTGAAATAGATACATGGGTGTACAACATGCAAAAGACAGATCCTTCAATGAACACCTTACCCACGTCTATCACACGCGGGGATGCTGGAGATGGCCAGGGTTGTGTTCCCCCAGCACAGAAAGCTGCCACCACATATGAAAGGGACCAAAATGCTGTTTGTTTGTGCCACTTTGGGAGGTCAGACTGATCTGCAGATTTCCATTTCAAAGCCTTTCCTCTGGCAGAGGCCACCAAACACAGGTTCCCTGTCACTTTCTTACAGAGGAGAGATGCTCTCCATGCCCTCAGTAAGATATTTTCCACCCTCCAACTTTCTGCTTTCAGCCATCCCAAACTCTTTCCATTGGAGTACTTCCACTTATTTAAACACAGGAGAAATTCTCTAGTCTGCTCTCATCACATGGCAACTCCTCATCCTAATCCTGTCTGATCATTCCTTTCCCTCTCCACCCTCACTGCTTTGCTGAGCTGGGAACTGGGAGCACAGCTTCACCATGGGGGCAAGGATGCTGACAGTGAGAAATCATTTCTACTAGAGAAATAAAAGGCATAAAATATTAGTGAACAAGAATCTGGCATTCTGAAGGATTAGATTCATATTTGGTACATGACTTCACACAGATAAAATAAGCTGAGCAATCCACCTTTTGCTACCCTGCACCTCTTATACAAACTTAATTTCTGTAATTATGAGTACCCACACTTATTACAGAAAAATCAGCTGGTGTGTGGAGCCCCTGGCCTGTCCTCCATGCCAGACAGTCGCCTGAGGTTCCCAGTGGGAAAGCAGGATTTTGCAGAGCCAGTCAGCCCTGACCATCCCTTGCAAGGACATATCTGCCACCTATCTGGGGGCTTTCTAAAGATATCGTTCAAATGCCATCAAAAATCCCTTACTCCAATTTCCTTCCACTTCAGTTTATAGCCAGAAAACACATTTGTCCTCTCCAGAGGAAGAAATAGACCCACAATCAGTTTGAAAAACACTACATGTTTTTGAGTTGGAAAGTGTAATCCCCTTTTAAACAAATTCTTATTTTCCACTGCTCTAACATGCACTTGGCGACAACACTTAGATTTGGAAACAAACTCCCCTTGCCACCTGAGAGAGGTAGTTTGTGAATTTCCTTACAACAGGCCAACAAATGGTGGGTTTTCAATACCAGAGAGACCCTTGGAGCAATCAGTGGCTTGTAAAAGAATGTTTTTACCTGGTGCTCAGTGGTTTGGGGGCTTTTATACATTTGTAAGTGATTTGTGCATTTGTGGTCTTGTGGGACAAATAACACTGCTGGAACCAAGCAGCACAACTAAGTGCAACACAAACTTCTTTGCAAGTCTCCTCTGGCACAGCTGAAAATTCACCTCCAACAAGGCAGCTGCTACAGAGAGCCCTTGGGCAGCTCTGGAATGAAGGCCAGGCACAGCCTCAGCTGCAAGAGCAGAAGTATGAGAGTAAATAATCTCTCTGGGGATTAAAACAGATTGCTAACTGCAGAGAGCCTCCCGAGGCAGTTTTAGGGACAAGTGACCAGGGGCAACTGCCCAGAGCCGTAGCCAATGAGACAGCCTGACAAAGTGCTGGTCACTCAGGAGTGGTACCTGCCTTCACCACAGCACAGAATCAATTCAAGCCCACAGGCAACTCCACCTAATCAAGACCCATTTTCTTCTAATGGATGTTTCCTATTCATTGGCAGGACAAATCTCCCACCCAACAGCAACAATAGTCCCTACCAATAGAGTGACACATGCACTGCTTCTCTCCCCTGTGCAGTTCAAGTGTTGAAGCCCACAGCAGACCATTAGAGCATTTGCTCTGGCATCCTGTATATCATCACCTCCTAAAAAATCTCGTTAATCTTGTTTGGGAGCCAAAGCCTGTACATGGAAAAGCTCCTCTACAAGAGCAGCCCCACCAAATGTTACTACTCCCATTCACACTGCTGACATTTGACAGGCTCGGAAGTGATTCATGGAGGTGGCTGTGGAGAGAGAAGGGTCTGCTGAAGTGGGTTCTGATCTCACTCCTTTGAGGAATGAACAGTGACAGCAACACTAAATAAACAGCTTAACAAGTGTCTTAGGTTCTGCCCTGCAAAGCCTGGGAGCTGCAGGTGTGGAGCACATCGAGCCTTGGGAGACACATTCCCAAATGGAGGGTGCAGAAACCTGAGTGAATACCTCTGCCCCACACAGTGAGAGACAACTAGGGGGAAAGAAAAGCAAAGAATGAAAGAAAAAGTGCTGCTCTGGAGCTACCAGTCCTTTGGGGGTTGCAAGAGGTTGGAGTAAATGTTTCAGGTGCAAAAAGTGCATGGAGATTCACAACTTCAGTGGCTCAAGCACAGCCCTGTGGGGTGCTATTGCATGACCTGTGCAATACTCATGGCCATGTCCAAACATGCTTTCTCTGCTCAACTACCAAGTGTTTACAAGCAGCAGAGCAGGTACAGCACAGGAATACACATTATTGCCCAGCTGAAGGGGACTGTGATCCAGCCCAGTGCTCAAGAGATGGTCATGGACTCAAGGGCGAATGAACTGCAGCAGCTCTGTGCTTCTCTATCCATCACACAGCTGGCCACAGCTGCTGAGCTGTGGGCTCTCAGCCTGTCCCGGTCACACAGGGAGCTCTGTTAGCTAAACCTCAATAAAGAGATTCTCAGAAAAAACAGCAAAGTGTTCCACCTCCAGAGCACGATGAGGACAGTCAGCTCCCAACACAGAAGATGCCTCTTGACTTTCTGATATTCATTAAATTGTTGCCCAAAGCTATTGGTCAGAAATTGTCAGGCAACACACCATGTCAGTGAAGATCCTCCTCAGCTGAGCCCCAACATTTTGTCAGAAATTTCTTGTAAACTTCCAACACATCGCAGTGGGTCCATGGGCATGGAATCCAGTGGCACTACAAGATGGGAATCCTTGTTTTATTCAGGCTTTGCTAGCAAAGGTGGGCTTCCAGGACCTCTCTGGGAAGGCTGAGCCTCTGAAACAGCAGGAGCTTACAGGAGCTGAGAGCCTCCAGCTGTGACCATAGCGGAGCCATGTGGCACAGAGCATCCCTGGGCATCCCATAGCCTTTTCCTTGGGAGACACTATGTTCCAGAAATTCTCTTTGTTTTTCCCTCAATCCCAACATTTCTAGGTTTGATACATTTCTAAACTTTTGGCTTCACTTTATGATAACAATCAACTTTCAGAAGAAGCAGGTGAATGTATCACCAAGAAAAACATTCCAAACACTCTGACATTTTTCATGGCAGGATATTTTTAAGATTTCCCTTGGACTTAGGGGCAAGCATTGATGCTGGACTTCTAAAAGGAGAAGGAATTTCTATTTCAGACAGTCCTAGGCAGAGGATTCAACCCCAAAAGACTTTGTAGGCACTGAAGAAAAAAAGTTTGCGAGTTAATGATTGATAAAGCCAATGAGATACTGATTTTCAGAAGGAAAAATATTTCCAATTCTCTAGCCTCATCCTGCTGACATACAAGAAGCTGTATTAATTCTCAATAAAATTAAGAAAAGAATTAGGTGCCTTTTATATGAAAAAGTCTGTAACTACAATAGATACTGACCATGAATATAAATGGGAACATATACAAAATTAGGCCAGGCAAATTAACCAGTGCTAAAAGCCTGGATATAGCCCGCACATGCCAAATATGACTCTGGAGAAATCTTTTAATTGCTTTAAGGACAGGCTTAAGATACTGTAAGTAAAAGCCATTCAATATGCCAGCAAAGTACAAGCAGGCAGCTACAGGAATATCATCATGGAGGAAACGCTTCTTGCCATCTCCATCTAGTGGGTCTGACGAGCCATTGCTTTATCCACGATGCTCTTAAAGCACCACACGAGGAGATTTAACCTCCTTATATAACAAGCCTTTTGGTCCCCTAATTCTTTCCCCACAGCTTTCGGCTCTTCCCCCAGATGCATCTCTCTCCCTGTCTCTCTTTTCATCACAAAAGAGTGATTCTCTAAGTTTCTCCATTTTGCTTAACAGAATTCATTGCACATTTAGGGCCATTTTACAGTGAGATTTACAGCAATGTCACCAATAGGGAAAATTGTTGTAAAATAACTGTGGACAGCGTTATAAAGTAGCAATAAAATCAGCAATAATGCACAGCTGTGTATTTATGTCTGCCACCTGCTCACTTCACTTTCCTTTTTTAAGCCACCTCTAATCAGAGCAACCAGTTCAGCAAAGGAATGATCTGATAATGTCACACTGGAAAGCAGAGGTCCAAATTTCACACAGACAGGCACAAAGAGAGCGCATTCACTGTGCCCACGTGTGCATGTGTGTCAGGCCCTGACACAGAGATCATCATCACCCCCATTGCTCAGGAGTGACATACCAAATCACCATCTCTACATGCAACACAGCACAAAAGCACGGAGACACACGCTATAAACATATCTGAGCACACGTTGTATGCTCATATATCCATCTGGATTGGCATTCAGAGTCCTAATCCCCAGTTCCCAGACTGCAACCTATAGATCCCCTGTGGGATGAGTATTTCTTGGCTATGGTCTGCAGAAAGCTGGCTGGTCACTGGGATAATTCCACAGTGTAAGAAGAAAAAAGAAGATATCAGCTTGATATCCAAGCCCTGAATCATCAGTCAGTGACAGGGGGTTCAGCATATCCCCATCACTGAATGATAGCCAGAAGCCAAAGGGGCTCCAGCCCAGCAGCCCTTATGTTGGCTGACAAAGGCTGACGAATGTGCAAACAGCAAGGCTGAAAGAGATTATTTTGTCCTTTAGTTCAACTTCAAATTTGGACCATCCGTGCTGGGCTGCACTTAATATTTCAGCTCCAAATATGTCTTCTACTTAGTGCTGGATGGCTTGCCAACACCATCCTTCTCCTTGAGCAAGTGAGTGGACTGAGACAGCCACTACTTGCAGAGAGCAAGTACAACTTGCTTTCCACCTCTGGCAAACATTTCTACATGCAACACTCCAAAATAATTGCTGTGGGATCTGTGAACAGCCTGGTGCATTTAGATATCCCAATTTGCTTTATGGATCATTTTGTGATGAACAAGGGCAGAACAGCCGCCTTGGGTAACATCCAACCAACAGTGATAAAAGGCAGCCCTGCATGCTGTGCCACCTAGGAGGGATGTGTGAAAGGGTCTGTCAAAAAACATTTGGATAAACTATCAATAACCCTTCTTGTGCAGCCCACAAAACTCTCTGGAATGGAAAGTGCATGGGCTGAATTTTAAACGACCCCCCTGACAGAGGCAGTGCTGTGGCAAAGCACTGATGGTGACACTTGGGGCAGTTTTGTTTGGACGCCGGGGCTCTGCCTGTAAGCGATGAACACACAGCTTTAACCATCACCTCAGAATTAGGAGGCATTTCTCACTGCAGTGTGTTATTGCAGCAGGTCCCCCACAGGGAAGGGAATGGGAGAATACTGTCCCTGAATTGCAGCTCTTCTGAACTTCATTTAAGTACCACAACATTTTGATTTCCTTCTAAATATTTGATAAATTTTCATTTTTATCAGAAAATTCCAAATTGTCCAAGTTTAGCAAAACCCAACCTCTCCCAGCCAAGAGGCACAGAACAACTCTTAGTGAAACAAAAATTATATCATCACACAGCAAAACACTGCACGAAATAACTGCTTGCAGCCGTATTACCCTGATTTTATTCATCACTGAGTCACTCACAGAGACTTAGCAAACACTTTCCTTTCTCTGCTCCTCAATTCTCCCACCCCTGCCCTGGACATAATGAAGTTTTTTCTAACTCACAAGCTTCAAGGCTAAGTACATTAAGAGCTGTAAAACATTCTTCCCTCTGTAGCTAGATGAAAAGAATATAGAAATTAAAACAATGTATACAAGAGTATTATAATAGGGATGATATGAATCCCCTTGTGGAAGTGCTGGAAGGCCACTGGATGAAGTCATTCAGTGATGACCCTAAAGCTATAACGAGCTTCTCATCTCACACAGCTTCTGCAACGAATATAATGTGATGGGGGAAAAAAGGAATATCAGGCTTTTGTGGACTGAAGCCTGAAGGCAAATCTTTCCTTATCACAAGTTCTGCAGGTCAAAATGGGATCAAGAATCTTCGTCACTCACAAGCAAATAATTACCCCAAAGGTGAAAGACAAGTAACTGTGGACCCATTCAAATTACACACAGCTAGCACAGCACAAAGCAAAAGATTTCTAACGTGGTGATCTTTCTCATGCTTATTTGTCACGAGTATTCCTTTATCTGATGGTTTCTGAGGAAAAGAGAAGGATCAATTCTGGCAAAGAAATCTCTACCCTGCAGTTGAATTTTCAAAGCTATGATAGATCATATGGACATTGTACAAAAATGAAAAGGAGGTCAGGAAACACATGCAGCCAAGCAGTTTGTGTTGCATTTGAGATGCATGAAGGATCAAGCAAGGATAAGCTGGATTCTGCATGGAAGTTAACAGGAAAGTACACAAAGCAATAATGAAGCACACACTTCAAAAGCACAACCCCATTCGTGTCCACAGAGGCACACAGATTCAAATTGAAGTTTGCATAAAGCTTGTGAGGAGTGTACGGGGGCAAGAAGGGGGTGTAGGAATTAAAACCCAATTTCTACTATTTAAATGTCATCACTCAAAAATCTGTAGGAGAAAAAAATCGATCCACCTCACTGCTCCTAGCAAGAGCTTTCTTAATGCAAAAACCTTGATTTTTTAATTTTGTTTTCAGATGTGAAATTCTTACAGCCTATTTAGGTTCACACATCTCTTTTCTGCACAAAGTTAACTCACCAGTGCTGGAAATGTTCAAAGGTATATTAAAAAAAAAAAAAAAATCAATGAAATTCATTTTTCCATAATCCCTAATCTTTAAACACCATTCCTTTAACAGACAGCAAGTGACCTGACCAATTTCAACCACATAATGTACTCGACTCCTGCTCGCCGGAGCCACCTCTTGTGCACATTAGACCACATTAGATGCACAGCACTGGGGATGAACAGGGCATCAGAAGATGGCTAAACCATCCACAAAGCATATGATAAAAGGAAATTTAATGCTGAGTTCTGTAGCTGCTGGCACCTGTGACACAGCACAGCTTGTGACAACACGCTGCTCCGAGTTAGCAAGTCACAGTATTATCGCTATTTTATTTGGCTGCTGCAGAGGCAGCATTTCAAAGCTTAGGTCAATATCAACCATTTTTAGAACCAACATCACAGTGAAGAAGAGCAGCTTCAGCTGCAAACTCAGTTCTTGGAGTAAGGCCATGAAGGCGCTTCTCCAGCCACACACCCAAAAGTGGAGGCACAGCTACAGCTGGAACAAGGGGCCCAGGTGTTCATTTCCCCCAAGTCTCCCAAATTATTTACTGAGACTAGAAGATGGACTGGCCAAGAACAGATGAGTAAAGGTTGCACCCTGGGTTTTTTGTTGTTCCAATCATGTTCGCAATGAGCGTGACATCATTCCTTGCCATGGCAGGCGAAACCCTGAGGGAAGGAAAGAACTAACAGCTCACACACGCCAAGGACCTGATTCACCCTTGCTTTGCACCAGCTTTCTGTGCCACTGCACTTCAGTCAAAACCTGTGTGAATCAGACCTGTGATTTTTATCAGGGATCTAGCTGGCTGGTTATGCCTCAAATTAAATAAAACGTGGAGTTTACAGTCATGCTTCTGCTGTGGTGGATGAAAACTCAAAGAGTTGTCTTCAGACAGGTCTGAAAGGGACAGATCTCTCCCTGGTGCAAAGTCACCACACCGCTGAAGGCAATGGAGTCTGGATCTGCCTTAAGTACTGCAGAGATTACTTAACTCAGCCACCTTCATCCCACTGCTTAGGTCCTTCTCCACTACATTTTTTCCCACCTTGTCAAAAATTACAGGTTTTGTCTTGCAAGCACAAGCCAAGGGTCACAGCTTCCTGCATGGATTCAGCTACTGCAAAAAAAGTGTGAGGGTTTCCTTTTTTTTCCCCTCTGGTAACTTCTCATCACACACTGGGTTGTCTCCGAGGCCCTCTCCTGTCCTGCAGGGCTGACTATCCTTTGAGCTGTGTCAGAAACACAAGAAAATACCTGAAACCATCCTAAGGCAACAAGGAAGAACCTGACAGATTCAATGAACCCAATGAATCCCTATTACCAGGTTTGCAGTAGGAACACAAAATCCCCAAAACAGTAAAACTTACAGAAACTCAGTGTAATCCACATCTAAAAAACAAAGAAAAAGAGCAAGGGACAGGACCACCCAGCAAAGAGACAGGAACATTTATCTGAGAACTGCTACCAAAAGCTACCACACACCCTGAAATGTACCACATGCATCGAGATGCCACCAGTAGCATGGGCTTGCTGTCATTCCCCTCCCAGATGTAACTGGAGCTGTGACTCTCAGAAGTCCGTCTCTTCTTTTCCCATTCATTGGGAATCTCAACCACATGGAGATCTTGGCCTGACTTGCAGTGTTTAGCTAAGATCTGTCTGTCTGCAAGTGCTATGTCAGGGTATTTGCTGTAGGTATTAAGGCAGTTAGTCATCTCTGCTGCTGAGCCTGCAGCAATATTTCTACAACTTCAGAGCCCTTAAAAAGAATAATATCTTTTGGCTAATTAAATCAGGATATAATGTAACAAAGGTTTTTTCTTTTCCTTCTCTTCCTTGAGTTTCTGCTTTCATAACCTAATCAGGCATTTTACTGAGTAAAACATCTCTATTAAGTCTCATTTCTCAGCCACATGATACAAAAACAGGATGATAATTGAGGCTGCATAATTGATGTGTGCAATGACAGAATATAGAAAAGGGCTCCATTAGCCAGGTCACATCATTAGCATACATTACGTTCAACAAGATTGCTCTCTTCACCTCCTATTTATTAATGGGTTAATCCAGTCCCATCAGCCTGAATACATCATTGTTTAGGTCCTTTCCTGTAAGATACAGCAGCTCAGTTTGACATTAGGAAAGAATTGCTACGGAGGGCAATAAAATCCCGTAAGTGTCAGGGTTGCAGTGGTGCTGTTTGCAGAAGCCCTTGGCTCCCCAAGAAGCCAAGGATTTCATCAAGTCTGCAGCACCAACGTGTCCTTGGCAGCACAGGCCTAAGCAGAGAGGGAGCTCCTTCAAGGACACATGAGCTGTTGCCAGACCAGACCACACGTGGACTCCTCGAATGATCCCACTGTCTAGTCTGTCTTTAATTTCCTGTCTGGATTACCACATTTCTCAGGGAGTTTACTTCCTCTCCCACCGTCATTGACACAGAGAGGTATTAGCTGCTGTTTAAAAAGAAATTCAAAGCTAAAATAATGTTTAAATTTCATTTGAGCTCTGCCTTCCTACAGTGGTGAGGACGCCTGCTACTTCACTGCCTGCCTCTTGGGGTGAACCTGCCCCAAGAATTTGCTACGGCATCAACCACAGCTACCCATCATCCCAAAATCTCTGAGGAGTTCACATCTGCTAGCACTGATGCAAAGGTGAAAAAGCCTGGTCTCCCACAGTGCTCTGAGAGCCAGTGGAGGAAAATGCTGTTCCTGAAGACAAAGAAAAACCTGGTGCAGTGGGGGAGCTTTCTACTTCAGTTTATATCAGGATGCTAAAGAAACTGGCCTTACAAATTTGGCATTTATTTAGCTGCCTTAGATTAACCTGTATGAACAGGCATGATTCATTTCCTGAGCATGGCTATCCAAAGAATTGATGACCTTAGTGGAATATTTCAACTGTCTCAAACAAAAAATGAAATGGGATCCCTGCTCTAGGGCTCTCCAGGCCACTGCCTGCCACTTCCTGCCTTGTACCTGGTTACAGAGTCCCTTGGGACTTCAAACCTGACAGTTCAGAGTCAAGTCCTGTGTCACTTCCATGGAACTGATGCCAAATCCCTGGAAGTGTTCAAGGCCAGGTGGGGTGGGGCTCTGAGCACCCTGATCTAGTGGGTGGCATCTCTGCCCATGGTTGGGAGGTGAACTAGATGATCTCTACAGTCCCTTCTTACCCAAACCATTCTGTGATTCTATAAAGTCTTGGCCAACCGAAATGTTCATTCTTGAGTTATCTTTTTTGGTAATAGCCTATACAGAATAGCCCAAAGTGCTGCCATTTCTGTACCTATCCAGTTCATTGTTTTAGCACATAGAGAGGTCAGTTGTGCTCAGAGCTCCCTCGTGCTAGATGTGATTCGGTAGATAAAGAAGAAAGCAAGCACTGTTATTATCATTTTATACCTAGGTTCAAATAAAAAACCTACATGACTTGTCTAGTCATGTAGAAAATCTATAAAGTAAAGGAATCAAACAGGTATTTTTGATTGTAGCCATGCTCCTCACCAAGGCAATAATTACCCACTTTCCTCTTCTGGCCTGTCACGCTCCACTCCACCAGGAACAGAACCAGTGAAGCCAGGCTTTAGCATGATTCACTTACTGTTCCTTCAGGAAGAACACAGTCATCACAAATTGACATTTTCTGATTCTGGGGATCTGCAGATCAGCCCATTGTGTTGCTTGTCTGAGTGACACCTCTACAACACAGACACTACTGAGACCCCACAGTTAATCATCACTGCCAGGTGCTCTTCTGCCAAACAGTACAGCCTGCTCAACTTCGCTGCTTGAGGAGAGTAGAGGCATGAACCATTCCCATTCTCATGCCTCATTCGGAAAATGTCACAGAAAGACTCTGTGCCCGAAGCTGGTGATGCATTGATATATTTACCAGCGTATCATCATCAGTACTGAGGCTGAGACATGAACACAATCAATCTGCTGCACTGGATCTCTCAGACATGTTAGAGTTATGTTAATAAGACAGCAGGTTGTCAGCTTTTCTAGTGAAGTACCAGAGCATTTTTTTTAACACCTAATAGTAGCAATTCGGAGTTCAGAAGCTCTGGAATAAAATAAATGCTCGTACCTCTTAAATAGCCTTTCACTCATACTCCTTTTCTCAGAGCTGGTGTGGGATACGGCACAAAATAATTACTCTGGAGACCACTAGAGCAAAGCTCTCATAACAACAACCAAATGGAGGCTTTCCACCTACCCAAGATGCTAAATTAAACCATATAGAGTCCACAGAAGTCCTCAAGTGCCATTGTAAAGTAAAAAGGAATTTTTATAGTCCTGATTTAAATGAAGTGGGCATTGTCATTCCAGCTGGTAAAAATAGGGAAAGGAGGATCAAACATCCTCTTTGTTGCTGGATCCTCTCCCCAAGTCCTCAATCTCAAAATTGATAAAGCTGTTTTTCTACAAAAAATATTATCCTACATTCAGCTGGGATAAAGTGTCTATTTTATATTTATTTTTAATGTGTATCATTTAAATAATTTTTATTCTGGTTTTCATCAAAGATAGTTCATATCCAAAGCCAAATAAATCCTCACTGAAAATATTTTCCCTGTGAGAACTCTCTAATTATCAGACATGAAATCACAATCAGTATAAAATAGCACTGTCTGATTTCACTCCTCGCCCTTTGTGTCTTGATTCAAATCCTGCCCAGGCCAGCTGATGGCCAGGGAATTGCCCCAGGGATACCCAGCACCATCCATGGGTCTCCTCAGCATTCCATTGACACCCAAACGGGTCCTGCTCTGGCTCACGACAGGATTACTCAGCAAATTCTGGCTGATTTGCATGGCAGGAGGCCCAGGGCCTGACTGTGAAAAAATTCAGTATCAAGAGATTTGGCTCATCCTAGGAAGGGCAGATTGGGGTGGTAAGTGCCAGTCCTGTAAATAACCATATCCCTGACAGTACTGTCTGCAGCAGAAAATCAGGGAGGCTGGATGCACAGCTCCATCTGCCTTCTCCCCCCTTCTGAAAGGCACAAGCAACCAAGACTATTTATTTTCCAAGTGCACAAGACCCCATGGACTCCCAGCCTGGCGATGGGTATAAGGAGCTGGGGTTTCTTTCTGCCACACTGAGTCAGGTTTCAGTCCTGAGGAGAGTGGTTTTAATCTCTGGTAAGGTCAGCACAGCTTACTGAGGAAAAAAAGAGAAAGGAAAGGGCTCTTTTAATTGCATTAATTATGATACATTCTTTTTTGTTTCTGATGACTGTTGCATTTTAGGATCCAGGAATGGTATCACTGAATTTTAATCAGAGATCTGAACAAGCTACTGAAATATGATTAGTTCTTCTATCTGACACTGTGATTACTGCTTAGGAGACATCTGCTGCTGCATAAAATCAAATCTTCCCTTTCTGTCTTCCATTGTGACAATGCCAGAGCTTTTCTCTTTTTTTCAAGGAGGTGGAGATGATCCCAAGGAACACCCCAGGAAGGCAGCACAGCCCAGACTTTGGCTGAGGAGCACTTGGACACACCCCTGTGATGGTTTTTGCCCTCTGCCAGACCCCTGGGCTGACAGACTGCCCACTTTCACAGCGGGGGCAAAGCTTTATCTCTCTCTGTCTGCATTTGCATGCGCAGGATGTGGCCCTTCCCTGTACTGCAGTGGGGCTGCCAACTCCTCCCATTGTCCTTGTGACACCTGGTCACAGGAATCGCTCGAGCAGCCTCCAGCTGGGTCTCCGCTCCTGCTGCTGAAATGCTCCTTCAAAATAAAACGTATCCCTCTCATCTGTGCAGGGGGAAAGGCCTTTTTCAGGATTACTTCATCAGAGGGCAAATGGGTGGCTTTAGGCTACACCTTAAAAGGCTGATCGAGTGAGGTGCTGCTCTCAGTCCTGGGTGAGAGCAGCGCTCAGCACCTTTCAAAAACACAATCCAGAAACTGAAAGCAGCAGCAGAGGGGGAAGAGAGGGAGAGAAGAAAAGTAAAAGAAAAAAAAAACAGGAAAGAAATCAAGGGAAAAAAAAAAAGAGTAATATTTTTCACATCTGACCTCAAAGCTGCTGGGACTGCTGTGAGGTATTTTTCCCCACTCAGGTTAGTCTGCTCTAAAAGGCTGTGGGCATCAAAGAGAAAACATTATAAAATATCTGTCTTCCACTCGCCTGCATTTTGCCTGTAATAGGTCTCCCACTTACATGGTTATTTTTCCCCCCCCTCATCTCAACATAGAACAGAGGATGGCTGCTCACCAGGCTCATTAATATGCATAAAGTGCAGTATAATTAGTTGCCACAGGTAACCCTTCTATAACTGTGTGAATTGAGCTAATGTGCAAATATACAAAGCACTGCAAGTAGGACGGTGTAAGTAAAAGTCCCCCATTTCATAAAAGGAAATATTTGAATAATATGCAAATGCACTGGATGTTATTAACAGGATGTCAAGGTTTGACAGTCCATGTTATTGTGGAAATAAATTAGTTTTGACACAAATAACTTAGATATGCATTGATTTTTTGAGCAAACGTTGTAATGAGATGTTATGTATTGTAGTGCAGGTTTATACAGATTTTGATGACTATTAGGGGAAAACATAACAGTGGATCAATTATTAATGTATTCATTAATATGCTCCAATGTGTAACAATAATTATTTTCTTTCTTCCCCCCCCCCCCTCAAAATGCAGTTCCTCTTGCATTTTTAATATACCTGCTTGAAAGTATATGGAGCAGAGTCAATACAGCATTCAAATCACAGGCATCAGGGAAGATGAAGTGTACCTAACCACTCCTGACAAACACCACCCAAATGCTCCTTATACTCTGCATTTCTTCATTATAACTCCCCGGAGGAGGCATTAGCTTCTGTTCTTTCAAGGAATCCAGTTTACATACTGAAGCTCATCGTCAGGTCAACAGTTCCTAATGTTGGTCAGTGAGCTTATGTGCATTTCCATTGTGCTGGCATTTGCTCCTGAGAGGCAGAGGGAAGAAGCATCCAGAAAGCATTCAATGCCTAAGGACAAACATCTGCTGAAATGGCTTGCTGGCCAAGTTCACCAACAGGGGAATCTGCAGTTGATCCATTCTGCTGAACCTGCCAGATGTCCCTGTTTTGTGCCATCTCGTCCTGATTTCTAAAAGGATTGTCATCGAGTCCCAGTAGGTGCTGTGGAGTCCTGCAAGGAAGGATGGTCAGAGCCCTGCTCACTGTACCGACTGCCACGTTCCAAGGAGTGCTCCAGAGGGCATTAGTGTGTGGAGGAGGACAGGCACCTCAGCATGGGCAGCCCAGCAGCAAGAAATCCTGAGCTGATGGGAAGTGGCACAGATTCAGCTTGGCTTGTTTTAGCTTTGCTGTAAGGCTGGACTTGCATAGTCATTTGCACTGGTACAAAGATGATGCAGGAGGTACGGAATCCTCCTTCACTACAATGGCCACAGGAAGGTTTCCCAAAAGGCTAACCCCTTTTTAAGGGGGATGATAAATGACTTTATTTCATTAGGATATTAATTGCTCTGTCACTTGGGAAAAAAAAAAAAAAAAAAAAAAAAAAAAAGAACTTATCTGTGCAGTAAATCTTTCTAATTTGTAGGACATTCTCTAATATTCTCAGGTTAAGATGTTCTGGCCTTAAAAGGTTACACCATAACAGGATCACAGAAGGGAAGCCATATTTCTGGGCAAGCTTTTTCCCAATCATTTCATAATCCATAACAAAGCAGCAGTTGTTCTGAAAGGTGGACATCTGAGGAGAGCTAGTCAAGCTCCTGAGTCTTCTCCTTGGAAATTGTACCAAGAGAAATTGGATTATTTGGGGGGTGGTCAAGAGAGGCTCTTTTCTCAGGTTAATCTGGCAAGTACTGTTGAGAGGGTTTGGATTCTTATAAAATATGGACACAATCCACTCCTTGAGCAGCCTGAAAATGTACTTTTCAAAACCCCCCAACTTTGCAGGAATACAGGACCAATAAAGCTTGGCCCCTCCAGCAATCTTTCCTGCCACACAGGAGAGACACTCCTTGCTGCTCAGTATTTTGTTAGAAGGTGCTGGCCTGCAGAGTGGGGAGGCAAGTGAAGATACTCTCCTGAGCTTTCTCCACACTAGATGGGATTCCTCTCACTTTAGCTCAGCTGAACAGCCTGTCCATGGCCATTCATCCCAAATAACTTAACATGCCTCCAGACAGCCCCGTCCCTCTCACTCCCTCACCCAGTGAAGCCTGGGTGAGTAGCTCCAACCTGATGCAAGCTTTCAGACATTTTTCTTGCATGGCAGCTGAACTCAATAACCCAGCAACTTCCAAGATCCTTGGGAACTATGGCAAGGAAACACCTCTAAGCTTATCACCTATGATTAAAAAATACTGCACCAGGATCAAAGATAAACTGATTAGTTCATCAAGAGCTTTACATTTGTTACAGTTTCTCAGACTAATCCAAGATAGAAGTTACCCTTGGAATAAATACCAAATGTTTGACCATGGTGCTACAAAAGCAGCCACACTGTGTATTTAGTGCTGCAATATGGACCACCACGACTAGATTTAACTGCTTTTAAACTGTGATATGAACAAGTAAATGCTTCAGGCAAGAAGGAAAAATGGGCACAGAAAAGCAGCCTAAGCCTGGATACCCCAAGTTGTGGAAGCATAAGAAAAATTACAAGACCAGATTTAAAACTGTGGCTGGAATCGCCAGAAGAATGAAGAAGCACATTTGCTAATTGTGTGCATGTCATAAATACTGGGATAGCTGGAGACTCACTGCTTAAAACACTCATTTTATCCAGCCAATTACCATGATGCCTAGACCATTATCTAGTGTTACTGTGGGTTTCACGGCGCACAATGAAGAGGTTCATGTAATTATAACATGATCCAGGTGACCTTCTGTACCACAGGTAATACATCGTGCCTCTTGCACTGCCTAATTCTGGCCAACAGACCCGAGACAACCTTGAATTGTTAAGCCACAGACAAGATTTCAAAAGTGTTTCCAGCCTTCAGGCATCCAAAATAATAAGTCATTTGAGGTCTTGTGTTTTCGAGAACAGGTACTGATTTTCAGGGGCAGATTAGATGCCTGAACATTTGAGGCTTTTTCTTTGGAGATAATAACTCTCTGATGGATTTTGCTCACAGTCATCATCGCTGGGTAAGTGAATCTGAAAGCAGCATGAGTGTATAATTGACTGCACACCGGGGTCTGGCTCAGCACAGTGACGTAACCAAGAAACAGGGAAAAGCTTCAACTGCCAAGGAAAGGGAATATTCTCCTTAGCCCATAAAAAACAGTCCCCCAAAACTGCAGGTTTAGAACTCAAAGCCAGATTTACACATGTGACTACTAAAGATAACAAACTCCCTGAAAATCATCCCTCTTTTGTCTTAGATACTTTAAAAATTCCAGTGTCACTCTCATATACAGGTGAAAATAAAGCCAGCCATTCCTACTAATACCAGTGCCTCTACAGGCACAGCTTTTAGTGCTGCAGAACATCCCCCATCTTCATCATTTGCATTTATTTATAAGGCTACTGTCTCCCATTGCTGGGTAGCATCACATGTTGCATATTTGTGTAATGCAGCAGAAGAGAATAACTGGGATTCCTGCTAGAAAACCCAGAGAAATCATTTCGTGTTGGTTTTTTCCAAGCCAATAATAATCCCATACGAAAACACAATACTTTCACTGCAGCAATATTATGAAGTCTGCAAAAGAGCATCTCCGAGGGAACAGACTGACAGCTCGGAATTAACCCAGGCAATGCCAACAAGAAACAGAAAATACTTTTTTGTAATACTTTGTAGGATAACCAGGATATTGCTAATATTCTACTTATTACTTTGCACTTTTTGGAAGGAGATTATCCAGTATTTTCTACAAGGAGGGAAAATCCTTGCCTGCTCTTTACAGGTGTGGAAGTCAAAGCAAGGGGAGATGAAGTGAACTGCCTGTGATCATCCACCTGCAAAACAGGGACAGATCAAAGTGTTCTGGTGATCTCCAAAGTGAGCAGTGAGCACTCTGCAGCTTGTTGTAGGGCTCCAGGCCCCACTCAGCCGCTGAGGGCTCCTGGCCAGGATGTGTTACAGCTTCTGATATTCACGTACCCACATTTCTTCAGTTCAGTGGAAAGCAAAGTGCAGATAGGGCTGGAAGGCCAAGGGAGTGATGCACGGCTCCTCTTGGCCTCTGCATCCAGCCTGGGAGCACAGACAAGTCTGGCAGCCCAGAGGTGCTCCCATCTCTCCACAGACTGGATGATGCCTCTCAGCTGCTCCTCTACATGATCCTCCAACAAAAGATCCCCTGAACTGCCTTCTCTGATTTGAAGAGACATCTGACTCACTGTTTGCTTTACCTGAGGCATCTCTCTTCCTACTTGTCATAGTGATATGAAAATCTGGGCTGTTTCCAGCTGGTGATATCACCACCATTTCAGCTCCATCATGGAGTGAAATTACATTCCTTCATCCTAGCAAGGACTGGTCCATAGGTCTTTTTCCTCTACTGAATAACTGTAATTTGCTTTGACTGAGGCTGAATGAAGAGGAATGTGATCACTGTATTTTCAACACTCCAGTCCACCCAGAGGCTCCTCAACTGTTTCACATCTCAGGTCAAATGAGTTGATTTCTATGAGCTGACTCTCAGTTGTCCCTGTGGCTGGTGTCAAGGTACACTGAGGCAGTTCAGTGTTCTCCACAAAGGGTGACAAAGCTGCCAATGGGATTCCTCTAAGGAAGAGTTTCCAGAAGGGAACAGATTAATTCACAGCATGAAGAAAGTTTACAAAACTCTTCACTATCCTCCTGTCCTACTGTAGCTGCACTAAGTAGTTACAATACACAGAACCTTGTTCCACGGAAATAATTTTCCTCCTTTTACTCTCTCCTTCTTTAGTTCAGAATTAAAATAGAGCAGAAAATTTAAAAAAAATAAAAATAAAAATAAAAAGGGGGCCCAGTGTACAGGGGAGAAAAAACAGGAACTGAAATTCAGGCCAGAAAAAAATTAACTGTTTGGGTTTTTTTAAGTATGCAATGCATAAGTTTTGAACATTCTTGAACTTTGTTTTTTCCCCACAAAACTGATTTTTGTTTTCTGCACCAGACAAGCAGACAAAGAGCTGCAATCCTCTCCCTGAGAAGCTTTGCTCAGGTCCTTGTCCTCTCTAATGTGATTGCCAACACAGACTGACAGCTGGTACCATCTGCAGTGATGGTTTTTCTGGTTTGGATAACTTCTCCCTCTTCCAATGAGACAAACAGGTCATTTCAGATTAGACATCAAACCTCACCAGATTTTGGTCACTTCTGGCCTGGGTCACATTTGACTACAACCTGTCACTTGCAAGTCATCTATCAACAGGTTGTTCCTACCTCCAAAAACAGTAGGTTCAATCATTCATGTAGTAAACCACAGTCTGAGCTCCTGTAGGCTTTAAAATACAAATTTAAATGAAGGAGAATATTTAAGGAAAGATTTTAGGGCCCTTTTAATTAGTCTACTACTTCACAAGAAACTTGTTTTATTTGTGAAGGGGGTGGATTTGGAAAAAAATAATATAAACAAAAGGCAGCTATATGAAAATGCTACAATTCGGTGTCAGGCAAAAAAACACATGGTAAGAAAATGCTGAAGTGCAGTTCAGATGACCTTTTGTCCCCTTGCCTATGAGATGGAGGGTACATGGCTCTCCATTACAAATGCTTGCACACACAGACCCCGAGGTCTTGCCTTCAGCTCATTCAGTCTGTGCAAAATGGGGAAATCAAGAACACCAGAGCAGCAAAGGTGGGGATTTGCAAAGATGTAATGACTGTCCACGTAATGAAATGCACAATGAGCTGTCACAGATTTGAGAGTATCAGAAAAGTGGGTTTATGCAGTTAAAGAATGTTTAGAAGCTGATAAAGTCAGAAAACATTGACAATACAGAAGTAGGATGCCTGCAATGTCCAGGTTTCCCAGCACTCATTCATTCCCATGTTAATAAGGCCCCAAAAACGTTGGTGTGATGATGCTGGAACAGACCTGCCTTTTTTTCATGGCTGTGACCACCAGATCTCTCCACTTCTGCACTTTTATCACACTTCATCTTTAACATCACACTTCACCTTTAACATCACACTTCTTGTGGTTCATGGTCTCACCCTGCCATTCTACCCAATTTCAGTCCACTTTCCTCTCATTTCCAAAATTAAAACTCAGCCATCTGGAGGCACTTCATATGACATCATTTGCTTAACAATATTTTTGAAAGACTTTTATTGCTTAGGCTAAAGTCTTCAAATATGTTTCAATACCTTCAACATCAAATTCCACATTCTTTTGTGAACTCAGGTTTAATTCACTTGAAACCCTGGACTACAAAAGAGAAAGGAGAATGACTACTTAGGCTTGTATAATGCACAGGGCTCCTCTCTTCCATCCCTAACAGGAAAAACACCAAAGAATAAGCATGTTTTTCAGAAAAGCTTCTTGTCTTGATATGGAGACAAGGGGAAAAACATCACTATTACCATTAACTTGTCACTGCTTATTTACCCTTGTTGAGATAAACACATGCCTGAGTCATTTCACTTCAGCATCCAAACACTGATTCTTGTTATAACTTCACAGATAGATTAAAGAACCTCTTACAAAATAGTTTTTTCCTGCTGTGGAGGCACTTAACACTGAAGACAAGTCATCTCTCAATCTTATTTTTGATGAGTAAAAAGATTGAGAGTATCTCATGGCAAAGCATTTTCCCCAGCATCTCTTTCCTGCCTCCTCTCCAATTTACCAGTATATTTTTCAGAATGGGAGCATGAGAAGAATCAAGATAAAGCAGAGCTCCACTGGCTTTCTAAAGACGGGTGAAGTTGTCTTCCCACTTCACTCATGAATTAAATACCCATGACTCCTGTAGCCCTTGTGGAATTAGCACAGCAACAGAGGGACTCTGCAGACACATCCATAGGGAAGCAAAGGGAAGCTACAGAGGGCCACACGTTCTCATGGATTCATTTAAGGTTATTAAAATCTATATATTCTTATGGACAGGATCTACTTTGCCCTAATAACCAAACTGCAGCTCCAAGAAGGAGTATACTTCATGTCTCCCTTTATTCTGGATAGAACTATTCACTGACTTTTTGTACTGGTTACAATCCCATTTTTAGCAATGGACCGACAAACACGTATCTCAATCATGTTTTCATGGCTGCTTTTACAGTTTAATGGGGTGTTATAGTTTAAATGGTCACCAATTGAATGGGCCTTGTTGGTTTATGAAATAGCTGTTAATATTAGACTGCACAGTTGGGAATATTACAGCGTGCACTTACGCATTAAATATTAATTTGTCTGGTGAGAGCTGAGACTATTTCAAGTGTAAGAATTGAAACTTGGGCAGGGCTTCAGTGTGTTGTTGCCAGTGGCTTAATGATGTATGCAGTGTGTGCTAGCCTGAGTCTTTGGGGTACCACAGAGTTCAGTTCAGGCCCTTGGCCTGTATTTTCCATTTTGTCCTTGTCATGATGAATACTGAAATAAAGACATATCGATTTCTATTGCACGTTCCCTCTTTCAGCTATTCCAGGGCTTTTCCTGGATGATCAATCTATCTCCGCTCAAAGTGGGTCACACAACACTGTGGCAAATACATTTTTGTTGCCAAAAGCCTCTTCCTAGTAAACTCTGCATCCCCCAAGGATAGTCTATTGCCAGCTCTCTCCTCTGTAGTGTAATTCTTATTAGAACAGTCAACATAAGGCTATACTGGTCTCTCAAACACCATCAGAGACACAGGAAAAATCAAAATCAACCACAGAAGTACTCACATTGAATGGGGTTGCTGTGTATGTCAGTGTTAAGCAGAAATGGGATGGGTGCACGTGAATAATTCATGAAGCAGTAATTTTTAGCTTTGGTGATTCCAGGTATTGCGTATTAGAACATGAGTTGCCAATGTGTAAAATTTGTGCAGCTGCAGAGAGACTGAAAGTCTGTTTACTGCCCAGAGACCTTCAGATGGGCACACTGTACACTGGATAGAGATGGAACCCATGACACAGCTAAAAATATTCTATTCCATAAATCCAGAACCTTAGTTTTATTAAAAGGACAGAGTGAAGTTGTTCAGAGTTCAGTCAACTTAGCTAATGTGAGTTGAAAACAGATTTGGTGCTTTGTCTACTCCATGAGTTATTTCTGCAGCTGTACCTGGTGTTTACCCACTCGTGTGTTCATTAGTGATCTGAAACCTGTTCATGTAAATTCTACAACCTACCAAAGTTTCTGTTGAACTGTGGAACATCTGAGGCATCTTCCTGTACCATACCAACATTCTGCCTGACAGCCAAAGCTATTTCAGGGTGGGGTTAGTAATAATATTTTTTATTTGCTTACTTTGCTTGTTAGGGAACTGGGACAGCAGAGTCAATGCTAGGGGTACAATTCTTATAGAAAAAGTTAGAAAATTCTTCAAGTATCAAATGTGTACCTTAGTAACTTTACACACAGTCCCACTGACTTCCTACAGCCTACCTGCATGTTTAATATCCCAAAGAATACACACTGGGGGAATCAGATGGTGTTATCCTTGACACTACAGAGGATGAGCTATTTCTCTGACTCAAATTACTATAGATTCAAAAGCCACAAAGTATTCTACTCCAAAGACATTCAGTGCAGCCTCTCTAGGTGTGGTCAGTAGAGCATGTAATGCATCTCGGGCCACTCTGCTCAAAAACAGTTTGCAAAACTGTGTGAAGCAATCCTGGCAGTGAACTTGTGGAACTTGCTGTCACGGGAAGTTGTGAACACAGAGGGTATCTGCAGTGTTTAAAGGGATTAGAGAAACTCATGGACAACAGGTCCAGCAAAGGCACAGGCAGGAATGTACCCTCTAACATCCTTAATCCAACAATTACAGATACTGGAGGCGGATGAAGGGAAACGGCTGCAGAAAGACTGGAGTCACACACTGCTTCTGGACAAGAGCTTCTGGGGCCAGTTTAAGACACCCAGGCTGGATGAGTGATTGCTCTGACCCAACCTGTGTTTCCTAAGCCAGCTGTTTATCTCATAGCCTATTTTAATTCTTTTTTTTTTTTTTTAACCTTGCAGTTGAAGCCAGACTTGAATGTATTTGACAGTAGTGAGCTCCTGCCAGAATTGGAGGGAGCCTTATGGTGAATGACCCCAGCATGGCTGCAGGTGGCTTAAATACCAAAAACATAATAGCAGTAGCAACAGCAGCACTGCCCACTTCAGCCAGTTTCATGTCACTCCTGGAGGTTCTGATAGAGTTCAGGACACACATAGAAAATGCAGAGACCTCATACAGCTGCTCTAATATCTGTCTCTGGTGAGTCAAAGTCTCTCTCAGAGGAGATCTCTCAAGGACTACTCTTCCTCTGATATTTCCTGATTCGCATTTCCAGGAGCAATTTTGCTTTATAAGGAAATCCAATGAATAGACTTACTGATAAGCCTGAAACTTGCTTCCCATGATTTCAAAAGTGACTGACGATTTTGAATACCTCTGATTGCAGCTGGACATTTCAAGATGCTTTAAAGGGCCCGAGTTTTAGAGGTCAGAAGTCATATAGAGCGGAAAACTTTTGCCCTCTTTCCACACCTCAGATTGTGCAAATCTCTACAAAGAAAAGAAACCAAAATCAACAGCCTTTGGAGAAACCTAAAACTCTGATTTTGAGATGAAGCACAAGAAGAATTAAAAGGGTAATTACAGCTGCCAAGAGATGAAAGACTTCAGTTCATGCCTTCAGGTGAGCAGATACTTCATCGCTGATGAAACATATGGCTTTATCTCAAACACACCTTTGACATTTCTAGTGTATGCGTCTGGGTGGGAATGGGTGTAAAACAGAGCACAGTTCCTGTAAAAAATGGAAGCAGACTTCAGAGCCAATTGGGAAACACATGGTGACACCAGATAAAAGAGACAGACAGAAAATAAAAAGAGCAAAAATTCTGCCAAAGGGGAAAATCACAACTCACATCCTCTGCTTTGGAGATGGCTTTGTATGATTACAAGCACACTGTGAATATGGCTGTTACGATAAAAACAGTCTGCACCGTTCACACAGGAAAGCTCTTCTTTGGGGGGTAAAATGTTCTTAGCTTCTGGTTTTTTCTTTTCCCCCAGAAAAGCAGCTTTTGGGTCCAACCAGCCATGCCACCTGCAAAGCCCAGCCTACAAGCAAATACCCAAACACACACCCCAACTCCTAAGCACATATTCATTTGAACCACAGTGACAGCCTCATTTAGAAACAAATTAGGGGTTAACTAAGAAGTCCATGACGGAGGCAGAATCGAGTTTCCCTTTTCCCCTCACTGTCTGTTAGAATTAGAAAGTCTCTATGAGCAGTGTGTGTCAAGAATATGAACATGAGATGTCATTTCTCCTGCCTCTAATTGAAGCCAAGATAAATGAAGTGGAAAGGCGGCGTCCAATCCAATCAAAACATGAAAAAGGTATTTTGACATGTAAATTACAAACTTCCTGTGTATTTTGTCTCCCCAATTACACCCTCCCCTGTCATGTTTTTTTAAATTATATCTTAATCTCCCAGTCTCCTAATAATTATGTCATCATTCTTGGGCCTTGAACACTGTGTAATGGTATTTTATAGGATGTGCCATTCATTATTAACTAAACTTACTCTCTGTCCCCGGTGATGCTATTTCTCATGGTGTTCAAATATGCATTGTGTCAGTTCTCCCTTTGTAAATGTTAGGCCAGTTCCACTCACTGCTTCCTGATTAAATGGTGTGGAGTAGGCGAGATACTTTCAGACAGTTTATTCTGCCCATCATTATTTCAGAGGGATGCACGCTTCCTGGTATTTTTTTTAATGGAATGGGTGAATGGTTTCAAACATA
Source organism: Aphelocoma coerulescens (assembly GCF_041296385.1). Taxonomy (NCBI): domain Eukaryota; kingdom Metazoa; phylum Chordata; class Aves; order Passeriformes; family Corvidae; genus Aphelocoma; species Aphelocoma coerulescens. The sequence continues at coordinate 9,199,030 of NC_091024.1, forward strand.
ACTTCCCAGTCAGTTTGGATCACTGAAGGAGTTCCGTGGCTTTCATGGTGTAATTGACTGTGTTTTCTCTCCACCTCTTGAAAGGGGAGGCAGCATTGGCTCAAATTAAAATGCACAGTAAGGGATCGGGAGTAAGATCAATGCAGTGTCTAACTACACCTCCATGAGAGTATTTCCATCAACTGCTACAGTCTTTACATCAGATCTAACAGAATGACACCAAGGATCAAATTCATCACGTCTATATTTAGATATTGTGAATGCTACATCTAAGGGAGTCAGCAGGACCAAAATAAGCGCTCCTAGACTGCAATTCATCTCTGTCCTTTAAATGGCTATTTTTGGATGAGATTAATAACACCTTAGAAGTGCCTTTTTCTCTCAGAAGACTAGAACAGGATTCCTCATGACTTGTTCAAGCTGTGGAATTCCACCAGAGGAGGAATCCCATCCCAGACAGAAAGAATCCTATCCCTGGAGTTAGGGACTGCCTCCATAAGGGGAAGAGATGACTGCAGGGAGGAGGAGAATTTAGGTAAGTCTTGTGATACCTGATCTTGTTATTGATGGAATCAGTTACAGGTTTTTGATGAATAGCTCTCAAGTAGTAGTTGCTCAGGTTGCTGGGCTAAAACACCACACACACCATCAGATACTCAGGAACAATAGCAAATCAGACCCAATATCAGACTTTGCATAAACATGCCACACTTTTATGTTCTAGTGATTATCAGAATGAAAATGTGTAGTCCTTATGATGGAAATGAAAATGCTTCATTATATATAGCTAGTTCAGCAATATAACTTAACTCCTGATTTGGAGAGCATAGAAAGTGCTCTCCAGACGTGACTTACACATAAACAGCTGGAAAAATTACAGAGAAAATTACTAATTCGACTGTATTTAAAAGTGATGTTAAACAACTTCTGTCTACACAGTTTTATGTTCTCAGTCAAGACTTCAGTGAGACAGGGAAGCCTGTAAAACACTTTCATCCCAGACTTTCTGTTACTGAAGGCAGCTTACACACAAGTCAGTCCTGTTTTTCAGCACCCACCTGCATGACAGGAATTTTGCCCTGGATTTGAGCTGGCACCCAGCTTTGCCTACGCTCTGTGTAGGTGAATAATGATCCCAGTATCAAAGATGCCAGTTGCAGATGGAAGCTTGGGTTTGGATACACCTGAGCAATCTCTGTATTACTGTAGCCAGTGAGTGCAGCAAAGAGCTGCACAAACTCCTGCAGTTTGAGTGGGATGAGCTCAGGAGTGAAGGAAATGGAAACTCCTGTTGAGTTTCAGTACCCCTTCTCTTTGCAAGGAGATCCATATCTCTGGAAAAGCTCTGCTCTGCACCTGCACAAATAAAAACCAGGAGCTCTCTCTCTCGCTCTTTCTCTCTTCCCCTTGGCAAACATCCTGCCAGAGCCCATCAGGCCTGGGAATTCAGGGTCTCCTGATGTGGATATCTTCTCTTTACTCCAGCAAAGACAAAAAGAATCCAGCTCAGCAAATACTACAGGCCACCTCAGACTTACTTCTTCCTGGTGTGTTTCCTTCTGTTATTTTCCGAAGACTGGAGCTGAGGGGAGACTGCTGAGAACAGGGCAATCTTGTCTCCTTCACACAGGCTGTGGAAGGTCCATGTGTCTCTCATCTCCTCTCCCTCCTCCACAGTGTCCAGTTTTATCAATTTTATCGTTGCTGACCTCTGTGCTGTAAAAGCCTGCACTTCTTCTCACCTGCCTCCAAAGCACTCCAACAGCAACTTCTGTTAAATTAACCGGCAAACCCATGCTGAGGCTGAAATAGCTCAGCACAGAGCCCCCCTGCTGAGGAGATCCCATTGCTCTCAACCTGTCCCATTCACACCACAACCATCCATCCCTGCTGGGAACTGCATTTTTATATATTCCCAGCACAGTGTTGCTGCCCTGCTCACGCCCTGGCACCTTGTGCACGAAACCCAGCTTCCCTGGAGATGACCAAGCTCTCACATGCCATTACAAAACACTTTCTCAGCCTCAGACAAAAAGTGTGGTTGCTCTCCTGTCTGGAATATCCAAAGGCTTTCATCCTTTTTTCTTTCATCCAGTTTCTCTGGGAAAAGTTCATCTTACATAGGACTGGACAGTTGGTTTTACTGGAATAGGATGGAGACATCAGAACTGAATTGTTTTAGGCATCCTGTCATCTGAAGGTTCCCTACCTGAACAGGAAGAAGGATTTATTGCACCTCCTGCACCTGAGCTCCTGCAAGCAGCCATCAGGCTGTGGTTTCCCAGCACAGGTTTGCCAGGTTGTGTTTGTCAGTCCCAGATGTGCACACACACACCCCAGATGTGCACACACACATGTTCACTCTTTGGAAAGGAACAGGGAAGCTCCTGCTGAGCTGATGTAATCCTTGGAACAAGACATTCCATGTTCCTGCAGTTGGCCTTCTAGCACCAGATACAAACAACAGGCACTCAGGAGTGGCAGCATCAGTCACCTTAATCAGAGCCACTTAAAATTACTGAGTCTTTTTCTTCAGTTGCACCATTCTTTCTGCACAAGGCTGATCTCTCCATTCAGAGAGACATAAACCATCCCACCCAGACATAAACCTCATCCATCTCCTGGGGTTCTCATTTTAAGTGCATCACACACCTCTACCAAGATGAAGCTGTGGTTGGGGTATCAATAACACAAACTAACATCCAGTCTACTGTAAGTTGGGACAGTTTGGCTATGACCAGAAAGTTTGGTACGCTTTTGCTTTGCCTGGATAGTTTTTAACTAACTTTTTGTTTAAGATATAAAACCAACTGATTTAGCAAATTATTAACATAATACTTGCCAGAGCACTTGTTCACATATTGCAGCAAACCCTTCACCTGTGTGTTGAGCCTTTAGATGGAAATACATGAAGAGAAAGTTTCCTGTCACAGCTTTTTGTGTGGCACAGCCAGGATGCATTTGCAGATGAGTTACTGTACACAGCCTGTGTGTCCCCATAAAGTACTGCATGTACCAGATAATGACTTTTTTTATGCACTCCAGTATTCTGAAATGCTTCCTGTGTCCTTCTCCCTTTCCACATGCTCTGTGTAGAGCTGCACTTTAATAGATTCTGTCACATGCAGCCTAAAGTTCTAAACTCGCTCAGCCACAGTTTCCCAGGCCCCTTCCCAGCACCGAGCCACTGTTCCACCATGGCTCTGCAGGATTTGTTTCCAAGGCCAGCAGCTCTATGTGAAACACTAAACAGCTCTTCTTGGGCATGGAGAAAGATGCCGGGGAAAGACCAGCCCTGCCTCCCGCTCTCCAGAGCTCCTGCAGTCCCATCATGGATCTGGCAGCAAACCCTTGGCACAGGCCTGGGGAAGTCAGAATGAGCGAGGGGTGAGCACAAGGGAGGATTTAGCAAAATAAATGCAATGGGAGCTTGTACAGAGCTTTCCTCACAGGGTGTCTTTCAGTGACACTAATTATGTAAATATGGGATCATATTTACATACACATATTCACACACACTGCATACACACACAATAACCTCAACTCACAAAGTAACCAAGGATAAAGAACCATTTCTTGTTATATCCCAACCTATCACAGCAGAATTAGCCACGTTTCAGCTATGTTCACCAAATCTCTAAGGTCCTTCCAACACAAACTGCTCTGTAATACAAGACAAAGTAAAATCCTGCTGTGGCAGCGCAGGGACAGCCCTGTGGCTGCAAGTCCAGGTTCACCACAAAAAGCCACCTCCTCACCAGAGAACCCTCAAGACCTCCCCTTTCTCTTTTCGGCCACAGCATCCCCAGCCCTGGACACTATGGAAAGAGGCTCCTGCTCTGAAATTACAGGCCCCACTGCATAGACTTTAAGAAAGTGCAGCTTTAATAGAATGACAAATTCTCAGCCCTCCACAGGTCACATTCTGCCTGCCAGAGTATTCATACATTTGCACTGTACTGTTGCTTTTAATTCAGTGGTCCGTTTATTAGAGTGGATTTAAAATAGATAATATTTCTAATGTATTTTTAGCAGTAAAGAATTTAAGAAAGAAAGGGAGAAAAAAATGTTGATAAAAAAAACCAGCATCGCTCTTCAATGAACTACAGACCCAGTCAGAATGTGCTTGAAATCTAAAATTCTCTTGGATTCTATTCCCCCTTAGAACTGCCATTTGTCAACCATTAGCACATACATAGATTAGGGTTTGGATTAGAACCCAGTTGTAACCAAAAAGCCCTTTATCTTCATCAACATCACCCCTACCACGGCTCTTTTGCTAATAAGACGACATGGAGAGTGAAAACAGTGGATTCCATATCTCTACAAATCCCTCCTTTTCTCTTTTTTTTTGCTATCAAATCCTTGATTTTAATTCCAAAGCACAGAATTCAACACATACAAATTCAATACTACCTTGAAAAGCAGAGTTTGCTCCTACTGGGCCAGATCCTCTGCTGGCACAAATCAATACGGATCTCTTTAGCCTAAGTGCATTTACATTGTGAATCCGGCCCCTGGGATCCCTGAGCTCACATACAGGAAAAGTCTGCTTTTAATTAAAAAACAAAAAAACTAAAAGGCTTTGCAAATGTGACCTTACAGAGGGAGAAGGCCCCTCTGCAGGTTTATTCTAGTTTATTTGTATTTTCATAGGAGAAAATTCATGGCCAAACCAAGAGCCTGAATGGTGACGGCCTTGGTTGAAACATCCTCATGATAATTTCAGTTTTGGCAGCACCATCTTCTGGGAAGCTGGTCCCAGTTTCACCAAATTCTTTGCCTTAGAGATAGGAAAGCAAATAATGTTTTAAAACAGTTATATTGATATGTACAAGCCAGAACTGAACTACAACTGTTTCGCTTGGCAATTTCCTTTATGTTAAATGATTCAAACCATCCTTCAAAGCACAGCATTTATAGAACAAAACAGTTGTTTTGGAGAAAAAATAAAATATTTATTTTGACACAAAAGAGTCTGCTCCTTCCCTTTCACTATTTGATTTCCTAACTTTTTTTTATTTTGCTTAAAAAGAAAATATTTATTTTAATTTTTTTGCACTGCCAGAGAACAAAAATAATCAATTATTCACACTGCTCTAGATAAACCATGCATAAATCATGAATAAAAACATACATTCATTCCCTCTGCTGTAAACTAGTATTTGGTGAAAAGTAGAACATAAGAGGAGCCTGAACTTATCCTCTGCCTCTCTTTGTCTTGTTTTTCACTTAAGAATCGAGTACAACAGCTTGGATCTTGGGACAACCTCAGAGCAGCTACACTCCTTCCACGTTGTTATACTACCATCTACTGATAAAAGGATGCTACTTCTCTGGGATTTTACCTCCTGTCCTCGGCACCTTGGTGCAACAAGCAGTATTTCAACTCAATCAGAGCTTGAAAATGAGCATTAACTGCTGCCTCAAGCCTTAGCACCTGAACGCTGTTTTCTGCAACATGAACACGCTCACGGAGGCATCAGCAGCACTCCAGAGCCCTTGTAGAAAATAAGGTATTGGGGGATTTGTATTTGTTACTCCTCTTGTTTCTTTCAAGGGAAAAAAACTAAGGGATGGGAAAAGATCATCAAAAGCCCTTTGTCAACTTGAAGAAAGGAGGCTGAGTTGGTCTTATGCTAAAGTGAGGAAACATTAAATTTCTACTTTAAAGAAGCTTCGAAGTGAAAAAAAATGAAAAGCCAACAATAACATGTTTAGTTCTATAAAATATTAATCCCTTCCCATTATTAACAGCAGGGAAGGCAGCAACTTGGCTTTTTGCAATGTCCTCACACCCCTCTTGGGGGTTCCTGGTGCTTCCAGTGAGCTGTCCCCAGTCAGCATCCAGCACTCATCTGGGATTGCTGTTCTGTTTGACTAAGGAATGGAGAACAGAGGGAAAAGCTGAGGAAGGACTCCTTGCAAGGTCTCCAGATGAAACAATTGGAAGTGCCAGTTAATTTCGCATCCTTTGCCCTTCTCAGCTATACCCAAAATAGAAAGAGTGGCAGGCACCTTTTAGTGTAATCAGCACACTACAGTGATTTGGGGCTAATTAGATGTTAGTAATTAAGAAAAGACTGCTGTGACGGATGTTTTTACAGGTTGCATTGTTGATTCAAGAAATAAGACTGTTCACCTTTAAGTATTGTCAGTCACATTTCTTTAGCTGGGAAGAATTAAATGTCAATTTTATCTTGCTTCATCACTGCTCTTTAATCAATGTCGATGCATCACTTCCCACTATCATTCCTCCATCAAACACTGACCTGGAAATCTGACACTGAGCTTTTCAACATCAGCTCAGCTAATTAAGAACTTTGTTATTCCACCTTCCTTCTTTTAAAGAAAAGTAAGAGAAGTGCCAAAGAACCTTATGCTTTCATGTGGAAAAGCATCAGCAGGGGGTTAATAATAATTATTAAAATGACTGACAGCTGGGGCTATGCTGTGATTTGGCCCAGCCCTGTGGTCCTGTAGACACAGAAAGGTAAAAGCTAAGAATAGTCAGGCCCTGGATTACTATAGTGAATAAATGGGGTTTTAGGAAAGAAAATAGCTTCTGATCCTGAGACTACAGGAGTGAGAAAGGTGCTGATATTTATTTTTGCATCTGACCCTTTCAGCACAGCAGCCATACCCTCCCCACATCACTGGGAAGCAGGAGGAGCACTCAGAACCTTCCCAAAGCAGCCCATCATGGACAGTGTGGGCCACCAGCAAGGAATTAAAAAGCAGGGCTGAGCTCTGTCCAGATGGGTTTACTGGATTTTCCTGCACGCAAGCAGAGGAGACTGTTTAATACATGTACTGCCACACATTCTGGGATCCCTAAGCACAGATTAAGATCTCAGTATTCTGGGGCCTGCACAACACGTCAGCCCCAGTCCCACAGATCTCACAGCCTGAGTGTGAGAAATAGAAAAAAAACTGGGGAAACAGCAAAAGCAATTAAGAAATTTAGATCGGTACCATGTCACTGCCACTGTCTTTCCCAGGCTTTTAGGGGTAAAGCAAGAGAGGAGACAGTGTTTAAATATTACAAAAATACCTACTTTTGAAGATATTTCCCACCTTTCCCTGAGCCCAGGGGGAACTCATAAGGCCAGATACTGCAGAAGTGTTTGCTAGAAAACTTGGCTGGTAGAAAATCAATTAGTTGTGGCCTGTCAGAAGTGGGCATAGATTTGTCAGTACTGAGTAAGAGTGATAAGCAGGATGGATATGGACTGTGAAGGTTCTTCAATAAAGAGATGGCCAGGACTAGCAATGAGGACTTGAGAGGCAGAGGCAGGTCAAAGCTTCTTGGACATGGAATCCAGTAACAAGGCAAATCTGGGCAAGAAATCTGTTTCTGCTTCTAAAAGAGAAATATTAGGTGCATTTTCTGAACATAAGTGAGAAGAACAAACAAGGCTGATATCGGTGTTTTCTTAATCAACTGCAAACAGTATCATGAAGTTCAAATTTGGCTGGTCTGACTCCTAAGAGGTGGGGGAACAAAAACCCAAGCACTTGGCATGAACCATTGCTTATATTATCTCACCCAGAAGACCTGCAGACCTAACGACTCAAGCAGACTCTAAGGACTTTCACAGGATTACTTGTGGGAGAAGGACCTTTTTATTTTGCACAAAAATAAAGATCCAGAACTCTAAATATATTTTAAGGGCCAGATTTCTGGTAAAAGATGGAGAAAAGACGCAGGTGGCAATCTTTATTGCCCTTTTCCAGGCCAGCATTTTCTTTGATAATTTTTTTAGGGAAGAAAAGATTGCTATGGAGTAAGCCATGCTTCTTAAAATGCTCATCACCCATCTCAGTGTCCTTTTCTAGCTCCAAAGCACATGTGTGCAGCAGCTCCATCCTGACCCAGCCCTCATCCTAAGTCTCCAATTCAAGTAGGACTCCAGGCAATTCTGGCTCTGGAGGCCCTCAGTTCCCAAAACCAAATGGTGAGCCCCCTCTCAGCTCTATCTAAAATCCACCAAATTACACTGCACCTGCAGGGCAGTGCAGATGCCTCAAGTTTTGAGCCTTTTAATCTTTTCCAGTCCATGAGTAAGGCATCTCAGAGAGAAAACACCCAGTGGAGGCACTGAGAGTGCACAATCAAGTCTTGGCACTGCCACACTATTTTTTCTGCTGGTAAATCACAACCTCTCAGGAGCTCAGCCTCTCATCTGGCAAAGGGAGGTTCCTCAATGTATAGATTTTGTGAAGATCAATTCTCCAGATTCTGTGAAAAGCAGCATTAGAGGATCTACAAAGGCACCTCAGTAACACTGTGGTGCCTTCAGTCCCACCTTATGGATTGCACTTTTCCTGGAGCGCAGTGACCTTGATTCTGCAAACCCTGTGAGCACAAACTGACAGTGCAGCTGGTTTTCCAATGGTTTGCAGAATCAGAGCTGATACATCCATCAGAGATACATCCAAACACACAGCTGACAAAATAAATATCTTCTTAGTGCTCCTATTATCATCCAGTGTTTTGGGGCCGGCTCATAAAGGCGCTTATGTGCAACAATGCCTAAGCAAACTGGGCTGATTTAAGAGGGCTGAGGGAACACTTAGCTGAGAATTTCCTGGCTTCAGTTAGATGCAGTCAGAGCGTTAAGATTATATTTCAGTGTCAGTATATTGTTTTTATTTGCTTTATTAAATTTGCTTTAACTTGCATTGACATTTTCTTTCCCTTGTTACTCAATCTCTCAGCTGTAAAGATTCTGCTTTGCTGAACTGTTTTGCCATTTGTATCAAAAAGAAACATTAATGCAATTAGAATTCTGAAATTTTTTTTATCACCAAGAAGTGAAATCAAGCCCCAGATGATGATGTTGCTTGACTTCCAGTCTCAGCCTGGCCAGACCAGTCAAGAGATTTTTGATTCAGAGGCAAGTGCACCACCAAAACACAGAATTTGTTCTCCCAGGCCATGCAGTTACTGCATTTGGGCACCAAAGTCCAGTTTAAATTCACCGCTCCCTCTGTCACAGATGGAGCAGCAGCACTGTTAGCAACAGTACTGCTGTTACTGATTGCAACCATGGAAAAGCTTCATGGTGCCAAGGTCCTTAAAGGTAACTTCAATTTCAGTGCATGCAGCATTGCACCTGTAAGTGATGGGATTTACTTACTGGAAGCTCACTTGGAAAAACCAGTGCACATTTAAGTCACACACTGGTGTACAGTGGTACATCTCTGCTTTATGCATGATACAGAATTTTCTTCTGCAAGAAAACATTATTTTCAGCTTTTTGAAGGCAAAGGCAGTTAAGATTCAGATTTAATTGTAAGCAAATATCCAATAAGAGAGAGAATGTCCACATAAAACAGAGCTGTATATCAAGCAAGAAATTGCTCTAAAGTACCAAGATTTTGTGTAAATTAAACCAGTTCACTGGCCTTGAATGTAGTTCTGAGACACTGGGTGAGGCTTTGCAGAGTCACAGGAACTGGCCCTGTACCACAGGAGGGGTTTAGCCAGGGTTACTGCACTCTTATGGAGGCTCTTTTACATGCAGCTTTCAGGTCTGTGCAGATATTGAGTAAAGTGGACCTGTAGTTTTATTCCCAGTATACAGAGATTACACAATTTGCCTGGCCAGCTGTACAGTTCAGGTGTTCTTCAGCTCAACCCAATTCCCAATCCACTAGCAATAAATCCCATGGCAATCAGCATCAAGACAGTACAGTGGGAATGGTCCATGGTTTTGAAGACAAACAGGCTGATGAAAGTTGTCTTTATGGATATTTTCTGTCAGAGGGAAGGGATATAACTGAAGCATGGCCAGGATTTTTAATGGCTTGTAAAGAATCAACCCCATGAATGGGCACCAGTGCTGTGGTGCACCAAGACAGTGAGCATTGAGTGCTTCATCAACACTGTGCCTTTAATCCACAGTGCAAACATTTGATTTGCTTCAGGCACAGCACTTCACTGTCACATTTGCCTGGGATCTTGCCCAGATAAGTGAACCACAGCACCAGCCTCTGCTCTTTGCTCTGTGAATGCTGGCACCAGTCCCAAGGATGCAAAAGTCCTGACACCAGTGTCAGGAAGCCACAGGAAAAGGTGAAACATCAAGTGATCCTTCTAAAAGAAATCACTGCAGGTGCCTTTCATTTACCTTCTGCTTCCTGAACCTTGAGGGCACACTTGCTTTATGCTGCTCAGCTTTCCTTCTTGGCTCCAGAAACCTGTACTTTTAAAATGAGAGCTCCAAGTCTAGTTCCTTCTCTTCCAGGCAGCAGCTACAGCTTCCAGAGAAAGACCAAATACTGCAGTGAAGTTTCTAGGGTTGGCAGAGGTTTGTCCCTGGCTGTCTGGGCAAGCTCTGACCTGGAGGCTGTGTCCTGGAGCCAGCTGTGAAGAGCTACCCACAGGAGATACACGTGCAGACAGAGCAGCTCTTCTGGGTCTGCACCATCTTAAGGACAAAGTTTTCCTCTGCAACTCCCAAAAGAGGGTTTATTTATAAAATAAATATTTTCTTTGCTAGGTTTTTGCTAGTAAAGCCTGCAAGGAGGAACTGCTGGTATTTTAATGTCATGGCCTGAAAGGCTGATCAGATTGTTACAGACCCAAGGCATCGGCCCCCTTGGAAAAGGACTCATGCCACTGCAATAGATGGGCTGCAATAAACACCCTCCAACACTGCAGGAGAGCAGTGTCATGTTTGTTAGGAGGGAAAAACTGTCAACATGCCTGCGAGGCTGCTCCTGCATGTCCCCTGCACTAAAGATCATTTCCAACCCATTAAAGGCTTTTTAAAGCCTGGATTCAGACCCAGTGTGACCCTCTGTAACATGGCCATTCCCAACACCCGTTGGCCTGGCTCTCCCTTGGGCAGAACTGGGAGGATGGCAGCCAAAGAATGGGATTGATTTTACTGCTTGGAGGGAGGGCTGATAACTCCACACAGAGACTTCTCTTTCCAAAAGCCAGAAAATCCCTCCTGGTCACTGCAGGACTGAGCCCAGTAACATCCACGTGCAGCTCTCAGCCAGCCAGCTGTAGCCCAACCATGGTAGAATTCAGCTGTGTCTTCCCCTTTAAAAAGTATCAATAGGGAAAAAAGAATTTTAAAAAATCCAGTTCTCAGGCTGCAAGAGCAAATGAGTCCATCTCCCCTTCCCATATCCCCCCAAAAGGGGATAACCTGGCCCACAAAGCCTATCCTGCAGGGCTGGTAGGGAATTTGGGTGTGGACACAGCCTCTAGCTGCCAAATTAAATGTAACATTGACCTACCCAGAGCCCCCAGCACTACATGATGGACAACTGGTTCAGACCAAGCCTCCTGCTTGGTCTACCACAGCAGTCTAGACATTGCAAGTACAACATTCCACTTTTTTCTACACTAATAAACCCATAAGGGCAGGGAAGGCTGCAGGAAAAATGAGAACTACCAGAGCAGAACAGCCCCTGAGTTTTTGTTTATCACAAACTAATTAAAACAAAAAGCATACCATAACTCAACCCTTAATAATAGGTAACCAGATGTGTCATTACTTGACCATGCTATATTGCAGCACATATATAAAGGTTATAAGATTGTTTTTCAAAGCAATGTGCCACTGCTAAGGGTTTTCTAGCACTTTTATAACACACTTAGCACCTGAAGGAATTTTACGTACCAAGGCTAAAGCAAAACATGGCTAAAGCTAAAGCACACCGTCCCTCAACCCAAAAATGAAAATGTCAGCATACAACATTGCACAGTACACCATAAGACACCATTCCTATTAATAGGAGATATTTCCTCAAAGGACATTTTTTCTGTGGATTATAAAAAATATCCTGAATAAGGAAAACAGTGCCAAAATAGCAGCAATGGGCACTTCTAATTTTTTTTATTCACAGATTTTACTCAGACATGGCCAAGCACAGAATAAACCACAATGTTTACAGGTGTAATAAAGTATCATGGTGTCAGCAATTTACCTGATTACCAGAAGGATCAGGAGCAAAAGTAAAAGGACAGCACTAAAAAATGTCCCATGCCTAAATCCAATAAAGCCTGTAGTCTTCTTCTAAGACCCCACTGTTCATTACATATTTCTCAATGAGGGTACATTGCTTATGTCTAAAACCACATGGCCAAATGGCCAAGCAACCCAAGATCCCCACGTTATTAATTTCATCCTGCTGTCAATCACTTTTCAATCCACCTGACTGGTGTTTTCCCCCTGATCTCCAATATCTTTCCTGTGGATTGAATGTTCAAATGTCCAGCATTGATTGAACTCTCTCCCCATTAAAGCCATCATGGGCAGCAAGAGGATCCATGCTAAAAGCTCTGGGGAATGATAGGCAAGAGTCACCGGAGGCTGCAGGTAGGAAAAGTGCCTTCCAGCAGGGTTGGAGCAGGAAAACAGCTGGGAAAAAGCCACCCTTCTGCAGTGGCCTTATCTCTGCTCTACAGTGCTACTTCTGCCCCAGAAAGCAGCACTGGGCAGGCACAAGCTGTGGGCAGTGGAATGGCTCCAGTGCTGGAAATGGGCGGTTTGGCAGGTCTGTCCTGTGCCGCATGGATGTATGGAAAGAGGTCCCTGCAGGTAAACTTATTTTTGGCTTGGTGGTTTATTTAAGCAAAGCAAACAAACCAAACATATACATAGGCTTGGCTTAGAAACAAATGAAAAACCACAACAGTGCCTTGAACACAAAAACTGTTCTGGCTGCTGTGCCCAGCCCAGAATCTCCTGCAGACTGAAACACAGGCTTTTTTTTCTGAACCATAATTAATGTTTTTGCAATATTGCCTCAGAGTTCGCCCGGGCCATCTGATGAATCTGACTAATAGGGGAAGATGCTTTTAACCTGTGGGCTGCCAGACAGCTGGGTACCTCCTCAGCCACATATATTTGGCTGTCAGGTTGAAAGAAAGGCAGCAGATTCAGGGTTAAGCACTATTCCTGTCATGATTGCCCTGAACTTGCCCAGTTAAATTGCAACAGCATGGGTCTCCATAATTATCTAATTGTTAGTGTTGTGCCTTTACGTAATTTATGATGTAGCATTAAAGCCTGACCTCTGGTTTGAGATGAAGTGCAGTACTGCTGACATCCAAGCTCAAATTAGTAGGTAAGTAAGCACCCAATTAACGATTATGCCACTGAGCTTTCATTTCAATCTGACCACACTGCTACACTAATCAGTTTTCTAAGCCTTTCACCTTCCCCATAACTAATAAGCATTTCTCCTGCTTTTTATGTCTGCAAAAGCCTTGTTATCCTCATAAAAAGCACTCCAAGATTGCTGCTTCCAGTAATTCCTGCATTAAGCCACTGGCCCAGTGGCATATTACCAGCTCTCCAGCCACCTGATCAGTAAAATCCAAAGCATAAAGCACAGGCACGTGTACATTCTACAGCAAGGAACAGCAGGGATAAAATCCTTGCAATGTAGATGGGTTGTCTTAGACCCAAAGCAGTGTAATTTATGTGAGAATTTGGCCCTGCCAAGGATCATACAGCTTCACAGGAGTTTAAAATGCAGGACAAAGGGACTGAACATCAAACCATATTTTGCCGCTGATGAAATTGTGTCATCTTAACAGAAACAGGGAACAAGACCTGGAGCATCAAATACTTGGAGTTTTAATCTCAGATGGCTGAACTACCTTGCCTTTGCCATGAGCTCGGAGCATGCACCAAGTGGCTTTGCTTACACAGACAACTCAGTCCACATGTTGGACACTGTTTCACTTCTTGCAAGACTAAGAACACCCCACTCCTTGAAAATCCAAGTTGCAGAGCTGAAGATCTTTTCCTCTTGGAATGAGAACCCCAATTTTATAAAAGATATAATAAAGATTTAATAAGAACTCAAGGCCTGGGAGATAATACCTGCATGATGGCTGAAGTCAGTGCTGGAACATGAGCCTACAGAGGGAAACAAATCCCCACTTCCCTGCAACCCCATACTCTTCATTCTCTCTTTACCTGCAGCTTTCCAGAGCTCCTCTAATCTCTAAAATGTCTATCTTCAAGGCATCTGTAACTTTTTTCTTAGTAGCCAGTTATTTAAAAATGTGATCTCCACAGTAAAAGGTACAGCTTTGAGAAATCCACATTTTTTCAGAAGAGGAAAGATTCAGTCAAGCACTGCCACTGGGCCAGACAAGCACTGCAAAGCTGCAATTAAATGTAGAAGTGTGCTGCAAAACACAATTCCAAACCAAGTGCAAGGAACCAGCATGTTTTGGATGGAATCACATGCAGTTAGAGACTCTAAGGCATAAACAGGTGCAGTCAGTAATGTGAGGAGAAAATTTTTAAAAAATAAAAAACAATAATACATAATTAGTGTCAGCTTAGGATTTGAATGCCACATTGGGGAATGCAATATCAAAATAATGTTATTCACAGCAGGGGAAAAAAATGGTAAGAAAAAGCTGCACATTATAGGAAATGAGTTGTGTGAAATGCGTAAAAAAGCTGACAGAGTCACATAGCTATAGAGACTAATTTCCTGTTCCACTGTGGAGACAGCCCTGATCAGCTGGACTTAATACAGCCTTCTCCATGGCAGCTGGGTCAAATAGTGGCCTAAGCACTAGAAAATTGCCTGCCATGTGGATGAGTTTAGTGCACAATAAGCTGTGTGGTAAATAAACAGGTTTAACATGGTCAGATAGGACACTCCAGAGTTTTAAGATGCATCCAGATAGACACAGCCGGAGAGCCGCTGCAAATTGGCTGATTCAGGGCAACCCCTGAGGCGGGTTTGAGACATGCGCTGCGATCAAGCAGGCCAAGCGGGTGAAGCCCCTGTGGTATGGTGGGCGGTGGTCCAAATACAAGTATGGGGAGGCCTGGCAGATTGATTACATCACACTGCCTCAAACCCGCCAAGGCAAGCGCCATGTGCTCACAATGGTAGAAGCCACCACAGGATGGTTGGAGACCTATCCTGTGCCTCACGCTACTGCCCGGAACACCATCCTGGGCCTCGAAAAGCAAGTCCTTTGGAGGCATGGTACCCCTGAGAGAATTGAATCTGACAATGGGACTCATTTTAAGAACAACCTTATTAACACCTGGGCTAGAGAACATGGCATTGAGTGGGTGTACCACATCCCTTACCATGCACCAGCTGCAGGCAAAGTGGAACGGTGCAATGGATTGTTGAAAACCACTTTGAAGGCACTAGGTGGGGGAACTTTCAAAAATTGGGAACAGCATCTAGCAAAGGCCACCTGGTTAGTTAACACCCGAGGTTCCACCAATAGAGCTGGTCCAGCCCAATCTGAATCCCTGCATACAACAGATGGAGATAAGGTCCCAGTAGTGCATGTCAGAGGTCTGTTAGGAAAGCCTGTGTGGATAAATTCTGCCTCGGGTGCAGACAAACCCACCCGTGGGGTGGTCTTTGCTCAGGGACCTGGTTGCACATGGTGGGTAATGCAGAAAGACGGAACAACACGTTGTGTACCACAGGGAGATCTGATTGTAGTGTGAAATGCTTGTATACCCCTGCTTGCTGATTGTCACTGTCACTGTTCGTATATAGCTGTGTATATATATATATGTATTAATGTGTGTGTAGAATTAGAATATCTTAGTTTGGGCATTGAGCCAACAATATGGGATAAGGGGTGGAATGTCTTGGGGTGACATTATGATGTGTATCCCATATCACTGCCTATGCCCAAAATTAATTTTTGTGCCTTTCTGTGCCTCTAAACTGAGCCTGAGAGGGGGAAGGAAAAAACTGAGCAAAACTTTTTCAGGGCAGTTTGCAGCTTGTTCAAGGTCACACAGAGATAGCAGGTTTTTTTTTCAGCTGCGGGAGGAGAGCGAGGAAGCACCCGGCTTGCTGCTTTCCAGTCAGCTTTTGGCCAGTTGTTTCAGCTTCTTGTTCTCCGGAGAGAGAGACTGAGAGTTGGACTGTGTTTTTCCTTCTCTGGAATTCCGGATTTTCTCCCTTTTATACTGGACTGTTTTTTCAACCTCAGAGCACATCGGGAGGACTTTCCACCGGGCACAGAGGGCCTGGCCCTGGCCCAAGCCCCAGCGCCGAGGAGACCAAAGGGAGGACTCTTAACACTTTCCCAGGTTTTTTTCCTCCACAGTGAAACATTTTATTATTTAGCCTTATTTTCCTTTTCCCGTGTGTTTGGTAAATAAATAGTTTTATCTTCTTCACTTTCCTTCGAGGAAAATCTATTTTTTCCCGAACCCGGGGGGGGGGAAGGGGTAGTTGTGCCTTCTCTCAGAGGATATATTTCTAAATTTGGCCAAACCGGAACACCCCTTCACACAGCCTGGTTTTAGGGGCCCACAGGCAATTTTCTGCATGACACCAAAACGTTCTAATAGGACCCACCCTTGCATGCAAGGACAAAACACCATCACTTCCTCAAAACTCCCCGTAGATACAACAAACCGAATGGCAATGCTTTCAAACACCAAGTCCCAGTTTAGAAGGCATCACTGCACACTCTCCTTGGCTGGTAATGCCCACAAGTCATGCCATGGTTCCCAGCAGGTTCTAAAAGCTGCCCCCTCTTTCTAGGTCTTTCTTGGGTACAATATGGTGCTGATTCCCCAACCCATCTTCTGTCAGCAGCTTTATCCACCAACTTACCCGCCTGCCCCAGTGCTTTTTCTATGGCACTAATGAGCACCCCGGTGGACTTCCCACTCCTCTCCCACAAATTACCACGGATTTAAAGGAGAAAAACTATTAAGGAATCTATAAGGACTTAAGCCTGGATTTTATAGCTACCCTTGCCCTGGCTGAGTCAACAAGAAAGCACTCTACCTGACTAATTGGGAGTCACTCTGCCTTCTGACATCCATGCCTTCAGCTCTTATTCTGAGCTACGCAGAGGAGACTTGGGAATGCTTTAAATTATTGATGAGGATAGGAAACCTATCTCTGAAATGCCTTTGGCAAACTCTTAATATTCGGGGATTTGGCATCAGAAAAGACAATGCCTGTGTCTTACGCTGTTGATGCTTCTCACCCATTTACTTGCACTACAAAATTACAGTTTCTGATCGTTTCCATACAGGATGGAGAGGCAAATGGAACGTGCATTGTTTATAGCTCTGAAAGCTCCCAGGTAATCCATCTTTGGCGCCAGAGTCTGCAAACCCTTCCATTTGCAAAATTTTCATTGATGACAGGAGTCCTCAGAGAAGCCGACCCAAAGCAGTCAGTTGCCATAAACACTGGCATAATCTATAATTATCTTAATTATTTATAATAGCACCAGTAAGCAAGCCAGCACTGAACACACGGGTCCTGCCCTGGACAGCTCATGTTTTAATCAGACGTGAGCACAGTGTGCAAGATGCAAAGCAGGGATGACATACAGGCTGCCAGGTGAGTTTATTAATATTTTAGAAAAGGGTTCATCAGTAAAGCAGTATTAATGTTTTCTGACCCTCTGGCATGAGAGTGTTAAACCTGACCAAGCATCACATATCGGAGATATTTTTTCCTCCACATGTTTAAAGGCAATATATTCAAATATGACAAAGCCCCACAAAAATCTTCTAATTATTTTCTTTCAACTCACATGGTTTCAGATTGATGGCTTTGGCTCAGACTGTGCTAACTGTGTCTTCAGAGTTAGAAAAGCTGAGCAAAATCCCCTTTGGTGCCTTGAGACTGGGACCAAATTACCAAATTCAGAGAGAGACTCACTCGCCAAATCCAGAGACTCTGCTCACTTTCACCTTTGGTGGCCCAACATATCATTCCTCACAAATGGCATTGGGGTTGATACAAAGGAATTAATTGCACCATCCTCTTTTAAAAGGCACAATCTATACCTATCATTATCTGAAAGGAGGAAAGCAGCTTGTAACTACTAAGGGGAGATGTTTCACCCCCTGCTTTGAGAAGGGGAAGAGAAAAAGCTCAAGGAGGGAACAAGAACCCATCTGAAGTCATATAGCAACTTGTGGATGTGCCTTGGAACTGATCTCTCTCGAGTCCCAGATTTTCTCCCTTGTTGCCAGATACTGGTTTGCTACTCAACCAGGTTTCTTCAGGTATTACATGTAAACAGTGTCCCAAAATCTGCCCAAAGGTATAGCTGGCAATATCTACACACATACAGACATGTACTACACACTCACACAGAGTCTGGCCCTTCTTCATGAAAACAGTGCTGCCTGGGTAAGAGTACCTGCCCATATTGAGAGCAGTGACAGAGGTTGAATTTGTCTTTAACCTATGGATTTTGCAAGTGCTGACTGCCAAAATGTGTTTTTTCAGCTGGTTGGTGTGCCGGTTGTTCATTAATCAACCATTTTTATTATCCATTAGTGTGCATTAAGCTAAAAAAAATGAATTTGGAGCAGGGATCCCATTCTTTTTGTCTTATCTAATTTTCTGATCTCAGAGGAAGTTTGTATTTTTCCATTTGAAAGAGATAGAATTACTGCAAAAGGGTCTGTCTACACTGACAGATCTAGCTTTCGTTTCCTTCTCAACAGCTGGGTTATTATTAGAACTGGCAGAATAATTCATAATGAATAATTTGACACCTCTCTTTCCATACATATATCACAAGTTACCCACATTTATTTGTTATTCCAAATTATTAACCATAGACTGTGCCAACAACTCCCAAAGGGGCATTACTGATACAATATATTCCTTGTGTTTCCCCCTTGCCTCCATCAGGAAATCCTTTCATTAAAGTCAGAGTGGGAAGCATTAATTACCCCTTATTTAAAGGTAATAACTCATCATCTGTAATCATTCCTCAGAGATAGATGCTCATGTGATGACCCAAACTACTGCAGAGTTTGTGTTCAGTGTTGGATGCAGACGAAAATTCACTGAGAACCCAAGAAAGAACAGTTTTAGCTTTATGGGTCACGTCCTTGCAGAAGGAAATTTCTGTTGGATTATGGCCTTTTCAGGTTCTTGTGTCCATAAGAGATCACTTCTGTCTTGTCTAAATGACTCAGGAGTCATCAGAGTCTTTAAGCCACCGAGTGAGATGATTGCACTGTATAGGCTATATTTTCAAAGGTTAAGTGAGATTTTAGCAGTGAATGAACCTCATTTTGGTGCCAGAGGAAGGAGAGCACAGGTGAATATGATCTTTGATAGCATGTTATGTACAATCCTTTTCGTTACTTTTAATTTTTAACAGCACTAGTCCAATGCAGCTCCAGGGACATATTTCTGCTTAGCCCTGAGGTAAATCAGCACACAACGAGAGGGAAAGACAGCCCATGGACACATCCACTGAGCCTCCAACCTTGTGCCTCCTCAGCAGAAGGACAAACAAGCATTTCTCATTTCTCTAAAGGACAGAGAGAACAACACCATCTCAGTGGTGCATACAAAAACCAGCCAGTCAAGACAATCTCTACCTAGAGCGGGTACATTGCTCTTGACAGCTCTGGACAGCCTCGGGTACCTACTGGCATTAATATACATTGAAACCACTCACAAAATACCCCAGCAGGCTTGTAAACCAGAGACAAATACCAGCAAATGTAAAGGAACTGCCAGGTGCAAAGCCAAATCAGCCTACAGCATTTGGGTACAAATACAATAACTGAGGGCCCAGCCCAGAGCCTTGGAAACTACAAGAGCTCACTGTTGTCTGGCCCAGACTACACGAAGGCTTTTAGATATTTCAAGTTCAACAGGTGAGTTTAAACAACCTGCTTAACACAAAACATAAGGCTAAAAACCAGAAGTAAGCTAAACATATTGGCATTCTGGCACCTTATGCTGAATAATTCATACATAAGGTACTGTAGAAAAGAAACATATGGTTTTGGTCCTCAGTGACTTTTTAAGCAGAACATTTAAGAACCAACCTCAAATGTATAAGTCCAGCAAAAGCCTTCTTGTGCAGAATGAAAAGAGATCATTACAACCGCAGTCTGTCTCTCCCTTCAACATTTCCCACAGGGATTTAAATGTCTTTATTTGATTTTGTCCAGAAGCAAAAGAGAAATGCTTACGAAAATCTCACCTGAGACAAGATTTAGGGTGTTATCCCTGTCGCTATACAACTCTGCTTATCTCATTTTGACACACTAATGGCAGATGCAAATGTGATGTATTAACAGATACAAAGACCCTGCTTCCAAAAATGAGCACCAGTTGAGGTCCAAACTGTCTCCAGAGTTGTCGTTGTACAGCCATCAGTGCATCAATTCTCTCCTTGGTTGCTCTGAATACAGGCTCCTGCTGAGCACCATATGCATGTCTGATAGCTGCCATTAAAAATCATCATTGCACACACCAGTCCCTCAAACACAGTCAGTGGAAAATAAACTCAGGAACCCAGCATGGGAACTGCTGGCAAATGAAGACTTTTAGCATTTTACTCAGCCAAAGTACACAGCTACTTTACTCTTGGCTAATGCCTCCTCCTTTCTGAGACACCTAAACCTACGTGCAAAGTGACAGCACTGCTGCAGTTACATCTTTAATCACAGCAGTGGTTAAAAGCCAAAAGTAAGCTAAACATATTGGCATTCTGGCACCTTATGCTGAATAATTCGTACGTAAAGTGCCGCAGAAAAGAAACATATGTTCTTGGTCCATAGTGTCTTTACTGTAAAATATTTAAGAATTAGGATAGGATGTATATAGTCAATAGTAGCCCACCAGTGTGGTGTCAGAGTTTATCTGTACCTGCATATAACTCCTTCGCTGTGTTGATACAGCACATATATATTTATATCAAAGATTCAAATCCATTTAGCAAAGAAATGATTCAGGTTACTCAAGCATTTTGAACACTTCTTTACAGTGGACATGGATGATAACCCTGACTTTCTTATGAGCAATGTGTGAAGCCATGCTTCCTCTGCAAACATGCAACAGGGATGTCAAAATTTACAACCCTTTGCAGCATCCAATCTAACTGCTATTGCTTTACATTGACATACAAGGCTTTAAATCCCGGCTGATCATGCCGCTGAGCTCAGAATCGGGTCCAGCAGATCTGGAAAGGCACCCAGACACATGCACACACAGAAGAAACCTTTTGGCATATCGATGAAGAATAGACCTTCCAAAAAACATCCAGTATACAGATGAGCCCTCAAATTAGTAGAGAAAGCATGACGACTTCAGCAGTGGTGGCTGATGAAGAGACACACACATACACACCTCTGCCACCGACCGTGCTGCTAGGGCATTCATCAAATTAAGTACCAAGAGGAACAACACCTCTGATATCTCTTCATTTGGGGCTCCAGTAAATGAAGCACTAGATTAGGCCTGACAGAGGCCTAATGCAGCTTGAGCTTTTCCTGGTGTAATTAATTGGAACTTCGCCAGCTTGACAAATTGGAATGATGAATCTATCTTGTATGAATAGAAA
Source organism: Aphelocoma coerulescens (assembly GCF_041296385.1). Classification (NCBI taxonomy): domain Eukaryota; kingdom Metazoa; phylum Chordata; class Aves; order Passeriformes; family Corvidae; genus Aphelocoma; species Aphelocoma coerulescens. The sequence goes on from NC_091024.1 coordinate 9,220,364, forward strand.
AAAAAATGCATAATCAGTCAAAGATTTAGTTAAGACAGCTTCTCTCTGACTCCCTGCCATAGCTAAATCCATTAAGGCAAGGAAACATCACTTTAAGAAAAGGCACTGCTCTCCCTATGTTCAATTTATAACTTTTTGTTCTTGAATTTAATGGAGCAGTCAACCTGGACAGATTTGACTTTGGAGGGGAGAGGAAGGGGGAGGTGGGAAAGGTTGTTTTATTTTTAGCATTCTAATCTTCCATGCGCCTGGGTAGTCTGGGAAAGAAAATAGTCTCTTTGGTCTGAACGTGCATTCCTGGGGCTGGATTTTAAATCTTTGGGGGTTGCACAGGGGAATCTAATAAGAGCACCCACATACTTTGCCACCAAGATTCTGTGATAAAACTTGCTTGTCAAGTCTTTCCCCTACTAACTTGTTTAATTGCTAGTAACATTTAGTCAGTAGAGGATGTGATAGATTGACTGCTCTGACAGCATTGCTTTTTCCTGTCTAATTACCACCTAGTTGTAAAGGCCCTTTCCTGACACATTTAGTGGAGAGGCAGAGGGAAAACAGGTTTGCTTACTTTTAAGATACATTTTTATCATTTGGCAGTTATTTTCCATATATTTAATTTAAACCATGTGTTTCCCCTCTCCCTCCATCTCGCCTGCTCGGTCATAAGACCCAAATTTCGAAGAAACAATTAAGTAGCTAATATCCCCATTTGTACTGGATGTTTAGAAAAACTTTATATTTCCTCTTCGAGACTGTGGGCTGCAAAGTAAGTTACTTACACGTGACAGAAGAAATGCTTGTTGGTTAAGTGAGAGTTGACAATGATGGTTTTCATTTCAAACAACCCAGAATTCCTCCTTGGCTCGCAGACACGAAAGTGCCAGGCAAATGTTTAGCTGACATAATGCAAGTGACTGGCCATAGATTTATTTGACAAACAGTTGAGCAGACAGCCCTATATTGCACTCACTTGTACACCACACAACCCCACCAGAGCCAGGAGGATTGTGCTGGCAGGAACGAGAACAGGATTAAACCCAAACACTGTGGTTCACGCATCGAGCCATTTGCTTTTGGCCACTGGCCAAGCTGACAGCCACATTTAAATAAGCCACCTGCTGAGTAGGGAGTTTAGAGAGCTAAGTGCTCAGGAGAGCTTTAGCCCAAAAGTATATTGAACTTATGCAATAAGGCGTGAAGTGAAAGGATTTCAGTGACAAGGAGTACTAGAGGCCATATTATGGTCCTGACCTCTTGTTCTAGGTCAGATACAGAACAGTTGTTGGGATCCTCCCTTCCTTGCCTACGCTACCTAAAATACATCAGACAGAAGCTCCATCCAGAGGGCACCATTCCATACATGTCACGAGGAGTGAACTAACACAGAGGATGTTCAAATTCCTTTTTGTTATCGTTATCAATACTATCAAACAGGATATGTTATTTCCCTCTAGATATTGTTATTTTATTATTCAGAAGAACCAGACTGTGTCAGAGGCAGTTCTTTCCCAGGATGGCCATGAGATCCCTCTCTTCCTATGTACTCCCTTAGCACTAGGCTGTGTCAAGGTCACCTCGTCATCTCTTTCTATTCGGTTCTCACTCTGTCAATTTTAACAAAGATGTCTGTAAGCACCTGGAGGCTGAAACAGGACCGTGCACTTTCGGCTGCTGATAATGTGTGAAAAAATAACAACTTCCTGATATTACCAATCCAGTGACAAAAATCTCTCCAAAGAGAGAGGCTGAACAAAGTGACAGCAAGGCGAGCAGTTCTGCTGTTCCAGCCCATAACAGCAGCAGATTGCAGAAGTGTTATTTGGCTTTCTTAGCCCCAAAATGGTCAAAGCAAACCGAACCAAGTTACAGCTGCAAAGAGCCCTGGGAGGGAGGCCTGCTCAGCATCATTCAGGACAGCACCTCCAGCAGTCAGACCCTTTAATCACATTGCTTTTCCTTTGAACTTCACAGGGGCACACCTGAGGTATTTGAATTATCTACAGTTGTCTAGATATCCACCTATAATTGTGGATGCAATTTATATTCTCACTCTTTCCTCATTTGCACTATTGCAGCTTAACTTGCCCCCTTCTCAGTCTTTGTTCAGAAGGCCCAGATATGGCCTTCTACCAGTGGAAACTACCAGCTTATTTTTTACTTCTTTACCCTCAAAAATGTCACACAAATGACTTCTGACTTGGTGGCGACATGGAGGTTGTCAAGTCAAGTTTAGCAGCTGACTCACAGGCCATTACTCACCCGAGTGCCATTCCACTTTTAACCTCCCCAGCCTGTGTTTAAAACTGAGTATCACACCCTGTAGCTATGCTGCTAGGAAACACTTTAAGAACTTAATTTGAATAAAAATATGTTCTTTTCAGTGCAGAAAATCTCCTATTTAGATATAGGAGATGACAAGCAAACTATTTTAGTGGCAGAGGACTTGAACCTTTACTTGTTACAGTATAATATGTCATGGCACTGATTTTATGCAATGGGCATCTAAGAGTTAATGATTTGCCAATTAAACAGCTGCAGCTAAAAGATCTAAAATATATTACAGAAGGAGTTGTCACAGAAGGTCTTGCTCCCCAGAGTGGTTCTGCAAGCCTTGTCCAGGAGGGATTTGAACATCAGGTTATTTGGTTTTGGTCACATCTCGGATCCTGCCCTGACAATGGCATGTTGTGCTGTTTACCCTTTGCTCACCAGGCAAAACAGAGACCAGCAGTGGGTTGTTTAACCATAACAAGGGCTGTGGTTGTGTCACCTCACACAGGACCACAGGAGATCCCAGAGACTACAGAAGTAACCTGTGAATTATTTGTGCCAACACCCCCCCACCAAATCCACCTGCACACCCCACCCTGCCCTCAGCTGCTTCTTGATGCAATCAGAAATACACTAAAAGCATACAACCTGCAGAACAGAGGCATGAGTTTGAAATGTCTGCACGCAGATCTCTGGCTTCAAAAAGGGCATTTCAGCCTGATAGAGTAGAAAGTCAAATTCAGGTTTTGAGTTCAGAATTTCTCCCTCTCCATACTGAATACGCAATGCCCATGCTCACACCTGCCCCTTGTACAGAAGATTTCCTTTTTACTGGAGAGATTTCAACATAAGCTTCGGGTTCAATTTTTCTCCATCTCCACACAGAATACCCAATCCCTCATACATGTGCACACACCTGCCCCTTGTACAGAAGGGAGGGGGGGTTTGTTTGTTTTTTTAACTATCCTTTCTGGGCAAGGATGATCAATCGTCTCTGTCTCTTGCTAGTCATGTCCCTATTACAGAAGATCCTGTTCCAATAAATGATTAGTACGTGCAGAATGCATTAAAATGAATTATAATAGCAATCTGATCCCCAGTGCCTTGGCAGAACCTTTCCATCACAGGTGACAGTTGGTTCCCTTGGGCTTGGCTCTGGAGAGAGAATGCCAGACCTCAAAACTCAATCCAATAGCTTGGGATGAACCTCACCAACTACATGGAGAGTGCAGTTTTCCCATTTTCTCCAAACTAGGAGAGAGATACCTCAAGGCTATTCCACAAGCTGGTGTACGCAACCTCATCTCAAATAAATGTGAATGCTTTTTTTCATATATTATGTGATTACAGCCTCTATCTGCCTATGGTGCTATGTTTTATTACAGGCCACCAAAAATAATTAGTTGGTGACCCAGAAAACTGATATATAAAATCCTTTTAATCACCAATATGGCTTTCAATTATATAGTGTAAACTTATTAACCTTTTTACTGCAGAGATTTGATTTATGGAATTCCAGCTGCATTAACATTACAGGAGGAGATAGAAAGTGTCTCCTATGATGTGTTGGGATTAACAACTGATAGCTGGCTTTGCCATCACAGAGTCTCACAGAGCACTGGCAGCATCCTGAGTCCCCAGGGGCTCATTTCTATCCAAGCTGTGTGAAAAGTTTGGTCTGTGGAGTGAGACTGTGTAATTCCTGTCACTTCATATACAAACCAGAACACACAGGCCAGTTAAGGCTTTCAGCAGGAGAAGCAGGGGCTGTGTGAGCACTGACTGCATTAATAAACAATAAGGGCAAAGATAGGGCTGCATTTGTAACTCTCCTTATTCCCATGGTCAGAAAATACCTTCTTTCACTTCAACTGGACATTGGCATTTCCCCTTTTTAGCTGTGAGAGAATTCTAGAAAGTTCCCAGAAACTCGTGTATTGGTATGAGAGGGTTTGTTCCCTTTTTCATGGTAAAGAACATTTAATGCTTTTTACAAGGTTTTAGGCATTCTTCCCATGGACTGTGTTCTACAGATAATGCAGAGACCAGCAGCAGAGACAAACAGGCCATGGTGAAGCCCTGATAATTAAAAAGCCAAAATACTAATCTGAACTACATAATGCACCAAAATCCAATAAAACATACATGTAAAAGGTAAATGCTACTACACCAGACTTGATTGAAGGATAGAAAGAGCTGTATTTCTAGCCCACACATGTCATTTCTTTCAAGCCTCAAGAACAAACACAGAAATAATGAATTTTGCAATAATTTCTATTCACAGTTTCCCTCCTCCTTCTTAGTGGCTCATTATTTGTAGTTTAATGACAATAAAATAGAGTAGCAATGTTCTGTAAGATCATTTCTGCTATGAACACATAATCACCTCTTTTATAGACTTGGGAAGGCTAAAATAATTAATATATTTGGGTCAAATTTTGCAAATAAATATCAGTTTTCAATTTTCAAACCTTACTCTGTTCAATCTTAGAAACCATTTTACAGTTAACCAGTTTTTCAGGAATTTGTAATGTGCAAGCCTCCCCAAATGACAGAAAGTAGCAAGGTGAAATAAACAACATTCCTGACAAACTGAACCAAACCCTCATGACATTTACTTTGGTTTTGTTCTTCAAACTTTAAAAGCTTTGAAAGTCACAATGAGGAGAGGCTGCGTGGGTGGGTGCTTTGGTACCCTGTGCAAGAGCCACTATCTGTAGAGAAGGGAAATGCCAATATTTTATAGAATCATGAACTGATTGGGTTGGAAAGGACCTTGAAGATCATCTCCTAGATCCAGCCCTCCTGCCATGGGCAGGGACACCTTCAACCAGGCCAGGTTACTCCAAGCCCCATCCAACCTGGCCTTAAGCACCTCCACAGATGAAATATCTGCCATCATTTCTCTCAGGTTTAAATGCTGTTGAATGAGACACAGCTTCCCCATACAGGCACTTCTTTGGCTGCAAAACAGTGAGCCCTATTCCCTTTGGGCAGCTCTCAGGTCACTCATTCCTTTGCCAACAGGTTTGTAATGGTTCACAGCAACGCCTGCACTGGGCAAAGACCCCCATATCCTGCCTGTCCAGGTCGTACCTGGGCATCCAGCAGGTTTATCCCAAGGCCAGCTCTGGCATCTCTTCCTCCACAAGGTGAGATTTCAGCACAGCCCATATGTTCCAGCCACACCAGCTCTGTCAGGGGCTGATAGCCCATCACAGAGACAGTGAGATTTTTAAGCATGTTCTGTGAAACAAGGAGAATAAAAATCAATGGCATTACTTAATTCAGCTGGTGCCTTTCTTTGCTCACAAATCTTCATTTGATCAGCTAGGGAAATTATGAACCATCAAAAAATAAGACAGTAAAGCTGGTCAATGACAATTGTAGCATAAAGACTACTACAGATGGTGGTGTGGATCTGGTATATTCTGTTCTGCTAAAGCCCATTTATAATTTTTAATAAAAACAGTAACATTTTACGATAAGTGGACATCATTTAATGCTCAATTACTATGAAATTCCTTTGGAAATATATATGAAGCATAGGAGCTCTGTATTTATACCAGGAGGGTTCCTTGAGATGGATGTTATCACAGGGAATACTACGGGAATGTCAAGTCCAACATCAGTGCCTTCAATATTCTTGCCCTCTGGGTCATGTATCTTTTCCTCCCCCATCCTGACATTTGAGATGAGTCCTTATCTATGTAGAGAGGAACAATATAAATTATATACATGCTGCATTTAAAAAAAAAAAAAAAAAAAAAAAAAAAAGGAATCTGCAACACAGGCTGGCAACAGGCAAGGCCTTTAGCAATGATTAACTGAGACATTTTTGAATAACAATACAAAAGGTACAGCTCCTAAACAGGCAATTTTCTCTTGAAGGTCAAGAGGTTTCTAAACCCCCATGTTTATAAAACAAGCATTATTCCAGATAAAGCACAAAACCTTTACAGCAGAACTAACTTCAACTTACTCAGAATTTCTCTTAGCAAGAAAAATATCATAAATTCTCATCCTCTACTTGCAGAAGCTCTTATACTGCAACAGCCCCAGCTCTACCTTACCATAAGAGCTCACCACATAGATCTGAGCCCTCCAATGGCCTCAACACAGGTGGGATTAGTTACCCTGGAAAGCAAAGGGATCTTCCTGATCCCCTACAGCTGCCTGGCTCTGTGCTTTCAGCCCCATATGTTGTGACTCACCACTGCTCTGTCCTGGCAGGTTACAGGAGAACTTGTTTGTCCCAGAGGTATTTGGGGGTAAAAACAAGGGGATGTGAACAGTGAGGAAGAAATTGAACCCTAGCAGGGTATGGCTGGACATCACTGAAGAAGTCTGAAATCAGTGTCTCCCACATTTTGTTTAGCTACTACCTCTCCTAGCAGCAGAGGCAACAAAAATGGCTGGACTTGGTCTGGGAAATGCAGTTTGGGTGGCCAAATCTAAGGCTGTCCTTTCTCCCTGGAGGTATCCACAGCCAGCGCTCTTACATGGCTGTAATCACTGCCATGACTGCACACAAAATCTGTCACCTGAGGGAGGGTTAACTGGCTTCTCTGCTGCCCTGCTGGCTTTGCAGTGAGGACTAACAAGGCTAGACAAGGTTTGAAGGATGGCAGGTACCAGGCACAGGTCACCAGAGTCTTCAGTTTGCAACACTGCCAGGGTCCAAAGACAAATTTAACGGAGTACATCTCTTCCTGGACAATAAATACTACCAATATCTCCTTAAGCAGCTTAGGAAAAAGAAACACCAATTGGAGGAAAGGGGGCATCCTAAAGGCTCCACTACAACTAACATCATTCCACTTAAATCATACTTTGCATTTTCTGCTGGAACACAATTTATCCCAGACCCCTGAGCAGCTTAGACACCTGGCATAATAGCCCATTAATTACTTCAGCATGGGAAATATATTTTAATATCTTTGATGCTCATTACTAAACACTTCACGCATTTCCCAAATACACATCAATGGTTCTTCTTCCTTTTAGATGTTAACAGGCTTTATTTTACAGTTTGACTTAAATCAACATCTCCCTGAACCCTGTGTAGCATGTGATAATGTTATACCCTCATGCAGGGTCACCAGTTCATTTAGGAACTCAGGACAAGGTATTTATATTTTGCTGCGCTCATGTTCTCATCCTGTTAAAGGTGATTACAACATCAAGTTTTGTCCAGTGTTTCAGTCTCTGAAGATGAAAGGTGCCATGAGGTACAATGGTAGCAGGTCAGCATTTTCAATAAGCATCCATCTGTAAATAAGTCCCTTAAAATATTGCAGCAGTGTGAGACGAAGCTGCACCCTAATTGGGTAGAGTGAAAAGCCACAGGGCTTATAAATATAACGTGTAGGTGATCTGTCTTGCCAAAAAAGAGGAGGTTCGTTATATGAAGGACACATTATCCTTTTCTCTTCCTATGATTCAGCATGGTAAGTAGTCATTCCTAATTGGCTTACAGCTTAGTATGAAATATTAGGATGCCACACAATGTGATGACACAGCTGGATTCCTAAGGGAAGCTGAAGAGTGATCTGAGAACAGAAGAGGGACAAGAGCAGATGCGAGCTGGAAAAAAAAAAATAGTTGTAGCTTAGAGAGTAGCATGTCATTCTTTATCCTCCTGCTCCTGTGTGCAGCATGCTGCGTGCAGCACACCGCCTTCCTGGTAGAGAGGCAAGAGACCTGTCATCTCACAGTTCCTAAATAAAACGTGGGGGGAAAAAATGTGATTGCTGGGACTGTTGAACAGGAAGAGCCAAGCAGGCTGAATAAATCCGGGCAATAGCTGCCTCGTCATGAAAAATACGCTGCACAAATTTCACCTCTCGGTGCGTCAAATGATGGTTTCCTCATATTTATTCTCAACTGGAAAGGATTTGCCAAATTACCAAGTCAAACAGTCCGTGGGTCACACTCAGAAGTCCAGCATTCGGGAGACAAGGCGCCCAGCTCTGTGCAGGGAGCTTGTTTCCTGGTGCTGGCCTTGATTCAGGAAGGTAATTAAACAGCTGCCTACCTGAAGTCAATAGGGCCATTCATATGCACTTAAGTGCTGCTGACGCCAGGCCGAGGGGAATAGGCTTCTCAGGGGGAGATTTTTGCTGCAAATACTACTGCTAATTCAAAATTCACTTTCTACAAAGTCCTTCCCCTGCAGTCAGCTGAAATTAGCTATATCCACTGTGGTGCTTGCCAGGAAACTTGATAGAATATCACCCAAAGTGAACATAAAGGAGAAATAAACACAGCAGAAATTAATAACAGGAGTTCAGACTGGTAGGTTGCAGAAGATGTGTTATAAATTTCATCCAGCTGTAACGCAAATTCTGCCAAATGATTGGGAACATCTCCCTTTTTGTATCACTGTTTCACTACATATTAATAGCAACCAGTTACTGATGCAGTACTAAAATATTAATGATATGGTCGTAAACCTGAATCAGTGCCTAACTTGGCAGAACAACGGAGGGCATCTTTTCAATCACGTGTGAACAAAACCAGTTTTCAGAAACCATTTTCTAACAGCAAAACCATGTGAGCAGAAGTAATTGCAGGGCTATTTTAGGCACAAAAAATTGTTAGTCTTCCTTGGAAAATCAACAGCCCTGTTGAGGTGTACAGTATGGGGGCCCAGATCTTTCTGCAAGGCTGAGAGAATCTCAAACCAGGCAGAAACAAAGTTCATGCAATTAATTAGCAAGATTTCATCTGTGATTTCATCTGCAGCTGATATGACTGACTTTTATCTGTGCATTAGAGACAATAGCTTCCAGTCCCTGGGGATGAATTGTTTTAGCAGGGTTTAGTCCTTTGTTCTGGACTGAGATGGAATATGGGAAGGCAAGAAATCCAAAGCAAAACCTAGAAGTTTTACACTTGCCTGATGTAAGAGCAGGTGAATTTATTAATGCTGTATTGCGTCATCTGTGACCACAACAGAAATTTGGGGATGGTAAAAGGATTTAAGTCAGAAACTTCCCTTGCACCTTTTATATTTTCCAGTCTGCTTTTTAAGTCTTGGAAAACTACTCAGATACTGAAGTACCCTTCTCAGGAGAACCAGGGGTCACTGGCAGATAAACAAGGCAGCCTTTGGGATGCTTGGTTGGATCTATAAAAGAGAAGCAGGTCTTGAAGTCTCCTCACTTCGGCTGAGTTCTATCAGGACTGGGCTGATCTATTTTATTATTCACATTTGTACATTTCTATGCAGATGGGGCCATACATGCAAGCTCCTTTCACACACCTTCAACTGAAGCTACAAATTAAGGTAAGTACAGACACAGAAGGATTCTGGATTGTGTGCAATTCCCAACAGCAGCTAGCACCCCAGGAAGAGATGGAGTACTAAAAGAATATTTTATTTTTACATTTCCAAAGGACACAGGAAATGGCTCGTTCTTCCTTTACCCCATCAGGATCCAAAATCAGCTCTCGAGAAACTCATATATTGCCAACATTTTGCATTGCCATTACAAAACCAAGGTCTTTGCTTTAAAGGTCTTTCACTGTTTCTTCTCTAACTCATCAGTGCACAAATAATCTGACTTTGGTCATGACTGAGTTTTCAGTTTAGAAGTGCAGCGAATGGCATGAAATTAATTATTAAGAAGGGTCTTTTTTTTCTGGTTTTCAACTGCAGTTACCTAATTGAGGACCCAAATCCCACTGAGATATCACTTAACAGTGTCAGCACCTGGGAGGCAGGGCTGATCACTGCGACGATGTCTTTTTTATTTGCTGACCAGAGTCACCGCAGTCACTTACAGCAATGATAATCTTTCTTCATTATATCTGCAAGCAGATGCCATCGAGGTGTGACTGACAATCATCCCTTCAGAGTAAGTGATCATAGGGTGTCCACTGCTCTCACATCCATTGCCTCCTTGTTTATTAATAACACAGTTGAAATTTTAGTGTTGCTTCTGCTCAGGTGGAAGAAAACATTTATTTGATTGACACCTGTCATTAGGAAAGTTTCTCCTACAACTGAAGCAGCAAATAATACAGTCTGACTGCAAACCAGGTTGCCAAAACAAAGACTTTCTTTGGTCTACAAGTTACCAGAGCAGGAGGAAAACTGCTTGTGTTTTGAAACTTGTTCTTGCAAGACACTGCAAATCTCCCACATCTAAAGTCTACTCTAAAAACCAAAAAAAACCCTGTCTCTTGGAAGAAGACAAGTCAAACATAACTCATTCCTTTATTCTTTTTCTCTCTTACCATGCTTTACAGATAATTGTTTCATCTTGTTCTTCTGTTTCCAAGAAAGACCTTTCTAAATCCTCAGGCAATATTCAGAGCAGGCAGATTTTTCTTTGAGTGTTCAAGGCTGATCTGATCAATTTAAAAAAAGGAAGGTTACAGTACATTTTAAACCAAATACCCCATAGTATAAAATCTCAGAGGCCATTCTAAAGAAAAATATATTTTGTTAGCAAGTAAATGCAAAGAAATGATAAAGGGATTAGGTACAACTCCCTTTCTCATGTGTCCTCTGGGATTTTCTGCATTGTTCTCTCTGTTTAAAGGGTTTAGAATACAAGGGTAAGGCTGCTAAAGTCCTGGACATGTGAGTTCTGTTCTCTGGCTGGAAATGAAGTGCCACAGATCACACAAAATTCTTCCTGGCTGTTTTGCTCCCCCACATTTTTGTCCTTTTTCGCCCATAAAAGCTATGAATCATCTCCAGCCACAGAATCTCCCAGCATGTGATGCTCCACAGGGCCCCACAATCTTATCTGAGGCTCTTTGGGCCCAGCTGCAATGTAAACACTCTTCGCCACTGGGACTCCCTTACAGGATTTAGAGTCTCTCTTTGCAACAGCAAATTTCCAGTGAAGTATAACTGCTTCCTCAAGGTTCCTTAGGGCCTCAGGAATCAGACCTGGCATAATATGAAATTTGCTTCCCCCTTTACAAACTGGGTAAATAAACTCATCTTCTGTACAGTGGGACGCTCTTCATTTCCCTGTCTTTCATTCTCTTCTCCCTCTTGTTTATTCCAAAAGGATACCACACAGACCAGCCATCAGGGCCAATTTGGTTTCCAATTTTCCCAGTAGTTTTGCAATCACGTTCCCTTTGTCACCTGAAAACAGAATCAAATTTGCAGCCTGGGTGTGAATGGCTTCTGGATTATCTCCCCTGGACAGGACACCAAAGCAATTCAAAGGCAAGTAAACAGAATGCAGAAATACCCCTGGATAGGATTACATCATGTTCCTAAATCCTATCCCTGTTACTCCAGGAGTTATCCATTCCTCCTTTCCTTCTAGCTAATATTTTCCTACTCAGAACTCAGTTCAGATCGCCACAGCAATCAAATATATTCTGTAAAGTTACTAGGTCTGCATGAAACTTCAGAGCTTGGCAAGCTGTATTGTAACACCAAAATACGCTCTTGACAACCACTGACCCCAAAAGCTGATGTGATCAAACACATCCCCCTGTGAAAGAAAGAACAAGGCTGTAATCAGTTTTACCATTTTAAGGAAAATAAATCCTAATCCTTTGCTGTTCTGTGGTATTCCTCTAATTGCTATTTCCTTACACATTCAAACATCTACAATTTGGTTCTGTTGTTTGAACGTCACTTGGAATCAAGTCAGTGTTGCAGATACAATGTCTTTGAACCTTTTAGTCCAGCTGTGAACTTTGGGCTTAATCCTTTAGGGCGCCCCTGTCTAGCAAGCTTTAATGTATATTAAATTTTCTAAAAGGAGAGCGAAAGTGGTCAAAGCGAGATAGTGCAAGATTCTGTGTTTCATAAATTAATAAGCATCACCAACTGCATTGCTTGACCCTTTAAACTCTGTGAAATTAATATAAGTAGACAACCAAAGTGCACTTGGCCCCTGAAGAGCCTTGGAAGTTCACTTAAGCAATCCAAGTTTCCTTAAAGTTTTATAAGCCAGCTTTTAAAGCAAGTCCTTTGTACTTATTACTGGTGACAGTGAGCATTACAACAGCCAATGAACCTTTGCTGACTTCCGACCCCAATATGGTAGAGCACAGTTATCAAGGGAAATATCAGAATCAAAGCTTGTATATTACATCGAGGTCCTGACTCCTGCAAGAGCCCCCCACAGACTCCTCAGAGTATGTCAGGGAAATAAACAGCTAATATTCTCAGACATCTACTTATGATGTATGGATATTACTGTTTACTTAAGCACTTTTGGCATAGTAACACCCACCCCCATCTCCCAAATAAAAACTGAAGCCTCTCACGAAGGAAGCTGAGGCGCTCCCAGCTCCCTCACAAGAAGACAAAATTTTAAGATCTTTGATTTAACCCAGAAAACCCCCTCCACTTGGTGGTAGTGAGTCAAGCAACACTAAGTGTTCATCTTAACCGATTAATGGATTTAAATTATTAATTGGCACTAGGTAGGCATGGTGAGGAACACCCAGCCTTCTCTGAGCTCTCCACAAGGGCTGAGACTGCCTCGAACAAAGAGGACTCTGTGTATCCACACCTACTGCGCTCTGGCATCAATCCTGCAGTCACTTGTAATACTTGAGTTAGCATCCTGTAGAAATAAGATATCTCAGCACTGCCAGCTGATTATATTTTTCATAATGTTAAAGGTTCTTGATGAATTATTCAGAGGCTTTTCCCACTGTTTAAAGAAAAAAAAAAAAAAGGAAGAAAAGAGAGGCAGAACCTCTAAGGCAGTCAGGTTTCTGGGGATAAACAGGCTGACAGGCAGTGGTGCCAAATATTAGTAATTATTATCGGACTGTAAAGCCCAATTAATGATGATGTTTAAGCTATACTTTTCAAAAGGGCAAGCAGAAATTCAAAGCCAGACAGGTTTTTTGATGAGATGAGAAATCACAAGATTATCTGCTGAAGGGCATCAAACCCTATTGCGTGTGTCCCCCTCCAGCAGTGAAGTCAGAGAGGGCACATGTTATCTGTTCTCTCCACCTGTTAACAACATTTGGGTGAAGCTTTTGCAGGCATTTAATGACACTGGTTTCCATTTGTTCATCTCATTTGTCTGCCTAGGTCTGGACATGACAGAGACAGTAACAGCCCAGCATGGAAAAAATAAATACACAAACATAGAGACATATTTTACATACATACCATACATGATTGTGCATAAGAAATAAAACCCAAACAAAAAGCAGAACTCAAGTATTAGGAAATAATTGATTAAATTCCCTAGAAGAAACACAGATAACAAGAGGCAGATGGAAAAAGGAGGTACTTTGAGGATTGTGGCTCACAAATTCCACACAAAGCAAACGTTACCAGGGACAGGTTGGTGACAGGGTCACAGTCCCTGCCAGACAGTTGTCTGCTCTGAGAATAGGGAAGTTCATTTAGCAACTCCCTGATTATTAAATCTAAATTGGACCGTAAGTGAACCTTGAAATACTTTGCATCTATTCGGACACATGTTGCTCCAATTCAGATTTTTTGTGAGTGTAACCAAGCAACGATGATTGAAGATGGAATCACGTTAGTTGATCTTTGTCAATAAAACAGCTAATTTGAATGTATGTATATATATATATATACATATATATATATATATATACACATACATGTCCATGGCCATCTACAGTGGTGTTAGTGATTTGATTGCATGAACCAATACTGGAGGAAATCAAATCAAAATATGTTCAAATGAATCTCATTCATCCCAGTCCCACTGACTGGACACAAGCCTAAGGGACCACCCTAGTGCAGCATGAGGAAGAAAATAACAACATTGTTGACATGAGAGAAAAAAATTTCTACATTTAGGACTCCTTGATTTGGAAGCCAGTCACTGGTGCCTGCTGGCCTTTCCTCAGAGCTATCCATCTTCTTGCTGTAAGTGGGTCCCCAGCTGGTGTCAGGAGGAGATGTCCACAACAAACAGGACATTTTTAAGGGATGTGACAAAACAGGTCTGCCTTTCCTTCCAAGAAAGGAAAGCCAGCTTTGCAAATCCCAAATGTTTAGCACCAACCTCAGAAGAAGGCTCTGGTAAATGCTCATTTAGCACTGGAAGAACAGGCTCTGCCTAAGAAAGACAGACTAAGTCCGCACTAGCTCTCTTTTCGAGAAAACTCTGTGTAACACTATCTGGAGTGGAAGCGAGACAAATGTCTCTCAAACATGAAAGTTGTTTTCCTTACTTGGAACAGTTCAGTACTGGAGAACCTATAGGAGCTTGCAGATGAGGTATTAATTTGTTTTCCACCGTTCCCCAGGAGATTTCCAGGCTTTCTGATGAATGAGCTCTGTCTTCTCAGCTCCCATATTCAGTCAGGCCTGTGACACATCTTTGTTTTTTGGTTCCTTGGATCAGGAAAGTTTGCTGAGTCTGGGGGAGTCTCAGAACTGCCTTCCAAGTCACTAAAGTCTTCTGCAGCCCACTTTTGATTAGCCAGCTGGAAAAGAAAAGTGCCTTTTATCAAATCCCCTGGGGCTAACTCATATTGAAAATAACTTGTTCTTAACACTTTTAGAGGCAGGATTTCAAATGATGGATGAGGAAGAATATTCTCTGTCACAGGGTTTTCTTTGTTTCTCAAGTCCTTAAAGGGAGTTTGTGATCTTTGAAACTCTGGGACTGAGAGCTCTGTCGTTTCCCACTGAACTTGCCACCATTTCCTTCTGCAGAAGGTTGGCTGAAAGAAAAGAACAGAATCGTTTGTTATCCTGGAAGTACATGGCCACAGCATTTCCATAACTCGGGTAATCACTTTGGGGCAAAGATCTTCTTTTTTTCCTTTCTTCAGGCAGCATCCAGCACCAAATACTGCAATCCTGACAGTCCATGAACATTCCTGCCACACAAATGGCTTTTATAATAACAGGAAATAGCCAGAGTATGTCTAACTTCATGGACTGGTTTTCTGTTTTGTTTTAAATTTCTGATACCTTTGCTCTTTGAAATATCTGAAGGCTTTACTTTTTAAATTTTGGGGTGGTTTTTCTTCTTTCAGTTTGGCAAATTTTCAAAAGCTCTTATTTAATTTCTCAGGAAGAACAGAATCAGGCTCTGAAATGTAATCAGATTTTTTTAAGTGTCTAGGCTGGTTTTCTTAAATACAAAACACAAGAAAATGGAAATATGAAAATAGGTTTTGCTCAAATGTTCAAAATTTTCAGTCGCTAAAAAAAAGCCAGAGCGTTATTAAAGCTTTAAAGTTTTCCAGATTTTAAGCAGAATCCAATACAAATTTTATGAAACAAGAAAAACTTTTCTGATATTTTTATCAGTGAAGCTTATAAAAAAAAATCAAACAGACAATGCGTAGGAAAAACACTCTAGTGAGACCGTCAATTAAAACCACAAACACTGTACTTGGCTCAGAAAATTCCATTTCCACAGTGAGTGGATATTAATTTCAAGGATACAACTTAGTAACTATAAACAGCCTTAAATGAATCACAGAATATCCTGAGTTGGAAGGGACCCATGAGAATCATCAAGTCCAGCTCCTGGCCCTGCACAGGACACCCCAAGGATGTATCTGCCAGAATATCTGACATTGTACAAACAATTTCTAATGAGGACAAACACTGCTGGTCCAGTCTCACCAAGAGATCCAGACACACAACTCCTGCTGACTTCCCCTGACTCCCTAACTTGAGGGTGCAAGCACGATTTTCTTGGCTAGAGTTAGCTCTGTGAAGCACTTCCTTGGGATACAGAGCTGCACTTTGGTCCTTCCAGCCCACTGGATACTGAGACCATGGGTCTTTTAGGGTTAATAAGTCACCTGGTCGTGGCTTTGGGGTCCCACCTCCCTGAAAGGGGAAAGATTTAGATTCCTTCAGACTGAAAGATGGTGGATTTAAATTAGCTATTAAGATAAACTTCTGCCCTGTGAGCCTAGTGAGGCCCTGGCACAGGTTGCCCAGAGAAGCTGTGCCTGTCCCATCCCTTGAAGTGTCCAAGACCAGCTTGGAGAGGGGCTTGGAGCAGCCTGGGATAGTGGAAGGTGTCCCTGCCCATGGCAGGGAGTGGAACAAGATGATCTTTAAGGTCTCTTACAACTCAAACTACTCTGTGATTTCATGATTCCTGCCTTGCAGCCAGAGGAAGCCATGCTCCAACTTCTCTACATCCCAATGAAGATGTTCTTCACTTTCAGCCTCCTGCCTCCAGAGGAGGTAAAAGGAGAAATCCTGCCTAACCATCTGTGACCTTAATGGGAAGCAATGGTCATCTTCCAGTCTTAACCAAAAAATGTGACTGCTTTGGTTTGGGTGTGCATCTGCATGAGGGACTGCTTCCCTGTGTGGGGCAGAAGGAGGTCTAGTATCAGCTACAAACTCTGCCAAATAATATCTTATTAACCCAACTCTGCCCAAGCAGGCATTCACCCCAACACTCCATTTGAGCTACTGACACTGCAGCAAATTCAAATACTGAGTTACCCCCAAAAGAAACTCCTCCCACACAGACCAAACAAACGCTACATCGCCCACAAAGGAAGGAGACTTTTCCACAGCTCCAGAAATATTCATTTGACAGTTTCTCCTTCCTTGGCTACAGCACTAGTAATTGATCAGCTCTATTATTTTTCCCTATTCTTTCTCTCTTACATTTAAATATGTCCTTCATACTTCTGGAGGGTTTTTTTCCCCAGCCTGTATCTCCACTGTTACATTTTTTATCTCTATCCTCTATTCTTCATGTGTGAAAAGGGTGCTCTGTTCTCTAATATTCATTTTTCTTTTTTTATTCTCCAAGTACTTTCTTTCCCATCTGTAACAGCCCCTAATATGCACCTCCATTCGATTTTACTTACCCAGCTTGAAACCCTCTCATTCTAATTACCTTTTCAGTTTTCTTCTATTTCTCCCTTGAGATGTCTCAATTAGTGTACTTTTTCTTACTGGCTGTCACCTCTGAGCTACAAGGTGGGTCTAACTCCAACTTAAACCATGCAGAAAATAAATGAGGAGCTGTTCTTGGCGGCCCTGCTGAAGGTGGTGTTACTTTACAAACTAGTGCACCTTTAATAGATGATAAATGGGCAGAAAAGTGGCCTTGTTAATGCAGCAGCCCTTGATTTGGTTGCCATGCCGTGTCCTTTCATTACTCAAAGATACAGGAAAGGCAACCTATGCTAAGTCCTGGGTGATGTAATTCCATACAAAGAGAGTGAGTAGAGGCTAATTAACATAGTTCTGGTCAAAGCCTGAAATTAACTCTTGTCTTTAAAGACCAAAGCTAAAAATGTCATTTGTCTTGCCCATAATTATGTTTAGAGGTAATTATGGTAGCAGAATAACAGCAAGCAAAATGAGCCCAGGAGTGGGCTTTTCTGCCCTTTCTGTCGCTAGCAGGACTCTGAATTCTATTTCTGTCAAAGAGAACTGGATAAAAATGCAGGTGACATCCACAGTACATTTCTTTGATTAAAATTGGCACCGTTATACTGAAGCTCACACAGAGCTTTCAGAATCCGAGGAGTAAATTCTCTCTGCACATGTTCCCACATAATGGAGAAACGAGCACCCTCCCCACGGCCACCAGCACTGCCACAAAGGGGAGATGTGAGCCTGATTAAAGAGCCAGGCTTGGGCCCCAGAACCACATCCACAGGGATGTGTCCTGCCACAGACTCAGTTCCCAGGTCCTTTCAAACATATATCTACACAGCATAGAGTTACCCCCAAATTAAAGCATTTACTTCCTGGGGCAATTAATTTGTCATGCAGGTCTGACCACATCATCATTTGTCCAGAGCCACAATAAATATCTCTGTGTTCTGCAGAACAGATATATACCCCACATGTTTGAATCCACTTATTTAAATTATATATCTATGCTTATAAAGATACTATTGTTGTTATTATTGCTGCTATTATTAAAATCCAAGTGGCATATGCTGCTGTCACCATCCAGGTGTCCCGAGATCCATCTACCTGCAGTGCCTGCTTCACCACCATCCCTAAAATTTATGGGCACATCAGCCATTAGTGACTTGGAGGATTTATTTGTGAGGTATGTAGTGCTAATTTAAAGATTTCAAACTAAACTTTAGATTTCTACTGCACTGGGGCTGAAGGTGATAGAAATGCACATATACTGGGCATTACTGCACAGGCTGCTGGCAGAGGCCAAGGTCTGTAACACAACTGTAAGCAGAGCACATTCACTTGGTCCAAATTTGTCTGTTTCTGAAAATATTACACTTTACAGTGTAAATTCAGTGAATTCACCCAAAGGCCCATAATATCATTTTTGGCACAAGTACAAACTAAGTTATAGCCATGATTTCACAGAGATGACGATACTGCATAAAACATGTTACAGCAACTTTTATGAAGTTCTGAAGGAGAAAAGATCACCTCTGCAGACTGTTCTAATGGTTCTAATGGAACACCTCTGCCATTTTTACTAGTATCCTTCATGGCAAGATGGGAATGAGGAAAAAGTTCCTCTGAGGGGATCAGCCCTAGGGGTTCCAAAGGCAGTCTTCCACTGTGCCCCAGAAATCTTTATCAGTCTGAAGAGATCAGCTCCACTGGAGCACTAATTTTTAAGCACCAATTTAAGGACAGAGTACAGGAGTTCTGCTTGAGGGGAAAAGAAAAAAAACAAACAAACAAACCAAACCAAACCAAAAAAAAAAAAAACCAACAACAACAACACCTAAACTTGAGCTGTCTCTTTTCAGAACTCCAGAAAATTTCCAGAAAGTTGGGCTCCTGTCCCCAAAAGTTCATGTTTTTTCCCCAGGTATATCAGTTACCCAGTTAAATATGTCCCTTCTCCCTATAGACATTGCCTCACATCCTTCTTTAGACCTTCACAGCTATTGCATTACTACCACTACTTTTACAAGTGCCAAAAGTACCTTTATGATCACATCTGCCAGTATCACCTGACAGACACAAGCACCAAAGCCCATCTGGAAAAGCTGCCTCTCCCCATAATATTTTTGCATACTTCATGAGATTTTCTTGCAAAATTTTTTAATGATTTGTTTAAACACAAAAATAGCTGAAGAGTTGTATGTTACACTGACATCTGTTACATTCAAACTCTCTTTGGGGTCCTGTTAACCAAGTTTCATTCCTAACTAGGTGGAATTCTAGAGATGTAAACCTTGCAAAGTTGCCATTTATGGGACCTGCACTGATATTACAAGCACCTCTCTCAACTCCTAAGAGCAAGGATGCTTCTCTGCAGCATACCCAGCCTGGCTTGTCCGCCCAGTGGAAGTACAAAGCACACAGAGTGCAAACCAAAAAATCAGATTGTGGCTGAAGTGACCCAGAGACAGCAAACAGCACCCCTGAACCTAAACCATCTTCTTCTTCCCCCTGGCATGGCACAGAACCATCAGAACAAATATGTGATCCGAAAATAGAAAGTTTTTGAGTTCAAAGTGTCACCAGGGGCACGTGTGACACTCTTTGGAGCTGCACCTGTTCTACACTGGACCAGGAGCTGAATACAGTGGGACCAGTGCCAGCAGGTGACCATGTCAATGAGCCCACAGGACCCCAGCCACCACCAGAGATTTATCACTGTTTAGCCATGTTAGCACAGGGCTGACAAGAAGATTTTCTTCACACAGTGAGCTCGGCATCAGGCTCTCAGATGCCTTGCACCTCCTTTCTGAAGTATTTCTTCCCCCTCTCCATTGCCCCAGGGTTTGGTGTGGCTGGACCCACCAGCGTATACACGTCACAAAGACACGTGTTCTACAATTTCACCACAGTGCAGAGCTCAAACTGGAAAAGATCTTAGAGGCCCTAATGACTTTAGCCATGGAACAAAACTGTTTCACTGCAAATCATTCATTTGCACAGGAATGATTAATCTTTTCCTTTTGGTATGGGAAGATCATCAGATGCTCTGATGTTTGACCACTGGCAGAGCACCTTCTCCTCTGAGATCAGCAGGTCTGTGTCAGTCAGGCTGTTCTACGAGCAGTGGCACTGACATCCTCAGTTCCCAAATTGTACCACTGCATAATGCCATTCCAAGGTGACCTGCTGCCACAAAAGGGCTCATGTTTTTCCATTCATATTATTTGGGCATGACTGATACATAAGTCCTGACCCTGAGCTCACAGGACCACAACTTTCCTCTCCTTAACATCAGTGGGATATCTACAATAGGAAAACACTTTTACTGAAGTCCCCAATTCCTCCTGAAAACAAAGATTTGTACTAGAGGGAGAAAGAAAGGGTACAAGCAGAGATTCCAGTTTGTGCTCAGAATCCAGCAGGATGAATCCATCACTGCCACTTGGCTTCCAGTTGTTAATTTAAGTGAAAGAACTCTTATCATCTACGGAAACCTTCTCAAATCAGCAGGAACTCATTTGTTAAAACTGCTTCCCTGTCTCTACTGCATTTTGAGAGCACCTTGGTCTTTGCAGAGCAGCACGAAACAACACAGACAACTCTAAAATGTCTCACATGGCAGCTCCAAATGCTTACAGTTTATGTAAAGCCATGGAGCCAGCATGATAAGATCTAATTACCAAGCGAATTAGTAAAAAAACAGCTGCAAGGTTTGCAGAAATGTCTGGAAGTGCAGAGTAAATGGCCACAATTGATAGAGTTATTGCACAGGCATCCTGAGGGCACAGTCTGCAGCACTCCAGTCCTAACCAAAATCACTGTCAACAGTTGTTGTTTTCTCCATTCTGTTAAATGAGAAGAGCATGAAAATGATCCTGCAAACAGCCATTTAATATTCTCATGCACGTGAACTGCAATTATCAGCAGCAGCAACAACAAACTCTGCTGTAATGTGTTCATGGTTAATCAATTCAATTGATCACTGTTTATTAAATAAAAACCTGTTCTCTAAACAGTTCTTCTCTAAATGGCATGTTTTGGGGCTGGGGTTTTTTCCCTAGCTTTCTTTTTCTTATTTCTTTTTTTAAACATGCTTCTAGGAGAATCAGGAGACCAATTAAAGCTTTTAATTTAAATCCAAGCTAAGAGAAATGTTAGCAACATATAGTGCCTTTACAAAAGCATTAGCTTAAAAGAGGTTTGAATCAGCCTAGACACTCTCTGGAAAATCTGCACTGGATCTGATTCCTTCCAATTCCAAAGGCTTTCAAGGCAAGTTAGCAACAGCCAGCGTATTTATCTGTGTAAGAGACAGTCATGACCAGGTCAGCTCAGGATATCAGAAGTGGGCTGTTGATAATGCAGATTAGGGGACACACTTTATTCACATCAGCATTGTAGCATCGATCACCCCTATTCTGCACCTTTACAAAGTAGATCGGAAATCAATGAATTCCAGGCTGGAGAGATGCTGTGGATAAGAGAAATCCTCTGTAGCCAGTTATCTCCCTACAAGGAATAACGATCCTGCACAGAATTGAATGCTTTAAATCTACGAAGAGTATCCACTACATCACAAGTTCAATGGAGATTGATACCAGGTGCAGTCAGGGTCTGGCTGTACCCCAGCCCAGAGCCAACTCCAGCACTTGAACACCACACCCCGAACTTCCACCTGCAGTGCTGGAGTCCTCCCTGCCCTTCAGCTGCTCCAA
Source organism: Aphelocoma coerulescens (assembly GCF_041296385.1). Taxonomy (NCBI): domain Eukaryota; kingdom Metazoa; phylum Chordata; class Aves; order Passeriformes; family Corvidae; genus Aphelocoma; species Aphelocoma coerulescens. Next base: position 9,242,159 of record NC_091024.1, read on the forward strand.
ACACTGCAGAAGGGAGGAGAAGGGGAGTGTTGACACACAAAAATAACCTCGTGGGATTTAATTAAGACCACTGAACCTGTGTCACTTGTAATTTATGGCAGATTTGAACCCATGCCTCCAGAGGGGGAAAATGAAGGCATTTCCAGTACATTAGCTGACTTCAATAGCAAAGTCAAATCTGACGTCCTGTGACCCTCGAGTGAACGAAGACTAAGAAGTCCCTGTTATCCCAATTATTTCTGACTAGATTTGTGAGATTTTTGCACTGCCATGGAATCCAGCCACAAACAGGTACCTGCCCTAATAGGGGAAGTGCAAAGCCTCCCCATGCCATGAAACCCTGGTAGGAGCACTGGAAACCTCCAGCAAAATTGGGTCATTAATGGTGCATTCCATGGAGAAAAAGGGATATGGGGCATATTCCCTCCCCTGCCAGCAGACACCTGGCCTCCACAGGAGCTATGAGAAGGCTTGCAAATAAAGCTCTGCAAATAACCAGCTTTGCCTTTTATGGCCAAAGTGAAAAAATAAACTTCCCAAAAATGCTTTAGGTCAAGTAAAATATTTTGTTCAGTCTCATATCAGGTGTTTCACCTTTGATCCCTTCAGAGACTGGGGGAAGGGTGAGAACTTGCTTTATTTATTGGTCAAAATGAGGCATATTTTGCAATAGAAAAAATGAATATTATTTTTAAAATTATTTTTAATTCCTTACTTTTCAACCAGAATTAATTGCTAACTATGCAACCAACTTGCAAATAGGTTCAGCTGACCCAAAATTGTCAGTCTCTTCAGGGGTAGGAGAAGAAATCACTGAAATCCTTCACTCTGAATAACTTCTAAAGAGGTATTTCAGGGAACTGAAAATTTTATTTGAGTGTCCCAAGTAAATGAGATCAATAAAATAATACTAAAAGGAAAACTTTTCCCCAAGACGAGATGTTTTGCCTGACTGACCAGCCCTGAAACCAGTAACACCACCAGGGAGGCTGAAAGCTGCAGCAGTAGCAGTAGCAGCAGCCTCTCTAGTCTGACCTGTTTGAGAGAAAAGGGATTATTAGGGAATAAAATTAAATCCTTTCGTTATAGGTTCCACAGCCAGTGAGTTTAGCACACAGCTGTCTAGTGACTGTGTTAAATCCATCTTTACCTCCAGGCTTGCCAGGCAGCATCAGCCAAATGAATTCCTGACACTGCTGATCAGACAGCTGACAGCCGGGAGAGGAGCAAGGCAGGTACAGCCACTGTAAGAAAGAAAGGTGCCGTGGGGGACCCTGCCCAGCCCAGCACGGCAGAAATGTCCCCAAACCGTGCTAAAACCCCAGCCCTGTCCTGGGTGCTCGCATGAACACACCTCTGAAGGGAGGGGGTTGTTCCCTGTAGGAGATTGGCATCTGAAGTTAGGATAGAAGCGATGCCGCATCAAAGTGCTTCATAATGAGCTACAAATTTTGCTTGTAGTTCAGCAATTTATACGGATTAGCAGCCGCTGACCTTCCCAAGGCCCCCAAACGCCAGCAGGCTCCATCCCTGGTCACAGAGTGACCTCTAGTGTTACCTAGAGCCGCGCAGATTAGGCTGAGTCCGAGGGAGGTGAGCAGCTTCCCAGCTGGGCTAACCTGGCATCCTCCCACTGACGCTCCTGGAGCCCTGTTTATTTCAGTCAGATGATGAAATACCTCCCGGAGCCTGTTCCAGCTGTGCTGTACTTGATACCACGGCAGGATAATAGAGAAGTACCCAAAAAGCGGAAGCTGTTGAGCTTAATCATAGTATCACAGACTGGTTTCAGTTAGGAGGGACCCTAAAGTTCATCTTGTTCCACCCTTATTCCACACCTTCCACTAGGCCAGGGGGCTCAAAGCCCTGTCCAGCCCAGCCTTGAACACTCCTTCCTATGTCTTCTGTTTCCCCACTTGTGAGAGCAATCTGCTCCTATTGCTAATTGGGACACAAAAGTTTTAATGAATTTTTAAAACCCTGAAGAATGTTAGTGCAGAAAGGTAAAACAGAGAGCTGAGCGAACAGGTTTGAGTCTACTTCCTACAGAGCCCAGGTGTCTGTAAGCAACTAAATAGACCTGCTGTTGAACAGGATATTAAACCAGCATCATCCTCCAAAGGCTACTTATTTCTACAGCTTTCTAACTCCAATCTGGAAACCCAGGAGCTCCAGAACACAGCCAGGAGGGGACAGACACATGACACCTCCTAAGCTTGGCTTTCTGTTTGAGTCTGGATGAGCACTGAGCACACCCAAATCAAGTGAAGGTTACTGAATCACTGCACAGTGACAAATGCTGTGAGTGATCTTCTGACAATCATTCCTGCAGCAGATTTTCTGCACAGTTCCCTTTGGGCTGGGAGCTGCATTTCTGATCACAGGGAGAAGAAATAGCCTTGAAACTTCCTTCTTATCCGTTACTGTCCCCAGTAACCATGGACACTGGACTTTCATGGAGCAGGGGCAAAACTACACTGCAGACAAACCCTCCAGGTCTTCCCAGTAGGGTCATAAGCATAACATAGCATTATATAACATAAGCCAAGTTCAATTGGGTCTTACTGAGATGACCACAAAATGTTCTCAAAACTTCAAACCACAGTCAGTTCAGGTGCCTGAAGATTTAGGGGCCCCATGTAATCCAGCGGGGCAAGTCTAGCACAAAATCTCCATGTCTGCCTTTCAGGGATGTGCAGTAAAACCTCACCTCTCCAGGCTCATAAGGTTCCTATCCCTTCCCTAAAAGACCATCCTGGCCTAGCAAAAGTTGAATTAGTGAGGTGCCAGTAGCTGAAAGGCAAAGGGTAAATGGGAATGGGAAGCATTAGTATAAGGGTGGGGGTACAGAGGTACCAAAACCTCACAGGAGAAGGGGAAAGAGCTGGAGAGCAGTGATCAGGATGTTGCTAAATTGGCTATTACTGTGATCATGCAATCTTACAGCTTCAGCCTTTCTTGTAACAAAAATTAATGCAAGTATTTTCACTTGGATGGGTAACTGAGATAAGCAGATACACACTGCTGGAATGAAGTCAGGGCTTACAGCTGCTTCTTTGGCATTTCTGCTTCCTCTGTGCTTTTAGTTGCTACCTTTTCTGTCTTTTCCCTCATCTATAAGGACATCTCAGACCACTTTGAGTTCTGACATTCTACTTAAATCCATGGGCAGGCTTCCAACAGCCTGTGATACACATCTCTTTCCCCAGATAATGGAATGAAGAAAACATTGCCTGAGATTTAATAAGTAAACTAAACATAAACATTTACTTTTAAAACCTTGTCCAGCTCCTTTCACCTACACAAAAGAGTTGAAGGCACAACTGCCTATTTTAAGCAGGGAAGGCCAGAAAGTCCACTAGTAGCTGACAAAATTCCAGAAAAAATGAAGACATGAGCTGGAGTGGCATCAACAACAGGGCTGGCCTTCCTTGCAGGCCATGATTATCACTTATCAAATTACCCACGAGCAGAGCAAGCCAAGTGGAGCAGCACATCACACTCACACACATGAAACCAAGAACCAAGGCCGCAGGAAGCTTCAGAACTCCCTATCCTCAGCTGGGGGGGAAGAAACCTTGTAGTTAGGCATAAGAGAGTGACTCAGTGTTCAAAATTACCTGTTCTCTTCTCAGAATCATAAAAGCCACAAAAGGAACATGCTGCTCAGAGAATAAAAAAAAAAAAAAAAAATTCTGATATTATACCAGGATGAGGAAAAGAATAAAAGAAGGGTTAAGGAAGTGGCAGCCTGGAATACATCTGGTAATTGCTTGGTTCAGTGTTCTCAGGGATTGGCCCAATTGTCCTTGGAGTCTTGGAGTGGTTTCCATTAACTTCAGGAAGCCCTTAACACACAACCAGTCTCACAGGTGGATCTCCACCATACCTCAGGTACCACTGCACCTGGAAAAAAATCTCAGCTGAAAGAGAAAGCAGGTTTGATGAAGGTTTGAAATTAAGGCTTGTTCAACACAGGGCACTGAGTTCAGATAGGAGGGAGAAAAATTAAGGATGTCTGAAGGCTCCCTGAAAAGACACAGATTCTGAAATAACAGTACAAATACTCTGCATCCATTTCCAAAGGGCAAAGGAGCTTCCATGGAGTGATAATTCAGAGTTATTCCTGACTGATATCTCCTCCTGTAGACAAACACTTGTTAACAGTGAAACACAGTGTATTGACAGGAATAAACTGTGGAATTCAGATACATTTGTTAGGGCTAAGAGACGTGTAAACCTCGAGGATAAAATTAGGGAAAGTGTCTACTTGTAACTTGTTGAGGAACTAAGGGAGAAAGCTAAAATCAAACAGTACCAGACAGACAACTATCAGTAACCCAAACAGAGAGGTACAACAGGGCAGAGAAATAGCAGCCCAGATGGTGGTCATGTGAAAAAACACATTCCACAGATTGCAAAGTACTTAACTTATTTATGATTACATGAGACAGAAAAACACAGCAAAGTTACAAGGGAAATTAGCTTGGGCCACAGTCATCACAGGCATATGCCAGTTGTGCACCTCTCTGATTTTGACTCATTGTTTCTTGACTTATTTTTCCATCAAAATACCTTTGTTGTTTTAGATATGTCTAGAAGGAAAAAATATTTCATGACATAATTTACAATATTGCTGTGAGTGAACACTGTCACACATCTTCTGACAATCACTCCTGCAGCAGATTTTCTGCACAGCTCCCTTTGGGCTGGGAGCTGCATTTCTGATCACAGGGAGAAGAAATAGTACTGCAGGAAATGGGGATATTTTGAGAGACAGAAATTCTAGAAAATGTTAAGCTGGTCAACAGCTACTTGCCACAGATCTCCCCAAGAAAAAGACTAAGGTTATTCTGATGAGTAAAGTGATAATATTGCAGCTTCTACCAGTATTGCCTGAGCATCAGTGCCCTAGCAAGAGAGAAGAATAGCCATGTCAGGAACATCTCTCCTCTTTGTCTTCATTAATTTACATTTTTGGCTGCACACCCCAGAGGTGTGCAGCAGAGAGGAATGTGCAGGCTACAAAGGGCTCAGCTGGAATTGCAGCCCAGTTCTACCATAAAATGACTCAAAATTCATTAAATAAAATAAACCTGTTGTAGCCCAAGGATTGACTGACTTGCAGTTTCCCCTGCTCCTGGGTTAATACGGCAGAGTTGGCACATTGATAGAACACTCAGCAGGACAATGGGGTGTGCTGAATTCAAATGAGCCTTCAAGGCTGGTAGGATTCTGCAAGAGACTCTGTGCATAGTCTGCAGCTTGGAGGAAGAGAACAGAATACAGATAAAAAGGGAAGAAAAATATAAAAGGCAGCAGTTGCACGCTGACATAGATTTGTTGCAGAAAGTAGAGGACCCTGCACACCTTGGCTGCAAACTAGAGAAGACCATAAATTCTACCTTGGAGTTTAGGTTAAGTGGATCCTCTGCTTTAGGTGTGTCTGACTACAGGTCAGCTCATTATAAAAATCAACAATCCATACATCCCAATGGGACATTGTCAGAAATGTCAAAACAGCACACATCTGGAAAACCAAATCCTGCAGCAAACCAGTGACTACCAGAGTGCCAGACTGCCTTGGACACATCCCCACGCTCAGGTCACAGCCCAGCTGCACATCCTGCAACAGGAGATGTCAGGCATCAATCACACAGGGCTGATGAGGCGAGGTTGTGACATCTCCCAGGAGCAGGCGAGGTGAAGCCTGTCCATGAGATCCAGGTGCTCATCTGCTGCAGGTTTCTACTTGGAGAACAACCTGGTAAGAGCTACTCCAGGAGTCAGAATATACAGTGGATGGCCTGCTTACCCAAAGCCTTCTGCCAAAGGCAATCAGGGCATCACTCCAAATGTTGATTGTGGTTTCAAATCAGTCGGGCCAGCACTCAAGAAAGTGACTCAGGCACTGGGCTCTTCAGGCTTGAGACTTAAATGCACAGCATTGAGCAGGGCCCATGTCTGGGAGACACGAGAGCCAACACAACAGGGAATGCCAAGCAAGAGCAAACACCTGGAACCCAGCCCCTTCCACAGTCAGACAGAAGGCTCCTCTGTAAAACCACAGTCCAGGCTTGCAGCTGAGTCCTACCATCAGAAGAGAGGCAGGTGGGGCTGTGACTCTGGGGGGGTGACACAGGGACTTGACTGCCAAGGCTAAGGCAGCAGATCTCATGGAGCCTGAACTGGCTTCCAGGAGCTACTGCAGAAAAGCCTTGTCCATATTGGCACAAATTATGTACAGAAAGGCAGTAAAGAGATTCTGGAAGCAAAATTTAAGCTCTGGGAAAAGGAAACTGGGGACAATGAGTGTTCTCTGAAAACACTCCCAGTAACTCTGTGCAGGACTGGAAAGAGAGGCAAAAAAGCCACAGTTTAGTACCTGGCTGAGAAGAAGGTTGAAAGAGCAGATTTGTCAGGAACTGGGGACACTTCTGCAAGGGAGAGGCCCATGCCAGAAGGACAGATGTCTCTGCTGCATTGCCCAAAAGTCTTACGGGCAGTTAAAAGCAGCAAGGTTGTGAGTAGGCTTTTACACTGGGGAGCAGAGGGAAGCGAAGAAGTGCAGAGGCACAAACAGCTTTGGCCAGTGCTTCCTTGAGGACAAAGCCATGGAATGATGCATCCTCATGTAGAGGACACAGCAGGGAAGAGAACAAGTCAGACAGAAGGACAGAAAACAGAGTAGGTGCCATTCGTGCAAAGTACTATGGGAACCAAAACAATGAAACAAAATGCCAGAAATCTAATAATTGAGAAATCTAGAATGTCTTCATTAGGTGAGGACATCAGCTAAATGTGTATTTCAGAAATTTGGAGGACAGAGGACAACCTGAAATATTCTGCCCACATACCACCCACTCCATTTGTGCACAAATCAGATAAATATGGGGTGATTTTCTCTATGCACAAGAGAAGACATTCTGGGAGAAATGCCCAATGGCTAATATTTGTTCCATGCTAGATGCATCAGCAGCGTTCTGGCAGCAGCATTAAGGCACAAAAGCAGGGTTTGTGCCTGGGTGCACTCAGTACCTCCTCTGGGAGATGCTGCCACCTCTAACTAGCATTTGGGTCATGTTCAGCATGCATGGGTTGTCACTGCTGAATGCAACACAGTTCCTATGCCATCAGGAGAACAAAGGCTAAATCCAAGTGTTTTGAACAGGAGAAGAGACTGGCAGTTTGGGAAATATATTAATTCCATAAAACAGAAATAATACAATAGGTAAGAAGTTAACATACCAAGGTGGGCACAGTGTATTACTGAAAGGTTAACATGAGCAGGTGTCCTGCCCCAGGAGATGAGGAAGCAACACTTGAAATGATGACTGACATGGAGAACTGAGAGTTTACAAGTTCTCACCTCTTCACAGCCTTGTCTTTACACTTCTCTCTCTATGCTGACAAGAAAAACTGTTCTTTTGAGGAGCTTCTCCACTTTGTCTCAATAGTTTCTGCATCCCATTTGTCCAGCAGTCCCATCAATTTGGGCCATGCTGACCCTGGTTAGCTCTCCTCTGGGGTACTGCAGAACCTGTGTTAACCTGTGATGGATCTGTGATAAGCAGCCACGGCAGCTGCACCACGAGCTGACACTGGCCTGTGTCTGAAGGGTGGAACTGAGGACCTGGAACACCTCTGCTGGAACACCTCTGTTTCTGTGTTTAAAATTACAGATTCACAGGTTTTAAGGTGGCCCCCACGTGGGGTCATCCAGTTCCTCCTCCTGGCACAAGAAAGGATCCAGATCACTCCTGAGAAATGAATTATCAGGAGAAAATAATCTGAGAGTAGAAAAACAATTGCTTAAACACTACTTCTTAATGCTTATCAGCTTTCAATCTGTATCTGTGCCAGGGTGGGGGTGTTTAACCCAGGATTGCACAATTCCTAGAGTAATTTCAAGAACAAATTGTACCAGAGCCACAGAAAGAGAGTGAGTTCCCCAGGAGGTATTTGGGTAACACAATCAATTCATACAGAGAGAGAGGGTGTGTGTGTATATGCAGGCGAGTACAAAAAAAGCACATGGACACACACACCCACACATCACACCAGGATGCTGCAGAATCCCACAGACAGCAGCAGCATGAAAGCTTGCTTTTGCCTGCATTATTTCTGAAATTTCTTGAGTCCTCCTGCTTTGCAAAGCAGAATTATTTAAAACCAATATAGAGAAGCCCGATTGTACTTTAAAGAGGAGGGGGATAAAGCCCAACACTACCTGTATCTGTGGAAATCCAATTTTGTTTCATACTCACAAATAAAGTTTATAATCCTGACTCCACCTCACCTAGAGCTGTAGTTTTCCAACTCACAGGGTGACAAAACTAAACTGAAACATATATCTGAATTCACTGACAGCAGTTTGACCCTGGCTTGAGTTAAACTGATTTTCATATCTAAAGACAACAATGATTTTTTGTGTCATCAGAAGTAATGGGGGAGGTGGGGGTAAACCAGAATGTCACAACATGGGGTGCTACACACTGGAAACACAACTCCTTGATGGTGTTCCCTGGTCTCTGGTGTGCCCCTGGTAAAATGATCTAAGTGGTTCTGGCCCTTTTCCACGAGCCCTCTCTTCTGCAGCATGTGCAGAGAAATGTGCTACAGCATTATGAACATGTCACTGGCCCTGTTAGCAGGGCACAGATAAAACCTCACTCATCTTTAGTGCAGCAAGTAGGAAAGGATCACTCCTTTAATTATTAAGCATAAGTGAGCCATCCTCCCAAAGACAGCTCACACTGGGTTGTGCCCTGCAGATTCAGCGCTCGTGAGTTGATGTTGCAGAGCTTTAAAAATATTTTGCTCTCTTTCTTCAGCCATTTTTCACTTCGTTTGTTTTTTTTTTTTTTCCTTCCTTGAACTCCCAAGCCCTCTGAATCCAAGGACAACAAGCAGCACGAGGGAAACCTGAATAAAGCTGGCAGCTGAGCTGCCTCCCCACTCACCCCTGACCAGCATGGAGCCTGCTGAACTCGGGAAGGGTCTGCTAAGCCTCCTGCGCCTCTCACCTGAGCTTGGTGCTGACCCAGCTCAGGGGAAGGAAGGGCCCAGCTGCAGTAAACAGTGTGCCCATCACTCTCCCAGGAATGGGATGGATTGTGTCACTCAGGAAACCATGGCTCGGTAACAATTTCTCCAGCAAGCACATCTCCACTGGTACATCAGCTCCTGCAGTCCAGGCTGTAGGGCCAGAAGGGGCCAGGGGAGCACCTGTAAAATGAAAGGGACAAGACCTGAGTTTCGGCTGAAAGATCCATTAAAGTTTTCAATGCAGCCCCCAGCTGCCACCTGCAAAGATCTGTCCTTTTCACCACTTGGCTCCTCTGGGCTGTTTGTCCACTCTGACTGGACCTGCTCATTCATTTGGAGGTTCGAAGGAATAACACTTTATGGCAGAAGGCCAGATTCAAAATAAAGACAAAACCAAAATTAATCCTTGGAGTAGAGGCCAGCCTAAATCTTGATACTTGGATAATGAATCCGATGATGTCAACTACACCACGAGAATCGTGAGTATTCAGGGCTCTGGTTTAGCATCTCTGACTGGGTGTAAAACCCTGTGTTCCTTCCAGATCACATGTTGCCATCTGTCTCTGCTTCTCACCAACTCCGTTTGGCCACATGCCGCTCTTTAGGGCATATGGATGGATCAGCCAGCAAAGAGGAGCATTACCTGAGGTTTCCTTTTCCCTGTACTCTTTTTGTGCTTCCTTAAGGTAACCAAGTCTGACCTCTCCTGACCCTCATAAACACAGAGCTGAGTTTGAACTAACTCCAAGTTCAGGGCATTTCAGAATAGAGGAAAAACAGCTACAGTGCAGGTAGTGCAAAACAAGAGAACCTTCACTTTAGGAAAGATAACTGTGGAAAAAGTGGAGGGATAAATTCATCAACATCTACTGTCTGGCCGGTGAAGTTGTATATTGATTAAAGTGGTGCAACTGAACTTCTAAGAACAATCACTAAAGGACAGAGGAATGCCCTGTCTCTAGGTAGATGTGGATGCTCAGATTCCAAAACTTGGATTAATATCATCTAAGTATAGAGTACAAACATAGTAACAGCTATGCCAGTTTGTGCAGCTCTGAATGGCAGCTAAATCCCAGAAATTTCAGGAGCTGGGAGCAGACCCTACACACTGCACAACTTCCTATGGTGGGGCTTTCCTCCTACTCACCTCCAGGCCTTTAACCACCTTGCAAATGTAAAGCTGAGCCCAAGGCACAGTGATAACTCCCCACCAACCCCATCCTCTCCATCCAGCCTTCCAACACCTTCTCACACCTCCTTTTCCTCTCTTGGCTCATTTGCTGCCTGATTTAGCTCTGTGCCCTCCCTGTGCCAGTGCCTGCCCTGCCAGGCAGGACACCACACATGGGCTGTATTGCCCACCATGGCAGGGGAGTGGGGGGAGCACAGAAACGCTGTGGGATGGCTTTGTAGCTGATCCCTGTCAACTTGCATGATTTCAGCCACCGAGCTGTCTGCTCCTGCAGTCTGTCCTCAGAGAGCCCCACACGTCATCCTCGCTGCCAGCTGCCAGCCACAGGACAGCTTCTGTTTACTACTGCAACACACAGCCAGATCTGGAACCCTTTTGTTAAATCATAGTGTTGGTCCAAGCTATTCCATGGCTTGAACTAAACCAACACATCCCTTTCGTTATTCTTTCTAAGCTCAGTCTTGTGTTTCTCTGCATACGTTAAACTGGGTGGGGAAGAGAAAGATTAACACAATGTCTGTACTGGATTTTTCACTCTGTCAGTTTGTGTTGAGCGAAGGGGATGGCAGATGCTTAACCCCCAGCAGGAACTCACCACTGAAGTCAGCTTTGCAACTTCCTCTTCCTTGCCAATGTTCCTGTGAAGATCCTCCAGGCAATCTGCACAGAGCAGGCTCTGGCTCACCTGCAGTCACTTGCATCTGTGAGATCAGCTGCTTGGTAGCATCTCATCCCTGTGAAGGGCTGGAGCTGCTTCATCTCAGCTCCTGCTGAGTTCTGAGGTCAGCAGAAGTTGTGGTCTCTGCTACAAGGGGAAGCTCAGCGAGTAGCAGGGTCTCACAGCCTCTGCTCAGATGAGATTGCAGCTGGAGATATAAGTCAGGAGCCTGTGCCTATTACCAGAGATGGGGTTTTGCTTTCCTCCTTCCCGTGTCCTGCTTTGCTAGGAACTACACTCCCCTCCTAAGCAGTGCTTCCACCTACAGCCTTTCACTGCCTGCCAGTGATGTTCATAGCTAGATCCACTTTGTGCTCCACACTGTGCTACCTCTGCCAAACCCCACTGAGCATTAACCACCTAGTACAGGGTAAAGGAAAGCCTGTGAAAGCCTCTTACGTTCCATGGACACTACCTGCAAGAGAAGAAACAGAGTAAGGACCAAAATCAGCCTTCAGGATTTCAATCAGCACACAGACAAGAATGACTCCAAATCCATTTTTTTACTCCAGGAAGGTTTTCTTTGCAGCCAAAAGCTTCATAGAGCCTTTTATGGGGGAGTTATCTCAGAAACAAGAGGTACAGTGCCCCATGATTTTTTTTCAGGAGGAGAACTGTGCTTCAAGATATTTCTTTGTATTTCTGAGCCAAGGCACACCTGCCTTTTATCGATCTCCTGTACATCTGGAAGGGAGCCAACACACTCCCACAGAGCAAGATCCACAGCACAGCACGATGCTCCATCAAACGCTGGCCACCTACCCATTGTCATGTATCCTGTGGTTGTCACTAGCCAAGATCAATCCCATGCTGTTCAGCACATTTTAGGAACTCAGGCTAATAAATCATTTAAGTGCCTCTCACTTCACAGATGGTAAGTGCAGTTCAATGAAGGTAATTATAAAAAAAATTACTTCTGGAGCAAAAAAATCAAAACATGGGAATATCTGTCTAATAGAAAAGGCCTGCAAAGAGATTTGGGAGTTCTAATAATTCTGAGGAGCAGGTTAAAGGTCTGGGAGCCTGACAGTAGGTTTTCCCTCTGATTGACTGAATCGATCCTGTCCTCATGTAACAGCTCTGGGCCCCTGTATCTACCAGATTTCAGGTCCTGAAAACAGTGTTGAGGAAAAAAAACTATACTGGGCCTTCTCTCACTATAATGTAGTGGGTTTTTTCCTTTGTGCAAATGCAATATCCATCACTAAGAAGACAAGATGATGGAAAGGTGCAGGTCCTGGAGGGAGCAGGAAAGCAAGACCCAAACTCTGGTAACTGTGGCAGATTCAAAGTGAACTCCCAAATTCCATCTGACTTTTGTTCATGGCTTTTGACATGACATGCTGTGACTGTGCCATTCCAACTTATTGCCTACACTGATTTTTCTAACATGCCAGAATAAAACTCCTTAGTTCATAGATGATACAGATAAAAGGAAGAGGCCCTTCTCAGGCAGCAACACTGAACATTTACATATGGTCAAACCACCGTCTCCAGCTAAGAGATCACAGCAAGTGAAGCCCCTTCTGTCTCATCATTGAGGCCATAGCCACCACCACCTCTGCATAACCCAGGCAGAGGAGCAAGTCAGATTGGAGGAAGCAGACCTCATGAAGCTTCTTCCACTTCAGGAGAAGCTGAGAGATCTGCCACTGTTCAGGCCCCTATCCCGACCCTTCATTTCTGCTCTGGTTCCTGTCTCTGATTTCTGACTGTGTCTCCATGTCTCCTTGTTCCAATTTCAGAAAAGGGCTGCCTTACCTTTTCCAATCTTTATGTAGCAAAGCTAGTTCAGCCAAGCTTAGGGTTGTTATAGATTCAGTGCTCCCAATACTGCTGAGATAAAGAACCAAATACTAAATTGTTGGATTTTTTTTAATATGTAGCATGGCAAAAATGAATCCAACAACTGCCAAAGTTCCTCCAGAATTCAAAGCAAATTCAAAACTAAGACCCAAAGTAATCCGTTTACCATTTTTCTTTTTTTTTCAGTGGAAGATAAATTCTTGCTCCATGAGCAGTTTACAAAGTTACTCTTCTTACTCCACCTGCTTTTGCATTAAGCTGTACACCCAATTTTAACAAACACAGTAATTTCAAAAAACCACACATAAGTCCTTTATGTAAAGCTTTCAGAGTACTGGGTGTTTACTTGATTCTCTTATCACCTAACAAGTTGTGATCTTCATCTAAAGACATTACATTTACTACCCCAAGGGTAAAGCTTTGTTTACAAAGCACCAGGTGAATAAAAGTGGTTGTGTCTCTCCTTTCAGGACTCAAAACAAAAAACCCTTTTTTGATTGCAATTACAATTTTAAGAGCATTACATTTAGTGATGCATTCTAAGTGACCTTAAATGATTATATAAAGTAAGATGTACAGGTCAATGTGAAATATGATTCCCAGAATTGTTAGAAGATTAGAGATATGAATAGATAAATTTGTTGAATAGCTTCCTTGGACCTTAGAATTTCAGCTGGCTCGCAATAGCAGGCAGTCACAAGGCCCTTTTGATTGTGCAGAATGGTAACAGCAGCATGAAACAAAGCAGCTACAAAAGAGAAGAGTTAAGATGAGGACAGTTTTGGTGAAATTTGTCACTGTGCTAAAGGGAGGAAGGACTGGCTCTATACCCAAGACCTTGGAGCTGCTATTGTTTTTACACACTCCTGGAGACTGATCTTACCTAAGATCCATCCCTGACATTTGAGGATGCATCTTAACTGAATCAATAAAGCTTTGACAAATACCTAATAGGAGTTAACAGAGGTTTTGTGATTCCATAAGTATTTGAAACTTTCCTGTTTAGTTTAACTGAGGTCATCAGCTAAATGAGTATATAAACAAGGTAGCCCTGAACTCTCACTCCCTCTCCCACTTTAATAACAACTTCCATTTAATTAGCACCTCACTAGGCTGAGACTTCGCAAGGGACTTTGTGAAAGCTGTCCAGTCATGTAAGCTGCAGTGCCAAGGCAACAAACAAAATCAAGAAATTAAAACCCAAGAAAAGCCCCCATTTAGATTTACAAAGCCAAAGAGTGGCAAAGCACAGCACAGGATGGATTCCCAGCAGGCACATATCAGGGCCTGGATTCTGTTCTCCATCTGCCGATAACCCAGTACACCAACTTCAGGAGAAGTTTCTCTTTTCACCTCAGTAATGTTTCATATTGGCATTTCCACACATTAGGAATGTCTAATTAGGAATCTTATAGCTAGAAATTAAGAACCTAAGAAAGAAATTCTGGAAATAAAGTTTTGATACTGCTGACTGGTAACTCCTTCCCCCAGCTAAACTGAGCTCCAGAAGGCTCTGTGTGTGTCAGCATTATGATGAGGAAATGACCCCCTTCAAATGACAAATTAACACTTGTCCAATCTGGATTTCTCCTGCTCATCCAGATGGATACTAAAGAGGGCACGACACTCTTCAAAAAGCACAGGGGACAATGCTGGTGTCTTGACCAAAATTCCATGCTCAAAACCACAGGGATATGTCCTGGCCAGTAAATTCCCAGGAAACGCATGCTGCTTTCCTCTAAAGAACTATTACCATTATCACCCTGGATCATGGGGCACACCCTGATGTTCCTATACCAATTCTGCTTGGGTGAAATGCCCAGTAAATGCTGAGGATTCCCCTTGCCCTGATTCATGGTCTTACTACAAGCCCCATTTCTGGAGGCTGTTGCCTTCAGCAGGAAGGCATCTGAAGCTGAATGAAGACCAAAAGATATTAGAACTAAGGTTTAAATTGAGGCATCTACTCCAGCTTGTCAGCTGGGCCAAACTGTTGCTAGAATCACTGATAAGGAAATAAATGCATACTTTCAAACATCACATTTCAAATGCCTTTTCTCGCAAAATTCTTTGCTAGGCATTGACCTCACTGGATTTTATTATATGTTGCATCCAGCTACATTAATAGAAGTGATGTTAATGCATTAAATTCATGTCAAAAGAAATTATAACTTTAAGAAAACCTTTTCTAAGGGGAAAATGCAATTTTAATGACATTAAAGCAGAGATTCTTATGAAGAACATGTGCTCTGGTTTGATGAAAAGAAGATAATCAAGAGCTCGGGCATCTTCCTGATGTACAACAATGAACCAAATAAATTATACATTTGAAAAATGAAATTAAAAAAAAAAAACCACAAGAAGAACAGTGATTAGAAAACTAAAATCACAGCTTAATCTCAATTTATGAATACTCAGAGTTAGTAAGCACACACTACTGGAAAATATTCTAATGCAACAGAGAAAGAAGAGTTAAAAAATCAATTAATAAGAATCTCACTGCTTTAAATACACAAAATATGTACAAAATGAAAGTGTCATAAAACAAAAATATTTAAAAAAACCACAACAGGTTGTATTTTTAACAGAGCTTCACTGATGTTATCAGAACCATGGTTTTAAACCCAGATTTCTCCTTTCTTCAAAGATAATATTCAAAAGCTCACAGTTTGTTGCTGTAGGAAAAAAATCCTTGATTAATATTTCATTTTGTTCCCTTTTCTCCCCCTTGGTTTCTGTGATGCCACTAAACCCAGAATGTACTTTAGTTCAGAAAGATCCACTGGCCTGTCAACTTTCAAAATATCCATCAAGCCATTTTCCCAACACATTGGGGCGAGGAGAGAGGAAACCAAATTTGAAGGACTTGTCAAAGCTCATTGTAATTTATGACATGGATGGAAAGTACCTTTGACAGTAAGAAACTGCTTGCCATGAAACCATTTTGCAGTGAAATAAATACTACAAACTCAACTGGGATGCCAAACCTCTTGCACTACCGGGGGCCGTGCAATCCATTGCCATCTTCTGTCACCAACTTTTGTCCCCATCTCTGAAAGAAGATTGTGAGAATCTTGACTCTGAAAAGCTCATCAACAATAATTAATGGAACAGTCTCAAGGAAAGGTAAGGGCCATCTTCACTTTCACCCTTTACTGGAAGCACACCTTGTCCTACCTTATTGAAGTATTTCTCAGGTTATCACAGCACAGAGAAGTACCAGCAACAGAAATTCTGTTAAATTTGGCACCACACACATATCATGAGGTATGGGAGTTGAAAAGCCTTGAAAAATCATCCTCTAATCTCCCAAAATGACACAGGAATTCTTTCTGTCCCTCACTTCAAGGTCAAGAACTGAGAGCACACAATTTCTGGCAGAGGTGGGAGTCTCCTCCAAGTCTCCAAAGTGCTTTAATTATAATTTGAATTGAAAAATCACACATGGCAACAAATGCTACCAGGTAAATAAAGTCTACAGAACTAGATAAAGAAAAATTAGGACTGGGTAAAAATTTCCCATGTTGGAAGTGGAAGAGCTCTGTGGAGATTTGGGTTTTAATAAAAGAAAGCTTTAACAGAAATGTCTTTTTCCTGAAAAAAAAAAAAAAGGCATGGATAACATCACAGATAAATAGCCTACAGCTCTGATAAATAGCCAGTCACAACATTACGTCTGGCAAAGTCTCTGCAGAGAACACATTACTTTATTACTGTTGTTATTTCTACAGAAATAGGTTTGTACCAGTATTGTCATGGAGCAGCCTCATCTTCCCCAGGTTTTTGGGGCCAGAAATGAAGATACGGTGCAGCTGTCCCAGCAAGGGTGGCCAGGCAAGTCAGTGAAGTGATGCAGTGGAAACACAAGGCTATGGTGGGGGGGGCACTTCAAAAGAGGCAAATTCACTTCAGAAGAGGCAAATATGAGCCAACAGGGAGGGAATAGCCAAGCAACTGAGAGCCAGACTGGTGACATAATGCAAGTGGGCTCTGAAAAAGCAGATTCATGAGCAGGACAGACTGAAAAGGACAAATGAATACAGTGTTTTCGGGACTTAGGCCTCAATCATTGTAGCACAATGTTTAGAGCACTTATCACACATGAAACAGCCGATGCCTTTCCCTGTCTTACCCTGAGGCTGAAGGATGTTTGAGGAACCTGAAACACCTCCACACCAGTGAAGTGGAAAAGGGTTTACAAGAGGCTGCTGTAACTCAATGCAAGTATTACCCAGCTAGCACTGAAAAGAATTTAGAAGAGTCAAGATTAGCTGGCTCACAGAGCAGCCTAAATCACCAATCTGTGGATTGTTCCCAAACACAACTGAGACTGGAAAAAAATTCAGCTGTGACAAAAGAGTCAGAGATTCCTTTTGTAAGCCCAGTGGTTGATTAGAAGTGCAGGCAGAGGTTTTGATCATTGTTTGTTCATGTAAATCTGAAAACTGTAATAACATTTTGTACTCCCACAGATTCAGAAGCAGAGAAAAGACAATATCAATGGTCCATTCAATGACTTCCATTTCTGAAGCCCCTTTTTCCTTATCGGTCTCACTTAATCAGTGAAGGTTATTAATGGAAACAATCCCAGGTTTTACTGGTCCTTAATGCTAGTGTTTCTTGTTAAACTTATACAAGAGGTGCCAGTATGCAACTCATCTCATTCAGGAAAGTTACAGCGAGATTTAACTTCCAGTGCTGGTAGTAAAGCTAAAAATTGTCTTTACCATGAAAACTTTGAGGGTTTCAAATAAGTTTTAAAATGTGAACATTACCTTAGCCTATGTCTTTATTTTCAAGTTTCAGCTATTTATCTTTTTAATTGCCCCAGAATTCAATTTTTAAACTGAGTTTGATCGGGTTTGGATGATTTTATGCATTTGTCAGCCCAAAGTCAGAGTTTGGATGAGTGCTTTATTAGCTCAAGGGTTTTAACAAGTAGCATAAGAGCTGGAGATTCCATTAGTAGCAGACAGGCCAGAGTCTTCTAATACTTACGACGTTTTTTGGGATCCAGCCGTGTTTTGGTTGTTGTGGAATGAAGTTTCCCATAGAAAAAAAAACACCTTAGGGCACTATGTCCACATTCTGGGATGTGCTGGCAGCATAAAAACTACACTGTGCCAGTTGTAGGTTTTTGCATTTTTACAGTGTTTTGCATGCAGAGGGATGGAACCAAGATAAATGGTTGCAGATGGCTGACACAAGACTTCAGAAAACAAACTGGGTTTACCCAGTGCATCGCACATCTACACTGCAGATGGTCCCTGGTCAGCAGGTCCTGCTGAAACCATTCAAAAGGATTGCTTGTAAAACTGGCTGAGAGATTAAAGCTGCTAAGGTCATTAGTGTATGCCAATTTAAAAAACATCATCTCATTTGCAAGGATTTTTGATCAGGATGTCATTGGAGCTTTTGCCTTCATCCTCCTTTGGGTTGGCTCTGTTTCCTAAAAACTGATGAAAAATAACCTAATGAGGGCTATCCTCACCACCAACACAGTGCACTCCTCAGAACACAAATGTAGGCATGAAGATATTAGAGGTGGCTATCACATATCCTTAGAATCAAAACCCACAACAAGAAAATCCACATTCTAATCCCACTTTTCTCCAATGAGGACAACTCATGTCAGAACGGGAATTGGAAAAGATTCTGGGAGATAGTAGGGAAAACCTATATGAGGAAGGATCATACAGACTCTTTAGGACTCTAGCATCAAAAAGAGATGACAAGGAATTTATTTTAGGAGTCTATAAAATCATGGGTGGTCTGAAGGGCATGGACAGAAATGGATTATTCAGTATCTCTTCCAATGTAAAAATGAGAAGCCATTAGATAAAGCCTTTGAAAGATGCGTTTGAACAAGCAAAAGGAGGTTGTTCTTTGAGTAACAGAAAACAAACCTGAGGAATTCCACCAAAGGCATTCTGTACACAAAGACTTTACACGACTTCAGAGGGAGGCTGGGCCAGGACTGGGAAGAGAGATCCAATCCAGAGATTCAGAATTTACCCACCTCCATCAGTGACTCCAGATCTGCAGCCTGCCAGTGCATTTTTCCCAGTATGTAGCATATCACCTGATTCCAAAGAGCTTCCGTTGTTCTCACTGTTAAGTGGTACCTCTGTCTCCTGACAGCCCAAAATGCCAGAACCTGTGCTTATCAAGGACAGGGATCAGATGAAGATTGCTCTTCTCACTTTTGCCTCTTATAGCAACCTCAATGCTTGTAATGTAAGAAGAGGTCACACACTGATATAATTAAGGACTTCAAAGGGGATTTCAGCAACTTTGAGTAGATTAGTAGTATTCAAGCATGAGAAGGAGGCTTAAGCAAAATAAAAATTACCTGGGAGATGAGTTAATTCTTCTCTGAAAGTAAGAGTTCTTTGAAGGGTAGCTGGTAACAAGGAATGCTTCAGGACAGAACTGCATAGGGGAAGAATGTTTATGTAGCAACACATGAATTTTAGGGAGAAGAAATTTTGAAGTCCCAGGAAGTATTGTTTCTAATAAAAGACCTTGTTTACAAGATAGAAGATGATCCAGTAGCAGAAAAAAACAAAAAAGGTAGAATTCTCTGCTAAACTTAAGATTTTTCCCTGTCGATCCAGAAGGCAGAAACTGTGGGTCTTGTAATTCTGCACATAGTCAAAGCCAACAATCCCAGGGTAGTTCTGTGTACAAGGGTTCATGACCAAGATGGTTCATAACCTGGTACTGCTCATCACTGAGAGACTCCAGTCAGGTTATTCAAGGCTTCCTATGATAAGATTAATAACAAGGGACACACTGAGCCTGGAGCAAAACAGCATCTAGGTCAGGGCAGGACAACTTCCAGTCTATCACAATGGCTTCACAAACTTTGAAAAACCTAAAGGAGATGCAGAGAGGTACTGAATAACTCAAACTTGGCAACAGTTCCTCAACACAGCACATATTTTCAAGTATTTAGGAATTCAAAAGGGCATTTTCATTATGGAACTCAGGGAAAATGGCTTATTGTTCATACCTAGTAGCTGCAAGAGAAGCACTGTGCACTGATTATCCAAAGGCACCTTTTTGAATTTTTCAGTAATGCAGAGACAGAGAAGGGAATGTTTAGTGTAGATCATGGAGGGGGGAAAATTGTTCTTGCATTAAGGAACCAGTAGGTTTTGGGCCAGCACATCACATTCACACCAGTTCATGCTCTGGGGGCCATGAAGACCACTGACCTGCCTTTCAGAGTAACCTATTCCTCAAGTTTCAGAACAAAATAAATTATTCTTAACATACGTTGTGCTACACAATACAAAAACAACAAAAAGAAAGCCAAGAAGCAACAGCAGAACAGAAGAGTTAGAGATACTTCTGTATGAGTAACTTTTTCCAAAGATCAGCGATCTCACTAAACGGTTCAGGTCTTGATATCCACCCACAGCATTTGCTTCTGTAACCTCCTATGACAGCAAGTTCCTGTGCTGAGTGAGAAAACATTTCTTTTTTGCTGTCCCATATTCATTGCCATTGATTTCATTGATTGACCCTTTAAATCAGTCAGTGCAAAAATATAGAGGGCATCTGATAGCGTTCCAGAGTGACCTGACTGGACATAATACAGCCTCATGTGACAAGCTGCTGAAGTCTGAAGGAGAAGATGTTCCTAGTTCCAGACAGATATCGAGGGTGAACTGAGACAATCCCAGGTCTTTTGTTCAGACCTGTGTGATTCAGCACAACCTCAGCTCCTTTCCCACTGCAGTCCTTTGGTATCAGTAACTTCCAGGAGTAAGATGAATGAGGGAATTGATCCCTTGAATATTTACCTTGATCCAGAAGGCTGTTGATGGTACACATGCCTGCTGAAAACCTGGGGGGAGGAAGCTCCACCCATCTTTCCCGCTGTGGCACTACCAGCGCCCGCACCAAGGAGCTGGAGAGGATCGAGTGAGCAGTCGCACTGCCATCAGAGTGGAGGTGGAGGGACAGCTGCTTTCTAAGCACAAGCACATGCTGCTCTATGGATTTTCACAACTCCTCCAGCATATGGAGCACGTGCTGCTCTCTCTGAGCTGCGATTGCTGACAGGAGCTGATGTTTTCACAGGTTGCTTTCTTCCTGGAACGAGGTCAAGACTTGAAGGGCTGCCAGGAAATAAGCAGTATCCTGTCTTTCATGAATAACTCTTAATGCTGTTCTTAAATATCATGTCATGCCTTACAACTCAAGAGAGCTTGTGACTGCATGTGCAAAGGTGGCTTCTGTGGGACAGAGCACACTCGGCCATGCAGGCAGTGAGCAGACACTGTGAGAGGTTAACAACTTCAACACTTCATTGAAACCCCTAATTTTCTTCACAGGATCCTCCTTGTAATCAGATAAATGCTTCAGTCTCTTCAGGCAGATGTGGAGGGGATAGGTACAACTGAATGCACACCACCTAAATTTAACGTGACTGTAGGGGTCTCACCTGGGAGACCATTACCTAACAGTGGATAGATGCAGGCTTCTCCAAAGAGTGATTCAAGACCTGATATTAAAAGCAAGTTCAGGTTTCTCCACTGATTATATAGGAAGCAAAGAGGAACTGGCCTTCTAATCTGATCATTTACAGGCAGTATCAATAGTCTTAGTGTTTCACAGTTTTATAGCAGCGATTTGTATTTGTACAAAAATGATTTCCTGCACAGAAAAGAAACAGGGAGGTGTAGAACTGTTTGCATAACATCAGTTTAGAGATTGCAATGGATTTTCATTGGTTACTTGCACTCACACAGCACTGTACAACAAAGTGAGGCCAAGACAACAGGTTTAATCACCTTGACAAAAGTTTTCAAGAAAGTTCTCTGTGTCAGGGAAAAGGCACACTTACAACTTATGTTGTATCAACACTGAAGTCTGGAGACATTAAAGAAATAAATAGAAAGCAAGTTCAAGAACACACCAAGCTAGATAGCTTCTTTTATGTCATCTGTCTAGGTTCTACAAAATCCCCATATGAAAAGTCTAGAAGAAAGAAAAGACACAGCTAGACAATCCCACTAATGCAGATGATAAAGTAGTTCAGTACTTCTGAAAGCAAAGTTATCCATCACCGCTACTTTCATACACCAAAACTACAGACCCATATATCTGTCTCTAGAATTATCATCTTGCATATTTGAAAAACTGGAAAACATATCTCAAACTTCAACAAAGGCTCTAGAAAATAAAATACTAGAGAACTATTTGTGATGATTAGTCACAGCCCCTGCAGCAGCTCTCTCTCTATCTCTGCTTGGCTTATGATCACCTAACCAGTAGCATGACCAAAACCCGTCAGGAGTCCCACCACCAGGTAGATATTTCCATAAATACCCCAGTGCTGCTTTCATGGTTTAAAGGGACTTTCAAAGACCAAGGATATTTTATTTACATTTAATTAGTAAAATTATGGTTCTTTTGTCATGCACTTTGCATGTTTATAACTTCTGGGGTTTTTTACTTGCAACTTGAAAAAATAGCACACACTGAATTTATTTAAAATGGTTTTCTAGTCAACGCCCTGAACCCACACTATCCAGTACTGAGGCTAAATTCTCCACTTCAGAACAAAAAAGCCTCGAAGTTCTCATTTCTCTCTGACTGATCTCTCATCTGTTTGAAAAACCTGACCGGATCCTTCTTTTTGTCTCACAAAAATTCACAGTAAGAGAAGTAACATCATCACAACCTGTCAACACTTAGAGGCTAAACAAAAAAAGAAACAGATCAAGAAAACAGAGATGAAAAACTTTGGTGCCCCTCTTCCAAATTGATATTCCCAAAACGTGTTTGGAGAGAGGGGGAAGGGCCCATTGTTTGAGCTACCACATCAGCCAATGTGATTATTTAACTAACTGTCTCCGTCCCCAGACATATCAAACGGAATGCAATGCCAGCTGAAAGTATTATGTAGCCTTCAGTGATGTGAAACATCTAAGCTCCAAGGCACACAGCTTGGCTGGAGACTCCAGCTGGCACTGGTAGTTTTATTGTACTGTGAAAAACATTAAAGTCCTCAGATGCCCTGCTGATCATGGGATCTGAGAAACTTTTCCTTCGTTGCCTGACATGTGCTCGCACTGCAATTAACACACTCCTCCCTCTCTTTTCCCTGGCTGCAGATGTGCACACACACACACGTGTGCACACATTCCTAACGTTATTCTATCCAGGAACACTTGTGTTGGGCGTCCCTGCTCCGTTGTGGTTGGGAGGGGGGAGGCAGGCTTTTCTCCAAGTGCTAAAAATTCTGGTACCTCAACTTTCACTTGGAGGTGGCTGCAGCATATTTAGAGACCATTAAGGGTTGTGTTTTGCTTCCTAACTTTTCACACTTTTTCCTCCCTTTATGACATGTTTATTGGCCTTGAAGGGCGAGGAGGGGTAACAGAGGAAACCAAAGTCCTCCATTCTGTTCTGACTCAACTATTGTACACCTCGGCCTCATTTAAGGGCAGGTTGCACTCGGCATGGTGGCTTCGTAGTGTGAGCAACTGGAACCATTAATCCCTGTTCACATCTGATTTTCGGCAAAATCTAAGCCAGTGGGCCCAGGGTAGTTAAATGTGCAGCTTGGGCAATTAAAAAAAAAAAAAGGTTACATATGAATATTACTTGGTCTGAAAACAAACCTGCAAGGGGTTTTGGAGACTAGTGCCATGAGGATTAGAGCTTATTTGTGGAGCTTTAACAGGAAACTGCTAATTATGACACCTGCACAACTTTCCTTGAATTAGACCCTGGGGATGCATTGCCTTGCCTATAGATGTTAGCCAAAGCCTCGGGCTCTTAATCCACAGCCGTCACCTAAAGTGAGAACAGAACAGCCAGCCACAGGGCATTTGCAATCTTAGTTAAGAAAGGCTATTGCACCATTTAAACTGGATTTTTCCTACCAAGACAAACTACTTGAGTTATGAATACTCTTCCAAGGAGTTTTACCCTTTAGGCTCTTGTGAAATCAGCAGGCTGATCCACTAAAATGGCTTCCACTCAGTGAATGTGTATGCAGCACTACAAAATTGTTGGGAAAATAGATTCGAACTATAGGAGTCACAGTAAATAGCATAATGGATATGACTGTAAAACAAGGGAATTTTACACTGACTCTTTTATTCCTGTTTAAAATGGGCATGTGTTTGTCACAAGCCTTGCCTTGGTCCTCTTGCTGAGATGAATACTAATTTCCAGACTTTAGCAAATACAATTTTAGAAGTATTTTCTAGAGCTGCTCTGCTTGCCCAGTCCATGCTTTTCAGTGCACAGGGCTCACTTCATAAAAGCCAGGATTTGGTTCAAGAAAGTTCCACTTCAGGGTTTAAGTCAGGCAGTGGTTTACCCAAGATGGACTTGCAGAATCAGGTGAGACTGCATGTCCTGCAAAAATTAACGTTCTAAAAAGTGTATGAGCAGCCACATTCTGGGCGACACTTTGGCAACAACCTGCTATTACAGGCTTCTCTACACTGCCCACTGGTTTTGTGGGAAGGAAGCCAGTGCCAAACAGGCTGGTGTGTCACCTCAGCATGATCAGCACCTTCTGAGCTAAGTTAATGTGTTAACCCTCCTCCTCCTCAGCAATTCCAACCCCTTTAGCCTGTGCATGGACCTGGAACACAGCAAGAGGCTGACACAGCTGGACGTTCCTGTTCCAGTGCTGCACAGTGCTACAATGCATGTCTGCATGGTGCTTTGCACCCTGAGAAGATACTGAAACACCAGCACACAGCATGTGACACAGGACATAGCTGCATTAGGAACCCAGTCAGCCCACAGCATCCAGGATGCCTCCTTCCCTGTTCTCCAGCAATGTCCCTCCTAAAGTGTAACACACAGAAAAAAGCTATCCTGATGGCAAATAATGACTAGGACATTTTCTGGTTTAAAATCAAGCTGGTCAGTGGCAAAGATCATTGACACTGCTCTCATCCGGGTGACTGTAACAGCCACTCTTGAAGCCTCTCTCAAGGCAGGCTCTTGTTTTATCGACAGAAAGATGCCCAGGGTAATAACTGATCCTAGGTCTTACACCAGCATTCCTGAGCTGCAGACTGCAAAGCTGTCTCCAAAAATAACCTGTCAGTGCCATGCTAGGACAGCAAAGTCCAAGCCAGAACCAAACCTCTCATCTCTCAAGGTCCTGACACTCCCATGTAACATCACAGCATGCCTCGCTCTCTGACTTGTGGATTTGCTGCAAGTGTGCTCTGACCTTACTGAAAGGGCAATATCCAAACAATGACAAAGCACTACAACATTTTTCCTTCTTGGGGCAGCCAGGGTTGACAACTGCGTGGCAGGACAAGGTTAAGCAATGCATTCACAGAAGAAAGCACTCATGGGCTTATTTCCTTCCTTCTACCAACATTTTTCAAATGCCTCATCTCCTTTTTGTCTCAAACTGCTTAAAACATGGGAGCGTTCCAAGTAATAATAAACTCCTTGTCTTTAATTTATAACTCCTAAAATTGACAGAAGCCCAAAACACTTTTTTAAGCCTGAAAAGGTGGCAGAGACGCATATTGTGTTCTCAGCACAAGAACTTGTGCGGCTGCAAGGAGAGAGAGCTGCCAATGCGCTTGCAGAAATAGCAGCAGTATTTTATTTATCCCTGTAAAGCTTGGCCAGTCTATTTGCATGAAGGAGCAGATTTACCATGAGGGAGGGAATTGCTGCCTCCATCCCTTTTAACATTGCTCAGCGTAGAGCCCATCCCAGTCCCAGGCTGTGAGTCCTGCCCTGCCAGTATCTGTCCAGCTCATGGCCAACATCTCCTGCAGGAGCTCTGGAAGGGATGTTACCTCAAATGCTGTAAACCCTCCTGCACAGAGCCTGTGTCTCCTCTCCTCCCCAACTTTCCTATTGCAAAACCTGGGAACCAAATACCAGGCAATCCCATTGCACCCTCTTGCTCCTCCAAAGTGTGCAGTCAAGGGGCTTCTGCACATCTGTGTTGTAACAGAGGCACGGGAAGTGAGGGGAACTGCAGACACCAAATCCTCCATCTGCAGCCCAAAGCAACAATGTTGGAGGGCAGGAAGGGTAGAGGGAATGTGGTGCACACAGCAATACAAGAAGTAGGTTTTGTGCCAGGCTCATCAGTGTGGCAGGGTAATAAGGTCAATGTGAAAACAACTGGAAGGCACATTCCCCAGTAAACATGTGCTGAGTGAAAACGGCCCGACCTTATGTTGTAGAATCCAAACCCATTGAGTCAATTGCCAGAAAACATGACATGACCTTTCAGATTCAGTGAGCATCAGTTCCAAGAGCAGGCTGCCGTGCTCTTTTCCATTTCACTGCTGCCCCCGGAGGGCCTCAAGTCACCTGAAATAATAGCTTGGGCTCAAAATCTGCACTCCTTTAATGAAAAAAAAAAAAAAATACACATGGCATCAAGTCTGACCCTGGTGGCAGATTTTTTATATGCTTAGCTCAATGTCTTTAAACTAAGCAATTGTGCTTTGT
The DNA here is from genome assembly GCF_041296385.1 of Aphelocoma coerulescens. Lineage (NCBI taxonomy): Eukaryota > Metazoa > Chordata > Aves > Passeriformes > Corvidae > Aphelocoma > Aphelocoma coerulescens. The sequence continues at coordinate 9,268,399 of NC_091024.1, forward strand.
TTTGCTTACCTTTTTTTTTTTTAATCTTCCCAGAACTCAGGTTTTCCCACAGACAACCTATTTTTGGCAATGGAGGAAATCTCTTGGTTTTGTGAATGAGGAAAATAATTAATAGCTAATGAGGTGCTCATTCCAACCCACAGCCTTCCCTCCCCAAACAAGTAAAGAAAAAAACTATTTCTGTTAGAACATATTCTCTTCACTTCTAGGCTGAGAAACACATAAAGATGTATTTTCGCCTACAAACCTTCAGCATCTTATTTTAATTCTCAGAACTCAAGCTGCCCATGAGAGGAGTAAAGCTGTACAATGTTCCAAGCACCAGCAAGACGAGAGCTTGTGATATTAAGTGCAATCCAAACTGTACTTTCCCTCCCACTGAATTACTTTCCCTGCTAAATCCTGATTAAATTTTTTCTCCCCTTTCACTGTCTCCCTGACAGACTGATGGCGCTGAGATCTGAAATAAATTCAGCTTTTAGGTGAAATATTTATTTTGGGGGACAAACAAGAAGGGTTTTTTTTATACTATTCAGAGTTTTCCTCTCCTCTGTCAAACAAACAAAATTAAAAAAAGCAGAAAGGAGAGGCAGGGATGTGAAGCGTCTGGAAATTGTATTTATTTTAACTTGAGCTGTGCCAACCTGCAGTATACAAATACTCAGTCAAAACTGCCTCCCATCTGTGTTTATTGTGGAGGAATAGCAACATCCAATGGCCAGTTCAATGCAGGTTAATTGCAGGCATGTATTGAATTCCCTGGAGAGCCAAGTGCACAGTTAGCTCCCCTGGTGTAATCTCTTTCTGTTCCATGAAGGAAATCAAAAAGAGAAAGAACAACAATGCCAACCCACAGAAGAGCTTGATGCTTCTCTGCACAGAGGGGGGGAATCTGCAGGGAACAATAAGAGTCTATTAAATTCTTTCACTGGCACCAGAGAAGTAAAATGAACATAAATTAATCAGCTACAAAAGATGGGACAAGTGTTGGTGCAACTCTATTGAAGTCAGTGGAGTTGTGGAAAGGATAAATTTAACTCAGGATCTTGCACTGTCTGCATACTTGAAAGTGGCTTGTTGAAAAAGCTGGGCATTCTTAGAAAAGAAAAAAGGGGTGGGAGAAGCTCACACAGGGAAATGCCATCCTTCAGCATCCCTGAACACTCACATTTTCACCATAGACATATTAACATTTACCATTTCATTCCCTTGCATCTATAAAGCCATTTAGCCAAGTTTTTTGAAGGCATTTTGACACATTGTGGGCCTCAAAGTTTTGAGTGTAAAACACCCAGACTGACAACAGCTGCACCGAAAATTAGTGCCCTGCAGAGGTGCAGGGTGGGCAGGGCCAGGTGCACATTGGAAGAAGGAGAGGGGCAGCCTCTGGTCTATGTGAACCAGAGAAAACACACCAGATCTGGTGAAAGAGCAGGGAAAAGGGATCTACAGGTTTGTTACTGTCACAGCCTGGGAAATCCACACCAAAAAGGCACACAAAGTTCAGGGTCCTAAGATGAACCTTAGTCTCCTTCTCACAGCTGAAGTTCTATTCTATGCACCACATGTGGCCTAAGAAAAGCCACATAAATGCTTAACAAAAAGAAAAAATAAACAAGAAAATTATGGTGTTTGTGGTGTACCCAGAAGAAAAAAACTCTGAATGGTGCCAGAAGGGAAGCACAGTCCCCAAGGCCTGCCAGTGAATGTCCTTCTAGGTGCACGCTGCCAGCACCCACAACACGACGGGGATGAGGATCTCCCTCAAAGTACCAAATCAGGTTTGGAGCTTTAAAACCAGGACCAGATGTCCGGGGTGAAGAGAAAGGGAGGGAGGCACTCAAGAGACTGCAGTGTCACACACTGGAGGAAAGGCAGTGCCTTGGCACGCCTTCCCACAGCCAGGTCCAGCCCTGGAAGGCAGCAGCCTGCTTCCACATGGAGCAGGGAGAGTCAGCCAGGCCAGAGAGAGCTCCAGGGCAGAGTCCTGGAGGAGATGAGGCCAATGCATGAGAACAATACTGCAGGTGCACAGTAAATTGCTATCACAGGGAGCCACATTCTTTCCCTGACATCCCCTTTTGCTTTGGGAGTGGGAATCCATTTAGCCTTAAAATACCTCCTTCCACCTCCCTAGTGAGCTCTGTGGCTGGCACAGTGACCTGACACCAGTGTGACCCGCCCTGTCCCACTGAAGGAAAATCTGCTCCTCACCCACACACTGCACCAGCTTCAGAGGGGCTTCATGGGGCAGTCGGTGCCTGCTGCCCCCAAACTCCTCGTGTGTGCTCAGAATTTCAGCCTCTGAACTGTCAGCCTTGGGGGGTTAATGCGTTTCCTCCTTCTTTTCCACATTGCCAGTGGCGATGTCCTTCTTACAGATCCAAATTCTTAGGGGCATTTTCAGCTCTTCCTCCCTCTTCTCCCAGACGTCAAAGCTGCCATTAAATCCTCCTGCCCAATTTACAATGCTGAAGCCTTTCAGCCAAGGCTGAGTCATCTCTCGCCTCGTCTCACTGAAGCTTTCTCCCCTCCAGGCTTCTGCCCTCATCCCCTCCAGTCCATTTATCCAGTCACCTACTTTCTCTGCCATCCTCAGATCCTTCTGCTTCCCAGCCAATGTTCATCACATCAAAGTTTATTGTTTTCACATTCAGCACCTTGCTCAACTTCTTTTCTTTTGACTCTTTCCACTTCCCCCTCTTTTCCCTTTCATCCTGGCCCTCCTCAGCTCTCCCAGGAGACAATTTGTTCATCACTTTCTTCCAATCTCATACCAGAGTTTTTTGTATATGCCAGAAACCTGATCAGGCTACAGTTCTCTACCAGGTCAGATCCATATCTCTCATGTCTATGAGTAAGTTTAGTTTGTCCTCACTTTGCAACATCAAAATAACCATTATCACCATGAAACTAAAATTAATGCTACACTTTTCTGCTTCCTTTAGTTACATCCCAGCCTCATGCTCACACTGACTTCAGGCGACAAGCTGTTCTTCTCAGGCCTCACACCTTTTGGGCCTAACAGGGTTATACAAGTGTTAACAACTGTGCACCACCTCCCTAAGATCTATTTCTTATATTTCACCCAAAACTATTTGAGCTCCCTGTTTCAAAACAAAACCTTAAACCATTTTCCCATATTACAGTACTTAAAATGAAATATCTGTAAGCATTGTGGGGTTGGATTCTTAAAAAGCAGAAGCTGATAAGGCTTTGTTGACATCCATGAAGGATAACTGGCTTTATTAAATTGTGTTGAGCAACATCAGCTGGAAAGTCAGCCCCACAAACAAACATTTGAATAGATTTAGCTCACTAATTCTGAGTTCACCATTGCAGCCTTGGGATTTCACACTGCCAAATCTCTTTCAGAAACTCAAGAGCAAGAACATGTTTCTCTTCACACTGAATTCTCAGTTCAGAACAAGCTCTAGGCAGAGGCTCCACACAGGCTGTTGTTCAAACTGCTGAGCCAAGGAGCTGAGCCTTTCAGCCTGGAGGTGACACCTATGGCCATGACCCACGGTGCCCTCATTTACCTCTTGAATTAAAATGGAACATAGTGGCACATTTCCTGTCTTACTCCTTGGGTAGTCTCTCACACGAGGCTTCAGACTGCAGAGTTCATCATTAAACGCAGATTTTTCACCCCCAGGAAGTTCCAGAGGCCCAGAGAAAGATGGTACCAGCTTGAGTTCCTACAGTGGATTCAATTACAGTATGCAAGGGACATTTAAACAAGCTTCCCTGGGATAAATGAGAGAAAAGAGCCAGCACACTCAGCATGAGGAAAATAAAAAGTAATCTTCAGCTGGTGCCAGCCATGCATATTTTGAAAACCATCCCCTTCAGCCATTACCAACAAAAAGTCAGCAAAAACTTATTTTAGAATCTGAAAAGACAGAAATTTAAAGCATTTGGCGGCACAATCTGTTACTTAGGGACAAGCTCATTAAAAATGCAGCACTATTTACTGAAGGCAAAATGCAGACATGCACTTTTGCATGTAAAGCAAGCACTTATGGAGTGATAGGAACACCTTTCCTTCTGATTGGAATAAGGAGAGCTGGTTAAGTGTTCTGATGGATGGCCCTCTGAAAGAAGGTAATGATTGGAGAAGCCAGACCCAAACCTCACACAAACCCATAAGGCCAGTGAGTAAGAGATCGGATTCAACAAGAAAAGGGCTACAGGGAGTTAAAAAAATCTTAGGAGGAGCTATGGAATGGGCCCTGTCTGCAGGCACATTGAGGAAGGGCAAGTGTGAGCTCAGTCAGGGAGCAGTCTGAGCAGCACAGCTCCATGGCTTTGGGAGGGGATAAAATTGAGAAGGGACCAGGAAATTGAGTTGCAAAGGCAAATGTCAAAAAATGCAGAAAGGAGCAGGGGAAACCAGAAATCAAGAGAAGTGACATGGTGGAAAGATGAGACTGAGGGAAGAACACTGTGACTGTCACCTCAAATCAGAGGGAAAGGAGGGGGGGAAGGACCCAGAGCGGAAGAGGTTTATTATTCTCCTTTTTCCACTGAGATACTTCTTTTCCCTGGCCAGCTGCTGCAGACTGCAGCTGAAGCTTGTTGGGGAACCTCATCTACTTGAGCCAGAGACTGATCTCACCGTGGATTTACACTGCCATGAATCTCTGGCTTAAATCAAGCAGTTACTCTTCATCCTGACTGATCAGGAGCAAAGCCCTTGGGAGCAAAAGGTGCTATAAGAGTGTGAAGCATTTTCTTAAACACAAAGAAAAGACCCTGAGCATAAAGAAACACTTCAAGCTCACAGCTAGGAATTCCCTTGCTACATAAAGCCATCAGCCATTCCTATGATATATTCCTGAAGACAACATATTAGACACATTGTATACGCTCTCTAACGCATCTGAAAGTAAACACAATAACCATTGAAATAATCATTACCAGGCTGATGTGCTCTGAACTTTTCTAGATCTTTTATAGGCTGATTTTAATCTCTGGTCTTCAGACCCCTGGGTATCCACGGTTCCCTTGGAAATACATCTGTGAAAGTTAACTAAAAAAAAAAAAAAAGAAAAACATAAACATAAACAAAGAAAGCAAGAGAGCTGTCCAAGACTTAAACCCAAGAGTTCCTGTCCAAGAAGAAAAAAGGGGCAGATTGGCAAATTTAAAAGGGTTAAAACTTTGAGAGACTTGCAAAATGAGTAGACCAGCCTGCTACAACTCCATGGCAACCATGTATTTCCACATATGGAAAAGAACGAACAGGGGAAGACAACTTCCCAGTCAAATAATATCTTTTTCTGGTCAAAGAATTTTTTGTGGCATAGCTCCACAACCCCACATGATTCAGAAGACTGAACATCATTCCAAACTATTCTGGCTTCACCAAAAATCTCCAGAAAAAGGAGATTTTTCAACCCCAGGACCTAACTCACTTGGCTACTTAACACTGTGTCCAAGCTTCCAATCTGGCAGCCAGAGAAGCATCTTCTCTATTGGAAAACTGGAGATACATGCTAAGATGAATTCATTCAAAGTAGCCTGACAACAAAGCAGAGGTTTATAAAGAAGCCAGTCTCTTCCAAATTGTTTCGCTCCTTTAAATTTTCCCAATCTGGCAAATATGAGGGAACACTAGGGGAAAATTTATAGAGGGAGCAGAAAAATGTTCCCTCTATACCAATATTTGATGCAATAAATAATTAGAATAATTTTTTTTAAGACAATCTAAAAAGCCCTTATTTCTGTGTTTTTGGTTTTTGTCTTACCCTCCACTTCCTGTTCTGCAACCCTTATATAAAAATAAAATAAATCAAATAAAATCTTTTTTTTTTTAACACAGACTGCATGGAAAATGAATGGAAAGGAAATAAAAGAATCAGTATTCCTGGTGAGTAATTTGGCTAGAGGAAAAAGACAGATACAGATCAGATTCTTTTGATATGTTAAAAGCATCCCAAAATGCCTACACTTTGGATGCTTTTACACAAATTATCTTTCATCATAAAAGTACAAAATACATATAATGGACAGCTCATCTCTCTCCAATGAATATGTAGCCACTAGCTGATAAGATAATAGGCTAAACACTGACCTGTCACAGACTTGATGATCATAAAACTAGAGTTTAAAAAGTTGGTTCTCACGTCTCAGGCATTTAATGGGCAGGCACTAAGATCAGCTTCCAATCTTCAAACTCTTTTCATACTGTTCTGCCTTAATAAGCACAGGCATAACCCTCAGATTGGTTGTATTTGAAGAAAGACACTGTTTGTACAAATAATTCTCCTGCAACCTCCATTTCCTGGAACTCCTTCCCACTTAACCTTAGAATGACTTCAGTGTCATGCAGTTGCTCCAAAACAGATTAAAAATCTCCTTATTGAGAGCAGCAGCCCAATTTGGTTTATATTCTAATCTCGAGAGGCAGCTGAAGCATTAGCTGATGGATAGGCTTCTAAAAAACAAATATTATTATTTTTGCAATGTGCAAAGCAGCTGAACAGTTGAGAACAGAGCCTCAGAAGTGGAAACTCTTTACTGGTGGCCTTCTCCATCTCACCCTGGCACCCAGGCCTCCTCTCCACTGTGCCACTGTGCCCATGAGAGCCAAGCTGTTTTCCCACATCTCATTCCCCTCCCATTTTTTCCAAGGCAGCACAGACAATATATTTTTGGCCCTAATAATTAACCTAACATGCACCTTTGCTCCTGGATGTGCACTGCAAGTATCTGCTCCTTTTCCCTCCTACACTGCAGAAGAGCCTGGCAGCCTTCCTTCCCTTTTCTCAGTATCTCCCTTTGGAATCTCATAGGGTTCACCTGTGGATAGGAAATCCTCCACAATGCAGCAGCTGAATTCATTTGAACCCGGCAGGAGACATTACAGACTTCTTTTACGTACCTCAGTGTCCTGCAAGATGCCCCATTAAGATTGCCAAGTTGTTGGTAAATATTGCATTTCAAATCAACAGCCAGCCTGAAAACAAACAGCACATGGTGCTCAGACCTCAGAACTGATGGGCCTGGGCTCTTACTAGAGTCCTACAACAATTCCACTGTGAGATCTCTGGAAAGTCACTGACCCTCACTACCCTTGTTTTAAACCTGACAAACAGGAAGATTAGCTAAAAGAATTATAACTTATTAATGCACTTCTAGAAGCAGCCTCATACAGGTACCAGCACCTCTTCCTATTAAAGTAATAGAAGTTCAGCTGTTCGAAGGAATTTAGGTGTTTATTTTCACTATAGAAGCTAAAAGCACAGCAAAATCAGTACACTTGGACACCTCCTGGGGGAACAGACCTGCATCTCTCAGGGCTTCTCTTTTCCTCCCCAGTTCACATCAATACTGCTTGTGTAGCACCTAACACTCATTTAAACCAATATTTATTGATTGATTTAGGTACTTTTACAGTCACAGAAGAGCTTTTCATTCTCCCTTAGTGCTATGTAGACAAAGCCACAGAACTCAGAGCAGCAGCTTTTAGATGACAAAAATGCAAATGCTGAAAGCATTCAGAGCAAAGGCATACAGGCATTAGAGGTGTAAAGTGGTGAGTTCCCCCCCGAGGAATAGGTTCATCTATATGGCAGGTAGCTCACTTTTGTTTATCCTGGATGTAGGTTTTCTTATTCTCCCTCACTCAGAGCAGGGCCTGGGCATCAACAGTTTTCATTCTGCAAAGTCACTTGAGCACTCGTGGTTTTTCCCTTTAGGAGGCCGTGATGAGAAAAGGGGTTGCCTTTATATTTTTCTATTTATTGTACTCAGAAGTTATCACAGTGTGACTTCAAATCTATCCCATTTGGGTTAAGAAAAGCAGCATGTGATTCATTTAGGCAGTGTTAGGGACAAACTCTCTGGGAGTGCAAAACCAATGCTTTAATTATTTTGTAGCAAGTATTCAGAAAGCCCAATATGCCTGAAACCACCTTTTAGCAGGCTTAAGAACCTGGTCAAGCTCAGGCTGACTGGGAGCCAGGTGAGAGCTTACACCATCACACCACTGGCTTGTTAAGACACTTGCACAAAGGCTTTTTGATTTCACTTGCACCAGCAGCCTCACGCTGAAAGGTTACACTCACAATCAAAGAGAATCTATGAGCTCAATGCACCATGAGCCATTTCTTAGTCACAGAAGGAAAAAGACAAAGATTTTCCCCCAGAAGCAGTGGGGTATCATTCAGCATAGAATTGGAACCTGAATACAGCATTAATAAGAGTATCGGATACATTGATCTATAGTTGGTGGGTTTGTGGAGATCTGTGAAGCCCAAACCCAAGAGGAATGAAAAGGCAGACAAAGGGATGAAGCTGTGGTCTTTCTGCAGCTGAATATAGAGGTATATTCACCCTTGGGAACCAGTTTTTTGGAAGAAAAGAGGATTTGCTCAAAATTATGCAAGAAATTAGTGCTGAGGCAGGAGCTGGCTCTGTATCTCCAGGACTGTACCTGGTGTTGCTTGTTCCTATCACACAGCTGTGGCAGGGGCCTCTTCCCTGCTGTTCTCCATTTCAGGGGCATGATTCCAGCAAACCAGTCTCTCTGCCTGAACTCAACCTCTACAGATGAATTCCTGCAACTGGAAATTATGAGAGGAAAGTCCAGTCTACAAATGCAGCACCTTTCTTTATAATGTTGCTAGGCAGGCTGCACAGTCTCACCAGTGACTGTTAATCTTAAAGTGGTTTAAAAGGATGGAGGTAGGTACTCTGGAATTCACTCCCTCCCTTTTTCTGCCAGACCATCAATTGCATAGCTTCCTGTAAGCACTGAACTGCTAATCTTTCCCATTCATCCATGTGGGCAGGGATGGGGATGTGGAACTTGGGGGTTTTGCCATGGAGGCTTTTGGATTACTGTACTGTCAGGACAGCAGGCTGACACTTTATGCTTCATACTGCACAATTCAACTATTGCCAACAATCAAACATCCAAATTATAGCACAACCCTGTAAAGAGAGGGAATTAAACAATGCAATACATGGAATACAAGCAATGCCCAAGAAGGGATAAATAAAAGCCTAAGAGGCACAAATTTCCATGGAGGCCTGAAACCCACACTAAGCAGCAACCCAAAGTGGTTACTCAGAGAAAGACCAGAGAAACACATCAGGCCTAGAGTGATGCTTCTTGCACCTTCCAGCTTCTGGCAATCTGCCATATGGGGATTTCCTGAGCCAGAGGTTGCATCTGCATCAGCATGCTTAATAGCCCCTGCTGGACCTATTTTCCACGAATTTGTCTAATTGCTTCTTGAATCTATATCTGTCAGCAATAAGTTCCACAACTGAATTATGCACTGTGTGAAAAAGCAGTTCTATTTGTTCTGGTCTAAAGTAGCTGCCTTAAAACTCCCTTTAGTCTTGCGTTATAATGGGGGATAGTAATTTCCAGTTAATTTTTCCCATGCCATTTATGACTTTACACACACCTGTATTACTTGTCTCTCTTCCAAATCTAACTGCCCTATTTTATTAATGTCTTCCAGGAAATCCATTTTAGAACTTCACACATCCTTCTTGCCCTCCTCTGTATCTCCTCTTTTTCTATCATATCCTTTTTGAGAGAGGATGATCAGGACTGTGTGCTTGTTCCACACATGGGTGGATCATAACTATGCAAGCTTTATAAGGCCATTACTTATTTTGTTGTTGATTTAGACAAAATAGTCACACTGGCCACGTACCTGCAGGGTTAATCCCAGAACTGCACTCTACAAATGATAGGTACGTAATACAAATGACAGAAACCATACAGGAAATAGTAAACATTTCTGTTTTAGTAAAGTGCTAAAGTGCTCGGCAATTCATGGGAAAAATCCATTATGAACAATTAATAATTGCTCTAAAACTCCATTTCTGACTCAGGAAATCTTGAACCCCTGCTAACTTCTACCAGGGGAATGCACCAGGGATTAGTGCACAGTTTTATCCTCCTCGGAAGCTCTGCAGTTGGCCACTGTTGCCAAGAGATAAAGGAACAGATACATTTTTGGTTCCATTTACCATGCTGTCTGTCTATATATTATAATTTCAACCACCCTGATTGCAGTTGCATCCCATAGAGCAAACCCAAGCATGGGGCAGCTGCTCTCTGAGTACATTTCATTCTAACCAGGCACAAAAAGATCCAAGCTTTTGTGTGCTGTGGCTAAAAACGTTCCTTGTTTGCTATGGAATTGCACTTATTGCACCCAAATGTCCTCAACCATGCCTTTCATACCGAGCATTGTCTGTCCCTCCCTACTCCTTATCTCCAGCACCCACAGGCTCTGTGTCTGTACCTTAGAGAGTTCTTGCAAACAGAACCTGAATTAATTTTTAGAACAGATTAGCTGAAATGCATTGAATATCTGTGTGGACATACTCATTCAGAATTAAAGTCGGCCTAATTCAATTTAACTTACTTCACTTCCAAAGTGAATTAAGTAAATGTAATTGAAGCTACTTAAATTCTGATTAAGAGTCTTGACATCTGCTGCAAGTGAAGCTGTATTATCCACAGGGAGTTAATTCACCACCATAAGTGTGGAAACACAACCAACTGCATAGCAGGAAAGCTGGAGAAAAAGGAAATCGTTAGTCCCTGAATTGCAATAATCACCACAGTGTATTTATGCGAAATGCGTACTTAATTTGGGAGGCAACATTCCTGCATGACAAAAGAGAGAACTAGACTTACCTGCTTAGAAGAACAATCCTATCAATTTTTCAGTATTTTCCTAATTTTTGTAACAGAACTATAATTGTGTCAGAATCCCAAAGAAGCTGGTTAAGGAAAAAAAGAGAAAGTTGCATCACAAGAAGAAGGCAAACAAATTTTCTCTGTTAACTCACCATTGTGCAAGCATCCATCTTTATGTGGGGAGAGTAGAAAATTGCTTAGAAAATGACCTCAGTTTATAGGATACACCACAGAAAACCTCTGCTGGGCTTGTCTTTTCCCTATCAATTTGCTGCTGAATGCACTTGCTTTCACCCAATGGCAGAATCACAGAACCTCAAGCTCTTGCTGCCTTTATGCTGTACCTGTTTCAGGCCTTGTCTATGGATAACTCTGCTACTATTGACAGTGAGAGAGGGGCCTGTGGGTATCCTGTTTCTTCATGATCTGCTTTTACTATAAATAAACAGTTCTATTATTTGAAAAAATCAAGGCTTATTCACACTTCGTGCAATGCTCAGTTCATCCCATGCCGTTATTATGTGACTCTTTGTGTACAGCAGCAGTTATTTACAACTGAACTTGAATCTAAAAAACAGCTTTCCAGCTTATTCTTCACTTCCCTGCTGACAAGCACAGCAAAACCAGAGTTGCTGGGGTTATTAGCCCAACCTGGGCTTAGGAAGATTAGGAAGTGACTGAATAAAGAGTGCAGCTCCTCCAAAACAAGGAAGTAGGGAATAGGTATCTTCTAGATTTATACAGCCTAGGAGCTGGCCCCATGGTCTCCCCATGTTTTCCCAGGTATCTGAAGTCCTTGTGGTCCAAGGCTTTTGTTGTCCAAGTCCCAAGTTGTGCTGGTCTATATTCAGACTGGAGGGACACATGTGATTCTAGAGAGAAATAAGAAATAAAATTGTGACCTTTCCCATGAAAAAAATCTAACACCTTTTCTGGACCAGCCTCAATGAATGAAAGACCAAAGTTCCCTTTCTGCGATGAATATATATGCATTTTTTCTAACTTTATCTCCTAAAAATTTACAAGGTTTGATACTTGTTCCTTCCTGGACACCTCATCCCAACATCTGCATTGCCAGAAAAATCTCTCCAGTCTCTAATATTAACATTGTACATGCTGAGAATATGGGCTTTGGCCAAGCAACTTGCCTCCTTTCCCTTCATTCTGTTGGATTTCAGTCAGATAGAATTGTACTGTAGAATCAAGGGTAATTTCATGGATTTTTAAAAGAAATTTTCAGTAGAAGTCTGAAGCCCCCTGGTCTCTACACCAGATCTTCTCATCTACCCCACAGAAGGAGTGCCAAGGGTATGCCTCTGCCTGGATATGACTCTCCTCCACAAATCCCCCAACACAGTTCAACTTATTTCCAGGTCATACTGGAACCGCCAAACTTGTTAACTTGTTTTAACTACCTTTCATTAACAATCAGAATAGTTTTTCTATTTTTAAAAAATACTCCTTTAAATAGAAACACAAAAAAAGTTTACTACAAGGGTGGGGGGAAAAAAATTCATGCCCAAAACCAAAACATTTTGTTCTGAAAATTCCCTTAACAAAGTCCATGTTAACAGCAAGTGAGAAGAGGGAAAAGATGCTACAAAATATTTCAGAGAGATTTATTCCTCTGAGAAAATGTTTGTTGACAAAGACAGGGGAGCAGAAAAACAAAGCAGAAAAAAAACCACACAAAGAAACCCCAAACCCCAGAAAGAAGAGGGGAAGAATATTTGAAGGCCAAAAGTGATACAAGACCTTCCTACCTCATCTCTAGATCATTTCAGAGCAAGGCTAATAACACAATTTTAATGACACCCATGTAGGAATCACTTTTTCTACCTGGAATTTCTTGCATGACAAAATGATCAAGGCCTCGGCCGCAGGTAACTCATACAGGAATAATATGAGAGAAAAATATAATTTTAATGTCTTCTACCAAAAACGATGACCAGCTCTGCCCTCTATACTGGCGTTACGAGTTCACTGCTTTCAGATAATGGGGAAGTAGCTTTGCTGTGTGGTCGTAAATGAAGTAGACTGGAGGAGTTTAGTTCAAAAGTGACAGAAAAAAGAATTCCAAGAACTCTACTGAGAAGCTGACTGGAAAAGTGGGGCTGAAGATCTAAATGCAGGAGGTGGATGATTCAGTAATGAATGGAAGGCTCATTTTGACAGCTTGGGCTGCCATCCAAGCTAATTTGTTTCCAAGCCTTCAGTTTGCCAACTGAAGTGGCTGAGGAATAATAGGCCCCCAAAAATATTTCTAAGGAAACACAATGCCCATTATCACTGAAGGAGAAAGAAACTGCACGTTTCAAAGAGCAAAAAGAAATTTGAGATCTGCCAACTTTGGCCAGTTCCAAATGACACAGGAAGGAGTAGTTATAATGTACTGAAAGGAAAGAAGTAGAGTATTGTTAAATAAAATAAATTCAAAGTAAAAGTCATCATAAAAAACAGACACAATAAATAGAAGGATGTTTCTTTCCTAGAGAGATGATTTTATGGCTGAGCCCATGCAAGCAGCCTATGATAAAGAAAAGAGTTAGAGGCATGGGAAAAAATGAAAAAGAAATTGGTAAAGAGAAGTAGTATATAATAACATTAAAAATAATGAAGCAGTATCTTTATGTTTGACTTGGTCATCATAGTATTTCTTAAAAACTGGTCTGGATATTTTAGAAACATTAGAGACTTTAAAAATTCCCATACACAAACACTTTGTAACTATCACTGAAGTCAACAAGAGTAGGAAGTGTTTTGTAATTGTCACCCAAGGTTAATCCTGGGCTGCCTTGTCCTTCCAGTCACACAGCACCTGTATGACCTCAGCCAAGACACAACATGGGCAGAAATACCCAACTCACCAGTAAGGCCACAGCATGGGGTGTGTTGGTTTGACTCCTCCAGCCAGGAAATGGAAAAGCCACATTCTGTCCATGGATCCAGCAGATGCAAAGACCAAACCTGCTGAACAGGAACTGCCTGTGCCTGCATCACAGCTCAAATGCAGCCACTCTCATTAAAAACGTTATTATTTGTAAAATTATTTCTTTTTTTTTCTACCTAAGGGAAAAAAATCCACTTTTCTGCTCTAAAACCCATTCAGCAAAATACTGAAGTTACCTGATAGCCCTCAGCTTAAATTTTCCTAACATTCAGCAGCTGCCAAATTCACCTTTCTAACATGCTACACACTTAGTGCTACAAACAGCCTCTCTTTTTGCCAGTACTGTGCACTAAAAGTGAAGTAACATTTTACTGAGAGACTTGCCAGCCTTTTGAACTACACCACCTCTGTGCTGCCCCAACAGCACATGCCTACAGACAGCCTTCCCAGCCTCCCAAACATCTTCCTGATTTGAAACCTTTTTCTTTTTCTCTGCATTTTTAAAAGAATGAAGAAAGAAAGAAACTACTGTGATTTTCTTGCACTAGACAGATTTCTAAGTCTCAAATGGTTTTGGATGCACGTTTCATGGTAGATGGTATTGAGGACTATTCCTAATAGATTTTATACAAGTGCTCACTACCTGCATTCCCACTGAGAAGGGAATCTAGCACTGAAGGTTATTTTTTCCATTTCTAATACAATTGTACTACAAAGCTACTTAATTAAATGGGCACTCAAAGCTAATGTGCTCCCTCAGGGTAGATCTAAATTGCAATGGGAAGGTGTGACTGCAACTTCAGTGGGCCTATCAAGCCCAGCTTCCACCCCAGGAGTATCAGTAGCCACGAAGCTACACCTGAGCAGGTTCCTTTGCAGACTGAATCACTGCACACATTGACACAACTCTGTCACCTCCGTGGTTTTACAGCAGCTGTCTAAAAATAGCTACGGGCAGCATCAGGGCCAGCATTGGACTCATGAAATATTTGAGAAGGTTAAGACATGCAGTCCCTTCCCCTTCCAACCACACGATAAATTTCTACCTAAATTAATTTCAGAGCCTTTGTAACCATCCCCATTGCTTATCCCTAAAGCCAACAGTGTTCCCATGTGCTCATTTCCAGCAAAGATATGCTTTTAATAAGTATGCACTGCCATACCTTGCGTTCTTTTCATGTCAGTTGTTTTCATGGGTGGTCACCTCTCCTCAGCAGAGCCCAAGGACTTACTCAATACCTTGCAAATTGATTCTTCCTCATGAGAGGACACTGGCTGGATGCCACTGAAACAGAAATAACCATGTTTCCAGAGGTAAGATTGGTTGTGTTTATTCAACAAGCTGCATCTCCACAATATTCTGCCATTGAAAATCCAAGTATTTTAAGAAATTAACCTTTCGGCAGAATTCTGACAAGGCAGGATGTTTTGCTGATAGATGAACAGTATCTTGCCACACTTAAACAGATTAGTATTTGTGAATTTTGACATAATTACTGATTTCCTCAACAGATTTAAAGTCTAAGTTTATCTTCATGTTAATCCAATTTCATGCCTAGAACAGAGAAAGCACAACAGAATGTCTTTCGTAACCTTCTGATATCATTAATTATTGCTACATTGGGAGTTACAGCATGGAACAAACAGGTTTTTAAATGGAAATCATTTGTCTCTCAGCAGGGAGACTCAACAGTTTTATTTCCTTCAACACCAAGCTGCATTCAAGTAATCTTGTTTCATGGCGA
Source organism: Aphelocoma coerulescens (assembly GCF_041296385.1). Taxonomy (NCBI): domain Eukaryota; kingdom Metazoa; phylum Chordata; class Aves; order Passeriformes; family Corvidae; genus Aphelocoma; species Aphelocoma coerulescens. Next base: position 9,283,712 of record NC_091024.1, read on the forward strand.
TCCTCCCTCGACAACCTGCAAGTCAATGGTGAAATCCCATCTATTTTGTCCCTGGATTGGTCAAATATGCTGCCCATAAGGGGAGGTGTCTATTTCCTCTCCTAATTGTGGAGGAAGGGTTTTCTATATGTTAAGGCCACTCTTTCCCCAAGCTGTGGGCATTTGGTCAGGTTTCCTGGTGATTTTCCACAAAAGGAAATCCCCTAACTCATTAAAAAAAAAAAATAGATTAATTGACCGGTTCAGTAACAAGCTGCCCCAGGACCCAATAAACTTTACAAAGGGTACATTCCAATTACGACTGGGCTCAGCATGAACCTGATAAGTAAGCCAGAAGAATCATTCTTCAGCATTAAGAAGTTTTTTTTCCTTTTCCTCCATTAATTTAACTCTTTCTTGGCACTTGTGGATTGACTAACTTCTTATTTTCCCTTTCCCTGTGAATGCTAACCCTGCTGATGAACTCCCAGCAATGTGATCTACCAGGCTCAAGAAACCAGCCCCTGGTCTCCAGTCACTTTCTTGGCACTGCTGTGGCCTTGTAAGAAGGGTCAGCTACAGCACTGCCTTCTTCCACACCTTGCCTGGTGTTATAAAATGAATCCAGCTCCCTGATCAGGACAGGGGAGAGGGAAAGTGATTTTCTCACAGCAGAAACATCTACTGCAGCAATTGGAAGCACCTGCTAGCAGAGCACAGCTACAAGCTTGACTTCACTGTGTGAGAGGGGTGGGAAGGGTACAGGGTCTTTTGGTAACAATCATAACTGCAGCAGCAGCAGAAGGAAATGCAGGGCAAATATCAAGTTAGGGAGATGAAAACACAGGTTACTGGCTACAAAAAATGCATTACTTTATATTCTCATGTGTTGGTCCATCATGGCATTAGACAACACAGACACGTAAGAAAGGGCACCTAAATCTTGAGTACACCCAACCCTTTTGTGCCCAGCCCTGTCCTAAAGCACAGTCTAGAAGAGCCTGATCTTGGTAACACACACCTGTCAGATGAGAGTAGGCCTGGTTAGCCAAAACGAAATGCTCCTAGTTTTAGGTCTTTGGAGTGGTTCCCCACCCAAGGCACCAATCTGTGTGTGGATACAGAAGTCCACACACATCAACTCCACCTCCTCTCTGCCTGTGAGGAGCATTGTGGAAGTTCAGGCTGAGCACAGGGTTGTCCTTGGCTACCAAAGACATCATTTGACCACTCTGGCAGCATCTGGATGTGGTTCAAACAATCATTAGGCATCTCCTCCATAGACAGGATACAAGGATAGGTGGAAGTGC